>NW_028258358.1:19272500-21772500 GCF_053883595.1 Heterocephalus glaber
CAGTGAAATGTAATGAAAGTAGAAACAAAGTGACCACAGCATAGAAGAAAGCAAGAACCCCTAAGAGTGAAATATATGTGAAATTAGTGTCTGATATTAGAGAACAGACATTAACATACAGAAACACAAAGATGTTTACAAACTATGAAGAAAAAGAAAATGTAGTAATACAAGACAATGTCCTAAAATATGTTTAAAATCATAATATAAAAATAGCAGGAAAAGAATCTGAAGAGAGTCTCTTGGTACACAGTATAAAGTACAAATAATGTTTTCAGCAGTGAGAGGTCAACAGTATTAGATATTACAATTATATAGTATGTAATAAAGAATGAAGAACAATGTATTTGTCAACAATAAGTCAGTGGTAATTTTGTCCGGATTGATTTGGGTAGCTAAGGAATGAAAGATATCCCATCTAGAGATTTCTCTTTCCTTAGTCCTGTGTGAGACAGGCCTGCAAGGTAAGATGGTAGAATTGAACGTGACATAATAGATAGGTGGAGAAAGAGGATATGGTATGTTCTCTTCTGGAATGAGAAATTGAGCCCATGACAGGAATAGTAGGATAAGCAGACAGTGGTATAAGCTGCTTGACTAATGATAATGCACATTAATTCAGACTGGTGTGACTTTTTGCATGTGTAACTCAGCTACAAGATCATAGACTCCAAAGAATCAGAGTATTTAGTCCACTTAGAGTTAGAATTTAGGAAGTCAAATATTACAGACAGCCGTAAGTGAGGGAATGGGTAACATAACTAAAAACATCTAAGAAGACTCATTTTAGTGATTGACCATAGATTCTAAAATTCCCAAAAAGGACAATGGGGGGGGGATGGAGAACATATTTAAAACATTATAGATGAATTGATATAATGTGTCATGAAAGTTGTATTGTGAATACTCAATAAAGCAAACTAGAGGGAAATGCTATTTTCAAGGTTGTATTTCTTGCGCTTTATTGTTTGAATTTGGGAAGGTTTTTAATTATTAAAATTGTTCCAAAGGTACTTATAAAAGAGAATGGGTAAAAAAAATTTAGAGGCGAATCACCCTGCTGCAGACAGGCAGGTCTGTGCAAGCCCTACCGAGGTCCCGAGTCAGGTGGAAGACACCGAATCACCCTGCTGCAGACAGGCAGCCACCTGGTTCCACACTACAAAGATGCAGAGGACACCAGACCACCAGACCAAGGTACTGAGTCCCGCCGCTCTTGGCCGAGAGGTAGGGGCTTCTGAGCAGCCATCCCACCACTCGTGGTCCAGAGGAAGGGTTTCCCAGTCAACATCCCTCCCAATGCTCCAGACCCAGAGGTAGGGTCTTCTGAGCTGCCATCCCACTGCTCCTGGACCAGAGGAAGAGGCTTCCTAGTCATCATCCCTCCCGCTGCTCCCAGCCCAGAGGAAAGGGCTTTTGGGCCACCTTCTGTCCGGCTGCTCCTGGTCCAGAGGAAGGGGCTTCCCGGCCACCATCCCTCTGGCTGCTCCCAGCCCACAGAAAAGGGTGTTTGGGCCACCATCCCTACCGCTGCTCCCAGCCCCTGTCCCACCTCTCCCAGCTCAGAGGAGGTAATCCACACAGGCACTAACAGATCCCCACCCCAGTCTAAATGAGGAAACACATAAATAAGTCTCAAAACCAGACTTCCAGATCACTTACAGCAACCCCAAAGGGAAATGAGATGGAACACTCTGATACTCAACCACCTGGACCCACTGAAATGACAACAAAAGGGGATCTGGAAAAAATGAAATCAGAAATAATTTCGCAAATAACAGGAGAAATTGTGCCCCTAGTGCAAGACATGATTAATAAATCTAGAGAGGAGCTCAGGAACATGATGGTATCCCAACATAGGAAACAAATGGAATCCCTAAAACAGATGCAAATAGATTTCCAGGACATGAAAAATTCCACTGAAAGTCTACACAGCAGAATGAGCCAATGTGAGGACAGAATTTCAGATATACAAGATAAGATTGCAATTAGTGACCAGGAAAAGAAAAATTGCTTCAAAATTATAAGGGAACATGAGAAATCAATCCAGCAGCTGCTAGACGATGCAAAGAAGAATAACGTAATACTGATTGGGCTCAATGAAGAAACAGGAGAGAGTGCAGATGACATAAAAAATCTCTTTACAGAAATAATGGCAGAAAACTTCCCAAGCAGGGGAAAAGAGCTTGACATACAGATAAGTGAGGCATATAGGACTCCAAATAGCCTTGATCAAAAACAATCTGCACATAGGCATATAATTGTTAAGATTCCAGAAACTCAACAGAAGAACAAAATTCTACAAGCAGTCAGACAAAAGAAACAAATCACATACAAAGGAAAGCCCATCAGAATCACAGCAGACTTCTCAACACAAACCATCAAGGCAAGAAGAGCTTGGAGTGACATATTCCAAGCCCTAAAAGAAAACAACCTCCAACCCAGATTGATGTACCGTGCAAAACTATCTTCCAAAATTGATGGAGAAATAAGATACTTTTATGACAAAGAGCACCTTAGGAACTTCATGAATACCAAACCAGCACTCCAAAGAATTTTACACAATATCCTAGGAACAGATATTGAGTATCACAATCCTAGGAAGCAAAGCAGAATGAACCCATCTGGCATGAAAAGAAATTAAATGTAAAGGGGGAGAGCCCAACAAAAAGAAAAAGTCATGGCAATGACAAGTCAATACTTTTCAGTTATAATCATCAACATTAATGGTCTCAATTCACCAATCAAAAGAAATAGACTGGCAGAATGGGTCAAGAAGCAAAATCCAATATGCTGCATACAAGAAACACACTTCATTCAAAAGGGAACTCAGAGACTGAAAGTTAAAGGGTGGAGAACAATACTCCATGTGACAGGAACCCAAAAAAAAGCAGGAGTAGCTATCCTCTTGGCAGATCAAGTAGATTTCAAACCAACACTGATTAAGAGAGATGAAGAAGGACACTACATCCTTGTAAAGGGAAGAATCCAAGAGGAAGAGATGACAATCATAAATATTTATGCAACAAATACTAGTGCACCCAACTATATAAAACAAATACTAACAGACATGAAAAGTCATATATGCACTAATACAATTGTAGTGGGGGACCTCAACACCCCACTGTCACAAAGAGATAGATCAACTAGACTAAAAATAAGTAATGAAATACTAAAACTCAATTGAACTCTTGAACAAATGAACTTAACAGATGTTTACAGAGTCTTCCACCCCACAAAATCAGAATACACATTCTTCTCAGCTGCACATGGGTCATTCTCAAAAATAGACCACCTACTCACACATAGAACATGTTTAAGTAAGTCCAAAGGAATTGAAGTTATCCCCTGTATATTACCAGACCATAGTGCAATGAAATTGGAGATCCTTAGCAAAAAAACTCAAAAAATGTCATAAACATGTGGAAATTGAACAACACACTTCTGAATAACCAATGAGTCACGGAGGAAATTAAAGAAGAAATTAGACAGTTCCTTCAATTAAATGACAATGAAAATACAGCATATCAGAATCTATGGGACACAATGAAAGCAGTCTTACGAGGGAAATTCATAGCAGTGAATGCACATATTAGGAAAACAGAAGGAGCCCAATTAAACAACCTGATGCTGAACCTCAAGATTCTAGAAAAAGAACAGGACAACCCCAGAGCTCATACAAGGGAGGACATTATAAAGATCAGAGGAGAAATCGATGCAATGGAGACTAAGAGAACTATACAAAAAATCAATGAAGCCAAGAGTTGGTTCTTTGAAAGAATCAACAAAATTGACAAACCCTTAGCCAACCTTATCAGAAAAAGGAAAGAAAAGGCCCAAATCCATGCAATTAGGAATGAAAAGGGTGAAATTACAACAGACCCAGCAGAAATCCGAGGATCATCAATACCTACTTCCAGAACCTATACGCCAATAAGATGGACAACACAGAAAAAAATGGACAGATTCCTAGATACATATGAATTACCAAAGTTGAATGAAGAAGACCTAAAAATTCTGAACAACACAATATCAACCAACGAAATTGAAAACGTAATTAAAAACTTTTCAACTAAGAAAAGCCCAGGCCCTGATTGCTTCACTGCTGAATTCTACAAGACATTTAGAGAGGAATTGCTGCCACTACTGTTTAAACTATTCAATGAAATTGAAGGGGAAGCAATACTCCCAAATTCATTCCTGGAAGCAAACATCACCTTGATCCCCAAAGCAGAGAAAGACCCAACTGAAAAAGAGAACTATAGGCCAATCTCACTAATGAACATAGATGTAAAAATCCTTAATAAGATACTGGCACACAGAATGCAGAAGATCATCAAGAAGATCATACACCCTAATCAAGTGGGATTCATCCCAGAGATGCAGGGATGGTTCAATATACGAAAATCAATCAATGTAATACATTATATCAATAGAGCCAAGGACAAAAACCATATGATTATCTCCAGAGATGCAGAAAAACCATTTGACAAAATCCAACATGCATTTATGAAAGAAACCTACAAAAAATTGGAATAGATGGTCTCTACCTCAAACTGATAGAAGCCATCTATGAAAACCCAACAGCCAATATCATACTAAATGGTCACAAACTGAAATCCTTCACACTCAAATCAGGAAGAAGACAAGGGTGTCCACTATCACCACTCTTGTTCAATATAGTTCTGGAAACATTAGCCACACCAATTAGACAAGGGAAAGAAATAAAAGGAATAAAGATAGGTAATGAAGAAGTCAAATTGTCATTATTTGTGGATGACATGATACTCTATATAGAAGACTCCAAGAACTCCACCAAAAGTCTTCTAGACTTATTAACCATATTCAGTCAAGTAGCTGGTTACAAGGACAACACACACAAATCTATAGCTTTCTTCTATACAAATGGCAGACTCACTGAGAGAGAAATAGGGCAAATAATTCCTTTCACAATAGCATCCAAAAAACTTAAATACCTAGGAATCAACCTAACGAAAGAAATCAAAGACCTCTGCAAACTATGGCACTCTGAAAAGAGAGATTGAAGATGATATCAGAAAATGGACAGACATCCCCTGCTCCTGGGTAGGAAGGATTAATATAGTGAAAATGGCCATACTTCCAAAACTACTATATAGATTTAATGCAATTCCAATTGAGATCCCAGCAGCATACTTCATGGACCTTGAGAAAACAATCCAAAAATTCATTTGGAACAAGAAGAGACTCAGAATAACAAAAGCAATTCTAGGTAACAGAGACATGGCAGGGGGTATCACAATCCCCAACCTGCAACTCTACTACAAACCTACTGTGATAAAAACAGCATGGTACTGACAAAGAAACAGACCTGAGGACCAGTGAAACAGATTAGAAGATGCAGAAACAACGCTAGACACATTCAGCCATCTCGTCTTCGATAAAGGAGCCAAACACCCTCACTGGGGGAAAAATAGCCTCTTTAATAAATGGTGCTGGAAAAATTGGGCTTCAACTTGCCAAAGATTAAAACTAGACCTATATCTCTCACCATGCATTAAACTAAAATCAAAATGGATTAAAGATCTAAATATTAAAATAGAAACTCTGAACCAGTTGGAACAGAGGTTAGGTAAAACTCTTGAAGACATTGGGGTAGGAAAAGATTTTATGAACAAAACCTCAGTTGCCCGTGAACTAGCACAAACAATCAACAAGTGAGATCTCTTCTTATTAAAAGGTTTCCGCACAGCAAGAGAAACCACCCGCATAGTGAAGAGACAACCCACAATGTGGGAAAAAATCTTCACCTGCTCTTCCTCAGACAAAGATCTACTATCTCGAATCTATAAAGAACTTAAAAAGATCAGACCTCTCAAATTTAAAGACCCAATCCGAAAATGGGCATCTGAAATGAACAGACATTTCTCAGACAAAGAAGTAGAAATAGTAAATAAATACATGAAAAAATGTTCAACATCACTGGTCATTCGAGAGATGCAAATGAAAACAATGCTGAGATTCCACTTCACTCCAGAAAGAAAGGTTGTTGTCATGAAATCAACCAATAACAAATGCTGGCAGGACTGTGGGGAAAGAGGAACCCTGCTCCACTGCTGGTGGGAGAGTAGATTGATGCAACCACTGTGGAAATCAGTATGGAGATACCTCAAAGAACTAGGACTGAAAGTCTCATTTGACCCAGCTATTCCACTGCTGGGGATCTTCCCCAAAGAATTAAAAGAATCATACCACAATGATATATGTGTGCCCATGTTCATAGCAGCACAGTTTGTAATAGCTAAAACTTGGAAACAGCCCAAATGCCCATCAACTGGAGACTGGATAAAGAAAATGTGGTTTTTTTAATAAAATGGAGTACTACTCAGCCATAAAAAATGAGAAATTAGAGACATTTATAGCTAAGTGGATGGACATTGAGGCGATACTCTTAAGTGAAATAAATAGGACATGCATGAATAAATTCCAAATAGTTTCTCTGGGGTGAGAAACTGAAAGTGTAAATAAGGACTAAATGTATTATGGGTAATGTGAAATAGGAAGAAAAGGGGCAAAGGGGAAGGAAGTGGGAGGGCTAGAGGAAAGGATAGAAGGGAATGGGATTAATATGAGAAAATGGAAAAATAGGAACAAAATCTTTGTAAATAGGGAGGAATGAAGGGTTTGAAGGGAGGGCTGAGCAAGGGTGAAAAATAAGAACCAAGTATGTAAAGGTGCAAGTTTCCAATGATGAATGTCATTATATTGTATATCTAAAATGTACCAATGATTAGAATGAATAATTGAAAATGTAAAATAGGAAGAAATGGTCCAAAGGGGTAGGGTTAGTGGGAGGGGCAGGGGAAAGGAAAGAAGGGAAAGGAAAAATGATAAGAAATGGAAAAAATGGAAATAAAGTCTTTGTAAATAGGGAACGGTGGAGGGGGTGAAGGGAGGGCTAGGAATGGGGAAAAAATAAGAACCAAGATGCATTATATAAAGGTACAATTCCCAATGAGAAATGTAATTTTGTTGTATACCTACAATGTACCAATAAAAGAATTTAATAAAAAAAAATTAGGAAAAATTTTACAAGCAAAAAGTAAGTGAAGAATAGAAATATCCAATATTATCTTAAATAAATATCTATATGGATATTGAAGTTGCCCAGAATTATAACAGTAACTGTGATAAAGTAATACTTTCAGGAAAGAATAAATGAGAGATAACAAGGAATTGGCCTATAAAGAAATCAAAGAACACCAAGTTTTCTGAGTGAGTCTCAAAGAAACAGGAATATTTTTGTTTGGAAGATAGAAGATAGTCATATAGAAATTACAATAGGATAAAATGACAACATACTGTTTGCTATCATGCTGTGATATATATGACAGAAAACAAAATAAGCACTATGAGAATTAGAGGGGTACAAAGAAATGGAGTATTCAGGGGACAGTCAAGTTTTTTGAGGGCAAAGAAGTAAAGCACATATTCTGAGAGGACTTTCAAGATGCTAGGAATTTTGCTTATTTGATATGAAATCTCAGAAAAACAAAGGGGAAATGTTTAGAATTTAGGCATTAGATATTGGGTCAGACTAGAGAAGGCAGAGAAAATTTTGGAGCTGAAAGTTTAGGTCATGATGGTGTCTCAAGACATGCAGAAGACAGGAATGTATAACTTCATGGCGTTAGTCTCAGTCTACACTGAAAAGCTGACTGTCAACTCTGCTTCCATGATCACTACTGATTTACTCAGTGAAACAGTGACTTCCAGGACAGTTATGCAGCTAAACTTTGTCCACAGACTGATGCCTCTTTGGGCAATATGGAATTTTATGTTAGAGGAGCAGCTTTGATTTCCTCCCACATAAGTCATTCTGTGTCTCATGGTATTTCAACACATATTCTCTAAAGAATTCATAACTGCTTTAGGACATTTTCCAGACTTATTTTTCTTTCTTCTTTGCATTTCTTTTGATTTTCTAGAAGCATGGGAAATATGTTTTTTGGTATTGAATTAGATAGGAGACAGAGAGATTACAAATGCTTACTGAGAACATTAATTGTGTTATGTCATATTGACTGTATAAAGAAATGTGCAATGAATTAGCAAAACACATCTCTGGGTGGGTCATGGAGGTGTGAACTTGCTGTATATGGTCCCATGCCTCTTTCTGGTGCTATTCTCATGCTGTAATTCCTGGTTGCCAAGAACTAAGCAGTTTTACTCAGCCACATTCCTCCACCATGATATTTCTGCCTTGGACCTAGCCAAACATGGACTGAACCCCCTAAAACTGTGAGCCAAAACAAGAATTTCCTCCTTTATGCATGTTGGGTATTCTGTTTTAGTGGTGAGAAAACTGGCCAATACATCCACTATTTCTAAAACTTTTCTCTATTTAAAGAGCAACTTTAATTAAAAATATATTTAATAATATGCTGTATAAATGTACAAATATACCAAAATGAAATTCACTATTCTGTTTGACAAATGTGTACTAAAAAATTTAAGAGATAGACTGTAATTTTAAAAGAAAGGTTGTTCTGTACAGAATTAAGAAAATATTTAGTTCTACAGTGGTTCGTGAAAGAGAGCTGCCTATAGAATGTTTCCTATTCTCAGAGGCCCAGACATTGTTTTCTCTTGTCCTTTTTTTAATTGCACTACTTGTGCTAAGGAAAGAAATTGTTTATTGAATTAGGCTTAGATCTTTATTCATTTAACAAATTCTTTTAAATAAGTTTAATATTTTAGAAATAAGCAGCTTAAATACAAGTTTGATAACTATCATTTTAAAAAATTTAAAAAATCAAAGTGAGTTAAATTTTCAACAATGCAATGTAACATTTACCACTAACCTGACTAAAAGGTCACACTTCCACAGCTACTTTCACACTGTCAGTACGTGGCACAGGCATTTTCATCATTTTCTCTTTATCCATACACTTATTTTGTAGAAAAATAATGTAGAAAGCACACTGCTACACTTCACATGAAGAAAGCTTAGCTGCCAAGTTCGTTTCTGGATGATCAGTTATCAACAAGTCCATTCAGCACACACTATAAATTACCTGTCATAAATTATTTTACAACACTTATTCATTGATGAATTCTATAGCCTACATCAAGTATCATTGCTTAATTGCACACAGTCATACTGCACAGAAAATGTTGTTTTTGTTTTTGTTGTTGTTGTTCCACATTGATTCACACTCTTTCCATTCTTAATAATCTTTGCCTGAAGTCCTGTGATAATTTACCAGTTTTAAAAACCTGAATAAAAGATTTTTGTGATTCAATAGCAAGGTGCTCCATAACAAGAATATTATAAAAATTTGTTCAGACTTCACCATTTGTCAATATTAGGCACATACAAAGTGTACTAGATATCCATAAAACAGATTTATCTCAAACTCTTTCATGAAGTTGCTAATAAGCAGTGAACTGGTCAGACTTCATTGACATTTATCTTCATATATCAAATGATTTAGTTACAATTTTATGTGTTTCCTTTGAGACATCATCTGTTAAATAATTTAAATTCGGAACTAAATTTCCTATCAAGTCAAAAATTTAGAAATAATAAAAATGTCTTTTTAATAATAAAATATTTTGCAGCTTAATTTACTTTTAAGTAATACAAGCATGTACACATTTACATAAACCCTTGAGGATAACATTAATCTCAGAGCACTTTACACTGACATTTGAACTTAAGAATAAACAGTTTTTCAATAGTCTTATCTAAGATACATGGAAGTCAGATAATAATTTGAAGCCACACATCCATTTCAAAACAGCATTTTTACTAAATGTCACACTGTAGCTCTCTGATATTTTTCTCGAGAGAGTATATTGGTTCCCAGAAGGAAAATATCTTTACGGAAAGCCATATCCTGTAACTCAAGGGTAATGCTGTATGCTGGCTTTGAACCTGAAAGATCTCTATACTGCTGCATATACTCCTTTGTAATTTAAATGCAACCAAGTGCAATTAACAGAAAAAATGCAGATTCTTGTGCAAAAATCATCTAATTTGCTTTTCACATGAAGCTTATGCATAAGTATTTACATTATTTTACATATAGTAGATAAAAATATTCTGGGGGTGTAAGCTGTCACATTTCTGACAGCAAAAATATAATATAAATTAACAAATATAGATGGTGCATATGTGCATGTGTGTATTTACTAATTAGTTATTTCTGATTGCTGGCATTGTGACTTATGTGTTCAATTTTATGCTATTTAAAAAATACTTCCACAGTAAACGTATAATACCTTAAAAGTATAACTAGTGTATGAATACTTCCAGCATTATTGACAGGAAATATACAGGTCTTTCACAGGAAGTACATTGATTTTGTATATTTGCATCCAATTTTAGAGATTTGGCCATTTCTTTATTATAAACTTTGTAATAATTAATCGATAAGTTGTCAATCCACATGTTATCCATAGCCTTAAGAAATGCTGCTACTTCTGGGCTGGGGATTTAGCTCAGTGGCTCCGGCACCTGCCTCACAAGCACAAGGTTCTGAGTTCGGTCCCTGGTACCAAAAAATAAAAATAAAAAAGAAATGCTGCTGCTTCATAAATGGAGAGAGAAATATTCCCTTCAAGATAGTGAGACAGAAAGTCTAGGAAAAGTGCTCTTTCCAAGAATCTCGGAAATATATCAAACATGATACAAAAGATGACTAAGTATGTTTAAAATTTTTTTATCATTTTAGTAGAACATTGGAAAATGTAAATATTAGGTAAAGTGTGAGGTCACAGTAGAGATTTCAGGGTGTTAATAGCTGAAAGTGAAATATAAAGACAATATATATAATGACCATATATTAATCAGCCTTAGTGTAAAGGAAATGAAAAGATAACTTGATATAACACTTTATATTCCAAGAAGCAAAAAAGCAATTGAAAGAGACATCTGAGAAAACACATTAGTCACCTGGCATTTTCTCAAATTAGTTGGGGACAGGCTAATTTGAAGAATGTTAATTAAATCAGTTAAAGGATAGTCACATGTTTGAAATGCCAATGTATAAATATTAAAAGTTAAATTTCATACCTTAGCAAAGATACATATGACAAGGACTGAAGGAGGGCCTAATTGTAGAAACTTAAAATATCTAGAAATGAAGCTTACATTTTTTTCTAAGGTAGTGGCTCTTAAACTTTAAAAGGTATTAGAATAATATAGAAAACATGTCAAACATCCAACCCAAGAGTCTCCCACTCATGTACAGAGTGTGACATAAAGATTTGGATTGTTACCAAGCTTGTAAATCATGCTAGCATTTCTATTGGAAAGCAATTTTTATAAAGGATTCAATTAAAGACATCAAAAATTTATTAAGTGCATTAACTTTGCAACATTTATGAATTTAGCCAGATAAAACAACAATAACAAGGTAGATAATATAGTGTGAAGAACAGTAAGAAAAATTCATGCTGAGATCGTATATTAAGTGGTTTTTATACATAAGAAAAACTTTATTTTCTTTCTATTTTCTCTGATAAAATCAGCCTCAAGAATAACTCTCCTCTAGGTTAATAGAAAGTAAACTGAATTCTCCTATATTATATAATAATTCTATCTTTTCAGGTTAATTCTCATTTCTTCTAGGTAAATCATTTAAGATCATTTAAATTTTGTCTCAGGAGTATATCCATCCAGAGAAAGAGTGCAAATTTAAATGATTTGTGAGGCCAAAGGAATATTTTTCCTTCATTGGATCTATGTGATCTACACAGACATCCAGCTTGATCTCCAATTTAAATGTTCTTTTTAGGGACAAGTAAAATGCAACTTGTCCTGTACTGGGATATACTGTTTTCATCTACTGCTAAAGTCTGTGACTGACATTATACATATCAACCTCCTTTGATGGCTACTACATTTTGCTGGACTCTGTGGTGTCCTTTGGTTGTTGACTTGTCTTATTAAGCTTTTCCATGATTTTGAGACTTCATTCTGTTTTGTCTTTTTGTCTGGTTGGACCATGGTGTTAGTTAACTCAACTCTCACCACATTATCAGTTTAGATATTTTCTACATCACTCTCCAGGCTACATGGAACTTTCAAATTCCTTCCATAACATAAGAAAAAAAGTGTAGTTTGAGCAAAATTTATATGATAATCTACCGCGTTTGGACTCAGGCAGAAGAAACCAAGAATAGATTTGGAGTCAGTATCCTGGTGCATGGCTCCCCCACCATTCCTGATTTTTCTTCCTGACAGATTTCTAATCCAGCATTGTAGATCATATGCTTTATACTACATCTCCTTCGTCTCCCCCTTGCCTCTCCTGGAAAATTTGCTTTATAATATTTTGCAATGTTAAAACATTATATAGATAATTTCATGTCAAACATCCTCTTTTTAGGTGTTGCTGAACAATTCATGTCCTTCTTGAATGTCAGGAATTATAACTCCTTTTTATAAGAATGTTAGAGTAATCCTTATCCCTTTTAAATGCTTTCTCCCATCCCAGGCAGCACTGCTTACATTAACTGGAAGTAAATCAGGTGCATATAAGTGCAAAAACTATAGACTTATTGATATATTTGACCTATAATCCCATTATGAAAGCAAAGAATCATAGTAATAACACAAAATTATGATTATATCACTTTCTTTTGCTATACCATTACATTATGAAATGTGAAGGCTATAGTTAAAATTATAGAAAATATATTTCTATACTTTTTATATAAAAGATAAAAATTATAGGTGAGCTATATTAGACTATTTAACAGACACTTCTTTCTCTGCTAATGATACTGAGCTTGTGCCAGGGACTTTTTCTATAATGCACTGTAATGTATCCACCTTCTAGCAGAATCACTTGATGCTTAAATTGTGAAATTTAACTGATATCTCTCATTTGTATGAGCATGTATGGCAGTGTGTTCATCTGTTAATGCAAAATTTGTGAATATAAAATTTTTTATGCTCTTTTCTTAAACTGGAATGCTAGATTAAATATAGCTTCATTTTCTATGTTAACCCTCCAATGAAGTGATGGAGTTTAAATTTCTCTTCCCTTAAACCTGTGCTGGTTTAGTAATTTATCAAGCAACACAATGTGACAGAATTGTTACATTCTGGCATTTCTGGAGAAAAATTACAAGAACCTTTGCAGGTTTTTTTCTTGAGCCTTTTTAAATGCTCACTCTACAGGCATCCAGGCACAACACAGTATGTCCAAATTTCTGAGACTACCAAACTATGTGGAAGGTCATTCCAGTTATGTTGAAAAGCCACAAGGATACCAATTTTTGCTCCATTCAAGTCAATGCTGGCAGCAGCATTCAAGTGAAAATGCCATCCTGAACATCCCAGGCCCAGCGTACACCACACAAAGAAATGAGTTGGAAGGTACTGAGTAACCAAGCTGAGCTGGCCCAGCCATCTATAACTATCTAGTACACTGTATATTAATTTTCAAACCTCATTTATCATAAATGGATCATTCCCTCTGTGCTCGATTCAAACGCTTAATCACTTTATCAGAGGTTACAACAAATTATCCCTAGCAACTATGCTCAAATGCAGTGCAGTTGGATGGCATCATTGTCTCTTAATCATTAAAAAGAAGTGAGTTTCTCCAGTTTCAGGAAGATTAGTGGATGATTGTTTACATGTTTTATAGTCAAGAGGAAGTTTTACTTTCAACAGACTGAATCCAGTTGAGTGATATCTAATATGTATTATATTATTGTGAATAAAAACAAGAGTCCTTTTATGAAAAATCCTATGATTGATACTATGTTTTTGTATTTTAACTATTGTCTCACTCTAAAAGTAAACCAAGCTGGCCGGGGATTTAGCTCAGTGGTTTCACTGCCTGAGTTCGGTCCCCAGTACCAAAAAAAAAAACAAAAAACGTAAGCCAAGCATTATATAGGAGCTGGATAAAAAGAAAATAATCTCTCCTTTCCCTCAAAAATGGTTCCTAATAAAAAGTATTCTAGTAAACAGGTCAACTCTCATAACATTTGTGTTCTTGTTTTCACCCCAAACTTCAATATATGTGAAAATATGTGTGTTAGTTACAAATATATATAATCTCACACAGAAACTGTTCCAAGTGTGATTCAGTTGTTGTCACTGACTTGAGATGTCATCAATATTGTGGCCTGTCCTTGGAAAGCTCACCTGTTCTACACACACACACACACACACACACACACACACATTGTGATTATGGTAACAAGTTGTGTTACTTATTCTAGCTTTGATTTTTTAAATATTTGTTAAGATGATACTTTGCCTCATTACACCTTTCTCATAATTTTCCTGATTAGTCTACCATGTTAATATTTTTCAGATATATGTTTCTTTGTAAGTTAACCACCCACCCTGTCCTGCTGTTATTTTAATTGTATTTCACTTGACTTCATAGATTAATTCAGGAGAATTTTATATCATTACAATGGGAGGTTTCTTATCCAGAAGTATATTTTATTTTTTCATTAATTAAATACATAGTTTTATTTTTCCTTCCTCTCTGTCTCCTTTTGTGTCTCGTTTCTACATAAATGTTGAAAAAGGCATGGGGTGGGGATTTAGCACAGTGGTTCTGCTGCCTGCCTTGCAAGTACAAGATCCTGAGTTTGATCCATGATACCAAAAAAAAAAAAAAAAAAAAAAGACAATGGCAAACAAAAATAGACACTATGCATTTACTACTATCCATTTATATTTAATTTTTGGTTACTACTATGAATAAAGGTGTATTATGTCTTATATTTGAAAAACCTTTTTTATAAAATAGTGATTAATTCTTTTTAATTTCTTAACATTTTACTACAATAAGCTCTTATTTATTGTAAGAGTTTTGGGATAATTCTCATGTATTTTTCTGTCACCTGATCAAATAATCTTCCAAGTTTCTTCTTTCTTGTCTAGACTTTAAATATATATTTCAGGGCCAGAGATTTAGCTCAGTGGGTTTGCTACCTGCTGTGCAAGCACAAGGACCCAAGTTCGATCCCTGGTACCAAAAAAAAATAATAATAAATAAGTAAATAAATAAATGCATACATATTTCAACTGTGTCTATTCAATTTGGCTAACATCACTGAATTTGGCAAAATAATTTTGGTTACAATGGGTAAGATCGATATGTCTGGTCAATGATTTTAATAGTAAAGCTTTCTGTGTTTTTCTTTAAGCATAGCTACATTTACATCAAACTACAGATTTTAATGTTTGTCCTGCTGAATTTGTGGTCTCGCTTTGTTTCTATTCCTTCATATGTCCCTCTTTGTATCTTTTGAGTGGAAATGTCCATCTTGTGGTATTGGACATTGGAAGTGTTAAATTTTCATTTCATTTGTACAGGGGCTCACAGCTAAGAGTTTGCCTTAAATCTCAGAGGAGACTTGAGACTGGGACTTTTCAGCAATGTTGAAACTGTTAGGATTTTGGCAACTCTTGGAGATGGACTAAATGTCTTTTGCATAAAAGCATATCTGTGCATTTTTAGGAGGCCAGGGATGGAATGTTATGGCTTGTGTCTAGATGTCCCCTCAAAGCCTCATGTTGTCATAGGTGGGGCTTTTTCAGAGATGGCTGCATCTAGAGTGTGTGGTGCTGGGATGAAGGGTGTGTAATTACTAAATTAGCCCACTGATTGGTTTGGCATAGTTCTGGGAGTGGATAATGGGAAGGCCCACCTTGGGTGTGAGTACTACCTGCCCTAAAGACATGTCACCTGGATAGAATATAAGGGACAGAAAGGGGTGCTGTTGTTTGCTGCTTCTTCACTAGTTTGCTACTTTGCTGCCTTAAAATTAAAAATATTTGTCAAATGAATGTAGATACACACAGTTTATGTTATATATTTATGTATCTGTACTCCTTAAAATAATTTTATAATATTAAAAGTGAATGATGAATTAATCAATTGCTATGTCATTATCATTAGATTAATCCTATGGTTTCATACCTTTGGTCAAGGTCTGTATCATATAGAAAAACTTTCCTTAATTTGTAGCATTGTTGCATTTTGGAGATAAACTGTTTTAGATAAAAGGATGTTACTCATTTAATATGATGCTGAATTCTGTTGTTTAATATTGTGTAAATATGGTTTTTGTTTGATATTGATATTCACAGTGATGTTGACCTAGGATATTTTCTGGTTTGGAAATTTTTAAAATTAATTTTACTGGTACATTTTATATATACATAATGACATTCATTATGTGGAATTTGTGCTTCTGCATAACATATATTGATTCTTTTTTTTCCCCTTTCCCTCCCTTCTCTTCAACCCCTCATCCCCTCTTTATTTACAAAAGCTTTTTTTCCATTTTTCCTTCTTTCTTTTTTTTCTTTTCCCTTTCTTCTTTTCCCCCCTCCTCTCTCTGGTTTTCCTTCACATTTGTACATGTTTTTATTATTTCACAATATCTATTCTACATTTTGGTTCTTATTTACACTTTTGGTTTCTTACACAGGAGAAATAATGTGATATTTGAACAGATGTTTCTGATTTATTCCATTTAAGAATATGGTCTCAAGGTGTATCCATTTCCCTAGAAATGTCTCAAGTTTATCCTTCTTTATGGTAGAATAGCACTCCACTGTATAAAAAGCTACATATTCTTTATACATTCATCACTCGATGGGCATCTGATTGTTTCCAATATGTAACTATTACAAACTGTGCTGCTATAAAATGAGGGCATATATCACTGTGGCATGATGCTTTTAATTCTTTCGGGAAGATACCGAGAAGGGGAATAGATGGGTCAAATGGAACCTCTAGTTTTAGTTTTTTGAAAAATCACCACATTGATTTCCACAGTGTTTCTTTCTTCTTCTTATTTTTTTTTTTGCCCGTACCATGCTGTTTTTATCACTGTAGTATAATTTCATATCAGGGATTGTGATGCTCCCTGCCTTGTCTTTATTGCCCAGGATTGTTTTTGCTATTCTAGATCTCTTCTGGTTCAGATGAATTTTAGACTGTTTTCTTGAATTCTGTAATGTATGTATGCTATTGGTATTTTGATCAGTATTGCATTGAATCTCTATAACAATTTTGGGTGTATGACCATTTTCACTATATTGGTTCTTCCTACTCAAGAACAAGGGATAGCTTTCCATTTTTTGTTATTCTCTTCAAACTCCTTTTTCAGAGTACTGTAGCTTTCAGAGTAAAGGTCTTTCACTTCCTTTGTTAGATTGATTCCTAAGTATTTCATATTTTTAATGCTACTGTGAAAGATATAGTTTGCTAATTTCTTTCTCACTGAGTTTGTTATTTGTGTACAGGAATGTTATTGATTTTTGAGTGTTCATTTTTGTATCCAGCTATGATACTGAATTTGGTTATTAAATCTAGGAGTCTTATGGTGGAGTTTTGAGTGTCTTCTATGTACAGTATCATGTTATCTGTAAAAAATGACAATATAACTTCTTCCTTTTCTGTACTTATTCCTTTTCTTTCTCTAACCAGAGACTAACTGCTCTGGTTACTATTTCCAGAATTATATCAAATATGAGTAGTGACAGTGAAAATCCTTGTTAAACTATCCCTGCATCCTTGGAGTGAATCATACTTGGTCAATGTGTATAAGCTTCTTAATTATTTGCTGTATTGTTTGCCAATATTATATTGAGGATTTTTGTGTCTATGTTTATTAGAGAAATTGAGCTGTAGTTCTCCTTTTTTGGTTGGATCATTCTCTGATTTTGGTATCAGAGTAATGCTTCCTTCCAAGAATGAGTTTGGGAGTATTGGTTCCCTTTTAACTTTGTTAAAGAGTTTGAGGAGCAGTGTCATTAGATATTCTTTAAATTTCTTGTACAATTCAGCAGTGAATCAGTCAGGACTGGGGGGCTCTTCTTTATTGGTAGGTTTTTAATTCAATTTAATTGACTGATACTGTATTTTTTAGAATTTTTATATCTTCATGATTCAGCTTTGGTAATTCAGATGTATCTAGGAATCTTTCCATTTTTCCTGTGTTTTCCATCTTATTAGAATACAAAATCTTGAAGTAGGTATTAATAATCTGAATTTCTGCAGGATTCACTGTGATTTCAAATTTTTCATTTCTAATTGCATGGATTTGAATCTTTTTTCTTTTTGATAAGGTTGGCTAGGGATTTGTCAATTTTTAATCTTCAAAGAACAAACTCTTCAATTTATTGATCCTTCATATTGTTTTCTTAGTCTTAATGCATTAATTTCTGCTCTAATTTTTATAATGTCTTTCCTCGTATGAACTTTGGGGTTGACTTGCTCTTCATTTTCTAGGGGCTTAATGTTCAATATTTGGTTATTTATTTGAGCTCATTCTATTTTTTTGAAGTGGGAATTTACCACTATAAATCTCCCTCATAGGACTGCTTTCTCTGTATCTCATAAGTTCTGATATGTTATATTGGCATTGAAGTTTCACTGTAGAAACTGTCTGATTTCTTCTTTAATTTCATCTGTGACTCATTGGTTGTTTCTTTTGCCATTGATTTCAACTTTCATTGAACTATATTCTAATAATATGCAATGGAAAATTTCAATTCCTTTGGATTTACTTAAGCATGTTCTATGAGGTAGTATGTGGTCTACTTTGGAGAAAGTCCCATCTGCAGCTGAGAAGAATGTATATTTTGATGTTTTGGGTTGGAACACTCTTTAAACATCTACTAAGTCCATTTATCCAAAAATTTGGTTCAGATATGATATTTCTTTGGTTTTTTTTTTTTTTTTTGTCTAATTGATCTATCTATTATGACAGTGGGGTTTTGAGGTCCCCATCACAATTGTATTAGTGCTCATTTATTTTTTCATGTTGGTTAATATTTGTTTTGTATAGTTGGGTGTGCTGGTATTTGGTACATATATAGTTATGAGTGTTATTGCTTCTTATTGCATCACTCCCTTAACAAGGATTAGTGACTTTCTTTGTCTCTCTTGATCAGTCTGGCTTGAAATTCACTTTGTGTACAAATCAAATAGCTACTCCTGCTTTTATCTGGGTTCCTGTTAAATGGAGTATTATTTTCCATCCTTTAACTGTCAGTCTATGAATTTATTTTTGAGTTAAATGTGTTTTTTTGTATGCAGCACATTGTTGGATCTTGCTTCTTGATTCATTCTGCCAGTCTGTTTATTTTGGTTGGTGAATTGAGACCATTTACACTGATGGTTATAACTGATATATATTGAATTTTTCTTGTCATATTATTTTCCTGTTGTTGGTTCCTTTTCTTTTCCTTCTATGTAATTACTTACCTTGCCTTGTGGATTCATTCTTTTGGGGTTCATGTAGTTGTAATCTTTTTTATCTCTCCATAGAATGTCTTTTGAAATGGTAGTTTGATAGTCATGAATTTTTCAGATGTTCTTTGTCATAGAAATATCTTATTTCTCCATCAATTTTGAAAGAGTTTTGTGGCTTACATCAATCTGGGATGGAGGTTGTTTTCCTTTAGGGCTTGAAATACTTTACTCCAATCTCTCCTTGATTTAAGGGTTCATGTTGGGAAGTCTGCTGTAGTTTTAATGGATTTTCTTTATAAGTGATTTGTTCCTTTTCTCTAACATGTTTTAATATTCTGTTCTTGTTTTGAATTTTTAGAATTATTATTGGTATATGCCATGGGGTAGACTTTTTTATTATGGCTAATTGGAGTTCTATATGCCTCACTTATCTGTATGTCAGATTATTTTTCCAAGATTGGGAAGTTTTCTACCATTACCTCTGTGAACAGGTTTTTTATGTCATTTGTGCTATCTCTTGCTTTTTCATTGAGTCCAATCAATCTTGTGTTTTCTTTTTATTAATTTTATTTTATTTTTTTTTTTATTAATTTCATTGGTACATTTTAGGTATACAATATAATGACATTCATCTTTGGAAATTTGCACCTTCACATAATCTCTCTTGGTTCTTATTTTTTTCCCCTTTCCCCTGCCCTACCTTCCACCACTCCATCCATCCCTATTTACAAAGACTTTGTTTCCATTTTTTCATTTTTTCATATTAATTCCATTCCCTTCTTTCCTTTTCGCCATCCCTCCCACTTACCCTTCCCCTTTGCCCCTTTTCTTCCTATTTCACATTATCTATTATACCTCTTAGTCCTTATTTACACTTTCAGTTTTTCACACTAGAGAAATTATTTGGTATTTACACATGTGTGCCCTATTTATTTCACTTAAGAGTATAGCCTCAATGTACATCCATTTAGCTATAAATGTCTATAATTTCTCATTCCTTATGGCTGAGTAGTACTCCATTTTATTTAAAAAAAACACATTTTCTTTATCCAGTCTCCAATCTTGTGTTTTCTTCTTTGCCTCATTTAGCAGCTGTTGGATTGATTTTTTTGTGGTCCTTTGCCATTTTTAAGAAATCTTTCTTTTCATGTTCAATAAGTGCAATCCTGTCTTCTAGATCAAATATTCTAACCTTACATTGATTCATTCTGTTGCGTATACTTTCAATAGAGTTTTTAATTTCCAGAATATCTGATTTAATCTGTTTCATGGATTCCAATTCTTTCCTATATTGATCTTTCATGGTTTCTATCATTTTCCTAAGCTCCTCTATATTTTTAGCTATATCTTCTCTAGATTCATTAATCATACACTCATTACAGCCATCACATTTGAAGTTATATGATAAATGATTTCTAATTTGATTTTTTCTAGAGCTTCAATCATTTGGTTTATTATTTCCACTGATATCACTTCAGAGTGTCCCAGTGTGTGGCTTTCAAATTATTCCACCTCATTACCATCTGTGTTTGCCTTTGATGGGCTGGAAGTCTGGAGTTTAATCTTGCTTCTATATATTCTCATTTTCTTTTCTTTTTTTTTTTTTTTTTAGTTTAGTCCCTGTGTTGATGTTTGTAAATTATTTATGGTAGGACTCTTTATTGCTAGTATTAGAACCCTTAGGAAACAACTACTTCTCAGAGGTGTCTTCCAAGTGCAGCTGGCTTTTGGGTTTTGATTCTGTTGCAAAAATCCTACCTCTTCTGTTTATTGGGGATGAGAAGTTACTGCCTTTTTGGCCTAGCCCTTCATCCTTTGGCACTTGCCTATAGTATTTTGTATGACTTCAGGCAGTATCAGTCTGGGTATAAAGGGAACAGCAACTGATTAAAACAATTATCTCTCCTTAGCTGAAGTTCTACTATTAGTAATAACAATAGCATCAAACACAGCCCAGACAATGACAAACTTTGGTAACTATTAATTTTCTACCTTTAATGATATTAATAGGATTTGCAGTTATATAACCAAATCTAAAAAATCCCCGAAAATTGTGTAGAGTAAATATTCCCTCAATATGCTATTTTTTCCCTCAGGGGAAAAATTTAAAAGAGGTTCGGAACAGAAATAGAGAAATAGCAGAAAAGAAAGGAATTAGAAGCAAGGCTGGAGGACAAAGGAAGATTATGCAAGCTTTGGTAACTGGTGAAGAAGACAGGGTACAAAGAATGAGGGAAAAAACAACAGAAAAAAAATTACAAAACAAAACAAATAAAGCTAGAAAAACTAGAAACAATTTTCTCACTCATATAAAAACAAGAACTAAGAAAAAGAGAAAAAAATGGAAAATAAAATTTAAAAAATATTTTAAAAAGCAAGAAAGGAAGAAAAGTAGAAGAAAAACTGTTCACTTCAGGGAGTGTCCCTGCTGTCACTGGTTGACAGAAGTGACATACGGAGCCCAGATCTGTGTTGATTCATCCCAGAAAGCCAGCCGCAGAATTATGGTGGTGGTAGATAATCCCAGGACACCTGGGCCTTTAGTTCCATTGAAGTTCAGGCTGCTTCTGGTTTCTGGCTGTGAGACAGGGACCCTAGATTTTAACCCCACGACATTCCAAGTGACTCCTATCAGCCAGAACTCAGCTCCCTGCCAGCTTGTACTTGTCTCCTGGACCTCCTACTGACTTGAACTTGGTTGCATCTCACCATGACAGTTTGAGTCACTAGATGTAGCCACCCTCACAGCTATTCTGAGTTCTGACTTCTGGTGGTCCCTTTCCAAAATGGCTACTGGCCAGTCATCCTTTCCTGGAGCGAGGGTCTGAATCCAAATAAGTCACCAGCCACTGAAGTCTACAGCATCCACTGCTCTGTTCCACTGGTGCATTTCTCCATGGGGGCCTCTAGGGGTGCCAGTAGCAACATACCTCTGTAGGTTCAAGCCACCCCTGCCATGCTGAGCCAGGGCTCAGGGAGAAAGTTCCACTTGCCACCTCCTTTGTTTGTACTAGTGTCCCTTTCTTTGCTCTTCCCATGGTCTCTAATTCTTGGTTCATGTCATTGCTGGGTCCCAAGGACCTACTTCCCTCCTCCTTTCCTTCCTCACATTGCTATATTACAGCATTTGTATTCCAAATAATGGAGAGGCAGGTTCTCTGGTGCTCAGCAGGCCACCCTCCTGGAAATCTTTGAAGTTTATACCTAGTATATTTCCCTTTTTTGATAAATAATTTAAACATTTATTTTTAAGGTTTGAAATACTTTAAGTTAGTTATCCTTCCTCTTCTAGAAATTTCAAATTATTTTTTTCTGTGAAATTATGTGTTGTAACTTTCGATTTATTTTTGATATATTTCTAGAAAAATAGTCAAAGTTATTTCTTCTACCTTTTTGAAATGTTCAGTACTTCACTTATTTAAACTCATCCTGTTTTTAGTTTTTATATTTGTTTCTGTTGTATGCACTATTCCATAAAAACAATGATTAAATCGAGATTTACATGTATTATAAAATGAGATATAGTAAAATGTCCTTAGATTTGTTTCATTATATTTTGCTTTTCTTTATATATTATTTTTCTCTTTACTGAATTATTGGAATAATAATTTCCTCTTTCCTTTCCTGAAGAATTTAATTCTCACCTGGTGCATCTTTACTTTAGAGATACTTCTTGTAAATAATACATGAATGCTTACTGGCCTCATCATTCCTCTTGAAAAATGAGTATATAGTGTTGCCAATTTTTATTATTAGTTTTTGGCTTTTTAAAAAAGAATTTAAGTATGTTTTAGGCATTCTCTATCCCATTTTCCTTTCACATAAACAGTTATAGGAAACAAAGTCTTTGCAAATAAGGAAAGGTGGTGGGGGTGAAGGGAGGGCAGGGGAAGGGGACAAAATAAGAACCAAGATACTCATGTAATGGTACAAAATCCCAATGATGAATGTAACTGTATTTTGTACCTAAAATGTACCAATAAACTTAATGAGGAAAAAATTTTTTAAAAACTCAATTATAAATGTCTTCTTTGTGTTTATATTTTTAATAGCATTTCATCAGTTTTTATATATAACATAGTTGCATATATATGTCTTTTTTGTTTTATGTTCTATGCTTCTTAAGACATCTTTTCCTACTCTAAGGTTATAAAGACATCTTCACCTAGGTTTCTTGAAGCTTTATAATTTTCTTTCATGTTTAACTATGTAATTATGTAATATTCATACATCAATATCACATATTATTAAAATGATAAGTGACATAACACAATGCAATATTAATAGATTATATATTATATACCATGTCAATATTATAAATTATGAAAAATGAAATATATAAACAGATTTATGAAAATTACATGCAACTAAAAATCAGTAATAAAATGAATATATACATTCCAAATGTTCATTTTTTAAGTTTTAATGAACATATATCATGTATATATAAACATACACATATGTGTAGACATACATCGAATTGAAGAAATAGAAAGAACATTGTCTTACCCCAGTAGCCTTATTGATTTCCTTACTGACTACCTCCTCTCACTGTTAATGGGATAGATAACCTTTTACATGTTAAATCCTTGGGTGAAAACAATAACATTCTGGATAACATTCTTTCATCCAATATTTCTAAGATCTAGCCATATTGTCAGAAGGTTGTACTTCACTCATTTTCACTGTTCTGTTTTATAATGCAAGTATCCAACACATATTTATCTATTTTGTATTGATGAATATTTGGACCATTTCCAGATTTTTGCTTTTAGGAGCAATGTTATTCTTAACATTTGTATATATTTCTTTGTACCAAACTTCTATTTTTTTCCAGGAATATATTCAATTATTAAATTACTGGGTAGGAGGACATGAAACTCTTCGACATAGCTAATACAAAATGCATTTCCAAAGTATGTAAATATTCACAATCTCATCAACAGTAGATGAGTTTCTCTCATTTTTTTTTTTTTTTTTTTTTTTTTTTTGGTACCAGGGATCGAATTCAGGTCCCTGCACTTGCACAGCAGGCGTTGAAACCACTGAGCTAAATCCACAGCCCCACTCTCATAAATTTTGATATTATTAGACTTTTTAATATTTACCCACATAATGAGTGTGAAACTATATCCCAAATACTTCAATTTCTATTTTTCCTAGTCTTTTACCTTGTATTTAGGTTTGGATTAGAAAAGTTTTGTGATTTGAATTGAGAATAATCTCTACCTAGGTTTTTTTGAAATACTCTTTTTGAGAATTTATTTATTCTTAATTGTTAAATCTTGCCTTAAGCAACCTTGATAGTAGGCAGTTTCAGGCCAAGAACCATTTTATATATTTCAATTGTATCCTTCAAATCACCTCACACAATACAAAGAAAATTTTGATTGATCTGTTTGTTCCTTCAAGAACATGAGAAAATGAGTTTTGGAAAAGGCTTGTACAAGAAATTGCCAGTTGTATATAAAAGATTCTAAATGATTGTTCAGAGAGTATTTTCTCCTCATTTCCTTCTGAATTTGGTAAATCATATGATTTAAGGAATATAGTGTAGTTCTTACAAGCTGCTTATGAAGGCCTCTCTTAATTGTTAATTCTGAAAAAAAATTTCTCAAGTTAAAAAAAAAGCAGCCATGTTATGCCTTTCAGACAGTATTTTTACACAAATTTTCTCAGCACTAAACATCATGCGGCTCTGCAGGCAGTGCGTGATGGATGTGTTTCCATTCCAGATATGTCAGAAGTCAAAGTAATGTTTTATTTTACTTTTATATCCAAGGTGTCATTTCTACAAATCTTAAACATACTTTTGAAAGTTCCAAACCAGTTTTGTACAACTATTTAATGAACTGTGAACAAATCTCTGCAGTAAATTGTTTTTATATAGAGTCACTGCGTACAAATGCACTTTAAAGTTCAGTTACATTGCTAGTATTAGAACTTGTATTATGCAGACCTTTAACATGTTTTCCCCTAAAAAAAGTTGCAGTGTAGTTTAGTTTTCTCTCTGTATTTGTAAAAATAGCAAGATCAAGTGTGGGATGGTTTAGTAGAATTAGCATCACATTTGAGACCAATATCATTTTAAGTTATTATTTTGTTTATACTGATTTGCTCTGTCCTGCAGGTAATTATTCTCTCCTTCTCTGACAATCATGCTGCCCATGTGAATGGAGTACTCTTGTTTATTACAAGATTATCCTATGCACACGTTTCTCCATTTGAATTAGGATTTTCTATGTGACTTACATTTGCCAATTAAAAGTGGTTGCAAGTGACATGTTGCATGTCTAAGAGTTGCAGTTAGAGTCAGAAATGGTTACGTGTTGCAAATAAAAATTTCTCTGTCAGGCTGATTTCTTAAGTGAAGAAGATGTGAGTCAGAATAATAGCTCAACACTAATGGATATTTAGCATGAATGAGAAAAAGCCTTTGAAGAAAGATTTGGAAATTGACCTTGGAAAAATATGAATTATCAGAAAGGAGTATGCAGTGTACCAGAAAGGTTTCTGTACCACTGAAAATTGCAGATAGTTGGGCATGGTTGTGCGTGCTTTTAATCCCAGAACTTTGGGAGGCTGAGGCAGGAAGATTACAGATCAAACCCAACCTGGGCAATTTAGTGACTTAGTGAGGCCCTGTCTCAAAATAAAACATAAAAAATTAAAACAAAAAAAGGTTGGGGATGCTTATTAGTGAGAAGGCCTGGGTTTAAATCCTTATTACTGCAAAAAATAGAAGAATGAATGAGTGACCCATCACTCAATCCATCAAATACAAGTAGAAAAGCAGAAAGTGAAGAAGCAAAATTGAAAATGAGTGACAAAGATGAAAGCAAACACTGTGGAAGACACAGTGGACAGTGCAGCAAGAAGGAGAAAGTAAGTACTCCCTGATGCTGACATGAGGTCACGAATGACAAAGACAAATGTGTCTGTTATTAAATAAACAGCAGGGTGAGGACATTAAGGGCCAAACTTATTTTCTAGTTGGTTAGAGAACGACTCTAACTAAATATCATGTTTGTAAGAAATGCTTAATTGGAGTGGAAAGGTAGGGCTCTAGTTCCAAACTATTAACATTTTCTGCAAACTAAAAAAGACCAAATAAGATGAAATTTAATTAGCCATATTCATAATGTATGGATTTCCCCATCCTCATATGATCATTTATGAAAAAAAAGGACTCCAGACTACATGATATCTAGGTCTAAAATTATATAATAAATGATTGGGAATATTGTCAATATTTGTTTTTGTTTCACTATAATATTTGAAGTAGAATTAATTTCTGTATTTTTACCTATAAAACATTTAAATATTGTTTAACCAAATTAAGAAGAACTAATGAATGTTTAGATTGAAGGAGCTTTATGATTTGAATGTTGTCTTACGAGTATTTAACATTTACAGTAAGAAGGAGGAAGGGGACCATATGGATATTGCATTAATTTGATTCAGTCGGTCCTTCACAATGGCTTCTCACTTGACCCAAGCAGTGTAATTTTCACTTCTTGGCCTCCCTCCACCAAAAGTTATCTTCTCAAATATGTTATTAAAGAGTAAAATAAAGGAGAGATGGTAAGGAATAGAAAAATAGACTGGACAAGAGGTTGAGGGGGATAAAAGAATAAAATATGATCAAGAATATATATATATATATAATATATATTATATATATATATATATTCTCCAAACCAATATAACTACTATGTATTGAAAGCATACACTAAGTTTTAAAAAACCTGCCTCTCATTCCATAAGTCTCCATTTACCATAAGTGTTAAGCAATCTAATCATCAGATAGGTATGTAAATATCTAACAAATACAACCTCAACAATTGAAAGAAAAAATCACTTGTATTTTTAGAAGAAATTTATTATAAAATTAATCTGTTTGTAGAACATTTATGATGCCTCTTGCTTAAAATTATCCCCAAAACACACTCTACCTCAATTCTACGTTACGTATTGCTTCTTCCATTAAGCTATTTTAATTTTCCCCATGTTTTTTCAGTTCAAACATTTAATTGAACTTCCTCAGTAGCTATTATGTGTATGGCATTTACTTGTTTCTGGTTAAACATAAATATGGCTATGACATAGCTGATAAAAACTTAATCTTCCGGAAAGGCAGGAGATTCTAAACTGATGCTCAGGTTGTTCTATTGCTAACTGCAGGAAATTTGGCTAGTTATGCCTAATGTTCTCATTTGGATTAAGGTGCCAACTGAAATGTTTTGAAATTAAATAGAAAATGTTTACATTAAAAAGATCATCAGAGACTACTGGAGTAAACACTAGAAAAGAACAGCTTATGATAGTGGTGATGGGGAAAATTTTTGGTTTCCTTCGAATCAGACTTTTTATATTTTAAGTTGTTTAGATAATTTTGACAGCATAATTCTTCACGCTTTTTCTAAACTAGAAGTTTCTATTATGATAGGAAGAATCTTTCAGTTCCACCAATGTAAGTTTTTATAATTCAATGTTTTTCATTCTTTTGTAAGATTATTTTGTAAGATTTTACAAAATTTAGTGTACATGGTTAGGTTACAAATTTATAAATACTTAATGAATTTATTGCAGACAAAGGTCACCTGCTAGTGGAAAATATATAAAACTTAGCATCCTACATAATAAAAATAACATTAATATTTATACAATACCAACAATGTCAAGCTCAGTTTATCAAGTCACATAAACTTAGAATTGTTCTCCACCAAATCTTATCTTACCATCATGCCAATCATCACATTATTGCCATATTGTTACACAACATAAGAACAACAGCAATGCAAATTTAGTGTCTAATTATCATAAATATTATAAACTACATTCAGAAGACAGACTTTTTAGCATTGCAAGTTCTATATTTAATCTATTTGTGTATGTGTACACATACCTATATTTGAAATACTTAAGCCCTTTGACAATATTGTCAATGAAATGTGAAAGCACGTTCTTATTATCTCAAAATGCACAATGCTCTCAAGCCACAGTGAAGGGATTAGTGGCACTGTTCAAAGGCCAATGCCAAAGAAGATCCTTTCATCTTTTACTAAATTCTCAAATGTCAGGGGAAAAGCATAGATAAATTTCTATGGGCAGGGAATTTTATAACCTTGGATGTACAGAGTATTTTTAGATGAATATAAAAGAAGGCAATACTTTGCTGAATTCTAAAATCATAAAATATTTTCAAGGCAAATATTTTGTTTCACAATGGATCTGTTATTCATAGCTATGTTCTTTTGTTTGTTTGTTCTGTTTTGTTTTGTTTTTTAGTACCTGGGATCAAACTTGGGTCCTTGCGCTTGCACGGCAGGCAGCGGAACCATTGAGCTAAATCCCTGGCCCATAGCTATGTTCTTGAGAACTGGAAATGAGAAGGGAGAGAGAGAGGGAGAAGGAAGACTCTGTAAGAGAATGAGAGAACAGGAAAAAGAACGAGGAGAGAATGGGAGAAGAGTGTGCAATTCTAAGTTAAATATGTGAATTATTTCAGGTTTTAAATTCAAAGTCATGTAAATCAAAGGAGAGATTCTCTAAACAATGAAATGAATAAAAACAAAACAAATTCCTATAGCCCAAGAGTAAACTTAAAATGTTTTTAGTTTCATCTTTAGTTTTACATATTATATAATTATGAGTTTATAATGCATAGGGGACATTGCAGATTACCTCTCATTGTTACATCTAAGGTTATCAAGTATTCCCAAATATATAGGCATCTCACACTAAGCTAGCATCAGGAAATTCCTTCACATTCCATAGAGTTTACTGCCTGGAATGTTTGAACTAATTTCTAAATGAAGTGCATGGTAGTCTACTTTTTCAAAACTGTGTTAGCTTTATGTTGTTATTGATAAATTTTTTTAAAAACCCAAAATACTTCTAAAGGTAAAGAAGAATATGACCTTTAAATTAAAAAAAAGTAAAGAGGGCCGGGGATTTAGCTCAGTGGTTTTGCCGACTGCTCCACAAGCACAAGGACCTGAGTTCCATCCCTGGTACTGAAAAATAAATAATAATTAATTAATCAATTATTTTAAAAATAATAATTTCCTCAGAGTTTATGTGTTTATTATATTTTGCATATCCTTTTCACACTTAAAATAAATTTATTCAACAATTATTAAGTATTTGATACATACAAGGTAAAGTGCTCAATTCCACAGGAAATTTCACTGATATAAATTGGTGCCCTACCTTAAGAAATTTGCCAGTAAGTCTGGGGAAAAAAGGGAACAAAATAAATATCACAAAAGACAAAATATCATTATGACATAAAAGGCATATAGGCAGTTCTGTAGACTTTTGAAGAAAGTGGATATGATCTTTAGTGGAGCAATTTCGACTGGGCCTTGATAGGTGGGTAAAATCTTGTGATTGTATTAATAAATTGAATAAGTATGATAATTGCAGATGATGTTTTAAAACAAAGAAGACACATAATCCATGTGTGTAGAATAGTCTGGCAGGTATATGAGGGTAGTGTCAAACACATGATAATGATCAGTCAGTTGTTTCAATTGCTACTTTTGTTTCATTCCATTTTAATTTGTATGTGTTAAATTGGTAATTACTCATTGATGTAAACGAGGGATTAAATTCATACTGCTTTTCATGACACATCATGGTGAATCACTCTTATTTCTCAAAGAGAAAATATGCCTCTCATAGATATTTTCAAATTAGTGTGTAAAGCTGTGTCATGTGTAACTAAAACTGTTATTATCATTCTTGTCATTATTAATACTTTGGAATTCAGATAAATTTTTCTTGTATATCTGTGGGACAGCTCAAAAGAGTATTTCAATCAAATATAGAGGGGTCAGGGATTTAGCTCAGTGGTACGACCACTTGCCTCGCAAGCGCAAGGTCCCGAGTTCAATCCCCGGTACCAAAAACAAAACAAAACAAAACATAAAACATAGAGTTCTTATTATTACTAAAAATATGAAATAATATATTGAAAACTAGACATTTTCAACCCAGAAGAAGGAGACAGTTTTGAGCACAGCACAATATTTATTACTAGGATCTATTTCATGATCTAGCCTGTTGAAATCTCATGTCTGAGATCCCCTTCTCCAGAGGGTTGACAATAATGTTTGAGTGAAATATCAATTAATGTCAACCCTTTTTGTTAACATGATGAACCACCTTATCACAATAGCAAACAAGCCCTATCATTATATAACTGAAATTTTCTCTCATGAGGTTTGATAAATGTACTATTTAAATCACTTTGGAGTAGGATTTTGTTACTTTTAGCAAAAAACTTGTCTTATAGAAGCAATAAAAAATTAATTTCAGGTCACATGGTAATGTGGAATTATGCTAGCATTAATAAAAATAGAGCATCTGTCAGAGATAAGCTTAAATAGAATCATTTTAACATTTTCATACTAAATCAAAGATAGAGATATCACTTTGGCTGAAGCAACATGGCCATGATTAGTCACTTATGTGTTTATTACATAGCATTGAGCAATTTAAAGATAAGCAAAAAATTAAGTTATGAATGAACAAGATTTTTTAAAAAGAGGAATGGAAAATAAAAATAGTTGGAAGCTGCATGGCTCAGTGGTAAACAGCACTTACAGTTCATGTAAAATAATCAAACAATGGTAATTTAACTGAAAATATTACCACAATATTTGAAGGAAGAAGGTATGAGGATGAAACAAACTCCATAAAGGTAAGTTTATATTAATGTCAAAATTGATTTAAAAAGGACAGTATATAATTTAGTAAAAGGTATATAAATGATAAATAAAAATACTAGAAATTTTATTTTGGAGTAGATTTGAGTGAGAACAGAATCTGAAATTTTTCCTTACAAGGGTAGAGTTTCATTTGAGTTTTTGATGATTTTCAGATATTAAATGGTAAAGTTGAGACTCAGGGCGCAAAGAGAGTGAATGTTTGCTATCCTAAATGAAGGGTTGTGATTTTTTTGATTCACAAAAATGAAAATATTCTATTTTAATAATATCTTAAGTTCAGTTTGGTGATACTTCTGGGGAAAAAACATGTAAATAATTATTTTTCATCTATTAGTGTATTTAGTAAGATTTACTTAATGCAGACTTTATACTGGATCCTAGGTCTAGAGGTAGAAAGGGATATGTTTCCTGTAATTGATAGTTTTCAATCTTATAAATAAGAGATAAAATAAATAGTTAGAATTATGCTTTAAATGTGGTAGTAGAAGCAGTGATAATGCTAATGAAGGAGTGCAGAAAATACTGGTCTCAGGGGGTAGGAAGTGAATCTTGAATCATTATAGATAGAATCCAGAACTTCTGGAGACAAATATGTAGCCTAGTGTAACAGAAGAAAAGAAGTCTTTAAAGGAGAGCAGGGAAATTTGAAGAAATCATTGTGAGCAATCAAATTAGGCAAAAAGGAAGTGTTTTTAATCAGAGTCAACCGGTGAGTCCTGTGTGAAAGATGACTCTTCATAACTTACCCCTATACCTCTACTTTAATTCCTACTATTGCATGTTAGAATTGCTCTTCTGTATAAAGAGAACAGTTCGCAAACTGAAGGGATTCCTTATCTAGTTTTGCATATTGCAACTATATTATTTAGCTATTCCTTTTCACCCATTTAAACCTCCATAGAACTGTTGTCTCTCCTGAATACTGTACTTAGTCTTCCTTCAAAGCACATACTGAACCATCTCTGGTTTGAAATGCTTCTAATTTGAATCTTTAGTGGGAAGTGTTTTATATATTTGTTATTGAGATTTCTCTTGCACACATAGACATACAATCTCTATTGCAGATTTATTATTACAAAGGATGTTAATTTCAAACATGTGATGAATCTTTTTAAGAAAGAAAACAAAGTACAATCTCTATTGATTACATCAAAGCATCCCACAGTGTTGAATTTCAATAAGTCTGGCTAATTGTATGAATAAGCATTAAATATTACTCAAGCTGATAGATTATGCACAGACTAAAAGACGTTGACTATCTCTAAATATAGAAGCAAATTCTTTGCAAAATGTGGAAGTCATTGATAAAACTTTTAGAAATGAGTCATCTGCTCAATTACTGGGGCATATATTTGATTTCATTTTAAGTATTTTTAATCATACTAATTGATATTTATAATTTAGTGCATTAAAACATATATGAAATAACTCAAATAATTTAAAATTAAAAAGGAAGACATTCAACCCTATTGCAGTTTCTTAGTTTTATTTTTGAATATATATATCAACCTCAAATCATATCAGCCATGTTAGTTGAAATATCAGAAAATCTTTCTCATAATTTTTGGCTTAAAACTCATTAAGACTGATTAAGATAATAAAAGAAGAGTAAAAGTAAGGATAAAAGAAAAATATGGCTTCTTTAATATCCTATATTCAATTAGGAAATTTTTCAATGTCCTATCTTCTTTTATATATAAATGTACCATTTTGGAAAATGTGCATAATTAAGGCCAAAGTTATCATTAGTGAAAATCTTATCGAAAGAGACAAATAGTTTCAGTTCTCACCCAATAGGTTGGTTTCTGAGACTCTCATGAATCTAAGTGTTATGGTAGTTATTGGCAAGAATATTTGTCACAATAAAGGCATGTCCCTATTAATAGTTAAAAACAGTAGGTCACAAACAGAGCTAAAGCTCAAGTTGTTGAAAGTTTTGCAATGTTCCTGAAACAAAAATGAAGTATCAGACAGAGAAAGCTAACAAGAGGTGGTGTTGATGGTGCCCTGGTTTTAATCTGAGGGCAAGACTGAAGTGGTAGCAGTGCTCACTCTCTTTGGAAACACTCCTAAGGGCCCCTGAGAATTGAAGTATCCTCCAAAGTCTGAGAAGACCGTTCAAGGCTCCTTAGAGATTATAGTTTCAACTTTAACTTCTTCTAGAATTAAATTCCTATGCAAGCACATACTGTTATTAATATATCAAGGAAAAGATGAGCAGGCAAAACAATGCCTTCCTATATCTTCTCCAAAAAGTACTTGCATCATGTGAGTAAGAACTCAGTTTATATTGTTTTTAGCAACTAGAAGATGAATAACTTGGGAAGTTGTGGATAAAATATGCCAGAGATTGTAAGTCCAGACCACTCGATTGCTCTGCAGGTTAGAAAAGCCCTACCTTTGCGAGGGAAAGGAGGGAGGAAGGTCATTATAGCAGTTTAATAAATACAAAAAATGTGGAAATATTTTTACTTATGAGTTATGTTTTCCTAGTTAGAAATGAAGTTTCTTTTACAACCCTTGATTTTAGGAACTGAAGAAAATCCAGACCAAGGTGGTACATTCTTTTGGACAATTTATTTTTTCTATACACTATTCTTACAAAACAAGTTATATTAATAATGAGAATTTGTCATTCAAATATTAACTTCGTTTTTCATCTTCTAAGATCAAGTGGGAAGTTTTGTCTTGATCTTCTAAAATCAAAATATTCCCCTGCTTTAAATACTTTTTAGTTGTATCTCTGGAAAATTTTATTCCAAATTCTCACACCATTTTAATATTCATTTTGAAAATATTTTGTGGTATCATACATTTAAAAAATGATTATCTCACTTTCTAATATTTTTCAATTTGAGGTAATTATCTTTGATATATTTTCCAAATATTTTATTGAACTAATTTCTTTTATCAATAGAGTTCATTTTTATCTTACTTAGTCTGTAACTCTATGGAGTTTAGCTATGAATATTTTTTTTTTAAATTTCAACAAGAGTCATTTATAGCTAAGTGGAGGTCCCTTGAGACCATACCCTTAAGTGAAATAAATAGGACACACATGTGGAAATACCAAATTGTTTTGCTGGTGTGAGAAACTGAGAGTGTAAATGAGGTCCAAAATGTATAATAAATATTATGAAATAGGAAGAAAATTTTCAAAAGGGAAGGGGAACAAAGGAGAGGTTTGGGAAAAGGAAAGAAAGGAAAGAAAAAAAAGAAAAGAAGGAAAAATGGAAACAAAGCTGTTGTAAATAGGGAGGGATGGAGAAGTTGAAGGGAGGGAAGGGGAATAGGAAAAGATAAGAACCAACATATATCATATACAGGTACAAATTTCCTATGATGAATGTGATCACAATTTACACCTAAAATGTATAAATAAATTTAATGCTTTAAATATTTTTAAGGTTGTCTATTTTTTTAAAAAAAGTGTGATTCAAATGCAGACCACCTGCCACAGTGCCAGAAATTGTATGAATCTCTGAAACAGAAGTAAGTACAAAAGAGTATGCCGGGAATCAACTCAGAAGTATGTCGTGCAATGCCCCATTAAGTCAGGATAACTGCACCATATCTGGGATACATTTCAAATTAGTATTACAAATAATCTTATAATCTGAGAAATGATGAAAAGCAAGATTAGACCATAATAGTCTCATCATTTTATCTGGTGATTTTCACCACAGTAGTAAAACAATATTCAGATGGAGATGGGTAGAAAATCAAGTACATGGCCTCTGAAAATGGAAAGTTACTGAGCATGAAACTTATTCTGTAACAAAGGCTTTTTTGTCCCTGGCATTACAAGGGACCACTAAGTTCTGAGTAATAACAATTCTAGAGTTTGGGAATACTTTTACACGGTATACAGAAGTCCTACAAGCTAAGAATATTCATTTTGAAAAAAGAATACACTTTGAGAATGATGACACAATATCATCATTTGCAGTCCAGTAGGCAATTCCCATTATCTTGGACCAGCAGTGAACTTTCTAGTTCCCCAAATTCTATTGAATGATGGAGCTGAGTCTCCAAAACGGGACCATCCAGCCTTTATAATATAGTTTAAAATATATTTTCTGATAGTATCTTGGTGAAGAAAAGAAAGCAAAGGAAAACACATCACAGTCCTAGCATTTTTAAGAAACAATCTCAGAAATGACAATTAAGCCCAGTATCAACTGAGGAACAGCAAACTTAAGATGATTGGTCAAAGATAGTAAGTGGAGGACTATAGATTGAATTTGTCTTTTTGCTTCAATTGTGGGTTTTCCTCTATCCAAATAACTGGATGTTGTGGACCATCATCATCATCATCATATGAAATAGAATTTTTTCAAGAGAAAGAAAATGTTGGTGCATATATCTCCAGCTGCTTAATGGGAATCTTAATGAAATTCATCAGATAAATTGTTTGCAGAATTAAAGGTAACTTTTTCAGAGTAGCTTAGAAATTATCTCTGACACTTTCTCTAAATGTAGTCTATCATGGGAACCTTCAATAATGGATTAATTGTACATCTTTTTGTTGTAGATAAAGTGTTTCAGTTTTGAGAGCTAATCTCATAAAAAGCAATTAAATTTTATTTTTTAAATTTTAATGCAAATATAGCTTGATAATTTTATTCATGTTTTGGGAAGGGTATGTTGATTAGCTACAGAAAATTTTAATATATGTAAACAGAAATTAAGCAGATATCAATTAGAACACATTAATAACTATCATCAATAAAATGCACTTTGTCACTGTCTTTGTTCAGATATACTCTTCTCTGAGGGAAGGAATCTGAAGTGCAGAGATCTTGATGTACATCCTTTCATTAACAATTCTGGTTAAATTCTTAATTTAATCATCATAATAGTGCAATGGTTCTTGAGGTCATAATCCCTCACCGTTGTGTTTTTTGGCTAAGGGAAAATAACACCTTATTCTAACACAAAATCACGCTTACTTCAAATTGAAAGGAAGGATTGAAGAACTTTCAATAATTCATCAAGAGAAGAAATAAATTTGAAGATTATTTTGCTATTTTTTTCCTTGGGCTTTACATAAAACCTGTCTCTAAAATGGAATGGCACACCTGAGGTTGATTTGTACTTAAGGAGTATAGTCTCAGAGCATTACATAACAAATAACTCTTTAAATGTAGAAGAGACTCATACAGAAAAGCTTTCTTACAGCTTCTCTTTTCCATTTTAAAGTTTAAATATGCTACATTAACTTACAAGTGTGCTTTTTATTTTCATTTCCTTTTAAATATACAGAGACACCCTATTTTTCAATTAGAATGGTGTGTTTATCCTCTTTTTAACTTCTACTTTCTCTTATCTAAAACATTACCTTACTTAAACTGCACTGGCCATGCTGATTAAATTTTCAGTTAGCAGTGAAGTGCCCTGGTAGAGGATACAATTGTAACCAAGCCATGCTGCAAAGCACATAATTAATTAGTCAGTTGAAGGTATACTTTATCTCCCTAAAACAACCTTATGCCAAGTACTGTTCCTGAGATCATGAACACATTGGCCAATTGTTAAAATAAAAAAGTTACAGTGGGGACAATTGGTAGAGGAATGTCATCCATGTTTAAAAACAATATATTTTTATTGTAACTTTTGAAAGTGCTATATGTTTTATTTATATATGCAAAAGCTTAATTTAAAATGACTTTAAAACGCTATAAAGTAGAAATAGACAAATAATTTTGTTGACTAATTCTAGATGGTAAGATGAATGATCAGATAACTACCTAGTAAAATAAAACTCACTAGATTACTGTCATTAATGAATGCTTGAAGATGGTTGAGCACCCACAAAACAGAATCCCATCCAGAGGGGAGAATATTATTGTGTAAAGGATTATAAAGCTATAAACATCTGTTTTTGGATTTGGTGGAGGGACAAGTTTTCAACTCAATTGCAGAAATACCAGGAAGGGCAATTTATATATTTTAAAGTAGGTTTAATTTTGTATGAAACTACCAAACTGTCATTTAAAATTGTAATGTTTTGTATTCCCATCAACAATGAATGAGCGTTTTCATGGCTCCATGTGGTTACCAGCACTTGGTGTTGTGTTTTAAATTTTGGCTATTCTAATAGCTATATGGTGACTTTCACTGCTATGTTTATTTACATTTTTCCTGATGACACATGATGTGAAACGCTTTTTCAAGTGCTTATTTGCTAGCTAGCTTCTATGGCAAGGAGTCTTGTAAGATGTTTGGCCTGTTTATAAACCAAGTTACTTTCCTATTATTAAGCCTTATGACTTTATGTATTTTATAAAATATATATTCCTCAACTATCTTCTTTTTGTCTATAGTTAGGTTTTCTTTTTAAATTACATCTTTTGCAGACCAGACACTTTAAAAAATTTTTTGGCTTTTTCAGACAGGGCCTCACTATGTAGTCTACTTAGTTTGGAATTGAACTCTTGATCTTCCAGCTTCGGCCTCTCCTGTGTTGGAATTGCAGGTGTGTGCCATCCTACCTAGCTTATAAATTTTTAATCCTAATTCATACTTGATATCAATTATTCCTTTAATATGGGTTAAGACTTGATGTTATATGTACAGGGTCATCACCCAACCCATAATCATCTAGATTTTCCCCTATGTAATCTTGTAGTAGTTTTCTACTTTGCATTTTACATTTACCTGTTATATGTATTGAATTAATTCTTATGAAACAAGTGAAATATATGTCTAGACTCTTTTTCATATATGTATTTCTATATCTAACATCTTCAATAGAGGTACTGATAAATACACCATGATTTATCTGGACAACAGAATATTATTCATCACTAAACAGAAATGTGCTACCTAACATGAAAAGACGTGAGAAATTTACACGCATGCTACTAAGTGGAAGAAGCCAATATGAAAAGATTACATATTATACAATTTGAATGATATAGCATTCTTCAAAATGCAAAACTATAAGATAGTAAGAACATCCAGTTGTTACCAGGTGTTCGGGTAGGGAATTGTGGAGTACAAAGGATGCTTTAGATAGCAAACTCAAATGGAGCAAACATGTCATTATACATTTGTCCAAACTTATTGTTAAAGTACAGCAGTAAGAGTGAAACCTAATGTGAATTATGGTCCTGGGTGATTATGTGCATACTTATCAATTATGACATATGTATCACTCTGGAGGGGGATTATCATTACGGGTCAGGATATGCAGATGGGGCAAGGAGGTAAACATGGGAAATTTATCTGTATTCTCAATTTTCTGTCAACTGCAAATTACTCTAAAATATGCAACCCATTTTTGTTTATTTGTTTGTTTTAAAGGGTTGGTTGCAAAAGAGAAGTAGATCAAGATCAAATTGTAAAAGGTCTTACAGCAATGTTTAGAAATTAACCCAGTAAACTCTTCTAGATGCAAACAAAAAAATCTACTAAATTCATGATGGAACACTGGAATCTAAAGTTGGAAATATTTTACATCCTAATAATAGAAGTGTCAGTTCCAACTCATTTCCATATTTAAAGTTTGGAGATATTTATTTTCTGAGGTTTTTATATCTCATACTTTAAGAGACTTGAATTCTAAGGCCTTTCTTCAGAAATGGCTCAACTGAGGGACATTTTGAGCTAAGATACAGAAATATGTAATTCTTTCTTTTTCCATTATAACAGCAGCAGGAATTTATTTTTAAACCCAATCTCATATTTTCTTAAGTCTGCCAGAAACCAATGTTTTTAAATAAGGGAAACGCTTTGCTAATGGGAAGGTGATTGGCTTTCTCACTGGTATTTTGTCATTACCAACTTCTCAAAATGTTCTGTGACCATTATGTATAGACAAATACATTTTCTTTCTATTTATAACTGAACATAAATTGTGTGCAACTGCTCAGGGCCATTACTTACCTGTGTTAGTACAGTGAATTAAGTTCACTGAGATGTGGTGCATTTTGCCTATATTTTTTTAATTATCTTTTGTCTTTGTGACAAAGCATTGCTACCCAGCTGCTAAGAGCACAAGCTTCAAAAACAATTTAGGTTGTGCGATTAAACACCAGGAGACAGGGTTTTAAAAATTTGCATGACTAATGTAAACAACCCCAAGATTTCATCAGTGATAGTTGGAGGAAAACTGGTGGGTGGGCTTTCTTTGTCCTGCTGGGTAAAGCAATGGTTAGCCCTTAAGGAGATAATACAAAGCCAAACAAAAATTGAATGACAAAAACATGGCATGAAAGAAATATCATAGTTAAGACTTACTTTACTTTCTGGTTAATGAATATTGAACAGTATAAATTTTACCTGTATGATAATTTCCTTGGTTTTAAGTCACAAACTCTCTAATTATAAATAGTTTTTTCAAATTTTAAAATAGTATTGCCTAATTTAAAAGTTATATCTTATTAAAATATTTGCTTCTGAAACCTTTTTACCATTTCAAGAAATATACTTTTGTGGTAGAAACAAGATGAACAATCTAGATCTTATTTCTGGTAATTAAGACACTTAGTTTTTGCTAACTTCCTTCATAGTAATCTTATATTTACACCTTCTTTTCCAGTTTTGCATTGACCAGCTACAGTTTAATATGTATTATCTTACAATTTTTTTTTTTTTTGCAACAGCCATAAAATTTACCTCCTTGCCTTTGGAACACTGTATTCTAACTCTTTCTATATTCTTTTACATATAAATTTTCCTACTCAGTGAAAGGTGTGGCCTTGAGGAGTTCTACAGGATCATGCCCCTTGGCCAGGATAGCGCCTGACACAAATGATATATTCCTCCTTAATGTTTTTGAATGGATGGAGATGATACCACCTCAGTTAAAATTTATAGTAAGCAAAATATAAAATGATTTCTATTGTTCTCATACTCTTAGTTTAGACCAATGGAAAGTCTTTTAAATGTAATTTAAACCAACATCCTCATTTGAATATGATCAAAAACAAGACCAGGGAAAATAAGTATATTCAAAAGTGTATTTATTAATCTTACACCATATGCCAGGCACTATAAAATTCCCTGACAACAAGTAAGACTATGTTTTAAATTCAACCCAATGATGCTGCGTGATAATGCAGGGACAAGTGCCCGGAGCACTTTGTTAGACACGATTGTCAGTGTGTTCCTCTGACCAGCAGCATCAATGAGCAACTTGTTAGAAATCCACATTCTGGGCCTTTCCCAGAACTGCTGAATCAGAAAATCTTGAAGAAAGGGGGCCAGCATTAGTTTCTCTTCATGTTTTCCCCTTTCAAAGATGTATAAATGACTCTGATGCACACAAAATTTGACAGATTATCAGATGACAATATATGTGTCTTTTTAGCAATGTAGCTCATTTCCTAACATAAATGTTGTGATCGGCAGAGACAACATTGAGCTGACACTGCTAGGAAGGAGATTTTTTAAAAATGTGATACAGTCTCAGATCCCATCTGGAAATTTTCATCACCCTATAATGAGATCAAATTCTCATCACTTTTGTTGTAATTTTCTCTGCCCCATTTTTTGTTTGTTTCTTTTAAAATTTGGAATATAGACAAATTCCAACACAAATGGAAGCAAAGAGAATAATATTTTGATCTCTCACATTGCTGCTCTGTAGGTTCTTCAGTTGATCACATCATGGAAATTTCTTTTTATTTATACCCCATCACTTTTCCCTGCCTTATTGATTGGATCATTGTGAAAAAAATATGGAAAAAGTTTAAAAGTATACTTTTATTTTAAGACTAATTGTGCTGGGCTTCAGAATGTGGTGCCCTAAAGGAGGTACTAGGTATTAAAAAACAAAATAACAAAAGCAGGAATATCTCTCTGATCTGCTTCCACACTTCTTCCCTGAAGCAGGTTTGGAAAGAATTCCCTGACTTTGCAATGAATCAGGTGCCTTCATTTTAGAGATATCCTCCTTACAGGGAGAGAGAAAGGGAATATGGAAGAGTGCTCTTATCCTTTAAGACATATACACAGAGAGAAGAATCTGCAAAAGCTCTGCTGAGTTCCCCCATTTTATCATCATTAGATCATGCATTGACTGAACTGTCACTATTTACATCAAATCAAAGCACAAAAGTACAAATGTGGGAAATTGTAGAATTTAGTTATCTAATTGTAAGAATTGATCACAAGAAGTTAGTTAACTGAGAAAATTAAGAAGTCATTTCTGATAATTTCCACAAGTCTGTTTGTTAAAAGAATTCCAGGAAACTTTAAGAGATGCTGTAAAAGTTTTATGGGAGAAAAACAGGTTTTCCTAGTTTTCTTATTAACCATTGTCTGGGGTCAGAGGACTGCAACCCAATGACCCTACCAGTGGTGAAAGAGATATGATTCACTATGTACAACTGTGATGTTTGCCGTGGGCCAGTGGGCTTGACTTCTCCTGAAGTCGCCCTGCTTTCTTAATACCATCTGATAAGAAGAGGGCTTCAGTGTGCTCTTAGATGCACGGATTGGTGAATGGAAACAAGGGCCGTGTAAATTCGCCTGTAGCTTTTATGAGTCACTTAAAGTCACTTGTTATCACCAGATGTTAAAACCAGAAAGACAACAGCCAGAATAACTAAGCGGCTTTCCTACATGTATAAAAGCCTTACTTCTTTCCTTTGTGATTGTCGAACAGTGTCAGGAGAATAAACTGCTGTTCGTCACCCAGGCTGTCTCCTTTTCTTTCTTTAAAGGTCGGTGCTCTCTGGGGTCTCCAGTCTCCCTCTAGAGAAACCACACACATACAAAGACTTTCCTGCTTCTTGTTTTCGGTTCTGTAGGCTGCCAAGACATATAACACTTAATATTAACTAAATTTGAGAGCTTTTTCAATAAAAGGTATATTAATCTTTTAATATATGTGTTTGACCCACTAAATCAGCAACAGGTAAGGAAGGAAATCTTGTCTCTCTTAGAGTAACTACAACAACATAATTATATATAATATGTAAGTTTCTAATACTAACATAAATTTGTCCTACATAGCTAAAGAGAATGTTTGGACATTGTGGTCTTGTCCATATTTATTCCTTTCTTTTATAATTCTACTGATTTACTTTTATGTCTCTTAGGATGTAATGTGACTGTGTGGCTGGGGCAATTGCGTTTGGGCTTCTGTTTTTGTAGAAAACTACATTTAATTTGTAATTCAAAAAATGCTAAATATACTTCCATTTTCTTGAAGATTCCTTTCACAATCTCTTAGCTGTTTATATGTATCATGATAATTATTATTATATATGGCTCATTATGTGTCGAGCATCATGTGTCTCATAGTATATGAACTCATTTACTCCTCACAATGAGTTATTACTATTATAATAAGTGATACAGTTATTGACTTATTCCTCATAAGTCTTTGATATACATTTTATTGTTAATTATTTATATTTTACAAAGAGATATATTGAAGAACATTGCAAGCATATAGTCACCTATTGACACACAGTAGCAGAGCTAGCTGTTGTCACATTTTTAAAATCTCCTTCCTAGCAGCTGGAATTCAAAGTTGTTACCATTAACTATAACATTTGTGTTAGCAAAGGTGCTCAGGCAGCATTTATGTATTTCCAACTAGACAAGAACTTCTTAAATTTTATATGCACTAGGGTCATCTATGAGGCTCACCTAAGAGGCTCATCTATGAGGCTCACTGTCAGCTCAGCTCCAAAGTCTGAGACCAAAATTCTAGCCATAATGTTAATCTCTCATCATCAGTTTTTTTTTTGTTTTGTTTTGTTTTGATTTGTTTGTTTAAGTTCTATGAGGGAGGTTCTCAAATTTCTGGTTCTATTATTTCAGATTCCTTATTATTTTTCTTTATTATAGGTTTAATCATTTTCAACTAATATATTGTTGTTTCTATATACTCTTATGTTAAAAAAGTATACCAAGTCGTTTTGCTAAGGAGTGAGCATCATAAATAATTCCAGGAAAAGTGTTAATCTTGACTTGACTTTTAAATTGCACCTCAAAGGACTTGTGAGATTTCAAAACAAAAGTTTGAAGATGAAGTGTACCTGTAGGTGAGCAGAACAGAGACAAAGTCACAAGGTCAAGCAATATCCTAGCATATAAAGTAATTTTGGTAATTTTAGAATACCAAACTTGTAGGGACTGAGGGCAGTGATGGTAAAGAGTTCTGGATAACTTCACTTCAAGTGATATTTGTGTTTCTAGTCTCTCTCTCTCTTCTCCCTTCTTTCATTGCTTCCTTTTCTTCCTTAAATTCCTCCCTCCCTCCCTTCCTTCTTTCCTTCCTTCCTTCCTTCCTTCCTTTTCTTCTTTTCTTTTGCCTCTGCCTCTGTCTCTGTCTCTCTTTCTTTTTCCTTTAGCTCTGAATATGTAGAAAATCTTCCTCATCTTGTTTAGAGAAGCAGTGAAGTAATGTTAAAGAATTGAAATCAAATCTATCATAGACTTAAGTGTGCGATTTGTTTTTCTGTTTCTGTCATGACAATCTGTGACTTTGGGTAATTCTTTGCAGCATGGGAAAATTAATATCATCTAACATTAATAAATACAAATGCTTTCACCTCTTAGTAAATGAAACACATCTCTATCTTCCACAAAGTAGAGCAAAAGGATATATCCCAGTAAGTACAAAGAATAATTCATTTAATAAGTTTTATTATTACCTAACATTAATTACTATATATTACAAAGGTACACCAAAAAATTAACATATAATATTGCTTAATGTTATTTTAGTCTATAACTACTAAAAGAGTTTATTATAAAAATACAAAAACATTTTTCAACAAAATATAAGTTGGTCCAGATCATAAAGTAAATGACAAAATCTTCATATTATTTTACTGGGTTACTAAGGGAGATTTGATGCCCCTCTACTTTCCTCATACAATGAATGTACATTAGGTAGTACACTAAAGGTGACATATATCATCATTAGTATTTAAATTCTGTATATAATCATAAACTTGTCAAGTTAAATTTAAAATGAAATAAATTTTTCTCATTTAGGGTCTTCTGATATCTTTTGTTATATAATTTTATTATTGGATATTATAGTAATTTATGATGTTATGAAGATGGTTATAAAATATTTCTTGAAGCAACAGGTTATATTTAAGATGTTAAACTATATCCTAAAATCCTGTGCATAAGGACACATTTGAAATGAGTTTCCAGTGAGTCTAGTCTTTATGTAGTAATATTTTTAAAAATTTATTGAATCATAAAGATAATTTTGTTTCTGAAGATATTTTTTATTTAGAATTTTTAATTTTGTCTTTGACATCCTGAATGTTCACTTTTAAGTCCCATAATGCATGTGTTTAATGCTTTATTAAAATGGAAAAAGCAACATTAATGAATGAACAAATATTACTTGATCAAGAACATAATAGGCCAAGTTCATTGCTATATATATTTACAAGGTAAGACAATTTAAGAGAACAATATGATAAAATTAACTTAGGTGTTAGAAAATACATTTTTGCATATGTGTGTTCATACCTTACTATTTAATAATAAGTGTGACTTTCAATATAATCTTTGCAAATCAATTTTCTGAATATGTTTTTATAGACTTAATATTTTAAAAACCTGTTATAGTTTAGAACTGCAATGTTCCCCAAAAGCTCATTAATTTAAGATTTGGTTCTTAGGTGGTAGTACTATTAAGAAATGGTGGAAAGGTGGGTCCTAGTTGAAGAAAATGCATCCCTGGACCCTGACCGCCATTACTCTGGCTCCTATCCACTATGAGGTGAATAACTTTCCTCCACCACATACATGGTCCCTCCCCACTATGGCATTTGCCTCAGTATGGGCCTGAAAACAGTACATGGATGGAAAACACAAATCAAAGTACACCTTTACTGCTTTTAGTGGTTTTTCCTAGGTATTATGACACAGTTATAGGAAGCTGGTTAACACACAAGATACTGATGATAATTATGCTCTGTTTAGAAACCAACCTTTATTAGGCTTGGATAGCAGATTATATTGACAAATCTACCATTATGCTGTGTATTTCTCATTGAGTACTGTATACTGTAGTTACTATTCTAAAAATAGAATGTAATATCTGGTGATTCTAGAAAGGTTTAAACTATGAATCAATCGGAATATTTCCACCAATGGATTGAAGAACTGAATCTAAACCATAAAGTATATTTTGTAGCTCTCTAGTGAACCTGATTGTGAGTGTGAGGATGTTAGTTTTTAGCTAACCTTTGCTGAGAATCTGATTTACATATTTATTTTGACCCTTTAAAAACCTGTATTTGTTATTTTAATTGGTTTTCAGTTTTCAATAAAAGGTTATTACTAGAACTCAGAACTGAAGAAGCATTTAAGCAAAAAATCTCTTAAAGAGATAATAAAAATATTTCTTTGTTCTTAGTTGAAATATCAAAATCTACAAGGGTAAAGAAAGTAAAAAAAATCCTCTTTTGTTATTAGAAAACAATTATTCTCAAAATATTGATTATGAAACTCAAGATCTTTATTTTATAGAGAGAAATTCATCACGTTTTGAAAATATACCTTTGCTTGGAGTCATGTCTCTGAAGCTCTCTAGGTGTCTTTATATGGTGCCATCTACAATACAGTATCAAAATAGCCCTAAATATTATCTTAATGAAAAAACAGTAATGTCCTTTATCAAATTGATTTTGAAAATGTTTGTGTCATTTCATCTTGAGTGGTTCCCTGCAAATGATTTATCATTTTGTAAATTTAAGAGTTTAACTCAGTGACCATTTCATCACAACTCAAATGAAAGCAGCGAACATTCATAGGGATTTTTCTTCCAGGTAATATTTAACAAGAAAACTTGAAGAACTGGGTTTAAATGAGTTCTTAATAGTGTGGCTACAATAATGTTCATTTAGAATTGGAAAATAATGTCACTCTTTCTAATAAGAACATTACTTCCAAAGATGGGCACAGTAGCCCATACCTGTAATCACAGCAGTAGGAAGGCTGAGCCAGGCAGGAGATGACCCAGAGTTCCAGGCCAGCTAGCTACACAGTGAATTAAAATCCAGCCTGAACTACACAGGATACCCTGTGTCAATGTCCCTTCCCTCCAGAAAAGAACACTGCTTCTAAGATTACATAGATGTGCATAATTTTCACTGTAACCACATAACTAGCATACAGAACAAATTCAGGTAAATTTTCATTACTACGAAATTCAGAAACAGGAGTTAAAATGCACCAATGATTAGAATGAATAATTGATAATGCAAAATAGGAAGAAAAGGTCCAAAGGGGTAGGGGTAGTGGGAGGGGCAGGGGAAAGGAAAGAAGGGAAAGGAAAAATGATGAGAAATGGAAAAAATGGAAATAAAGTCTTTGTAAATAGAGAAGGGTGGAGGGGGTGAAGGGAGGGCTAGGAATGGGGAAAAAATAAGAACCAAGATGCATCATGTAAAGGTACAAGTTCCCAATGAGAAATGTAAATGTGTTGCATACCTAAAATGTACCAATAAAAGAATTTAAGTTAAAAAAAGTGAAGTAGAGAAAGATGTCAGATCACTAGAAATGGCTTATGCACTGGAGTGAGGTGTATAGTCAATAAATATTACATGGCAAATAGAAAGGAATGTAGGTATGTGTTGATTGATAGCATGAGCTTTGTTTCTAATTTTTCTCATAATTTTGAAATAATGACTACATAGAATCCCATGTCCACCCTACTGAAATTTCTCTGTTGTCAATACAACTGAAGTTCACTTATCAAAAGAGCACTTCTTTTTTTCCCAATAATCACATCAAAGCAACTAGGAGCTGACATAGTAGGGGTGGTTATCCATTTGATGGGTTTGCCCCCAGCTGGTTTTCTTCCAAGTTAATGGGAAAGGTGGGAAAGCAATTAGAAAATAGTTGTTCCAACACCAGAGTTATATCCTGCAGCCAGCTGTGCTGTTGAAAACCATTCCCCATGCATGGCAATTAAAAAACGATTGGGAGCCTATTTCCAGTAAGTCACCGAAGAGACACTTTAAAGAAGGTGGAAGAATGTGGCTTAACTGTGTCACAGGGAAGATACAGCTGCAGGAAGTGGAAACAAAAGGGAAAAAAATCAAGAACAGCATAAAACTCAAAGCTTCAGGAAGTTTTTACAAATATTAAAGTGCAATTGATCTATATTATTGATTAAGAAAATACATCTACATTACTTCCAAGCAACAATATACTCTACCTGAATTTTCTTTGTTCCACTGTTTGTATTCATGTTGAGAATATAGTCAATGTTATTTTTTTTCTCACTCAGCCCTCCCCATGCTTTGATGAACTTCTCATTTCACTGGATAATATTTAAATCCTTTCTAAATGTGGAAATAAAGAGGAATTGTGGCACTTACATATTACTAGAGAGTGTGCAAATATCTATATACCTCATTTGCTATATATGGTTAAGTATATATTAATGATATTAAATCTCTCTGAATTAGTAATGTGTCTCTGAATTAGCAGAACATCTAAAAATACAAGGAAAGTTTTAAAAGAGGATAATTTCATTAACTCTAAATATTAAGTCTTTTATAAAAATACAAGGGTGATGGCCAGTCTTTTTGTTTGTCTTGAGTTGCTAAAAGAAAGAGCAGCAAAATTTAAGTGGTGTAAGACAATAGGTGCCAGGTTTTTCTTCCTATAACAGTTCTATACTGTGCTTCTGTTTGTCTGACATCTTTGTTAATGGACTGAGTGTTACAAACTCTTTCAAGTAAATCTGATATTCCTTAAGATGTTTTTATTAGATAGTGTTAGTCATAGAGATTAGTGGGTTTCATTTTGGCAGATTTGCATGTACATATGATAGGTTTTGATCATTTTCCCCATTACATCCTTCTCCTTTCTCCCTCAATCCCCTTCTCTTCTGTAATAGTTTTCTTTCTAGTTTCACTATCTATCACCTATCCATCTATCTAGCTATCATATTTTCTTTATTCATGGATCTGCTGGTGGATATCTAGGCTGTTTCTATAGCTTTGCTTTTGTGAATTGCACTGCAATAACCATCAGCAAGCCGATATCTCTGTTGTATGTTAACTTTAATTCTTTTGGGATTTGAGTTTTATTACTAGAGAAAAAATACAGAGAAAATAAAGGTATGTACATTCTTCATAAATACATCATTGCTATTTGCAATCTGCTGATGATAATGAGATGTATAGCCCTGGCTGGAGGCCAGATAAGGCAGAGTGGTGCTAAGAAAGGTTGTCCTGATCTGGGCACCCACCTCCTATTGAAACTCCACCATATGTAAGGAAGACCATGAATTTTGGTGGACCACTACGCACCAAAATCTTTGTTCCTGCCAGTTCTTCCTGTCATAGGTAGTATTTTAAAAAGGACTGAATAAGAAATATATGATCAAAAATTTCTTGATATGGAAGTATGAACACCATGGATTCTGTAACAATTAATCACAGTTTTAAGATTACTTTTATGATAAGCAACAAATAGTACATTCCTTGTTTAGTGTTCAAATTCTATTCCTGTGACGAGGTCATTAAAGGAATGTGTCGCTATATGAAGAATTGTGTATAGTATGTACATTACAATATTCAGAGCAAAGAAATGGTCAAAGGAAATGCCAACTTGATGACTTTGCTTTTATTTGCATAACTCTTAATGCAGTACTGTAATGTATAATAACATAAAAGTACAATACTGTGCAGTACAGTACAATAAGTAAAAATTACAGTACTGTATAAACAAGGTGCAGCATACAAAAAAAGATACTGAGGCTTTGTAAACAGAATGTACAGAATTGTATGAAAAAAGAGATGGATTATAAGTCCGAGCAGTGCGTTGTAAGTCCCAGTGGCTGGTCGTGTGAGTGGCAAATCATAAGCCCAAACAGCGCACTTTGATAGTAAGATTGAATAGCTGATAAACAGGTAAACAGTTAAAGGAGGAATAGATGTATATAACAAAGGGAATAAAAATTATCACTTATTTAACTTTGGATATCTCTTTGAAAAGATCCATCCACACAAAAAAATGATAACAGCAACATATTGAAACTGCAGATAACATGATAAGTTAGTGCAATGATTCATAAAATGCATTCTGGCTTCAGTTTTGCAATCAAATTGTGTGACTCTGGGGACATCACTGTAGATTTTTTGCTCTACTCTGATATTTAGCATACACAGGAGGGTTATATTGGTTCATATCTAAATGTTCATAAACATAAATTTTTCAGGGTTTCTATTTCAGAATTCAAAAGAATGGTTTTTCATGGAGAAAAAAGTTCCATAAATAAAGATTTATTGATCCTTTCATATAAAAGATTCTATACAATTCATAAATAATAAAACTAAGATTTTTGTATGTGCCTGCCATTGTTCCAATATTTTACTTATATCTATTCATTTTTACTTCTCATTATCTCTATCATGGATGTGTTACATTTCCAATATTACACACATCTTTACATGTGACATGTAATCATTTCAGTGTGCATATTGATATGTATATCTGAACTATGATGAGAGTTTAGAGTCACTACTTTCTATTTCTTGAAGACATGTTGATAAATTACAACCATATTCTAACAAGTCAATATGGAATCAGTTATCCTGTAAAAGTTCTTTGGATCCAAAAAATAACCCAACATTTTTAAAAATGTAAAATCACAATGAGAGTGAGCTGATAATACTGAGTTTAGTAAAGACTATTAAGTTATTTAAATAGAGTAGTAAAAAAATTTTAAAGAAGGGTATATGGAATGATTAAAAGTGAAAATGCGATATAAGTATATAAGAAACTTTACAGTACTGGAGATTGAACCCAGGGATTTCACATTAGGCATATCCCCACCTTATTTTTTTTTTTAAATTGAATTTAGACACAGGGACTTATTAATTTTCCTAGTTGTCCAGGATTGGTTTCAACTTCCAGTCTTCCTGCTTCAGCCTCCCAGATTGCTGGGATCACAGGAGTGCACTACCACAATGATCTTTCGAAATTGTCACTTAGATCTGGGAGGATGAAAGCCATGTAACATCAGTAAAATAACTAAAATTATGGGGATGTTACATGGTAAAAGACAAGTATATGGTCATCCAACTCAAATTCCTACACACTGAATTTGACATAGGTCAAGTTTATTTTTCTATGGGTCGTAAAACTTGAACATATATGAAGACTAAAGAGAGTTTTAAAGTATGCATGAATATAAAATATATATTTCATTTAGGGATGTAGTAAAAATTTTTCTTTCGTACAACACAAAATCCACTCATTTACTACTCATTGAAACTATCTTCCAAAAGGATCGCAAATATTCAGATCCTTCAGTTGTGTAACCCTATACAGAAACAAGTTCAAAACTTCAGTCATAAGGTAAATTCTTGAATGTATGAAAGAAAATGAAAAGCTACACAGATGCCAGATATATTTTCATCAGAAGATGAAGAGTTACTTTTTTTGGTCATTTTACTGTAGGATTGTTAGAAATCTGCATGGAAAATATGAATTCAGTGCTAGGTCTTGATGATTGCATTCAAGTAACAGTGAGAATAATTTTCTGCCAAGAGAAACATAAAGTGACAGATCTCCTGGAAAACATGATGAATACTGTTCTGTGTTTATTGAGTTTGAAGTACAAGTGGGAAAATCCAGGTGATGATGCTGATTAACTAATTGGAATAATGAATCTAAACCTCATTAGGTGGGCTTTAGCAAAACATTTAGAGGCCATTTGCAGAGGAGACAAAAATTCTGAGACTGGAGAGATCTTTCAAAAGAGAAATATATACAGGTATCTAAAGATAGAAGTACAATGAAGGGCAATGTGCAATGTAGAGTATTTAAGACAAAAAAACCTTTTTAGACCAAAATTCAGGAAGGCAGCTAACTTACATGGATATGATGATTAATAATGTAAGATTTTGTGCACTTTAAGAGGCTCATCTTAGACTTTATGAAGAGGAGAAATATTTTCCACTACATTGACTGAGTCCACATTTTAGAAGAATGAATATACTCATAGTATAAACCTAAATTTAGACCTCATACATACATACACAAATGACAAATCATAAGTGATAAAGATGGTGGTATTGGTTTCAGTATTTTACATATATAATACATATGCAAATGTACATATGTTATATATATATATATATATATATATATATATATATATATATATGAATGCAAAATCTTGTAGGAGCCTTTCTAATTTTATCTTTTTGCAACCTCCTTAAAAAATTATCCAGGAAAGAGTGTTTACATAGCCTGCATAAAGCTCTGAGTTCCATTCTCAGAATCATAAAAACACAGACAGACAGACACGCACACACACAAACACACACACACACACACACAAAGTGTGTTTATTAGTATCTTTGTCCTCAACTTATTTTGGGAAAAATTAGAAAATTCTCAGATTTTGGGTTTATATCCAAGGCATGATCAAAGTGGTGGATGTTTAAATAAAACATATTATACTAAATAATATTTTCCATTAGCTCACCCTCAGAATACTCCCTCTTGCTTTAAACACATATATCTCATTGTTCTTGCCATTTTCTGAAGCATTTCTGGAAGTCCTCTTTTGAAAGTCTCTTTAGTTGTGCTATCCTGCGTGCCTTGATAGCCTGAGTCAATGAAAAACATATACCATTCATGATCATTTTGAATTTGGGGAAGAGCCACAAGAGGCACAGTGCCAGATTTAATGATTAAGGTGGAAGAGGACACAATATAGTGTTTTACAGCCTGCCTTTCTATCGCATGGCACTCTGTAGGAGCACTCACACATTTTTGAGCACACCTCATACAGATATTATTGAAAGACAATTTCCAGAAATTCTTCAAAAAATGGCAAGAACTATGGCATAAGTGTGCTTGAAATATTTTGGGGGTATTAAAGCAATGTGTCTTTTACTGTTATTAAATTTTGTTTTAACATTTAAATATTCACCATATATTCCAATTGCACTTCATATCCTTCACATTTTCTCCTGTGATGTAGTATTAGAGTGTTTGCCTTTGTTTTGCTTTGTTTGCTTTTTTTCTCTTTTAAAGAAAAATGATTACTTTAACATTGGAATACAAATTGAGAATAAGATATGATAAAGAGGCCGGGGATTTAGCTCAGGGGTTCCAGCGCCTGCCTCGCAAGCGCAAGGTCCTGAGTTTGATCCCCGGAACTAAAAAAGAAAAAATGGTAAAAAGAGTGCAATAAAGATATCATCATATTTCCTGTTGGATTTACTCCTTTCTCATTAGTACACAGTTTTCATTCATTTAATCATTTAATAACAATTGTATTGTCCACTGACCCTAATGTTAAAAAATCAGGATCATAAAATTTACTCAGAAAGAAAATGATCAGAGAATGGAGGAATGCAGTGACACAGAAGGGAGAGAAAAATACATTCAAATAATATAAAAATAGGAATTAATTTGAAGATATAGTAAGGTATGCAATTAGCAATTTCTATAAGAGGAATCAGAAAAATGTGTGAGAAACAGTAGATGCAGTAGAACAACATTTTAGAGATTTGTTAGAGTAGGGATCTATTTGAGTCTACCTACAGTGTCTACATACATAATTTTAGTTGTTTCATCACATTTTTTTGTATTAAATTCTTTTATTGGTACATTTTAGGTATACAACACAATTACATTTCTCATTGGGAATTGTACCTTTACATAATGCATCTTGGTTCTTGTTTTTTCCCCATTCCTAGCCCTCTCTTCATGCCCTCCACCCTTCCATATTTACAAAGACTTTATTTCCATTTTTTCCATTTCTCATCATTTTTCCTTTCCCTTCTTTCCTTTCCCCTGCCCTTCCCACTACCCCTACCCCTTTGGACCTATTCTTCCCATTTTACATTATCGATTATTCATTCTAATCATTGGTACATCTTAGGTATACAGTATAATGACATTCATCATTGGAAATTTGCACCTTTACATAGTCTCTCTTGGTTCTTATTTTTTACCCTTGTCCAGCCCTCCCTTCAACCCGTCCATTCGCAAACAATCAACAAATGGGATCTCTTCTTATTAAAAGGCTTCTGCACAGCAAGAGAAACCACCAGCAGTGTGAAGAGACAACCCACAATCTGGGAAAACATCTTTACTTGCTCTTCCTCAGGCAAAGGTCTACTATATCGAATCTATAAAGAACTTAAAAAGATCAGACCTCCCAAATTTAAAGACCCAATCTGAAAATGGGCATCTGAAATTAACAGACATTTCTCAGACAAAGTAGAAATAGCAAATAAATACATGAAAAGATGTTCAACATCACTGGTCATTTGAGAGATGCAAATGAAAACAACGCTGAGATTCCACTTCACTCCAGAAAGAGTGGCTGCTATCATGAGATCAACCAATAACAAATGCTGGTGGGGCTGTGGAGAAAGAGGAACCCTGCTCCACTGCTGGTGGGAATGTAGTCTGGTGCAAGCACTGTGGAAATCAGTATGGAGATACCTCAAAGAACTAGGACTGGAAGTCCCATTTGACCCTGCTATTCCACTGCTGGGGATCTTCACCAAAGAATTAAAAGAATCATACCACAGTGATATATGTGCACCTATGTTCATAGCAGCACAGTTTGTAATAGCTAAAACTTGGAAAGAGCCCAAATGCCCATCAACTGGAGACTGGATAAAGAAAATGTTTTTTTTTTTAATAAAATGGAGTACTACTCAGCCATAAAAAATGAGAAATTAGAGACATTTATAGCTAAGTGGATGCACATTGAGGCGATAACTCTTAAGTGAAATAAATAGGACACACATGAATAAATACCGAATAGTTTCTCTGGTGTGAGAGACTGAAAGTGTAAATAAGGACTAAATGTATAATAGGTAATGTGAAATAGGAATAAAAGGGGCAAAGGAGAAGGAAGTGGGAGGGCTAGAGGAAAGGATAGAAGGGAATGGGATTAATATGAGAAAATGGAAAAATAGGAACAAAATCTTCATCACATTTTTTAATCATTTTAAAAATATCTTTTTGTCTCAGTACTGAATCCAGGCCTTCACACTGAGTTACATCTCCTTTATTTTTCTTTGAGACAGGGTCTCATTAAATTTCTAATTTCCCAGGCTGGGCTGGAATCCTCAATACTCCTAAACTCCGTGTCTCAGGGTGTTGGGAAGGTGGGCATGTATCACTTTGCTGAGCCTTTTTATGTTGTTGTTTTGTTTTATATTTTGGCATGTAACTATTTTTCCATCTAATTTAATGATATTCACATAATGCAAATCATAGGGAAATATGTAATACTAAAGTGTTCAAAAATTTGCTCTCCTAGCTAGGTAACTTTTATTATTGAATTGTGGTTTTTTACTATTATTAGAATATTTTGCCCATTACTTTTTCATAAGTACCCATAGACATAATGTAAACTAATTGGGTTGTATTTATTTTTCTAAGTAGTCAGCAATACATCATTTGGAAGGTAACTAAGAAGATGCTCTTGAGGTGTCAGCACCATACATGGTTCTCTTTTTTTCCCTAGGGCATTCTAGATATTGAAAAATTAGTGTCTCAAAATGAAGAGTCAAAGTTCATGATTATCCATAGAGAATCTTCCAAGTCCTTCATACCTCTAGTTCTTCCAGATCTTGGATATTCCCATTAGCCAATTCTATCTTGATGTTTTTCATGTTTGAGGTTCTCCATTTTTACAAATAGAGAAGAAGACATTGATGAAGATCTAAAGCAGCATCACTTTCTTCCAATGAAGACATTTGTTCCTAGTTATTTGAATATTATTAGGCATGTACCTTTAATAAATCAATTGACATTCTGGAATTTGGTAAATTTTTGGATTCTTTTTATACTGTATAGGAATGGAGATCTCATAAGGCTTCCCACTCCCTCATGTCTTGATGTTCCCTAAACTCTTTAAAATTTTCACAGGATAATGGATGGAGAAGAGGGCTGGGGGTTCTCTACTTTTTCATTCTCATCCACCTACTGAAGTTAAAATCTTTCTTTGCTGGGGAATTGTGTTGTTCCTCATTTGTAAAGTCACTCTAATGTGGCAGAATATATTTTCCATATATATATATATATATATATTTTTTTTTTTTTTTTAACCACACAGATCACTCTTTTCTAATTAATAGGTGGGAGTTACAATTTTCTACCCCCTTGAATCTGGGTAGAGGTAGAGTATTTTCTGATTAAGAAAATATGACAGGAGTGATGCTATGATTTTCAAGGCCAGGGGACAAACTTGATGCAGTTTCTATCTGGCTGCTCCTGCAAGGATTGTGCCCATGGTGGTTCAAGCCCTCACATAAGTCTCAGTGGCACGATATTACTGAGCATGACAGACTATTCAGCTAGAGAAAGACAGTGGTGTCTGAGGAACTGCAGTTGTTCTGGCTCTTGCCCATTCAGCTTTTTACAGCCTAGGAACTAGCATGGGAATGAAAGCGATTTCTGATGGCTGTGGTCAGATACTACTATCTGACTACCATCTCATGAGACTCTGAGAAAGAACCACTCAGAAAAGGCACTTTCGAATTCCTGAACCATGATTGATTATTCCTGATTTAAGCTACTAAATTGCAGGGTGGCCTTTTTAGATAGTAATAGATAACTAGTGTATATATTTTTATGACTTTCAATGATTTCCTGACATAACTTTTTGCCAATATTGCTGCAGATTATTTTTTAATTAAGAGTATCTATTAACATAAAATGATTATTTTCTTTAAAAAGTTGTGGTGCCATGTCATATTTAAGTAGATAGTATTACTATGAAATACCCTTAAAAATCTCTCCTAAACTTGTTTCTTGTAATAGTTTGCAACTTTCTTTTAGGTTTCAGAATGACATGTGCATGCATTTATTCTGTATTATGAAATCCATTTTTATTTTTCTACAAGTTTTAGCTAACTATTCAGTCTTCATTACCCTACCAATTTGATATTTTGCTGTTACCATAAAATTAATTTGCTTGTTTTTACACGAGGCTCAGTAATATAGTAAATTACAAAAATATAGTGAATAATGAAAAAAGTTCAAATAATTGAAACTATATTAATTTTCTATTTGTTTCTATTTTTAGAAATATTATTCTATTGCATTTGTCTTTGTCTATGACTAGGAGTTAACATAGTTTTTAAATTGTTGGGTAGAGGATATTTGTACATCTATATGGCAATACTTTCCTGGTTTTCTTTTACAAATCATATTTTATTATATATTTTCCACATGTGCTCTTCCAGGTGGACCTCAGAATCAATTTCTTCTAATCTAGCTAAAGAATCACATTGAGATGTTGACTGAACTTGTGTTGAGTATATAGGTTAATATGAAGTACAAGTGACACTTTTAAAATAGTGAGTCTCCCCACTTAGGATCACAGGAAGTTAATAGAAAAAAAATTAAATGAAATTGGAATTGGCAACTTATTAACTGTCTTGTCATCATTACTCCATGTTATTGCCCATCAATGTTAAAGGAGTTGGTACTAAGATCAAAGATGATGAGAACTGCCATTAGTATGATTGTATTGAGAGCTGCTCATAATTTATTTGATTTGTTATTATGTGCTGGGTTCCTATAATGGAATCGTTTCATTTACATGGTCATTGTTATTAAGCAAATTGTGCTCATCTATAATATTTCTTTCTAAAGCTGCAATAAAACTACTAAGTTATTTTGAATGAGAAAGGTAAACAATACTATAAAATGAAGCCAGACAAATCGTCTTTTATTAATCAACAGTTGAGGTAAAACACAGTGTGCCAAATTCAATACAGACAATAAAGTTTATGTGACACAGCACACATATTTTATATTCTGTGACCTGCATTTTCCCAAGTACAGTAATATACATCTTCATATTGAAAATTTACCATATGAAATTATAAGACTTGAATCTTTGATCAGGTAACTTCATCTGTTTTTTAAAATTTAATTAAATTTAATTTTGTTTATTTATTTTTTTTGAAACAGCTACTTATGCTGTAGTTCAGGCTGGCCTGGAACTCACAGCTGTCCTCCTGCCTCCACCCTCTCCACCTCCCGCGTGCTGTGATTTTAGGTGTGTGGTACCACGTCTGGCTACTTTCATTGGTTTTAAATGTGTCATCCGAACCTATCCAATGAGTGAATGAATGGCTCTCTGTTATACTTTCAAGGCACCTATTAAATATCACATCATTGTACACCCTTGTTGAGACATTTCATTTCAGGCAGAATGTGTCACCCCCAACTCTGTAATACCAAAGCATCCAATAGTTTGTTTAGGTATAAAGTCAGTTTACACTGGTGCTTCAGATTTGAAATTTTGCTATGAGTGACTCAATCTCTAACTCTCTAACTGTAAGAAAGGTGCTTAGTTACTCTGAGCTCAATATTTTGTCTTCCAAGGTTACTGTCACATTTTGTGCTATAGCTGAAATGATGTATTTAAAATATTAGGTGAATTTTTTACTTAACATATAGGTTATAGCCAATATATTATAGATATCAAATGGTAGCTAACAAGAAATTAAAGTGATGATGATGTTGATAAGTGAAACACTGGCTAAAAGTTCAATAACCTGAACTTCTTGCAGGATCAAATTTTGTTCTACTTATTTGGTGTTCTATACATGTAAAATCAATGATTGCTGAATGATGAAAAAAATTTGAAATTAAAAAGATATATGAGTAAGAGAGAAGAAATGACCACTCTGACATCTGAATTATGTGGAACAAATCTCAGTTTTCTTTCTGTTTTTCAGAATGGGAAAACTTTGTTCAGGAAAAGATGTTTAACTAAAGACCCAGGTCACTAAGATTATTTTAGATTGGATTAATTATAACCTTGAAAGTATCATTTAAGCCTAAAAAGGATACCTAAGGATACCATGACACCATTAGGTGTGGCATTCCATGTGACACCCAATGGGTTGATGTCTCCTTAATCTGACTCTTGAGAGGCAAAAGACTGTCAAACCATCTTGAAAACAAGATGTTTTTCGAGTTTGAGCAAAGGTTGACCTTATGGGGACAACCAAAAAAGCTCCCTAGGGGACAATCAGATAAAAGTTAATTATTCAGCCAAACTGTCACCCTGCTTTACTTGCCTGCTTTGCTACCTTTAAACAAACATCTGTGCTCAACAAAATTCTATGGCTTTGTTGTTTCCCAGTAAATCTAGGGGTTTGAGTCAGTTCCCAGCTTCACTCCATTTTGGTAAAGACCCCTGAATACCCAGATACCTGGCAAAACAATTCTCTGTCTCTCTAACAGTTTGCTGGCCTAAACTTTTTAAGAGATTTAAGAAAAGGGAGTATTGATGTGATATTGACTAGCTATTATTTACAACTGAGGATATATTTTTTTCAGAACAGTTCCTTTTATTAGGAGTTAAACATGAGCATGTTTTTTTCTGTCACTGTCATGATGTCGAAAATCAGTGTAAATAGTAAGTAATTATCCTTTAAGTTGAATGTGGTGGTGATAAATTCTCTCAAATTTGGTTGTCTGAAAACATCTAGGTTTCTCCCTCATTCTTGAACAATATTCTTGCTAGAGAGAGAATATTTGTTGAGTTTTCATATTTTTAAATAGTTTAAAGACTACTTGAGACTGTGTTGAGAAATTAGCCATAAATCTACATGTTGCTCTTTTGAAAATAAATTATCATTATTTTTCGGGCTTTTATAAAAATTGCTATTTTGCTTCCTTCAGTATTCAGTACTCTAATAACATAATTGTATGTAATTTTTTTGCCAATCATCTGAAAAAATTCTCTCTTAATTTGGGTAGGTTATTTTGTATTTCATTATTAAAACTACCATTTGGTTACTTTTAATATTCATTTACCAGTCACAATTTCAAGCATTAATTTATCTCTGTACATAAATTATCCAAAATTATTTGAAAATCTTTGTTTAATAACTCCACTTTAAATATCACTGTGAGACCAAGATGAACCTAAAATGTGCCATCTTGGCCTGTAGATGAACTCCCCTCGTAACCCTCCTCTTACAGAGTGCTGAAATTCCCCTCATTTTTGTAACTGCTCATTCGGCTTCTGTAAACTCGCTTCATCGCTTCTTGGCTGGTGCCTGGTGCCTCCCTCTAACCACAAAATGTCCTAACCTGACAAGATAGCAAGATAGCTGAATTGTGAAAAATATTTTGCACCGTGTTGATTCCCCTTTGAACTTCTTTAAATAACAACCTATAAAAGCTGTGCTGTTCCCAGACTCAGTGCTTCACTCTACTAGAGGGTGGAGTCCACGCACATGAATAAACTCCTTCCAGTTTTAACTTTCTCATTTGTCCTAGTGTTTGGTGATTTACCGGCTCACTTGGTACAACAATCACTTTATTATCTTTTGTTAAGTATTTTTATTAAATATTTTTAATATTTTCCTTTTTCATATTTTAACTATTTTATGTCTCAGTTTTTTAAAAATTAGAATAAGTAGTTGTAAATGCATTGAAAATGTAAGCTTTATGTCTAAGGAAAAGTTTAGCTCTTGTAGTGATATTTCACCTTAGTTTTCTGGAAGTCAAATAGTGACATAACAATCAGAAATCTAGTTTTTCTCTGGGATTAATGCTATTGAAATTTTGGCTTCAGACCCTATGAAGGCAAGTCTACTTTTCATTCATGCTAACTTCTACAGGCCAGCTCTCTTGGATCTTCACTCAAACTGTGGGAAATTTTCCAGCTCTTTCTCTTTACCAGACCCTAAACTTTTTTCTGAAAGGTGGTAAAAATCACTGCGTTTTTTTTTTTTTTTTTTTGTACCAGGGATGGAACTCAGGTCCTTGCATTTGCGAGGGAGGTGGCGCAACCACTGAGCTAAATTCCTAGCCCACTGCTTATTTTTTTTAAACTTCAGCCCCTTCCTAGAATGGGTGAGTAGCCCCAAAGAAAAGTTGTTTTCAAATTCTAAATTTCCCTTCTTTCTATGTTACTACTTGGTATCTTTGCCTGACAATATTTTATTATATTGCTACCTTTGTTATAATTTCAAGCTGATATTTTAATACTCAGGTGAGATTTTCTAATTGAGAAATAGTCTATTCAGTTTAATTTGTACATTCATATCAGAAACAAAAAAACTACTTATATTTCCTTTCATATCTTAGTCTCTAGTCTAATAATATGATATATAAATCAAAATATCCACACTTATATTTCTTTTTTTATGAAATAATTACATTTAACTGTCTACTAGAACTTACCACCTAAATAACTAAAATATGTTAAAAAATTATTGCCAAAACAAAATTTATAACTATCCCCTCAAAATGCTCCACTTACATAGAGTCTTATTCATGTTAGTTTATTGGATTCCCAAATTTCATCTGTCTAGAACAAAAATATAGAGCTCTCATTGAATTTTTCATTTTACCATATATATTATCCATTCACCAGCAAGCTTATCATCACTGCCTTTAGCAAAGATGCAGAATTCCATCTCTTCTTGATACTTCCACCACTAATACTTGAGTTTAAAATACCATCACTTCTCTTATGAACAGCCTATCTTCTAAATGAACAGATTTAGATATTAATGAGTTTATTGGTTAGGGTTCTCTAGGGGAACACAATCCATATGGGAATATATATATATATATATATATATATATATATATATATATAATTATAGCTGGGGATCTATTCAATAGGCTTACAAGATCAGGGGTGGGAGAGTCCCCAGTGGCTATCTTCATGCTGGAGAGCAAAGGATCCAGCAGTTGCTGGATTCAATGATGTGGAAGCCAAAGCGGGATCAAGGGTGCAGCACTAGTCTGAAGTTGAAAGTCTGCATGCTCTCTGAACTGTCACTGTATTAGTCTGAGTTATAAGAATAAAGAAACTGAATTCTGATGTCCACAACAGCAGCAAAAAATGCACTTACCTAAGGATAATGGAGTTTCCAAATAATGCATTAAAATTTCTTTCTTCTTTCCCTTTTATCCATCCAGGCTATGAGTTTATTCGTTGGTGCCACCTGAAATCAGGGTGAATTTTCCCGCCTGAAGTTTGCTTGCCTACAAGGCAAACATCTCTGCAAAAACACCCCACAGGCACACTCAGAAGTCTGCTCCACCAATCTGGTAGGCATTTGTTAATGCAGTAAAGTTGATACACATCAATTAATAAGCATAACAGTTATAGGTGGAGATTGTGATAGAAACTGATATACATGGATAAAAGTGCCAGGCAGTGAAAGCAAAGAACCGAAAAATTGTGTAATGTACTTATTCATTCATTAACATGAAAAATATTTTTATATATCTCATAAAGTGCTCATGAGAAATAAAGGAAGAGTTACTTATAAAATATAGTCTATTAGACAATAACTGTTGTATGTTAGAAACTATTATCATATACTACTTTTTATTATTTACTTATCATATTGAAAGTGGTAATTTCTAGAAATAAAGAATATTGAAGCAAAGACCATTTTATTTTGAGGAATTCAATCATTTTTTTTTCTTTTCTTTTCTTTTGGTACCAGGGATCAGACTCAGATCCTTGTGCTTTCGAGGCAGGTGTCAGAACCACTGAGCTAAACCCCCGGCCCTTCAATCATTATTATATCCAGCTATACATGGCAAGCTACACATGCCAAGAAAACTTGGAAAGGTAGTTAACTATATATTTCTTATTTGAAAGAAATAAAAAATCTAAGTTCTCAATTTCTTTTTTACTTTTATCTTTTGAGCAAGTGGGATATCCTTTAGCTTCCTTCCTGTATTAAGTCATGCATTATGAAGACTTATGAAAAGATCTTGGCTTTGAATGTGTTCAACATAAGTGATCTAAGGTCCATATTAATGCCTGTTGTCAAGATAGAAACATTTTACACTTAAACATTTTTCTCAGGTTGCATCTAATCACTATTCATCATACTATACTTCCTTCAAATCCTCAGAAAGGAATTAAAAGAAAAGATCAGTGAGGAAATTACTTTGTGTTCATTTTTTGAAAAACCAATTTATTAAACTATTCTAACTTTAGAGAAATACTTTCATCCCAAATATAGTTATGTCTGATAATATACATCACTACAGCACATTCTATACTAATTATTAAACTGTTGAGTGGCTAACAGTAATATTCCAAGTCATTATTCACAAGAATAATGACATTGGAATAGTCAATGAAATAGTAAAAGAAATTTCTATTTAAAAGCAAGGCTGGCTTCTAAGTAAGCAGGACTTTTCTTTAAAAAAGAAATAGGTGTGTATTTTGTTTTACTGAGCATCTTAATGAGTCTGGGTCACACAAAAATGAGCCTGGAGCTGAAATTGTCTCTGCATTATAGTGTGACAAGAATTACAGTCTCCGGGAGGCAAAGAAAAAGCATTATAATAGCAAGTTGCTGGTACACTCTCTTTATGCACTGGGGAGCAGTAGAAAAGACTTTTAGAAATAGATTTGTAAACTACTGACTTTAAGTAATTTGTTAAGGGATTCAGCTGGGTAACAATTCTACTCCTATCCCTCACCCATCTCCCAGTCTTCACAGTTTTTCTGTGTAGCTAGGAGTGAGAGAAACAATTTTGTGAGAGCAATGTCTGCTGTTGGAAGAAAATCAGGGGAAAACTGCTCAATTTGATGATGAGCCAGAGCTTCAGGTGCAGGTGCACTAGATGATTTAAATCTTGAGATAACTCGTGGCCATATTAACTTAGAGATTATTGTATCCCCACTACCCCAAAAATTATTAAAGCTCTTGTGGAGACATAATCCTCAATATAGGTCATTAAATTGGAGAGTCCAAGTCAATCATATCTGATCTAAAAAGAGATGATTAATTTCAGCAAATGTTTGAGTCATAAGTAGTATTATCCAGTTTTATGCATTCTTTACTGCCTATCAGGGAAAATGAGTCAGGCTGCATTCAATATTGCAGAAGATCTTATGCTAGCAGGTAAAAGGCCTTATATGCTTAGGATAAACAATCTGGAAAATGTGAGTATGCTTACAATGATGTGCAAGTGGAAAATAAGAGAAAATACTTGCATCCCTGTGGATGTGTATGGAGAAGCCTAGACTTTTGTAGTTTAAACTACACAAAGGGCCGATTATGGAAATTTTGAGTGTTGAATGATTTAGCCAAATCCAAATTAATTTTTTTACTACATATTTTAAAATTTGTTCTTGTCCCATAAGTTCTCTACAATTTTCATAAATTTTCCATGCTGTATTTTACCTCTACTCTTAGTTTTTTTTCTCCTTCATGTCTGATCCTAAGAATTAAATTTGACATAGGAGAGTTCAACAGGACATAAACATAAAAACATTTGTACTACAAATTTTATGTGTCATGGGAGCCTTCATAAGGAAATAAAGACCCAAATACAAAGAGGCAAATACTGGACAAGTGGCTAGGAAGATAAGAACTAGACAAAAAGATTTGTTTGTACTGATTTCTTTCCACTTCAACTTCCTATCCTTGATGATAGGAATGATACACTCATTTACTAATAATGAGAATATATGTCACCTGAAAGATTTCTCTCATGTTTTTAAGAAGCAGAAATTGAAAATCATTTTGCACTTGTTTTTAAGTGACTTTAACCAAAATAATCACCATTCCCGAATGGCATATTTTGGGGTGACTCATACTTGAGTTCTTTAGCACCCACTATATCAACAGCAATGTATCTGCCCTTAAGATATTTATAATTTTGTTAGAAAGCCAAATAATACAGGAAGTGGTTAAAGACTGATTCAAGAACTTATACAAAAGTCATTAAGAACACTTAATTTACTAATTGTCAATGTTCATAGTCTGTATAAAACATGATATAACAAAAAGAGATTAAGTGGAGCAAGGAGTATTGAATTGTGGGATAAAAACAGTATAGTGTCATACAAGGAGAAACAATATTTCTGCTAAATGCATGATAAAAATACATTACAGGTAATATTTTTGGCAACATTCGAAAAGTGTAATATCACAGACACACACTCACACACACACACAACCAGAAACTTATGGTACTGTTATCCTGAGTGAATTATTTAACAATCATGAGTCTGTTTTCTCATCTGTAAAATTGCAGTAATCATACATATCACACTAGATAGCTCTGAGAATTGAATACTAAGCATGGAGCATGGATTATAGCACACTGTGACTGTTCAGTGAAGTCATCTCTCCTTCCCTCTTACTACATTGACTACAAATGACATTTTGCAATGATTTATCGGATTTGGTAGATAAACTGAGTTGTGAGACCAATGAGAATGTGCACTTAAAAATGAAGCAAGAAGACAGGTTGGTTGTCAAATGAAAATAAGGGAAAGTAAGAGATAACATTTGTAAAACACTGTATCTATTTCATCAGAAATTGAAACAAAACAGATTCATTAAATTCAATTTTTAAAACTTTTACTTTAGTTGACACATAAGTTTACATATTTATAAGGCACAGTGAAATAAATCAATAATGTGCACAATGTGTAATAAGATTGAAGTGATTAGAATTTTCATCTCCTCCAACATTCATCATTTATTTGTGTTGTGAAACTTCAAATTCTCCTCTTTTAGTTCTTTTAAAAATATATAATACATTATTATAAACCATAGTCATATTACTGTGATATAAAACAATAGAATGTATCTCTCTTTCCTTGCTCTGTTTAAATATTTCTTATGGATCCTCCCTTTACCATTTCTCCCTCCTTTCTACTCTCTAGTGAATATTATTCTAATGTCTATCTTTATGAGATCAGTGTTTTTAGCTTTCACACAATAGTAAGAATGTGCAGTATTTGGCTTTCTGTACCTGGTTCATTTCTTTAACATAATGTCCTCCATTTCTATCCATCTATGTTGCCACAAATGATAATATTGAGATTGTATTCTTTTTTGTTGAGGTTTTATTCTTTTTTTTTTTTTTTACCCCCAGTGATGGGAATCAAACTCACGACCTTGTGCTTGCCAGGCAGGTGCGGCGCCACTGAGCTAAATCACTGGCTCTTGTTGAAATAGGGATCTAGTTTTATTCTTCTGTATATAGATATACAGTGTAATGGAACTTTTCTCCCATGTATGTTTTATAAAAATACATATATTTAAATGTGACCAACGGAGTAGTATCATATATAATAGAACTGTAAGTTTATGTTATAAATTTTAAAAATACATTTATGAGATATATTTGCGATGATAAATATATTTGAATGTAACACAGAACCTTGAGCCTTTTTTTTTGACAGGGTCTTGTTTTATAGTGCAGGCTGGCTTTGAACTCATTATGTAGCCCAGGATGGCCTCAAAGTTGCAGTGATCTTCCTGCCTCAGCCTCCCGACTGCTGGGATTACATGCGTGTGCCACTAGCCCTGGCAGAAGCCCCTAGTTCTATGAGTTTGAGACTTAATCTCCAATGTAACAATATCGGCGGTGGGGCTCAGTAAGGGCTAACTGGGTCATGTTGGATCTGTTCTCGTGATTTAACCGGCACGCTTGTGGTAGGAGTGGAGGAGTTACCACAAAGCGGACTGGAATCACAGTGATTTGCCCTCTTGCAGGGAAGAGGGAAAGGGGACGTTACTAGAACCTCTGGAGTAAGTCCTAGTCTCCTGGCAGCCACGGCAGCACCAGGCGAATTACAGGAAAGGTAGAAAAACGAGACTGAGAAGAAGCTGAGCTTTGGGTCTGATCAGTGCTGCTCTGGGAGGCAAAGACGAAAGCCCCCAGTTTACCGCACCTTTTATTCAGTACATCAGGATAAACAAATGTAACAAATGACTTGCAGAGAGTTCAGTACACCCGCGTAAACAGGATTTAACAATCCAAGAACAATGAGGAACTGAGTAGATGGAGATTTTGTTCCTCCCAGGATGTCTTCGGGTGGTGTAATCTTGTCCTGGAGCATCACAGCATCACCGGATCATTGAGGTCTCAGTTGTGACCCAAGGCCCAAATGGAATTATGTCTCGGAATTCCATAGCTGGGCTGTAGGCAGGAGAACTAGGCGAACCAAATGATTTTTCCCTAAAACTATGCAGCATTGCTCCCAACACCCTCTCTTGCCCTTACTCTGCAATCGTGCTCTCTCGCCATTATTTCCTTTCTCTTGGACCTCCTGGCCTTTAGAACTGTGATGTAAACAAACTTTCACTGTCCACAGGTATCTGGTATTCTATTGTGGCAACAGAAAACAGACTAAAATACACCAATAAAAGGACCATCTGGGAGGTGATGGGCCATGAAGTAAAGGAAATACTTCTTTTTTTAAATGTGATTTCTCATCTGGAACAAATTACTTTAGTGTAAATTGATGCACACTTTCAGGTTGTTCCTGGTTAAAAAAAAATCATAGTATAAATATCTTTGTTATATTCAATTCTAAATTAATTTTCTGTTTTACTCCTAGGAGGTCATATACATCTGACAGTTAAAAAATATTCTGATGAACTTTGAAACATGAATTATTGCAGAAAATTTAATATTTAATATAAGCCAAACACAATTTTTTCTTTTTGTTTTGCCAATACTCTGAGTTAAATTTTATATGTACAACATATATATTCTTTAGTAATAATGAAAAATACAAGGAAAACAGGTCATTTCTGAACTAGGTACAACATTTGGCAAATCCATTAATCAATCCTTATCAATTGCCATTTATTAAACACTATTATTTCAACTATGGCCTCTATTTAAAATATAATCAGTGCTGTAATATAATAATTCTTCACATTTTATAACCATTCAAATGTTTTCACATATCTTTAACAGAAATCTTCAATATTTAAATGCAAAAATATTCCAATGATCTTAAAGTTATTAAATGTCTCCCTTTACATTGATATAGTGAAAATAATTGTCCTTAACTAAGGACCCTTAATCTTATAAAACTTTATTTCCAAACAAATATACCAGTCTTTAATATAATGGAATCACGTTATCAAATTTTTAAATATTTTAATATAGATTAGTTAATAACCTTTTTTCTCTAAAAATGTATAATGTTTTCTAAGAAAACATTGTTTCAGTACCTGTGGTGGATTGACTAATGGTCAACTTGTAATGCCCAGCTGAACTGAATTAGCATGGTCTGGGCGTGAAAGAGCCACCTGGAAATTGTAGCCAATAGCCATAAGAAGGGAACTGGAGGGGAAGGTCTTGACCTGCTGATTTTCGAGGAGAAGCTTGCCGAGGATGGTTTTCCTGATGCAAATTAGGACGTTCTCATCAGAGGAGGAGCTCAGGGCCTTGCTGTCTCTGGGAATGGCTGCTGTTTTCATCAGGGGAGCTCTGATCTTCACAATGAGCATCACTTCCTGGATCCAATGTGGATCCTCAGCTTGGTGGCAGAAATCCTTCATCTCACCAGCACAGACTTTCTGGCTCCCACCATTGGCCTTAGGCCTTCCAGGTGCAGATCCTCAATATGCACAAGCATGAGACATTGCCATGGGCTCTAGGCCACTGGCGGGACTCAAGGAGGACATTGCCTTGGACTCTAGGCCTTGAGCTGGACTTGTGTGGGAAACTCCTGGGATCTAGGCCCTCAGTTGAATCCTTTGGGCTTCTAGCGTGTGGTTAATTTCTGGAATTCCTTTGCATTTGACTCTTTGGGTAATTATCATAAAATAACCTTGTAAGTTATGTGTTCTGTATTTAATGTATTCCCTTGCCGAATCCTTCTGACTAGAGCAAGATCCATGCAAACTAAGCAAACAAATAATAAAAACAATCTTAATGATATAAATGCTTTAAATCAAATGAATATTCTGAGATTTTTCTAGAAATTAATTTTGTGGGGATTATATTTTACGCTTAAAGGAAAATAATTTAGAAGCAAATTTATTGAAAATTAAAGTGAAAATGATAGGTATTACAATTCACAATAATATAGTTTTCTCTTTCTGATACAGTTGGCCCTCTGTATCCATGGGTTCCACATTCATGGATTCAAGCAATAGGACTGCAAACATTTGAAAAAAAATTGTTTCTGTAATGACATGAATACACATTTTCTTATCATTATTTCATAAACAATATAATATTATTGCTCTTTACAAGGACTTTATATTGTATTAGGTATTATAAGTAACCCAGAGATGGTTTAAAATGTATAAGGATGTGAGGACATTACATGCAAATACTATGTCATTTTGTAAGGAACGGGAGTGTCTTGTGGATTTTGGTATTTTGGGAGGTCCTGGAAGTAACCCTCTATGGACAAACGGACAAATGTAATACGTGAATTCACTTCTTAGATAATGAAAAGTCTAAATATTTTTGTTAAATTGATTCAAAACTTTGTAACAGCCATTTTGAAGTATTTTCCGGACAGTGAAACTACTCTCTAGTGCATTGTAATGGTATATTCATGCTATTTTACATTCATCCAAACTCATAGAAAGAAAACCCTAATATAAACTATGGATTCAGGGTGTCACTATGTATCAGTATAAGATATTCAGTTGTAATAAACACACCATTCTAGAGGAGAGATTGGTAATGGGGAAGATTACCTATGTGTAACAGTAGGAAGTACCTATGAAATCTCTGTACTTTACAATCGCTGTTGCTGTGAATCTAAAACTGCTAAAAAAGTCTATTTTTCTTTAAATCACAAGAAGTTTAACTTGAAAAAAATATTGTTACCTAGGAGAACTTTGGTATAGTACATAAAGAATAAAATACTTCTTTAGTTCCCAAACTAATAATGGTGATTTAATCTCTTGCAGTTCTATACAGTGTAGGTACAAAAGGTGCTACCACCTTTAACCGTATTCATATGCTGTCATTCTATAGGAATGCTTGAAACAGGAACATTTTTCTTAGAAGAAAATATACTGGAAGTTGCCTTACCCCTTTAAATATGACTGTAATAGCACAAAAAAGGTAATCAGAAACCAATTTGTTTAAGAATATTTACATTTATCTTTATGATTAATTTTTAAAATATAATACCCTCATCTTAGCCTCATGTAATTCTATCAATTAGTATCCTTTCTCTCTGAAAACACACTTAACATGAAATAGCGTGTATTTTTATAGAAGGTATATTTTACAGCTGGAAGAAATTTTTTTTGAAGTGGCTCTTAAGGTAGATTTCACTAAGTAAAAATTAGGTGGGTTAAACTGTAACTCAGAATTTCTCAGAACAATTAACTACAATGAATTCCATGAGAAGTGTGGACAACTACCTCTAGTACTCAGGCACTTGACTATTCATATATTTGATTTGTCTCTCCTTTCAGTAGATGTTAAGATCAGACTTTCCTGCCTCTGGTGAACTCAAATGTGAGCAGGAGTGATAAGTATCAATTTTGAGCAGATGTTTTGAGGGCAGATATGCTCTTTTCATGTTTTCTTTTCTTTTTTCCAGAATGACTGTCAATATTCCAACACATGAGTGCTCCATGAGTTTCTGTCAGCTTGAATTATGAGGATGTCTTGAAACAGATACCCTGGTTGCCTGCATTCCAAAGACTTAGAGCGTGAATCCTAACATTTGATTTTGAAGTTACTAAAATCTGAGTAGAAGAATACCTAACTTAACTGTATTGATATGTTAGGTTTTTTAAAACCATAAATTATGAAAAAAACAAAATTATGTTCTAAGTTGCATAATTTAAATTAGGATATAGTACTACTATCAGAACATTTTGATGGTAAAAGTTCTTTTTAAAATTAAATTTACTATTAGTAACTTAAAAAGATTAGTAAAAGTTATAGTATATAAATAATTATCTTAGAATATTTTAAACCATAATATGATAGAAACTTATTCTTAGATATTGATAGGTGCAGCTCAAGGACAAGTTTTATATATATATATATATATAGAGAGAGAGAGAGAGAGAGAGAGAGAGAGAGTGTCAGGGCACTAGTAAATAAATGCTATTGGATGTTATTTTCCAATTTCCATCATACAGATCTGCTTACTTATGTTGCATTTTGTTGGTTATTGAGAAAGGAAACTTTTAATAATTAGATTTATTTTTACCTGATTGGAAAAACCAGTATATATTTAATGTTTTAAGCACAATTGGAAATATTAGACATTCTATATATACCATATACCTTGAGGAAAATATTAGAAGCAAATTTTGCAAGGTTTACAATTACTCATTTTAGCTGATACTGTTTCCTAACTTCATGTTCACTGACCTGAAAATCTAACACATGATTATAGTTAAGGCAATATTGAAATATTCTCCATCTTATTATCATGCAACATCAAGTTTGTTAATGATCATGTAAATTTTTATCATTGCTTTTATATCTAAAACACAAGTCAAATATAAAAGCTATTTTAGCTAATATTCTAAACTTTTTATTAGTTTACCTAGATATAACTTTTTTCTTGAAATGATTTGAAGAAGATTGTTTAAAGTAGGTTTCAAGGAAATGAGTTAAGAAATGTAATAGAACATTTAATCAATTAATCAAATAGTTTTTATCATATATCAGAATTAGTAATCAGAGAAAATAAAAAATAAAGATAAACTTTGTAAATTAATATGATTTAAGTTTTTAGAGCTTGCTTTATCCCTTTCTTTAATTTCACCTCATTTTCTGTTTCTATTTTAACATATACTTTGTATGTTTTCTGGTGAATATTTTCAGACACATTTTAATTGGATAGATGGTTGAGTGAATGAAAGACTTATTGAAAGAATGGAAAAAAGGAATAAGACATGTCCCTTGCCCAGTAGAAATATATAATCTAGTTTGAGGCACTCTAAGCAAAAAAGCACAATGCAATAAAACTGGCAAAACAGATGCAATTACAAAGTTTCCAGGCAGAAGGAGATTGAAACTAACCCTGTTGGGAGGGTCAGGGCAGAAACATGATAACTTCAATAATATCTAACTTCTCCCAGTCTGCAATTATTACTATTGTTAATCAAAATATGATCTTTAACTTCAAAATTCACTTTACACTGCAGTCTTTTTTGACCTGACTATAATCTTTCATGAGCAGTATACTTTTAAAACCAACTCTTAAAACAAATGACTGTATATTAGAAAGTAGAAATAATTGGTTCTGAATGTCATCGGTATATGAGACCTCACTGAATGATTTAAGCTGTTATTAAGAGAAGTCTTTGAAAATATTAAGGTAAAATAGATGTTCCTTTCTTAGTAAAGAAAGTAAGAATTGATCAATAAGAAATATCCTTTCTTTTGGGGAGCTGAGTATTGAACCCAAGGACTTACGCAAGCTAAGCTTGCACTCTGGCATGAGGTATAAACTTAGTCTTCGAGATTTTTAAAACATCAAACAAAATTGACTGGAATGTTGAAACATACATATTAGCCTGAAATCCTTTTTGTAAAATTGGGATAAAAGGAAACCATGTGTCAGAGATGAAAATACATAATTCAGTAAGATATTAGATACTAATTACATGGCAATGGTACAGACATTGAATGAATTTACATTATGAGCTTACATTCAACTAAATGCAAAATCCATGAAAAGGAACTGATTTCTATCATTACATCTTTTCTTTGTAGATATAATTGTTCAGTGGAATAAATTGTGCTATGTTTCTCCTACTCCCCTGTATCACATTTCCTTATGATAAAAATAACAATCTTAGTTGAAAATGCTACTGTAGTATTTTTTAGTGTCCTTCATAAATTTGGCATCAAAAATATGTAGAGGTCTTGTTAAAAAATAAATTTCTCCGTGTAGAGAAGGCTTTCTGAAAGCAAGCACTTCTATAAGTAGGGCTCAGAAGTCTATATTTTTAATATCATTTGTGATTTTCACATACTAATATGCAAACGATTCTCCTACATCAGTGAATATATCTCTTCTGATCCATATACTATATTTTAAAATCCATTCTTACTTTATTTTTTCAGATAAGAAGCCATATTTTCATTAATTCTTCCTTAGTATTCCATTACTACAGAGCCTACACATCCATCTCCTGTGAATTTCTGAAGTGTTTATTACTAAAATAACATAAGAACATATGTTTAAGGACACAGACTCTGGAACTGAATGTAGATACTGTTTTCCCCTGCCCGGCCTGTGGATTTGAACAAATGATGAATAATTTTTCTCAGCTCCTTCACTTATAAATGTTTATGAAAACAAAACCCACTTTGGTATGATCACTTGAGATAATGAAAATAAAAATATAAAACACTATCAGCACGTTTTAGAATCACTTTTTGCTGTTACTGTTTTTATCTTCATTTATATTCTTAGTCACTGTATTAATATATGTATAACTTTGATTTTCAAATGATAGACTATCTTTTTCTAAGGTAATCACATACACTTACTTTCCATATTAGTAGAATTTATTATATAATAAACCAAGTAAAAGATAAACTCTAACTGGGATAATAATCCTTGGATGCAATTTTTCTGTGGATTACCTGATTTGTTTTCTTTATAAGTATTTTGGCATTACCTACTTTATACATTGTGCAAACATAGATTCAGCATATTAATATGTAGCTTCAAATTTGAAACCTGCCTATCATTATGCTTCTTTCATTATTTCTCACTAATTTCCTTGCCAATTCACTTCCAAGGGTCTATTACTGACACCTCACCTTTACTTGAAGGGTGGAATGTTTATCTCCAAGTCATTCAGTATAACCTAGGTAACTCACTCAATGCTTGACAGCACAAATATTTAATAAAAGTTTTTCAAATAAACTTCAAACATTGCTTAATAATTTAAATAAAATCTTTCAAATAAACTTCCCACCAAATAACATACACAGGAAAAATGATCAAATGGTCAAACTGGGGCACTTGTGTAAGAAATTGTTTCAGTATGAAATACAGGCTAACTTGTCTAATGTAATTTTCTAGAATATCTCTCTTGGAGAACAACCTATATTCAACTATTAATTTTTAAACATGAAATAGACTTTATATGTTTTTCATGTTAAGAATAAGTGTTTCATAAGAAAAATTGATACTCAATTTAAATAAAAATAGTTTCTTAAATTTCTTTGGCAATGAAATTTCTCCATTTTTATAATGCCTTGAATAATGTTTTCCAAGTTATTTATATGCATGAGATTGCTGTTCACCTTTATTAAGTAGAAATATAGAAAACTTAATTATCTTATTGTTAAGAAAATACAATTTTGTGACATAGTTCTCTTTACTACAATTTCTTAGAGAGAAATGAGTTTTGCATTGTTCGTAGTTCAGAGTCTGTGATGATTGACTGTGACATGTCAACTTGACTTGAGTGAAAACAGCCTGGCAGATTGGTAAAGCATAGTTCTGCATGTGTCTGTGGATGATTGACATGCAGGTCAGCAAATAGAGGGGAGAAGACCCACCTCAGGATGTGGGTAGCACCAACCAATAGGCCTGTGATACAGATGAAATAAAAAGGGAAAGAAGAAGGAAGTGTATCTACTCTGGAAAAGCTCCAGTCTTTGCCATTGTCATTGTTCTCCAGTTTTTTCAGCCTCCAAATGGACTTTGGTGATTCTACAGTGAGCTTTCAGGGCTTTGGTTTTTGACTGAATCTGCATCCTTGATTCTTCTTGTTTGGCACCTTCCATCTTCTTGGGTTGGCCGCTAGTGGATCCTTTGGGTCTCTCTATGCAGACAGTCATTGTGGATTCTTCCACCTCTGATCCTGTCATAATTACATATATATTTTCTATTGATTCTGTTCCTCTAGAGAATCCTAACTAGTACAGTGGACAATGGATTTCTTCTTATGTTTTGGCTACTATAGAACACAATATTCCACAATTTCTCAAATACATGGTATGACCATGGCCCATTCTCCAGCATATGTTCACAATTTATTTTAAAAGGCCACAAGTAATTGTACCGAAATACTATATAATCATAGCTTCCAATCTATTTTTATTGTCAAAGATTCTGAACAGGTCTTGTAAGTTTATTGTAAATTCCAGGTGGTTTATGGCGAATCAGAGAGATTTTAACAAAAACTGCAAGATCGTAAATGAAAATGTTTTCCCATTATGATGAAGCAGCACATGCATCAAGTTATAAAGAAAAACAAAATCACACTTTGAAAATGTATGTAAAATTTTGGTCCTCCATATGCAGAAAAACAATTTAAACAATATTCTATGACTTTATATGGTTGAAAGCCATGTAATACAAATGATACATCGATATATTTGTAGAAAAATGTATGATTTAAATCTGTAGGTTTTACTATATTTTTAAAATAAATGTAAATTCTTAGTGTCAATATTGTCATCTTTTATTGTTGTATAATATAATTCATTTGTAATTATAGTTCACTTAGAATATTTTATAGACTTCTGCAATGAAAATTAAAAGACTAAAGAGGTTTACTCATCTTTAGTACCATGAAGAGATCTAGCAATGATGAAAGGAAGAATTTATGAGGGTAAGTTATAGGGCTAAAAATATAAGAATGTTAAAGATATAAATAATAGCCAGGGACAGCTCAGTGGTACCACGCCTGCCTCACAAGCGCAAGGTTCTGAGTTTGATCCCCAGTACTGAAAAAAAGGAAATAAAAAAATAAATAGAAGTTAATTTTCAATATAGAAAATGTATTCTAAGATAAAAAGAAAAACCCAATTAACTGAAGGGCCTCCAGACAAGGAATACGAGAAAAATCTTCTCACTCTAAAAGTAAGAACAATAACAAAAATTAAAATGCTGAACAGAAAGATCTCCAAACACTGTTACTCCAGTGATCTTCATGATCAAGAGCTCATAGAAATGTGTGTTCCTACTTCTCTCACTCAGTAGAACTAGATATTTCCTTCTGAAGAAACTACATAGCCATAGTCAACACACATGCTGCTTGTGTATTATTTCTATGAAAGAGGTAAATTGCTATCCAACTCCTCACATGCAACAGAGATTCTAAAGTGTTTTCAGTGTTTTCCTGAAACATACATAGATTTATAAATCTCTAGATATGTGCACATCATGATGTTGTGATATGTATACATACATTGTAGAATAGGATGTTGGTAAACATTTTGCAAAAGACATTTAAGTGGTCAAGATGTTTAATGACTCATTCCTAAATAAGCAGTAAGTAGTAGAGTGCAATCATACAATTTTGAAAAAAAATTTGTCTGAAGGAGAGAAGCTGCAATCAAGAAACTTAAGAAAAGATTTAGGAGTCACTACAGTGATTCAAATAAAATATAAACCAATGTGACTTTATTTTTAAAAATACCACAAAATTTATTAAATCTATACAATTAGGAAAATATGTTTTTAGGAAGTGAGATTTCTAAGCAAGAAATACATGTTGAAAATAAGTATATCTGATATATCTAATAATGTAATAGAGCCCTTATTTTAGGTAAAGTGGGCCACATTGCTCCAATGATAACGTGGGTGAGAAGATAGTGGAAGGGTAAGATATGCCATGCACAAGAAACTAATACCCTAAATGAGTGTAAGCATTATATGTCATGTGTGAAATATGAGTAATAATATCAATGATAATGAAATAGGGGAAAGGGAATTTAGAGAAGGAGGAGGGAGAGGGAGGAGAGGGTAAGGGAATGGGATTTAAAAAAAAATCTACCTGGACCTACTCCCCAAGATGATTGTAAACTGCAAGTACAGCAAACATTTTCCAAAAAAAAAAAAAATGAGAAGAAAGATAAGAGAAGTTTATAATTTCAATGTAGTTTCATGACCCAAACTTCCAGATAAAAAACTGGAAGAGAGGAAAGGTGAACTAGTTATTCCAGGGATAATGCAAGGTAATTCTCAGAAGTAATAAAGATATTTTAGCATTCATATAGTTCAGGTAACAAATAGAATTTGCTCATATGAATTCTTTTAATTTGAAGTTTCAGAACATTGACATTAACAAAACAATTCTGCTTAAAATATAATCCCATTCACTTAGCATGGCTCATAACAGGATTGAATGGAGCACAAAGTACTCTACACATACTACCATCTATGTCAACATTTTGAGCCATACCAGTACAGAACACTTAAGAAAGTAGTATTAGGTCTCATAGTTCAGCTCTTCTTAAATAAGAGTTCAAATAATCCCAGTCATATTTTATTTCCTTGATTACCTGCTATTCAGAGGAACTACTAACTTCCTTCCTTCAGTATCTATTAGCATTTAGGCTAATCTACAATCTGTTTAACATATCTCCTAATAGGAATGGAGCATCCAAGCTTTCTGATTCTTGTTAACAGGAACTCTTCTTTGATGTAAACTGGAATTCATTGAATATATTTTCATTACCATGTGTATGTCACTGTTTTATCTTTCTTCCTAAAATATCCAGGATTATTATTATAATTATTGGATCAGGCACTGAACCCAGGGCCTTCACATTGAACTATATCTCTAGCCCTTTTTATTTTGAGACCAGTGCTCGCTAATTCTCTAAATTGTCCAGGTTAGGCATGATCTTGGAGTCCTCTTGATTCAATTTCCCAGAGTGCTGGGATTATAGAGCCTTGTCATTATGCCTGCCTATTATCCAACAATTTTGAATCACGTTATTGCCCCCAATACTTCTGTGTCATTCTCCACTTTTCTATCCATAAAATATTAGTTAAATATTTTACATATAGTTCTGGGGATTTTGTCCTCTAATGTTCTTTCCAGTATTTTGATTTAAATATCTCTGTCATTCACATTTTCAATGGTCTTGCCTTCTGCCTCATTGCAGCAATTTATTCCCATATCTCTGGTTCTTGTCATTGTTGATAGCCACTTCACTTATAAAGCATCTATTTTAACACGTGACACTTGGACTGGAAAGAGGAAACTGAAGTCTGATTTCAAACCAGCCTTTAATTATGTGAAGAGTTCTTTCCCAGAATGTAATAACTAATCTTTTGAAATCTTCAATGGAATTGCTTAGGCATAATTTTGCCAAAACCCTTAGAAGTTGGGTGATTTATAACAACACTGAAAACGTACATTTTTAACTCTGAATATTTTTATCATATATTTCATTTAGTTTAATTTATGAGATTCTTTACATTTAATGATTACTTGTTTTCAAGAAACAAAACAAAAAAATCAAGTATGCCATGGCTGAAAGATAGGACCATCTCTGCTGTTGAAGGTTGAGCTGAAGTACAAATGATGAGAATATAAATCACGCTATACTTGAGCAAATTATATGCTTAGCATCTCTAACTACAAAAATTAAGAGCGGTAAAGTTATGATATATCAATCTTGATGGGCAATTTTTAGAGTAAAATCTGTTGTGTTACAACACTGACCATATTCATAAAATTGTTTGCATTTAAAGTACCAAGGTTTTTGGCCTCCTCTTTTCGGTATCCTTTGCATGCTTATGTCTCCCCTTTGTGTTGAATTAACATTTAATCATTAAATTTAAAAATTCAATTAAGTGTTATACTAAAAATAAGTACTGAAAGGTTTATTTTGGTGGGTGTTTTTGATCATACTTTAAGTCCATAAAAACAAGAGCAGTAAGTTGAGGTTTCATTTCCTTATAACTATAGCAACCTACACATTGTTTTAATGAAAACTGAGGCATAAAGCCTTACAAAGCATCAAACATTTTCAAAACAAAGACACATCTTTGTATTATATATTTGAATTGATAGCCTGCAGAGCTAAGGTAACAGGTTTCTCTCATTTAAGAAGCTGATATAAATGTCTCAGTAAACTCTGTATTATCTCATTATTTGCTATGATATTGTTCACAGACATCACTTATCAAGTTGTAAGTTTTAATGTGTTACCTCAGGTTAAAAGGAAAGCATGGGGGGGTGGGGAGATTTAGCTCAGCGGTTCCGCCGCCTGACTCGCAACCGGAAGGTCCCGAGTTTGATCCCTGGTACAAAAAGAAAAAAGAAAAAAAGAAAGCATTAATCAAGAACTTATGTGTATTTTCATTGCCATCAGTGAGCTTTGGCCTTCTGTGAATGTAATACAAAAAAAAATAGCTTTATTTAGCATACTAAGTCAATATGCTAAAGAAAATATATGAAAATGAGCTTTTGCATAGTTTTCTCATTCCATTAAATAAACACCTTTTAACTTAACGTGATAAAAGGAATAATGGTGACATAAAAATAATAGTAACCACCTACATTTAACTTTACAGGATTTAAATTAAGTGATAAACTAGCTGTATGACAACGGTATTGTATTAGGTGTTATAATAAAGAATGACTAAAGTTCTATTACTATTTCCTTTAAATAAATAATACTTATTGAATAGTTAATTTCATAGTTCGGTTTCTATCAGCATTGGAAGACAGCTAAGTAGACATATCTTCTTAAAATGGGGGCATACTTGTGTAATTTAGATATACTTTTATAGGGCATTTACTTTTTTCTATAATTGAAAATACACATTACTGCAAATGATTCTTGGCATGATTTTTCTAAAGATCCACACAGTTAATATTTGAACATTAGTGCTCATGTTGGCTAAAAGAGCAATTACATCTCTGAATAGGCTACTAACAGATTTTACATTCACATTAAAACCAAGAGCATATTTAGCCATCTTCATAATCAACCATAATCTGAGAATTGATGTGTGCCATATGCATCCATAAATGATGCTTTCATCCTTTGGATCTGTTCATATTAATGATGATAATTCTTAAATAGTGATTTTTATCTTTAACAGTGTTACAAGTGCCAACTAATTATTCTCCAAAGTATTTAATTGAATATGGATAATTAGACCCTTTTTGTTGACAATGCTTATAAAGCAACATTTTAAAAAATCATGGCAAGCCTGACTTTCCAACAAATGGGTCAAGGATGTGACCTTTTCACATTTTAATAAAAGCATCCTCTATAGCCCTGATTTTTTGTATCAGTGCATGTTTGCAGTACATAATGTTATATTCCTCCTGTGCAGTTCTTACCTGTACATAACACATCTTAATTTATTTTTCATCCCCTTTCCTTCTTCCTTCTCCCTCCATCTCTTCATTGCCTTCCGTTTGCGGATGATTTATCTCCCTACTTCCTATTACCTATCTTTTATTTTTCTCTTTTTTATAGTTTTACTTGATCATGTAAGAGAAACTAGGTGATGTTTAAAATTGTGCATTTGAATTATTTCATTTAAAATTATGGTCTCAAAATGTATCCATTTTCCTACAAATGAGTCAAGTTTACCTTTCCTTATGGCAGAGTAGTACTCCATTTGGTGTAAATACCACATTTTCTTTATCTATTCATCTATTGGTGGACATATAGCGTGTTTCCAAAATTTAGCTATTATGAATTGTGCTGCTATAAACATGAATATGCATATATCCCTGTAATAGGATGTTTTTAGCTATTTTTGGAGGATACTTAAAAGGGGAATAGATAGCTCAAATGGGATTTTTAGCTTTAGTGTTTTGAGGAATCTGCATACTGATTTGCACAGTGGTTGTACCAGTTTACACTTCTACCAACAAACATAGCCTCACAGCCTTTTCCACCCACAGCCTCTCCAGCCTCTGTTATTATTTGATTACTTGATGACTCAATTTTTTTTTTTTTTGTACCAGGGACCAAATTCGGGTCCTTGCATTTGTGCAGCAGGTGGCGAAACCACTGAGCTAAATACCCGGCCCAGATGACCCTATTTTTGAAAATAGTTTGTACATAAAAGTATTGCCACTATATTGAGAAGTGTTATGAGATTATTCTTATTTGTATTGCACATTAGTATACTAAAATTGTTCAGATGTATACATAAACTTTATTATAGTGAAACACTGAATCTCAGAAACTTGCTTTATTACTGAATCTCCTTTGTCTAATATTCATGTACATGCCTTGGAACAAATCTTGTTTGGCAGAACTTATTCAAATGATTCAGTTCATTTTATGATACACCTCAAAGCAGTAGAAGACCCTAAATTCTTCGTTCCAATTTGGCTACATGCATTCAAGAGCTTTCTGATACATACTTTCTTTCAAATGATTCTGAATATTATGTCAGTCTATATTTAAAGAAAGTATTATGAAATCAAAATACAACAAAATTCATTTTCTACTGTCATTAAATTGTCAGTAATGACTTGACACTATCGCCTAAACCCTCAGAGAGCAATATTTCTAAATAAGGGCAGTTTGGATTTCTCAAGGGACATTACTTCTTTGACAGGGACCTAATTACACATTTTTGACCCCAGTCTCAACTTCTGCCTCATTTCCACATTTGATTGTATTTTGACTATTATTATTTTATTATTATTCACATGTCTTGTGACTTCAGTGTTTCTATGTTTATAGGTCTTATATATCATAATCCCAGAAGTTTATAGAGTTTTGTGAACACAATGTTTATTCACCAAATAATGAATTTATTATTACCTAGTCAATGTACATATTTTGGAGAACTGAAGATTGAGCTGTCATTTTCATAAGACAAATACTCAAATTTTTACATTAATAAGTGCAGCTACTAAAAAATCCACTAAAAATAAAATTTGATAGAAGTTGATTTCCCTAAGTTAATCAGTATTATAATATTTTTACTTGTCTGGGTTACTGAATGGATCTATAGATACTATAAAATTGAAGACAAAGACTGAAAATTGATAAATAAAGTTAGTAGTAAAGATCTCAGTATGTTCTCTTTCATTTCACATATATTGGCAATGTCCATATTGCAATTTATGCAACTGAACTAAGTCTAGTTATATCACATAAATCTCAGTAACACTTCGTGAAAGCACAACTATCAATTTTAAGTATTTAATAAACAACTAGCCAAGTTGGAAAAGATGTTTCTTAGCGTTGGAGTTGTTACTTAACAGTGCTTGCTACTATCTTCCATTAGATATATTTTTCCTTCTCTTTCCTTGCATACTGTTTTGTTTTCTCCTAATAATTTTCATGAAGATTAATATTAAGTTTATAATAGCTAAAGCTTGGAAACAGCCCAAGTGCCCATCAACTGGAAACTGGATAAAGAAGATGTTTTGTTTTGTTTTTATATAATGGAGTACTACTCAGCCATAAAGAAGAAGAAACTAGAGACATTTATAACTAAATGGATGCATATTGAGGCCATACTCTTAAGTGAAATAAATAGGACACACACGTGTAAATACAGAATAGTTTCTCTAGTGTGAGAAACTGAAAGTGTAAATAAGGATTAAAATGATTAAAATGAATAATTGATAATTTAAAATAGGAATAAAAGGTCCAAAGGGGTAGGGGAAGTGGGAGGGGAAGGGGAAAAGAAAGAAGGGAAAGGAAAAATTATGAAAAAAGAAAAAAATGGAAACTAAGTCTATGTAAATAGGGAAGGATGGAGGGGGTGAAGGGCGCACAGGTAATGGGGAGAAAATAAGAACCAAGATACATCATGTACAAGTACAACCACCCAATGATAAATGTAAACGTACTGTAGACTTAAAATGTACCAATAAAAGAATTTAAGCAAAAAAAAAGATTAATATTAAGCATTTGCGGCAGTATTTGTTGTATGATGGCTTTATCGATATATCTGTATTTTTAAATGTATCAGCTATGTAATTAGGTTTTAGGAAGAAATGTAGAGCACCAATTTGAAGGGGATAAATTCATTTGTGAGAGCAAACATTGATCGTATGTACCCCTAGAGCTGAGGAATAGCTTTGAGTTTTGGCAAAATGTCTAAGTCTACCCTTCCACGATAACTTTGCACTGCTCTATAATCTCGTGTTTCTCTTTCTCTAGGTGGAAAAGCTCATTGTCCTGGTGTCTGGGCATCCACAACTGCTTCCTCTTGAAGTGAGCAGCAGCAAGAGGCTTTGGGATTCTCACATTGCTGATAGCCGTTTTTGTGGAAGTGGCAATAACAAGTTTCACATTTGTTCTATCCAGAATAACTCCGTTAACGGAAAGAGGACCCAGTCAAAACTAACAAACCGCTGCTCAGCTGCTTCAGAAAGACCACTATCTTCTCTATGTAGTTCCCAGTGAGGATGAACAAGATGATCCCACGAAGGATGGTAATGCACTTTTCTCACATGTCAACTGAAGAGTTCTTTGCCATGACTCAATAGCTTTTCAGGCACAACTTCAGTCGGATAGCATCTAGATATTTTACGAAACTTAACCACTTGTGTAGTACTATTCTTGTCTCCACAAACTGGTTCTGTGATAATAGCAAGAATCTTCTTTTTCTTTTCATCCTTGAATTCAGCAGCTGACTACTGTACTTCCTCTTGTATGAAGCCTTTCTAGCACATCTGGAGTATCTACTAATTCCTCTAAGCAGAACCAGATGTGGGCTGCAGTGGGGCTTTCCCTTCTCGGAGTGTAGCATTTGAGTTACCTTATAAACAATGCCTGTATACTTCTTGACTGCGGGTTTCTTCTCTTTCCTATCCTTCTCATTCCTTAGCTTTATTGGCCCCAGTGCAAGATAGGAAAGAGCAACGTATCTGTATTTACCAAGGACAAAATCATTAAATTTTTAGCTGTGTGTTTGAAAAACTTCATTTCAAAATTAGTCCATGATGGAAATATTATCTATGTTTTCCATGACCTTAGAAAATGATATTTTTGTTTGACTGCAATAACAAATGTTCAAATGTCTGCCACTCCATTAAGATGTATTATATTACATTTCTTTCTGTAAGAACAATTTATGGAAATTAAAATTGTTAAATATTCAAAAGCACCAATGACCCTGAGGTAGCTCGAGAAGAAGTATTGAAGAAAGTGATCATGATGATGAGGGTTATGGCAACAGATCAATTGGATTGCTATTTTGAAACCAAAGCCAGCCTGAAAATTCTGTGACCTTAAATCATATGAAGGAGTTTCTAATCTCCTGATATCTCATTTGGAAAAGCCATCAAAATGCAGAGACTAAAATTTTGACAGCACTACTAATATATAAATATTTGCTCTTTTGTCAGTGCTCTGCAATACAGATCTTCAACATTTTAGCATTAAAAACTTTTGAGGTTTTTGATATGGACCAAGAGCCCGAATAATTTTAATTCAAGAACTATGATCTAGAGAAGTGAAATGTATTTTAAATCAAAAAATTTGCCTGGATAAGGTGATAAAGAGAGATTCATATTTTCACAAGTGAAAGATCATTAACAACAATGTGATAAAGAGCAATAGGAAGGAGGAGTTACAGCTACAGGCATTGGCTCTAAGAAATCTCATAGAGTGCTGCCTGTTGGTGTTTGGTATTCTGTCACTACAGTGGCCCTGATGCATGCTAATAATAACACCAATAATAAATTGTTGATTATTTTAAACATTAATTGAAATAATTTCTATAAATACTTCTAAAGAACAAAATATATCTAATTTTTAAAGACTGTTACCAATATTTTTATATCCAAATAGAGGAAACAACTTAATAGGAAATCTAAAATATGTCTCATTTTTTTCTACAAATCTTCTGCAGATGAGAAAATTTAGCATTGCCAATGAATTTATTTCTATTTAAGAAATCACATGTTAAAATTTGGAAATATGTGTTTTGAGTTACAAGATACCAACTTATTGAGTATAACTTTTGTGTGAGGATTTTACTTTTAATTATTTCGGGATGAATATAATTTAGAACATGTATTTTTGTTTTCCTTTCTTTCTTTTTTTTAATAATCTGAAGTTTGAGACACTAATGAAGTCAAGGAGTAGTATTCACAGTACAGTATTTTTGAAAATGTTGGCAACACACTGTCACTGGGTAGGGAGATAGGGACTATGAAAGAGCAAAAATCACTAGAGGAGGGATCCAAAATATCAAGTTTTCAAATATAACAATTAAGACCCAGATAGTCTGAAGATTCATACAGTATAGTTGGAGATAGGCCTAACAATGATCAAAAATTGAACAGACTTTTATCTTTCCTTGTATGTTTTTCTTTTAAACGTGAGAACTGGGAAGGGCAAGAAAATCAAGTTTTTTAGGATAATCTTTGACTTTTCCAGCAAAAATAAGTTTGATTAAGGTAATATGTAAACAATGCTTTTTTCTTTTGGTACCGGGGATTGAACTTGGGACCTTGCACTTGTGAGGCAAGCAGGGGAACCACTGAACTAAATCCCCGGCCCATGGTTAATATTTTAAAAAGGTTCTCTTATACATAACAAATGAACTCACAATTTTACCTCTATATTTTAAAATTAAACAAGAACTACATATAAGACAACTTGATTTACAAACTTTAAAATCCATAAATATTTGATATCAATGTACATTTCATAGATTCTGTTGAATTTACTTCTAACTTAATAAATATGTTAATGATTCAGTATAATGAAAATCATAACATTGATGGCATGCATTGTCACCTTACTAGGTGAAATAAAATTAGCCTTTTAAAAATCTATAAAGGATGACTTATTTAGTGGGATGAAAAAAAAATCAAAGGATTCATATAATTATAATATCTAAAACAAATCAAATGGAAATGATATAAAATTACATTTTAGCATGAAGTATAGCTAAAAATGTCATCATTACATAGTAAGACTCAAATTATAAATTATCCAAAACTTTTTTAAATTAGCTGATATCTACATGCCATACAATTTTTCCTATATCCTCACTGGAGTAATGAAATGGTCTATAAGAATTTCTGTCTCTGCATGTCTTCTAGGAAATTAAAAATCCTTCAGAAAAATAGAAATTTTTCTCTATTTGAATTGCTCTCAGATTCTCAAAATTTTCTAATTAATCTACCTTGTCTCTATCTCTGACATTCACCAGTTTTACCAAGTTAATAGTTACATGTTGTTAAAATTTAATTCTGAAGGTATAAAGTGATAAGAAATTTTAATAACTGTTGATTGCAAATCAAGAGGTAGAGAATTGGCAAGGTAATTAAAAATGTTTCTCAAATCTCTGCTCTCAAAACAATTTGTTAACATGGGAAAAGTCACAGGAAATGTCCTGGAACACATGTAGTAATATGCAATTCATTGATACCACTATTAAACCATGAAATTATTACTTTTTTCTGAAAAGAATGACTTTATATTTCATTTTTTAAATAGCTACACCCAAAATGTCAATTAAAGATGTTTACATATATTTCTATTAAATTTGTTTCCAAACTTCTACATTCCTTAGTAAAGTGAATTTTAGAAAGAATTTTTGTTACACTTCTTATATTACATACGTAAAAATGGTGACCTGAAAATGAAATTGTGATGTATGTGGCTTAATACATATGTGATTATTCAGTAGAATAGAAACTTGGAAAATTAAGAATCCTCATATTATTTTGTGTTCGATATGTTTTTTTCTTAAATTTGCATGGATTAGTGGTTGGCATGGATCTATCATGGAGCCTCTTAGAGAGACAAAGTTTTATTTAATGCTTATTTCATCTTTTTTTTTTTTGTACAGGGGATCGAACTCGGGGCCTTGCGCTTGCCAGGCAGGTGCTGGAACCACTGAGCTAAATCTCTGGCCCTGCTTATTTCATCTTGACAGTGAGGATATTAATAAGAAAGAAATGCCCCCTTTATTATTCAAAGTTAGGATTCCTGGAAAAAAGTATTAATGAGATAACAACTGTAGTTCAACACAAGGTTTCCAGATTTTACTTTCTTGAATTGAAGACAAATAGAGGCTTTCATAAGTCCCGCCGGCAAATGGGAAAGGAAGAGAAGCGGGACTGTGGAAGACCTCAGAAGGCCTCGGAAGGCCTGATCTTTGCACCTCACAGACAGCAGACACACAAGGTGCACTCGTTAGTGCCCGGAGAGAAATGACGGGTGCAGCCAGACCCCCTGCTTCCTGCATCCGGAATTTCTACCTCAACGTTCAGGGAGATGCTGCATGCAGAGAACAGGCCTATTAATTTCCTTCCTACAGGGAAAGCTGGGTATAAAGAAGTGGTTAGAGGTAACACATTCTTTAGAACAAGGAATGACAAGTTAAGTTCCTAAAACAATATTTACTCTTCTAATGTCACTTTAAAGTAAAAAAGATACTCAAAATGTAATATCACATTAACAATTTAGGAGGGATTTATTTTTGATAAAAGAGAATTTATTCATTCATTTGTTTACTTATGCACATTAATTGTAAAAAGAAAAAAAGAGTGGCTTTCATTTTTACGTATTCAAACGTGCATGTAAAATGCTTAGATCATTTCACGCCTCCATTACGCAGCTTCCCCTTCTCCCAGCCATTCTCATTTTCTAATAGTCTCCCTATTTTTAAATTATCTTTCTAAATTATTATTTTAAGATTCCACATATACGAGAAAGAGTTCAATATCTAGATTTCTGACTCTGGCTTATTTAATTTAACAAGATAATTTCTAGTTCTGTCCATTTTGTGCAAATCAACCTTTTTTTATATTTTCAACTGAAAGAAAATCCTATATCAATAATGTTTTCAATAACTTAATAAGAAAAGAGCATATTCCAGCTTAAATTGAAGAGCATATGATAACAAAAATCTTTATATGAAGTGCAGAGTTAAATTGCTGTGAAATTTAAATCACTATATTCAAACTGTATTATTTGACAACTTTGGATCCACCACTATTATCCAAGGGTACAAGAAGTCAATTTGGGTAAGCATGATAAAAATAAGCTTAAGATCTTATTTAAATTTATTAGAACAAATAAAAAGTGAAAATCTGTTAAAAAAATAAAAAACACTTTGGAAAGATTCTTCAACAATATAAGATGGAGGCAGCATCACAGTGAGGACCTGCAAACAAGAACAGGCAACACTGAACATGCCTACATGTGAATGAGGCAATGCAAGGGCTCAGCAGAAATAACAAAGCATTGTTCTTCCCAAAGATGAGATTTGACCTTACGCAGCATAAGTTCCTGTACTTTGAAACAGAAGGACTAACATTCCATTTGTATACAGAAGAAGAAAATGAAGGGTTTTTGAAATTTACACAGTTTTTGAAGAAATTTTGGTATAACAAGGAACTACTTTTGAATCCCATTTATTCCACTCTGTTGCTTTTGACAACTCATATTTCTATTAACTGAATGATGTTGGATAAATTATTCCCAGGAATTTGTTTATATTAAGATTAGATAATAAATATTCATCAAACAATCATATCAGATAAAATCTACCAAGGTTATTATGAACAGAATGTGATAAAATATGTAAACTATTTATGTTGTTAGCTTTAACAAGTATTAGCTATTCTTTACTCTCTTTGAGTATATTCCTCAAGACAAAAATTGAGGAAAATACTAGATTGCTCTTTTATGGTGAAGAAAATCATAAAATACAATGAACAAAAAACAAATATTCCTGCTAACATAAATCATATCAAATTCTATAGTAAAACGATATGACAATTCAGTTCTATCCATATACCTAAGATATTAAAAATTAATTCACACAAAATTCTTTTTATGTATGTTCACTACAGCATTATACATAATACATAAACTGTGAACTCTAATGTCCATCAAGCAAAAATGAATATTTAAAAAGCGATATATATTCATATAATGAGATATTTTTCAACAGTGAAAAATAAAGTATTGTTATGTGCTACACCATGGGTGAAATGTCAAAACATTACGGCATTTGAAATAAGGCCACATATTGCATAATTCTTTATTTTATGAAATGTCCAGCATCTATAAATCTAAATCTATAAGAGATAAAAGACTAGTGATTTTTCAGAACTTTTGAGTGAAGTGATTGATTTTTTTAGTTAATAAAATTATTATGGAAACAGTGGTTATGACTCTACAGTCTGGTGAATATTCTGAAGCTTAGACATTCATGTGAACACTTGAAAAAAGTGAATTATTCTTTTCTGTGATCCCATTACAAAGATCTAAAACTACCAGCAAATAAATACAAACCATATTTCTAGAAATTTGGCAAAGTATTCAGTTCTGGTTTTTCATGAATAACCATCAATAAATGTTGGATATTGTTTGATAAAATACCAACAACATAGTAAATGTGCTTGCCCTGTACTAGGTATTGGGATAAAATCCTTCTATTTGTTTTCTTTCTTGTTAGTGTTTCAACCTATTATGCTAGATTTTTTTTTTTTTAATATTCCAAAGATGAAGAAACTAAGGCTGAGGAACATAATGATGTGCTAAAAGTAGTGACAATTTTTAGATTCAGGAACTGTGAAATGAAAATACTAAAACATAAATCATAGTCTCATTTTGATTATCAAATGGATAATATAAAATGATTAGGACAAATGGCAACATAATTGAATCTGTGTAATTAGCAATTTAATTTATGAAATGAAGGTACATTTGGCCCAATATTACTCTCCTTGTTTCTGTGAAGGTAAGTAAGTTTGAGATGAAGTTAGCATCCTAATTCATTGGACACTTTGCGTAAAACAGATTGCCCTCCATGCTGTGTGTGGGCCTCATCCAATCAGTTTAAGTACTTAACACAAAGATTGATTGGCCACTCCGGAGGTGGAAAGAGTTCAGCCTGTAAATTCAAACTGTGACTGTTCCCTGTGGTTCCAGCCAGACTACCATACACATTTTGGACTACCAGACTCCAGCATAATCATTCAATTTCTTAAAATTCATGTATCTCTCTGTAAGCATATATAAAAGTACATATGTGTTTATAATAATATAAGTATTATAAGTAATATATGATGTGTAATATATTATAAAACATTCACACTTGTATAAATACACATACATTCATATATAAGATACATATCTACATATATGTTCTATTGACTATGTTTCTCCAAAGAACCTCAATTAATACCCTCTAATAAATTTTAACTCATTAAAAAAAACAAAATTAAACTACCAAAATTACACTTCATAATAACATGTATGTTAAAAAAAGTTATGTTTACACATATATCTGTTGTGTACACATAGACAAATATATATAAAGATTCTTATGAACTAAACAATGGAGAAGTAGATTCCGACTATTTTTTACACATTTATGTAGCTTAATTTGTCTCAAGAGGCATATATTGATTTTGTAGTTTGATTGAAAAAGCCTGTAAAATATTTAGGGTTTTAAAAAAAGATTTAAAAATCAACATGGCCAACAACAAGAGCAGCAAAGAATCAGGAAAAATCTATATCATGTGATTTTGGAGACGATTAATTACTAGAACCAGGGCTACTATTGACATTGAAATATTGGGAAGAAGAAACAGTTTCTGCCCCAACATGGGTATTGTGCAGAGAATCGGTGCGGAAAAAACATAATCCTGAAATTAGTAGGTTTTTTTTCTGGATCCTCTCTTGGTTCCTAAATACCATCTCAATCTAATGAACAACATACTTAAGTAACTTAGAAATTCCTACTGTATACAACAGTGTCCAAAGTGAAACTCACAACTAGCCAGAAAGCCTATTTGAAATGCCATATTTAAACTACTTAAAAAGTCTTCAGCTCATATTTTGATTATTAGTTGAACCAGCATAGTACATTCATTTTGTTGAGATTTGTCTGACCTCTCTAAAAAGTTCCCCTAATAAACTATACAATATTTCTAAGAAATACAATGTTTTCTTCCTTAGGTTTTCAAAGTCTATAATTTCTTTGGCTTTAGACCATATCTGAAAACTAATTCCTATTGAAAAGTCTTGCTAAAAGTCATACAGCAAATTGATAGCAAAGCCACAAATAGAATCTAGTAATTCTTATTTTCAGGACCAGACTTTAATCATTGAACCAGACGAGTTGCCACTTTCTCTGACTGATCACCCCTAGCATTTAATCCTTCTTCTGAGATTCCCATTTATAGAGATGACATAATTCAAAATTTCTGCATGGTTCATATGACAGACAAATGCATGTGCAGGATTAATTTGCTGAGGATAACTAAAATTACAAAGCTGAAATGGTTTGGGAGAATAAACCCAAAATGTATTTGATATTTCAGGATGGAAAAATGCCAGGAAAATGACAAGATAGGCAGTGTTTCATTACAATAATCTCATGGTCTCCCTTACTCTGTCAAATGCACCTAGTGGCTGAAAAATAAATGGTAAGGAAATGTTTACCAGAGATGCTGATGCATAAAGATGTATTCAAACACATGGAGCACATTTCTATCAGCTCAAGTGCTAACATTCTCAAACCTTCAAAGACAAAACATTTTGTCTCCTAAACTTAGTATCCCAAGCTTCATAGAATGGCTTAGAAAGTGAAGTAGCTGGAGTAACACAGTGCATGTCCATCATGGATTCCGGGGTGTTGTGTTATGGTCTAAAAGGTGTGGATGTAGCTCCATGTTCCTGAATTCAAGTTAGGAATGGCTGTTGCTTTTTATCCTCAAGCCCAGGACTTGATAACATTGATTTTTTTTTTGTCATCAACTTAACAAGGGAAAGCAGCATAAAATGCTATTAAAGAGTAACGTATTTCAAATTGAGTGGTGATTTCTTATGTGTAATAGAGGTCGATAAGGATAGAAGCACATTATTTTACCTTTCTTTTTTTCTCTAATTTTTTCTTCTACATTCAGTCATCTCATTTACTAGCTCAGAAAATTAAAACAGTCTTCTGAATATTCACAGTGAAACAACCATGTCTGATTAAATCTCTGATGAATTGAAATTGGAAGACGTCCAATATCAAGCCTAGATTAAACTGTATCTTATTTTCTAGATGCAGCTTCATGATGTTGTGTATATATAGGTACAGTGTGTGTGTGTGTGTGTGTGTGTTTGTGTATGTGTGCATGCTTTCCATTTTTTTCTAATAGGATTTTATCTATAAGTTGAAACATAAGTTAAAGTGATATCAGTGGCAGAGACTTCATGTGTGTGTGTGTGTGTGTGTGTGTGTGCACAACACAGGGGACCGAACCTAGGGCTTTATGCATGCTAGGCAAGTGCTCTACCACGGAACAACACTCCCAGCCTTTTTATTTTTATTTTTTCATTTTGAGACTGTGTTTCACTAAGTTGAAGTTGCCCAGACTGGGATCCTCTTCCTTCAGCCTCCTGAGTAGATAGGATTACAGGGCATACCATCGTGCCTCTTAAAGGCAGACAATTATCATATGAATTAGAAAAAGTCTACCTGGATACATATCTTGCAATGTTTGATTGATACCCTTCACACTAGCAGAAAGGCACTCTGGAGTTAGTCTTTGCAATGTCTGCTTTGTGAAAAGATGGTGCTTACCTTTGCTGAAGAGGTTAGCATTACTGTAGCTCTTTGAACCATAGCTCTGCATCAAATGGAGTCATCCATGTAGTTCTCATGCCATTTCAAGTCTCATCCTTTTCTGCATTTAAACGGTCATTGCCAAATTTGTTTGCTATTTAGTTTGATTTTTTAGAGCCTATTCCTTGAATAACGTTTTTTAGACTCCACTCTCCATGTATAATGATATCAAATAAGATCTCATCCTCATTCTACTTTCTACAAATGAGAGAGACAGAGACAGAGACAGAGAGAGACAGAGAGAATGAGAGAGAGAAATAGTTCTTTCTTGAAGAGAATCTGTTTACTATAGATGTACAGGTTTACTTCAAGGCTAGTTTCATTGTTCTCTGTGTCTGTTTTTGTGCCCATTACAATGATGTTTTGATGACTACAGTGTTGTAGTATGTCTTGTTGATATGCAGTATAAAGCCATCTATTTTGTTCTTCCTCAAGATGGCTTGGCTACTGTTTTGGGGGACTATATACATTTTAGAATTGTTTTGTTGTAGTTCCATGAAGAAAAGAATGTCATTGGTATTTTATAACGATTTCTGTTCTGTACACAATCCATGTGAAATTCTGATATATATATATATATATATATATAAAGTTAAACTCATGAGTAGTATTAGACAGAATGAATTTCGTTGTCAGGGAATAGTTAGACCTGCAATACAAACATTGGAGGCAAACTAAGGGGCCCCTAAATTTATTAGAAAAAGACCAAATGGGCCAGCAAATGGAATGACCTTGGGAGGCAGATGTTCCACACAGTGAGTAAAGTATTATAGGAAGAAAAGACTGAGGATCAATGTCCAATATTGTTGGTGGTCTAATAAGTTGAGAACACAGAACTGATCATTAGATTTGGCCTTTTGGAGATCGTGTGAACTTTGAAAGAAAAGTTACAATGGGGAAGTGGAAATAAAAGACTGATTATCGTGAATGAAGAATTGAAAAAGATAAAAAAAAAAAAAAAAAACAGGCATTGTGGCACACACCTGTAAGCCGAGCCTCAGCACTCCAAGGGAAAAGAAATGGACATGTAGGTCAGGGGAAAGACCCTGGGCTCAATTGTCAGTACTGTTAAAAGTGAGGGAGAAGGGAGGGAGGAAGAGGAGGAGCTGTCAGTTTGTAATAAAGAGAAAAAGAAATGGAACGATAAATAAAGACATACTCGGGGTCCAAACTTTTGCTGTAAGTTTTAGTAGCTGGATGGTATTATAAAGAATGACCAGCAAATGTACAAAGTTAATTTCCTGCAATTTTTTTACATACATAAGATCATTTACATTAATGTTATACAAAAAGATAATGAGTTTTGGAGGATCTTGATTTGGTATTTTGATGTTTTTATTTATATGGCAATGTTGAAAATGTAAAAGAAGCTTTGTACAATATTTTATTTTAAATCAATTTTTAAATTATCCAAATGGATAGAGGAGTTTAATTATTTGTATACTAACGCACATTCAATAGTTCTTACAGATGCCATGAATTCCCATCATGTATCATCCACTTAGTTGGAAAGTATGATAAAGTATTTTCATACTACTTTACTTTTCTTTTTAAGAAAAAAATCTTCAGGAAGTGAAAGAGGGTGTAATCCTAAGGGGATCTAATAAGTCTGCAGTGAAATACAAATCTGTAAATGGACTGTATTTAATTTAGGATGTATTTCATTATAATTGTGTTGCTATTGATTTTAAACTGAAAAATGTAAAGCCTTTCATGATTCTGCTCACTATTTTATTTATATTATTTTACATGAATTTATAAATATGGATGCCTCATTAGTAATATATTTTCTTCATGTTTTACTGAACTAAATCTGTATCATCACTCTACCTCCAAACTAGTAAGAGCAACAAAGAAAAATGTGCTTGTTTCCTTGTAACAATAGTAACATTGATCATGGTGTGTTTCAGATGAAACCTTAGCTTTCTTTGACAAGTGCATTCGGGAAGCATTTTTTTCTGTAAAATTAATAATTATATTTTATGGACTTCCAGATAGTATTTCAAAGTGAAGCATGCATTAAATTATATTGAACATAAAATTTCTGTCTATATTCCGAGTGATTTTTAGAACATCCTGAAGCTTGATTGCAAGAGAAATATTTCAGCACACTAATACTTAACACACTTTTCTTTGAAGGTTTCCTGTGATGTTGCACTGAGTGGACAAACAACGATTCCTGGATTAGTAACATCACCACCACACAGCAACCTGTTAAACACACCTATCCTTATATCCCACTCCATTCCTAATGAATCAGAAATTCTAAAAGGGGCCCAGAAATTTGTGTTTTAACAAATTCTCATATCACTATGATCTTTGCTGAACTGTGAAATCCTTTGCACAAGGGAAAACCATGACATAATTCAACTGACTCTCCTGTTTTCATTTTCAAAAAGGTACGCATCATCACAAGATAGTAGCAATAGTACACATTAAGAGAGAGATAAATGTCATATTCATGGAATCAATAGGAAGCAATGCAATTGTGAGGCAAAAAAATACGAACAAGAAGAAATTGGAGGGTTAAAGAAATTATTGGGGGATATTTTGAATTTATCTGCAGTTCCTTCCATGGATAACTGATGATTTCTAGAAAAAAACTTTAATATAAATTAGATAGCTACTTTTATTCACAGACTGATGGGATCCACTTAAATACAACTTATGTAAGTGTACAGAGAGCTATGAGACACTATTAAATCGGAGTAGGATTGTGTCCAAATATAGCAGTGTTGTCTGGACAATACTGGGAATATTTCCCCTTTACAATAATATGACCAACTAAAATACAACAGTTGAATAGTTTTCCAGCTATGGTTAGATTATTTTCCTTTCCTCAATCAAATGTAGTACTGTTCACATAATAATCATTATTCTAAATTATTTTTGGTGTTATTGTTTTCCTTTCATTATTAAATGTATAAAAATATATTTTTCATCCTTTTATCTGTTTGCTTTAATAGGATCTTTTTGGTGAGGAGTTTATGTGAATTTGATTGTCTTGCTTGGATTTTCAGGGCCTCTATAAATCTATCTGTTGGCTACAAATCAGTGTTTAACAGAGAAGGAGAGCTCAAAGTGATGTTAAGATTTAAATATGCACCATCAGACTTTTCTTTTAAGTCAAAAGGACACTGAGGTAAGTTATATAAGATTTTTTAAAAAGAAACCAATGGCTGCATGAGCTAACACGGACAAAAGTAAGAGCTCGGAGACCAGATAAGTGTGCAGGTATATGGTCTGTGTAAATATCAGAAGTACCTTTCAGCTTTTGACTGTGATGAAGTTGTTAAATTTTTTTATTCTTAATAGGAACATTAAAAAATACATCAAGGAATAAAAGAATGATTTAGGCATTGTTAATAATGGTTTCCTAAATTTTAGACTTAAAATCCCTTTGGTTTACAATTACAGTGTTACAAATCTCATCAGTATCATACTGATAGTATTATAAAAAGTTGGCTTAAGGAATTAAGATGTGTTATGTACATATAGAATGCCCCATGATGAATGTGATCACTATGTACTGCAAACATGTACTAAAAAACCTAAAAATTATTTCTAATATAATTATGTAAAAATATCATTTTATATCTGCATATTAGGTCATGTATTACCTAGAACATTATCAAATGTTCAACATTAACGATGAATATTTTAGAAAGCTATTCATAGATTTGTCAAAAAATATTTGAATATATATGGATATAAAATCTTTGACATATTTTTTAACTCTCAAATTCATACAAGTATAAGATAAATGTGTTATGTTTAGGGTATTGCTAAAGGCTTTAAATTACTGAAAACAGATGGGTCTGGAATATGTACCATCATATAGTGGATTTAAATACTGAAACTTTGTTCCTAAATTCATTAATATATATATATTAATGAGCATGCCTCTCTTCTATTTTTATATATTATGATTTGATGCCTAATGAAACATATTTCATGAAATATATGAGAAAACATGTATATGAATGACAATAGTATTACTGAAAAATTATTAGTAACCCAGATTATATTTTATTGTATCTATTTTAGATGTTAGAGTAATTATGTGAGATGTTAATTTTAATTCTTAACGATGAAACTATATATTCAAAAGTCAGAGAAAATGATTAAGCATTAATTTCTACTCTATTATTTTTAGCTACACTAGTTAGTTACTATTGACCCAGTAGCTTCTAGAATGGTGACAAAGTTTAATGCCAAGTAGTTGTCATAGAGATCAACTCAATGAATCAATTTATTTTGAGCTCTAAACGCAATGTTGATCTCAAAACATACCATTGGATTCACCTTTTTAAATGGTAGAATCTATCAAATACCATGTAATTATGAAGATATATATGATGTCTCAAAGAAAACAAGATATTAATAACTACTTTGATTGATAAATTGTGAGCTTGCAGTGGAATAATATCTTTCTTCACCCATAAAATAGAAAAATATTCCTAAAAATGTTAAGGGCTGAGAATTTCACTAGCATTCTGAGAAAAATAACCAGATTAGGAACCTAATTGCAAATATCTACACAGATGATCTTTAAAGAAAACTTCTTTCTCATAACAAAAGCAGCAACTATAATAATTTGCAAACATCCCTGCGAGGCATATTTTAGATCTAACAATATTCTATCGCAGACTTCATTGTTAATTTTACTCCAAGCTAGACAATATCCCCTCAATTTTAGACTTATATTTTCAAGATTATATCCCGCTTTTCTATATCCATTTGATACTGTTCTATAGCCATCTTAGGTTTGAATCAATATCCGATACAGTCAATACATATATGTGTATATATATGTATATGTACATAATATACAGACAAAATTAATATATGTAGAGCTGGGGTATGGCATAACAATTTCAAAACAGCAGTTATAAACTCTTAGTAAGAGACACATATTTTATAATCTTATTTTTGAAAGATATTTAAACTAAAGGATATTTGTATAAAGGGAAAAAAATAAGAGCCTTAGGTTCTTTAGCCTAAATGTGGGTGCGTGAGAATAGATGTGATAACATGGAATTTCAGTTACTGTTTTCTTTTTTCTTTTTTTGGTACCAGGGATCGAATTTGGGTCCTCGCGCTTGCGCAGCAGGCGACAAAACCACTGAGCTAAATCCTTGGCCCTAGTTACTGTTTTCTTTTCTTTATAAATTTTGTGTTTCAGTGTGCAATGTATGTCAGAAAGTTTTAGAATCATTTTGTATTATAGAACCTGAAATTTAACATACAAATTGAATGAATTTCAAAAGCCTTTACTCTCACCAATGCCAAAGAAAGTAGCTACAATTAGTTATTCTTTAATTTGAAAATTTAATTTGAAAATCCATGCAGGCATGGAGTTAAAAACTTGCTTTGTTAATAGAAGCAAGGAAGACCAACACTATCTTGTCCCCTCAGTGAAATATAAATTGACTTATTCTTTCATTTCTCCTGATATTCATGCTAAAGTTTAGCTCTTTTGCGTTTTCTAATATCAGAGTTGTAAATTCTGAGAGCCGGAGATGCTATCTTGGTTCTGTGGACCTTCATTCTCAGTATCCGAATCAATTCTTTTTTCCCAGAAACAACTGTCCTTGAAATTTCACAAGTTTCTTTTACCAAGTAAAAATAACTAATGGATGTTGTTTTTGTTTTAACTTTTTTTTTTTTGGTACCAGGGATCAAACTCTGGGCCTTGGCACTTGTGAGGCAGGCGCCGGAACCACTGAGCTAAACCCCCAGCCCTGTCTACTTTAAATAAGTGTGTAAGTCGATGCTTTCCTCAGTTGCATATTCAAAGGCATAATTCTTCATTGGCATTACAGTGATAGCCTATTCAGGCAGTTCATTGCTTTAATAATATATACCAATAGAATAGAATTTAGAACCCCAAAGTTATTATTCCAAAATATTCCAAATATTCCAAAACTATTCATAAAAAGTCACCTATAGTATGCTTGATGCTGATCCTCTGGGTCAGGAACTTCTCAACTTTGTCATAGTTAATATAATGAATTACTATTATTTTTGAACATTGACATTAACACTGACAGACAACCATATAGCCTATGTGTTAGTATTTATTTTCCATTGTTGATCTCAAGTTATAATTTTTGTGGGGGCATTGGGCAGAGGTATGTATAAGATGGATATGCAGAGTTAAGAGACGTTTGGAACCACAAGCCTGAAACTCTCCGGAATGCATGCATGGTTAGAGATTAAAAGATAGCCTACGGGACCACAAGTCCAAATAGGATCACACACTCCCTTAAGGAATGAGTGCTCTGGCCCTTTTCTCCCCATACTCGGATCTATTACTCAGATTGGTCTTAAGGTCAGTCATGTAACAGCCCACCCTGACCTTCCCCTGTTCCCTACATGAATTCCTGCACAGACATGGTCCTTCCTTTGTCCTTTATCCTTGCTTTCTGCTTCTATCAATAAAAAGCCACAGAGACTTCACACTGGGGCTGTCTTTTATGCGACTTTCTCATGCTGTGGGGACTTGGTTAAAGGCAACCCCTTAGGCACTCTTGGAATTTGGATTAAACATTGGCTCCAAGTAATATTTCATCCTTTTGTGCTGTGGCATGGTCGTGAACTGTGACACTTTTTAACTTTTTCTCTTGTATATTATGAATTCTCAGCTTAGGTAAGACAGGGAGCAGAAGATACTCAGAATATTTCTGCTCAGAAGGAAACTCTGATTCTGAAGTTAAGTTCCATTGTTACAAATAGAACTTGATCTGTATCTGATTGATCAACTTCAGCCAGATTATTTATGTAGTTTGCAGATTTCTACTGATTTTTTTTATCAATAATTTGCTGCTAATAAAATGTACAATTCTCAAAAATTTTTTTAAAAACAAAAAAGTGACAAATATAACATAGCTGACCTAGCTTTTGCACTAAAATTTGTTTTTCTAGTCATATTGCCTAATTTGCTAGGTTGATAGGAAAGTGACTTGATTTCTATTCACACATTTGACTAGAAATACTGTAATGTTGCGTCCCATATACCTTCATATTTTTTATGTTTAAAAGCAAAAGGCTTCTGAGATATTAAACTGTCGAAGAGATGATGGTCTATAAAAGCATTTCTTTCTGAGTAGCAAAATTAGCAAAAATAAATTTACAGTTATTGGAAACAGAATCTATACTTATATAAGGTAATACATAGGATTGTTTTAGTCACTTTCCTAACAATGGTGCAAAATTATCCAACAGCTACAACTTAAAAAAGGGTAGGTCTCATTCGGCTCACAGTTCTTAGAAGATTCAGTTCATCATTGGCTCCAAACAGACAGGCACAGGGGAAGCCATGGTGGGTGGAAGCTGTTCAACCTCTGGAAGTCAAGAAGCAGACAGTGAGGGGAGGAACAAGAGTGGGGCAGAGGGTGGAGCAGGTCACCCTCTGCTCAGGGTCACACCTCTAACCAGGCTCCGCCTTCTACCATAGCTACTGAATTAATTAACGTGTGGCTCCCCAATCACTTTCCAACATGAGACCTTTGGAGAACATTTTACATCTAAACCATAACAACAATTCAGAAGTAGAGACTGGCATGAAAGAACGAGTTAGGGTTAGATTTTTAAATGCCTCTTATTTGAATATAATGAATAGAATATGTCTTTACAATTCTTTTGTATACATGAAATATTTTATTGCTATTACTGAATAAGAAGTATTCCTCTAAAAATTAATTGTTATCAAATTGTTATCAAATGTCTTAAGGTTGTTTGCATGAATGTTTTGTATATTTATCGAAATTAAATGCTTGTTATGTAGGATGTATAAAGCCTGATTCATCTGGGTTTAATTTTCATAAGTGTTTGTGGTTCCCACAGTGAAAGTTGTGGTTACCTTTAGATTTCTAAGAGCCTATTTTTCATATTTTTTTACATAAACAATGATAGAGGAAAAAGTAAAGTCAGTGTATTTTACCATATCACCAACTACAATTTTTCAACTGTTGACCTCTATTAATTACCTTTTGAAACTGACATAAAATTAGCTTTCTAAATAGCCAGATCATCAGGTTACTTTTAATTACTGTGTCTGTTTAGCGCTATATTGTTTCCATGAAAAACAGAAGTATAAGTTATTTTTTTAATTATAATGCTATCATGGGAATTTGAGTGACATAAGATTAACACTTTTCTTGTCTATGTTACTTTATCTTTTATGAAGCATATTCTAATGCATATGTCATTTTATCTTCAACACAATTATTAAAGGGATAGACTTTACCTCATATTTTACAAGTTAAGCAAAATGTGGTTAACATTGATTTATGGCCTCTCATAGTAGGTATAAATTAACTGGAATTTGGTGATACATAAAAACTAAGTGAACCAAATTAACTTTAAAATTTCTATCTATTTAAATGATAGTTTACAAGCCAATATTTGATTTATTCCTTTAAATGTATCTCTGAGAGTCTTTCAAGTTAGAAATAATTTGTTCACCCTCTTCCTTCTTCTCTGACTTTTAGTAGAATTATTTTTGATGTGCTCTCAGTTGATAGATTTTCTGAGATTCATTTTTCTGCAATTGCTGTGCATTAGTACTTTGTATTATTCATGCTTTCTCTGTCTCTTTCATTCTGTCTCTGTCATGCTGTGTTTATTTAAGTGTAGGTGTATGAGTGTGTATAGGCTTTTCATTATCATTATTCACAAGGACATTTATTTAAAAATCCAAATGTTCAGAACATCCTTGTTCAAATATAGAATTCTATACTCTATTGTCTCATAATTCTCTCATGCAAGAATATGAGCTTAATTAGTCTATGCAAAGAATTTGATGACAGTGTAAAAAGAATAAATGCAATTATGTGCCTAATAGCCGTACACAAACCTCAAACTTTCACTATAATGGAATTGTAAAAGACTATTAAACCTTTAATTTATCTCAGCAATGATGGTACTTCATTAAAAATATTATCCTCAAAAAGTTACATTGAAATGTATAGTCAAAGAAATCATAAACTCTATAGAAAATTTTAGAAAATAAAAATCATTGAGGTGTTACACTATAAAATAAATTTATACACTATATTTAATGAGAAGTTAAATCATATATAATATCTGGCTTTCTTGCTGTATGAAAATAGGTGTCTATTTGTTCTTATAAACTCCTGGAAGTTATTTCTGTTTACCTTGTCAAATCATATTCATAAAACATAAGGAATAGATACAACATTAATGATACATGTATGTATATAATTATGAGGGTGTAATAATAAAAAATGTTATCCAAAAATCTCTCTGCTTATTTGTTACAATAAAAAAATATAGTATCACAAATAAATGTAAATGCCTGCTAACATGTTATGCTTTAGTGAACATGCAAGGATTTGATTTGGTACTTATGCAGTTTTAGAAAAGTAATGAAGGAAACTCTTGAAATCCTTAGTAAAGAAAAATCTTTATAATCATGATTTTTAAAGTTGAGTAAGGAACATAGAATGTTGAAATGGAAACTGACCTTACAATACACTCTGTTTACTTTCTTCTTTATTGTAATTTATTGGAGACAGAAAATTTATTGGAGACATTAAATAATTTGTGTGTCTTCTTAAAATATATTCAGTGTTGGAGGAAAATTAAACTCAAACATTCTACAATTCTGGGAAAACAAAATTCAAGTTAGTTCATCATGTAATTCAGGTGTTTCCCACTTTTTGTCCTGTTTTTGAGGAAGAATGAAGTTATACACTTATTTTTCAGTGTATGTGAAGGCTATAATCAGTTTTATTTTCCACTTTTAGCTCAAATATTAATACAATAATATAAAGAATTTTCTTAAACTTTTTATTGATCTTATTTTATTAACTTTCAAACTCCTTAGAAACTGTCATGTTCTACCAAATAATGAAACAACTGAATACAAATTATAGTCCAATAAATGACATAATTTGCACTGCAGATTAAAACATATCTTTTCTCCAGGGAAAATTCACTAACAAGGCATATCTTATTAAATTACTCTGTTGCATCTCAAAGGTCAATGATACTATATAATAAATATTTCTCAGATTCTCACTGTTATATACATATTTATATTAATCAATAATAATATTAACAGAATTATAAGGCCTTAGAATAATTACATATTGGATACTTAATAAATAATGCTCAGTAAGATTGATTTTTTTTTATTTGAGGATATCAGAAATATAAGAAATGCCATCTAGTTTGCAACAGATAATTCAGTTAAATTTTATAGAGAAAAATAAGTGGAATTTATTTTTATCCACTCATTCATATTTTTAAAAAATATTTTGATGGACATATTTCTAGTTAGGTACTGCAGGTATTGTCTTAAACATTATTTATTCTCATAGTATCTTATTTAAAAATAAACATAGTTCAAATTCTTATTTCAAAACAATCTTTCTTCCAAACAATATTCAAATATGAATAACATTTAAGAAAAAACCACCTAACAAAAATACTATTTTCAATGTTACCTACACCTTATAATATTAAATAAACACAAAAAACATGGCATTATATTTATGATTATATAATTTAATATTTGACTTATATTTTGAAAATATTAATTTTATTACATAATTTTTGTCCTGAATAACATTTTCCTTTTTATTTTAATTGAAATTAACTTAAATATCTGTCATTATGTGAAGAGAATGCAGAAATTGATGACTTATATAGTGTATCAAAGTAGAAATATAAGTATACTTTAATATGAAAAGACTCAAAAATAAGCTTTATTTTGTTATTTTTGTAATTATTATTAGTCTTAATTTTCTTATGCACTTCTCCTCCTATTTGTTGCTTAATAGTTATATTTCCTGCCTTTCTCAGTGAGCACATATACGTGGCCTTTTTATGGGAATTTTTTTTAGAATACACTATTTTCAAATACATAAAGCACATTTATGAAGAAACAAACCATGTTCTATTATGGTAAAGCATTGAAAGCTTCATCTAGAATTTTTGAAGACTTATCTAGTTAAAATGTTATGCATGAAAAATTATTCCAAAAAGAGCCACAATAAAAATTCAATTGACTCTTTAGGATTGTTTTAAGTAATCAAACTCTTAAAGGTAGATCTCATGATTTGGTCTTTGTTCAGATTCTTCATGACTTCCTATTACACTGAGAATAAAATCAATACCCAACCAGGGCTTGGCCTGAGCTCAATCTCACCTACTTCTCTCCTCTCATTGAACTTTCTTGAGCTTATTAAGCCTTTTGCTTCTTCAGAAAGTTTGCCCTTTCTGTTCTCTCTATGAAATTTCCCCAGATATTTTCATGGCTGGATTCTAACTTTTATTTGTTATTCTACTTAAATATCACTTCCTTAGAGAAGCCTCTTCCGAACAACATGTCAAAAACTCAAGCATTTTTATTCTTTTTTCCACTGTCTTGTTTTACTTTTCTTGTTTTCATTTATTAACATCTCACACATATACAAGTATAGATTTATGTTCCATTTATAAGCCCAGAATTTAAGCTCTAAGAAGACAAGTTTCTTATGTGTTTCATTTAGTGTGAGTAGTGTTCTGGTTGCATGAATCTGGGCATTTGTGTGTGTGTGTCTGTGTGGGGGTTCTCAGGGCAGGGACTCAGGGCTATCACTGGGGCAGTCTCTGGCATGCTAGAAGCTAGGAGATTGACCCATCCCATTGGTTCATTGGCTTCTTTCTATTTGAAATGGTGATAAATGAATGGTAGCTGCTTACTAACTATTCAAAGAATGAAATAATTATTGTATCCATCTTATTAAACTTTAAATTTAAGGATTATTTAATAATTTGTTGTTTCATGATAGATTTTCTGGTATTAGCATGTGTTTTAGAAACTTAGGATTTTCACTGCCTCCTATAAGTCCATCACACAGAAAAGAATTAACTATTAATAACAGTTAATTTTTGTATAATTATAGAGTCCTACTGTAGCCTCCAGCCACTTTTAAATGACACTTATTTTGTTTTGGGGTTTTTTTTTTGGTAACAGGGATCAAACTCAGAACCTTATGCTTGTGAGGCAGGTGGTGGAACCACTGAACTAAATCTCAGCCCTAAATGACACTGATTTTAACTCACTTTCACCATACAATTTAAAAATAATTTCCCATAGAAGACCTTTCTAAAGTCTATTACAACTTGTCGCAAACTTTTATAACATCTGTGATTCTTTAAATAATCTTTTGACCAGTGTCTATCTTGGCTTTGAGACATAACATATGGATCATGTCTGTCTCAGCCATTGCTGACTCTCTCACAGGTACATAGCCCAGTACTTCCCATTTTTAACTCTTTCTAGTGTATCATTTAACTAAGAAGCAGACCACTCTCCTGGCTAAAAATTGCTGCTGAGACATAACATTACTAAGGTGTGTGTTTGTATGTGTGTGTATGTAAAATAGACAAATATATACAAATACATGTGTCATGCATTTTGCACACTTATACATCACAATAAATACTCCCGCTCTCTTTATAAAGCTGGGTAAATCTTTGTCCTCACTGACAAAATGATTTAGATAAAATCAGGATGAGAAAAAAAAAGTAGCAACAGGAAGTAAGCTGTTGTCATTACTGAGCACAATCTAGATATAATAAAGGCAAAACTAGACAATATTTGAAAGAAATTTAGGTCTCAATAAATTTGTCAGTATTTCCACCCAAACTTGAAAATAATTTAGGTTGTAGATTTTCCGACTGAGTGATGAAAGAAAAGAGGTTCCCTGCATTATTTAATGCTTTAGTCAATAAGTTTCCCAGCAGTAAAAATTAAATTATCTTATAAGCACAAGATAATTAAAGTACACTTTGGAATTTATTGTTTTATTTCCCATAAAAAATAACTAATATTTTTAAATGTCAACTTATTTAGCTATGTCAGGAGAAGGGAAAATGGAAATGACTCTTTTACAATAGTAAGTGTATGAAGAAGTTCAAGAGGCCCCAAGCTTCCCTGTGTCCTACAAATAATGTGAGAGGAGTCCACTGGGCTAGAGATGGTACTGAGGGAAGCCAATCCCTCTTCACTAGAAACCGCTTGTCAAGGAGTCAGTGTCTTCCCTAGTGTTCTCTCCTCCGGCCTCTCTTTCCTGGCTGAAGATACAAATCATTGTTGCTCCTCTCCTGATTAACCAAGGCTCATTCTGCTGTTGTTCTCAGGCATGTTGCCTCAGAACTTGCATAGTGGCTGTGATGTTTTAATTTACACTCTCTTATGTACTGCTTTTTAAAGATTGTTAAGTATTGTAAATCTCCCAATAAATCATCTACACTTTGAGGGCGGGTATTCTCTCAAAACTTAAGTGTTCTACCTATACTGAATTAAGGCAGCCCAAGAGACACTCACTCAGTTTTACATTAATGTCATGCTACTGCAAAAAGGAGATATACATGCATGTTTGAAATATACCGAGCTACACAAAGAAAACTATTTCATTTTGGAAATTATATGTAAATTTAGATTTGAGGAATTATATGCTAGTTTGGCATATAATATCCACTTAAATACTTTTTGTATTTTTTAATCAACAGCATTTGATGGATAGTTTGGACATAATATGTATCTACTTAAAATATGTGCATTGATGGAATTTGACATATGTAGATTCTTTTTTTTTTTTTTTTGGTACTGGAAATCGAACTCCGGACCTTGCACTTGCAAGGCAGGAGGTGGAACCACTGAGATAAGTCCCTGACCCCTGACATATGTATATTCTTGTGTACTATCCACCCAAATTGAGATATAGAATAGTTTTATCAACCTCCTAAATTCTTTCCTGTTTCAGTTACTGCACCCTACTCACTGCATGAGGTCACAAGTGATATATTTGTACTAAAAATGATTTACTCAAATAGAATCTACCTAGCAGAGATTCTTAAAAGCACATTCAATTTGCTAATTAGACTATAACCTTAATTTACATCCACAGAAGCAAAAAAAAGTAAAGAATTGGGATGTTTTTTAAAAGAAACTTGAAAATTCCCAGAGTCTCCAACTCTGAACGCTTACATTTCTTTACACAGGTATTCTATTAGTGCTTCAGTTTCCCTGAAACTTGGCTGTAATAAATTGGCCTTTTGTATATGCTTGAAAAATAATATTAGTATGTTTCAATAAGTTTGTTTTACATTTAATGAGAATTCTATACCTAAAGGGTATATTAATATGTTATTTACTTGGATGAAAAGAAGAATGTATTCATGAAATCTCTTTTAACTATTCATTTTAATTATGTGAGAATTTAGAAATATAGAAATATGAGTTAAAACTTATTACTTAAGCTAGGTAGTGGTTATTAAGTCTTTTTTAGATTTATGAGTTTTAAAATATTTTATTGAAATTGTACAGAATATAAGAAAATACGGCAACTATTCACAAACTCTTGTAAGAAAATTATACTTCAGCTTTGGAAAATTACACTTAATAAGAAAATATCACATTTTCCACAAGCTTTTGTGACATATGTTTGAATATAGAAAAAGAAACAATATTTCATTTTAAAGTTCATATTCCTTGAGTGTCCTTATTATGAATAGCTGTGCTACCTCATATTATTCTCATAAATTCTATTCTTTATTAGGATTCATTCTCTGTATTTGGCAAGGTGTCATGGCATGTATTATAAGCAGAATTGAGAGAGAATACTTTGCATATAGACACGTCACTTTGAATATATTAAGAGATTCACATTAATCATCTTGGTTTCTAGGTTGTTACAGTGAATAGACTTATAAATTGCTACAAATACAGTTATTCTACGCAGGAATTCCAGACCAAAAAAATTAATAAACAAGGAAAGGTAAAGAAGTAGCAGTTGGTTGACTTCTTTATAACTTCCGCAAAATGACATAAAGTTTTTAGAAGTATATCTAAATGGATTTAAAATTTTCTCATGAATAATTTTACAATTTCAGAGAGGCTGGTTTTGTGATAGGAGAACTGTCCATTTATGTTTGCAGTCTGATCTTTGGACTGTACTATGAATGTACATAGCTCATTTTAGAGGCAGTAGTTTGGGTGAGATGTTCTGTAGCTTTGCTGGTATACATATATTTTTTTCTGGAAACTTTTTATAGCAGTGACAATTTATCACGTTTACTTTTGCTGGCCATTCTTACTGTTTCCTAATTCAGACCCTAATATATTTATCTGAAATGCGGTATACACAATGCTATCCAAAACTGTTTTCTGTATTATCAATTTCTCATACACATAACCTCCAAAATTTTTACTATACACAAATACTCTTTACTACTTAACTGTATTATCAATCTTCATATGCTCATAAACTCAGAGGATGTCTGACACAATGATACAAAAATAAGTCCTTTGTTAATATTTCTAATGCACAAAAATGCTAAACATTCAAGTTAATATATTCTCAACTTTAATAGTAAAAAATCTATGTTTTCTCATGTTTATGGAAAAGAGAAGTCATCCTGAAAAATTTCACATGCATCTTCATCACATTTATAAATTAATGATGAACAGAAGTGCAATTTAAACTAAGGAAGTTATTCTGAGATTCTCTGCTTGTGCTTCAGTATAATTTTGCTGCTAGGAAGTGGTTATTTCTATTATAGACTCCATAGTCACTCTGCTTCCACATGGTATATGACTATAACATTGATACATCGTGTCCTCCAGAAAATTATTTAACATACATATGTTTTTTTCGCCTATTCTTTAAAAAGGGGAATAATAGAGTTTACTTCAGGTGAAGCTTATATGCTTTAAGTGAAAGGTACTTGTGCCCACAATTTTCTGTTATAAGACTATAGCACCAGTACTGCTAGTACTCTAGAAATGAGAGTAACAGAAGTAGCAGCAGTAATAGTAATATTGGCCACAGTAGTATAGTATAAGAAAGAGCAGGAGGAAGAGGAAAAGGAGCTTGTGTATAGTGTTTTGATGTTCACTGGCTTTTCTGTAGTTGAAATACTTTTATGTACTAGACACATATACATATATGTTTTCTTTTTTCTTTCCATTTATTTGGTAATAAAATTCCTTTAAACTAACACCTATGAATCCTGGAATGGTATTCTTGACCACAACTTTGTGTTCAGACAGAGATGAATTCAAGTTTCTCATCTCAGTGTTGGCCTCTTTAATTTGTTAAATGGAATATCATAATTATTTCCTAGATTGGATGAAAAGATTAAAGAAGACTCTGCATGGGATTTTGCGGAGACCTGGTAAATACAAGTTGTTCAACATATACTAGTTTTCCTTTTTCCTGCTGGTTCTGTAACTGATTTGTTCACTTTCCTTGAACAACAGATAATATTTTTTATACAGGTCCATTTTTCTCACCTACAAAAGGAGAGTTCTGACATACATAAAGAAATAGTAAAAAAGAGAATTGAACTGGATGGTCTATAAGTCTTTTTGAACTAAAAGTAAACAAAAAATAGATTATTTGAATAACAAAATATAAACTGAAAAACAGCTAATCAATTCAATGTATATTTAATGATTTCCAAAAGCTCACATAATATGTACCTTGTATATAGTTTTGTGTCTAAGCAATATAGCTACATAAATATAACATATTCACATTAGTCTTAAAAGTACAATCATTAATTGCTATTGTATGTGTATGTGTGTGTATGTGTATGGTATTAGGGAGTGAACCCATAGCCTCTGCCCTGAACTACATTTCCAACCTTTTTATTTTCACTTTGAAACAGGGTTTCATTAGGGCCACAACATTGGCCAGATTGTAATCTGTATGTCTCAGCTTCTCAGAGTGCTAGGATGAGAAGAATGTGCTATTTCTGTAGATTATTTGTTATTTTAATTAGGTAAAATATAAAGATATTTAGTCCATCTATTTAAGAAAAATAAAACTCTAATTTTTTCAATAATTTTAATAGAGGAAGAGAAACTTTCTTCAGCATTCCAGAGAGAAGTAATAACATGATCAATCAGTTATTATTTACATAGAGTTAAATATTAGAAAATGGATGATTTTGTCAGTACAATTAATTATGTAACAATTAATTATGTAGCATATATAACTTTAAAGTTTATTTGACTTTAATGGTAGTGAGAGAAAAATAAAAGAGCAGTGTTTGAGAGAAACACATAACTAAAGTGATCATGGAAGAGTCCATTCAATTAATACTTTGAAGGCTTCAAACTTCAAGTGTCTTAATATATCTTAAGTTCTGTGAATCTAATTTGATACATCTGTAATTATGTACTACATAGCAAATACCGCCTCCATGAAAATCTGTAAAATTATTGAAAAATGTGTAATATATGTGTAAAATAGCCAATAAAAAGATGGGTAAATGATATATGTATAGAAAATGATATAGAGCTGTCTTCAGTCTCCTAAATGTAGGTTTCTGACATTGGCCAGATGCAGGACTATTTCTCAAGGTTCTGTCCATGAAGGAATTACCCAAGAATCAATCTCTGTCAAGACAAATGCCAAAGTGCATACATTTTGTACCTGGGGTATTCTCTGACATTCAAAGGTGGCAAAGAAATGTTTTGTGTTTGCTAGTTAGAGTTGTTCTTCACTTAAAAACAAAACAACTGTAGATACAGAAAAAAAAATATTCATTGTAGTATAGGCATAGGACAAATATTTCACAAAAATTTTGAAGAAATGAAATTATGGATTACAGCAATGAAAACATAAAATATTTCATAAAATATTGAATACATATGAAGTTTTCCTCAGAATTATTTTAAGAGTGTTAATATTAAACTAAACAAAGCCATTCATCTGAAAAATAATACAAGTAACTCAGGTTTGCCTCATTAGATACTTGGGAGAGAAATAGACTTTAAACAAAAGTCTAGGAAGAAGTATAAAATACAGATTGTATGAAGGTTAAGTTACAAAACTAAAAATGTCTGGGTCCTAAGTGTACAATTCTTGACAACTAATATATAATAGAAGATTAACTTGGCAAAATACTCCAAATTAAGGAACTGTTTCTTATATTTGCCTTCAAATTATTTTATATTATTGTTTATTTATTATATTTATTATTTTATATTATTGTTCCCTCTCTGAATCTCTTTTGGGGGGGAGATTATTTTATACATCATTGAGGATGCAAATCTATCTGTCTATCTATCTATCTATCTATCATTTATCTAATCTTTTAATAATCTATGTCAACTGGGGTATTGCTCTTTGCTTCATGAAATCTTAATCTTTGCATGTTTCCCAAAAGGCTTCTGTATCCTTCCTTAGAACCTTCCATATCCATGGAGTATACAACCAAGGATTTAATCATAACTTCCTAAACAATATGATGTAAAAATTATTTGCATAAATTTTACATTGTATTTCATTATATGTAATAAAGTGATTTTTTTTTTGGTACCAGGGATCACACTCTGGACCCTGCACTTATGAGGCAGGCAGCAGAACCACTGAGCTAAATACCCAGCCCCAAAAGTGATTATTTAAACACATGTGAAGTTGTTGAGTTGCAGATTTGGGGCGAGATTACTGTGTGGTTCTGGACCCAATCCCTCACAGATACTGAGGAATGACTATAGCTACTAAAGAAAAGCCTAAATACAGACAGCAATGCATAATTTGTATAGTCATGGTAATACTGAGTCTGACAAATAAAGGGTTGAGTGACCCAGATGTGGAATATTAAATCTTCATTAAAGTATCTAAGTTACTTAATGATTTATGCTTTAGAAAGTGAGTTGGTAAATAGAAGAATAAGAAAAAGCATTACCAAGGTTATTATTTAGATATTCAAATTTATTTTAAAAGGGTCTAATTTGTTCAATTATTTAAACAACATAATTTACAAATGTAAGAAATTAACATCATGAAACAGGATAAAAGTTTGGAGTCTTTCTTCACTGTCTACAGAATGTTCACTGTGTGCTTCATAAGAAATAGAGTGCATTCTTAGCCAGAATCCCTATTTTAAACCTTTAGATGTAAAAACAAATCCTAAAAACAAAAGATTAAATAATTTTAACCATGAGGTGACCTTTCTGTCAATAACATTTTTTAACATTCAGTTATAAAGATAGATGTGTCAAAAGCACACAAAATATTAATTCCTACTCAGTACTACAACAATTAGTGCACAGGGCAAAGTCTTCTTTTCAGCACACACATGCATACACACAAACAAATAGTCATATTAACACACACCTGGAATCCTAAATCAAAGTGAAACTGTGATGACTAAATCCAAACTCTGTAGAGACTGAATGCTTCCCTGTTAGAAGTTTAAGAACAAGAAATTTTGTCTTCAATTTCCAACATATATCCTTAGATGTATATCATGTTTTAAAGGAAACAATTTCACTTTTTGGTAAACTTTAAGAGTTTTGAAATTTTTAAGTTTTATAAACTTTTAAGAGTTTTAAATTTTAAGAGAATAATAGCTGCACTTACAAAAAACTAGAAGTCTTATAAAAAAGGTTCAATGTGCTAGAAAGGCATGAGTTTGTACTGCATGGAGTTCTGGGGCTTTACAAGAGGCAGCAGTAAAGTTGTATATATTTGAATGAACACACTGATGAGTGGAAAATAGAGAGAGTAGCAAAACATGTAATATAAGTGCAAGGTAAATTTGTATAGGCAAATTAGTACATATTTTCAGAGACCTAGAATACCACATAACTCATGAATTCAGCCAGTGTTAATATTGGCTCACTGTAGTCCATTCAGAAAGTGCTGGAGAGATAACATTAACTAAACCACACACAATTTTTCATATCTTCATGAAGTTCACACGAGGGGAGAAGAGAAGACGGGAGATGCATTGTGCTAGTCTTAACAAATTTAATGGGGGAAAACAATGTCTAAAGATAAATATGAATTCCTTTTTTTTTCATTAAATTTATCGGTAGATTTTAGGTATACAATACGATAACATTCAGCATTGGGAATTTGTACCTTTACATGATATATCTTGGTTATTTTTCCCCATTTCCCTTCCTTCCCTTCAACACCTCCACCCCTCCCTTATTACAAAGATTTTGAATTTCTGATAAAAATGATTACTTAGTACAAATATTTTATGAGTGCTGGAGATGGAATTATAGATTCTACCTGCTGGGTTTCAGACTTGCTTTGACCCAATTCTTTTTTTTTTTTATTGCCCCAATTTCCTTCTTTTGAAATGGAAATGTTTACACTGTACATCTGTACCTTGCACTTATTAAATTTGTTTTAAATTTTTACAGAGGTTCACAGTTAAGAGTTTGTCTTGGGTCTCAGAAGAGACTTTGACTTGCAATTTTTTAAAATGCTGGAACCGTTGAAATGTTGAGCAGTGAATGTTGAGTTTTTCATTGTATATAATACAGTTGTATTATGTTACATAGGATTATGAACTTGCTATTATCTTTATCTGAAGAGTAAGTTTGGTTTAAAGAAATATGTTTGGATGTTTACTTGACAAGAGGCAGGTTGTGATAGTTAAGGTCCATTGTCAACTTGATTGGCTTTGGAATTTACTCGGGGGGTGGGTTATGGAGCATAATTCTGAGGGTGCCTGAGTGGTCCAAGGAAGCACAATCTTGGGTCCTATATTTGTTTTCTCTTCTTTTTTTATCTCCAACTCTTCCCAGTTCTGCTTCACCACTGCCATGAACTAAAAATCTTTGGTCCTCCATGCTGTTCTGTCATGATCTTTCTGTCTTTTCTGTCTTGGAGCATCTGATGATGGGCCAAATCTCCTTAAAACATGAGCAAAATTAAACATCTCTTTCTTTAAATTGTAGGTATTAGGTTTTATGTATCATCCACAATAAATCTAATAATCCAAAGGTTTGGTCTCATAGTTATAGAATCAAAGAATATTTAACCAATGTCCATAGTTGCTACAAATGACAAAAAAGTCCTATATAAGTAAGCAGGATCCTAATGTGGAGAAGCTCAGCACTGAGAGATGGGAACACTTCTATGCTTGGGTGTGGTTTGTGAAAATGTATTAAGTATCCAGATTTGTTGAATGAATTCAGATTCAGAATGAATTCATTTCTGTGAGTCTTTTTCATGTATCTATAAAATGGGTTGTTCCAGAATTATCTAAATTTAAAATTCTATCAGTAGAAGTAGAGGTAAATGACAAGATATAGATATGAGGACTTATAACAAGTGATTAGTAAGAGAGTAGAGGTAAATAACAAAAATGTCTAAGTAAATAGTGTATATTTATAAGTTGCAGATTTACAAAATAAAAATATTCAACTAATATTGTCCTTTGAAATCAGAAATTGCATTTACTTACTTTGCACCTATTGTGACTCCCCATATTTATTTGAGTTAGAGTTGTTTCTATATATTGCTGACTTCACTTCCCATTTGGAAGGGAACATTTTTCATTTGTTTTGTATTGCAAGCAAAACCTAATTCAATGGAAAAGGTGACCCTATGATATTTGATAAAAATCAAAACCAACATCATATTTGATAGTTATATATGAGATGACAGAATCTGAATTTTTACTAAATTCACCAGAGTTCCACCAGAAATGCTAAACTTTTGATCCACTTACAATTATTTTACTCATATGTACTTACTAATATGTATTACTAACACTAATATGTATTTAATCAGTAAATACATCTATACTTATTCTTGCATTTGTGATCTTTGAATGAAAATATTTAAAAGCAAACTGAGTTAGTTTTTATGTTTATGATTAAAATTAATTAACACATATTTTATTGTTCCCTTTAAGGGAGGAATACTGATGACATTAATTAAAAGGTTATATTTTAGGTGGCAAGAAGAAATAGGAGGTTGGGACCTATAGTTGATCTTTTATGATTAGATAATGCAGCTCCAGTGATGTCCAAAAGAACCACATGCAAGATCTCACAGAGAAAGGAAAAATCAGTTGGCAACAAATTTGTATCATGTACCTCATCATTTCACTAGTTTAACACTTGCTATACTCTTCTTTGTCACATTTCCTATGGCCTAGGTTATATGACACTTGAATGACAATTTTTGAATTCAAATTGAACATAATCTTGTTTTTCACAGTACTCCACTTAAACAGAATTTTAGATCTAAATAATACCAGATTAAATGATTTTACAGACTCACAAATGTAATTCACAGAAGTTAAGTAAATAAACAAAATTGCATAACCTTTTTTCAATTACTTTACAACCCTCATGACATTTTGAAAAATTCTGCTTGACTAGCCAAAGGATTTTCTAGGGATAGTAGGAACAAATAAAGAATATGGAATAAGAAAGGGGAAACAGACTCATGGAAACCAAAGAAGAGATTTCAGGAAAGAAGCTCTATAATTAATAGAGTGATATGCATGAGAAAGCTCAGAAACAGAATTCTAAAGATGGGCTGAGGGCTGGGGATTTAGCTCAGCTGTGGGCCAGGGATTTAGCTCAGTTGTTCAGCTGCCTGCCTTGCAAGTGCAAGGTCCCGAGTTTGATCCCTGGTACAAAAAAAACACAAAAAAACAAAAAGATGGGCTAAAACTCGGTAACTAGGTGCAGGCTACTGCTAACTTTTGATGATGACAAACTTTAGATCACAGAATAGTGAAGCAGATCTAAAACTGATGATAGAAAAATGTATGCACTAACTCTTGGCATTTATTTATGAAGCATGGACATGAAAGTAAGGTAAGTAAAATGAAGGAGTCTAGCATCCTGATCTTCTTGTATCTGCCAGTGACTGAGGTAGGTGGTGCAAGTATACATTACCTTATTATGATGTAGACAACTTATATTTTGCATATCATTTACCCATTATAGAAAAGCAATTAGAGCTCAGATCAGTTCTTAGCACTATGGAGGTATTAGGGCACAGATTATAAATCTGAATGTACTGTATTTAAGTAATCAATAAATAAGAAATATGTATATACCCTAAGAAGGATGTACTAGAGTTGGAGGGTATAAAATTTGGAAGAAATGTCCTCAAAAATCCAGGAAAGATGATAATCTTTCAAGTACTAGAGTAATGGGGTGGATAAGCATTGCAGAAAAGGTAATACATTAATTTAGTATATTTAAGTTAAGGGATGGTAAAATTCTATATGAGGCTACCTTTCTCAACTCCTTGCTGTTCACTGCAGTGTCAACCTGAAACCCCAGCACTATAACTCTAATATAGCAAATGAAATCTTCATTTGATTGATTGGTATATATTGTGTTACCAACCTATAGTTTATGTTCTAGAAAGATGACTTGGGGTAAAGCGCATGTTCCCCTTTAAAAAGAATTTTACTATCTCCCACTTTAGTTTCTAGGGCATTATTTCACCTAAGTGCGTATAAATAAATTGTATAAGTTATTTCTAAAACGACAGTTGATACTACATAATTATGATACCACATAGTTATTTCTTGCTACCCCATCTTACTGAATTTGAATTTCTAAAGATAAAAGTCCATTAGTATTATTCATTTTTAACATTACTTAAAACTAAAACTTCAGGCATGTAAATTTGAAAAGATAATAGATGTTCTTCGGTGCTTCAGAAAGGACTGTTACAGAGTGAATACATAATATTATAAGAAGAAATATTAACTGTCTAGAAAACATTTGTATTCATTAAAGAGAACTTTCATAATCAGACCCAATCAGACCCTGATTACATAGCAATTTAGCATTACCTTGCCAGCAGTTTTCTTAGTTACACCCACTTTTTTGTGTTCAGAGATTGTTTCAGAGACTGGTTAAAATATAACTGCAAAAATGGAAAACACTTTACTTAAAATTTAACAAAAATAATTTGTAGATTTAAAAGATTCCTTTTATTATGACTTGGTGGCAACCCCTGTCATCAAAAATAGCAGGATGAAAAAAAATGTGTCCCAGCCATCAACTACAGTTTGATGACTTGATCTTGGATATGTGATTCAAAATCAGGATCTCATCCTTTTTTTTCCAGGATTCTGTAATATGGTCCCTGACTATCTGTCAGACATTATCTCCTCATTCTCTCAGGTATAAATCCTCTTCTCAGTCAACTCAGTTTCCCAGGAGTCAGAGTGCTTTTCTTCTTCTACTCAGCCTTTATCTTTTGCACTTTCTCCATCAATCCACCACCACAGTATAACTAATCCCCCATGTCTTTTTTGGAATATAAATAAACATCACTGATCTCTTTGCCTCTAGATTCCTTACCTATGTATTTATAGATAACTTATTTTAATGCTTTTGCACATTTGTGCAGGATGCAATTTGAGCAAACTATTGAGTTTTACATGTCTCTGCATTACTTATAATTGATTTACATGATAGATATTAAGGAAGTATTGAAATTAATTGAATTGTTATATTGCTGTATATTAACAGACTAGTATAATTTTTTCAATTTTGCTTTGCTCTCTGTTTTAGTACTTTCTTGATCTCAAGTTTACCTATAAGATAATAAAATTATTATCTGTTTTCCAATAATTGATTATTTGACAACTTTGAGTCTGTGGATTATTTTATTTTCAATCCCCTGTTCCATTTACCTATTTGATATTTGAGTATTCTCTATCTCTATCATAAAATTCTCACCTCAAGTCATTCAGAATTACTTTTAAGTGTCAAATCATTTAGTTCAAAATGTTTTCCAGGGTGATTAACATCACTGGTAAAGAAAAGAACAAATTTAAAAAGACTGGCAGAAAGAAAGAAGCATAGAAATGACTACAGAAGTGTGTAAAATTTCACATTTATCAAATCTACACATATGATAAAATTCCATAGAACTAAACACACACACCCTCACACACACATTCTACCCTTGGGAAAATCACAATTAAATTTGTGCATTGTTTCAGTGTCAACGTTCTGTTTGTGATAAAGTGAACCCTTGAGTTATGACTGGCCTCACATATGGACAACTAGGCTATGATTGGAATATTAGTTTTAACTTATGACCAAAGTCTTGAATTATGACCTCAATGCCATCTTTCTTGTGTGGAGTTAATTGAGAAATCCTGCACCAATATTTCTAAGGACACTGAGATCTGCCTGGAATAAAGTGTGGCTTAAATTAATACAGTAAAGATACTTTGAAGACTGTGTAGACTGTGTAGAGGAGCCTGACCCTTCAACTGACATTGTGTGGTTGGTGACATTGTCATCATAGCAGAGTTCATAGGATTTCAGGTAGACACTGGTGATGTTGAGGAACTAGTGGAGGAACACTCAGAGGAATTATCTACAGGGAACTTCAGCAATTTCTGACTGAGGAACAGAGCATGACAACTGAGGAGCTTTCTGAAGAGGAAGGGAAATATCAACATCAGTGCCGCGAAGTTCTTCTGAAATAAAGGAAATCCTGAAAAAATGAATAGAGCTACAAACATTTGTAGAGAAGACACACCCAGACAGAGAAAAAGCCAATCATTGCATTCATTTGCTGAATGACAATATCATGTCATAGTACAGAAGTATTAGCGAAAAGATGGAAATAGACAACCTTAGACCAGTTTTTAGCTCTGAAAAGGTTGAGGCCTACTGAGCCAGAAGCAGGTCCTGGTCAGCTACAGACTCTCCCAAAGAGAGAAAGGACACCAGAGAGTCAGATTCTTGGTGTTCTTATGGAAGGGGACTCTCCTTCCAAACAATAACCATTGTCCATTTCACCCTCCCTCCCAGCAAGCCAAAGATGTCAACTTGCATGGTGAATACAGTAGGAAATTGTTGTTTCTGATAAAGTAGGCACATTTTATAATTTCTTGGTGATTACACTAGGAAAATTATTGGTGTTTCTTATAAATTATACACATAAAAATCCTTTTCTATTATAACAAGGTTAGTTAAGGGATGCTTTGGGGGTTTGGAATGCATTACATTTCCATTACTTCTTATGGGAAAATAGTCTCAACTTACAACCAACTTGAGTTACAACCAGCCCTTGCAAATTAATTGAGTTCATAAATCAAGGATCTACTGTATTATACTTTAAATTTTCACATTGTTAATGTTACCATTTGGGGAAAATGGGTAAGTTTATATGAAAATGTTTTTTATCTTTTCTGAACAATTACATGCAAATCTACAATTATGAAACAAAAATTAGAAAGAATTAAAAAGTCCCATTTATTTAGTTCATATTTAAATTTTCTCAATATGTTTCACAATGACTACCTTACCAGTACAAAGGTAAATGTCAGAGAAAAAGAAAGATCAAATGGGTGAAGTGACTTGCAATATTCATTGGGTTTAATATATTTTGTCAAATAGCAGTGGAGAAAAAATAAAATATAGTCACCAAAATGAGCACAAATAGCTAACAATTATCAACTGTGTCAGGCATAGCTATATTTCTAGATTAAAATTAATAGTTTATATTTTAGCAAATATATATTTTACTTAATAAATATTTGCAAATATATAAATATGTACCATAGTATACTAGCTACCATGACTTACGATATTTTTAAGGCCTAATCCAATTCCACAATTGACAAGATTTTTAACACTTAAAATATAAGAACTCAATCTTCTAAGAATTTTAAATGTAGGTTTGATGTTATTGTTTATCCTTACTCTAGGAATAATAAACTATGATATTAGATATTAGAACTTAACTAAGTGTAGAAATAGGATTAGCCACTCTGTTCCATTCCACTGTAATGTCAAGAATGCCTGGATTGAAAAACACTAACTTGTATCAAGATCATATTATCTTTCACTATTTCATTAAAGATAAATTTCAGAATCTTCTTTGATTTTCCTACCTAGTTATTCACTCACATAAAGTAACCATAAAGTAGCCCAAAGGACCTTTGAAAAATGATCTTCAAATAAAGTTACTCCTCTGCTCAAAACCATTGCAAATATCCATTTCTTACATCATCATTTCTTACTCCCCAGCCCATGTTGTTTCATTGAACTTGTATCTTTTAGACACATTTAAATAGCCTAGGACATGCTCCCCACACCACTCTTTTGTTCTTTTTTTTTTCTTCATCTTTTTTTTTTTTTTTTTTTGGTATTGAGCATTGAACTCAGGACCTTGGGTGTGTGAGGCAGGTGTGGAGCCACTGAGCTAAATCTCCAGCCTTCCACTCTTTTGTTCTTAATCTTATTTTTTCATAACATTTCACTAGGCATTAGTACTTCTTTATTTTCTAATTATTAACTAGAATTTAATGAGATAATGGACATTTCCTTTGTTTGACTGATTCCTCAGTTACTAGAAGTTGCTTAGTATAAGAGCCCAATAATCTTTGATAAATTTAGAGAGAATAACATATTTAATATAACTGCTTATTCATTCACTCTATGAACAGCTTTGGGGCCCTGTTGACCTGCTTAATTTTAAGGACTTTCTTTTCTTGGTTCCAACATTTTCAAGATTCTCTACTTTCCTTCAGAATATTAATGTCTATGTATTTTTTTCTTTTTCCTTACTTTATGTCCAAGCTTAATTGAATTGGTAATATTCCTTTTCATTTTGTCTGTCTTTTGCCTAATATTAATCACACTCTCCTAAAACACTCTTCTAATGTACAGTCTCAACTACACTGCAGCACTGCCACCTCAATCCTTATTCTAGCTTCTATCCTAATATTAGATATATCTAAATGGGAGGCTCAGTACATTCATTTAAGTCTTCATGATCCACTCAAATCACAAAACAACTGATTATACTAGATTCTCTGTCCTGTTCTTGATTTTCATCAGCATTATCACTGTCCCTTAAAATAGCAAATTGTAAGGTATCCTTTATTCTACCCTTATCATTCTCTCCATGTCTTGAATTTATCAGAAATAATCTCATCACATGCAATAAAAGTAATTACAGAATCTTATTTAGCCACTTGATTGCTGTGTTAATACCTCTGTTTCAGACTTCATTATTTTTTGGTTGAGACATTATAATAACATTTTCTAAATTCCATGCTGAATATATATCCATGTGTTTTGCATATTGCTTCCTAAACTACATTCTTAAAACAATTCTGATAGTCTCATTCCCATGATGCAGAGTGCCTGAAGTCTAAAATTTACATTAGCTTACTATAACAGCTCTATCAGAGAAAGATCCAGTTCTATGTTTGTGTATTTATTCTTGGATTCTCTTTTAATCTGTCCCTAAACTCTTATCACACTGAAATTTTCTCTGTTCTTTTGACCCACCAAATCCTTTATTACTTGTGACTACGAGTATTTTCTCTTCTGTGTCTGGAATGTCCTATTATTTCACCTGAAAATTACTAATCATCTCTGAAGATGTAGCTCAAAGTTTATTACAGTCATCTCTCTCCCACCTTATTGCTTCTTTGCCAATTGTCATATCCTTAGAAATATCATTTTTTCTTCACAGAAAGATACAGGAACTAGAAAGTAAAATAGCTATGAGGAGAAAGAATGAATAAATCAAAACTTACATATTACTCCTTTATAACATCATCAACCTCATTTTATATATGAAAAGCAAAACAAATATCACTTGGGCATAGAGTCCAGATTTTCAAATGATTCATAACAAAGCCTGGACAAGAAGTTAAGTATCGTTACTATTAACTGGGAACTTTTATTACACACTTTTTTATGCAGTTGCATACATTATATTGTTTTCACAATGAATAAGACATAAAAATGCACCAAATAGAAGTTTGTGGAATCTGGAATTGTACATTTTAGGATGAATATTTTTCAGGCGTATTTTAAAATTCTACATAGTTTTTATACTCATTTTAAGTTTTTTTAATAAAATAGCTCCAACGTCTCTCTGAAAAAAAAGAGGAACAAAGTTTAAAGACTTCTGTGGAGCTAAAGAGACTGAAAAATCTATAGAGCTGATGTAGATAGACAATTTTATACTCTCTTCTTCTCCATTGTTTGGCCATACCAGAGGATTTTAGATTATCTCCTTACAGTCTTCAGAAGATTTACAGCAGGAAGTTAATAAAGCACTCAGCAGAAGCTAAGATACAATATAAGGTAGAGAACGGAAAGATTCCATCAGAGAAAGATAGACTTAATTGTATTGTAGATACCAAGTGGACTCTTTAGAAATGTGTAGTAGAGCAATAAGATGAGCAGTAACTGTCCAGCAAAGCTAAACAAAAGCCATCAGACTCTCCCTTTAAGTGGCACTAGAGGGAGCTTCTGGGGAGGGCATCGCCTGATTCCACAATCTGCAATAAGTAAGACGTTTTCTTAATCTGAGAGATATGCAGTTGAATAAGAATCAAGTGTAGAATGTAAATGAAAAACAAAACCAAAAGCAAAACAACTATGAACCAGTCAAATAAAAAGACAGTCTTCACTAATGGCACATTGAGATTTGTATGGTGCTGACTACTACAGAGACATTATCTTCAGGGACCACACTAAATGACTACCCAGGAGCCAAGGCATTCACTTAGACCAGTATTTTAAATAATTCACAAACTAATCAGGATTTGTAATGTTAGAATTAATATTAAGGCCTTTTGGGCTGTGGATTTAGCTCAGTGGTTCTACCGCCTGCCTTGTAAGTGGAAGGACCTGAGTTTGATCCCCAGAACCAAAAAAAAAAAAAAAGAAAGAAAGAAAAGAAAGAAAGAAAGAAAGAAATATTAAGGCCTTTTTAGTTTTTTATTTGGTAGTAACTAATTTGCAAATATTCTCAAAAGTAATTGACTCTTTATTTTCTCAAATAAAAAATAAATAACAGGATAATATTATATTGTTGTTTATGATAGTTGCTATTCAGAGTGTGTAATGCCTTGAATTTATTATAATTGTGTATAAAATGTAGGGAAAATTTTGATTATATTAGCTCTGATCCTAAAAAATAATCCACAATTCTGTTCTTCAAAGTGATTACAAAATAAACAGCAGCCTTATTTAAAAAATTATTTTAATTTTCCTAATTGCAGACATGTTCTAATTCAAATTTTTTAAAAAAAGAAAATACATGGAAATAAGTGAAAATTCTTTGAAATGCTGGTACATTACAGTCTACCAAGAAAATATTTTCTATTTATTCAAGCAGGTTTCCATTAAAAAGTAAGTATATTTGCATTTTAAATTTATTGTGTACCGAAGTGAATCTTCTGGGCTGCCACTCCAGCACCCCAAGTGCTGAAGAGCAGAAATGCCCCCAGCACAGAGGAGGTGAACCTTCTGGGCCTCCATACCACCACACTCAGCACTGAGGAGGTAAGCTGCTTGGGTGCAAGCAGAACACATCAATCACTCCCTCCCTGTTGAAATGAGAAGACACTTAAACAAGTTTCAAAACCAGACTCCCAGATCACCTAAAGCAATCCCAAGGGGAAATGAGATGGAACAATCTGATACTCCACCACCTGGATTCCCTGAACTGGCAACAAAAAAGGATCTGGAACAAATGAAATCAGAAATAATTTCTCAGATAACAGCAAAGATTTTGCTCATGGTGCAAGTCATGATTAATAAATCTAGAGAGGACACAGATTAAAAAAATAGAGGATCTGAGGAACATGATGGAATCCCAACATAGGAAACAAATGGAATCCATAAAACAGATACAAACAGATTTCCAAGAGATTAAAAACTCCACTGAAAGTCTGTGCAGCAGAATGAACCAATGTGAGGATAGAATTTCACATATAGAAGATAAGATTGCAATTAGTGACCAGGAAAAGAAAAATTGCTTTAAAATTGTAAGGGAACACAAGAAATCAATCCAGCAGCTGCTAGATGATGCAAAGAAGAATAACATAAGACTGTTTGGAGTCAATGAAGAAACAGGAGAGAGTGCAGATGACATTAAAAAAACTGTTCACAGAAGTGATGGCAGAAAACTTCCCAAGCAGGGGAAAAGAACTTGACATACAGATAAGTGAGGAATATAGGACTCCAATTAGCCTTGATCAAAATAAAGCTACACATAGGCATATAATAGTTAAGATTCCAGAAACACAACAGAAGAACAAAACTGTACAAGCAGCTAGACAAAAGAAAATAAGATACAAAGCAAAGCCCATCAGAATCACAGCAGATTTCTCAATGCAGCACTCAAGGCAAGAAGAGCTTGGACTGATGTATTTCAATCCTTAAAGTAAAAGAGTCTCCAACCCTGATTGATGTACCAGGTAGAACTATCTTTCAAAATTGATGGAGAAATTAGACATTTTCATGAAAAAGAGTACATTAGAAACTTCATGAATACCAAACCAGCACTCCAAAAAATTTCAGACAACATCCTAGGAAAAGACAATGAGGATCACAACCCCAGGAAGCCCAACAGAATGAATCCATCTAGCAGGACAGGAAATTAAATCCAAAGGGGGGAGAATCAAACAGAAAGAAAAACTCATGAAAATAAGTCAATATGTATTAGTTATAACTATCAATGTTAACTCAATTCACCAATCAAAGAAATAGACTGGCAGAATGGGTCAAGAAGCAAGATCCAACAATATGCTACATACAAAAAGCACACTTAATTCAAAATGAAATTGATAGACTGAAAGTTAAAGGGTAGAAAACAGTACTCCATGTGACAGGAACCAGAAAAATACCAGGAGTAGTTATTCTCTTTGCAGAACAAGTGGATTTCAAAAAAACTCTGATTAAGAGGAACAAAGAAGGACACTACATCCTTGTAAATGGAACAATCCAAGAGGAAGAGATGACAATCATAAACATATGTCTATCAAACACTAGTGCATCCAACTATATAAAACAAATACTAATGGACAATGGAAAATCAAATAAGCACTAATACAATAGTAGTGGGGGAACTTAATATCCCACTCTCACAAATAGATAGATTATTAGACAAAAAATAAACAAGGGAATAAAAGAACTCAAACTCTTGAACAAATGAACTTAACCGATGTTTACAGAGTGTTTCACACCACAAAATCAGAATACACATTCTTTTCAGCTGCACATGGGTCATTCTCCAAAATAGATACATATTCATTCATAGAACATGTTTAAGTAAGTGCAAAGGAACTGAAGTTATCCCTTGTATATTATTGGACCATAGTGAGATGAAATTGGAGATCTGCAAAAGAAACCGCAAGAATTTCATAAACACATAGAAATTGAACAACACACTTCTGAATAACCAATGGGTCTCAGAGGAAATTAAATAAATCAGGTAGTTCCTATAATTAAATGACAATGAAAATACTACATATCAGAATCTATGGAACACAATGAAAGCAGACTTCTGAGGGAAATTCATTGCAGTGAATACTCATATTTAGAAAACGGAGTGAACCAAATTAAACAGCCTGGTGCTGAACCTCAAGCTTCTAGAAAAAAAGACCAGGACAAATGAAAAGCTCATACAAGGGAGGAAATTACAAAGATCAGAGCAGAAATCAGTGCAATGGAGACAAAGAAAATAATACAGAAAATCAATGAAGTAAAGAGTTGGTTTTTTGAAAGAATAACAAAATTGACAAACCCTTAGCCAACCTTATCAAAAAAGGAAAGAAAAGGTCCAAGTCCATGCAATTAGGAATGAAAAGGATGAAATTACAACAGATCCAGCAGAAATTCAGAGGATCATCAATACCTACTTTGAGAACCTATATGCCAATAAGGTGCAAAACACAGAAGAAATTGACAGATTCCTGGATACCTGTGAATTGCCAAATTTGAATGAAGAAGACCTAAAAATTCTAAACAACCCAATATCAATTAATAAAATTGAAAACATAATTAAAAACTTACCAACTAAGAAATGCCCAGGTCCTAATGGCTTCAGTGCTGAATTCTACAAGACATTTAGAGAAGAACTACTGTCACAGCTGTTTAAACTCTTCAAAGAAATTGAAAGGGAAGCAATACTCCTGAATTAATTCCTGGAAATAAGCATCACCTTGATCCCAAAAGCAGAGAAAGACCCAACCGAAAAAGAGTAGTATAGGCCAATCTCACTAATGAACATAGATGCAAAAATCCTTAATAAGTTAGGGGCAAACAGAATGCAGAAGATCATCAAGAAGATCATACACCCTGACCAAGTGGGATTCAATCCAGGGATAAAGGGATCCAGGGTTCAACATACACAAATCAATCAATGAAATACACAATATCAATGGAGCCAAGGATAAAAACCATAAGATCATCACAATAAATGCAGGAAACGCATTTGACAAAATCCGACATGCATATATGATAAAAACCCTACAAACAATTGGTGTAGATGGTTTCTACCTCAATCTGATAAAAGCCATTTATGAAAAACCAACAGCCAATATCATACTAAATGTTCAAAAACTGAAACTCTTCACACTAAAATCAGGAACAAGACAAGGATATCCACTATCACCACTCCTGTTCAATATAGTTTTGGAAACATTAGCCACAGTAAATTCTGCTAAATTCAAACACACGTTCTAGGGGCTCCTAGAGATTTCTCAGTATTTTCTCTGTAGATGATCATTTCATCTACATATAAAGATTTTGCTTCTACCTTGCCAATCCTATCCTAATTGTGTCATTGTATTGCTAGACTATTTTGGTTGAGCCTAGGTTTCAAAGTTTAATGGACAGATAAAGAGTAAGCATATCTGCCCTTGTTCCCCACCTTAAGGAGAAAGCATTGTATCTTCTCCATTCATATAAGGCATTCTCACTGGAAAGATGGAGTACATGTCTTTAATCTATTGAGAGCATTCTGTTCTACTTCTAGTCTCCTGATAGCTTTTACCATGAACAGCTGTGGAATTTAGTCCAATACTTTTTCTCCAACTAGTGACAGGATCATATGGCTTTTTCCTTTCCTCTGTTAAAATGATGACTTTTGGGTGTGGATCTTCCAATGCTGAACCAACACTGCCATCCCTATAACAAAACCACTTTCTACATCCTGCCAGATCAGACTTCTAATAGTTTGTTTTGTTAAACAAATTTCTATCTATGTTCATACTTTTTTCTTCTATTATCTTTATCCAGTTTTAGGATTAGCACAATGCTGATTTCCTAAAATGAGGGGAGAACTGTTCCTTTTTTTTTCTGCTTCAAATGTTTGGTATAATTTATCTTAAAATGTATACAAGCCTGTTGTTGTCATATAGGTAGGCTTTCAAGCTAGGAATATACTTTCTTTAATAGGTGCTATTCAAATTTTGTATTTCTTCCAGAGTTAGTTTCATTAATTTGTCTTCTAAGGTACTTCTTAGAAGTTGTCAAATTTATTTCAAAACAGATTTTTGAAATATGCTTTCTATATCCTTTTAAATTCTGTAAAATCTGTGGTGATGTCTCCTAGGTCTTGATATTTTAATTTAAAAAATGTGTAATTGATATTGTGTAATAGGAACTAAAGGTCTAGGGGGGTGGGGGAGGTTGGAGGGGGAGAGGAAAGAGGGGGAAAATATATGAGAAAGGGAAAAAAATGGAAACAGGATTTTTGCAAATGGGGAAGGGTGAAGGGCATGAGGGGAGGGCAGAGGAAGGGGAAAAAGCATAAGAACCAAGATACTCATGTAATGGTACAAGATCCCAATAATGTATGTAAATGTATTTTATACCTAAAATGTACCAACAAACTTAAGGGTGGAAAAAAAAATTTGAAAATTCTTGTGGTATTATAGAGGAGGTCTAGTTCTTCAGTTATCTCATTGTCTGAGTACATAAGATCTTGCTAAGTAATAATATGAAATTTTGATGTTTAACTGTGCTATGCTTTCAAAGCATAAATGTAGTATAAATGATATAATTTATATCATTATCTAAAGATGTAAAGTTATTACTCCAGAGAAATGGGTAGTAAAAGTCTTACTATCAATCTAAACTTCATAACAAATTTAAAATCATTAATTAATCATTAATCTGTGAGAAATATGCAAATAGAAGATACAGGCTTAATTCCTGAATACTCAAACATATCCATGGAAAAGGACCTGGATTTCTTTTCAAAAATCACTTCCTTTTGAGAGTGAATGAAGAAGGAACCAATTCCTGATTCTGAATGGCATTCCCTCAATTTTCTATTTATGTATCTTTAAACAGATTTTACAATAATTTTATGTATTACCCATTTCTCAATGAGGATAAACAAAATATATAGCAAAAATTGATATTCAACTTCTCTTCCCTTTCATATGCAAAATATTATATGACTTACATATATCTTAATGAGACATTAAACAATATTATAAATTTTAGCATTTTATTTCTTTAGCTCAAACTGCATAATACAGACACAAGGTAGTTAAGTAACTTAGCCAAGATAACAACTACTGCACCTAGAAATAAAACATTTCCTAAACTTTCATTCCAGTGATATCCACTTACACTTTCTTCAGAAGCTCCATTGTCTTTACACAATTCTTGCATATATCTTCCTAGTTAAGCAAGTAGACCACTAAAAACACAGATTTAGAAATAAATGCCATCTAAAATTAAAAAAAAAATAATTAGCCACAGCAGTTAGACAGGAGAAAGAAGTAAAAAGAATAAAGATAGGAAATGAAGAAGTCAAATTGTCATTAGATACAGACCTGGGGACCAGTAGAATAGATTAGAAGATGCAGAAACAACTCCAGACATACTCATCCATCTCATCTTTGACAAAGGAGCCAACTGTCCTCATTGGAAGGAAGATAGCCTCTTTAATAAGTGGTGGTGGAAAAACTGTATTTCAACCTGCCAAAGATTAAAACTAGGCTTATTATCTCACACCATGCACTAAACTAAAATTGAAATGGATTAAAGATCTAAATATTAACACAGAAATGTTGAACTGCCTGGAACAGAGGTTAGGTAGAACTCTTGAAGACATTGGTATAGGAAAAGATTTTATGAACAAAAGCTCAGTTGCCCATGAATTAGCACAAGCTATCAAACAGTGGGATCTCTTCTTATTGAAAGGCTTCTGCACAGCAAGAGAAACCACCAACACTGTGAAGAGACAACCCACAATATAGGAAAAAATTTTCACCCACTGTTCCTCAGAAAAAAGTCTACTCTCTAGAATCATTAAAGAACTTAAAAAAAATCAAACCTCCCAAATTTAAAGACCCAATCCAAATATGGGCATCTGAAATGAACAGACATTTCTCAGACAAAGAAGTAGAAATAGAAAATTAGCATATGAAAAAATGTTCAACATCCTTGGTCATTGGAGAGATGCAAATGAAAACAATGCTGAGTTCCACCTCACCCCAGAAAGAATGCCTGCTATCAAGAAATCATCCAATAACAAATGCTGGCAGGGGTGTGGGGAGAAAGGAACCCTTCTCTATTGTTGGTGGGAGTGCAGACTGGTGCAACCACTGTGGAAATCAGTATGGAGATACCTCAAAGAACTAGGAGTAGAGGTTGAGGTCATTTGATCCAGCTACTACACTGTTGGGTATCTTCTCCAAAGAATTAAAAGAATCATACCACAGTGATATATGTGCACCCATGTTCATAGCAGTACAGTGCATAATAGCTAAAATTTCAAAGCAGCCCAATTGCCCATCAACTGGAATAGATAAAGAAAATATGTTTTTTTTTATAAAATGGAGTACTACTCAGCCATAAAGAATGAAAAACTAGAGACATTTTTATCTAAATGGATGCACATTGAGGCAATGCTCTTAAGTGAAATAAATAGGACACACATTTGTAAATACCGAATAGTTTCTCTAGTGTGAGAAACTGAAAGTGTAAATAAGGACTCAAAGTTATAATAGATAATGTGAAATGGGAAGAAAAGTGGCAAAGGGGAAATGGGAGGGGTAGGGGAAAGGAAAGAAGCAAATGGAATTAATATAAGAAAATGTAAAACTGGAAACAAAATAAATAGGGATGGAGGGGTTGAAGGAAGGGCAGGGGAATGGGGAAAAAATAAGAACCAAGAAAAATTATTATGTAAATGTGCAAATTTCCAATGATGAATGTCATCATATTTTATACCTAAAATGGACCAAAAAAATAAATTTTAAGAAAATGTGTTGTGTATGGGTTGTTTCTGTACATTAAGATTACCTTTTTTGCATCTCATCATTTGAAAAATAGCTATATAAAAAAAATATATTTATTTTAGTTATATTCTTAAACAGTGCCGTTCTGCTTTATTTTGTCACACAAATGAGTTGCATATATTTTTATAAATATCAAATTTTGGAAATGTCAGTATTTTGCAATGTTTACTAATTCTATTCAATTGTGCTTTAAATTTTTTTATTCACATTTTTGAGCATATGTCTGACTTTTTGCTTAGAATAGATTTTGAGAATTGAAAATATTAAATAAATGAGTATGTTTAGTTATTTGACACCCGTTAGTATAGCATCTAAAGGAAGCTTATTTCCTTGAACACTTTAATCTGTACTTCTAAGTTTCTATATCACTGCAATCAAATCAATTTTAAATAATCTCTTGTTGATGATATAATTTGTGTTCTGCATATATAGTGAGGTTGATTTTCCCTGTTGAGATGATATTTGTGTCACTGCTTCAGAGTAATAGTTAATATATCTTTTTACAAATTTTATCAGAGATACATTTTTGAGAGATATTTAAATTTCTTTACTGCTTTTCATCTTGGATGTTGATTCTCTTCCTTTACATTTTCCCTTCTTTTTGTGCTTAATTTTTGTTTAGACAATTCATTTGCAATATATGTGAACATATGAAATATACAATGTTCTTATACTTATATATGTAGGTATGTATTGTATAAGTATCATATAAATATGTTTCACATATAGCTAAAAATTGCATTATATTTCTTATTATTATCACAATTCTGACATAGAACTTGAATTTTTCTCTTGTTTTTCAAATTCAGAATTATGAAGTTCATTTTGGGAACTTCATGTTTGTTTAACATATCATTTATTTTCATCCCACTACCTACCTATCCCTTTCAAATTATCTCCCCTGACCACTGTCCCCCATCTCCAAACTTTACTTTCTAGGTGCCTGCTATTAGAGATATATTTAAACACCTACAATAACTATTTAAAAAATAATAATATTTGTGCTACTATTATGTTTTTAAATTTTTTATAAGATAGTTGTTTTTAAACATTTTCTTGAATATGCTTTTTGAAATGTTATATGTATAAAGTCTACACAGACATTTTTTCCCAAACTCTGGGTTTTCTCCACTCTGTTGATGGTTTCTCTTGCTGTGCAGAAGCTTTTCAATAAGAAGAGATCTTAGTTGTTGAGTTTTTTGCTAGTTCACAGGCAACTGAGCTTTTGTTCATGAAATCTTTTCCTATAACAATATCTTCAAGAGTTCTACCTAAACTCACATCTAGCCTGTTTAGTATTTCTCTTTTAATTTTTAGATCTTTCATCTATTTTGATTTTAGTTTAGTGCATGGCGAGAGATATAGGTCTAGTTTTAATCTTTGGCAAGTTGAAACCCAATTTTGCCAGCACTATTTATTAAAGAGGTTATCTTTCCTCCAGTGAGGGTGTTTGGCTCCTTAGTCAAAGATGAGGTGGCTGAGAATGTCTGGAGTTGTTTTTGCATCTTCTAATCTGTTCCACTGATCCTCTGGTGTGTTTCTTCATCAGTACCATGCTTTTTTTGTCACAGTAGCTTTGTAGTATATCATTTCAAGTTGGGGATTTTTATACCCCCTACCTTGTCTTTGTTGTCTAGAATTGCTTTTAGTATACTAGGTCTCTTCTTGTTCCAAATGAATTTTTAGATTATTTTCTCAAGGTCTGTGAAGTATGCTGTTGGAATTTTAATTGGGATGGCATTAAATCTACATAGCAGTTTTAGAATTATGGCCATTCTCACTATATTACCTCTTCCTACCCAAGAACAAGGGATGTCTTTCATTTTCTGATATCCTCTTTGATCTCTTTCTTCAGAGTGCTGTAGTTTTCAGAGTAGAGGTCTTGGATTTCTTTCATTAGGATGATTTCTAGTTATTTCATTTTTTTGGGTGCTACTGGGAAAGGAGTTTTTTCTCCAATTCCTCTCTCAGTTAGTCTGTTGTTTGCGCACATGAAGTCTATTGATTTTTGTGTGTTAACTTTATATCCAGCTACTCTACTGAATTTGGAAGTCCAGAAGACTTTTCGTAGAATTCTTGGGGTCTTCTATATAGAGTATCATGTCATCTGCAAATAATGACAATTTAGCTTCCTCATTTCCTATCTTTATTCCTTTCATTTCTTCTCTTGCCTAATTGCTGTGGCTAGTGTTTCCAAAACTATATTGAGGAGGCGTGGTGATAGTGGACATCCTTGTCTTGTTCCTGATTTTTAGTGTGAAGGGTTTCAGTTTTTGACCATTTAGTATAATATTGGCTGTTGGTTTTGCATAGATAGCTTTTATCAGGTTGAGATAGAGACCATCTATTCCAACTTTTTGTAGGGTTTTTATCATATATGTGTGTTGGATTTTATCAAATGCTTTTTTTGCATCTATTGAGATGATCATATGATTTTGGTCCTTGGGTGTGTCAATATAGTTTATTACATTCATTGATTTCCATATGTTGAACCATCCCTGCATCCCTGAGATGACACTCACTCAGTCAGGGTGTATGATATTCTTGATTATATTCTGCATTCTGTTTGCCAGTATCTCATTGAGGATTTTTGCATCTATGTTCATTAGGGAGATTGCCCTTTGCTTCACTTTTTTGGATGGGTCTTTCTCTGCTTTGGGGATCAAAGTGATGCATGCTTCCAAGAATGAATTTGGTAGTGTTGCTTCCTTTTCAATTTCATTGAAGAGTTTAAACAGTAGTGGCAGTAGTTTCTCTCTAAATGTCTTGTAGAATTCAGCAGTGAAGGCATCAGGACCCGAACTTTTCTTCATTGGCAAATTTTTAATTTTGTTTTCAGTTTCATTGATTGATATTGGGTTATTTAGAATATTTAGGTCTTCTTTATTTGACTTCGGTAATTCATATATATCTAGAAATCTGCCCATTTCTTCTGTGTTTTCTATTCATTGGACAAAGGTCTATTATCTAGAATATATAAAGAACTTAAAAAATCAGACCTCCTAAATTTAAAGACCCCATCCAAAATTGGGCATCTGAAATGAACAGACATTTCTCAGATAAAGAAGTAGATACAGCACATAAATATATGAAAAAAACATTCAGCATCACTGGTCCTTTGAGAGATGCAAATGAAAACAATGCTGAGGGCTGGGGATTTAGCTCAGTGGTTTTGCCACTTGCCTTGCAAGCATAAGGACCCAAGTTCGATCCCAGGTACCAAAAAAAAAAATAAAATAAATAAATAAATAATATATATCCTCTATTTTGGGCCAGGGATTTAGCTCAGTGGTTCCGGCGCCTGCCTCACAAGTGCAAGGTCCCGAGTTCAATCCTCGGTACCATTAAAAAAAAAAAAATGCTGAGATTCCACCTCACTCCAGAAAGAATGGCTGCTATCAGGTAATTCACCAATAACAAATGCTGGTGGGGTTGTAGGGAAAAAGGAACACTTCTCCTCTGTTGGTGGGAATGTAGACTGGTGCAAACACCAGTCTGGAAATCAGTATGAAGATACTTCAAAAAACTAGGACTAGAGGTCCCACTAGACCCAGCTATTCCCCTGCTGGATATCTTCCCCAAAGAATTAAAGGTATCATACCAGAGCAATATATGTGTACCCATGTTTATACTGGCACAGTTTATAATAGCTAAAACTTGGAAATAGTCCAATTGCCTATCAATTGGAGACTGGATAAAGAAGATGTGTGTGTGTGTGTGTGTGTCTGTGTGTGTGTGTGTTTTATAGTCAGCCACAAAGAATAAGAAACTAAAGACATTTATAGCTAAATGGATGCACATTGAGGTTGTATTAAGTGAGATAAGTAGGACACACATGTGTAAATACCAAATAGTTTCTCTGGTGTTAGAAACTGAAAGTGTAAATAGGGATCAAAATATATAATAGATAATGTGATATAGGAAGAGAATTTCCAAAGGGGAAGGGGAAGAGGGAGTGGTAGTGTGAAGGAAAGAAGAGAAAGGAATAAATATAAGAAAAGAAAAAAAAATAGAAACAAAGTCTTTGTAAATAGGGAGGGGCTGAGAGGTTAATGGGAGGGCAGAGGAATGGGAAAAAAATAAGAACCAAAATATATTATGTAAAGGTACAAATTACCAAAGACGAATGTCATCATATTGTGTACCTAAAATATACCAATAAACTTAATGAAAAAAATCTATACAGAAAACATTTAAAAATTTTTATTTTTGTTATTTATTGTTATTCTTTTCATGGTGAAATGACCTTGACTTAATTACTTTCCTGGTCACTGAGACATAATATTTGCCTCCCAGGAGGTAAAGGAGTTTGTAGAGGCCTCAATCTGAAATGTGCTGACTGCAAGGCAAGGTGGCATGTTTGAGAAACATCACAAAGAATAAACACTCCATGCCAGGTCAGGTAGGAGATAGCATGCAGCACTGGCTGCAGCCTACTTTCCAATTTTCCCATTATATTTCATCCAGGCTGCTAGCCTTTTGGATTGTGCCACCCACACCCAGGATGGGCTTTCCCATTATCCACACCCACAACTATGTAAAACAATTTAGTTATAGCAAACACTTAATCCCAGTATCACACACCTTAGATCAGGCCAGCTCCAAAAAGCCACATATGTGAGTATATGAGGCGTTCTGGGTACATCTAGATACAAGTCATGAAAGGCCTTCTAAATGGCATAAGCAAGTATATATTTACCAGTATTAATTTATTTAAAATTTGTTCAATTTTTGATTCAAATAAATTTTACTTTATTTTAAACACTGTATGGTAATCATGTATCTCATTATTTATCCTGAATATTTAACTAATTTTCTAATTATCATTATTACATAATTTATTCTGTTTCCATTGGTTAAAATACAACTTATATTCTGCGGTAATATACATTTAGTATATAATCACCATATATGAAAGATATATAATATAATATATATATATATCCAATTTTGTAGCCAGTCTTTCTATTTTATCTCTTGAATGTTGTCATGTCAACACAGGTTTCCACTGATTTAATTACAAATTTCAAATGGACTGTCACTACATTTGAGTTTTTCAAACCTTTTCATTTTAGGCTTTTTTCCTGATATTCTGCAGAAAAGATAATGACAGCAATTTACAGTTTTCACATTTTGTATATTGAAGTCTAATCATTCAAAGTATTTATTTTTAAAATTTCTAACATTTATTATGGAAAGCTTGATGTTGGATTTTTCAAATAAAATTTTTATTGTTAAGTGTAACCCATTCTTACTGAGTTCTTCATGACCACAATTTTTACTTTATTAGAATTTTGATAATTATTCTTATTCCATTTCTATTTACTAGAAGATAGACCTCTATTCTCATCCTTCAGTAACCATTATTTGTTCTTATTGTTTTTCTTTCCTTGCAATTTTTCTCTGTAGTTTCCTTTTCTGAAGGTACATTTTAAGAAAGAAAAAAGCATCCTAGCAGCTTTCTCCTGGGAGCTTGCTTGGCTAGCTGGTTTGTGTTGTTTCTTCGCTGAAATATCTACAATTTCACAGAACACTAAGATGAGACAAGGTCACTCTGTGACCTTGATGGAGTATGTATGAACAAGAATACTCCATTCAGTTCCACACAGACAAAAACAAGAACACTGGGCACACTGCAAAAATGAGCAAACATTCTCCTTCTGCCAGTAAATGTGACTGAAGCTTCATCACCAAATTATAGCACATCCATTTTTCTTGCTCTTCTATTAAAAATTAATTATCAAATTGTTTCACTTTCCTTAACTACCCAAATAAAATCAAATACTCGCTTCTTTGAATCCTCTGCCAAATTATTTAACACAAGTATAAATCCAATTACAAGTACTTTTTAACTTTTTCTTATTCCATATTTTTAATATTGTGTTCTATACTTTGCTTCAACATGTAAACACTCATTTTTAATAGTGTATATATTTTCCTTTTTTTCTCACTTAAGGACTGTTGCATGTTCAATTTTCTTTTAAGATTTTTTTTCTGCATGTTTATTTTATTTTTATATAGTGCTAAAATTGCCTTTCCATCAAATGAAAATCTTATCTCTTATGGTATATTTTGTTGGTGGGCATTTTCTCTCATTTAGGCTCTTTGTTAAATTTATGAAACATGAATAAATGATCCAGCAGCCTTCATATTTTGCAAGAGAAATAATAGAAGTTGCTGCAAAATAAAGCCACTCTGGCTTGTGTCTGATTAAGCCTTTTTGATCGAGAGAAGCTTCCTGAATCTACTTTTTATATTTTGGTTTTTATAACATTTCACATACTTATTAAAGATATAGCTGGCCTTTTTTAGGTGTTTCTGCTTTCCATAGAAGTAAATAATTAAAATGGTTAAAGATATCAAAAACAGTTGCTCTCAACTATGACTTTTTTTATTTGACTATAGGTCCCAGGCTTTCATTTTTTCTGTCATGCATGGTTTCTTCAAAACCTGAGCTTCTACGAAGTTGTACTTTGCTTATTTCCTGAGTCACCACCCTGGCTTTTAAGGAAGAGTGCTTTGGGTTTATTATCCTAGTGTTTTTGTAGGTATAAAGTCACTGATTATGTCCAAATCCGACTTTTAGGTAAGCAATTGTAGCCTATGTCTCTATTATTTGGAAAATGATATCACTCCTGCATGGATACCCAAAGGGAATAATGATTTTACATACCTCATTTGTTTCTGTGCAGTGATTCTTTGGATAATCAAAGGAAAAATGATGCTTATATTTTAAAATACAGAATGAATTTCGTATGAAAACAGAATTCCTTATGTCAAAAAAAAAATTGAAACTTTTTTTCCCAGGGTTTTCTGATGAAACATTTTAGAGCCGTTTTTCTTTTATGTTTAAATGTGATTTCTTTTACCAAATCTAAATCACTTGAAGTAATTTGTGACTTTTTTAATCTGTTTAAAAGAGAAATTTGAGTTGGAATAGTAGGATTTCTCACTATCAGTATGGCTTTCATATTCTCCACAGAGGCATTAACTACAAATTAAGATTGGAATTCATTTTTTTTCCACTCTCCAGCCAGTTTAGTACCATTAAGTTAAAGTTACTTGGCATAATGGGCATAGTTCTGAGAATATGGAAATAAATAACATATTAATACTTTTTGATTGCCTCTTAATCACTATAAGAAATTGGACACACATCTTTATTATTGATAGTTTGTTTATTGGTTCAATCTATTCATTATTTTCCTTTTGAAGAATGTATGTATATCAGTAAAATCTTACAAGAATACAGAGATGGATTAGGGATATTTTCAGTATCTTCTCGAGAACAGGAACTGTATTTTCTGGGGCTTACCAGAGAAAAATTTTGAGTGTGATGTAAATACACATTCATCATTTCAACTAATGCTTCAGACCAACTAGGGTTTAAAAAACTAGAGAATCTAGAAGAGTTATGTATCATATTTCCAAAGTGTCAAATAGTGTAGTATAGCTTGACTCGCTAATGTTTATTTATTTATAAAGGTTGGTGGTTTCTTTTTTACAAAGCAGAGTGAATAATTCCTGTGTTTTGGCCATTTGTGAAGGAAGATTTTGTACAGATTTCTAGTTACGCAACAAGCTATGAATCAAGGAAAATATTATTGTGGAAGTAATTTAATGATAAAATTTCCTATATACTATACCTCTCCATTGTTGAGCAAAAAAATGATATATTGTTTTTTATTTCATTTTATAATGAAATATTTTCTACAGTAATGAAGAGTAAGGTGCACAGAATACAAGTTAATTATAATAAAATAATCTAATATCCATGTGTTTTTAATACCAAATACACCATATTAAATTTGCTCTATTGATATTTTCTCTAACACTGTTTTTAAAAGGAAGTGAAGGTTGACAGACACAGTATTTAGACAAAATAATTCTAATACTGATAATTTAAATCATAAGAAACATTCTTTATTATTTTATTATTTGACACTCATAATTATATACATTTCTTCATAATTTAAATAGTATAAGAATAAGCATACACATATTAAGTAGGAGTCTATATACACACATGTATGTATATAGTCTTGTAATAGACGTTCCCATGAAAAGATTCTTTATGTGATCAGTGGCAATTTTTCTTTCCTCAGAGACTCTAGGTAAACTACTGTGTCATCCTACTGGACAAGTCAAGGTATTTCCGATAGTCACAAAGAAATTGGCAATCGTCACAAGGCAAAAAGCATATCCTATTTTGAATTTAACAGCACAAATCAGGTTATTAGTGCTTCCATTTAAAGAAATGTTGTTTGGAACTCTAGATAGCCGTGCATCTCATGCCTCACAGAGGTTGCATTCCAATTTTAGGAAAGTGTTTAGGAAAACAGCAGGTTATGTAACTCTGCTAGGAATAATAGCAGATTTTATTTTGAAAATGTACATATATCAGGCTCTCTATACAGGTTCGTGAATGTAGGTTACCCAGGCCAAAGTAGATTGCATTATTACCCCTATTTTAAGATGAGTGTGACCCAGAATAATTAAGACAATCTTTGTACTAATGTTGAGTTTAGTTTTTTATATTCTGTAAAACATGTTCCTTATCATTGTTGTGAACCAACATTTGAGCAAAATATAATAAAATCTAAATCTAATATTAGTGGAATGGGCAAGCAACTATGCCAGTATCCTACATATATCAGGTGCTCAACACATGCTTATTAAATTATATGCTAGTATGTGGTTTTGTGCCACTTACTGCAACAATTTCTACCTAAATAATTGTTTAGGGTTTCAATTTGTTTTATATTAGACAATAAAAGACTTGTCTAACTCCTTAACACAGTGTTTTACACATATTAACACATTCTATTTTTAAAACAAACACATTATCCATGTTCTACAGATTGAAAGTTGAGACACAAAGATAGCAATTGCACAGCACAAGGTCAAATGGCTAGAAAGGGTTGCGACTAGACATCTGTAGAGCCCCTGCTTTAACCACTAATCCATCTTTCTCTCTTAGTATCCTTTGACCTGAAGAATAAATGCATGGCAATATTTCCTAGCAATTTAATTTGCATTTTAAAATTTATGCTATTATAATTCAAAAATGGATTAAAATGATGTTTTTGATGTATAAAAACTACCATAGTATCAATTCATCAAATCATCTCATAAATAATGCCAAATGTATCAAATAATACAAATATGTCTTAGTTTTTAAAATCTTTCACTAAAAAGATAATGGTTTTCCTATGCTCAAAATGGATAGTTCTAGTTCTGGGTAGAAAATAAATCATCCATAATTTACTCTAATAGCTAAATAATTCTCGAGTACCAAGAAATCAGGAAGCTACATTGCATGGATGGTTTTGAAAAATGTAGTAGCATAACATTAATTGACAATTTGATATATGAGCATTTGTAGAAATGGAGATATATTTTAAAGTCACAAAAATACATTTCATCATAGTAACAAAAAAGTAGACCTCTGAAAGCCTACACACTATTTTCATATCAGAACGAAAATTGCACAACAATATAACATCTATGGGCCACAAATCCACAGATCTAATTTTTTAAATCATTCCAGGTGGCCTAAGAGAAATTAAACACTGGTCTAACAGAATTTTAGTGTAGTTTTTGTAACTGGGGAAAGAAAAATTATTGAGAATATTGAGTACAGCTGTTCTCTTGGCCTTATCTTTTAACATATGGTTCTTAAGCTATATCTATATTTATCATTCTGTTTTAATTAAGTTTTCTATTTTTCTGGAACATAAATTATAATCTGTATCTGTGGTATTTATATATCTATCCATTTTTCTTCCATCTAATCATCTATGAATGTATTCATTTATCTATTGATTGACACAAACATAATAGGCCATAGATAAAAGCTTTGAGCTAGCATTTTGAAGGATGGAAATGTGAAAATGTCACACTGACTTAGTGATATTTTAGCCTAATACAAGGATGTTAAAGCAAATAGAAATTCACAGAAGATGTGAGGATATGGGCAATAAAAATCCTTCATGTGACTTTGTTGTTTCACCATTCAATACTGGAAAACTTTAACTCAACGTATGTTGGTTGAAAGAGCAAGGGAACTGTTGTACCAAAGCCTAAAGCACACCTTTCCAACACTACTCAAATAAAAATAACAGAGTGATGACTGCAGTGTTAAATTACACTATATTGTATTGAAGCAGAGCTACAATCCCTCTTGGCAAGGCTGAGATATTTAACCTTTTTGTATTACTCTGTTTCTTCTCAGTGTTGCTTTTTCATCTTTCTAGTAGCTCAGAACCAAAGTTGTGATACAGAATAAGGTGAGGTGATGATCAAATTCTGACCCCATACATTTTGATAAGGTAAAAATTATTGAAACTTATTTGAAAGGTTTGATTTGAATCTGTAGTATATGGAATGGCAGGATACAGAGACACTTGAAAGATGGGAATCCTCAATGAGCAGAGAAAAAAATGTAAACTAGGTGAGTTTGGCAGATTTTAATTTGGTTGCTTTTATTTTTCTAATCTCTGCATTCTTTTAAAATATAGATGGGGTTGACTGGTGTTCAAAATAAATTCAATTTTATCTTGGCTTAAAATGACACATCTGTTTGGCAGGTGAGGTGACACACACTTTTAATCCTAGCACTCAGGAGGCTGAACCAAGAGGATTGCTGTGAGTTTGAGGCCGTCCTGGGCTACATAGCAATTTCAAGGTCAGCCTGGGTGGGTTACATAGTGAGAACCTGTCTCAAAAAAGAAAAACAAAAGATGCATCTTATTCCATAATTACTGGAGGAATAACTTAAAATTCTTATTCACCTGCTCTGAGTGTCAATGTGAAATCTTCCTTTTTATAACCTGACCCTAAATTAATTACCTTATTCCTTCCAGTGAATTATTATCATTATCAGTATTACATTTGTTTGAGTTCCAGTGACCATTGTATTTCAATTTGCAATTCCAAGCACCAAGTGCTTGCTTCTGAGCTGTATTCCAAAGTCTCTATCTTGTTCTCTAAAAGATTTACCAGCTCTCCAGGATTACACACCACTGACCGCTGACTCCAGAGGCAACTTCTATTGTCTCAAATATTCCAAACTTATTTCTCCCAATTATTGCACATTACCTTCATATCTTCCAGATGCCTGGTTCCAAATTTTAAATGCAAATTGTTCTCAATATTCATTTAAACTTGATACCAAGTTTTATATTCTTCTCATTGAGTGCTACAGTATAATCTTCCTAATTAGAGGGGAAAACATAAGCCATAATGTAGGTGGAATTACAGAAAGAGGATACATATAAGTCACTTATGGAAATATACAGCTGCTATGGAAGTTGCAGACATTGAATCTAATCTGAAACTGTGAAGGAATCAAAAAAATAAATAGAATCAGTTCTGGCCTGTGAGAGTAATTGCAGGGTTATAGGACTAGGCTCCATACAGGAATTAGCCTGGCCATTTGGCAAGCACAATCTTTGGAAGTGGGTTAAAAGATACAGTAACTCCACACTTTCTTTAGTATTCTACTATATATTTTTTCACCAAAGACTTATCTTGGAGTCCAGTTTAGAAGGCTCTGGTTTGCCCCAGACCTGGTGAACAGGAGATGAGAATTTCATTATACTGGTTCAACTATGTATGATTGATAAATACAAAAATTCCATTAAGATATGAAGTTTAGAACTCTGTTTGTCCCATGGAAAGATCTTATAGACTGGAGTCAGAAGTAGTTAAAAAATTTCCTGCACATCTGTTCTGCGTTCCCTGGTCCTTGTTATTAAAAAAAAAAATAGAATCTAGAAGGCAAGATTCCTAAAGTCATAATTCTAACATTGTTTAGTACAGAAGTACAAACTATGAGAGTTAACAGTGTCACTTCCTCATCTCTTGCATTCACTAGAAGCACACACAGATGCTGGGACAGCTGGTTTCATTGACAATAAGTCTTTCTTGCTTGCAAGACAGTGCCCTGCATGGCTGGGTCTATGCCTTTTGAGAATTCTGACCATCTGCCCTTCAGTAAGGCTTTTTTTTCACCAAAAGTGCATTAAATTATCTTTCTGAAGTTCAACACATACTGAAATTAAGACTCCAGACATTCTGGAAGCCTTGATATAAATAATGCTCATGTAGAATGTTGTCCTGGTCTCTCTGTACCTTATCTTTCTTGCAGAAAATAATCCTCTTGAATGCAATTTGCTCCTGGGAGAAATAATGCATTTCTATTGTTCAGAATGACTGTTCTACTTAGTGATATTTTTCTAAAACGTGTGCCTACTAATCATAGAAAAATTATTTTACAGACAGCATCATTATGGTTCATTCCTGTTGTCTTTGTATATTGAAATTTTGTTTTTCCTTCTAAGTGAAATTAGATTGTTAACAGCCTCTGAGCCATAGCATAAGTTCAATTGGTTGTCAAATAGGAAAGTCAGAAAAAGCTCAGGAATGTGTATCTAAAAAGACTGGTTCTTTTTTTCTAAGAATTCCTTAGCTTTCAGAACATGTAATACTGTGATATTTGTTTGTTTTTGGTTGGTGGAACTGTCACACAAAGTTATTAATACATGTGTGAAGTTCAATATGAGCAATGAATTCTGGAAATAAAATGATATTTTACAAATATTATGTGGCATTAACTGATGAAAAGACATTTGTGGTTGTATCAGCCTGTATTTACTAAGAAACAGATATAACACAAGATGTACAAATACATATGAACTTACAAGATTAGCTAACAATGGCCACCCACAGAGTTGGATGAGGAAGAGTCCAGAGAGTCTGTCTACACACTGGAGACAAAGGATTTAGTTAAATGTCTGGAGCTCGCTAGAGTGTCCTGTGCAGGTCTGTATCTGGAGGCCAATGGGTCTGTGATGGAAGAGTGAAGAGTCTATGCTAGAAGCCAGGAGATGATGTCCAAGGTGAAGGGGAAGACTGGAGCTCCTCTAAAGAACAGAAGCAGAAGTATCCTTTCTCGTTTCCCTTTTATAATATCCAGGCTACTAGCCACCCTAGGGTGTGTCCTCCACACCCTAAGGTGTCACTCATATTTGGTAAGTTCTCAGCTGTATATCTTGGAGATATCAAAATAAATATGTACTATTGTATACACTTCTAAGATTTTTGAACAAAGTAAGAAAAATGGTTTTGAGAAAGTAAATTTTCCTCATGAAAATTATGTATCCACAGCAATTAGCTAGTGAATTACTTTATTTTTCTTGATTTAATACTTTTCATCACTATCTAAATTAAAATTTGTCTTTATCACATCAGAGGGTCAAATATGCTTTTCCTTGTCTTGAATTTCATTTGTAATGTTATTAAATCAATGTGTCACCTTCAATATTTATATGACACCCTCCTAATCAGTGATCTGATGGCATTAGAAGGGGGGGGTCTTTGGGGAGGTAATTAGGTCACAAGACTGAGTCCCTATGATTGAGATTAGTGCCCTTAGGAAACAGAATCTAGAGAGCTTCTCTTTCTTTCTTCTTTTTAACCACATGAAGACAGCATTCTATAACCCAGAAACCCCATTATTCTGGCAGCCTAATCTGAGACTTTCAGACATAGCTCTAGACCTGCGAGAAATAAATTCCTGTTTTCTACATGCTGTGCAGTCTCTGGTACTTCATTAAGGGAACCTGATCTTACTAAATTAAGATCTAAAATCTAAACTGGAAGTAGATCTTATTTTTGCAATAACAATAAAATGCAAGATTGAATGCAGTCTGCTGGCTATAAAGAAAACTAGGAATTCTTTATTTTATCTTGTAGTATTTTTCTGGGAGGAATCAAGAGACCTATGACTCTTAAGGGTCCAAATGAGACATTCTATTGAGATGGAAATTGGAAACAAGTATTGATTATCCCAATTTCAATGGTAATGTTTTCTTCATTATATTAAAGTAAATAAAAATTAGCAGAGAGATTCTTCTTTAAATTTAGTCATATAAGCATTTTATTTTAAATATTTGAAAGGGATTATGGATGATATTTTAAGATTTTTAATCTATTAAAATTGAAGTTAACGAGCATACATATAGACATAGAACACACAGAAAAGAATGAAAGAGAGATTGAAATTGATAGATTGATAGGTAAATAGATGAAGACAATAGTGAAATAACAATTTATACAATTTTATTCTAAAGACAAGTTTTTCTGTTGGTTGGTTGGTTTGAGACAGGGTCTCACTATGTAGCTCAGGTTGGCCTTGAACTCATGGAAATCCTCCTGGATCAGCCTCCCAAGTGCTCAGATTACAGCAGCACTTCACTACACACAGGTTTAAAGAAAATTTTTTCTAATAAATTGTATTCTTCTTTGCTACATTTCATACCATTACATGTATTTCGGTCCAGGGATTTAGCTCAATGGCACCGCACCTGCCTTGCAAGTGCATGATCCTGAGTTTGACAACTGGTACCAAAAAAAAAAAAAAAGTATTTCCATCAGAAATTATATAATTGAGTACAAATATAGAATTCTATCAATTTGCATGCTATGCAATACCATATAGACATTATTCTGATAAAAATTGAAAAATATTTTCATAAAGACACAAAAGATTTATTTTGTTTATAAAAACACTTTTTTTATATAATTTCAGGAGCTTCTCATTGAAACATATTGATGAAAGAAATGTTTTCAATTTAAAGACCTTATTGGCAACATTGAGAGAAATTACATGTTGGTCATAAAGCAGATCCCCCTTTCCTCATGTGTTGCATCCCCGCCTGCCTATCTGTCCAGGCCAGAGCCCAGCTCAGGATGCCCTTCCATGGTCAGATTTAGAGGAAACACCAGGATGACTGGGATGGCGGTGTGAGTCAGCTCACAGTGGGATAAACTCAAACCAACAAAAATAGAAGGTTGCAAGGAGTTAGCCAACTATATACCGTTTCCCTTTTGTCTTTGCAGGCTCCTCCAAGATACAGTTCCACCTTTCAGCTGTAGCAAAGCTGTACTATAATGTCTAACATAGTTAGTTAGTTAGTTAGTTACCCTGGTAGAACTACTGCTTTCTCCAGGGCCCTCTAAAGCAGTACCCAGCACAGAAACACATCTTGCCACACTGACTCTCATCAATATTTTCTCTAGTTCTTTTTGCCCACAGCTGTACCTGGCAAATAAAATTTCAGCACTTATACATTATTAAAGACAGAATGGAAGCAGTTTGTGGAACTAATGAACATAATTGACTTACAATGGGGTTTACATTTTAATATCTTTATTGAAGTTAAAAAAATCTCGTAAGTATAAAGTAAATTTAATTTACCTAACTCCTGAAAATCAAGAATAAGGAATGCAATGCATATAGGGTATCATTTATTTATCCTCCTTACCATGTCATGTGGCTACCTGGAAGCCCTGGTTCTCAGCAACATTAGAGATTTTCCTCAGTGCATATTGTCATTTCAATAAAAGATCAAAATACAAAGTGCATTTCTACTGATTGTACTGTTTTTTCACCATGATTAAGTCAAAAATTGAAAGTCAAACCACCATAGTAAGTCAGAGACTCTACACGAACATATCCATGAATATGTGTGGATTTATATTCGTATACACAGATATATATTTCTGTATATATAAGCATTTAATTAAAATTGGTAAATTGAATATTAGCTCAAAAGTGAACTTTAATGAAAATTATTTATAGTACATTACAAAAATTTGCACATGCAATAGGAATTGTCAAAAATATTATGGGTTCGGCCCAGGGATTTAGCTCAGTGTTTCTGCTGCCTGCTTCACAAGCACAAGGATCCAAGTTCGATCCTCAGTATCAAAAACAAAAAAACAAAGAAACCCAAAAATGTTGTGTGTTCATCCTTCCAAACCTTACATGTATTTCTACTGTGGTGATATTTCTACTTAATTTTCAAAAGAAATTTTTGACCAATCTGTAATATCATCATAAATGATGAATGGTTCACATCTAAACACACTTAGAAAGAATATGTTATAACTCTAATATGTGTGCTGATGAAAGTAAAGGAGAATTTCAAGGACATTTTAAGAATATATATTTTATTTGCTATTAATAATTCCTAAAGCCAAAGAATGGTTCATACCTATTGCATATCATTGTTCAAGAAAGTGGATACTTTATCATTATCCCATGCAATTTGAATAAACGTCTCCATGATTTGCTGGAGTGATTTTTATTTGATAGCTTTCTAATTTGTTAGAGTTCCGTGGTAAGATGTACATGTTCTGTTTTTGTTATGAATTATTTTGTATGTCATACATTTACTTTTATTTCTGAAATCATATATATTTAATAAATCTCTAAAAATTATATGTATAATATATAATATAACATATGATTTTAGGGATTTATTTTATATAATTGATCTGAAAGGGACTATTCATATATATATGTACATATGTATATGATGTTGGGCACTATTGAGTGTACAGTCAGCTACTTCAATGTACATCATTTATTTTTCTTAAATTCAAGGCATAGGTCCAGATGTTGTGGTGCTGGTCTGTAATCCCAACACTCATGAAGTTGAGGCAGGAGAGTTGAGAGGATTAGATCACTGTATGCTACATAGTGAGTGAGTCCAAGGATGCTCTGAGCTTTTTAGAAAGAGACCTTACCTCTAAAAAAGAACCCAAAATAAAATTAAAAATAAAATTCAAAGAGTGGTATAAAATTCAGAGTAGTATAAATGTTATTAAACTTAGTAATTTAGCATATAACAAATCAAAAGGACTTTAAACGTTTATATATTTTTATGCAAGTTAGTAAAAATTAGGCAGAAATTTTACTTGGTGAACATTAGTAATATATCTGAAAGAAGAAAAACAAGATTTATTTATGTAATAGATTTCATTTTACTTTTATGTTTACTTTAATTTTGGTCATTTCATCACCATAAAAACATATGTTATTTCCAGTGATTACTTGGACCTTGGTTCTAAATGGAACCACCATGAAAAACATAAATTTGAGAAATTATGTACAGCCTCACACTAGAAACTAATGTATCAGTATTTTCTATTGCAGAGGTTTGTATTCAATCAACAAAGTAAAATAAATACAAATAAACAGAAGATACATACTTGAAACTCAAGCACATTAGATTTTATATCTGCTGTACTAAGTTACTATAACTTTGATGGCTTTAAACAGCACAGTTATATTTGCAAACAATTCTAGAGGAAATTCAAAATAAGTTTCATTGGCCTAAAATTGAGTTACTTTCTAATCTTGATCTTTCTAGAGACTCTAGGGAAGAATCTATTTCTTTGCCTTTCTACTTCTAGCTTCTAGAGTCTGTCTTCATTCCTTGGCTTGTGGTCCCTTCATCTCTGTTCAAAGTTCATCATTCTAATTTCTTCTTCCTGAATCACATTCCTTTGCACTGACTCTAACTCTCCCTGGATTCCCATTCTAAGTACCCTTTCAATTATTTCAGGCTCAAACAGCCCAGCAACACATTACAATATTAAAGTGCATAGAACGTGATATATATATATATAACCATACATACTGTCAATCAAAAGCAATGAACATAAGCCTGGAAAGCTACTATTCTCCTCATTTCTTATAATGATACAATATTATTTATATATACATTTTTCCTCCAAAAAATCCTAGCCTTTTACTTAGTAGCTAGACCTAAGTATTCTTTCCTGAAATATATAAAATGGTGGAATAAAATAATATTTTTAAAGAAACCATTCACTATTAATACTCAATATAGAAATACTGAGTGGCACCTTGTGAATTATCTTGGTTCCAGATAAATGACTACTTGCTCATTGTTTAGGGGCAACCAGACATTCTCTTAATAGTTAGGATCCATCTTCTTCACCACAGAGGTGTGCTCACTCTTTTCCAGCTGATTCAGTGGCATGGTTCACAAAAGTAATCAGACTGCAAAAAATCACAACATACACTCCAATGAGGCAACTACTTTTCCCGTTGAAAGCCTTCTTTCCTTGGGATTTAAACTGGAAAAGTCCAAAGAACGTAGCCTGGAAGAAAATATTTCACAATTGGCTCCTCAAAGGTAAGAGAGAAAGGAATTCTCCAACTCTCCACCTTTATGCCTAGCCACATTTTTTCCTGCTTATGAAAGCAACGGTACTATATGTGAATCAGTTTCATAAAGTAGAATTCATTTAAGAAGAAACACTCTAAAGATGTAGTATGGCAGTTGTAAAACCACAACTAATTCTTTGATAGTGAATTCCACAATTTTCTCAGCCTATCTGCTTTTAGGTGATGGGAGATAGGACAGGAAAAATAATTGTCATTGGCTTCAAATCTATTATATTTCTGATCAAAATCATTTCTAGATGGGAAACCTTGATGCTAGTATGTCTTTCAGAGGACGAATCATGGATGATGGTAGAGACAGAAGCAAGTCCACATCTGGAAACAAAGATTGTTCCATTGAAGACAAACTGATTCCACCTCTGTGGTTTAGTACCATAAACTGTTTAAATCAAATAGATGATTGTTGAGTGCCAGACAAATCAGCTGTTTAAAGTCAGTAAGATATTTAATATTGTGGTTAGTTAGATAAGTCTGGTTGAGAAAATTCAATGTTATTGAGGCCAACAAATTTGTCATACTTACTAAAGAAAACTGGCTTCTCATTGTTTTTTACAATCTATATATCATGATGATTATGCATTCTTGAAATCCATAACAGAATATTAAGAGAAGGCAATCTGATATTGGTTCCTGTAAATCTTCCAATGTATTTAACATAGGGAAGAGCTTTGAAGGAAATAAATTTTGCTTTGTAACGAGAAACAAAAGCCAACACAATATATAAGTCCTTTGTTTAGAGTGATTAATAAGTATTTGTTAAATGAATAAGTAGTCCAATATTATAGAATTATTGCATACATATTTTCTAATGTAATACTCAATAATACATATTTTTGCTTATTATATACATATACATCACCCAGAAACCATTCACTTATTTGATTTATATTATAATGCATAAAATGAATAGATATATAATATAAAGATTAAACTAATTCATACAAATATTTAAATAATGTTATATTTTCAGTAAAAGATATGAAATGGTATTTTCTTTGACATATTGAGATATTTAACACTTATTTTGCATGTTATATAGTTACATATTCTCAGGAAACTTGTGCACAGTTTTCTAAAATCTGCCAATTTACAGCTTTTTATACAACTAGGTTCTTAGTTTTATTTAGAGCAGTTCTGGAAGCTCATAGTAGATAAATGTTTTATATTTTTTACAAATTTTCAAATATTTTCCCAGCATTCAATTTAGGCTAACTTAAAAAGAGTCTATGTACAGCTCATATAAATGTGATTTATTATTTGTAATGTACAAATTATTTTAAATTTTACTTTATAAGAGCATAGTATCTATCTGTCACTTTGCTGGAACAAAATATCCACACCTAGAAATTAAAGGAGGAGAGGTGTGTTTTGCATGTCATTTTTAGTCCATAGTTGGCTGGTTCCATGGCAAAAAGGCATGGGTGAGGGGAAGCTGCTCATTTCATGGCAGCCAGGAAACAGAGAGTAAAAGGAGGAACCTGGGAGGGAGATATTGCATACCTTTTCAGGTCACATCCTTAGTCACTCACCTCTTTCAACCAGTTTCCAACTCCTAATAATACATTTAGTTATATACTCATCAATGGATGAACCCACCATTGAATGCATTGCCATTATCATCCAATCACCTCCCAAAAGCCCTAGGTATGATTACATGAGGCTTTGGATGACTTCTAGATCTAAACTATAATGCACTGGTTCAGTGGTTCACAGATGTTTCTGTTTGCAAACAATTTAGTTTTCAGTCAAAATCATTAGACACAATTTTGGTTCCATTCACAAATTCCACATCAGGTTGATACAGGACCTCCAAATGAAATAGGGGAAATAATATAACTCCCAACCTGCTAGATGTCTGATGTGCTGAGTTTGTGTTCCCAAAAGAGAATGAATTCTGACAAACAACAGAGCTTAAGAACAGGGAAATTTTATTGGGAGAGACAGGAGGGGACCCAGAAAATTGGTTGCCATGGACTCCACTTTACAGAAGAGGTTTTGTAGAGAAAAACCACGAAGTGGGTACAAAATCACGAGGTAAGTAAAATGTGGGACAAAACTATGATCAACCAATAAGATTACAAGTACAGTCACTTAGATAATATTAATCCGTTGGGAAATCAAGTCACATGACAAGTGTACATGAGAAAAACATGGACCTTCTTGGGAGAAATGAATCAGGAGGTCCTGGTCACCCACCTGGGTAAGTGATGCCCATTTAGAATATCAATCATTATTGTTTATCCCTCAGAGAGGTAGGTAGACATTTGAGGTATGTAGGCATTCTGTCTTTATCTTGAGGCCTGGCCTTCTATGAGTGCACCTCCAGCCATAGTTATAATGTGTTCTTATCTTCTGCTCTGACAACTTCGAGGGTCTAGCTCTGTCTGCCTATAATATTTCTACCTAAATTAGCTGTCTATAATAAGGTGACAAACACAACCATACCCATCCTCTCCAAACTCATTAAACAAATTAAGTTTGTCAGCCAAGGTATGACTGTACTATACAATAGTATTTATTTTCAAAAACATGGATTTTTTTTATCACTGTAGAAGAAGGTACTATTTTATCTGTATATTAGAACAATGGCAAATGATGCTGCTCTTAAACAAAGCAGATTCCAGGAAAAGAGTGGACTTGTAAGAAGTGTTTCCTTCTCTTTATCCTCAGGTATCTGTATATAATAGCTCAGTAGGTCTATACTTGTTTTATGCTCTTGATTTCAGCTGGGATTAATTAAGAATCTCTACTAAATATAAATATAGACATAATCAAACTAAGGTCTGATTGATAATTATATAAAGTTAAGCCTTTCATCAAGAAATTATTTGTGATTATTAACGTGGAATTCTATGTGAAGCTTATGATGTGGTATTTAGATTGCTAAAGACTGTTCAATGCACTTGAATGTCTTTGAAAACAATATTTTTTAAATCATGTGTTAATATATTTTCATCTGCCTCGGTTCAAAATTAATTTATAGAATAAGGAGAGAGTACAAATTGTTTTCAATAATTAGGGTAAGAAAAAAAGACACAAAATTATAAAAGGTAAGATGACAGTTACTAATATGAAATAAAAGTTGTCAAGTAGAAGCCCACAGTATTGTATATAAAGCTGTATAATGAGCTGCACAATTCATTATCTCTGAAAAATTATACAAAGCATGGAATCATTTTCTATTAGTCTTCTTACAACATGATTTTTCAGTGCTTAGGAAGCTCCATCTGCAATACAGAAATCCAGATCCAAACCACTTTTTGTTATAAAAGATTAGTGTGTGTATTTTAGAAAACAGTGCTTTAATCTGACTACACATCATGGTCACTTTCAACTTATGAACCTGTGTGTCACTCAGTGTCATTATCTCAGCGAGAATGTCATATAGAAGTTTTCATCATGAGTGTTCTGGACCTTCACTTTCTCTCTCTGTAGCCACTGAATAACACAATATTTGCATGACTTTATTAAGAGTCAAAGACCAAATACATTGAAAATGTTGGGGTTTAAAAAGGCCAATAATTAATAACAAAATTGAGTGTCTACATTGCATTTCAAATATGCTATTGGCTCAAAATAGGCAATTACAGGCTGTCATATGGATTCCAGGTTATAATTTTTCAAATCTGCTCAATTGAGTCACTGTCTCTTCCCTTTTCTTCCTTCTTCCTTCCTTTTCTTTCTTCTCTCTCCAAGTATACCACCCTGTAACTTGTTTGTGGTTTTTGAAATGTTAATATATATAGCAAACTACAAATCACTGATTCTTTATAATTCTTAATCCCTCACAATAAATCTTTACATTTTTCCCATTATGTTAGATTCCCTACTTGTTTCTAGTGACTAATTCACTTTAATTTGCAATAATTTTCTGAATTATCCTTCCATTTGTTAGCTCAGATATCTTTTCACAAAGAAAAGAGAGAGTGTTTATGAAGTAATCACAACTAGATTCCAATAAAGAGAACACATAGGGCTAGAGTTTCCACTGAATGTGTACTTTGTATTTAGAGAAAGCTCAAGCCCCTCACAGAAGATAACAGGCAAATTTGTCCCTTGAAACTTAATTTCTTAACTGTGCAATACAAAAATATTTTTGTCTTATATAGACTTGACTTTATAAAAATACACTGATTCCTAATAAGCAATCAATTTGTTTTAGTTAATTTTCTTCTTCTCAAAATATGCATTCAGTTTTAGATTTAAACTGAAAAACACATAAAGCTTTTCAGAGGTAAATAAAAATGTCTTCTACACCTGAAATTATAAAGAAAAAAAACCTCCTTCATGGTGTTAGCATTAGTTTCTTCTAATTTCATTACAAACACAAAGGAAAAATTATTTTCCCTTGCCTCTATAACTACAGTACTTGCTATAATTGTTTTGAATTTAAGGATATAAATAGAAAAATAAACTTTGTACAATAAATGACTTAACAGTAGATTACTATGAAGTGGCACACAAATCAATGTCTTATACTATTTTAACCACTTAGGAAATATTTACAGTTTTCTAAATCAGCTTTCTTGGAAATACCTAGGAGTCACTTTAAATCTCACAAAAGAAAACCTGAACACAAATTTTGCTGATGTCCCTGGAAACTGCAGAGCTAATTTTATATGCATTGCACATAAAATGTAACTTTCAGTGTCCACTTTGGTTTTATCTGATGAAGTGAAGCAAAGAAAAGAGACTATGTAAATGGTAACATTGCTTGTTTGCTGGCAAACACAAGGTTTTCAGCTATATGAATTATTTACAAGTGTTTGGTGTGTGTATGCCTATGTATGCATGTGTGGATATTTCCTCTTCTTCTTGGCCTTCCTTCAAATCTATAGGAAAATCTATGTAAAAAAAATTCAAAATAGAGACTGATGCTGGCATAAGAATATAGGTATTTTACTTGTATATTTAGTGGCATAATACTAGTTCAATGGTGTTATAAGGTTTTGCATGACAAGACTAATAGTGATTGTTTTTTGCAAAGTGAAAGATCACTGTGCCCTTTTGCATGGAGATAAGAATTGTAGAGCACTAGCAGCATTATTTCTTCTCTAATTAACAAGCTGCACATAACTGAGGTAATGCTATAGATGGTGATTTAGTTTGTCTTCTTTTATCTAAAAAAGCTAACAATGGTTTTACTTCTATTCTCAGTGGAACATAATAATTATAATCAAAGGACATTAAATGGAAATATAGCATTTTCTCTCTTATTCAGATCAATAAAGTCTAGGGTCTATATGGCATGACAATGAATGCAAATCATTGTGTAGGATATACTTTATGTCAGACTATGGTCTCTTGTTTTCTAGAAATTTGTGTTGATCACAAACTGTTCTATAATATTTCTAGAACGTCTGGTTTGGATTCTTTTTTATGCCATTTGATCCATCCGTTTACATCATAGTTAACTAACCAAAATTAACTGATATTAGATAAAAAATAAACTTCATAGTGACACAGATTTGAATCATATCCTACACCTACCACAGCTACAAAGTAAGCTGTTTTCTCACACACACTGGACAAAGTGAATGATCTTAACAGCCAAAGAAAATGTATACTTTACTACCACATTTGCAGAGGAATGTAACTTCTACTCCTTTCCCTGTCCAAAATTCATCACCTCCACATCTCAATTTTGCAGTACATGTTACTCCATTTTAACATCACTATTAAAAATCTACTGAAGAAGTAAACAGACTGAAGTGGCAATAAAAAGAAATGATTTTTTTTTCTAGCAAGCTACAGGAATAAGTGGAAACTAAAATGAATAAGGTGGGTTTTAAAAGAATGCAGATTGCCCCCCAGAGACCAGCCAGCAAATGGTAAGGACCTCGACCATGTGGAGCCCAGCTCATTCCCTGAGCCCTGTCCCCTAGCAACTAGTTCCCCATCCCACCTCTGGCCTCCTGGCTATGCTGCTACCTGGTTCCACACTACGGAGACAGGGGGTCATAAAGGCCATTGTCCTGGGCTCCAGAAGGTAGAGCAGAACAACAGAAAGAAGGCCTCTCTCAGGCTCCTTGATGAAAACTGAGGCCCACTGGAAAAGTAAAGAGAACCTCTGTAGTAAAGGCACACCGGACCAACATAATTGGTAAGTTGGAGGGATCATCACCTCCCATCAGAACCTGGACTATCTTCAGGGGAAGGGCAGCTGGAACCTGCATTAGAACCTTGCAGAGTTCAACCCTGCAGAAGGACAGGGAGATCAACTTGGGACTTGCAGCCAGAAATCTTCCTGAATCTCACGGGTCTGATACTGGCTGGCTGAGTAGTTGATTTATATCTGCACATTGCTGCCCACATTGTCTATTGTGATAACAGAGACATACCCTGAAGGAGGCCCTTGATTTTTATTTTTTATTTTTAATGTTTTTTGCTCTTATTTTTAATTTTGATTTGTTTTTATTCTTCAAAATTTTATTTTTCCCTTTTTTTTTCTCTTTCTTTTCTCTTTTCTTTCTCTCACTCATTCTCTTGCTCTCCCACATTATTCTTCATTTCCCTTTCTGTTCCTGTACTGGCCCTAATTTGAATGACTTCTTCATTTTTGTTTTCTTCTCTTCTTTCTTCTCTCAATTGTCATTTGTTTTAAAGGAAAGTAAATACAGTTTCTAATCTCCCTATTGCTGTCAGGTTTTTCTGTTCTCATCTTTGTTCTTTCATTCTGTCTTTTCCTCTTGTCTTCAACAGTTTCTTACAGCTTACATGATCTTCCTGTGTCCTCTGGCCTCACTGCTAACTTTTCCCTATCCTTCTACCTATCTATCCCTCCCTTCCCCAACTCCTTCTAACTCCCCATCTGAAGGGTGAAGTTGCTATATTGAAGAATTTATTCACTATAAACATATGTTGGTCTGGTCCTCAATTTTGATTTAATTCACACAGATAAAGGTGATATATTGATAACTACCACAAATTGTCATTTTCTAAGATATACTTGATGCTATGGTATTGCTGATTGTATCACTTGGGCTAAGGTGTTGTGATTGATCTAATCAGTTGTCCTTCCTGGTATAATGAAAGTGAGATAGCCTCAGAATCATTAGAGACTCAAAACCAAAAGACCAGCTATATCTGGACGACACCTCTGAGAAGCAATCATTCCGTATGGGTTCTAAATACAACCAACAAAGATACTTACAATAAGCATTATCAAAGTATCAACCCAGAAATTAAACCAAGGACAATACCAAAAACAAAAATGAGAAGACATTTCAGCAAGGCACAAACTCAGACTTCCGTCTCACCAAAGGCAAATCCTCAGGGAAAGGAAGTGGAAATAAATTATAATCAACCACCTGGACACCCTGAACTGATTGCACAGGAAGTAACAAAACAGATGAATGAGGCTCTAGAAAAATTCAAAGCAGAAATAATCTCCCAGATAACTACAGAGATGGTGAGTAGAGTGAAAGACATGATTAGAAGCTCTAGAACAGAAACAGATTAAAAAAAAAAACAAACAGATGAGCTGAGAACCATGCTGGAAGCCATGAATGCCCAGCATAAGAAAAAAATGGAAACCATGCTAGACCAAGATAAGAAAGAAATGGAACCCATGAAACAAATTCAAACAGAGATCCAGGAGATTAAAAACTCCATTGAAAGTATTCACAGCAGATTAAGGGAATGTGAAGATAGAATATCAAATATAGCAGACAGGATTGCAGTTAGTGACCACACAAACAGAGATTTCTTAAAAATAGTAAGGGACTATGAGAAATCAATACAGAAGCAGCTAGATGATCCAAAGAAGACTAACAGAAGAGGCTAGGGATTTAGCTCAGTGACATATTGCCTGCCTGGCAGGCACAAGGTCTTGAGTTCAATTCTCAGTACCCCCAAAATAATAATAATATAATAATGATACGAGTCCAGGAAAAAGTACAACTGACATAAAAAAACTTGTTCACAGAGGTAATAGTAGAAAACTTCCCAGAAAGAGGTAGAGAATTGGACATACAGATAAGTGAGCCATATAGCCAAGATCAAAAAAAATCTATCTCTGGACATTTAATAGTCAAGATCCCAGAAACTCAATGGAAGAACAAAATCCTACAACAGAGAAAAAGAACAGAAACAAATAACCTACAAGTGAAAGCCATCAGAATCACAGTAGACTTCTCAACACAAACCCTCAAGTCAAGGAGAGCCTGGAGTGAAGTATTTCAAGCCTAAAAGAAAATAACTTCCAACCTAGACTGTTGTATACTGCAAAATTATCTTTGAAAATCAATGGGGAAATTAGATACTTTCACAACAAAGAAAACCTAAGAAATTTCATGAACACCAAACCAACACTCCAAACAATTCTAAAAAATATCCTAGAAAATGACAATGAAGGTCACAACTCCAGGAGGCCCAACAGAGTGAAGTCAAAAGGCAAGGATAGAAACTAAATGGAAAGGGGAAAAAATAAAAGATAAAAGAGCCAACAAGAGTAAAACATCATGACAAGGATGAGTCAATATCTATCAATTATAACCATCAATGTTAATGGCATCAATTCACCAATCAAAAGAAATACACTGGCGGAATGGATTAAAAAGCAAAATCTAACAATATGCTGTATACAAGAAACACACCTAACTCAAAAAGAAATTCATAGACTGAAAGTAAAAGGATGGAAAACAGTTCTCCATGTCACAGGAACCCAGAAAAAACACAGGGGTAGCAATCTTATTTGCAGACAAAGTAGATTTCAAACCAAAACTAATTAAGAGAGACAAAGATGGTAACTACATCCTTGTGAAGGGAACAATCCAAGAGGAAGGATGACAATCATAAATATATATGCACCAAATACGAATGCCACCAACTATACAAAATAAATATTAATGGCTATGAAAAACCAAATAAGCAATAATACAAATGTAGTGGGGGAACTCAATACCCCACTATCACAAATAGAAAGACCATCTAGACAAAAAATGAACAACAAAATTCTAGCGCTGAACCAAGCTATTGAACAAATGGACTTAATAGATGTTTAAAGAGTGTTCCACCCCACAAAATAAGAATATACATTCTTTTCAGCTGCACACAGGTCATTTTCCAAAATAGACCACATGCTAGCTCATAGGATATGTTTAAGTAAATGTAAAAGAATGAAATTTACTCTTGTATATTATCAGACCAGAGTGCAATAAAATTGGAGATCAATAGCATAAGAAACCACAAAACCCCCACAAACACATGGAAATTGAATAACACTGTCCTGAACAACTAATGGGTCACAGAAGAAATTAGACAGTTTCTACAAGTAAATGATAATCCCAATATAACATACAGGAATCTATGGGACACAATGAAAGTGGTTCTACGAGGGAGATTCATAGCAGTGAATGCCCATATTAAGAAAACAGAGAGAACTCAAACAACCTAATGCAGAACCTCAAGCTCCTAGAAAAAGAAGAGCATAACAAACCCAAAGCTTGTATGAGAGAGGAAATTATAAAGATCAGAGCAGAAATCAATGCAATGGAGACTAAGAGAATGATATCAAAAAATCAATGGATCAAAGAGTTGGTTTTTTGAGCTAATAAATAAAATAGATAAACCTTTAGCCAACCTTATCAAAAAATGGAAAGAAAAGGTGCAAATACATGCAATTAAGAACAAAAAAGGTAAAGTCACAACAGATAGAACAGAAATCCAGAGGATCATCAATACCTACTTAGAGAACCTGTACTGTAATAAAATGAAAAACACAGAAGAAATGGACAGATTCCTAGATACATATGAATTGACAAAGTTAAATGAAGAACATATAGAAATTCTAAACATTCCAATTACAATGAATGAAATTGAAAATGTTATTAAAAATTTACCAACAAAGAAAAGCCCGGGTCCTGATGACTTCAATGCTGAATTCCACAAGACATTTAAAGAAGAACTATTGCTGTTACTCTTTAAACTCATCAATAAAATTAAAAAGGGGACTGGGGATTTAGCTCAGTGGTTTCAGCACCTGCCCCGGAAGCACAAGGACCTGACTTCGTTCCCTGGTACCAAAAAAAGAAAAAAAGAAATTGAAAGGGAAGCAATACTTCCAAATTCATTCCTGGAAGCAAGTGTTACTTTGATTCCAAAATAAGGGAAAGACACAACCAAAAGAGAGAACTACAGGCCAATCTCCCTAATGAATGTAGATGAAAAAATCTTCAACACGATACTGGCAAACAGAATACACAGGGTCATCAAGAAGATCATACACTCTGACCAAGTTGGATTTATCCCAGGGATGCAAGGATGGTTCAATGTACATAAATCAATAAATGTAATACACTATATTACCAGAGCCAAGGACAAAAACCATATGATTATCTCAATAGATGCAGAAAAAGCATTCAAAAAAATCCAACACCCATTCATGATAAAAACTCTACAGAAAATTGGAATAGAAGGTCTTTATCTCAACCTGATTAAGGCTATATAGGAAAAACCAACAGGCAACATCATACTAAATGGTCAAAAACTGAAAACTTTCACACTAAAATCAGGAACAAGACAAGAATGCCCACTATCACCACTACTGTTCAACATAGTTCTGGAACCATTAGCCACAGCAATTAGAAAAGAGAAAGAAATAAAAGGAATACAGATAGGAAAAGAAGAAGTTACACTGTCATTATGTGCTGAAATGATACTTTACATAGAAGATCCAAAAACCTCTGCCAAAAGACTTCTAGACTTAACTGACCGATTCAGTACAGTAGGTGGGATACAAGATCAGAACTCAAAAAACAATAGCCTTCTTGTACAACAGACTCACTGAGAGAGAAATTTGGAAACAATTCCTTTTACAATAGTATCCAAAAAAATGAAATACCTAGGAATCAATCTAACGAAGCAAAAGAGCTCTAAAAAGAAAAACACAGCACTCAGAAAAAAGAGATCAAAGAGGATATAAGAAAATGAAAAGACATCCCTTCTTCCTGGTAGGAAGAACCAATATAGGGAAAATGGTCATACTTTCAAAACTGCTATATAGATTTAATGCAATGCTGATTGAAATTCCAACAATATATTTCACAGAATTAGAGAAAATAAACCAAAAATTCATTGGAACCAGAAAAGACCTAGAATAGCAAAAGCAATTTTAAGCAACAGAGACATAGCAGGGGGTATCACAGTCCCCAATTTAAAACTATATTACAAAACTACTGTGATAAAAACAGCATGGTACTGGAAAAAGAAACAGACCCGAGGATTAGTGGAATAGATTAGAAGAGGCAGAAACAACTCCAGACATTCTCAGCCACCTCATCTTTGACAAAGGAGCTAGCCACCCCCACTGAAGGAAAGATAGGCTCTTTAATAAATGGTGTTGGAAAAACTGGATTTCAACTAGCCAAATATTAAAACTAGACCCTTATCTATCACCATGCACTAAACTAAAATCAAAATGGATTAAAGATCTAAATATTAAAACAAAAACACTAAACTTGTTGGGAGATAAGTTAGGTAGAACTATTTAAGTCATTGGCATAGGAAAAGACTTTATGAACAAAACCTCAGTAGCATGGGAACTAGCACCATGAATCAACAACTGGGATCTCATCTTATTAAAAAGCTTCTGTACTGCAAGAGAAACCACCAACAGAGCTAGAGATAACCCAAAAACATTTTTAGCAGCTGTAACTCAGACAAAGGGTTACTATCTAGAATATATAAAGAACTGAAAAAATCAAACCCCCCAAATTTAAAGACCCAATTCAAAAATGGGCATCTGAAATGAACAGACATTTCTCAGACAAAGAAGTAAAGACAGCAAATATACATGTAAAAAAATGTTCAACATCACTGGTCTTTCTAGAGATGCAGAAGAAAACAACACTGAGACTCCACCTCACCCCAGAAAGAATGGCTTCTATAAAGAAATCAACCAATAACAACTGCTGGTTGGGATGTGGGGAGAAAGGAACCTTTCTTCATTGTTGGTGGGAGTGCAGAATAGTGCAACCACTGTGGAAATCAGCATGGACATACTTCAAAGAACTAGGACTAGACATCCCATTTGACCCAGATTTTCTCCTGCTGGGTATCTTCCCAAAAGAATTAAAAGAATCATACCACAGCAATATATGTGCACCCATGTTTACAGCAGCACAATTTTTAATAGCTAAATCTTGGAAACAGCCTAAGCACCCATCAACTGGAAACTGGATAAAGAAGTTTTTTTTTAAATAAAATTAAGTACTACTCAGCCATAAAGAGTGAGAAACTAGAGACATTTATAGGTCAATGGATGCATATTGAGGCCATACTCTTAAGTGAAATAAATAGGACCCACATGTGTAAATACTAAATAGTTTCTCTGGTGTGAGAATCTCAAAGTGTAAATAAGGATTAAAGTGATTAAAATGAATAATTGATAATTTGACATAGGAAGAAAAGGTTCAAAGGGGTAGGGGAAGTGGTAGGGGAAGGGGAAAGGAAAGAAGTGCAAGGAAAAATTAGGAGAAAAAGAAAAATTTGAAACAACATCTTTGTAAATAGGGAAGGGTGGAGGGGGTGAAGCAAGCACAGGGAATGGGGAAAATATAAGAACCAAGATACATCATGTTCAGGTACATGCACCCAATGATAAATGTAGACAAATTGTATGGCTAAAATGTACCAATAAAAGAAATTAAGCAAAAAAAATTTGAAAGATTGTTGAGCAAAATGCTCATTATACTGTCAATACCACTTGTATAATATCCCCTATAAGACAATCTTCCAAATTGTAATGCCAGAAAAATATGTTTTTTCTTCTTTTTTATGGTAATGAAACTTATATAAATCACACACACACACATAAAAAAAAAAAGAATGTAGATTGAAAGTAACCATAAAAGAGGTAATTGAGGTGTGAGAGTGTGTCTTAGTCAGCTGAGGCTGCCATAATAAAATACCACAGACTATGTAGCTGTAGAAAAAGACATTTATTTCTTACAGACCATGAGGCTGCAAAGTTCATGAAGGTGTTTATGTATTTAGTTCTTTGGTTCTATGAGTCTGAGTATTTTAGATTCATTATATTAAGCAAAATCATGAAGTGCAGGTATTATTCCTATTGTCTCTGACATTTCATTTAATATAGTTTTCTCAAGGTTTATCTGTGTTGTCACACACTGAAAAATTTCCTTCTTTTTTAAGACTGAATAATATTCTATTGAATGTATGGAACAACTTTTAACAACTCATTTTTCAAAGGAAATTTAGATTGTTTCCATATCCTGGCTGTTGTGACTAGTGATCCAATGAATACTGAAGTGCTAATATCTCTTCACTATCGTGATTTCAAACGTTTTGGCCAAATTCCCAGAAGTGGATTGCTAGATCTTATGTTAATTCTATTTTTAATTTTTTGAGGAATCTCTATACAGTTTAATGGCTGTAGATATTTGCATGACAACGCTGTACATTTGTTCTCTTATCTATATCTTCACAAGCATTTGTCTTTAAAAAAAAACACACAATAGCCATCCTGGGGAATATGAGGTAATATCTTATTTTGATTTTGATTCGTATTTCCCAGATGATTAGTGACATTGCGCTTCTTTTATTGTAACTTTTGGCCATTTATATGTCTTTGGAATTACATATCTTGATGAGGTCAGATTTCCCCATAAAGGTGAAAAGCATTTCTACAGATTGAATGCAGAACAGATCTGAGAATCTATTTCCCATTAAGCCACATGTTAAAGAGCTAAGTAAAGCTATAAATAATGTTACCTTGTCACTGAACACAGTATTTCAAAAATATGGTTATTTTAATGAATGTTATTTTAATTAGCAATGAGTTTATGAATTTACCTTTAAATGATGAATAGATATATTGATAGATAAAACTTACATTAACAAAAGCTATGTAAAGTTCTCAATACTTTCTGATAGGGGAAAGGGGTTCTGAGACCACAATTTTCAGGCCTGCTATATTAGATACTTTTAGTCACAAAATCTAATTAAACAAGAAAGAAATTTATTGGCACCAATGAGGGACATGGTGACCCTTCAAGCAATTTTTAAGCATAATTCTCTTCATTGTTCTCTGTGTGTCCTTCAAGCTCTTTTCCTCAGCACATTGGCTGTGGCCTTAGACTCTTCTCTTCCAGTAAAAATATAGATGGAGCAGTTTAAACTCTTGTATTTGCAGGAAAGTTGGTGTTTCACAATCCCTGTCATCTCCCTGAAATTTCATTTGATTGGAAAAGTTTACTTTCCTCTCATCAATCCTGTGCCTGTGAATATAACATGTCCTGACAGTATTTTTTTTATTCATACTTCTGCACTGTAATCAAAGGTGCACTCACTTCCTTTAGAATTATAAGGATACTCTATGGTAAAGACAAAAAGATGCTAGACAGGTGACCAAGAAATCTGCTGTACTGTACTAAGGAATCTGTACTAATTAAGGAAATGTAAACTTTTAAGCAGAAATACTACACATTAGTTAGTAATTTTTGCAATTTACATAGCCTGCTATGTAGGAAATATGAAGTTGAGAACAATGGGGAAAGCAGGGAGACCAGTTAAGAGGTTATTGCTTTAATTCATAGAGTAGGAAATGGTATCTTGATTTAGTGATTAAGCACATTGATGGTGAGAGGAAAACTGATTACTTCTATGCTTGGAGGCTTTGCCAATAAATGTCTAGAGCCTCTGGATTTCAGGATAAGAAAAAAGAGAAAAATAGACTAAGATTTTAAGATTAAGCTGAATTGAGCCCTGGATGATGTCATGTCCCCAAATGCATGTGAATAAGATTAACAATATATTAAGAGAAAGAAAGAATTTTTTTAGGCACACTCTGATTCAGATTTTTATTAAATATTTTAGTAGTAACATAGATAGAATAAATATATGGGTATATGAGTTAGTGATTTACCTTTCCATTAATAGGTCCTACTAAAATTATAGTATTAAAATAATATTGATAATTTAGTGACATATCAACAAAACTCTATTGAATCTACTGTTTCCTGTTTGCAAAGTCTTTTAACAGCTTTATTTCAATGTACCAATATACTTCTTGAAGCTGTCTAGTCTACCTGTCCTTTCTAGGCCACTTGTTCAAAGCAAGTATTCATTAAAGAAACACACATAGGTTATCTACTCTGTGTAAGAAATCTCTCATTAGTTTCATTAGGATATTATTATCTTAGTCTTAGAGCATAAGTAATTAATATTTATGTCTGAGAACATATGTACCATCTGGGAAATCACTTAGAAAAAGAAATACAGTATGTATAATAAAAATTATTATTTTCATTACTATTTCACAACTATACACATGGCCTTTGACTCATAGGAGCTCAATTTTTTTTTGACCATATGAAAATGCAAAACCAAAATTCATTCAATAGAAATCTTTAAAATTAGAATGTTGGTTTCTTTTCTCAAACTAGTTTTCATGATACTAGGCAGCAGCAGGTAGCCATAGCTATGCCTCAAATGGGTTTATTATGCTATAATCTTTTTTATAAATTAAGGAGCAACTATATTGTGCTTGTCCAACACTAGTCAGACACTATGCCAATCACTGAGTGGAAAGTATTAGATGAATGAGTCTTAAAGTTTAGAGTGATTTGCAGCATTAGAACTAAAAATCAAGTGAATAATTAGGAGATATATGATGAAAGAATAAGATTTGAAATTTAATAAGAAGTAGATTTGCTCTATTCACTTCAAAAAAACCTTGAAGACCTTGTCATGAAACCTTTCATATATTGCTCCCTGTGGAAAACTAGTTCATCATTCTACCAATCAAAACTCAATTATTTTTTCAAGCACCAAAACTTCTTTTAGTTAGAAAAATTGCCCTATTCCAGTCCACATAATTTTTCAGTCCATAATAATTTTTATTATTTATCTATAATTTAATATTATGATGTATTTATAAATTATTTTCTTACCATTTTTTTACAATTATTTCCTTTGATCAGCTTCTGTAACATTAATTTGTGTGCAAATGGGAGAAATCAAGCAAAATTTTTATTGGAGGTGAAAATTCAGCTTTACCTAGATCACCTCTGAAAGTCTGGCATATAAAATACTCATTGGATTTCATCCTATCTCAAAACAAATAAGACTGATTTTCTTACTATAATAACCACCATTGATTGCTTAGTAATGCCTACGTGTTCAGTGGCTTAGAATAACCAGGAAGATGTAGCCCCCACATAATTCTGGCTTTGGAAACCTCTGGGTGAGTTAGCTTTAAGAGCATGTTAGTAACCCTGTAAAGATGTAGATACAAGATAGTAGAAACTAACTTATTACAGCCGGGTGGATATATTCATGGAAACAACACACTGTACCCCATAAAAATGTACAATTATTATGTGTCAATTTAAAGAAATCTGGAAGATATATACATAGACTTTAAATGGGATTTGAGTGGATCAGAACAGACAAATGTCTATTACAAATATATCATTTTAATAGTTGCAATACAGTTAATCTTTTTATGCATTTATTATTTTTCTCTTTCAGCAAATTTTCAGATTTTAAAAAGCAGAGTTTGCTAACAATCTATGCCTTTTCATACCTGCTCAGTAATAAGCATTGGACATACTTACTGATTAAAAAAACATTTGTTGACTCATTTTATATTAATTAGCACATATATTTTATGTGCTCTCATGCTTAGATTACAAGTTACTGGATGTTAAAGCTATTACATTGTTGTACAAAAAGGAGAAATTTGTAATTTTCTCATTTGTGTTTCATTTTCTCACTTATATAGGGAAGCCTGCAGCTTCTTTATGAAAATAATTGTAAGATTTCAACTTACCATTCCATACTATTTCCCCTTTAATGTGAGTTTCTTAATATTGATATTCTGTCTCTGCCAACCAGTGTTTGCCACAAGCCATTGGCAAATTAAAATGTCAGGTTTTTTTTACAGAACATTTCAATTATAGTTCCTTCTAATTCTTCATAAAATGAAGACTAAATTTGTCATAAATTGGTTTAAATTTTCAATGTGTGATACTCTGAATATTTGTAAATTATTTTTTTTTTCCTTTTGGACTCATGACTTTGACTTCATTGTGGTGAATTTTGTGTTTAACTTAAAAACTAATCAAACAAACAAAAAATCTGTGAATCAACATTCTTTTGGGTAATGCAAGTGTATCATTATCAAAATATGATTAATTTATGTCTCACTATATTCCTGAAGAGACGATAGTCTGATAAACATAAATAGTCTAGAGATTAAGTTTCCAAAGGTAAGTTTAAGAATTTTTTTTTTATCTAATGACACTGCCCATGCCGGAATCTTGTAAATCACGTTTCCTTAGGTGCAATCAAGTAAGTGATGAAACATTTTCAGCACGAGCCTCAGATTGAATAATTTATCTTATAACTCACTAAAATCAGGTCATTATTAGGTGAAACTTAATTTAAAAAAATCAAAACCAAAAATCAGTGAAAGATTAATTTCCAACAAAATCATCCATGTTTTACTGTACATACATAGTGCCTCAATTACATTTATCTTTATTATCAATTATTTTCAACCTTTAAGATTGAGTAAAAAATCAATAGGATAAGCTTTTCAGTGGCCATGTTAGATACATCATGGACTTTATACTTTTCCAAGTATATTTACCATACATATATATATATATATATATATATATATATATATGTACAAGAATACAATATGTGCATTTATATACTCAGGTTCTTTTGAAAATTTATATTAAATAAATTATTATTGAAAACTTAATGAGGTAGTGAAGGAAAGATAAAAAGGGAGTAACTTGAGGAATAATCTAAGTTTTTATGTAGAAAACAGATTTCGGGATACATCTGTAAGAAAGACATTGTATAATTTTTACTCCAAATATTGTACTGCAAAAATATAAGTTCTAGCATGACATAGAAGGCCACAATCCATTGCAAGACCATTTATCCCCCCAGATTTTGTTGGTAGATATTTTCCTAAACCATAAGTTCAGTTGAAAGGGAAATAAATTTCTCTGTAGCTAAAGCTGGACTTGCTAACAGGAAAAGATGACTTCCCTCCAATTCTTTTAACATGCCCAGGCCTACTTGGGCTTGGCTTCCTCAAACATTTCAGGAAGTTTCTTTGTTCTGCCTTCCCACCATATGCAAATAAGATAAAACTCAGTGCACTCAGTGCACTGTGTTAACCAATGTACCCACTATATGTGAAACTCAATATAACCAATAGTGTTACTTAACCCATAGGTAAACAAAGCATTGAAAGTTTTAACTTTCTTACCAAGGAAATGATGTTAAAAGCCTAGTTCCCGCAATCCCGCCCCTTCCCTATAGGTGTAACAACCCAGCTCTGGCTCAGTTTTTCTGTCTCTGCAGAAATGTCCCACACTGACCCGCCAGTATTAACAATAAAGCTAGACACTTTACCTCCTGGGAGCATCTTCCATTCTCCTGTACTACATGCATTGAGCTGTAACACTAGAGCTGTATATACTTGCTGGGACTTTGCTGCTACACAGTGGTGTATATTTCTTTATTGCTGATTGTTTAAACTTGTGTTTAAGTCCTAAATAAAAACTACTCTTTTCACACACTTTCTAAACTCACCTCTGCACCTAAGATAAATACAAGAGAAGAAAAAATACCAGTGTGAAGGCCATCAACCAAACTAGAACCTGAGTAATTAATGCCATCATTCAATGGCCATATTGACCCAACTATCAAACATGGAAAATAAAACCTGTGATAATTAACTCATGATGTTTTCATTGAGACTATGTTTTTAACAGGAATTTGAAAAGGGCAAAACATTACTAGATCGAGCAAATTTAAAATTAGTCCTTTAGTAATTAGTGTCCTACCCCTAAATAGAATCAATTTCCCCCCTCAGTTTTAAAAGCATTTAGTTTATAACTGTTAAGACAGGGCAAAGGTAGAGCAAAGGCCTCATAGACCCTCATTATAAATTAATAGACAACTTTAGCCTCTGCAGCCAGACTGGAAAGGCTAGACCCCAGCAATTAAAAGCAGCTAGAATTGAGTAATTAGGAAGACAAAAGTGAAGAAACTAGCTCTAGGGAGGTTCCAGGTAGTGTGATTAACATAAGGGTCAAAAATGTACCCTTCACTCGATAGGTCTCCCACTACCTCGGCAGCTATTATGTACAGTAGCTGTCCTCTTCCTATCGTGCCTTGCCCCCTCCCCTGTGTGACGTCACACCAAGATGGTTGCTCCCACCAAAGAACAAACCCTTCTTCCCAGCATGCCCCTGTTCCTGCCTAGAAAGTAACCTAATACTCTCTCACCTCCTACCACCTAGTGACATCACTGGCTCCTCCACTCCCTAGTCACTACCTCACTGAACCCCACCTCAGCCCCTACAAACCCCACCCCAGTCTCTATAAAAGACTCTCCCTGCCCCAGCCATATTGCTTTTGTCTCTCCTTTGTTCAGAGACAGCCCGGCAGATCTATTCCCTAATAAAGGCTTGTTGTGGCCTGGTCTGGTCTTGGTTTTCTATCACCTTCATTCCTCTCTCACTCTCCTCTGCAGCCTTTTCTGTTTCCTCCAGTTTCTGCAGGGCGGTGGCCAATCATTCCTGAGCCCGGTACAACTCCTTCTCCACAAGTTGGATGCATCCATTGAGAGCCACCACATCTCCCTCGGCTTTCTCGCGGTTCTCCAAGCCCTCGCGCTCGCCATCCCGCTCGTGCTGCAGGCCTTGTGGGCAGTCCTCCGCGTTGTCCGCCTGCTGCTGCAGCACCTGGATCTTGCGCTTCACCGCCTCCAGCGAGTTGAGCCCGGCCATAATCTTACACTCCACCAAATGACAGGGAAAGGTCTCATGGCTAGAAGAAATCCAAGGTTAAAATGAAAGACAAGCTAGGGAGCCAGTCAGATTCCAGGAGCCTACATAGGAAGAAAAAAACTTTGTAAGAAGAGCTGGTGGCCAGAGCCCAGGAGCAATTCACTTTTGAATTCTCCCTGCTCTTTCCAAATAGCTGCCTGTTATCTCTGGTTGACTTCTTTCCCATCTTCAAATAAATTATTTTCTTTTACTTTAAATCCAAGCTCTTTAATTCGTTATTGATTGATTTTAGGAACCCTGGGACCTGATTTTTCCAAGAAAGCAGTGGTTTTCAGACTATGCCTGGATATTACATACCTAGATTGCAGGAATTACTACTTAGGCTTCAAATAATCCCTCATGTTATGTAAGTAGCCTGTTGAAATAAAGGACACTGTTATATTCTTGTGAGAGAGCAAACCACTCCATATGGAATTGGGCAACTATGGGTTAATTGTGTAAATGGGTAACTAGTAACTATGCTTTTTATGAAATGCACCTGAGTAACCATGACAGCTTCTATAACGTGTTACCAAAGGAGCATAAAGGACTTAGAAAACCCTGCCAGAACTCTCCCCCCTCCCTGCTGCTCTGCTTTGTGTAAATCCTGCTTGTTATATTGAGGGAAACACTAATGAAATTAAGATTCATAGATGTAAACAGAAGTATATAAAGAGGAGTAAACTTCTATTCAGGGCTTTCAAGGCAATTTGAATCTCTTAGAGCTGCTGGCTAATAAAGCCACTTTGGTCCTATCTCCATGATAGAGTGCTTTGTCTGGGGTCCTCACATTTTCTTGCTTTACTTAAACTTTCAACAGGATTCAGTACTGAATCTCCACCCTATAAAGGTTAATAGATCAGGGAATTTTGCACCATTTCCTATCTTGCCTTAAAGCATAAACTTATATTTCTCCATTTCCCATTTTGAAAATTGCTTTAGGAGTTTACAATGTTGAACATTATTGGAGTCCTGTTGATATAGAATATATGATATGTGAACCTCCAAATAATATAAGGGAAATACTACAACTTCCAACCAACCAGAAGACTAAAACTCTGAATTTATGCTCTCCAAAATCAAAGAGTATACTCTAGGAACAACAGATTAAGAGTAAGAAGAATTTATTAAGAGAAAGATAGCTTCTCTAATAGAGACAGAAAGGGAGCCAGGAAAATGAGTTGCCTACTGACACTGCTTCTCAAGGATATTTTATTGAGTAAAGCCGTGAGGTGAGGTGAGTTCAAAGTGGGACAAAACTCTAGTCAACTAATAAGATTACAAGTATACTCTCTTAGGTAATATGATCCAATGGGAAATCATAAGGTATTTATGAGGTGGGATAATACCATGGTCAACCAATAAGATTATAACAGATATAGTCACTTAGGTAATATTGATTAAATGGGAATCAAATGGGGCAGCAAATCACATAGCAGGTAGGAATGGGAGAGGTTTTGGTACCCTCTCAAGGTAATTGATGCCTATTTAGAATATCAATCACTGCTATTTATCTCTAGGGAAAGTATGTGAGTGTGCTAGTTCTTTTTTCTGAAGCCTGGCCTTCAGTGAATGTGCCTCTGGCCACAATTTTCTTCTGTTCTGAGGGCTCAGCGATGTCTGACTAGCTGTAATCTTTATAACTAACTTAGCTGTCTACAATACTGTGATCCTGTAGTGATAATTAAAGAGAGGCCCTTACCCTTGTGTTCCCCATCTGATTTTAAATAATACTCTTTAGAGGGCCTGCTGTGAGATGTGTCAAAGCCTGGGCCCCTGAGGGTGTCTGAGAGCATCTGAGGACACAATCCCATCATTTAGTCCAGGTGCACAATGGGGTTTCATTATATAATAATGAATAGGTATACACAACCATGCATGTGACACACAACCTGCAAGGACACCCAGAATGTTTTGTCTTACTATGTTTCAGTAAATTGACAAAAATTACTATAAGTGCTATGCTGGAAAATAAATTTTGCTCTTGCATTTTTGTGATGTCTGCTCCAAGCATGTTCTTTTCTTTGAAAATCTCATCTGACTGGGCCTCCTTTTAGCCCACTGGACCAACAATTGGCATAAAAAGCAGGATGGTCAGGTGAGTGTTCCCACTACTATGTCTGGGGAAGCAGCATGGGACAGTGGGAGGAACCCCAGGGAGTTACTGTAATGCACCCTCCAGCCTCACTTTGGCTGCTGGTAGCAACTTTCTTGGCAGCTTGGAAATCTCCTGAGAACTGGGAGGCAGTCCATCTGACACCTGTAGATGTTTTACATGCCTTGGAAACACTGGAGACACAAATTTCTCTCCCCGAGCATGAATTATCAGGGAAAATGGTTTGGTTGTTTTTCAGTCGCTTGCACCAAGTGAAATAGGAAGCATAAGACCTTGTCCAATAGGTGAACCAATTCCAGGAAACCAAAGATAGCTTGGAGCAATGCACAGCAGCTTCAGAAGCTATACTGAAGGAAGTAGGGAGTGCTACCTCCTCTTGGAGCATAAATCCCATACACCATGAAAGCCCCCTGGTGTTCCAGGCATGATTCATTGTCAAGAAAATGGTGGAAGTAGAAGAGCTCTTGAGCCAAGAGGAGGGACCAGAGGCTCTACCTAGGTCTACCCACCACAGAATGTATATGATCTACACAGCCACAGGGCTGAAGGAACTGGAGAAACAATTGAAGGAAAGGGTGGGTGAGACAGTGCCTACCTGCTTGCTATGGCTCTAGGATGAAGGGCCTGACAACATGGAGGTAAACTGCTAGGAAATGGCCCAATTTCCCAGCATAGCTGGTACCCCCATGCACCCGATTTTGCAGAATACACAGGCCCATGGAATGGGCGATCATGCTACGATATTTGGCTGATGGCAGTAGCCTGCATGCTTTGACCAAACTCAAGTGACTTGCCAGAGTAAATCATGAAATGGACAACTTACCTGGACTCGGTAGGTTTGCTGCATGAAATGGGCATGTGACAGATGATATTTGATGCTCACTATAGTAGCCCTGATGAAGAACTTCTCACAGCACACATGAAAGATCTGGTCCAGAAGCCCAACTGGCACATTTGGCACAGTGACAGCCCTACCAGCACCTTTTATAGATCAACTGATTCATGATACAGCTATTAACTTTATTTTCCTTTTTATTTTTTATTTTTTGGTACTGGGGATCGAACTCGGGACCTTGCACTTGCGAGGCAGGTGCCAGAACCACTGAGCTAAATCCCCGGCCTCCTTTTTATTTTTGAAGTTGTTATTTTTTATACAAAAACAAAAATATTATAAAGTTTTTTGTTCATCTTCATTCTTTTATACCTTTAATTACTTCAAATACTGGTTTTTGAACTTAATTAATAATCCTGTTTGGTTGAATTTTCTTATTATAGTATTTTAAAACTTTTGATTGTTTCTTGAAGGGATAGTCAATGCCATTGAATCAGAAAGAGTTCCACTGCCTTCTTCCAGGCAATTCAGGAGTTTTTCACTAGACCTGTACTAGTTGTATGTTATTTTTGAACAAATGTATTGTGCATTTTGCAGAATAAATAAAGTCAAGCCCCAAACCTGCAGCAAGAGCAAAAATGCATGTTTTGTTTCTTATTACTTTTCACAGGAAACATATATTTACCCAGACTCCTGGGCAGAAAAACTCTTATCAGCTTTTAGACTTCTTTCCTGGCGCATTTTAAGGATTTCTGATTTGCGTTAATTTGAAGATCAATGAAAGAAAATCTTGGATATATATGTAAGGATGCGCAATTCCACTGTCCAAAAGATACACATTCTCAAGGTCTCATGCCTTGTCCCTAACAGGATACTGAAACCCAATTAATCAATAATATATCCATACATTTATATAAACACACATAAATGAAGCAGAAAAAATGACCTTTTCCTTATATCACCATTTCAACTCATAAATGCCAAAGAAATATGCAATTAGAAAAACTAATTTCCACCATCATATATATAATGGGTTAAATGACATCAGTGGACAGATACTCTAAAGAGCTGACAATTCACTCGAAGGGGAAAATAATCATTTCACAGTTGAAAAATGCCAGCAGCCTATTCTAACTTCAGTAATCAATGTGAGTTTCACCATAATTACATAGTAGCATAACATGCTTTTTCACTAAAAGTCCACTTAATATCTATGACATTTTTGCCAAAATTGAAAAAAATAGCTATCTAAATACAATAAGAATTTAAAAATTGGGGAAACCTAAATGATAGAAGGCTACAAAACACTGATATTACTCATGAAAATGTGAAGCTCATGAAACAACAAAAGACATCCCAATTAAACATAAAACATACTGAATCGTTCCCTCTTTCAAGGAGTAAAGATGTAAAAAGGTCATTATAAGAAAAATTGACTAAGTTTGAATTTGGGCTGTGGATTATTGTAATCAATGGCATTGAATGTTAAATTTCTTGAGTTTGATAATCTGTGCTGTGAAAGAGAATAGCCTTTTGTTAAGAAAGGTTTACTAAAGATTTTAAGGATAAGGTAGCATGAAAATTGCAACTTATACTCAAACATTTTAGAAATAAACACATAGATTTATATTTTTTATATAGTTGTATATACACAATATACACAAACATATAAATATATGTGTGTTTAGATAAATAGAAAAGGAGAAAGCAAATAGCCAAAATGTTAACAGCTGCCAAACAGTATTGCTTTGCAAATTTCCAATCCATTTCAACTATATTAAAATCTAAATAGAGAAAACCTTAACTTATAAATCAACAGAATTACATAGCATTTTTAAGTTTCTATTTGTGTTATGCTTTCTTTCTTCAATTTCCAGGGTCAGTATGCACTTCACTTAAGAATGTTACCCTTTAGCTTTTTATTTCTTCTTTGCTTTTAGTAACACATTTCTTGTCTTTATTATAAATATGGCAATGTATTTTTTTCTTGCAATAGTTTATTCAGAATTTCTAGAATTTTATAAATACTAGTGGTCCATGTTTTCTGAAGGAGACGTGTCCTTTGTTTTTCTATTTTCCTTTTTATGTACAATTTCCCTGACTCCCTGCATGGAGGGAGATCCCTGCAGAGTAAATTTATCTCTTATTAAGATATAATATTAATAGTTTACTTATTGAGAGACTATGTGCTGGCTCATCTTGATTCACAGTCTGTTTTTATCCTGCACTAGTGCTGTGACAAGAATTGAGCTTCTCTAATCTTCTATCTTCTCATAGGCTAAATGAGTATAAAAATAATTATCCCATAAAACCAGTAGAATAGAGGATCATTCAAGGATGACAGAGAAGGATGAGATTAGAATAGGTGAACTGTAAGTTCTTGCAGAGAAATGTGATCTATGTTAGAGCCCAGAATGGCTATAACATTAAGGAGATCATTTGAAGCCTATTGTCTGGTTGTTAAAAATAAAATGGTGTGATAAGAACTACTGAAAGCAGTGGTAGGCTATTTGTGTTCATCATTTAACATTAATCCAGATGACAAATAATTATGGGTCCACATTTCTATGTCAGGTAATTATTCAGAGGATAAGTGAACGAAGCCTGAAATCGCGTAAGAGAGATAGGAAAAAAGAGAAAAACAGAAGTCTTCTGGAAAAGGAATGGCAGGATAGCTCACATTGAAACTGGATGATTAGAGGAATTAGTAAGTGAAAGATGGTGGCCACTATTTAAATATGAGAGAGCAGAACCCATGGTTGTCACTAACTACAGAATAAAAATTAGGAAAAAAAACCTGAAATGAAAATATGGAAGGTGGCAAATTTTTACAAATATTTATAGACTTTGCAATATTTTAAAAATGTATGCCTCAAGTGCTCAGGGTAAAAACTCAATTCCCATGATGAAAATGTTAAATTAATACTAACTATATTTCATCTCTTTTCTCTACATTCATGTCCTCATTTTTGTAAATTACATTGTTTATATTTCTTTTTTTTTAAGAATAAAAAATATTTATTGAGGGAGAGAGAGAGGGCTCCTGAGAGACAGGAGGGGACCCAGAAAATGGGTTGTTGTGGACTGCACTTTACAGAAGAAATTTTACAGAGCAAAATCACAAGGTGGGTGCAAAATCACAAGATAGATGCAAAATTACGAGGTGGGTACCCACAGGACAAAACTATGACCAACCAATAAGATTACAAGTTTAGCCACTTAGGTAATATTAATCCAATGGGATAGCAGGTCACATACAGTGGACCCTTGACTTACAAACTCAATTCATCCACAAGGGTTGGTTGTAATTCAAGTTGGTTGTAAATGAAGACTATTTTTCCCATAAGAAATAATAGAAATACCCATAATGCATTCCAAATCTCCCAAAGCACCCATTAGCTAACCTTTTCATAATGAAAAAGGGTTGTATAGCTAAGAGACAACCTACAATGTTGGAAAACACTCTTACCAGCTGTTCCTCAGATAAAGGACCACCATCTAGAATACATAAAGAACCCCCAAAAAATCAGATCCCCCCCAAATTTAAAGACCTAATTCAAAAATGGGCATTCGAAATGAACAGGCATTTCTCAGACAAAGAAGCAAAAGCAGCAAATAAACATATGAAAAAATGTTCAACATCACTGGTCATTTGAGAGATGCAGATGAAAACAACACTGAGATTCCATCTCACTCCAGAAAGAATGGCAGCTATCAAGAAATCAACCAATAACGAATACTGGCAGGATTGTTGGGAGAAAGGAACCCTTCTCCATTGTTGGTGGGAGAGCAGACTGGTGCAACCAGTGTGCTTACATACTCTTCTCTGGCATTGCAAGTCTTTGTTTACAACAACACAAGTAGCCAGCATTCAGGTCATAACTGAAGAATTTGGTCATAAATTAAAAATAAAATTCTGGTTGTAATCCAAGTTGTTCATATGAGGCTGGTCGTAAATTGAGGGTTCACTGTACCTCTGAGTCTTTGGCCTGCTGATTACAAATGACTATCAAATTGTACAAGATTCTGTCTCATCTGCCTCTGTGTGGGACACATCATGAGGTAGACTCCACAAATTCTCTTCATCATCCCTCACCAGAGTTGCTCCAAATGAAGAATGTGGATTATTACCACTGACCAAGGGCTCCTTCTCGGTAGGGAAGGCTCATCCTGGCACGGGCAGGGGCAGAAGCAGCAGGCGGTCCGCAGCCAGGTCCTCAGCCCCATAGAGAGTGAAGGTCCTTGCGCGCGCGGGAACCTGGGACGCGGCCACCCCAGCGTCTTTGTGCGGGGACAGTGGCAGCCACTGTATGTCGGGCCAGTCAGTGCGCCTCACACCGAGGCTGGCCGGGGACGCGGACGAAGGAGGAGGTGCTCCAAGGCCTGGGGGTGCAGGCTGCACTCCTCCCTGCCACTTAGATTTTGTTTGGAGCTTGTGTTTTGATAGAGCTTTTTTTCTTCCTTTCTTTTAATTCCCCGGGCGCAAATTGGAGCGCGTGCGTCCGGGAGACAACCTGCTGCTGCCCTCTAAGGACAAAGCTGGGACTCCAAACCTACATCGTTTATATGTCGCACATAGACAATTTGTTTAGCAACCATCATTTTCTAGTTCTTTAGATTTCTCTGAATCAGTATACATTGACTTTTCAAGTTTCTTAATGAGGATATACACTGATTATATATATATATATATATATATATACACACATACATACATATATATGTATTTAATCTTGTATCTTTTTATAGTTAGTCCATGAGTATCTGTTGTGTAGATTCACCTTTAGCTTTTAGGCACATTTTTTTCCTACTCCATCAAGAAAAACCTCTTGTTTGAAAACAAAATCACTTTACCGGGACATTTAAATTTGGATAGGTTACAGTATAATAAAACAAGAAGTATTCTTTGTTATTTAAAACACCTTTGTGATCTCTTATGCTCAGTGGCCATTAAAGACCAGCAGTGGCTTCTGTTCATTATCCTCAGTTATGAGCTCAAGACTGACAAATTGAGATTGAACAACACAAAAAGCCAGCTGCTAGCTACATGTAATCATTTAATTTATACTAATCGAAAATATATTCAGAGGTATTTCCTGAATCATACACACATTTCAAATGTTCCACAGTTATATGTAGTTAATGACCATTTTATTGGAAAGCACCATTTTATTTAAACACATTACTCATCAATCACATTGAGTGATATTCTACTGGGTAATGCTCCACTGGGAAAACTGGCTTGAGCTCCCCCTTGGGAGTGTTACAGGTGCTTCTATTCTCAATTGATGGGTCGTATGGCTCTACTTAAAACCAAGAAGATCAGTGTGTTTCGATTATTTGACCTGCAGTGGAGAAAATTATTTGTAGAATATTTGTTGACATTTTTAGAAAGTAAAGATATTGACTAATTTGATGAATAGAATTTTTGAGGGACAAAAATTTCCCAAAATATTCTTGAAAATTATATCAAATTTTTGGCATAGATTTTGGAGAAAAGCCTGAAATGACCCTTTCCACACAAAACCCCACTCTCATATAGTTCTAGTTTAGCTCTTTTGTTTTTTTTATTTCTGCTGGGCTGGCTATGTGCAGGGAACAGAGAAAGCGGACGTTACTAGAACCTCTGCAGTAAGTCTTAGTCTCCTTTGAGCCATGGCAGTACAAGGCAAATTAACTTATTATAGAGGAAACGTCGAAAAAATGAGATTTGGAGAAGAAGCTGAACTTTGGGCCTGATCAGTGCTGCTCTGGGCACCAAAGACCAAAACCCCTGACCGCACCTTTTATTCAATACGTGGGGAGAAACAAATGTAACAAATGAAATACAGAGAGTTCAGTACCTCACATAGGAATAAACAAAGTGTAACAAAAGACTCGGGGGAGGTGGAAATCCAAGAAAAATGAGGAACTATGCAGATGAAGATTTGGTTCCTCCCAGGATGTCTTCTGGCACTGTAATCTTGTCCTGGAGCATCACAGCATCACCGGATCATTGAGCTCTCAGTTGTGACTCGAGGCCAAAATGGAATTATGCCTCGAAATGCCATAGCTGGCCTGTAGGCAGGAGAATTAGGCCTAATCAAATGGTTTTTCCTTAAGATTATGTAGCATCGCCCCCTACAGCTATGTGTTCTCCATTTTTTGGAATTCCATGATTTAATGAGGAATGTATTGAGTTTGTTGTTCTGTAGCAATTTTCATCCTTAAAATCAGTAGATTATGTTCATATTAATTCAAACTTCTCATATTTCTGAATAGTTCCTTATATCATGGAAAATAACTATTAATACATTTAATTAATGATCAGCATTTATCACTTCACTTTTTTTAGTCTTACTGGAAACTTTCCTCTTTATGCCCTATGATTATTAGCCAGTCCTTCAGATCAAAAATGTGGTTTTCAGCTGATTTAGCTCTTTTTCTGTTTTTCTGTACATATTAAATGGTAATTTGCAGTTTTGATTTGTTTCTGTTAATTTAACCCTTCAAATTTGTGATGTTTGTAAGTAACGTTATCATTTTATGTTTGTGCATTTCTTCTAATAAATGTATATTAATTAGCTCTATATTAGACTTGAACATTTAAAACATCAAGTATTTGCTTTATGGTACTTAGTATCTTCTTTTTCTATTTCTGTTTTATCTCTCTTGTGCCCTGCTGTATTGTCTCTCAATTTTCAACAAATCTTCTTTCTTTGCCTCTACTTCCTTTCCTTTTCTGATTTTTCCTTGTTTTCTTTTTCCCCTCTCCTATTCTTTTATTTCCTTTGTAGGTGTTAAAGAATTTTTTTAAATGTTTGTATTGTAGTTAATTCTGTCAAGATACTCTACCAACTAATCTATGATTCATATTTCTTCCCTTCAGAGCTGCAACTTGAGGTCTGGAATGTGCTCTCTATTACCATATTTACAACCTGAGTGTTAAAGAAGAAATGGAGTTAAGGCTTCTTGCTTAACTCTGTAGAGAACTAGAATGCCTGCTTTTCTTCTAAAGCCCCCTAAAATGTGCATATTAGAACATTTTGTGCTCTTGTAGAGCTATACTAATCTTTTAGGGTCATTACCTTCATTCTTGTTGGTTGTTTTTTTTTTTTTTTCTTTGGTATTGGGGATTGAACTTGGGTCCTTGTGCTTGCAGGGCAGGCTGAGGAACCACTAAGCTAAATCCCCAGTCCCATTACCTTCATTCTTAATCTTATAATAATTGATATAAAAATAGAATGTTCTACTTGCACAAGTTTCTTTTTCAGAGTCTCCATTTTGAGATATATATATATATAATATTAATATATAAAATACTTTATTATCTAAAGATTTTTCTCTCTTATTTCTCAGGTCTTTTGTCCATGAGAGTTAAATCTTGGGAGTTGAATTTAAAGAGAAAGTTATACTTCATACAAATCCATGCTAAAATCTGCTGTTACTCTGATGCATTTTTTTTTGGTATTTGAGATTTTCAATATTTAATTTTCTTTTATTTGATTTGATTTGAAATTTAAATTCTCTTATATGAAATTCATTTTTATCAGATAAAGAACATACAGCAAGAAGATTTATGTATCACTATTCATCACCAAACAAGGTATGAAGAACAAAATTCAGAATGTCTTTATGAGGATACATCTATATCTACAGAGTTGAAATATCCTGCATGATAATGCAATGCAAAATAGTATAGAGGAGGGATTGGTGCTTCAAGTAACTGTTATTTTTCAATAATATAATAGTATAGAAATTGAGAGTATTTCTGTAAGAACAATTGTCTCAGTTTCAATAAATGATTATGTATATTTTGTATCTAAAATAAAAATAATGACATTTTTGAGGAAATAGAAATGTTCTATACTTCTGTCAAAAGACATAAAAATTTAAATCAGTATTGGTGATCTAAATTTGATGGAAAAATGCCATAGAATTAATAAGACAAGAAATGTTTCTTTGACCATCCTTTGTATGTAAATAGGCACACTTCCAAATTCAATCATATTGTGAATGTTTACAAATGTTAAAGAAGACTTCATAATAACAAGTTAAATAAGATATGTGAGCCCTCCCTTTGGGTGAAATAATCCACTAGTTTGCCATGAATTTAGCTATGGCCATCAAAGTTCCCTCATGTCATTAAAATTGTGCAGTTTTCATAATTTGTAATAAAATATAAGCTCAGAAATTAAAAAGTGAAAACATAAAGCCCAGTTCCAATCTGAATAAATCCCAGTTTTCATGAGTGTAGACAGAAATATCAACACATACATTAATTGCAAATTCACTCTTCTGAGACTTGTAGGTTGGAATAATATCTTAAAGATGAAACAAAAATCTTAAAATAGTACTTTCTAATAAGAATTTCTTATTATTATCCATAGTAATGAGAGCTCAGAAGATTCACTACCAATTGCTAGAAAATGGTTTGTGGAAAGTGTTGGGCATTCATTTTAAATTCTTTCTCAGCATTATTGCTGATATTAATAGAGCTCCCTGTATGGAACTAGGACATAGGTGGGTTGAAAAAAGTGTGAGGTGGATGATAAGAAAATAAACACCAAGGCTTTTAGTGAGATGAACTAGTTTTAGACATTTTGATATTATTTTTTCTGACTTTCAGGAAGCTATTTCTATTATAAATGTTCCTTTGTCAGTTGATTAATAAAAATTTTGATTATCTCCTCAAATTTCCACGTTTTAGGGAGCAATTTATAGCTAGAGTCTGTAAGTGAATCATCTTTAATGTTCCAGTAGGAAAGTATACCAACTTGGAAGAAAATTTCTTGTCAATGTCTAAGAAATAAACAGAGGGAACCAAATTCTTCCCCTTATCCACTTAAGCAATACTACAAAAATAGTAGATGCCTCTGAAGTCATACTGACATCATTTTGTTTACCAATGACTAAAGGAATATCATTTTGGTATTTGTAGACTTAATGTTACCTAAATCTATGCCTGTCTTTGAGTAGGAACCTATATAGGTTCAAAGTCTCACTATCATACAAAAAAATCCTCTTCAGAGGCTAAGATGTGAGAGAAATGCCTCTTTGGTATGCATATATTCATCACAGGAGAGATGTGTCTCTTTGAGCATGAAGTGGTGTGTAGGACCAATAATGTGAAACTTTCACTTTTATGCTTGAATTAAAATATTGCTCTGGGCTCTTACCCCACTCAACAAAGCACAGACTTTTATTTGGTGTCATTTTTATTGCTGCTTTGCAAGTTCTATTTTATTCTTGAATAAGGAAGTCATGCTGTGAAGTAAAGGCTCTGTTCACTTAAAAGTACCTAAAGTCTTTGCAAAATGGCTTTAAAGCTCGTTCTGCATCAGCTGAGCATGGTGGAATTTATATAATTGTCAAAGTCATGGATTTCACCTTAAAGTCTAAGTAAACCAACAGAGTTCCAGAAATAACCCACCAAAATTTTCTGTAAGTATTTTATGCATCTTTATATAATATTACTTTAGCTCTCATAAGACCCTTCATGGTGAGAAAATGGTCACTTAATTTATGTTGTGAAAGAAGCAGTAGGATGTGCATTAGTGGGTGAGCCTGTCTCCTATGGTTCTGGCTGTATATGAATCAAGTTTTCGTCTATCACTTTACGGAGAGCAAGATAGTCTTAGAATCTGCAAAAGGGCTTTATGAGGACCCTGCTTGTGCTAAAAACTTTTAGAGCTCATTCTGTGCTGAGATATTTGAGAAGAGAATGAACACTATCTCTTTCATCCAGTAGTTATAATTGTCAGTCCATAAAGCTACTGCTTTTTCTCTCCATGTTTGTATTTGTGTTCCCCAGGGGTCTAATAAAAAAAAAAAATTTACAGTTAGAGAAAAATTTTAAAACCTCTAGAAAAGGTGTACATTTAATTTGATAACACTGGCAAGGACATTCTATTTTAGTAACTTCTTTTAAATCTGTTAATTGCTTGGTTATTAAACTAATATTATTTTAATAATATCACATATCAATATTTGGATTCATATGTCTTCCCAAATATAACACATTTGGTACAATATCATTTAATATAAGTTGTGAGTGTATTTGGCTGTGCATAGCAGTTATTTAAATAAATGAAAGTTTTATCTTCATAGATAATTTACAATTTGGGCATGAGCAGCTATGGCTGTTGTTACCCCTGGTCACAAGCCAGGTTCCCTTCCAGGCAGGAAAAAGACGGAAGCTGAGACCTGAGAGCTACAAAAATATATAAATTCATTACTTTTGATGCTTTTTTTTGGTTGATAATTAGAATGTATTTTTAATTTATCTTAGAAGGTAAAAATTCAGCTTTTCACCACTCAGTATAATGTTAATTATGGGCTTAATTTATGGCATTTAGTGTTTTGAAATTCTTTCCTTCTAGACCTAAATTGTCCTGATATTTTATTATGAAAAGATAGTCAATTTTTTAAAATGCCTCCTGATCTCATCAAGGTGATTACATAATTTTTGTTTTTTATTTTCTAATGTGATGCATCACATTTATTGATGTACATAGGTTAAACTACCCCTATGTCCCTAGGATATAACCTATTTATTCATAGTGGATGGTCCTTTTAATTTGCTGCTTAATTCAATTTGCTAGTATTTTGCTGGGTATGTTTGCATTTGTGTTCATCAGGGGTATTAGTCTGTGCATCTTTTTGGAGTGTTCATGTCTGGATTTGACAGCATTGTTTGCCTCAAAAATGAGTTTGGAAGCAACTTCTCTCCTTCAGTTTTTTGGGGGAGTGAGTTTAAGAAGTATTGGATTTAGTTTGTCCTAATTTTCTAAAAAATAGTATCAGAGTAAATTAGAATTTGGGGGTTTCCCCCTGCAGTTTCCCTCTGATACAATGTCCCTCTGTCAGTGAATATCTGTTTATTTTTCACTGGCTAAGTTATATTTATACCTTGTATGTTTAATAGCCTATTTTATAAATTACTTCTCAAAGAATAAAAGGAGAAATATTAAGAATAAAAGTTACAATACTTGTCAAATTATTAAAACTCTGTATACTCTATAAATCTCAGCATAATGATGGATTCATTTGTACTAGCAGTAAATAATGGAAACTAGTTTGTAAAATTGTTTTTAGTTTTTCAGCTGACAAGATAGAAAAAGTATATTAATTAGATGCAGAAATGATCATAGTGATTATGTTGATAATATTGAGCATTAATTATGCTTACTTAAGAGCAATATTGTCTCCTTTTTAAAACAGATACATGTTCTAAATGGGTACAGTTGAAAATTTTCATATCTCTTGTAGTGTTTATTTGTTATTATACAAACTTCCAAAGGAGGTGAATTAATGTTAGAAAGAATATTTGTAAATATATAACATTTAGATGGACAAAAGTTTTAGTAGCTGCTCTTGGTCATTCTTTTAAAATCTGTGTAGTATTTAATAGTCACAAACCCAGAGAAAATCCTCCTGTAGGTATTTGTATTTTAGCTCCAACAAAGGCATAGTGACATACTTTGTTATACTTCCTTCCTGAGGCAAATATGTCTATGGAATCCTTTTTCCAGCTTTGGTTTATTCTTCCTTATATATGCCATACATTTTTGATATGTAACTTTTTTTCCACCCCTAAGTCATTCACCAAACACCACTTTTCTTCATGATCTGAAAAACCTTATAGTTTCTGTCATGAACTTTATTTCCTCCAACTTCTCCATTCTAATGATGTAGACGTTTCCAGTGCCACTCTGTTCATAAAACTTCCTCTTACCCATCCTCCCTGTCAGAGTCCCTGAATTCTCTGCTATTTACTCCTGGATACCTCTCAGTCTAGGACATTTAACTTCTGTCTCTGTCATCACATGAACTTCCATTATAGCCAAATTCAACACTTTAATAGTGCTCATTATAAATATGCTATAAAATAATGCTGTAGGAAGGCTGAGATTTTATTAGTGCCGAGTCACTGCTGGCTAGAGCTAATAATAATACCTCTGCTCCAGCCAGGGCCAGTTCAAGGCATGACTGTCCCCTCACATTATTGCTGGCTGTATTCTCCATGTTAATTGGTCATTTTTTTTTTTTCTATTAAGCTTAGCAGCTGTCATTCTTTGGTTGTATTTGACTATACATTTGCAAACAGGTGAAAGGTTTCTTAGTGATTATCTCTCTCCTTACTTGATATTTTTATTTTCTTCTTCCCTATACTCCTTTGATTTAAGAAACTCTTCCCCAGTAGGTCCTCTCAAAAGTTTTTTTGTCAATCTAAAGTAGAAATCTTTTACTTGCTTTTTACAGCAGAAAATAAGAATAATAAGGAAGAGGAAGATACCTCCATTTTATCACCAAAATAGTCTTATTTCTCTCATCATTACATTTAAGCTTCCTAAATAAATTTTCTTTTCTGTCAGCTACAGTTTTTCAGTTTATATTTCCTCTATAGCTCTATAGAATTGTATTTCCTTCCTTATAAACACCTTTAAATTTTTCTATAGCTTTACCTGTAATTTTCTCCCTTAAGACACTACTTTATTTTCTTTCATCTTTTAAATTTTCCATTCCTGACTATTCTTCTCCAAAACCTGCCTTGGCTTCTGTGGTACTGTTTATATTTTTGTTCTTCTTTCTTTCTTTCCTTTGTCAGTTCCTTACATTTGTTTGTTTCATTTTTTTAGAAACTTTACTGATGTTAGTGAATAATAAACTATAAAATTTGCATTTTCAGAATAAGACATCAATTTTTCATCATTATTACCTAATGACTTCTCTACTTGGTAATGCATTTGTTATCTCTCTTGACCCTAATGATGATTCTTCTGAACTAGCTTATCTCCATTAGCATTCCCCAGCCTCACCATTTATTTGGTGCTTTTTATTGAATTGTGTTTATTCAACTTTCTTTTTAGGGTACCCCCTATTCAGTGACTAAAACATTTTATTATAAAAAAAATCCTTTAAGATTTAAAACACTGTGTATATTTCTGTAGTTATCACCTTATTGTACACACCTATTTTCTCATGTATTTGATATACCATTAATTTTCTTCATATTTTAATTAATTCTATATAAAGAAGCCAGAATCAACTGTATCTAATAACAACAATATTATTACAATAGTCAATGAGCACCTTAAGACTTAAGACTCCATTAGATTTTAAATGTTATAGCCCAAGCATTATTAAAATGGTCAAGAAAATAACTGTCATCTCCCTTAAGCATCTTGCTCATATCACCAAACTAGTATACATAATCAAACCAAAATCACATTCAAAACTTCTTTCTCTCAAAATTAAATTGCTGTTACCCTCAAGATTTAATTCTGTGTCCTTGATATTTATGTATCATGAAATGAACAGAGATTTTTCATAGAGAAAATGTTCCTAAGTTATATGTAGGGTATAAATGTTAATAATCATTCAATAAGTAATGTTATTGACACAAATTCTCTACTTCAACTGTCAGCAGTCTAGCAGATTCAGAACAAAATATTTTGTAATGTAGTCACACCTATATGTTTAACCTCAACACACTTGCAAAAATATGTTTTATTATGGAAATATGAGCAAGTGAGAGTTCACCTGACTAAAATTTTGCCACTTACAGACTTGCAACTATGTGGAACATGGGCTATATATAAGGAAGCTGAGATAATTTTATTTCTACAATATGCTTTCTGGGGGAAAAATAGGTTGAATTTTGGTGAAAAATTGAATCAAAATCTTTACAAGGAAAAAATTAACCACAGCTCTATAAACATGAAAGCTTACCTGCTTCCAAAACTAGCCTTAAAACACCAGTAATATTTTGAGTTTGCATATGTAAATGCTAAGCAACTTAAAGTATCTCATCTACTCGGAAAAGGTAATATTTAAGATTGTCATATTTTGTATATATTTTAAAAGTGCTACCTGTGACTTATGTTAGTAGTTTTAGTAGTTGGCTAAATGAACAAATTTAACTCTATCAGTTTAAAAGTAAATTATTCTCATTCGTTCCTAAAAAGATTGGGAAAATGTAATTTTTTATTAATTGGCAACTGATTCCATCTTCACATGTAGGCTCGGGTTCTAGTTTATCTGATTAAAAAATTTAATATTGCAGTATTTACTCCTTTTAAGTTGTTCAATTGGATGTTTAATAAAATAAGATAGAAATTGTTTTGTACTGTAGTGGAAACTTTCATATTTCATGTTTAAAAAATAGCAAGAGCCTATATGATCAAGCTATCTAAAAACATGATATCTATTCAGTTTCCTAAGGTTATAATGACCTACAAATATTTATTATTCTGTTTCTTTAAGAACACTATTAACAACTTCTACTTTAGCTAAAATTCTTTCTACTTTGGGTACTCTTCCACATAGAGTTGAAAAACCTCCCATAATAGGGTAATGAATGAAAGGAAGCTTCCTATAATATGAATAACTCAAAGGGAACAATTTGAATATAAGTGGATATGTGAAATTTTAGCCCATTGTGTAGGAAGTAGGAGGGAAGTATTTGTATGAAATATGTTCTACACAATCCATGAAATAATCAGACTTTAATTAAGTCAAAAAACTTTTCAATGAGAATTGTTACCTTGGAAATTATTATTAAATTGTAGTCAATTCTACTTAGTTTATGTGTTTAAAATTTTAAAAACTTATGTATTATATACACTTTGGTATAATGCTTCAAATTCATAAATATTTCAATGCTAAGGAACAGTAAATTTACAATTTTTTTGAAAATTATGATGGAAGGTTGACTAATATATCCAGTTTCTCATTTTTTCTATTTGGTTAATTCAACAAGATACGTATCTATTGAGTGGGCCAATCACTACAAACATATGACAGTAAGAACCTAACTGAAGAATTATGGGTAAAGAAGAATTTTTTCCTATGTCATTTTTTCTGGAAGCAGGACTTGAAATAGAATTCGTATTTTGGTTCCTGTGGGTATTTTAACTGTTGCCAACATACATACACACACACACACTACACACACACACACACAAACACACACATTTTATAATATGTATATAGATGCAAAATACAAGGCTTAACACAGTAAACCCTGCAGCCAATTTAGCTAGGAAAATATATCCTTCAGAGCTTTTGCTATCTAACAAAATACTAAAACTCAGTTGCTTAAAACCATTTTTTGGGTTCAAAATTCTGTGGATGGATCAACAAATAAAGTTAGCTTATGGAAGCATAGTTTCTGTTTATCTCTCATGAATTAATTACCTACCCTCGACACTAAGACAAATATCCAATTCTCTCTTTTCGTCTGCACTAACACACTTAGCTGAGAGACACAAGAACCAGGCCCATGGTCATCAGAAAAAAATAATCTAGTCTTTCTCATCTGGCAGCTCAAAGTTAAAACAGCAACAAGTTAAGCCCTAATGTTTCTCAAGTTTTTATTTTTGTCAGATTTGCTATTTTTTTCATTACCCAAAGCAAATTACATGGTCAAGATCAAAATGAATTAGAAAGGATGTATGCATGGAGGAATACAGAGAGGAGCAAAAATATTGAAGACTACTTTTGTAATAGTCTATATGGGTTATTATAAGTGACAAAATATAAATGTCAATTTTAAATGTTAAGTTTAATATTTTTTTCATAGAGGTGTATTAAATACCCTCACCCAGACACACTAATCTTTCCTAGAGAGTAGGTAACATCCTAAGAATGACTACAAACAAAGGTTTAAATTTAGAAAGATAGACAATTACTCACTCTCTGGGTGAATATTTTGGCTCAAGAAACAAAATAACAACCAAACATATTTGAGTAGACAGGATAGATTGATAAAGAATGATCTGGAAAAACCTTTAATGAAGCACTCTAGATATTGATGTCACCAGTAACTTTACAAGCATTAGAATTCTTTCTAAAATATATTTTGTACTATATTTATAACTGAGAATAAGTTAATGGATTTTCAATAAGCACTTATAGACACTTTCAAAAAATTCAAAGTAAACAAATAATTTTTGGATATCGTTTCCTGTAGATATCTAGGTTCTGAATTTTACCATTGAAATGAAAATAAATTCCTGGAGAAAGTCAGGTAAATTTTTTCTTGTATAGAATATCCAGTTTATGCCATTTGATCATGCAGTATAATAAAAAATATATCATATAATGTATTGGTTAGGGATAAGAGGCTTGGTGTCACACAGTCTAGCTTTATACCTTGGCCCTATTTACTAGCTGATTTACTTTATGCAAAATAGATATTCTGTTTAACCAGTAGTTTTTTATTAGATGATAATAAAATCATCTATCTCTTATGACCCAGTAAGTTTAAATGAAGCTGTACAAAATAGTTTAATACTTAGAAGACGTTATCTGCTCTTGTGGTAAAATATACTTAGAAAGCTTGAACAACTGGTGTCACATCTATAATAATGGTACTGAATTTCCAACTGCTCTCAAGAGATGTCCTTAGATAGGAAGCTCAGGCAAGTAAATATAGTGTTATTTCTTTTGCAAAGTCCATTTTTAGAGAACCTACCTTGTAGTAAGAATAAATCAAATTTTATACAAAACCTGTTGCCTACAATGTTTAATCTTAATTCATTCTAAAACTCAATGTTATCTGTTTATTAATAAATAAATGTTTGATAAATATTTTTTTCTAATCTGGAGAAGTGAGAAAAATTGAATGGTCTTTAGCAGAAGAACTTAGAATTAACAACTGAGAAATGAAAATACAAATATAAATTATTAACATTTTTAATTTTACTGTTCAAAATCATTCTCCTGAACAGGGATTCAATGGCATACATTTTCTTCTAGAAAACTGCACCCATAAGCATTATGGGTAAGCATAGTAAGATTAATATTAGGATTAATATGATTTGCATATTATTTAAAACAAGAATAACTGCAAGTATGTGAAATTGATATTTAGAAGATTTAAAAAATCAATTAGTTTGTATTAGGTTTCAACAAAGGAGTAGAACAAATATAAAATATGTGTGATTATATAAGAAATTTACTAGGTAGGCTTACAGGATCAGACCAAGAAGTCCCAATGTCCATCTGTGGAATCAGAGGTGGAAGAATCCAAAATGATCATCTCTCTCACTAGAGAGCCAGAGGATCCAATAGCAGTATAAGGTTGAAGGCATGGAAGCTCAGTGCAGAGTTACTAGTGTGAATCTCTGGCAGAATGCTAATGAGTCTGAGGTGGGAGGATGAAGAGTCTGCATAGTTAAGCCTGAAGGAATTGGAGACCAATGTCCAAAGGGAATGGTGAAGACTAGAGCTTCTCCAAAGAAAAGGGTAGCACATAGGGTATTGATTTCCCAGTATTCATTTCACAGTGCTCAGCCATGAAGGTACTCCGAGGCCTCTGCAGCCATGACTTAAAGGGAGCTGGCTACTAAGTAAGCTGATGGCAGACTTGGGAATCATCCACATGGTGCTGGTTAGAGAGACATAGAGAATGAAATTGTTAAGAAGGCAAGGAGGCTTCCATTCAGATTTCAGAAGAAGGGCTGGAAGTCCAGGCAGTGATCCTCTGAGAGAGCAGTGTGTGATCAGTGAGAGTGAAGACAGAAGTACAAAGGAGACCCAAAGAAGTTGGAGATGCCAGAAATGTACAACATTGGCGGAAACCCCAGGTAGTGAGCAAAACCAGGCCAGGTGAGAGATCATGTGAGCTGAAACTGGCAGTCCTATAGGGCCAATGCTTCTTCTAAATTCAGTAGAGGTCAAATTTGGCCACAACTTGCCCTAGGTACTGGACATGGAGCTACAAGATTAAGTGTTTGCCTTGATGGCTTCAGCACTGCTTTAATTTAATTCCTTGCCATCTCTCTATTCCTCCCTTTTAGAATGAAAACGTTTATCCTGTACCATTGTAGGTCAGCAGTGTTTAATTTTACAAGGGCTCAAGGCTAAGAGTTTGCCTTGGATCTCAGAAGAGACTTTGGATTTAGACTTTTTAACCATATTAGAGCTATTAGGATTTTGGCAACACTTAGAGAAGGACTAAATAAAATTTGCATAGGGGTATGAATGAGTCTTTTGAGGAACAGGGTCAGAACATTATGATTTGAATCAAGAATGGCCCCAGAGATCTCATGCATTCATACATGAGATGTTTAGAAGATGTATGATATGGCAAACTTGCAGTTAGGATATGTATTATGATTGGAAGAGGTAGGTTATTGGGTGCATTACCTGGAAGTGTTTATCTCCCTTCTTTCTTCCTCCCCTTCTCTCTGTTTCCTAGGCACCATGATGTGAATGGCTTCTCCACTAGGCCCCTCTGCTATGCCCTTTCTACTTTGTAACTGGTAGACCATGGATGTAGCTATGAGCCAAAATAAAACTCTCTTGCTTTAAGTGGCAAGTGTCTCAGTGAGGAAGAAATTGGCTATGATATAGTCAAATAATGAAGTAACATCTGCTGTGTATTTTCTTGAAACCATGAGAACTAAGAACTAATTATTAGGATCAATAATCCAGGTGAAAGTTGGGATGGGCAGAAATAAATGCTCAGGTGCAGAAGCAAAATGTTCAAAAATTCCTGGGCCTGGAAGAGAAAAAGGTTGTTTCTTGTACAGACAATGGAGTAGGAAAGGACTAAGATGCAACATAAATATGAGGAAGAGAGAGCCCTAAAATGAAATGCCTTGCACCCCTAAAACACAGTGTCCTTAATAAAAACAAAGGATTTCAGGCAAAAGGACAAAATTGGACTCATGACTTAAGGAAACTATTATGAAAATTGTGTGAAGAAAAAAAAAATCCATCAGTGAATAATACATTTAAGGAGAGCTGAAAAATTTATGTTTTTTTTTTTGAGTATTATTGAGAAAATCATGAGAGGTTCTTTGGAGATTAAAACAATGAACAGGCAGATATGGACTAATGAGAACTTCATAATTTATTTGATCTGGTAGTTTGTAGAGGAAGATACTCATGATTCTGAAATTTCTTGTTTGAGCAACTGAGTTATCGAAATGAAAAAAATACAGATTTTGAGAAAGAACAATAAATAGAAGTAATGTATTCTAGTATTCTGTAGAACAATAAGGGGACTACAGTTCACAATACTCTATCGTATGTTTTATGAATAAATACAAGACAGAATTTAAAGGCTCCAAAAATAAGGATATACAATGATTTGATCAATACATATTATGTGTTTGAGTTGAAATATCACCTCATAGTTACTAAATATATGCAATCATTATGTATTAATCAAAAATTTAAAGGGTGTTTAAGGAGATGGAAAAGTTAACTACTCTGATTCGATTATTAGATATTATATACACCTATTGAATCATTACCTTCTTTGCCATAAATTTTTAAAATTAAAAAAAATACTAATGAAAGAATAGATTATATGTTTGCTTTTGGAGGTATTCAGCATGGTATTCCTTTAAAGGAAACAGAAGATGCTAGAAGTTATTCTCAAGAGCTGAAATATTAAAAGTTCCACCAAAGAAAAGTCATTGGAAAATGAGACTGAAAGTTAAGAGGAAAGTAAGGGGTTTAATATTAGAGGTATCAATGAAAGAGTATTTAAAATGGGATTGCGTTTTCAAGTATGATGATAAAATGCAAGATGCCAGGTGTAATGGAAAGTTGGATTTAAGGAAACTAATAAAATCCCCAGAAAGATCAGCTTTTACAGTGTTGTGGGGAAAAGCCAGATTGAAGTGGGTTGAAGAGTACCTGAGACCTGAAGACTCAGAGGCTGCAATACAGAATAGCCTCCCAAAACATTTTCTTACTGTCTAGAGGGGAAAAGTGAAATGAAAGGATTCTTGAAGAGAGATGTGCAGAAAGATATAAAGATGGGATCACTGGCAGAGCAAATGTCCATATAGCAAGGAGCATCATGGTGCAAAAGTTTGTACATTGGAATGATTGTCTTTGCAATGGAAGATGGGTATTTACTAAATTGCAGCAGATGCAGAAGTGAGAAAGATAGATGTAGGAACAGGGAAACTTTTACATGAGAGGACAAGAAGTAGACAAATTTTTCATTTGATTCCTTTCTATGATAATTTAACCAAAAGAAAAAATAATGGGCCAATGACTGGAAGAGAGTGGCAACATATGAAAGATAAATAGAACAGCAAAGAAAGAAGAAATGAGGAATGAGCCAGAAAAATCTATGTAGTCAAATTTCTGAGCAGGAAAGAGGGTTTATGGGACTATGTCTCTATATAACAATTCTTGTGTTACTCTTGGTTTTGTGTTGTCTTTTTGTTTTACATTAGTAATACTCAGCTTTTTGGGTGGAGGTGTTACTTTTGTGGCATAGCCTGTCACTGCTGAACAAATATTTTTCTATTTCTGGACACCACAGCTAAACATTTTTCAGATTTTCTATTCCATATTGGGTCAATGTAACTAGTAATCAAAAATGAAGTATATGAAGGCATGATATGTTATTTTGTGTATAAAGTAAATAAGAAAAGATATGACTCATACATATAGTCCATATCAACCTAAGTGCAAGGACACAGAGGAATCCTTGAATGACTGCATGAAGAAATGTCCCCACTCCCCTGACCCTGCTGACCCCAATCCTCCACACTGGACAGAGATGAGAGAGTTATAACTTTTATTTGCTATCTTGTCTTTTAAAACAGGAATTGTTCTAGCCTAATTCAACACTTAGAGCAGTAACATATGCTAATTTAGTCTAGTGATAGGATTTATGGATATGGATTCTAGAGGAAAACAGATAGAAACTAGAAATAAAATTATAAATGCTCAGAAAACCACATGAAGGTAGTGATTTGTTAATGAATAATTAGAAAATTGAAGGCTGACAGACTATCCCAATGAGCTCATGAACAATTAAATGTAAGGACCTGGATTGTCATAGATACATTAGTAGGGCATGCCAAAATTAGAAAAGTTCTTATTAGTGATTCCAGAGAAGCTTTTATTTAGCTTGATGAAATGATCTCTAGGCTAACCAAAGGAATGTGTCAGACTGATAAATGGAGGTCCACAAGGAAACTGCTTCTAGGAAACTGGCAGTTACAAGGTAAAGGACAACAGTGGGAAAATGTTTAAGCCTTCAAATAATAAAAGTGTTTACCAAAAAGTACACTTGGAACAACAACATGAGAGTTGAGACTAGGCATTAAAACAACAAAACAAAACAAAACAAAACCAATAAAAATAACAGAACAATTTCAAGAGGCAGGAAACATGTCAAGGTTTGGATCACTGGAAATATCCACAGAATTATGGAGCAGTTAAATGGTATACAAAAGATTGACAGACATATACTGTATAGACTAATACACACACATTTTGAGCTTAATTTGGACTATCATTTGGAGAGGGAAAATATGACTGATAGAAATAAACTTTGATTTAGAAGGATGTTTCAGTATAAAATATAGATTCAGTTGTTCATATGAGTTCTTATTAATTTTAGCTACAGTAAATAAAGTTCAGTAGTAGCAATAAGCAACACTTGAGAGATGTGTTGTCCTTCTAAAATATAAGCAATGGCTTATAACATTATACAATATACTTTGGAAATTAACTCCTTTTTTTCTTAAATTCAATGTGATAAAATGTGAGACTCTGAATTCATGAGTACAACATAAATTTTTGCCAAAATCAATAAACAGTAAGTAAATCTACTTTGCTTAAGTAATGAAAAAATTTTGGAGCTGGATGGGAGAGGAGATAATTTAGAAGGGCAGAAAGGTGAACAAATAAATTCTTGAAGGATTCAGGAACTATGTGAGTAAAGGACAGAAAAAGCCCAAGATGGTTTGGTAACTAAAAAATAAAACTAAAAAACAAGATTGTCTATTATAAATTTGAACTTATTTGGCTATTTTAATGTGACCTCTTCTTACTTGCTTTATTCAGAACTTTAAGTAGTCTTAATCAATATGTTATATAAGTGTATATTTTGGGGAGTGTTTTGAATTCTAAAAGGTTCATCAATATCTGATCTCAGTCAATAAAAACATTTGATCTTTAAAAACAGTCAATGACAGAAGCACTTTAGATATAGAGTTCCCTATGAATTCATAGTCCTTTGGGATTCTCAATAATATTGGAGAGGAATTTGAATTTCCCCTGGACTGTGGAACATGGATTCAAATCATTGTCATATATGTAGGTCTATAGCACCAAAATAGGTTTTGCTGGTATATAACTTACATAAATAGTCACCTCAGCCACAGCCCTTGCTGCAAAATTATACCTGCTCTCTTTTCATTAATTTAACATTCCCAGTGGTTTTCCAGTGCAGGAATTTCAGTTATTCATTGTTGCTACCTTATAAACATTTTTCTGTTATTAACTTCACATTGAAAGAAAAAAAATAAACTTATAAATTTTGATCAATGTTTATTATTATTAGATTTCTTTATGATGCCCATTCTTTTCATGGTAAGATACGATCTCAGTGTTGTGAGAATTTTCATTTCTCTAATGGTCTGCAATATTGAGCATATCATCACATATATTTATTGGCCCTACGTATTTCTTCTGCAGTAAGTGTCAATTTATTTGATTCATCCATTATTTAGTTTTTAAAAACTTGAGGGGTCTAATTTTTTTTAGTTGTTTATGTACTCTAGATATTAGTCTTCTATCTGAGAAATACCTGAAAAAAATTTATTCCCATTTTGTAGGTTCTCTTTTTCACTCTGCTGTTTGTTTCTTTTGCTGTGCAGAGTTTTTTAATTTGATTTTATCCCAATTGTTGATTTTTGGCACTATGTCTTGTGCAACTGGATTTCTGATCACAAAGTCCTTACCTTTGCTTATGACTTTAAGAGTTTTGCCCATTTTATCTTCCAACAGGGTAAATGTTTCTGTTTTGACATGTGGTTCTTTGATTCATTTTGATTTTAGCTTAGTACATGGTGAGAAATGAGTCTAAATTCAACCTCAACACTATTGAATAAAGAGGCTATCTTTTCTCCAGTATATGTTTTTGGCCTTTGCATCAAAGACTGAATAGGTGAGTGTGCTTAGGGTTGTTTCAGTAACCATCACTCTGTTGCATTTACCCTCATATCTGTTTCTGTGCAAGTACCATGTTTTTATCACTGTACAAATGCTGGTGAGGCTGAAGGGGAGAAAGGAACCTTCTGTGTATTTGGCAAGAATATAATCCAGTACAGCCACTATGGAAATATGTACGTAGAGTTCCCAAAAAACTACAACTAGAACTATCACTGGACTCATGTATTTCATTTCTAGGTATCTTCCCAAATGAGTTAAAGAAATCATATTACAGTGATACATGCATACCCATATTTATATCAGTACAATTCATAATAGCTAATTCTTGGAAGTAGCCTATATGTATACCAACAGATGGACATATGAATAAATGGATAAAAATATGTGGAATATATACACGATAGAGTACTACACTGCCATTAAAAAGTATAAACTTGAGTCATTTGTTGGGAAATAGATGCACCTTAAGACCATAATATTAAGTGAAATAAATGAGACTCACAAACTTAAATACTGCATGGTTCTCTTATATGAGAAACCAAAATAATAAATAAAGAGCAAAATAAAAACAGATATAAGAGGGTGGGAAGTCCTCCTTAAATAAAAAGAGGATCAAGAGATGCAGTGAGGGGGAGAGAGGGCAAAGAAAGGAGGTATAAAAAGAATTAAAATGTTATGTATATATACCGACTCCACATCAGGAATGTGAACACTATGTACTGCAAACATGTACTGATGAAAGTAGAAAAATATCTAGGGCATTTGTATGGCTTAAATTTTTATGAAGACCAAGAGAAGGTCCCATTTGACCCAGCTATTCCCCTGCTGGGGATCTTCCCCAAAGAATTAAAAGATTCATACCACCGTGATATATGTGCACCCATGTTCATAGCGGCACAGTTTGTAATAGCTCAAGCTTGGAAACAGCCCAAGTGCCCATCAACTGGAAACTGGATAAAGAAGATGTGGGATTTTTTTATAAAATGGAGTACTACTCAGCCATAAAGAATGAGAAACTAGAGTCATTTATAGCCAAATGGATGCACATTGAGGCCATACTCTTAAGTGAAATAAATAGGACACACATGTGTAATTACCAAATAGTATCTCTGGTGTGAGAAACTGAAAGTGTAAATAAGGATTAAAATGAATAGTTAATAATTTGAAATAGGAAAAGGTCCAAAGAGGTAGGGGTGGCAGGAGGGGAAAGGGAAAGGGAAGAAGGGGAAGGAAAAATTATGAGAAAAGAAAAAATAATGGAAACAAAATCTATGTAAATAGGGAAGGGTGGAGGGGGTGAAGGGGGAAAAATAAGAACCAAGATACATCATTTACAGGTACAAACACCCAATAATAAATGTAAACGTATTATACACCTAAAATGTGCCAATAAAAGAATTAAAAAATTTCTATACTTTTCAATTGATAAATGAAAAGTATTAAAATGAAGTTGGCTTTTGTGCTTTCAAAAAAATAAAAATAAAAAAAACATTGACTAATTTGCCAAGTTTTGAAAGCTGGTAACTGATAAAATTTGCATTTGAACCAAGTTCTAGACTAGAAGATTTTATATATGCTGTCTTTTATAATAAATGTCTTCAAAGTCCTAAACCATGGTTAATAGGATCTATTTCTATTATGTTTGTGTCACTGCTTTACATGCCTTATTCAATTCAAAGATGGCTTTTGAATAGCTGATGTCAACTATGTTATAACATGACCTGACTAGATGGCACAAGGATCAGCTACCTTATGTGAGTTTCACTTTGCCACATAGTAAACTCAAAAACAATTACCATTTTGATACAATTGTCTATTAGAACACAGATTTAGATCCAATCTGGTAAGGACTAAGACGAAAAGATACTTCAAACCATTTCATTCTTTGAACAAATATTTAATGATTGCATATGAGGACCAAGCTTGACTGTAGGGTTAGTGATACAGCAGTGGCTAAAACAGAAGAAAATTCTTTCCCCTTGTACCTTACATTCCACTGGAGTTTATCTATCTTCAGTAAATTTATTAAAGAACAGGGATGAGGTGGCAAACATATAAGCTTTGTTATAGATCACTTATTTATCCTGGCATCTCTACTTAAATGTTCTATTTCTAACTGTAAAGTGAGAAAACCTATACAAGGAAGATTTAAATAGTTAATTACAAAGCAAAATATACACATTTAATAGGTATGAGAAGCTATATATCTTGATAGACATTACCTTATAAACTAATACTGAAAATCATTACAGATGTAGTGACAACAAACTACTGTTGTCATTAAATATCCTTCTGTTATAAGTTCAAGTGGGAATTTTCTACAGAAATGTTTCCAGTATTTGTTTATTTCATGTTAAAACTTTGTGAAACAGGATGCTCGCCAGGTTCCCACTGGGCTACTACTTTAGAAATTGAAACATCGATTCTCCATAATTACAAGAGGTTTGATGATGAAGAACAAAGCATCTTATTCTTAGAGAAAAAGCATGCTGTTGTGAAAGGACTAAATGATAATGCTCAGAAGTCCAGAGATTTATTCATAACTACTTCAAACAACATGAACACCATAAATTGCTTCTGCTACACTCTGTTTCCTCATCTGTTAGTCCAGACCAACACTTTTGCTTTTAGAATTTGGAGAACCATTCTGAAGATCAATAGAAAAAATTATGTAAAATTTATCTGAAAATTTCTCTTCAAATATTAGATTGCTTGGCACACAGCAGGCATTCAATAAATATGTGCTGACTGAATGAAGATTTTATTATCACTTTTACATCCAAGGCACAATAAGTGTTTTAATTCATCCTAGACACAGTGAACTAGTATTTGAAGGTAGCAGGGTGACTCATTTATATTGGACAGATAATCAGATTGTACTGCCCAGTTTAATTATGTATCTTCGTGGGGAGCTAGATTTATTACAGAAAATGAAAGGCAAGTTGCACAGCCGTTAGTCTTTCAGTGTGTACTAATCAAAAAACAGAAATCTGAACTGAGTTAAATGGAATACAAAACAGGGCTAAATGGGAGCACGCTGTCACCACGAAAGTGCTGACCCTTCAAATTACTACTTTTAATAAATATTTTGTGTGTGTCCAATAAACAAATATGTGAAAGGTCTTGATACATTTCGTAGATGTAGAAAAGCATTTGGACCATAATGATTCAACCCTAAAATCAATTAAAAGAGCATTTGTTAAAGTACTGATTATGATAATATTTTCAATCATATCACTATAGTAGTAATATTGATTATATTCATGCATGCATAATGGAAGTAAAAAATCAAGTTGCCTAATCAGGAGTTGAATTTTCATTGTAATTGCTTTCCTCACAAGCTTGCTATTTTCTATATCTCCCATGGATTAATGTGACACTTTGTTTTTATCTCAGCCAGAATTCTGATGGCTTAGAAATATAATTACTATCAAATAGTCTCAAATCCTCAAATCTCTGTTTCTAGAATTTCAAACACAGCATGTCATTAAGAGGAATTCACTATTCTGACTTCAGACAATACTCTTGTGAAATGCCAAACAGTAATCAATTTGAAATACAACACATTTACAAGATCTTCTGAGCTAAGTCATCAGATTCCACTTCTCATACTGACTTTCTGGACTGTATATAATCAGACAGGGACTCCTCAAACTTCAGCCTGACAGTTCTTCCAATTTAGTTCAAAATGTCTCAATAGACAATTACTTAGTGGCTCCAGAATATAGCATTCGCTGTACTATTTTCACTAAAGTGAGAAGACTGGAAAAATGCATGAATAATTATTTTAATTGTTATAGATGATAAATAAAAATACCTAAAAACTACGATAGGAGATATTAATTCTGAGTGGCAGAAACTAGAGAAATTCTATGAATAAAGAATCATTCTGGAATGCAAAGATGAGGCTAATTTTCTGCTAATTTATTTTACTAACATTTAACAGATGTATTGGTCCAGCATGGAATTGGAGAGAAGACTCTGCCCAGCCACAGCTTCACCATTACCACCATTTTTATAGCTACAAAAGATTTGAAAACCACTGGTTTGGTGCAGTAGCAGTATATAATAAATGAGGAAGTGACAATGCAGTACAAGGCCAGATAAACGCCCCTGAATGGCTTAGCTGGGTTCTCAATTATTTATTTGCCATGAGGAGCTAGTGAGAGTTTCTGTACCTCCCACTGCTTCCTTTCTGTTGTCATCCTTCACTGCTGTTGCTGGAGGTTCTCCCTGGAGGCTGTGTTCACTGACAATGTTGCCTGGGGAAACTCACACTGAAAATGACAATCTTAATAGCAACACTCTGCAAATACTCACAACAACAGCTATGGCAATGTTCTCTAAGTGGATTCCTCAGCATTAAATTCTCTTCTTTTCTGACCTCTATGATGTCAGTTTATCTTGTTCTTTTCCTGGGTTGTGGATACATCCTTTTTCTTTTCTGTGCTGACTCTTCTTTCAAAAGATTATCATTAAATATTGTATTTCCTAAACTTTTATACATGCATGTAGCTGGCTGGAAATTTGCTTTTGTTCATGGATCTTGTTTAAAAACCTAATGACCATGCTGTGTGAGCACCCTTTTCCTTTAAAAAATGCACATGGATACATGTACTTACAACTTAACTTTAAATTTATTTTATTGCATTTGTCTATCAGACATAATTTATTTTCTCTTTTTTTGCATTTGATTAATAAAATGACAAATTACATTAAGTCAAGATGAAACTCTTCATTAGGATAGTGAAGGTAACCTCCCTTACAAAGGCAGGATGGTTACATTGTAGTCTCTGAGGATAGTCATTCTGTGTGTACTAGATGAGAAGATATAAGTTGCTCTTTTCCAAGGGAAATAAAACATGAGATAATTTATTTTGAAAGGCACCAGTAGAAGTGTTATCATATATCTTTAATGATCACAAAGTTTGGGTCCTGATGTGGAAATTGCTGTAACCATTCTTTTCTTATCTAGCACTGTTATAACACACCCTAAAAAATACACGTGAATTTGCCGCCTGCTGCACAAGCGCAAGGACCTGAGTTCGATCCCTGGTACAAAAAAAAAATGTACACGTGAACAAAGATCAGTGGAACATGAAAGCTAATGACACAGACATTTCCCATTTAACAACTTATATTCCTGTAACTAGGTCATTGAATAAAATGATCACTAGATGAATTCTATATCGAATGTATATTATAATATTCAGAGCAAAGAAATGGTCAAAGGAAACCTCAACTTAAGGACCTCACTTTCATTTGCATAACTCCTATGCAGTACAGTAATGTATAACAGAACATAAAACTACAGTGCTGTACTGTACAATATAAATAGTAAAAATTATAGTACTGATAAACAAGGTATACTGTACAAAAAAGGACATTGAAGGCCTATGAAAAAGTTGTAAATGCCTGCCCAGATACCATCCATAACTGCACAAAGACCCCAGCCAGAAGTCGGTCCAGACAAAAGCTGTGCAGGCATACAGATCCCAGCCAGAGGCCTGCCCAGATAACATTGATAATTGTGCACAGGCCCCAGCCAGAAGCCAGCATGGACATCATCAGTGGAGGTGTACAGGCCCCAGTCAGAAGCACACCAAGACAAGAGCTGCACAAGCATGCAAGCTCCAATCAGAGGCCTGCCCATATACCTATACCATCAGTAAGTGCACACAGACCCCAGCCAGAAGCCTTCCCAGACAACAGCTCTGCAAGTACACAGGTCCCAGCTAAAGGCCCCACCCAGACAACAGCTGCACAGGTGCACATATTCCAGCCAGAGTACAGCCCAGATAGCATTGGTAAGTGCACTCCAACTAGAAGCCTTCTCAGACAGCATCACAGAATGGGGATCCAGAAGGCCATCATTCTGAATCCAGAAATAGGCACAATGGTAAGCAGTAGAGAAAAGGTCTCTCCTAGACTTGTTGAGAATTGAAGCTCAGTGGGAGATCAAAAGTAACCTCAAAATAGTTGCAGCAGATTGAAGCAGTTGAAATGAGAAGACACCTAAACAAGACTCAGAACCAGACTTCCAGATCACCAAAGGCAACTCCAAGGCCACAGAGATGGAACTATTTGAAATTCAACCACCTGGAGTCCCTGAATGGGCAATGAAAGAGGATCTCAAAATATAAAATCAGAAATAATTTCTCATATAACAACAAAGATGGTTTCTATAGTGAAAGACATGATTAATAACTCTACAGCAGACACAGATTAAAAAAATAGAGGAGCACAGGAACATGATGGAATCCCAGCATAGAAAACAAATGGAATCCATAAAACAGATGCAAACAGATATCCAGGAGATTAAAAACTCCATTGAAAGTTTACCCAGAAGAATGAGCCAATATGAGGACAAATAACAGATACAGAAGACAGATTGTGATTAGTTACCATGAAAAGAAAGATTTCTTTAAAATAGTGAGCTACCTAAAAAATCAGTCCAGCAGCTGCTAAATGATGCAAAGAACAACATAATGCTGATCGTAGTCAATGAAGAAACAGTAGAGAGTGCAAATGACATAAAAAAAGAATAACTGTTCAGAGAATTAATAGCAAAAAACTTTCCAAATAGGGGAAAAGAATTTGACATACAGATAAGTGAAGCATAGAGGACTACAACCAGCTGTGATAAAAAATGAGCCCTACACCTAGATTCCAGAAACCCAACAAAGGAACAAAACTTCACAAGCATTTCAAGAAAAGAAATAAATCACCTACAAAGAAAAGTCCATCAGAATAACAGCAGACTTCTCAACACAAACCCTCATGGCAAGAAGAGCCTGGAGTAAAATATTTCAACTCCTAACAGAAGACAACCTCCAGCCCAGATTGATGTACCCTGCAAAACTATCTTTCAGAATTGATGGAGAAATAAGATACTTTGACAAAAAAGAACACTTGAGGAACTTCATGAATAACAAGCCAGTACTCCAAAAAATTTTAAGCAATATCCTAGGAAAAGAAAATGAAGTTTACAATCCCATGAAGCCCAACAGAATAAGTCCATCAGGAAAGACAAGAAATTAAATGGAAAAAAAGAGAGTCCAACAACAGGAAAAGGTCATGACAAAGATAAGTCAATACATAGCAGTTACAACCATCAATGTTAGTAGACTGGCAGAATGGGTCAAGAAGCAAGGTCCAAAAATATGTTGCGTATGTGAAACACACTTAATTCTAAAAGAAACTCATGACTGATTGTTAAAGGATGGAAAAGAATACTCCATGTGATAGAAACTCCTGAAAAAGTAGAAGTAGCTATTCTATTAGCAGATAAAATGGATTTCAAACCAAGAATAATTAAAAGAGACAAAGCAGACCACTATACCATTGTAAAGGGGAAAATCCAAAAAGAAGAGATGACAATCATAAATATACATGCACAAAATACTACTGCACCCAACTGTATAAAACAAATGTTAATGGACATGAAAAATCAAATAAGCAGTGAAACAATAGTAGTGGGGGACCTCAATACCCCACTGTCACAAATAGATAGATAAACTAGAAAAAAACCAATAAAATACTAGAATTCAACCAAACTCTTGAACAAATGAACTGAATAGATGTTTACAGAGTGTTAAACCCCACAAAATGAGAATACACATTCTTTTCAGCTGCACATGGGTCATTCTTCAAAATAGAGCACCTACTTGCTCATAGACCACCTTTAAGTAAATGCAAGGAAATTGAAGTTGTCCCCTGTATATTATCAGATCAGAGTGTAATGAAATTGAAAATCAATAGCAAAAGTAATCACAAAAACTTCATAAACGTGGAAATTGAACAACACACTCCTGAAAAACCAATAGGTCACAGAGAAGATTAAAGAATAAAACTAGATAGTTACTACAATTAAATGACAATGCCAATAAAACATAGTGGAATTTATGGGACACAATGCAAGCAGTTTTAAGAGGGAAATTTATAACAGTTTATACTCATATTAGGAAAATAGAGCAAGCTCAAATAAACAACCTAATGCTGAACCTCAAGCTTCTAGAAAAAGAGGAGTAAAACAAACCCAAAGGTCATACAAGAGAGGAAATTGTAAAGATCAGAGCAGAAATCAGTGCAATGGAGGATAAAAGAAGGATACAAAAAAATCAATGAAGCAAAGAGTTGGTTCTTCAAAGAATAAACAGTATTAACAAATTTTTAGCCAAACTTACCTAAAAAATGAAAGAAAATGCTCTAATCCATGCAATTAGGAAAGAAAAGGGTGAAATTACAGCAGAAATCCTAGGGATCATTAATACCTACTTTGAGAACTTATATGCCAGTAAAATGGAAGACAGAGAAAATGGACAAATTTCTAGACACATGTAAATTACCAAAGTTGAATGAAGAAGACCTAGAAGTTCTAAACAACCCAATATCAATCAACAAAATTGAATATGTAATTAAAAAATTACCAACAAAGAAAAGCCTTGGTCCTGATGGCTCCACTGCTGAATACTACAAGACATTTCAAGAAGAACTCTTGGCACTAATGTTTAAACTCTTCAATGAAATAGAAAGGGAAGCCATATTCGCAAATTCATTCCTGGAAGCAAGCATCACCTTGATCCCCAAAGCAGAGAAGGACCCAACCATAAAAGAGAACTATATGGAAATCTCCCTAATTAATGTAGATGCAAAAATCCTCCAGGAGATTCTGGGAAACAGAATGCAGAAGATCATCAAGAAGATCATACACCCTGACCATGTGGGATTCATGCCAGGGATGCAGGGATGGTTCAACATGCAAATCAATAAATGTAATACATTATATTAACAGAGCCAAGGACAAAATCCATATGACCATCTCAAGAGATGCAGAAAAAGCATTTGACAAAATTCAATATCCATTCATGATAAAAACCCTACACATAAAAACCCTCTATCTCAACCTGATAAAAGCCATCTATGTAAAACCAATGGCCAATATCATAATAAATGGTCAAAACCTGCAATCCTTCACAGTAAAAGCAGGAACAAGACAAGGATGTCCACTATCACCACTCCTTTTCAATATAGGTCTGGAAATATTTGACACAGTAATTAGACAAGAGAAAGAAAAAAAGAGAAGATAGGAAAGGAAGAAGTCAAAGTGTCATTATTTGCAGATGACATGATACTCTATATAAAAGACCCCAAAACTCCAACAAAATTCTTCTAGACATAATCATCAAATTCAGAACAGTAGCTGGATATGAGGTTAACACACAAAATTCAATAGCCTTCCTGTACACTAGCAATAGATCCATTGAGAAAGAAACTGGAGAAACAACTCCTTTCACAGTAGCAACCAAAAAAATTAAATACCTAGGAATCAACCTATTGAAACAAATCAAAGACCTCTTCTCTGAAAACTATAGGATTCTGAAAAAAAAGATCAAAGAGTATATCAAAAAATGGAAAGGTATCCCTTGCTCCTGGGTAGGAAGAACCAGTATAGTGAAAATGGCCCTACTTCCAAAACTGCTATATAGATTCAATGCAAATCCAAATGAAATTTCAACAGCATACTTCACAGACATTGAGAAAGCAATCCAAAAATTCATTTGGAACAAGAAGAGACCTAGAATAGCAAAAACAATTCTAGACAACAAAGTCAAATTAGGGGATATCACAATCCCCAACTTGAAAGTATACTACAAAACTACTGTGATAAAAATAAAAAAAAAAAATCATGGTACTGGCAAAGAAACAGACCTAAGGATCAGTGGAATAGATTAGAAGATGCAGAAACAACTCCAGGCATTCTCAGCCACCTCTTCTTTGAAAAAGGAGCCAAACACCATTGGTGGAGGAAAGACAGCATCTTTCATAAAGGGTGTTGGAAAAATTGGGTTTCAACTGGCCAAAGATTAAAGTAGACATATATCTCTCACCATGCAGTAAACTAAAATAGAAATGGATAAAAGATCTAAGTACTAAAACAAAAGCTAAACCAGCTGGAAAAGATGTTAGGTAGTACTCTTGAAGACATTGGTATAAGAAAAGATTTCATGAACAAAGCCTCAGAGGCACATGAACTAGCACAAAGAATCAACAACTGGGATCTCTTCTTATTAAAAAGCTTCTGCACAGCAAGAGTTGCCACCAAGAGAGTGAAGAGACAACCTACAATGTGGGAAAAAATTTTTACCAGCCATTCCTCAGACAAAGGTGTACTATCTAGAATAGATAAAGAACTTAAAACAATAAAATTTAAATCAACTTTAAACCTCCCAAATTTAAAGACCCAATCCAAAAATGGACATCTGAAATGAACAGATATTTCTCACACAAAGAAGTAGAAGCAGCAAATAAACACGAAAAAATCTTCATCATTACTGGTCATTTGAATGTTGCAAATTAAAATACCACTGAGATTCTGCCTCACTCCTAAAAGAATGGATGCTATCAGGAAATCAACCAACAAAAAATGCTGTTTTGGTTCCTGGGAAAAAGAAACACTTCTGCTCCTAGGGCAGAGAAGCTCAGCTGGTCCCAGCACCTGGAAGGATGCTCCCCTCCTCCATCCCAGGCTCCTAGGGCAGAGAAGCTCAGCTGGTCCCAACACCTGGAAGGAAGCTCCCCCACTGCCATACCAGGCTCCCAGGACAGAGAAGGTGAGCCGTGTGGGTGCCAGAAGCACCCCCTCCCATGGAAATGAAAAGACATGTAAACAAGCCTCAAATACAGACTTCTGGATCACCTACAGCAACCTCAAAGAGAAATGAGATGGAACACTCTGACACTCAACCACCTGGACCAACTGAACTGGCAACAAAAGGGGATCTGGGAAAAATGAAATCAGAAATAATTGCTCAGATAACAGGAGAAATTGTGCTCCTAGTGCAAGACATGATTAATAAATCTAGAGAGGACACAGATAAAAAAAAATAGAGGATCTGAGGAACATGATGGAATCCCAACATAGGAAACAAATGGAATTCATAAAACAGATACAAACAGATTTCCAAGAGATTAAAAACTCCATCGAAAGTCTGAACAGTAGAATGAAGCAATGTGAGGATAGAATTTCACATATAGAAGATAAGATTGCAATTAGTGAGGAGGAAAAGAAAAATTGCTTTAAAATTATAAGGGAACACGAGAAATCAATCTAGCAGCTGCTAAACAATGCAAAGAAGAATAACATAAGACTGATTGGAGTCAATGAAGAAACAGGAGAGAGTGCAGTTGACTTAAAAAACTGTTCGCAGAAGTGATGGCAGAAAACTTCCCAAGGAAGGGAAAAGAACTTGACATACAGATAAGTGAGGCATGTAGGACTCCAGCTAACCTTAATAAAATAAATCTACACATAGGCATACAATGATTAGGATTCCAGAAATCCAACAGAAGAACAAAATTCTATAAGCAGTGAGAGAAAAGAAATAAATCACATACAAAGGAAAGCCATCAGAATCACAGCAGACTTCTCAATGCAAACCCTCAAGGCAAGAAGAGCTGGGAGTGATGTATTTCAAGCCCTAAAGGAAAACAGCCTCCAACCCAGATTGACATACCCTGCAAAACTATCTTTCAAAATTGATGGAGAAATAAGATACTTTCATGATACAGAGCAACTCAGGAACTTCATGAACAACAAACCCCAAACCAGCACTCAAAAAAATTTTAGACAATACCCTAGGAAAAGACAATGAGGATCACAACCCCAGGAAACCCAGCAGAATGAATCCATTGGGCGTGACAAATTAAATGCAAAGGGGGAGAATCCAACAAAAAGAAAAAGTCATGAGAAGGCTTTTAAAACTTTTAACTTCATCTCCCTAATGAGTGCATAATTCAATCTTATTATTATTGTACTGATTAGTGTTTTTCTGATTCTTGAGTTGCACACCATTCCTTGTGCTGTACTGGTTATTTATCATCTGCTTATGTCTACTTTTAAATTGGGTTGTCTATTAATGAGCTCTAAGAATTCTTTATATATTCTGGTCATAGGTTATATGCATTGTAAATATGGTCTGTTTAAGGACTACTTTTCATTTTAATGATGTCATTTAAAGTTCTAAATATTGATGGAATCTCATTTATCAATTTTTTCTTTTATATGTCATGTTTTTTGTATCCTAGGTAGTTCTTGCCTACCCTTAATTCAAAAAATATTTTCCCTTATAATTTCTTCTTAAAGTTTTATACTTTTAGGCTTTCTTATTTAGGTTCATAGATCCCTTCAAGTTATTTTCATGTATGGATAAAAAAGGTTGAGGTTATTTTTTTATATATGGATACCAGGTGTTCTAGTGCCATTTGCTGAAAACACTATCTCTTCCTCAGCTCTTGAATTGAGTTTATATTCTATAAAATACTAGGGTTAAATAATCTTTCAAAACTCAGTGGACCGTATATGTGTGGTTCTATTTCTAGATTCTCTGTTTTATTCCAATGATCTATATGTCTTTCCTTACACCAACAGTGCCTTGATTACTGTAGCTTTAGAAGAAGTCTTAAAATTAGGTACTAAATGTCTTCCACACTGTTTTTATTTATTTATTTTTTTTTAACTTTTCTAGGTCCTTTGTACTCCTACATAACTTTCAAATTTCAATATCCAATTCATTTATAGAAAATATGCACAGACCTGAATTTTTATATATACCTTGTGTTTTCTAATCCTGCTAAATTCAAGTACAAGTTCTAGGGGCTCCTAGAGATTTCTTAGTATTTTCTCTGTAGATGATCATTTCATCTACATATAAAGGTTTTGTTTCTGCTGTGCCAATCCTATCCTACTTGTGTCATTTTATTGCCAGTCTATTTTGGTGGGGACTAGGTTTCAAAGTTTAATGGACAGATAAAGAGTAAGCATATCTGCCCTTCTTCCCCACCTTAAGGAGAAAGCATTGTATCTTCTCCATTCATATAAGGTGTTTTTTGCTGAAAGTATGGAGTACATATCTTTTATATGTTGAGAAGTTTCTGTTCTACTTCTAGTCTCCTGATAGCTTTTACCATGAACAGCTGTAGAATTTAGTCCAATACTTTTTCTCCAACTAGTGACAGGATCATATGGCTTTTTCCTTTCCTCTGTTAAAATGATGACTTTTGGGGATGGATCTTCCAATGCTGAACCAACACTGCCATCCCTATAACAAAACCACTTTCTACATCCTGCCAGATCGAACTTCTAATTGTTTTGTTAAACAAATTTCTATCTATGTTCACACTGTTTTCTTCTATTATCTTTATCCAGTTTTAGGATTAGCACAATGTTGAGTTTCTAAAATGAGGGGAGAAGTGTTCCTTCTTTTTTCTGCTTCAATTGTTTGATATAATTTACCAGTTAAAATGTTTATGAGCTTGCTCTTGTCATAATAGTAGGTTTTCAAGCTAGGAATATACTTTCTTTAATAGGTGCTATTCAAATTTTATTTTTCCTCCAGAGTTAGTATCATTAATTTGTCTTCCAAGGTACTTCTTAGAAGTTGTCAAATTTATTTCAAAAAGATTTTTTGTAATATGCTTTCTATATCCTTTTAAATTCTGTAAAATCTGTGGTAATGTCTCCTAGATCTTAATATTGTAATTTAAAAAATGTATAACTGATATTGTGTAACAGGAGGAAAAGGTCTAAAAGAGCAGGGTAATTGGGAGGGGTAGGGGAAGGGAAAAAAGGAAAAGGAAAAAAAAATGGAAACAAGTTCTTTGCAAATAAGGAGGGGTGGAGGGAGTGAAGGGAGGACAAGGGAGGGGGAAAAAAATAAGAACCAAGATACTCATGCAAAGATAAAAAATCCCAATGATGAGTGTAACTGTATTTTATACCGAAAAGGTACCAGTAAACTTAATGAGGAAAAAAAAAAAAGAAACACTTCTTCACTGTTGGTGGGAGTGTAGACTGGTGTAACCACTGTGTAAATCAGTAAGGAGGTATCTCAAAAAACTAGGACTAGAGGTCTCATTTGACCCAGCTATTCCCCTGCTGGGTATCTTCCCAAAAGAATTTAAGAATCGTAGCAGAGTGATATGTGTGTACCATGTTTTTGGCATCACAGTTTTTAATAGCTAAAACTTGGAAACAGCCCAATAGCCCATCAACTAGAGAGTGGTTAAAGATTTTTTAAAAATAAAATGGAATACTACTCAGCCATAAAAAATGAAAACTGGAGACCTTTTTAGCTAAATGGATGCACATTTAGGCCATACACTTAAGTGAAAGAAATAGTACACACATGTTTAAATACTGAATAATATTTTTGGTTTCAGAAGCTGAAAGTGTAAATGAGGTTCAAAATGTATAACAGATAATATGAAACAGGAAGATATGGCCCAAAAGGGAAGGGGAAAGGAAAGGAACAAATATGATAAAAGGAATAAATGGAAACAAATCTTTGTAAATAGGGAGGGATGAAGGAGTGGAACAGTGCCAGGAGAATGGGGAGAAAAATAAGAACCAAGATATATCATGTAAATGAATAAATTGCCAATGATAAATGTCATCATATTGTGTACCTAAATTGCAGCAATAAACTTAATCAATTAAAAAGATAAAGATGTGCATAACTATACTGAAAAAAAAATGATGGGTCATAAGTCTGATTAGTGGTTGGTAAGTCCAAACAGCTCACCTGGGTCATAACTTTTCAAAGTTGTTAACCAAGTAGGCCATCAAACAAGGAGTTTCTGTATTAGGAATCCAAGGATGGGCACCTTTAACACTGTAGAGAAGTAGAATTATCATTTTGTGAAGAAGCACTTCAATCAGTCCAGGGCAAGATTTAGACAACAGCCAGTCAGTCACCTGAGGATTAGTAAATTTCTCGTTATATATGAGTCATCCTTGATAGTAGTTTCATGGCTTTTGAGGAAGACTGTCAGAAAAACAACACCTAGAGTTCTACATCTGGCTGGCATGTAGAACTCAACAGGCATGTTTTAACTCCAGGTGATTCTGCTACATTATTCAATTTGAAGCCCATATCTCTAAGTAAATAAGCTTATTAAACCTGGAAATCAAAGAACTCCTTGTGGGTAATTTTTTTTCTCAAAGATGTATGTATTTTCTTGACAAAATAAATGATAAAGCTTATATTTGAAGTTTCATCAAGTTAAGACTTTTACTCTGGAACTTTAGGAAATATCGACACTGCATTAGTTACTTTTCTTGTTCCTGAGACAAGATACACAACACCCAAAGTTAAAGAAGGAAAGGTTTGTTTAGCTCACAGATTGTAGAGGCTTCAGTTCATAGTTGCTGGCTCCAAGACAGATCGGCATGGCAGAGGGAAATTGCAAAACAGAAATATTTCATGACAGGTAGAACGCAATGAGTGACAAGGTACAGTAGCAGCTTCTTTTTGTCCCTTTTACATTCTATTTAGTCTACCCATCTTCCACCCTTAGGGCAGGTAGCACTCACACCTAGAAATATGCCAAACCACTAAGTGGACTAATTTAGTATCATACACCCTTAATCCCAGCATCACACACTGTAGATTCAACCACCTCTGAAAAAGCCACAACTATAACTGCATGAGGCTTTGAGGGGACATCTAGACATGAGCCATAACATACAAATACATAAAAATGACATGTTGCTTCCATTTCATTAAAAATAACTGATGCTGAAAATCAAGCCCTTAGCTTCAGTTAGACTGATGTCTTTCACAATAGTATAGTATTTCAGTAGTAGTCTTAACTAGAATATTATGATAGTACATAAAAATGTTGTAAGCTGTGATTCTTGATGATGCTAATTTCTAATAATATCTGATAGCAATAACTATAGATTTCTACGTAAGCAAGAAAATACTCAGGTTTTACTGCATTTGAAAATGGGCTTTGCAAAGGAAAAAATGACTCATTCAAATCTGTTCAATTAAAAGACCAGTGAGATGAAATTAACTCATCTATTGTATACAACATAGTGACTAATAACACAATTGTGCTTTTTCAATTTCCTAAGAAGACTTGAAGTATTCTCATCACAAAAATGTGATAAATGTCTGAACTACTAGATATGTTAATAGAATTGCATTAGCTATTTCATATGTATATATCTATCAAAAATATTATGCTGCATATCCTAAGTATGTATTTTGTCAATTACTTAATAAATAAATTAATTAATAAATAAACTTTTTAAAGGAGATGTGACAACACACATAATTGTGAAAGCCTAGGAACTCCCTATGAACATGGCTGAGATAATTTTTATGTAACTATTTGATGGAAGGAAATAGAATTAATTTCTCCATGTCTATTCTAATTACTAGACTAAGAATCATTTTGGAGTGTTGTGTGGTGTAGTGTTGTGTGTTAAATGACCTCACATCTATTGTATTATTTCCACTGAGTCACAATTTGACTTGTCCATTTCCAGAATAATTTCACCAAATTATAACATATTGTTTGGAGAGTCTTTAGTTTGATTACATCAGAAGTAAACTGTAGGATGTTTAAAGAAAGGATGAGACAAATCTAAGATTTAACTTGTGTTCAATCTTACCTCAATAGAGCTTTGTTTTTACATGTGTTTCCAGGACAGACATTGAGCAAAGCTCTTTCAATTCTGCTGGCTCTGTGCTTACATTGCTAAATCCTTAACCAAAATAAATCGCTGCAGGTTTTCAACAGCATTATATTTTGCATAGTGAATTTATACAAAAGATGAGCAACTTCTGTGAATTACCTTCTTCTTAGTTTTCCTTTTTTCCTTTCCTTTAACTAAGTCAAATGCAGAAGTAAAAAGAAGTCCATAATCAAAATTATACTCTATGTTTATACTCAATAAAGTAGGACAGCATTCTGGCCATTATTACATGGTAATATTAGTGCTGTTCTTGATATTGTACCAGAACATTCATGACAAGGTAATTCTTTGGGGAGAAATAGTGTATTTTAACTAAATTATACGTTTTTTTCAGATGATAGGAAGGGATTCATTAGGATGTATATAAAAACCTATGCATGGATCTCTATGACCACTCTTAGATTTTAGATTTTAAACCACTGATTATAATCCCATGCTTTCATAACTTCTTATTATGGTCCCAGCCACCTCTACAGTTTCATTACTTTATACACAGTTGAATATCAAAATCAAACATCTTTTTAGAACTTTGCACTGAGCTCAGTAACACCACACATGATAATATATTCTGGATGACTACCATATAGCCACTTTAAAGTTGATTTTCTCACAATAGCACCTCTCCCATCTTCCTTAATGTACCTCTCTATCTTTATTAACTTTTCAGAAATACTCTTTGTGTATAGTGAGAAGTTATGTTTGATATATTCACCCAATAAAATATATAATCAAAAAAATGTTCATAAAATTATCTCTAAAATATAGGTATATTTTAATATAACAATGACCTACTTCAATTTCTCATCTGAATTTCTGAAATAACTTTTTAACTAAGGTCCTAGAATTCAGTCCTTTAGTCTTTAATTTATTTCATACAAAAATTTCAGAACTACTGTATTTTTCTCACAAGCTGAAATTTATTACATTCCTCTCTTATAACCCAAATGACATCGCACTAACATATATAATCCATACTTCTCCCCCTTATCCTCCTTCTTAGTGTTGTCCTTTTTTTCCAGTACTGTGGATTGAACCCAGTGCCTTTGGATTGAGCTATATCTTCAGCCCTTTTGACTTTTTATTTTGAGACAAGTTCTCCCTAAATAACATAGTTGCCTGGGCTGTGTTCGCACATGGAGCCATCCTGCTTCAGCTTTCCAGAGTGCTGGAAGTACAGATGTGTGTCACCACACCACACTAAAATCCAAATTTCTTAACCCAGATGCTCATGCATAATTTTTTTTTTTTAACCAGGAAACTCCACTTCTCCACTTCCTTGTCTCAAATTTGAATGGGAATTGTATTAATCCTAAAAGTGATTTTGGAGTTTAAATTTTGTTTTATTCTATAGATTTATATAAATAGCTATTTCATATAATCATATACTAAAATGAAGTTAATTTCCTTTTAATCATATCATTCGTATAAGATTAATTTTTTAAAAGATAGACAAAAGTTATATAGAGTGTTTATTTTCCATCCCACTATCTTAGTTTCAATCGTATAAGACTTTGATTTAGGGGCTGGGGATTTAGCTCAGTGGTCCTGGTGCCTGCCATGCAAGTGCAAGGTCCTGAGTTCAATCCCTGATACCAAAAAAAAAAAAAAAGACTGATTTGAGGAAAAATAGATTTCTAGATTTTGGTTTTCGCTGGTGGAAAAGAGATATTAATAGCATCTGCCATATTGGGTAAAGGTGCAATGTGATTAAAGTGGTATCACTTACACAGTACATTTTGAGCTAAATAAATGTAATCTGTTATACAAATAGCCTTTTATACTATGCATTATTTTACCAACCAAGAACTTCAGAAATTATTCCCTATCTCCATTAATCAACTTACTACACTTAATACATTTTACACTTTGTCTTCTACCATATGCTAGATGCTGGGATGCCAAAGCAACAGATCATTTTAACATACAAGACTCTATTTTAAAATTAATATAATCATCCCTGATATTTCATTTATAATCAGCAGCAGTCAGAATCATTTAATTAATCCTCCAGTACTATTAAATATGTTTCACAAATTTCAGAATAAAAGGATACTGTAGGTCTAAAAAATAATTTCAAGGTCACATAAATATTAGTAGTAGTGCTGTAATTTGATATTTCTTGTATATCTGTACATTGCTCTGTGCTCATATTGGCTACCATTTACATTTACCTTTAGTGGATAGTGAAATGATGATAAAGGTTCAGACATGTCACCTTAAATAATCACAGCTGTATGGTTAACATTTCTTTTTAAAATTTAATACAGAGAAGTTAAGAGTAAATTGTGGTGGATGCATATAATCAAAACCCATGCCTGAGTTAGAGGTAAAGGGCTCCATGCACACATCCAAATGGATGGGTGCTTAAAGGAAGGCTCTAAGTCAAAAACAAACAAATAGTCTCTAAAATATAACATTTGACCTCATGTGTACATATACATTAAATTCAAAACATAAAGACACATAAAATACTTTTCATTTTGTGATAACACACAAATGAAAGGCTACCCATTCAACATGGGAAAATGTCTTCAAGCAATGATGTTGAATAGCGAATGCAGAAAAAGAGAAAGAAATAAAATCCAAGAGGGCTCCTGCAAGAATCCATTCTGAAATGTGCCATATCAATGTACTAAAATTGACTCAATATTCTGTATGGAATATACAGTGACAGAAGAGGTGGGGGAACATGGAAAGAAGACTGAGAAGTCTTGAAGAGAAAGAGAAAGATAGTGAGACAGACAGACAGAGAAAGGAGGAAAAACTTATCTAGGAGACAAAACATATGCAGCATTCATGTTTCACTCTACCCTGTGCTTTTTCCAAAATGCAATTCATCCATTGTAACTGTTTTGTACAGTGGGAAATTTTAATTATATATTTCTATCTTTTGGGGGGATGGGGTACCAGAGATTGGACTCAGAAACTTGCGCTTGTGAGGCAGGTGGTGGAACCACTGAGCTAAATCCCTGTCCCATATATATTTCCAAATAATTATGGACTTTAAGGTATTGTAGAAAATAGCATTTCAAAGCAGATTTAAAACTTAATTTTTAATAATGAAATTATAAATGACATTTCTTTCAAAAATATTCCAAAGTTTATATTGTTTGCAAATATCATAAATATTTTAGTGTTTTATACCTTATTCAGTGTTTTACCATTTTACTTTTATTCTTCCAAGCAATCTTTAATGACTTATGATTGATTCTGAATAAATAATACAAATAAATTGGAGTTGTTCTATTTGAGTATTGGGAAAAGAAAAACTGTTGTATAATCAGGTTCCCTGTTTAGTCCATGGAAAGCCACAATTCTTTTTATTTTATTGCAATAAAAATATGAGTTAACAAAAGTCTTAATTTGAAAATAACTTTGCAAAACAAAATGTACTATTGCCAATGTACAATGAAAACCCCCAAAATATCTTTTCACAGTCTAGCCTTAGATTACATCTAGATTAATAAAATTTGCTAAGTGAACCAATGAATGAGAAAATAAACTGTTTCAAAGTATTTACCATGTATTGCTGAATGTTTCAGTGTGGATCACTTTGAACTCACTGTACAAAACAAAAGGTCAAAAAGGCCCTGAAGGTACTGTTGGGTACATAACATTTTCATTTTTTGTCATTTGAGCATAATAGCAAAAAAATTTTTGTGTGAAATATTTTTCTTGAGTTTCCCTTATTTTCCTAGCAATTATCCGGATTTTCTTTTCTCTTTCATAATATTATGTATGTCTAGTGTATCTATTTATCTATTTTACTATAAAGAATATATATATATATATATATATATATCTCTGTATCTATGCTGTCTTTTATTCGCCATCAATTTTGGAAAAATATAGTAAAAATAAATAATTTTATGTGTAGGTAATAATAACATTTACTGCATGTGTATTTCAAGGTAAGATCTGAGAATCAATTTAAATAGATCATTTAAATTAATACAAAATCCTATGAGAAATAAACTTTCATTTATCTTTTTTACATTAAACAGTTATAACTTTAAAAGATTAAATAGTTTATATCAGTAGTGGAATATGGGCCAAAGAAATATATGTATGAGATGACTGTGCATTAGGGTTCTGTTATTAAAATTCTGGAGTGTTGAAAGTTCATTTGGTAAAGACTCTCAGGGACATATCTGCAGTCTCCAAAAAGTACTGCATGCCACAAGCCCAGGGAGAATATGTAGTAAAAAATTTGGTAAGTTTTAGGTTTGCAATGAAGGATTCTAAGAAAAGCAAGGGCTGGCCAGGGATTTAGCTCAGTGGTTTCGCCTCCTGCTTTGCTCAAGCTCAAGGACCTGAGTTCAATCCCTGGTACAAAAAAAAAGAAAAGAAAAGAAAAGAAAAGAAAAGAAAAGAAAAGAAAAGAAAAGAAAAGAAAAGAAAAGCAAGGGTAAGAAAGATCCAGTCAGGATGAAAACCAGTCGGGTTTGTGTTCAGGACTGTCTGCTGCTGCAAGGTGGTGAGGAGTGACAATTGAGTATCACACTGACCTCGTTTTGAGAGTTTCATGTAGCAAAGGCTGAAGAAGTCATTGATAAGAAAGCAAAAGTCTCAAAGCCTGAAAGTCATCTCGACACTCTTCATCTTGACACTATACAGATTCAATGAGGGAGCTATTGTTTCTAGTTAACTCTCAGTTGGCTTTATCAATGTCTGTGATCTCTGCCTGATTAAGTGAAGGGATGATTTGTACTGTCTCACTCCGGAGCGGATATTTCACTCTTTTCATTTCAGACTGATTTATTTTTTACTACTTCGGAGCTCACAATTTAGTACTTATTCAAAAGGTAGAGTCTGCATCTGGAGAGTTTAGTAGTGAATTTTTGTCCCTGTTAATTTCAGATGGAAAGACAGTAGAAATTCACATAACTTCTTATTCCTTCAGTTTTCTCACAAGTACAAGTAAGACAGTAACACTTTCACATTTTGATATAAATTTACTAGATAGTCTGGCATCTAGAAAATGCTATCCAACTGTTACTGTTATATTAAGTATATTCAACAGTAGGCAAAGTATGTAACCATTTCTTAATATATGCATGTGATGCAAATAACTTTTCCATTAGGCAAAGAAATGCAATATAGTTTATTTTGTGTATAATGCCCACAAAATAAGTGTAAAGGGGAAGGCATAGATATCAGAGTGGATTGACTCTACCTTCTAATGTGTTATTTTATTATCTGCCAGAGCATGTTATAGACCAATAATGAGGAGGGAAAATCTAACCAAAATAGTGAATGGTGACCTAGTAAGAATTCAAGCAAGAATTCTTGAAGGTTTTTATTGACTAAAAAAAAAGAAAAATTCTGATTAAAATGTACTATCTATGATTATTCATAATTTTCAGTATATTTAGATAAGATATCTGAGGCTCTAATCTTGTATCAGTTTTACTTTCAGAATCACATAGCTAACCTAAATTTTTAAAGTATTAAAAGTACTCATGAGGCCCAGAACAAGTCAGGTGTTTCTGAGAAAAGAAAGGATAGGATGTATTAGTCTTGCAATAGGTTTATACACTTTCTTTAGTGTTGAGAAAATTCCTGTCATAATATATAGTTAATACACTTAATGTAGATGTAATTTTCCTACTTTTGATTTGTTTGAATTTTTTCAAGTTTCAAATACATATTTTGCCTAATCATCCTGTTTCATTTTTCTATTCTAGAAAGTCCCAAACAAAGTAAATATTGTAATTAATATATACTTATAAATGCTTTTGTTTACATTTCTAAATACTTATGAATTTCCATCCTATATAGTTTCAATTTTTGTTTCTCATTGCATTATTTCTTGCCAAACAAGAAAGCATATTCTTTTCTATGGTATTTATCTTTTCTACTGTCACATTAGAAACTCAGACTATTTTGTTTTACCCTAGGTATGTTTTATCTATAATTTCCTTAGCATGTCAGAATGTGATTCTGTTATAAGGATTTGACATAAATGAATTCAAGACTCTTGTATGTATGTATAATAGTATGTACAATACTATTAGTATGTATAATAATATGTATAATAGTGACTATATATACTACATTCTGATTGAATCTGTAAAAGGTAAAATAAATAAAATAAATTTTCAGTGCATTATTTGTGCTTTCATACACATTCCAAATGATTTGTCATGTAAGTCAGACATTTCTCATAGAAGGCTCAGGACCCCAATAGTAATCTAATAATTCTCCCTTTCTTTTTGTTTATTCTGTGATATATTTGTACTTTCTCAGCTCAGCTCACTTTTCCTCTTTTCAAAGAAATACTGAAATTGACTCATCACATGAAAAAAAGTATTTATTACTCTAATACAAAATCATGAGATTTAAAAATTTTGGCTCAGTTATTTCAAGAAACTTGGAGGAAGGAAGTAACAATTATGTATGGTTGTGACAATGTGTGTAGCTTATTCAAAGCTGAAAGGGAATTACTCTTATCACATTTGATATTTCTTTTCAGGAATTCTTTAATCATTTATTCTTTTTAAGGATTTTTCCTACTAAAGGATGAATTTACAAGTGATTTTGTTGTGAAAATGTGGCAAAAAAAGGCTTAACAGGAGAAACGTGCTACTTTCTGATCTCCTTACCTGAAGAACAGATGATTTATCCTTACTCCTGTAATTAGGGAAAATAAATGAATATTTTGCACTAGGCACTCAATTATTCCATTTTCCTTTCATTATCATATGCTAAGCTTAGTAGTATTAATTATATATATCTGTAACTTTTATTTAAGACTCCTGTCCTTTAGTGAAAGACTCATTTTAATTTTAGTTAGTGACAACACATATTTTTCCCAATCTAATTGTAAATTAAATCAATTGAAAAGCAATTGAATTTACTGAGTAAAAGATCCCATTCATCCTCCTAATCATTGGATGAAATGGATTTTTTTCACATGCACTCCTATTATGTTTTAAAATTTATTTTATGTATAAACTTCACTTTAGGCATGCTTTTATCTTTTTACTTAGTTACATCTTACCTGACTAAATATTGATAATGCTTTAATCATTTTTTAAAAATAGTTAATAATAGATAATCAAAATTATTTAAATGAATGAAGTTGATTAGGTTTCTACAATTTTATTAACAGATTTAATGAAAACAGTTTCCAGAAGTTCAATCACATATACAGATATTAAGTAAATATATATTGCAAGGCACAGAATATTTAAAATGCAAAACCTCTTAAGATGGTCTTATGTATATGTACCTACTTCCCATGATAAATGTAATCATTAGGTACTTAAAAATATATAGTAATTTAAAAAATAAGTAAATTAGTCTATATTCATTAAAAAAAAACTAAATGGAAGAGGTGTTGTGCATATCTGATCAAACTTCCATGAAACTGTCGATAGAAGAAAGTGTATCTAACAATGCTCTCCATTTTTTTTTTTTTTTTTTTTTTGGTCCGGGGAATCGAACTCCAGACCTTGCTCTTGCAAGGCAGTCACCGGAACCACTGAGGTAAATCCCTGGCCCCTATCTAACAATACTCTCTAAAGAATTAGAATTCTTGAATAATTGATAATTTGAAATAGGAAAAGGTCCAAAGGGGTAGGGGTGGTGGGAGGGGAAGAGGAAAGGGAAGAAGGGAAAGGGAAAATTATGAGAAAAAAAATAAGGGTGACAAAATCTATGTAAATAGAGAAGGGTGGAGGGGGTGAAGGGCACACAGGTGATGGGGAAAAAAATAACAACTAAGATACATCATGTACAGGTACAAACACCCAATGACAAATGTAAACGAATCGTATACCTAAAATGTACCAATAAAAAAATAAAAAAAAAAGAATTGGAATTCTGTGATCTTGATTATTTGTGATTGGGAAATTAAAATTCTCTGATAAAATAGCTAAATACAGGGAAACAAACTTTAGCTTTCCCTCTATGGGATTCCTTAGTGTTTTATGCTTACTCATGGAAAATTGGAATTTGTTTTCAAAATATTTCAGTCATCTTTCAAATATCAGCTACAGTCACTTTAATAAAAGTTATTCAATTTCTAATATTTATTTAGCTTATGGAAGATATATTAATTTTTTCTGAAGTAGAGTGACTGACCTTAGAACACAACTTAAATCAACAGACTATTTTATCGTATACATTAATTACCGATTTTAAATTAAATCATAAACTCCAGAATACTTAATTGGCAAATTATTTTTTCCGTTAAGAAACCCTCCTCTGTAGTAAAAAAAAAAAAAAAAAAAAAAAAAAAAAAAATTAAAGGACAATTATTTATTATTCTACATAAATCCTTTTTCTATTTTAGGGTATAATATGTATTACTAGAAATCTCTACCATAGATTTTCCAGAGGGTCTATACTTGAATTTTGGATGGTAATAATGGAAATATGTGACAGAGAGGAAGGCATCAGTTAGCAAGTAGTTGTCTGTAAAGGAGTTTCAAAAGCTTACTGGCATTACCACTTAGATGTTCCCACTGGATAAAACAAAACAACAACAACAACAAAACAACCTAGAAATGTTACAGGCCAATTGCAGGCATAGTGGCTTGATAACTTTGTTCAAAAATGCAACTGAGCCTTACTCTAAGCAGGCTAATTGAAGGAAGAAATAACTGAAGTCCACAGGAATATGAATTGTAAAAGAGGAAGAAATCAAAGTTATGCAAATATAAACAAGTCAAGCCAAATACTAAGGACAACCTCAGGCACAATTAAAACTATGAATTCCATCAATTTATGTAAATTGAAACATGTAAAGATTTCAGAAAAGAAAAGATCTTCATGCATGAAAAATTGTCCAAATTCATTCAGACAAGCAGGTAGCTTTTAGCCATACTGTTCCTGATTCCTGTCAGCACAATGTTTTTGCTCTCTAATCTTAACAATTCCTCAAATGGCTTTTGAGAATTAAAAAAAAATAGAATTAACAGTTACATATAAATCCACTTTCCTTCTCAGATGATTTCATCATTCAATTTCTAATCTTTTGATCTATCTTTACAGGATAAAGACCTGGTGTTAGTACATAGGTTTGGTAAGGTTAAATCAGTTGACCACTTTCATTTTTATTTGTACTCAAAATGAAATTTAGTGACATTTAGGAAGGAATAAAACTACTTAATGCTTATTCTTTTCATTCTCAGGAATTTGACATTGATAATAGATTTTTCCATTTTTATTTCTTTTATTAGTATATATTTGCAGTGCAAAATGATTACATTCTTCATAGCAAGTTGGTATGTGTAAATAATGTACCTTAATTTTTTTTTAAATTTCCTTCTCCCCTACCCTTCCTCTTTCTCCATTTCTTGGACCACTTCCTTTTTATTTTGTTTTTTTTATGTGTTTGTAGCATATGAAGATCATGTTTCTGGTCAGGAGTTGATACATGTACACAACATCCCAATTCCTTTTTTAAACCCATTATCCCCTTCCCCTCTCATTCATTGATCCCTTCCCATACCTAAAAGTTCTGTCATGCTGTTTGCTATTATGGATCTTTTTTGTTGTTGTTCTTTATTTTTATTTTGGGTTTATCATATAGAAGAGACTATGTGAAATTTAAGCTTGTGTGTCACATTTCACATAATCTTATGGTCTCCATTTTCCTACAAGAGAGTCAAGTATATTCTTTGTGGCAGAGTAACACTCCATTGTCTATAAATGCCACATTTTCTTTATCTATTCATCTCTTGGGCTGCTTCCAAGATTTAGCTATTGTGAATTGTGCTGTTATAAACATGAGTATGCATGAGTCAGAATAGTATGATGTCATTAACTGTTTCAGGAAGATGCCTAGAATGGGAATAGGTAGGTTAAATGGAATTTTGAGCTTCAGTACTAGCTTACATCTCCACCAGCAATGGAGCAGGGTTCCCTTTCCCCACTGCAGACTTGACAGCATTTGTTATTATTTGAATCGCTGATAGCCATTCTTTCTGAAACAAGATATAATCTCAGTGATGTTTTAATTTTGCATACCTCTAATAATGCCCACAAGCAAGCAACGTTGAACATTTTTTCATATTTTTATAGGCCATTTGTATTTCTTCTAAGAAGCGTAAGTTCATTTCAGTTGCATTTTAAAACTGGTATATCTCTTTTGAAAGAATGACCAGTTTGAATAAATTGGTTCTGTTTATTCAGGAACAGGAAGTATCTTTCTATTTTATGATATTCTCTTTGATCTCCTTTTTCAGAGTGCTACAGTTTATGTTATAGAGGTCTTTTATTTCCTTTCTTAAGTTAATTCTGAGGTACTTATTTTTCTTAATGGTATTCTGAATGCTATCATTTCATTAATTTTTTTTCTTGTTGAATTTATTATTGATATAAAGGAACACTATTGATTTTTGTATGTTGATTTTGTATTCCATGCTTTTGTATCATTTCCATGGGTTCTTTTGCCATTGATTTCTAGTTTCATTGCACTATAATCTGATAATATGAATGGAATACTTTCAATTATTTTGCATTTACTTAAGCATGCTTTACAGGTGAGCATGTGGTGTACTGTGGAGAACGCTCCTTTTGCCCCAGAGAATGTGTATTCAGTTGTTGTTGGGAGGAATACTCTGTAGATATCTACCAAGTCCATTTGTTCAAAGCTTATATTCAACTCCTGTATTTCTCTGTTGATTTTTTGTTTAGTTTACCTATTTGTGACAGTGGGGTATTGGGTTACTCCACTATACCTGTGTTGATAGTTGTCTGATTTTTATGTCCAGTAGTGTTTGCTTTATGAAGTTGGGGATGCCAGTGTTGTTGCATACATGTTTGTAATGCTTATCTCTTCCTGTTGAATTGTTTCCTTAAGGAAACTCTATAGTGACCTTCTTTGCCTCTTCTCATCAGTTTTGACTTGAAATCTATACTATCTGAAATTAGGAGAGCTATTTCTGCTCTTTTATGGCTTGCTGTTGCATGAAATACTATTTTCCACCCTTTGGTTTTTAATCTGTGAATTTCTTTTTTTAATTAAATGTATTTTTTATATACTGGGTATCATTGGGTTTTGTTTCTTTATATATTTTGTCAATTTGCATGCTTTCTTTGGAGAATTGAGACCATACATTGAGAGCTATTACTGAAAGGTAATAATTTATCTCCATCCTTGTATATTTTCTTAATGCTAATTATTATTTTTTTTTCTTTTTCTCCTTTCTGCTTCTCTCCTGCCTGGTATATTCATTCTACTAAGTTTATGGCATTGTTGGCTTCATTGCCTCTTTTTAGATTATTCATGAGAATTTGTGTAATGTCAGATTAGTGCTCATGAATTTTGAGATGTACTTAGTCATGGAAATACCTCAGTTCACCATCAACTTTGAAGCAAAGTTTTCCAGGATATATAAATATAATCTGAAAGTTGCTATCTTTTAAGGCCTGAAATACTTCAACCCAAACTCTCCTGTCCTTTAAAGTTGCTATTGAGAAGTCTGTTAAAATTCTAATGAATTTACCTTTGTAAATGACTCATTTTTTTTCTAACAAGTTTTAAGATTCTGTCCCTCTGTTGGACTTGTATTTTGACTTTAATGAGATATGGAGAGGTTCTCTTTTTATCGTGTATATTATTTGGGATTTTATATGTCTCACATAACTGTTTATTTCTTTTCTTATACTTGGAATGTTTTCTATTATTACTTTTGTAAACAGGTTTCATATGTCACTTGTTCTATCTTCTGATTTTACACTTACATCAGTTAATCTTTGCTTAGTTTTTAATGAGTCATGGAACAGCTTTTGGATCTATTTTTCCTGTTCTTTTTAAAAGTTATTTCTGAGTAGTTGATCACTGAAAGCATCCATATCTTCCCATTTTGATATTCTGTCCTCACACTGGTCACTTCTGCTGCCCATAATTTCAAAATAATTTTTAATCTCCTTGATTTCTGTTTGTAAAATTTTCATGGACTCTAATTCTTACTAAACTGGTCATTCTCATTTTATATCACTTTGTTTAGCTCAGCTAGTTTCTCACTAATGTCTGTAAGTTTCTTGATTATTTAATTTATTAATTACATGATCTGTTTAGTTATATCTTCTGTGATCCACTCAGAACCTCACTGATCTGTTTTTCACTGTCTTTTGTTAGGCTTTCAAATGATTTGGGTATGTAACTTTTGCTTTCCTCCCCTTTGATTATACCCTGGATTGAATGTGGAGGAGTCAAGAGTTTTGGGAGGCATTTTGCCACCTTGTATTCTTAAGTCTGTATTTTTGTTTATTGTTTTTTTGCTTAAATTTGTGAAGACTTATGGTGGAAAGACTTTGTTTCTAGTATGAGGATCTCTTTAGTTAATCAGAATTACAGTGATGCACTCTGGGGATAGGTAACTATTGTCCTCTGCTTCTGTTCCAAGATTTGACCACTTTTGTTAATAGAATTAGACCAATAAAACAAAAACTTGAAAAAATATAAAATGAAAGGAAGGGGGAGAAAAAGAAATTATATGCAGAATAAAACTGAAAAAAAAGGAAAAAGTCAAAAGGATAGAAAAAGGAAAATGAAAATAAGAAAAAGAACAAAGAAAAATTATTTTCTAAATCCCACAAAAGCAGTGAAGAAAATGGAAAGATAAAAAAGAAAAGAAAAACGGAGAAAAAAGAAAATAAGCCCAAAAAGCAGGAAAAAAATTGCTTGTGTTTTTAAAAAATTAATTTTATTGGTACATTTTAGATATACAATATAATGACATTCATCATTAGAAATTTGCACCTTTACATAATCTTTCTTGGTTCTTATTTTTTCCCCATTCCCCAGCCCTCCCATTAACCCCTATATCCCTCCCTATTTACAAAGACTTTGTTTCCATTTTTTCATTTTCTCATATTAATTCCATTCCCTTCTTTCCTTTCCCCTACCCCCCCCCCCTTCCCCTTTGGCCCCTTTCTTCCTATTTCACATTGTCTATTATACCTTTTAGTCCTTATTTACACTTTCAGTTTCTCACACTAGAGAAACTATTTGGAATTTACACATGGGTGTCCTACTTAGTTCTCTTGAGTATCGCTTCAATATGCACCCATTTAGCTATAAATGTTTCTAATTTCTCATTTATTATGGCTGAGTAGTGCTCCATTTAATAAGAAAACCACATTTTCTTTATCCAGGCTCCAGCTGATGGGCAATTGGGCTACTTCCAAGTTGTAGCTATTAGAAATTGTGCTGCTATGAACATGGGTACACATATATTACTGTGGTATGATTCTTTTAATTCTTTGGGGAAGATATCCAGCAGGGGAATAGCTAGGTCCAGTCCTAGATCTTTGAGGTATCTCCATACTGATTTCCACAGTGGTTGCACCAGCCTATACTCCCACTAGCAGTGGAGCAATGTTCCTTTTCCAAAACAGCCCCACCAGCATTTGTTATTGATTAATTTCATGATAGCAGGCATTCTTTCTGAGGTGAGGGGGAACCTCAGTGCTGTTTTCCTTTGCATCTCTCGAATGACCAGAGATGTTGAACATTTTTTCTTGTTTATATGATATTTCTACATCTCTGTGTGAAAAATGTCTGTTCATTGCAGATGCCCATTTTTGGGTTGGGTCTTTAAATTTGGGAGGTCTGATTTTCTGAAGTTCTTTATAGATTCTAGATAGTAGACCTTGGTCTGAGGAACAGCAGGTGAAAATTTTTTCCCACATTGTAGGTTGTCTCTTCATACTGCTGGTGGTTTCTCTTGCTGTGGAGAAGCTTTTTAATAAGAAGAGATCCCACATGATGATTGTGCTAATTCATGGGCAACTGAGGTTTTGTTTATAAAATCTTCTCCTACACCCGTATCTTCAAGAGTTTTACCTAACCTCTGTTCCAGCCAGCTCAGCATTTCTGTTTTAATATTTATATCTTTAATCATTTACAATTTTAGTTTAGTGGATGGTGAGAGATACAGGTCTAGTTTTAATTTTTGGCAAGGTGAAACGCAATTTTTCCAGCACCATTTAATAAAGAAGCTATCTGTCCTCCAGTGAGGGTGTTTGGCTCCTTTGTGGAAGCTGAGGTGGCTGAGTGTGTCTGGAGTTGTTTCTGCATCTTCTAACCTGTTCCACTGGCCCTCAGGTCTCTCTCTTTGCCAATATCATACTGTTTTTTATCATGGTTGCTTTGTGGTACAGTTTCAAGTTCAAGTTTTGATACCCCTTGCCATGTCTCTGTTGCCTAGAATTGCTTTTGCTATTCTAGGTCTCTTCTTGTTCCAAATGAATTTTTGGATTGTTTTCTCAAGGTCCATGAAGTATGCTGCTGAGATTTCAATTGGGATTGCATTGAATCTCTATAGCAGATTTGGAAGTATGGCCATTTTCACTATGTTGATTCTTCCTACCCAGGAGTAAGGGATGTCTATCCATTCTCTGATATTATCTTCAATCTCTCTTTTCAGAGTACTATAGTTTTCAGAGAAGAGGTTTTTTGATTTCTTTTGTTAGGTTGACTCCCAGGTATTTCAGTTTCTTGGATCCTATTGTGAAAGGAATTGTTTGCCCTATTTCTCTCTCAGTGAGTCTATTGTTCATGTAGAGGAAAGCTATTGATTTTTGTGTGTTGACCTTTTATCCAGATACTTTACTGAATTTGGTTATTAAGTCTACAGACTTTGGTGATATTCTTTGGGTCATCTATATAGAGTATCATGTCATCTGCAAATAATGACAATTTGACTTCTTTGATTCTTATCTTTATTCCTTTTATTTCTTTCTCTTGTCTAGTTGCTTTGACTAATGTTTCCAAGACTATACTGAACAGGAGTGGTGATAGTGGACATCCTTGTCTTGTTCCTGCTTTTAGTGGGAACAATTTCAGGTTTTGAGCATTTATATGATATTGGCCATTGGTTTTTCATAGACAGCTTTTATCAAATTGAGGTAAAGAATGTCTATTCCAATTTTTTTCAGGATTTTTATCATAAATGCATGTTGGATTTTGTCGAGTGGTTTTTCTGCATCTATGGAGATGATCATATGGTTTTTGTCCTTGGCTTTATTGATGCAGTGTATTACATTTATTGATTTGCATATGTCAAACCATCCCTGCATCCCTGGGATGAAACCCCTTGGTCAGGGTGTGTGATCTTCTTGATGATCTTCTGCATTCTATTTGCCAGCATCTTATTAAGGATTTTTGCGTCTATGTTCATTAGGGAGATTGGCCTACAGTTCTCTTTTGATTGGGTCTTTCTCTGCTTTAGGGGTCAAGGTAAAGGTTGCTTCCAGGAATGAATTTGGGAGTATTGCTTCCTTTTCAATTTCATTGAGAGTTTAAACAGTAGTTGCAGTATTTTCTCTCTAAATGTCTGGTAGAATTCAGCAGTGAAGCCATCAGGACTTGGGCTTTTTTAGTTGGTAAGTTATTAATTATGTTTTCAATTTCGTAGATTAATATTGGGTCATTTAGAATTTTTAGGTCTTCTTCATTCAACTTTGGTAATTCATATATTTTAGGAATCTGTCCATTCCTTCTGTGTTTTTCATCTTATTGGCATATAGGTTCACGAAGTAGGTATTGATGATCCTCTTGATTTCTGCTGTGTCCATTGTAATTTCATCCTTTTCATTCCTAATTGCAAGGATTTGGGCCTTTTCTTTCCTTTTCTGATAAGGGTGGCTAAGGATTTGTCAATATTGTTGATTCTTTCAAAGATCCAACTCTTGGCTTCATTGATTTTCTGTATCATTCTCTTTGTCTCCAATGCTTTGATTTATGCTCTGATCTTTATAATGTTCTCCCTTCCATGAGCTTTGGGTTTGTCCTCCTCTTCTTTTTCTAGAAGCTTGAGGTTTACCCCCAGAATGTTTAATTGAGTTGCTCTGTTTTCCTAATATGAGAATTTACTGCTATGAATTTCCCACATAAGACAACTTTCATTGTATCCCATGGGTTCTGATACGTTGTTTTGGCATTGTCATTTAACTGTAGGAACTCTCTGATTTCTTCTTTAATTTCCTGTGTGACATATTGGTTATTAAGAAGTGTGTTGTTCAATTTCCATGTGTTTATGAAATTTTTGCGGTTTCTTTTGCTATTGATCTCCAATTTCATCACACTATGGTCTGATAATATACAGGGAATAACTTCAATTCCTTTGCTCTTACTTAAACATGTTCTATGAGTGGGTATGTGATCTATTTTGGAGAATGACCCATGTGCAGCTGAAGAGAATGTGTATTCTGAATTTGTGGGGTGGAACACTGTGTAAATATATGTTAAGTCAATTTGTTCAAGAATTTGATTGAGTTCTAGTATTTCATTTCTTATTTTTTTGTCTAGTTGCTCTATCTATTTGTGACAGTGGGGTATGGAAATCCCCCACTAATATTGTATCAGTGCTCATTTGATTTTTCATGTCCATTAGTATTTGTTTAGGGCGCACTAGCATTTGGTGCATATATGTTCATGATTGTCATCTCTTCCTCTTGGATTCTTCCCTTTACAAGGATGTAGTGTTCTTCTTTGTCTCTCTTAATCAGTGTTGGTTTGAAATCCACTTGATCTGCAAAGAGGATAGCTACTCCTGGGTTTTTTTGGGTTCCTGTCACATTGAGCATTGTTTTCCACCCTTTAACTTTCAGTTTATGAGTTTCTTTTTTAATTAAGTGTGTTTCTAGTATGTAGCATATTGTTGGATCTTGCTTCTTGACCCATTCTGCCAGTCTATTTCTTTTGATTGGTGAGTTGAGACCATTAACATTGATAGTTATAACTCATACATATTGACTTATCATTTTCATGACTCTTTCTTTTTGTTGGATTCTCCCCCTTTGCATTTAATTTCTTGTTGTGCCTGATAGATTCATTCTGCTGGGCTTCCTGGGGTCATGATCCTCATTGTCTTTTCCCAGGACATTGTCTAAATTTTTTGGAGTGCTGGTTTGTTATTCATGAAGTTCCTAAGGTGCTCTTTGTCATGAAAGTGTCTCATTTCTCCATCAATTTTGAAAGAAAGTTTTGCAGGGTATATCAGTCTGGTTTGGGGGCTCTTTTTCTTTAGGGATTGAAATACATCATTCCAAGTTCTTCTTGCCTTGAGAGTTTGTGTTGAGAAGTCTGCTGTGATTCTGATGGGTTTTCCTTTGTATGTGATTTGTTTCTCTTCTCTAACTGCTTGTAGAATTTTGTTCTTCTGTTGGGTTTCTGGAGTCTTAACTATTGTATCCCTATGAGTAGATTTTTTTTTTTTTTTTGATCAAGGCTATTTGGAGTCCTATATGCCTTACTTATCTGTATGTCAAGTTCTTTTCCCCTGCTTGGGAAATTTTCTGGCATCACTTCTGTAAACTTTTTTATATCATCTGCATTCTCTCTTCTTTCTCCTTTGGCTCCAATCAGTCTTGTATTATTCTTCTTTGTATCATCCAGCAGCTGCTGGATTGATTTCTTTGGGTCCCTTAAAGAATTTTTTCTTTTGCTCATCACTAATTCCAATCTTATCTTCTATATCTGAAATTCTGTACTCCCCTTGGCTCATTCTGCTGCATAAACTTTCATTGGAGTTTTTAATCTCCTGGAAATTTGTTTGCATCTATTTTATGGATTCCATTTGTTTCCTATGTTGGGATTCCATCATGTTCCTCATCTCCTCTACTTTTTTCTCTGTGTCCTCTCTAGATTTATTAATCATGTCTTACACTATGGGCACAATCTCTGCTGATATCTGAGAAATTATTTCTGATTTCATTTTTCCATATCCTCTTTTGTTGCCAGTTCACGGAGTCCAGGTGATTGAGTATCAGATTGTTCCATCTCGTTTCCCTTTGGGGTTGCTTTAGTTGATTTGGAAGTCTGGTTTTGAGACTTGTTTACATGTCTTCTCATTTCACCGTGAGTGGGAGGATGTATGCTGCTTCCTCGGCACTGAGGGTGGTGATATTCTAGCCCGGAATGTTCACCTCCTCTGAACTGGGGGCAGCTGTGCTCCTTTCAAGAAAGATTTTGTATAGGAAGTAAGATCAGTGGACACAAATCATTGCATGGCTTCTTGGTCTCCCTGGGTCACTCCTATGCCACCCACAGCCAGTAGAAGTCACAGAAGGTGGTGGGCAGCACTTTGCCCACGAACTAGTCAAAATTGCTTATCTTTTTGAAAGAGTGGTTTCTTTTTAGGATCTGCAGTTTTAAAATCCAGTAATTCACATTTTTTTCCACCTAGGTTTGAAGCCTGTGGGTTTGTGAGGTACCCCCCCCATTTCAGGTGCCCCTTTGTTTACCCCAGGCTGTGGCAAAGTGCAAGCCAAGATGTGTCCCTTGTCACACTGGTATGTACAATGAAAGCAGTCTGTCCCAGAGTCTGTAATGGATACAGGCAGCAAGTCAAGGACCCAAGTCCTCAATTCAGGAACTTTCAGATCCAGGGAAATTCAAGCTTGACCAGGCCTCCTGTGATGGTGGTGAGGGCTTATGTCCTTCTAGACCCCAGCTCAGACCTCTTAGCCCATCTGTTTTCCACCTGGTCCCTATGCACAGATGTTTCCCATGGCTGTTTATCTCCAGTCACTGTGGGGTGGTAACACTGGGAGCTCTAACGTTAAGCATTCACTGGCTGTTCTGAGTTTCAGATTCAAACAGTCAACCCCTTCCCAGAATGGCACCTGGCCAAGCCCTCTCTGGCAATATGGTATGTGACCAAGCACTCTCTTGCAATATAGTACCTAACCAAGTGGTCTGGCACTGAGATCCTTTTCTAGCTGCTGCTGCTGCTATATGGAAAGTGTCCACTCAAAAACTCTGCAGTGTTCCTGCAAATCATAAACCCCTGAAGCCTACACTGCCAACCCAGTCTACCTTTGCCATTTCTTCCCAGAGCCCACAGTGTTCACCCTGCTCCTGTAAATCAGGATGCCCTCCCTATAAGATGGGAACCAGATCATTGAATTTTTAAAAATCCTCTAGTTATAGAATGGATCAGAGGCAGGTTTGCTTTCTTTGCTTATGTTCCAGTCAAAGCACCACCAAAAATAATTTTTTGTATTCGATCACTCAATTGAAAAAAATGATCTACTTTTTGATCCTGTTTTATAGCCAATTCAATTCAATTTTAGCAGACATTTTGAGAATCCACTATATATTTTGTATTAATCCTTAAAGCATGAAAATAAATCAAAGACAGTCTCAGACTCAAAAGTTTTACTTTACTTTAGACTATATGCAAAGGGCTAGAATATGAAATGCCATGAAAAGGAAATCCAAAAGAAGGTAGGAGTAGCCATACTTATAATAGATAAATATACTTCAAACCAAAAGTAGTTTAAAAAGACTAGGGAGATCATTGTAAGTGTTGCATAACCAAGAAGAAATAACAATTAAATATTTTATTAATGAATACCAAATATATGAAAGTAGTAATTAGTAAGCAAGAAGAAATAAAAATTATAAATATCATTGCTCCCCAAATCACAAAACTCAAGTATATAAAATAAATATTACAAGACATAAGGGAAAGACAGACTCTAAAATAATAACAGTTGCAAACTTTCACAACTCACACTAAGCAATATTAAGATCACCCAGACAGAAAAGAAACAAAGAACTAGCAGGGTTAAATTGCCCCTTAGACCAAATAGACCTAATAGACGTGTGAAGAGCTTTCCGTCCAACTGTTAGAGAATACACATTATTCCCAACAGCACTTGGAACATTATCCAGTATAAATCATGATACTCTAAACAAAATTTTAAAAATTAAATTATAATGAATATCTCTTCTGACAATGTGTAATAAAAGCAGAAATCAATAATGAAAAAACTCTAGAAACTAAAAGAATTCTCTTGTATGACTACTGTTGAATGAAAAAAAAATCAAGAAGAAATTTAAAAATTTTTTTAAAAACAAATGAAAATGGGAACACATTGTATCTAAACTCTTGGGAGACCCCAAAGGCAGTAGTAAAAAGTAACTTTATAAGAACCAATGGCTAAGAAAAACTAAACTAAAATAAATAAAATAAAATAAAAAATCTCAACTTATCGCTGGATCACAAGGAACTAGGAAAGCATGAGGAATCCTAAGCTTAAATTAGGAAAAAAAAAGAGCAAAGAAAAAATGGTAATATACATCACAAAAGAAATATATGAAATGAAGACTAACAAGAACACAAAAAGATCAGCAAAACAAATAGCTGCTTCTTTTAAAAGTCATGCAAGATAAACCTGAACAGATCAATAAGATGTAATGGGATTGAGTCAGTAATAAAAATGCTCCAATCATTTAAACTCAAGGACTATTGCTGTACTCTGCCAAACATTTAAAAGGGAACTAATACCAGTTTTTCTTAAATCATTCAAAAATTATGAGTAAGGAATTCTTCTAAACAAACTGTAAATAGAGCAAAATAAATGATAGGTAACAAGAAATAAGGAAATAATTCTTTTGCAAAAGGGAAGGGAACCATGAGATGAAGGGAGGGAGAGAGAAAGGAGAAGAGTTGCAGGGGATGATAAAAGAATTAATATGCATTACATACACTTACCAACTCCCCAGGAGGAATGTAATCATTATGTACCACAAACATGTATTATTAACAAAAACATAAAAATTGAAAAAAAAAGAAATTCTTTCAAACACATTCTATGAGATTAGCATTATCTTGGTATCCTAAAAAACTGACAAAGACACCACCAGAAATAAAGGTATATGACAATATCCTTGGTGACTATGGATGTAAAACATCCTCAACAAAATAATAATAATAAATCAAATTCAATAGTTTATTAGAGATTATTCATTTTGATCAAGTGATATCTATCAATACAATAACATCTCAACATATGGAAATAAATAAACTTTACAAAAATTTCAACAGAACAAAAGATAAAAAAAGCTTAGAACAGGGCCAGGGATTTAGCTCAGTGGTTCCACCACCTGTCTCGCAAGCACAAGGTCCCGAGTTTAATCCTAGTACCCCCCCCCCAAAAAAAGTTTAGAACAATCTACATAGATCACAAAACATTCAACATATCTTTATAAAATTAGTCAAGGGTATATATATATATATATATATATATATATATATATATATTTCAATATAATAAGGCTCATAAAACAAGGCAACAGCTTACATACTATTGAAAGGGGAAAAGCTGAATACTTTCTCTCCAAGGTCTGGAATAAGACACAGATGTCCACTGTCACCACACCCATTCGACATAGTGCTAGAAGTCCTAGCCCAAGCAATCAGGAAAGAGAAAGAAATAAAGTGTTTTCAAATTAGAAAATAGAAAGACAAAATGTCAATGTAGATAATATGATATTGTATATAAAAAAGCTAGATATTCCATTTAAAAAACAATTAGACTTTATATGAATTTATCAAAATTAGAAAATACAAAATTAATATATAAAATCCATAGTTATTATATGCCAATAGCAAATTTTTTGAAATAGAAATAAAAAGGCAATCTTATTTATTGTAACTAAATATATCTAGTAATAAATTTAACCAAAGATGTAAATGATCTGAGCCTAAATTAGTAGAAAATAAATAATAAAAATCAGAGATGAAATATAATGAAAACTGGAAGGCAGTGATGAAACAAATTGAAGATGATAAAAAATTGGGAGTCATCTGATGTTTAAGACTGGAACAACACATTTTATTAAAGGATAGTTATTATTTACAATAATGGTGTATAATGGTTTATAATTCATTTCCATCCTCATCCTAATACCAATGAGACTTCATAGAACAAGAATAAAACTATCCTAGAATTTGTATAGAACAACAAAAATCTCCAGATAACCAAAGCCATTTTGAGCAAAAAGAGCAAATCAGAAAACATTATACTACCTGAATCAAAATATACAACAAAGCTGTAGTAATAAAAACAAAATAGTATTGACATAAAAGCAGAAATAATACAATGCAACAGAATGGTCAGCCTTGAACACTGTCGGTGGGAATGTCAGTACAGTCACTATAAAAACAGTGGAAATTTCTCAAAACATTAACAACTGCTATATAATCCATAGATAGTAGGTATATGTGCAAAGGAAATGAGGTAAGTCTGTTAAAAAGCCATTTCACTGCCTTGTCTATTGAAGCACTATTTACAAAAGACAAGAAATGGAAGCAGAATGCCCATCCGTCAATGAATGGATAAAGAACATATGACAGATATGCACAATGGAATACCAGTCAGCCTTAAAATGAATGTAACCTTGAAAGTTGAATGGTGGTTTCTAGTAGTCAGAAAGTATAGGCAAAGCCAGTGATAGAAAAAAGTACCAAGCCATAGTCATATAAGAATAAGTTTTGTTGTGCTATTACACAGTAGGGTAAAGACTGATAATATACTGCATTTTTAAAAAAACTAAAATATTTTGAACATTTTCACTATAATGAAATGTTTGAGGAGGTTTATCTTGATGTAAACATTTCACAATATCATATACATATATCGAAACATCACATGATAAATCCTAAATATGCACACCTTCTATTTTTTTATGTATCAGTGAAAATGAATTTAGATTTAACAATATAGTCAGCACAAATACTCCCAAGTCAGAGGTCTGCTTGGAATATTTGAATAATTTCAAAAGAAAAAAAAAACAACTTAAACTAGTTGTGTGAAGGAGAGAGATCATAGTGGAAGAAACAAGACTGATAATGAAAACAAAAGGCAATGTAGGGGCTTGTAGGCAAACCTATGGTGGGACAATTCTATTCAGAGAGCATCTTAGAGTTTTTGTTACATGTTGAGACAAAGATGACATATTTGCTTACTAGTGCAACTGACATTCTGAGAATACATTGTGTGTATGCCAGACCTAAAATCACAGAGAAAAAACTAAGAGGTGATTTAAAGTTCCAGGCAAAAGGCTCTAGGGTCATGAGTCAGGGTAGTAACAGGGCAGATGAGAAGCTGTTAAATTTAAGATATATTTGAAAGGGAAGCAAATGGGAAAGTAAGATTTATTGGTTTTGAGAGGAAGGGAAAAAATAAAGGGCAACTCTAAGTTTTAAAGGCAGAAATTTAAATGATCCAGTTACCTCTAAATGAGAGGAGAAAGTATTTGGTTTTTACAGCATTTTTTGCTTTTTTTCTTCCTTTTTCTTCTGCATGAGGGAATAAAGATCAGGAGACCGATTTTAAGTATGAGCAGAAATATTCGGTCAACTAATACATACATACAGTTGGAAACAAGTCAGCAATGAAGACCTATGTTTTTTGAATCATGACAGATTTATTTACATTATTTGTAACAAATAGTAATTAAAGCTCAGAGTGATGGTATCCACCTGTATTCCCAGCACTCTGGGTGACTACAGCAGGAGAATTACAAATTCCAACCCAACCTGGACAACATAGAGACTTAGTGAAACCTTGTCTCAGATAAGAATAAAAATAAAAAGGGCCACAGATGTAGTTCTGTGCAGTGACCTTGAATTCAATCCTCACTACTGCAAAAATAGTTATTAAAAACACTATTAGGTTTCTCAAAATAAAACTGGTTCAAGAAAAGAAGAATCAGGTTAAAGACTGACCAATAGCAACAAATAACATGAAAAGCAAACAAGAACAATGACAACAACGAATACCCCAGCACATTAAAGAGATGGTTTCTCAAATGGAGTTATCTACAATGTCAGATATGACTACAGAGCACTAGATACTGTATTTAGTGACTCATTGTTAATTAGTGACAATGACAAAGCAATTTCTGTCTAGAAATCAGAATGGAAGACTTAATGGTACGGATCAAGACAGAATTGGATGAAGTGAAAGGAAACCTGCAAATATAAACATCTTTTAACCTGCTTTCTTATCATGGGAAGCAAAGACATGGGTGGTAATTGAAGAAGTGGGGTCAAGATGAGTTTGTTTTTAAATGTGAGAAATATAACATTTTGTATGATGAAGGAAATCACTTAGAAAAATAAAAAAATATATAATGATATAAAAAAATGCAAGGGCTTTATGTAGATGAGAACCATGGGCAAGATTACAAGTACAAAAGTTTACATTCAATAGGATTATCTATATCTATATCTAGAGGTATACAAGCAAAACATGGGAGTAAACTACTGGTGAGATATTATTGGAGGAGCCAATGAAAGTTCTCTTCTGATATTTTGATTTTGTGAAGTAACATTGAACATAAAAATGAGCATGCCATAGGAGGTGTTGAAGTCAGGAGCAGAGTGAAGGATGCCTGGGGAGAAATGGACCAGGGAGTGGAAGAGGGACTATTGGAAAATCACAGGTGAGTGTTAAATGATTTTAAACCTCAGCATTAAATGTTTGAATTTTATGACCAGCCATTTGAAGATGAAAAGATCATTGTTGCTTATTTTCCCACAGGCCCATTAAGCTACAAGGATATAAGAATAAAGAAATCAGAGAATGGTATTTTAACAGGTTCATGGTTTTGTCAAATGAGGGTGATGAGAATAAGAAAGTCAGGGAAGTGGAGGTGTAAATAAAAAGTTATTACAGTGATTGATCAAGGGATTGAAACTGGATAAGGATGGAAGAAAGGATATCGATGTGTTGAGTGGCAGCAAAAAGCTGATAGAGCATGTAAACATCATCCTGAGAGAGGGAAATCTGAGAAGGTGGTGATTACAGTGAGATGCCTTCCTGAAAGAAGTCATTGGAGGGTTGACTTCTTCACAGTGACAGGGATAATACAGTAGCTGTGAGAAGCAGAATTGAAGAAAAGCCAAAGATGGGGGCAAATTCAGTAAAGTAGAATTTGGATAGAACCATCTAAGTTTATGGCAATCACTGAGTTTTTAGGGAAGGATGTGTGGAAAGTGGTCATTAAATTTTTAATGACTAACATGTAAGATAGTAAAATAATAGTCTTTTACATAGAATTCCTATAGGAATCTAAAATTATAAAAGAAAATATCAATAACAGCTTCATGCATAAAGGCTTATTTTATATTTTAAAATATGCAATTGCATTCTTGCTACATTTCTTGAAGTGTTCCTGTATTATTTTCAAGTTTCCTTTCCTGAACTTTCATCCTTTTTTATCGTTCAAATACTTTCCACTTCATTTAGTAGCTTGCTCAGAATGACTTCGCTTTTCTAACCTATTTAGTTAAAAACTAATGTTGTTTATCCATATCAATTCTCAGGTACTTGGTTCCTTGGTTCCACAGCTGCTTTTTGCTCACCTCACCTCTCTGATCCTGTCAGCAAGCGAGCAAGGCTAAAATATACAGCAGAGTTCACATTCACACTCGCATTTTTTGAGTCCTGGCATACTTCTGGCCTCCTACTCCCTTGTTGCAGTTCACAGTACATGAACAGTACAGTCTTCCTGTACATGAAGAAAGTAAATTTTCCAGTTTAATTTAGAGTACATAAGATTAGAAATAAGGAGCACTATGCAATTAAAAAGAAGAAAACCTTAGATAATTAAATAAAACAACAGCTCAGAAGGCAAACAAGAGACTCACATCTTCTCCTGTGTTATTCTATTTCATTTCAAAATGAGGCCCTGCCATAGATATCACTTCTCCATTGGGAAATAAGCTTTCCTTTCAGAAGAACAAATATACGATATGTGGTTGACAAGACACCTAATAACACATAAATATTTACTGCCAAGTACTCGATGCAAGGCCCTGTAACACAGCTCAAGATTCCATGTACTGTAAGATTAAGGAGCATTTTTAAAGAGCTTCCTAAAAATATGGAAATATGATATTTAATATATGCAGCCAATTTCTATCCTGGCAACTTCTCAATTACCTGGCTCGATCATTTTTTATTCCACAATTCAGAACAAATCCTCAAGTGTAGTCCATAATAAATTCCTCCGCTCAAATCAATAAAATATATTTTAAAATATTCTGGCATCATTTCTTAGTTTTGCATAGTTTACAGCTGTTGTTCTAAACTTCTCTGTCAAGAAAATAATATACAATTCTCTTTATGTCTTTTGCTCCCCAACATTTTTTTGTTTTACTTTTTTTTGGGGGGGGTACCAGGGATTGAACTCAGGACCTTGCACTTGAGAGGCAGGTGGTGGAACCACTGAGCTAAATCCCCAGCCTTCTTCTTTACTTTTATTCTATTCCTGACAGAACACTTTATCTGTCTTTCCTCTTAACTTTTACTAATCAGTCAAAATTTTAATGTTTTAAATGGTTCTTATATCTATGCCTTTTGAAAGTTTTGTTCTAACAATAAAAGCATGGCTTATTTTATATCTTGTGATTTAATTGTTTTCCTTTTCTAAGAAAATCACTCAAAATTATAGTAAGAACTACACTTCTATAGATTCAAGTGGAGAAGATTCATTGCAATAATATGTTGCCTTGTTTGATTAATTCTCTTGACAAGTGTGGGTAGAATTTAGAGACAATGCTAAAAGTGCTATCTTCTTTATTCTGGTAGAAAAGATTCCTCCATACTTTGTATAAAAGGGGAGAACTCAATAAAATTACAAAAACATTACCAAGGATATATGTACATCTGTATGCTATATGTACATCCATATGCAAATTTCCCTTCCTGTGTGATGGATTAAAAAAAAATGATGCAAACCCAACTGATTTACTCTTCTCCCTCTAGTAAAACTACTATACAAAAAATAGAGATCAATTCTTAATTTTGTATATTACCTGCTTAATTATAGCTTTTTATTAAACAGAATTTACACACATGCAGCTAGAAGGGGAGAGAACCAAGAAGTAACCTCTCAAAATATCAGTTGATAAAAATATCCACTTGGGATCATGATTTACTGGTCACAAATTCCTCCAAGCTCCTGCGGGCATAAAGGTTTGTCTGTGGGCATACATCCCTACTGCATTGCCTCAGGTGGCTGGAGAAAATAGAAGCCACGTACTCTCTATTCTGAATATGACTTTGGCTGAGTCTAAATAGAATAGAAGCTAAATTCCTTAATCTTTCAATTTCTCTCTACATTGAATACCAATAATGTTCCAACTTTATGCTCTTTTGTTCACAAACATATTTTGAGCAAATGAGGAAGAGAATAATATTTTTCACCTACTAGAGAGGAAGGTGTTGTGTTATATGTGGATTTTTTTAATGCTGGGAACTACATTTAGAATGGAAAGAAGATGTTTTCATTTCTATGTGTCTAAGTTAATTTTACCTAGCGAACATTTTTTCTTTTAATTTGAGGGTGCATATTGCTTCCAAATTTATATGGTCCTGGATATAAATACATCCATCTCTCTTACTGATGATTGAATCCTAGTTGTTTTTCTAATATGTCTTTATGTATTTTAAAGGTGAAAACAAGGTGATCTTTTCTTGTTGTTAAATTCTTCTACTGGTACATTTTAGGTATACAACACAATTATATTTCTCATTGGGAACTTGTACCTTTACATGATGCATCTTGGTTCTTATTTTTTCCCCATTCCTAGCCCTCCCTTTACCCCTTCCACCCTTCCCTATTTACAAAGACTTTATTTCCATTTTTTCCATTTCGCATCATTTTTCCTTTCCCTTCTTTCCTTTCCCCTGCCCTTCCCACTACCCCTACCCTTTTGGACCTTTTCTTCCTATTTTGCATTATCGATTATTCCTTCTCATCATTGGTACATTTTAGGTATACAATATAATGACATTCATCCTTGGAAATTTGCACCTTTACATAATCTCTCTTGGTTCTTATTTTTCACCCTTGCCCAGCCCTCCCTTCAACCCTCCCTTAAGGTGATCTTTTATAGACGATTGACAGGTAAATAGCATTTATGGAATACATTTAGTTTTACACATTTGAATGTTTATTTTCTATTGTCTTAATATCTGAATGATGTAATATTTTAGTTTTAAAAGGTCTAAATTCATGTAAATCTCTATTAAATAAATATTTACTTATACATTTCCTTATTTATTGCCACAGGAGAAATTACCTGCAATTTAGCATCCTAAAACAATCTTTATTTGCTCTCACAGGCTCTGAAGGTCACTTTTGTGGAAGTGACCACTTGAGATGAAGTCTGCTGTGTTAAGATCTCTAACGAAATTCCTGTCAAGCCATATACCCTTGCTGTAGTCATCTCAAAGCAGATCTCTGTGGAGACAAAACCTGTAAACTCATTCACACCACTTTTACACACAGGGGCTCCTACATAGTTATCTACCAGTTCCTCCTCCAGTAAGCCTCTCCATATGACTCTTTAAAACAGGGTAGTTCACTTTGGTGTGTGGGGGGTGGGTGGGGGGGAGAGGACAGAAATAGGATTCCAAGATGGAAACCATAGTCTTTTGTCCTATCACTTCTGTAATCTACCATTGTCTACACAGATACAATACAGTACTGTGTGGAAGGACTTCACTCAAGAATATGACTGGAGGTGTCATGGAGCCACCTTGAAAACTGGGTAGCACAATCAAATATACAGCTAACCCTGTATAATTTACCTTTGAAATTATTCAACTTATAACAAAATGTAGCAAAATAAAACTTTAATATGGCATTAAAACCACTTTTAATGTTAAAGCATGTTAAAATGTCAGAAGTGCATTTATTTAGCATGCAATATTTAAATATTTAAATTTTTAAATATTTATTTAGCATGCAATATTTAAATATTTAAAATTTTATTAATATATAAATATTATAAGACTCATTCTTAATTTTACATGTTTTAATAAAAATTAAACTACTTACCTGAAATTAGTAAAATGTAGTTCTTTGAGTTTCAGATCTTGTACATGGATTGTAGATGATTAAAATTCTATCAAAAGTAAATTATAAATTTTGGATTACTACGAATTCCACTAGCTACATTCTCTGTTGTAAATTTAGCAAATTCTATTGAAGTTATGAATACATGCACACACACATATATATATATATAATTTTTTTTACTTCATTAATTTTATTGGTACATTTTAGGTATACAATATAATGACATTCATCATGGGAAATTGTACCTTTACATGATATATCTTGGTTCTTATTTTTCCCCATTCCCCTGCTCTTCTTTCAATCCCTCCACCTCTCCCTATTTACAAAGACTTTTTTTCATTTTTCCTTTTCTCATATTTATTTATTTCCCTTCTTTCCTTTCCCTTACTCCTCCCGCTCCCCTTTCCCCTACATACAATGTTTGAAACAGAATAAAACTATTGCAAATAAAGTAAAACATTCTATTATGACACTCTAAAGATAAAAGGGAAATTTATATAATGCTAAAAGGAAATACACTTATCAAATAGTTAAAATTATTTTTATTGGTGCATTTCTGACATACATAATGATCAAATTCATCATAGGGAATTTGTACCTATATATAATATATCTTAATTTTTTTCATTCCCTTTCCTCCATTCAGTTCTTTTCTCCTCCATTTGCAAAACTTTGTGTCTATTGTTTTACTTCCATTCTTTTATATTTTTATCCCTATTCCCTTTCTTCTCTTCTCCCCTCCCTTGTTCCACTTCCACTTGAATATTTTCTTCCTACTTCCCAATGTTTATCCTCCATTTTGGTCCTTATTTACCCTTTGAGTTTCTCTCACAAGGGAAACCATGTAATATTTAAGCACATGCTTCTAATTTATTTTCTTTAACATTATGTTATCAATGTACATCCATTAACCTAAAAATGTCTCAAGTTTATCCCTCTTTAAGGCAGAGTAGTACTCCATTACATACAATAGAAAGATTTTCTTTATTCATTCATCCATTGATGGGCATATAGGCTGTTTCTAAGATTTAGCTCTTACAAACTGTGCTGCTATATGGGTGTGCACAAATCACTGTGGTATGATGCATTTAACTCTTTCAGGAAAATAACTAGAAAGAGAACAGCTGGGTCAACTGGAACTTTCAGTTTTAGTTTTTTGAGGAACCTCCATAAAGATTTTCAGAGTGGCTGTACCAATTGACAATCCCACCAGCAATGGAGAAGATTTCTTTTTTCCCCACATCCTCACCAGCATTTGTTATTGCCTGATTTCTTGATGATAGCCATTCTTTTGGGAGTGAGATAGAATCTCAGTGTTCTTTTCATTTCCATTTCTCAAATGGTCATGGATGTTGAACATCTTTTCATATATTTATTTGTATATTTAGACTTTTGTTCTATTTCAATTTTAGTTTAATATATGATGAGCAATATGGTTCTAGGTTTAATCTGTGGCATGTGGAAAGCCAGTTTCCCCAGCACCATTTATTAAAGGGACTATCTGTCTTCTAGTGAGGGTGTTTGATCTCTTTGTCAAAGATAACATGGCTGAGGATGATTGGAGTTGTTTCTGCCTCTTCTAGTCTGTTCCATCAACTCTCGGGTCTTTTTTTTCCTTTTTTTTGGCAATACCATGCTGTTTTTATCACATGGTTGTGGTGCTCTTCCTTGCTTTTGTTGTCTCTTCTAGGTCTCTTCTGGCTCTATTTGAATTTTAGAATTGTTTTCTCTAGTTCTGTGAAGTATGTTATTGGTATTTTGAATAAAATCTTAAATATTTGGGTGGGAAATTACAAATTAGTTTTTCTAAAAATCTTGTCATTATTACTACTACTTTCAATTAGTTTGAAATAAACGTGACTGCATCAACTGTGAATATACTCCTTGCACCATGATTTTCTTTTGCTTCAGTTTTATTCTCTTCTTTGTATAGTTTTGATTTGGTTTTTGTTTATAGTCTTTTTGGTTTCTGCACTGTATTAGACAAGTATGTTCTCTTCCTATTCCCTAAGTAGCTGTGTCTCAAATTTTTAAACATGCATTTTTGATGTAATGAAAATATAAAACATTCCATGGCACTTAACTAGAATATTTTTAGCCTGATATTGTTGTCCATTATTTAGTTTACATTTTAAAAATTGCTCGTAATATTCTCACTATTATATATAGTCAATATTTATTTATGTACAACCTTATGCTTACCCACTGTTTTATTCTACATTACTATTTGCATGCCTATTCTTATTTCTGACATCAATTCTCTTTTTCTCAGGTTCATTCTAAATTAAGTTGTTGTGAAATACCTTGTATCAAACTCTTTTCTATATATTTCTGTGTTAATTTTTTATAACATCAACATAATGATTCAAGCAAATGTATAATACTGATTTATGTCATCCCTTCAGCTGTTTCATGGTGAAGATTCATTTTAGACATGCTCTAAGATTGACAATGAAAGTTTAGCTACCACCCTAATTGTCATTTATATCATATATCTTTTCTCTTTGATATCTTTTCATATTTTCTCTTTGCCTTTGGTTTTCTGTCCTTTCAATACAATACCTTACAGAAGATATGATTGTTATGTTAGTAGCTAAAGACATTTAAATGATTTTATCTCTGTGTACTGAATTGAAGGTTATTTGTCCAATGTGTTTCCAGGTCACCATTTCGCTTCTTAGCAGTTTATTCTGCCAACCGTGTTTTCAAGTCCAATTACTACATTTTCCATGTCAAGTTATTCTTTTAAAAAAAATAAATCCTGCTTCATTCTTTTTTCACAGTGTCTTATCATCTTAGAATTGAATAGCTTTTTTCTCTTATAACATTGACAATTTTTTTTTCTTTTTGGTACTGGGGATTGAACTCAAGACCTTGTGCTTTTGAGGCAGGCAGCAGAATCACCGGCCCAACCTTGACAATTTTAAGCCTACCCATTTTATAAATGTATTATGATTCCTTTACGTTTATTATTTTGGAGCACCACCCCTTGTATTTCTAATTTCCATTTACTGTTACTATCACTATTTTGCTTCTCATGCAGTGGAATTTTCTGTGTTGTGAGCTTACCTTTAGATACTTCTCCCCATGTGGAGACTCTCCATAAATGCAACAGATCTGTGCAAGTGCAACTGGCTATCCATCAGTGGACATCCTGTACTGCATTATGGTGTTCTTCTCACACTAGTGCACTGTGATGAGGTGCTCTATACACACTTGTAACTAACTTTTGCAGGAAACAATACCCCAGGTATTTTCCTTCATGTTGGTGAACTCTAAAGTGTCATCTCAGCTTCTGTTCTAATTGCTTCATGGTAAAGCTTCTCTTTCCATCAAATCTTATTTTCCTCAGTATCTCCTAAGTGTTGTTTCTGATAGCACTCCTCCTAGAAAATCTCTATACACACTTTTCAATTCTAAGCCAGAGAAGTAGTTTGAAGAAATTTACTGTAAAATAGGATTTTACTGATGAACAGATGGTAGCAAGATTTGTATTACTAGTGATAGATGGAGTATGAGCAGCCTCTGCATGTTATGTCAGTGGACTTATAAAGATGTTCATAACTTATGAACTGTGATAGGGTATTGGTGAATAACAACATACTGGTGGGTGCAATATCTGAGGGATTTGATAGTTTTGGGAAAAGTAAATGTAAATCTAAATCATATGACTCCCACTTAATAAAAATCAATACAATGGAGAAAATACTGGGAGGTGAAAGTGCTTGAAGTGCCTCATGAATAAACCAATGTATGAAAAAATTCTCAAGGCCACCATAGAAAAATATAAGATTTTCATTTCTACACATCAATTGGAGGAGAATCAGGAGCCAGAATTTGTTAAGCTGTATAAGATGTCAAATTTGATATTTTTTTCATGTTATTTTGTGAACATTAGGAATATGGTTGAGAAGGAGGTGAATTCTGAGAATTAGGATGGAGACTCATTTGTTAATATGCTCCAGGATTTTGAATACTTAGATTTCCTAAAACTTGTGGACCAGTAGAAGTAGCTTATTTCTCCTTACTAATGAATTTCACTTCCCTTTTAAAGACAGGTAAGTGGCTTCTCTCTTGGAAGGCTTCTGAGCTTATAGACACCTTCAGTGGCTGAATGAAAACTAGGTGCAATCAGATATAACAGAGCTTTTGAAGAACTCGGCCTGATACATGACAAAAATCACTATATAAAGAAAAAAAAAAGCTGTATGGCCTAGTCAGTGTGTACTGAGTTGAATACAAATTTAGGTAAAAAGAGTTCACTGGTATGGAGTCACTTTCTTTTAATATAGAGCCAACAGGAGATGATGAAAATATATGGTTAAGTTGACTACATGAGAAACCAATTGCCTACTCAACATGAAGTAAAAATATAAGAGCTATCATAGAAAATTATAAATGTCAGATTAAAAGTGCTCTGCGACTTGAGAAACTTGAACAGACTAACGAACTGCCTGGCAGAATAAATCTAAAGGTACTTGGCTACAAAAGTGATAAAGAATAACTTGTTCAGAATGACACTAGCAATTTTTAGAAAATCTGTAGTGAATCTCCTCTTTGATTCATGGCCTAAAATAGATGATATTTCTACAGATACTGACATCCTAATAGGAAGAGCAGGTGATAAGATTCCCAAACTATTACAGGGCAGGTGGTGATGCATAATCAATAAGAACAATGAGGTCAAATTGACTGGCAGTGGGGACATACATACAGAGAGATATGAATTTGGTTACTAAAATAAAAATGTCATAGGGACAGCCAATAACAATATTGGCCAATTTATATAATCAAAATAATACATTACAGATGATCTGGAGGTGGAGGGCAGCTGCGGCAATAAAAACTAATTATCCTTTCTTGGATTCTGGATTTGAGCCAGTTTTTAGACCTGAAAAAATCACTGAATGATGGAAGGGACAAATTTGTAGGAGGAAGGAAACTGTAATACCACAACAAGTGTATACAATTATGATTCACTCATTCCTCCCACAAAGAAACCTATGGTAACTCACACAAAAAGAAGTAGAAAAAGAGGAACATAGAGACATTTTAACAACTCAGTGAGATCTATTTGCCATCCATTCCTGAGAAATCAAAGTATCACCATGATAGCTTTCTTAAGGTTGAAACATAGGGAGTGGAGACAAGTCTTAGTCGGGTTCTTAGTGCTACTGGTGATTATACATGGACAGATCCATTCAATGGTCTTTTCACCATTTCTTGAGTGTATAATTGATACGGATTTGCACAATCACTGGAGAGCATCTCACAGTTTTTCCACAACCTGTGGATAGAAACTCCCACGCAGAAAATGTTACTCAGAAGCATGTAAATTGCCAAACTCTAAACTCAAAGCAATTTAAAATGATCCGCCTAGAACTTATAAAAATCAGACGGATCTCAGAGGACTATAAGATATTAATGTAAACTCTGAAAATAATATAGAAACCACCAGCTGATATGTCAAATATGATAACATTATTAGAGCAATTAACAAGGAATCAGAAACATATTAAGAAATTAACCAAGTAAAGATGTTCTTTTCCATCTCTACCATGAAAAATGGAAGAAAGCAAGTTGTATTCATAGATTTGCCTCTCAGCTACTTTAAATCTTCCTTGGTCTTCCCATTATAAGACACTCCAAAAAAAACCTGGACTTCAGAACATTTTTTAAAAGGCTCATGATGGTTCAAAACATCAATAATATTATGGTAATTAAAAAAGAAGACTAAAATTAATGTCAACATTAGTGGATTTTTAATGTATATGCATTCTTGAAGGTATAAGATAAATACTATGAAGATTCAAGGACCAGCCACAATGATGATTTTTTTAGGTTTCAGTGGTTCAGAGAATGCTAATACTTCTGCTCAAAAATAAATGACAATATATATTTTAAGTTTCTTATGTCTCCTACTACAAAGAAAAACATCTCAGTCACCAGAAAGCATACATAATTTCTGGAGTCAGAACATTCCACAGTTAGGATGTTGTTTTACCTTTTGTGGCATCAAGTGGCATGGTAATTAGCATTTCAACCTGAGCTCAGAGTAGGTCCAATCACTGCCCTATTGCCAAAGCCATGTGACTCATCAAAGAACCAATGGTGAAAAAGAATGTCACACCTTGGTGGAATTTAGAAATTCACCAGTAAAACAGTAACAACATAGACCCCTTTGATAGTGCAATAAATCAACACCATCAACAACAGAGAATTAATTATATACTTTTTGAAAAGTACTTACTAGAGCACTATAAGGTCCTAATAGGGACCACTGGATATGACACTGTAATTTTGCCAGAACTACCTATTATGGCCCAAGACCAATCAAACATATCCAGTTACTAGTTCAGACAAATCCAGAAGCAACGCATAATAAAAATGGATTTGTAAGTCTAGAGCAAAAGTGCTGAGGGAGCACAAAAGTGTTAATGAACAAAATTATGCTACAAGAGCAAGGGGCCTAGACCCCTTCGTGGTCACCACTGTTGCACTATTGCCTTCTTGTTGCAAAGTTAGGTTAGAATGTAAGCATACTGGTGTAGGAAACAGTGTCCTTAGAAGTTGCCATACTACTCAGAATCCGATGTCTCAGAGAGTAGTAGATTGGCTACTAGAAAACACCCCTGGGATTCCTACTTGTAGATTATACCTGGGAGAATGGAAAAGTATTTTGAGAACGCAGTATGCACTCTAAATCAATGACTATTATATAGTGTTATGTTCTCAAGAGCAAGAAGTCTAAGCACCTATGGTTCAATTTGGAATTGTTATGCTTGTCATCTTTAGTTATTCACTTGGGAATTTGTTTTTCCTTTCCCTAAAATAAAAAATATGCCTGTCTAGAGCTTTTTATTTATAGAAGAAAAAAGTCTTCTATTAGCACCATTTACATATGACTTCTGCCAAATTTCTTTGATTCCTTATATTATACTCATGCAAAAGACTATATGGTGATACAATTGGCCATGATAATCAGGAGAAAAACGTGGAAATATTAAGAGGGAATAATGCATTTGGAATTTTATATTAATTTCTTGCCTATTTTATATTAATTGGATAAATACAGCGGCTACAATTTGACAACTGCATAACACAAGTGGACTTAATGCTTGAGTCACCCTAACATATTGACCACTAAGATATTCAAAGAGCCAAATTTAGGGTGAGAAGGATCAAGAAGAATAATAGAAAATGGAGATGACAAATATTAATTGTGGCCCAGTGATTCCTATATTGTCAGGAGGTAGCAATTTTTTTTTTCAATAACCTTCGCATTGAAAGTTTCTTCGGGACAGGTGGAATTGGCATTCTTCAAATTTCCAGAGAAGGATTAACTTTTTGTGTAAAATATATACCTCTGTACATAGGGATGGGCTTTGGTTGATGCTATGTTGTGCTGTACAAATTCACCAATGCGCAGAAATGAAGTCTAATTTCCTCCAACATCCAAGAGAATAACCAGCTGACAGCCTATAACCTATAAAACCTCTGCTATAAGTAACTTCGTCTTCCCAGACTATGCCCTTCTCAGGTTAATTTGGGGAATAAAGCCATCCCTCCTACTTACGATAACTCTGAAGGGTCATTTTGGACTCAGATCTGATCAGTGCAGGCCTTTATCATTGCAGCATCAAAGCTCAAATCTTTCTTTCCCCACTCCTCTATATGTGCTCCTGAGAAGAACTTCCCAATGGAGTTTCTATACACATAACTTTATCTCGAAGTCAATTTCTTGGGAATCTGACCTAACTCAGGATAAATTGTATATTTTTGTTTATTAGCCTGTTTGAACTGTATAAACATTTTTTAAAGGAATGAGTATGGAGTTCATTTTGGGTTTGAATTTGTTGTTATTGAACTTTCTGTCTCCACTAGCAAGGATGTGGTAAGCTTCCTTGTTGCTTTTCATTACACTGGCAGATTTTTTTTTTCTCCAGATCACTGACTAGATTTTCTTTAAATCTGTCTTTGATTTTAAATGTAGAAGCTTCCTACTTTCCTCTCCTCAAATTCATCTAGGACTTAGATAATAATTTCTGTTTCTGAGTCATCAGTACAACTTCTTCCAAGCCTCTGGGCTGGGAATATATTGCCAAAACTTTGGGTTGCTTCATAGTTAGGGCTATGGCTGTGGCTTTTAAATTCAAGGTTGTTTCTTAAGGTCTGAGGATATTTGTTTACATTTTATTACCCTAAAAATCTACAACAATTCTATTTTGTTATATTATATTCAGATATTTCATGCCTGATTGGTGGAAAAAAGTACTTAAATCTATTTAGATGAACATTTAGTTGGAATCACTCTGCTACACTGTATTTGAAATTAAAAATGACATAGATTAATATTTATTGAACCTAAAATCATTTAGAAAATAGTCTTATATAACAAAATATAACCACTTTGACTTCATTTTCCATTAGAATTTTTAACAAGAAAATCTGGTGTTTAAATACATACATTTATATGTGCTGGTATTTAATATGTAAGTATGTATGCATATTTTTATATAAATATTTAGAAGTTTTCTTCCTTGTGGTCTGTAGTGTAACTGCAGTATCTTCAATATGAGGACATAGGTGTCAATCTCATTGATATATGAAATATTTCTAGATTTCAACTATAAAATAGATGATTTAATTAGAATGAAATAAAGATTATGAAAAGAATAATGAAACAATGAATCTTGATAAAATATTTTGGCAGACAATATGACATACTATATAGACATGTTTGGTATATTTATAAAAGAAATAAAATCTTAAAAGTATACATTTAGTTTTAGCAGTCCTAGTAGATTCAAGTCCTGACTCTACTAATTAGTTTTATTCAATGATATTAAATTTAGATCACTAGCACAGGTCCCTTATCTGTGGAATGCAGCTATCACTAGATTAATTAACATGAACAGTGTAAAATGATCATAATCAGTATCTGAATTAAACATCATCTAGTCATGATATAATAACAAATTGTAATTATTTGTTGTTTTGTTTTTGGTGCTGAGGATCGAACACATCTCCCCGGATTTGCTAGGCAAATACTAAATAGTAAATTCCTAGTCTCTTTAATTTTTGACAGAAATGGATGGCAAATAAAATTGCCTGAAAATGTATGTGACTATACTTTTGAACATGGTATTACTATCTAATGGTAATGGTAGTAATGGTATTACTATCTAAGTGAGAAAGCCTTATGGAAATTAATTTAAATACTTTCTATTAATCATTTATATAGGTTAATGACTTATCATAATAAATTTATCAGTACTAACTTTACACCATTCTGTAGAAATGCTGTATCTAGATCTATGGTTTAATATAAGTTATTGATAATCATAACAATATGTAAAATGAAATAAATAACAATTGCAGTAACTAGAGACTTCAAAATTATACATATAAAGCATAATCATCCATTACTGCCAGCTTCACTAAAGCTTTATAATAAAGAATTTATGTTTCCAATAAAATAATTTATGTTTCCAACCTGCAAACAAGTAGAATTTGAGAGATATCAGCAATAAAATTTTATTTTAATGTACAATGTATCCAAATGCAATTACCTTTCAAATCACCTTACACACAGAGTAGGTCTCCTGCCATGAGATTTGATCAAAACCAATTGTGATGATTTATCTCTGAGGTTAATTTAATGTGGCAACATTAAATATTGAATTCCTATTATTAACCCTAATAACTTAATTTTATGCTCACCAAGAAACATTCAAATATGAAGTGTGGCATTTTCTATTAGGTACCTCCAGGAAGACATTGTGGACAAGATTTTCCTTGCAGTTTTATTTGTCACTATAAACCTATTGCTATTCTGGTTTAGTATATCAAGCTTGGTTGATCTGATACTATTTGTGGGAAATAGAGCTATTTGATATTTACAAATTAGTCTATGTAGCTTGATATGAACTCTTGACCAGGGTTAAAGGATTAAGTTAAGGCTCAGAGGGGAGACTGTTCTGGGCAGCTGGCCAGCTGAGGCTAAGCATGTCTGAATCACTGCATGCTCCATACATCTTTTCTTGAAAGTTTTCCAAGCAAGAGATTATATGATTCATTTAATCAATATTGATAAACATGTACAGAGTATTTCCTTTACTGCAGAGTGATTTAAATCAGAAACTCTTAACTCAGATTGCTTACTAAACTCCTCTATGTATTATTAACTGACAAATTTAGGAGATTTTTTTTAATGTTTCTATGCATTTTATTACTCAGCTAATCTGCAAATGTCTAACAGGGTTGTAAGAAGACTACACATGGTTAAAAGATTTGGAATAAGAAATAATATTACAAAAACTTTTCAATGCACTTTGTATATCAAAAGACAAAGTAAGTTTAGTTATCATTATAATCATCAACTTTCTCATTGGGATTTTTATTATTTTTTTCAGAAAATCAGTCTGCACAACACAAAAATTTAGATATCTTAAAATTGTTTCATACCAGTTTATAGAGGAACAAAGACAGAAATAAATAGTAAATATAGTACAAAGATAAGCAGATCATTATACAATTCAGAACATAGTGCCTCTTCATAGAGTTCTGATGAAATTTCCTGAAACCTGGTGGCTACAGAAGTGGCTACTGTTATGATTAATTTATCATGTTTCACAAGTTTGCCACTAAAGTACAATCAAAATTTATTTTTAAATTTGAGCATCATAAACTACTGTGGGCTTAGGTGTGCCTTTCCTTTAATATGGCCAAGTCCCTGGAAACTTCTCTACTTCAGCATCCCCAGAGAAGAAAAACAAATACTCATCAGGTCACCAGTCTATGACATCCTTACTATGAAAGCAGCGATCACACACTTCTCTTTTGTGATGACAAAGAGCCACTGCTGTTCCAACACTACACTTTTAGGCTTAGTCCTTTAGCAATAAGGAAAGAAAATGGGGCTGTGGGATGCTGTTCAGAGCAGGGCTTCTTCACTCTAGCACAACTGACATTCTGTCAACCTTAGTATTTGTCTGGGGTAGGGGTTGTAATGTGAATTATTAAATCTTTAGCAAAATCTTTGGACTCTACACTCTAGATTTCAATAACATCCTAATGCTTTACATGGGTGATCATCAAATATCTTCAGACATTACCAATTATTTCCTGAGGATAAATCGCTGTGTTTGAGAACCATTATTTTAGACACATGACTATAAACTTTTAATTTATTCTCTAATTACTAAAGAAGTATTTAATATTTACTTGATATGGTATTCTGATACTCTTGGTGTTATTGCAAGATTTTGGCTCAGGTGAGATGTAATTCTTATTTGAATGCAGAAGAAAACCTTTGAATAAAGTACCATGTGTCCTGTGATTGGAAGCATTTTGTGAGCTGGAGAATGAATTGGTGATGCTGCCAGGTATTTTAGCCCAAGGAAATAGAGGAAACAAAGACTCATGCTTATTAGATTCTAAGTAAATGTGTATGATCAATACTTAGGAAGTATGAGGGCTACAAAGAAAGATAAATTTATCAAAAACTTCATAGCAAGGCAAACTCTTCTTAAACACCTGGATGTGTTCTGTAGAACTGAGAAATGAAAATTAGCAACAGTCAATGTGTCTTGTGGAGGGTTAAATTGATTTTGATGTCTGAATGATGGCTAATCTACATATAAGGAATGTTTGATTCCATCTATTTCCTGTAAAAGAAATCAGTAGAATGTCAAATAATAAGGATTTACTACAAAGATTTATATTTTAACATTTGTAATTGCAATCATTTACAGAGTGCTTTTTTGTGAGGTGTTACACAAAGACGTGTGGTAAACACTTACCTCTATATAAATAAAAAAAATGAGACTTGGAGAAATTAGAATTCAAATTATTCTGAATGCAAATACTTCTCTTAGAAATGAAGGAAATGTAATTATTATGCTAAACTGTGTGAAGGCAAGATTCCAGTGGGATTTATTAAAAATGTTTATTAAATTATATTGATCCCAATAAATTTACATTCATAAAAACAACTTAAAAATCAACATTTTTTATATAGAGTTAAAATCTAGCTGTTGCATATCACTCCTGTAGTTCCTTAATAAACAGAAAAATTAAGGTCTCTGATTTATCTCTCTTCCATTCTCTCTCCACTGTGCTATATTCTCTGCCTCTCTGTCCCTCTCTGTCTCTCTCTGTGTCTCTCTCTGTCTCTGTCTCTCTCTCTCTACCTCTCTGTGTGTATATCTTATCTCTTCTCTCTTAATCAGAATGTCTTGTGAAGTTTGAATCTCAGTGTTTTGAAATGTGATATAAAAATTAAAGATAAAATCTTACAAGATTACAAATTAATTTCTAAAATCCACATTTATATATGAATGAAGTTAATATTCAAGTTTCAACAACTTATATGCTAACTCAGGTTTAAAATATTCTGGCCCCAACATTTTTTTTCAATATTTGGAAAAGTACACTTTCGTTTAGAGAACTAAGTGAATTGAACTACCTAATTTAGAAGAAATGATATTAGCATCATGGTAAATCTGAATTCTCAAATTCAATAATTTTAAAACCAGAGTAGAAAAAGTAAGTTTCAATTAGTGCCTATGGTTTTGATCTCACTATACATCACATTAAAAATTTCATGTCACACAAACCTATTGTCATATAGACATTGCAATCAATTTCACAGAATTGTTTACTATCTAGTTTTTGTACTGTTACCCTTGCTGTTTGCTTCTCTACTATACTTCTCTCATGATCTTTCAATCACCTTCTTTTCCCTTAAAGAAGTAAGATATTTTAAATTTGAAGGACTCTCTGTCATACAACTTGATTTCTTCTTCCTCCTATAGCCATATTTGCTTACTTAAAATTATATAGCAATATTATTTATAACCTTGTGGATTCTTTGGAATCAAGAAAAATGTCTCCCATATATTTGAATACTGGTAATACTGGAACAATCTATTGCATGTAGCTATGTGCAAGAAAATTTTATTGACCAAGATTTGAATTTAACATGTATGATAGAGATTTTTCCTACCTCACTTCCTCTTCTTCCTGGAAAATGTCAAAATGTAATTGTGGAATATAAATGGAGGTGTTCTTTGTATATATATTATATCGATGATAAGTGAGACTGAGAATTTTGATAATCTGAGTTGATTATTTTGTAGGAATCTTACAGTGAACACATAATCTTAAAGAACCATTTTTAATGTCTACTTTTCCTACTTAGAAGTTACTTGGCATTCAAAATGCCTGAGTTCTTTTAGATTGTCTTTTATATTAGTAGTAACCTCTCTTCTCTTTTGATTCTCAGAATATAATTATAAGGACTTTTTTTTAGTGTAGATATCTATTCCTGTAAGAGGAAAGAAATGACAGGCAGAATCCAAAATAATGAATTCATATTAAGTCACCAGGGAAACTATGAGGAATATCAGAGTATATGTGTGTATAGGAGTATTTTAAGTATCCTTCCTTTGATTTCTATTATTTAAATTAATTTTATTGGTACATTTTAGGTATACAATATAATGACATCCATCTTTGGAAATTTGTACTCTTACATAATCTATCTTGATTCTTATTTTTTCCCCATTCCCTTGACCTCCCTTCAACCCCTCTATCCCTGCCTATTTACAAAGAGTTTGTTTTCATTTTTTCATATTAATTCCATTCCCTTCTTTCCTTTTCCCAATCCCTCCCACTTCCCCTTCCCCTTTGGCCTTTTTTTTCCTATTTAACAATAACTCATGCCTTTTGTTGATTTCTATTTTTTGTTCCTTCCTTCTTGTGACTGTTAAGGTGCAGTGACAATTTGATTGGCTTTGGGATTCGCTCAGGAGACTGATGAAGCATACTTCTGTGTTTATCTGGGTGGTCATGGAGGCATGACCTTGAGGTCTGTCTGGTCCCTTACTTATTCTTTCTGGCACTGTACCTCTCTGTTCTACTTCACAGCTGCCATGTACTAAGTAGTTTTGCTCGGCCACACCCTCTGCCATGACGTTTCTGCCTTCTTCCAGCTGACCATGGACTGAATTCTGTGACGCTGTGAGCCATTTTAAACTCCTCCCCCTTTAGGTTGTGGATGTTAGATACTCTGTTTTAGGACAGGAAATGGATTAATACACTTCCTTTAACCTATTTTGTATTTACTCAAGTAATTCAGACAATTATAATTTATTCCAGAGTTATTACAGTCTTATAAAAGAGAGTACATTTTAAACATACAGTTTGGTCTAGATTGAGAATCAGTTAGTAATTAATTTACTCTTTGCCAAAACTAAAAATAACTATCTTATATTCTGCTTTTAATTCGGGGTTCAGATTAAAGCATTCATATATTTGGTATACTGTTTATATTGGAAAACACAATGCCTTAAGGCAAATATCTCTCTCTTTGTACTTTATCAAGCCAATTGTTATTAATTCTTTAAAAACAAGTAGCTTGAATAAAGTAAAACCATGGAATTAGCAATTACTTTAAGTGGCTTTAAAGCTTTTATAAGATACATATTAATTGCAGAAAAAAAGTAAACATATTATGAGGTATAAGCCAATTAATAATAAATTTTGTCAAACTTCCTAAAATTGATTCTCCTTGATGCAGTATTTCACACTTCTTAAATAGCAATGGAACTGCTACAAATCACAAATAAATCAGTTTTGTTACTGTTGTTACTCAAATGGATGCATTCTGAAAAATGTCAAAAGCACATATGTAGGTGATGATGGATGCAAGAATGAGGAGAGAAAGAAAGAAGCAACCATATATTAAAATATCATGTAGTACCTCATATTTATACAATTATTCTTTTTTTAATTTAGGAAAAAAATGACATTTAAGAAAAATAAATAGATGTGAGATAAAATTTTGGAGGGTATTTCTCTAGCAGTGAAAGTGTTATATTCATTTACAATCCTGAAGTTTTTCCTATAATTCATAAATTTCATTAAGAATACATGACAATTAGAATCTAATACTGAGATTGTTTCAAAGGAAGAGCTATGTGCAAAAGAATGAAAGGTATACCTAAAATTCAAGGCTGTAGACAAATTTACTCTTTGTTTTTTGAGATGAAAACTGTCATTTATTTCAATTGAATTTTGTTTCATTAAAAATCCTGTGATGACATTAAAACAGAAATGAAACAGAAACATATTTATATGACTGCCTTTGATCTCTACAGACCAAATAAACAAATATACATTTAAAACATTTCAGACCTCATTATCATCATTGTCATTTCAGTCTTCTGAAATAGTAACCATGACTATTAATAAACAATTTAGTGTGCGTGATTTATTGGACTAAACATTAATCACTGATTTCCAAATATAAGGAGCCAAACAGACACTTCACTTAATGTATTTTGGTGATTTGCTATGTGTGCTTTTTTATGCTTCATTTTACAAAACAGGTGTTCTGTTCAAATTTACTCTTTTATTTTTGTTTAATGTTAATATGACAGAGTTATAGCATTAAAAGCCTGTGAAATTGAAGAGACTTTTTGTAGTGCTTCCTTTATCTTTTCCATAATTCTGAATATCCATAATGTAAGGTTTTCTTAGTTCAGGAGACTTTTGTATGAAGAATTTTTGCCATTATTACTGAGCAGGGATATCCTATGGAATCTTTGGATGTTTCTGATCACTTTTGTTTAAACAGGCTTTCTTGTTACTTCCAGTAATTCAAATAGAAGGCAAACTGGAACAACATTCTAGATAAAATAACTTGCACATATATCAAGAGTTTCAAAATTTAAAAAAAAACCATACTCTATAATCCAAGTTATTTTTACTCTATTAAGAAAATAATCATGTACATAAGTTAATACAAAGATAACAGCTAATATTCTACATCTAACTGGAGAAAAGTAAGAAAACAAAAATAAAATTCAATACTTACATATTGGATAGACTGATTATCTTTACATGTACTATTGAGACATCTAGCAAGAAATCATCAAATTCATAGAGGAACTGTAAAATCTATAGAGTAAAACAAAAAGGAAAAAATATTAGGCATGCACATACACACTGATCCTAACAATAATAGGAATATAAGAATAGTAATAATTCTCATGTCAGGATTGCAAATTAATGACACTATATTCATAGATTTAATTTCAACATCCTAATTTGTTCTCATTTTCTTCATGTAAATCCTATTATTTTGCTAGACAGGAGACATACTTTTTGTACTCTTCTAAAATTTCTTTAGACTCCATCCTATTTCCTAGTCCCCTTCAAGTTGGTGTCTGCATCAAGAATAGGGGAAGAGAACACTATAAATCCTTGATTACAAGTGATAACGGGGACTTGAGTTCATACAATACTCTTTGTCAACTCACTGTTCATGTCTAGGTTGATCCCTGTGGGTCCTGAAGCTAAGTAGTGACAGCTACACATTGTGACTTTATCCCTGGGTGTTGAACATGCACTGGGCTAACCACATAAAGGAGGGTGTGCCCCGTCTATTTAGAGGTCTCTTTTGGAAGCAGAACCTAAGATATTTGCCTTTGACACCCTCCTTTACAACAGTCCAGACTGAAAAAAGAATCATTCACTTTCTCTCCTGTCTGATTCTTATATTTAAATAAAATTGTACCAACAACTGTTATGAACCACTTTTTGATTCATAAAAAAAGAAACAATGGCACTGAAAAAAACCTTTTCTCTTGGCAAAGCTTTACTTTATATTAACTTCATGTCATGTCCTATTTTGAATGTCAAAGCCTAATATTAACTCTCTTTTTCTTTTATATTCTTAATAAATCAATCTCCTTCAGGCATGATAAAGCCCTATTTTGATTAGATAATGTTCCTTCCTTTTCAAAAAACAAAAAGGGAAATGATCATAAATCAGATGTGTTCTAAGCACTTTCCTTGAATTATAAAATTTAATTCTCAAAGACTCCTTTGATAGGGTTTCTATTAGAATTTTATTTTTTACCAGCTTTTCAGAAATTAAATTAATTCTGTAACATGTGAGACAGAGCTCTTAAATTACAAAACTTATCTCTATGTTGCATTCAAGTAAGAAATCATAACAATTGAATTACTTCTTCCCCAAACATAATGGAAAACAGAGAAAAAGAAAATCTTTTATTCTTCTCTATTTTATTCTTCTCTATTTTTATCTTTCTTTCCTTTTTTGGAGGGGGAGGGCCTTGCTATGTATTTCAGTCTGGCCTTGAACTCATTATGTAACACAGCGTGGCCTTGAACTCCTCGTAACCCTCTTGCCTCAGCCTCTGGAGGGCTGAGATTACAGGTGTGCACCACTTTTATTCTTTACTGATTGTTCAAATATTTACAGGATACATGATACATTTAAAAAAAAGATTCCTCTTAGTTTAAAAAGCATTCAATTTTACTATATATTATACTGCATTCTATTTTGCTTAAAAGGCTTTGTTCATGTTTGTAATCATTTTTATTATTTACTTATAAGTGAAGAATTTCTGGTTCAATATTATGATTATTGCTGAGATGTGAAACCAGATAAATTTGGATACATTCTATTTAAACTTCCCCTCTCATCAGCAGCGTGTGATCTAAAGGTTCTCTTAGTCTCATGGGAATAAAATTCCTTTCCTACATTTTAGCTAATTTTTGAGAATAATGCACTGTCCCTGAAATAAATGTTTTTCTTCATAGTTGAATATTTACCAGATATAATGTATTGCATACCAGATTTAATGCATATTAAGGACACTGACTGACCCTTTTTCTGATATCTGATAATGATCTGTCCTTTTTTTTTTTTTTTTTTTTTTTTTTTTGGTACCGGGGATCAAACTCGGGACCTTGAGCTTGCAAGGCAGGCACCAGAACCACTGAGCTAAATCTCTGGCCCTGTCCTTTTTCTTTATGTCTTTATATTTTTAAACTATATCAACATTTCATGTATTTTTATAATCAGAAAAAGGACCTTTAGAAAGTCTTCAAGTTCTATTCTTTTAATATTTTTGAAAACCATTCCTTTCCTCTTCCTTGAATAACAAACATTAACTGGCATACTAATAGCTGCCAACCACATATTATGTCTTTGAAATTATGTTCATGCACGCTTTCATTCTACATATAAAGGAATATTAATGGGGTATGACAAAATATAATAAAGTATTCCATCAGAAAGAAAAAGTGTTTTGGATAACTAATATGTTTTTTGTCATTTGAAGTTATACTAACATAAAAATATAAGTTCAGAAGGAAATTTAAACAGTTGTTAAATTTTAACCAGTTTGATTTTTAAATTATTTTTCCTGTGCTTGATATTTCAGTAAACTGCTTAATTCATGTTAATCCTAAATTTAAGTAAATGTATAATAAATTTGCCAACTTTTGTAGGGTAAAATGTTTTGAATTTAGACAAGGATTCTTTTTCTGAAAAACTCGTCATTAATGAATTCCTATCGCATTTCCTGACTCAATTGTTACTTCAAAAATACTACTGAACTGAACTTACAAAACAATAATGTTGCTAATAAGCATTATTTACTGATCCATTACTAAATGCCTGAAAATGCCTTAAGATTTCTCTTTGTATTTAGTAATGTAATCTACATATTCAATTTTATGTGTCATGTGTGATGTGATTGAAAAGTAATATAGTAAATGTTTAAATTTTTTAAAATTACAGTAAAATGTACATTGCCAATCCTCTCAATATATTCCTCCTCCCTTTGAACACATTTATCTCATTGTCCTTGCCACATTCTGAAGCAGTTCTGGAAGTCATCTTTTGTACATGTCTGTAGTTGCACTTCATGGCTGCTTGTGTGTCTTCAATCAATTCAAAACATTTATCTTGCAGTCATTTTGACTTTGGGGAAGAGCTAGAAGTCTCACCGTGCCAGGTCTGGGGAATGAGATCAATCGGGACACACACTAATGTTCTACCAGCTTGCCTGCCTTCGGGTGGCCCTCAGCAGCAGTATTTACCATACCTTTTTCTAATCACATCTTGTAAAGATGCTCAGGAAAGAGGATTTCCAGAACTGCTTCAGAAAAAGGCAAGAACAATGTGATAAGTGTCTTCAAAATGAGGGGGCATATTTTGTGGGGGCTTGATGTCTTTAACTGTAAAAAATTATCTTTTTAAAAACACACAGCACAGTCTTTGATCACCTTTTTAATAAATATCATTTCCATTTTGGGGGTGAGATTAAAAAACATTTTAAGAAAGCAACTATTTCTGAGTAGTAAAATTAAAAACTAAGAAAGCTGAACTGTAAGTTCAGTCAGTTGGAGACTAGAAGCCTTTTTATTTTTCTTTTACTTTTTAGTTTTCCAACCCTTCATATCACTGTGTGGTGGTATAAAATCTCGCACACTTTACACAGTATTGTCTTTTCCATCCTATTTCTGTCCTCCTACCTCTTAGATGTTTCAGACAGCAGCACTGTTTTAAATCTGACAGACAGAAACTGATGCTCCAAAGCTTTCCACACTTTTTGAATTCGAATGCTGCGTGTCTATTTTCCTTTTCCATTCTCTCTCTTCTTATGTCCCAGGTCTCCAGAAATGTGCCTTCCTCTTGTCCTACTTGACTGATGGGTGGAACCAACTTTGTAAAAGCTGCTCAGGTAAGCAAGTGTAAGACTGGGAACAAGAAAGTGTTATGACAAGATTTACACCAAATTTGACAGGAAACATGGCCAAGAATACCTTAGAAGCACTCATTTGTATCTGATGGTGGGAAAAAAATGATAAGAAGGGAACAATTCAGTAATCAAAATGCTGATTTTTCCTGACTGGACAGACTAAAACAGTGCTGTGATGACACTCATCTTAGTCTCTATTTATACAGATCTATAAAATAAGTTTCTTCATTTATAGACAAATGTCTATCTCAATCAGGGATAGAGAGAGGTGAAATATTTAAATATGAAGCATAATAGCATTCCTGATTTGAACTCAAAATACAATTTAAGAAATGATAATAAAGCTTAATAACTCATGTATTTCCTGAGACTGAGGCTCAAATTATCATTACTGAAATTGGCCTAAAGTTCTTTTTTTATCTTAGACTATTATGGGCTAAGATTCCTATGTTTTTGCTCAGTATCTTTGAGTATCTTTCAGTTTTTCAGTTACCATGGTCAAAATGCTGTTGTTTTTGTTCTGCTTTTACTTTCTTTTTATTCACTCATTTATTTTTTTGTAGTAGTGGATATTGAACTCAGGGCTTCACGCTAAGTTATATCTTCAGTCACTTCTTTTATTTACTTATTTTTGTTCTGAATCATGCTTTCACTAAGTCACTAAGTTGCCCAGGCTGAGCTCAAATTTGTAATATCCTTCTGCCTCTGCCACCAGAATGCTGGGATTACAGGCATGTCTTAAAACACCTTACTTGTTCTTCATTTTTATCATTTATAAAATGAGACTTATAAAAACAAAGCTTAGTATATATATTTGTATGGAAATTAATAGATAATAATCAAGGACCTAGAGCAACATACAACAAGAGTGTGAATATTGGATACTATTGTTATTATTATTATTACTATTTTACTGCATTCAGTATCATATAAAGTGGCCATGCAAGAGATTATCTGTGCCCTTGGATCTATGAAACCTCAATAGGCAAGAGGAACAGGAAAGCCATGCAATGCAATGAGGACAAATTTTGTTTCCAACAGTAGTAGATGTTGACATATTTAATTTAATCATGAAGAGTTGGAAACAGGTGAAATATTCTTACAACTTTCATTCACCTCTTATTGTTTGTCATTTAATATCAAATTAGAGCAAATAAATTATCCTTTAAAAGGCATGTGGTTCAATTTTTTCCTTCAGTCACTATGATACCTAAATTACCCCACATGAATAAAAACACACATTGTTGAAAAACAAAACAAAAGACAACAATTAAAAGCAAAATAAAACAGAATTCCAAAAAAGAATTGTAACATACTAAAAATTATTTCTTGTTCACAGCCTACAGCCCATATGTTTAAGACTATTGTGTCTTGGTCTAAGGAGAGCTTCAGAACAGATGGTATGTTGGTGGTAGTCTTACTTAAGCCTGTCTTCTGTTAGGAAAAAATTCTGCCATCCATATTTCTGATTTATCTGCTGAATTTTAGCATACATCTTAAGTGGGAACTGTGATAATAAATGCAATTAAATATTTGTATATCTCTAAATTGCACTGAACATCGGTGGACAGAGTTACTGTATTAAAAAGTTATTTTCAATGATCATTTTAAAATCTAGTCTGTTTGCTCAAATGAAACCCACAGGTCTTGGGTGCTAAAAGAGGCCCTTTTCTGTCCACAAGATATACATGTTGTCTATTTAAGAAATCACTCCATCCTCTGTTTATGGCTGTATGTTTATACCAACTGCTTGAAGAATCTGCTGCTAGCAAAAGTATCAGATAGATCCAGTATAGCAGAGGGTGTCAGCCACCCAGACATGGAGACATACACCTATAATTCTATTATTTTGGGAAATGGAGACAGAAAGATCACAAGTTCAAGCCCAGCCTGGGCAATTTTAACGACTTAGTAAGACCCTGAATTCAATTCCAAGTAAAAAATATTTATTTAACATATGTATTGCAGCCAGGGATTTAGCTCATTGGCACTGAGCCTACCTCGCAAGCACAAGGTCCTGAGTTCGATCCCCGGCACCAAATAAAACAAAACAAAGCAAAACAAAAAAACATATGTATTACAGAACATAAAGTTTCTAAAGTATAACAATAGCAAATATTTTGTATTTGTAAACACAGCCTACAGAAGTGTAAAATCCTTAAATTCATTAAATATTTTGATAAAAGGAACAGTCTCTTTTTTAGATTACTGCTTTTATTAATACCTATTAGAGAATTTAGCTAATTATTAAGCATAAGGAATTTATTTTTCTATTATATTCTGAACTAAGTAGAATTGAAAATACAAATACCATTTAGAAATTGGTTTAAATTCATTTATTAGTCCTATATAATTGAATAAATGTATGATTCCTATTTTTTTAGTATAGAGTAATATTATCAAGAAGAATACTATCATAAGTAAATGGAATTATTTCATGAAATTTCTGGCATATCATCAATATAAGTAAAACATTACTCATTCCATTACCAATTTTTCCTTTACATAGTTCCTGGTACATTCCTCCTTAATACTTATATTTGTTTATTTTTCTGTTTTCCAAAAACAATATTACATATGGAGGCAAAAAATAATATGGCATCTGCAGAATATTACCCATGAATGTTCCCAGTAATACATTAGAGCTATTCTAAATTTTATTTTATTTTTTATTACATAACTCTAAATTTTAAATTTTATTACAGTGTAAAAGTAAAATAAAAATAATTTTAGTCATATGGAAATTAAATTTCAGTGTTTTATTTATTTGTGTTAATTTATGCAAGATTTTGCAATCATTGTTTGGAAAGAGTAGAAAATAAATATTTTAGTTTTAGTGGCCCATATATAACGCTATCATAATCATTTAATTCTGCCATTGCAGCATGGAAGCAACTACAGAGAATAGTATGGCCAGATACTTGGCAGTCTGAGACAGAATGAAGGCAACTTTAAGACTAGCTTTGGCAAGCTTGGAAACAGCCCAAGTGCCCATCAAATGGAAACTGGATAAAGAAGATTTTTTTTTTTTTTTATAAAATGGAGTACTACTTAGCCATAAAGAACGAGAAACTAGAGACATTTATAGCTAAATTGATGCATATTGAGGCCATACTCTTAAGTGAAATAAATAGGACACACATGTGTAAATACAGAATAGTTTCTCTAGTGTGAGAAACTGAAAGTGTAAATATGGATTAAAATGATTAAAATGAATATTTGATAATTTGAAATAGAAAGAAAAGTTCCAAAGGGTTAGGGGTGGTGGGAGGGGAAGGGCAAAGGAAAGAAGGGAAAGGAAAAATTATGAGAAAAGAAAAAAAATGGAAATGAAGTCTACATAAATAGGGAAGGGTGGAGCGGGTGAAGGGTGCACAGGTAATGGGGAAAAAATAAGAACCAAGATACATCATGTACAGGTACAAGGACCCAATGATAAATGTAAACATATTGTATACCTAAAATGTACCAATAAAAGAATTTAAGGAAAAAAAAAAAAAAACTAGCTTTGGCAACTTAATGAGTCCTGTCTCAAAATAGAACAAGACGAGTAAAACCCTAGGGATTTAGATCAGTGGTAGAGGGCTTGCCTATTTATACATGAGGACCTGGATTCAATAAAAAGCATCTCAAAAAAAAGAAGAAGAAAAACAAAAAAAGTTGAATATGTACCTCAGTACTGAAACATCCTCTTAACATACACAAGGCTCTGGGTGCCACCTCAAAAAAACAAAAGAGGTAATAATTTGATACAGCTGTGTTTCAAACAATTTGAAATATTAAAATCCCACTACAGCTTTTTGAAAAACAAAAATAAAAATTTTAAAGTGAATAACATAAATGTTAGTTATGAAAAGCCACAGAAACTACGTTTATTTCAAATAGCATAACCAATTTGGAAGACAGTTTGTCAGATTTTTACAAAACAAAAAGTACATTTACCATATGGCCAAGAAATCATGTTCTTAGGTATTTACCTAACTTATATGAATCTCATCACCATCTGTGACAGAATGCTTATAACAGCTTTACTCATAATTGTCAAAAATGAGAAGCAATCAATATTTGATTCAAGGTGAATGGATGAACAGCCTATGATACATCCATATAATGTAATATTATCCAGAATTAAGAGAAATGAGCCATCCAGCCATGAGAAAACATGATGAATTGTAAGTTCACATTACTAAATTTAAAAAGCCAGTATGAAAAAGCTACCCAGAGTGTATCACTCCTATTTATTATATTTGGTGAAAGGTAAATCTATAGTGGCAATAAAAATGAACAGAGAGAAGTTGATTAGATATAGCATTTATTTTTTAGAACACATTGAAACTACAGTAATATCTCAGTTCATTGCTGGTTCTGTTTGGAAACAATTCAGTTTTTTAACAGAAGTGTTCATCAAAATTGTTCTTCTGTTCTAGAACTTTACATCCAGTGGTGAGCATGACCACGGCCATCTTACCCACAGCAACACGAACCTGGCCATCTTCTCCAGAACAAATTACACTCATAAACTGTGGTATCATTGTATTCTGTATGATATTATACAGTAGATACATGACACTATACCTATTGCAAAACACAGAGAATTTTATAGCAGAAATGGTAGGCTTTAATTTGTCCAATTAATAATCATTTCAGAGATACTGTAATGGAATTTGGATTGTTGTTAAATATTTTAACTATAATTTTATAAAGCATCCCTCTTTAAAAGAATGTGGGAATAAAGTACTAACCTAAGTAATTCTTAAAATTAGTGATGTCTGTTCACATAACCAGAAGAAACTGTACTGCAGTTGACACTTCTGTTTGCCATAGGGAGTAGAGTTGAACAATTCTGAAGACTCCATGCGCTTATGATGGAGCTGAGTATTAAGTAATTGGATGGTTCATGGTGGTTCATGGTGGGTAGGTTTTCACAATTGCAAATGTGAGATTATAGGTAATTAAATGAAAAGTGCTAGAATTTTCTATGTGGTAACCAGTTCAAGTTAGAGAGGTCATTATGATGTCATAGTTACCTCAATGCAGATAGATATGATGACCTATAGATGAGGTTCCATACTTGTGAATATAATAAGCTTAGTTTTGATATATTTCCTTGTTTGTCTGCTAAGAAGACCTAGAAACATTAATGTTCTATTAGCAGCCAGCACAGACAATGTGCAGAACTTAGTTTCTAATATTATTCTCCAAAAAATGAACCCAGGATAATTTTTAAGAAATGGCGAGTAAGACCTGGTGCAAAAAGCATGCAAGATGAGCCAGAGACATCATATCCATTCAGAAAGTAAGAAAATACCAAAAAAAAAGAAAAAAAGCAACAAAAACAAGAGTTTATGTCACAGACACATAGAAGTCAACAAAAAGCCCTCGTAATGGACAAGGCTGAATGATTCAGTAGCAAATTAAATTGAGTAATAGTAGATTATAACCAAAAATATAAAATAAAAATCCCTGAATCCATAGTGATAAAAGCAAATAGTGCAGAATAAACAAATTTCCAATGCCAAAAAATTTCAAATAAATTACATAGATGCTTTGCCTTCAAAGAGGTGAAACATACATTTCCACTCATGTATAAGCTGAGCACGGTGACTTTATTCTAAGGAGGACAATATGCAAAATGGTAATAGAGGAGAACAACTTTATAGTGGAGAAATGACAAACACTAATTCAAGGAAAGAGATGTAGAGTAATATTGACAATCATATGACGTCTTAGTTACTTTTCTAGCTGTTGAGACAAAATACCCAAAACCCAAAGTTAAAAGTGTAAAGGTTGATATCAGCTCATTCTTTGTAGAGGATTCAGTCCTTACTTGGCTGGCTCCAAATCAGGGCAGCATTGCAGAGGGGCATTGAAGAAGAGAAACTGTCCAGAGCAAAGTAGACAGGAGGCAGCAAAGCAGCAAGTAGCAGCAGCAAGCCTGCCTTCCTTCTCTCTCTTTATATTGCATTCAGGCTATAAGCCTATTTATTTCTCCCACACACAGGCTGGGGCTTTCATTATCTATACTCTGAGCTATCATAATTCCAATCAATGGATTAATTTAGTATCTCAAACCCATATCCCAGTAGCACATGATGTAGATCCAGCCATCTCCAAAAAGCCTCATCTATAAGCACTTGAGGCTTGAGGGGACAGTTAGACACCACCCGTAACATTCTGCCCCATCCCTCCTCAAAGACTCATGCATATCTTGTTATGTGAAGGACATTTAGTTCATCTGTAAGAGTTAGCAAAGTCTTAAGAGTTTCAGCATTGCTGAAAAGTCCAAGCCCAAAATGTCCTCTGAGATTTGAGCCAATCTCTTAGCTGTAAGTCCCTGTACAAACGAGAAGAAAGTTAAACATTTCCAAGGTACAGTGGCACAAGAAAAGTACTCTCACTCCAAAAGGTACAAACAGGGGATAGGAAGGAATGGGACCCAAGCCAGACCAAAATCCCGGAGGGCAAGCATTAAGTCCTGTAGTTCCATGTCCAGCACCTTGAGTAATCTGTGGCAGGATGTGAAGTGCAAAGTGCATGGGTGGCTCCATCCTTATGGTGCTACAGGTGATTCCAGCTCTCACCACTTCTCTCTTGCACTGTCTTTCCTCTTTCCTTGCAGCTTTCCTCAGATGATCCACATTCCTGGCTTTTCCGACGTTCTGGGTCTTCAGTGTGCTTTCAGCTTCACACCCAGAGCTGCGTGCACTGTCTTCTCAGGTGCACACTGCCTGGCCTCCCCGGCTTTCTTCTGTGGGTGCAAGCCTTCCTGAACCCACAGCTCTTAAAATCTGCAATTTACATTTTTTGATTCAAATTTTTAGTAAGAAATTATGCCAGTAGAAGCTTTTCAAAGACAATGATATATCAATAAATAAAAGTTAAAGTGAGTTCCTGAGAATCTCCCACATAAAATAGCAATATGCATTACTATAAAGTAGTGAAAATACTGTGTCACAATACAAGCACAGCATACTTTAGAATATGCCATTCAAATGTAAACCATTACACAACATTTTTATACATTGATAAACTTACAAGTGTTATAATGAATATATTATGCTAAGAAATTCAGGAACATATGGGGAATAATATAATGAAAAATAGAATGCATCAGATCTATTTAAAAGCAAAAAGAATTGAATATTTACTCAAATATAAATCACTTTAAATAGAAATCATTAATTTAAAATAAATATTTTTTGTTTTTGTCCATATAGTCATATATACACCTATACTTCTAGGAAATATATATGTCTTAATTGTTTTTACTCCAGAGTCACCTTGAAGAATCTTTGTATTTTTCACAAAATTTAGAAAAACATATTGTTTAACACAACTTAACATTTGACACTTCAAAGCACACTAAAAACAAAGTAAAAGAACAATAAACTTGTATAATTCAGTGTGGTAACTTCTTAGCTGCCTAAGACAACAGAAGGAACAACACTCATGTAACCTTTCAGTGAGGGCAGTGTGTCAGTACAAAAATAAATAGTAGGACAATAGCCTAGGAACAGACATTGAGGATCACAACCCCAGGAAGCAAAGCAGAATGAACCCATTTGGCATGACAAGAAATTAAATGGAAAGGGGGAGAACCAACAAAAAGAAAAAGTCATGGCAATGACAAGTCAATACGTTTCAGTTATAACCATCAAAGTTAATGGTCTCAATTCACCAATCAAAAGAAATAGACTGGTAGAATGGGTCAAGAAGCAAAATCCAACAATATGCTGCATACAAGAAACACACTTCATTCAAAAGGAAACTCATAGACTGAAAGTTAAAAGGTGGAAAACAATACTGCATGTGACAGGAACCCCCCAAAAAAGCAGGAGTAGCTATCCTCTTTGCAGATCAAGTAGAATTCAAACCAACACTAATTAAGAGAGATGAAGAAGGACACTACATCCTTGTAAAGGGAAGAATCCAAGAGGAAGAGATGACAATCATAAATATCTATGCACCAAACACTAGTGCACCCAAGTATATAAAACAAATACTAATGGACATGAAAAGCCATATATGCACTAATACAATTGTAGTAGGGGACCTCAACACCCCACTGTCACAAATAGATAGATCAACTAGACTAAAAATAAGCAATGAAATACTAGACCTCAATCAAACTCTTGAACAAATGAACATAACAGATGTTTACAGAGTCTTCCACCCCACAAAATCAGAATACACATTCTTCTCAGCTGTACATGGGTCATTCTCCAAAATAGACCAAATACTCACACATAGAACATGTTTAAGTAATTCCAAAGGAATTGAAATTAACCCCTGTATATTATCAGACCATAGTGTGATGAAATTGGAGATCCATAGCAAAAGAAATTCAAAAAATTTCATAAACACGTGGAAATTGAGCAACACACTTCTGAATAACCAATGGGTCACAGAGGAAATTAAAGAAGAAATCAGACAGTTCCTTCAATTAAATGACAATGAAAATACAACATACTGGAATCTATGGGACACAATGAAAGCAATCTTAAGGGGGAAATTCATAACAGTGAATACGCATATTAGGAAAACAGAACAAGCCCGATTAAACAACCTCATGCTGAACCTGAAGCTTCTAGAAAAAGAAGAGCAGGACAACCCCAAAGCTCATACAAGGGAAGAAATTATAAAGATCAGAGGAGAAATCAATGCAATGGAGACTAAGAGAACAATACAAAAAATCAATGAAGCCAAGAGTTGGTTCTTTGAAAGAATCAACAAAATTGATAAAGCTTTAGTCAACCTTGTCAGAAAAAGGAAAGCAAAGGCCCAAATCCATGCAATTAGGAATGAAAAGGGTGAAATTACAACAGACCCAGCAGAAATCCAGAGGATCATCAATACCTATTTCCAGAACCTATACGCCAATAAGATGGACAACACAGAAGAAATGGACAGATTCCTAGATACATATGAATTACCAAAGTTGAATGAAGAAGACCTAAAAATTCTGAACAACCCAATATCAACCAATGAAATTGAAAACATAATTAAAAACTTCTCAACTAAGAAAAGCCCGGGCCCTGATGGCTTCACTGCTGAATTCTACAAGACATTTAGAGAGGAAGTGCTGCCGCTACTGTTCAAACTCTTCAATGAAATTGAAAGGGAAGCAATACTCCCAAATTCCTTCCGGAACCAAGCATCACCTTGATCCCCAAAGCAGAGAAAGACCCAACTGAAAAAGAGAACTATAGGCCAATCTCACTAATGAACATAGATGCAAAAATCCTTAGTAAGATAATGACAAACAGAATGCAGAAGATCATCAAGAAGATCATACACCCTGATGATGTGGGATTCATCCCAGGGATGCAGGGATGGTTCAATATATGAAAATCAACTAATGTAATACACTGTATCAGTAGAGCCAAGGACAAAAACCATATGATTATCTCCAGAGATGCAGAAAGAGCATTTGACAAAATCCAACATGCATTTATGACAAAAACACTACAAAAAATTGGAATAGATGGTCTCTACCTCAAACTGATAGAAGCCATGTATGAAAACCCAACGGCCAATATCATACTAAATGGTCAAAAACTGAAATCCTTCACACTAAAATCAGGAACAAGACAAGGATGTCCACTATCACCACTCCTGTTCAATATAGTTCTGGAAACATTAGCCAAGGCAATTAGACAAGAAAAAGAAATCAAAGGAATAAAGATAGGAAATGAAGAAGTCAAATTGTCATTCTTTGCAGATGACATGATACTCTATATAGAAGACCCCAAGAACTCCACCAAAAGTCTTCTAGACTTAATAATCAAATTTAGTCAAGTAGCTGGTTACAAGGTCAACACACAAAAATCAATAGCTTTCCTCTACACGAATGACAGACTCACTGAGAGAGAAATAGGGCAAATAATTCCTTTCACAATAGCATCCAAAAAACTGAAATACCTAGGAATCATCCTAACAAAAGAAATCAAAGACATCTTCTCTGAAAAGTATGGCACTCTGAAAAGAGAGATTGAAGATGATATCAGAAAATGGACAGACATCCCCTGCTCCTGGGTAGGAAGGATTAATATAGTGAAAATGGCCATACTTCCAAAACTGCTATATAGATTTAATGCAATTCCAATTGAGATCCTAGCAGCATAATTCATAGACCTCGAGAAAACAATCCAAAAATTCATTTGGAGCAAGAAGAGACCCAGAATAGCAAAAGCAATTCTAGGTAACAGAGACATGGCAGGGGGTATCACAATCCCCAACCTGCAACTCTACTACAAACCTACTGTGATAAAAACAGCATGGTACTGGCAAAGAAACAGGCTTGAGGACCAGTGGAACAGATTAGAAGATGCAGAAACAATGCCAGATACACTCAGCCATCTCATCTTCGAAAAAGGAGCCAAACACCCTCACTGGAGGAAAGATAGCCTCTTTAATAAATGGTGCTGGAAAAATTGGGCTTCAACTTGCCAAAGATTAAAACTAGACCTGTATCTCTCACCATGCACTAAACTAAAATCAAAATGGATTAAAGATCTAAATATTAAAATAGAAACTCTGAACCAGTTGGACCAGAGGTTAGGTAGAACCCTTGAAGACATTGGTGTAGGAAAAGATTTTATGAACAAAACCTCAGTTGCCTGTGACCTAGCACAAACAATCAACAAGTGAGATCTCTTCTTATTAAACAGCTTCTGCACAGCAAGATAAGCCACCAGCAGTGTGAAGAGACAATCCACAATGTGGGAAAAAATCTTCACCTGCTCTTCCTCAGACAAAGGTCTACTGTTTCGAATCTATAAAGAACTTAAAAAGATCAGAACTCCCAAATTTAAAGACCCAATCCAAAAATGGGCATCTGAAATGAACAGACATTTCTCAGACAAAGAAGTAGAAATAGCAAATAAATACATGAAAAAATGTTCCAGGTCACTGGTCTTTTGAGAGATGCAAATGAAAACAACGCTGAGATTCCACTTCACTCCAGAAAGAATGGCTGCTATCATGAAATCCACCAATAACAAATGCTGGCAGGGCTGTGGGGAAAGAGGAACCCTGATTCACTGCTGGTGTGAGTGTAGACTGGTGCAACCACTGTGGAAATCAGTATGGAGATACCTCAAAGAACTAGGACTGGAAATCCCATTTGACCCCACTATTCCACTGCTGGGGTTCTTCCCCAAAGAATTAAAAGAATCATACCACAGTGATTTATGTGCACCCGTGTTCATAGCAGTGCAGTTTGTAATAGCTAAAACTTGGAAACAGCCCAAATGCCCATCAACTGAAGACTGGATTAAAATGTGGTTTTTTTATAAAATGGAGTACTACTCAGCCATAAAAAATGAGAAATTAGAGACATTTATAGCTAAGTGGATGCACATTGAGACAATACTCTTAAGTGAAATAAATAGGACACACATGTATAAATACCGAATAGTTTCTCTGGTGTGAGAAACTGAAAGTGTAAATAAGGACTAAATGTATAATAGGTAATGTGAAATAGGAAGAAAAGGGGCAAAGGGGAAGGAAGTGGGAGGGCTAAGGGAAAGGATAGAAGGGAACGGGATTAATATGAGAAAACGGAACAATAGGAACAAAATTTTTGTAAATAGGGAGGGCTGGAGGGGTTGAAGGGAGGGCTGGGCAAGGGTGAAAAACAAGAACCAAGAGAGACTATGTAAAGGTGCAAATTTCCACTGATGAATGTCATTATATTGTATACCTAATATGTACCAATTATTAGAATGAATAATCGATAATGTAAAATAGGAAGAAAAGGTCCAAAGGGGTAGGGGTAGTGGGAGGCACAGGGGAAAGGAAAGAAGGGAAAGGAAAATATGTTGAGAAACGGGAAAAATGGAAATAAAGTCTTTGTAAATCGGGAAGGGTGGAGGGGGTGAAAGGAGGGCTAGGAATGGGGAAAAAATAAAAACCAAGATGCGTTATGTAAAGGTACAATTCCCAATGAGAAATGTAATTGTGTTGTATACCTACAATGTACCAATAAAAGAATTTAATACAAAAAATAAATAAATAAATAAATAAATAAATAGTAGAATTTTAGCTATTGAATCTACATACCATCTACATCAAGTATCAGAGAGTAGAATGACAAGAGAAATGGGCATAGATTCATGATTAACAAATGTTTTGACATAGCTGAATTAATGCCTTTTAATGTATAAGGCTTATTGTATGACAAGTGTTTACATTTATCCCCTAAAGAATCTAATGATACCCAAGACACACACACACACACACACACACACACACACACACGTCACTTCTCAATTACATATCTACATTTCTTGAACAAAACAGCAAAAGATACAATCATAGGAAAAACATCACCTGTGCTTGTCCCTAACATCTGCTGCCAACTGGAGCAGTAGCTAGGCTTCATTCTCTTTTGACCACAGGGATGGAATGCCTGCATGTTTGAGCACTATGAACCAAATCTGGAGGAACATATTATCCAGCCAACCACCATTCTGGAACATGGTGCTCCGGGGCTTTCACCTTTGCAGTTTTGAGGGTGAAATGAAAAGAAAAGGATGGAGTCCTGGTGGTTCTTTTGACGTCCTCAGGCCGTCTTTTCTATTATCCTGGTTTGTTGCTTTTGTTTTGTTTTTGTTTTTCAGCAAGGAAGTTTTCCTCTGCTCCATTTTTGTGTTCCATAGCTTTATTGGTCATCTTTTATGGTCAAACTCAAAATATTTGAAATCATTTTTCTGGGCTCTTTGCTCTACATTCTCAACATAGGTATGACTAAAAGTCTCCAACTTGGCCATGCCATTTCCTCAGGATTAGACAGTTTTGAAATTTCTTCTTCCAGATTAGTTTGCCAAACATAATCTGTCTCAGGAAAAGTCCCTGGACATCAGCAAAATGGAGACAAATTTTCTGCCAAAGTATATAACACATGGTCTGGAATCCAACACCCAATGTAGTCCTCATACCTAATTGAAACCACCTGATCCTAGTCTTTGACAGCAGCATTTTTATCCGTATTCTGGTCACCTGAGCTCTGATCAGAAACTTCCATCAAGTTCATTTCATAGCATCAGTATTCCCAGGCTGTTTGTTCAGCCAGCATCTCTAAATTTTCCCAAACTCTTTCCACAAGCCAGTTCCAAAGACTTCTGAACCACATGGTCAGGTAGTATCACACAACAATCGCTCTTCTCTGTTACCAAAATCTGTCTTAATTACTATTGTAGTCAGGGTTTTCAAGGGAATAGATTTAATACAGGACACATAATTTATAGGATTATTTTATAATATTCAGCCCAAAAGTCAAATGTAGAGGAGTGCAAGAGATCTGTCCACACACTAAAGACCTAAAGAATTCAGCAAAGGAACTGGATCCCATAACAATGTCCTCCACAAGTCAAGCTAAAAGTCTAGAGCCCAGTGCAATGTCCTCCATGAGTCTAGCCAATGGCCTAGAGCCCACAGCAATGTCTCATGCAAGTCTGTATGGAGGATCTACACCAGGAAAGCCGAAGTGGTGGAAGCTAGAAAGTCTGCACCATTGGAGTGATGGATTTGTGCCACCAGGCTGAGAAATCTACACTGGAGGCAGGAAACAATGCTCAAGGCAAAGACCAGAGCTCCCCTGACAAGAACAACAGCCATTCCCAGTCATAGTGAGGACCTGTGCTCCTCCAATGATGACAGAAGCCAAGTTTGCATCAGGAAAATTAGCCTTAGCAAGATTCTCCAAGAAAATTAACAGCCAACAATCTTCCCCTTCAGTTCTCTTTTTATGCCATTGGCAACAAACCTCAGGTGGGTCTTCCGTGTCCAGAACCATGCTGATTCAGTTCAACTGGGTGTTCCAAGCTGCCCCTTAGTGAATGTACCACAATTACTTTTATAGTTACTGAGACAAAATACTAGAGACCCAAAGTTAAAGGAGGAAAGGCTTATTTCAGCTCTCTATAAAAGTTTTAGCCCATAGTCAGCTGGCTCCAAAACAGGGTGCCATGGCAGAGGGGCATCACATGAGAAGAAACAGTCCATGGCAAAGCAGGCAGGAGGTAGTGAAGCAGCAACCAGAATCAGTAGCAAGCCTGACTCCCCTTTATCCCTTTATATTCCATCTAGGCTATAAGCTGATTGATTGATGTCACCCACACCCAAGGTGTGGCTTCCATCATCCACAACAAGAAATGTGCTAATTCCAATCAGTGGAGTAATTTAGTACCACACACCCTTAATCCCAATGCCACATGCCCTAGATCCAGCCAGCTCTGAACAGTCCCACCTATGAGTACATGAGGTTTTAGGAGGACATCTAGATACAAGTCATAACATATGGTTTGTATGATATGGTGGAGACAAGTTATCTCCTTCCATGGTCTTCCTTTGAAAATCTAGCAATATCAGTCAAATAATTAAAAAGTAATGGACCAATTACAGTTGAGGAACATTCTATCAGGAACCTTGCCATTATACCTCAAAGCTGTCAAAATGAAAGGAAAATCTGAGAAACTATCACAAATATAGAGAGCTTAAGGAGACCTCACCATTAAATGTCATGTAGTAATGTGAATGGGATTCTTCAAAAGGAGAAGCCACTATGGAAAACCTAAGGAAATCTGAATGAAATAAAAACTTGTCTTAGTAATAATGTGTCTTATTGGTTAATGACTTGTGACAAATTTACCATAATAATATAAGGTATTAAAAATAGAGAACAGTAGGTTTAGATTTTTTGGGAACCTGGTAGAATCTTTGCAATTTTTTCCTTACTATAAAACCACTTAAACAGATGTAGACACATATATACACATATACACACATACACACAAAAGCATGCACTTATGCCAACACATACACATATTTCAAGCTGGATTTGATTTATGATTAGTTTTTAGATCCTTGATTTAAAGTACAAGGGGTTATCAAAACTAAAATGAATGTTTAAAATTTATTATGGTAAAAGACACCTTTCTTTTAATCCTCCTCAAAAAACTCCCCCTTCCTGTATTTACCTGCAGTCTCCTGGATACTTCAATGCACTAAATCCATTAAAAACATTGATCTCTTACAGTTGTTTTGACTTTGGAGAAAAACCAAAAGCTGTATAGTGCCAGATCTGCTGAACAGTGAATGAAGACACAGCATGTTATTTTGAACAGTCTGCTCTTCATTGCATAGCATTCAGCAGTAACATTCAGTATATTTTGGTCACAATTCATAAAGACACTCTGAAAAGAGGACTTCCAGAACTGCTTCAGAATGTGGCAAAAACAATGTGACTAGTGTTTGAAACAAGTGAGAGTGTTCTGGATATGGCTTATGGCAATATGTCTTTCACTGTAATAAATATTTAAAAATTTGTATTTAAACAGTCATTGTATATTTTGATCACCCTTTGCATATTGTTTTACTCTTCTGATTATCTAGAAAGGCAACACAGTAAGTATCTGTTTCACAGTACTTTTATACCTGACATTAAATGGTCATACAATATTGTAGGAAATGACAGAGAACCACTTATCTTACCTATTTGAATTCATGATCATAGTTTATTCATAAATTTTATGCACAAATGTGTTTGCCTGGAGGTCATTACTGTTGTTGTTTTGTAGTTCTGGGGATCAAATCCAAGGCCGTGTATCTGCTAGGCAAGTTCTCTACCACTCAGATACACTGTAGCCTAATGCCTAGAATTTAAAATGAAGTATGTTAATGAATATATTGTAAAAAAAACTAAAATACTGCCTTTTTGTTGACGTGGAGATGCTATGGTTTAGTCAAGGAGCACAATAATAGGAGCCTTTCAGAGATTTGTGTCAGCTGTGTAATTCACTTTAGTAGTTCTGGGTCTGATTCTTTTCATCTGTAAACTTAAGATTGTTGCAATAGGCACTGTCCGAGGCTGTTTAAATATTCTAAGACAGGAGTAAATGGCTTAGACTTTATTTTTGCATTATCCTCAAACAATATCTTTGAAATAGACTGAATTGCCAATTTCCTCTAGCTTTTCAAATAGAAGGAAAACTAATTATTTCAATTCAACAAATATGATTTGCTCTATGCATAACATTTGTTGGGAAAAGATAGTATCAGAAAGAGAATATGATGTGGACTTTGCAATAATGAAACACCATCAGAATACTGAAAGTCTTACTGCTACAGTATTAGAACAAAGTGTAAATACATAGGCTAGGTGATTGAAAATGATATTGGGTGGAAAAGGACATTTAAAACTTACAGCCATAGTTATTCATGTTTTTAAAATACAAATATATTAAAACTATAACGTTTTATCTAAAAGGAACAAGTGCAAAACTTATAGATCTTTTAATCACAATTGAAGATATTTGAATCAGTTTTTATTACAACAGATAATTTCAATATTAGACTCATAGAAATTTACTTAATATTTAAAAAATATAAAATAGATATAAAATAAAGTTAGAAGTGACATCAGCTATCTGATAATCACTTAAAAATTGTAGTATATAATAAAATAGAAATCAATAGCTGCAGATGTAGATATATAACTTTTTAAATTAATGAAAATTTCTGAATCAATCAGATCAAGACTTTGTTTTCTCACCTCCTCCCCTACTTTACCTTCAACAGATTTATAGGCTCTTTGTTTTTTCTTATGTAATATGGATAAAAAATTGCAGTGTTTCTTATTATCTTTTTGACTTTCTTATTTTTTATTTATAATGAGCACAGTGGGATTTGTTCCTAAATGCAGTGTAAATAAACTCCAAGCACAGTTTTCAGTCTAAGCCTCTCCTCTTTCCAATTGGGAAAGTATATTCTGACAGAAAAATGGTTGTACCACTGTCTGCCATTTCCCGACTTTCTGTTTCTCCTTTTGTCCTCTCGTCCTTCCATTAGTTCCCCTCTGCTTCTGTCCTGAGGGAAGAGAGTGGACTTGTTGAGAAGAATATATTTCCATTTGTTCAGCACCATTTTCAAAATACTGACTTTGTGCCTTTAGGTTTTGTAGCTTTATGTAATCTACTTTTACTTTAATGAATAAATAAAAACAAACCAAATAACTTATAAATAGAAAAAAACCCAAAAGTATAGCAAATACTATATTAGGTGCTCATTTTCTCAGGCTTCAGAATGACTCTAGAGCTATAATTCTTCTAGAGATCCTTTAAGTTTTTGCTTTTTAAAAATTTTTCATCTCCTTTGCCTCTCATGTCATATAGTCTTCACTCTGCCTTGTTTCAGTCCAAACCTGTAAGAAAGGTCCTTTTCTTTGATGTTGTGAAAACACCACTCAAAAATGATGTCAATCATTCATGATGTGTAATAGAAGATTAAAAAATATGTGTGGAGAAAACAAAGTGATTATATTGTATTTGTAATTATTTTTAATTCATATGTGTATTTGTGTGTATGTGTGTGTACAAAATATTGGCCCTGGTTTTGCCCTGAAAGTTCTCCATATCTGCCCATGTCCTTGCACCTGGGATTCTCAGTATTCTTTCACATTTGCAGCTACATACGTCCTATTTTTTTTCCTTGGGATTTTGCTGATTCTATTATCATAGCATCGCTCCAAAGATTTTCATTTACATTTCAAATTTTTCTGACTTTCTTAAGAAGATTCATTTTTGAGATACAAATCAGATATTATAACTTCACCATTCTTAATTTTCCAGTGGCTTAGCATTGCTCACATCATAATAGCTGAACTATTTATTGTGTCCTAATTGAAACTTTCCTGTAACTTTGTCTCTAGGGACATTTCAGGTATTGATATCCTGCTCTCAGAAGTCCAGCTGTGATGAATCCCTCTGCCCTCTGATATTAATTCTAAGTCTTTTGCAACCTCAGGACCTGTAAATTTCCTATTACCCCCCACACAGTCTTTTCTTCAAATTCTTCACATGCTCTTGTCACGTGAAGATCTCCACCTTGGCTCCTGAGTAACAAATGAAGTGAGAATTTATGATCAGACTTTATACAGAAAACATCTCCTACATGAGACTCACAAGATACACAATTTATTTCCTTCACAGTACGTGCCATAATATTTATTCCTTCACCTAGATTCACCATATATGGATATTTTAAAACACTTGGTTCTTTCTATCCTACATATACACACATTTACATTATTAGTCTTATATGAGAATAAATTATAGACATCATTACAATTTATCTCCTCAGTGATTGTCTCTTTAGCACAACATTCTCCTCCATAACAAAGAAGACTTCAAAACATTTAATATCAGCATACTATTATTTTCTGAATAATATGTTTGGCAACAATTTTAATATTCCTGATACGAGTATATACTGCATTTTGTTATTCTATTTTTAAATTGTTTTTTGTTTTAGAACTGTTATGAATTGACGTTTTGAAAAGAATATAACTTTACAAAAATGTAAAGAAAAGTCACAGACTGGGAGAAAATATTTGTACAAGTCATATCTAAATAAAAGCTGCTATCAAAACATCATAAATAACTCTTAAAGCTCAGTAATAATAATAATAATAATACTTGATTTGGAAACAAGCCAAAAACTTTAACAGACACATTACCAAAGAAGGTATTCAGATGGCAAATGAGTTTACAACAAGGTGTACCAAATAATATAACAAGAGGAAAACAAAAGTTAATATAACAATGAAACACCACTATAGATCTATTAGAAACAACCATGTCCAAAATACTGACAAAACTTAATGCTGATGAAAATGTGGGCAAACAGATCTCTCATTCAATGCTGGTGGGAATATGAAATATTGAAGCCACCTTAGAAACAGTTCGGTGGTTTCTTATAAAACTAAACATACTCTAAACATAATTACTCTTTGTTGATATTTATTCACAGAAGTTCAAAATTTACATGTATACACACAAAAAAACTCCATACAGACGTTTACAGAAGTTTCATTCATATTTGTCAGAACTTGGAATAAACAAGATGTCATTCACTAGGTTAATGAATAAACTGGATGCATCAAGATAATAGAATATAATCATCACTCAGTGCTAAAGTGGACTACAGAGCAATGAGAAGACATAGAGGAAATTTAATACATTATTACATGATAGAAGCCAATCTGAAAAGACTTCAGACTGTATGATTCCAAATGTATTACATACAGTAAAATGAGCACTGGTTGCTGCAGTGTAAGGAAAAGGAGGGATGAACAGGTCAACTACAGAGGATTTTTGAGACATGAGAATTTTATGTGACATTATAATGATGGATATCTGTGAATGTATATTTGATCAAACTCATAAAATATCAACACCAAATGTTAACCTTAGTGTAAGCTATGGACTTTGGTAGATAATAATGTGTCAACTATGAGCTCATCAACTGCAACAAATGTGCCCCACTCATAAATAATGAGGAAGACTATCAAAATGGCAGGGGAGAAGGTATATGTGATATCTGTGTACATTCTTCCCATTCAATTTTGCTGTGAATCTAAAAATATTCTGAAAATATTTAAAGTTTCCAGAACAGTATGATGCTCTGTAGTATTCTCCTTCCTGTCCCGCTGTTTGGATTTTTCCACATGATCAGATTTAGATAGTGCATGTTCTTCCGGAATACCACATAATTAGTGATGCTTTCTTTGCTGAACTGCACTGGAAGACACTAGATGCCAGCTTGTCCTAGTATTAGCAATGTTAACTTTGATCTGTGAGTAAGAGGATATCTGGTAGATTTCTTCACTGTGAACCTAGAAAGTTTTTATTTACAAATTATAAATATGCTGTGAAATATTTTGACGTGTTATAAATATCCCAGCTCTGTTTAAGCTTTCATCTAGTAATTTGTTTTGTTTTGTTTTTCTTTTTTTTCTTAAATTCTTTTATTGATACATTTTAGGTATACAATACATTTCCATTTATCTTTGGGTGCTTGTACCTGTACATGACATTTCTTGGTTCTCATTTTTTCCCCATTACCTGTGCGCCCTTCACCCCTAAATCCTTTCCTATTTACATACTTCATTTCCATTTTTTTATTTTCTCATAATTTTTCCTTTCCATTCCTTCTTTTCCCCTTCCCCTCCCACAACCCCTACCCCTTTGGATCTTTTCCTATTTCAAAGTATCAATTATTAGTTATTAAACAGGGTTTTGCTTTGTAATGCAGGCTGGCTTTGAACTCAATATGTAGCCAGGAATGCTCCCAAATTCATGGTAATCTTCCTGTCTCAGCATCTCAAATACTGGGATTACAGGTCATCTAGTGATTTTAACACCTAATTTCTAATTACATTACTTCTTTTACATTTTCTAGTTAACTTTCTAAGACAGGACCCTCTTCATTTTACTTATTCATGTATTATATTGGATATATTTAAATAAATAATTTAAATCTGATGCTCATATATGAACATCCTATAAATGAGGAAATTTTCCAAAAACTAAAGTAACATGAAATGTAAAAACCTCAGAGAATGGACAGAGTTTATCCTGCAAATGAGACAAATTGGACCTGGAGCAGTGTTGGGAGCAATGCTACATAATTCTAGGGATAAATCATTTGGTTAGCCTAGTTCTCTTGCCTACAGCCCAGCTACAGAATAACTCCAGTTTGGCCTCCGGTCACAACTGAGACTTCAGTGATCCAGTGATGCTGTGATTCTCCAGGACAAGAAACATCCTGGGAGAACAAACACCTGCTCAGTTCCTCATTGTTCTTGGACTGATTAACATCTTGTTTGCCGGAGATGTACTGAACTCTCTGCAAGCCTTCCGTTACACCTTGTTTATCCCAATGTGAACTATTGAACTCTCTGCAAGTCATCTGTTACATTTGTTTCTCCCGATGTACTGAATAAAAGGTGTGGTAAGCTGGGGGCTTTTGTCTTTGCTGCCCAGAGCAGCACTGATCAGACCCAAAGCTCAGCTTCTTCTTGGTCTCATTTTTCTACCTTTCCTGTAATTCGCCGTGTGCTGCCGTGGCTCGCAGGAGACCAGGACTCACTGCAGAGGTTCTGGTAACGTCCCCTTCCCCTGTCCCCTACAGAGCAGTAAGTAGTCAAATTATTTGCTAATTAAATTGAATTGAAGTTTACATTGGAGGAGAGTTAAAAGTACAAATTTGTAAAGATTTTATAAATTTGGGGGCTTAAATATATTTAGAGAAGTGATCAGAGACTCTGCAACAGATAATTAAATTAATTGAAGTTAGACTAATTTTCTGTGAAATGTGGTGAAGATAGAGAAAATGGTTGTATCTGAAATAGTTGGAAAAAAGTTGTTTTTAAATAAGAAAAAACATTCTGATATGTATTTCTGAATGTCAGTAGAGACAATGTACTACAGGTACAAGGTAAACATGAAATGCAAAAGCAAAGTTCTACCAATATTACATGACAAGCAATGACCTGAAATACTCCAGCTCTCTACTTCAATCAAGTGGGGTAGGGCACTTATAGAGATTCTACTAGAATAATCAGGAAAAGAGCTACATTTTAAAATAATATATCATGTTTTCTTTCATGCTTATAGTCATATACATGGTATATCTATATACCATAAGTACCTTGTAAGGAGAACTATACTTTTATCTGTGAGGAAAATATATTTTTCAAACTACAAATCATAAACTTAGATTCAGAGGACCAGGGACTTTGGTTTGACGTATGGAGCTTTGGCTGTGCATGCATTTTTGCTGAAGTGGGTGCCTGTATAAGTTAATCTTCCAATTTGCTTTTAGGAAATGAAATTAATCCTATGTTTATAGAATAATGAAAACCATATTTAAAAATTATGATATTATGTGATAAATGGCACAAGAGCAAGAATGGCCCTAGTAAATTTTCAGAAAGAGAAGTACCCTGGTAGGATTCCGCCCCTCTGTTCTCTGGATGTGTGCCTCTGTTATACCCTGCTGGCATGGCAGGACCCTGCACACCGCCCCCTGAAAAAGCAGCTGCACTTTTCTGCCCTCTGCATCATCTTGCACAATCACACAATCAGCATCTTAGCAACAAATACCCAAGAGTCACTATTTTTGACTGACATTGAACAGAATGCTTTTTACACAAAGTATATTTGCTGAATAAATGATAGAAGCAAGAGAAGAAGCTGAAAATATAATTTGAAACAAAGACAAAGTGATTCTGTTTAAATCACATACTTCCCAGTTTTGTCTTGATTTAAAAGGGGACATTCAGTTAAACTCTATAATTGAGATCTGTTTTGAGAATATATTTCCATTAAAATGTAAGTAAAGTGTTAGATCTGTCTCACACGAGAGAAACTATTTAGTATTTACACATATGTGTCCTATTCATTTCACTTAAGAATATGGCCTCAATGTATATTCATTTAGCTATAGATGTATCTAGTTTCTCATTCTTTATAGCTGAGTAGTACTCCATTTTATTGAAAAGCCACATCTTCTTTATCCAATCTCCAGTTGATGGACATTTGGGCTGTTTGCAAGTTTTAGCTATTATAAACTGTGCTGCTATAATCATGAGTGAGCATATATCACTGTGGTATGATTCTTTTAATTTTTGGAGGAAGATACCCAGCAGAGGAATAGCTGGGTTAAATGGGACTTATAATCCTTCTCCTTTGAGGTATCTACATATTGATTTCCACAGTGGTTGCACCAGTCTATACTCCCACCAACAATGGAGAAGAGTTCCTTTCTCCCCACAACTCCACCAGCATTTGTTATTGGTTGATTTCATGATAGCAGCCATTCTTTCTGGTTTGAGGTGGAAGCTGTGTTGTTTTCATTTGCACCTCTTGAATGACCAGTGAAATGAAACATTTTTTCATATGTTAATTTGCTGCTTCTACTTCTACTTCTACTTCTACTTCTACTTCTACTTCTGAGAAATGTTTATTCATTTCAGATGCCCATTTTTTGATTGGGTCTTTAAATTTGGGAGGTCTGATTTTTTTTAATTGTTTATGTATTCTAGATAGTAGACCTTTGTCTGAGGAACAGCTGCTAAAAAATTTTTCCCACTTTGGGTTGTCTCTTTACTCTGTTGGTGATTTCTTTTTCTGTAAAGAAGCTTTTAATAAGATGAGATCCTAGTTGTTGATTCTTTGTGGTAGTTCCCATGCTAATGAGGTTTGGTTCATAAAGTCTTTTCCTATGCCAATATCTTCAAGAGTTCTACCTAACCTCTCTTCCAGCTGGTTTAGTGTCTCTGTTTTAATATTTAAATCTTTTAATTATTATTTTTAGAAAAGAGAAACAGGGTAGCAGCCTGGCATTTTTAAAAGTTGATTAAAGAGTGTGTTTGACCTTTCCTAAAGCAGAGGGCTAGCATGTTTGGACTACAAGGCACTCCAAAAAAGGAAATTAACATTATGACTGAATATATTTAATCCTACCTGGTATGTTTTCTTAACACTTGAGTATATCCTTTTAAAATAACACTGTGCTCCTGAAAAAGAGAGATTTTGTGACATCTTTCAAAACTACTTGTTCATAGTGTTCTTAGACACTGACAATAACTTAAGCAGCTAGGATATGTTGATTAGATTAATATACCTCAAATCTATTGTTATCTATAAGAAAAAAATAAATAACATTGGTAAAGCCAATGTTGACATAATTTTGTAATTTCTTTTAAATTAACATTGTCAATATCTTTGTTGAAAAATATTTCATTGGATGTACCTCTGTTCATAGATTTAAAGATCAATTAATTTTAAAAATTCCTATAATTTAAGAAGAAAATGTGACACATATATATTTACAACTCCAAATAAAAGGTTTAAACATTTTCAAGCAAAAATGAACAATTGAATAATCACTAAGTAAACTGTTTCTAGAGTTAATTTTAGATATTTGTACATATTTTTAAATTCATGATAGTGAACTTCAAATATTGATTCTAATTTAATTGTGAATAAAATTATTGTTTTGATTTATTAATAACAAAAGTGACCAGGGTAACTTCTTTGTTTTCCATTATAGGCACAATTCTAAAGATATTAGTTCATTTTGTCCATCTACTGATTATTAACACAAACATTAATCTTGGTACTTTGTTGGGAATTTGTTTAGGAATTTAATTAGTGTGAAAATTTGGGGGGAGGTGGGGTACCAGGGATCGAACTTGGGTCCTTGTGATTGCGAGGCAGGCAGCAGAACCACTGAGCTGCACCCATGGCCCTAGTGTGAAAATTTAATCACAAGTGCATTTAAGGATCCTGGCAGATTTTAAAGTAGGGAGATTAGTCTGAATAATTCAAGTAGGCCTTATACAATCACACAAAATTGTTATGATGAGACATGAAGGTAGTAGAATTTGATGACTATGGTCAAAGAAGGAGCCTGGGGGAAGGTTATTTCATTGTGAGAGTAGTTCTACCCATATTAATGGCTTTGAAGGGGACCAGAAATCAGAAATCAGAAAAAGGCAGGCAGGCTCACAAAGTTGAAAATGACCTCTAGCCAGCAGTGGGGGGAAAAAGAGAGGGGAGTCTTCCTTCCTAGAACTGCAGGAAGTAGATTCTTACAACAAGTTGAATAATTCTCCCCATAGACTCCACTTTGGGAATATAGCCTTGCTGATTCATTGACTTTAACCTCATATTCAGTGAGTCCACCTGAACTTCTGACCTGCAGAAATGGTGAGATAATAAATGTGTATTGTTCTAATTTGCCAAATTGCTGGAGATTTTTTATGACATCACTAGAAAGCTAATATAGCCACTGTTTTATTCACAAGAAAACTTAATAGTACAACAATCATTTCTCAGGACAAGTGCATAAACTGTAATTTGACCTCTATCAGACTCACTCTTGTGTCAGGGAGTTCATTTCCTGAGCCACTGTGTAATGTTCCTTTCAGAAGCTGCAAGTGATGTGCTCATACACCATGAATTTTGACATCATTTTGGGGGGGCAAGATTCATTAATTTCAATTATTTCCTAAAACTTTCTACTGTGTTTAAAGAGGAGAGACATGATGACATTTATTTTTGTAAACATAACAAATAATGAAACTTGGCATCAGCTGGTGGATGGATTTATCAAAAATTTTAGATTACAGTGTAGAATAGTGAGTTATAACAAACAATATGATATTAGTAATTTAGGCTGTAATATCAAAGTACTATATTTTGAGTAGCTAGTAAACAACAAAAATTTATGTCTCACAGTTTTGGTGATTGAAAAGTTTTGGCTAATTCGATATCTAGTGAGATGTGATTTTCTGCTTAAAGACATTGATTTCTTGCTATATATCATTATGTAGCTAAAAGGGCAAGGATCTCTCTGGAATTTTTTAACAAGGTTGCAAATTCCATTCCAGAGAATGGAACCCTCATGACCTGATCATCTTTCAAAGACCCTCCCTTAGAATCATCATCCTGGGGATAGGATTTTAAGGTATACATTTTGTGAGACACAAATATCCGGACTGTAGTAAATACATAGATATAAAGGAAGTTTTGTTAGTATATTTTACTGTATACACAAGCCTCATAATTGGGCTCAAAAGGAAGTTATAAATGAAGAATGATTTATAAGTGTCTGTTTTAAATTGCACAATTGGCATCTTATTAATGGAGACCTGGCTTAAACTGAAATTCCCTGTTTATGACTGAATGACATTGAACAGAATGCAGAAATGTTCTAGGATGCAGTTTGCTCATTTGTATAAGGAAGAATGATTATAGCTCCTTTCCTGCATTGTTAGGATTAATTGAGGTAATGAATATAAAGTGATTAGCACTATGCTCACCATTAAAGCCAAACCAGTCAATATACGGCATATTTTTGGAGAAATAAATAGTAACCATCACCATCATTATTGTCTATTGTGTACAATCCCATTAACCTATGAATGCTCCTTTATTCTAATTTTGTTACTATTTTCATTTACAAAGTTCTATAGTTTATACATCTCTAAACACAACACATAGTATTTCATGTTGGTTTCCTTTCACCTATTATCTTCCTTTAAAGAAATATAAATTGCTAATGAAGAAATATACTTAAAAGTTAACAATTTTTCAAGGATAGGACAATTGAAATTATTTTTAGTAAAAACTTATAAGGTAAAAAATTTCTGAAAAGCTACCATTTTCCAAAATATAACACTTCCAACTTATGAAATTTTGAGCCTTAATATAAATTGCAATTAGAATTTCTGTCTCTTAGAATATGTTTAATTTCTTCCTTATTGCTGAGCTGAATAACTTTGCTCAAATTCTCTCTCAACTGAGTGTGCTTTAATTTTCATTTTCCCTTATGATTAGCTTTGTTATTTTATATGTATTTATTCTTTTTAATTCCTACAATATTTTTATATTATCATTCTTGTGTAAGTATTAAGTATTTATACTTTCTTGCATATCTGTTTAAATTCTTACTTTATACATATAAACTTTACACACACACACACACACACACACACACGACATAATTAGGTCAGTGGCTTTTTCCAAGTCTATTTTTTTATCAGTTACTTCTTCCTTTGTGCAAGTTTTACAGTTTTATATAACCCAATTAGTGCATCTTTTCCACTGTGGTTTCCTAATTGGTTAGAAATTTAGACAATTATTACTGTCAAAATAATCCAATTAAGCCTCAATTTTATTTTTTCTTGTTGTTTTATGTTTGTCTTGTGTCTGTTTATATAACTACTCCTACTAGTTCTGTCAAACAGAACTTTTTTAGATGACAGAAGTCTTCGCTTCTGCACTACTCAGTGCAGTAATTACCTGCCCAATGTAACTCTTGACCATTTGAATTGAGACTAAGATGAAATTCTTCCTCTTAATAAGGATATTTACAGTATCCATAAATATGTAATTTGTACTCTACTAATATCAGTGCTGTCTTGACTTTTGTTTTTGGATAAAAAACAGTTTCATGGAGCTTCTTACATCTCAAACTAGACAACTTAACTGTTTGACTGATAAAAGTTCAGTTTTCCCTTTATTCCTCCATCATTTATTAGAACATACAAGACATCACACACTGACCTGTTTATGATTAATGCCAATATGTATTTATTAGTTATATCCTGCTTTACAATTATTAATGCTTATATGTCCTATAGTTAATAATATGTTTTACATATATGTGTGTTTGTGTCTATATTTATGAATATTTATACTGACATATTTATATACGTATACATAGATCCACCAAAAAATGTATGCACACTTCAGGAAATGAAAAATACTATGGCATTTTTCCAACAGATGGTGTTACCCTTGTATGGGGGACCCTAGAGGATGTCACACATAACAGAAAACCCACTATACTGCCGGCCCTTAGAAAAGAAATTGAAAGTGTTTATCCAGCGATATCAATGACCAAGGTTACCCAAGGAGCAATTTGCCTTACTCCTAAATTTCTGGAAGCCAATGGCCACCACTTTGAGCACTTCATGTAATTGTACAGGCCAAAGGTAACTTACATTAATCTTATGATGTCTCAATAAATTTAGTATTACAATATTTATACAAGTTTTTCTTTTCCTGAAGTGGGTACACATTTTTTGGTAAGCTCTTAATATCCTTTCCTGTAAGAAAGGAAAACTGGGTAAAGACTACCTGACAATCCAGAGAAAAAAGTATTTCATGAAAAATTAAGTATTGTTCTACAGTAGGCATCACACTTAAGACCCAGGTTGAGTGTCCAGCTATAAATACTGCTACCAAATTGGAAGAGTGAAATATTCCATAGTAGAGCAATCTGCTCAGCCCAGTAACATATCTCAGTAGATGAAACCTTGAATGATCTTGAGTCAATAATCAGACAGAAGACACTGTATGAGGAAAGAAATCCCATCAGAAAAATTTATTAAGACTCTCCCTACTTTCACTCTCTCCTTCTGGTAAGAAGGCCTTAATCTTCTCTTTTAGTTTGACTATAAACAGGCTTCTTCTGTCTCAACTTGCCTGACCTCTCTTTTCTTAGAGAACTTATTTTGGAAAACTTAAAAATTCTGTATCTGCTCTTTGAGGTGTAAAAGTTTTCAAAGGCATCTTGCTACTTATACAAAGAGGAAATATCTTTCTCAGGGACCTGAGAGTCATCCCATTGCAATGAAATTATGAAGAGAAACAGTTTTGCTATCTCCCAGCGTCTATGTGATAGTAGACATTAACTTTTGAATTTAATGGGCACAGTGCTCCAAATGATAAAATTCCTTTTAGTCTGCAAGGCATGTTTTTCTTTAGGGAAGACCAATAAGCAAAGAGAGGTCGCATATGATTACCCTCTCTCACATGTCCCCCACCAAACTTCAGGCCTAAAAGTCTATCCCATCCTTGTGCTGCGGATTTAGCTCAGTGGTTCTGCTGCCTGTCTCACAAGCAGAAGGACCCGAGTTCAATCCTTGGTACCAAAAAAAAAAAAAAGATCTATCCCATCCTTCAGTTTCCTGGAACCTAGGCTCACGCTGAGTTTTAGCTTCTTTTGTTTTCCTTGAATAAAGTTTTCTGTATTTAATTCTTCAGGGAAATTTTTGCTTTTAATCATTCTTCTACTTTACTGCCAATACATTTTTAATACAATAATTTTAAGCCTCCACTGGCTCATGCATGTCCTTTATACCAAACTTGGAATGCTTTATCTTTCATTTAAGAGTGAAAATCTGTCCTTGGTCCTTGCAGTCCCTATGTTTAAACTCATAAAGTGTCTCTCAAATCTCCAGGGCAGCACCATATGAGTTTTGTATGCAGAACCTAGGAGTTATCCTCAAATACTCCCTCACTTCAAGGCCACATATGCAATCATCCATCACATCCTGTTACTTTTACCTTCTGATACCACTGAAACTCGCCATCTCCCCTTTATTCACTATTAGTCTCCCGTTTGGCTATACTGACCACTGTGTGAACTATTGCAATAGCCTTCTAGTGGTCTTTGAATACTGTTTTGCATGACTGTATGCTCCACTGTTAACAAGTTATAGGAACAGAAGGGATGAAGTTTATAAATAAATCTGGTTTTATCAAGCCCATGTATAAAATCCCTTCTCTGGCTCTATATTGTATTTTTTAATTCTAGAAAAATTTCCTGAAAAATCCTTTTGTGTTTTGTCTTTTGATTACCGAATTCTTACCCAATTTCTATTTTTCTCCTCTAGCTTTAGCTTATCTCAAGACTCTTGTACTTGCTAGAATGTTGTTGCTATTCATTTCTCTGCTTCCAAACCATACATACTCTTGCTGGTGAGGTGGGATAGAAGAAGTAAAGATAGGTAGACAGGAGACAAGGAAATTATAATTATAAAATTGTAATTTTAAGAAAACTGCATCTTCATAGTTATGCAAGTTTATGGTGCTCTTTTGAAATTCTTAAAATTAAGTTTGTTGGTACATTTCAGGTATACAATATGATGACATTCATCAGTGGGAATTTGTACCTTTACATAATATATCTTCGTTCTTATATATTTTCCCATTTTCCTGCCCTCCCATCACCCCCTCCACCCCTCCCTTTTTACAAAGACTTTGTTTCCATTTTTTTCTTTTCTTATTACTTTTCCTTTCCCTTACCTCTCTCACTTCCCCTTCCCCTTTGGACCTTTTCTTCCTATTTCAAATTATCTATTATACATTTTGATCCTTATTTACACTTTCAGTTTCTCACACCAGAGAAACTATTATGATGGCCTTTTGAAACACAATCCTGTTTTTCCTAGTCAGCTACTCAATACTAAATTCCTAAAAGACTTTTAAAAATTATTTATTACTTTTATTAGTGTATATCATTGGCATTTATTTTGGAGAATTGGTACATGCATATAACATATTCTAATTATTTTAATCCCTTACTCTTTACTCTTGTACCTCACCCCACTCCCTGATCCACTTTCCCATTCCAAAAGTCTACCTTCTTCTTTCTTATCATCTCTTCTTTATTTTAATCATTTATTTATTTTTACTTCAAGTTTCTCATATATGAGAAAATATGCAGTATTGAACTCTCTGTTTGACTCATTTCACTTAGCATTGTGGTCTTAAGTTCCACCCATTTTCTCGTAAATGACATGATTTTATTCCTCATTATGACTGAAGAGTATTCTACTGTGCATATATACCATATTAATTTACCCATTTGTCTTTTGATAGGCACCTATGCTATTTCTGGAACTTGGCTATTGTGCCCTAGATACCTTAAAAGGAACAATAAATTTTTAAAAATTGGCAACTGAAATGAACAGACACTTCTCAGAAGTATAAACAGCCAATAAATTCATTAAGAAAAGCTCAGCATCCCTGGGCATTAGAGAAATGCAAATTAAAACAACAATGAGAATTTCATCTTCCTCCAGAAAGAATATTCATCAAGAAATCAAATAATAACAAGTGCTGCAAGGAGATAGGAACTCAACCTTGCCGGAATGTAAACAAGTAAAATAACTATGGAAATCACTATGATGAGTCCTCAAAAAAATAAACCTAGAAATTCCACTGGACTCAGCTATTCCCCTTTTAACTATCATAACCAAAGAGTTAAGACATCATATTACAGTGATACATGCATACCCATGTTTATATCACCACAATTCATAATAGGTAAGTCTTGGATGTAACCTATATGTCTAGCAAGAGATGAATGAATAGAGAAATCATGGTATTTATACAAAAATAGAGAACTATTCTGCCATAAAGAAGAATAAACTTGAGTAACATGTAAGAAAAAGGAGGTATCTTGAGGCCATAATGATTTATTTTGGTTGTATTTTTGGTATGGGGGAATGAACTTGGGTCCTTGCACTTGTGTAGCAGGTGGAGAAACCACTGAGCTAAATCCCCAGCCCTTGAAACCATAATGTTAAGTGAATAAACCAGACACACAACTTAAATATCACATGGTTTCTTTTGCATGAGAAACCCAAAGTATAAGTAAAGGGCAAAATGAAAGAAACAAATAGAAAATATGGAGCTAGATATTTTGCAGTTGGGAACAAGACCAAGAGAAGGAGGAAGGGATGAGGTAGGTGAGAGAAAGGACTTGAAAAAAGAATCAAGATGTGTTATGTACATGTACAAACTCCCCACCAGGAATGTAATCATTATGAACTGCAAATATGTACTAATAAATTTTAAAAATTGAAGAAAGAGCCTAAATAAATCTGTAATATATTGGGAACACAACTACTCTTATAAATTGGGTCTTTACTTTCAGTTGTGAATTAGACCAATATTCTTTTCCGAAGCTATAATTTCACAAATTCCCCAGACATCCACCTTCAAGCACAGATACTTTCAGCCCCAATCATCATGTGCCTCCCCCTTCAAAGGCCACACTCCTTTCTGAGTGCATACTTTTTAGATTCTGTTTTACAGATCCACCAACACCTCTCACTGAGAAATGCTGTAATTATCTTCCATGATGATTCAAAACCTACTTCTGTAGGAAGATGAGTTGAGATCTCCATCTATTCTTTTCATGATAACCCTGTCTAGTGACAATAGCACTTTAACTGGTCCATTCCCAATTATTATTTTTATAAAGCTCGGAAATAACTTCACCTAAATGTCATCTTTAACAATTTTCCACATAAATTCCTGTATTTGTTCCTGTAGTCACCATCTTTCCTAGAGTATTTTCTGCTTTCACTTAACACATACTGCAATAATTTTTTGGAAATTACTTTTTCTCTTACTATACTAGAAACACTGGAGAAAAAAGATTGTGTTTATTGTTCTAATCATTGTTATCTTTCCTATTGTAAGTTCTTAAATAGGTATTAAATTAATAGATTTCTATTAATTCTTGCTAAAAGTTTAAAACTTTCTTGAATATTACCTAAGATTTAACGACAATAAGTTAAGCTTTTATCCTTTTCTCTCATAGATAACAACTCCTTTTGGTAGGTTTTGTATGGTACAGAGGCATCAGGAGGTGTCAGCTCTGCTCTTTGTTCTCCACCAAAAAGTCCCATATTCATTTTGCTCTTTGTTATGGATCTGCTTATACTTCTAGTAACTGGTCTTCACCATAATTTTCCTTCACCTATAAAATTTACAACTAGAAGATATATGGATTATTTCTGGCACTGTAGTACCATAAATATCATTGAGAGTTGTTTTTTCTGCTAACCCCAATTTGCAACTAAATGATCCCTGGGTTTTTCTTAGCTCCCTAAGCCTGTGCTCAGAAAAGGACTGAAGCCTATTTTCTTTAGAAACTTTCAAGTTTATTTTGTTTTTGATCATATTGGGGCAATCATTTTCTAGTTCTAAGGGAATGGTCTCTCACTATCCATTGACAAATGGATTTAATTGAGAATAAGTACTTCAATTTATTTTTTTTTCCACAGAGACCACTAGAATATGATTCATGGTGGAAATTAGAAACATTTATTTATTTCTTACCAATACCTTTTCCTGGTCAATGAGTCTGAGAAAGGAAAGCAAACTCATCCTTTAAAGGAGGAGTAGGAGGTAAATGCAATGAATAAACAATAATCACAAGAATAAAAGGAAAATTTATCAGGCTGGGGATTTAGCTCAGTGGTTTCACCGCCTGCTGTGCAAGTGCAAGCGCAAGGACCCGAGTTCAATCCCTGGTACCCCCCCACAAAACAAAAAAGGAAACTTTATCTTCTTTTATTTACATATTTTTAGTAGAAATAAAATATTAATTCATGTACAGTAAACAAAATATTGTTGATGTTTCTGGAAGCTTATTATTTCAAACTAAATCACCTGAACTAGGTTCCAGCAGAGTACATAAAACCAAAATGGAGTCATTCATGCTAAGAGACAGATAAATTCTCAAAAAAGATTAGCTTCCAAAACATAAAAGACTCATAGCAACAATCAGAAAAAGTTCAACTGATTAGAGTCTATATAAAATGAAAAAAAACTTACTTTTTTAATTATTGTATTTCTTCATACCTATCTTACAAAATACAGCTATTAGGTATTTTTTTGTTGCAGAATATTCACTTATTTGTTAGAGTGAAGCCTGGCTAGATTCTAGAATTGTAATAGAAGCCAATCAGATCCTCTAGTTGAATTGGTTGTAATTTTCCCTTATAGCAAAATTACTTAATGAATAATTTATTTTTAAGCAAAAGAAATTCTCTTCATTGGATTTAATAAGTTTAAACAATGGGTACCTTCAACAGAAAACATAATTCTGCAAGGAAAGGGAACTAATCTTTAAGCTTTGAGCTATCTGCTTTTGTAACATGCAAATTTATTCATATTAACATACTACCATTTTGTTTTTAGAAAAATTACTGGGCCTCTTTGTCATTCAAACATAAATTGACTATTCTATGACAAAACACAAAATTCTGGTGCAAGAAAGTGTTAAATTGCTCTCCAAAATAATATAATGGATTTTCTTCATTGTACAAGTGATTTTATTTTTGTAATTTATGTGTCATTCATCAAAAGTTATCCAGTGGAAAACTGAAGTAGCCACCAAACCAAGTCAATGAACAAAAAGTCGATCACATCATTCTAGATGTGAAGGTAAAGTATAACGCCCTGTGTCAAAATCAACTTGGTGCTCCATACTCACCTTTGACATAGAAACCATGAGAAGGATAAATATATTTTCTAAGTGTATCCTACTCGTGGTAGAAGCTGATAGACAAAAAAAGGGTGGTAAAATTAAACTAATGACCAAGAGATTAAAATTTTTCCTAAGGACAGTACACATTTTTACTTCCACCTTGAAAGCAATATACTTATGGATGGTACTGTAGATTAAATCATTTCCCCTCCAAATTAAAAGATTGAAGCCCTAATCCTGAAAGTGATGGTATTTGGAGACAGCGCTTGGGGAGATCATAAGATTTAGATCATATCTTTTGTGTGGAGTCCTTCTGATATGATTAACTCAATTATAAATTGAGATTTATTGGGCTTTTTCTTTCACTTCCCCTGCCAGGTGAGAATATAGTCAGAAGGCCAGAAGGTATCCCCGTATAACCTAGTAATAAAGCCTTTACTAGAAACCAACCTTCTGACATGTAACTGCTAGGCTTTTAAATGTTTAGCCTATAAAATTATTTTTTTCAAATTCTGCTGTTTAGCACGTGCAAGTCATGGCATTTTGTTAGCAGTGCAATCAACGAAACAAACAGATTGTGAACCTTGGAACTGGAGGGTTTAACTCTATGGAGGATACAGATAATGAAAATCCCTACTATTATAAGGAACAAAGAAAATTCCTCTAGTAACCAGATAAGAGTTACAAAGGACTAGTAGAATAAGAAACTTTATCAAAGGAATATAAATATGGATAAGTGTGTGGTGCAGTGTGGGTTTGTTTGTGTGTGTGTGTGTGTGTGTGTGCACTTAATGGAACTTTAGTAAATTCTCATTAAGCATGATTGATGTTAAATATTTTGTAGGAAAGGAAGTAATATACCCATTTTTAAGATTACTGTAAAAACACACACACACAAGTTGAAGAAGTGAAAGGAGGTGAGCAATGTGCCACGGAGCTTAGGAGCTGGCTGATGCAAGATAGTTGACTAAGCTGGAAACCAAAGCTCAGATCAGTTCACATTGGAAGCAATCATTCATCATAAACTTCCTGAGAAACATGACGTGAAACTGAAAAAGGCCTAGATTGTCTACTGACAAATGAAACAGGTAAGAAGAGTGATAGCTGATAGCTGACAAAGGCAAGAATTCCTAGAACAACAGGCAATGATCTCATCATTTAATAAATAACAGGCATCCTAACCAAGAGGAGGGAGAATCGACCTTTTTTTGGCACTTTTCTCTTTCTCGGGACATAACGCACATTTCTCATTCTGCCTTCTGTGATCTTATAACATCGCCAACTAAGTATTATTTTTATAATAATGTTTGTTTTCTTTTCCTGCCCATATCATTTTATTAGTAAATAGTAATTGTGAAAAATAGATAACATTGAAGTAACAAGACTCTCACAGATTTCAAAAACACATTTTGAATTTTAATAGCTAGCCAGTCAGGAAATTGCCTAATGCTACATTAATACAAATAGAATAACAGTGCAATTCCATAAATAACATAGAATAAATAATGTATAAACATACAGAAAATAGACTTAAAATGTGTTGTCAGAAATATTGTCAAGAAAATGGCAATATTGTGTGAGAAACTTTTGGAGTAGAATTGAATTTTTTAAGGAAATGTTTATTCAATTTTAAATTGATCCAGAAAAACAAACAAAAAATGGCAGCTGTCTTGAATACATTTAATGAAATCCTTTTCTTATGCTAGTTCTTATATAGATTTAGTTCTCTCTTACTGGTGAAAAACAAACAGAATTTTTCAAATTTACTGACATAACTTAATGATTTTCCTCTAAGACCATATCAAGAAGAATGTTCAACATCCCTGGTCATTTGGAGAGTGAAAACATGCTGAGATCCATCTCACTCCAGAAAGAATGGCTCTCATCAAGAAATCAACCAATAACATGTTGAAGGGGCTTTTCCACTGTTGGTGGTAGTGTAGACTGATATAACCACTGTGGAAATCGGTGTAAAAATTCCTCAAAAACTAGAATTAGAGGTTCCATTTGACTTTGCTATTCCCCTGCTGGGTATCTTCACAACAGTACTAAAAGCATCATACCACAGCTATATATGCACACCCATGTTTATAATGGCACAGTTTGTAATAACTAAAGCTTAGAAACAATCCAAATGCCCATCAACCAATGAATAAATATGAAAGACATGGTTCTTTTATTCAATGGAGTACTACTCAGCCAAAAAGGACAAACAAGACATTTCTAGGTAAATGGATGCCCCCTTATGATGATAGTGTTTAGTGAAATAAATTGCACACACATTTTAAAATATTGCATTGTCTCTCTCCTACAAGAAACTGAAAAGATAAATAAGGACTAAAATGTATAACAGATATTGTGAAATAGTAAGAACTTATTCAAAATAATACCGAGTGTCATGGAGTGTCATATACTTTGTTAGTAATTAAAATGCTTTATGCAAAAAAGATAAAGTTTTCTTAGGAGAAGAGTCGAGAGATAGATTAGCAATTGAAAATAATTCTTTCAAGATCATAATACATAGTGTATTTACCATTGTTGCTCTCTATTTTGTTATGCCATTTTATTTTTTCATAGAAGAGTTTTTTATATTTTCTTTATTAATATCTACTCATATTATGTTGAAAAAGAAGAATATTTCCTAACCCAATATAAGCAGGAACACTATCTTTTGTAAAGCTAAACATATATCTACAATAAATTTTCTTATATATTTCTTTAGTTAGTTAGTTCCTGAGAATTCAAGCCAGGGTTTACTAACAACATGAACTATATCTTAGTTAGTCTCTCAGGGCCCACATTATGCTGATGTAAAAAATATCCATAAAAGGGGTTTCAAATCTGACATCTCATTGTGGATCAATACCATTTTTGTATTTCTAACAAAAATTCCTTATGAGGTTATATGACCATGTAAATTTGAACAAATTCATATTATAAGTAATTGTAAATTCAAACAAGAACATATAGATTACAGACAGAAGAACCTATATGTACTTATTTGCATTTTTTTAAAAAAGTAATGCGCCTGATATCACACATCTATTTTTCAATGACAAAAGAACTTTTAATCACATTGCTTAAACTTGCAAAACTCAATGAGAGAAGAAGAAAGATGTTAAGATAAAACTGGCAACCTTATTAAGTATTTTACAATATATTTAGAATAAGTAGATAACATTTTAACAACAAATACATATTATATTTTTCTGTATTTATTTTCAATTTATTACTAGAAACTAAAACTGACAATATTTTATTCTGTCCTTTCATAATAAGAAAAGAAAAATATTTCCCACAATGTAGTTGTTTTTCTATAACATCCTAAATTTAATATTAAAAAGATAAATTTTTCAAACAGTAGATGTTTTTAAATTTATTAAAAATTTTTAAATAGTCACCTGATAAAATATAACAAAATTTAATTCATTATTGTAGAGAATTATTAAATAGAAAATGATCCTATAAAATCTATTCAAGCCAATGTATAAGGAATTAAAGTCACTCAACAGGTTCACTGAGAAAGAAATTAAGTTACTATCCTGATTTTCTCACATATGATAGATGAAGTGCACTGTAATTTCTCTTCGTGATAATATCCAAAGTTCACTGAGGAAATGTTGACATTATTTCACAGATAAACACTATATATATATATGTATGTCAGAGATTGGTTTGAACCTCATAGTTAGCTGTCTTGCACATGATCAAGTCAGTTTTATAAACAAAATTGATTATTACTAATCTTTTTATTAGTCACCTTTACTGTTAGAGGGTCAAAATAGCCAACATCCATAATTTAAATGAGGAGAGATTTAACTTGATTTGTTTCAGGGGAAATCTGCTTACCTCATGGCAGCCAGAAGGCAAAGAGAAGGGAGGAGAGACAGAGAGAATGAGGTGGGGGGGGGAGACAGAGAGAAGATCCTCCAAAGCCATACCCCCAATGACCTACCTCCTCTAACCAGGTCCTATCTCCACACAGAACTTTCAGAGATCTCTTCAATGGATTAATCAATCCATGCATAAGTATAGAATTCCCATGATCCAATAACCTTCTGAAAGTTCCACTTTTGAACACATGAGATTATTAGGGAACATTCTATATCTAAATCACAACAATCTTCAATCATATTTCATCTCCCTTCTAGTTAAGCACACTGTGTTCAAGAGTGACATTAAAATATTATTTGCTTCATTCTGTTTCTTATATCTTAATTATTTTAAGATGTGTATCCATGTAGAAATGAAGAACATATTGTGTTTTATTCAATTGTCTATGCCAAACACAACACAAAGCCCTACATTTGGATCAATAATTTAATAAAAAATTTAAAGAAAGTTACTGAAAGTAATAGAAAACAGTATATTAAAATGTTATAAAGTAACAATTGAATGTGCAAATAAATGTGCTTGTTAGTTTATAGTTTTGGGGAAAATATTGCACCATTGAAAAAGTTTTGAAAAAATAAGTAAAGTTTTCTGATAGAAAACAATGAAATTTTATAAACTTATAGAAAACTTTGACTTGTTTACATTTTTTGCTATTAACTCTTCTTTCCAAACAACAGCAAAAATCTGAACAGAAATCAACCACATACTCATGAAGGATTAAAGTCCAGAAAGATGTCAAGAAAAGGAACAAAGTTTGGAAAGCAAAAGTAATAGACACTTTGGATGCAAACAGTAAGACTCACAAATCAGTCTTTAAAAAATAAATCGGCACAAAATGTGAGAAAAAATTGGCAATTCACATATATAAATGCATAAATATCTCCTAAAACTCAAAAATAAAACAAATGAAACATATTATTCGATTCAAAAATTGGGAAAGTATTTCAGTAGACATTTCTCCAAAGAAGGTACACAAATGACAAAACAAAAATAATTTACATAAAAAGATGTTCAATAAGTTTAATCATTACAGGAAGCCAAATCAAAACCAAGAAGAGGTTTTTTGAAAATAGTAGGGGACAAATATATGGAGGGAATGAGGAGGGAGGGAGAAGAAGGGAAGAGTGAAAAGAATAAGATATACATGTATCAACTCCTGATGATTAATTTAATCATTAAGTACTGCAAACTTGTACTGGTAAAAAATAAAATTAAAAATCCATTGAAATAGCTATTTTTTGAAGTGCATTGCTAAAGATGTGGAGAACTTTCTGGTGGAAATGTAAAAAAGTGCAGCTTCTGTGGAAAATAATATAACATGTTCTCAAAATCTTAAAAAGAATTACTATGTGATCAGCAATTTCATTTCTGAGTATTTACCAAAAATAATTGAAGCCAAAACTTGAAAAGATATTTGTACATTAATGTTCATGAAAGCACTATTCACAATAACAAAGAAGCAGAAACAAAATATCAATTGCTAGGTGAATGGATAAATACAATATGTTATATAAACAGTGAAATATTTTTCAACTTTAGAAAGGAATAAAATATTGGTATATGTTTCAATGGGGACTAATATTGAGAAACTTTGAGAACGTTATAGTAATAACGTTATAGTAATAGAAATAAGCCAGAAACAAAAGGATAAATATTACATCATTAAACTTAATTTTGTTAGGTGGAAAAGTTAAATTAATGAAGGTGGAAATTTAAACAGTAATGACAAGACAGCAGTGGTAGGGATATAGGGAGCTATTGTTTAATGGGTACAGAGTTTAGTATGATATGATCAAATATTCTGAAGTGATTTTTGCACAACTACGTGACTATACATAATGCCACAGAATCATTTAGTTAAAATAACAATTTTATGTTGCATATATATTTATACAAATTTTTAAAAGCAAACCAACTCTTTCCTAAGTATAGTAAAATATGACTATCAGTAAGATGACAATTAATAAAATCTTCAATTATGCAGATTTGCCAAAAACTGATATGCATTTAGCCAATGCAACCTTTCTTCTCTCTCTTCTTCCTTAGTTCCTAACATTTATCTTGACTTCCTCAAATGATATTACAGGTCCTCAACAAAATGCAAGTGCATACACACTCACACACACGATTTGTTGAATAATTTGGAAAGAAAATAATCATAGTGCATAAGCAGCACAATGCACTTGTGATAGTAAATCTTAATTGTAAACTTATTTGCTCTGAAAGTTGCCTAGGAGATTAGTAGAGCATATTTCTGCATGTCTCAGTGGGTCATGGGAGGTTAACCTTGGGAAACATATGTGTTCTTTGGCCCTGCTCTCTCCTTCCCAGATGCTACGAGGTGAATTGAATGGCTTTCCTCTGCCATGCCCTTCTGACATGATGTTTCTGACCTGGAACCAGCTAACCATGGACTCAAACCAAGAGCTAAAATAAATCTCTCCTTTTTAAAGTTATGGATATCAAGAAATTTTTCCTAGCAGTGGAAAGTTGGATATACAAAACCAATAAAATTTATCAAGCAAAGATAATATTTAAATATGGAAATGGGAAGCAAAGATGATACATGGAACCATCAATTTACTCAGTTTGTTGTTATCAAGGGAGCAGAAAAAGAAAAAGACAAAAGAACACCATTAACAATATATAATTAGCAATAAAAGTATTCCAGAGTGTCAGCCAACCTAGAATTTATGTAAATTGTTAACCTAAGGGAAACAGTATTGCTTTTCTCTAAATTAGTTTGGTGGGGAGGGGTGCATTAATTAATTAATTCAAAGTATACTGGAGAAAAATAAATTCATATAATTGAAGCATCCAGTTTTATTCTTTGTGACATGTGTGGTCTCCTATGGAAAAAAATCATAATCAAGATAATGATTTCTATCTCTAAAATTTTCCCTGATGCTGTAGGAAATCTCTCCACTCTATCCAATAGAAATCGTTATCTCTAGGCAACCACAGATCACTTTTCATTTTTGAAAATTTTCTATAAATATAATCATTAAGTATTCTTATAACCTGACTTCTTTCTGTACAATAATTTTGAGATTTAAATACATAGAAGCAGAATAGCCCATTCCAATAGCCCATTCCTAGTTATAAATGAATAGTATTCTACTGTATGTACATACAATTGTTTCCAAGTACTCACTGAAGGACATATTTGGATTTTTTTAGTTGGGGACTATAACAAATAAAACTACTATGAACCTTTGTGTGATAGCCTTTCTAGGAATTTTCTCTTAGTTTCTTAGATAAATACATAGGAGTTAAATGTTTGTTTCATATAGTAGTTATATAAATTAACTTTTACAACCCTTCCATGCTTTCCAAATTGATTGTATATCTTATATTGCACTAGCAACTAGATTTCCCAATCATTCTCTTATCCCATATACTATATTAACCTGCACATTTAAATACTGTTAATTATATTTACATAATTGTAGAATAGATACGGAGAATTGTTTTATCTAACAAGAGTAAAATGCTATAATTTATAATTAAGTATTAATTTCCCTTCTCCCCTTTCTTCTTAGCTTTTGGCACTCTCCTTTCTATACTGTTTCTAGGATTGATCATTTCATTAGATACTTCCCATGAGTGGAATCATATACTTTTGTTTTGTGACAAAATTAATTTACATAGTTTATTGTAGGGAAAGTTTGTCCATGTTGTAGTTACTGAAAAGATTTCCTTATTTTCAATGCTGCATACCACTTAATTGTATGTATATGCCATATTTTCCTTACCCATTTATTCATAGATGGACATTTGGCTTGTTTCTACTTCCGTAGCTTTTGTAACACTGCAGTATTGTGCAAATATTTCTCGTGACCCTGCTTTAATTTGTGATTATGCCCAGTACTGGGATTGCTGGATCATATTAAAATTCTATTTTTCACTTTGAAAGAAACTCCATATTTTTCCACCATGCTTATATTATTTTATATTCCTACCAATAATGTACAAGGATTCCAATTGCTGCATATCTTTATTTTCTATCCTTGTGATAATAACAACCTAATGGACAAGAAGTGATATTGTGATGTGGCATTGATTTTTGTTCTTCTTATGTGAGTGATTTAAACACTTTTTGGTGTCCTTTCTGCACAGTCTTGTAGGATTTTGATTTCTAGTTCTTCGTAACTATTGATCATTTTGAAGAAAATAGAATATTAATTCAGAATCTTGCCTTATACATGTTAATGTTGATCTAGGTTATCTTTACCATTTTTCATTTCTATTTAATTTTTCTCACTGACCCATTGGTTGTTCCATAGCATGTTACTTAATTTTCATATACATGTGACATTTCTAAAGTTCCTCTTTTTTGGATATTTAGTTTTACACCTTTGTGATCAAAAATATTTAATGTGATTTTAGTCTTCTTAAATTCATCAAAACTTATTTTGTGACTTAACATACAATATATTCTGGAGATTGTTCTGTGTGCAATTGAGAAGATTGTTTTGCAACTTTTGGATGGAATGTTCTGTAAATCTATTAGGTCCATTTAATATACAATACAATTTAAGTTCAATATTTCCTCATTTATTTTCTGTTTCAATGATCTGTGTATTGCTGAAAGTGAGGTATTGAAAATTCTCTTGCTCTGAAGCCTATTTTTCCCTTGAGACCTATTGTTAGGTGGTTTATGTATTTAGGTGCTGTAATGTTTGCTGTATGTACATTTGGAATTGCTGTAACCTCTTATACTGGTGCCTTTAATACTGTGTAACGACCTGCTTTGTATCTTTCTACACTTTGACTTAAATATGTTTTATTAGTATAAATGCAGCTCCTCCTGTTTACTCACCTTCGATTTTCATCTACATGACATATCTTAATTTTCTTCCCTTTATTTTCACCCTATGTATCTCCTTTGAGATGGCTATTCTGTACATGTCTTTTTCCATGGTGCCTCTACATAACACTTGAATATGTAAAATCAGTTTAGTTTTAATTTTAGTATTTTAAAATTAATTTTATTGGTACAAATTTATATATACATAATGATCACATTCATCACAGGTAATTTATATCTTTACATGATATATCTTAATTCCACTTTTTTTCCCATTCTCTTCCACTCCTTTCAACCCCTCATCTCCAACTTATTTATAAAACATTGTTTTCATTTTATCCTTCTTTTCTAGTTTTTTTTCTTTTCCTATCCTTTCCCCCTGCACCTTACCTAGTTCCTCTTTCTTTTTGAATAATTTCTTCCTATTTCACAATGTCTATCATTTATTTTGGTCCTTATTTACATTTTTAGTTCCTCATAACAGAGAGATGCTATATTTACACGTGTGTCCAATTTATTTCACTTAAAAGTATGCTCTCAAGGTGCATCCATTTACCAAGAAATGTCTCTTTATTGCTTCATTGTATAAAGAACCACATCTTTTTTATTCATTCATTGGTTGATGGGCATTTGGTTTGTTTCCAAGATTTAGCTATTACAAATTCTGCTGCTATAAACATGAGTGGACATATATCGCTGTGGTAAGATGCTTTCAACTGCTTCAGGAATATACTCAGCAAGGGAATAGTTGGGTGAAATGGAACCTGTAATTCTGTTTTTGGAGGAATCTCCATACTGATTTCCACAGTAGTTGCACCAGGAACCACTCCCATCAGCAGTAAAAAAGGGTTCCTTTTTCCCTGCAGCTTCTCCAGCATTTGTTATTGGTTCATTTATTGATGATAGCCATTCTTTCTATAGTGAGAAGGTATCTCAGAGTTGTTTTAATTTGCAGCTCTCCAAATGACTAGTGATGTTGAACATGTTCTCATATATTTATTTGCTATTTGTACTTCTTCATCTGCAAAGTATATTCATCTCAGATCTCCATTTTTGGATTGGGCCTTTAAATTTGGGGGATTCTGATTTTTTTCAGTTCTTTATATGGTCTAGATATTAGTCCTTTGTTTGAAGGACAACTGGGTAAAATTTTTTCCTCCTTTCTGGTTATCTTCACTCTGTTGATCATTTCTTTTGCTGTGCAAAAGCTTTTTAATAAAATGAGATCCTAGTTGTTGATTCTTTATAGCATTTCCTGTGTGATTGGGGGTTTGTTTCTGAAGTCTCTGCCTACATCTATGTCTTTAAGAATTCTACCTATTCTCTCTTTCAGCAGATTTAGTGTTTCTGTTTTAATATTGATTGATTGATTGACTGATTGATTTTTTGAGACAAAGTCTCACCATTTAGTCCAGGCTCACCTTGAACGCACTGTGTAGCCCAGGTTGACCTCAAACCTGATCCTCCTGCCTCAGACTCTTGAGTGCTGAAATTACAGGCATGTGTCACCATGCCCAGTTCTCTGTTTGAATATTTAGATCTTTGATCCATTTTTATTTGATTTTAGTACATGGTGATAGACATGGATTGAGTGTGTTCTTCAGTATGTGGAAAGTCATTTTTTAGCACCATTTATTAAAAAGGTTATCTTTCCTCCAATGAATTTGTCTGGCCCCTTTGATAACGATAAGGTGGCTGGGTGTGTTTGAGGTTGTTTCTGGATCTTCTAGTCTGATCCATTGATCCTCGTGTCTGTTTTCTTTTCTTTTTGTTCTTTCTCTCTTTCCCTCTCCCCCCCCCCCCGTCAGGGGCAATGCTACATAATTTTAGGGAAAGATCATTTGATTAGGCCTAGTTCTCCTGCTTACAGGCCAGCTATGGGACGTCGAGACTTTCCAAAAGAGGGGACATGTGTCACATCCATCTGCCAAATCACATTAGTGGCTAGACCTTGAGGATTAGTTCCTTCAGGGGGAATGGGCCATGGAATCTGCTGGCAACTAGGACAAGCCATAACTATCTGTCATGTCTGAGCTCCACATAGCTGAAAATTATGTTGTAGTGCCTTGGAGTTCTGATGAAAATAACTATGTGATTCCTTAGCCTGATCAAAAGTATCCTATAAGCCAATCTGCTAGTGCATTGCCATAGGAAAGTGGTCCAGGAAGATTGGTATGTGATCGAATATGTCCAATATAAAAGGGAGCAGTTCTTTGATGTATGGCCTTTTGTAATCTTAAAAACAAGTTTAATAATTTAGGTTCTAAGGTGGAGCAGACCATAGCTGATGCCAGTCTTTGAGTCAAACTGCATAAAAGGAATCACTCAAAATGTTAAGAGGTTGGGAGGGAAAGTTTTCAATCACGAATAAAATGGCTAGCAATTCTGACTTCTGAGCAGAGAGACCAGGTGTAGGCAACACATAGCTAAAGGAAGAGTTCCAAATTGCTGCTTGACCTTTAGAGGAGCCATTGGTGAAATAGGTTGAGGCACCTTGCAATGGCTGAAATTGAGTAATCTTGGGGAGAATAAACTCATGTTGCGAAAAAAACTGAAACAGAGGATCACTAGGGTAATGATTATCTATCTGTCCAATGAAATCTGTAAAGGTTACTTGCCAATATAAAGCAGTTTGTAGCAGTGTCTGGATTTGAGCCTTATCAATTGGGATAATGATGAAATGAGGGTCAGCACCAAATAATTGTCAGGTATGATTACGTCCCAAGGAAACTATTTTTGCAATTTGCTCTAGACATAATTGTAGAGATTTCACTAACTAGCTAGATAAAAACAACCATTCCATGGGAAAGACCTGTTTCTCATACCACTGGCCTATTAAACCTGTAGGTGAATGGGGGGTGTTAAGAACAAACAAATGAACTGGATAGTTAGAGTTAATAAGAAAAACCTGATGGTTGTGCCGCTTGAATTAATTTTTGAGGGGAATTAATATCAGAATCTCCCTGTAATATTTTGTATAAATTCTGCAATTGAAAAGTTGCTAGGGCCAGGGGTTTAGCTCAGTGGTGCTGCTGACTGCCTCGAAAGTGCAAGGTTCAGAGTTCAATCTCTGGTACCAAAAAAAAGAAAAGAAAAGTTGTTATCCCTATTTTAGGCCTAATCCAATTGATATCACCTAATAATTTTTGAAAATCATTTATCGTTTTTAATTTGTCTGTCCCAAATTGTATCTTTTGTGGCTTAACTGATTGCTCTGCTAACAAGGTACTCAGGTAAGTATAAGTCTCAGATAGTAGAACCTTTTCAGGTGGTATGCACAATCCAAAATGCACTAAAGCCTTCTTTGCAACAACAAAGGCCTGAAAAAGTAGCTGTTGTGTATTCACAGAGCTTAATATGTCATCCATATAATGTGTTAAATATACAGTAGGAAATGATTTATGAGTAGTTTGAAGAGACTTGCTACAAAAAGCTGACACAATGTGGGGCTATTACCCATTCCTTGAGGCAACACAGTCCACTGAAAGCGATTCATCGGTTCTTTAAAATTCATTCTAGGTACTGAAAAAGCAAATGGAGGTCAGTCACTTGGTCACAAAGGAATGTTAAAGAAGCATTCTTTTAAATTTATAAGTGGCCTCTTCTGGGGGATTGCCACTGGGTTTGGTAAACTGCGTTGCAATGCCCCCGTTGGAATGAGGCTTGCATTAACTGCACATAAGCCCTGAAGCAATTGCCATTTGCCCGACCTTTTAGAAATAGCAAAGATAGGTGTGTTCCAAGTGCTCACAGATGATTCTAAATGCCCCCTGTTAAGTTGTTCTAAAATGAGTTGCTCTAGAATGGTTAGTTTCTCCTGTGGTAGGGGCGATTGATCAACCCAAATGGAATCATTTGATTTGCATTGTAAAGGCAAGGCTGCCTTGGGTGTAGAAACTTCTTCAATAGCCCCAACTAAAAATTTTGATCATATCCAATTCCAAAGTGATTATTTTTCTTAGTAATTTCCTGCACTCTGTTTGCTAGTATATTATTGAAGATTTTTGCATCTATGTTTATTATGGAGATTGGCCTATAGCTCTCTTTTATGGTTGAGCCCTTCTCCTGTTTTGGTTTAGGGTAATACTTGCTTCCAGGAATTATCTTTGGAATATTGCTTTCCTTTCAATTTCATTAAAGAATTTAAAGAGAACTGACATTAGATCTTCCTTAAATTTCTTGTAGAATTCAGCAATGAATCCAATAGGAACTTGGATTTTCTTTGTTGGTAAGTTTTTAATTATATTTTTAATTTCATTGACTGATATTGGATTATTTATAATTTTATATTATATTCATACAGCTTTTGTAATTCATATATGTCTAGGACTCTGTCCATTTCTTCTGTGTTTTACATCTTTTTAGAGTACATGTATTGATGATTTTCTGGATTTCCACAGGCTGTGATTTCACTCTTTTCATTCTTATTTTTTTGTTTTTTTTCCTTACCAGGGATGGAACTTGAGACCTAGCGCTTGCCAGGCAGGCGATTGCACCACTAAGCTAAATCCCCAGCACTCTTTTCATTCTTATCATGAATTTGAGTCTTTTCTTTCCCTTTTGAGATAATCTTGGTTTTATCATTTTTATTTAACCTTTCCATGAATCAACTTTTCAATTCTTTCATTCTGTATCATTTTCTTAGTCTGTATTGCATTAATTTCCACTCTGATCTTTATAATTTCCTCCTTTGTGTAAGCTTTGGGCTTTAGGTTCAAAATTAGGTTGTTTATTTGAGCATTTTCTGTTTTACTCATGTGAGAATTCACTGCTATACAATTCTCTCTTAGGACTGTTTTCATTGCATCCCATAAGTTCCTGTATGTTGTATCAGCATTATCATTTAATTGTTGATACTGTTTAATTTCTTCTTTGATTTCATCTGTGACCCATTGGCTACTCAAGAGGGTGTTATTTAATTTCCATGTGTTTATGCAGTTTTTGTGGTTTTGTTTGCTGTTAATTTCCAGTTTCATTGCACTGTGCTTGGATCATATGCATGGGATAATTTCAATTCCTTTGCATTTTCTTAAACATGTTCTGTGGTCGAGCCTGTCATTTGATTTGTGGGCTACATCAATCTGGGTTGGAGGGTTGTTTTTTCAGGACTTGAAATACTTCATTCCAAGGTCTCCTTACCTTAAGTGTTTGTATTGAGAAGTCTGCTGCAATTCTGTTGAATTTTTCTTTATAGCTGATTTATTTCTTTACTCTAATAGCTTTTAATATGCTGCTCTTGTGCTGAATTTCTGGAATATTGACTACTATATGCCTTGGTGTAGATTTATTTTGGTCATGGCTATTTGGAGCTCTACATCCCTCACATAATTGTATGTAAAATTCTTTTTCTATGTTTGGGAATTTTTCTGTTATTATTTCTGTGAACATGTTTTTTCTTGGTCTTTACACTACCTCCAGCTCATTGACTCCAATCAATCTTATGTTGTTCTTCTTTGCATCATCTTGCAGCTGTGGAGTGATTTTTTCATAGCTATTTTAAAGATATCTTTCTTTTCATGTTTGCTAACAACTATCCTGTCTCCTAGATCTGATATTCTCTCCTTGTTTACATTTAATTGATTGCATATATTTTCAATGGAATTTTTAATCTTCTGAATATCTAAATGTGTTTCATGGATTCCATTTCTTTCCCAAGTTGGTCATTCATGGTTCCTATGATTTTAAGCTCCTATATATTTTTTCTTTGTCTACTCTAGATTAATTAAACATGTCCTTTATTTTGATTATCATTTCTTTTTTTTAACCTAAGATTATTTTATCTACAGCCTCATCCATCTGGTTTTTTTTGCCTCCTCTGCTATGATTTCAGAAATTTCAAGTGAGTGACTTCCAACTTCCTCTATCTCATTGTCCCCTGGACTTGGAGGCTGGAGTTCTGGGGTTGCATTTTGCTTCTGTGTTTTGTCATTTTCTATTTGTAAAAAATTTTATTTCATTTTCTGTGTTGTTGCTTGTAGATTTCTTATGATAGATACATTTATCACTAGTATTAAGACTTCCCAAAGAGGGCCGGGGATTTAGCTCAGTGGTTCTGCCGCCTGCCTTGCAAGTGCAAGGACCTGAGTTCAATCCCCTGTACCAAAAAAAAAAGTCTTCCCAAGGAAATGTCTATTCCTGAGAGGTGTCTTCTAGTTGTAGGTAGTTCTTGGTCTTCATGTCTATTCCAAGATCCTATCTTCCCAATTTATTATGGATGAGAAGTTACTATCTATTTGTCACTCAGTCCTTTGGTACTGGACCTTGGTGATGGTTATGACCCCAGACAATTACAATGATGTCATACAAGGGAGAACAACTGATTACAACACATATGACAGCCTGGCTAAATTAGTACAATTAACAATAGCAAAAGCATCAAGCACAGTATAGCAACTGACATACTGTGATAACTATTAATTTGGTACCTTCAACCATATGATTAAGCTCTACATTTACATAACAAAATCCATCATAAACCTGGAGCTTGTATGCAATGAGTTTACCCTTAATAGAGTTATTTTACCTTGTAAGGAGGAAATTTAAAAGGATAGAGGACAAAACAGAGATAAATGAAGAGAAACATAGTATAACAAAGGCTGGAGGGCAAAGGATGATCATGCAAGCTTTGGAAAATTGAAGGCAAGGGAAGGAGAGAAAGAATGAAGGAGATTGCTTCTCAGCCTTTTGGCTAAGATCAAGTGTAGAATGAAGGAGAAAGCAAAAGAATATTAAATTGAACCAGAGAGACAACAGATAATATTCACTTACATGAAAATACCATAAAATCAAGAGAGATAGTTGAGGAAAGAGAGAAAGAATATGAATAGAACAAAACAAAAATAAAGGTAAAAAAGTCTAAACAACCTAAAAATAATGTAAAACCTCAACCAGGCAGAAAAAGAAAAATGAATCAAACAAACAAACAATAGGAAAAATTATAAAATTCCTCTGATGTCCACATTTCTGTGGCAGTGTCCAAGTCAGAGCCCAAAAATGTGCTGTGTAACAACATCAAGTCTGCAGTAGGAGTACTGCTGGGTAGAGAGTTGATCTTGGCCTCCAGATGTGGAGCTTGGGGCCAGTCTTCAGCCACCAGCTTTCTGGATGTCCTGAGATCTCCCCACCCACCTATCTTTACCATGACTATCTCTATGCTGCTCTCTCAGTTGCTGTGGCACCCTCAGATGGAGCCAGCCTAAGGCTGTCAGTCCAGTGTACAGTTGGTTCCTCCCAGACCTTGAATAACATCCTTTGTTCTGCTTTCTGACTGCTCTCATACTCTGGTCATAAGGCAAGGGCAGGGTGCTCTTCTCCTCCCACTTGCTAGGGCTGCTTGCCTGCTTGTGGCACTAGTTGCAGGACAGGGGAGCTGCTCTTGTTTCACTGACAGCCAAGGTTGTTTGTCTGCTTGTGCCTTGGCTGCAGAGCAAGGGGATGCTTCCAGTCTTTTATAGATAAGGATAAGATGGGCTTTTAGCTGCTGCTGGAGGAGAGTCTGGGTGGATTGATCCCTGATCTCTCAGCAGAATTCCCCCTAGTCTGCTGTCCAGTTGCCAACAGTCTGGAAGTGACTGGAAGACCCTTCCCTTGTTCCACTATGGGACATTTACAATGAAGTAACCCTGGAGATTTTCAGGTGTTGAGTTTTGAGCCCTGAGTCATTGGAAATAAAATGACACCCCCCCACACACACACATACATAAACATGCTGCTGCATAACAGTACCAGGGCACTGTCCCACCTCACTCACCAACTTTGGCACAGAGATGTCATTTGGGAAACAGTGTCTTATGTTCTCACTGCTGCCTCTGACTTTGTAAGACTCTCCCAGTCCGGGTCATGTGTCCATTTCACAGTGAACAGCAAAGTTGTTTATGCTACATCCCCACTGGGGCAGCTACACAACCATTCTGTTCCACCACAAGGTCTCCAATCTGAGGAGATGAGCTATGTCTTTGGTAGCAATGAATCCTATTTTCTTCTCCTCTATCAGTTCCCCTGTGCTTCCTTCCAGTCACTTTTGTTCTTCTTCAAACTCTTGTTTTCCAGACACTGGGCAATTTGACCTGCAGAAGCTGAGTTGCTGGCATTAACCATTCTGCCATTTTTCTCCAGAGTAGTTTTAGTATTAAAATGTGTTTTATTATCTTCTCTTGATAAGACTAACATGTGTGGAATTTCTGAAGGCAACTTTGGTAGTCTCTTTTCAGTTAAAAAAATGATTGTATTTTCCAGCTTCTTGTAATTTCACCCTTTTCATTCTTAATTGCATGGATTTGGGCCTTTTCTTTCCTTCTTCTGATAAGGTTGGCTAAGGGTTTGTCAATTTTGTTGATTCTTTCAAAGAACCAACTCTTGGCTTCATTGATTTTCTGTATCATTCTCTTAGTCTCCATTGCATTGATTTCTCCTCTGATCTTTATAATTTCCTCCTTTGTATGAGCTCTGGGGTTGTCCTGCTCTTCTTTTTCTAGAAGCTTGAGGTGCAGCATCAGGTTGTTTAATTGGGCTTGTTCTGTTTTCCTAATATGCGTATTCACTGCTATGAATTTCCCTCGAAAGATTACTTTCATTGTGTCTCATAGATTCCAATATGTTGTATTGTCATTGTCATTTAATTGAAGGAACTGTCTAATTTCTTCTTTAATATCCTCTGTGACCCATTGGTTATTCAGAAGTGTGTTGTTCAATTTCCACATGTTTATGAATTTTTTCCAGTTTCTTTTGCTATGGATCTCCAATTTCATTCCACTATGGTCTGATAATATACAGGGGATAACTTCACTTCCTTTGCACTTACTTAAACATGTTCTATGTGTGAGTAGGTGGTCTATTTTGGAGAATGACCCATGTGCAGCTGAGAAGAATGTGTATTCTGATTTTGTGGGGTGGAAAACTCTATAAACATCTGTTAAGTTCATTTCTTCAAGAGTTCGATTGAGTTCTAGTATTTCATTACTTATTTTTAGTCTAGTTGATCTATCTATTTGTGATAGTGGGGTGTTGAGGTCTCTCACTATAATTGCATTAGTGCATATATGACTTTTCATGTCCGTTAGTATTTGTTTTATATAGTTGGGTGCACTAGTGTTTAGTACATAGATATTTATGATTGTCATCTTTTCCTCTTGGATTTTTCCCTTTACAAGGATGTAATGTCCTTCTTTGTCTCTCTTAATCAGTGTTGGTTTGAAATCTACTTGATCTGCCAAGAGGATAGCTACTCCCGCTTTTTTCAGGTTCCTGTTTCATGTAGTATTGTTTTCCACCCTTTAACTTTCAATCTATGAGTTTCCTTTTGAATTAAGTGTGTTTCTTGTACACAGCATATTGATGGATGTTGCTTCTTGACCCATTCTGCCAATCTATTTCTTTTGATTGGTGAATTGAGACCATTAACATTGATGGTTATAACTGAAATGTATTGACTTGTCATTGCCATGACTTTTTCTTTTTGTTGGGTTCTCCCCTTCTACATTTAATTTCTTGTCATGCTAAATGGGTTCATTCTCCTTTACTTCCAGGGGTTGTGATCCTCAATGTCTGTTCCTAGGCTATGGTGTAAAATTTTTTGTAGTGCTGGTTTGGTATTCACGAAGTTCCTAAGGTGCTCTTTGTCATGAAAGTATCTTATTTCTCCATCCATTTTGAAAGATAGTTTTTCAGGGTACATCAATCTGGGTTGGAGGCTGTTTTCTTTTAGGGCTTGGAATATGTCACTCCAAGCTCTTCTTGCCTTGATGGTTTATGTTGAGAAGTCTGCTGTGATTCTGATGGGCTTTCCTTTGTATGTGATTTGTTTCTTTTCTCTAACTGCTTGTAGAACTTTGTTCTTCTGTTGAGTTTCTGGAATCTTAACAATTATATGCCTATGTGTAGATATTTTTTGATCAAGGCTATTTGGAGTCCTATATGCCTCACTTATCTGTATGTCAAGTTCTTTTTTCCTGCTTGGGAAGTTTTCTGCCATTACTTCTGTGAAGAGTTTTTTTATGTCATCTGCACTCTCTCCTGTTTTTTCACTGACTCCAATCAATCTTATGTTATTCTTCTTTGCATCGTCTAGCAGCTGCTGGATTGATTTCTCATGTTCCCTTATAATTTTGAAGCAATTTTTCTTTTCCTGGTCACTAATTGCAATCTTATCTTCTATATCTGAAATTCTGTCCTCACATTGGCTCACTCTGCTGTGTAGACTTTCAATGGAGTTTTTCATCTCCTGGAAATCTATTTGCATCTGTTTTATGGATTCCATTTGTTTCCTATGTTGGGATTCCATCATGTTCCTGAGCTCCTCTCTAGATTTATTAATCATGTCTTGCACTAGGAGCACAATCTCTCCTGTTATCTGAGAAATTATTTCTGATTTCATTTTTTCCAGATCCCCTTTTGTTGCCAGTTCAGTGGGTCCAGGTGGTTGAGTATCAGACTGTTCCATATCATTTCCCTTTGGAGTTGCTGTAGGTGATCTGAAAGTCTGGTTTTGAGATTTATTTATGTGTTTTCTCATTTCAATTGGGGGGGGTACTGTTGGCGCCCATGAGGATCAACTCCTCTCAGCTGGGAGAGGTGGGACAGAGGCCGGGAGTGGCAGTAGGGATGGTGGCTGGGAAGCCCCTTCCTCTCTACCAGGAGCAGTAGGACAGCAGCTCAGAAGGCCCTACCTCTGGGCCGGGAGTGGTGGTAGGGTAGAGATGGTGGCCAGAAGCCCCTTCCTCTGGGCTGGGAGCAGCGGACAGAAGTTGGCCCAAAAGTCCTTTCCTCTGGGCTGGAAGCAGTGGGAGGGATGGTGGCCAGGAAGCCCCTTCCTCTGGACCAGGAGCAGTGGGACGGTGGCTCAGAAGCCCCTACCTCTGGGCTGGGAGTGGCAGGACCCAGTACCTTGGTCTGGTGGTCTGGTGTCCTCTGCATCTTGTTAGTGTGGAACCAGGTGGCTATCTGTCTGTAGCAGGCTGACCCAGTATGTTCCGTGCAACTTGTGACCTCTCCAGCTTCTTTATGTCTGTTAATGTTGGTTGAAGATTATATTTTGTTCCTCCCCCATAAATAGTCTTGAGTATTATAAGATTCAGGTAAGGTGACAACAATTTAATCCTTTTGCATTTTTCTTTTTTAAGATTCTGGGGGTAGATATAACTAAAATATATTAATTTTGGGAGCCATTCTACATAATTTTGGGGAAACAATCATTTCACAATTAAATTATGATAAGGACCATCTGTGGCCTCAATAGTCCCATGATGCTGTGGTGCTCAAGGGCAACATTACATCAGCTAAAGACATACTGAGTCTTTAAAAACATAATAGAAAGGTTTCCCTTGGGGAGGGACAAATTCCTTGTTAATTTAACTCATCTCACCTACTCTTGTAAGAACATTTTTCTCATTTCACCTTCCTAATCAATTTAAGCTTCTCATTGACCTAAGATCCTCAGAGTCATAAGATTATCACCACACTTTGTGTCATCTGATGCTTCCTCAGATTATAAGCTCCTTGTCAATTTAGGATTACCACCACCCTTGGAGTCATCCGTTACTCCCTATGAACCCAATAAATAGTGTCAAGCTTGAGATGCTTTGTCTTTGCCCCCCAGAGCAGCATTGATCAGGCCAGAACCCCACTTCTTCTCTAAGTCTCATTTCCTGTCTTAATGACTTAATTCTCCTTGTGCTGTCATGGCTCACAGGAGACCAGGACCCACTGCAGGGGTTCTGGTAACATCCCCTTTCCCTATTCCCTACATATTATTCCAGAGATAATTTTTCCACACTATATTTATGAGTAGTCTATTGAATACTACAAGAATTTTAAGATTTCCTAATTTGGTTAGTGGAATTAGTCCTTTTTCATGGTCCCATGTGAGCTCTGAGTACTATTCCTCATAATTTTTTTCCATTAGACTTCAGCCTCAGGGTGTTTCATTTTATAAACATAGTAGCCAATGTCTGGCTCAATATTTCATGAGCTCTCTCTCTCTGTCTCTTATCATTGGGACTCTCCGTATTGTTCTCTTATTTATTGTAATAAGCTTTATGCACTGTAACTGACTTGTCTTTTCCCAGACTCTAACATTCATCCTCACAAGTCAGGGAATCTAATAGGTTCTGTCCCTGTTATCCCTCTTTATACTACTGCATGGAAACTTTCCCAGTCAATAAGTTGGAAAAGTGATAGCTTTCACTTTGTTTATTTCCATTCATTATGCACCCACTTTCTTCAATTGCTTTTCTTATTATCTCGAAGCTGTTTTTTTGTGTGTATTTTGTTTTATGTTTGTTTTATTCAGGAAAAATTTTCCCCCCTCCCCTTTTTTTTTTTGGTACTGGAGATCGAACTCTGGACCTTGCACTTGCAAGGCAGATGGTGGAACCACTGAGCTAAATCCCTGGCTTTTGCCTCTTTTATCCATTTTAATCAGAAACCCTCAAGGGACTTGTATAGGTTGGAGGTTAATGTGAGTTGATAGTAATGGTTTTGATAGAAATGTTCACCAGTAGACACAGTCTATTTTTCTTGCAAGTTTATTAAGACTACCATAAGCTGGATGTGGTTGCTCATATTTGTAGTCCCAGCACTCAGGGAGCTGAGGCAGAAGGATCTCTGTGAGTTTGAGGCAAGATGGGGCTGCATAGTGAGTTCAAGCTCAGCCTCATCTACATAGTGAGACGGTCTCAAAAGCCAAAAAAAAAGGAAAAAAGGATGCAAAAGATCAGTATAAGGACAGTGTCTTAGACTCATGACAGATGTAAGTGCCTATTGAACTCCAACAACATTATTAGTGCCTGAGGTAGACTTCAAGTTAGATAATAGAATATTATATTTCAATATACATTGTTTGAAATATTCTGAGTCATAATGCTAACAATATACCTCCAAATTTATAAATTTTATGTGCCTTATTTTCCAGAATTTAATACATTTGCAGGACAAGGCACTATCAGTATTTTTTGCTTTGTATTTTGAATGATTAATGTTCACATTTATTTGATTTCTGCCAAAGGACAATAAGTACTAGATCTAGAAGTAAAATATTAAAACCTTTTTTATTCTTTCTTCAAAACAAGCTCTGTGTCAGATTATATGAAACTACTGTTACATCTTGATTTGGAGATATCTTTAGAATTAAAAAAATTCACTCACATGTGCACGGAGAGCTGAGGACACAAAAATGGCTGACTGAATGCTATGACATTTCCAGTCAATCATATCTTTACCTTTTCTCCTTTTCTGGTTTAACATCAGCAGGATTGCTGGGAACACAGAGATGGTTTAATGCAGATGTTTATTTATGTATATGTTCATGCTGCCTGGGATGCCTTTTCAAACTTGAAGGACACTTTAACAGTTTACAAACAGCCTTTCTTTTAAAATAAACTGCTCTGCTAACACCATGCAAGCTAAGTTTATGCCTGTGGCATTTTTAGAAGCAGGGTTACAAACCTCTGGGTATATAAATTTAATGTGAACCCTGACAGCTTGCTATCTTTAACTAAAAGAATGCTATTAATGTTAGATGGCATTCTCCAGGTAATACTGATGAGGTCAGCTCTGTAGAGAAAACTAATTGCAAGATGTGCTTTTGCTGACAAATTATAAACTGTGCTTATACATGCTATACAAATATAATGTAGTTCACAGCATTGAATAGGTTCAGAGCTATCAGTAAAAGTCATTACTTGTATTGAATAAATAGGAAATTGCTTTTCCTAGCACTTTTAAGAGTACTGATGTGAATTTTACATACTATATCACATAGCTCACTAGCAAAATGCATTCATCTCTGTTTTGAGTCATTTGAAAGTGTTTTTATAAAAAATAAGCAATTTTTAGAATAGAAAATGACAAATATAGAACATCAGTGTATCAATTACAATCAATTTTCACTTAATCATAATAGAGGTAGCTATGTTTGCTTAAATTAAATTCACAGAGAATGCCAAAGTCTTTGTTTGACCTTGTACATTTTATATTTCTCTAAAAAAACTGTTTCTTTTTTTCTTTCTTGATTTGGTTTAATTTTCTATGGCAAGTTAAATGCAAAAATTCCAAGTTTATCATAGTCTTATTTCTACTACTTACCTAATGAAAGAGAAAAGCTTGAAAACTAGGAGAAGTGAAGCCACATAGTTTAAATTTAAATTTTATTACTTCATATTTGGAAACATGTATGATATTGCATTTAGTATAATTATTCTATAAGGAAGAAAGTTATTATGATTTTATTTTGTAAATGCAGACTGGTGTTGCTCTGTATTCATCTTTTATTTTCATTGTTAATACAAGGACTCATGGATAATTAAGATGATTATTTAACTTTTAGAAAAATTGTTACATTAAAAAACACATTGCCAAAATGAGGAGAGATGCATGTTTAAAGTGAGGAAGAATATTATGAGTATTTTGAGGAGAATTAATGGCAATGTTTCTTTTACTATAATGATATATTTTAATTTAATTTAAGGATTCACTGTACCTTTGCCACCTCAGTTAATCAAACACGTATGGTTTGGAGCTGCAGGAATGAAAACACAGACTAAAATAAAAGAATACAAACTCTAAAACACTCATGTTATACATGTACTATTTATATGTCAGAAATATTGTAAGTCAAAGGGGAGCAGGCATTGTGTGAGTACTTTAAATCATTAAACAATTCTGGTGAAATATTAAATTATTGATTTTCATTTTGCACAAAAATAAATTCAAATAGGTGCCAGGGACTTAACTCAGTGTCTCCACTGCCTGCCTCACAAATGGAAGGTCCTGAGTTCGATCTCCAGCACACAAAAAAAATCAAACTCAAATCTGTGGATCAAATAGCTAAATTAAGAAGGGAAAATATAAAGATTTGTGAAATTATAGAAAACATTTAACATATAATCTTACTTTCAAAATAATATCAACACTGATAGGCTCCAACTGTATATATGTATTTATATAACATAATGTCTAACATGCTAATCAGAGTTTTATTTTAACATTGTATTTAAGACTTTAACTGACAAAGTACTAAAAAATAACCCATTGAATCATCGCAGTTATTCATCACAGTTATTCATTGTTTTTGCAAAAGGGAAATTGATTCCAGTTTTAATGTATTACCACTGATGGGGTAATTTTCCTAGCAGACGTTGGTGTGAGGTAATGAATAGTTGTATTCTATTATATTTAGTAAAATATAAAAGTGTTCAAAATATCTAGCATCTCTCTAAACTTTCAAGGAGTATCCGAATTTTAGAAGAAAAAGTATTTTGAATCAATCACAATATTTTATATATTTCAGATTAAATTTCATCTTTCTTACTAAGCTAACCACATTTGGCAATGGCAGTGCATAAGAATTACAAACTGTGAAGATTCTGTTGTCTTATCTGAATCTGATAAGGGTTTACCTTTGCACCTCAGCCTGCTTTCTGATTAGGAGCTTAAAGTTCTTCATTAAAATTTGATGATAATAAAATATTTTCCATATTTCAAAATCTATTTTGAAGCAATTTTCCTAACAATTTTGTCCAAAGATCTCACTGTTGACAGATTTATTTAATACCTCAGTATAAGTAGAGTCAAGCTAGTAAAAAGAAATAATTTATTTTTTAAATATTAGTTATATATCAGACAAGATCTACAAATTCTTGATGCCACATTTATCTATAATTTTACAATTTTTATGTCACTGAATCATAATGAATTTTAATAGAGCTGCTTGAGAAAGGTATTAATTATAATAAAAGTAAATTAATCTAAATTACCAAAGGTTAAATTACTCTAAATCACAAAACTGTATTGAAATTATTTCTAAATATAAATTAGTTTTTGTATAAATTCCAAAAATAGTTATATTTCCAAATTTAATTTAATTAAACATTCTACTGAAAATTCATGTTGTAGATACGTTACATAGTCATTGAGTAATGTAAACTAAAATATTTGTTTGTAACAGTTAATTCTTTATTGAGTTGTACCTCAGAAATGCTTAAAAGGTAACATTTAAATCTACAATTAAGAAAATATTAAACAATATTTTATGCATATGTAATCATTAAATTGTCATGTTTTATTGAAGATTAAACCATATGGTTGACCTTAACAAAAACAAACATGCACCTATATGGATGAGTTCTTCGTAGAAGGAGGATGCTAGGGCTGGGGATTTAGCTCAGTGGTTCTGCTGCCTGCCTTGCAAGCAGAAGTTCCTGAGTTAGATCCCCGGTACCAAAAAAAAAAACCAAAAAAAAAACACACAGAAGGATGATAGATATATGAATTTCTATATATTGAAATATCTTTAATCACATGTTAAGCAAAATACAATAATTACTCCCAAATATTTGATTTGGAAAATATAAATGCCTATAAGTTTTCTAACTTGAATACTTTTGCTTGATCTACTCTGAGACAGAAAATATCTAACAGGCAGTTAGGTAATGTGGATTAAAGTTTAATAATGAATTTTTGGTGCATAAAGCATGCATTTTTTTCTAGTCCTAGAATAACTCTCACAATAAAAGTTAAGGGTAAAAAAGAATGTTAAATTCTCAATTCATAATACGTAAATAAATGTTAAGAGCTCCTATAAATTTGAAAATATTGTCATTTAGAGAAAAATTCATATAGAGACTGTATTGTCTAATAAATGAAATATTACTATCTATTTCATGTCCCAGTGAAAAATAAATTAAATATTCTATATTATTACTTACATTTCTATCATATTTGAAATTAAATGTACATGTACAATATATGTAGGCAATAGTATATTTAAATAAAAATCTGTAGGTGTAAGAATGAAGTAATATTATACATTCAACATTTAAAATTTAAAATGAAACTCATAAATTATTATTCACTATATATGTATAATACAATTCATATATATGTGTGTGTAGTGCATTTATGCAATAAAAAATATATGTGTGATATATACATATATATTCACCCATCCATTTATTCAAAAAAATTAGTTGAGTACCTATATTGATTAAATTTTACTAACAACACATGTATATTATGTTTCTCAATTTAAACAGTTTAGAATCTGTTTTATTCAATTTTTACCTCTTTTATTTTAAAACAAAAGACACATCTACTTTAGGCCATCGCTGAGATAAAGCATTCTGAGAAAGATACACTACAAACATCGACAACTATATCCCTTACATTTCTGGTCAGGGTAAACATAAAGCTTACAATTTGATTCAAGCGAGAGACCTAAATACCAAATTAAAAAGAAACCATCACAGTAAGTCTGTGTGCATATGTATACATATACTTTACTGGTTTTATTTACTTGGCTGAACTTATTAAGTATATTGGTAAATTTAAGGTATACAATATAATGACATTCATCATTGTAAATTTGCACCTTTACATAATCCATCTAAGTTCTTATTTTTTCACCATTCCCCTGCCCTCCCTCCAACCCCTCCACCCTTCCCTATCTAGAAAGACTTTGTTTCCATTTTTTCTTTTCTCATGTTAAATCCATTGCCTCCTTTCTTTTCCCCTATCCCTTCCATTTCTCCTTCCCCTTTGCACCTTTTCTTCCTGTTTCACATTATCTATTATACCTTTTAGTCCTTATTTACACCTTCAGTTTCTCACACTAGAGAAAGCATTTGTATTTACACGTGTGACCTATTTATTTCACTTAAGAGTATCGACTCAATTTGCATCCATTTAGCTATAAATGTCTCTAATTTCTCATTTTTTATGGCTGAGTAGTACTCCATTTTATTTTTTTAAAAACCACATTTTCTTATCCAATCTCCAGTTGATGGGCATTTGGGCTGCTTCCAAGTTTTAGCTATTACAAATTGTGCTGCTATAAACTTGGGAGCACATATATCACTGTGGTATGATTCTTTTAATTCTTTGGAGAAGATACCCAACAGGGGAAAAGCTGGGTCAAATGGGATTTCCAGTCCAAATTCTTTGTGGTATCTCCGTACTGATTTCCACAGTGGTTGCACCAGTCTACACCCCACCAGCAGTGGAGCAGGGTTCCTCTTTCCCCACAGCCCCACCAGCATTTTTTATTGGTTGATTTCATGATAGCAGCCATTCTTTCTGGGGTGAGGTGGAATCTCAGTGTTGTTTTCATTTGCATCTCTCCAATGACCAGTGATGTTGAACATTTTTTCATGTATTTATTTGCTATTTCTACTTCTTTGTCTGAGAAATGTCTGTTCATTTCAGATGCCCATTTTTGGATTGGGTCTTTAAATTTGGGAGGTCTGATTTTTTTAAGTTCTCTATAGATTCGAGATAGTAGACCTTTGCCTGAGGGACAGCTGGTGAAAATTTTTTCCTACCTTGTTGGTTGTCTCTCCACACTGTTGGTGGTTTCTCTTGCTGTGCAGAAGATTTGTAATAAGAGATCCCACTTATTGGTTGTTTGAGCTAGTTCACAGGCAACTGGGGTTTTGTTCATAAAATCTTTTCCTACACCAATGCCTTCTAGAGTTCTTCCCAACCTCTTTTCCAGCTGGTTAAGTGTTTCTGTTTTAATATTTAGATCTTTTATCTATTTCAATTTTAGTTTAGTGCATGGTGAGAGACATAGGTCTAGTTTTAATCTTTGGCAACTTGAAATCAAATTTTTCCAGCACCATTTATCAAACAGGCTATCTTTCCTTCAGTGAGGGTGTTTGGCTCCTTTATAGAAGATGACAAGGCTGAGTGTGTCTAGTGTTGTTTCTGCATCCTTTCATCTATTCCATGGGTCCTCAGGTCTGTTTCTTTGCCAGTACATGCTGTTTTTATCACAATAGCTTTGTAGGATAGTTTCAACTTGGGGATTGTGATACCCCCTAACTTGCCTTTATAGCCTAGTAGTGCTTTTGCTATTCTAGGTCTCTTCTTGTTACAAATGAATTTTTGGATTGTTTTCTCAAGGTCCATGAAGTACGCTGCTGGGATTTCAATTGGGATTGCATTGAATCTATATAGCAGTTTTGGAAGTTTGGCCATTTTCACTATGTTGATTCTTCCTATCCAGGAGAAAGGGATGTCTTTCCATTTTTTTTGATATCCTCTTCAATCTCTTTTTTCAGAGTGCTATAGTTTTCAGAGAAGAGGTCTTTGGTTTCTTTTTTTAGGTTGAGTCCTAGATAATTCAGTTTTTTTGGATTCTACTGTGAAAGAAATTTTTGCCCTATCCCTCTCTCAGTGAATCTACTTTTTTGTGTACAGAAAAGCTATTGATTTTTGTGTGTTGACCTTGTATCCAGCTACATTACTGAATTTGGTTATTAAGTCTACAAGACTTTTGATGGAGTTCTTACAGTCTTCTATATAGAATACCATGACATCTGCAGATAATGACAATTTGACTTCTTCATTTTCTATCTTTATTCCTTTTATTTCTTTCTCTTGTCTAATTGCCATGGCTAATGCTTCCAAAACTATATTGAACAGGAGTGGCGATAGTGTACATCCTTGTCTTGTTCCTGATTTTAGTGTGAAGGATTTCAGTTTTTGGACATTTAGTATGATATTGGTTGTTGGTTTTTCATAGATGGCTTTGATCAGTCAGATTGAAGTAGAGTCCATCTCTTCCAATGTTTTGTATGTTTTTGTCATAAATGCATGTTGGATTTTGTCAAATGGTTTTTCTGCATCTACAGAGATGATCTTATGGTTTTTGTCCTTGTCTCTATTGATATAGCGTATTACATTGGTTGATTTGTGTATGTTGAACCAGCCCTGCATCCCTGGGATGAATCCCACTTTGTCAGGTTGTATGATCTTCTTGATGATCTTCTGCATACTATTTGCCAGTATCTTAGTAAGGATTTTTGCATCTATGTTCATTAGTGAGATTGGCTTATAGTTCTCTTTTTTGGTTGGGTCTTTCTCTGTTTGTGGATCAAAGTGATGCTTGCTTCCAGGAATGAATCTGGGAGTATTGCTTCTCTTTCAATTTTATTGAAGAGTTTAAATAGTTGTGGCAGTAGTTCCTCTCTAAATGTCTTGTAGAATTCAGCAGTGTAGCCATCAGGACCTGGGCTTTTCTTTGTTGGTAAATATTTAATTACATTTTCAATTTCACTTATTGTAATTGGTGTGTTTAGAATTTCTATATCTTCTTCATTTAACTTTAGCAATTTGTATGTGTCTAGGAATCTGTCCATTTCTTCTGTATTTTCCATCTTATTGGTATATAGATTCTCAATGTAGGTATTGTTTATCCTCTGGATTTGTGATAGGTCCCTTGTAATTTCACCCTTTACATTCCTAATTGCATGGATTTGGGCTTTTTCTTTCCTTTTTCTGATAAGGATGGCTAAGGGTTTGTCAATTTTGTTGATTCTTTTGAAGAACCAGCTCTTGGCTTAATTTATTTTTCTAAATTTATCTCTTAGTCTCCATTGCACTGAATTCTGCTCTGATCTTTATAATTTCCTCCCTTTTATTGGCTTTGCATTTGTCCTGCTCCTCTTTTTCTAGAAGCTTGAGGTTCAGCATCAGGTTGTGTAATTGAGCTTGCTCAGTTTTCCTAATGTGAGTATTCACTGGTATGAATTCTCCTGGTAAGACTGCTTTCATTGTGTCTCATAGATTCTGATATGTTGTATTGACATTGTCATTTAGTTGTGGGAACTGTCTGACTTCTTCTTTAATTTCCTCTGTGACCCATTGGTTATTCAGAAATGCGTTGTTCAATTTCCATGTGTTTATGAAATTCCTGTGGTTTCTTTTGCTTTGATCTCCAATTTCATTGCAGTATGTTCTGATAATATACAAGGGATAACTTCAATTCCTTTGAACTTACTTAAACATGTTCTATGAGTGAATATGTGGTTAATTTTGGAGAATGACCTGTGTGCAGCTAAAAAGAATGTGTATTCTGATTTTGTGGGGTGGAACACTCTGTAAATATATGTTAAGTTCATTTGTTCAAGAGTTTGCTTGAGTTCTAGTATTTCACTGTTTATTTTTTGTCTAGTTGATCTATCTATTTGTGACAATGGGGTATTAAGGTCATCCACTTCTCTCCTATCATGGCTTACATGATTTTTCATGTCCATTAGTCTTTGTTTTACATAGTTGGGCACACTAGTGTTTGGTGCATATATATTAATGATCATCATCTCTTCCTCTTGGATTATTCCCTTTATAAGGATGTAGTGTCCTTCTTTGTCTTTCTTAATCAGTGTGGGTTTGAAATCCACTTGATCTGCAAAGAGGATAGTTACTCCTGCTTTTTTTCAGGTTCCTGTTGCATGGAGTATTGTTTTCCACCCTTCAACTTTCAGTGTATGAGTTTCTTTTTCAGTTAAATGCATTTCTAGTATGCAGCATATTGTGGGATCTTGCTTCTTGACCCATTCTGCCAGTCTATTTCTTTTGATTGGTGAAGCGAGACCATTAACATTGATGGTTATAATTGATATGTATTGACTTATCCTTATATAACTATTTCTTTTTGTTGGATTCTCCCCCGTTGTATTTAATTTTTTGTTGTGCCTGATGGATTCATTCTGCAGGGCTTTCTGCAGTTGTGAACTCCATTGTCTTTTCCTAGGATATTGTCTAAAATTTTTTGGAGTTCTGGTATTTTTTGGTATTTGTGATGTTCCTAAGGTGCTCTTTTTCATGAAAGCATCTTATTTCTCCATCGATTTTGAAAGGTAGTTTTGCAGGGTACATCAATCTGGACTGGAGGTTGGTTTCCTTCAGGACTTGAAATATGTCACTCCATGCTCTTCTTGCCTTGTGGGTTTGTGTTGAGAAGTCTGCTGTGTTTCTGTTGGACTTTCTGTTGTATATGATTTGTTTCTTTTCTCTAACTGCTTGTAGAATTTTGTTCTTCTATTGGGTTTCTGGAATCCCAGCTATTATATGCCTATGTGTAGATTTTTTTTTCTTGATCATGGCTAATCGGAGTCCTATATGCCTTACTTATCTCTATGTCAAGTTCTTTTCCCTTATTTTGGATGTTTTCTGCCATTACTTCTCTGAACAGACTTTTTTAATGTTATCTGCTCTCTCCTGTTTCTTCCTTGACTCCAATCACTTTGACATTTTTCTTCTTTGGATTGTCTAGCAGCTGCTGGATTGATTTCTTGTTGTCCCTTACTATTTTTAAGAAGTTTTTCTTTTCCTGATCACTAACTGCAATCCTATCTTCTATATCTAAATTCTATCCTCACATTGGCTTATTTTGCTGCGTAAACTTTCAATGGAGTTTTTAATCTCCTGGAAATCTGTTTGTGTCTGTTTTATTGATTCCATTCGTTTCCTATGTTGGGATTTCATCATATTCCTCAGCTCCTCTATTTTTTCATCTGTGTCCAGTCTAGATTTATTAATCATGTCTTGTACTATGGCCACCATCCCTACTGTTATCTGAGAAATTATTTCTGATTTCATTTCTTCCAGGTCCCCTTTTGTTGCCAGTTCAGGGAGTCCAAGTTACTGAGTATCAGATTGTTCCATCTTGTTGCCCTTTGGGGTTCCCTTAGGTGATCTGGAAGTCTTGTTTTGGGCCTTATTTACATGTCTTCTCATTTCAACAGATGCAGCCTGCTGCATGTTTGTTGAGACAACTTTTTGCTCACTCAGTGGTCTTGAATTCTCAGCAAGCTACCGATCAGCCTTTATGCTGCTCCTCACCAGTACACCAATTCCTGGGTTCAGAGTGGTGGCCTTCTAGATCACTGAGCTGACCTGTTATCTGGGTGGGGTTCTGGCTGTGGCCTGAGCACACAGGATGAAGTCTAAGTGTGCATCTTTCTAGGGGCCCTATGTAGCTATTGGAGGGCCTTTGTTTGAGGGCTGTGCACCCCAGTTTCTGTTGTCTTCACAGGCTTTGGCTAGAGTCTCCTCGTACTTATCAATGGTATTGGGTGAGCCTCTGGTTATTGCTTGTGTGTCTGTACAACTCTTCTCCAGGTGGGTCCCTGGCTGTGGCCAATGGTATGGCGAGCCTCTGGCTGAAGACCGTGTGCCCATGGTCTTTGGGAGGGTCTTTGGCTTGGGTGCATGTGCCAGAGTCTCTGGGGTCACCCAGGATCTGCCCACACTTAGGGATGGAATGGTGAGCCTCTTGCAGTATCCCACATGTCCCTGCAGCTCCTCTCTGGGCAGACTCCTGGCTGAACCTAATACAGTGATGATCTAGAGTTTTCCTTTCTTTTGAGACAGGTCCTTGGTATGTAGTTCAGGTTGGTTTCAAACTCATTATTTAGTCCAACCTGGCCTCAAACTTACAGCAATCCTCCTGCCTCAGCCTCCTGAGTGATGGGAGTACAGGCACATACCACCATGCCTGTCTATGGACTAGGGAATTATGTTCTGCAGGTGTAAAGAGAATGAAGACAAAGTTGAGGACATAAAGAGGTAGTAATGGATAGAAAGTAGATGAGTTGATGTGGAAAAGGAACTGGCACCCTCCATGAGATTGGAGACATTTTGAAGAGGGTCAGCAACAACTTGAGAAGATAGGAAATGTCCAGAATGATTAAAGTGAAGATTGTGGATATTCATCTGTTGTTCATAATGATATGAACTGACTACGGTGGGTGAGTTTAAGATCTTGGAAGTGAAATAGAGTAAGAATTAGACCACAGGACTCTTCATGTAATGATGGCAGTGTGAAAGAGATAAAGTCTATAAATATGATCATAAAGCTTTCAGTGAATTAAAAATCATTGGATGTTTTCTAAATGGTCTCACCTATAAAATCAAGTGGGTAAAATCTGATAGCATTTATGTGAGAGTTCTCTGGTGAGTATCATTGTAAAATAATAACTGGTGAAGTGAAATTCCTCTGAGGGCATGAGTGTGATATGGACACACATACAAAATTTACATACAGTAATTTTATAGGTGATGAATTGTGAATTTCAATGTGAATAGTAAGAACGCATTAGAATATGTAAGGAGTGGGGAAATTGGTCTAGATATTGACACTTTACACCTAAGCTATATTCTGGATCATTGTAACCTACCTGCTATAATTGAGCTTCTGGTAACAAAAACACTTATAACTGCCTTATAGGGAATAATGGAATTAGTTCTTAGGAAAGCTGTTTAGATATTGGGAAAGAGTGTTTGACTAAAGGCAAATGAAGTTATGATACATTCCTTAGTTCTCACTAGTAGAGAAATTTGCATGAGATCCATCCATGTTCCATATTCCTATTATAATTATATTAGTAGTGAAAGATGAGTTGAAACAGAGATGAAATGACAATAAGGGAATAAGATTGAGAAGGTGACTTATTATTGACTTGAATCATCAGTTCTGAATTAAAGGGCTACAACCAAAGTATATGAAAAATATTATGTATTATTTGGTCATTCCCTGGTGAATATGGTTACAAGCCTCTTGAAACTAAATTTAAAATACCTAAAATAAATAAAATTTAAAACTATATTTCTCATCTGGGCCATCTATATTTTTATGGAGAGTTGCAAATAGTAGACTCTCAATATTGATTTGTTGTTATGAAGTTGAATGGTGAAGAATTTAGCGTGCTAACAGCTCTATAATTAGGTCTTTATGTAATAGATGGATGACATTTTCCTAATCTCCTGAGAGTTTACATTGAGAGGTTCACTTTCACTATATATAAAAACAAACTCAGTATATATCAAGGCATAGGTGTTGCTTAATCATTTGTTGAAAAGAAAAGTTGCATTTTCCTGGGCTCTTGTTCATGCCCAATTGAATTCCCAATTAATTGAAACTTCTGAGTATACATCACAGAGTGTCTAAGGGAGTTCTTTAGAAGCCCCTTGGTGCTCATTATAGCCAAATGTTCACAAGGTTTCTATCCAAAATTTATCACTGTAGAGAAACAAGAAACTTTATTTACTACAGATGAGGCCAGAAAAAGAAAAAAATGGATGAGATATGTAGAATTTGGTTCAATTAATTTTTCCAATTTTTCAAAGATGTAATAGCCTTAAAGATATATAAATACAAAAACCATGCACCATATTTGAGAAACTCACTGTCTTAAACAGTGGATTTCAACCATTAAAAAAAAGTGTGGTCCAGCATAATGGTGTTTTCTAACCCTTTCCAGCCTATGTGCCACATTTTGAAGGCTGTATAACATGTATTTTGATTTTTAACTCTGTACACATGTTTTTATGGTCACATCTGTCAGGCTGAATGGTATCCTGTTTGCAGAGCAAGGTACAACTTGCTTTGACTTAAAGGCAAGAGATGAAGCATAAAATTAAATGAATGTCAAAGAAAGTGTTTTCTGGAACATTCAAGAAGTTGGCCTCATGAGAACATAAGAGAGCTTATTCAAGGTAGTAAACACTTCTTTCTAAAAGCAACATAGTGCTGAATGGTAAACATTAAACAGTGCAGTAACTGTGGATTCTTTTATAGACACTCTGAGAAGTTATATTGTGGAGATTTTGTTATATTATTACTGACTTATACATAGTACTGTTTTCAGTCTTAATTCTGTCAAGTATGCTGCCAAAAATTCTACTAAAGGATTTAAAATTAACTCATAAATATAAAAATAGTTGAAAATACAGACATATATATAAAACCTTAAAAACAATTTAATAAATATATTAAAAGTGTGCACATAATAGTTATTCTGAGGCTTTGAGAGAAACCACATAGGAAGTAATAATGTTCAAATGGATGTAAATCTAAAAGAAATTTCTGGTAAAACAGGAGGCAAATGATTGGAAGTGAAATTCAAAGACCAGTATTGTTTCTGGCAGAAAGTAAATTGGAATGGGGGGAGTTCTAGGCACAAGAGAAATGAAGCTTGCTGGGAAAGCATAGTACAGACCATGATATTCCTTGACTATCATGTCAAAGAATTATCTGCATTATAAGAGCTTATAAATAGTTTTTAACTGCAAACTAATAATTATCAATATTGTAGGTTTGGTGGACTGAACAAAATTAATATTTTAGGTGAAAGTTTTGAAATAATTTATGGAATAAAGAGTGACGAGGTATATTTCAAAGATACCAAATCTCAAGGTCATTTCATAAAGTTTTTCAGCTGAAATGAAAAATGAGTTTGCAGCTTTTATTTTCATAAGTAAAATGAAAAATTGTTATTGCTGACAATCAAATTGTAAAGTAGCATTAGGGCTGTCAGTAATTTGAATGGTTGAAGATAAGAATTTAGGTTGTCACTGTCCATAATATGGCCAGTAAATATTTTAAAGCCTGAACTGAAGGGTGGGCCATTAATATCTGGGGACATTATCAATCATTTTGTCATAAGTTTGAGACTTTGAGATGTCTCACTGATGTTTTGTCAAGTTTTGGGGGATTGTCATTTCACACTCCCTAATGGTCACACTTTCCTGACTTCTTGTTTGATGTCCATTTGCTAGAACATTTGGTGGTATAACTGTTACACAGAATTATTTATTGCAGTGGTAATCACAAATCTAAATAGTTAAACATTTATTTGAAATAAAAGGAAAATTATCAGAGTTTACAGTCTGCTTTTAAGCCAGTAGCCAAAATGCCCTAATTAAATGAAGAGTATAGATACCCAATCAAAAGTGTTCTCAGAGCCAAATGTCATTATATTATCCAAATTACATGATACCATTTTTATTTTTTCTCGTCTTTTTTTCTCCACGTATTGTATATTCAAGATGGTAGGGGGGGTGAAAGGATATGAGCATAATATTCTTTCCCTAAAATAGCTCCTGTTCTTTTTTGAGAGGCCGATGTGATACCTAAAGAAGTTCTGTACTAAATCACAGCCAGTTCAATCTCATCTTCAATGGCATGGTCTGGTACTCCTTCTCTCTGACCTGTGTCATGTAGAATATCCTTGCTCCTTGAGCATATTTTAAAGTATCAATTAAAGTGGATCAAAAAGAGAAGAAAATGGTCTAGACTTCCCCTTGGAGGGTTAGAGTTTCATTTCTGAATGTGGCACAAAGCTGTGACAATATGTCAATGTTCCTCTAGAATCATCTGGCCCCAGGCAATCAAATTTTTAGTATCAAGATAAATAGAGAGAGACAAGGCAAAAAAGAAGTAGTACTTCTTGCTCATAAAATCAGTAAAAAGGAGATAGTCTCCAAATACACACCATCTGTTCCCTATTCCTCTTCCAAGTTTTATTTCTATGGCAGATCATTTGCCAAGTAGCTGAACAAAACCCGTAGCTCCTATGTAAAACTTCCACAATATTGTCTGACAGAGATAGGAGTCCATTTTTAGTGATAAAGCCTTGGATAATTTTAGTTTTCTGGGTTTTTTTTTCTTTGTAGTTCCTGGGGATGTACTCTATTAGAAAGTTACCTATAGTTAAGCCCTTAACCCAGAAAATCAATGAATTAATCATAGATGAATGTTACCAAGGTAAGCTCCATGATTCTCAAAAGACATAATTCCAACAATTTATTTTATTGTATGCTTTAGTTCTGTTCACAAATAAATTGTGTAAGATTAATAATAATGAGAAGGAAAGTAAAAAGAAATACTAAAGATAACAGCCTTATAGATAACTTGGTTATTAGAAGGGTTCAACTAGAAAAATAGGAAAGAATATATCTAGAAAAATAAAGAAAACCTAAATAAACTATAATGAATAGCAACATGTCTTATTGTTCTGTACATCTTAGGCAGCTATTGTCTATATCTCATAAAGAAAACTCGATTTAAAAGTTATATCTTTGGGAAAACTGTTTTCACAAGGTTAATAAAACTTCTACTCTAGTTGGAATTGTCTGTTGACCTGAGGAAAAGTTTTTCATTCTTTGTTGACATTTATAAATTCAGATTTCAATTCTTTAGGACTCCATTACTAAGAGAGCTAATAGTATCTGGTAGGATAGTTTTCACTAGGATTTGAGGATTATGATTTTCTACTCATTCATTCAAATCCCCAGGCCTCAGATCAGGCAACCACTGTATAGGTGGAGATTGAGGCAATGTAGGGTGCTCCTCTGGATAAGATCAGTATGTTGCATTATTCTTTTAAAATGTTTGGCCAGGTACTCATAATGTGAAAGTTCAATGTGTATATTTGGTTCCTAACTAAAAGACTCTAAAAATCTTTGTAGGTGGAGATACTAGGAGATACTAGATCCTTTTGTTCTTCTTTTATATCTTTGACTCCAGTTCCTGACACACCTTCCAAGACCTTCACAATTCTCTGAGTTTTTGGGGGAATATCTGAAAGAGAGCTCCAAGGTCCCTTAACCTGTCCTGGCTAACAGGGGAATCTTTGGTAAAATGAAACCACTCTCAATGGCTTCCTAGATATCCCCAGGATGGATGCACTCAGGAGAACTAATCATGTGATTAAACTCTGAATACTGCCAGACTCACCTCCAACTTCTAGGGAGAGGGGAGAAAATTAAGTTTGTGTTAAACACTGATAGTGAATTATCTATGAAAGTGCAAAGATGGGTTTCAGAACATTTCTGAACAGATGGAGGTTCTGGGAAACTGCACTTCTTCCTCTAGCTATTCATGTGTGCTCTTTGATAAACTGGTAAATACATTTCCTTGATGTCTTTGAGTGGTCCTAGGAAACCAGTCTATCATGAGGAGACAGTTTTGACAACAGGTCAGTCAAAAATATAGGTGGCAAACCACACCTTGCAACTGGCAGCTAAAAAGAGGACAGCCTTGTGGCACTGGGACCTGTGAGATCCGACTCTAATTCCAGTTAGATAGTGTCATCATTTAATTGTATCTTAGACAATGGACACCACAGTTGGTGACCACAAGACAACTACTTGGTGTATACAGAAAAGCTATATGAAATATATTAGAAGTGTTTTACTGAGTCATGTATAAAAATATGAAGAACACTTTGGTGTATCTTCTTATACAATCCAACAGAGTTAATTTCATGTTTGTTAAAACCAATGACTGTATCTTGGCCAAATATTATTGTCTGGACCTGTAATTTCCCCTAAAAGACTCAGATGTTCAGAGGTAAAGCTTTCAGAAGGCAATTGGATTCTGGGGGTCTTATAGCTTGCTTGCAGTTGGAAGATGGAGCCTGCATAGAGGTCAGCCACTGAGGTATAAAAATACTTGAATTTCTGTTGAGGTCAGAGACTTTCCTGTTTTCAAATCATCCATGACTCCAAAAAAATCTATTATCAGTGTGCACAATATTTTATTTTCTAATCTCTAGCTCACCAACAAATTCTAGTTATCTTGATTTAGTTTTGACTCCTAGACAGAATTGTCTTATGGTAAAGTTTACTGTTCTTATATTCTCACATTTGATTTTTATGGTATGGTTTGTCACAAAAATCTGATTTTTCCTTAGTTTTCACAAATAATTTCTAATATATCAGAAAGAACTTGTAATACTATTAGGAGAATTGATAAAAATATATGAATCACTCTTCTATCTGACTTTATTGGATTTAATCCTCTTATTTGCTTTTGGATGTTAAAAGATATAATCCTTTTAATATTCTTTTTGCTTCACATGTTTAAGGATATTTTACAAGTCTTAGTAGAGATTTCACTGGGTCAAGCTAAAGCTCTATGTGTTCAATCCCAATAATCCTACCTACGACAAAACTTTTGGCTTCAGCCATCCAGCACTTTCTTGAGATTTTTAATGGAGGGTTCCTTTAGACATAAGAGTAACTGTAAGTTAACATCCAAAGTAGATACAAGCACAAGTGGTATAGGCTAGGATATGGAGAATGTCTGAGAATTATCCTAGATAACTACCACCTAAAATAAAGGAGGAAAAGTTTTTATAACATCACAAGTTTATTACCAACAATTAATTATATAAATTAATTTTTTGGAATTTTTCTTTAGTTTTTAAAGAAACTTCTTCCTAGAAGTGTAGGGACAAAAAGGGAAATGGAATATCTCATTCCTTGATATAGAAGATCTGGCAATTACTAAGGTTTATTTACTAACAACCTAAAATTAAATTTATCTTATATATACATAAAAATTAAACAATAATTATACATTCTGGAGCAGAAAAACAAGGATATTTTCCTTGGTAGTTTCTATCTCAAAACTGTACTTTATGCTGGGCCTGGTGGTGCATGCCTATAATCTCAGCTACTGGGGAGGCTGAAACAGAAGGACTGCAAATTTTAAGCCAGCCTGGGAAATTTAGCAGGACCCTTTCCCAAAATGAAAAAAAAAAAAAAAAATGTCTTGGGTATGAAGCTGTTTGGTGGAGTGTTCATGGTGTTCAATTGACAGTAAAACCACTAAACAAAACAAAACTTATACTACACATATTATACTATACAATAAGTTTATAAGCATTTTTTTTTTTTTTGGTACAGGGGCTCAAACTCGAGTCCTTGCGCTTGTGCAGCAGGTGGTGAAACCACTGAGCTAAATCCCTAGTCCTGTTTATAAGCATTTGAGTAATAATTTGCATTTCAAAATGTAGTTATTCTTGATGAATATCAAGAAACTTTGAATGCAGTGATCTATAAGACATTCATTTAATCTGGTGCTTTGTTAAATGTTTTTTTTTCAGATAAAATATTAATTAATTCAATATAGTTGGTGTTGTATTAACTTAGACTTGATCAAACACTACTTCTGTTTATGATCATTTCCTTATGACTCTCATCCAAAATATAATATTTAGAAGGCAATCTATAGAATGTATTTGCTTTGGAAAAATATTTAGAAATCATATCCTCATTATGTCAGTAAAATGAGGGAGAGATTTTTACAGCAGATAGCTTGAGAACATATTTGGCCTTCTGTGGGAGATATTTTTTAAACCTTAGTCTGAGTGAAAAACTGGCCTTGCTGATATTTCTAAGGATATAAAAATGTATCTAAAACTTAGATATAGACATGAGATTTGTGGGTGGTTCTTTCAGTGCTGTGTTGGGCCTAGAGTTTTGATGGACTTTTCTATTTTGTAATCCTGTAAGAACAGAGTATAATATGTAGGATTTTGGCTAGTAGGAAAACAAATAATTTTTAAGTGGAAAAGATGGGACAAGTTTATGGTTTATAGCACTATTTAATGTAAGTAAGTTTTTATCTAGTTTAGAACTGTTATCTATCATTTTTTTGTCAAATTACCAATAAATAGTTTAATTCTGAATTGTTTTGAACTGGAAAAAAATTTTGCTGGTTTCCTCTTTAGTAAGACAAATAAGATATTTTTCATGAATCATTTTATATTTGCAAATATTACATTGTATTTTATATAGTATATTATTGGAATTATAATTTAGCTCAAAACATATTTTGTGTCATTTTAAGTGAAAACTAGATTATATAGTTTTTACTAATTTTTTCTTAGGTCATAGAGATACAGAACTTTTAGCTTTGTTCATAATCCATTTTTATTGGAAGCTACTTCTTTGTATCATATAGCTAGCTGTATTATTTGTATTATGCATAAAGTCAGATGGTTATACTCGGGTCAAAATCATATGAAACCAACTTTGACTTTATATTATGTATTAGTCCCATTATATTGTGTATTATGTTCCATTGGTGGATATATTACCTGACCTCCACAATGTAAAGAAAAGCTTTATTGGGCTCACAATTTCAGAGAATTCAGTTCATGGTCAGCTGAATCTAAAGCAGAACATCATGGTGGACCTGGTGGAGCAAAACTGATTACTTCAGCTTCTCTAGAAGGAGAACAGAGTAACAGTTCCAGAGAGGAAGGGGCTGTGGGGCAGATATATTACCCAAGATCACAATTCATGCCCCATGCAGACACACCTGGAAGTGTATTTTAGTAATCATTTGGGCATCTACCAAGACACACAGGCTGAAAATTAAACATAACTATCACATCCTTCATGTGTTTCATTTGCAAAATATCTAATTACAAATATCCTAATAAAACTATTTTACTAAGGAAAATAATTGAACAGCAAATGATAATATCTTTATATATGGAAATAGGTGTTCTGCCAACTAGTATTTTCTATAATATTATTCATGGGCTTCCTGTGTTTCTCTCTCCTTTAGAAAGTATATGTGGTATCAAATTTTAAAACAATGTTAAGTCCAAAATTTTCATTAGCATAATTCAGACTGGCAGTGAATGACAAAAGCTTTCCCTAAATTTTTCCAAAATAATGGAATTTTTAGGGAAACATGCTAAAACAATTAAGGAAATCATCTGTTAAACTAGAAACACCACTAACAACAGGATAGAGGCAACTCTGAAACATTGACTTTTTTGTAATGCTAAAATGGAAAGAGCATAAACTTTTTTTTTTTTTAAGGTGTAGGTGGGGCTGGGTTGGGCTCTAACTCCCTATGGGAGGAAAAGACCACCAAGCAAATGGCCGCATGTCTATTTATAGTGGTAGAGATATGGGAAGTGCAGGGGGAGGTAAAAGGGGCTGGATGATTGAAACAGGGAGAGCGGCTAGGGTCTGCAGGAGATAATGCTTAATGTTTCTCTGGGAATGGATGGGAAGGAAGACAGTCCTCTTCTCCACCATGCTTTGCTCCACCACGCCCTCTCGTCACCTGTGTGAGTTAGGCCTGGCCATAGGGATCTACAGAGCACTGCTCCCAGCATCAAACAAAACAAAGGCCTTTCAAGACAATTAGGGAGAGCAAAAGGAAAAAATATGACCAAAGCCTTTGATAGTTCTGCAAATGGAATTCTTTTGCCTCGAGCACCTGGAGCACCTAGTCAATAAAGCAGAAAACGAAATGTGAATATTTGTAAAAAGAAAGGGCAAGTAAAAGAGACAATAGGAAAGAGAGAGAGAAGGGGGGAGGGTATTGTAATTCAGCATGGACAACATATCTAAAAGTGTATTCTGATTTAGTATAATTATCTTATATGTTTGATTTTTTTTTTTGCCTGTTTGTCAAGCCGAATTTATAATAATTAATTTGGTAAGGACTTACAAAGAAATGAATCTGATACGGGCAAAAAAAAATTTTTAAAGGAGGTGAAGGGGTATAGCAGACATCCCTGCCCAGTACTGTCAGGCTATGAGTGGCACATGGTTCTTGCCTTCTCTAATCGGCTGTACTGTTTTATATCAGCAGTCAGACGGAAGCCCTGTGTGATGCAAACAGGCATGTCAGCTAGCAGAATTGGGCTAATATTGCTCCTTTGCTAATGGCTGTCACTGAGGCCTAAGTCCTGGTCTGTAAAGTGGCAGGGTCCTGCTGAATTACGCACAGCTGAGGTCAGCTTGGCCCAAATTAAAATCCTTTCCCCTGGATTGTTGCTTCTCACTGACCTTGTGGGTTGCTTGCTAATTGTGCCTCATCTCAGTACGGGTTTCTTCTATCCTAGCAAGACAAGCAGTGCCAACTCCCTAACAGCCCTGCCTGGCGCCATCATGCCAAGTGTGTTCCGCAGTAATTCACTAGATGACTTCAAAGCTCCCTAGCTCCCTATTCCTTCCCGTGATTCCCAGTATTCAATAAATACGGCATGTGCTTGGGGGCTTTTGTCTTTCATGCCATCAGCAGCACTGACCAGGACCCAAGACTCAGCTTAGTCCCTCTATTCTTTAACCTTTAGGGGGTGTTGTGGTGGCTCACAGGAGCCTGGACCCCAATGCAGGGGTTTCTAGCGACATCCTTTCCCCCTGACCATTACAAAGGAGAAGGGGAAAAAATAATTGAGATGTGTTCTGTACATGTACAAATTCCGCACAATGAATCATTATGTACTTGCAAACACGTATTAATAAAAATTATAAAAATTTTAAAAAGAGTTGGGCGGGGTGGCGCACACTTGTAATCCCAGCATTTGGGAGGCCTCTAGAAGCAGGAGAATCGCCACAAGTTCGAGGCTAGTGATTTAAAGACCAGTCTGAAATACATATCCAGACCCTGTCTCAACCCACGCCCCCTTGCCGAGAGAGAGAGAGAGAGAGAGAGAGAGAGAGAGAGAGAGAGAGAGAGAGAGAGAGAGAGAGAGAGAGAGAGAGAGAGAGAGAGAGAGAGAGAGAGAGAGAGAGAGAGAGAGAGAGAGAGAGAGAGAGAGAGAGAGAGAGAGAGAGAGAGAGAGAGAGAGAGAGAGAGAGAGAGAGAGAGAGAGAGAGAGAGAGAGAGAGAGAGAGAGAGAGAGAGAGAGAGAGAGAGAGAGAGAGAGAGAGAGAGAGAGAGAGAGAGAGAGAGAGAGAGAGAGAGAGAGAGAGAGAGAGAGAGAGAGAGAGAGAGAGAGAGAGAGAGAGAGAGAGAGAGAGAGAGAGAGAGAGAGAGAGAGAGAGAGAGAGAGAGAGAGAGAGAGAGAGAGAGAGAGAGAGAGAGAGAGAGAGAGAGAGAGAGAGAGAGAGAGAGAGAGAGAGAGAGAGAGAGAGAGAGAGAGAGAGAGAGAGAGAGAGAGAGAGAGAGAGAGAGAGAGAGAGAGAGAGAGAGAGAGAGAGAGAGAGAGAGAGAGAGAGAGAGAGAGAGAGAGAGAGAGAGAGAGAGAGAGAGAGAGAGAGAGAGAGAGAGAGAGAGAGAGAGAGAGAGAGAGAGAGAGAGAGAGAGAGAGAGAGAGAGAGAGAGAGAGAGAGAGAGAGAGAGAGAGAGAGAGAGAGAGAGAGAGAGAGAGAGAGAGAGAGAGAGAGAGAGAGAGAGAGAGAGAGAGAGAGAGAGAGAGAGAGAGAGAGAGAGAGAGAGAGAGAGAGAGAGAGAGAGAGAGAGAGAGAGAGAGAGAGAGAGAGAGAGAGAGAGAGAGAGAGAGAGAGAGAGAGAGAGAGAGAGAGAGAGAGAGAGAGAGAGAGAGAGAGAGAGAGAGAGAGAGAGAGAGAGAGAGAGAGAGAGAGAGAGAGAGACAAGTTCTCGGTTTGTTAGCAAATAGGCGATGGACGCTGTTCCCCTGGCGTCGAACCTGCCAGTTTGAATCGCGGCGAAGCCGGCGTCCGGCGCCGCAGTTCAGAGGCAGGAGGGTCCGGGTGGGGTCGGGGGCTCTCGGCCGCAGGGCGCACGCGTTCAGCCCTCACCGAAAGCTGCGCGGGCGGGCGCGTAGGTGCGCTATGCCCACGTTACACTTTAGGGAAATGGAGACGGACTGAGAATTGACCGGGCGCGTGGAGCAGGCAGCGACTGGACCTGGCCCAACTCACTCTGCCGCCTTCAGCTGCGTCGCCCCAAAGCCTCTAAGCCCCCCAGGTCCCCCGCAGCGCCACCGCGCGCGGCTCAGACCCGTGGTGGGAAAGCCGCACGGTTGACCCCGGGGTCAGGTCCTCCGGGAGGGAAGCGCGGGAAGAAGCGGTGACGCCGCGGTGGACGTCACCTCGGGAGGCGGGGACCAAACAACAAGAAACATCAGGACTGGAGGTAATACGTTCTTTTGTTTGTTTGTTTTTGGTACCGGGGATCGAACTCGGGACTTTATGCTTTAGAGGCAGGCGGCGGAACCACTGAGATAAATCCTAGGCCATAAACTTTAAACACAAATGGAAATGAATTCAGATCCTACTTCATTTTTTTCTTCATTATTTTTAATTAATTTTATTGGTATGCTTTTGATCTACATAATGATCATATTCATCATAGGGAATTTGTACCTGTACCTAATATTTTCTGATTCTTCTTTTTCTCCCCACTTCCTTTAACCTTTCTTTCCTCCTAATTTACAAAAGTTCTGTTTCCCTTCTTTGCCTTCTAGTTTCTTTTTTCCCTTCTGTCTCTTCTCCATCTTCCCTCCCTGTTCCCCTTCCTTTTTGAATATTTTCTTCCTACTTCCCAATATCTGTCTTAATTTTTATCATTTTTTAGAAAGATAAAAACTTTGCATCACCTATTTTATTTAAAAAAAATATAAAACTATGAGGGCCAATTCTAAGTGAGATAAAATAGTTGAGTATAATATAATAAAATGGTTTATACAAGTTAAGAGGTTTATTTATTTATTTATTTTTTGCAATAGGAAAACTCACTAAATGTACATGTATCTGTAATATAATACAATGCAAAGTAATAATGTTTATTACAAAGTGATAATGTTTATTAGACTTTTCTACAACATAACTTGTACACAACATAGTATTCATCTGTAGCAAAATTGTTCAAAACCAGAATTGCAAAGACATCCAAAGATAAGAGAGACCTTTCCAGTTAAAAACATCAGTAATGGCTTCTGAATATAACTATGATTTAATCTTTGGCTATCTATTTAGTTAAGACATATTATATTGCTAGGTTATAAATAGAACAGAATAGATTCATTTACTGTACTGTTAGTTGAAGATCAATATCTAAACTCATATATTTCTTTTCATGATTTAAAAATGAACATTTCAGACATGGGTACAAAATTTTTCACTTGGTAAAATTTTCATAAGTATTGTTACAAATTTTCATGCCTTTAAAAAATAGTAAAAATGAGTGTTTTATAAAATATTTGAGGAAAGAAGAAGGGAATAGCTAAGTGATTTCAAGTAGATACTATTTTCTACCACTCCCAAAGCCTGTATGTTTGATACTTTGAATAAGGGAGGTTTATAGAAAATAAATGTGACATTTTTTCCTGTGTGTTATACTTGTCTCTAGGAAGAGTACTGTCTAAGAACCCTATGAAACAAGTTAAATTTGAAAACATAAAATATATCAATGTAGTATTCACTAGAAAAACTACCTTTTGCTAAACATTTCATTATTCCATTTATACTAAATGTTATTTTTATTTGTTTGTTTATACTATAATCACAAAAAGTAATAAAATAATGAAATAATTTTCTAAGACACTGCAATATCTTGACTTAAGCAAGAAGCATGTTGGCAATAATTTTCTTATCAAAAACTTTAAGGAAAGTATGCATTTGGATACAATAAATTAGGTAATTTCATTAGCAAATTTTATAATATAATGCCAGGTTTACTGTACAGAGCTGTAGCCACTAGAAAAAATGTGACAGAACTATACTTAAAATTGAATTCAGTGAACAGAGATAACATTGTACATACTATGGAGATATGAAAAGTGTCTATGTGTTTTTGTGTGTGTGGGTGTTGGGGAGTGGTGCTCCTGACCATAGAGTCGGTACCCTTTGGGAAAGCACTGTATTCTAAACAATACCCCAGTTCCTGAAGCTTTCATTATTATCATTGTGTTATATTGCTGATGAGAATAAATGAGTCTCTCCCAAGAACTCCAAATATGGCTCGAAATGTCAGAGAAATGAGAATCCTTTGGAGTTTTTTGTTTGCGGTTATGAGGGAAGCTTCTATGGTCAAACCCCACTGCTAGTGCCAAAAGAACAAGGATCCAGAATTTCTTAGAAGCTTGATCAAAAGAGAGTAGAAGGAAAGAGGAGGCTGTGAGGTTTAAAGGCATTTTTAGTCAAATATCAAAATGTGAAGTCAGACTTTAAATACTATGAGGGAGTAGAGTGCTATGGTTCGTAATACTACCTGAGCTGCTTTCATTTGGAATCCTTGGACCCCAATTCTGACTCTTCTCTGTCAAAGGCTTTTTGTTACTCTGAAAAAACATGTTTTTTTGTATTTTGTTTTCTTCTTTGTAGTAGTTCAACTTGTACGTTATTGCAAGAAGTAAAACTAACTTAGCTATCCACACAAGCAATAAATATCTTAAAATTATTAACAATTTTTAGATTTATGACTAGAAAAGCATATTTAGAATTATACTTAAAACATATAAATACAGTAATAAAATGATATGCACTACTGTATTTTCATTGAAGACCTGATGTCTCTCACTGACAAGGATGCTATACATAACACAAGACATCGCATGGGCCAGGAGACTTAGTTGCTTTTCTTGGGTCCACAATCTGGTTTTTTCACCTTAATTTGAGAGATAAAGTCTCCAACATGTACATAGCAATTTAAACTATTAATTTTTAAAATATTTTAATAAGACAAAATATTAAACAAAAAATGTACATTGAATTTTTTTAAATAAAGTTTTAAAAATTTTTTTAGTCAACCATTAAATTCAATGAAAGATAGCAAAGCACTCTATTATTAAATTCAGATAATTAACTTTGATTTGACATGAAAGTAAAAAGTGTTATTACTTAATATTTGCTTCCTTTTCCCATATGTTTCCAGTTTTTAAATTATCTTTCTTATCATATAAATGTACCTCAAAAACCTAAGAATCATTGTTAGAATTCACTCTTTATTCGTCAGTTGTTTTAAGAATTAATTTTTAGTTTGTCTCATTTTCCTCTTAAGAACAATTAGAAAAAATTATAACCACCATTAATCACTTAGAACAATATTCCAAAAATTTAAATATCTTTTAGTTTTGGAAAGGATTATTTAATGAAGAATGACATATAATAAATGTTCAGTAAATTTTCTGTATTAATATTAAAAATATGATTATGCAATAACCTACGTTAAGGTGGTTTTCAACATGCATTAAATTACATTTTAATGTTATGATTTTGGCCAAATAAGAACACAATAATTATCTCTCATAAAAGTGTACTCAACATAGAAAAATTTAGAAGGATGTTTTTGGAAAACATATGTATGGGAATCAAACTGAAGATGAATAGTCTGCCCAAATTTATCTGTATAAGTGGTAAGGAAGAGACCAATTTAAAAATGAAATTATAATTTTAACGTCTCAGTAAATTATTCTGAAAGGAGAAGATACCAACTAGTTGGCATTGTATAACAGATATATATTCTACTTCTATGAGAAAAATAATGTTTATAAAGAGAAATGCTCTTACTGAAATAGCACAAGTTTCTCTAAATCAGACAAGATACTGAGAAATTCATAGCTAGAATGCAACCATCTTTAAAGGATATAAGGACAGAAATTTTGGATTTACCAACAGTAGCCTTCTGTTTTGGAATCTGCTCAGATTTTCTCTTCAGGAAAAAAGTGAACATTTATAATATTTTCTCTAAAAGGCAAGGAATTATAAACCCATGAAAGCCAGTGAAAGTAATTATGGTGGCCTTCAGATCACGTTACTAAAATTGCCCTGTTTTTAATAAGAGAAAAATACTAAGTGTTTGTATTTGTGTTTTTTTAAAGGTAAGCAAAATTTTGTAAATCCAATATTTGATTAAATTTCTTGTATAATTCATCATTAGAATGACAAAAAATAAATGAAAAAATGAACTATAATAGGTTTGTCATTATTAGTTATATACAGAAGCTGAAAATTTCAATAACAGTTAAAGATTGAGGATGCATACTTTAAACTTGTGGGACACAAAACCAAAAATAAATCCAATGTTTTCCTTTAAGAAGGAATACAATATGCTTCCTCCTCCTCTCTCTCTCTCTCTCTCTCTCTCTCTCTCTCTCTGTCTCTCTCTCTCTCTGTCTCTCCCTCTCCCTCTCTCTCTCTCCCTCTCTCCTCTGTGTGTCTGTGCGTGTATGTTTTCGGTGTTATTCCTCCATGGGTCCTACACTTGGTTTGACAGAAGAACTGATTGTCCTTATACACAATTAACTTCTCAAAGGAATTTTAAAGAAGAAAATATCATTTAAATATGAAGTATCCCTCCAAAAAACCCTCATATTTGCTTAAATCTTTGAAAGACAGAGACAGTTTCTCAAGAGCATAGAGTAGGCTCTTGCTTATTGCCCATTGAAGAGATATGGGCTCCTTCAGTGTAGGGTTCCTCTCACATTATTCAGTGTTACTTTTGTGCAGGTGTCATACTAGCTTTTTTTGTGTCACTCTGTTGTAACTAGATTTGGCAAACTGGTATAAAAATTCTGACCTTCTGGTTACTGCTATTGCTTTGAATGTACTCTTCAGACCTGGAAGTCTTTGTTCCTCCACCTGGATCAGTGGTAATGTTACAGGCTAATTTGTTAACTTGAAAGTAAAATATAGTCTCAGACTTTTAGCAATCTTTAAATGTGTTAGATAATGACATTCAAGAATACAAGTTCATGACTGTAATTTAATAACTGAGGTTTACCCTATGTTTTCAAACATAAGGTCACTGAAAAGATATTCACAAGGTACTATTTATGTGAGAGAATGCTAGGAACAAATTCTAGTTATGTAAATGCAAATTTTGGAAATGTTAAAGTAACTATATTCAATTCAGTTTACCTGATCTCAAGGGACACACAAACAAGCGGAGTTATTTCAATCAAAACCTCAGGGAGCAAGACTAGCCTCATACTCTGCCATTGTCTTACCCCAGGGGAAACACAACACCATTGGTTTACTATAGATTTCTAAGATAAAAGTTTTAGGAGAATAAAGAATTGGCCAATTTCTGTGAAAAAGCCTTTCTTATGGTCCTATGCTGCATTGAGAGATGTTTTAATTCTCCAGAGAGAAATATTTGAAGAATGCTTAAGTTTTCCTTTTCCTCTGTGAGAAGAGTGCTTCATCTCTTTGGTGAGAGAAAATACCTAAAGTTTAGAAGCTCTGTTGACGCACAGGTAGGACTTACGCATTTTTTTTTTTTGGTACGGGGAATCAAACTGGGGTCCTTGCGCTTGCAAGGCAAGCACCATAACTTATGCATTTTTAAGGTGAATTAGTGAATCTTGCATCATGATCTCTTTTGCTCAGATATGTGGGGTCTCTAAATGCAAGCAGTACAGCAAATGCCTCAGCTATATATTTGCTCCCTACATTTCAATTCGTCATCCAGAAAATCCCTAGGGCAAATCAGGATTGGAGAGACACCAAAGCCCAGGCTTAAGAAAAAAATGAGATAGGAAACTCTGTTGAAATTATAAATTAATACTTAATTAAAAGAAAACTGATGATCTATTGTTAGATTCTGGGTTCATTTTTTATTGTCAAAATCCCAGAAAAAAGGCATGATTAACACTATAAACAACCTCACCAATAATGAGAACAGAGAGTCTGATCATGTTGTACATTTTGTGCCAAATAAAAGCTTCCTATGATTAAACTTTTGCATTATTGTGATGGGATTTCCATGCTGTACTCAAATCCAAGTTTCCAAATCATGAAATTATCTTACTAATTTCCTGCATACATACCTTAAATTACTCTCTTATCTTTAGGATAAAGGCCAGTTTCCGTAAGGCCTAGAGAATTCTTAAGTTTCTGAGGCATGCTCATTTTCTTAGGCTTATTTCTTCTTCCAGCTTTATAAAATGTCTTACCCTTTCCAGCATCCTTCAAGAATCAGGTCAGTGTCTCATCTTCAAGATCATGCCTTGCCCTTCTCTTCCTCCATTTAATTTTAATACTCCCCTGGTATGCTGTCATAGCACTTACTGTATTAAATTGAAAACATTTGTCTACTTGTCTGTTTCCTTCAGTGCACTGAGTTCCTTGAAGACCGGAAGCTTAACACTCATCTGCACTCCCTACACATCCCAACCCTCAGCACAGGGTGACACAGAACAGCACGTTCACAATGATAGTCCCTCTATGGCATGGTGTCTAAAATCGCTGCACTGCTTTCTAAAGCCTGAAGTACTGGCAGGAGCAGAAAGAGACATTCCTATGTTGCCATCTGTGGAAGGTAGAGACTAAAAGAACTAGTCATAGGAAAATCTGTAGGTGAATATGATAATCCAGTTAATAACATCTCTTTTCATTTGTAATTTATTTGGCTTTTGATTTTTAGGTAACACATTTCAATTTTCTCAGTCTCACTCTTTCATCATATAAATACTTAATCATACAGGATGTCCAGGTTAAACATTTAAAAGTCTAATAACACATATGATTAAATATTTGAATTTGCATAGTATTATGAAGTTTCTTTATTCAGACAACTGAAAATACTTTCTTAAGGGAATATTATTATAGGTCTGTCTTTGAGTGAAATCTCACATGTCATTAAACATGTCAGTGCTGGTTTAATTGGTATGGGAAAATCATCTTACATCTGGTCTCTATTATGTATTATTAGTTGACTACTAAACCATGGAGATATATAACTCTTTTTTGAGAAATATGATACAATTCTGAATATTTAAAGTACACAGTCAAATTGTAAATTATCAATTCTTTTATCTTCTAATGTCATACCTTACCAAGTATCATATATTATATATAAAAGTAATAATATGAGATTACTCTTTGGCACACACAAACACATAAATACAATTCAATCAGCATGTGTCAGTACAAATTTCATTTTCAAATACTTTTTTCTTGCTTTTTTCCTTATAGTCTTTGCTTCCTGTTCATAGCTCTGTGAGCCAAAAAATATGACATTGTTGTCAGTAAGTTAATGAGGCCACATATTATGGGTGCAAACATGGTGGGCAGGTTGTTCTACCTTTGATGATTTTGTATATTGGTCATATGAGGAAAACTTTTGTAGACAGTATCAGGACTTGTAGCTATTCACACCTCTTCCCCAATCCACAACATATCATCTAGTTTTAACTTTTTTCAGGCATTATTTAAAACATTTTGCTGGGCATGGCACACACATGTAATTCCAGCACTCAGGAGGCTGGGGCAGGAGGCTTGTCATGGGTTCAAGGCCAGCCTGGGCTACATAGCGAGACCCTGTCTCAAAAGTAAATTTAAACAATACATACATACATAAAATTACATTTCAAAGCTTTAAAAAATATTGGCATGTTCTTCTTTTTCTTGATGTTTGAGGTTCAGTATTAGGTTGTTTATTTGACTCCTTCTGTTTTCCTGATGTGAGAATTTACCACTGTGAATTTTCCTCTTAGGATGCCTTCATTGTATCCCATAGGTTCTGGTATGTTGTATCAGCATTATCATTTAATTACATATACCATTTAATTTCTTCTTTAATTTCATCCATGACCCATTGGTTGTTCAAAGGGTGTTATTTAGTTTCCATGTGTTTATGCAGATTTTGTGGTTTCTTTTGCTGTTAATTTCCAGTTTCATTGCATAATATGCATGGGATGATTTCAATTCCTTTGCATTTATTTAAGCATGTTCTATTGGCTAGTATGTTGTCTATTTTGGAGAACATCCATGTTCAGCTGAGAAGAATGTGTATTTTGATGTTGTGGGGTGGAACACTCTGTAGACATCTATCAAGTTCATTTGTTCACAGAGTTGGGTCAGTTCTGATATTTCTTTCTTGATTTTTTTGTCTAGTTGATTTTCCTTGTGACAGTGGGGTATTGAGGTCCCCCATTACAGTCGTGTTAGTGCTTATTTGATTTTTCATGTCCATTAATTTATTTTTACATAGTTGAGTGTACTGGTAATTAGAGAATATCAGAAAATGGAATAGTATCCCTTTCTTATAGGTAGGAAGAACCAACACAGTGAAGATGGCCATACTCCCAAAACCGCTATACAGATTTAACACAATCCCAATCAAAATACAGTTAGCACCTCACAGAACTAGAGAAATGATTCCTAAAATTCATTTGTAATCAGAAGAAACCTCGAATGGCAAAAATAGTTCTGGGCAACAAAGGCAAGGCATGAGGCATCACAATCCCTGACTTGAAATTATACTACAGAGCTTCTGTGACAAAAATAGTATGGTACTGGCAAAAAAATCAGACCTGAAGATCAGTGGAACAGACTAGAAGATACAGAAAGAACCTCAAATACACTCAGCTACCTTATCTTTGACAAAGGGGCCAAACATGTTCACTGGAAGAAAGATAACTTGAATAAATGGTACTGGAAAAATTGGCTTTTTTTCATGATGAAAACTAAAACTAGACCCATGTCTCTAAACTTGCACTAAACTAAAATCAAAGTGGATCAAGATCTAAATATTAAAACAGAAACGCTAAATCTTCCCGAAGAGAGAATAGGTAGAATGCTTGAGGATATAGGAGTAGGCAAAGACTTCATGAACAAAACCCACACCGCGTGGGAAATACTACAAAAAAATCACAAACTGGGACCTCATCTTGTTAAAGTTTTTTCACAACAAAAGAAATCACCAACAGGGCCGGGGATTTAGCTCAGTGGTTCTGCTGCCTGCCTCACAAGCACAAGGTCCCGAGTTCGATCCCTGGTACAAAAAAAAAAACAAAAAACCTAAGAAATCACCAACAGAGTGAAGCGACAACCCTCAGAGTGAGAAAAATTCTAGCCAGTGGTTTCTAAAAGTATTAATAACCAGAACACATAAAGAATTGAAAAAAATCAGTCCACTCAAATTTAAAGACCCAATTCAACAATGGGCATCTGAGGTGAATGCAAACTTCTCAGATTAAGAAGTAAAAATGGCAAATAAATACATGGAAAGATGTTGAACATTACTGAACATTATTGAGATGTAAATTAAAACAATACTGAGATTCCATCTTACCCCAGAAAGAATGGCTATTACAACAAATGTTGGCGGGGCTGTGGGGAGAAAGGAACCCTTCTCCATTGCTGGTGGGAGTGCAGACTGGTGCAACCACTGTGGAAATCAATGTGTAGATTCCTCAAAGAACTAGGACTAGAAGTCCCATTCGACCCAGCTATTCCCCTGCAGGGTATCTTCCCAAAAGAATTAAAAGAATCATACCACAGCGATATATGTGCACCCATGTTCATAGCGACACAGTTTGCAATAGCTAAATCTTGGAAACAACCCAAATGCCCATCAATTGAAGAATGGATAAAATGGATGGGGTTCTTTTATATAATGGAGTACTATTCAGCCACACAGAAGGATAAAGTTGAGATATTTATAGATAAATGGATGAATTTCAGGACCTACTTTTAAGGGAAATAAATCAAACACGCATATGTAAATATTGGATTGTCTCTCTGGTGTGAGAAACTGAAACTGAAAATAAAGATTTAAAAGAAAACATGCATGTCCTATTTATTTCACGTAAGAGTATGGCTTCAATGTGCATCCATTTAGCTATAAATTTCTCTAGTTTATCCTTTATGGCTGAGTAGTACTCCATTTTATATTAAAAAATCTTTATCCAGTCACCTGAGAGTGTAAATAAGGATCAAACTGTCTAATAGATAATGTAAAATAGGAAGAAAATGTCCAAAGGGGAAGGGAAGGGGAAGCAGGGTGGGGCAGTGCAGAAGAAAGGAAAGAAAGAAAAAATATATGAGCAAAAATCACAGACACAAAGTCTTCATAAATAGGGATGGGTAGAGGGGTTGAAGAGAGGGCAGGATAATGGGGAAAAGATAACAACCAAGATATATCATGTACAGATACAAATTTCCAATGATGAATATCATCATAATGTATACAAGAAATGTATCAATAAACAATGAATTAAAAAAGAACAAAAAGAATAATAAATATAAATAGGAAGAAATTGTTCAAAATTATACAAAATGTGAGATAACTTTGTAAATACTTAAAATATTTTAAGCAAAAAAAGGTATAGCTTTATTAGGAAATGAGCTGAGAGATTAGCAAATGAAAATATATTCTTTTTAGATTATGATGCACAGTGAATTTACCATTGTTTTTGGCTAATAGTTTTTGTTATGAAAAAATCATTCTTTCATAGAATGGCTTTTATATTTTCTTTATTAATATCTGCTTGTGTTATATTAAAATATTTAAAAATTTAAAAAGTTGGCATGATCTGAAACTATAGTTGAGGGTTAGAGTCTAACCCTTGTCTAACATACTTGAAGCCGTAAATCTGATCCATGGAAACGTACAAAAAAAAAGTTCATATTGGCTACAGGGCCCAGTATTGATGAAGCATGCAAGGAATATCAAATCAAAACACCCAAACCCAGATTTTAAACATGTAGCCAATGAGGAAAAGTTGCTATCCAGGTTCTAGAACCCCAATTCAATTAAGGAATTTCATTTTACTCTACCAGGGGTCATATTGGAAAATATTTCTGCCCTATATTTATGTAATATTTCTGTAGAATATCAAAAGAAAACTGGAGTAAAACCAGTAACAGAAAGGTGATGAAATAAAAGGAACTTGAATTCCAAGTTATTCCATATTTTCTTTGTTAGTAGCCCTTTCAAGCTCAGGGGCTTGTTTTTGGCGGTTTACTGTCCTTGAATCTGAGCAAAATTGTGAATGCTTTGACCAATACAATATGATAGAAGTAACTTTATATGACTTTCAGATTATATTATTCTCTTGAACAATCCTGCTAGAGAGATCCAAGTTGGAAAGTTTGGCACAATAAAGATAAAAAAGGCCAAGCCACAAGGGTAGGTAAGCATCAAGAATCCTGTGGACAAACTCACCCCCTTTATTTCAATCATTTCTGAGGAACTGGGAGTCATGTGATTGCAGAAACATCCAGATGAGTTCAGGTTTCATATCCCGCATTACTCAATCTCTGAGTCTTCACAGATATGGCCCCAGACAAACAAGAGACTCGTGCTCTCCATGGTGATGAATTCTCACACATATTGTGTTTGATATTAATACAATGTTTATTTTATGCCATTCAATACTGGGGTAATTTTTAAATTGAACATATTCTCATACTAGAAGCAATGAAATATCTTTAGTATAAAATATGTTCTATTAATAATAATATCCATGGCCCATTCACAATAATATTATTTTTGGCTCTTTAGGCAAAGAGAAACATGCTTAAAATTCTAATCTTTTATATTGCTCAATGACTAAAACAGATATGGTAAACCTATCATTTTAAATATAAATGTTAATTTTGGATTATGAGCGTAGTTTTTTTAAAATTATAGATTCTCATCTGTCTAGTTCCACTATTTCTAATTGTAGGAATCTATTTGGAAACAAATAATATATAAAAATTATTGCAAATAAATTTTTCAAATAGTTATGTAAAATAGCATATGAACACTTGCCACAATCATGCATCTGTTTGTGAAAGTCTTTATCATTAAAGGAAGAGACTTCCCAGTTCTTAGAATCACAAGTTTTCAGAAACTAATGATAGAAATGTAACTGTCAAGCAATTCAGAAGTATTCACAAAGCACTTCCCCAGAAATAAGATATTCTATAGGATGAGAAGTTAGAATTGAATTTTTAGGCATATGTGACAAATTCATATCATGCTTATGCCTGCAAAAAAGGGACTTTCAGTATCTAGAATACTTGAATTGCACAACACAGAATTAAAGCCCATATAATTGTTATTTTAGGGGACTACATACTTCAGATATTATCTGAGTTTCTATTCACACTTATTCTTTAACTTTTATTTTGCCTCCAATTTGAAAATATCAAACACAGAAATTGAAAAACAAAGATCCCTGAGAGATGAAAACTCAATGAGTTGAGCAGTATGTTCCTTCTTCTATAAACCAGGAGTTTCCAGTGAGAGTGTTGGAAGGGAGAACCCATGGAGGAACCCGTGGATTCTGTGAGGTTAGGGTACAAAGCAGCCAGCACAGGGAGAAAAAAGACAGAGAAATTGAGAGGGGAGAAACATATACAGTGAGAACTCTGAGGACCTACAATGGCAAGTCTAAAGAATTCACCTGAGTGTGAAAAGGTGGAGACTTGGGGAAATTATCTGCCCCTATGTTAGGAACTACCTGAGTGAGGTGAAAGTAACAGTGCCTGATAGTGCCTGGTTCCAGAAACACTTTTCAGGAAAGTATTTATTCCTAACAGATTGAAACACACACACACACACACACACACACACACACACACACATGCAGGATTTAGAAGAAGTATACAGTAAGATCTTGTTCCAGTTGTGAGGAACATTTAACCTGACTTCTGGTCTTGCCCCGAAATACCATAAAGCAAGACTCAGAAGATTCTGTTTCAAAGTAATCTGTGCCATAAAGGAATGGTCAGGGATATTTTTATGCATTTATTTTTTATTGATTGTAGAAAATAGCTGATATATGCAATTAAAGAAGGCAGGTTTATTTTTTCTCACAGTTTCAGAGGTTTCAGTACCAATGGGTTTGCTCCAAGGCAAAAATTTCAGGGCAAAGGGTGTGGTAGAAGCAAGCTGTTCAACTCAAGTCATCTGGGAAGCAGAGCAGAAGAGAAGAACCACACAGAAAGGGTCCAGAGAACAGATGCAATTCCAAATGTCATATCTTCACACATCCACAAGTGCAATTTGCTAATCTCCTAGACAACTCGCAAGCCAATTAATCATGATTAACCATCATATTTTGGAATAAAAAATATGTGGTTCCAGAAATGGTTAATTTCACAACTTCTAGTATCCAATAAACATTACTAGCATGTAAAGATCAAACAAGGAACTCTTCCTTGTAAAAGATAATCAATTAAAAGTGAATCTAAAGTACCACAGATATTAGAATTATCAGAGAAAGACTTTTTTGACCTGCATTTCATAGGTTCAAAAAGTTAAGAGACATAGAAGATTTAAAAATGCCTGATCTATATCTTCTAGAGATTAAAATAATAATAATATATAAAGTTAAAATTAAAGGGTGGAATTAGAAGCAGATAGATATAACAGATGAAAAAATAATTTTATATGCATCCACAGCTATGAAAATCATTCAAAATAAAAACCAGAAAGAACGAAAAATAAAATGAACACAGACATAATTAGCCATGAGACAGTATCAAGAGACCAATTATACATGCAATTGGAGCCCCTAAAAGAGAAGAAAGAACTAGAAGATAAAATACAACCAAATATTTTACAAAATCTTAAGAAAACTAAAAATCCATAGGTTCATGAAGTTGAAGACACTACAGGCATGAACATGAAGAAAAATGCAAAATACAGTGACCAAACCAATGATAAAGAGAAAATCTTAATAGGAACTAGACCAACTGGGAAAATCTGAATAAGATCAATGGATTATATCAATCTAAATATCTTGTATGGGATACTGTTTCAAAGCTTTAGATGTTATTATTGTGAGAAATAGAAGATATGTGAGATATTGTTTTCAAATTTCTCATAGTGATATTATATATTATAGATATATACATACATATATGTAGTCTCAAAATCTGATGTTTGTATAAAAAGCAGTTTGAATAAAAAATATTTTAAAAATGAAGAACAAAGGTAATATTTACAAAAATTTTTCGTCAATGTAGAAAAAATGTAGTGAATGAGAGTGAGAGGATAACTCCAAAATACTGAGAGAAAAATACACCAATCTATGATTATAACTTATATAATCTAGTCTTCCTAAAAGGAAATATTATAATTGGTTTTCATGAAATTAAAAATTACTATATTTGAATAATATTATTAAAGGAATGAAAAGACAAGCTCCACACAGGGAGAAAATATTAAAAACCTTTTATCTGCTTAAGAATCTATGTCCAGAACATAGACAGGACTCTCAAAGCCAAATAACAAGACAACACACAACACATTGTTAAAATTGAGAAATTATTTTTAAAGGTATTGCATTAAAGGAAACATATTTTTTGAAAATAAGCCATATGAAAATATGTACAAAATGGTTAGTGATTAAAGCACATTAAAATGATAATTACACAATAAAATATAAATATTAACATTATCAAAATTAAAACCAATGACTACTAACTATTGGTGACACTGTAGAGAAATTGGAACTTTCATATACTACATTTGAAGATATAACATGGTATAAACTCTGTGGACATTTGGAATTTTGACAGAAGATAAATATATACTTATCATATGATGTTGTTCTTCCATTCTAGTTTTTTTTTCCTCTCAAGAGAATGGTAGCATATGCTGACACAGACTTGTAAAAAATTTTCTTGTTGGTTGTTTATGATAACCAACAATTGGCATTAATCTATAAGTCTTTCAAGAGAAGAATAAATAAACAATATGTGGTTTACAGAATACTACTCAGTAATAAAATGAGCTAAATTTTTGATATAAATGCATGCACATTAGATGAACTGAAAATGATGAATACAAATGAGAGAAGAGGACATATGCATAATTTAGGTTGTATTAATTTCTAAGAATTATGAACTAATCTATAAAGACAAAAAATTTTCAGGTGTCTAGAAAGATGAATTAAAAGGGGCATGTGGAAACTTTGGTGATAAAAAGTATTGTCTATTTTGACCCTGGTGGTATGTTTTTGGATATAGATACATATGAAATTTATGAATTTGAACACTTTAACCATGTGCAATCAATGAGACTATAACAAATTACTTCAAAAATTAAGTTAAAGTTATTTATTTACAAATAACCTTATTATTCTCAACCTCTTTGATTGAAATCTTATGTTAAATTTCACAAATGCAAAATGTTAACAGAAATTCAATTCATTACATTAGCTTTTCTATTTTGGAATCTCTTTGTTTTTCTTCTTTTTATAAGTTATATATAAAACTGATTCAGGCCAAAACATTCTAACTAGTAAGAAACTCAAAAATGGTTTATTACCTCAATATTAATTGTATGTAAAACTTAGGTTTTGTATTTTAGATATTTCTATCTTTTAAATTAATGAATTATAGTATTGCAAAGGTTGCCACTGCTACCAAAATTGTATTTTCTAATTACTGAACTGAAAAAAATTTAAGATATGTTTGTATTCTGCAATGTAGCCCATTTCTACCCATGTATTTCAAAGCATCAAAGAATTAATTATATTTTTGAAATTAGCATATTAAAGTGTTTATGATTCCCATAGTTATATAATTACACTTTAAGTTTTCTAACTATAGTATATACATAGTTAAATGAGAAAAGATTGGTTTATTATACAGTGTATGATTGGCTGAATTTGTTCAATCTACATTCTCTTCTTTAAAGAAATGAGGCCAAAAAGGATTTACTGAAGCCCTTTCTTTGTTTAATCATTTAAAGCTCTTCATGATTATATTTCATGCTCAGAGTCTGCTTACCTTAGCCTAAGTTAACAACCCTTTCTTCTTTTTTGAAGACAGTCTAATTACCTTGGTGGGAACTTTCATCAGCCATCACACATTGAATCTAGAAGTGCTGGAACAATAACTCAAGGGGACTGATTGACAGTGACTGCTGCCAAATTAGCATTTCTATGGAAGCCAGCGTCAGTTATCATCAACAGACATTATCCTCCTCTGAGATTTTCTGAACTGCTTTTCAATAGAGGCCAAATCACTTGTATGCAATAAAACAAAAGAAACTTTGTCTGAATACTGTATTAGGACAGACACAAGTATCTTATATTCTTTCACACTACATGGTGTTCTTTAAACTGTAAGAGGAAAAGCACAACAGATTCTTGCTGGGTTAGACAGAACCTCTTGTAGTGGGATGATTTAAATTTAGTGTATTTAAAAATATCATATACACCAAATTGAGAAAATGTAAGTTTTAAAGCTGATTGATTAATGCATTGTCAATACATCTGTCGTGAGCACACCAAATATTGTCAGGATGAGGCCTGCGCACTTGTAAAGTGGCAAGAAATTATACTTTATGATAAGGGATGTAATTAGACTGTATTTTAATTTTTTTGTAATTCACAACAATATATGTTGTGTCTGAAAGATAAAGGGAATTTTAAGCACCAGTTAGTGAAAATATTTTTATTTAAATAAGAAACTGAAACTGAAGTCTTCCTAAATAACAACTATTATCTCATAAAATATTTTAAAAATAGGACTTGAATTTGGGTATCTGTCTTAGTTACTTTTCTCGTTGCCAAGACAAAATATCTCACACCCAAAGTTAAATGGGAAAGAGCTTAATTACCTCACAGTTTGTGGAGGTTTCTGTCCAGAGCTGGCTGGCTCCAAGGCCGGGTAGCATGGCAGAGGGGCACTGCAGAGGAGAAACAGTCCATGGCAAAGAACGACAGGCAGAAGGCAGCAAGCAACAAGTGCAGACAACTTTAGCAGCTTCTTTCTGTCCCTTTTATGTTTGATCTAGGTTACCTGGCTTAGACAAGTGCCAAACCAGTCAGTAGACTGATTTAGATTTCACACATCCCTAATCCCACCACACACTCCAGATTCCGTCACTTTTGAAACAGTCTTCACCTATAACTGCATGAAGCTTTGGGGGAACATCTAGTCACAAGCCATAACATTCACCCCTAGCCCTTCAAAAATTCATACACATCCCTTTATGCAGAAAACATTTAGTCCATTTCCAAGAGTTGCCAAAGTCCTAACAGTTTCAACGTTGCTGAAAAGTCCAAGTCCAAAATTCTCCTCTGAGATTTGAGGCAGACTCATGAGGACACCTCTGTACAAATGAAAGTTAAACATTTCTAACAGACATATATAAATATATAAATATATATATATATATCTAACATACATATATAAGATAAACATTTCCATCTGAAAGATACAAAGAGGAGAATAAAGGTGCAAAGGGGAAGGGGGAGTGGGATGGGTAGGGGAAAGGAATAAAGGGAATGGAATTAACATGAGAAAATAAAAAAATGGAAACAAAGACATTGTAAATAGGGGTGGAGGGGTTGAAGGGAGGGCAGGTGAATGGGCGAAAAGTAAGAATCAAGATATATTATGTAAAGGGACAAATCTCCAATGATGAATGTCATTATATTGTATATGTAAAATGTAACAATAAAATTATTTTTAAAAAAAACAAAAGGAATGAGACCTAAGCAAGTCCAAAATCCAGTAGGTCATGTATTAGTGTTTTGTTGGAAAGAAATACCCTGAATTAATGAAAGGTTAGCAAATTAATAAGAATATGTAATTATTCAAGTTGATGGCTTTGTTCAAATTACTCTCTCATATACATATGTACAAGAGTTTCCTATTGTACAATAGAATTATAATTCTATTATAATGCAATAGATTCCTAATATGTTTGCCAGATATAGCTACCAAAACACAAACTACTATAGACTGAGTGGCTTAAACAACAACAACAAAATGATTTAATCTGCAGGCTGAACATACATGACCAAGGTGTTGGCAGGTTTCTCTGGAGAACTCGCTTTGGCTTCACTGCAGCCACCTGTTCACTGTGACTTCCTACAGCATTTTGTCTCTGTGTGATTATGGTTTCCTAGTGGCTCTTCCTTTCTTATTAGATTAGATGACTATTAGATTAGTGCCTCACCCCTAGGGCCTCATTTCAACTCAATTACTTCCTTAAAGGCTTTCTTGGCAAATAAAGACATATTGGTAGTTAGGATCTCAACTTATGGATTTTATGGTGACCCTAGTTAGTCTATAATACCTATTTTCCAGTGCTTCTAAAAACAGAAGTGAGAGTGTTGTTCAGGAATGTAGTCAACAGACCCGGATAGAATGGATGGATTTTAGATTGGGTGACAATGAAAATGTGTAAGAAGGACTCAAAATTTCTTATAATCCCAGGCCTCTGCCTGCAAGGGCTGAAGAGACATTTACAAAGACACAGATTTTAGTGTGTGAACAACAGTGAAAGGGGATGTGCTGTAATACTTGTTTAAAAAAATATATGATGAAATGTTCTTAAAAAGTTCTTAACTAGAATAGATGGATATGAATAATAGGTAATTTTAGGCCAACTGTATTTTATGTAATTTTACTGAGCTGTTAGTTAATTTATTGACTATTACATCTAGATGTTAAGAATTTCAGAAACTTTCATATGATGTCCTTGAGAACAAGAATTCATTTTGTAGGAAGGCCGGCCATTTGAGTGGTTGATCATGTTCAGAAAAAGCTGTAATTATGGAACACTCTGTCAGGAGAGAAAACAGATTCTAGTAGCATGTGGCGAAGCTTTTTGCCCTTGCTCTGCTTAACATTTTTATCAATGACTTGGATGATTAAAATCAGAGCAACACAAAAGTGGAAGTGATAGCTATTATGTTGGATGACAGATATCAGATATGAGAAGAAACAAAGGATATAAAATGTCCTGTGAGAGTTACATCTGAAAACCAACACTATATATTAAAGGGGATTTATACAAAGTCACCTCAAAGGCAGGCAAGGTCCTGGACTTCAAACACTTAGTTGTACTTTGGCTGAATATATTAATTCATCTTGAAAATGTATATGTCAATCAAAAGTATAAAGTTTCAATTATTGGAATGTTGGGAAGAGAGAATTACAGAAACCAGTGTTGGCTATTTTAATTCATATTCTGATCCAGGGAGAAATAATTTTTATACAGTAAACTTCAAATATCTATATTTCATTAGCAAGGTCAAAGTTATTAGTATTTTAGATAAAGATATTATTATTTGCATGTGGCTTGAGTGTGTCCCCCACATCTTTATGTGTTGAAATATAAACCCCAATATGAGGTATTAAGAGAGTGTAAATTTAATCAAACAATGGTGTTTAGAATTGAGGTAGTTGAGAGATGATTAATTATAGATACAGTCATTAAATGGAATCCCCATGGTAGAATCCTAGTAGATTTATACCAAGGGTGAAAGAGACTGGACAACAGGCACACACATGTAATCCCTGTCTATTGCAATGCCATACTCTGCACTGACTTGAGACTCTGGCAGACAAAACAATCACCATACAGCCTTGGCTTTGTATCTCTGGAACTATGACCCAATATAAACCTCCTCTCTTCATGACTTACCCAGTGTATAGTACTGTGTTATTATCAATAGAACGAGGACATATATGTATATATTTATTCTAATAACGTAAATGTGTTAGTCTATTATTTTAACTTGGAAGATGATCTGGAAAAAGTCTGAGTTTTCCATTTTTTCTCATTATGGATCTGTCCAGAAGGAGAGGATAAAATGCTAATATAGTGTTAAATAGTCTTTCTTTTTTTAAGTGTGGAATTTCTAATTTGAATGTATAAATTGTTGGGGTTGTAGAGGTGAATGCTGAGAGCCTGGTTAAACGATTCACTAATGAGTGGTGCAGACATTCTGGACTTGATTGTATAGTCAGTTTTCTGACTCTGTAAATATGAGTGCTAAATTCATGATATGAGTGCCATAATAAAAGGGGTCTGGAAGGACAATCTCTGAAAATTGCCAAGGGACTTACTATGTAGCATTATCATGCACAATTCAAGGCCAGCATTTGTTCCAATGTTTATTTCTAATCTGTATTCAAAATCAACTATAGCAAAAATAGTGACAAACAGTAATCCACATCAACATGCATGGAGAGTGATCAAAGACTACTTGATAACAAGATAAATAAATGAAACATGCAATAGGAAAACTCTATTGCATTTTAAACAACACTAATGAAATAACTCTATGTTGATAAAGGTATACCACATGATTGATTTAATGCTGGCTGTTGAAACCTGTATTGCATCATGTAATTCTTCTAAAGTACTTTAAGAAAATCACTGAATAGAAACATGTTAAGAAGCAGCAGCCAGAATACTGAAGAGAATTTAATAATTACAGTGTTGTTAGAAAACTTTAAATACATGACAAATGTATAAGTAATAAAACAATTTACATATATATTCATTAATTTTGATAAATTAACAATGTCTATATTGTTGAAATCTCCTCCCTAGTCTAATTCCCTTACCCCACAGATTGCATTTTATCCTGAACTTTATGCCATTTTGATGGATCATAAACATCTTTATTATCTACATAATAAAGCATTTATAAGCTCTCTGAGATGATATTTTGTATTTTTAAACTTTGAAGAAATTGAACCATGTTGTGTGTCCCCTAAAATTGTGTTGGACTATTTCACTCTTACTCATGACTATGTAGTATACCATATATATGTATATGTATGAATAATAAAGAAAATTCATTAAATATTTGCCATTTATATATGTGTGTGTGTTTGTATGTCAGTTTTTATTTTTTTGTCACTACAAATGAGGCCATGAACTCTCCATTTATATTTGTATTTCTCTAAAAGCAAAGTGGTTAGCTTATAGATTACTCACACACATCTTTAATTTTAGTACATTTTGCCAGTTATCTCCTAATGTGTTTTTATACTGAATATTGCAACTGAAAATGAATATGACTACTGTGTTACTTTTTCTCACCAATACCTGATAATATGTTTTCTATCATCATAATGAGTGTGAAAATATATTTCATAGTGGTCTGAATTTGTAATTCTGATTCCTAATTGTACTGAACCTCTTATAATTTGTTCTGAAAGACTCTTATGCTTTGTCTTTTATGTAATATCTTCATAGCTTTAGTTCTTTCCATTGAATTTTTTTTCATTAACATGAGGTAGGTACTTAACACATTTTACTTATAGTATTTCTGACATTTTTCATACAATGTAAGGATTCAATTTTTAAAAATAAACCTGTTACTGTTCCATAAACTTAGTTTGCAGACACATTGTCAAGATAGCTCAAACCATTTTTATATACTACTTATCTAGTCTTTCTATTGTGAATCCTTTACATTGTTATAGTATATTTTAAAAAGCTAAAATATTGACATCTATATATCACTGTTAAGTAAATCCCAGGCAGCACTTAGAGTTTACCAGTTTTTCCACTTACATGCTTTTCTGCTCCAAAATCAAATTGAGAATACTTGCATTTCACCATCAGGTTTCCCAAATGCCCTGGGTCTTTGAAAGTTTGTTGTCTTTTCTTCTTTTTCAGAAATAGTTTTGAGGAGTTCTAGCCACACATCATATACAATACCATTCAATATTAGTTTGTTTTCTGTTATATGTCCCATGATTAGACTCATTTGTGGACTTCTGGAGAGGTGAGTTGCCCATTTTATCACATAATACAAGATGTATATGATATCATATAATAACACTTAATTACTTGATTAAGTTTCTGTCTGCAATATTTCTCCATGAGATGTTATTTTTCCCTTTTATTATTCTATTAAAATGGTAATTAAGTCCATATCATCTTTGAGTCAGAACAGAAGATAAAAATTGAGCTTTATCTTTTATGGTAGAGAGTAAAAACATTTTATTTAGATTTATTAATCAGTAATTATTGTAAGTCTGGTACATTAACAATATGTCATTTAGTTTAAACACCTTCATTGGTAACCTTAGCTTCATCTGGACAACTTGCTGCAGCTCCTACATCAACTTTGTGTAATAGAGATGAATCCCTTCCGTAAACCTCAAGAGCCATCCTCTGCTAGCTTCAAAATGTTTGGCAGTTTTTTTCGCTTTTCTCGGCCTTCATAGACTTGAAGAGAGGTAGGCTTTCTTAAAGGAATGTTGTGATCATTTTTGTATCTGTCCAGACTTTTGCTTTTTTATCTTTGTATGTTCACTGGAGTAGCATTTTAAATTTCCTTCAAGAAATTTTCCTTTGAACACACAAGTTGGCTAACTGGCACAATGGGACTACCACTTCACCAATCTTGGCTTACAACTTGAATTCTTCCTTAAGCACTCATTTTCAACATTTGATTAAGGTGAGAAATGTGTGTTTTCTTTTTCCTTGAAGAATTACAGGTGGTTAGAATTTATTAATTGGACAAGTTTAAATATTATCATGTCTCAGAGAACAGTGAGGCTAAAGAGAGGGAAAGAGAAAAGAAAATAGGTAGTCCATGGACTGGGCATAAGTGCACAAAGTTTACCAGTTAAGTTTACCTTCCTATGTGGGCACAGTTCTTGATAACACACACAGACACACACACACAAACACACACACAAAGTTGGCATCAAATATCACTCATTAGAGATCACTATACGAGATATAATAATAATGAAAAAGTTTGAAATATTGCAAGAATTACCAAATTGGGACACACATACCTGAAGTGAAGACATGATACTGAAAAAATGGTCCTGGTAGATTTGTCTACTACTCTGTTGCCACAACTATTTAATTTTTTAAAAAATAAATCATCTGCAAACTAGAATAAAGCACGATAATGTGAAACACAATCAAACAATGCAAAACTATATACAGATTTAAGGTCATCAATCTTTATCAAAATTCCACTAGTTTTCTTCAAAGTGAAAGCAAGTTACAGGTATTAAATAAGTAAAAACCAAAAAAGAAAACCCTAAAATAGTTAAAGCAATATTTAAAAAGAAATACTGTGGATGCATCACATTTCTTGATTTAAAATTATATTACAAAGCTATAATATTCAAAGCAGTACATGCTACCATAAAAACACAGCTATAGATCACTGGGACAGAATAAACAACATAGAAATATATTCAGACGTAATATGATCAATTACCTTTGAATAAGGTTACCAAGTAGACAAAGGGTGAAAAGACATTTTCCTAAGTACAAGGGAAAATGGATTTTCAGTCACAAAAGCACTAAATTGGAACTTTATAATGTACTATACCAAGAAATAAAATAAAATAAGATAAAAACTTTAAGTATAAGACCTAAAACATTAAATTTCTGTAATAAAAAAAAAGTTTCTTCACATTGGTTTTGCCTTTTTGTTGGATATCATGCCCAAAAATTCAATCTAAAATAAATAGGTGAAACTGTATCAAGTTCAAAGACTTTTTAAAAGCATAGAATACAGTCAATAAAATGAAAAGGCAATCTACTGACTGGAAAAAATTGTAAATCAAATGTTTGATAACAGATTCATATTTAAATTTATAAATAATACTTAAAATATATATAACCCAATTAAAAATTGTCCAAGAATATGAACATTTTTTCAAGGAAAACATAAAAGAGCCAATAGATATATGAGAAAGTGCTCAAAATCAGCAACCATCAGGAAAATGCAAATGATTGCCACTATATCACACCACTCTTTTAAGGGTAACTATTATCAAAAAGACAAGAGATAAAAGATGCTGCTGAGGATGCAGAAGGAAAGTAAGAATAGTACAGTGTTGGTGGAAATGCAGTTTGGCTCAGTATTCAGAAAAACATCATGACATTCTTAACGAAATTAAAAACATAAATACCATATGGATAAATACCTAAAGAAGATGAAATCACCACCTCCTAAAGATATCTACACTGCCATGTTCCTTCCCTTGTTATTCACCACAGCCAAGCTAGGGAAACAGCCCGAGTATCGGTTGACAGACAAATGAATCAAGAAAATGTGTTATGTACATGTACTGTAGAATATCATTCAGCCTAAAAAAGGGAATCCTGACATGTGCCACAACATAGATGAAGCTGAGGACAAAACAGTAAGTGAAATAATGCAAACAGAGAAAGAAAAAAATTCATATGCTCTCACTTTCTATGTGAAATGCGAAACAGCAAAATCAAATAGACCAAGTCAGGTAATAGTCATTGCCAGGGGCAAGATAAAGTCATATGTAGAATGAAAAAGTTTTGAGATCTAATATACAACACGAGGATGATAACTGATCAAATCGTATTGTATTTAGGAATTTTTTAAATGAGCAAATTATGGCTGTTTTTGTCACAAAAAAGTTATTATGTGGGACGAGATGATATGTTACTCTGCTTCACTATAATGTTGTAACCATTTTGATATCTACATTTATTTCATAATATCATGTTGTAAGTCCTAAATACACATAGACATTTATTTTTAAAAATGTGAAAAAGGGCCCGGGGATGTAGCTTAGTGCTGCCACCTGCCTCGAAAGCCCAAGGTCCAGAGTTCAATCCCCAGTACCAAAAAAAAAAAGGCTGAAAAATGTGAAAATAAAAATGAAACTCTCCTCTGATGTAATCATACAGTTTTCGCCCTCTCAGCATTAGTTAGAATAATTTCATGCACAGATTTTATGATTATATTAAGAAATTTTGCTTTATTGGATACTCATAAGTGGTTAATAATACCTTATTTTATATAATTGTATAGTTTGTTTTCACTTTCTTAATATCTGAGCTTATAATTTACATTATATAGAAATTCACCATTTCTATGCTTGTTTCTTTTGTTTGCTTGTTTGGGTTTTTTTTTGGTACTGGGGATCGAACTCGGGTCCTTGTGCTTGTAAGGCAGGCTGAGAAACCACTGAGCTAAATCCCCAGCCCTCTATGCTTGTATTTTGACTTAATAAAAATATTCTCTTTTCAAAAAAATGCATTGTAGATATCTTTTTGTCCTATTCTCTGGAATAATTTGAAAAATAATTAGAATTATTAGTTCCTGGAATAGTTAATAAACTCTTCTTAAAAATCCATCTGCATTCACTGATTTTGACTGATGGGCTCTAAATTAGTCATTAAATTTGTGTAAAAGTAATAAAATCAATTCAGATTTCTATTTCTATGTTGAATAATATTAAATAATTACACTTTCCTATAAATATATTTTCTTAGTTTAAAAAATTATTTTTATAAACTTTTAATCTGTATTTTCTCAAAATTTATGTCTCTTTCATTGTTATTGTTTCTTTACTACTTTACATCTGATCATTTTTTAATCACTTCCCTATGGCTGACAGTATGCTTACTCAATGTTTTAGAAGATCCAACTCTGTATTATGTTTAGGCTTTCTATTTTATCTCTATATTGTATTACTATAAATACACATTTGATTTTATTTTTTCTTCCTTTTTGGTCTATTATGCATATAAGACATGAAAAAAAAACTACCTCTTAGTTTTGATATTTAGCTTACTAAATTTGTTCTTTTAGTGTTTAGCTTATTTATTTATTTTAATCTATATATCTATAATTTTATTTATTTAAAATGATAGTCAGGTCTTGCTATGTAGTTCAGGCTGGACTTGAACTCACTGTAGAGCCCATGCTGGCCTCAAACTCGTGCCGGTCTTCTTGCCTCAGCCTCCTGAGTGCTGGGCTTACAGGTGAGCACTACCATGCCTGGTAGTGTTTAGCTTATTAATTTTAATTTTAGAGTTAATAAAGATATCTTAGTAATTTAAATGTCATTTCTCATTCTATACTGACCACATCTTTTATGTTTCAAAATGTAAAACTTTGCATACCTAGGAATTTTGATGAGTAGATTTTAAACTAGTTCTTGTTTTGGATTATGAGCATTTATGAAAATTTAAGGAATCTCCATTACAATTTGTCATTAATTCTTTCACTATGATTCATTAAATTTATTTTTATAATTCTATTTTTATTATTGCCACTTTAATTACATTATGAAAATATATGTCTGATTCTTTTTACGTATTATAGCAATTCTTACAATTTGTATGTCTGAAAAATGTGAATATTATATCATTATACTGTTAAGTATCCTCTGTGTATTTGTAGACTTTCATACTTCTTTGTTCATTTCTCTGGTTTCTCTGGTTTTGTACTTAATTGACCTATCAGTTATTCAGAATTGTATTTAAAATAATTTTTACCAATGCCCACTGTACTTCATTAATTTTTGATTGATTTATGTTTTCAATGACATTTTATTCAAGTAAAAGATACATACAGATATTACCTGCCATAAGTACATAGCTTAATGCATATTACGATAAAAGTTAATGTCTACCTAATCATCAAGCAAATCATTGATTAAAATACTACTGGTACCACAGAAACTTATACTATTTTTTTTTTTTTTTTTTGGTACTGGGGATTGAACTCAGGATCTTACCTGTGAGGCATGCACAATGCCACTGAGCTAAGTCCTTGTCCCGACACTATTCTAAACCATAACCTCACTCCTGATTTCAGTAGATTATTTTCATGTATTTTATAAAATTCTTAGATTATACTTTTTTTGGCTTGTTATAGTTTCAAGTTTGTGACACTTTTCTATGTATCGTAGGGAAAAAATATTGGTTCATTTTCAATTTTCCACATTATTCCAACAGTATAATGGATTGACATACTATAATTTATTTGTTATTTTATTGAAGATAACAGCATTTAGCTGCTATAAACATTCACTTTATTATTTTTAGTGCAAATACATATGGATTTTTATTATGTAACTCTTTTGTTAGTTAATCGTTCATAGGTATTGAAATCTTGAAATTCATGTCTCATTTTCAGTTTATGAATGTCATTTTACCAGGCTTCATTCCCACCAAGAACGTATGAAAGTTCTAATTTTTTTTCCATTCTTATTCATACCTGTTATCACCATTTTTAAAAATTTTAGCCTCTCTAATGGATGTTTTTGATTCCTTATATGTGTTTTTTTCCTTTCCTTAATTACTAGTATTTCTTCAAATGTTTTTGGTTTCTTAAATTTCCTGTTATATGAAAGGTTTGCTCATCACACTAATTTTTCTTTTATGTTGCCTGCTCATTTGAAAGAGCTCATAATCTATTTGGGTTATTAACTTTTGTTGAATAAATGTGTTACTAATAACTGGCTCATTTTATACTGGCCTTAGTGCTGTGTTTCATGAATTAATGTCTAACTTTGCTCACCAATGTTTCATATTGTTTCAAATCAAGTATTATTATTTGTGTTTCTGTTTCTGTCTGTTAATTTGCTTGTTTTATTTATATTTCAAGTTACACTAAGTATATTTTTAAATTTTTATTTTGATGTAGTCAAACTTCTATTGTTGTACCACAATTTCCATTATGTCTGTTAATATTATGTTACAATGAACATATAGCAGTTTGGTTAAAAACTTTTAAAATATTTTTGTGTTCTTTTAAATTCTTTTTTAAAAACATTCTGAAAATCTTTTACTTGCAGTTGGAGATCTTTTCATTTTATGTGTAATTTAGTTATTAAAGAATTAGATTTTCTGTAGTTTTGAATTTTTTCTATAAAAGAAACATATTCTAATTTTTAAAAGTTTTTTGTGGGGGCTGGGGGTTTAGCTCAATGGTTTCTCCTCCTGCGCAGGCGCAAGGACCCGAGTTCAATCCCCAGTACCAAAAAAAAGAAAGTTTTTTGTAAAATAAATCTTATGACAATTATATTCATATTATTATATACTATTTTTGGATCTTGTACCTTCTTTTCTGGAATCAACTTCCAGCTCTCTGAAGCAACTATAATTGTATTGATGATACCTAATATTAGTTAATTCATTATTTCTGAAAAGTAGGCTTTTCTTCACCCTCATACCTGAATATTTCCTTTCTTAACCTCAGTGTAGATTTTAAATATAATATTTATTTTCTACCTAGAATTTGTAGCTTATATTTCATTATTTTCTATTGATGCTTTGAATTCTTATGGTACCCAAGTTCTGATCTTTCATAGACAATATAGTAATTTTCACAGATTATTTTAAAGGTGTATTTATTTATATGACTACAGTTTAGGCAGTTTTCAGAAGTACTTTGTTATGGATTTCACCTTACATAAACTGCTTAGATTTTGTTGTGCTTTTTGAATTTGAAGATTAATGACTTTTATTAGTTGGGGAAAATTCACAGTAATTTTCTCATTCATTCTCACTGATTTATTTCTCTGCCTTCTAGGTTCCTGACATTCAAATTAGAACTATGTCAAATGTTCTCACTTTTGCCATATATGCTTTATTCCTCATTTATATTTTACTTCACTTTTTTTTTTTGCACTCTTGTTTAATTTTTTAAATTAGTCACTTCTGTTTGTTAATTTTCTCTTTGTTTCTGGACAAGTTGTATTCGAGTTCAATCTCCTGAGTACTTTAGTACTTCCCCCTTCTCTTTCCTTCTTCCTCTCCCCCAGAGCCTCTTAACTGGTTGGTGTGTAGGTATGTAGATAGAATACAAATGGTGGGATTCATAAGTGGATGGCAATGTGTACACATAACTTCGAGCAGTTACATAGTACTTTTTCAAATAATTTTTGATCCTTTTGTTAGTCTTATTTCTGGGTAATATTTTTAATTTTGTAAATGTATTAAGTCCTGTATAAGAATTTCATAATCAAGGTTTCAATGATTTTCATATAAGTTAACTAGGCTCTAGTTTTTGTCTTCTAGAATTATGAGATGGCTCAATATAAGGTAACTTTTTCTAGGAAGCGTTTGTATTTCTTTCTGACAAAATCCAGAATTCACTAATCAGGAACCACTTTAACTGTTAGATTACCTTGAATTGAGCAGGTACTATAAATCCAAATGTATAGGACAAATTAATGGGGGAGAAGATCATTATATTTACCAGATTCTATGGAATAATTTTTCCCCTTCGGAACCGAGGCTGAGATGATTAATTGAACATGTTGCTTTTTGCATAAACTCCCCTCCTCCCCCACAACCTTTCTTCTCTCTTTTCCACCCTACCTTTTTACATGTTATGTAACAGAGTAAGGAGCTGGCTTCTTCTGGAAGTCTTGGATTAACACTCTTCCTATAATCTAGTCATATTATAAAAATCCACGGCTTTCAGTTTTAGAATCACCAACTGTCCTCAGGGCAACCACAGATTTGCTCACACTTAGCACAACGGCTTTCATTCCAATTTTATCTCTAGAGGATTTGTAAAGAAACTTGGTTAGTTCAGCCAGTATTTAAAAGGATTTTTCCCAGTATGAACAACTAGGGTTGATGCAGTGAGAATACTTATAATATTTATTCAACAATATTTCTACACTACAGATGTATTATTTTGTATTTGACACTTTGACATTTCCTCTGGCATTTTAGTGTAGAGAAAACATGGAGCTAAGATGAGAAATCATGCTACATCATTTTTCTTTTCTTTCCTTGTTAAAAATTGCATGTATAAAAGTTAGGAGAATTATGTAGCGAATCCCCAATTACCCACCTCCATCAAGTCTCATCTTAATGGGCAGTCTTCTTTCACTATCCCCATCTAGTTCTCTAGTTCCCAAATATTTTGAAGCAAATCCAAAATATATCACTTAATTCATGTTTACTTCATTATGTATCTATGTGAGAGAAAGATTTTTTTAAAAATACATACCCACTAGAGCATTAGGTACATTTTTTTCAAATGCGTATTATGTCTACACATGTCCTATGAGATGGACCAAATTCTACCAACAATAGGGAGCTGTCATCTGTGTAATGGAACATTTTCTCATAATTAGAACTTTTCCAAAATTATGTATGCCGCATTATGAGTTTGTAGGTTTTCTGTATTGGACTATCACATATCTGCATTATGAAAAAATTACCTGTGTGAAGATTAATTCTGTCCCTAGTCTTCAATACATCACATCCACTATCTTCACTGAACAACCTGAAATCAAACTGGTGGAAAAATCAGATTTTACATTCAAAGTGTGGATGGTGGCACTGAGGAAATCAAGAATATAGTTTCAATCAAAATTGTATTCTATCCTAAGTAGATGAAATATTCTAATTTGAATATAAATGTTAATGTAATTTACAACATTTTTTGCCATTTTAGTTCATCTGAAATATATTTGTGATTATTCACTGCCTCTGAAGGAATGTGCTTGAGTGAAGGGTAAGCGAAATGCAACTATTCTGTATTATCGTTGCTGTGATATGTACTAAATATCTGGTGTCCCAAACACCGAGTCCAGAAAAATAACCTTATTATTACTGTTACAGAAATCTCGGAAAGAAATACACAGAGATACAGAATTCGGATAAAATAATAAAATTTTTTCTCGTGAGTGGACAGGCATGCCAGAAACCAGTCTGGTCAATATGAGCGCCCTTTGTTCAGCATTTCCCTTTTTATATACTTTTTAGCCATTATCTCATCCCTAGTGGTCTTTGATATGTAAATACAATTCCAGTTCCTATTTACAAGTCACAGACACAGGATTGGCCATATACATTGTATATTCACCCTGGCATGGTAACTTTGTTAGGTTAGTGAAGTTACTGGTTAGAGTCAGATAATCTTCACCTTAAACAAGGAGTTACAGGAAAAACAAATCTTAAAAGAACACACTACTTATTTTGCTTCTACAACTACCTTAATATTCAATCTATTAAGTTATCTAAAACTTTTCCATATCATTACAAACTCCAGATGACATAGTTATGTTAGCAATTACTTCATTATTATAAAGTATTATTCTTTGTATGTGTATATACATATGTATTTACAGAACATATATACAATTATATACACACATATGGGCAGTTGTCAGATTATTTTACTGAAGACCTACACACTTTACCAATTGTATGTTTCATTCAAATTTTCCTTCCCTCTAAATGTTGAGATAGTTTCAATATCTGTGATTGTACAATACTCCCAGTCTCATTTAGGCAGTGTTAATATTTTTCATTCACAAAATATCAAATTTACCACTACATGCTATTTTTCACATACCAATGCTATCATATCATTTTTTCAAGTAATCTCCAATCCAAATCATATTGCTATTATACTCATGTATTACAACCTGTTTAAGGTCATATTTAGCCACAAAGTTTATATTTATTCATTTATTCAGGGCAATACTTTCACTTGGTAAATTTTCTGTTTTGTAGCTTTTTTTGCTTTTCTTTTTATTTAACATTTGCCTATACATTAGACTTTAAAATTGTAATTCTTTTGAGAAAATACAGTTGTTTTCTTTCTTGTATATAGGAACAAGTCCCCTGTAAGTGAATTTAAATGGCCTTTTCATAGGATAGATATTATTCTTAAATTATATTAGCCTAAGTAGTATTTTTATTAATAATAAGCCCATTTTCATCAATTATAAATTACTTTGCTAGCATAAGTAAAACTTTAACTTTCTTATTTAGACAATACAAATTTATTTCTCTGTATTTCAATTAACACAAAATGATCAATATAGATTTTGTTGAAGCAAGCAAGGGAATTTGCAAGACAAAAATAATTTCATTATTCAATCTTTTACCATATTATTAACAATTCTTTGTCATTTTCTTTACATTTACTAAGATAAAGATACCTTTATTACAACTCTGTGCATGCTATCCAAAAACACTCACAAATGTGCACTTTCATTTGATCTTCTAATTAGGCTAAAATCTTCACTGTAATATATATGTAGAAAAGCATATTGGCCTCATTACCATTAGTAATGATAATTGATTTTCCAGTGTGTATGAATTTTATGCATGTCATTCTAACTGGGCTAATGAAATGATTTTTGTTGCCAGAAACATTTCAGTCTGGCTATCTGAAGTGCAGCATTTTACATGAGCTGCCAGAAATAAAAGCATTCATTTGCACTTCTAGACAGAAAATGTGGGTGTCTGCAGACTGCCATACAGAATTAAAGAAACCTATTGGACAATAAAAATTTCTTAAGTATTTCTCCAGATGGCTGAGCTGCTGTTCCTTCACGGGGAACTGCAACACCCTACTTTAGGTGATGGTATTTCTGCTTGTGTATGAAAATTCAGGAGAAAAGTTGAGAATTCAAAGAACAGTAGCCCTCTTTGTTGATAATCAATATTTTTAGCATGGTTTTGAGGTGTAATATTTATCATACCCCTGATGATAGGAATACTTAAGTTTCTTCAAATAACTGAGTAAATACAAACTTTCTTTACAAATAGTAGCAAATATCTAATACCATGGAATGGAAGAAACATGGCAAAGAGATTCAGTGATGAACATGCTTGATATTCTGTGAAGTCAATAGTATTTTTTGTTTTAGAAAGAATGAATTGAAGACATATCTCTTGTGTTTTGTATGATGAAAATTATTTGTGTGTCAATATAGCTTTTTATAAAAAATGACTAATGATTATACAAGTGTTATTCTTAGAGACTGTTGTGTGAAATGGCAATGAATAGCTTCTGGATATATTTGATTTTATTGGTATTGTACAGATGTGTATAATTACTGCTTTGCTTTGTTTGAATAGAAGCCATCTGTTTATCTTAGGATGATTAGAACATTTAACAACTTTAATCCTTTTAAGCTGAATCTGAATTCCATTTACTTATTTATTCATTAATTTTTCCTTCCATGATATTTAAAAGACTACTATAAGGAGTCCCTGGATACTCCATCTTCAAAAACCTTGAATTGTGAAGATGAGTACTGACATGATACTTGCTAGTTTAAAATATGTTTTCCCACAAAAGGAACCACTAAATCAATTTTTCAAAAATACTTAATTTAAATAAGAATTTATTCTATATATTGAACAGATCAATTTGTTCAATGGAACCACATATTAATGGGGGATTTTATAGATTTCTTAGGTTATTGCATTTGTTGTGGCAAGCAAACAAAAAATTTGCCTGGTTTCAATCCCTTAAGATAGCAAACTACCATAATCTTCTGTTATCTGTTGATTTTTGAATTTGTTAAAAACAATGGTCTTGTTCCAGTTATCTATTGATATATAAAAAAATGGTCCATAAAGCTGAGGGCATGGTGGAGCATGTTTGTAATCCCACCACTTGGGAGGCTAAGACAGGAGGATCACAGTGAGTTTGAGGCCAGCCTGGACTACATAGCAAGACCATGTCTCAAAAAACCTAAATAAATAGTCTCCCATCTAAGTACTAAACAGTCCCGATCCTGCTTAGTTTCTGAGATCAGTTGAGATTGAGTGTGTTCAGGGTGGTCTGACCATAGATGAATTTTTTTTTAATAAAATGAAGTACTACTCAGCCATAAAGAATGAGAAACTAGAGACATTTATACCTTAAAGGATGCACATTGAGGCTATACTCATAAGTGAAATAAATAGGACACACATGTAAATACCAAATAGTTTCTCTGGTGTGAAAAACTAAAAGTTTAAATAAGGATCAAAATGTATAATTGATATTGTGAAATATGAAGAAAAGGTCTAAAGGTGTAGGGGAAGTGGGAGGGGTAGGGGAAAGGAAAGAAAGGAAAAGAAGAAATATGAGAAAAGAAAAAAAAATGGAAACAAAGTCTTTGTAAATAGGGAAGGGTGGAGGGGGTGAAGGGAGGGCAGGGGAATGGGGCAAAACTAAGAAGCAAGATACATTATGTAAAGGTACAAGAACCCAATGGTGAATTTAACTGTATTGTATACTTAAAATGTACCAATAAAGTTAATGAAAAAAAAGATTTTGCAGATCAGGGATTTGAGGAAGACGCTACTATACTGCTGAATAGTCTTTGTACTCTGAGTGGTGCCATTAGACAACATTTCTTTTTACTTAGCTAATGAATGGGTTGAGCTGTGGATCCAAATTGGTTTTACTCAGGTTCACATTTTGGTCCTTTAGAAGGAGTGATTGTGAACTTGGAGTTGTCCACTGAATCAGCTGTATTTGGCTTCCTATGGGTCCTGGGCTGCCTCAAACTCTGTTAACCTCAGAAGTTTGAATATTTTATTGTTACATCAGTCTCCAAAGCGAAACTGTATTAGCATATAAATTTGTGTTGTGGTTAAAACTTTCGTTTCATCTTTCCTAGGATACACACTTTAATTTTAACTTTAATTTACTTTTTTAATATTGTTTCAATCATGAAGTCATTGGTTAAATTCATTGTCTACATAAGTGTTTAGTGTCATTGTTTATTTATTTTCATTTTTCAATGTATTTATTTTTGTATTTTATTACTTCCTTTTATGAAAGCACAACCTTTGGTACTTCTTTTGATGAACTGAATATCTGTCTCTGAAAGGCTCTTTGTTTTGCCTTTAATAATGACTGCTAATTTAACTCAATGTTGAATCATACATTATTTTTCTTTATCATTTCAATGCTAATTTTAATGGTATTTTAGGATGTGGTTTTGATTGTTTTCATTCTTTTTTTTATTTAATTCATAAAACCATAGAAAGTTCATATATTTCTTGTTTATTTGTTTTTTAACAAGCACATTCATTGCATTAAGGTGGGTTAAACATATCTGTCTCCTCAAATATTTGTCATTTCTTTATGCTAAAAAACATTCAATCTCTGTTCTTAGAGTTTTATAAAACCTGCAATAAGATCATTATTTCTAATTACTGTCCTGTGCCATAGCACACCAGATCTTCTAACTGAAATTTAGTACCCACCATCCAACCTGGCTCAATCACCGACCCATTACTCTCATCATCTAGCACCCAATCTTATTCTTAATTTCTGTGGCATCAACTTTTTTATATACTGCATGAGAGTGAAATATTGTGGTCATTCTGTACCTGAGTCATTTCTCTTAACATAGGGATTTAGAGTTGTGTCCATGTTGTTGTAAATAACAGGATTTCTTCCTTTCTTATAGTTGAATATACATAATAGATATATGTGTGTGTGTGTGTGTGTGCATGTGTGTGAAGGATATAATACATAGGATATAATATAGTATATAATATATAGGAAAGATATTATATATATGAATAATATATATATTAAATTTTCTTTATTCACCCATCAGATATTTTTCTAGACACGATATCAGGACATCTTTTTTATATATTGTGTTATATTGTACTAGATTTTAACACATTCTCATTCTTGAGTTGTCTTCTTGTATATAGATTAGAATTCATTTATCTTCCTTAGCATTGAAATTAATTTTAATTTGAAAACTTCAGGTTTCCGTGATCCTTTGTTTTGAATCTTTTATTATATATGTAAAGAAACCTCTTAATCTAGTATTCATATTTTTAATGGAGATTTTATGTTTGACTTTTATTTTTTGTCTTACATTTACTTTCTCAGCATCAAATTATTACCATTTGGAACATTGCAATTGCTCTTGGTGATAGTAAACTAATTTTTAAAAAATTGTTTCTGCCTTTTCAGCATGAATTAATTTCTATTTCCAGGATTCCAGTATCTCTGAAGAAGTAAAACTGAAATAATTAGGAATTTATATTTCATGCTAATCTTATCTTGAGAGTCAAGTGGAATCTGTCTATCTACCTAGATTTTAAATATAAGGTTTTTTTCTTCCCCTTTTTTTTCTTTCTCATGGTTATGCTGCAGGATAGAACTTCTGGCAACTCCCAACCTGGTTCCAGGCCAAGAGAATAAGTCATAGTTTCAGTCCTGCTCCTTGTTCTCTGGTTTTCTTCTGTCTTTGATTGTCAAAGATCTCATTTCTGTTCAATTGACTTTTGCATTTTTATTTCATATTTTAGCTAGGAATTATATGATTTTGAGTAGAAATTGGTCCTTAAAAGTTACAGTATTATAATAACTGGAAGTTGAAAGCTGTTACTTATTGAAGCAACCCTTCCCAATCTTCTACAATTTATAGAGGAATTAACTGAAAAAATGCTCATGTTATGCTTTTGTTTTAATTTTGGATATCATAAGTAAACACAGTTTGTTTCCAATTTTCACCAATGTGAGTTTGAGTGACAGGTATATATTTTATGAATGTACACTCATAGCACGTATGTTTGTGTTACATAAATGTATAGGACCCAAAGCACAACCCTGAGAGAAATAACTAAATAAAAATGAGTGAAATTTTAGGAATATGGAGAAATTTTATAAAATATCATAGTTTGGATTCCATCAAGAGAAGGTGAAGAATGCTTATGCTCAGTCTAGGCACTGGACCGTGGAAGGTCCTCAGGGACATTAGAGAGTACAGAGAGTTAGCTGTAGTTCAGGACATACTTTGTTTGATAATGCTAAGTGCAAAGATAATTGCATAATTTGCATGAAATATCTAAAGAATTTATGACTTCATGAAATATAGGAATCCTCTCATCATTTAGATCTCTGAGTGCCCGCGAGCGAAACCCCTAGCAGTATATCCTGTGCTGAGTGTTTTATGTAAATCAGAAATACATTTTTCATTTTGTTTGAAACATTTTACATTTTTCATTACTCAGTAGAGAATTTAGACTGCATTAAGTAATATTTAGCTGTTGATATATTCATCATTAATATGTACAACACAACATTAAGCATTTATATAAAGTGATATTTACATTTAGTATTTTTTAAATGTCATACATAGTTATATATAATATCACCAAGACTATCAATGATTTATTCTCAATAAATTTCCATGCTTATGGATCATAAAACTCAACTAACTAAAAATGTTTTATGTTCAACTCCAACATTGTGTTTCTATGAGTTAACAGAATGAATGCAGCACCTGTAGTATATGCCTAGGTAACTGAAGGATATCTTCATAGTACTAATTTTTTTCTGTACTTTTACTTAACATCATTAGTAAAGGACTACAGCATTGATGACTCTAAAGAAGTAACAATGAGTAGACTTATAGACTATAACCAAGGCATTTTATTTTTGTTTTAGCTTTTTATGATTATTTTAAGAGTGGAATGATTGGGAGGGAAATATTTAAAAAAAAAATATTGACAAGTCTTTGTTTGTTTTGGAACCAGCATTCCACTATGTTACCCACAAAGATCTTCAACATTTGTAGTCAAGATATTCTCTTACCTCAGTCTCCTGAGTAGCTGGGATTCTAGGCATGTGCCACTGTACCCAGTTGAAAAATATTTTTGTAGTTTAGGTGTGAGACTGTTTATTTGCTCATCTGTATATTTGATTTGCACACATACAAGTATATTTGATATGCAAAATACTAGTATTTTATAAGTATTAAAATGGATTGATAGTGCTAGGAATATGAAAGCAACAAATGACAATGAACAATGCATTCAACAAAGCATCAGAACTACTTAATATTATAAAGAGGTTGTATTTTTTGTTTTTATTGCTCTTCACAACTTGTGCTTTGATGTGTATTTAACTTTTGTCACACAGCCTATTTATAGTGTTAGAAATTTATATGATAAACTTGATTAGGTTAAAACACTGAAAATTTAATTTTAACACAATATTTTCTCCAAAATTAATTTGTATCAAAGATTAAAATACAGAGTATGACAATGACTTCCATAAAAATAGGTTTCAATTTGGACATGCTGTGTAACTAAGAAGGAAAAAGGAGAGAATGTTGAACTTCCTGAAAAGAATGAATGTAGAGTAAATAAATGAGTTTATCACTAAACCAAATTAGAGTAAATCAATGATAAGTCTACAAATACAAGAGAATGGAGTATGGGACCACTAATATCTTTATGAATTTATTTTCTGGATATATGATATCTCTTATTTTATATTACATATGAGTTACCTAATCTTAATTTTAATATTTGTTTTGAAGCAATTTGCAGTTAGAAATTCCTTTGTGATTTCTTTGATTCCTATTGTGTAAATGTTTAAATAAATTTAAGACTTATAATAACATAATTTTCCCAGATTCATTGAAATATCAAATTACAATTTTAAAATTTATTGGAAATTTTTTTGATGTTTTACAGATAAAGAAGAAACTTTTCTTTTGGAGGATTAAAATATAATTTTAATACACATTGAAGACAACACAATTATAACACAGTTTGAATTATTACAAATAATTGAGCTAATGAATTCAGGAATAAATCTTAATTCTGCATATACACATTTCCTTGGAAGTTGCTTTCATTTGGGTTTTGGATAAATATATTTTATATAGGTTCATATAAATATGACATTTCATTAATTTTAAATACAGAAGCAAATAATTGCAGCTCTGGAGTTAGCATTTATATAGCTATTAATTTAAAATTTACTCATTTACATTAGTTTTAAATATTAATATTTTAAAGTACCAACTTTCCTTGCAATATTCTAGCAAAAAATTTTATATTCAGTTGTTTAGCAATATGTCTTTTATTTGTTCTAGTTATTGTTGTTTTTGTACCCGCCATTGAACTCGGGACCTTGCACTTGCCAGACAGGTGCCGGAACCACTGAGCTAAATCCCTGGGCCTTAGCAATTTGTTTTGAAAAACATTTTTTATCACTATAATACATGACTATGATATACAAACTGCAAACTTTTTTTTTCTATATTTTTTTGCCTTATACCTGAAATCAAAATGCTGGTAATCTGTTAAAGTCATGGGAGGCCAATGTACAGCTGGTACTTTTGTGTTCTGCCAGGGCAGATGTAATACATGGTTCATTTATAATTGAGAACAAAAAAGTATCTACTGATCTAGCCAATGTATAATTTTGATTTCAAACACAGTGGAATATAATAGTTATCTGTATTTTAGAATGGTCAAATGGCATTAAGCCCTGATTTATTTCCCTCAATATTATTTTCTCAGGGTACATCCATTTTCTTACAAATTACTAAAATTTATCTTGCTTTATCTTCTTTGGCATTGGAGTACTCCATTACATAGAAATACCACATTCTCTTTATCCATTCATTTGTTGATGGACAGAAAGGCAGTTTCCCAGTTTAGCCATCATGAGTTTTACTGCTATAAATATGGCCATCCATGGATCACTGATGTCTTAACTCTTTCAGGAAGATACCAGGTGTAGAATATTTAGGTCAAATGGAATTCCTACTTTTAGTTTCTGGAAGACTCCCCATAAAGATTTCCATAGTGCTTGTAGTAGTTTACATCCCTACCAACAATCTAGAAGTGTTCCATTTTCTCTGCAACCTTGGCAGCATGTGCTATTTGACTTCTTGGTGACAGGCATTCTTTCTGGAGTAAGATGGAAGCTTAGTGTTGTTTTAATTTTCATTCCTGTAATTACCAGAGATGATGAACATTTTTTTCATTTATTTATTTATTCATACTTGTACTTCAAGAATGTCTATTCATTGCAGTTACCCATTATTTCTTTTTTTTATTTTGGGCAGTCTAATATTTTGAGTTCTTTATACATTCTGTATATTAGTCCTCTCTCTGAAGAGTGACTAGCAAAATATTTTTCCATTTTGTATGTTGTCTCTTGCCTCTCTTAGCTGTTTTCATGCTGAACAGAAAATTTTTAATTTTATACAAACCCCATTTGTTTAATCTTGATGATATTGCATGTGGAATTGGGATTCTAAAATTTTAGCAAATGTACAGAATCAAAACATCTTTGGAATATCAGCAAAACATTAAAATAAAATCAGAATGTGACAATAAAATAGCCAATCTTCTATATACTCAATACTAAATTTATATACAGCAAACACAGAAATGTATGCCATTTTACTCACATTTTTACTGCATGTAAGGTATATAACATGATGTTGTTTATAGTGAAATGATTATTGTTGGTAAATATATTATGGTATTCTACATTAAATAGTTGTCTCTTTTTTACATAATCAATTATACCTTGTTAATTAAACTTAAATCTTATAACCAAACATTGTATTCTTTAAAATTTCAGGTACTCAGTGAAATAAACTGATGTGTTGAAAATTTTATTATAACATTATGCTGATGCGATGGGGCTAAAAATAGCTAGAAAATTCATTTGTTGTAAAAATATAAAATATATATATAGTACTAATGAAACTTAATGCAGAAGTTTACCTTCTAATATGGAAAGCTAATCTTTGCCCATACTCCAAAATTATAATTTTGGAGAAATTTAACTATTTGTACCTTCTAGAAGTCATTCTGCTCTTTTAATTTGCGATTTATTCATATATTTTGGAAATTGTAAAAATTCTGGATAATGTCGACATCAGAAATTACATTGTATTTGTTAACATTATATTTACATTTATCTACAGACTTTTGACAGACAGAAGTAAACCGTAGTAGTGCTAAAATCAGATGTCAATCAGCTATACTATGCAGATAGAGCATACCTAATAACTTTGGAAAAATACAACTGACTTCTATATTTCCTTTAGTCAATAAATAGGACAAGGAAACACCCTCCTAGTATACACACATGATACTGAACATGGGGTATCAATCAAACTTTAAGTGATAAGTTGTCGACTCTGTGTTTCCAGTTGCTTCATTGTCTATGTTTTAGCTCTACAGTTACTTCATACGTAGTGGTAACTAGAACTTAATATGAGAGGTCCCAGAAGGCTTTAGTGTGAATAGTTCTATAATGATATAACTCATATTATATCCAAATATTTTACAATAATTGTAAGTTTTAGAGTCCTTTTCTATGACCTACTAGGCATGCATCTTGGTTTACTTCCAAGAATGTGAATTTCCATAATAAAGTAGCAGACATCAATACCATTTACCAATATTTAAGGCATCATTTCATTTCAATAAATTGATAAGCAATTAGATTTCTTTGTATCTTTTGCTTAGATGGGACAAAATTCTTTCAGAAATTATAAAAAGACAGAACAGCAACCTCTCCCAATACAAATTTCAGTACCTTAAAGACTTCATGACAATCTCCGAAAACCAGGGGCTAATTGTGATTAGAGTCATCCATTTCTGAGTATCCATATTTTCAAAAATGAGTATGTACTTTCCTTCCACAAGTCTACTCATTGCCTACAGTGTTACTCCCTAAAATTTCTCTGTCTGTTTTCTTTCATTACTTAAATATGGGTGTTGGTATTCTGTTGCTTCCACTGCCTCCTGAGAAATGTCCAAAGTTAAAGAAAATAGTTACAAGATCCTGTGTTTCTAGGAAACAAGAGGTTACACCAAAATAGCGTTAAATTCTTCATAGGCACGTAGTTTCACAATCAATGAATTTTCATTATTACATTCCACACTCATAAGGAATTTTTCTCATCTTAGCAACTACATGAAGCCATCATTGTCCATATTTTCTGCCTCTATCAAACTTTATTTCAGCCTCTGCCCTTTTCTTTTCTGGTTTGCTAATATTCCTTTGGTATTTTTACCTTTTTCTCTAGTAACAAAGTTCTAAAAACAATGCACTGATTTTTTTCTAACTTTGAGTTCATAAAAATATTAATAGACTCCACTGAATATGAAAGTAAGATTATGCCATTTTTATACATTGTTTGGCACTGTTACCTGTGATTTCCATCTGGCATGCGGCTACCCCTCAAATATTTCACTGCCCAGCACAACAGCGTGTTGTATAAAAGGATAGTGTGATATTCTTGGATGGGCAGAAAATAGGAATAGAGAAAAGGGACAGGATAAGATGAATTATTATAAATGAATATTTTTTAAATTTCAATTCTCAAATTATATATGACTCTTACAACATATACACATCAGTACTATATTATATATATATATCATTACCAGTATTACAAATGTATTAAATTATAGTTATTAATTGAATTCCCTTATAGTGTAGTCATAAATGATTTTTTTGCCTAATTAATGAATTTTCAAAACATTAATTAGATAGAAAATTAACTAATCTCTGTTATTCCTCCCAGCCCATTTCCCTGTTCAATTTTAAGGAGTCTATGTCTTAGGTGATTAATAGAGAATGTTGATTGGAATGATTTGTTTAATACATGATAGTACTTTTTTATATATTAAGTGATTCTATGAATAAGACTTTAAAATGTTTTTATGTATGTTTATGATTTTCAATGATTACATCTTTCAGATAAAAGGGTCTTTCTATAATATGTTCTAATGTTTGTGCTCTTATTTTTCCTGCTCCTAACAAACTAAATATTAACTACATTTTTCATTTTCTCACAGTGTTGCTATGAAAAGATTCTTAACCACCTGTTGTGTTCAGGGGTTTCAGTTGGTTCTAGTTAATCACTTTCCCAGAAGCAGCTTTTCTTCTTTAGTTCAATTCCAGTCAAAGATGAGTCTTAGAAACCATCTGGTGCTCATGCAATTTATATTTGCAGAGCCCAAATGGATATCAAGAGTCGGAAAGCAGCACAGACAGATGGAGTTGGGAGGTCAGTAACTGACCATGTCTCAATCTGCAGACTGTCCTGGAGAAGGAGGATTCTTTCCAATTGTTCAGACCTCCTTCATTCTACATCAGTTACCATGTGCTTCTTAAACATAGAGAATTTAACCTATTCCTGTAGGACTATGTTTTGCTTTAAGATTTACAAGGGTTCCAACTGTGCTCAGGTGATCTTTTTTCCTTGGATTTGCCAAGCCAGGGTGCCAGAGTTGGAAATCCTCAGGCCAGACTGCACCACACTGCCAAATGGCACAGTGTTGGACTACTCTGTGTGTGTGTGTGTGTGTGTGTGTGTGTGTGTTAAGGATTGAACTGACCATGTACATTATCCATTCTCGGCAAGTGCTCTACCCCGAGTCACACCCTCAGCCTGGCACATAGTTTTCAGTGAGTGTTATTGCTGTCATTACCATGGCCTGTCCACACCTCCTGACTCTCAAGAGATCAATCAGCCTGGGCTTGAAATAGCCCCAGGTTGAGATAGCATGAGCTTGAAAATAGAATCTATTGTGAGTCAGATCTTGAGAAGTGATATTCTTTGGGAGGATGAGGAGAAATTGCAACATGAACAGGAGCAGGTAGAATAGTAGAAGGCCCTGGTAATGGATAAAGACTTGGAGTTCATAAGTACAGGAGGAAGGGCCACCTTGGTGTCAAGGATGGTCTGGGGAATGCATCCAATTTTGAAGTCCCCTTTTTTTAGCAGCCAGTAGAGGTCATGTAAAATAGAATGCAATTGTGGTTTCAATTTGCATTTCTCTTAGGACTGATCAATATAAATAGAGTTTTTTATGTTTCCTAGCAATTTGGATATCACTTGGAAAAAAAAGTCTTTGGTTTTAAATATTAATATATTTTACTTGTTATTTGTTTATTTTGGATAGTTTTTTACTGTAGAAATTAATTGCAAATACTTATAAAATACACAGATTTATTTAACTCTGTGAAAGATTGATCTGAAGTGTCATGTAACTTGATTTGTCATACTCTTCTACAGTTAGTGCTTTATATATTATGAGTGCAAAATACTTTCCTCTTTTAAATGTTTTCTTATGTTAACTTATAGATGCTTTATGATTTTACTGCTTTATTGAGATCCATAATTGAAATAGAATTAACACTTGTATGCAGTATAAAGAGTCAGGACTCAAGGTTCCATTTGATGTCACAAAAACAACTGAAATAACACAACTTATTCAAAAAGTATAATTTTTCAATATTTACCATCCTCATCATAATTCCAATGTTTCTATATATGTGTCTAATTCTGAACCTTTTATTCTGTCTCATCATTTTCACATTTTTATCTTTGGGTCAATAAGCAATGCATATATTACAATTGCTTCATTAAAATTTTTAGTGTTGCTTCATGTATTTTTTTACAAATATTAAAGAATCAGCTCAAAGTAACTTTTTTAGAAATCATAGTTTCAAAATTCACAATTAAATCACATCATCTATAATTACTGAGATAATGTGTTTTATTAGAATTGTATATTTTATTATTGTTATAATTTGCATCAGAGAGGACCTTTGGCTTAACAGATGTGGATAGTGGTGATTGTGGTAATATTTGCATTGTTTCCAATCTCAGTAGATGCTCCACATTAACTATGATATTTGCTACAGGAATTCTTGTAATACTATATGAGACAAATAAAGTCTTATTTGCGTAATTTTTAAGTATTCATCATATGTTGAATTTCATGATTTGTTTTGGAATTTACTGAAATAATTGTAACTTTAAAAAAAGTCAGATATCTTCAAATATTAAACCAACTTTTCTAGTGTGGTTGAATACAATATATGTTGCAGATTAAATTTGATAATATTTTATTTAGAATATTTGCAATAGTATTTCATGATATTTCTGTATATTTTCATTTTTAGCTAAATGTGTAATATTTCATGAAATAAAAAGTTTTATAATATTCATATCATTATCTGTGAAGTCCTTGACATTACAGTGATATCTTGCTTTTCATTTCTGAATTTGAAGAATTGTGATTTCCCTATTTTTTCCATAGTCTTTCCTGATTATTATTGATTTGGTCACTCTAGTGAGAGAAGTAATTTGTGCTGCTGATTTTCTTCATATTTAATTCTCATATTAATTTGTATACTTGTATATATTTTATTTATATTCTAATTTCATTTAACTTGCTATTATTTTTCTTATTTCAGAGAAGATACCTTGTTAATTAACTTCAGACTTTTTCAGTATGCATTTAGGATATCTATTGGGCATATATATCTTTATGTATGCATTCATACATCTTTTAATATGAACATGCACACACACACACACACACTTTTTCAGTGCAAAATTTAGCTACAATGCAGAGGTTCTGACAAATTATATTTTAACACATATTCAAAATGTTTCTTTATTATGTTGCTAATGAAGTTTTAGATGTAGATATTTTAATTTCAAAAAAGACAGAGATTCACTTTTTTAGTTATCTTCCAAATAGCAATTCTAGATTAATTTTACTTTGGTCACAACACCGCCTAGATCTCTGTTAAAATTCTTCAGCTCATATTTTAAATTTATTGACATTACCCACAGTTATTTAAAAATATTTATCTTATATATCTAATATCTAGATACCTATAATCTGAACTTATTCTTCCATTTTCCTTTTCTAATCTTATTTTTAAGTTGGTGAGGAATATTTTGTATTAAAGTTTCTTCAGATAATTTGAAGCTCCACATTATATTTTCTTCATACACACAGATAATTTACCAAAAGATATTATCGTAGTTAAGATAGCTTAGATCAAAGAAAACCTGTATTGATGTGGAGGTATATTTTACACTTGATCTTAGCCAAAAGGCCAAGAAGCAATGTGGAGGTTATATCTTAAAACATGTGAGGGATGGACCATTTTATTTTTAGTTTTATAATGTAGTTACATAGATATTGCAAATAAAAGCTTTTGATATGTAGAAAAATCAAATTTGCCAGACTTGATGTCCCAATTTTGTCTCCTAGAACTTGTGACTTCCAAACATATTGTTTAGTTTCATGGCTTCTCAGATGCTACTTCATAGACAAATATCTCAAAGAAAAAAAGAAGAAGATGATGATATCAATCATCAGGTCACATTTCTCAGTAATGTCAGGTTCCTCAACTCATTTCTGCCCTGGAAACTTTCAAAAATCATATTTATATGGATTTTGTCATTTAATCATTTATGGAGGTTTGATTACCAGAAACGGCAAATTTTGACCACTAATGACAGTAAAATTCTTATGTAAGTATTTAGGTTACTAAATAAATAAATACAAATGTAATTCGTGTATACTTAGACAATAAAATAGATCTCATTTTAAGATTGCTATTGAAACATAATTTATTTCTCTTATTAATTTGAAACTCTCCAAAAAACAAATATAAATCTCTAGTTAACTGAGACAAAAATAGAACAATACTAAGTATTGACTAATAATTGTTATATGAGCTTAACATAAAAATAAGATTTATTGAATGTTTACTACAGGCCAGTCACTGAGTTATAACCTCTGTATTAATTTTTCTCCCAACCTGATAAAAAAAACCTGTATTTCAGGTTGCCAGCTGATTTTTAGGCAGGTTAATTACCCTGTAAAATATTAATCTTCTAGTAAGTAGTAGAGATAGTTCTCACAGATAGATCTAGCTCTAGAATACAGGAATTTAACTTTTCTATTATTTTGGTTCAACTGAAAAATTTGGAAATTATTTAAAAATATAAAAATATTCAATTCATTAATTGAGTCCTGTTAATGATTTTCAAGTGAGTGAATATTATTTGCAAGTCACTCATTTTAAACTTCTTATGACCCAGAATGTTAGGTATTATAAATTACAATGTAGAGTCAAGAAATGTTCACAATCATATTTCTGAGTGCTACTCCAGATTTGCTAAATAGGGTATTTGATTTTTTAAGGACAGTTAAATTATATATACATTCAAATTTAAGGAGTGGTGCACATGAAAAGTATTTCTATTATCAAAATTTTTTCATTCTATAGACTTTTCCTTGAAATTAAGCTATATAAAACAGGCAGAGACAATTCCTTAGATGACTACTATGAAACTGAGTCAGCTCCTATAGATTTTATGATTACCAATAATTAGGTGTTTTATTTTTGCTTTTGTTTTCTCTTTTTTCCAATACTGGGATTCAATACAGGGATTCAGGAACATTCTACCACACAAGCACATCTCCACTCTTTGGTTATTTATTTTTATTTTAAGACCTGCCCAGGGTAACCTTGATTTATAATTCTCTTGCCTCAGGCTCTCCAATAGCTGGTGAGGTCACAGGCATAAACTACCAGGACGGGCCCATGAAATGTTAAAAGTAGTGGCTCAATCAGAAGACTTAACCAAATAAAGCCTTCTGTTTTTAATCTGTATATATGATAATTAACTTTATAAGATATATACATGAATCTAATGCTGGAAAACTGAAGGGAGGGTGGAAGGAAGGGTAAAAAAAGAATTGAAATATGTTATTTATATATTATTTATATATACCAGTTCCCCACAGTGAATATAATCATTATGTACTGGAAACATGTGCTAATACAAGTCAAAAAATAAAACAACATAAAAATTCTGCCTCTAAGAATAAGCTATCCATTTTATCACAAGTGTTTCATCAAACTCTATGAATTTTTTTTTTTTTTTTTTTTTGGTACTGGGTATAGAACTAGGGTTCTTGAGCTTGCACAGCAGGTGGCGAAACCACTGAGCTAAATCCCCAGCCCAAACTCTATGAATTTTAACTGGATCAGAATAGTTGCTTAAAATCTTTGAGTTCAAGTTTATCAAACCTTGTGTACCATGAATCAACAAAAGATCTAAAATTCAAGTATTTTGGTGGAAAAATTTTACTGGAGACAGCCAATAGATGACCTAAACTTTCCTTAAGTGTAATTATTACAGAGTAAAACTATAAAGTAGGGCAAGATTTAGAACAGACACCCAGAGACCACTTGAATTTACAAAATGGATTTCAATCAGTTAGGCATATGAATACTATCAATATGCTTTAGTGCTAATATGCAAATTTTTTGTTTAGATTGATGTGTTCCCTTATCTTAAAATTGCAAAACGGATTTTCAATTTTGTTTTTCCTACTGGGAAATTCACTCTGGTGTGAGAGAAACTTACTTTATAAATTTAATAATAGAGGAAAGTTTTACAAACTTTTCTCATTAAAAGATAAATTTCAATATCTTGCTATTGCAAGCCTTTCAAAAGTTTAGGTAAATGATCATGTTTTAAATTCAAAAAAGTTCCAATTTATTATAGGAATTAATCTTGACCTAAAATTCTACCATTAGCTCCAATGATGGTGTATCCATACACTAGTTAGACAATGTTTATAGATGTTCTGTGAAACTTAGATTGTCTCCTGCATTGTCACTTTTATATTTGACTAGTTCATAACCAAGTTTAGCATATGCATGTATATATGTACCACTGTCACATTTCCAAGTGATTAACAGACAAAATGTTAAATGCTGTGTAAGTAAAATAGTGAATTCTAATGAAAAGACATACAAAAGTTAACCTTAGACTGTGCTGAGAACAATTTCAGTTACTTTCAACTGTCTTCCTTGCTCATATATCTCAGAGATCACCCCCAAAGATTTATACTTCCCTGCTTAAATGTGCTAAAATTTTAGAACTCAAGTATCTATTCATAGTGAAGTATTAATCCTGAAATTCACTAAATCAAAACACTCCAAAAGCAATACATTTGTAATAAGCAGCTATTAGAGAATTTCTGGATTAAGACAGCTTGAATATAGCTTCATTCCAAGATCTTTGGATGGTTATGATAAGACACTTCCAAGTTTGTGCTTGCCTTCTTTCCCTTCTCTTATCCTCCTATATCATTTTTCTTGTGTTATTTCTAGACAGTTGATTGCAAAAATTACCACCACAGATATTTTTCCTCTCTGTACTCTTTCTCTCCTTAAGCTTTTCAGCATGTCTGGTGAACGATTCTCAGTCAATTATAATAGGTGCCATATTTCTCTGTCATATTTCTCAAGTGTTTATTTTATGTTAGTCCCTACCTGACAGTACACAGAGGAATCTTCAGCCACAACAATTAAGTATAAAGACAAATTTTTCTAGAACTCCAGAGGAACACAGGAAGCAATACAGATCCTGATGAAATCATTTTTTAAAAACCAGATAAAATCATTAGCTCAACTCCATTTAGGATTCTAATCTGTATTCTACAATAAAACAAAGAAACTCAGTTATCAATTTTTACCAATCTTCATTTTTGGCCTCTTTTTTTATATACATTATAACTCTATCATTTTCCAGGTTTAGAAGATGCTAATATGCTTCTTCATCAAAATATGATTATGAATCATTTGGCATATCTTGCCTTTTCAGATTTTAGACAAATCCTCTAGCAGTTTTTATGTTATTAAGAGAAAATATAGTGATTCTATAATGGGATTCACTAATTTATATATTTATTTTAATATTTATATATTTATTCAAAAACTCCTTCTAGTCTAGAGTAAAACGTGATATATAAGTCCTATCTAATTATTAATCAATTATCAAATTAAAAATTCAACTAATGATCAAAAAATGAGTCTATGCAATATAAATTAGATATTTATGCCAATTAAAATAAAATAAAGTAAAACTGGATAAAAAAGAGAAGTTTCCAAAAGATCCCTAATAAGTATTTGATTGTATAAATATTTCTTGCTTATTTGCTATATAATGTAGAGGTACCTAAATATTACATTTCCAATAATCATAGTCAATCATTCAACATGGTGTGTCATGAAAAGATTGAGCCTTCATAGTCAATTTGGCTCCTCTGGGATAAATATTTGACTCAAAGAAAGACTGAGATTTGTATGAGGAAAGTAGAAAAATTCTTATTAACTAGTAGAGATGGTATCAGATGAATATACTGTGCTGGTATAGAAGTTTGATATCTGTTTATCCAGGAAATTACTCAGAAATGAACAAAGCATACATATTTATTATTCAATGCAGAAGATTATAAGTTCCTACATTGTTTTACAAACTGGAGGGGACAGGGAAAGGGGACATTACTAGAACCTCTGCAGTAAGTCCTAGTCTCCTGCGAGCCACAATAGCACAAGGCGAATTAACTTATTAGACAGAAAAGATAGAACAAATGAGACTTAGAGAAGAAGCTGAGGTTTGGGCCTGATGAATGCTGTTCTGAGTGGCAAAGATGAAAGCCTGGAGCTTGCCACACCTTTATTCAGTACATCAGGAGAAACAAATGTAACAGATGACTCAGGGCAGGGAGTTCAGTACACCAGAGAGTAATGAATGGAAAAGGTCACTCAGGGCAGAGAGTTCTGTACATTGGGAGAGAAACAAATGTAAAAGGTGACTCAGAGGGCATTGAGGGCAGTGGCAGTGGTGGTGGTGGCAGCAGCAGCTAGCAAAGAGCCTAGAACAATGAGAAACTATGCAGATGGAGATTTTGTTTCTCCCAGGATGTCCAGCTGGTGTAATCTTGTCCAGGAGCATCATAGCATCACCCGACCATTCAGGTTTTAGCTGTGACCAGAGGCCAAAATGGAATTATGTCTCAACATACCATGGCTGGCTCATAAGCAGGTGAACTAGGCCTAATCAAGTGATTTTTCCCCCAAAATTATGTAGAATTGTTCCCAACGACAGACAAGACAGATTATTGAAATTGTTTTCCTTAATGACTGTGCCAATCTGTTTTAGAGTGTAATATTATCCCTGATGCTTTTAAGCCAGTTTATCCAAGGGAAACATAAATGAAAACAAATAAAAAACTAAAATGAAGCAGGACACATTTCATTGTCCACAGACTCATTTATAAATACCCCTTTGACTTTTTAAACCCAGTTTTATGTAAATGATTAATGTATCTCATATATGAATAGATTCAACTGTAGTTTTCCTGAAAAAATGTTTCACTTCATTCATAAAGTATAATAGGTTAGACAGAATAAAACAGTACTTACCACTTATAACTACCTAACTGGAAGAATCAAAATGCAATGGAGAGAAATAAATTTCAAGCTTATCAGGTATCATAAATCACAAGATTTAGAGAAATTTACCAACACTACTTATGGATTCTGCCAGAGGATCTCTGGAAGAAAATGCCCTCATAAATATCAATTAATGTAGTTATGATATAATTTAATATGTTCCCCAAAAAAGGCTTTGTTGCCAGCTAATGGTATCTTTGGAAAATAATTGCTTTAAACTCATCAAGGGGATTGATCTACTAGTGAGATTATAATGTAATGACATTATCTGGAGATGACAGAATCAGGAGGTGGGGTCTAGTGGAATAGAGTGGATTATAGGGTCAAGGTTGTGGTGACTGTATTTGGCTTCCAGCTTCTTCCTCTCTAGTTCTTCCCCTTACCTTCTGCTTGTGTTTCAAATTCTCCCGTCACACTCTATATCTTTTCTTCTGAATTTCTACTTTATATATAAAAGTCTGCCAGCTAATCTCCCTAATTGTCAAGAAAATCTATAAAATCCAAATATATATTTAGCTTGAAAATTATATAGAAGTAATTCTTCATTAAGTTTACCTAAGTGCGGCCAAATTTATAGCCATGAACCAATCTCTTCTCAGAGGATACTCATATCATCAATTTATATTTCTCTCTCTCTTTTCTAGTCCAGGTCTTATTTAGATTCCAATACGTAATGAATGCCACTTCATCACTCATTAAACTTAAATAATGCCTCTCCCTTTTATACTATTGTAGTACTTTGTGACTTTTTAAAACCAGATAATGCTTTGTGTGAAAACGTAGAGCAAGTAAGATTTAATGGTACAAACTTTTAATCCTCTGTGATCTTGAACTTAGCCATCTGAACATCAGTTTCTTATACTTCTAATAAGGCATATAGCCTGTTGAATTAAGATTATGACAAAGATACATTATACAATATGTATAACAGTCTAAAATATCATAAGAATGGAATAAATTACTTTTTTCTTCCATTAACCTGACAACCAGGAGACTCAATTCTGGTTTTTATTTTGTCATACCTATGAAAATCTGACAGTCATATTTATTTTATACACCTCAATTCCACATATTTATACATTCAATCAGTATTTAATGGATGTCTACAATGTACAAAGCACTGTGCAAGCATCTAGGGAAATAGTTATATTCATGTGAAAGAGAGAAAATTGCACAGCAATTTTCATTGGACTGGTCTTTGAGTTGACTAGAATGAGTCCAGATGAATTATGGGAGAATAACAAAATGTAGACCAATTTACAAATATAAAATAAAAGAATTAAAGTAGCTGGCTGAAATTCTGCATCATTTTTATGGATATACTGGTTTGTTAGTAATAGTTCATTCTAACAACTGATCAAATAAAGAAATTCAATCATAAATTGGACATTAAAAAAATCTCAATACTAATTCTTGCATCTAAAGTTAATATCTTTTGTGCTCACTCATAAAAAGTATGAAATTGTCTATAATGAATAATGACTTCCAAAACATCACTACCATCTACATAATGACAAGTTTAATTAGGTGGTTCTTTAAGGTATCTTTCAAATAAGCAAGTGACAAGTGCATTATGAGAGTTTAAAAACTGCAATTGTTGAATCAGTCTTTGACCTTAGTAAATTACTTTCTCTTCTGTGATTCATTTTTCTGTCATTAAAAGGAAGAGGTTGGGCTAGATAATTTCTTGGGCCTATTCAGCTCAAAATATATTTAATACATTTCATATAATTAACTACCAAAATTGCTAGCCCACATTAACATGTATTCAGTGAAAACCAGGCCTAGCAGCATTGGATCAAGCTTCTATTTTCAAACAATTTTGTATACATATTTCTTCCAAACAAATTTAATTCAAATAACAGAGGAGCAGATGAGTGTAGAGAGAAGCAGGGCTAATATGGTTGATTGCAGGTGGATTGGGGCTTCCAGAACTAAGGTTTTCCTACAGCCTACACTTCTGCACAGCTACCTCTGAGCTAATTATACTGAACATCAGGGCTCCAGCAAACAAATTTGAAAGAACTATCATAATGAAAGCACCACACAGACATTGCATTCTGACATTGCTATGTTCAAATATTGATCTTAATACTCATCAGTTGTGCAGAGGCAGATTCAAGTGTGGTAGTAACTCAATGTTATAAATAAAAAATATGCTTAGCACTTTTCTTGGTTTGGATAAGAGAGGAATCCTAAGATTACTAAAAAACTGATGATAATTTACTCGCTATATCTTAATCTCACTCTCTTCAGCTCTTAAGGGAATAAAATGACTCGAGGGTGGGTATGAAAGTTAATTTAGATAGCATTGGAAGTGTATCTAGCAAAGGTGTAGTGGATACAAAAAATGTTTATTACCTATACTATATTCCCTTCAACATTATATTTAAAAATTGTCCTAACATTCAAGATTATTGGAATGAGATATTTCAGCATTAAATTCCACTGAAATAAAAGATGGTAGAGTTTTTAAGCACTGTTGTGGGCTCATGGAACAATATTGCAACACATGACTGAGTAGGTTAGTCATATGATCACTCATCAGTGTTTGCTAATTGTCACACTATAGTTAGGATTCTACCCTTCCACTGAGACTAGGACATGGGTGTGTTAAAGTTTTCTATTGAATAACCTAAAATTGTGAGTATAATATATTTTTGTTGTCTGATACCAGCAAAATACCATTAGAAAAATCATGGACATCGAGGGCATGGAAAATTTGTAAGTCCTTTAAAATATCTTATATTTAGTACATAATGTTTTATCAGTATAAATGTTACCTAAATGACATTTAAATTATATATTATTATTTTGTAGTTTTCATGCAACCAAACACATCAAATCTAATCATACCTCTATTTTTACAGAATGAAAAAGAATTTTTTTCCGATTTTGCAGGAATTTCTTGTGGGAAATTCCAGCCAATTTGAGATTGAGGATTTACTTAAGATTTGATTTTAGGTAAGTAGAAATATCAAAAATTAGCAAAATGTCAAAAGTTTTGGACCTTGGCCAAAAGGATTATAAATACACTAAGAAGAAACACTTGTTTCTATTTTACAACAGTGTTAATAAAAGATTATAAGACATATAAGGGAGGTAGCATTATTGAAAAAAACAAAAAACCAACAAATTTATGCATTTAAAAACAAAGACTTGATTTACTAATACAAGCAAAGTAAAACCAACTAAAGCATAGGAAATTATCTTGATATGACACAATATCTGTTTATGTCTCTGTATAGTTACTTTTCTCATTGTTAAGACAAAATACCTGACACCCAAAGTTAAAGGAGAAAAGGCTTATTTAGCTCACACTTTGTAGAGGTTTTAGTCCATAATCAGCTGGCTTCAAGTCATGGTGGCTTGCCAGTCAGGCATCACAGAGGAGATACAGTTCATGACAGGCAGGAGGTAACAAAGCAAGCAAGGGACAACCATAGCTTGTTCTAGCCCTCATATTTTATCCAGGCCACTTAGGGCAGGTAGCACTCACATCCTTAATCCCAGTGCCCTTGATCCTAGCACTGCACCATGAATCAAACCCAACTTCATACACTTTAGATCCAGCCACCTCTGAATAGTTCCACCTGTGACTGTATGAGGCTTTGGAAGGACACCAAGACACAAGCCATAACAGTTTCCTAGATGAATAACTCAAAGGGTAAATAAGAGAAAAAATAAAATGTTACAGTATCTCATTAAGGTAGAACAAAAATACAAAAAGTTTTATCATTTTAACAAGAAAACCAAACTCAAGTGTTGTGTGAATACTCACTATGGATCATAGACTCTAAATATCATAAAAATAATAAATAAATGTGTACAGATTTAACTAGCTTTGGAACACAACATGAAATTTTATTTACAGTAAAACTTCTAAGATTATCCATTTTCTTAGGTCTTATGAACACTCTGCTTCATATTTAGGAATGACTAATTTTGATTTGGAACAAAATTACCATTTCCTTAACAAACAATACATTGTAACAATTCATACTTTTCCTTAATAAAAAAAATTCTTACATGTGTTGTATACTTTGCAAATAATCAAAGTTGTTAGGGCCAAGGATTTAGCTCAGTGGTTCCGTTGCTTGCCTTGAAAGCACAAGGACCCGAGTTCAATCCCTGGTACCAAAAAAAAAAAAAAGTTGTTTCCCCTATCACTGTTACTACTAGTTTTACAATTGTTAAGCAGTAAAATATTTTGCAGAAAACATTAGAAAGAGATACTATGGATTGTTACATCAGCTTCCTATTGTAGATTGATAAAGTATGAGTACAGTTTCTCATAATTTTCATAGACATATTATTTCTTAAAGTATAATTTCTCACTGCCAATAAGCAGAAATACTCTGCACTGCTGTTAACCCTGAAGAATGGACTATTGCACAATAGTCACCAATTCAGGGGAGGAATCTAAATAATTCAATTTCTGCCAATATCCTGAGATCTGGCAGCAATTCTTTCACAACCCCAGCTGCCAGAGGATTTTCAAGCACCAAACTGCCAGATATGAGCCCAGTGAGGGAGAATATTTCTGCAATGAGCACAGTATTTCTAATAAATTTATTTCTCACAGGCAGCACAAATCAACAGAAGTCTAGGATCCATAGTGAGTCCATCCCCAATTCTCAGAGGAGCCACTCAATGCAAATAGTCTCATACGTGTATGTCAGCCCTCATACATCAGCCAAAGGACCACTTGTGTTAGTTAATCTTTTTTTTGTTGTTGTTTTTAAATGTAGACACCTTAAAAGTTTATTTATGGCCTTTCAATTATAATAAACAACAATAAGATTTATAACTCAATGAAGGTAAGATTAAATGTTCCCTACTTAAGATCACTTTCAGAAAATCTAAACTGCTTAAAATTTAAGAATTTCACCCTGAGAATGTAGATAATGGTAATAAGTGAGTCGTTAAATTTTTATGCTATATCTTTCAGTAGGTACAAGATTCTGCTAAACAAAAGTGTATTAAAACAGATTGTTGATTCATTGACATGGAAATGAATTTTTCCTCTAAATTTTAAGTACTCTAGTTATTCAACATTAATCATTTTTTTATTAAATTCTTTTATTGGTACATTGTAGGTACACAACACAATTACATTTCTCACTGGGAACTGTACATTTACATAATGCATCTTGGTTCTTATTTTTTCCCCATTCCTAGCCCTCCCTTCACACCCTCCACTCTTCTCTATTTACAAAGACTTTATTTCCATTTTTTCCATTTCTCATCATTTTTCCTTTCTCTTCTTTCCTTTCCCCTGCCCCTCCCACTACCCCTACCCCTTTGGACCTTTTCTTCCTATTTTACATTATCGATTATTCATTCTAATCATTGGTACATTTTAGATATACAATAAAATGACATTCATCATTGGAAAACTGCACCTTTACATAGCCTCTCTTGGATCTTATTTTTCACCCTTGCCCAGCCCTCCCTTCAACCCCTCCAGTCCTCCCTATTTACGAAGATTTTGTTCCTATTTTTCCATTTTCTCATATTAATCCCATTCCCTTCTATCCTTTCCCCTAGCCCTCCCACTTACTTCTCCTTTGCCCTTTTGTTACTATTTCACATTACCTATTATATATTTAGTCCTTAATTACACTTTCAGTTTCTCACACCAGAGAAACTATTCCGTATTTATACATGTGTGTCCTATTTATTTCACTTAAGAGTATCACCTCAATGTGCATCCACTTAGCTATAAATGTCTCTAATTTCTCATTTTTTATGGCTGAGTAGTATTCCATTTTATAAAAAAAACACATTTTCTTTATCCAGTCTCCAGTTGATGGGCATTTGGGCTCTTTCCAAGTTTTAGCTATTACAAACTGTGTTGCTATGAACATGAGTGCACATATATCACTGTGGTATGATTCCTTTAATTCCTTGGGGGAATATCCCCAGCAGTGGAAAAGTGGGGTCAGATGGGACTTCCAGTCCTAATTCTTTGAGGTATCTCCATACTGATTTCCACAGTGTTTGCACCAGTCTACACTCACACCAGCAGTGGAGCAGGGTTCCTCTTTCCCCACAGCCCCACCAGCATTTGTTATTGGTTGATTTCATGATAGCAGCTATTCTTTCTGGAGTGAAGTGGAATCTCAGCATTTCATTTGCATCTCTCAAATGACCAGTGATGTTGAACATTTTTTCATGTATTTATTTGCTATTTCTACTTCTTTGTCTGAGAAATGTCTGTTCATTTCAGATGCCCATTTTCAGATTTGGTCATTAAATTTGGAAGGTCTGATCTTTTTAAATTCTTTATAGATTTGAGATAGTAGAACTTTGTCTGAGGAAAAGCAAGTGAAGATTTTTTCCCACATTGTGGGTAGACTCTTCACTATGCTGGTGGTTTCTATTGCTGTGCAGAAGCCTTTTAATAAGAAGAGATCTCACTTGTTGATTGTTTGTGCTAGTTCACGGGGAACTGAGGTTTTGTTCATAAAATCTTTTAGTACACCAATGTCTTCAAGGGTTCTACCTAACCTCTGTTCCAACTGGTTCAGAGTTTCTATTTTAATATTTAGATCTTTAATCCATTTTGATTTTAGTGCATGGTGAGAGATACAGGTCTAGTTTTAATCTTTGGCAAGTTGAAGCCCAATTTTTCCAGCACCATTTCTTAAAGAGGCTATCTTTCCTCCAGTGAGGGTGTTTGGCTCCTTTATCAAAGATGAGATGGCTGAGTGTGTCTGGCATTGTTTCTGCATCTTCTAATCAGTTCCACTGGTCCTCAGGTCTGTTTCTTTGCCAGTACCATGCTATTTTTATCACAGTAGCTTTGTAGTATAGTTGCAGGTTGGGGATTGTGATACACCCTGCCATGTCTCTGTTACCTAGAATTGCTTTTGCTATTCTGGGTCTCTTCTTATTCCAAATGAATTTTTAGATTGTTTCCTCAAGGTCCATGAAGTATACTGCTGGGATCTCATTTGGAATTGCATTAAATCTATATAGCAGTTTTGGAAGTATGGCCATTTTCACTATATTAATCCTTCCTACCCAGGAGCAGGGGATGTCTGTCCATTTTCTGATATCATCTTCAATCTCTCTTTTCAGAGTGCCATACTTTTCAGAGAAGGGGTGTTTGAGTTCTTTCATTAGGTTGATTGCTAGGTATTTCAGTTTTTTGGATGCCATTGTGAAAGGAATTATTTGCCCTATTTCTCTCTCAGTGATTCTGTCATTGGTGTAGAGGAAAGCTATTGATTTTTTGTGTGTTGATCTTGTAACCAGCTACTTGATTGAATTAGGTTATTAAGTCTAGAAGACTTTTGGTGGAGTTCTTGGAGTCTTCTATATAGAGTATCATGTCATCTGCAAATAATGACAATTTGACTTCTTCATTTCCTATCTTTATTCCTTTTATTTCTTTCTCTTGTCTAAATGCCATGACTAATGTTTCCAGAACTATATTGAACAAGAGTGGTGATAGTGGACATCCTTGTCTTGTTCCTGATTTTCATGTGAAGGATTTCAGTTTTTGCCCATTTAGTATGATATTGGCTGTTGGTTTTTCATAGATGGCTTCTATCAGTTTGAGGTAGAGACCATCTATTCCAATTTTTTGTAGGTTTCTTTCATAAATGCATGTTGGATTTTGTCAAATGGTTTTTCTGCATCTCTGGAGATAATCATATGGTTTTTGTCCTTGGCTATATTGATACAGTGTATTACATTGATTGATTTTCGTATATTGAACCATCCCTGCATCCCTGGGATGAATCCCACTTCATCAGGGTGTATGATCTTCTTGATGATCTTCTGCATTCTATTTGTCATTATCTTATTAAGGATCTTTGCATCTATGTTCATTAGTGAGATTGGCCTATAATTCTCTTTTTCAGTTGGGTCTTTCTCTGCTTTGGGGAACAAGGTCATGCTTGCTTCCAGGAATGAATTTGGGAGCATTGCTTCCCTTTCAATTTCATTGAAGAGTTTAAACAGTAGTGGCAGCAGTTCCTCTCTAAATGTCTTGTAGAATTCAGCAGTGAAACCATCAGGGCCCAGGCTTTTCTTAGTTGATAAGTTTTTAATTACGTTTTCAATTTCATTGGTTGATATTGGGTTGTTCAGAATTTTTAGGTCTTCTTCATTCAACTTTGGTAATTCATATGTATCTAGGAATCTGTCCATTTCTTCTGTGTTGTCCATCTTATTGGCGTATAGGTTCCGGAAGTAGGTATTGATGATCCTCTGGATTTCTGCTGGCTCTGTTGTGATTTCATCCTTTTCATTCCTAATTGCATGGATTGGGGCCTTTTTTTTCCTTTTTCTGACAAGGTTGGCTAAGGGATTGTCAATTTTTTTGATTCTTTTGAAGAACCAATTGTTGGCTTCATTGATTTTTTGTATCGTTCTCTTAGTCTCCATGGCATTGATTTCTCCTCTGATCTTTATAATTTCCTCCCTTGTATGAGCTCTTGGGTTGTCCTGTTATTTTTCTAGAAGCTTGAGGTTCAGCATCAGGTTGTTTAATTGGGCTCGTTCTGTTTTCCTAATATGTGTATTCACTGCTATGATTTTCCCTCGTAAGACTGCTTTCATTGTGTCCCATAGATTCTGATATGTTGTATTGTCATTGTCATTTAATTGAAGGAAATGTCTGATTTCTTTAATTTCCTCTGTGACCCATTGGATATTCAGAAGTGTGTTGTTCAATTTCCACATGTTTATGAAAATTTTTGAGTTTCTTTTGCTATGGATCTCCAATTTCATTGCACTGTGGTCTGATAATATACAGGGGATAATTTCAATTCCTTTGCACTTACTTAAACATGTTCTATGTGTGAGTCTGTGGTCTGTTTTGGAGAATGACCCATGTGAAGCTGAGAAGAATGTGAATTCTGATTTTGTGGGCTGGAAGACTCTGTAAACATCTGTTAAGTTCATTTGTTCAAGAGTTTGATTGAGTTCCAGTATTTCATTACTTATTTTTAGTCCAGTTGATCTATCTATTTGTGACAGTGGGGTGTTGAGGTCCCCCACTACAATTGTATTAGTGCATAAATGGCTTTTCATGTCTGTTAGTATTTGTTTTATATAGTTGGGTGCACTAGTGTTCGGTGCATAGATATTTATGATTGTCATCTCTTCCTCTTGGATTCTTCCCTTTACCAGGATGTAGTGTCCTTCTTCATCTCTCTTAATCAATGTTGGTTTGAAATCTATTTGATCTGCAGAGAGGATAGCTACTCCTGCTTTTTTTCGTGTTCCTGTCACATGTAGTATTGTTTTCCACCCTTTAACTTTCAGTCTATGAGTTTCCTTTTGAATGAAGTGTCTTTCCTGTGTGCAGCATATTGTTGGATTTTGCTTCTTGACCCATTCTGCCAGTCTATTTCTTTTCATTGGTGAATTGAGACCATTAACATTGATGGTTATAACTGAAACATATTGACTTGTCATTGCCATGACTTTTTCTTTTTGTAGGGTTCTCCCCCTTTCCATTTAATTTCTTGTCATGCCAGATTGGTTCATTCCGCTTTGCTTCCTGGGGTTGTGATCCTCAATCTCTGTTCCTAGGATATTGTGCAAAATTCTTTGGAGTGCTGGTTTGGTATTCATGAAGTTCCTAAGGTGCTCTTTGTCATGAAAGTATCTTATTTCTCCATCCATTTTGAAAGATAGTTTTTCAGGGTACATCAATCTGAGTTGGAAGCTGTTTTCTTTCAAGGCTTGGAATATGTCACTCCAAGCTCCTCTTGTCTTGATGGTTTGTGTTGAGAAGTCTGCTGTGATTCTTATGGGCTTTCCTTTGAATATGATTTGTTTCTTTTCTCTAACTGCTTGTAGAACTTTGTTCTTCTGTTGAGTTTCTGGAATCTTAACCATTATATGCCTATGTGTAGATTTTTTTTGATCAAGGCTATTTGGAGTCCTATATGCCTCACTTATCTGTATGTCAAGCTCTTTTCCCCTGCCTGGGAAGTTTTCTGCCATTATTTCTGTGAAGAGATTTTTTATGTCATCTCCACTCTCTCCTGTTTCTTCATTGAGTCCAATCAGTCTTATGTTATTCTTCTTTGCATCTTCTAGCAGCTGCTGGATTGATTTCTCATGTTTCCTTATAATTTTGAAGCCATTTTTCTTTTCCTGGTCATTAATTGCTATCTTATCTTCTATACCTCAAATCCTGTCCTCACATTGGCTCATTCTGCTGTGAAGACTTTCAATGGAGTTTTTCATGTCCTGGAAATCTATTTGCATCTGTTTTATGGATTCCATTTGTTTCCTATATTGGGATTCCATCATGTTCCTGAGCTCCTCTCTAGATTTATTAATCATGTCTTGCACTAGGGGCACAATTTCTCGTGTTATCTGTGTAATTATTTCTGATTTCATGTTTTCCTGATCCCCTTTTGTTGCCAGTTCAGTGGGTCCAGGTGGTTGAGTATCAGAGTGTTCCATCTCATTTCCCTTTGGGGTTGCTGTAGGTGATCTGCAAGTCCAGTTTTGAGACTTATTTACATGTTTTCTCATTTCAATTTGGGCGGGAGGCTGTTAGCGCCTGCATGGATTACCTCCTCTGAGCTGGGAGAGGTGGGACAGGGGCCAGGAGCAGTGGTAGGGATGGTGGCCCAAAAGCCCTTTCCTGTGGGCTGAGAGCAGCGGGATGGATGGTGACAAGAAAGCCCCTTCCTCTGGCCCAGGAGCAGTGGTATGGTGGCTCAGAAGCCCCTACTTCTGGGCCTGGAGCAGTGAGAGGGCTGTTGGCCCAGAAGCCCCTTCCTCTGGGCCAGGAGCAACGGGACAGAAGGTGGCCCAAAAGCCCTTTCCTCTGTGCCAGAAGCAGCGGGACTCAGTACCATGGTCTGGTGGTCTGCTGTCCTCTGTGTCTTTGTAGTGTGGAACCAGGTGGCTGCCTATCTGCAGCAGGCTGATTTGGTGTGTTCCATGTGACTGGGGACCTCGGTAGGGTGTGCCTTGTGTTAATTAATCTTAACTGTCAACTTGACTGGATTAGTCACTTCCTGGGGGAGGTGATTTGATCATGTGGACACTATTCTCCTTGGTGAATTATTTGACTGATGTTCATAGTTGAATGTGCTTTCAGGAGATGGTCTAATTTGGAGGTTGGATCTCTTGGGGTGTTTTCTTGGAGAGTATATTTTTCACTGATCTCTTGCTCTATGATAAGCTCCCAGGCACCATGAGGTGAGCAGCATTTCTCCACCCAGCCCTTCAACTATGATCTCTGGAGCCAGCAGACCATGGACTGAACCTTCTAAAACCATGAGACAAATAAACCTTTTCTCCTTTAAGTTGTGTATGACATATACTTTATGTCACCAATAAAAAAGTGAATAATATATCCCCAAAGCAATATACTCTTATTTCTTGCTCCAGGGAAGTCTTGGTTCACTGAACTAAAGCAGGGCAGGACATCTTTTTCTGTGAGGGCTAAAATCAAAGCCCAGTCTGTTCTGGAAAGGCATTTTCTCCATAATACAGTGAACCATATTTTCAGTGCATTCCACTATTATCTTTGGAACTGCAAGTAGGAGGGAGAAAAGCTGAGTCACCCTAAGTTAGCTTAAGGCTTGCCCTCCTGAGGTACTACTGCAAAAAAATAATATGTTTATTAAAAGATTGTATTTTTAGACTCTCTGTATCAAATAAAAATAAGTCAGAAGTCCATACACTTAAATACAAACTTAATAATGAATGTTTCACTAGTTTAATTATTTAGAAGTAACCCAGACATTTAGTGAATATCTTTCTTAGCTTAGCATCTCTTTGTTCATATGTTACAAAAAAAATTGTAAAACTTTTCTCAAACCTGCATGAAAACCATATTTAAAAATATTAGGTCAGTTGTTTTAAGCTCTTTTTTTTTATATTGTAAGTATTAAATGCTCAGCTTTTTTTATTTGTGAGAATTTTGAGAATACTTAATTTACATAAGAGCATGTATTTATAAAGCACTTAAGTCTAATGTATGGTGATTTCAATGAGCAATATGTATTAGGTAACTGAAGTTCAACCAGATGAAATCTCATAACAAACAAGAGCACTGTATAACAATTAAAGGTGATTTGTACTATGCTTTAGAAGTCAGAACTCCAGAGCACTGTACTTACCCCTAGTCCACTGATCAATCTGTGAAAATCAGTAAATTGGGATTAACAAAGACTTTTCACTTGAGACGTTGGGTAAGAGGCTCAGGAGTCCAAAAATGAATCCTGTTCTACCCATATGTAACATGAGAACTGTCAAAGAAAAACTGCACCAAACATTGTCATACTTCTCTAATACAAAAGCCAAAAGTTTTTTTGTTGTTGTTGTTTTTTTTTTGTACCGGGGATCAAACTCAGGACCTTGCACTTGCGAGGCAGGCACAGTGGCACTGAGCTAAATCCCTGACCCCCAGTGAAAAGGTTTTTAATTCCCTGGAGTAAGCTAGTGGAGAAGTCATGAAAGACACTCATGAAGAGGCTAGTCAATGTGATTAGAGTGTGCTTGCTAATTGCACTGATTTAAATTAGAATCCTTTCTTCCTACAGAGATTGGGGGAAGAAGCATTATCTCCTTAGATGATTATATTTCAAAGAAATATCTCTCAGACTTTTAAGAAAGACATTCCTGGATTTAAAACAATGACAATAGACTAGGAAAAGATTTGTATACATTTTAAGAGTCATAGAACTTACAATTAGAAGTATTCTAAAGTAAATGCTGTAAGAAAAGGGATGTCAGAATGCTAGCATGAATAAAAACCCTGTCCAAAGTTAGCCAAATGAAAGGGAATGTTAAAGCCATCCTGGTCAACTCAAAATTATATGTGCTCAACAACGATTAATGAAATGATCACAATTCTTATATGCAAATAAAGAAAAAAGAACTTTCATCTTATGCACTCTTAATTATTCTAATTGCACATTATAGTTGCTTGAAAATAACATTAAATAAAAGAATAAATCTGAAATATAAAGAAGTCAGAAATCAGATTCAGACACTAGAAGGAAAACAATGTAGTTCAGTGACACAAGATCAAGAACATAGGAAAAGGGTCAGGTTTGTAATAGGAGAGAACTATTACTCAGGAGTATAATACATAGATAACTGGAAGCAGAGATTAGCCTAATGGGTAAAGACTGAGGTGATTAAATTTTTGAATGTGCTTAGTAAAGTATTTCCTAAGCCACTTCAGAAAAGGGGAAGAACTTTCTGGCTATATCCTAAACCTCTCCTGGGCTGGAGTAAGCTATGTGCACTCTCAAATATAAATTATTCTTGTTCAACTTCTTTGAGATATTTTTAAATTCCTATAAAATAATTTATATAAATTTTCCCCATCAGTATTATTTTGTTTTATTAAGATCATGAAGCAATCACCAAATTTTTTATTAGGTTCTATGTGTAGACCAAGGTTTTTAAAAATTGTGAAGAAATTTGAACTAAATGTGCTATTCATCTTTGTACATTAAAGTTTATCCAATTTTATATACTCAAGAAAATTCACAATGCGGAACATTGTTGATGCAGAAGAGATACAAATGCCACTTGTACACATGTACATGTAATTGATCAGCATTTTTATACTGAAATACTTTTAAGGACCAAAAACATTATGAAGCAAAGGAATATGACAGGATGTCCTCATATGAAGTTTATTTGAATCTACAGTTTATAAATTATTTCTACACCAGAAAAGTTTTTCTTATCAAGAAAAGATGTCATTTATTATGTATAAGTAATGAGTACTGCTCATTTTGCCTTTGATTTATTTTTGGAAATTTTAGGGAAATGTATATGAGCTGTTGAAACACAACAGCAAAATGATTCAAGCACTAGAAAAGCTCAATCCTGTAATCCCAGCAATCTGGAAGGATGAGGCAGGAGGTTTTCAAGTTCAAACTCAGCCTAGTCAAGTTAGTGATTCAGAAAGAATTTGTCTCAAAATAAAATATAAGGGCTGGGCTGGGAAGTAACTCAGTGCAAAGGCCCTGGTTCAATCTCCAGTAATTAAAAAAAAAGGTAGAAAAGCATAAGAGTAAATTCAATAATATGGTGTTCTGTTATAAATGTTCAAGATGTTAAATATTTACAATTTAATTATTTTAGAAATGTAAATAGTTCCCCAATTATCTGTTTATGAGCATTCATTAATACTCAAAGTATCAACAGACAATTAACATAAAACTAACTGCTAAAACATACTGTAGTTAGAAATGAAAAACATGTAATTACTAGACCAATAAAAACAATGGAGAGATCTAGACTGAATGCAGGAAAACTCATACTTTCTCATGAGACTATGTGATATTTGCTATTTTTCTTTTTCTTTTTCTCCACAGCCTAGCAACAGAAAATATTCAGAGGCTACTTTGAGAGGCGTGAATATGTAGCTCAAAGGTTTATTTACATGATATTAATATATTTGTTTGTTAAATATTCCCAGGTGTTATTGATCTATTTTTAGTTTATTTTTGTTTGCTAGAAACATAGACAATTAGTCTATGTTCATTGCTAGTTTCTTGATGTGCATACTTGTTATGGTTTGAAATCTCCCTACCTTATTTATTTGACATTTTGGCAAAACTTATTTACAAAGAGGGGAAATAAAGTATAGACTGTGTTTTTTATTGGCAATTGAGTGCATCAGAAATATATAAAACAAAATTGGCACAGGGAGTCCACTTCATGATTGTTATACCTTAACGTTTTCTCTCTGAAAATTAGATTAGGGGTTAATTTTTTCAAGATTTCCCCACTGAATCTCCCTGGTACGACTGACTCTTTAATATTGCTGCACCCTGTTAGCATTGGTTGCAACTGTGATGAGAACTATCTAAATTGGTTAGAAACCCTCTCAGTTCAGTTTCTTTAAAGATTTTCTTTTAAAAAATGCATAAAGAGATTCATATGTGATTCTCCACATTCCATACTATTCCATACTGTTTTGATTTTTGAAATAACCTATGAAACAACTACTAACTTTTCATTAGGTTACATCTGTAAAACAAACTACTTTTGAACGCATTGTCTTGAGTGCTGTTGTAGACATGGTTTTCAAGGGAATAAATTTAATACAGGACAGATAATTTATAGGATTATTTTATAATATTTACCCCAAAAGTCAAATGCAGAGGAGTGCAAGAGATCTGTCCACACACTAGAGACCCAAAGAATTCAGCCGAGGTCCTGGATTCCAAGGCAGTGTCCTACACAAATCCAGGGGAACGTCTAGAGCCCAAGGCAGTGTCCTCCAGGAGTCCATCCAGAGGTCTACAGCCCACAGCAATGTTTCATGCAAGACCATATGGGGGATCTGAACTGGGAAGAACCAAAGATCAATGGCAGAAGCTAGAAAGCCTATGGCAGTGGGGTGAAGGATTTGTGCTACTAGGCTGAATATCAGCACTGGAGCCAGGAAGCAATACTCAAGGCAGAGATCAGGGTTTCTCTGACAAGAACAGCAGCCAGTCCCAGCAACAGTGAGAACCAGACCTCCTCCAATGAGAACAGCCAAATTCACATCAGGAAAACCAGCCATGGCAAGCTTCTCCAAGAAAATCAATAGCCTATGATTTTCCCCTCCAGTTCTCTTTTTATGCCTCTGGCAGCAATCTTCAGGTGGGTCTTCCATACCCAGAACCACACTGATTCAGTTCAGCTGGGCGTTCCAAGTTGACCATTAGTTAATCCATCACAAGTGCTAAAGCTGCTTCATATTCTAAACAAACCAGGGCAGAATTCATTACACTTTTTGTGATAGTCTCTTAGAGTCTCACCTGAACTATATTATACTGATATGTTGTAAAGAGACTTTATTAAAAACTGTTTTACTTCTGATAGTTTCCTCCCTTCTTAGGTTACAGCATAAGCCTACCAGACTTTGAGTACTAAATAAATACAAATATAACTACAAATGGCTTTAAAAATCACACTATAAATTTTCCTAAGCATTGATATTTACTTATTTATTTTTGTTGCCCATATTTGCTCATAGATACATTGTCTCAAACTAAGCTACCTAGGTTTTCATCCAAACTGATGCATCGTATAGGTACAGACATATCATGATTTCACTAGAGAACAAAGTTTATTCCTAAACAGATTAATTCTGAGTAAAAAATACCCATTTCATATCACAGTACTCAGAATTCCTAGGTTTAAATGTTAGTAAACTTTGGTGTGATTGTCTTGCTTCCTTCTTTTTATTTCCCTTTTCTTCACTGAATTTATGAAGGTAAACAATATTTACCTTTTCTCCCGAGTGGAAGAAACTATTCTGTGTGTTTTGTATTTGCCTTCTCAGAGTCTATGCAATTTATGTTTCCCTACCAAATTACATAAAATATGAGTCCTAAGCTCTAATTGAAATCATTTGCCTTGCCATATACTTTTCTGATTGTTATACAAATATGAACTTGTTTGATTCCTTATGCAAACTGAATGCAACACACTCAATGCAATACATGACATAGCTGTATTTAAACTCAGTGAGAATCCAGGAATCTCAACTACACCACCATACTACTTCTTTTCCTTTCAGTCACTCTAGAAAAAGAAAAAAACAGGAAAAAAGGAGGTCGATCTTTTGCAAAAGGGAAGTGTGGGGGGAGAATTAAGATATGCTATATATGTGTACTGACTCCCCATGATGAATTTAATCATTATGTACTGCAAAAATGTACTAATGAAAAATAAAAATTTTTAAAGATGAACTTCCTTCCTTGTACCCTGATAAAAAGTTTCTTTTCTCCTGTATACTACTGGATCTTCACTGTTGAAAAAGGTTATTATTGATATTGAAAAAAATCCACACGGGCAAGTCTCACCATGTTGTAAGAGCAGAGGTTCTATGTAGAGGTCACAAAGATATTTAGATTGTCCTCTTTGTCCCTGATATGCTTTGGGAGATCCAGGTTACCTGTGTGAGTTACACGTAAAAGTAGCTTCAAAATTAAGTCATAGTGTCTATCTCAGCACCACCAGAAGCAAAAGTAATGCATTGTTTACCATTTTACAACTATTCTTGATATTAAACGGGTTTAAATCTAAAATTTGAGTGTGGTATGATTAATTTCCACCATACTTGTATGTTAACATTTATGGAAGACAATATAGGTTTCTCAAAAATTTTTAAAGTGTAAATTGATTACGGTAACACTATATCAGTGTCTCTGTTTTACTCATGGAAACAGTTTCAGACAACATATATATCTTGGGAAATTTATTTAAGTATTTAAATTACGTATATCTAGTGAATAATGATGTTCATTTTATAGCCTCATACCCTTTTTGTTCTGCTTGAATCCAACTAATAGATAGCTGATGGCATAATTGAAGCTCAGTGGAGTGTTTACTATGCAAAAATTATCATTATTTCATCCAATGCTTATATAAAACTGTATTGCTGGTTCTTGCCATGGTTTTATTCGTCTTGGAGGTGCAACACGTGAGGAAATCTCCAAAAGCTAAACATTCTTGGAAAATATTGCCTTAGTTAAGGAAAGTTGTATTAAATAAAAGTGTTGTATAAAGGTTATATTGATGAAATAGAATAATTTAATTGCCTTTTTTCTATTTTCCAGTAGGTTTCAGTTATTCAAGTAGGTTTGACAACTGTACCTCTCCTATGAGTAATATGTATTATGCCAACGGAATTACTTTTAAATCACAAAAGCAAAGGTGGAAATACAAGCTTTACACACAGAGACACTTTAGGTCATATATTAACTGTTAAAGGTAATTTATATCAATGTTTTCATTTGTGGAAACCATCAACAGTTTATATTGCTCTGAATTAGTGATATATTTTTCAAATGAAAATGTTCTAAAGCATTCAAAATTATAAACATCAAGGGATACTGTGGTCAACTAATACTACTCACAGTAGTTATTTCTCTATGGGAAACATTATTTAAAGGCTTATCAGAAAATTTCTTGACATCAAATACCAAGGCTAATACCCAACCACTACACTGTTTTTATGCTATTTATATAATATCAAGAAAAATTCTGTCAATATGGAACAGAGATAAATATCACAATCAAAGTAAGTTCAATCTAATGCAACTTGTGTTCTTTCTCAGAGATTCATATCAGTTTCTGAGACAAATAAACTACCTTTTGCTGAATAAAATAAAGCATTGGATTTGAGCCAAATAAATAAATATTTGATTCAGACTCCCACTTTTTAGCAACAGTGTGGGTTTGAGTAATTCAAATTTACTTCATAATTTTCTTTGTTCTTTTCCTTAAAATAGAGATAAAAATGCCTTCATGTGTTTTTGAATAGTAATAGTAATAGACATAGAATTCAGGTACATTTAAGGTGGTGAAAAATGTGACCATAAATATTGCTTAATAGTTTGGGTTTGTATATTTTTATATGCAGTGTTTGACATATATCGTTAATCAACACAAACATTTCTCCAGAAAGCTCCCGACTTCTGTGCATGGGCATAAAAGTTTCACCTTTTTCCACATGAAAGCAGAAATGCAGTGGTATTTACTACTAGTGAAACTTAGCCATTATTTCCCATGTTGCAACAAGTTACAGTGTTTTAACCACAGCACAGAAAAGTCAGTACCACAGTGACTCTCTTTCATAATTCCTAAATTTAATTTCTACTGTAGTGAAAGTACAATGTAGCTATGTATCTTCTCAGTAATGTAAGAATCAGATGTTAGATTGGGCGTGAGTTCACTGTTGGGCTAGAAAGCCACCATTTTCCACTTTTATCTGCATTATAATGCAGTCTTAGCACAGATGGGGGCTGGAGTCCAAGGTATGATTTTGATGCACTCTGTCTCTCTAGGGTAACAGATAAAATTGATATTCCTCATTTTGAAAAACAAAAATGATAACACCTACCTGGACAAGTAATTTGTAAACATGATCGAAATCCAATTCTTGAATAAATGATTAAAATAAATGGACACATTTGCGACTGGCTCTGAAGCAACTACTCTTTATGATGTTTCAGGCAGAGTTTCAACCAGTCAGAAGATGATTGTGTAGGTATTTATGGAATGTGACAGAAATTTCTATATATGAAGCAACAATATCAGAGAGAAATGTCTCTATTTTTCTAACCCTTAATTAGCTATCCAGTATATCCCTCCACTGCATACTTTCAATATTACTTTTAATATCACAGTAGTTGCTAGTTAAATTGCAAACGTTGCTTTGTAATACAGAAAATATCTTATTTTCCTACATATTATAATATAGAGGCATAAATAATTTCAGCATTAATATAAAACATTTACTGAACCTTACTATGAGCAATATTTACATGTGACAGGTACTTAAGAGTGATAGATTTGATCCTACAGGAAGTTAATTAAGTTATTCAAGGCACTGGTCTTCTATGTGGAAAGTTTCCCTAAAAGCTCTCTTGTAATACCTAATTGTGCTTGTATTTTATATTACTTGACAGCTGTGGCTGATGTTTATTCTGTACCTGGTTTCCCAGTGCATGTATCACAATAATAATTCTTGTGACTTATAGCAAATATATCTTTATAATTACTGGAAGGATAAGACAGCATTCTTATGAAGAAAGAAACTTGTGTTTTTCAGAGAAATAAATTTCAGTTATTTCTACCTTAATAGTTTGGGAAGTAATACAAGATGCCATAGATATATCTAAAAATGTAGATAAAAATTTATCTAAAAACTACATAAATAAATCGTAGCACAAAAAACTCTTTCCTAAGTATCAAGGAGATAATGAGATCAGAATATTTGAGATTTCAATTCTCTTTTATATTTTGAAGTTACTTTGGTTATGACATTATGTCTTTTATAATGATAGACTTTTTCTTGATACTATATAAATAGTATAGATAATACTGAGATGAATTTCTAGGAAATTACTTTGGAAATTAAGTAGAGTTCTTCAATCAGTATCAATGCCACCTATAGTACTAAATACTAAGTCCAGATACTTAACTCCTTAGTCAAGTACATAATACTAAATTCTGAGCAGGTGTTTACTTGCCATGCTTTGGCTGCCATGAAGTGAGAAGCTTCCTCTGTATTGTGCTTCTCCATGATGTACTCTGTTGCTTTGTGCTCCAAAGCAATGTGAGCAAACAATCTAGGACTGAAACTTCCAAACCTGTAAACCAAAATAAACATTTACTCCTTTTACATTGACTAACCCATGTAATTTTTCCAGTAATGAAAATCTACCTAACACAGCATGCTTTGATCACTTCACTTTTATTTAATTTTTTTCAGAGCCAGTCAAATCACCTTTTTATAAATGTCATCACATACCACTCCTTTTCTCAAAATCCTAACTGGCTCTCTTGGAATTACATTGGCCAGAATGCCCTATGTAATAAAGCTTTTTTTTAACCTCATTTCTTACCACTCAGACCATCTTTCTTCCTATACTTGAGCTGTGGAAATGTAGGTTTCTTTTGTATTTGTATCAGTCAGTTTTCCTGTCTCTGAGACATAATACTGGAAACCCACAACTTAATGGAGGAAAACCTTAATTAAGTTCTGGTTTCAGAGATTCAGTGCATGGTCAGCAATCCCAAGACAGGAACAGTATGCCAGAAAGGCCTGGCTGAGCAAAGCTCCTTAGTTCATGGTAGCTGGAAAGTGGAGTAGGAGAAGACCACCAGAGAGGAGCGGGTGAGGCACCATACAGATGTACTAAGCCCATGCCTCCATCACCCACCCAGATCTACCCAAGAGGATCTTCTTCGAATGTACCAGGCATTTCTTAATCCAGTGAAGGTAACATCAGGATTAATGGTCACCATACACCTGCATCATCCAGACTGCACCTGCCTTAGAAAATTTGCCCTAATTTTTCCCTGTTCATAAACTTCCCTTTCTCTGGATATTCATGTTGCCAAAATCCCCATGTTAGTCTATGCTCAAAGTCACATTCTCATTGAAGACTTAACTGATTACCTATTTAACAATGCAACGTTCCAATGTCTTCCTCCTCTTACATTTTCCTTCTTAATGTATACACAACCATGGTCCTTACTTGACTCTTTTTATCACCCTCTAATATTCAATACATTATGTATATTTTATTTGGTCAATTTTCTCATATACATTTCCACTAAAATAAAAATGTTGAAGCTCAAGAAGGACAGATAACATTAGACATCATCCTTCTTTGCTTCCCCACTATATTCGGATGCCTAAATGCTTTTTTATCTTGAAAGTACATAATGAGTATTTGTTGAAGAAATGAATGAAAACACTTCAGATTACCTTCTAGTCACTCAGCTTGACTTCAATCTGTAACTAAACATTACATCCAAAATTTGTGCACAATATTAAATTGCTGTTTTTGGCCAAACTTCCAAAAACAACATATAAAACTAATGGAATCCCAATAAAAATACCAACAACATTTCTCACAGAATTAGAGAAAACTATCCTTAAATTCATATAGAACCACAAGAGTCCCAGAACAGCAAAAGCAATCCTGGGAAGTCAGAGCAGAGCAGGAGGCCCCACAATCGTGGATTCTGAGTTACATTACAAAGTTATAATGATAAAAACAGCATGGTACTGTCATAAAAATCCACATATGTGGATTAATGGAACAGAATAGATGATATAGAAACAATCCAGGCACATACAGCCATCTGATCTTTGACAAGGGATCAAAATTATACACTGAAAGAAAGATAGCTTTAACAAATTGTGCTGGGAAAATTGGCTATCAATATACAGCAGATGAAACCTACACCTATATCTCTCACTATGTACTAAACTAAAATAAAAATGGAACAAAGATCCAAATATTAAGATAAAAACACTGAATCTCCTGGAAGACAGGTAAAACTCCTTAAGGCATAGGCATAGGCATAGGCATAGGCAAAGACTTTCTGAACAGAACCCCAGTTGTACAAGAAATAACATCAAGAACCAACCAATCAGATTATATAAAATTAAAAAGCTTCTGCACAGCAGAAGAAACAACCAAGTGAAGAGACAACATCCAGAATGAAAAACAACATTTTCCAGCTAATCCTCAGATGGAGGACTATCTAAAATAACATAAAAACAAAAAAATGTTAGATTCCCCAAAACAAAACATCCAAAAAATGGACATCTGAAATGAATAGACACTTCTCAGAAGAAGTACAAATAACCAATATATACCTGAAAAATGCCCCACATTTCTGGCCATTAAAGAAAAGCAAATTAAAACAACACTGAGATTCTATGTTACTCCAGAAAGAATGGCTATCATCACGAAATCAATTAATCATAAATGCTGGGTGAGGCTGGGGGGAAAAAATCCTTCTACATTGTTGGTGGGAATGTAAACATATACAACCGCTATAGAAATCAGATAGAGATTCCTCAAGAATTCAACCTAGCTATCCCTCTTCTAGGTACCTTCCCAGAAGAGTTAAAGACATCATATTACACGTGTATTTGTGTTTATAGCAGCACAACTCATAATGACTACATCTTGGAACCTGGTTACATGCCAATCAATCTCCAGATGATTAGATAAAGAAATTATGATACTTGTGCACAGTGGAGTACAGCTTTGCTAAATAACATAGATTTAAGTCATCTGTAAGAAAATGGAGGTACCTTGATAACATAATTTTAAGTGAAATAAATCAGATACATAGGTTTCAATATCAAATGGTTTGTCTTATACAATAAAAACAAATACAAAAATTAAAAATCAACATAAAAGATAATAAGAAACAGGAAGTTTTTTTGTGCAAAAGAGGACAAAGAGATGGAGGGAGAAGGGAAGAGAGGAGAGGGAAGGAGATATAACAAGAATAAAGATGTGTTATGTACATGATGTATATATACAAACTCCCCTTGATGAACATAATAATTGTGTACTGCAAGCATGCACTACAAAAATAAATAAGTGAATAAACAAATAAATAAATTACAATTTTAGTATTTAATTTTTACAAAGATTAAGAATGACTGGGCCAGGAATTTAGCTCTGTGGCACCGTGTCTGCCTTGCAAGCTCAAGGTCCTGAGTTTTCAGTACCGAAAAAAAAGAAAAGAATGATTTACATATTCTAGAAATTTAAGACCTTTGTACTCTATATGTTACTACTTCTTTCAAATTAAATATTTTTAAAAAATTTGCTACAAAAGTAAACACCCAGTTAACATATAGTTTTTTCAGTCAAATTTAACATAAGTCATACAAAGATCTTTTTCAAAAGAACTTCTTCCTCTTGTTCAAGTTCTACGGGACATAAAGTCATATGCTACTTTCCCTGATTCCTTCAGATAATTCCATTGCTCACCATTGAGATAATATTTTTCATCTTTCTTTCTTTTTTTAAAATTTTCTTTTTAGGAAAGAATTACCCATCCCTAAGTTTATCTATATAAAATAGATGTTTTAATTTATGATTCAACAGAAATAATTAGTTCATCAATATGAGTGGATTCTTTAAATAAATTATTTTAAATTATAATAAGGAGACAGCTGGATAGAACTCAGTGGAACCAGTTTTCTACATTCCATTTGCTAAGTTATGGGTGTGAGTCTCTGATTCATTCTGTATTAAAAACGTGCCCCTGAGTGCTATTATGGAAGACAAAGTACTGGTGTCACTGACACCCTTGCAGAATGTCATTATAAACAGCAGCTATGACACAATGAAAGTATAGCGGGCAGTAAACCATGAACCATATCAATTACATTGGAAGGTAAACTATTTATGGTAATGATATAGTAATATGCAAAATAAATTACTGGTATTTTTAGAAGAGGAGATTCCTCTAACACAGAATTTTTCAGAAATTACTACATTCCTGATAATACATTTTCTTCGTGAATTAAATATTTTGTACTTTAAAAATGATGGTGGTGCTGACAATTTTCTATGCCTTCGTTGCCTTTAGAAAATCTCATATAATGGATATGAGCTTCCTAACTAACTTTTTACACTAACATTTCAATTGTATGCAATGAGCTGTCACACATGAGTCTAATAAGACATTCAAATAGAGAAATTAGAAGTAATAACCAATACCTTCAGGTGGCAGAGCTTCCACAGGAGCAATTTCCATCTTAATCACCTAAAGATAAGTTTAACATCTTCATGAAATTGAGGGTTTTTATTATATGTCAAAAGAATTTTTACATCTCTATAATAACAGGAATACAATATGATAGCATGCTATATACTTAGAGCTTTTAAATCACAGTAATCTCAAGCCAGCTTCTTACTGATAGTGACCATTCTTTACCACAATATAGTTTTAATAGTGAGTTTCATTAAATATTTGTTTAAAATTTTTAAATAAATGAGAAAATTTTAAACTAAATAAACATCAAATGTATTTGCTATTTTTAATAGTTAATGTGGTAGAAATTTTATCTTCAAATTATGGCTGACTTTAAGCAAAAAAATATGACATTGATGTATGTATTCTTGTCAGTGTGGCATCTCTTTTCTGTGGCTTTAATTCTCTTTCTACAGTTGTGTTTACACTTGTGACTTACACTTTCAACCAAGTTATTCTTGCCTTGTTTTAAATAGAGCTTTGTTAAAACAATAAAGAAGCTTCCATCTTTTTGGTATCTATAAACAAACTTTACCCATAGATTTTTCTCAATCTCTTCTTCTGTATCAAGAAAAGTAATTCACACGCAGGTGTCAAGGCACATGCCTGTAGTACCAAGAGTCAGAAGGCTGAGGCAGGAGGATTGTATGTTTGGTTCCATTGGGCACCTTAGTAACAAGCTGTAAATTAATTAATTAAGTAATTAAGGGTTTTGGATATACCTTAGTGATAGAACTTCTTACCTAAAGCAGCTGTAAAGTCCTTAGATTCAATCCCCAGTAGTATACACACTCATATATATATATATATATATATATACATACACATATATATGTATGTATATATATATATAATTCACAGATGACCTGGTATAAACGAGTGTATTTAATATAAAAACTGTGATTTTAAATGATGAAAAATAACATCCAACAGAGCAATTTACAAATCAATGAATTTTCTTTCTTGGTAGGGCAATATCACAGGTTTCAGTATTACAAAGGATTTTGGTCAAGATAACTTCAAAACCCTGTTGTCCATACAGGGCTCTGTGGAAAAATAGTGAAGCAACAAGAAAAATATACACAGTATTTCAGATCATTTTTATATATGTCCCCAAAGAGAAATTTCTGGATACAGGCTGATATCAGGTAGGATATTTTATTGCCCTTGCAAGGAAAGTTCTAAAATGTCACAAATAAAGGCAGCCTCAGAGTGAAAAGAACTCTAGAATGGGGGCTTGAGCTACAAATCAGTTAGGAGAGCATTGGTTTACCACACATGAAGGCCCTGGGTTCAATTCCCAGCACTGCAAAAAGGGGAAGGGTGTAGTTTAGATTTTAAACTCATATTGTATTTTCTTATTGCTTTCATGTATGCCTGTTTATGTGTGTGCATAGTTCCCAGATGTATTTATCACTTACTTCCTTGTATCAATGCCAATATTTCTTATTTATTTTTAAATTTTGACCCTTAAAAAAATGATTTTTGAAATATTAAATTGCTACTTCCATAAATGATATTTCAGTGATCATGTGGTACAATTTTTCTTCCCTCCAAATTTGTTGGTTTTGGTCAAGTGTTTTTGTTCCAATACATCTTTTAGTTATTTAATGCCTAAAATTGCTACTCTTATCCTTTCATTGTGGTACTGTACTTTAGAAATTAGAGAACAAGTTTTATATTTAGAAAATGAACAAATTCTGCGAGCAAAGTTTTAACACTTTGGTGTAATTTCAGAAATAATATACGGGTGAAAGGGCTCAGCACAAAGAGATCCTAACTTTTGCTTGCTCACTCACTCCAAAGTAGACTTGTTACATTAAATTCTTTTAGAATGTAAAGTCTTATCCATTACTTTAGCTTTTAAACATGGCATGATCAATATACCATCCTTACAGAAAAGTCTAATTTTCACATACTTTGACATTTTCTTGGAATCCTCAGCAACATACAGACAATTCATATCTCATATCACTGCCTTAAAGTCTTGGAACAAACTTAATCATTCCAGTTACTGCTGAGAAACTTTCAGTACTCTCCTGTTGTCTACCAAGTTAAATCAAAATGTCACAGCTTGGTTTTCAGAATCATCTATGTTACAGAGCCAGTCTGGTGTTACAGCTTGGTGTGAAGATGACTTGCCTACAAGACCTGTAAATTTTTTAGAGTTGCCTGCTACTCTTTCTCCATTACCTATCAGTAGCCATTGCACAGTGAAGAGCTTGTACCATTAAGTACAATGTTGATCTTCTGGTAATGCTTCCCCAGACTCCTTCCCAATTGGAAAGGAGCTCTACTTTCTCTTATGTCCTATACGATTTTATAATTCTCTTTTAACACACCTTGTAGGCAGCCTTTTAAAAATAATCACTTCTGTTTTTGTTATGTATACTTGAAAATTCTTTTCTGTGTTTAGCTTTTGTCACAGTTATATCATGTGCATTACAATAATGAGTTTACACAATTTTCATTCACCTTTGAGTTCTCAGTAATTTACATGACACCTGATATAATAGATATTCAGTGACTGTTGAATATATAAACACACTTATTTTCTTGAAAATGATAATAAGCTCTTTGATGAGAAAAGGTTCTTATTGTATCTAGTACAATGTTATAAATACAACATCCAATTCATGTGTGTTTGTGGAAATGAATTAACAATGTATGACCTTGGAATGAGAGTGTACCCATAAAAACTTACTGATTTAGCTTAAAGCCTATTCTCTGTTCTCATTATCTTTTAATATTCTTCTACCACTTAACTCATATTTTATTCTTGACTCAATTATTACTCCACGAGTGTCAAATGTTTCTCCTTACCATCACATACCAAAATAAAAATTTCTCATTTTTATATTATTTTTGAATTTATCAGAAATAATATTGTACAGTTTTTGTACTTCCCTGTGCTTTTCAGAAAATTTAAACATATTAAAATATAAAATAAACCTGAAGCCTGAACAATTTTGGCAAATATAGAATGCATATATAAACATACATATACCTATTAGTATTAATTAAATCACATACAACAGAATGTGTATATAAACACACATACATGTATTAGTATTAATTATATCACATAAAACAAAATAAGTATTTATGAGTACATGCACATATGAATATATTATTTGATCAATAACTATGAGGGGGTGCTGGTGTAGATTTATAGTTAAGAGCTTAGATTTCCCAGCATGCACAAGGTCCTAGATCTGGTCCCCGACATTACCAAAACATACATATAAATATATAAATATATATATATATATATACACACACATATATATATGTATAAAGGTAATCATATGAAAGAAAGATGATAGTTCTTCCAGGCATATTTAACCAAGTGATCCTAAAACCATTAGGCAAAATTTGAGGAGGAAGAAGATATTACAATAATCACAAAAATGTTTTCTTAGATGTTTATCATTAAAAATATATATATAATGACTTACCCCAGAGACTTTTGTCAGATATCATCTTAACAAAGTTGTCAAGGAACATTAAAAGTAATAAGACGTAGCTATATTTTGAATATCTAATACGATGTCTGAGAATGAGAACAGCAGATTTGTGGTATTCTTAAATATGTTAACAATACATAAGATACATCTGATTAAGGGAAATCATCAGGCAAACCCATATTGAGAGACATAAATACTCAACAAAGTATCAGTGAGAATCATAAAGGGCAAGTAGAGAATGAAAAACTGTTCACAGATTACATGAGACTAAGTCTAAATGACAAGGAAATACAACATGGGATTCTGTCTGGGATATCAGAACAGGAAACAGCCATTAGGAAACAATTTTTGAATAAGTTCATTGATTTAGTTAACATTTTTGAACCAATATTAGTTACTTGCTCTTAATAATTGCACCGTAATTATGTACTGTTGATATTAGGGACAAGAAGATAAAGAACATTCGTGAGCTCTTTGTATTATCTTTTAGAAGTATTCTGAATGCTTAAAATTGTCTTTAAAATAAAATATTAAAAATGTACATCAAAAATATAATTTAAGTTGGTAAAAGTCCTCTGGGTTTTATGATCAAAGATATTACAAAATCAAATGCATATACATTATCTGCAAAATACTATTATGAATTCACTTCCTCCAGTTGTAATTTATTTGGAACAAAGATAGTGAGATAAAAAGCTCAATGTTCTGCAAACTTAAGAAATATTTATTGTACATTTGATTGTTTTTAATCTCATATTTTAAAATAGATGCACATAATATTGCTTAAAATTACTAAAGCTCAGGAAATAAAATTATTCAGTTTTTTTGTGAGAATTTTGTTCTCAATAAGTAAATATTTCCCATTTTCTGCACCCTTCAGTTTTGTTTTTCTTTTGTGTGGCACTATGTGAGCAGGACAAGTCTTTGCTTAGTGTATCTTATTATTATTTATTAAACTAGTAAACATGTCTTCCAATATAATCTAGCCTTTTGTCCATATTTGTTTATGAATAAATACATTTCCAATAACATAAATGACTAAAGCTTTATAGTAAGATAATTCAATGACATTTCATGAAATCAAGTCAGAATTTTAAAAGTTCGGCAATCTAGGGAAGTTAATAAATATCATACCTACAAGGAGAAATTACCAAACCTATGGGATGTTTACTAAATGCTACATTGCTGACTCTACCTCATTAAGTCCTTCACAGATGGTGCATGTTTATATACATTTATGCAATTTATTACCCCAGGACAGATGCCCTGTAAAAAATCCCATTCTCTTGTGATTTGTATTTTATGTGTGAACCCTTACCAAAGACATATAGGACAAAATGCTCTAATCTTCTGACCTACAGTTTGAGCCCTCCACTAGTATTACTGCCATAATTATGAAATCTCCTAAATTTGAGGAATAGATAAAACCAAATAAATAAGTATTTAATAAAACAGATATAACAGATATTTTACATCTTCATATTTTAAAAAGTCTTTCTAAAACTTTAAAATACTGACTTAAATACAATTAGAAATTCATTATTTTTCAGTAGTCAGTTATCCTTATCACTAACTATAGAAATGAATGTCCTAATTTTCATTACACGAGGCCCCGTCTTTTAGCATATTTTAATAAATATATTGACTTACTTTACTTCTGAATAGATTTAGGACATTTAAAATTTTAGTCTGATAAAGGAGGTTTTGCTGCATCAATTGAAATGATAGAAACATTTTAGCAATGAAATATGTCAGCATAATAATATATATCATTTGAATTTACTTGTGAATATAAAAACAGGTGATGGTTTAATATGTGTAAATTTCACTAAAAAGTGATATTAATTGATTTGTACCCCCCTTCTCACTTTCACCCATGCTCATCTATCTTGGCAATGGGAGGTAAAACCACATTGATATTTCCTATATATATTTATATCTACATTCAAAAATTCTATCTACAGTCAAAAAATAAAGGAGAATAAATTCTTTTCACTTTATAATTCTTCACAAGGATGGTTATCCAAAACCTCCTCCCAAGAAAGGAGAAAAGAAAAGAATTAGCAAACCAAGTAAAAGGTTACATTTATTGAGGAGAATTCTAGCCTACAATTTTATTCCAAAAAGAAGAATTTGATTTTACAACCTTCATACAAACTTTAGACAAATTATGTTTAGGGAAGAAAGACTAAATCTAGTGCCATCACATTGGGGAAGAGAGTTTTGATATGTGTATTTTATTGTCTTTTGTGAGATAAACCAATGGCTATATTATTTGGAATATGTTGTTGTTTAGCTTAATTGTGATAACTTGATTGGCTTGGAAGCTGACTAGAGACTAGTAGCACACTGAGGGATGCATATGGGTATGTCATAGAGATATTACTTTGAGTAAAACACATGGCCATACCCCCACCCCTTCTCTTGCACTGTTCTCCTGCTCAGCTTCTCATCTACTTTGAACTAAGCATCTTTGATTCATTGTGCCTTTCTGCCATGATGCTTCTGCCTTGGAACCAACTGACCATGAACTATATCCTCTGAATCTGTGAACCAAATTAAACCTCTCCTCCATTAAATTGTGGGTGTCAGGTATTGCATCTAAGTGAAGGGAGAACTGGCTAATAAATAATATCAGTATTGGGACTGGAGTCATTGCTGTGACATGTGTCATGTGGTTGAGAAGCCACTGGAACGGTTTTGTAGAAGGAGATTAAAAGGGTTTGTAGGTTACAAAAGCCCTAAAATGCTATATGCAAAATCTGATGAGTTATTCTGGTTATAGCTCAGAAGAAGAGAACCCTTAGGGAATGTGTACAGTAAAGGTCAGGCTAAAGAGTTTCAACTCGACACAAAATTTGACCATGCCCTAAAATATTTCAGGAGGATGAGATTAGGGAGGAGGAGTAATTGGCAGCCCTACATTCAGGCTGTGGCATGGGTACGACTAGTAGTTTTGGTTATATTTATTGCAGGAATTAGGAACCAACCCCAGAGCATATCAGTTTTTTTTTAAATATAAATTTTATCTTTTTCTTCATTTATATCATATTCAAGTATAAAGTGGAAGCTCTTGTTTGGTGTCCATAGTAGAATGCACACTTTTCATTTAGCGATTTCTAAGATTTCCTAATAGTGGCAAAGCTTGAAGGCAGAACTAGGGATCAATTTTCAAATTCTAGAGACTTTCAATTTTTTATGTAAAATGTCAAGGACATATTTTCATGATAGGAATGTTAAGAAAATTATTCAAAATGAGTCCAATCAGTTTAATTTTCATTTATGATTTATCCACAGATTTAATGTTTTTATATTCATAGTAATCTCATCAGCAGAATAAAATAAAGAATTGATTTTGGAAAATATTCAAAACATCACATAGTTTATGTTTCTGCTAGTTTCAAGATTAATACATTAACTGATGTCATGACTAATCTCTAAGATCTATAAGATAATTTATGATTGAGTTTATGGTAATCATACACTACGTATTCATGATATCTACCTAGAGGTAAAAATACTTATATTTTTAAGGTTTCATTGGAAATAATTCATAATAGCATATTTCACTTAAAAGGAGTGGGAAATGCAGTCCTCTCATGTATCCACAAAAGACAAGTAGTAGAAACACTGAAAAACTAGCACTATCTACCACAATTTTTCTGTGGAAGTTTGATAGCCTCCATTTTTACTCCAAGAAAAATTGTTGATGTATGTATGGCCATAAGACTCCTGTATTCCTACAAGTATATGCAAATTCTTATAACCCTTGTGCTTCAGGCATAGATAATATCTGTACAATACAAAGGTCCTAGAATTCCTGCTGTAATGATGATGATGTGTCTTTGTGAGAAATAATAGATACAAAGTTAGAATAAATCTAGAAGGATGATCTTGACTTCTCCAAGGAAAAAAGTGTACATAAAGGGAAATTTTGTACATTACCCTGAAAAATTAATTTCTAATATACTTTTCCAAAGATTATGATAGAGTAGTAGTTTGTAGGTTTGAGGTGGAGAATTAAAAAAAAATAGAGAAACATAGCAAAGGTTTTTAACTGCACTTGAATAGGGACCTAGAATCAATCGAGCAAATATATACTGTCTCCATTTTTTATGATAGTTTTGTGTCCCTTTAACTTAAAATGTGCATTTGTGCATTTATCAGAAAAAATGAGAAAGAATTTTGAATTTGTGAGCTATGATTGAAAGATAGCTGGAGCTTTTCATTTTATTAATGATCTGTGCTTTGTGGCTTAGTAGTTGAGAGAATGGATCCACGGTCATATTGCCTCTGTCTATGGTTTGGGCTCTAAATTTTCAGTAAAAAAAAAAAAAAAAATTAACCTTTACAAGTCTTAGGTTTCACCTAAAAAAGGAATAATTATGTTATCATAACATGTTTTATGTGTATGAGGAACATGAATCTAAAATTGGAAAATGGAGGTAACAGTAATCACTTAATAAATGCTAGTAATATTACCACCATTTATACCTCAGTTTTTCATCTTCATTTCTTTAGTTGTGTACCTTTTGCTGTCTGTCTCTGTTACCCTTAACTATGATATTTGGTAGAGATTCTCATATCTAACTTTCAAAATATGGTTACACACTGGGTAATGATCACTGGGGCCCAGTGCTAAGGGTAGAATTTGTAAAGGCTAATTTAAAATATGTTCAGTTGGAAAAAACAAAATTGACTTGGAAAATGTTAAGTAACATGTTACTAATTATCTAAATTCCAAATCCTCGTATCACCGTGATTCTGTCTTCACTATTAATCTCCAAGTATAATTTTTTCTTTCTATTTTTTTCTTATAATCCTCTCACACATTTTCCTTTTAATCTTCTTTTATAATTAAAAATATGAGAAGTACAAAGAGAATATAGAGTAACGCAAAGTTCTTAGTTTTTGAGTCAATGTTACAATGTGCTTTTCTAATAATTTCTGGAACAGCTTTTCTTCAGCCTCAATTCTGCAGACTATTTCCATTTCCTGTGCAGACTATTCCTTAACATAGGTACTACTTCAAGCAAACTGCTGTATGAGCTCCTTAAAAATGACTTGTTTTTCTTCACTCAAGTTTACTGAGATATTTATCAATAAAAGTGTCTATTTTTACAATATAATATGTGATACTTTTCTATTCTAGTATGTAATGGAATGATTATTAAAATAAATCTAACAACATCACTTTACAAAGTTACCCTTTCTTCTCTCTCTCTCTCTCTCTGTGTTTATATGTTAAGAACATTTAAGTCTCATAGTCTTGGCAAATTACAAATATAAAATTGAATATTATTAATTGTAGTCACCATGTTACATACTAGATCTAAATAATTATACTTTTGAATAATTTTAAAAATTCTTTAAAATAACTAAACCTGTGTACTTGACCAAAGTAGTTGCAAAACATATATATTACAAGTTGTTAACATCCAAATATGAAGGAATTTATACAATTTAATAGCAACACCTAAACCAAAAAACAAACAAATTTCCCCCAGTAGCCCAATTTTAAAACTGACAAAGGGCCTGAATAGGTATGTCCTCAAAGATAACATACAAATGTTCAACAAATGCATGAAAAAGTGTTCAACATTACTAATAATGAAGTGCAAATCAAACCCTAATGACATCACCTCATATTTGTATGACTGTTAGCAGATAGACAGAGATAGTAAGTATTTTCAAGGATGAAGAGAGAAAAAAACCCTTGTACACTGTTGGCTGGGAAAGTAATTTACTATAGCCATCACTGAAAACAACGTGCAAGTGCATCAAACAATCAATTTCTTCTTTTTATGACTGAATCTCTAACTTTCTTTTCTTTCTGATTCCAACAAACCAAATCTTGACTATTTTTGAGGTGTAAATAAAAATATTATTTTTAAAACCTCATATATTTATTCTTACAGGATAAGTTTTCTTCTTAACTCCAGCAAATGTTAACTCTACCAAGTGAATAGTACTTAGAGGGGAGATTTTAGGTTGGTATTTGAAGGTCTTATCAGTCAGTGTAGCTTTGTACCTAATTTTCTTCTTAGAATTTCTAGAGAAACATTTTTCACAAATAAGTATTTTGCATAGTCAAATTTCCCATTCATTCTAAAGTAATGACAGATTTTTCTCTGTGTATACAGATGACCATGCATACACATATATGAGAAATCTATATGCTACCTAAAGCTTTTTTCTTGTGTTCTTTCAAATAGTTACAAATGGGAGTGTCAAGGCCAGATAAATATGCCAAACCACCTCTGTCTCTCTCTCCTCTCTCTATCTCTCTCACACACAGACACACACACACACACACACACACACACAATGTATTCGTATTTTCCTCACATAATGGAAGCTCATCATTAGAAATGCAAGCATCATTATATTTGTGATTTCTCTTATCAACCTTTAGTCACTTTTTGTTTCCAGAAATTTCTGTGAAAAATTACAAACTTCATAGGTATTCTGAATCTAAAAATATATGTGTCGGTGTTGATATGAGAATTCATGAGTGTGTGCTCTGAAATGGTTCAACTATGACTGACAAGGGTTACAATACTAGCAGTTTTGACCACCTCTTGGTTTTTCAACTCTCTACTTAGTTAAATGTATTATAACAGCAGAAGTAGAGCATTGAGAGATAGTCTGGGATCTCAAAAAATAAAGAATCAGCCATAATTGAGAGAATAACTGTTTACTTAGCATTTTCACTGTTAAGAGTCTTTTTCTGCCTCCTAAAAGAATACCTTCATTTTCCGTTAAAAAAAAAAGAAAGAATTCTTCTACTCGGTCTGTAGGCAGATTTACTTTAAATCAAAATATTAACTGCTCTCCAGATAGAACTGCAGACTCCTCGAGAGTTTTCCACATTGAACTATTTTAAAGAAGAATAATAAAAAGGTAAAATGATTTATTGATTATCTTCTATATAATATAATTCTGATAGGAAATATAACAAGAAATTTTGAGAAATAATAAACAGAGACAAGCTTCAAATATGGCCTGTCATGGAAAATTTTCATGTACCTATAAGATTATTGCTGTGAAATTTTAATACTAATAAGAAAACATTTCCCTCAGAAGGGCTCAAAGATGTTTTCCTCTTTTGTACCTTGGTACAAACACATTGCTTATAGCTATGCAAATACAATTTAAGGAAAGGGAGTCAGTGATACATGCAGAAATCTCTTGAAGCAAAATTCTAAGCTTGGAGGCAACTATGTGTTGAGTGCTGCATATGAAAATACACATCTGTATTTTGAAAAGAGATCCAGAACTCTGTCTCAATGGAATGAGGGTGGTATATCCAGTTTTTATATAAATTAATGTAAACTCCAGGGCAAATATCTATTATCCACATTTTAAAAAGTGAGCACATGACTAATATTTAGTGAAATTACTATGGAATTGTTCAGCGTGCCTGTAATTATTACTTTGACAGAAATGTGCTAGTTTGTAGAGTATACTGTCAACTTTGGAACAACAGGGGTGGAATAATAAGCTATATTTATGAGAACTAACAGGATAGCTTTGATAAATTATTTATTTGTAAAAGAATATAAAATATGCGCTAAGCTACCATATGAAGTTCTTAATTTCTATATTAAGTTAAGACTAGTTTAAATGCATTATAATTTTAAGAAAACACAGGAAACAAATTGAATGCACAAAAAATGATCTTCTGAGAAACAGAAAATATCTGTACTTCATTCCTAAGAAGATGTCTTCAGAAAAGGGTCTTTATTTTTTTTTCCATGTTACAATATGTAATACATTGTTTCTTGATGTCAGACATGGTTGTAAGTGATTCACATGTATGAACTGATTTAGTCCCCAAAACTGTATCAGGTAGTGTCTTGCTCTCTTCATTTTACAGATGAAGAAACTGCACTGGGGCTATGGATGGTGATCAAGAATGCAGAGTATAGAGATTTTACTGAGCTCTGAACAGTGCAACAATTCTAAGCATGATGAAAGCATGACACAGTGTATCCAATGCTTTAGCACATGTGTTGTGAGACGCAGACCTGCAGACCCCCTCCAATCAACTGTTGTAATGCCTCAAACATTTTAAGATTTCATCTAAAATATTTTTAAACCCTGGCAGATATTACAGTAATTAGATTCATTGGCTGTAGGGTTACATAGCCAGTGAGTTTAAATTAGGAGCTGATGTCTCCCTGGAAAGTGGGAGATGGAGGCATGACACTATATCTCCTCATTGGCCCCTTTTTCAAAAATTAATTTTATTGTTACATTTTAGGTATACAGTATAATGACATTCATCATTGGAGATTGGTACCTTTACATACTCTATCTTGATTCTTATTTTTCCCCATTTTCATGCCCTCTCTTCAACCTCTTCACCCCTGTCCATTTGGCCCTTCTTTTCTAGTGCTCTTTGAGTAGTTTTCCTCTACCATGCCTTTCTACTAGGATGTTTCTCTCCAGAAGCCAGGCAACCATGCAATGAACCCTCAAAAATGGGGTACCATGTTTCTCCTTTTGAATTGCATAAGTCAAGAATTTTGTCCCACAATGGGAAAACTGACCAATGGATCAGTAAGTGTTAAGAGTCGGAATGCTTTCCATTTATATACAGAAAATACAACTCTATAAAAGATCCTTAGAACAAAGTATATAAAACATCATAGGACAAGCGTAAAAGTGGACATTTCCTTGCATACATCCATGATAGATAATATCGCAAAATATAAACCTAAGAATAAAAGGAGGAGCAAGATGCAAAATACAGAAGTAACTCGTGGTTTTTTTTTTTAACTCATGGTTATTTTTACAGAATTTCACATAGCTCTTTACAAGGTTTTCAAAATATGAGCAAAACCAACAGTGAGATTGCATGGGAAAGCAGGAAAGACCCAGAGGTCGCTGCTCCTTCCAGGGAAGTTATAGCCCTGATGGAAAAGTATATTTTTCTACTTTTTATCTCCACAGTAACTCCAAATAAGAAAAGTAAACATTTTTATGAGAAGCTTTTAGGTTATCCTTGCACATCAGGATGGCTGATTCACTGGATGTCTTCATCCCAATTGCCTTAATATCAGTGGAGAAAAACCTCTAGTAATCTTAACTTTCTTCCATTTCCTTCGGCAAACACACTGTGTGTCAAGTGAAAATAAGAAATATTTATCATGTTATGAACTTCTTCAGCATAATTAGTTGCATAGTAGTCTGATATATTACAATAGGTCTTTAGGGATCTGTAAAATTACAATGAGAAAGGAAGTAGAGCTGGAAGCCCTGCCTTTGCTTAAATAGTACACTTGAGCATAAAATCCTCTACCATTACTTCTAACAAACACTCAGTTCAGTCTTGGCTGGTTTTGTGTACCCTGTAATATTTTGACTATATGGAATTATAGTACTATTTTTAAAATTGGCTACTTCAACTAGAATACCATAGAATTTTTGCCTATGTATCGTGTTTGTTTTAATTATACATTAGTACATAACCACAGTATTGTTTAAATAAAATATCAAAGTAATTTAACCTATGAGGCCAAGCAATATCTTGAGTATTGCAGAGATCTATTGCCTCACTGAAATAGCGATGCTCTTACCCACTGACGAAAAAGAATTTCATAGACTTTTAGTCAAAGAGATTAAAAACAACCTATTTTGGAGAAAAATAAAAGACAGAAAGGAGGAGGTGGGGAAATATTTCTTAAAGAAAATAGAGGGAGGAGGGAGGAAGAGGAAGGACAGGAGATGAGAAAAAATACAGAATTATTATATTCATGTACCAACTCCACACAGGGAATGTAAACATTATGCGTTTCAAACATGTACCAGAAAAGAAAAAGGAGAAGAGAGGATTAAGAGCTAGATGGATCTAGGAGGGAAGGGAAGGAAAGGAGATATAGAAAAAGCATTAAGAAGTACTACTTACATGTGCTAATTTCCCATGATGAATCTAGATATTATGTACAACAAAAATGTGCTAATAAAAAACCTAATTATAATAGATTTATAACTTTCCAGGTGTTATTCATTCTAAGGTGGTGCCATAAATATTCTATGTTCATAATTAGGGATGCCTTACTAGATTTGTTGGTGTTTTTCCCCAGAAAAGTAAATAGGATATGAAAAATATAAACTTTGCTGAGGAGGAATATCTATGCTTGACACTTTCTTAATGTAGACTGCTCATGTTCTTACTAATACAATGAATTACATAAATAATCAACTAATATAGATGTTTCAAATTCTATTAGCAGACTCTTGTCTTTAAATAACAATTGAACCAAAATTAATCTATTAACACTTATTTTTTATTTTAATGTAGTACAAGTAGATATTAATAAAGAAAATGTGAAAAATGTATGAAAAATTTTTTCATAACAAAATTAGAGACTAACAATGGTAAATACGCTGTGTATTATGATTTTTAAAAGAATATATTTTCAATTGCTAATCTATCTCTCCTGATATTATATGGGTTTTTTTGCATTAAATATTTCAATGATTAACAAAATATCTTACACTCGATATAATTTTGAACAATTTCTTATTTCACAATATCTCATATATTTTGGTTCTAAGTTATACTTTCAGTTTCTCACACCAGAGAGACAATGCGATATTTACACGCCCTATATATTTCACTTAAGAGTATGGCCACTAGGTGTATCCATTTACCTAGAAATGTCTCAAGTTTATCCTTCTTTGTGGCTGAATAGTACTGCATTATTTTTTAAATTAGATCTTTTTTATCCATTCATTAGTTGATGGGCATTTGGGTTGTTTCCAAGATTTAGGTATTACAAACTGTGCAACTATAAACATAGGTGCATGTATATCTCTGGTATGATTCTTTTAATTCTTTTGGGAAGATACCCAGAAGGGGAATAGCTGGGTCAAATGGGAACTTTAATCCTATTTTTTAAAATATTAATTAATTTCCACAGCAGTTGCACCAGTCTGCACTCCCACCAACAGTGGAGACGATTCCTTTCTCCCCACAGCCCTGCCAGTATTTGTTGTTGGCTGATTTGTTGATAATAGCAATACTTTCTGGGGTGAAATGGAATCTAAGCATCGTTTTAATTTACATTTCTTGAATGACCAGAGATGTTGAACTTTTTAAATGTATTTATTTGCCATTTCTACTTCTTCATCTGAGAAGTGTGTATTTATCTTAGATGCCCATTTCTGAATTGGGTCTTTAAATTTGAGGGGTTTGATTTTTTTTGTTTCTTTATATGGTCTAGATGTTAGTTCTTTATCTGGTGAACCACTACCTAAAATTTTTTCCCACTCTGTAGTTTCTTTTCATTCTGTTGGAGACTTCTTTTGCTCTGCAAATCTTTTTAATAAGATGAGATTCCAGGTGTTGATTCTTTGAAGTAGTTCCCATATGGTCTGGGTATTTTATGAAGTATTTACTTACACCTATGTCCTCAAGTGTTCTACCTATTCTCTCTTTCAGAAGATTTAGTGTTTCTGTTTTAATATTTAGATATTTGATCTATTTTTATTTTAGTTTAGTATATAGTAAGAGACATGGGTCTAGTGTTAGCCTTTGGCATGTAGAAAGCCAGTTTTTCCAGTAATATTTTATTTATTTATTTATTTTTTAAATTCAAAACAACCATTTACTTAACTGGGAGTGGTCAGAGCAGGAAAGGCAGTAATGCACTATTTTTGAAATGCATATGGTCTTCTACCCGTGTGCTCCACTACATCAAAAGAATGAAGTGGGCTGAACATTTCATTTAAAATAATTCAGCATTAACAGTTTTTACAGAAACAAATACCGTAGAACCAAATCAAACTGCCTTAATAAATTACAATCATGATAATGAAAACTGCTTCTTGGAGGGTTATGGCCAAAATCCATACTGTAGGACAATCTTCCGAAAAACTGGAATGTAGAATGTTGGGCTCAAATTAGATATCATCAATGTCTTCATCATCATCCCCGATGTCATCAAACTGAATTTCATCATTATCTCCAGGACCAAATGTATCAGTTTCATTGATCTTAGCATGCTCAGGAAGCTCGCCATATGCTTTTAGACTTCTTGCTTCATCTGCATTGTATTTTAGAATCACATCAGCTTTGTTATCCTGGTAGTCTCGGAGACCAACCAATATGATGTCTGAGGTATTTATCCAAACCTTTTTTCTCAATTTCCCTCTGATGTGACATAATCTCTTCACACCATCAAAACACATTGCTTCTAATCGTCCATTTCCCAACATCTTGATTACCTGGGCATATTCTTGCCCATCCTCTTTGAACTCCAGTTCTCTTTTTTTCAGATTCATTCTCATTCTTGCCTCTGCGTCTATTTTTACCTCCTTTACCTTTATTCTTGGGCGTGGCGGGGTTACGAGGGCCGCGCGGCTTCTCTGACTTCTTCCTGGGTGGCTCAGGCGTCCGCAACTCCTCCGAGAGGCGCGACAGGGGCCTTATTGTTAGAGCGGAGGGAGACGCTTTCTGGGAGAATTGGCGGCAGCCAAAGAGAACGCAGGCGGAACGGACATCGTAGTAAGGAGCGCGCTGAAGTATCGCCGCGGCTGCGGCCTTGCCCTCTCTTGCTTTGTAACCTGCTTTTCTTGGTTTGACAAGTTGCTGACTCATTAACCTCGTAGTTATCTCAGTTTTAATGTGGCTCTTTGACCCGGCAAGCCAGTCTGGGAACCTTACCGCAAACTTTACCAGGCAGAGACCACATCTTATTACCGGCATTTAACAGAATGTCTGGCACATGGTCGGTGCTCGCTACCCATAGGCAAAAAGAAAAGAAAGAAGACTTAAATTCAGTGTTAGGGGCTGAAATGTGCCCTTCCAAAATGAATATATTGAAGTTCTAACCCTCAGTACCTCCTCCAGCAATATTTTAAAAAGAGGCTATCTTTCTTCCAGTGAAAGTATTTGGACCCTTTGTCAAAAATAAGATTGCTGAGTGTTTTTAGGGTTGTTTCTGCATCTTCCAACAGCCAACATCATACTAAATAGACAAAAACTGAAAGCTTTCACTTGAAAATCTGGGACAAGTCAAGAATATCCACTGTCACCCACTCCTATTCAACATAGTTCTGGAATCATTAGCCAGAGCAATCAGAGAAAAAATAAATAAAAGAAATAAGGATAGGAAAGGAAGAAGTTAAATTATCATTATTTCAGAGGACATGATATTCTAAATAGAGTACCCCCAAAACTCCACCAAAAGACTTCTAGATTTAATAAATAAATTCAGTAGAATAGCTGGATACAAAGTGAATACACAAAAATTAATAGCATCCCTGTACACAAATAACAAACTCACCAAGAGAGAAATTAGGGAAACAACATCTTTCATAATAGCATCCCCCCCAAATGAAATACTTAGGAACTAATCTCACAAAGAAAGTAAAAGACTTTTATATTGAAAATTATAGTACTTTGAAAAAGGAAATCAAAGAAGTTATCAGAAAATGGAAAGCTATCCCTTGCTCGTGGGTAGGAAACACCAACATAGTGAAAATAGTCACACTCCCCAAGTTGTTATACAGATTTAATGCAATCCCAATCAAAATACCAGCAGCATACCTTACAGAACTAGAGAAATCAGTCCTAAAATTCATTTGGAATCAGAAGAGTCAGAGAATAGCAAAAACAATTCTGGGCAACAAATGCAAGGCAAAGAACAACACAATCCCTGACTTGAAATTATATTATTATTTTTAGATTAGAAAAAAATCAAATCAATAAGGTAGAAGACAAACTGACTTCTACCAGCAAGCATATCAATGCTTAAACTTTTTAAACTTAATCTTTTTGTGGTTCATTCATCTACAATTGTAATCATCTTCAACATTTTAGAGAGATTTTTTGAGAAACAGAATTTCAGAGTAGAGGCCTCATTCTTTGCTCCACCTTACCAATAATGTTTCTCCCAGACCATGACCATATAATCCTGCAACATGCTACTGATTCCTATAAGCACATTACAACTCCTATGAAGCAGTAAGCTGCAAAAACAGAGCTATGCAACCCAGAAGAGTAAAGGAATTTAAGAGTGAAATGAACATGGAAAATAGAAGGAACCAGTAAATTAAAATCATCTTTTTTCTCTTCAATGAGCTATTTTAGTCATGATTTTTCTGTATATCTTCTGTAGAGCTCTTTCAAGTGTTTGAGTGGTAGACTTTGTTTATGAGCAATCATTAGCTTAATAATACATCACTTTGCTGAAGGAGAAAGGCTATTAAACATGAGATAACACTAAAGTTAAGATTAGAGACACAGACCTCCCTGCAGGCCTCCCAGCTAGGGGCGCACCTGTGAGAAGTGCAGCCACGGGGGCACCTGCAACACCACAGTTCCCCAACCTCCCCTCCCCCATCTTCTGCCCTCCTGGTTGCACCTGTACCTGGATCCACAAACCAGAGCCACAGGGGGTCATAAAGGCCATTGTCCTGAGCTCCAGAAGATAGAGCATAAGTGAACAACAAAAGGAAGGCCTCTCTCAGGGTCCTTGATGAAAATTGAAGCCCACTGGAAAAGTGAAGAGAGTCTGCAGTAAAGGCACACCAGACCAACATAGTTGGTAAGTTGGAGGGATCACCACCTCCCATCTGAACCTGGACTCTCTTCAGGGAAAGGGCAGCTGGAACCTGCAGTAGAACCCTACAGAGTTCAACGCTGCAGGAGGTCAGGGAGCTCAACTTGGGCTTTGCACCAGAAATCAGCCTGAACCTCAGGGGTCTGCTGCTGGCTCACTGAAACTAATTGACTTAGATCTGCATACCGCTGCCCACGTTGTCTATTGTAACAGCAGAGACATACACTAAAGGTGGCCTTTCATTTTTTTGTTTTTTTAAAATTATTTTTTCTCTTATTTTTAATTTTTAGTTGTTTTTTTCTATTCTTTTCAAGTTTTTTTCTTTCTTCTTCGTTTTTTTGTTTCTCTCTCTCACTCTCTCACTTTCCCACATTGTTCTTCATCTTCCTTTTTGTTCATGTTCCTCCTGTAATTCGGATTTCTTCTTTCTTTTTCTTTTCTTCTCTCGTTTTCCTTCTCCTGATTGTCATTAATTTCAAAGAAAAGTGAATACAGTTTCTAGCTTCCTTATTGCTGATAGGTTGTTCTGTATTTGGCACATATATATTTATGATTGTCATCTCTGCCTCTTGGATTGTTCCCTTCAAAAGGATGTAGTGACCATCTTTGTCTCTCCTAATTAATTTTGGTTTGAAATCTACTTTGTATGCAAATAAGATTGCTACTCCTGCTTTTTTCTGGGTTCTTGTCACATGGAGAACTGTTTCTCATCCTTTTACTTTCTGTCTATGAGTTTCTTTTTGAATTAGATATGTTTCTTGTATACAGCATATTGTTGGATTTTGCTTCTTGATACATTCTGCCAGTCTGGTTTTTTTGATTGGTGAATTGAGGCCATTAACATTGATGGGTATAACTGATATGTATTGACCTATCATTGTCATGTTATTTTCCTGTTGTTGGCTCTTTTTAATTTTTTCTCCCTCTCCTTTTAATTTCTTGCCTTGCCTGAAGGATTTGCTCTGTTAGACTTCATGGAGTTGTGACTTTCATTTTCTTTTTCTAGGATATTGTTTAGAATTGTTTGGAGTGCTGGTTTCGTATTCATGAAGTTTCTTAGGTGTTCTTTGTCATGGAAGTATCTTATTTCCCCATCAATTTTGAAAGATAGTTTTGCAGCATACATCAGTCTAGGTTGGAAGTTATTTTCATTTAGGGCTTGAAATACCCTACCCCTGGCTCTCATTAATTTGAGTATTTGTGTTGAAAAGTCTGCTGTGATTCTGATGGGCTTTTCTTTGCATGTGATTTGTTTTTTTCTCTGCTTGTAGTATTTTGATCTTCTCTTGGGTTTCTGGGATCTTGATTATTATATGTCTAGGTGTAGATGTTTTTTAATCATGGCTAGTTGGAGTCCTATATGTCTCACTTATCTATATGTCAAATTCTTTGCTCTGGGAAGTTTTCTGTCTTTAATTCTGTGAACAGTTTTTTTTATGTCATTTATACATTCTCTTGATTTTTCATGGACTCCTATTATTCTTATATTATTCTTCTTTGTGCCATCTAGGAACTGTTGGATTGATTTCTCATGGTCCCGTACTAGTTTTAAGAGATCTGTCTTTTCATGGTCACTGACTGCCATTTTGTCTTCTACATCTGATATTCTGTCTTCATATTGGCTCAGTCTGCTAAATATACTTTCAATAGAGTTTTTAATGTCCTTGATATCTGTTTGAATCTGTTTCATGAATTCCATTTCTTTCCTATGTTGGGTGTTCATTATATCCATTTCTTTCTTATGCTGGGCATTCATGGCTTTCATCATGGTCCCGAACTCATTAATTTTTTTATCTGTTTGTATTCTAGAGTCTCTAATCATGTCTTTCATTCTGCTCACCATCTCTGTAGTCTTCTGGGAAATTATTTCTGTTTGGAATTTTTCTAGATCCTCATTCATCTTTTTTGTTACTTCCTGTGCTATCAGTTCAGGGTGTCCAGGTGGTTGATTATCAGACTTTTCCAACTTGTTTCCCCCAGAGTTTGTCTTTGGTGAGCTGGAAGTCTGGGTTTGTGCCTTACTTAAATATCTTCTCATTTCTATTTTTATTTTTGGTACTGTCCTTGGTTTAGTTCCTGGGTTGATATTTCGATATTGCTTATTGTAGGTATCTTTGTTGCTTGTATTCAGAACTCTTATGGAATGATTGCTTCTCAGAGGTGTCTTCCAGATATAGCAGGTCTTAAGGTTTTGAGTCTCAAATGACTCTGGGGCAATCTCATTTTCATTATACCAGAAGAATAACTGATTAGATCAATCAAAACACTTTAGGCCAAGTGATACAATCAAAATACTACAAAGCTATTATGATAAAAACAGCATGGTACTGGGAGAGAAACAGACCTGAGGATCAGTGGAATAGATTAGAAGATACAGAAACAACTCCAGACATACTCAGATACCTCATCTTTGACAAAGGAGCTAACCATCCTCACTGGAGTAAAGATAGCCTTTTTAATAAATGGTGTTGGAAAAACTGGATTTCAACTTGCCGAAGATTAAAACTAGACCCCTATCTTTCACCATGCATTAAACTAAGATCAAAGTGAATTAAAGATCTAAATATTAAAAGAGAAACTTTGAACCGGCTGGAACAGAGGTTAGGTAGACATTGGGTTAGGTCTCGAAGACATTGGTGTAGGAAAAGACTTTATGAACAAAACCTCAGTTGGCCATGAACTAGCACAAACAATCAACAAGTGGGATCTCTTCTTACCAAAAAGCTTCTGCACAGCAAGAGAAACCACCAGCAGTGTGAAGAGACAACCCACAATGTGGGAAAATATTTTCACCAGCAGTCCCTCAGACAAAGGTGTACTATCTCAAATCTGTAAAGAACTTAAAAAAATCAGACCTCCCAAATTTAAAGACCCAATTCAAAAATGGGCATCTGAAATGAACAGACATTTCTCACACAAAGAAGTAGAAATATCAAATAAATACATGAAAAAATGTTCAACATCACTGGTCATTCAAAAGATGCAAATGAAAACAGCACTGAGATTCCACCTCACTCCAGAAAGAATGGCTGCTATCATGAAATCAACCAATAACAAATGCTGGCAGGGCTGTGGGGAAAGAGGAACAGTGCTCCACTGCTGGTGGGAGTGTAGACTGGTGCAACCACTGTGGAAATCAGTATGGAGCTACCTCAAAGAACTAGGACTGGAAGTCCCACTTGATCCAGCTATTCCCTTGTTGGGTATTGTCCCCAGAGAATTAAAAGTATCATACCACAGTGTTATATGTGCACCCTTGTTCAGAGCAGCACAGTTTGTAATACCTAAAACTTGGAAACAGTTCAAAAGCCCATCAGTTGGAGACTGGATAAAGAAAATGTGTGTTTTTTTTTTAATAAAGTAGAGTACTACTCAGCTATCAAAAATGAGAAATTAGAGACATTTATTGCTAAATGGATGCATATTGAGGCGATACTCTTAAGTGAAATAAAGAGGACATACATGTGTAAATACCAAATAGTTTCTCTGGTGTCAAAAACTAAAAGTGTAAATAAGGTTCAAAAATGTATAATTGTTATTATGAAATAGGAAAAAATGGTCTAAAGGAGTAGGGTAAGTGAGAGGGGTAGGGGAAAGGAAAGAAAGGAAAAGAAAAAATATGGGAAAAGGAGAAAATGGAAGCAAAGTCTTTGTAAATAGGGAAGAGAGGAGGGGTTGAAGGAAAGGCAGGGGAATGAGGCAAAAGTAAGAGCCAAAATACATCATGTAAAGGTGGGAGATCCCAATGATGAATCTAACTGTATTGCATACCTAAAATGTAATAATAAACTTAATTAAAATAAAAGAACTTCCAAGGAAGAAGATATCTCCATGACCTTCAAAGGGGCTGGAGCTGGCTGCTTACCAGGTGAAATGGGTGAGTGATTGTATGAAGGGGGTCTTATTTTGTCCAGTAAGAACTCATGAAGTGATTATACAAAGTGAAAATATGAAAAATGGTCTTTTAATATAATTTACTTTTTAAAAATCTGAAAAATGTCTCTGGGTCAGAGAGGCATGTTGATTCATTAGGTAGACAGACTCTCTGGGACTTGGTCATGCATTCTGTTCCGTATACTCTGGCCAAGCTCTTCCTCACTAGCCCTGGCATGTTTATTGTGTCAGCTTGGCTCAGCAAGATGGATGGGCATCCAACCTGTCATTCAGTTGTACTTGGTGACTTAAGAATAGCTGTCACAACTCTTTATGCAGGAGGACATGTACTTCATAGCTGTAAAAAAGTCAGTCTAATCTCTGAATAAATTTAAATGGGTTATACATTAAAAAAAGAAAAGATTAGAGGCACAGATGATTCCTACTTTAGCACCTGTCTTTGTTGTGGGAGGTCCAGAGAGGTTTGTAGGAGATGGTATTTTAAAACTCTCTGTTATTCAGAAACTATCTTGTCCCCTAGAGTACATCATAGTAGTGAATTTCCATAGACAAAAGACGATATGAGAGAACATATGTACAATTGCAAGGAGAGAGGTATATATGTAACATTTTGTGTTAAATAATCACATTACCAAAACATACAATAACAAATTTATAAGTGTTTTTTTGGTATCATTGCTTTAACTTAAATCATGAATTTTTAGCATGTTAGCAATTAAGAAAATATTTTAATTCCCTATTTGGCACTTACACTGGATGATCTATCATTTTTCTTTTTATTTCTCTTTTGTTTTGTTTACATCCCTTGGCTTAGCTAAGAAATTATGCCTTATATTTCTAACACATTTCCTTTGCCTTGAACCAAGTCCTCTTGAGGGCTATACTTTGTACTTATAGCAAATCATATTTTTATAAAAGACAGTATTTATTTTAGGCATATTGAAACACACTGAAACTTTAAAATGGCAGTCATGTAGAAAAAATCTTCTACATAGATTTGTGTATCTCATTCACTTTGCTCAATTGTTTTGTTTTTTTTTTTGGTACCAGGGATCTAACTTGGGTCCTTGTGCTTGCACAGCCGGTGGCAAAACTACTGTGCTAAATCCCCGGCCCCACTTTGCTCAGTTTTTATAGTGTCTATCCAAAGTATGGATGCTAACACTGAAAGATTTGCTTTATTTTCTTTTCTATTTAGATATCTTAACACCACTATAAACAGCACTTACAAGATTCATATGGTAAGTTCTGAGTACAGGAGAATTGTGTTTTGTCTGAATATCTGAACTACAGAACAACATATAGTAGAAATTGTTTAACTTGATTTTTCAAACTATGTCAGTCTCAGATTGGGGATTTAGTTTAGTGGCACCATACCTGCCTCATAAGTGCGATGTCCTGAGTTCGATTGCCGGTAAAAAAAAAAAAAAAAAGACAGGGCTGCCTGCTAGAACTTTCTGAGATAATGGAAATAGTCCCTATTTCTGCTGTTCAATATGGTAGCCACAGCCAACTGTGGCCCTGAACACTCAAACTATGTTGGTCTCTATTTTGTAAAAAGATAAAATATAGATCTCATATACTAAATTGCAACTTCAGTACAAAGGAAATCATGAGTATATCAGTGCTAGATTTATGTGACCTTAAATATAATATGTGCAATAAAATTACTACGACCTTTCAGCATATAGTCACTAAATGTTATTGTCGTTAAACAGTGAAACTAAGACTTTGAGCTTTTTGTGCTTCCATATATATGAAATGATTAAAACCTTTTATATATTAATTAGCAATACAAATATGTCTAAAACAGTTGACTGCATTTTCATGTATTTTAGAATTGGCTATTTTCTAGATTTATGTTCCTCTTTGTTCCATTTTAAGTAGTTCAAATCACTTTAAAAGGGAGATCTTCAACTGTGCCTTAGAACATCTTATGAAATACCTGGAACATGAAGAACACCTCTAACTGGATATTTGCACAAAACAATGGTTAAAAAAGGTGATGTCATTTTGATTCTTGTAAACATTCTTTTACTCTTAGCTGTGGTCAGCTATATACCATTTTCAGTTATTTAGGAATAAAGGGAAGACAAAAAAGAAATACAAGAATCAATACACAACTGTGGTCCCATACTTGAGTTAAACCTACATAAAGACAGACATCATAGGACTGGGAATGAAAATCCACCTTTTTCCTAGCTGAGGGCTCTGAAAAGAGAACATGAGCAGCGTCTGATTCCTGGATAACATACCTGAAATTGCTTATCTGCCATTCCCTATCTATTCATACATCCACCACTGAAGGAAGGAGCATGCGTATAACAAAGTCATAGTTTTAGGAAGGGTGCTGTAATAACATAGAATCAGTAGTAGTAAAGTTCAAAAGGAAACAAGTTATCTTCTAATACAAATTCTTTATTTTTACATCAAATAAGATGAAACCAAATAGTTTAGTTACACAGGTACACCACAAACTCTTCTTGTAGTCAGCATAGTTTAGTAATATATATTTTCAAATTTAATTCCTATCCTCAAATTCTGTCAGTTTTTGAAAAAAAAATTTCTCTCCTTTCCCACCCTCCTTTCCATTCAGAGCCATGATCTACTCAAGGATTTAGTTTAAAATAATTTGAACATAAAATGTCATTATCCCAGAATAATGTTTTCCACTTTCCCTTGTTTTTCTTAGAAATAAATCATGACACAATATCAACATAAAATGATTTATTAATAATTCCTCCCATATGTTTCTTCTATGTCTACAAAATAGATGATCTTCATTTTGAAACTGATGACTAACTTTTGAGTAATTTTCAATATAATAAACCAGTATCTTTAATGTGTAACATCCCAAGATGTCCTGTGAACTTAAAATTTTGTCAGTTGTCATCTGTTATAAAATTAAATAACATTTGTGTATAATATCAAGTAATTCATAATGTATACATTCTGTGGATTACATATATGGGGCAATTTTTATGTAATTTATAGAGGCCAAAATTTTTCCTAGGGCATTGTAAAATTGTAGATAAATATTGTTGGATAAAGTTTCTCTTTTACTTTTTAATATTCTTAATTGTTTGAGTTAAAAGGCAAAAGAAACCAATGCATAAACAATTTTAAGAGTCTCTGAGTACAGGAAGCAAGTTACAAACATAATTTTAACATCTCTTCAAAACTAGTTATGCCAAATATTATATAGATTGATGAAATTTAGGGTTAAAGCAATAAGGCTAGAGTAAAAGCTGTGGGAATTGAAATATAAGAACTGATTTAGTTGATATTTGTGGCAAGATTGAGAAGAGAAGTGAATAGGAGCTGTGTGAATAAGGAAATCATTTGAATGTTTCAGTTTCAATGGCTAACACAATGTCCCATCATTGCATATATATAAGATAATTATTGTGATGTTAATATGCAAGTTAATTTTCAATGAAAAATAAAGTAATATGTCTAAAGATAACCCCAAAACCTAAAGGAATTGTTTCAATAGAGGTGCTACCCCCAATTATGCAGAAAGTAATTAAAACACAAAGTTAAATCTAAATTTTCTTTTAGGTGCGTTACTGTTTTCAGTGTACTTCTTGCCTCATTACACCTCATCCACTTTAAAAGGAGATGAGCAACCTTATAGCGTGTTTGTTTTGATCTCACAGGGACTTTCCAGATAAGCACAAAGAATAGTTTTGAGAGCCACAAAAGACACAGCCAAATAACATTTTAGTAAACTGATAACTGATATTCTTTGGAAATGCACTAATGGGGATAATCTCCCTGCCATTTGAGCTGAAAGTTTCAAATAATTTGTACACTTTCATTGTACCTCTTCATTTTTCCCACTCAATTATATCAACACCAACTCAACCAGTTCCTGTGTTTCACTTCCCATTACTTTTATTTTATTCTTATTTCTACTCTATTCCACTACTAAAGCATTAGCCTCAGTAGTTGAAACTCACACAGGGAAAGGCACTATGATATAGATACAATTTAAATATATTGCAGGCATACTTTGTTACATAGATGCATAATCTGTTAAATAAATGTATTTCCTATTAAATTGAATTAATTTCTCATTAGTCTTAATGTGTTCAGATGTGTCCAGGTAAGATGATAAATACTACCTGTGCCTTAAATACCAGCAGGGAAAAGTTACTAAGCACTTTGCTAAAATTTTGCCCTTAGTTCAAAGACTTCGAAGGCTTGTGGAACATCAAGGATTACAAAAAAGAAAATAATTTCCCTAGGCCAGGAATTTAGCTTAGTGGCAATGTGCTTGCCTCACAAGTGCAAGGTCCTGAGTTTGATCTCTGGTACTGGAAAATAATTTCCACAAGTTTCACCTTCTAGTTCCTAACACTGGTAAACTGTGTAGTCATGAATTCATGTCCCAAAAAGTTGTGTACATCATGAAGCTGCAAGACGTGAAGATCAACAAATATTTTGGTCTGTAAGAAGGTTCAAATTTATCTTGGACCAATTTCTCCCCCTTGATTACCTCTTCACACACCTGCTCATGTATTTTTCTGTCATGTGTGTAGAATGATAAGACATAGACTCTGTGTTTGCATAGAAGGGTTATAAATATGATCAATACACATATGCAATTACAATGCAATGTGATATGTAATGCATCATGTACCAAACGGCTTAACTGTGAACGAATCACTTGAATTTGTTTAAAGACAAAGAGTAAGAAACCACCAAAAATGCAAAGGGATCAATTTGTTATGGCCATTATTAGCATAACAAATGAAACAATACAAGGAGTGAATATGTTTGGAAAACATAGAAATAATTGCTAAATGATATGCAATAGCAAAAATACAGAATATTTAAGAAGGCCATGGGAGTTTGGAATGCCCAGAGCTCAGTTTTAGGAGAAAGGGACAAAAGAACGGAAACCTTTTAATTCTTTTTTTTTTTTTTTTTTTTTGGTACCAAGGATCAAACTCCGGTCCTTGCGCTTGAGCAGCAGATGGCGAAACCACTGAGCTAAATCCCCAGCCCTACCTTTTAATTCTTTGGGGAAGATCCCCAGCAGTGGAATAGAGGGGTCAAATGGGACTTCCTAGTTCTTCGAGGTATCTCCATACTGATTTCCACAGTGCGTGCACCAGTGTGCATTCCCACCAGCAGTGGAGAAGGATTTCTCTTTCCCCACAGCCCCGCCAGCATTTGTTATTGATAGATTTCATGATAGCAGCCATTCTTTCTGGGGTGAGGTAGAATCTCAGCGTTGTTTTCATTTGCATCTCTCGAATGACCAGTGATGTTGAACATTTTTTCATGTATTTATTTGCTATTTCTACTTCTTTGTCTGAGAAATATCTGTTCATTTCAGATGCTCATTTTCGGTTTGGGTCTTTATATTTGGGAGGTCTGATCTTTTTAAGTTCTTTATAGATTCGAGATAGTAGACCTTTGAGGAAAAGCAGGTGAAGATTTTTCCCACATTGTGGGTTGTCTCTTCACACTGCTGGTGGTTTCTCTTGCTGTGCAGAAGCCTATTAATAAGAAGAGATCTCACTTGTTGATTGTTTGTGCTAGTTCACGGGCAACTGAGGTTTTGTTCATAAAGTCTTTTCCTACGCTGATGTCTAATGTCTTCAAGAGTTCTACCTAACCTCTGTTCCAACTGGTTCAGAGTTTCTATTTTAATATTTAGGTCTTTAATCCATTTCCATTTTAGTTTAGTGCATGGCAAGAGATATAGGTCCAGTTTTAATCTGTGGCAAGTTGAAAGCCAATTTTTCCAGCACCATTTATTAAAGAGGCTATCTTTCCTCCAGTGAGGGTGTTTGGCTCCTTTATCAAAGATGAGATGGCTGAGTGTGTCTGGCATTGTTTCTGCATCTTCTAATCTGTCCCACTGGTCCTCAGGTCTGTTTCTTTGCCAGTACTATGCTGTTTTATCACAGTAACTTTGTAGTACAGTTGCAGGTTGGGGATTGTGATACCCCCTGCCATGTCTCTGTTACCTAGAATTGCTTTTGCTATTCTGGGTCTCTTCTTGTTCCAAAGACATTTTTGGATTATTTTCTCAAGGTCCGTGAAGTATGCTGCTGGGATCTCAATTGGAATTGCACTAAATCTATATAGCAGTTTTGGAAGTATGGCCATTTTCACTATATTAATCCTTCCTACCCAGGAGCAGGGGATATCTGTCCATTTTCTGATATCATCTTCAATCTCTCTTTTCAGAGTGCTATAGTTTTCAGAGAAGAGGTCTTTGATTTCTTTCGTTAGGTTGATTCCTAGGTATTTCAGTTTTTTGGATGCTATTGTGAAAGGAATTATTTGCCCTATTTCTCTCTCAGTGAGTCTGTCATTCGTGTAGAGGAAACCTATTGATATTTGTGTGTTGACCTTGTAACCAGCTACTTGACTGAATTTGACTATTAAATCTAGAAGACTTTTGGTGGAGTTCTTGGGGTTTTCTAGAGTGTCATGTCATCTGCAAAGAATGACAATTTGACTTCTTCATTTCCTATCTTTATTCCTTTTATCTTGTTCTTGATTTTAGTGTGAAGAATTTCAGTTTTTGACCATTTAGTATGATATTGGCTGTTGGTTTTTCATAGATGGCTTTTATCAGTTTGAATTTCAGACAATCTGTAATTATTTGTCCAGTTTTTATCATAAATGCATGTTAGATTTTGTATGTATGCCCGTGTTCATAGCAGCACAGTTTGTGATAGCTAAAACTTGGAAACAGCCCAAATGCCCATCAACTGGAGACTAGATAAAGAAGGTTTTTTTATAAAATGGAGTACTACTCAGCCATAAAAAATGAGAAATTAGAGACATTTATAGCTAAGTGGATGCACATTGAGGGAATACACTTAAGTGAAATAAATAGGACACACATGCATAAATACCAAGTAGTTTCTCTGGTGTGAGAAACTGAAAGTGTAAATAAGGACTAAAATGTATAATAGGTAATGTGAAATAGGAAGAAAAGGGGCAAAGGGGAAGAAAGTGGGAGGGCTAGGGGAAAAGAGAGAAGGGAATGGGATTAATATGAGAAAATGGAAAAATAGGAACAAAATCTTTGTAAATAGGGAGGACTGGAGGGGTTGAAGGGAGGGCTGGGCAAGGGTGAAAAATAAGAACCAAGAGAGATTATATAAAGGTGCAAATTTCCAATGATGAATGTCATTATATTGTATACCTAAAATATACAAATGATTAGAATGAATAATCGATAATGTAAAATAGGAAGAAAAGGTCCAAAGGGGTAGGGGCGGGGGGGAGGGGAAAGAAGGGAAAGGAAAAATGATGGGAAATGGAAAAAATGGAAATAAAGTCTGTGTAAATAGGGAAGGGTGGAGGGTGTGAAGGGAGGGCTAGGGATTGGGAAAAAATAAGAACCAAGATGCATTATGTAAAGGTACAATTCCCAATGAGAAATGTAATTGTGTTGTATACCTACAATGTACCAATAAAATAATTTAACAACAACAAAAGAATGGAAACCAAGTATGAGATATCAAAAGAGCAAGTTGTTATTGGTAATACAGTATTTTTGTAGATTTTTTTATGGAGATTATCTGCAACTGAGGTTCTGTTAAAAAATTCCTTGACATTCTTATGTCTTTAAGAGTCTTATCTATTTTATATTTCTGCAGGGCCATTGTTTTTCTTTTTATATCTAGGTCTTTGACCCATTTTGATTTGATTTTACTACAAGTTAAGAGATATGGATCTACATTCATTCTTCTCCACATGGGTAACCAGTTTTCTCAGCACTATTTGTTAAAGAGGCTATCTTTTGTCTGGTGTTTATTCTTAGCCCCTTTGTCAAATATCTGATGGCTAAAGGTATATAAGGGTGATACTGTGTCTTCTAATCTATTTCATTCATGCACATGTCTGTTTCTGAACCAGTACCATGTTGTTTTCATTGCTGTGGCTTTGTATATACTACAATAAAAATACTTGAAATATGGGACTGTAATGCTTCTTATTCTGCTCTTTTGGTAATTGCTTTGACTATTCTGGCTCTTTTCTAATTGCATATAAATTTTAGATATTTTTATAGTTATTTGAAGAATTCCTTTGGTATTTTTATTGAAATTCATTACATTCAAATATCATTTTTTATAATATGGCTATTTTGACAATATTGCTTCTGCTTATCCAGGAGTAGGGGACACCAATCTATTTTCTAAAGTTCTATTCAATCTCATTTTTCAGAGTAGTACAGTTTTTGTTTTATAGGTCTTTCAATTCCTTGGTTAGATTAATTCCTCAGTATTTAGAGGGTTTTGAAGCTACCATAAATAAAGTTGTTTTTCTGATTTCTTTCTAAGTGGGTTCATTGTTGATCTACAGGAATGCTATTAATTTCTGTGTTGATTTTGTATCCTGACACCTTACTGAGTTTATTTCTTGGTTGTAAGAGTCTTCTGGTGAAGTTTTGGGGGTTTCTATGTAAAGGATCATGTCATCTGCAAATATGGACAATGTTGCTTATTCTTTTCCTATTTGTTTATCTTTTAATTCTTTCTATTGTCTGATAGCTTTGCCTAAAGTTTCAAATACTGTACTGAACAGGAGCAGTGAGAGTGGACATCTTTTTATTGTCCCTGATTTTAGATGAAATGCTTTCAGTTTTTCCAATTTTATATGATGTGTGGATTTTCCATAAATGTCTTTCATCATTTCGAGTTAAGGTTCTTCTATACCTATTGTCATCAAGGGTTTTTTTGGTTTTTTTTTTTCAATCATGAATGTATGCTGGCAAAGGCTTTTTTGCATCTATTCAGACAGTAATGTGATTTTCATCCTTACTTCTATCTATGTGGTATACTACATTTATTGATTTACATATATCGAATCACCCTTGTAACCCTGGGATGAAGCTAGCTTGGTCCTGATATATTATTTTTTCAGTGATTTCCAGTTTTCTGCTTGGCAATATCTTGAGGATTTTTGCATCCATGTTCATTAAAGATATGCTCTAGATTCTGTTTCTGATGAGTCCTTACCTCTTTTTTCCTATCAGGGAAACTGTATCTTCAAGAAATGAATTTGGGTGTGTTCCTTCCCTTAGTTATTCTTTGTATTTTTGGTAAAATTAAATAATAAATCCATGGGATCTTGGGCTTTTCTTAGTTGGTAGGAATTTTCTTATTGCTTCAATTTCTTTACCTGTTACTGGCCTATTCAGAGTTTTTGTATCTTCTTGATTCAATTTTGGTAAGTTATTTGTCTACAAATTTATCCTTTTTTATATTCTCTATTGTAATATACATTTTGAAATACATTCTTATAATTCTCTAGATTTCTATGGGGTTTTGAATTTCTAATTGCATTGACATGTCCTTTTTTTCCCTCTTTTGTTAACTTTGGCTAAAGGTTTATCAAACACATTTAACCTTTCAAAGAATTAATTCATTCATTCATGAATCCTTTGTCTTTTTTTTTAGTTTCAATTTCATTGATTTCTTCTCTGATCTTTATAATTTCTCTCCATCTACATATTTGGGTTTTGGTTTCTTTTGTTCTTCCAAGACCTTGAAATGAATCACAGGGTTGTTTGTGGATCATTTTCTATTCTCTCACTTTCAGTTTTTGTTTCTTTAAAGGAGAGGTACATTTGTTGCAAGCAACATCAAATCAAGTTTTGTTTCTTGATCCAATCTGCCAGTCTGTGTCCTTTTATTTGGAAGTTAAGACTATTTAAATTGAATGTTATTATTAAAAGATATTTACTGAATTTTGTCATTAAGAGTGGGGGATCTGAAAAAACTACAGAGTTAATCTCATTCCCACTGCAGGGGCAGCCCTGATAGGTTTCAGCTGGCTTCTGTTTGTGCACAGGATGAGCAGGGAGTTTTTGCCTCTGCCTTATGACTGGAATCTTTAATTGTATGAGTTAGGTGGAGACCACAGTAGGGCTAGTCTAATGCTCCATCTTCCAGTTGCCTTGGAAGGATCATCCTTAATCTCTGACCATTTGTTTCTTCAGTAATCCCTGCTGCTGCTTAGATCTGCTCTTTCTACACCACTTAGAGTGACTGCCCTGTGCAAAACTTCTCACCAAGGTATTCTTCTCACTCCAGCTTTCCGTCCACATCAATCTGTGTCTACAATATGCAAAGTGTCTCTTTCTACTTTGAATTCAGAGGCTGAATTCAACACAAGTTTAACTTATAGTTCTGTACATCAGAAATCCAAAATGTGTCTAACTAAGATAGCACCCAAGTAGGAGCTGAATTGCTGTCATTTCTAGGGTTTTGAGGGATGAAAACAACTTAATGCCTTGCCCATCTTCCACAAAGCTTCCTGAATTCCTTGATTTGTGCCCCACACCATGAGTCTTAATATATAGCCATATCCAGTTGAGTCATTCTTCTAATGCATTAATCTGATTGTGAATTTTTTACTTTCCTTCTCCACATTTAGGGAGCTTGTCACTAAATTCCCCAACCTGGTTATCCAAGATCTTCTTTATTTAGGCTGGTGTATTACTGAATCCAAATTTTATCTACTATTTAAATTCCCTTTCACTGTATGTGTCAGCTTTCTTTTATGCCCATAAAATACCTGACAAAAATCATCTTAAAGGAAGAAAGGCTTAGTATTGGCTCACAGTTTCAAACCAAGGTCACTCATCTGGATTGCTGTGGGATCTAGTGAGAGGAAACATGGTGTGGGAAGGCATGTGGTAGAGGGAAATGCCCTAGTCTATAGCAGAGAGAAGGCAGAGAGAGAAGGAAAGAGCCAGACAGCCTATGCTATAGGGCTTCCTTCTGCTATTGTTCCTTCTGGGCCCCACCCTATTGGATGGTGTGACCCATACTGAGAGCTACTCTCCCCTATTAGTTTGCTGTCCTACATGTCAATTCTCATTGGAAACACATTAATAGGCATGCTCAAGAATATACTTTTGTATTTTTTAGGTGTTTCTCAAACCAATCAACTTGACAATCAAAACTAATCTTAACTGTCACACAATGAAACATACCCAAAGATTTTAGGGATTAGACAATATATAAATTTGGGTATGTTATTTTGCTTACCACTACAAAACCATAGTTCTTTTGTTGAAACTAACATGAATAGCATGAATATATGCCTACAGGATTTATTTGTATTTTACCTCAGTTACTTCATAGCACTATTTCATATAAAACATGTAACCCACATTGTAGTACCCTGCTGAAACATATCTGGTTCAAATTTTTATGTAACGTGAATTGCAGGCTATAACACTGGTATTCATAATTTCCATCTCCTGTGAAACATGATCAGATGAAAAATCTAAGCCATATTGAAGGTTGAGATTTTCTAGGAATGCACATATTAAAAAGCTATCAAGTGAGCTGGGAATTTAGCTCAGAAGCACAGCACCTGCCTAGCAAGTGCAAGATCCTGAGTTCAACCCCCAGTACAAGAAAAAAGCTATCAAGATATCTTAAAGACTAATTCTAAATAATGACTTAACTTGGAATTTTTTTAAAGTTCAGACTTTCCTTAGCAGTAGAAAAGTCTCCTCACTGTTTTCACTACTCTAGTTTAATTCACCATTTTCTTCAAAATTACTCAATATCTGCTTAATAAATCTTATATTATTTCCCATCTCAGTATATATTTTACAACCTGTTTCTTCCATATTGAATTGTCCAATCCCTCTCTTTCACATTAAGAGCAAAATTCTGCCTTTCTTTCCTAAATTAAAAAGTTTGAACATGATACCTCACCTCTTGAACTCCATCTTTTATAGTCATTTCATTCTTTTATTCTGCTCCTCAAGTTTATCAAACACATGCTACTGATAACACTATCTACCTCCTAATTCTCTGTTAGAATATTTTTTTCTAGGTAAGTGTGGGCTTGCTCTGCAATTCCTTACACATTTCTGTTCAAAGGTCAACTTCTAATAAGATAGTGAAAAAGAAAATCTAAAATAAGAAACCATAAAGGATACTAATATTTTCTCACTACTTCTTCAGTAAAAAATGTTAGCACTTCTAGAATATCAGTTTAAATATTTAAATATGTTCAAAATTAATTGCATGCAACAAATATAATACTTAAGTTTTTAAAAAATTATTATTTGTATGGTTTCTAGGTACCAAATATTTTTCTCAATATTTTTGATGTATTCAATCTTTCAACAACTGTCTGAGCTACAGATGAGAAAAATCTATCCTTCTCTACAGATGAGAAAAATTAGGCACCCAGAAGTAAAAAATTTGCCTGAAGCTACATGCCCATGTGGTGGCAGAACAAGGCATCTGACTTTCCTGGGCTGGTTCTGGATTCTACAGTGAGCCTCGGTATCTCACATTCTTTCTTATGTAGGTATGGGAGGTGGAGGCTTAATAACTTTTTAAAAACACCAATTTAAAACATTATTTTTTTATCCACTTCTACAGAGATATTTTTACCAATGAAACTTAGGACACTTCTCAACTCCACTCTTATTCCCTTCAACATCTGAATGCTATGCTTGGTCCAATTATCTTAACAAAATCAGTTCAGGATCTTTTATTTTTTCTCCTAATTAATGTAAATTTAAAGAAATCTGTCTCCATGCCGCTCTTCTGTACTTCTAAGTTTTATGTATCTTACGGGAAAATTTTCTCTTTTGTAAGGCATTAGACTTTCCCTTGAGCTTGCCATATGCACAAATTAAGCACATATATTTTATTCTGTATCTCCGTATCTTTCCATTAGCTACGTTCCATCCATTAAAAAGGAATGTTCTGTGGGGTCTCTATTGTAGATTGAATTCTGTCTGTCCAAAGCTGTTATGTTGAAATCCAAAGTCCCAATCTGACTGTATTTGGAGATTGGGCTTTTAGGTAGATAATTAAGGTAAATGAGGCTGTAAGAATGGGACTGTAATGGTTTCCTTACATGAAGAGGCAGACAAACAAGTGATCAATCTATGAATGCACAGACAAAGAGACCCTGTGAAAACAGCAAGATGGTAGTTATCTGCAAACCAGGAAGAGAGGGATCATTACAAACTACCTCTTGTGGCACTTTTATCTTGAACTTCTAGCTTCCAGAAATGTGAGGGGATAAGTTTTCATTGTTTGAGCAGAACAGTTTGTGGTATTCTGCTATGGTAGCCTGAGAAGCCTGACTACCTCATTGAATTAAAGTTTTGTATAATAAGCAGCTAAAAACATACACACTTGTATCAAGACATCCTCATGTAGGAGCATCCATCTCTCTTCTGAAGTGCCTGCTGCCTTTTGAAGTTCAAAAGTTAATAAAATGATGTGCTACTTAAAATAGCTCACTTTGATATAACAAAACAGATACTTTGTGTTATCTATGAATATAAACAAAGAAAATGCAATAGTATAAGTAATTGTGGTTTTTCAACTGTCCTACAGTAAAAATGCTTGAAATCCCTCTGTGTTTTGGTACATACCTGGGAGATCTAACAAAGGTGGTCATTTTTGAATCTAAGCCTTCTGTTACTAAAGTATCCTCAATTTCTAACAACTTCCTTTTCTGCAGGCTCATAGTTATACACAGGTTTTTATATCTCTTGCTGATCCTGCATATCACAAGATGGCATCTGACAGGAAACAGCTACAATAGCCTGACAAATATACTCCTGTGAGTCATAGGTCTAGTTTTCGTCTTTATGAATTCATATCTGAAGGAATTAAGCATCAGGCATCATGAAATTAATTTGTCATTTTGGAAAGTTTCCAAAGTGCACAGAGTTTCTCTAAAACCAAAACAGGTTAGATTCAGTTTGCTGAATGAACATGTTGGGAGAAATGAATGATGTTTAATCTGATGACTTATGTTACAAATTCATAAAAAGTAATTTGTGGACTACTCTGGGAAGAAGTTTAAAAACCCATGTGTGATTTGGAAAAAAATCAAATGTGCTTTACAGTTTAAAAGGGTAATTTTGATTTTCCTCAAAGGAAACAATCATTTTCATTCAAATTTACATTGTATGGTGGCTATTGGCTTGAATTTATCCTCTTAATGACAAAATAATTCTTTTACTCATTAAAGGGTTCTTAGTGCTTATTATCCATACTTCTAATCCCTGCAAGCACATTCTGTAACAGTGATATTAGATTTCTTGACTGCATCAGACAATTTTTCCTAGTGGTAGCATCAAAATACACTACATAATAATGTGATTCATTTTGGTAAGGGCTTTGATATTTGAAAGGTACTTTACATCATGATGTAATAAAATATATCCCAATATTACTATAAAATTTCACTAATAGAGAATACATTTCTTGACTCTTAGAAGAAATTTGCAACACATTTCCAAAAACTACCTTGACAAAACTGCCTTTATGAGGTCAGCTTTACTCATGTAGAGTTTCACTAAGATTCAGTATGGCAGTTCACCAAGGCCTCTATAAATAAATGCAGAGGACAAATCATTGCAAGGCCTCCCTAGAGTCTCAACTGGCCAGAAAAGAGATAAGTCAACAAAAATATGGTTTGGACAATGTATTTCTGGCATGCTCATTATATCTCTGTACCCTTTCTCTTACAGAATACACATCTATCCTCTTGCTCCTGTCTTGTTCATCTGCTTTGTGTGGATGAAGCACACTTGCAAAGTTACTAGTATTTCAATTTGGTCTGAAATATCTTCTAGAGCAGAACTTGAGGGGACTTTTGAGTACTAAGAAAAAATTATTGATCTATTATTTTCTATCATTCATTTCAAGAGTGGCCTGAATATAAAATGAATATAAAAATGAAAATAAAATAGGAGGAGAAAGTGCAAAAAAAACCCCAATAGGCGATAAGAGATATGTAGGCAGTAGAATTCTTGAGGAATTCATCAAAAAATATAGTTACTGCTGGATTAAAAGGAAAATGGCAGTGCACAACAATTGCTCCTAAATTAATAGCTACTTGCTTGCGAATTGGACAGAAAGATATTCATGCTAATGTATCCTTATTAATTCAGTCCTAACTCCCAGGAGCAAGGATCTGCGATGAAGGTCTACAATTTACCATGATTTCTGTAGGAGTCTGTGCTAGCACTTGTTTCCAGGATACATTTCCTCCAGGTATAAATACCACACAAAAGCTAGAAGAAAGACAAATAATTTTAATCTGTAAAAATAGGTTCATTATCCTTTTTACCCTCAGTTACCACCCTAAGCAAGTTAAGTGTGAGATAACATTTACTGAGGTAATCAAAGTAATTTGGTCTTTTGTGACTGAATCAAATTACTATTTGGATACTGCATTTAAGATGGATTCCTTTTTTCTCATTCTAATAAACTGAATTTGAGAAAAAAATAGTCAATTGAGAGTACAATCTTGTGATATTTTTCTATATTGGTCAAAGGTTTACACTGAGGCATTAAGAAATGCGTGCATAAAAAAACTTCTTAAACATTAACATATATTTAAACCAGCATTGTTATAAAGCAAATTCTGATTCAATAGTTAAGGATGGAACCTGAGATTTCACATGTCTCAGAATTAAGATGCCACTAGTGGTGTGTGCAGAACACCATAAGTAGCAAAAAAGAATATTAACTATTTAGCAATTTACCCAGAGCCTTACTTGGGCAGTGCTTTTATGTACTGACTTTCCATAGCATTGCTCAGACAGGTACCATTTTAGCTAGTTGATTCTTATTTCCATGAAATACAGTTGTACATTTGTTTGTTTTATATCTGCTAATTTTTTCATACTTTTATTTGGAATGTTGTATTCATCCTTGATTTTTGTTTATAGTAAAATCTAATACTAAATTCTGGTTATTTTCTTTTACTAATTCATGTTTATTTGTGAAAAATAACCCATAATTTTGTGTTACAAAGTATAAAAACTCTTATTGTAACTACATTAAATGTAATTTTTATACTTCTCCAGAACTCAATGATACTGTTTTATAAATCAAAACAGACACTTTGGAACAGTGAGACTGAATAGGAAGAAAGTGTCAAAAGATCTGCAAAAGCCCCAAAGAATTAAAAGAATCATACCACAGTGATATATGTGCGCCCATGTTCATAGCAGCGCAGTTTGTAATTGCTAAAGCTTGGAAACAGCCCAAATGCCTATCAACTGGAGATTAGATAAAGAAAATGTGTTTTTTTAATAAAATGGAGTACTACTCAACCATAAAAAATGAGAAATTAGAGACATTTATAGCTAAGTGGATGAACATTGAGGGAATACACTTAAGTGAAATAAATAGGACACACATGTGTAAATACCGAATAGTTTCTCTGGTGTGAGAAACTGAAAGTGTAAATAAGGACTAAATGTATAACAGGTAATGTGAAATAGGAAGAAAAGTTGCAAAGGGGAAGGAAGTGGGAGGGCTAGGGGAAAGGATAGAAGGGAATGGGATTAATATGAGAAAATGGAAAAATAGGAACAAAATCTTTGTAAATAGGGAGGACTGGAGGGGTTGAAGGGAGGGCTGGGCAAGGGTGAAAAATAAGAACCAAGAGAGACTATGTAAAGGTGCAAATTTCCAATGATGAATGTCATTATGTTGTATACCTAAAATGTACCAATGATTAGAATGAATAATCAATAATGCAAAATAGGAAGAAAAGGTCCAAAGGGGTAGGGGTAGTGGAAGGGGCAAGGGAAAAGAAAGAAGGGAAAGGAAAAAATGATGAGAAATGGAAAAAATGGAAATAAAGTCTTTGTCAATAGGGAAGGGTGGAAGGCGTGAAGGGAGGGCTAGGAATGGGGAAAAAATAAGAACCAAGATGCATTATGTAAAGGTACAATTCCCAATGAGAAATGTAATTGTGTTGTATACCTACAATGTACCAATAAAAGAATTTAATACAAAAAAAAAAAAAAAGATCTGCAAAAGGAAAAAAACTGAAAATGGGATAAATGTTATCATATTTGAGAGGAAAAGTCTGTTATGAAATATAAAGACAAAAAAGACATGTCCTTATTGTCCACAATTCATAAAAAAGAAATGATTAAATTTGAATGAAGAAATAAAAAAAAATCCTGTAGTGGTCAGTGATTATAGAATGCTATGGGTGGAGTTGATCAACATCTAACAAACTTTTCTGTAATCAAAAAACAAGGAAAAATATTATAAAATATGTAAGCATCTTCTAGACCAATCAGGATGGAACTCATTTGTTATTTATTCAAAACAAGTGGGTTTAAAAAGTCATTTACAATTTGGATTAGGCCTAATAGACTAACTAATATGGAATAGCAAAATGCCAACCAGAACGTGCACCGTCAGTGTCTTCATCATTACACTTAATGGGTAGACATTTTATTGAATTTATACCACCCACAGAAAAATATTGAAGGCCAACACAATAGTATAAAGTGTGTTGTTCAAAGAAAGACAAAAATGCAAAAAGAAAACAGAAAGAGTGTAGATACTACTGTCCAGATTATAACTTTGCATTGTGTATTATTGGATGTTTTAATACATAGCATACACAGAAAAGTTATTGAATAAATTTGATAAAATTTGATTTGATTGGGATTATCTTTTTATATTTTCCAAGATATTTTCTTATAAAATTAATGAAAAAATGTGCAATTTTTGGTCATGCAATATTTAAATAATTGGATTGGTAAGTGGTTAAATTTTCAGCTATATATGGACTATCATACCTTAAGGTATTCTCTTATATTTTACTTCCATATACAACACTCTGTCCTCAGCAAATAATCTGTATTCCCAATAGGTCTCTAGATATAGGGGAGAAGAGTTAGAGTGACAATATACTGGTTTCCTGGGAGAATATATGCTTACCGACAGAGCTTAATTATAAATAGCACCTCCGATTTCCTTTCCTAAAGCACAGCTATCAATGTATATTATCTTATATCTAATGCTTATTGTGCTAAAGAGATCTCTTATCAAAATATTTGAGAATGAATAAAAGCAGAAAAACAGCATATCTATAAACAATAGTACTAATTTTGAAGAAGGGATTCTCAGAAACAGATAACATTATTTTACAAAACCACTTGCATTAACAACTGGTACCTTTAGATTAACATTAAAATTTAAGAATTTTATAAAAATGTAAGCAGTCATAAATCATAATATTTAAACTCAGGAAAAAGTACATACAAATAAAAAAAATGCTAAATTTAAAGATCAGAAATAAGCAAGATTTACATATTTTAAAATTACAATCAATAAAAAAGAAAATAAAATACTTCCCAGAATTTAAAGACACATGAAAAGAAAGAAGACAGTAAATAAAAGACTGATGAAAAGCAGATGATTAGTTATGAAAGAAAAATGAATGGAAAGATATAATGCAAAGAAATAAACAGTTATTGAACTGGAGAGGTTTGTATCAGGAAAATTTAAAAGCTCATCTAATATGAGCTAAAATGAAAATCACATGATTAACCATATTTTCATGCACATTTTGATTTTTTTATTATCAAGAAAAACTTGTTTTATTAAGTAGAAAAATGTCTCTGTATATCCTGAAAATAATCTGTCTTCAGGTATCAACTTTGGTACTTTGAGGTGTATGAAATACTGGAAGATGAACTATTTCAAGAAAGGGAGGGCCGGGGATTTAGCTCAGTGGTGCCATTCTCTGCCTCACAAGCACAAGATCCCAGGTTAAAAAAAAAAAACCAAGAAAGAGATAAATTATAATTAAAAGTCACTTATACTTTTACATGTATAATCTAAGAAAATAAGTTGAAAATTTGGGGGCACATACTATTTTATTGGCTGTGAAAATGTTATATTAATGTTAAGAAATTTATTAAATTATTAACTGGAAACTAAAAATAAAACTCACCCAATGGAAACAGTAGTAGAAAAAAATAAAAAATTAAGAAATATGCAGGATTGATGATAAAAAATCATAAATTTTTGTGAGTAATAAAATATCAGAACAAATGAAAACAGATGTGGGACAGCTCAGAATTTTGTTTTGTTTTGTAAAATTTTAGGATATTAATTAAAATTTCTAACTGGGAGTTTTGGTAAATGATGAGAAACAGATTTAAGCTTTATTTGGAAAAATAAAGAATAATACTGTATAATTCTAAAAATAAACAACAAATAAAATACAATAGAAATTCAATAAATAAAACAGCATACCTTTGGAAAGATTGCTGATAAATCAGTGAAGTTAAATACCAAGAAAGGACTATTCAATATTTTTATGATAGTGATGTTCAAATTTATGAATATCAAATAAATTAATAAACACACAGAAGAAAAATATGGTTTAGCTATCCTACTCTAACATTAAATTATTAAAATACATAAAAATAAGAGATATCAAAGAATGTCATTAGGATTGTGATGGGGATTACATTGAATCTATAGATCACTAGTAGGCATTAAGAATATTTTGAGAGTATGAATATTTTTCAATCCTTTCACACAGAATTGAATGTTTTTCCGTATATACCTGTCTTAAATTTCTTCATCAATATTTTATGAATTTCAGTATACAAGTCCTTTACATCATTGCTTAAGCTGATTTCAAAGTATTTATTGTATGTTTTTCTAGCCTTAATTTTCTTTTAGAATAGCTTGTCATTTTTTTACAGATACTGATGTGTTTTTATTTTTTATCCTGCAAATCTTTTGAATTCATTAATTCTTATTTTTTTAATTTTTGACTAGGAGCTTTCTACATTCATAATCATGCTGCCTGCTATCACAAATATTTTTTTTTCTCTTTTCAACTTCTATGTCTTATCTTATTTTCTTGTCTCTATTTATCTTTAGCAATTTCAGTACAATGTGCAGTGAAGTGAAAAGAGTGGATATACCAAATCTCAGAGGAATGGTTGTCAGTTCTTTCCTACTGATTATATTAGCTCTACTTTTTGCATATACAGTCTTCACTGCAGGAAAGTGAGTTCCTGATGTATATTTTGGTTGAGAGATATGTTTTCATCATTACTAGACATTCAGTCTGTCAAATACTTTTTATGTCTATTTAGAAGGTCATGTTCTTTTTCTGTTTTGTTCTATTAATGTGGTATATTCCATTGACTGATATGCATAAGTTGAACCATCCTTGAATGCCAGAGATAAATTCCTCTTGGACATGATTTATAGTTCTAAGATATGCCATTTAATTGTTTAATTCCATTTTGTTGAAGATTTTTATAGCAAGGTTCATAAGGGTTATTGGCCTTGTTTGCTTTTCATGTGGAGACATTATCTGGTTTTGGTATCAGGATTGTCATAAGCCATTTTCTATTTCTATAACAAAGTACCTGAGCTGGATAAGTAACAAGAAATAGAAGGTTTTTTAGCTATGCTTCTATAGGCTGAAATGTCCAAAGACTTGGTGCCAGCATCTCCTTAGTATTTGGTAAGTCCCTTCCTGCTGGGTCATGGCTCAGCAGAAGACATCTTGTGCTGAGAAGGAGCAAATTTAGAGCACCTCAGCCCTTTCTGAATTTTCGTATAAAGCCATCAATTTCATCTTCAAGGCTCTATCATGTACAGCCCACCAAGATTACCTTATCTAATCCTAATTACTTTCCAAAGGCTCTAACTAAAATACCATCAACATGTGAATTATGAATTAAGTTTACAACACAGAAAATTTGACTGACTCATTCAAACCATAGTAGAGGAAATATCACATTAAGTGAGTTTAGTATTGTTTTCTTTTATCCTGTTTATTTCAATTGCAACAGTTTAGTAACTATTAGAATCACTTCTTCTTTGTATATTTAATAGAATTATTTTGTGTAGCTATCCTGGACTTTGTTGGGAGTTTTTGATCAATATTTCAATATCATTTTTGTTATTGATTGACTTACTCTTTTTACTTCTTCTTGATTCAACTTGGTATGTCATGTGTTCTGAGGAATTTGTTTCCCTATGTATATGATCTAAATTGTTAGAATATAATTATTCATGATAGCTCCTTATGATCCATTTTATTTGTTAGGTGCTTATTGTAATGCCTGCTCTTTGATTTTTTAATTTTATTTGTCTAAGCTTTCCTTATTTATGTTGCCTAGCTGAGCATTTGTTGGTTTTACTTTTTCAAAAGAATTACTTAGTTTTCCAAATATTTTTCTATTGTTTTTCTACCATTTCATTACTTTTTCTCTATTATTTATTTTTTATTTTTATCTGTTGGACAGGTTTGGTCCTAGTTTGTCATTTTTCTAGTTTCTTGAAGTATAATTTTCAGTTGTTTGACCATTATTCTTTCATTAAATGTCAATGTTCATTGATATGAATTTCCTTCTTAGTACTGTTTTTGTAAGTTATAGATATATTTTCATTTATCTTGAGATATTTAAAAATTCTTCATAAATGGATTAATAGAACAAGTTTCATAACTCACTGACTGTTGACTAAGATCCATAAACAATCTTTCCTATAATTATTGTATTTAATAATTTAAGTTCACACTTTCTGTCAAAAACTACAACAAATAATAAATGCTCATTTATGATGGACAACAAAGTAGACACACATCTTTGTCTACTCATGTTCTGTTGAGAGAGAACAAAATGTGTAAATTAAAACTTATCTGGTGTGAGAAACTGAAACTGCAAATAATGATGAAAAGGCATAATAGATATTGTGAAATAGGAAGAAGGGGTAAAAGGGAAGGTGCAATAGGAGGGATTGGGGAAAGGAAGGAAGGGAATGGAATTAATATGAGAAAATGAAAAAATGAAAACAAAGTCTTTGTAAATAGAGAAAGATGAAAGTGTTAAAGGGAGGGCAGGGAAATGGGGGAAAATTGCAGGATAGATTATGTAAAGGTACAAATTTCTAATGATGAATGCCATTATATTGTATAAATAAAATATACAAATAAAATTTTAAAAAGAAGAAGAAAAAAAACCAGAAAGCTAAACAAAACAAACAACCTAGATAGGGTAATGGTCAATTGTATTGGTAAGGAAACAAGACTCAAAGCAGAAATACAGTGATATCTACCTTTGACATTGTGGAATTATTTATGTTGATATCTTCAAAAGTTAAGAAATAGGCTGAATCCTAGAAGAATATTATAGGTACAGGGACTGAGTTATCCTGCCATGACATTGGTGGTGGATATAGATTAACATGTTCTAGGAACTAATGGAAAATATTCTGACTATAGCTGAGTGAGAAAGGGCAACCACAAGAGATGTAGCTGGAGAAAGAAGCTAGAGCTGGATCACTGGGCCATGTTAAAGAATTTGGATTGTATTCAAAAACTAATGGAAAGCTATTACATGATTTTAAGAAGGTGACCAATGTGATGTAAATTACATTTTTAAAATATGACTTTATGTATTAAGTATTAAGAATGTATTAAGAAGCCTCTGGAGAAAGTAGTCAAGAGTGTATGGTCAAAGCCCAAGTATTGATTGTGGTTTTGACAAGAGTGGCATCCTCAGAGGTGGAAAAAAGCACAATGAATCAAAGTGCATTACAGAGTGAGGAAAGACAAGATTTGCCATTGGATTTGTTGGAGGAATCAGAGGACAGCAAAAAGCAAGACTGTTAGTCTTGATTTTGCTATCTGGGTAGATTTTATTGCCATCTACTAAAGAAAAACTGTAAAGAACCAGTTTGAGTTAGATACCAAGAATTTTATTTTGGAGGTTGTCTAAAGTCAGTCTTCTATAAAACCAAATACCACAGACAGTGGCATAAATAACTAATATATGCTCTATTTGTGGAGACTAGAAGCTCAAGATGAAGATCTTGGCCATGTTGATTCATTCTAATGTATCTTGCCTTGGCTTGTCCAGGACTATTCTCTGAGTGGCTGTAGACAAAGTCAATTCTTTCTCTTTGTCTTTTGTAGTTCTCAAGAATAAATATAAACTTATTGTACACTTAAAATGTACCAATAAAAAAATTTAAGGAAAAAGAAATTAATAAATGATGGAAGATACAGAAAATAAAAAAAAGGAATAACTGCAAAGGGTATTGGGAGGACAAGGTCTTGAGTTTTGTACTAGAACAGCCTGAGTACTCTTTCAGTCTCCTAGAAAAATGACGTCCTTGACCACTTTAACTGAGTATTTCATGTGACACCTGAGATTTCAAATACAGGGACACCTACCTTCCAAGATCCCTCATCTATGTGCATGTGGACTAAGTACAGTGAAAACTCCATTCACCACAGTTACACACACTGAGGGTCCAGGTCTTGGAATCTTAGGCTTTTGTTTTCCTGGCAATCTATCTTTATACAATAAAGCAACTTCAATAATCTGCTCTTTGCATGGATGTTCTTTCTCATTCAACTTAAAAAAAATATAATTAGCTGCACAATGAGCTTGATTAACAGATTGTAGATGGTCACCTTCGCATTGTGTGTTCACATGACTTCTGTGGGCTAAAAGAGGAGGGAGAGAAAGAGAAGCTGAGAAGTGTCTTGTAGTTTGCAGGATAAATTATATAATTATCCTATATCAGAATTTTTAAGGTGGGTAATGATTTAAACATTCTGAGACCTGGTATTTCTCTGAATAATTTCCCCTTTCAGTTAACAAGACTTTTACAAAATATAAAGTATATGTTTGATGTTTAGATCATTTGACCATTTAATGATTACACTTCAAAGTTTTCTGCCACTTGTCATTGATGATATTTAAGTCATTCGTCAGTCTAAACTTGATTCTTTTGTAGGTTAACTGCATTTTTTCCAGAAATATTTTTAAAGTTTTTATTTTTCTTTATATAATACTAAGGTCCAATAAAATACATTCTGTTGTATGAGCATTCCTCATTTATCCTGTTATTCTACCTAGCTGTTCAATCTAAGAATAATTATTTCTTTAATTTTAGACCATTTTCAAATATTTGTTCAAATTTTTTAATTTAATCTTTTCAAAGATCAATATAAAAGATATTTACTATTTTTCTTCAAACTTCTACTATAAAAACAATGTCTATCTTTTTCTGATGTATTTTTACTTTTTATTGCCTACTCATACATTTATTTTTACTTGTATTTTTATTCTAGCTCTTGTAAGACGTACTACATATATTATATTTTTAGAGTCAGTATTTCAGTTTATCATTCCTTAATATTTCTTTTGTTGATAATATGCTTTGCTTTTCTCTTTAGTGTTTTCCATGAATACTTTAAATTTTCAAACTTTCTGGCCAGATGTAGGCATAGATATCTTCTTTAGATTATCATTTTAGGTTTATTTTTCAGAATCTCGGAATAATGATCTTCAGATATGCTTACTGTTTACTCAAGGTGATACACTGAAATCCCAAGCATAGCTTTTGCCATATTTAAAGTGCTTGGTAGGAAGGAGATTAGATACAGAAATCAGTAGGACCCTAGAAAACCTCGGTTTGCCTTTTCTTTGGGTATTGATATTTTCAAGATTTTCTCCTTCAGGTATAATCCCTTAGGCAAAAAGAAAATGGAAAGAGATGGAGAGAGATTTTTGATCTTGGAAATGACCAATTTTATATTTGTGATCTAAAATCCTACATTTTCCAACTTGGTTAAAAGGCAAGTGATCGATCTCAGGCAATCCACATCTGGACTATACACTAATATGTTGATTCTCCAGCTCTCACTCTCATTTGTGGTTATTCATTTTATGTCTAATTTTGACAAAATTACTCAGGAAACAAAATAAAATAGTTTATTGCCTGTATAAAATCCATCCTTCTTATGATTCTAGAAGTACCAAGCAAACATTCTTGCTAATTCAGACTTATCAAAGGCACTAGATGGCAGCCATCTAAAATGCAGCTATTTAGAATTTCAGAGTGTAATTGAATGGCCTCAATTTACAGGTGAAGAAAGGCAGGAACAGAGCAATTGTGTTACTCACCTAAGGTCACAGCCATTTAATGTAAGCAGTGAAGAAATCTCCTTTCTTGGTCCAGTATATACTTAACACAACCTAAGTGTTATCAGATCAATATGAATTTTTGTACAATGTTTAAATGAATTTTTTGTTATGAATTTTTTTCCCAATCAGTACATATTAATTGAAGCTGTGCAAATGGTGTATGATACTTTTGAAAACTGTTTTTCTTATGTCTGAATCATTTTTAAAAACTGAATTCTAATTTTATGGCCCCATCAAAATTGCTCTTGATGCTATGAACTGTAATCCTTTACCAATTTTATTTCAACATTTTGAAAAATACAGCATATTTTATTGCCCCCATCTCAATGTCTATTTTTTCTCAATTCTGAAAGATTCCTAAAGATAAAAGTGGGTGACTCTTTTCATTATTCTGAAAGACTATTTGCATATTTGGAAATGATAGTTTCTGAAGTATTATTGAATTAACATATCTATTTTTGTTACAATAATTCTGATTGACCAATTATGCTCTTCAAATTTCAAAACATTTTCTTGATAATATAAATTATGTACTGAGTTATGTTCCTTTAAAATTCACCTTAACTGCCAGTACTTCATAATGTCAATATGTTTAGATATGGAGCCATTAACAAGTAATTAATTTAAAAAGAGGCTGTTAGAACAGTCCCCAATACAATTTGACTAGTGTCTTTACAAAGAAGAGATACCACTTAAACAGTGAAAACCTTCATGAAAAAGTGATTATGTTAAATAAAAATCAGTAATATGTAAAGAAGTCAAAATTAAAAATTATCTCAAAAATAATGATTATGCCAAAGAACATAGCTATTAGGTTAAAATCTTTCGATGAATAATAAATTTTATGCACAGTGCAGAATATTTTGCTAAATTTTATTTGAGAAAAGTAGGTTATGTAACCTATTCTCACCTAAAATTTATTCTTAGTGATTTAATTTTAATTTCAATTAATTTTTAATCATACTTGTTCTGAGCATTTGGTAAGAAAAATATTCAATAATAGTGTTATTCATTATATAACCCACAATAAACAATTTTCATATTACAGTCTTATATGAAAATTGTATATTGAAAAGTAGCAAAATACATAGTTAAAAATGTTTATTTTAAATTACATTATTGTCATCCAACAAATATACAGAACATGCAAAAAAATACCACAGAGTAGGATTAATTCTCAAATATTGAATCAGCATGACTTAGTGAAACCTGTCACAAAATTAAAAATGAGTAACAAAGGGCCAGAAATGTACCTTAGAGAGAAGGTCATGGGTTCAATCTCTAGTCCTGAATAAAAAAGAAAAAGAAAAAGAAAGCAATACAAAATATGTGTATCAATGACATACACAATAGCAGCCATTGGTAGTATTCAACCCCAGGTTCAAGCAAGAAGTAACCTTACTGCATCTACAGAAATTAGACAAAAATATTTAAAATTAGAAACTAAATAGAAAATATATAATAAAACTGACTAAATAGTGGTATTTTTTTCTACTGAAGTTGGTTTGGTTCTAAAAAGACAGGCAATTCTAAATAATTTCAATTATAAAAACTTCCCTCCCATGCACTGGCAGTTTTTAATAATGTCAATTATAAAACATTCCTCTCTGGAGGGGAGAAAACATATTATTGTTCTATGGACTAAAAATGTGGTTACTGTTGAGTTTTAATTATTTATATAGCAATTATCTATAATAGCACATTTTCATTACTTGCACTTTAATAGGCATTAATTTCTACATAAAACTTATTTTGGAGAAATTGTAGCTATAAAGTTATCCCCTGCCACATACTTATTCAGCTACCCAGAAATTTTTAAAGAGAAAATTCATAAGAAATTAGATTGTTCATTTCAGCCTCAGTTTGCATTTCCAGCCCTGTGAATTATGCATTTCTGTGTTCATAAAACAGAATTGAAATAAACTATGAATATATAGTGCTTGTACATTCAACATAACAGAATTTAACTAGCATTAACTGTGTCACTTTGTGTGACCACTTGGAAATTTTGTGCTTTCCATACAAACAAGGAAACAAAATGAAACCTACAAAATGAAACATACAGAGTGAGAAAGTACAAACTTTATTTCATACATAAAACTTTAGCTGAATTTGAAAATTCAGAATAAAGTATCTAAAATTAAAAATCATCTTTTAAGATCATTTGCTTTTTAAATTAGAAGATGGATCAATGAGATCAGGACTATGTAGAATATGAAATTTTGATATAGAAGAAATAATACCACCTTCAAATAAAAATAATGCATCATTGTTTCATGTTCAAGCACCACATTTACTCTAAATTGTTTTGTTAGGTAAACTGACCCAACCAATGGATGTCAGCAGCATTCCCTTTGGCTTGTTGCTTTTGGCCTACTTTAATTTTCAAATATATTTTTAAACAGTTTTTAGATTTACAGAAATATAATCATAATCACAAAAACAACATAATTCCAAGTGTTGAAATCCAGAAAGATTAATATCTCTAAGATCAAAATTTTATTGTCCAAAATCCTGGAAGATTAAAATCTTGAATGTGAAATCCTCCCATTAAAATCATAAAAACTGAAAGCCCAAGAAAACAAATAAGATAAGGATTTTTTAAAAGAGAAATAGAAAAATATATTTTGGAGAAGTTGTGGTCCACATGATATGGCCAGAATGAAAGTGTCAGTTTAGAAATGCATCATTTGTCTTCATTGGCATTTCTTCCCTCCTACACAATTGTAGCATGTCTTAATGAATTAAAGCTGCATTTGATAGAAGAAGCAGAAAAATTACTTACATTCAAAAGTAATGATCTGCACAATAGGATAAGAAGACATTTATGCAATACTGTGCATTATTTTGATGACTACAGCAATTTTGACAAACATTGCTCAGGCACTCCGTATGATACCACTCAATTGGAATTTGTCTGATGCTTACCTCATTATTAGAGTGGAGTTAGGGGGTTGGGGCTGGAAGACACCAGAGCTGAATTGTCATTTTTGTCACACTGTACCAAAGGCATATTCTATCAGAATTATTTACAACTTCTGAAATTGATCTTTATTTTCTTGCTGACATGGTATTTCCAAGGTTCCTCTACTTTAAAATTCTTGTTTATTTCATTCTTTTCCATACCGGATTTTATCAAAGAAAACCATTATCTTCAGCACACAGTTAAAGTTTGAAGAATTATATTTCCTTCCCCTGATAGCAAAGTGTATATATGTAAAGATTTTGGAATTGTTTTAATGGGAAATTTAACTTATTTCCTTCATTTATTTACTTTTAATTATTCTTTTATATCAAAATAGAAACATTTATTTTATACTTTCAGTTATTCAATATTATTTGAGTTTATTGAACAAACTGTTCCAGCTTTGACCTTTGGAAGGTCTATCAAGTGATATGAATGTGCTTTTGGTATATTACCATTTTATGTATTTTGTACTTTTTTATATAAGTTCATTATTATCTGGCACTATAAGATATTTCAGGAACCTCCTATACACTTTCTGGCTGCATCCCACAGTCAGCCATTTTGCCAAAGAGCTGTAGTTTCTTTAATTAGAAAATGGCATGAGAAAACAGTGCCTGGGCAGTAGGTGAGCTCATTACTGGATACTAACATTGCTAGGCCCGTTTTTTTGACAGGGCAAGCAAATTGTTTTGTGCATACAAATAGTAATTTTTATATTTAACTATCTGTACATTGACCTAAACATAAGTTCAAATCAAAACATCCATCTGTACCCATTGATGACTATCTGAAATATCCTATTCTGCCTACGAGAAAATTGGTTCCCACCATCTTCCATTGATTTATTTCACAATTCAACTTTGGTAAACATATATGGTGTCATCAGAATTACTAACCCATAATCCCACTGGAAATGACTTTATCAATTATAGCATAACTCTTTTTTTATTTGTACCAGAGGTCGAACTCAGATCCTTGCCCTTGTGAGGCAGGTGGTGGAACCACTGAGCTAAATCCCCGGCCCTATAGCATAACTCTTATACATAGTTTCATGGACCTTTATTCTTACTGAGTCCATTTTTTCTCAGTTACTCAGATAAATATTTTTTTCCTAGTCTTTCAGGAAAGATGTTTCAATACTATAATAATTAAGAGTAATTTTTGTCCTATTCGGCAACATGAACCCCTACCCATTAAAAGAGTTTGTTAAGACTTGATCTTTTGCTATAAAGTTATATGGCTTTTGACAAATGTACAGTATAATTTACCCACAATTGCAAAATAGTTACACTATTTTAAAAATTGTTCTCTGGATTTCTTTGTTCAAATGACTCTTTTTGTCTAGTCACTCTGAGCCAAATAGAGTATGGAGCTCAATCTTTGTTAGGAAACAAAGATTCGACATAAAATATATTTAGAAAGAAGCCAATAGGCTATATATTGTGAAGTAGTTGATTGTGCATAGAAGAATTATTCAAAATAATATTAGTCAAATAGGCTATGATCTTAGCCCTTGGAAAAACAAACAATAGTAAGAAACTCTATTTTTATGGATTTGAAAGCTATTAAAGTTTTGAAAATTATCTTTTAAGTAGAAAAATTCCTTAGCCCATACCTAGTCTAAATTCCCCAATGTAAGGAACCACTGACTCATTGTTCTCATATAATTAAATACTGACAAGAATCTGGGATTGTATTTCTTTCTGAAAAGATAACAATGAGTCATTCTCCTGTGAATTTCTAGAATTTTTAATTCAGTATAGACAAATATAACATTTTTGTGATGTTTTCATTTACAACTATGTCAATTAGCATTGCTCAGAAGTGCACTAAATAGTCTCCAAGAGGCTTGGAAGAATTAATGTCTCCCCAATTGCCTAATTTGCTACCCGGGATTGACAGAGACATAGAAGCAAATGGATACCAATAGCATTTACTAGCACTGAAATAAAGTGAAAAAGAATCTAAGCATTTTCTTTCATCTCTTCAGGGCATTATTTCTGTCTCCTGTTCACCTGCTCTAATTATCCTGGCAGCTCACTTAAATTACATTATTTCTGCCACTAACAAGATGAGCCAGATTTTCTCCGGTACCAAAGACACAGTATCATCAACAAAAAAGTCTTGATGATACTCTAGTGACTTCAAAGTGTTAATCAATCTCACTGGATGCTTATCTGGGTTCCAAGGAATGACATGCTCTGGGGAGAATCTGGCTCAATAGGAGATGGCTTTAGCACACAAGCAACAGTGCTGTTCAATTTTGTTTTTCCTATATTTACATTAGGTAAGAATTGACAACAAAAGAGATTTTGAAGCAAACATAGGACCATGCCTGCTGCTCATGTGGAGCTGTTTCAGGTCAATTAATGCCTCCTAAATTCTTAAAGCAGGTGCTAATCTGCTATTTAAACTGCTGAGATATTGGCATATTTTCCCTGGAAAGAGAAGTTAGAAGTACTTTGTACTAATATTTAAAAAGATGGATGAATAAACAAGCATATTACTTTCCCTTACTAGCTTGAAGGATTTTACTATTTTTTATAACAGAAAATATATTTAAATCCTAATTTTGAAGCAAATTTCTTCTCAAATCATATTATTAGCATATCTTTACTTGTTTCTCCATATTAATTTTGTTCTAATTTGATTTACAATTGGTTAAAAACTAAACATCAACTTTAATATGGGTTCTGTCTTTCTAATAGGAAAATGTTATATATATGTTAAGAGGAGTCTGTTATATGAACAGTTTTAATGTGTTTCAGAAACAACTTTAAGAAGCAAAATACTGCATTAATAACTAGGCAAACTACATTTTCATACCCTTATCTAGGAAATTTCTATGTAAATTCAGACAAGGTTTTTGATCTGTTAAAAATATGGACATAATATAGATCCTGGACTCAAGGGATTTGAAGTTTAGGAGAGGAGATAGAAAAAAATTGTAATACCCTGTGAGAGCCCCAGGCAGCTATAATAGCTGGCAAGAGACTATAACAGTGATCACTTCTATTAGGTTATAAAACACTGGATGATCTTTCTGAAAAAGATAATACCTGAGTTGGATTATGAAATATAAAATTTGAGTTTTTAGAAGTATTAGAGGGAAAAAACACCATAAGAAAAAAAGTTCAACAATGGAAGAAATTGTCATTTTCTGGGAAATAATAAAAGCTGTAGAGTTCTAGTGGTATAAAATTGGTAAAGCAGGTCAGCAGTGGGGGAGTTGAGATTAGACGTTTAAGGATCAAACAATGACATGACTCACAAAACACATTAACCAGCTTAAAATGTCCCTGTGAGTCAGTGATTCCAATAATTCAAAATGCAAAGATAGCCTTGGTTTTTGTAGAGTTGCTAAAATGCAAATTCTAGAATTCAAACATCAGAGATTCTGATTTAGAAGTTCTGTTTAAAATACAGTATTCTATATCTCTACCAGATCCTGCAGATTATTTGGAGACATACCATTGTGATACAGGACAGTAGATGATGGAAGATCTTATTAAAGCTCCAGCAGGAGATAGACATAATCAGACTTGAGCTTTAGAGATTATTTGAACAGCAAAATAGATTATACTGAGGTGGATAGAAGCCAAAGTTAGGAGGTAAATTAAGCTTTTCTCTCAACTATTGAAAGACATTTTAATTGTGAAGAAAATCAAGCATTCCATTTCATTCCAGTTCTTTATTTTTTTTGTGCATATATATATATATATATGCTTTAAAAAATTGCAAAATTTTAGATCATAGCCTGATAATTATCTTCCCTTCTAAGAAGTTTTGCACCACAAATTTATGCCCTTTTGTGTTTTCCTCATCATTTCAGAGATGACATATTTTATCATAGTGGCAGTTATTCTGGCAGAGAAATTACATATTATTTGATTATCTTATTTATCTGAGTAAAATATTTTAAGTTCTAAATGATTGACACTCACTATTCATTTCCTCCTAAAAGTAACATAAAAGTGGGTACCAGTAATCAATTTCCTTTTTTTTTTTTTTTGGTACCAGGGTTCAAACTCTGGTCCTTGCGCTTGTGCGGCAGGCAGCGAAACCACTGAGCTAAATCCTCGGCCCAGTAATCAATTTCCTATCATAGGTGGGAAACTGAAGTACAGAGGTCAATTTTCACTGTCATCACTTCTGAAGCTTCAAAGGCTTTGACACTTTCTTAATTAATTTACAAATCCCTACTCGCTTTCTAAATTCCAAAGGATCGTTGACATCTCTCATCTGCTGCTGCATAGTAATTTACTTGGTAATTTTGATTTTTTATATCTTTAATTAAACTGCCACTGTCATAGAAGAATTTAAGGAGAGAGCAGAAATAAATTCATGTATCCTGATATTTTGGCAGAATTCTTCAAAACAGTTTACATGGGAAAAATAATATAAAATGTGTACACTTGATTTGCTTACTAAGGCAGTCTTCAAGATGCTGACAACACAGAGGGCTTAAAGCCATTGTTATAATCCAGTGCCCATGAGGAGCAGACAGCAAAAAATGATTAGATACTCAAGAGATTTAGGAGAAAGGATTTCTAGGTAAAATGTAGGACTTTGGGACAGAAGAATCATGCAGGTGTAACTCTTCTGGAAGACACAGTGAAGGAAGGTTTAATGGAAGAACTTTAGATCGCAGTGCTATTGTATGAAAGTTCGGCAAGGCCAATGGGTATTTGTTGAGCATAGTTTTAATTCATAGGGATTATTTATCTCCTTGGAGTGGACTTGATTTTGTATCCCTGCTGTGTGTAGGCATTGCCTGGAAATAGCTCATGCAAATCATTGCCATGGTGTAATATTTTACTGTTTTTCTTTTTTTTTCTTTCTTTTTAATTAAATTATTTTATTGGTACATTGTAGGTATACAACACAATTACATTTCTCATTGGGAATTGTACCTTTACATAATGCATCTTGGTTCTTATTTTTTCCCCATTCCTAGCCCTCCCTTCACCCCCTCCACCCTTCCCTATTTGCAAAGAATTTATTTCCATTGTTTTCCATTTCTCATCATTTTTCCTTTCTCTTCTTTCCTTTCCCCTGCCCCTCCCACTACCCCTACCCCTTTGGACCTTTTCTTCCTATTTTGCATTATCAATTATTCATTCTAATCATTGGTACATTTTAGGTATACAATAAAATGACATTCATCATTGGAAATTTGCACCTTTACATAGTCTCTCTTGGTTCTTATTTTTCACTCTTGCCCAGCCCTCCCTTCAACCCCTCCAGTCCTCCCTATTCACAAAGATTTTGTTCCTATTTTTCCATTTTCTCATATTAATCCCATTCCCTTCTATCCTTTCTCCTAGCTCTCCCACTTCCTTCCCCTTTGCCCCCTTTCTTCCTATTTCACATTACCTATTATACATTTTAGTCCTTATTTACACTTTCAGTTTCTCACACCAGAGAAACTATTAGGTATTTACACATGTGTGTCCTATTTATTTCACTTAAGAGTATGGCCTCAATGTGAATCTACTTAGCTATAAATGACTCTAATTTCTCATTTTTTATGGTTGAGTCGTACTCCATTTTATAAAAAAAACCATATTCTCCTTATCCAGTCTCCAGTTGATGGGCATTTGGGATGTTTCTAAGTTTTAGCTATTACAAACTGTGTTGTTATGAACATGGGCACACATATATCACTGTGGTATAATTCTTTTAATTTGGGGGGGAAATATCCCCAGCAGTGGAATAGTGGGGTCAAATGCGACTTCCAGTCCTAGTTCTTTGAGGTATCTCCATACTGATTTCCACAGTGCTTGCACCAGTCTACACTCCCACCAGCAGTGGAACAGGGTTCCTCTTTCCCCACAGCCCCACCAGCATTTGTTATTGGTTGATTTCATGAGAGCAGCCATTCTTTCTGGAGTGAAGAGGAATCTCAGCATTGTTTTCATTTGCATCTCTCAAATGACCAGTGATGTTGAACATTTTTTTCATGTATTTATTTGCTATTTCTACTTCTTTGTCTGAGAAATGTCTGTTCATTTCAGATGCCCATTTTCAGTTTGGGTCTTTAAATTTGGGAGGTCTGATCTTTTTAAGTTCTTTATAGATTTGAGATAGTAGACCTTTGTCTGAAGAAGAGTAGGTGAAGATTTTTTCCCCACATTGTGGGTTGTCTCTTCACACTGCTGGTGGTTTCTCTTGCTGTGCAGAAGCCTTTTAATAAGAAGAGATCCCACTTGTTGATTGTTTGTGCCAGTTCATGGGCAACTGAGATTTTGTTCATAAAATCTTTTCCTACCCCAATGTCTTCAAGAGTTCTACCTAACCTCTGTTGCAACTGGTTCAGAATTTCTATTATAATATTTAGATCTTTAATCCATTTTGATTTTAGTTTAGTGCATGGTGAGAGATACAGGTCTAGTTTTAATCTTTGGCAAGTTGAAGCCCAATTTTTCCAGCACCATTTATTAAAGAGGCTATCTTTCCTCCAGTGAGAGTGTTTGGCTCCTTTATCAAAGATGAGATGGCTGAGTGTGTCTGGCATTGTTTCTGCATCTTCTAAACTGTTCCACTGGTCCTCAGGTCTGTTTCTTTGCCAGTACCATGCTGTTTTTATCACAGTAGCTTTGTAGTATAGTTGCAGGTTGGGGATTGTGATACCCTCTGCCATGTCTCTGTTACCTAGAATTGCTTTTGCTATTCTGGGTCTCATCTTGTTCCAAATGAATTTTTGGATTGTTTCCTCAAAGTCCATGATGTATGCTGCTGGGATCTCATTTGGAATTGCATTAAATCTATATAGCAGTTTTGGAAGTATGGCCATTTTCACTATATTAATCCTTCCTACCCAGGAGCAGGGGATGTCTGTCCATTTTCTGATATCATCTTCAATCTCTCTTTTCAGAGTGCCATACTTTTCAGAGAAGAGGTGTTTGATTTCTTTCATTAGGTTGATTGCTAGGTATTTCAGTTTTTTGGATGCTATTGTGAAAGGAATTATTTGCCCTATTTCTCTCTCAGTGAGTCTGTCATTGGTGTAGAGGAAAGCTATTGATTTTTGTGTGTTGACCTTGTAACCAGCTACTTGACTGAATTTGGTTATTAAGTCTAGAAGACTTTTGGTGGAGTTCTTGGAGTCTTCTATATAGAGTATCATGTCATCTGCAAATAATGACAATTTGACTTCTTCATTTCCTATCTTTATTCCTTTTATTTCTTTCTCTTGTCTAATTTCTGTGGCTAATGTTTTCAGAACTATATTGAACAAGAGTGGGGATAGTGGACATTTTTGTCTTGTTCTTGATTTTAGTGTGAAGGATTTCAGTTTTTGACCATTTAGCATGATATTGGCTGTTGGTTTTTCATAAATGGTTTCTATCAGTTTGAGGTAGAGACCATCTATTCCAATTTTTTGTAGGTTTCTTTCATAAATGCATGTTGGATTTTGTCAAATGCTTTTTCTGCGTTTATGGAGATAATCATATGGTTTTTGTCCTTGGCTATATGGATATAGTGTATTACATTGATTGATTTTCGTATGTTGAACCATCCCTGCATCCCTGGGATGAATCCCACTTGATCAGGGTGTATGATCTTCTTGATGATCTTCTGCATTTTGTTTGCCATTATCTTATTAAGGATTTTTGCATCTATGTTCATTAGTGATATTGGCCTATAGTTCTCTTTTTCAGTTGGATCTTTCTCTGCTTTGGGGATCAAGGTGATGCTTGCTTCCAGGGATGAATTTGGGAGTATTGCTTCCCTTTCAATTTCACTGAAGAGTTTAAACAGTAGTGGTAGCAGTTCCTCTCTAAATGTTTTGTAGAATTCAGCAGTGAAGCCATCAGGGCCCAGGCTTTTCTTAGTTGATACGTTTTTAATTGCATTTTCAATTTCATTGGCTGATATTGGGTTGTTCAGAATTTTTAGGTTTTCTTCGTTCGACTTTGGTAATTCATAGGTATCTAGGAATCTTTCCATTTCTTCTGTGTTGTCCATCTTATTGGCATATAGGTTCTGGAAATAGGTATTGATGATCCTCTGGATTTCTGCTGGGTCTGTTGTCTTTTCATCCTTTTCATTCCTAATTGCATGGATTTGGGCCTTTTCTTTCCTTTTTCTGACAAGGTTGGCTAAGGGTTTGTCAATTTTGTTGATTCTTTTGAAGAACCAACTCTTGGCTTCATTAATTTTTTTGTATCATTCTCTTAGTCTCCATTGCATTGATTTCTCCTCTGATCTTTATAATTTCCTCCCTTGTATGAGCTCTGGGGTTGTCCTGTTCTTTTTCTAGAAGCTTGAGGTTCAGCATCAGGTTGTTTAATTGGGCTCGTTCTGTTTTCCTAATATGTGCATTCACTGCTATGAATTTCCCTCATAAAACTGCTTTCATTGTGTACCATAGATTCTGATATGTTGCATTATCATTGTCATTTAATTGAAGGAACTGTCTGATTTCTTTTTTAATTTCCTCTGTGACCCATTCATTATTCAGAAGTGTGGTGTTCAATTTCCACATGTTTATGAAATTTTTTGAGTTTCTTTTGTTATGGATATCCAATTTCATTCCACTATGGTCTGATAATATACAGGGGATAACTTCAATTCCTTTGCATTTACTTAAACATGTTCTATGTGTGAGTATGTGGTCTATTTTGGAGAAAGACCCATGTGCAGCTGAGAAGAATGTGAATTCTGATTTTGTGGGCTGGAAGACTCTGTAAACATCTGTTACGTTCATTTGTTCAAGAGTTCGATTGAGTTCTAGTATTTCATTACTTTTTTATAGTCTAGTTGATCTATCTGTGACAGTGGGGTGTTGAGGTCCCCCACTACAATTGTATTAGTGCATATATGACTTTTCATGTCTGTTAGTATTTGTTTTATATAGTCGCGTGCACTAGTGTTTGTTGCATAGATATTTATGATTGTCATTTCTTCCTCTTGGATTCTTCCCTTTACAAGGATGTGGTGTCCTTCTTCATCTCTCTTAATCAGTGTTGGTTTGAAATCTACTTGATCTGCAAAGAGGATAGCTACTCCTGCTTTTTTTCGTGTTCCTGTCACATGTAGTATTGTTTTCCACCCTTTACCTTTCAGTCTATGAGTTTCCTTCTGAATGAAGTGTGTTTCTTGTATGCAGCATATTGTTGGATTTTGCTTCTTGACCCATTCTACCAGTCTATTTCTTTTGATTGGTGAATTGAGACCATTAACATTGATGGTTATAACTGAAATGTATTGACTTGTCATTGCCATGACTTTTTGTTTTTGTTGGGTTCTCCCCCTTTACATTTAATTTCTTGTCATGCCAGATTGGTTCATTCTGCTTTGCTTCCTGGGGTTGTGATCCTCAATGTCTGTTCCTAGGATATTGTGTAAAATTCTTTGGAGTGCTGGTTTGGTATTCATGAAGTTCCTAGGATGCTCTTTGTCATGAAAGTATCTTATTTCTCCATCCATTTTGAAAGATAGTTTTGCAGGGTACATCAATCTGGGTTGGAGGCTGTTTTCTTTTAGAGCTTGGAATATGTCACTCCAAGCTCTTCTTGCCTTGATGATTTGTGTTGAGAAGTCTGCTGTGATTCTGATGGGCTTTCCTTTGTATGTGATTTGTTTCTTTTGTCTGACTGCTTGTAGAACTTTGTTCTTCTGTTGAGTTTCTGGAATCTTAACCATTATATGCCTGTTTGTAGATTTTTTTTGATCAAGGCTATTTGGAGTCCTATATGCCTCACTTATCTGTATGTCAAGCTCTTTTCCCCTGCTTGGGAAGTTTTCTGCCATTATTTCTGTGAAGAGACTTTTTATGTCATCTGCACTCTCTCCTGTTTCTTCTTTGAGTCCAATCAGTCTTATGTTATTCTTCTTTGCATCATCTAGCAGCTGCTGGATTGATTTCTCATGTTCCCTCATAATTTTGTAGCAATTTTTCTTTTCCTGGTCACTAATTGCAATCTTATTTTCTGTATCTGAAATTCTGTCCTCACATTGGCTCATTCTGCTGTGTAGACTTTCAGTGGAGTTTTTCATGTCCTGGAAATCTATTTGCATCTGTTTTATGGATTCCATTTGTTTCCTATGTTGGGATTCCATCATGTTCCTGATCTCCTCTCTAGATTTATTAATCATGTCCTGCCCTAGGGGCACAATTTCTCCTGTTATCTGAGCAATTATTTCTGATTTCATTTTTTCCAGATCCCCTTTTGTTGCCAGTTCAGTGGGTCCAGGTGGTTGAGTATCAGAGTGTCCCATCTCATTTCCCTTTGTTGTTGCTCTAGGTGATCCACAAGTCTGGTTTTGAGACTTATTTATGTGTTTTCTCATTTCAACTGTGGTGGGGGACTGTTAGCACCTGCAAGAATTACCTCCTCTGAGCTGGGAGAGGTGGGACAGGGGCCAGGAGCAGCGGTATGGATGGTGATCCAAAAGCCCTTTTCCATGGGCTGGGGGCAGCAGGAGGGATGGTGGCCAAGAAGCCCCTTCCTCTGGCCCAGGAGCAGTGGTATGGTGGCTCAGAAGCCCCTTCCTCTGGGTCAGGAGTGGCGGGACAGAAGGTGGCCCCAAATCCCTATCCTCTGGGCTGGGAGCAGCGGGAGGGATGGTGGCCAAGAAGCCCCTTCCTCTGTACCAGGAGCAGTGGGATGGTGGCTCAGAAGCCCCTACCTCTGGGCTGGAAGCAGTGGGACTCAGTACTGTGGTCTCATGGTCTGGTGTCCTCTGAACCTTTGTAGTTGTAGAACCAGGTGGCTGTACAGAAGAGTGGGGGGGGGGTCCAGTGGATTGTTGATGGGGCGCGGGCTGATTTGGTGTGTTCTGTGGGGCTTCGGACCTCGGTAGGGCGTGCACAGACCTGATTCCTCATTTTTCTTTTTTAGGCAAATTTTTTAAAAAGTCAGTGATTCTGAACTGTCTTAAGAGACTTTGTTGCAGGTTTTTTTTTAAAGAACCTGACTTAACAAGATTCCTCCTTCTAGCTGGTCTCCTGACTTTACATAAATGAGACTTTCATAAAGGAAACCTTACTTCTAGGAAAAGATGAAGAGATGCTGATTAGAAAGGAAAAGGTCCAATTTCATTCTTTTGCATGTGTTTATCCAATTTTTCCCATGTTATTTGTTGAAGTTATTTGCATTTTTCTATCCTGTATTTTTGACACTCTTATTAAAGATGAGATGATGTGAAGATTCCAACATTTTTTTCTTTTTTGGTACCAGGAATTGAACTCAGGACTTTGTACTTGCAAGGCAGGTAAATCCTCCACCCAAGATTCCAGCTTTGATCTTCTTGCTCTTTCTTCTACCTTGGCTCTTTGGGGGTTTGGGGAGTTAAATATAAATTTAGGATTATTTTTATACTTCTTATAAAAATGACATTGGAAATTTTCATAGGCATTGCAATGACCCTATAGATAGCTTTATGTATGTATGTACAGACATTAAAATGTTATTAATGGAATCAACACATTGACAACTAGGTATTTTCCACTTATTGTGCTATCTTCCACTTCTTTCATCAATGTTTTATAGTGTACAGTGTAAAAATCTTTCACTTTCACAGTTGAGTTTATTTTTAAGTGGGTTTTTTTTGAATGTTACTGTAAGAAAGCTTGTTTTCTTAACTTCTTTTTCTGGCAGTTTATTGTTACTGTGTAGAAATGTAACTAATTTTTGCATGCTAATTTTTTATCCTGAAACTTTACTGAATTTTAGTTTTAACTTTTTTCAGTCTTTAGGATTTTCTTTATGTAAGAACATGCCATGTGCACACACAATTTAACTCCTTAATTCCAATTTAGTTATATTAATTCTTTTGTCTTCTAATTGTTCTGAGTAGGGTTGCTAATATTCTGCTGAATAAAAGTGAACTTAGGCATCCTTATCTCTTTCCTGATCTTAGAGGAAAAAATGGCATTTTCAAAGAACACAGAATACACCAAATCAAATATATATATATATATATTTATATATAATATCATTCTATATAGCTTGCACATAAGAAATTTTCATTTTTCAGTTAAATATTTAAATTAAAAATAACAAAATTAATAATTAGATCACTGCATGAAAAACAGAATAAGCTGGGTATGATGGTGCAAACCTGCAATCTCAGCACTTGGGAGGCTGAGGCAAGAGTTTTGGCATATGTGTAAGGCCAGCCTGGGCTACATAATGAGTTCAAGACCAGCCTGAACTACATAGCAAGACCCTGTCAAGAAAGAAGGGGAAGGAGAAGAAGGAGAAGGAGGAGGGTGAGGGAGAGGAGTAAGGGGAAAGGGAAGAAGGGGAAGGGAAGGAGGAGAAGGAGAGGAAGAAGAAGAAGAAGAAAAGGAGAAGAAGAGGAGGAGGAGGAAGAAGAAGAGGAAGAAGAAAGGAAGGAGGAGGAGGAAGAGAAGAAGAAGAAGAAAAGGAGAAGAAGGAAGAAGAAGACGACGATGATGACGAAGAAGAAGGAGAAGAAGAAGAAGAAGAGAAGGAGAAGAAGGAGAAGGAAAAGAAGGGGAAGAAGGGGAAGGGGAGAAAGAAAGAAAAGAAAAGAAAAGAAAAGAAAAGAAAAGAAAAGAAAAGAAAAGAAAAGAAAAGAAAAGAACCTCAAGTACAGTTTGAAAATTCAGTCTTTGTTTTAATCTGAAAAAAAATGAGAACATGAAGGAAATTATAGAATTGAATGAAGCTGAAATATAGACAAAATACACTCTAGTAAACAAAGAATTTTGGAGGTTAATTGCATGAATCTTTGTTCTGAAATATCCATTTAATTATAATTCACCCTAAGATTTTAAGAAGATAGATGTTAAAATAATTAACTGTAGCTACAACTGATGATTTGCAAATATTGAGATTAAAACCTGAGTTGTAAGAACATCATATATTTGTTTTCTGTTCTTAAAAATACATTTTTGAAATTTCTTCTCACTTAGACTTTCAAGCTATGTTTTATATTAATAGTGTTTCTTTGAAGACTGGTAATATATGAAAGATTGGATGCCTTAAGTACATGTATTAGTCTAACATAGCTATTCCCCATGGCCAAGGCTTGCCTTGACCTCACAGTTACTATCATTAATGGAACATATGAAGAATATATTCATGCTGTTCTGTCCTGACACCCATGTCCATTTAAGGTGTAACTAAGTTAATTTTCAGCAAGTAAGCCTGTTTTTCCTTTTCTATATTTTTCCAACTTCCTGAATTGTTCCTATTTTTAAATATCTTCAACTACTTGAATATTTTAACTGTTATTTTGTTCCTCTTACTGGAGAACATTAATTTCTTAACAATTTTGATATATTTGTCACTAACTAAAATTTTTCTTATTAAGAATGACTATTTAACATTGGTTTATCCTCCCTGCAATTAATGATTTTGTTACTAATTAACACATTACATCTGTGGCAAACTCTGTGCTGGGCTATATAATCAACAAATAGAGAAGAACTTTGGCTTTGTTTCTCTTAGATTCTACCATAAAATGCAAAAACCATTTACATATATTGAAATAAATAAAACATGTAAATCACAATGTCTAACAAAGGGAATAAATAAGGAGGTGTGATTAAGTAGGGTAGACATATATAGATGTTTTGAAAAATTTATTTATTGAAATGTGTTTGTTAATTTTTCACACATTAGATACTGCTGGCATATTAATTCTCTTATTAAATTTTTGTTCTAAGTATATCAGAAATCTGAGTTTGATAAATTCTAATGCCACTTTATTAAATTTGTTCGAGTTCTATCTATTATCTATTTAATTTGGACAGAGAATTGATACTAAATAAAATACATTTGCCTCCACCGTTTCTTAACTACTTTTAGTCTGAGGGATTTGGACTATAGGTTTTCTGTTAAAGAAAAATTCTCCTTTGGTTCCTTCTAATATCAATGAGCAATTCCTGAATGATGAGAAGATAGCTGAATCTGCCCTTATAGACACATTCTACTGGGTATCTGCTGTCAGTCAAAACTCTGGTGTGTATTCAGTGAGGAGGTGCTGAACTGACTAGAATGACATTTGGCAGCATTGAAGACTGTTTCGAAGAGAATAAGGTTTAAATGCCTCTCTTGCTCCTTGGTGCCCAGCAGGAGATGGCAGTAGGATCTTTTTAGCTATAACCAAAGATCAGCATGGAAGCCCCTGTTGTACAGTCAGTGCAATACACCAAAGCCCTCCATCATTTACAATACTAAATCAGTTCTATCCAGCATAAACAACGGTCAATATGAATAGCAAAGGAAAAATAATGTAAAGATGACTCATTTGAAGCCCATTCAAAGATATATTTTACTCTTCATAGAGCAAAAGCCATTATTTATTTATTTAATTTTTAAATGCAGCTTGTATGAGCATGATATGTAATAAATTTCTGTGAGAAGTAAGAAAAAATCCAGATCCTTAGCCTGCTATGTGGTAGCTGTGTAATTTTAGGAAACTGCTCTAAAATTATTTGTTAATTTATAAAATGGATCTAATAATAGCTACATTACAGGACATTTCTTGAAGATTAATTATGGTAAAAGCATATAAGGTTACACACCATAGGATTTCTCACATGTAGGTATTTCTTGTACTTCTTTTTAGAATTGTTTTAACAAACACATGACTTTAAGTGAAATATCTAAACTATCTTGACTTGTGTAATTAAAGAAAGGATGAATTGAGTGGTCTCTTTTTTACTTTAGAATGATTTGTCTTTTTAAGGTAAAATTTCTGACAAAGTTGAATAAACTGCCTCACAAAGTAGTCCACATCCTGTCCTTGTAACTGTAATGTTAAAAGGTGACCCTTTAAATTGAGTTCCATTTTGACAAAGATTTCCAAACCGATGGAAAGCAGATGTATGACATTCGGACATTGTAGTCCAGAGAGAGAGAGAGAGAGAGAGAGAGAGAGACTCAACATTTGTGTAATTAATTATTTTGAAATAAAATACATGAATTTATGCTTTCTTCTAAAAAATAGAAATGCTGGAACAATATGCACTATCAGACTGAAAAGCAACACTCAGATGGAGTAGGAATCAGCTGTTCCTTTGAAACAGAGGTACTGCTTTTTTCTACAGACTATTTTCTGCAGTTTTCTCTGTGTCTTTCAATGTCACTATTTTATTACCTACTTGGCTCCCTGAGCTACTTAAATTTTTTGCTCTGGGTCTTCAGATTTGGAGAGAAGACCTAAAAATTCTTTTGATCCCAAATTGTAGTCTTCATATGTACTTTTTAAAAATCAATTTTTATTAATATGCTTTTGCAATACATAATAAATACATTCATCATGGGAAGCGGGTAACTTAATTTTATATCTATTTTTAGTGCACAATTTGTGGGAATAACATTCAATGCTTAATTAGTCCAGAAAACATTTGCTTTAAAATAAACAGAAACTTTAAAAGTGTGCTTATTCATAACTTGGTCATATTTAGTTAATGTCACACATTTTATTCCACACGCTCTGTGTCAGATGAGCAAAAACTGACATCTGATAACTAAATCATCTTATTGAAGATTAAGTATATTGAGAAACACTTCTTCAAATATTGACCTTCAACTTGAAAATATAAATTTTTTAAGTGAAGGAAAATATCAGAGATGGCATACTGCTTTAGAATATCCACATAGGCACAAATATAGCTCCTCTATATTTCCTGTTTGAAATTTTAGTAGCAATGCTCTATTTTTCATCACTTTCATACTTATGAAAATGTTAGAAAACCATTTTTGAATTCTTTAACGAAACTAATGGGTAAATTCTTCATTATGAAATGGTCTTTTGAACAAACTCCATTAGAATACTTTTAACTAATACCCCTAACAACCCCAAGAAGGTTAAGTGGGCAAAAGTAAAATGCAGTAAAAGCTAGTTGACCCTGTAAAAAAAAAAATCAGTGAGCTTATGTAAGAGAAAATTAGTTAGTTTCGTTCAAGTTAAACCAATTTTGGCATATTTATCAAAGATTACTTCATATTCACTATTTCATTTCATTAAACTTCATTTCCATATTTATTTAGGGAATTATTCAAGAGCTGTAGTTACTGAGGAAGTAGTCAGGTATTTAGCAATCACCAGGAAGCTTTGCTGTTTCATCTCCATATTGTAACACTGTGGGATTTTCATACTCAACTAATTGCAAGGCATGTTTGATGATTCAACCACCAGCTCCACTGATACAGCTGCACACTTTGATGTTACAATTGCTGAGTTTTAAACTGCAGTACAGGTTGTGCAGCTTGATTTTCTGATTAGATTGCCTGCTTTAATAATTGAGTGCTAAATGAGTACAATTTATTAATCATGCCTGAGTCATTATTGACAAAAGGCGAATCTTTAACTGTAGAGTTTTCTCATTTACTGATTCCATTGCTTCACACTTTAAGTTCAATTAATATAAATTTTAGTGGGGATTCTAGGAGCCAAATTCATGATCTGTCTTATAGCTAGTATTTTATAGATTACATTTATTATTATAAAATAATTAACAGGAATTTGGTTAAATATTTGTTTATGAAAATTAAAACCTATTTTATATGATTAGAATACATTATATAATATTTACATGTAAATGCACCCGTTGAAGTGGAATATAGAATTCATCCACAAATAGTGTACATATATGTGAATATCTATCAGTCATGTATTATGCAATTTTACACCAAAAGCTTATTTCAAAAAATAATTCTGACTAATAAAATATCACACTAAATTTTCTTACTTAAATTATTTTCTAAAAAGAATTGCTTCAGTTGAAATGATTCAGTTATGCAAGATGAAGCGTTCCAGGTATCTGCTGTACAATGTAGTTGTTATAGTTAACAATACCATGCTGAATACTTGAACATTTGATGGAGGATTTATATTTGGGGTTTTTTTCTACAATTAAAAATGGGCCTTCAAGGTATATATGATGAGCAAACTCCACCAGATATAACTATATCATAGTGGAAATAGTAGCACTGACCCTGAGATAGCAATCTTAGGCATTTATTACTTACCACAGATACTGAGAATGGGAAGGATTAACAAGAAGACATAAAGTCATGAGAAAGACAAATGGGACTATGAACACAATACTTCAAAAGCAAGAATGCAATGCAGAATGAAATTGTTCTGGGCAGTCTATTTAGGGTGAGATGGCATAAGCAGAAAGAATGATTGGCAATTACAAGGCATAGGGGAGAAAGGAACCTCCAAACAAAGAAAACAGCGTGAAGAATAGCAAAGGTTCCAAGATTCATGGCAAATACAAGGACATAATACTGCAGGCAAATTATCACTTCCTTATTCTTGAATTATACATTCACTGTTGGAGAACATCTTAAGTTCTACTGCTCAGTCTTCATAGATGTTTGCCTACTAAAAATGGTTTTACATTATGACATAAATTAATATAAGATTTAACTATTGAGTGGTAAATATATGATATCATAAAATAATTGCGTGCTTTACGATTTTTCAAAAAACGTAAGTTTCATGTATCTTCTGACTCTAATACAAATTAGGTGAAGATGATTATTAACTTTATTTAAAATGTGGACACAGAGGTAAATGATTTGTTCAATAATACAAACCTGATAGAGATTTTATTCTCAAATGTGATTCTTTTAGTCTTGGGAATGATATAGTAGAAACTGCATAAATTCTAACCTGGATGCTTCCAGATGGATTTCTAGCTGTATGATTTTGTTGATGTGTAACTTTTAGGCAGCTTATTTATTTCTTATTTATTTCTCTAAGTTTATCTGCTTTTTTTTTTCTGGTGGTCTCAAAATTTCACTTGAATATTAAGCATGCTCTTACTATTTTGAGATACTATTTTGAAGTTGCTGAAATAATTGTTACCTAACATATGAACAATAATATTCTTTAAACATAGTAAATAATGAAATAATAATGAAGTCATCCTTCATATTAATAAAAAATTGAGAGAATACAAGCAGGGAATCTTACCAAATTTTCGTAACTGGGTTAATTTTAGAACATAGACTTAAATTCTCCTTAATAGAAATAACTACTTAAACTCTTTTTGGGGGGTACTTACTTGACAACAAACACACTAGCAAGATTTTATATGCAAATTAACTGCTAATATATTCAATTCAATCAGTAAAGTATGCAGATACTTAACAGTAGAAATATTCATCTTAGGTAGTAAGCAGTACACAGCTGATTCTGACAAAAATAAGACTAGGACCTAGGGGAAATTTAAAAAAATGTTTAAACCTAAAAAGCATTGCTCAAATTTTCATCAACCACTTTATTTGATAAATATTTTAATCTTCAGCAAATTTGCAGTAATTAATAATTTGCTTAGTCTTACTATTTTCAATTCAGTGATACCTCTCATCACACAAAGAAATATATTGTAAAGTAAAAAGCAACAATTGTTGGACCAGAATGACTCCATTTTGTCCAAAAAGGAGCAGTCTCCTTTGTTCTCTCAAATTTGTGCTTGAACTGGGACAAAGGATGTAATCCACAACTCGGGATTCCTAAATTTATTACTCAGCCATCTGTTTGCCCTAGAAACAAATGTCCCGGGGCACTATCTATAGGACAATCTGTTAACGTGCTGACTGTCCACACAGGGTGGTCGTGGCCATTAGTCAGGATGTCTGCTGACCATCAGTATGTGACAGTAGACCACTAACCTTTGTCCTCATTCTTCTTGTAAAAACCTATACGTAATCCCCTCCAATCCCCAACGAGCCTAGCCAATCAAAATTCTACACTTCATACTTGCTAAATATTAACCAATCATATGGCTGCTAATGACCAAAGCTTGTTGTATTCTCAATAAAAACCCTGCTAATTTGGAACTTGGGGCTCTCAATCTCGATCCGCTGTGTCGGTGACAATTGAGAGTCCCTGCTTGAGCTTCAATAAACGACCCTCATGTGCTTACATCGGAAACGGCCTCCTGGTGGTCTTTGGGACTTCGCAATCTGGGCACAACACAATAAAGAAAAAAGGAAAATAAAAGTGGGAAGAAAACATTAAGGGCTGAAATTCAGGATTCTGTTTTACATGTACAGTATTTTGGATACAGCCCTAAAGGCATACAACTATGAATATCTTTAAATAACTAAAATGACTGGCTTTTCATGTCTCCTCTTCCCTGGGTAAAGCAGTGCAAATTTTAGTTGCTAATATCTGGTGTGTAGAACAAAACAGTTTAAATAGTGTCAGTTTTCACAAGATTTGAACCTAGATCATTTAACCCAAGCTTGTAAAAACAATAAACCTAGAAAGTGAATGTTACATACAGTTTTAAAATTTTAACTAGCAATGTGCTATCACAGAAGAAAAAATTACTTAACCTGGTATATTTAGATAAGATTGATAAGATATATTTGGATAAATCTGTTAATTGTTCCTTTTGGCTTTAATATTTTTTTGATTGAACATTTCACTTTTCTTTTGATATATGTGTTTTAACTTTAAATAAACCTATTATTTTATGTCACTTAACATTTAAATATAAATTTACTTGAGATGTCTCCACTTCTTTCCTTCTGATTTTATTGATCATAGCAGGTACGACTCACCATCTTTTGGAAAACGTGATTTTATAGACAAATACTGTGGATTGTCTACCATGCCCCCATGACAAGCTCCTAGTGTGAAGAAAACAGGAAGGTAAAAACAATATATTATACTTCCTGTGCAAACAGGTCCTGTGGCTATTGTGAAAGATGAGCTATTTAAGTTGTGCCAATCAGATTCAGTCTCATGAAAATTTGGATCCTTTGTTGAATAACATGCTGTGAGGTCCAAGAAGTCAAAAGTCCACTGTGTTGTTATGGATTATTGGAGAAACAATGTTGCTTGGAAGCAGGGGTCTATGGTAGCAGGTTTTTTTTATTTTTGTAGAGGTAAAAACATTAGAAGCAGTGTTTATGGTGGCAAACAATATTCTGCCTGATGTTGGTAAACGTGGCAACTCCATCTACGGCCAAGTCTAATGCATGCTTTGGGGATTTGTTCTTTGAGCCTAATACTATTTCCTATTGATTGAGCTCTCCAGATCACTCTGGGAATAAGCTACACCCAGAAATTCCTTTCTACTTAAATGAACCAGAGTAAACTGATTGTTTTTAATTGTGAATTTTGATACAGTCAGTAATTAATAGATGAAAGTAGCATGGTACACTAATCTTGCTAATCAAAGTGTAGTCCTGGATGATTAGTGCAGATATTTGCTGGGGATCTGTTAAAAATGCTAAATCTTAGACCCTACACCAGATCTTTTAATTCAGCCTGTATTTTGCCAGATCCCTTGATGATCTGTATGTATATAATTGATTCTGAAAACCTAAGTATAAATAAATAAGTAAATTTAAAAAGTAAAGGCAAAATTAGTGTATTGGCTTGGTAGATGTATGTAGAAAGTGAGGAGCAAGAGCTTAGATATTGATGGAGGGGTAGGGGAAAGGAAAGAATGGAAATAATTTGAGAAAATGGAAACAAAGTTTCTGTAAATAGGGAGGGATGGAGGGGTTGACAGGAGGGCAGGGGAAGGGGAAAAAATAAGAGCCAAGAGAGATTATATAAAGGTGCAAATTTCCAATGATGAATGTCATTATATTGTATACCTAAAAAGTACCAATAAAATTAATTTTAAAAAAAGAAAATGTCTAATTCACAGCAGACAGTGACAAAATAGATGGCCAAATTGTTTCCTATTGTACACTGGAAAGCAAACAGTTTGCTTAGGTCTTAGGAAAACGGAAGGAAAGATTATAATATAGGTATGTTAAGACTGTTTTCTGTAGCTTTTAGAAATATCTTACATATAAGGGATAGTCCAATAAAACCATTGGTGTTCTTTCTTCAGCAGAGATGAAAGAATATATAGGTAAATAATTCCTGAGACCTTCAACCTAGCTTGCCCTGAAGGTACATGAGTTAGACTATTGTTGGACTTGAAAGCCAATTGCAGGTCAACTGCAAATTACTGAAGTTGTAATTAATAGTGGCTGCAGAACTGCATCTATATTAAAGTTAAGGCTGTAATTGGGTTTTACTTTGTATTGGGGTTTTCTTCTTGCTCTCTATTAAATGTTTGCTGGAAGTCAAATGTATCTATGGTTCAGATTAAATCACATGTATTCTTTCCCTTCAAGGTATTGTGAGATCTACCATTGATTTGTAGAAAGAGCAGGCAAGCAGAGCACCAAGATAGCACTTGAAACACTAGAGAATTCAAGCAAGTCTTTGGTCATGATGATTTTTACACAGAATTGACTTGAAGCTAATAGGAATTCTGTTGTGCACTTGAGATAATGATGTAAATTTTATTGGCAAAGGAATTCAGGATGGACTTGGGACAACTCACAAGTTCTTAGTCTTCTCAAATCTGTAGCTATCAAAAGCATATTCTGCTCAAATTCTATCCTATATTTACTCACAAAGGAGAGTGGTTGGTCAAGAAATGCCTTGCAGGAAAGCAAAGCAGGAAACAAAAAGAGAACAAAAGAAAAGTATTTGTCAGTCTGCAAGTTTATAATCCTAGCATTCTGCAAGGCTGAAGCAGGAGGTTCTTAAGGTTGAGCCCAGCCTGTCAATGACTTACTGAGACCTTCTTGAAAAAAAAAAGGCAAGATAGTCTTAGACACTTTAATCAGTGACTGCTAGAAAAACTAAGTATCTCTTTCTGTGACCATATTTCTGTTCAGAAAACTCATATCAGAATCACAGAGCTCTGATTTTCCAGTTCTTTGTTTTCAAATAAAAGTTTTGTTATGATTATCGTTTTGCTTTTCAAATTTCATATGTTGGTTTCATAAGAAAACAGCATAAATTTCTGTTTATTAACTGCTGATCTCTGGATGAGTTCTAGGGAGACTTAACTGAAGAACTGTATCTCTCAGTCATGAAGAAGTCTTACCTGCCTTATACATCATGGGCACTGACAATTTTGATGGGCTCTAAATAAGCAAATTGACTACAGCCATACCACCCTGAACATACTTGATTTTCTCTGAATTTGGAAGAAGCAAATCAATGGACTTTTGTACCAGGGAGATGTTTCAGTATTCTCATCATTCTAAACTTAAACTCAGTTTTAAAAAGAGCAAATTATGACTATGACTTACATTTCCAAAAAGTAAAATTTCCCAATATTATTTCGTTGATGTTTGTTTTCCTTGATATTTCCCCAACTGAATTAGTTTAAAATTCTATAGTTAAGAATAGAAGCACTCCTGCACCAGCCTTTAATGGCCTGAAAAGATCAAATCTTATTTCAAACCCTCTTAATTAAAAATCCATGTAATCAAAATTCCCATTGCACTATGGTTGTTACATATTCACACCTGCATGGGCACACACACACACACACGCCTTTCTAAGTACTCCAATAAAAAGTTGGAAAATTACACGGTTCAAAAATCTCCTGTCTATGCTTATGTTTTCCACAGTTTTCTGTTTCCTCCAACCCCAATATAAGGATCTATAAGAGAGTTGGATTTGAAAATGACATTTGATTCCTCATGCTGTCTCTCTTAAACAGGCCCCCTTCAATACAAATGGTGAGTTTTTTCCCTTTCTTTCTTTAATATATAAAAATTATCACTTCATGTGCTATTCAAAATCGTTCTACTCAGTGTATGCCTGCAGGTACGAAGTACCCTCTTTGAGCATGAACTTGCCTTTGAGACTGGGAAATCAAGTTTTAAAACTGCACAATGTTCTTTTGGTCCCTAGAGCTTAGCTCTTGCAATAAAAAAGCTTTGAATTCTGTATATTTGAATTTGTAAAGAACTTCAGTCTTTTAAAATCCCAAGGCATACTGTATTTGTTGTAGACTTTTTCATTAAAATAATGGGTCCTTTTGAGTTCATTAGATGGAGAGCTCAAGAGTTACTAGTCTGAATTATCCTGTAAGAGAAATTTAAAAATCCATATATCTTATGAAATTCCACATTAAATTTAAATTATTTATGTGTTACTGACACTTGGCTATTTCACCTAAAGACTAAAGGGACACAGAAGTGAATATTTGTTTCCCTCCCTTATTTCAATTTCAGCATTTCCCATTGTCATTGGAGTAGGACCACTAGAAAATAAGCAACTATGGGTGCATTGAAAATTTTATTTGATGTTTGCAAAAAAGTCTGTATGACAGTCTGTGACATAGAAATAATACATGCTGTAACTATTTGTTTTGGTTACAAATGAAGAGGTAATTACTGCTATCAGATTAATTCTAAAGAAGAAATACAATAATTTCTCTTTTGTTCCAACACAATCATTGGCTTCTAAACATATGAAATTTAAATGTAGCATTTAAAGTATACACACAGCATAATGTAAGGAGTTTGGACTTTGAGGAAATGGCTTTTACTTTGGTCTGGGTTTCACTAAATGGGAAATCTAAGCATCTTACTTGCCACTTGTTATAATTTATATTTATAATATGTAGGGAACAAATGTGATCAAATTAATATAAGAATTGTACACACATGACACAATGCCTGTTAAAGAGTTTGTACTTATAAAATCCACAATGAAGAAAACCATTTTACTCACTTCAATGGGATATTCATGGATATTTTAGATACAGTTATATGTTGTATAGTGATCTGTTCTATACAGAGAAATATATCGTGAGGCAATTTTGTTGTGCAAACATAATGACATGTACTTACACAAATATACATGGTATAGGTCAATCAGTCAATGTATCCTCTGGATGTCATTGAAACATAGTAATATGAGATGTATGAGGCTCCTCCCACTGTAAATGACATACTATTTTATGGTAAATGTTTTTATAAGTAGAAAGAGTATACTAAATAAAAATATTTAATATGTAATATATATATATATTTAAACTGGTTTTTTAGTTGTTTATTATTATCATCAAGCATTATGTATTGTGCAACTAACAGCACAGGTTTGTTTATACCAGCATGACCAAAAACTTAAGTAATTTATCCATGTTACAAATACAGTGCATGCTAACTGCAAGGTTTTATCTTAATTCTACCTATTTCTAAAGTTTATTTGTAAATACTAACCATTAATCACAGCAATAATAAAGTTTATGCTTTGTGTAGTTCAAATGATTCAACAAAAAAGGTATGTAAAAGTTCTAATTAAATGGTATTGTCACATAATAGGACACAGAGAAATTGTTCTTATTTAAAATTATGTGACACATCTTTCCATTAAATTATTTTTATAGTCTTCTTCTTAAGAGAAAATAACTGTTAAGGTACATTAAAATGAATAATTAAAATCTGAGGTAAATTATATAATTTTATTTATTAACTAATTGTTCTATAAGTTTCAAGGTAGATATTTGTAAATTATATTAACGTTTTGTCAAATAATAATATCCTCTTTTTCTTTGAAATACATTTTTATTCTTCCTTAAAAATGAAAATGACCATAAATAAAATGCATTAAAAATTATCAGAGAAAACAACAGCAAACTATCAACACACACCTGTTCACATTGTCAAATCCTGTAACACTGATACCAGATTGCTGGGGATGATACAGAGCACTAGTAATTTCCATTTATTGCTTGAGAAACTGCAAACAATACAGTAACTTTAGAAACTACTTGGACAGTTTCCTACAAAACTGAATAAATTCTTATCATATGGTTTAGCCATCATATTACTTTGCATTTATATGAAGAAGCTGAAAACTTACATCCTCATGGAAGCTTGCACACAGGTGCTTATAGTAGCTTTATCCAAAACCTAGAAGGAGCTAAGATGTCCTTGAATGTAAGTGGATCAGTAAAGCACAATTTCCTTCCATACAATGGAATATTCTTTAGTGATGAAAAGAGATGAGCTATCAAATTATGAAAACAAATGGAGGAAACTTTAATGCATGGAACTAAGTGACAGTAGACAATCAGAAAAAAGTGTTCTGTGTGGTCTTAATTACTCAATATTCTGGAAAAGTTAAAAGGAGATGGTAAAAAGATCACTAGTGTGAAGAGTTTGTGGAGAAAAGATAAATAATTAGGTTGAGGGTATAGGATTCCTAAGGCTACACAAAGAATCTGTATGATACTAAATGGTGAATACATTCCATTGCATATTTGTCCATGCCCACAGACTGCTCAACACCAAGAGTAAGCTCTACTGTAAGCTATGGGCTTTGTATGCTTGTGTCAAGGTATATTTATCCATTATAATAAATGTACTACACTATTGGAGATGCTGATAGTGGGTTAGGATACCAATTTGTGATACCAATGAGCATATGGAAAACATATCATATTAAATTTTGCTGTGAACAAAAACAGATTTAAAAAGCTGAAGTCTAAAATTTTAAAAAGCCCCAAGGAGTAAAAATATTTGAAAATAATTTTCGTTTGTGAAAGTGAGCCTACTTGCATTTGTGATTTTTTGTTAATATATTACTTTGAAATATTATTTCAAAACTCTGAAGGACTTATTAAACTGAGAACATACAACTCTAGTTTCTATTTTCAGATTTAGAAACCCCTCAACTGCTGTCTTCATGCTGTTAATTGAATATTTGTGTGAAGATGATAGCATTCTCAACAGCAAGAGCAAATACATTGTTCTCAACTCTTTGATCGTGGTCTCTTCTTTTTATGGATATATCCAAAGAGTGGGTTAAATGTGTTTCTCAATGTCCATTAATCTTGGCTATTAACTTCCTATCTAGTAAATTCACTATGATGTGTCACTGCTGTCAGACTGTTTTAATATGTTTTTTCCAATAACTTCAAAGAGTATAGCAGCCTCTTTACCATTATGAATAAGAGAATATTCTTAATATATAGTTATAAAGAAAAATGAACACATAAAACTAAGTCTGCAGAATGAAATTGTCTAGATGTACATTCATCATTTCAAAAAGCTGATATCATGCTAAGAACAACTACAGTATAACAAGCAGAGCTATATATGTAAGAAATGAGAAGATTTAAATAAAAAATAATTGCATAGAAAATTTTTGGAAACATTGAAGACTTGGAAGCACCAAAAATATTTCTTCCACCTGGACAACAATTTTGCAGTCACAATCTGTTTAATGTAAGCATTTCAGAACACTACAGTGAACTGAGGGCTTTAAACTCTCAGGAAAATGACTGAACATGAATTGAAGCTAATGTTGACCAATTTCAGCTCTTACTGAGAAGTAGCTATGCATTCCTTGCTTCTTCTTTACCTCAGACCCATGACAGATGACTCTGCATGTGATCCTGGAAATGTTTTCACATAGTTTGCAAGAACCATGGTGTGCCATAAGAATCCTGTTTTCCAAATACTGAGACTCTGTGCTCTGATTCTGAATGGTTTTTTTATTCTAAGGGATAGTTATAATCATTTACAAGTTCATCCCCTCCTATCTGAAATGAATTCAAGAGGATTTAAAGGGCCAGTGATTTTTCTTATTATTTTCCCTTCCAAGAGGCACACTTTAATACTACTAATCATGCAAACTGAAGAATCGATAAAGTCACCACACATGCCCACATGACGCACACACACACACACACAAACACACACACACACACACACATTGAGGGAAGAGAGTGGGATGTGCACTTATTGCAGCATTCTGGTTTTCAACCAAGTTATCACAAGATAGAAAGGGAAAGAAAAATATGCCACCTTCAAAAAAATATGATTCCAATAAAAACTTTCCACAGAAGAGACCTGATGGCAGATCTAATAGACAGCAACTTTACAAGTCTTTAAGATATTCAAAGAAAGAAAGATTCAGAAAATGTCAAGAGAATAATGTACAAATGAAACAATATACTTCTTAAAACCACAAGTTACATTCTCCAGGACATTCTTTTAGACTATAATTTAAATCTCAATACATTTTAAAAGATAAATATTATAGAAGTCCTATATATTCTCCAATATATATTCTCCAAGATATTCTCCAGTAGCAATGGGATGAAGTTAAAAATCAATACCCACAAAACTAGAAAATTCTCAAACTGTAGAATACTAAATAATATACTTTAAGCAATCAAAGTGAAAAAGAGGAAATCACAAGAAAAATTAGAAAATACTACAGACATAAGAAAGAAAACATACATATCAAAATTTGAGATACAGGGAATCAGTGTCTGGGGAAAGATCTGTAAAGCTTATGTTAAAAAGAAAAATATGTATAAATAACAAGCTCACTTTATAATTAAAGGAATTATTAAAAAAAAGCCAAATATATTATGTTATGACTTGTATCTAGATGTTCCCCCAAAGCCTCATGTGATCATAGGTGGGGCTTTTTTGAGGTGAATGAATCTATGGTGTGTGGTGCTGCAATCAGAAATGTGATTCTGGGATTGACTCATGCTGTGATGCTAGGATTAAGGGTGTGTAGCCTTAATGACACAGAAAAGGGGCTGCCATTGTTGTTGCCAGTTGCTTGTAGCTTACTGTTCGCTGCCTTCCTGTTTTTTTGCCTTCTGCTTCCCATGAACTGTTTATCTTCTGCCATGCCCTTCTGCCATGCTACAGTACCTTGGAGTCAGCTAACTATGGACTGAAACCTTCACAAACTATGATTCAAATAAACTTTTCCTCCTTTAACTTTGGACATTAGATATTATGTCTCAGCAATGAGAAATGTAACCTAAGATGTATCATATTGAAACATATAACAAAAATGAAAACATAAATGCAAAAGATAATAGGAAAGCATGAGAAAAATCATTGAAATCAGAAGTGGTTCTCTGACAATGTAAAAAAAAAAATGAACACAGAATAGAAGTGAAAAGGCTCAAATTATTCAACTAAATGAAATGAAATGATATGGCCACCAATTTTATGGAAAGAAAAAGAATTCAAGAGAATACAATACTGTGAATAGTTATTCACTAAAAAATTGTGAAATTTATGTGAAAAGAGCAACTTCAAAAATACAAAATCTACAGAAATTGAATCACAAAGAATTAGAAAAATCTCAGCAGACCTGCAACATATATGCAAATTAAATTAGTAATTAAAAAATCTCTTAACAGTCAAAAGCCCTGTGCCTAATGTCTTCATGATTGTAAAGAACTAATATTAATTTTTAACTTTTAAAAAATTAACAAGAAAGAATCTTCATTAACCAATTCTATGAAATAGGCATGGCCTGATGCCAAAACCAAAGGAAAATACTGTAAAGGAAAATTAAAGTTTTCTTCCCTTTGATTAGTAAATAGTTAAGGTATGTATGGAAGTTTTGGTATTTTTATAAAGCATATTCTTTTTTTTTTTTTTTTGCTTAAATTCTTTTATTGGTACATTTTAGGTATACAGTACATTTACATTTATCATTAGGTGCTTGTACCGGTACATGATGTATCTTGGTTCTTATTTTTTACCCATTACCTGTGTGCCCTTCACCCCTCTACCTTTCCCTATTTACCTGCTTCATTTCCATTTTTTTTCTCATATATTTTCTTTATAAATATGAGAGTCAAAACCCTCAAAAAATGCTAGTTAACTGAATTCAGCAAAGTATTAAAAGAATTCTATAATATGATTAAATAAGATTTATTCCTGTAATGCAAAAATGGCCCAACACACAAACATTGACCAATATAATGAATCAAAATAATGGTACACAGGATAGAAACTACATTATCCTTTCAATTCATGAAGAAAAAAACATTAGACAAGGTTCAAATTTCTCATTATATGAACATGCAATAAACAAGCAATAGAGGAAAAGTACCTCAAATAATAAAAGATGTTCATAAAAAACCCACAGTGAATACCTTAATCAATGGTAAAACATTGAATGATTTTTCTATAAGATCAAAAACAATGCTAGGATGGCCACTTTGCAAGTTATGTTAAGCATAGACCTGCAAGATCTCAGCAGAGTAATTATGCAAGAAAAAGATTTAAAAGCCATATGTATTGGTAAAAAAAAAAAGACATACAGTTATTTTTGTTTCCTTATGTAAAGATCTCATTGGAAGAAAACAAAAAGATTTCACAAAACAACTGATAAAACTAATAGATTAGTTCATCAAAGTACTAGATTCAGAGCCTGGGATTTAGCTCAGTGGTTTTGCCACCTGCTGCACAAGTGCAAGGACCTGAGTTTGATCCCTGATACCAAAAAAAAAAAAAAAGTACCAGACACAAAGCTTTATTAAGATACAAATTATCAGGATACATTAGTAATAAAGATTATGGGAAAGAAATTTAAAAATAATCTAATTTATAGCAAAATCAGAAATAACATACTTTGAAATTAACCAAATATGTGAAAGCATTGTAAAATGAAAGTTAAACATTTTGATCTTTATTTACACTTTCAGTTTCTCACACCAGTGAAACTATTCAGCATTTATACATTCAGTATTTACACATTAGCATCCTATTTATTTCACTTAAGTATATGGCCTTAATTGAAATAAGAAGAAAAGGTTCAAAGGAGAAGAAGGAGGGGTAAGGGGCAGGAAAAGGAAATAAGGGAAAGAAATAAACATGAGAAAATAAAAAACAGAATCAAACTCTTTCTAAATGGGGAGGGGTGGAGGGGGTGAAGGGAGGGCAAATGGGGAAAAAATAGAACTAAGATCTATCGTGTAAAGATAAATATTCCCAATGATAAATGTCATCATATTGTATACCTAAAATGTACCAATAAACATAATGAATAAAAAAGAAAGTTAAATATGATGCACAAGAGAATTTTTAAAAAACACATAAATGGTAAGGCACTTCACATCATTTAACTTGAAGACAATTCTATCAAGATAGCTAAACTAACCAAAGAAATATACAACTGAAATGAAATCTTTGTAAAAATACCAAAGACATTTTTTTTCAATCCAGATATATGCATTTTAAAATTTATATCAATTCTCATGGACTCTAAATAATCAAAGCAATCTTGAAAAAGCAAAAAAAACTTAGAAAAATTAATGTTCTGAATCCAAAACATAAAGTATAGCTAGAGTAATGAAAATTTAGTAGTCCTAAGGACAGACATATTGACCAATGAAATAAGATAAACACAACTCAGAAATAAAGCCTCACATTCTTGGTCAAATTGTTTTCTGACAGAGACCCCAATCATAAGCCTGCCTGAACAACAGCTGCACAGACATGCAGGCCCCAGCCAACAGCCCACCCTGAAAATAGTGGCTCAGGCACATAAGCCCTAGCCAGAGACCTGCCCATATACCAGCTGTAAGTGCACCCAGGCTCCAACCAGAAGCTCACTTGGAAAACATCACAGCACAGGGATCCAGGAGGACATCATTCTGAGACCAGGAATAGGCCCAGTGGTAGAGAGGAGTCGAGAGAAGGCCTCTCTGAGACTTGTTGAGAATTGAGGCCCACTGGGAGAGCAAAGAGTCACCTCAATAAAGGTGCATCAGACTGCAGTGGTTGAAATGAGAAGGCACCTAGACAAGACTCAAAACCAGACTTCCAATTCACTAAAGGCAACCCCAAAGGGCAACAAGAAGGAACAATCTGAAACTTAATCTCCTAAACTGGAAAAGAAAGGATCTGACAAAAATAAAATCAGAAATCATTTTTCACATAACAACAGAAATGATGTCCATAATGAAAGACATGATTAATAACTCTAGAGCAGACACAGATAATAAAGGAGCTCAGTTACATGATTGAGTCCTAGCACTGGAAAGACAAGGAATCCATAAAACAGGTTCAAACAGATATCCAGAAGAATAAAAGCTCAACTGAAACTTTACATAGCAGAATGAGCCAATAGGAGGACAGAATCTCAGATAAAGAAGACAGAATTGTGATTAGTGACCAGGAAAAGGAAGATTTCTTAGAAATAGCAAAGAATTATGAGAAATCAATCCAGCAGCTGCTAAGTGATGCAAAGAAGAATAACATAAGACTGATCAGAGCCAATGAAGAAACAGAAAATAGTGCAAATGACATAAAAAACTGTTCTCAGAAGTAATGGCAGAAAATTTCCCAAGCAGGGAAAATAATTCAATATAAAGATAAGTGAGACATATAGGATTCCAACTAGCTTTGATTAAAAAAAAAAAAAAACTACACCTAGGCATATAATAGTCAAGATTCTAGAAACCCAACAGAAGAACAAAATACTACAAGCAGTTAGAGAAAAGAAAGAAATCACATGCAAAGGAAATCCCATCAGAATCACAGCAGACTGCTCAACACAAACCTGCAAGTCAAGAGGAACCTGGAGTGAAGTATTTCAAGTCCTAAAAGAAAACAACCTCCAAGCCAGATTGATGTACCCTGCAAAACTATCTTTCAAAATCAGTGGAGAAATAACATACTTTCATGACAAAGAGCACCTGAGAAACTTCATGAATACCAAACCATCACCACACAGAATTCTAAACAGTATTCTAGGAAAAGACAAAGAGAGTCACAACCCCATGAAGCCAAGTAGAATGAAAACATCAGGGAAGACAAGAAATTAAGTGAAAGAGGGAGAATCCAACAACAAGAAAAGACCATGACAAGAATAACTCACTATATATCAGTTATAACCATCAATGTTAATGATCTCACTTCATCAATCAAAAGAAATAGACTGACAGAATGGGTCAGGAGGCAAGATCCAACAATATGCTGCATACAAGAAATACACTTAACTCAAAAAGAAACTCATAGCCTGAAAGTTAAAGGGTAGAAAACAATACTCCATGCAACAGGAACCAGAAAAAAAAGCAGGAGAAGCTATCCTCTTTGCAGATCAAATGGATTTCAAACCAAGACTAATTAAGGGAGACAAAGAAGGCCACTACATGCTTGTACAGGGAAAAATCCCAGAGGAAGAGATGGCAATAATAAATATATTAGCACCAAATACTAGTGCACCCAGTTATATGAATCAAATATTAACATACAGAAAAAAAAATCAAACAAGCACTAATACAATAGTACTGGGGGACCTCAGTACACCACTGTTGAAAATAGATCAACTAGACAAAAAATAAATAATGAAATACTCAGACTCATCAAAACTCTTGAAAAAATGGACTTAACAGATGTCTATAGAGTGTTCCACCGCACAAAATCAAAAGATACATTCTTTTCTGCTGCATATGAGTCATTCTCCAAAATAGACCACATACTTGCTCATAGAACATGTTTAAGTAAATACAAAGGAATTGAAGTTATCTGAAGTTATCTCTTGTATATTATCAAATCAATGTGTGATAAAATTGGAGATAAATAGCAAAAGAAACCACAAGAATTTCATAAACATATGGAAATTGATTACACATTCCTGAACAACCAATGGGTTACAGAAGAAATTAAAGAAGAAATTGGACAGTTCCCACAATTAAATGATAATGCCAATACACCATATCAAAATTTATGGGGCACAATGAAATCAGTCTTTTCAGGAAAATATATGGCAGTGAATATTCACATGAGGAAACGAGCTCAAATAAACACCTAATGCTGAACTTCAAGCTTCTAAAAAAAGAAGAGCAAGAGAAACTCAAAGCTCATACAGAGGAAGAAATTATAAAGATCAGAGCAGAAATCAATGCAATGCAGACTAAGAGAACAAAACAAAAAAATCAATGAAGCAAAAATTTAGTTCTTTGAAAAAAGAAAATTGACAAACCTTTAGTCAAACTTATCAAAAAAGGAAAGAATAACCCAAATCCATATAATTAGGAATGAAAAGGCTGAAATTACAACACACCAGGCAGAAATCCAATCATCAACACCAACATTGAGAATGTATATGCCAATAAGATGGAAAACACAGAAGAGATGGATAGATTCTTAAATAAGTATGAATTACCAAAGTTGAAGAAGGCCTAAAAATTCTAAATGACCCAATTTCATCAATGAAATTGAAATTGTAATTAAAAACTTACCAATGAAGAAAATCCCACGCCCTGATGGCTTCATTGCTGAATTCTACAAGACATAGAGAGAAGAAATACTGCCACTACTATTTAAATTCATTAATGGAATTGAAAGGGAAACAATACTCCCAAATTCATTCCTGGAAGAAAGCATCACTTTGCTCTAGTAAGTAAAGAAAGACTCAACTATAAAAGAAAACTGTAGGCCAATCTCCCTAATGAAAATAGATGCAAAAATCCTCAATAAGATACTGGCAAAAAAAATGCAGAATACCATGAAGAAGATCATACACCCTGACCAAGTGGGATTCATACCAGGGATGCAGGGATGGTTTGACATACACAAATCAATAAATGTAATGTACTATATCAATAGAGATGAGGATGAAAAACATATGATTGTCTCCATAGATTTGGAAAAGCATTTGACAAAATCCAACAACCATTCACGATAAAAACCATACAGAAAATTGCAATAGACAGTCTCTGTCTTTACCTGATAAAAGCCATCTATGAAAATCCAACAGCCAATATCATACTAAATGGTCAAAAACTGAAATTCCTCACACTAAAATCAGGAACAAGACAAAGATGTCCATTATCACCACTCTTGTTCAATATAGTTTTGGAAACATTAGCCACAACAATTAGACGACAGAAAGAAATTAAAGGAATAAAGATAAGAAATGAAGTCAAAAATTGTCATTATTTTCAGATGACATGATTCTCTATATAGAAGACCCCAAGAATGCCACCAAATATCTTCTAGACTTGATAACCAAATTCAGCAAAGTAGCCGGATACAAGGTCAACACACAAAAATCAATAGCTTTCCTGTACATGAACAACAGACTCATTGAGAGAGAAATGGTGCAAAAAATTCCTTTCACAATAGTATCCAAAAAATTGAATTCAATAGCCTTCCTGTATATGAACAACAGACTCACTGAGAGAAAAATTGGAGAAAAAAACCTCCTTTCACAATAGCATCCCCAAACAATGAAGTACCTAGGAATCCAATCTAATGAAAGATATCAAAGACCTCTACTCTGAAAACTACAGTACTCTGAAAAAAGATATCTAAGAGGATATCAGAAAATAGAAAGACAATCTTTGCTCCTGGGAAAAAAGAACCAATATAGTGAAAATGGTCATACTTCCAAAACTGCTATGTAGATTCAATGCAATCTCAATTGAAATTCCAACACCATACTTCACAGAAGAAGAGAAAACAATCCAAAAATTCATTTGGAAAAAGAAGAGAACTAGAATAGCAAAAGCAGTTCCAGGAAACCAAGACAAAGTATGGGGTATCACAATTCCCAATGTGAAACTATACTGCAAAGCTACTGTGATAAAAACAGCAAGGTGGTGGCAAAGAAATAGACCTGAGGATCAATGGAACAGATTACAAGATGCAGAAATAACTCCAGAATACTCAGCCAACTTATCTTTGACAAAGAAGCCAAACACTCTCACTAGAGGAAAAATAGCCTGTTTAATAAATGGTCCTGGAAAAATTGGGTTTCAAACTGCCACACATTAAAACTAGACATATACCTCTCACCATCCACTTAACTAAAATTGAAATGGGTCAAACATCTAAATATTAGAAGAAAAACACTAAACTGGCTGGAGGTGAGGTTAGTTAGAACTCTCAAAGACATTGGCATAGGAAAAGATTTCATGAACAAAACCTCAATCGGATGTGAACTAGCACAAACAATCAACAACTGGGGTCTCATCTTATTAAAAAGTTTCTGAAAATAAAAGCTTCTGGACAGCAAGAGAAACCACCAACAGAATGAAGAGACAACTCAAAAAATGGAGAAAATTGTTATCAGCTGTTCCTCAGACAAAGGTCTACTATGTAGATAATACAAGAAACTTAAAAATATCAGATCTCCAAAATTTAAAGACCCAATCCAAAAATAGGCATCTGAAGTGAATAGACATATCTAAGACAAAGAAGTAGAAATATCAAATAAACATAGGAAAAAATGTTCAACATCACTGGTCTTTGGAGAGATGCAAATTAAAACAATACTGAGATTCCACCCCACTCCAGAAAGAATACCTGTCATTAAGAAATCAAGAAATAACAAATGCTGAGAGGTTTATGGGGAACAAGGAACCATTCTACACTTTGGTGGGAGTGTAGACTGGTGCAACTGCTTTGGAAATCAATGTGGAGATTCCTCAAAATACTACGATTAGAGGTTCCATTTGGAACAGCTATTCCCCTGCTGGGTATTTTCCCCCCCAAAATTAAAAGAATCATACCACAGTGATATTTGTGCACCCATGTTTATAGTGGCACAGTTTGTAACAGATAAAACTATTGCCCATCAAGTGGTGACTTGATAAATAAGATGTGGTCTTTTTTTTATTAAATGGAGTACTACTCATCCATAACTGATGATAAATTAGAAATATTTATAGCAAATGGATGCACATTGAGGTCATACTCTTAAACAAAATAAAAAGGACACATGTGTAAGTATCAAATAATTTTTCTGGTGTGAGAAACTGAAAGTGTAAGTAAGGATTAAATATGAAATAGAAGGGTAAAGCCCAAAGTGTAAACGGAAGTGGGAGGAGTAGGGGAAGGGAAAGGAATAAACAGGAAAAATGAAAAAAACAGAGTGTTTGTAAATAGGGTAGGATGGAGGGGTTAAAGGGAAGAGAGGGAAATAGGAAAAAAATAAGAGCCAAGATATATCATGTAAAGGTACAATTCCCAATGATGAATGTTATCATATTGTATAACTAAAATGTACCAATAAACTTTATGAATAAAAAATTTTCTAACAAGTATGCTAATTTTATTCAACAGAAGAAAGGACAGTCTTTTAACTAATAGAAATGGAAACTTTGAATGTCTATCCACCAAATAATGAAATTGTGTATCTAATATGTAGAAGAAGCTAGTTGATAATGGTTTAAACATGGAACTATAAGAGCTAAATCTATGAAAGTCTTAGAAGAAAACAAATGCAAACAGTTCATGACATTACATTTGGCAATAATTTCTTGAATATAACATCAATGACAAAAGTACATATGAATAAAGAAAAGTAGATAAAAAGATTTCATGAAAATTTTAAAAACATACTTATCTATCAATGAACACTATAATCATAAAAAGGAAGCACTCAGGATAACAGAAAATGTTTGCAATATATATCATAAATGATATGTAAGGGTATATATCTGTAGAAGTAGAGAACTGCTAAAATTTAATAAGAAACAGTACAAACCACTGAATTCAGAGATGAGTATAAGTGTTCAATAGGGCCAGGGATTTAGCTCAGTGGTTCTGCAGCCTGTCTCACAAGCACAAGAACCTGAATTTGATCCCCTGTATCAAAAAAAAAAAAAAAAAAAAGAGTTTAACAGATATTTCTCCAAAGAAAGTACACTAATAGCTAAGAGGTAGAAAAAACGATGTCTAATATCAGTAATCATTAGGGAATTTCAAGCAAAAAACAAAATGAGATAATACTTCACAACAATTGAAATTACTACTCTAAAAAAATAAATACCAAGCTTTGGTGATATATGGAGAAATTGGAACATTTGTGTAATGTTGTTGGGAATGACAACTGCTACAGCTTCTGTGCAAAATAATATAACAATATTTTAGAAAGCCAAAAAATAATTTGGTAATTTTAATTCTGTGCATATGCCCAAATAATTGAAAGCATGGTCTTAAAGTTACAACTGTACACTCAATTCATAGCACCATCATTTGCAATAGCAAAAATATAGAAAAAACCCCATGTCAATTAATAGATGAATGGATAAGCAAAATGTCAAATAGACATGCAGTGGACCCTGAGAAGCAAAGAATTTATGGTATGTGCTACAACATGACTGATCATTGTAGTCATAGTTCCATTTAAAATTAGCCTGTCACAGAAAGAAAAACGGTACAGGATTCCAATAAGTGAGATATATACTGTAGAGATATGCCCTGGAGAAACTCAGTCCTCTTAATGGGTATCGAGGTTTTGCTCTTGCAAGATGAAAAGTGTTCTGGAGATTAAGGATGATGATATCTGTACAGAAATATGAATCGCACCTAATATCAATGAACAGAATACTTATAAATAGTAAAATGGATATATATATCCACAATAAATACAGTTGAAAAAAATAAGATAAAACAGCAGGGATTATAACTTTAAAGGACAAAAACTGATACCTTGTCCTTAGGTCTATACATTGAAATAATACTATCAAATGAGAAATATGAAATAATATTTTCAAATACACAGGCACATTTTTGCATATTTTCAGTAATTATCAGTTCCCTCTAACTATCCTTTCTTAATTTCCCAGCAAGGGAGAGGTTGATGGTAAGTGATCATGATCTGACTAAAGCATCATTATCATTCACTTAATTCACTGTACAGTAAAAGGTTACCTGTTTCAAAGTTAACTCCCCTTGAATTAACTTTTTTTAATCTTGAACATCTGAAGGACGATTTTAAAATGATGTTAATGCTTCAAGAGACTTATTATTTCTTTTCTTATTACTATTCTGTGTGAAAAAATCTTACTTGCTGGTACATGGACCAAGGGCCTTTCATTGTATCCAAACGTGTTACTTTCTTTATGTGTCTCTCTCAATTCTCTTTCTCTGTTTCTCTTTCTCTCTCTCTGTCTCTTTCTCATCTCTATCTCTATCTCTCCCTAGATCCTTGTAGCAATAGGATATAATCATAGGATTTTCAAGTCTAAATCATATCTTCCAATGTCAGTTTTATTTAAACATGCAATGAGATAAAAAGGTAATAAAACACTTTTTGGTATACAGTCCTAGCATAAAGTGAAGTTCTTTCTTTAAGAAAACTGTTCAGCAAAGTTTTAATTCAGCAGGCCTGGAGTTCTCAGTCTCTGTACATTCTCATGCAAAGCTTTTATTAAGTACTGGTGTTTCTCCTGCTCCTTAGATATCTGTTCTGATCTCTTGGGATAGTCTTCCTGATAAGAGTGTCTTGTACACCCGTGGCTTTGTGTAACCCAGTATTCATTTGATGGGATAAATTATGCTAATGATATCAAAAGCATTTTTATTTGGCCTCTGAGGGGCAAAACTCTGGGTTTCTAAGATCACCCCCATAGGTGCTGTATGTCTGATGACTGTATTTCATTCCCATCCACACCACCATCAAAGCAAACAAAATCCTGGACAGTAAGGCTCAAAATAAAGTCACAGATGCTTCCTTGCTTGGCATCACTTCATGCGTTTTGTCACATACAGTTGCTGGGAAAATTGAGAGCATCTGTGTGGCTGCAGTAGGAGAGGATACCTTGAAGCATGTACCTGGTTTCTTCTGGACTTTGTCCCATGTACCCATTCCCTTTAGTTCAGTCTTCATTCATTTACTATGGTGAACCATGGTGACAGCAGCATTTTTGAGTCCAATGATTTCAGACAATTCATCAAGCCTAAGGAGGTTCTTAGATATTCCCAATACAGTGTGATTTGCATACTGATGGACCCTCTGTGTCACTATTAAAATAACATAAACTCCTCATTTAATTTTTAAATGCAAAATGCACCTTACATTTTCTCCTTGCTAGTGCTTTTTGCTTTTAATATACAGTATGACTAACTTAGTATTTTTTCCCTCTTCCCAGTGTAGCAGAGTAGGTGAACTAAAGTGGACCCTTCTCATAATCCCAGGAATCCTTTCTTTGACAAATTTATCTCTTAGGACTGCCTTTGGATTTGTGTGGAGATAAAAGGCTGTCCTGAAGCTTAAAATATAAACCACATATGCCAATCAGGATCTTACTAGAGTGTGTACTGCATGATAAAGTTTCCTTGGATAATACTAAAAAAGGGGATATTTTATTCCACTCCACTATTTTCTTTCATATCTATACCTCCATGATAATTCCAAGAAGAGGATGAATAATTTACAAGGGAATATTTTTGTTCTGAATTTCCTGAAGGACATGTCTTTAGTTAAATATTACCAAACACGGAATAATTTTCAAAATGACAAGGCTTTCAAAATGTCTTAAGTTCTTGAAAAGTCAAAGAATAGTGCTAATTAGTGCTAATTATTTCCAATAGATATGTCAAAGGGGGAAATTAGACAACATTCCACTTTCTTATTTTATTGACCATGGGAACCAGTGAGTTAAGTGATCATGACCTTCTTTCTTCTTCAGCTCTGACTGCATATGTCATTAGACAATTAACCTCTTTGTACTTCAGTTCTATTTGCTTCGTAATGTTGACTTCAGAAAAATGCTATGAAAAATAGTGCCATATTTTATGAAAATTATGTCTTCCAAATAGTCTGAAATTAATTGTTACTCATAATTCTGATGACAATTTTTTAAAGAAGAAACAAGTAGGAAAACTTAAGCACAACAATTTATTGGTACACATTGTGTAAGACCATTTCAAAGTTTCTCTCTAGGTCTTTACATTAAGTAACAGGCCAAAGGTCACATTTCTAAGCAGCAGATGTAGCTCATGAATGGCATACATGTGTACAGTGTTTTCTCTGAGTCTTACTCTAAAACACATATCTAATATGAAATTTTAAAAATTAAGATTTGTTATATATATGTACTGAGTCCCTATGATAAATGTGATCATTATGTATTGCAGATATGTACTAATGAAAATAAAAAAATAAGGAAAGAAATCATTTCTAGAAAACTAAAGAGTCTCTCCACACTGAAGATTATTTTCTACAAATTCTGATTCCCAACAATGCTAATGAAATTCTCTCCTTTTATGGATAACTCATTATTAGCTCTTTTGCTATCATTTTTAGTAGTTTATTGAGTCATTCAACAGATACATTTCTTAATTTGTTATGTTCAAGTATATGACTGATTACTCAAATTCATTGACTGACAGTACTAGCAAACCTGCTTAATAACTTCCTCAAAGTTAAAAATTAACTTCTTCAATAACTTTCTTCAAAAGATCTAAAATTAGCTAGGCATGGTATAGCATACTTGTAATCCCAGCATTATATAGAGGCTGAGGCATGAGGATCACTGAGAATTTGAGGCCAGATTGGGCTACTTAGTGAGTTAAAAGCCAGTACAAACAAACAAATAAACAAAATCCATCATTGTATTATCTCAGATAAACCTATGAAACAGAGCAGGGTATCTGTAAAGAGTGATTACTTGAATATCCATATTATGTGAAGGCATATACTCATGCAAATTAGATATTTTATAATTACCTACATAACTCCAGATAAATCAGACTAATCTGCAACTAATTGAATTTATTTTTATCTTTTATATTTTTTCAGCTATTTACCTTAAACCCTACAATACTTACAATGTGATAGCTAAGAAATGAAAACCATTATTTTGGTGATCAAATCTAGTTAACTCCTTGTTGTGACTTTCATAGATAGCATAGCAATAATTGCAGGAATAGTAAGATTTATTTCATGGTTAGTATTAAAATATACTTCATTCAAAGGTAATTCCATCAATTCCTAGCTTATGAATGAGAGAACTAAGGTGAAAATTGTACAACCAGTCAGTGATAGAAATGGAATGCTTAACCCAAGCCACTCAACTCCAGAGGTACCATTGTGCTTCTTCAATTTAGTGCCAAATATTATACCTTAGTTCTATTCATTGCAAAGTGAATGACCTCATTTCATGGAAATGACATTGAAAATAAAAATTAGAGTATAATGAATCTAATCATCCAGCATTGACAATGGATTTATCAAACATTTTTCCTTTGTGCATTTTATTTGGTACCAATGAGGGACAGAAGGCGAAGTTAAAAAACAGATATATTTCAAAAGGTTTGACATATTCCAACTTAGTACTCAATGTCTGTCATTGTTTAGGTTATGATTTTAAAATTGTGACATCTCATTTACATGATGAGGAATGTAGAATTTGTTCTTATTTGTTCTTATTATATTGATTTTTTTCTTGCATAGATTTAAAAAATAAATTAGCAATTCTAAATGCTCTGAAGCTCCTTTATGACATTGATGATAATGGTGAAATAAAGGGACAATTACTAAGATTTATACCAAAATCCTTCTTGGTTTGTTAGACTTATTTAAATGTTTCATAGATATTTTATATCTTCACAATGAAGTTAAAATATAATAACTTCTTCATTTTTATTCAAAAGAAATTGCTCTAAAAGTAATTAATTGTATATTATATAATAATATATTATTTATAAACTCTATGAACTTTATATAATCTATAAACTTCTTACTTATTTTATATAGTAAGAAGAGAAAATGCTAAACCCACAGAGTTCGATGATTTGTTGAAGGTTTGTATGCTAAGGAACGACAAAATGTATACCTTGATACTTGAAGGAGTCCATTTAAATATAAACTAAAACTCAAATGCACACTTTTATTTAGTCAATCATGAATAATAGAAAGAAGATCTGGAGAAGTGGAAATAGAGGGGAAGAGGACATAAAATGATCAGATGAGGTACATATTACATATATGTACTGATTTCCCAATATGAATATAATTACTACGTATCACAACATATACTGATAAAAAACCAATTCATGTAAAAAGTATTTGAATCCCTAACATGCATAGCAGTGGTTGTTAGGAGTTAGGACAAGCAAAAGAAACATGTTCTTTGCTTTTCTGAGGTAAAGAGTGAAAAGATGAGTAGTTAACGCTGAGTGGTCTACCTAGGCATAAACATAACGTTCTCAGTAGTGACTACTGATAAAACAGAACAAAACAAAACTTTCTTGAAGTAACCCTGAAGCTGAGAACATTATTAGGTGAACAAGGGAGAGAAGTATGCTCTTGGTAGAGTTCACCTAATAATGTATATAAAAAGATATGATATTTTGGAGAAACTGAAAGAAGCACATACAAATGAGACTAGTGAGAAAAGCAGGGGAAGAAACAGTGTAGCAAGCCTTACAAGCCAGGTTAAAGAGTTAGGACTATATCCAGAGAAAAATAATAAACCATTAAAAGGACAAGATGAGTTACAGTAGCCGAATACATTTGAAAAGGAACGCTGGGTCCCAGAGAGGATGCTGGGATAAGGAGGCATGGATCCTAGTGTGTCTGTCAATCAATACTCATCTTACTAAGAAATGGGGAATGATACTCATTAAAATAATGAATAAGGATGTAGTAGAAGTATTCTGGAACCACCGTAAATATAAAATAGAAGTAAGAACTATGTGGTTTGCTATACAGAACAAAACACAAAAGATGATCGCCAGATTTTTGGGTTAGGAAACTGATAAATGATTTTGCTATAAGGTAGAGCAGAATAAGGCCGAGTAAGGCAAGTAGGTGTGTAATTGTGAGACAGATATGTTTATTTCCTGTAAAGATGAATAAATATGAGGGATTATTAATGACATCAGATGTTTATATAAATAGATATAGGTATAGATGTAAATATGGCAATCTCTGGCTGTCAAAAATACCCTAATAAAATACTGATAAATTATTCAACTTCTCCAAGTCATACTCATTTATTTGTAGCCATTTGCTACAAGTAAAATTAGTCAAATCATATTTCAGCGGTTTATCAAATCCTTAAATACAATTGTATACATGAATATTTTCTCCAGCAAGTCTCCTACACAAAAAGCCAAATGATGTAAAACAGTCTGTCTCATGTATTTTAGGCTCTGTTGAATGTGAATAAATATAAAGTGGAGGTAACAATAGTGGTTTACTTACTAAATTATTAATAGCATCATATACTATTAAGAGCAGAGAAAATAAACAGCATTTAAAAAAATCATATATATATATACACACATATATATATACACACACATATATATATACACACATATACACACACACACATACACACACACACACACATATATATATATATATATATGTATATATATACCTGAAGGCTGTATCTTCTCTAATTGTCTAACATATTTGAATCAAAATTGTTAAATTGCTCATAACTCAGGTCACCTGGAAACATGAACGAAGATTAATATATAACATTGAAGGAGAACTTCCTGTGTGAAATAAAATCAATTTGTACTTAAAGGGGGGTTGTGAATTTTCTTATTAAGTGAAACCTGTGAAACACAAGTTCTTTTATGTAGCTTCATTTCATGTATGAGTGTGGTGATATAAATGGGTGCGAATACTATGTTCTTTTATGGTTTAACTACACTTTGAGAGAAATTTTCTTGACAAGTTTAATATGAAATATTTTCTTATATGGGGAATAATTTTTGCTTCATCATAATGTCATCTATGTGATTTATGTATCCCCAATAATGTCTTACCCAGAAATTGTTAAACTACAATGCTTCAGAACAATATGCATAGAAATGCAAATTTATTTTGTTTTACTAGAAAACTAGTTACATAAATTTCTACAGCAACTTGTGGCATGCCTGCTTGAATTCTGTCCTAAACCTAACTACTTGTAATTTAAGTTAGAAAGCCAATAGACACACCAAACTCTGGGAATTTCAAGGAGATAATACAAAGTTTCACGATTCTTAATAAGAATAGCATAGAGTATCACAAGTTAAACCTGTTTCCATGACTTTAGATACACAGTTAATGTTTTGTTGGACTAGCAATATTGTAAGAATTAATTCTCACCTTATCCTATTAAAAATATATTACATTTAGTAACTATTGTACCATTTTCATTAGTTTGCTGTCCTATCCTCTTTATTATTAGTTAGCACTAAAGTAAATATCAATTTTTAGCCTATGGTCATGGTCTTGTACTAATCACATATCTTTTCTCGATTTCCTTTTCTCTAACCTATTCCCTGAAGTTCACTCAGAGCATACCAAGAATTCCTCACTATGTCCCATTTCCTCATCTTTCTCATTAATCACCACCCATCTTAATAATAATATATTTATTATTTAACAATTTTTAAGGTACTGGTTAGCTGAAGAGGAATAGTCAATGAATGATGGGATTTGAATGTTCCCAAGGGGGCATGTTTCCCTAACAAAGCGAGTTTTCCTCTCCCAGAAAGCCTTACATTACATCTGATTTTATGTATATGTATTTGTGTGTGTGTTAAAGTGATACATATTTATTTGAAAATGCTTTTCTATAGCTTTAAAATTCTCTGAAGAAGAAAAGAACAGTAAAGAATTCTAAGGTTTACTTCAAGAATTCTTCATCTAGTGCAAAGGCTTTTTGAACAGCTGGAATATGAATATAACACTATTAAATTGATATTAGTAATTTCTGCATAGTAATATTTATCTATATTTAATAGATTATGAGAAGAAAAATGAAAATGCTTTCATTGAAACAAAAACTGATAATTACCAAAAATGTTTTTTGAAAAATGAAAGAGGTAATTCTTCAAAAATATTTCAAAATTTGAATGAAATTATTAGAAGACAGAGACAGATAAAAATATTTGTTTTATCTCAATTATATCCTCATGAATCTTTAGAAAAATATCAAATCATAGAAACTTTTATGACACAAAACAGAAGAGAATATATTTACAAATCATATATTTTAATAATGATTTTTATCAAGAATACACAAGTATTATAACTCAAATAAAACAATAAATATACAATTAAACACAAAGTATTTATATAGACATATTTTTCCTTGAAAAAAGACATAAATGAAAAGAAACACATGAGAAGTTGTTAAATATTTTTAACTACCAGGGTATTGCCGATTAAAACTACTTTTTACATTACTATAAAATTCCACTATAAAAACCAAAGATCATTATTCAGCTGTATTTTAGCTGTAATCTGCAATACATGGACATTTCACTGGACATAGATCTCAATATATTTCAAAAATGTTGGATTCAATAATTGATGCAAATTCTTTATTTTTTTCTAACTATAGCTGCTACCTGATCAGATCTAAAATTATTCTGGCTAGAATATAGAATATATGAACAAATGTGTATTTAAGTGAGCCCTAAGGAGAAATACGCATAGGTAGTTTACAACTGCTTATTAAAGGGACAGGTTTAAGACTGGCAGTTACTAGGTAAGTTTTAAGCAGCTTACTGTTTATGATGAAAGGAAGAGAATTTATGCTTCATGCCAGGCACTCAACCCAGGAAGTCAGAGCTTAAAAGCCATGTGTCTTAGGCCACCCAATCACTCTACTTGTTTACTATTTTAAGTGGGGTAAAATGTTCAGTATTTGCATGGTTTCCCACTTTTAACTGTTCCCTAATAGCAGCAAAAGTAACAAGAGGAAAAGATAATTTAAAGACCACCAGAAAGTCTACAAAAATAATAAATAAGTCCTGTACTAATATTGTCTTAATAATACAAGAGGAAAACTAGAAAACTTTCAGATTTAAATAGCAATTCTTATTCTAAAGTGATGACAAAGTGAATACAAAAGGCAATCATTAAAAAGAACCATTAGTCTTGATTCAGATATAATTGTTCTTTCAACAAGATCTGAACATTTTAATTTAAAACTAATAAATCACAATTTTGTATTGGTTTTAAGATTATTTTATTTAAAAATGACACAGTTTAGAATTAACCAAAGTATATTTCTATGCCAGGTTAGTTTATCCAGGTAAGTAAAGAATAAACCTCACTGCAGCTCCCTTAATGTAGGAGTCAGCTTTCAATGACAAAGTCCCTTGCCAGCAATGGACATGTAGGTAACCATAAAAGAAGTGGCAAATACAAACCCCAATTGCTTCTATCTGCAGAAAAGCCCTTTGTGACTCCTTTGTGGAGTCACAGTGGAAGGTGGGGCATCAGCACGTGTTCCCTGGACATGGTCTCTATGATTGGGATGGATGTGCCTTCTTGGGCAGTCAGGAGCCTCAGACTCCTTGTCTGGCTGGTTGCTATTTCAAGGCAGCGTTTTCAGCATCATCCAGCCAGACAACAGCTGACAAAGGGTGTGTCAGTCCAGAACTCAGGAGGCACCGTAGCTTTCCACCAGAAACTACACAGCTTGTTTCTGTAATTTAGGAATGGCTGTAGGAGGCCAAATATGGTCCAGAGAAAAATCAAATTGAGAGCCAAGACTGAAAACAGATGCCATTAAGTGCTCCAGATAACAAGTTTCACTAGTTACTGTACTAACTTTTCTGAAAACCTCCCTGCATTATCAATAAAAACCAGCCATTTCTCCTCATACTGGTATCTTAACACAAATATGGTGGCAATAACAGAAAATAAACTCCTGCTAGTTTTCTCCATATATGTCAACAGAGCAAAATTATTTTAATTCACAGTTTGCACTATTTGCACCTGGCCAGCAGGTGTGAAGTTCATTGTGAGAGGACACTGGGAATAAAATGCCAGAACCAACCACAGATGACATGTCAGAAGAGACAATACTTTCTCCGAAAGTACCACAATGATGACAACAACAACAACAAGGAGACAAGAGGAGGGAGAGCTGGGGATTTAGCTCAGTGGTTCCGCTGCCTGCCTTGAAAGCACAAGGTCCCAAGTTCGATCCCCAGTACCAAAAAAAAAAAAAGAGGAGGGAAAAAAGATAAAAGGGGAGGAGAGGGAAGGAGAGAAGAGCGGGCAGTCTAATAAGTAATGCTACAGGTCACAGAACTTTTATTAAATCTTTGTAATAAAAAAGTTTTACTACCAATAAAAACATGTCATTTTCCTTTTCCAGTTCTTTTTACATGAGTACTGTCCACTTATTTGAAAAAACATAATCAAAACTCAAAAAGAATTCAATATCTCTATGAATCCTTCAATGTTAAGTCCTAATAGTAAAACACTGGTAATGGGCTAGTAACATTGGAACTTATGACAAATTCTTACAGTCTGCTGGTCATAAACTGCATGTCTGTAATACTGACATATCTCTCATGATTCTATTTTTAGAAGTCACCAGAATTTGAGTCTCTTGTTTTGATTTTGCTAGCCCCAAATATTTTTCCTTTTATTTGTTTTTGCTTGTTTGTTTGTTTTTTGTACCAGGGATCAAACTCAGGACCTTGAGCTTGAGAGGCAGGCACTGTGCCACTGAGGTAAATCCCTGGCCCCCTATTTTTCCTTCTAAAAGGAGAAAGAAAAGTTAACTTTCAAGTTCTGAAAATTCAACAGTTACTATTTCCACAGGGAGTAACTCAGGGGAGTTTGTGTGAAGTGAGAGAGGGTTAATCAAAACAAAAACAAAAACATCTAAAGTTGCAACATATACAGAAACATATTTACAACATGAAGGGGAAAGGGCAGTTAGCAGCACCAAATAAAGTCATAAGAACCAAGTTGGAGCAAGATGAAATAATTTTGGTTCCAGAAGCCAAATCCGAAGAGGGAACAGGTCGAAAAAGTAGACAAAATGGTAAAGGTGTACAGTCCATGGTATTCTTTTTCTGATTCAATGATTAAGTTAAAAATGTAGATTATTAGTCTTTTTATACATGTAACAAATGCCAAACTCACTACCATGAAATTTCTGAAAAGGACTCTTTCACATTTAAAAAAAAAAAAAATCATGTACTTTTTACCCCTTCTTTCATTTCAATTTCTGAGGTGAAATATTACATGTAACAATAGCTGGTCCTAACTTCTAAAAAAGGTTAAACCATATCAACCTCCTTCATCAATATAAAGAGCTACATAATTTCTGTTGTATTTGTCTTGAATTTATAATTTCTGTTGTACTTGTCTTGAATTTAGGCATGAGAAAAACTTCTTAAAGCAACTCAGATGGAGCAAGTTAAAGAAAAGGAAAGCTATGAAGGAGAACAGAAAGCCAACAGATGAAACAAATACTCTGAAAAACTGGAATCTGCCATTCAAGTAATGAAAAAACCCTAAAGGAGACAAGGAACAGGATCTACTGTAACACAATCAGCAAAATAAAATGCAAATAGCATGATAAATAACCCTGCAAGCTGTCTGCTGCATGATGTAAGCACAGTGACTCAGTACAATTCTTTTGGGAAGATAGCCAGCAGAGGAATAAGTGGGTCAAATGGGACTTCTAATCCTAGTTGTTTGAGGTATCTCCATATTGATTTCCACAGTGGTTGCACCAGTCTGCACTCCCACCAACAATGAAGAAGGGTTCCTTTCTCCCCACAACCCTGTCAGCATTTATTATTGGTTGATTTCTTGTTGGCACCCATTCTTTCTGGGGTGAGGTGGAACCTCAGCGTTGTTTTCTTTTTCTTTATTTTATTTTGTTTTATTTATTTATTTATTTATTTATTTTGGTACTGGGGATTGAACTCAGGTCCTTGCACTTGCAAGACAGGCAGCAGAAACAATGAGCTAAATCCTGGCCTCAGCATTGTTTTCATCTGCATCTCTCGAATGACCAGTGATGTTGAACATTTTTTCACGTTTATTTGCTGCTTTTACTTCTTTGTCTGAGAAATGTCCGTTCATTACAGATGCCCATTTTTTAATTGGATCTTTAAATTTGGGGGGGGTCTTTTTTTTTTCAGTTCTTTACATATTCTAGATAATAGGCCTTTGTCAGAGTAACAGCTGTTAAATTTTTTTTTCCCACATTGTACGTTGTCTCTTAGCTCTGTTGGTGGTTTCTCTTGCAGTGCAGAAGCTTTTTAATAAGATGAAATCCCAGTTGTTGTTTCTTTGTCCTAGTTCCTGTGCTACTGAGGTTTTGTTCCTAAAGTCTTTTCCTATGCCAATGTCTTCAAAAGTTTTTCTTAACTTATCTTCCAGTGAATTTAGTGTTTCTGTTTTAATATTTAGATATTTAATCCACTTCAATTTTAGTTTAATGCATGGTGAAAGATAGGGGTCTAGTTTTAATCTATGGAAAGTTGAAATCCAGTTTTTTCAACACCATTTATGAAAGAGGTTATCTTTCCTCCAGTGAGGATAGTTGGCTCCTTTGTCACAGATGAGGTGGTCGAGTATGTCTGGAGTTGTTTCTTCATCTTCTAATCTATTCCACTGGTCCTTGGGTCAGTTTCTTTGTCAGTACCATGCTGTTTTTATCATAGTGGCTTTGCAGTATAGTTTCAAGTTGGGGTTTGTGATACCCACTGCCATGTCTCTGTTGCCTAGAATTGCTTTTGCTACTCTAGGTCTCTTCTGATTCCAAATGAATTTTTGGATTGTTTTCTCTAGTTCTGTGAAATATACTGTTGGGATTTCAATCAGAATTGCATTGAACCTGAAGAAACAGTTTTGGAAATATGGCCATTTTTACTATATTGGATCTTCATACCCAGGAACAAGGGCTATGTTCTTTTTATAGATATAAATTATGAAATTTTCAACACTTTTCCCCAAGTGACTTTACTTTGAGATCAGTTGTATATATAAATCATTCTTCTGGGAATTAGCAAACTGAACTTTCATCATTAAACTGCTCTTTCCAAGTAGCTATCTTTTGATACTTGATAATTGACTAACAAATTGCTTCTTCTATCAATCATTTTTTCTAAAGAAGTATCATATAGGACTATAAATTTGTAATTCACTATACTCTTCATACTTTTTGTTCCAGATTTTCACTATAAATCTTTTAAAAAGAAGCTAACAGTACCCACGCCTCTGCCTGAACATTCTGTTGCCTTAACATTTCCTCTGCCTAATCAATTAATCCACCTATGTCTTGGTCTCTCCTAAAGTTTTTGGACAGGGGCAAAATGTAGATATATTTTTTCCAACAGTGTAATACACATGGCCTGTAATCCAATTGATAATGAAGTACTGGCTCCCAACTGAAATCTTCTAAGCCTGGATTTTATTGTCCATGTTTCTATCAGTTTCCTGGGCTTCTGATCTCTGACCAAAACATCCCATCAGGTTCTACTGACAACATGCTAAGGCTTCTCTTGCCCACATCTCCAAACATTTCTAAACTCTTCTTGCAAACCAGTACCAAATGTTTCGGAATCACATGGTCGGTAGAGTTACTCCAGCAACCTCACTTTTCTGGTAGTAGTTTTCTATATTACATTTACCATCATTGAAACATAATGCTGAACCTTCACAAGTTATAGGATAAGCAGTTTAATTTGGCTCATGGTTCAGGTGATTCTCCTCATAGTCTGCTGAATTTAAGGCAAAAATACCATGGTAGAAAGGCATGGTGGCACAAAGATACTTAGCTTATGAAGACAGGGAAGTAGAGCAGGGAAACAGTGGTAGAGAAATAGGGACCAGAGTCTATATAGTACCCAAGTTTATGCTTCTGTAATCCATTTAGACATACCCAGAAGTGTGCTTTCTTAATTCCCAGTGAAGTTGACACTCTTAAGCTAACCATCACAATATCTTCAAGGAGAGTAATAAAGATTGCCATGCTCAAAATAGCTGAATATAACAAAGACAAATAACAGATCTAACACAAAGGATCCAACATATCAGATGTACATTAATTAGATCTTATCTAATATTGAGCTTTTCTAAATGAATTCAAGAATATAAACATTAAAGAGTCAAAGACAAAATAAGAGGAGTTTAATGACAAACATGGTTTTATTGTTCCTCATACTGAATAAATCTTCTTGGGGAGGGTAATAGATGAGTTCATTAACTAGATTACTGGACTCCCCATACAGTAGGAATTATGCATGTATGACACGTCAAAAATATCACTTATACTTAATTTTTCAATATATCATAACTGGATAATTTCTTGTACAAAAGCATGCTGAAACAAGGAAAAGTATTTAAAAATGCTCCGAAAATAACTACTCTTTTCTTAGCCAACATCAATATTAATTTATAGGTCAATTAATTATATACCTAGAAGAAAATTGGTTTAGGTCTCTTGCCTGCTTCTTTCTTTCTTTTCTTTCTTTCTTTCTTTCCTTCTTTCTTTCTTTCTTTTTCATGAGATTATTCTCTTATAAATGGGAGGGAAATGTATTAGAGTGAAGATACATAACTTTCTCTTCTCCAAACAAAACCTCATACAAATTCAACAAAGAATAATAAATCATCTTCAGAATTATGTTCAGAATAAAATGATTAAAATTATTCATAACTTGATGACAATGAATGTATGATCAATTGCAAGATAAATGAAATAGCCATATTCATTTTATGCTTCTTTCTGACTCATTTGATGAAAAAAGTGATTATTTACAGAGAAGAGATAGACCAAGAATATGAAAGTCTCTTACATTGAAAAATTTATGATTTTAAAATATTATTATTACTTAATTCTACAGTATGTTTCTTCTGAGTCACTCAAATATACCTCAAATGTAAAGGTGAATGTTTAAATTAGATTAAGAAATTATAGGGTACATGAATGTTTCCTAGAAGAATGAAGCAAATGTGTACGTTTTCATACAATGAATGACATACTTTAAAAGTTATTCTGGATAAAAAGAAATGCAACAAAACAAACAGTAACAAAAGAATTTTCATTATGTGCCGTGCACTTTGCTATTTGAAATGTGGTTCGGGTGAATTAAGAATAATGAGGTAGCTATAACATTTAGGTATTTTACAGCCAAGTTTTAAAATTCAACATAAAGTAATGTGGATATTTAATATACATCAGCCTTAGAAAAAAATAATAAAATCTTATATTATTCATTTGAAAATAATAGTCTCATAGATAAATAATATTGTAGGTAGGTAAATTGTAACAAAATGACAGTGGTATCTAATTAAGGTTATCAGAAGATTTGATTTTTGTTTTTATACAATATCCTATTATTTTTATCAACTAGATACTCTCTGGATTGTAGAAAACAAGAAACTGCTATATGGATCCAAGAAGAATTTAAGTTGCTGTAGTGTGACAGTAATCTTAAAATTTGGAATGTTTACAGGTAAATACAAAACCTTAAATATAGTTTCAAAAATGGGACTAAATGAAAATAGGAAAGCATAACAAAAAGTATGAAAATAAAGACATTAAGGCCAATATACAGGACTTGAATATAGTACAGAATCACTTGAGAATGTGGATAACAAAATTACTCAATGTAAGTAATGTCAGCATTCTTCATTGGTTATAGGATAAGTTAGTACAAGCCGTATGGTACTTTTTACTGTCTCTTCATGGCTGAGAAATTATATTTTGTTCAAAAGACAAAATTTCTGAAATCAAACTTTTAAACCACATCATACTGAAAGTCACTAATTTCTATTTTCTACTATCACATAAATATATCTGGAGATATTAATAAGGCAAAATACAAAATTTTCTGTCAAATTTAAGGATTACTTTAATTTTATCTATTAAAAGAACAAAGGTTAAAATATACATAACAACAGAATTGTAATTAACTCAGATATAAAACTGCAATGACTACCAAAAGTAGGAAATGGATTTTGTCTTTCTTCATTGGTTTAGCTTAGAAATACAGCCTTGTTTTCAATAGAGGAGATTTAAATTACTAATTTGCTGTCCATCATATTGTTCTCAACCATGCATGTGTTGCCAGCTCTACTAAAACTCAAGATGAATTGATGGAAATAATGCAAAATATAGAATCCAGTTGTTGAACACTAGGATGTATAACATGTAGACCTTTCATAATGTATTGTCATGAGAGAATATGATTTAAAACATGATGGAAACCAGGCGTGGTGGTGCGTGTGTGTAATCCCAGCACTCTAGGAATCTAAGGCGGGAGAACAGAAGTTTGAGCACAGCCTGTGCAATGTAGAGAATGGGAAGACTCTGACCCAAAATTTAAAAAATAATAATAAAATAAAATAGGACTGGGGATGTAGCTCAGTATAAATGTCCTGGGTTTGATCTTCAGTACCAAAAAATTTAAAATTAAAAAGTAAATAATTATGAAATGGTAAAAACTACAGACTTCCTTAAATTCTTTCAAGTGATTAAGTTGTTTCTACTGTGTGGGATGTGCAATGGGATACAAAGAAAATTACTGCATTTGCTGAATGCTATATACTGGCAATTTCATGAAGGCCTGAAATATGTAAGAATGTTTCAAAGTTCAAGTGAAGTGCAGAATGATATGTAGCAAAGTCAATTTATACCTCATTTCTGAGAGAAAAAAACAAAAGTCTAAATCACAGGCTATATCATGAAAAATCAGAAAGAAAATATTGTGAAGTTTAAAAAAAATAGTGAAACCCACAAGGAAAATTTTTTTTGAAGTCTAAATTAAAAGATTAAAATAATCATGAGGTTTTTAAAAAATAATTCTAAGGAAGTTTTCCAGCCACCTTATCTACACATATAAACAACAGTACAAAAGTAGATTGCCTGCATAACATGTCATAGTATTGTAAAAAAGCAAAATAAAAATACCCAAAAAGCAAAAACAAAAAGCAAAACAAAAAAAAAAAACCCACATGGGAGAGATACTAAACACTAAACCAACTGTTAGATCCATAATGATCACACACAAATGAGTTCATAAGCCACACCAAACACATCTGAAGAGATTTCTAGTGTAATTATGTGAAAGGGTGATATTTTTAAATAAGTACAAATACAAACATTTTCAGATCAACCTTAATGATAAACTAAAAGTAAACTATAAAAATATTTAAAACATTTATAAGAAAAATATTAAAGAACCTTAATTTATCAAAGTATTTTATAAATGAAAGTTTTTGTGTTCAAAAATGATTTCCATTCATTTGCAGTTAAGGTTTTAAGATACTAAAAAAAAATCTAGTCTTCAAAGTAACACTACTCAGAGACCAAATACAGTTATTAACTGTGGATTGTATGGTATTTTCTTCTTTCCTTTTATAATTACTACTTTACCTCACTAACTAAATATATCACCTATTGATAATACACTTTTTCATGTATTTATTGTCAATATATATCTCTTCTATTGTTAGAATAATGCCTCACTTTTTCAACTAAGTACAATTCAGCATATTTTTAGACTACCATTTGCATAGGTAATGATACAACAGGAGAGTTGTTAGAATTATTAGATGTTCCCTCTTATCAAAATTGGCTATTCAGGATCAAAATATGCTACCACTTTCTTTTTGTATTTTCATTTACTTTTTCAGTTTGGTTTCTTTTCTCTGTTCTCTTTTCAGCAATATTAAGCATGAAATTTAAAGGTAATACTTCATTGATGCCAATTAACACTACTGTTTTCAAGGGTAACATTAACATGCCTTTTTCAATTCTGTGACAGTCATTAAATGCTATGAGGAATAAAGTGAAAAGAGGATTAGGCATGGTGTGAGACTCAGGATGAAGAGACGTGTTTTTCATGCTGAGGCTAATATTGTAAATGCAGTCTTATTTTTGTTCTCACTTTTTAAAAATATGTCTATTGATTCATACATATAAGTTTAATATCCAATCATCTTACTAACTTTCATTAATGCTTTTAGCAGCTTTTACCTTGATTCTCTTGAATTTTCTGGGCATGCTATTATATCATCTACCAAAAGAAATTTACCTTTTGCTTTTTAATTCTTGTACCTCTGACTATATTTGGTGATACTGGCAGAAATCTCACAGACAACAAACATGTGCACAATGATAGTGTGGCCCTTTCAGCTTCTTCCCTTGTTTCCTGTACCTGAAGGAGGAGGAAAGATAATTATTATGTTTGCTCTTTCATACGCTTGCATCAGGTTCAAGAAGCTTCATCTTGAATAAGATAGCAGACACTGGCTAAATAATGTGCTTCCTGTGGGTGTGGTGCAGTAAAATTGCAGTATGCTGCTGCAATGATGATGGCCAAAGCAGATTTTCCCTGAATCTGGATTTTTAGTTACAGTGATTTGCCCTAGAGGAAAAATGCCTATGATAGCTCTTTAATATTCTGTCCTTTATCATTTTAATATTTTTTAAAACATGATTCATATTATCCTATTATTGTTAATTAACTTAACATATTGATGCATATATATATATATATATATATATTTCATGTGAAATAAAATAATCTTGGAGAAATTTTAGTTATAGTTTATTTTAAATTTAACAGAGTACTAAAACAGCTAGTTGCATTTATTTTTAAAGCTTTTAATTTTATTTTCAGGAACTTCAATATCTTGATGTCTTAAACAGAAAAGAAAATATTCCAAAGACTTAAAATTAATATTTTAAGTTAATAAGAAAAATATTAATATTTGCCAACATTACAATAATATTATTGTATACATATTATTAGCATATATGCAAAAATTATTTCCAAATTGACAAGTCTACACATTATAAATTGGGTTAACTTAATCACCTCCATATTTAATTCTAAGTTGTCCATATTTTAGGGGTAAAAAATATAGTTACTAAGAAAAAAATTAACTCTAGAAGTTAACACTTGGACAATAATTTATTGCAATTTTATTATTAGTTATTGAGATTTCAAACAGGATGAAGAGCTAAGAACTATAATTTCCACAGTAGATTTTAACTGTGATAGACACAGACCTACTATTTCCATTTTTTTTCTATCTGTAAACTTCAGGCAATTGCAAGCTTTCAGACAGATTAGTTTTACAGTCTATGTATTTTATATTAAATTAATCCTACATGTAATTTTTCTTTCATAACATGACTGGAGCCTACCTTTTTTTGAGCTCTCAAAAGATATTTAATGAGTTGAAGGTTATTTTACCACCTCTACTATTCCTCAGATCAGTTTACCTTCTCTGACACATCTCAATAGGGGTAACTGTTCAAACATTAAACCATGAACTGGAGAATCACAGGTATGAATGGAACCTACCTAATGTACCATGTTTCCTTGGTTCCTCAGAAATAACACCCTAAGAGGTGATGTTTTCTAAAAAAGGTACTGATGTGATTGAGATCCAAAATACCTCACCAAAAGGCCCATTGTATGGAAAGCTTGGTTACTAGATAATTGGTTTGGGGGAGTGATGGAACCATGATAGCTCTGATTTCGTCTAGTGGGTTAATCCATTAATGAGTTCCTTATTTGAATGGTCTGTTAGGAGGTGAGCCCCTTTAAATAGAAGTAGAGCACTTGAAGAGTATATCTAGTTCTCTGCCAGCCTTCTTTGCATTTTTGCCTTCTCCCCTTCCTGAGTGCCATGCATTGAGTAGCTTTGTTTCATCAGACCCTTTCCACTCTATGTTCTGCCTCACCACAAGTACATACTATTGGAGCTGCCCAACAATTGACCAAAACCACTGACATCATGAATGAAAATAAATCCTTCTTCTCTTTAAGTTATTATCTTCAGGTATTTTGATACTGTAACCAAAAGCTGAGTAACAGCAGAATTCAGGGTAAGTAGATAAGCCCAGCAAGTATAAGAAACTAAGAGGTGATTCATGGGTTTAAGTGTATGTACAATTTCATTAAATTGTAAACATTAAGTATATGTATACACATACATAGAGTATTGTATATCAATAAAACTATTGAATAAAAAAGAAAGGGAGCCAGTTGGACACTAAACATTTATTATTGAGAATACTCATCAATACCTAATTCAGAAATAAAAAGAAGCAATATTGAAAACATCAGATATTTTTCCAGGTTACACATACTTAATGAATAGTTCAGAACATTTCCTTAACTTTGATAAACTTTTTGCATCATTAAATTTTTCATGTCCTTATCTGTACATGAATGTTATTCTTTTTTTGAATACTTAGATTTAATTTTTTACTCTAATAAATATGAAAAATGTGTTAGAGTAAGGCTTGTTTTTTTTTAAAAAAAAATTTTGACCACTATTCAGTGCTCATGAAATGATACTCATAGAATTTTTAATTGTTCTAAGAATAAGATAATTTTTAATTGGGGATAAAAGTCATTCTTGCCTTCTTATCCTTTCAATGCTCACTGGTGATATCTTCTGGATAATGATTAAATAATTAAAGAATTTTTAGACTAGGAATTGTTTTTAAAATACTGACCTGGGAGAACATGTTTTTGATTGATCACATATTGTCTATATGCTTCATTTTTAGGAAGGCTACAGATTGCGTTAAAGCTGTCTCCATAAAGACTGCAGGATCTATGACACTAATCAAACTGCCTAAAAATGTGTCAAACATTCTGACCCTTAACTTGCTTACTGTGAGTCTTCATAGGACATGACAACTACTAACTGAGAATAAGGACAACAGTAGCTCAAATAACTTTCATTTGAAACTTCCCTTAATTCACAGATAAATACTTTGCATTTCTAAAGTCATACTTCTCTTTTTTTCTTTCTTAAATGCTTTTATTGATACATTTTAGGTATACAATACATTTACATTTATCATTGGGTGTTTGTACCTGTACATGATGTATCTTGGTTCTTATTTTTTCCCCATTACCTGTGTGCCCTTCACCCCCTCCACCCTTCCCTATTTACATAGACATCATTTCCATTTTTTTCTTTTCTCATAATTTTTCTTTTCCCTTCTTTCTTGTCTGAAGTCATACTTTTCATCCATCATTTTCAAACAAACCACTGAGAGCTGCAAAAATAATGCAATTTCCTCATGAACAGGAAATATTTAGTGATGTGAGACAGGTACAATGAAGTAAGCATGAATTCCCATGACAAATTCTGAGCAAATATTGCACTTATGTTGCAAACACAGAAACAAGATGTATTAGTATGAATTTTCCAGGGAAGCAGAACCAAGAGTGAATATGCATGTGTGTGAATGTATGTATATACAAGTATGTGTGTGGGTGTGTATATAGACACTGACATTTCTAGGATCAGCCATCACCAAGCTAGAGACACAGAAGAACCAATGGTACTGTTTCTGCACAAGTTTGAGTCTAAAGGTAGATGAACAGGGATACAACAGCATGAAGATAAGTAGAGTGAACTGTCTTTTACATTTTTGTTTTTGTTTTTGTTATTGTTGTAGTTGTTATTGTTCTGTTGAGGCCTGTGATGAATTGGATGGGGTCAGCCCTAAGGGTAACTTGCCTTACTCAGTCTTAAGATTCAAATGTTAATCTCATCCAGAAACAGTCTCACAAATAAACTCAAAACAATGCTCAACCAAATGCACAGCACTTTATGGCTCTGTCAAGTTGACATATAAGCTTAACCATCACAAGTTCTTACAGACAGCAGACAGTTGTAAGCTTTGTATCACCAATCATTGCTCTCTATTTCAGAGATCATATGGATAATTATATAAATCTCTATTACAACTATCTTCACTTATTGATGGGTAATCACCCATTTTTAACATTCCAATTCTTATAATTCGAAAACTAAGCAAAAGAGAGCAATCTGGTCAGTTTTTTCCCATTACAGTGTAGCTACTTCTATTATTCCACAAAGGAAGCTCTGTGATCTCTAGATTGAGAATTCCCTTCATAAAATTCAAGTAGAGTTTCACTTATGATTGCTCTGTTTGTGAGGTCCTTTGTTTGTAGAATTAGTAATTAAAACTTAAGACTTCCATACAAATAGGATCATTTAAGTTCCAAGGAGAAATCCCTCAGACAAGGCTGTCAAAAAGGCAAAGTCTATGTTGGCAGCACTGGTAACCCTTTCTCTTGGAATAGAGCCATAGAGACAATATTGAATTTTTAAAGTCAAAAATTAGGCTTCAAATAATAACTCTTTCAATTTTCAGCTTCCTCATATAATCCAGCCTCTTTGAACTGCATTTTCCCCTTTTTATAGTACTCTAGCAGGGTTATTGTGCAATTAAACGAGACCGTATGTGTGAAATGCCAAGTTCTTAGAGTCTAATTCTCAGATCAAACCAGGTTGAATGGTGATGAAATATGATGTTTCTGTAGAACAGTACTGCACTGACTAAGGTAAGAAGATGTACATCTTTTCCTTCTCTAGCTTGTCCTGTTCCTATCAGAATCATTCTCTCTAATAATTATCTTATTTTAATTTTCTAATTTAATTTTTCTAGATGCCAGGAAGGGTGACACACCTCTGTGATGGTACGAACTAAAAAGTCATTTGTTAAGGAAAGGAAAAAAAAATGTGTTTTGAATGAACCATTTACAGTCAACTCTTGAAATACTTTTGTTTATCTTCAAATTTGTAATAAATTATTTGCTTTTGCAGTGATAAGAATAAGCTAAACCAGGAAGGCATTGAAGATACCTGCAATTCAAGAGACATGGCACTGTTGCCACCACAGCATCTTGTTAGAAACAGAGAAGCCCAGACCCCACTCCAGATTTCTGAGTGAGAATCTGTGTTTTAATAAACTCCTTCAGGTGATTATCATTCTTATTATAGCTTGAGAAACACTACTGTAGAATATCTTTATGATAATGAAGGTAATAACATAAAGGTTTTCCTATCTTAATTCAATGGGGCATTGCTCACTTTTAATATTTATCATTAGGGCCGGGGATTTAGATCAGTGGTTCCGTGGCCTGCCTCGCAAACCCAAGGACCCAAGTTCAATCCCCAGTACCAGGGAAAAAAAAATTATCATTAGGAATTCAACAGAAAACACAAGATTCAGTCTTCTGAGGTGGTCATAATTGCAAAGTAAATTTAAGGGGAAACCTGAACTAATGACATATGTCAGATCAGAGGCCTTCTTAGATAATACTGGTGACATTTCCTCTTTCTCATCTGCCTTAATTTTACATTGTCTTTAACTGTTACTCAGTGTTCCTGCTTTGTGTTATTTTTACAGTGATGTCCATATCAGATTGGAATAGATATATTTATGATTTATTTTACTTTTATTTCTATGATTATTACTTTGATAACACAATTCTTTTCAATATAATACCATATCAGTAAACAGAACTGCAAATATTTAAAAATTAGGAATATATTTGCATACTTAGAAAGACATGGAGATCCTTACCTCCTATGTGAATAAACTTCATTTTCTGCCTCAAATAGAAGTGGGCACCGAGCTAAATTTTACTTTGATGGTCAAGTACAAATATTACTCCAGAAAGTTTCCTTTGTTTTATTTAAACATCCTTTTGTTTTTGTTTCCAGACCTAATTTAACTAAAATAATTTGTCTGAGTGGTGAGAAGAGGTTAAATGAAGCTCACTATATGAATCTAATTAGTTTATGTTACTGGACAGTGGTTTCAGGACTAATTTTTTTCTCCAGAAATATTTTAAATTGAAGAGTAGTAAATCAATAAATTAAAATAATAGCCAGGAAATTTATTACATACACAGTTTTAAAAGTAAATAAAGATGACTAAAGTGCTTTGAATAAATTATTACATAACTATTATTATTTATTCAGAATCTTGTTTCCTAGTCTTTTATCAATAAATTTTTATTATTATGTAGAATACTTTAAATATCTTAAATAACAAAATAGGAGCATAAAAGGTGTATTAGTTACTTTTCTCATTGCTGAGACAAAATACCCAACACCTAGAGTTAAAGGAGAAAAGGTTTATTTTGGTCCACAGTTTGAAAAGGTTTCAGTCCATTATCAGCTGGTTCCAAGGCAAGGTGGCATGGCAGAGGGGCATCACAGAGGAGAAACAGTTCATGGCAGGCAGAAGGCAGCAAAAGTAGCAAGCACCAAGTGAGAATCAGGGACCCTCCTTATGCCACTTATATTCTATCAAGGCCACATACACTTAGGGTGCTTAGCAGTCACACTCAGGGTGCGCCTTGCCATTATCTATATCCAGAACTATACCAAACCAATCCGTGGGCTAATTTATAATCACACATCCTTGATGCCAGCATCACACACTCTATATCCAGCACCACTGAAAAATCCCACCTATGACCTCATGGGGCTTTGGAGGAACATCAGACACAAGCCATGAAAAAGGGCACAACAGGCTGTCAGCTTCTGTATTATTTAGTTGCTCATTTTAAATTGATACAGTCTTAGAAAGTTTATCAAAATATGTTTTTTTCTTTTCCACAAGCAACATACTTATATTAAAACATGCTCTTTTTCATTCCATAGCAGCTTTCATGGGTAGCTTTCCCAATTGAGAAATTCAAAGAAAGTTTTGAGAATGGCTTGATTACTGCATGTATCATTTTAGTTCATTATACCTAAAGGATGTTGAGTTATCAGAATTATCTATATTAGAGTATAGCTTAGTGGCAAGGAGAGCACAATACATTCATTTTAATGAAACTAAGTTTTTCTTTCAAGGAAATAACTTTATGTACATAACTACAGAAGAACAAAGTTTCATGTTTCAAATTGTACTTAATAGGAAATCTGATGATTTCTCTCCTAGTTACTGTACATCTTGTCTTTTTTTCCTAGGCAGTGGTTGGCTGGCTATATATATATATATATATATATATAGAGAGAGAGAGAGAGAGAGAGAGAGAGAGGGAGAGAGAGAGAGAGAGAGAAATGTGTAGCATGTCTGGTACTTTCAATTTTTTCTGCACATTTGAAAATTACATCATTTTCATTACTTTTAATATGGTCATTGTTATATAATTGGTTCAAATAAACACCCACAAACACAAAGTGAATCTGTGCAGTTTAAATAAAAGTGATCCAGCTATCCTTTTTAGTTATCTTCCCTAAAACTTCCCTAAAAAGCTTAAGCCATCATACTTCAGCAATAAATTCATATCAGTATTTATCAATATATGCATATCAGTATTTATAGATGCACAATTTGTAATAGCTAAATCCTAGAAGCAGCCTGTGTATATTAATCAACAGACAATTAGACAAAGAAAATGTGGTATCTATATTTAATGGAATATTATTCAGCCAAAAAAATAACAAATTTTACACATCTGTTGGAAAATGGATGAAATTGGAAAATATGTTGAGTGAAATAAACCAGATACACAAGCATAAATACTTTATTCTATCACATTTTAGTGGGGAAAAGAACAAATAAAAAGAATGATAAAGAATAGATGGAAGAGGACATGGGATGGATTTCTTATAATAGGGAAATGGCCCAAGGACACAAAGCCAAGGAGTGAAGAACAGAAGGGGAAATAAGTAAGATAATGATATGCCATGATCAGGAACTTAATAACCTCAATTAATGTAAACATTATAGGGTATAATATGAGCTATGATTAATAATATCAACAGGAATTTAAAAAGGGATAGGGGAACTGAAGGAGAAAGAATAAAGGGGGAAGAAAGGAAAAGGGGATAAAAACAAAGAAACAAGCTGTACTATGTACATGTAAACACTCCCCAAGATAATTGTAAAACTCATGAACTACAAACATATACTAATAAAATAAAATTTAAAAAGTGAAAGTTTCAAAACAGACAATTTAAAATGTGTTTACATAGCAAATTTTACATGTTTTTACTCATACATATTTAGAAATAAAAATATTTAGGTTTGAAACAATAGCAAATCATATTATTGGTAATTTAACACAAAGTCAAGCAAATAGACTTTTTACCTTTTATCATGTGCCACTATTTATTCTATCTGGTATTCTTTTTTTAGTGAGCTATTTTAGTTCTCATTATTTTCCCAGAGGGTGACATTTTAAAATAGTTACATAGTAATATTTTTTTTTTAATTTTTTGGTTCTGAGGATCGAACTCAGGACCTTGCGCTTGTGAGCCTGGTGGCAGAACAACTAAGTTAAATCCCTGGCCCTACAGTAATATTCTTTATTGTTCTTATTTTTCTTTACTCTCTAATTCTATCTGTGGTAATTATTTTGCTGCCTAGTATATGTGTGTGTGTGTGTGTGTATATCCCTTCCCTGTTAGAAAATTATCCCATAATTTTTAGAATTTAATTTTACTGTATTTTACTATTATGGCACTCAGCAGGGATTCTCTAGAATATTTATATGGCTTAATGAAAGCATTTTTTATCAACCTACCATCTGCTAGCTTGTCAATTTCATCTTACCTATGCACAATGAAGTTCTAAAGGGCTTGTAAAGTTATTTCAATAAAAGATTCAATTTTGCCCCAGGATACTTCTGTTTCCCCCTATTTTGAACTTATCTGTAGAATTCAGTCATAGCATTCTTTTGTAGGATCATGCAAATAATATAACACATACATGAATATAACATATACATAACATATGATTTAACACATGAGAATATGGGTATAGCACACTAAATATATTCCACTATCCCTTATGTGGTCTGGAATTGTAGAAGTTTTGTATAGATTTTTCTATAAATCTTACAATAGATCAACTCTATATGTTTTTGTTAGTTGCATTATATAAATTTGATTGGCCTTTCCACTATATTAAAAATGTATATTGAGACAATTTTTTAATATGCTGAACATATCTGTTAACAAATATTTTATAATTGTGAGTATTTTAGTTTTAAATATGTGTGACTATTGGCAAAGACATTTAATATAATTTACTAGCCTTTGCTAAAATTAGATACTAAAGTTAATTATTATCAGAATAATTAGGAAATTACCAAAATAAACAAATTTACTGAAAATTTTCTGTAGTTGCATTTTGGAATATTTTTTGTTATTGTGGTTTTAGTATTATCTTTGGTTTTCTTACATTTTATTTTCAAATATTATCATAAGAAATATTACATTATTTTAGCATAATTACATTTCTATATTTATTTTATAGAAATATCATCTATTGTACACATCAAGGCAGAAGCACAAACATTTAATTTAGTCATAAATAAAACAGACTACAGGAAAAATATATGTGATACTGTTTTCATAGACAAATGATACATTAGACCACTGATATAGCTTAGTCATGAAATTGTCTTGTTTACATCATGTCACTTTTAATTTTAAAGCAGATACACATAGAAGTTTCTCATTTAAAAATGAAGTAACATAAAATTATATTTAAAACTTTTAACTTGCATTATATTCTATTTTTTTCTTAGGTTCTGTTGTTAGCTTTCTAATACAATATTGGTAAAGGATAATTATTTTTTTAATATAGATTTTGCAGAAATGAAATTTTAATTAATATATTTCTTAAAAATAATAAATTATCAATTTGTCTTATTTATTAAAATTAATAATTCTCACAGCTTAATCTGAAATAGTCCTCATTTAGCAAAAAGCTAGAATTTAATTGCAGTAAATATGTATAGTTTAAAATGTAAAATATTACTATATGTACATAAGATTCAATGTAAAAGTGAACCTTCTGTAACAGTTTGAAGAAATAGTTAGAGACAGCTCCCAGGGCAAAGAAGGTTTCCAGGTCAAGGTGATGCAGCTTCAACTGTAGAGTAGGCTTCTGGGTCAAGATGCCACAGATTGCAGTGCAAAGTAGGAAGATTCAGGGCCAATCTACCTCCATTCCCAGCACACAGGATGTGAGCCACGCAGGCACCAGCATCAGCAACCCCCCCCCCCCCGCCAAAATGAGAAGAAACATAAACACACCTCAGAACCAGACTTTTAGATCACCTACAACAACCACAAAGGGAAAAAAAGATGGAATACTCTGATATTCAACCACCTGGACCCCCTGAACTAGAAACAAAAGAGGATCTGGATAAAATGAAATCAGAAATAATTTCTCACATAACAGCAGAGATTGTGCCCTTATTGCAAGACATGAATAATAAATCTAGAGAAGACACAGATAAAAAAGTAGAGGAGCTGAGGAACATGAGGGAATGCCAACATAGGAAACAAATGGAATCAATAAACAGATGCAAACAGATTTGCAGGAGATTAAAAACTCCACTGAAAGTTTACACTGCAGAATGAGCCAATATGAGGACAGAATTTCTCATATAGAAGATAAGATTGCAATTAGTGACCAGGAAAAGAAAAATTGCTTCAAAATTGAAAAAGACCATGAGAAATCAATCCAGTAGCTGCTAGATGATGTAAAGAAGAATAACATAAGACAGATTGGAGTCAAAGAAGAAAGAGGAGAGAGTGCAGATGACATAAAAAAAACTGTTTACAGAGGTAATGGCAGAAAACTTCCAAACCAGGGGAAAAGAACTTGACATACAGTTAAATGAGGCATATAGGAATCCAACAAGCCTTAATCAAAAAAAAATGTACACATAGGCATATATTGTTAAGATTCCAGAAACTAAACAGAAGCATAAAGTTCTACAAGCAGTTAGAGAGAAGAAACAAATCACATACAAAGGAAAGCCCATCAGAATCACAGCAGACTTCTCAACCCAAACCCTCAAAGCAAGAAAAGCTTGGAGTGAAGTATTGCAAGCCCTAAAGGAAAACAGCCTCCAACCCAGATAGATGTACCCTGCAAAAGTATATTTCAAAATTGATGGAGAAATAAGATACTTTCATGACAAAGAGCACCTTAGGAACTTCACGAATACCAAACCAGCACTCCAAAAAATTTTAGAAAAAATTCTAGGAAAAGACAATGAGGGTCACAACCCCAGGAAGCCCAATAGAATGAATCCATTGGGCACAACAAGAAATTAAAAGCAAAGGGGGAGAATCCGACAAAAAGAAAAACTCATGAAAATGATCAGTCAATATGTATCAGACATAAACATCAGTGTTAATGGTCTCAACTTACGAATCAAAAAAAATAGACTGGCAGAATGGGTCAAGAAGCAAGATCCAACAATAAGCTGCATACAAGAAACACAATTCAAAATGAAACTCATAGAGTGAAAGTTAAAGGGTAGAAAACAATACTCCATGCTACAGGAACACGAAGAAAAGCAGCAGTAGCTATCCTCTTTGCAGATCAAGTGGATTTCCAAGCAACACTGATTAAGAGAGACAAAGAAGGACAGTAAATCCTTGTAAAGAGAACAACCAAAGAGGAAGACATGATAATTATAAATATATATGCACCAAACACTAGGGTGCCCAACTATATAAAACAAATACTAGTGGACATGAAAAATCTTATCTGCACTAACACAATAGTAGTGGGGGACCTCAATACCCCACTGTCACAAATACATAGATCAACTATACAAAAAACAAAGAAGGAAATACTAGAACTCAATCAAACTCTTGAACAGACCTCAGAGCAAGGGCCTTCTGAGCCACCATCCACGCTGCCACTCCCAGATGAGAGTAAGGGGCTTCTGAGAGGCCATTCCACAGCTCCTGGCTCAGAGGAAGGGGCTGCTGGGCCGACATCTATCCCACTGCTCCCAGCGTGGAGGTAGGGGTTTCCTGGACCCCATCTGTCCCACCACTGCCAGCCAAGAGAAAGGGACTTCCAGGACACCATCCATCCAGTCACTCCCAGCACAGAGGAAGGGGCTTCTGAGCCACCATCACACTGCTCCCAGCTCAGAGGAGGTGAGTTGTGCAAGTGCCAAGAGCACCCCCCCACACACACTCCAAAGTTGAAATGAGAAGAAACACAAACAAGTCTCAAAACCAGACTGCCAGATCAGCTGCAGCAACCCCAAAGGGAAATGAAATGGAACATTGTGATACTCAACCACCCAGACTCCCTGAACTGATAACAAAAAAGGATCTGGAAAAAATGAAATCACAAATAATTTCTCAGATAAGAGCAGAGATTGTGCCCATAGTGAAACACATGATTAAGAAATCCAGAGAGGAGGTGAGGAACATTATGGAATCTCAAGATAGGAAACAAATGGAATCTATAAAACAGACGCAAATAGATTTCCAAGAGATCAAATCTCAATTGAATGTCTACACAGCAGAATGAGCCAATGTGAGGACAGAATTTCAGATATACAAGATAAGATTGCAATTAGTGACCAGGAAAAGAAAAATTGCTTCAAAATTGTAAGGGACCACAAGAAATTAATCCAGCAGCTGCTAGACGATGCAAAGAAGAAAAACATAAGATTGATTGGAGTCAAAGAAGAAACAGGAGAGACTGAAGATGACATAAAATAAACAGTTCACAGAAATAATGGCAGAAAACATCCCAAGCATGGACAAAGAACTTGACATACAGATAACTGAGGTATGCAGGACTCCAAATAGCCTTGATAAAAAAAAATCTATGCATAGGCATATAATTGTTAAGATTCCAGAAACTCAACCAAAGACCAAAGTTCTACCAGAAGTTAGAGAAAAGAAACAAATCACATACAAAGGAAAGCCCATCAGAATCACAGCAGACTTCTCAACACAAACCATCAAGGCAAGAAGAATTTGGAGTGATGTATTCCAAACCCTAAAGGAAAATAGCCTCCAACCCAGACTGAAGTACCCTGAAAAACTATCTTTCAAAATGGATGGAGAAATAAGATACTTTCATGACAAAGAGCACCTTAGAAACTTCATGACTAACAAACCAGCACTCCAAAAAGCTTTAGACAATATCCTAGGAACAGACAATGAGAGTCACAACCCCAGGAAGCACAGCAGAATGAACCCATCTGGCATGACAAGAAATTAAATGGAAAGGGGGAGAACCCAACAAAAAGAAAAAGTCATGACAATGATAAGTCAATATGTAACAGTTATAACCATCAATTTTACTGGTCTCAATTCACCAATCAAAAGAAATAGACTGGCAGAATGGGTCAAGAAGCAAAATCCAACAATATTCTGCATTCAAGAAACACACTTAATTCAAAAAGAAACTCACAGACTGAAAGTTGAAGGATGGAAAATAATACTTCATGTGATAGGAACTGAAAAAAAGCAGGAGAAGCTATCCTCTTTGCAGATCAAGTAGATTTCAAACCAACACTGACTAAGAGAGATGAAGAAGGACATTACATCCTTGTAAAGGGAAGACTCCAAGAGGAAGAGATGACAATCATAAATATCTATGCAACAAACACTAGTGTGCCCAACTATATAAAACAAATGCTGAGGACATAAAAAGTCACATATGCACTAATATAATTATAGTGGGGGACCTCAATACTTCACTGTCACAAATAGATCAACTAGACAAAAAATAAGTAATGAAATACTAGAACTCAATCGAACTCTTCAACAAATGAATTTAACAGATGTTTACAGAGTCTTCCACCCCACAAAATCAGAATACACATTCTTCTCAGCAGCACATGGGTCTTTCTCCAAAATAGACCAAATATATGCTCATAGAACATGGTTAAATAAGTGCAAAGGAATTGATTGTATCCGCTGTATATTATCAGACCATAGTGCTATAAAATTGGAGATCCATAACAAAACAAACTGGAAAAATTCCATAAACACGTGGAAATTGAACAACGCATTTCTTAATAGCCAATGGGTCACAGAGGAAATTAAAGAAGAAATCAGACAGGTCCTCAATTAAATGACAATGACAATACAACATATTGGAATCTATAGGACACAATGAAATCAGTGTTACAAGAGAAATACACAGCACTGAATATTCATCTTAGGAAAACAGAATGAGCCCAATTAAACAAACTGATGCTGAACCTCAAGCTTCTAGAAAAAGAAGAGCAGCACAAACCCAAAGCTCATACAAGGGAAGAAATTATAAAGATCAGAGCTGAAATCAATGCAATGGAGCCTAAGAGAATGATATAAAAAAATTAATGAAGCCAAGAGTTGGTTGTTGGAAAGAATAAACAAAATTGACAAATCCTTAGCCAACTTTATCAGAAAAAGGAAAGAAAAGGCCCAAATCCATGCAATTAGGAATGAAAAGGGTAAAATTAAAACAGACCCAGCAGATATCTAGATGATCATCAATACCTATTTCCAGAACCTATATGCCAAAAGGATGGAAAACACAGAATAAATACGTATGGATTACCAAAATTGAACGAAGAAGACCTAAAAATTCTAAACAACCCAATATCAAACAATGAAATTGAAAATGTAATTAAAAACTTACCAACTAAGAAAAGCCCAGGTCCCAGTGGCTTCACTGCCAAATTCTACAAGACATTTAGAGAAGAAATAGTGCCATTACTGTTTAAACTCTTAAATGAAATTGAAGGGGAAGCAATACTCCCAAATTCATTCCTGGTAGCAAGCATCACCTTGAACCCCAAAGCAGAGTAAGAACCAACCAAAAAAGAGAACTACAGGCCAATCTCACTAATGAACATAGATGTAAAAATCCTTAATAAAATACTGTCAAATAGAATGTGGCAGATCATACCCTCTGACCAAGAGGGGTTCATCCCAGGGATACAGGGAAGTTTCAACATACACAGGTCAATCAATGTAATACACTACATCATTAGAGCCAAGGACAAAAACCATATGATTATCTCCATAGATGTTAAAAAAGCATTTGACAAAATCTAACAAGCATTTATGATAAAAACCCTACAAAAACTTTTAATAGATGGTCTCTACATCAAATTGATAAAAGCCATCTGTGAAAAAACAACAGCCAGTATCATACTAAATGGTCAAAAGTTGAAATCCTTCACACTAAAATTGGGAACAAGACAAGGATGTCCACTATCACCACTCTTGTTGAATACAGATTTGGAAACATTAGCCACACCAATTAGACAAAAGGAAGGAATAAAAGGAATACAGGTAGGAAATGAAGAAGTCAAATTATCATTATTTTCAGAAGACATGATACTCTGTATAGAAGACCCAAAGAACTCCACCAGAAGTCTTCTAGACTTAATAACCAAATTCAGTAAAGTAGCTGGATACAATTCAACACACAAAAATCAATAGCTTTCCTCTACACGTACAACAGACTCACTGAGAGAGAAATAGGGCAAATAATTCCTTTCACAATACCATCCAAAAAACTGAAATACATAGGAATCATCCTAATGAAAGAAATCAAAGACCTCTACTCTGAAAATAATACCACTCTGAAAAGAGAGATTGAAGATGATATCAGAAAATGGACAGACATCTCCCACTCCAGGGTAGAAAAGATCAATGTAGTGAAAATGGCCATACTTCCAAAACTGCTATGTAGATTCAATGCAATTCCAATTGAGATCCCAGCAGCATACTTCATGGACCTTGAGAAAATAATACAAAAATTCATTTGGAACAAGAAGAGGCCCAGAATAGCAAAATCAATTCTAGGTTACAGACATGGCAGGGTGTATCAAAATCCCCAACTTGAAAGTATAGTGCAAAGGAACTGTGATAAAAACAGCATGGTATTGGCAAAGAAACAGACCTGAGGACCATTGGAATATTTGAGCACATGCAGAAACAACTCCAGACAAACATAGCCATCTCCTCTTTGATAAAGGAGCCAAACATTCTCACTGGAGGAAAGATAGCCTCTTTAATAAATGGTGCAGGAAAAATTGGGTTTCAACTGGCCAAAGATTAAAACTAGACCCATGTCTCTCAGCATGCACTAAACTAAAATCGAAATGGATTAAAAATCTAAATATTAAAATAGAAAGGGTGAACTGGCTGGAACAGAGGTAAGATAGAGCTCTTGAAGACATTGGTGTAGGAAAAGATTTTATAAAAAAACCCTCAGTTGCCTGTGAACTAGGACAAACAATCAACAAGTGGAATCTCTTTTTATTAACAAGCTTCTGCACAGCAAGAGAAATAACCAACTGTGTGAAGAGACAACCCACAATGTGGGAAAAATCTTCACCTGCTTTTCTTCAGACAAAGGCCTACTATCTTGAATCTATAAAGAAATTAAGAAGATCAGACCTCCCAAATTTAAAGACCCAATCCATAAATGGACATCTGAAATTAACAGACATTTCTCAGAAAAAGAAGTAGAAATAGCAAATAAACACATGAAAAAATGTTCAACATCACTGGTCATTCAAGAGATGCAAATGAAAACAACACTGAGATTCCACCTCACTCCAGAAAGAATGGCTGCTATCATGAAATCAGCCAAAAACAAATGCTGGCGGGTCTGTGCGGAAAGAGGAACACTTCTCTACTGCTGGTGGGAGTGTAGACTGGTGCAACCACTGTGGAAATCAGTATAGAGATACCTCGAAGAACTAGTTCTGGAAGTCCCTTTTGACCCAGCTATCTTCCCCAAAGAATTCAAAGAATCATACCACAGTGATATATGTGCATCCATGATCATATCAGCACAATTTGTAATAGCTAAAACTTTGAAACAGTCCAAATGCCCATCAACTGGAGACTTGATAAAGAAAATGTGGTAGTTTAATAAAATGGAATACTACTCAGCCATAAAAAATGAGAAATTAGAGGCATTTTTAGCTAAATGGATGCACATTGAGGAAATACTCTTAAGTGAAATAAATAGGACACATGTAAATACCAAATAGTTTCTCTAGTGTGAGAAACTGAAAATGTAAATGAGGATTAAAGGTATAATAGATAATGTGAAATAGGAAGAAAAGGGGCAAAGAGGAAGGGAAAGTGGGAGGGGTAGGGGAAAGGAAAGAATATAATGGAATTAATATGAGAAAATGGAAAAATGGAAACAAAATCTTTGTAAATAGGAAGGGATGGAGTGGTTGAAGGGAGGGCAGGGGATGGGGGAAAAATAAGAACCAAGAGAGATTATGTAAAGGTGCAAATTTCCAATGATGAATGTCATATTTTATACCTAAAGTGTACCAAGAAAATAAAGCTTAAAAACCCTCTTGAACAAATGAACATAACATATGTTTACAGAGTGTTCCACCGCAGAAAATCAGAATACACATTCTTTTCAGCTGCACAGGGGTCATTCTCCCAAATGGACCACAAATAGCTCATAGAACATGTTGAGGTAAGTACAATGGAATTGAAGTTATCCCCTGTATATTATCAGAACATAGTGCAATGAAATTGGAGATCAATAGCCAAAGAAACTGCAAAAATTTCATAAACACATGGAAATTGAACAACACACTTCTGAATAACCAATGGGTCACAGAGGAAATTAAAGAAGAAATCAGAAAGTTCCTACAATTAAATGTCAATGACAACAAAACATAATGGAATCTATGGGACACAATGAAAGCAGTCTCACGAGGGAGATTCATAGAAGTGAATACATATATTAGGAAAACAGAGTGAGCCCAATTAAACAAACTAATGCTGAACATCAATCTTCTAGAAAAAGAAGAGCAGCACAAACCAAAAGCTCATACAAGGGAGGAAATTATAAAGATCAGAGCAGAAATCAATGCAATAGAGACTAAGAGAATGATACAAAAAATCAATGAAGCCAAGAGTTGGTTCTTCAAAAGAATCAACAAAATTCACAAACCCTTAGCCAACCTTATCAGAAAAAGGAAAGAAAAGGCCCAAATCCATGCAATTAGGAATGAAAGGATGACATTACAACAGACCCAGCAGAAATCCAGAGGGTCTTCAATACCTATTTTGAGAAACAATATAGCAATTAGATGGAAAACACAGAAGAAAGATTCCTAGATACATTTGAATTATCAAAGTTGAACGAAGAAGACCTAAAAATTCTAAACAACCCAATGTCAATCAATGAAATTGAAAATGTAATTAAAAATTCACCAACTAAGAAAAGCCCAAGTCCTGATGGCTTCACTGCCCAATTCTACAAGAAATTTAGAGAGGAACTGCTGCCACTACTGTTTAAACACTTTAAAAAATTGAAAGGGAAGCAATACTTCAGAATTCACTCCTGGAAGTAAGCATCACTTTGATCCCCCAAACAGAGAATGACCCAACCGAAAAAGAGAAAGATAGGCCAATCTCACTAATGAATATAGATGCAAAAATCCTTAATAAGGTGCTGTCAAATAGAGTGCAGAAGATCATCAAGAAGATCATACACCCTGACCAAGTGGGATTTATCCCGGAGATGCAGGGATGGCTCAACATACGCAAATCAATCAATATAATACACTACATCAATAGAGCCAAGGACAGAAACCATATTATCATCTCAATAGTTGCAGAAAAAACATTTGACAAACTCCAACACACATTTATGAAGAAAACCCTACAAAAAATTGTAATAGATGGTCTCTACCTCAATCTGATAAAAGCCATCTATGAAAAACCAAGAGCCAGTGTCATACTAAATGGTGAAAAACTGAAATCCTTCACACTAAAATCAGGAACAAGACAAGGATGTCCACTATCTTCACTCTTGTTCAATATAGTTTTAGAAACATTAGCCACAGCCATTAGACAAGAGAAAGAAATAAAAGGAATAAAAATAGGAAGTGAAGAAGTCGAATTGTCATTTACAGATGACATGATACTTTATATAGAAGACCCCAAGAACTCCACCAAAAGTCTTCTAAACTTAATAACCAAATTCAGTAAAGTAGCTGGATACAAGGTCAACGCATAATTCAATAGCTTTCCTCTACACCAACAAGAGACTCACTGAGACAGAAATATGGCACACAATTCCTTTCACAATAGCATCCAAAAAACTGAAATACCTAGGAATAAACCTAACAAAAGAAATCAAAGGCCTCTTCTCTGAAAACCATAGCACTCTGAAAAGAGAGATTGAAGATGATATCAGAGAATGGAAATACATCCCTTGCTCCTGGGTAAGAAGAATCAACATAGTGAAAATGATCATAATTCCAAAACTTCTATATAGATTCAGTGCAATCGAAATTGAAATACCAGCAGCATATTTCATGGACCTTGAGAAAATATTCCAAAAATTCAATTGGAATAAGAAAAGACCCAAAATAGCAAAAGCAATTCTAGGTAACAGAGACATGGAAGGGGGTATCACAACCCCCAACTTGAATGTACACTACAAAGCTACTGTGATAAAAATTGCATGGTACTGGAAAAGAAGCAGACTTGAGGACCAGTGGAACAGATTAGAAGATATAGAACCAACTCAAGACATACTCAGCCACCTCATCTCTGACAAAGGCACCAAACATGCTTGCTGGAGGAAAGATAGCCTCCTTAATAAATGGTGCTGCAAAAATTGGGTTTCAACTTGACAAAGACTAGAACTAGACCTACTTCTCTCACCATGTACTAAACTAAAATCTAAATGGATTAAGGATCTAAATATTAAAACAGAAACATTAAACGGGTTGGAAGAGAGTTTAGGAAGAACTCTTGAAGACATTGGTGTAGGAAAAGATTTTATGAACAAAACCTGAGTTGCCCATGAACTAGTACAAACACATACACAATCAACAAGTAGGATCTCTTTTTACTAAAAAGCTTCTGCACAGCAAGAGAAACCCCCAGCAGTGTGAAGAGACAACCCACATTGTGGGGAAAAGTTTTCACCAGCTGTCCCTGACAGAGATCTACTATCTTGAATCTATAAAGAACTTAAAAAATTAGACCTCCCAAATTTAAAGACCCAATCCAAAAATTGTCATCTGAAATGAACAGACATTTCTCACACAAAGAAGAAGAAATAGCAAATGAAAATCTGAAAAAAAGGTTCAACATCACTGGTCATTTGAGAGATTCAAATGAAAGCAATGCTGAAAAAAAGAAAAAAAAAGAGAAAAGAAAACAATGCTGAGATTCCACCTCACCCCAGAAAGAATGGCTTCTATCAAGAAATCAACCAGTAACAAATGCTGGCGGGGCTGTAGGGAAGGAGGAACACTGCTCCACTGCTGGTGGGAGCACAGACTGGTGCAACCACTGTAGAAATCAGTATGGAGATACCTCAAAAAACTAGGACTGGAAGTCCCATTTTCCCCAGCTATTCCCCTGCTGGGTATCTTCCCAAAAGAATTAAAAGAATCTTACCACCATGATATATGTGCATCCATGTCCATAGCAGTACAGTTTGTAATAGCTAAAACTTGGAAACAGCCCAAATGTCTATAACTGGAGACTGAATAAAGAAAATGTGGTTTTTTTAATAAAGTGGAGTACTACTCAGCCATAAAAAATGAGAAATTTGAGGTATTTGTTAGTAAGTGGATGAACATTGAGGTGATACTCTTAAGTGAAATAAATAGGACACACATGTGTAAATACCTAATAGTTTCTCTAGTGTGAGAAGCTGAAAATGTAAATAAGGACTAAAACATATACTAGATAATGTGAAATAGGAAGCAAAGAGGCAAAGGGGAAGGGGAAGTGGGACGTGTAGGGGAAAGGAAAGAAGGAAATGCAATTAATATGAGAAAATGAAAAAATGGAAACAAAGTAAATAGGGATGGAAGGGTTGAAGGGAGAGGAGAGGAAGGGGGGAAAAATAAGAAGCAAGAGAGATTATGTAAAGGTACAAATTTCCAATGATGAATGTCAGTATATTGTATACCTAACATGTACTAATAAAATAAAATCTAAAAAAGAAAAAAAATGAAATAGAAAAAACAATGATACCATCACTTTATTTTATTGGCTTTTTTAGTAATGGGCATCAACCTTGATGTTTTAATGTAAAAAGTAATTAAAATAGTATCAAGACCATGCCCCATTCTATAGTAACAGATTAAAAACCTGCTCTTTACTCACATCCACATTTAACCTCCTTTTAATACCAAAGTGAGTCTTTTGTATATTTGTAATTTTTTTCCAAATATTTCACAAAACAGTTTTGCTGGAAACTGTTTGGCTATGATGGATGCCAATGTGTACACCAATTCCTGGAGGTAATGTTTCCTTGTTATTGCCAGTGCTGAGGTTAGCTTTCCACTTAAGTCCATTGGACATGAGGATTACAAAGAGTAGCTTACCTGGACTAATCAATAAAGCAGAATGAGGAGACCAACTTTCAAGTTGTTAAGAAATCCCAAAAGTCAAAAGGTACAGGAAAATGTGTGTTTATTTGAAAGTCATTTTGTTAATATAATTTGGGGACCTAAATGTGAGATGGATGTAGACCTAAATATAGAGGTGAGGATGAAGGAAGTTACTTGTTTTTTCCTATTTCCTGTCTCTCTTTTTTTATTAAGATATGTTTGCAGTACAAAATAATGACATTTGTCATGGGGAGTTTTTACATTTGCATAGCATACCTTCATTCTTTTTGTCCCCTTCCCCATCTATCTCTATCTGCTCCCCCCCAATTCTTCTTCCCCTTTCCATTTGCAAAAGCTCTATTTCCATTTTTTCTTCAACCTTCTTTTTAGTGACATTATAGTTATTTTATAGGTATTGTAGATTCATGAGAATTAAAAGCAAATTGGTTTCAATTCATAGGTCTGTAATTATTAGCTCTGGGGTAGTACTGATCTGATTTTCATTTTCCACATAACAAAAATAGCACAGATTTGTGGGTACTGCAAGTCAGATGATGTATGTGAAATCAACTAATGTCAGATACACTGAGCTCACTACCTCTCTTAACATTTTCCTAAATTAGTATCTTCTGTGAAGATGTGTTGGAATGTGTATCTCTAAGTTGTTCACCAGAAGTTTTATATTTTCTACATACTCCACTTCACTCTCTCATATACCTGAGTGGATTGATATTTAATATTTAAATGGATTTCTAATTACTCTCTGTAGAGTATGATCATTTTTTATGGAATATATGTACACCCTTGGTGATAAACAAACAATAATATCATTTAATTTGCATAGTGTATGCCAAATTATATTCTTAGTCTCATTTATCCATACTGAAAAAAAAATGCCCTTGAGTTCATCCAATAAATGAAGCCCAAATTTGAAGAAACACACATTTTTCTGAGTTCAGATGCAAATACACAATAACACAGAACTAAAAATAATCTTACAGTTGTTTTAGAAGAAGTGTGTGTCAAAAGAATACTATCATCCCGCCAAAAAGCTTTTACTTCCTTTGGCTCATCAGACTGTTCCTTCAAATTTTGCTTTCACTTACCAGTCACAATCACCTATACTTGTATTACTTCTATCTCAGTACAGACCACACGAATGTGTCTGGACAAGGAAGGATATGTCCACTACTAATGCTTTTAAGTGTTAGCATTTTGTGTAATCTGTTTTTTGAATTCCCATTGCCTCAATCATGTCTTCTCAGTCTGTATCTGGTATGAAAATCAAGCTAATGCTTTTCTCATTAAGCATAGCATTGGTATACCACAAGCATTCTCTCTATGTACAAAGTACACAAAACAGACTGGTGTAATGAACATAAAATGAAAATCTACTGATCACCACATTCCATTTCATTTCCCAGGTGTAGTTTATATAGTTATATAGTTTATTCTTGTAGTTTATAGTGATTGGAGCCACTCCTGCCTGATGTAATGTATCTCTCAATGACAAAGACTTAAGCATAAAATGTATTAACTACTCTGTAGACAACTTTCATTTTTTTAAAATCACCACATCCAATGACAGTGGTTAATTTTATGCCAGAATTCTTCAAACAACATTACATCAAAGGAGAACAGAAATATCTCTGTTTGTATAAGCGCCTGTGGCTCCATGTATCTCTGCCTCACCTCTCTTCTTCTTTGTCTCTTTTCTATTTTTCTCTCTGTATCTTATCTCTGTCTCTCTCTTTCTTTCGCTGTCCCCTCATTTCTGAAGATAGAAGGAATTGTTCTGATAAACAAAGTTTTGAAGAATCATGTTAGAGAAACACAGGAAAAATCCAATATCAATGGCTCAGCAATTAGTGTCAAAGTACACAAGAAAAAAGGAACCAGAAAGATAAAACTGTAGAGGACAAAGTAAAATTAATGACCACAATGTAGAAAAATGATCAGAATCTAACCTCTCTTTAAAATAATTGACTAATGATTTTTTATTTAACAATGTATTCATAAATTAAAATTTTAAATGTGGAGTGTTGACTTGTCCTCTTTTTTTAGTCTGTTGATGTAGAACAGACATGAAGGGAAAATAAGGGCAGGAGTTACCTGAGCAACATAGCTAGTTGACAGTAATAAAAGTTACCCTGTTTCCTACTGAACTTAGTTTCATATAAGTAGTAGCATTTTCCTTCTTTCTTTATCCCTTTCTCTTTCTTTATATCTCCCTTCCTTCCTTTCTTTCTTTTTTTCTTTTTTGTCAGTAGAGTAGACTATAGAAAGTAGTCAAGGCAAATATCTAGAATAGGCCAATAGATATTACCTGCAATTTTTCATCTTCCATGAACTAAAATATCCTGTAGGGTAGGATGATAATTTATTTTTTATATTAGCCTTTTCATTAAAGGATTGGATTTTTAAGCCCCCTTTGGGTTCTTTTACTGATAAGATTTACCAAAAAAAGGTAAAAAGTAAATTGTCTATTATTTTGATGAGACTCTGATAAGTCATCATTTCTCCATATTTTGACTCTCCATTCTCTAGCACATTTTATTGTATCCATAAATTATTTATTTATCAACCACTAAAATATTGGAATTACCTGTTGGTTGGTATAATGGAATTTTAATTATTTGTTATTATCTGGTTGACCTATTTTTGCTCTTGATTACTTTGATGGTTTCTATAACTCCATATAATTATAAGCTCAATTGATGGAAAAAATTACTGGACATCTTAAATTTTTGTTAAGTATTCTTCTTTATTGTGATAATATACATTGTGTCAAATTGTGTTAACACTCATAATAATGAGCCAACAAACTGTAGAACTAAGAAACAAAAGAAACATAATCACTCATCCAATGTATATAACATAATATTGTTCTAAATTGATGAAAGATTATATAAGATTTCCATGTCATAAATATATTTTGAATTAATATATAGCTTCAACAATTTTCCAGTGACTGAGAAGTTTATTAACTGCCTTGTCACATTATGAAGTGTAAAGCAAAGCTATTCACCAATTGAAGGATGTTACTTCAAAGTGTGACATGCATGCATCATTTTCTTATAGTGAGTCTTGGAACATAGCCTGTAATTAAAGGCATATGCAAATCTATTTTTAAAATCATAAATTGCTGTTACAGTAATATACAATTTTTTACACCATTTAGCAGGGATCTGACCAGGATAAATGTAGGTAATTTTCTGGGAACTAATATATTGTTCTTTAAGCACATTACAAACATTTTTGCACTAAATGAAGTAATACTGAGAGTTTCACCTAGTAGTATATGTGTAATTTACATGAGATATATTAATCACATGACATAATTTAATAAGTATTTTATTTTTAAGTCATCTGTATGCCAAACATTTCCCTAGGTAGTAGCCATGATATAATGATGGATAAAATGTTGCCTTGGCCTCCAAGGAAGGGACTTAGAGTATTGCAGGAGATAAACACACATAAATGACTACAATATAACAGGTTGTGATAAATAGTGCAATAGACTCTAGTATAAAAAAGGATTTTTCTGCTAAAACACAGAGCCAGCAAGGAAGGAGAATTTATTTCATCCTGACATGAAACCCAAATTGTGCCCAAGAACAAAAGAAACTGCAGAGTCTAACTCTAGAAATGCAACTCAGGGAATATATAAGGAAGAAGTAATAGTGAGCATTCTGCTGAATATAAGTAACAAAGTAAGTGGAGCTGGATCAAATATTAAAAAGACTGTGTTACAATACACTGAAGCATCTCTCTGAATTCAGCAACAGGAATCTTGCTTGGTCTCAAAATAAATGTAGAGTCAGGGATTCTCTTGTCAACAGGTCTTCTCAGACACTATGGTCTCTAAATTTTTAAAAATGCTCATCAATTTTATTTTCTTTAAAAAAACAAACTTTCCTCGTGTTTCATGGACCAAAATTGTATACTAATGCTTTCTTATGTTTATATCTTAGGATTAGCTATTGTGAAAAACACTGTTTGTTTTTCCTGGGGTTTTTTCTAACATTTTTTAGGAAAGAACTACTCAACATAATAGGACAATTCTGTGAAATGGAATTGGGGTTCATATTTTGCTTCAACAATAATAATACAGGAACAGCTACAATCAAACAGATGGAAAAACGATTGCTACTTTCTAGAATGTGAACACATTTGGGAATCCTTCAAGTATACACTCCAAGATGTGTAAATCCAGCCAATCAATCTCAAAATGGATAGCACTTTGGTTTCTAATTAATTCATTACCCCAAAATATGTTATTATTGTTGGGATTCATACATCTGTGAATATCAATAACTAGCAGTTTTACTAGCCTATGAAAATAAGGCTAATCTGCAGGCTCAGGCTCAGGAAGGATTCAAGGATGACTGTTGTGTTTTTGGTTTGCTCAACTCAGGAGAGAGTAGCACTAATTTCAGAGTAAGGAGCACTGGTAATAAATGTGAGTGGGAAGAGTCACTTCTCCCATTGGGGTCTAGCTAAATTTTTAACAAGTAAATAAAGATCAAAAAGGCAATTAATAGACTTTTGGGGACTAGAAGGCAAGTAGAATACTTGGCCTTTGAGGGGAGCCAGAAGAAACTTTCCATTTAATAAGAGAGAAGACTAAGGTTATAAGTACAAACACTGACTGGCTTTGAGATTTAGAGGTAAGAATTTGAGTTTCTCCCCAAACACTTTTATTTTTCAAAGCAGTGTAACCTGAGACCTTTAGGTAAGAAGAAAGTAGTATAGTGGTTGGATATTGTGGGATAAATAAAAAAATTAAAAATGGTCTCAAGAGTAAAACATGATTATACTAGAGAAACATATTAGATTTTTAAGTAGTATCAAGTTCCTATTTGAGCTCTATGGTCATGATTCTTAAGTGAAAAGAATAAGCAAGAAAATCAAATTTTGCCCTTGCTTTAATTCTGGTCTATCAGAGACTATTTTATTATTATTAGGTATTTTATGCAACCATAGGAAAGAGTGAGAAAAAATAGCCCCAGATAAGAATCTACACAAGGATGATGAGTTAACTTATTGATTAAATGTGCAAATTCCTATACTAAATGTTTCATACTAAAGTGGAAAGATTGAAATTTCTGATGACATATGATGTTTACTATTTTATGGTCAACACAAACCTCATGCCTAAAGGTTATATTTTGAGGATATTAAAAATGAATTTGTATTTAAAATTCTGCTTTGGAAATCTGAATTATAAACTTTAATTCTTTGATTTAAATATGGAAATACAAGTTACAGCTCCATTAGATCAGAAGCCTTAAAAAGCATATAATCCTGTTGGCATAATTATTTTTGTGCTATTTTAAAATTGTTCTTCTCAGTAAATTAAGGACGAGAAGATTAGAAAACATTTATATTTCAGTAATGCTAGAAATAAAGTGATTTTTTGGGTAAGTTTTATTCCTTTTTAAAAATATGAGATATGTTCTCTTTATTGTACTGTACTACAGAAACTGGATTACAGTGGGAATAAAGTTTCTTAGACATTTCTTTTTCACTATCAATCTAAATTAGAAATGGATGGAAGGATTTGAGTGAGATTTAGAAGGCAAAAATGAAGCAGTGGCTATTTTTCTCTGAAAGTTACCATGTTCAGATTTGGTGGCAGTTACAAAGGTAAATCCGAGTCATTTTCTCTTCTGCCTTTAGCCTGCACTTCTAACTGATGGCCCTGGTGATCAATAGTGACTTTAAGTGATCAAGTATTTGACTGTGAAGTTACAGAAGTATAAACTTCATGGCAGTCATTACCCTGACCTTTCTCTTCAGGATCTTTTTTGAAAAAATGTGCATATGTAATTTTCTTATTGTTTCTAAAACAAATCTACATTTTTACCTGTTAGTACTTCAAGCAAACTTTAGCGGCTGTGGCTAAAGTCTTCTGACATCTGCCTTCCAACTCACTTTCTCAGCATCCTCATTTTGTGTAAATTTCTTTACTAAATTTCTTAATTCCAAAGCACTCATCAATGGCTCTGATTTTCTCAGACCAACATATTGTTTCTGGTTAAAGTTTTTGTCAAATTTCAAGTTATAATTTTTGTTATGAACTAGTGATGATTTGGAATATTAATGTAAGCCTCAAATTGTTTATGTAAAGAAAATAATTTTTGGAGTTGGGGGAAAATGGCCCACACCATAAAACCAAGATTTGGTATTTTGAGGGTTCTGAAATTAGAGTAACACATCTCCACCAGTGGCACCTGCAGTAGACTTATTTCTGTATTTTCCATTACATAGGGCTTTAACAGTGGCTGTACATACCTGAGAATCAGATTAATAAAGAACAGTAAGATAGTTGATATTATCATTGAAACAATGAAGAATAAACAAAAGTTAAAAACCAATGCCTTTTGCATCTTGTCTTTGAATAGGTTAGTAAAGTCCATTTTTAAGAGGGGCTTTAGTCTTGCAAGCCAAAAACAAACAATGGGAAAGAGTTAAGAATGCAAGAAATCCAAGAGACTCTAGATGGAAGTATACATGAGAGCTTTTAGAGATAAATCAGGTTTTAAATGATGGATGAAATAGGTTCTATCACGGACCAAAATATGCTGGCTTTTAGGGAATAAATTTCCTTTCCCACTTAGTTGAGAAAAGTAGCTCAACCTTAACAAGCAAAATATAGAAATTTCAGGAAGTTAATGGCAGTTAACTGGGCTTAGCCAAAATATGCAGTTATTGAGAGATGCTCTCTAAAATCTTCCAATGTAAATTCAATACCGTGCCTTCTTTCAGTACATTTTGATGCTATTACAGAATGCAGAAGATATGGTAATTTATAAAGAAAAGAAATGCATTTCTCGTATGTCCAGAGACTAAGAAGTCCAAGGGCAAGGATCATGCATTTGGCAAGGCACTTGCTGCTCCTCCCTGTGGGAGGCAGAAGGGCAAGAGGGTATATACACAAGAGGGAGCAAACCTCACTTTCAAAATCATGCTACATGTATGCTAACAATCTCACTCCCACCATGGCATTAATCCATAAATGAAGTCAGAGCTTTCAAACTGAGTCATTTCTTCAAGGTCATGTCTCTCAACATTGTTTCCTGAGGGATTACAAAATTTACTAAACTCATGAACTTCATGGTGGACATTCGAATCAGCCCTGGGCAACTGAGTGAACTATAATTGAAAACTACTGTAGCTACACTAGAAGATTATTTTAAATTTGTACATATTTAATGGATCCAAATGAAAATACTTTTTTTTTTTGGTACTGGGGATCAAACTCGGGTCCTTGCGCTTGTGGGGCAGGTAGCAGAACCACTGAGCTAAATCCCCAAATTAGTAGAATTATTCAGAATGGTAAAACAACGTTCAAAACAGATAAATCTCAATGAACAAGATAAAAATACTAAAAGTAACTGCAGAACAGAGATACAAATAAAAGAGAAAAGGCATAGCTATAATAGAATCTAAAGTTGGGTTATACAATAGGTGGTTACAAAATTCTGTAATGGGGGTGTTCTTACATTGAGATGTGAAAATGAATATGGTTTGTTGGGACCTTGTTTACTTTTCATAAATTTATAACTTATTGTTGAGGGAGTACACATATTCTATAAATTTAAGAAATGTGCTGGACAAATATCTGCCTTTGAAAGCAAAAAAAAAGAGGCATAAATAGAATCATTCTCTCATGTCATCTGCAAACAGCAGTTGAATTCCTCCCTTCCCTTTTATGCCTTTTCTTTCTTTCTCTCACCTACTTACTCTCAATAAAATGTTCAGTACTTTGCTGAACAGGAGTAGTGAAAGGTGTCATCCTTATTTTCTATCTTGGCTTTTCATTACGTATAATTTGTCTTTATTTTCTGAGATGGTCATATGGTTTTTGTCCTACATTCTGTTGATATGACACATTTTATTAATTTGCATATGTTGAAAAATTCCAAATGATAAAAGGAACTTGATTACATGTATTATATGCCAGTGGGTTCCATTAGCTAATACTTTGTTGAAATATTTTGCATCTGTATTTATTAGGGATATTGGCCTATTTATTTCTTTATTTGTGATGTAATTGTCTAGCTTTTACATGCAATGGGGCTTGTAGAACATGTTTGGAAGTGTTGCATCTCTTTCACTATTTGGTATGGATGAAGTGTAACAAACAGTGTAGAAATGAGACCACTCAAGCAGATTAGTGAAAGAAAAGAGGTATAGATTTTATTCACCTGGGCAGAGGTGGACTGACTTCAGCACCAAACAAAGAAAATGCAGGAAACTTTGTAGGGCATTAGATGAGAGGTCTGGCATGTCTATCATGTATGGCTCACAGCAAATATTTGTGGAATGGGTCCACCAAGGAGCAGAGCCACCCCCAGAACCAAGGAGGTGAGCTGCATGGGCACTGCAGCATACACAACTCCCCCCACCCACAACTCCCGTTGAAATGAGAAGACCCATAAACAAGTCTCAAAACCAGACTTCCAGATCAATTAAAACAACCCCAAAGAGAAACAAGATGGAACAATCTGATTTTCAATGAACAGGACTCCCTGAACTGGCAACAAAAGAGGATCTGGAAAAAATGAAATCAGAAATAATTTCTCAGATGACAGCACAGATTGTGCCCATAGTGCAAGACATGATTAATAAATCTAGAGAGGACATGGATAGAAAAATAGAGGAGCTGAGCAACATGATGGAATCTCAACATAGGAAACAAATGGAATCCATAAAATAGATGCAAACAGATTTCCAGGAGATTAAAAACTCTATTGAAAGTTCACAATGCAGAATGAGCCAATGTGAGGACAGAATTTCAGCTATAGAAGATAATATTGCAATTAGTGACCAGGAAAAGGAAAATTGCTGTAAAATAGTAAGAGACCATGAGAAATCAATGCAGCAGCTGCTATATGATCCAAAGAAGAATAACATAAGACTGATCAGAGCCAATGAAGAAACCGGAGAGAGCACAGTCGACATAAAAAAACTGTTCACAGAAGTGATGGCAGAAAACTTCCCAAGCAGGGGGAAACAACATGGCATACAGATAGCTGAGGCATATAGGACCCCAACTATCCTCGATAAAAAAAAAACCATCTACACATAGGCATATAACAGTTAAGATTCCAGAAATGCAGCAGAAGAACAAAATTCTACAAGCAATAAGAGAAAAGAAACAAGTCACATACCAAGGAAAGCCCATGAGAATCACAGCAGACTTCTCAATGCAAACCCTCAAGGCAAGAAGAGCTTGGAGTATTCCAAACCCAAAAGGAAAACAGCCTCAAACCCAGATTGATGTACCCTGCAAAACTATCTTTCAGAATTGATAGAGAAATAAGATACTTTCATGAAAAGAGCACCTTAGGAACTTCATGAATACCACACTAACACTCCAAAAAATGTTAGACAATATCCTAGGAAAAGACAAAGAGGATCACAACCCCAGGAAGCACAACAGAATGAATCCACTGGCAAACAAGAAATTAAATGTAGCAGTTCCCACCACAGAGGAGGCCTCTGGGTAGGCATGCCATAGCTCCCAGCCCAGAGGAGACTTCCAGGTCAGTGTTCCATGGCTCCCAGGCAGGTGGAGGCTTCTGGGTAGGCATGCCACATATCCCAGCACAGAGGAGGCCTCCAGGTTGGTGTGTCATTGCTACCACCCCAGAGGATACTTCCAGGTTAGCATGCTATGGCTCCCAGGCAGGAGAAGGCTGGGTAGGCAAGCCATGGCTCCCAGCCCAGAGGAGACTTCCAGGTCAGTGTGCCATGGCTTCCAGGCAGGAGGAGGCTTCCAGGTAGACATGCCATGGATCCCAGCATAGGGGATGCTTCCAGGTAGACATCCAAGGGCTCCAAGTGCAGAGGAGGTGAGCCACTCAGGTGCCAGGAACAATCCCCCCCCCCACATAAAAATGAGAAGACAGGTAAACGAGCCACAGAACCAGACTTCCAGATCACCTACAGGAACCCCAAAGGGAAACGAGATGGAACACAGATACGCAACCACCTGGACTCCCTGAACTAGCAATAAAAGAGGATCTGGAAAAAAGGAAATCAGAAATAACTTCTTGGATAATAGCACAGATTGTGCCCATAGTGCAAGACATGATTAATAAATCTAGAGAGGACACAGAATAAAAATATAGAGGAGCTGAGGAACATAATGGAATGCCAACATCGGAAACAAATTGAATCCATAAAACAAAAGCAAACAGATTTCCCAGGAGATTAAAGTCTCAATTGAAAGTATATGCATCAGAATGAGCCATTGTGAAGACAGAATTTCAGGAGCAGATAAGATTGCAATTAGTGAAGAGGAAAAAAAAATTCTTTAAAATGTTAAGGGACACGAGAAATCAATCCAGCAGCTGCTAGATGATGCAAAGAAGAATAACATAAGACTGATTGGAGTCAATGAAGAAACAGGAGAGAGTGCAGATGACATTAAAAAAACAGTTCACAGAAGTAATTGCAGAAAACATCCCAAGCAGGGGAAAATAATGTGACATACATATAAGTGAGGTATATAGGACTCCAACTAGCCTTGATCAAAAAAAAAAACTATACATAGGCATATAATTGTTAAGGTTGCAGAAACCCAACAGAAGAAAAAAATTCAACAAGGAGTTAGAGAAAGGAAACAAATCAAATACAAAGGAAAGCCCATCAGAATCACAGCAGACTCAATGGAAACCATCAAGGCAAGAAGAGCTTGGAGTGATGTGTTTCAAGCCCTAATGGAAAACAGTATCCAACCCAGATTGATGTATCCTGCAAAACTATCTTTCAAACTTGATGGTGAAATGAGATACTTTCATGGCAAAGAGCACCTTAGGAACTTCATGAATACCAAACCAGCACTCCAAAATATTTTAGACAAATTCATGGGAAAAGACAACGAGGATCATAACCCCAGGAAGCCCAGCAGAATGAATCCACCAGGCACGGCAAGAAATTAAAATTAAAGGGGGAGGATCAAGCAAAAAGAAAATGGCATGACAGTGATAAATCAATATGTAACAGTTATAACCATCAATGTTAACAGTCTCAATTCACCAATCAAAAGAAATAGACTGGCAGAATGGGTCAAGAAGCAAAATCCAACAATATGCTGCATACAAGAAACATACTTAATTCAAAAAGAAACTCATAGACTGAAAATGAATGGGTGGAAAACAATACTCCATGCAATGGGAACCCCCAAAAAAGCAGGAGTAGCTAGCCTCTTTACAGACCAAGTGGATTTCAAACCCACAGTGATTAAGAGAGACAAAGGAGGACACTACATCCTTGTAAAGGGAAGAAACCAAGAGGAAGAGATGACAATCATAAATATCAATGCACCAAAAAGTAGTGCACCTAACTATATAAAACAAATACGAATAGACATGAAAAACCATATGAGCACTAATACAATAGCAGTGGGAGACCTCAATACCCCATTATCACAAAGAGATAGATCAACTAGACAAAAAACAAGAAATGAAATATGAGAACTCAATCAAACTCTTGAACATATGAACTTAACAGATGTTTACAAAGTGTTTCAACCCACAGAATCAAAACACACATTCTTTTCAGCTGCACATGGGTCATTCTCCAAAATAGACCACCTACTCACTCATAGAACATATTTAGGTAAGTCCAAAGGAATTAAAGTTATCCCCTTTATATTACAAGACCATAGTGTGATGAAATTGGAGAAGATCAGCAGAAGAAAATGCAAAAACTTCATAAACCCATGGAAATTGAATAACACACTTCCGAATAACAAATGGTTCAGAAAGGAAATCAAAGAAGAAATCAGATAGTTCCTTCAAATAAATGACGATGACAATACAACATATCGGAATTTATGGGACACAATGAAAGCAGTCTTACAAGGGAAATTAATAGCAGTGAATAATCATATTAGGAAAATAGTGCAAGCCCAGTTAAAAAACCCGATGCTGAACCTCAAGCTTCAAGAAAGAAAAGAGCAAGACAAACCCAAAGAACATAAAAGGGATGAAATTATAAAGATCAGGGCCGAAATAAATGCAATGGAGACAAACAAAACAATATAAAAAATCAATCAAGGCAAGAGTTGATTCTTCAAAAGAATAAACAAAATTGACAAAACCTTAGCCAGTCTTATCAGAAAAAGTAAAGAAATGGCCCAAATCCATGCAATTAGGAATGAAAATGATGAAATCACAACAGACCCAGCAGAAATCCAGAGGATCATCAATACCTACTTAGAGAAACAATATGCCAATAAGATGGAAAACACAGAAGAAATGGACAGCTTTCTAGATACAGATGAATTACCTAAGTTGAATGAAGAAGATTTAAAAATTCTAAACAACCCAATATCAATCAATGAAATTGAAAATGTAATTAAAAACTTACCAACTAAGAAAAGCCCGGGTCCTGATGGCTTCACTGCTGAATTCTACAAGACATTTAGAGAGGAACTACTGCCACTACTGTTTAAACTTGTCAGTGAAATTGAAAGAAAAGCAGTATTCCTGAATACAGTCCTGGAAGCAAACATCACCTTGATCCCCAAAGCAGAGAAAGACCCAACCAAAAACAGAATGATAGGCCAACCTCACTAATGAACATAGATGCAAAAATCCTTAATAAAATACTGGCAAATAGAATGCAGAAGATCATCAAAAAAATCGTACACTAAGTGGAATTTATCCCAGGGATGCAGGGATGGTTCAACATACTCAATTCAATCAATGAAATACACTACATCAATAGATCCAGGGACAAAAACCATATGATCATCTCAATAGATACAGAAAGAGCATTTGACAAAATCCAACATGAACTTATGAGGAAAATCCTACAAAAAATTGGAATACATGGTCTCTACCTCAATCTGATAAAAGCCATTTATGAAAAATAAATAGTCAATATCATACTAAATGATCAAAAACTGAAGATAGCTACACTTCTTGGGAAACATCTTCCAACCTCTGTGGTAACCAGCAGGCTGAATTTCAACTCCTTCTTTTATTACTTCAGCCGGCTGCAGACAGGCAGGTCTGCGCACACCCTACAGAGGTCCTGAGTCACACAGAACATGCTGAATCAGCCCACTGAAAACAGGCAGGTCTCTGCATGCCCTACTGAGGTCCTGAGTTGTGTGGAAGATGCCAAATAACCCCCCTGTAGACAGACAGCCACCTGGTTCCACACTACAAAGACACAGAAGACACCAGACCACCAGACCATGGTACTGAGTCCCGCTGCTCCTGGTCCAGAGCTAGGGGCTTCTAAGCCTCCATCCAACTGCACCTAGACCAGAGGAAGAGGCTTCCCAGTCACAATCCCTCCTGCTGCTCCCAGCACAGAGGGAAGGGCTTTTGGGCCACCTTCTCTCCCGCTGCTCCTGGTCCAGAGGAAGGGGTTTCCTGGCCACCATCCCTCCTGCTGCTCCCAGCCCACAGGAAAGGGCTTTTGGGTCACCATCCCTACCGCTGCTCCTGGCCCCTGTCCCACCTCACCCAGCTCAGAGGAGGTAATCCGTGCAGGCGCTAACAGCCCCACACCCCAGTCGAAATGAGAAAACACGTAAATAAGTCTCAAAACCAGACTTCTAGATCACCTACAGCAACCCCAAAGGGAAATGAGAGGGAACACTCTGATACTCAACCACCTGGACCCACTGAACTGGCAACAAAAGGGGATCTGGAAAAAATGAAATCAGAAATAATTTCTCAGATAACAGGAGAAATTGTGCTCCTAGTGCAAGACATGATTAATGAATCTAGAGAGGAGCTCAGGAACATGATGGAATCCCAACATAGGAAACAAATGGAATCCATAAAACAGATGCAAATAGATTTCCAGGACATGAAAAACTCCACTGAAAGTCTTCACAGCAGAATGAGCCAATGTGAGGACAGAACTTCAGATATAGAAGATAAGATTGCAATTAGTGACCAGGAAAAGAAAAAATGCTTCCAACTTATAAGGGAACATGAGAAATCAATCCAGCAGCTGCTAGAAGATGCAAAGAAGAATAACATAAGACTGATTGGGCTCAATGAAGAAATAGGAGAGAGTGGAGATGACATAAAAAAAACTCTTCACAGAAATAATGGCAGAAAACTTCCCAAGCAGGGGAAAAGAACTTGACATACAGATAAGTGAGGCATATAACTCCAAATAGCCTTGATCAAAAACAATCTACACACAGGCATATAATTGTTAAGATTCCAGAAACTCAACAGAAGAACAAAGTTCTACAAGCAGTTAGAGAAAAGAAACAAATCACATACAAAGGAAAGCCCATCAGAATCACAGCAGACTTCTCCACACAAACCATCAAGGCAAGAAGAGCTTGGAGTGACATATTCCAAGCCCTAAAAGAAAGCAGCCTCCAGGGCCAGGGATTGAGCTCAGTGGTTTCGCCACCTGCTGTGCAAGTGCAAGGACCCGAGTCCGATCCCCGGTACCAAAAAAAAAAACAAAAAAAACCAGCCTGCAACCCAGATTGATGTACCCTGAAATACTATCTTTCAAAATTGATGGAGAAATAAGATACTTTCATGACAAAGAGCACCTTAGGAACTTTGTGAATACCAAACCAGCACTCCAAAGAATTTTACACAATATCCTAGGAACAGACATTGAGGATCACAACCCCAGGAAGCAAGTCAGAATGAACCCATCTGGCATGAGAAAATATTAAATGTAAAGGGGGAGAACCCTACAAAAAGAAAAGTCATGGCAATGACAAGTCAATACGTTTCAGTTATAACCATCAATGTTAATGGTCTCAATTCACTAATCAAAAGAAATAGCCTGGCAGAATGGGTCAAGAAGCAAAATCCAACAATATGCTGCATACAAGAAACACACTTCATTCAAAAGGAAACTCATAGACTGAAAATGAATGGGTGGAAAACAATACTACATGTGACAGGAACCCGAAAAAAAGCAGGAGTAGCTATCCTCTTTGCAGATCAAGTAGATTTCAAACCAACATTGATTAAGACAGATGAAGAAGGACACTACATCCTTGTAAAGGGAAGAATCCAAGAGGAAGAGATGACAATCATAAATATCTATGCACCAAACACTAGTGCACCCAACTATATAAAACAAATACTAACAGACATGAAAAGTCATTTATGCACTAATACAATTGTAGTAGGGGACCTCAATACCCCACTGTCACAAATAGATCAACTAGACTAAAAGTAAGTAATGAAATATTAGAACTCAATGGAACAAATTAATTTAACAGATGTTTACAGAGTCTTCCACCCCACAAAATCAGAATACACATTCTTCTCAGTTGCACATGGGTCATTCTCCAAAATAGACCACATACTCACACATAGAACAAGTTTAAGTAAGTGCAAAGGAATTGAAGTTATCCCCTGTATATTATCAGACCATAGTGTGATGAAATTGGAGATCCATAGCAAAAGAAACTCAAAAAATATCATAAACCTGTGGAAATTGAACAACACATTTCTGAATAACCAATGGGTCACAGAGGAAATTAAAGAAGAAATGAGGCAGTTCCATCAGTTAAATGACAATGACAATACAACATATTGGAATCTATGGGAGACAATGAAAGCAGTCTTATGAGGGAAATTCAAAGCAGTGAATACGCATATTAGGAAAACAGAATGAGGCCAATTAACCTGATGCTGAACCTCAAGCTTCAAGAAATAAAAGAGCAGGACAACCACAAAGCTCATACAAGGGAGGAAATTATAAAGATCAGAGGAGAAATCAATGCAATGGAGACTAAGAGAACGATACAAAAAAATCAATGAAGCCAAGTGTTTGTTCTTCAAAAGAATCAACAAAATTGACAAACCCTTAGCCAACCTTGTCAGAAAAAGGAAAGAAAAGGCCCAAATCCATGCAATCAGGAAAGAAAAGGGTGAAATTACAACAGACACAGGAGAAATCCAGAGGATCATCCATACCTACTTCCAGAACCTATACGCCAATAAAATGGACAACACAGAAGAAATGGACAGATTCCTAGATACATATGAATTACCAAAGTTGAATGAAGAAGACCTAAAAATTCTAAACAACCCAATATCAGCAAAAGAAATTGAAAATGTAATTAAAAACTTATCAACTAATAAAATCCTGGGCCCTGATGGCTTCACTGCTGAATTCTACAAGACATTTAGAGAGGAACTATGGCCACTACAGTTTAGACTCTTCAATGAAATTGAAAGTGAAGCAATACTCCCAAATTCATTCCTGGAAGCAAGCATCACCTTGATTCCCAAAGCAGAGAAAAACCCAACTGAAAAAGAGAACTATAGGCCAATCTCACTAATGAACATAGATGCAAAAATCCTTAATAAGATACTGGCAAACAGAATGCAGAAGATCATCAAGAAGATCATACACCCTGATCAAGTGGGATTAATCCCAGGGATGTAGGGATGGTTCAATATATGCAAATCAATCAATGTAATACACTATATCAATAGAGCCAAGGACAAAAATCATATGATTATCTCCATAGATGCAGAAAAAGCATTTACCAAAATCCAACATGCATTTATGATAACAACCCTACAAAAAATTGGAATAGATGGTCTCTACCTCAAACTGATAGAAGCCATCTATGAAAAACCAAACAGCCAATATCATACTAAATGGTCAAAAACTGAAATCCTTCACACTAAAATCAGGAACAAGACAAGGTTGTCCACTATCGCCATTCTTGTTCAATATAATTCTGGAAACATTAGCCACAGCAATTAGACAAGAGAAAGAAATAAAAGGAATAAAGATAGGAAATGAAGAAATCAAATTGTCATTATTTGCAGATGACATGATACTCTATATAGAAGACCCCAAGATCTCCACCAAAAGCCTTCTAGACTTAATAATCAAATTCAGTCAAGTAGCTTGTAACAAGGTCAACACACAAAAATCAATAGCTTTCCTCTACACAAATGACAGACTCACTGAGAGAGAAATAGGGCAAATAATTCCTTTCACAATAGCATCAAAAAAAAACCCCTGAAATATCTAGGAATCAACCTAATGAAAGAAATCAAAGAACTCTTCTCTGAAAACTGTGGCACTCTGAAAAGAGATTGAAGATGATATCAGAAAATGTACAGACATCCCCTGCTCCTGGGTAGGAAGGATTAATGTAGTGAAAATGGCCATACTTCCAAAACTACTATATAGTTTTAATACAATTCCAATTGAGATCCCAGGAGCATACTTTATGGACCTTGAGAAAACAATCCAAAAATTCATTTGGAACAAGATGAGACCCAGAATAGCAAAAGCAATTCTAGGTAACAGAGACATGGCAGGGGGTATCACAACCCCCAACCTGCAACTCTACTACAAAGCTACTGTGATAAAAACAGCATGGTACTGGCAAAGAAACAGAATTGAGGACCAGTGGAACAGATTAGAAGATGCAGAAACAATGCCAGACACACTCAGCCATCTCATCTTTGATAAAGGAGCCAAACACCCTCACTGGAGGAAAGATAGCCTCTTTAATAAATGGTGCTGGAAAAATTGGGCTTCAACTTGCCAAAGATTAAAACTAGACCTATATCTCTCATCATGCACTAAACTAAAATCAAAATGGATTAAAGATCTAAATATTAAAATAGAAACTCTGAACCGGTTGGAACAGAGGTTAGGTAAAACTCTTGAAGACATTGGTGTAGGAAAAGATTTTATGAATAAAACCTCAGTTGCCCATGAACTAGCACAAACAATCAACAAGTGAGATCTCTTCTTATTAAAAGGCTTCTGCACAGCAAGAGAAACCACCAGTAGTGTGAAGAGACAACCCACAATGTGGGAAAAAATCTTCACCTGCTCTTCCTCAGACAAAGGTCTACTATCTCGAATCTATAAGGAACTTAAAAAGTTCAGAACTCCCAAATTTAAAGACCAAATCTGAAAATGGACATCTGAAATGAACAGACATTTCTCAGACAAAGAAGTAGAAATAGCAAATAAATACATGAAAAAATGTTCAACATCACTAGTCATTCAAGAGATGCAAATGAAAACAATGCTGAGATTCCTCTTCACTCCAGAAAGAATGGCTGCTATCATGAAATCAACCAATTACAAATGCTGGCACAGCTGTGGAGAAAGAGAAACCCTGTTCCACTGCTCCTGGGAGTGTAGACTGCTGCAACCACTGTGGAAATCAGTATGGAGATACCTCAAAGAACTAGGACTGGACATCCCATTTGACCCCACCATTCCACTGCTGGGGTTCTTCTCCAAAGAATTAAAAGAATCACACCACAGTGATATATGTGCACCCATGTTCATAGAAGCACAGTTTGTAATAGCTAAAACTTGGAAACAGCCCAAATGCCCATCAACTGGAGACTGGATAAAGAAAATGTGGTTTATTTATAAAATGGAGTACTACTCAGCCATAAAAATGAGAAATTACAGACATTTATAGCTAAGTTGATGCACATTGAGTTGATACTCATAAGTGAAATAAATAGGACTCACATGTATAAATACCAAATAGTTTCTCTGGTGTGAGAAACTGAAAGTGTACATAGGGACTAAATGTATAATAGGTCATGTGAAATAGGAAGAAAAGGGGCAAAGGGGAAGGAAGTGGGAGGGTTAGGGTAAAGGATAGAAGAGAATGGGTTTAATATGAGAAAATAAAAAAATAGGCACAAAATCTTTGTAAATAGGGAGGAATTGAGGGCTTGAAGGGAGGAGTGGGCAAGGGTGAAAAAAAAGAACCAAGAGAGACTATGTAAAGGTGCAAATATCCAATGATGAATGTCATTATATTGTATACCTAAAATGTACCAATGATTAGAATGAATAATCGATAACGTGAAGTATGAAGAATAGGTCCTAAGTGTTAGGGTTATTGGGAGGGGCAGGGGAAAGTAAAGAAGGGAAAGGAAAAATAATGAGAAATGGAAATAAAGTCTTTGTAAATAGGGAAGGGTGGAGGGCTTGAGGGGAGGGTTAGGAATGTGGAAAAAATAAGAACCATGATGCATTATGTAAATGTACAATTCCCAATGAGAAATGTAATTGTGTTGTATACCTACAAGGTACCAATAAAAGAATTTAATAGAAAAAATCCAAAAAAATTGAAATCCTTCACACTAAAATCAAGAATAAGACAAGGATGTCCACTATCTCTACTCCTGTTCAATATAGCTTTGGAAACATTAGGCACAGCAATTAGAAAAGAGTAAGAAATAAAAGGAATAAAGATAGGCAATGAAGAATTCAAATTGTCATTATTTGCAGATGACATGATACTCTATATAGAAGACCCCAAGGACTCCACCAAAAGTCTTCCAGAGTTAATATCCAAATTCAGTAAAGTAGCTGGATACAAGGTCAGCACGCAAAAATCAATGGCTTTCCTCTACACAAACAACAGTCTTAGTGAGAAAAATAGGTCATACAATTCCTTTCACAATAGCATCCAAAAAACTGAAATTCCTAGGAATCAACCTAACAACATTAATTGAAGACCTCTTCTCTGAAAACTATAGCACTCTGAAAAGAAAGATTGAAGATAATATCAGAAAATTGAAAGACAACCCTTCCACCTGGGTAGGAAGAATCAATATAGTTAAAATGGCCATAGTTCCAAAATTGCTATATAGATTCAATGCAAATCCAATTGAAATCCTAGAAGCATACATCACAGAACTTGGAAAAATAATCCAAAAATTTATTTGGAAGAAGAAGATACCTACAATGGCAAAAGCATCTCTAGGCAACAGAGATTTGGCAGGGGGCTATCACAACCTGTAATTTGAAAGTATACTTCAAAGCTACTATGATAAAAACAGCATGGTACCAGCAAAGAAACAGAGTGAAGGACCTGTGGAACAGATTAGAAGATGCAGAAACTACTCCAGACACATTCAGCCACCTCAGCTTCAGTAAAGGAGCCAAGCACCCTCATTGGAGGAAGAATAGTCTCTTTAATAAATGGTGCTACAAAAATTGGGTTTCAACTTGCCGAAGATTAAATCTAGACCTCTATCTCTCACCATGCACTAAACTAAAAACTGAATGGATTAAAGATATAAATATTAAAACTGAAATGATGAATCTGCTGGAACAGAGGTTAGGTAGAACACTTGAAGACATTAGTGTAGAAAAAGATTTTATGAGCAAAACCTCACTTGCCCATGAACTAGCACAAACAAGTCAACAAGTGGAATTTCTTCATATTAAAATGCTTCTGCAGAGCAAGAGAAACCACCAACAGTGTGAAGAGACAACACACAACCTGGAAGAAATTTTCACCTGCCTTTCCTTTGGAAAAGGTCTACTATCTAGAATGTATAAAGAACTTAAAAAAATCAGACCTCCCAATTTTAAAGACCCAATTCAAAAATGGTCATCTGAAATGAACAGACATTTCTCACACAAAGAAGCAGAAGTAGCAAATAAACATAAGAAAAAATGTTTACTATTACTGGTCATTTGAGAGATGCAGATTTAAACAATGCTGAGAGTCTACCTCACCCCAGAAAGAATGACTGCTATCATGAAAACAACCAATAACAAATGCTGGCAGGGCTGTGCAGAAAGAAGAACACTGCTTCACTGCTGGTAGGAGTGTAGACCGGTGCAACCACTGTGGAAATCAGTATGGAGATACCTCAAAGAACTAGGAGTGGAAGTTTCATTTGACCCAGTTATTCCCTTGCTGAGTATCTTACCCAAAGAATTAAAAGTATCATACCACAGTGATATATGTGCATCCATGTTCATAGCAGCACAATGTTTAGTAGGTGAAATTTGGAAGAAGACCTATTGCCCATCAATTGGTGACTGGATAAAGAAAATGTGTTGTTTTAATAAAATGGAGTACTTCTCACCCATAAAAAATAAGAATTTAGAGACATTTATAGCTAAATGGATGAAATTTGAGGTGATACTCTTAAGTGAACTAAATAGGACATGGATATGTAAATATGGAATAGTTTCTCTAGTGTGAGAAACTGAAAGTGTACATAAGGACTAAAAGATATAATAGATAATGCGAAATAGGAAGAAAAGGGGCAAAAGGGAAGGGGAAATGGAAGGTGTAGGTTCAAGGAAAGAAGGTAATTGAATTAATATGAGAAAGGGAAAAAATGGAAACAAAGTCTTTGTAAATAGGGAGAGCTGGACGGTTTGAAGGGAGGCTAGGGAAATGGGGAAAAAATAAAATCCAAGAGAGATTATGTAAAGATGCAAATTTCCAGTGACTAATGTCATTATATTTTGTACCTAAAATGTACCAATAAAATTAATTTTAAAAAAAAGTTTTCATAGGATTCAGCATTGAAATCATCCAGTTTTGGACTTGCCTTTTTTGGCCTGTACCTTGCTGATGGGAACTCATAATTCATTTTTGGTCTTGTTCAGGTTTTCAGTGTCTTCATAATTCAATTTGGATATATTGTATATGTTCAGAAATGTATCTGATTTTTGACCTTCCAATTTGTTGACATATACTTGTTGATGATAATCCCTAGTAATTCATTTTTCTGTAGTGTTATTTGCAACACCTTCTTTTGGTTCTCCTTTTTATTTGGATTTTTGAAAACTTTTTCTTTCTGTAGTTAAGAATGTAAATTTTCTTTGTCTTTTTTAATTAAAATTTTACTATTAATTTTTTATTTTTTATTTCTATTTCAATGTACTCTAATTTTTTTAACAGTACTGGTGATTGAACTCAGGACTTTGCGCATACTAGGAAAGCATTCTTCTACTAAACTCTACCTCTAGCCTTCCTATTCAAATCTTTTTTATTTCCTTCTATTAAATTTGAATTTGGTTTGTTTGTACTTTCCAAGTTTATTGAATTTCATTAGCAGATTGCTCATTTGAAATAATGATTCATACAAACAACTCAAAAGTCTCAGTTAGTTATAGCATTGAATCCAAAATTCTGACCTTGTGATGGTTCCCAAAGCACATCTGACAGTGGTTCCTCCTAATCTAGAGATCTGTATTTGAAAAATGTCAAATTTTCTACTTCTTTCATCTTATCTGAACCGTGAGTCTTTACATAACAGAATGGGGATAACATAATCATACTTAAAGCTACTATTCAGAAGGACACACACAGTAGTCATTCTTCCTTAACATTCTGAAGTCCTAATGGGCAGAAATTTCAAATTCTATTGGTCAGAAATCCTACTTTTCAGAAATCCTACTGGTCAGAAGTGTTTCCTCAGTGTTTCCATCTTTCCTCCACAGATATTCCAGTGTTTGAACATGTGTTTACATTAGTGCCCAACTTTGGATCACTTTGGAATTCATTGTTCTCCATAGTCTCTGGCTCCACCTTCTTTCTTATTTTTCATGTTTCATTTCATTAAGTTTCATATTTAAGTTTCGGCATAGCACTTGGTTGGGAATTGTTTTGGCTTGTATCTAAAAGTCCCTGCAAAACCTCAAGTGCTCACAGGTGAGGCTTGTGGGATGTGGCTTGATCATGGGTTTTGATACTGAGATTATGAGTGTGTGTTACTGAATTAGTCCACTAACTGATATATCACAGTTATGGGAGTGAGTAATGGGAAGGCTTACCCTGAGAGTGAGTGGTACCTCCCAAAGCCTTGTAGCCTGGATGAGATTGAGAAGCTTACTCCTTGCTACCTCCTGCCTGCTTCACCATGGACTGTTTCTCCTCTGCCACGCCCCTTGGCCATGCTGTCCTGCCTTGGACACAGCTGACTATAACCTGAAACCTATAAAAATTGTGAGCTAAAATAAACCTTTCCTCCTTTAACTTTGAGGGTTGAGTGTTTTGTCCCAGTAATGAGGAAGTAACTAAGACAAAAGTTGCACCATTAAGAGCCTACTAAGTTAGTAGACATTTCCCACAATATAGCAAGTATAGGTGATGAAATGATACAGAGGAGATAAGCTTCTTAAAAACTCAAATAATGTGATCAATTAAGATCAGTGTATAGAAACCTGGAAAAAATAGAGTAAGAAGCTGAATTAAGGTGGCATTTTCAGAAAACAGAAAAATGAGTAAAGCCATCAATGTATGTAGTAGGTATAAAGCAAGCCTGATAAGGACCTTGAAGGAAAAAAACATACCTTCTTATAAGATAGCATAGTTTAAACCTGCTCATAATATTTAAATTTTTTAAATTCTACAAATATGTTTTAATTTACTTAAAATATTTTTAAACCCTTTCATAAGATAAACTGAGAAAATTATTGAAGCTAATATTATGTTGCCTTCTGAACCTCTTTTCTTATATCATTCAAACATATAGAAGATCTTTTCTTTAAGAATGACACCCACAACAGCAAGCTTACAAACAAAGTGTTCTGGCTCTGCCTTTCTCCCAATGATTTATGATTATGTACATAAAATGTCTACCCAAGACATTGAAATGATGAAAGGTTCTAAAGTCACAAAATAACCCCATTGATATTTTAAAGGAATCAAATTTTTATAAGGGAAAAATGGAATTTTACTTTAGATTTTCATTGATCCTATCTAAATTTCTACTTAATTCATTCTTGGTATTTTTGACAGTTTTATCTATAGATATAAATTAGCATCTGCCTGTAAACTAACTTTATCAACATATGAGAGAAAAAAGAAAAACAAATGTTGAATTTACATTATGTAAATTTGTACATAAGCACTTAAACATTTAATCTGTTGCCCCTCACTTGAAGAACAATTAAAAAGACACTATAAAGTGGTTTCAATAAGTACCTGTTATTTGTATCTTATTATATCTATTCATCTACTTCCTTTATTTCATTCAACACTGAGCAAACCCACATTAGGTTTCTGCTAAGAGCAATTCATTGTCCTGGTTGCTTAATATTCTATTGAGGTGCATGAAAATAGCACAAATGGCACATATAAGGTACACATGAGACTTTGTGTAAATTGCCTAATTATTTGTGTGCTTCACTTGCCTCATATATGGTACATGGATGTTAATACTCTTACTCATACATTTGTTGAAAATGAATGTTTGCATGGAAAAGACTGTTAGTTTTTATTAACATTGCTAAACAATTTTTAATTTATTAGTAGCATACTATAATTAATTAATTGAAAGCATGTAGGTCTAGCATTAGACTGTGAAGAAGAGCTTAACACTATTTAAAATAAGTCTTCCAATGAAAAATGAGTTTAGAGCTGATGACTTTAGAAAAAAAGTCAGAATTAGCCAGACTGTTGAAGCACAGAAAAATCAGTAGCAGAAGAAAATACCATATGCTACAAACTAGATTTGCAAGACCATATCTCATTTTGAAAATTCCAAGCCTTTGTTGCATAGTTGGAACCAACGTCTCCAGAGGCAAGTTTCTAGAAATACTGCTGGAAAATATTTCCAAGACCTGATCATGAAGGATGATTCCGTGTTAAGACTATTGGTCAGAGGTTGTATTGTTTTACCTGCAAGTATATAATACACACTTAGTTTGTGCAGGAAAAAAAATTCATATTGAATTGTTGAACACCAATATCAAAAACAAAAAAAAAATTGTATTAATCAGCTTTCCCATCACTTGAACACACTATTACCCACAACTTAAAGTGGGAGAGGGTAATTTGCCTCACATTTTAAGGTGATTCATTCCATAGACAATTGCCCCTAAAACAGAAACATCATGGCAGAAAAGTATGGCAAAGAAAGCTGCTCAATCCATGCCAGCCAGGAAACATAGGGAAAAGGGGGGACCCTGGAACAAAAACTCAACTTCCAGGTCATGTGCCCAGTGCCCTTTCCACCCGGGTGCAACCCCTGAACATGAGACTTTTAGGAGATGTTTTAGATCTGAACCGTATGATTCCACCTCTCACTTCCAAAAGGCTCAAATTCATCTCATTATGTAGTATCTAAGAGTCACCAAAGTTTTAACAATTCCAGCATTGCTGGAAAGTCCAAGTCCAAAGTCTCCATTGAGACTCAATGTAAACTCTTAGCTGTGAACTCCTCTAAAAATTAGAACATTTAATACTACCAACATCCAATGGCACTGGGTAAGCATTTCTCTTCCAGAATGGAAGAATTGGGGGGTATAAGAAACTAGACCAAAGGCAGACCAAAACCCAGGAGGGCAAAAATTAAATTCTGTAACTCCATGTCTAGTACAATTAACAGGTGGAGCCAAGATGAAAGTTCCAAGGGTTTGGACAGCCCCATCTCTTTTGCCTCATGAGGTGCAGTTGCAGGGCACATGGCTTCATACTTGAGCCCTGTCTGCTCAATGCAGCTGCTTTCCTCCACAGATGTTCCAAGTACCTAGCATCTCCAACTTTCTGGGGTCTCCACTGCACCTTGGCTTCACTCCTACAGCTTTATGCACTTCCCTTTCAGGGTCACATATCTTGGCCTGCCAGAACTTCCTTGGAAATCTGGGTGGATGCCTCCCTGACCACACAACTTTTGCATTCTGCATATATGAGAAACAAGCACCAGGTGATGATGCTAGGTTTCCCATCATCTCAACCATTTGCTGAGCCCTCTTGGATCAGGCAAATCTCAGTACATAGATGGGTGAATTCAGGTATATATTTTTCTAGGTGGCCCTGAAGAAACAGTGTATCCTTGTACTTTCATACCTTTGAGTCTGTGATGTGTCTGGCCATTCCCTGAAGTTCCCTGAAGGCATCTTACCTATTTTCGCAAAGTAAAGTACCTGGCTTCAGTGTAATTATCACCTTTTATGCAACTGTGTTTTCCTTACCCTCATTCTTATAGTTCCTTCCTTCCTGGATAAACTCCGAATTTTATCATTCAACTCTGTGTTTTGCTCCTGTTTTTCACTGTAGATACAACTAAAAGCAGCCAGTAATACTCATTCTACATTGTGGTGTCTAATATTTTTTCCATCAAGTCAATTAGTCCACCACCTTTAAATTCAACCTAATAGAAAATCTTAGAACATGGAGAAAACATAGACAAATTCTTTGCCAGAAAGAAACATGCATGGTCTTTGTTTTAATTGTCAATTGAGTCCATATTTCCAACTGAAATCTCCTGATCCTGGGATTTCTTGTCCACATTCTTCACAGGTTTTGGGTTTTCAGAGATTTGATCAGAATCTGTCAACAATCTAGTTACATAATTTTAAGGCTTTCTAGGCAGCATCTCCAAAACTTACAAAAATCCTACCACCAACCAGTTCCGAAAGCTTCTGAGCCACAGTCACAGCAATGACCCCACCTCTCTGGTATAATATTTTTTATTAGTTAGTTTTCCAGTCACTCGGCACATGACCCAAAACCTACAACTTAAAGGAGGAGTGATTTAATCTGGCTTACATTTTAAGGTGATTAAGTACATGGTTAGCTATCTCCAAGACAGAAATCTCATGGCAGAAAGACTCAGCAGAAAAGAACAGCCAAAGTATGGAAGCCAGGGGACAGAAGTAAAAGGGAGAAACTTGGGACAAGAATACACCCATCTAGCTCCTGCACCCTAAAACCAGCCCCAACTCTGGACTTGAGACTTTTTGGGGACTTTATAGCTCTAAGCCACAACAGTTATCACTTAGGACATTATTATCAGTATAAGACATAGTCTTACAGTCATGTAGAAAAACTTCATTGAAAGGAAAATAAATATTTAGAGATATTTACAAACTACTAACAATGGGAATAGTTAGGGCAAAATACTGACTTATCAGTGAAGAATAGAAGAGTCAGAATTTTTGCTATTGTTAATGAAGATGGAAAGAAAGTAACAAGAATAAATAGAAATCAGGCCAACCATGAAAAGAAGTGTCAAGAAAAAGGAGACTTTAGATATGTAGTATATTTAACTGATTGGCAAAGAAGAAGAATGTAGTAAATTGAATCTGATTAATAAAGTATGAAGGTGTGACAGCATTAATAACTTTTGTTAGAGCCCTTCAAAACTCTAAATACATATATTCTATGATGATATGTGATCTCTAATGTAATTCATCTTTCTTTACATTTAATTATAGAAGAGGTAGAAATTTGAAAATAAGACTACAGATAGTATTAAAAGTATAAACATACAAAAGCAAAGCTTGTATTCACTGCAAGAAAGAAACTGTTTTCTAGGGAGAAATTTTAGCAAATATATATTTAGAAAAAGGGTTTATATATAAAATATTAAAACTATAACATCCAAAAAATAGCATGTGGTTAATCCAGTAAAATTCCCAAGGTCATAAATAACAATTAAGCTCAGAATACTGGAAAAGAAATTATCCCTTCAACTTGAGAAAAGTAAAAGTGCAGCAAAGATGAAAAGGAATGCACATATATATTAGGCAAGCTCAGAGCACAGACATTGGTTAAACTCTATTTTTTTAAAGATGAGAAAAGGAATTACCAGAAAGTCATAGATGCAGAAAAGTAGCACAAGGAAGGGCTCAAAAATTAGTCAGTGGAAATGTTTGGGAATAGATTTTCTGAGCTAATCCAAAAAATATTAACCAGATCCAGGAGACCATCCTGTAGATTATCCCCAAAGCAAGCAATAGCTAGGGTAGGCTGTAAAGAGTTCACCCCACAATTGGGTGATTTAAAAAAGTAAGTCTGGGGCAAAGGGCAAGGAAGTGGGAGGGCTAGGGGAAAGGATAGAAGGAAATGGGATTAATATGAGAAAATGGAAAAATAGGCACAAAATCTTTGTAAATAGGGAGGAATGGAGGGGTTGAAGGGAGAGCTGGGCAAGGGTGAAAAATAAGAACCAAGAGAGATTATGTAAAGGTGCAAATTTCCAATGATGAATGTCATTATATTGTATACCCAAAATGTACAAATGATTAGAATGAAATAATCGATAATGCAACATAGGAAGAAAAGGTCCAAAGGGGTAGGGGTAGTGGGAGGGGCAGGGGAAAGGAAAGAAGGGAAAGGAAAAATGATGAGAAATGAAAAAAATGGAAATAAAGTCTTAGTAAATAGGGAAGGGTGGAGGGCATGAAGGGAGGGCTAGGAATGGGGAAAAAATAAGAACCAAGATGCATTATGTAAAGGTACAATTCCCAATGAGAAATGTAATTGTGTTGTATACCTACAATGTACCAATAAAAGAATTTAATAAAGTGAAAAAAAAAAAAAAGTAAGTCTGACAGAAGCCATTGTGACTGAAGGGGCATTGCAGTAGCACACGGGTTAACAAACTATGCCCCTGCCAAGAGCTAGAATGGAGGCCAGAGATATGGCCCATGAAACTGTGGGGCTCTGATCTAACACACAGCCAAGATCAGAGTGACCCTTACCCAAAACACATTCCCAGAAACGAAACCTTCTTTATTGAAAAGACAGGTTAATCATTAACCACGAACTATATCTGGTCTGGTTTGTTCCTACTAAAAAAATACTTTGTCCCTTCTCTTACAAACCTTGCCTGCATCAACTTATCTCTAGCAACCTCACTAGCCTCCTCACCCCAACTTAATGGATAATTGTGTTGCAATAAATCTCAGTGGTTCTAGCTGTTAAGTCTTTGCTGCTTTCTCAATACAGGTTTGCTGCTTGACCATCCCAGTTCCCTCATTCCCTTTCACTCTGTCTCAGTCTTTCTTTCTGCCTTTCTTTGTAGCACTGAGCAGGAGATTGAGATCCATTGCCATGGTGCGTAAAAACCAGAAACTAGTAAACTTATATCTGGTTGGCTTTTAGAATTTCAGATATACTTTTTAAAAAATATTACTTTATTGGTACATATTAGGTATACAATATAATGACATTCATCCTTGGAAATTTGCACCTTTATTTAATCTCTCTTGTTTCTTATTTTTCCCCCTTCCCCTGGCCTCCCTTTAACCCCTCCATTCATCCCTATTTACAAAGACTTTGTTTCCATTTTTTCATTTTCTTATATTAATTCCATTTCCTTCTTTCCTTTCCCCTACCCCTCCCACTTCCTCTTCCCATTTTCCCCCTTTCTTCTTATCTCCTATTATCTATTGCACCTTTTAGTCCTTATTTACATATTCAGTTTCTCAAACTAGAGAAACTATTCGGTCTTTACACGTGTGTCCTATTTATTTCACTTAAGAATATCGCCTCAATGTACGTCCATTTAGCTATATTCTCTAATTTCTCATTTTTTATGGCTGAGTAGTACTGCATTTTATAAAAAAAAATGCATTTTCTTTATCCAGTCTCTAGTTGGTGGCATTTGGGCTGCTTCCAAGTTTTAGCTATTTCAAATTGTGCTGCTATGAACATGGGTGCACATATATCACTGTGGTATGATTTTTTTAATTCTTTGGGTAAGATACCCAGCAGGGGAATAGCTGGGTCAAATAAGACTTTCAGTCTTAGTTCTTTGAGGTATCTCCATACTGATTTCCACAGTGGTTGCACCAGCTTACACTTCCACCAGCCTTGGATTAGGGTTCCTCTTTCTCCACAGCCCCGCCAGCATTTGTTATTGGTTGATTTCATGATAGCAGTCATTCTTTATGGAGTGAGATGGAATCACAGAATTGTTTTCATTTTTATCTCTTGAATGACTAGTGATGTCGAGCATTTTTTCTTATGTTTATTTACTATTTCTGCTTCTTCATCTGAGAAATGTCTGTTGATTTCAGATGCCCATTTTTGGATTGGGTCTTTAAATTTGGGAGGTCTGATTTTTTTTAAGTTCTTTATAAATTCTAGATAGTAAACCTTTGTCTGAGGAATGGAAGGTGAAGATTTTTTCCCACATTGTGGGTTGTCTCTTCACACTGTTGGTGATTTCTCTAGCTGTGCAAAAGCTTTTTTGTAAGAAGTGATCCCACATGTTGATTATTTGTGCTAGTTCATGGGCAACTGAGGTTTTGTTCATAAAATCTTTTCCTACACCAATGTCTTCAAGAGTTCTACCTAACCTCTGTTCCAGCCATTTCAGCGTTTCTATTTTAATATTTAAATCTTTAATCCATTTTGATTTTAGTTTAGTGCATGGTGAGAGATATAGGTCTAGTTTTACCTTTGACAAGTTGAAACCTAATTTTTCCAGCACCATTTACTAAGGAGGCTATCTTTCCTCCAATGAAGGTGCTTGGCCCCTTTATCAAAGATAAGATGGCTGAGTGTTTCTGGTGTAGTTTCTGCATCTTCTAATCTGTTCCACTGGTCCTCAGGTCTGTTTCTTTGCCAGTACTATCCTGTTTTTATCAGAGTAGCTTTGTAGTATAGTTTCAAGTTGGGGAATGTGATGCCCCCTGCCATGTCTTTGTTACCTAGAATTGCTTGTGCTATTCTAGGTCACTTCTTGTTGCAAATAAATTTTTGGATTGTTTTATTAAGGTCTGTGAAGTATGCTTCTGGGATTTCAGTTGGGATTGCATTGAATCTATGTAGCAGTTTTGGAAGTATGGCCATTTTCACTCTATTGAGCAATCCTACCCAGGACCAGGGGTTGTCTTTCCATTTTCTGATATCAACTCCAATCTTTCTTTTCAGAGTACAGTAGTTTTTGGAGAAGAGGTCTTGATTTCTTTCATTAAGTTTATTCCTACGTATTTTAGTTTTTTGGATGCTATTGTGAAAGGAATTGTTTGCCCTTTTTCTCTTTCGGTGAGTCTGTTGTTTGTGTAGAGGAAAGCTATTGATTTTTGTGTGTTGACCTTGTATCCAGCTGCTCTACTAAATTTGGTTATGAAGTCTAGAAGACTTTTGGTGGAGTTCTTGGGGTCTTCTATATAGAGTATCATGTCATCTGCAAATAATGACAATTTGACTTCTTCATTTCCCATCTTTATTCCTTTTATTTCTTTCCCTTATCTAATTGCCATGCTAATGTTTCCAAGACTGTATTGAACAGGAGTGGTGATAGTGGACATCCTTGTCTTGTTCTTAATTTTAGTGTGAAGGATTTTAGTTTTTGACCATTTAGTATAATATTGGCTGTTGGTTTTTCATAGATGGCTTTTATCAGATTGAAGTAGAGACTGTCTATTCCAAGTTTTTGTAGGGTTTTTGTCATAAATGCATGTTGGATTTTGTCAAATGTTTTTTCTGCATCTATGGAGATGATTATATGGTTTTTCTCATTTGCTCTATTGATATAGTGTATTACATTAATTGAATTGTGTATGTTGAACCATCCCTGCGTCCCTGGGGTGAATCCCACTTGGTCAGGGTGTATGAACTTCTTGATGATCTTCTGCATTCTATTTGCCAGTACCTTATTAAGGATTTTGGCATCTATGTTCATTGGTGATATTGGCCTCTTGTTGTCTTTTCCACTTGGGACTTTCTCTGCTTTGGGAATCAATGTGATACTTACTTCCAGGAATGATTTTGGGAGTATTGCTCCCCTTTCAAATTCGTTGAAGAGTTTAAAATGTAGTGGCAGGAGTTCCTCTGTAAATGTCCTGTAGAATTCAGCAGTGAAGCCATCAGGACATGGGCTTTTCTTAGTTGTCAAGTTTTTAATTACATTTTCAATTTCATTGATTGATATTGGGTTGTTTGGAATTTTTAGGTCTTCTTTGTTCAACTTTGGTAATTCATACATATCTAGGAATCTGTCCATTTCTTCCATGATTTCTATCTTATTGGCATATAGGTTCTTGAAGTAGATATTGATGACCCTCTGGATTTCTGCTGGGTCTGTTTTAATTTCACCCATTTCATTCCTAATTGGATAGATTTGGGCCTTTCCTTTCCTTTTTCTGATAAGGTTGGCTAAGGGTTTGTCAATTTTGTTTATTCTTTTGAAGAACCAACTCTTGCCTTCATTGATTTTTTTTATATCATTCTCTTAGTCTCCATTGCAGTGATTTCTGCTCTGATCTTTATAATTTCCTCCCTTGTATGAGCTTTGTATTTGTGCTGCTCTTCTTTTTCTAGATGCTTGAGGTTCAACATCAGTTTGCTTAATTGGGCTCACTCTGTTTTCCTAATATGGGTATTCACTTCTATGAATCTCCCTTCTGAGACTGCTTTCATTGTGTCTCATAGATTCTGATATGATGTATTGTCAGTGTCATTTAATTGAACTGTCTGATTTCTTCTTTAATTTACACTATCACCCATTGGTTATTCAGAAGTGTGTTGTTCAATTTCCATGAGTTTATGTAATTTATGTGATTTATTTTGCTATTGATGTCCAATTTCATTGCACTATGGTCTGATAATATACAGGGGATAGCTTCAACTCCTTTGCACTTACTTAACCATGTTCTATGATTGAGTACATGGTCTATTTTGGAGAACGACCTGTGTGCAGCTGAAAAGAATGTGTATTCAATTTTATGGAGTGGAACATGCTATAAACATCTGATAAGTTCATTTGTTCAAGAGTTTGATTGATTTCTAATATTTTGTTCCTTATTTTTTGTCTATTTGATTTGTGACAGTGAGGTACTGAGGTCCCCCACTACTATTTTATTAGTGCTTACATGATTTTTTATGTCCATTAGTAATTTTTTTTTCGTTGGGTACACTAGTGTTTGGTGCATATATATTAGTGATTGTCATCTCATCCTGTTGGCTTGTTCCCGTCACAAGGATGTAGTATTCTTCTTTCTTCCATTCTTCTATTCTTCTTTGTCTCTCTTAATCACTGCAAAGAGGAGAGCTATTCCTGGTTTTTTTTTGTTTTGTTTTTTTTTTGGTTCTCATCACATGGAGTATTGTTTTCCACCCTTTAACTATCAGTTTATGTGTTTCTGTTTGAATTAAGAGTGTTTATTGTATGCAGCATATTGTTGGATTTTGCTTCTTGACCCATTCTGCCTATCTATTTCTTTTGATTGGTGAATTGAGACCATTAATATTAATTGTTGTAACTTATACATATTGACTTATCATTGTCATGACTTTTGCTTTTTGTTGGATTCTCCCCGTTTACATTTTATTTCTTATTATGCCCGATGGATTTATTCTGCTGGGCTTCCTGGGGTTGTGATCCTCATTGTCTGTAACTAGGATATTATCTAAAATTTTTTGGAGTGCTGGTTTGGTATTCATAAAGTTCCTAAGGTGCTGTTTGTCATGAAAGTATCTTACTTCTCCATCAGTTTTGAAATATAGTTTTGTGGAGTACATCAATCTGGGTTGGAGGCTGTTTTCCTTTAGGACTTGGAATACATCACCCCAAGCTCTTCTTGCCTTCAGGGTTTGCACTGAGAAGTCTGCTGTGATTCTGATTGATTTTCCTTAGTATGTGATTTGTTTCTTTTCTCTAAGTGCTTGTAGAATTTTGTTCTCCTTTTGGGTTTCTGGAATCTTAAGAATTATATGCCTATGTGTAGATTATTTTTTGATCAAGGCTATTTAGTGTCCTATATGTCTCACTTATCTGTATGTCAAGTTCTTTTCTCCTGCTTGGGAAGTTTTCTGCCATTACTTCTGTGAACAGTTTTTTGTCATCTGCACTCTCTCCTGTTTCTTCGTTGACGCCATTTAGTCTTATCCTGTTCTTCTTTGCATCATCTAGCAGCTGCTGGATTCATTTCTCATGGTCCCTTACAATTTTGAAGCAATTTTTCTTTTCCTGGTCACTAACTGCAGTCTTATCTTCTATATCTGAAATTTTGTCCTCACATTGGCTCATTCTGCTGTGTAGACTTTCAATGGAGTTTTTAACCTCCTGGAAATCTGTTTGTATCTGTTTTATGGATTCCATTTGTTTCCTATATTGGGATTCCATCATGTACCTCAGCTTCTTTTTTTTTTTTTTATCTGTGTCTCTCTCGATTAATTAATCATGTCTTGCACTACGGGCACAATCTCTGCTGTTATGTGAGAAATTATTTCTGATTTCATTTTTTCCAGATCCTCTTCAGGGCATACAGGTGTTTGAGTATTAGAGTGTTCCATCTCATTTCCCTTTGGGGTTGCTGTAGGTGATGTGGAAGTCCATTTTTGAAACTTGTTTATGTGTCTTCTTATTTCTATAGGGGGTAGGTGCTGTTTGCACCTGCATGGCTCACGATCTCTGGGCTGTGAGCGGTGAAACAGTGGCCCAGAAACCCCTACCTCTGGGCTGGGAGCAGTGAAATGGTGGCCCACAAGCCCCTTCCTCTGTGCTGGAGAGGTGGAACAGTGGTCCAGAAGCCCCTTCCTCAGTCCTGGAAGATGTGAAACTGAGGCCTGGAAGCCCCTTACTCTGTTCTGGGAGCGGTGGAACCTTTCAGATATTCTTAAGAGCCTCAAAATGAAATTGGGTCGAATTAGCTTGTTTTTTGAATTAAATGTTTTTGCTAGGAAAAGTTTTTTTAAGTATATTTCTGTACAGAGAATGAGAAAAAGTTAACTGTACTTATCCAGCAATTTGAATAATTTAACAATCAGAAGTCAGAGAAGACAAGAAATTGAGAATCTATTGAAGAATGACATCTGGCCATGAATCTTTGGACTTGGAAAGGGAATGTTGCAAGAGGTAACTGATAGTCTATAATAAAAATTTTGAAGACAAGGTTCAACTTATTAAAAATAAGTAAAGTAAGAGTTCAGAAGGTAAGTCATTTATATATAAATTTTCAGAAATAGATCAGACTGAGATGATTAGAGCAATCAAAATTCTTTTGTAGGACTTGATATCCATGACAATGGAGTGGAGATCAACACAACCCACACAAAATGGTAACATAACTATATACATAGTCTTTGTCCATCTTAATTTTCCCTAAGATATTGCTAGCTCACATGACCTATCATTTTAAAATAGTGTGTACAGAAACTTCATTGAAAGGAAAAGAAATATATGAAGTATTTACAAACTAAGACTAATGACAGGGATAGTTCCCATTATTCTAACAAAAGTTAGTTAAAAAAATAGTTCAACCTCAGAAATGGGAACCATTTAGATCAGTGGGAAGTGTACAAAATCTGACTGTTGCACAGTCAATTATTAAAGTAATTGAAATCTCTTTGCCTAAGTTTCTTTAATTTTAAAATTATGGTCATAAATATAAATATTTTGTATAAATACATTTATTATAAGAGCAATATTATATATATAATATGTTAAAATAGATTGGATGCTATGTAGTTATTCACAAGTATTAGATATTCATTTATCATCATTTTTGATGTTCAATACATGCATCATCAGTATTATTCAAAATTCCATTATACACAAAAGTAAATAACCCTGTTCCAAATATAGGATGAGACAAATATTCTATGTCTATCCAATCACTTTTGTACTATAGAACTGTGAATTTATTGAACTTTTTAAAAAGATTATGAAAGGAAAAATAATTGTTTCATTTCAGAATATGTCTGCAGAAAAATAAGATACTTCTTTCCTTACAAGAAATTAAACAAATTCACACAAAATTTTATTAACATTTTCTTTTGTGTTTGTTTATCACAATTTGGAGTAGCTGGGGATTATCTTTGGCTGCCTGTAATAGAAAGGTGTGTGATAGTCTCTTTACTCAAGGAAATACCCAAAGACAAACACTACAGAAATGCAGCTGAGGCTCAAGGTATTAACATTGTTCCAATTGCATGTTAGTTTTGTGCTTTACTGCCTTTAATAAATGGCTTTGATTTTCAATAACATTTGGTTCCAAGTTGTGCTCCAACTATGACTATATGTTTCAAGTCCATGAAAAAAAATTATAATGATAAATAAGCAACAAAGAGAAAAAAATTGTGTTTATATAGAGAAAATAGAATATCCCAGAGACTGTCAGGAGAAATTCATTATCAATAACTCTGTCTCATGACCAGACTAAATTGCAAAGACATTTGAGAAATACAGTTTTTCTCAAATAGACACATTATTATCTTCAAAAAATGGGGATGCAGATGAGACTAGTTACTGAATAATTAAAAGTAGGGTCAGACACAATAAATATGCATGTGTTTTTAGTTTATGCTGATACTGAGAGAAGCAAAAGGTACATTAAAAATTGTATGTAATCACTGAAGTACAAATCCATCTAAATATTTTCTAACTATGAAGTGGTTGTTTTACAATATTGAATAGTAACTACTTAAATATACTATGTACTATTTAAAATTATAATCATTTGAAGAAAGTTTTATTTTCATAAATTGAAATTCAGATTTATTTGCCTGCCATATTTGAAGCTTCCAATTTTAAGGCTTAGAATTTCTGTAAATACTGTCATCTCATATTGCTTGCCTCTGAATGCACAATTTTGGAATTTTTATGTAATTACTTTCAGTGTTAATATGTATAATATAAATGTTCTTTTTGTTCCTCCAAATATTGTAGTGACATATATGGCACTGGTAATTGAAGCAATTGCTGTGTATTGCCATTAAACAAATGTTTACATTCAACAATAGTCAGATTCTTTTAATAAATATTGGTAGTTTTCAAATACCAGAGACAGATGGTAAATGTATAAAAATCTTTTCCAGCCTGCCACCAAGGAGCATATTATGATGAAAGTAGTATTCAGAGTAGATTCTGATAAATATAGAAATATTTATAACCAATCATGTACAAAAACAATCACATGCATTATTCCAAAACATTAGTGTTTATTTTACTTTAGGAATTTCTGCAAACACCCTGAAATGTTGTGCTTAATCTAAAGCAGATAAAATGATATATTGTTGGTAGGATCAGCCATTTTACTTGGCTTCGCAGTCTAATAAAGGAAAAGATGAGTAGAGGAAGGAGGAAGGGAGATAGAAAGCGAGAGGAATATGTAATTGCATGTGTGCATATGTGTATTTTTTGAATGTACATGACCCTTTCCAAACTACCATATATTCTAAAAATCACTTATTTATGAACTGTCTGCTATGTGTTTACTTAACGGCATGTAAAGAACTCTTATAAGAGCTTTAAATAATTAATTCCTGAACAAATGCTAATTAAAAATTGATCACTTCAAACACCAATCATCTCTGAATTGTGTATTCATAATTATAGACTAACAGATGTAATTTAACCATCCCTTGGGTCTAAGACAAAATTATTTCAAATGAACACACAATTATATATATTGAGGGACATTAAATCTTAGACACAGTCGGTAGATATATAAAATCTAGTGTGACCAATGTACTGGACAGCCACTAGGGACTGGACAGAAGGCACTGCCAACGCTTAGAAGGCCCAGTGGCATCAGCCAAAGGTAATACCCAGTCAAGTGAATTCAAGAATTCCCAGAGATGACAACAGTAAGCAAGTCAGGAAAGAATCAAATAAGAAATTTTGTCTTAAATGACCAGTGGGCATCTTGAAGTGTCACTGCAGCTCTGAGAATCATGTCAACCCCCAGGCTGAGAGGTTTTGGATTTTATTTACTGCTGGAAAGCTAAAGTACATGAATTAACTATCAGATACCTTCCTACTGCTCTTTAAAGCTACATATTACTTTCAGTTATATTTTATACCGTAATGTGTGATTTTACTTTGTGGCCATTTTCATGTTTCTTGTGATTTATGGGATTTCAATGTGTTAGTGTACTTTAGAAAAATTTTGAGAGTATATTGAAACATATATGTGTTTAAAAAAATTATTACATATTTTAGATGGTAAAGTCAATACAATACTTTAGATTCATATTTGAATGTTAAAATGTTCCCAATTGGTGCTCACTATAGTAATAAACTTAGACTTGGAAATAACAGTATTTAAATATACTAAAAACCTTGAAAAAAATAAGCAATATAAAAATTTTACATGAACATTTCAGTTGTTTTACCATATGCATCCCCAATAAAAATATAATTGGCTGCCTAGACAACTACTTATGGTATGCCATAAACTGACACTATAAAAACTACTTTCATTTAGTTAAAAGCATGCTGTATGTTGAATTGTAATTTTCACTGACAATAAGAAATCAACATATTTTATAATAATTATATAGCCATTAAAATTTCAAATAACAACATTTAGCATAGTTGAATCTGATTATTATAGTTATAATCCACAATGAGCTGACATTAGGGTTAAGATATCAAAAACAAAATCCCCCAAATACCTAACATATTTTAGCATTATGCATATATTTTAAACTCTTGGAATTAAAATAATGCAGTTTTAAAATTTTGCATTATATTATATCATGTAATTGTCAAAATAATAGCTTTTACCAAAATTATGAAGGCAAACACTTTTTCTAATCTTTAACTCAAGGTCTTCACTCTCTCCCTCAAAGGTAATGACCTCTTTCTTGGGTACATTTGTTAAACTTTGGAACTTTATGTATCTGATGTCTCATGTTTAGCTTGTTAGTTGACTATTTGAAGTTCTCTCAACTGCTACTGACTTGATTCAAGGTGATACTAAAGATATTTAGGGGTGTTATTTTGTAATTACTTATTTTAGACACTGGCTTTAATTTCCTGCAATATAAACATTGTTCTAAGACTGTCCTGGAGGGGAGTATTCAAGTGGTAACCATGAGCCATAACAAGTGGATCTGGAACCAGTGGTCCTTTTCCCTACAAACTGAATTGCTATATTCTTCAACTTAAATGGCTCAGTGATTTTTTGCTTCAAGAAGATTGTTTATGTTAATGAATGAACAAGTATTATTCTTCACACTTGTTAAAATGGTAAGGTAGACTTTATTCACGATATCGCAATAGGTATAGAGACTACTGTGATTGGGTTGTGGGGTAGGAGAGACAGAGAAACTTAACTCCAAAACTGCAAAGAAAAGAAAAATGTGTGTAGAATCAGTAGCTGGGTGAGGTGGGAGTGAGTATGAGCAGGAATCAATGGATGGAAAATTCCTGAAAAGAAATTCCAGAGACTGGGGGGATTCTAACAAACATTTTTTTTCGAGATGCACCAAGGTGATCACATAGTACCTACAGGATAGTGGAGGGTGAGACTTTTGATCAGATATGGTTGGAACTTCTGGCTGAACTGAACCCTGTGAGTTCAATTTTAGAAAATTTAGATTTTGGGGGTACATGCTCAAGGATTGGGTGCCAATGATCTTAGAGGCACTTGTCTAATGCGTGGTCAAGAAGAGAAACTTCCCATAACCCAGAAACTACATTGATTACTTGGCTTCAAAGATGCTCTTGAAATTCTTTTTTATGTCTAGATACTGTTGCTTAAGTTAATTTCAAAGAAATTTCTTGGTCCACTATTTGTTGAGTCTCTTCACCAAAGTAGATATTGAGGTGAAGTATGGAGGGTTTCCTCTCAACATTTCAGTTTATATTTTTTAAAGTTTCTGGACACAAGTACAAATTTCTTCTTAACTCAATGTGTTTTAAACTTTAATATATGGTTGATGAAACTGTCATGAATGTTAAAAAGGCAGATACTCAGGACATGACCCACACTCATTGAATCTAAATCTGCATTTTACGCAGACTAGAGGTGATTTACATGTACATGACTGTTTGAAAATCCTAGCTTATAACTTTATTTTATCTATAGAATCAGAAAATTTATGTTTTAATACAAATAGATACCCAATAATACCTCTGTCCTGTATTTATTTTCTGATAACATTTTCCTAAATAACACTGGATTTAACTTCTTTTAAGCACTGAGTCAATGTTTTTGTTATAAAATTGGAAAGAATTATGTTTGCAGTTATAATAAAACAAAAATTTCAGTAAATGTTATTCCCAGATTCAATATGCATAATTTCATAGTTCTGCATTATAATTAAATTTAATCATAATTTCAATGTACTTATGATTCTAAACACACTTTTAGATAGCCACTCATAAAAAAACCCACATTTTCTTTATCCAATTTCCAGTTGATGGGCACTTGGGCTGTTTCCAAACTTTATCTGTTACAAACTGTGCCGCTATAAACATAGGTGCATATATATCACTGTGGTATGATTCTTTTAATTCTTTGGGGAAGATGCCCAGTAGAGGAATAGGTGGGTCAAATAGGAAAAGGTCCAAAGGTGTAGGGGTGGTGGGAGGGGAAGGGGAAAGGGAAGAAGGGAAAGGAAAAATTATGAGAAAGAAAAAAAAATGGAAACAATGTCTATGTAAATAGGGAAGGGTGGTGGGGGTGAAGGGTGCACAGGTAATGGGGGAAAAAATAAGAACTAAGATACATCACGTTCAGGTACAAACACCCAATGATAAATGTAAATGCATTGGATACTTAAAATGTACCAATTAATATATAAATAAATAATAAAAAATGATAGCCACTCATATTTGTAAAGGCAAGAAGCAAGCAGCTATTACAAGTTCCTTCATTTGAACGAGGAAAGATTTTTAGGACAAGACCCCAGTAGCACAGGAAAAAATGGCCTTGCATTAGGCCCTCCTGCTCAGCACAGAATATAATCAAGAGAATTAGTTTTGTTCCATTTTGTACCTACCTCACCTTGTGGCTTTGCTTCATAAAAATTCCTTGCAAAAAAAGGGCCCTGGGAAACCCACTTTCCAGATGCTCCCTCCTGTCCCTCCAGGCATGAGCTGTCTTTCCCTCAAATACTCCCTACTTTTAAATACTCCCTACTTTTAACCTCTGTTATTGCTAGAATTCATTCATTGATTTTAGAGAACACAGACTCAAGTGTTTCGGATATCTAGCAGGTTGGGAGTTATAATATTTCCTTTGGTTGGCTTATTTACATTATTTGGCTTATTTGGTGTCCTATAGCACTCTCATTTATGACAACAAAGATGGAGCTAGGCATCATTATGTTAAGTCACAGAGACAGGCAATAAAATACAAGTACTGCAAGGTAGCAATCAAATATGGAATAAAAAATTGATCTCATAGAAGTATGGAATAATTCTTACCAGATTATTCAATGGATATTAAATTATAGGAAGAAGGTAGAAACCATTAAGAATTTTTGTGTTCCTCTGTACAGTAAGATGATTATAGAGAATGATAATATATTGTATACTTCAAAAAGCTGGAGTAAAAAAGTCTCATTGTTTTTACACAAATAAATGATAAATTTTTAGACAATGTTTAAATTGACTTAAACATCACATAATTTATACTTGTATCAAAATGTCATATGGTACCCCATAAATATGTACAATTTTCTCTTCATGAAAAGACCATGAAAATTCATCTTGAAAACTAAAGTTATAAATTCATAGTTACATTAACTTTGTGCATTTAACAGTACATGTATTTGACGCCAATAAACTAAAGAGACACAATCTTATTTTCACTGATTTTTGGACACAGATAAATAACCATAAAGCTTCAATAGAAAGCAAGATGTTGCTCAAGAAATAAAATATGCTAATTAACACATACACAAGGAACACAGTTCCAGGTGAGAGACAACCTGTGTAAAAAAATTTATCATGCAAAGACCATATGAGTTGCATTAGACAGTCTGTGTTATCTGAGCAATATATAAAGAGATAAAGCTTGTAAGAAACAAATGTTTGGAGGAACAGATCATATTTTGTTTCATCTAGCATGTTAAGTGATTGTCATGTGTAAAGAAGGAAATTTATGCTTACCTTTCCCATTTCAGGCAGAACCCTATATGCCTTGATTTTGAAATATAATATCCCTGTTTCTGTTCTTTTTCCATCATAAAGGCTGTGTCATTTAATAGAGAATGAATAATTCTTTCAAAAAAATATTTTAGTACAATGTATCTCTGATAGATTGTAACCCTAACTACGAGCTTCTGGATTCTCTTTGTGAGAGCCTTCACTGGAGAGCTGGGTTGACTCAAAGCTCTTTTTGGACTGGGTTGTAGTATCTACTAGATGTCATGACAAGAAGCTTGCTCCTTTGTTATTCTGTCACTTCCCTCCTAGTTTTGATTTTTACCTTTAGATAAATATAGGCACCCTAACTATTCCTACTCCATTTCCTGTATTTATGCCAAGATGTTTTTGCACATTGTTGAAAGAACCCAACTGATGAGATGAATTGTAGGACATATTGCCTCCTTTTCACCACAATTTGCAAAACAGCATGGTGCAGCAGGGAGCAGAAAGTTTTAACTAAAATGTTGTGGGCTCTGATTTTTGCTTGTACATTTATCAGTTATGTGGCACCAGGTAAAATGTCTAGTTCCTCTTAGTCATATTTTCTTACTTTGAAAATGATGGCAGTCATATCTGCCACATAGGGTTGTTCTCAAGATTTCTACTAGATTTTATGGTTAAAAATTGGGTAAAAGTTTAATATTGTAGACAGAAAAATTTATATATTTATAAACTACCTAGTGCTAACAATTTGGAAAGGTATTTGATTAAATAAACTTATTAACAGAGAATAGAATTTGTAATTGAATAAGAGTTTGACACCACTATCAGGATAAGTTCTCTAGAGCAGGATACCAATTGTGGTGGATTAGGCAAAGTGTTTTACCTACTGGATAAAATGATAATAACATCATTTAAAAATGGATAATAAGAATTCCATGACTTTTGTAGAACATTACATAATAATGTATGTGAAGAACATGAACAGTGTCTTTTAGTGTTGGATACATAGTAATATTAGCTAATAAGGAGAAAGTTGACAAAGTAATTTGAATCTCAGCTTATTCAAAAAAGATTACTTGTAAAATAGAAGGAAGTTTAACATATTTCAGCAGTTGGTGACAGCTTCCAAAGATACCATGTAAGTTATCCAACCTGATGCCTTTATATTCTCATTTCATCCCTACTAATTGGTCAATAAATCAAAAGTAGGCCATTTAGTTTTTAAACTAAGTCATATGTATAGATGAAAAATATTAAACTTCATGAACCTCATAATCAATATCTTTAAAAGCACACATTTCTTCTATTATAAGGTTTACCTTGCATTCCACCCAAACTAGTCAATTTGTACACCGATCTATGCCCTACATAAAAAAGACTGAAGGATAAGGTTATAAAAAAGTAGAATAAAATAAAATAAAAAATAGAAGAGCAATGAGCAGCTTGTCTTGTGATTCATGCTTCCATGGCTGCACCCATATTCCTAAAGGGGTGACACAGGAACTTGAGTTATATTAATTAACATACCAGGTACTATTGTAGAGTCAAATTCCTAATTGACTTTCATCTTTTCTCTGTCAGGGAGACTGAACGACAGAGTAAAAGGAAAGGTGATTTGTAGCACTAACCTTGAAAGTGTATAAATAACTAGGAAGTAAGATTTATTGCTAAAGCAAATCCTAATATGAATAAATGAACTATATGCTTTAATTGCATAAGGTTCAGTCTCACAGACTACATTGGTGAAGTTCAAACTAAGATGTGTGAATAATGAACAAGCCCATGGAGGGTCATTTAAAAACTCTTCACAAGATTACTCTCCTTAAATAAAAAAGATCATGTCAAATTTATGGCTGAGGTTACCTAAAAGTGTTTTTTAAAAGTTTACTTCTGAAAATGGAAATGTAACATTCTAAAGGGAATGTATATAGATAGCATGATTATCTACTTAGTAATTTACATTTATGTATAAGTATTTATAAATAATGTTGCTAGTATTACATTGAAAGTTATAGATATTTATTTGATTTATAATTATACATAGAATAATATGAAATAAAATTTAAGAAAAAATAGATATCTATAAAATAGATAAGTAGATATATTAATATATACAATTATATAAATAGATAAAATAGAAAATTATTTTGGGGAGACTAATTACAAATAGAATTTAATGCACCAACTACACGTAATTAATACATACCCAATATTGGAACAAATACTGTGTTAGAGAAAATCAGGAAGTGGATGGATCTCTTAAAAAAAAGAGTGCTCATGTTTTCAAAGTACATATAAAATTTTGAGGGGAGGGAAATACTTGCAATTCTATTGCTATTTGGTAACTGCTCTAATTATGACTAAAAATAGAAGATATACTTTTAGTATTTCAGAATTAAAATGAATGTCCTAACAATGTGTATCAGTTCATTATGAGAAGTTCATTATGAGAAGGTGGGAAATGTTACAAATTTGGATCTTTGAATAAGTTATTATACTTTAGGGTAGAGTCAAATTGAGGTATGTGAAAACATATATAATTGAGTAGTTTAGCCCTTAATTATTATTTTTATCTGGGTAATGATACATCTAATTTGTGTTCTAAAGAGTATTTAATTTAATGTCCTTAATAAGAAAAAATCCTCACAAATATGGAAAGTAAACATTTAGAAAGAAAAATAATCCCAGTGTGATTCTAACATAGTTAGGTAAACTTTTATCATTATTTTGAAGAGATAAATACATATCTGAATGTATTGACAATGAATTTTCATTGAAAACATAACCTGTTGCCTATTGAAACAAGATACAATGTAAAACTAGTATGATATTGAACTGTCACAAATATTCTTTCTATAAATGAGAATGTTAGTGTTTTCTTCGAATTCCAATATGATATATATGGAAAACAAAATAAAAATAGTGAGACAAGTAAGAATATTAAAAGAAATTTTTGGTTCTATTTGCAGATTCTGAATGTGAAACTTAGTAGTTACAATTTTACCTTTCAATAAAATTTCAAAGAAAGTTATCATTGAGATAATGTGTCATAGAAGAGAGTTGACAACCACAAAAAAAGAAAAGGACTTCTATAAGGCTCTGTATAGAAAATTTGAATTTTAGATATCTTCAATTTTACAACTATGGTCTCTAAAATCAATGTGTAGTAGCCATGAGGTACACAAAAATGTATTTTGGAATATAACAAGAATTTATTCAATTTTTACCTATAAGCAACTTTATTCAAAATGTGTATTCTTCCCAGCATTTAAATTAGTCTCTATGAATTGCTGTCTGGGTCAATTACTAAGTCAAATAAATTAGGACCCTGAGAAAATCCAGTTTCCCAGTGTCTTAGTCTCATCACTGGGACAAAATAATCCCTGACACCCACAAGTTAAAGGAGGAAAGGCTTATTTTAACTTACCATTTGTAGAAAGGATTCAGTCAATAGTCGGCTGGCTCCAATTCAGGGTAGCATGGAAGAGAAGCATGGCAGAAGGGAAAGTCTATGGCAGGGCAGGCTGGAAGCATTTTCCTTTTATTCCATTCTTTCCCTTTTCTCCTATCTAGGCTAAAACCCTGTTGGTTGGTGCCACTCACATCCAGAGTGGGTCTTCCCATTATTCACACCCACAACTATGTTAAACTAATCAGTGGACTCATTTAGTTATCACACACCCCTAATCCATATTCACATACCCTAGATCCAGCTCCCTCCCAAAAAATCCCACCCGTGAGTAAGGAGGCTTTCAAAGGATATCTAGACACAAGCCATAACACTCAGTGAAGAGAGTTTGAAGATACTGCCACCAAAGCCTTTTCATTGCACTATATATTGAGAGAGCTCTAGTAAGCTAAAGTTGTAGAAATATTTACATAATTATACGATTGTGTTGCAAAAATTTTCACCTGTATAAACTATTACCACCACAGTGTTTCCATCTTATTGGTGGATTCTTCTCTCAACCCAGAAAGAATTACAAGATAGAGAATGAAAAGAGGATTGACCAAAAGTATTTATTGTGGAGCCAAAGAAGAAAGAAGCATTTATTATAAAATGGAAGCAAACAGCCCCCAGGAAAATAAGCCTGGCTGGGGGCCTGGAAAAGGTTGCCAAAGGGACTCTTTTGTCTAGGCATTTTTACACAAAAAAATGACTGTGGTTTAGCCAAGTTGAGGTCAAACTTTGAGTTCATAATCAGGAAAGTTTGACATAGATTTGGTGCTAGAGGAGCTCAGGGTATGTAGCAGACATACTCTTGCAAGCAGCATTAGTTGTACCTTTAAACAGCAAATCTAATGAGACCTTTGTTTGCTGAGCTTCCAGGTGTCTGGCCTTGGTCATCTATGCATCCTTCACCGACTCCTCTCTCCCTCTTTGGCTCAGCCTCCTCCAGGTACACTGGAGGCCTGCCAGGTCTGTGGACCTCCCTTGGCCAGAACACTTCCCACACTCCCTTCTCCCCTCATGGGCCAGGGTTACTCTGGATAATCTTTTCCCCTCCCACAGGTCCCAGCTAGTCCTCAGTGGTTACTATTGAGAGCTTCTTGTTAGGTTGGGAAAATGATACCCAAAACTTAAAAAACAGGCTGTAATTCCAACTATACCACCACGGAGAGCTCTTAGTTCATTATCTCCAAGTCTCTTGTTATCGTCCTGTTTCAATAGGAAATTTAGAAACAATTTTTCTTCCTTATTTAAAATATCTGAGATATGTTTCAGTTGATGTTAAATCTACATCTATATGTTTGAAAAATTACAACATTACTTTTCAGAACTGTCACATATGAAAATTTCATTTCCATGATTAATAAAATCATGCAAATTATCTGCCCCCCCCCACTACTGGGAATTGAATGCAGGGACTTTGCACCAAGTATATCTCCATTCCTTTTTAAAAATTTTGATGAAAGGTCTGGTAAAGTTGCTAATAGCCCAGGGTGGGCTCTGACTCGCCTTTCTCCTGCTTCAACTTCCCACAGTGTTGGTATTAAAGGAATGTAGTACCATGCCAGCTTGCTTTATTTACTTCAGTGTTAATCATTTTATTCCTATTAGTGACTATGATTTTCAAACATCATAGGCAATTAAATTAGAACGGATATAGTATTTAGCCAAAAGCCATGTAATCCCATTCTTTTTTTCCCCTTAAATTCTTTTATTAGTACATTTTAGGTATACAGTATATTTACATTTATCATTGGGTGTTATAAGTGTACATGATGTATCTTGGTTCTTATTTTTTTCCCCATTACAAAGGGGTAGGAGTCTTGAGAGGAGAAGGGAAAAGAAAAGAAGGGAAAGGAAAAAATATGAGAAAAGAAAAAATGGAAATGAAGTCTATGTAAATAGGGAAGGATGGAGGGGGTGAAGGGTGTACAGGTAATTCCCTGTTCTTATTCCTTAATTTGCTATTTCAGATTAAGCCAAAATCTTTATCTAGACTAGCTTGTAGCTCTGGGTTGATTTGCAACTCCATCCAGAAATGGACCAGAATAGCCAAAACAATTCTGAAAAAGAACAAAGCTTGAGACATTACCATTCCAGGTTACTAGTTACATTATGAAGCTTATTCAAAAAGCATGACACTGGCACAAAAATAGACATGTAGACCAAAGGAAAAGAATAGTAGTCACAGAAACCATGTACCTTTAGCCATTGGGACATTGACAGGAAAACTGAAAACATTCACTGGAGGAAAGATTGGTTCTTTACTAAATAGTGCTAGGGAAACTGGTTGTCCAGGTGCAGAAGAATAAAGGTAGACCCATATCTCTCATCCTGCACTAAATTCTAATCAGAAAGGATCAAAGGCCTATAAATAAAAATAAGTGGTTGAAATACAAAGAGCAGCTGTGCCAGAAAAGAGTTAGGGACTCTTAACTTTCTTTCCTTTTTCACCTCCTCACACTGATTTCTCTTTTTTACTGGGTAGCAGATGTAAAAGCCATCACATCGGTGTGAAGATAAATGTCACATGTTGAAAACGCCAAAATAGGAAGACAGAAGGTTTCTTGCACGAAAACATCCTTGCACAGTTACAGTGGTCTAAAACTCTCTTTATAATTTGTAAAACAAGAAAAAATTATATTCCTATTTTAAAGGCGTGTTTCTTCATTTTTTAAATAAAACTTTACATAGTTCTAAAAGATATTCTATGACTAAATATAAAGAATCAGGATTTTTGTTTTGTTTTGGTTTGGTTCCAGGGATCGAACTCAGGTCCTTGCTTTTGCGCAGCACGCAGTGAAACCACTGAGCTAAATCCCCAGCCCAAGAATCAGGATTTTTAATTGTGTACTTATGTCAATTAGTATTTGTACATTACTATATAAATACTATTTATTCTATCTTTAATTTTTTGCATTTTATTTGCTTGTTTTAAATGTCTGGGTTATATTATTTTAGTGGAGAATTAACAGTGTTAGTGAAAAAGATGCATGTATTCAGAAAACACAGTCATAATTTAAATATTTGGAGACCACTAATTTAGGTCATTTATTTGATCATGTTTTTAACTTAGAGTATCTATTGAAAGCTAACTGTATGCTAGGTCTTGTGAGTACTAGCAAGGTACTTTAATCTAATGGTTAAAATATGACTTCTGGTATTGATTGAATGGAGTGGAAACAGCTGTATGACTAATATTACAAAATTATTTTAATCTTCCCTTTACTAAACATCCAAAATCTCAGACATACAAAGGTACACTCAGAAATAAATGATCTTCTTAGGTATAAATATTTAAATAGTGGTTGTTCTTAAAACTCTTTCAGTCACACCAAATTTGCACACATCCCAGTGAATTTCATTAAAGTTAATTCTGAACTTTAATAGCATGCTGCCTGCACTAAAATTTGAATCCTTCAGAACAAAAGGTAACATCATTCATTCACCATATATATCAGTGTCTATTACTCTTTGTAGTAGGCAACAGGTATTTAAACATATCTGATACATACCTGAGCATATTAATTCAATTTTTTAGCAACAAGTGATTACTCAATACATTTTGCAATAGAAATGATTTCAATGCATTTAGAGTAACTAGGATGATATGATATTGTCTTAGCATTTAGGAATAAATAATTTGGTTAGGAAGCCAAAATCAGTGCATGATGTATTGAGTAGCACATGAATGTATTGATAGGTAAATTATAAGTAAAAATGAAGTACTCCTATATGTTGTTTGATATTGTCAGTAGATAATTGTGTTTGGATTGCATCTGATGAGAATGTGAGTTTGCTAAGTGGACAAAATGAAAAGTGTCCATCCCAGCAAAGATGAACAGCATGTAAGAATACAGAGTTGAACAGATCCTGGCCCTTCATAGGTGCTTAATAAATATTTATTGGACTGAATTGAAATCAATTATTCTTACCAAGATAGATTTTTTCACCTAAGGGGAAGTTTTTGATCTAGGAAGCTAAGACAGACGAGAGATAATTCTAACATTTCCATTATCTTAGTATTGACATCTATTATCAGATCCTCTGGGTCTTTGGTACGATAGAAATTATTGATTAAAATGCAGGTATTTTCATATTGTGTCAAAAGCTCTTTACATTAGGTCTTAGTTGAATTTTTTGAGTATCTTTCTTTGATACCATTATTGTGGGGAGGGAGCACTATTAAGTGGGGAAATTAATTGTAATTCCCCATTTAGTTTCCAGTGACAGTGGAAGAGAGGGTAGCTCTTGGGGAGCATTAGTGTTTTAGCTTCTCATGTGGTTTCCACTGAGACTACAATGGGCTGGCCTCTACATTGCTAAAATGTGGTAAACATTCTTGTCCCATATTCTGAAATTTTCACACTACTTCATCATGGAGGGAGGGAAGTGCTTTGCTAATGTTACTAAGATGTGGAAATTCAAGTTCCCAATGTTGTGACACTGATACCACAGAGGAAAGGTACTTATTGTGTGTCAGGGGTGGAAATTTAGATCCTATTGTGCTTCTCTAACAGCACCCTGGGGGAATATTTGCATGCTTTATTTCCGCCCAGGAAATCTACTTTCCCCATTAATCTTTGCTAATATAGGTAACTGAAGCACTACAGAATTGTTTTTGTTTTCTTGTAAATTTTGGCAAGCATAGAGCATTTATTTTCCAAAAAATTTTTTTCTCTTGCTAAGTTGTTCTTTTTCTAGGTCTTAGTCTGAGAAAATAGGCTTTTATCGAAGAAGCTTTTATTATTCATACCTACTGTCATTTGGGGATACAGTACAGCCCCAGGAATTTGCAATTCAGAGTTCAGGGCCTCAGTCGTTCTAGGATTTTTCTTCAGAATCTAATTAATAATTGTTCTTGGAAACCTTCCCAATTTCACTGAAACTGTAAATATCCTCCACTATTGGTTTTTGCTTGTTTGTTTTGTTTTGTGTTTTTTTGGCGGGAGGTTTGGAAGTAGCCAATCCGAGAGTTGTAGTCAGTTCTCCTTGCTCCTGATTGGCTGCCTTCAGATGCACCAGCATTCTCGCATCACAAGAGGTTGCTGCGTGAGTTATTCTTAAAGATCTCTAAGATCCACCAAAATGCCCTGCACCTTCTAAGGCTTCTGGCAGTGAATCTAAGTCCCCGAAGTTTAAGACCCCCAGGAAAAGGCTGAACTACTGGATTTGCTCCATGAACTAAAAAGTTATGCGAGAGTAGTATAATAGGCATGTATAGGTATTTTTCTAACCATAAATGAAATTCAGTTTTTCACAATTCATGGGTGCGGTGGGAACATAACCCCTGTGAATTTCGGGGCTCCACTGTAGTTAATTTTTCCAGTTCTGTCTGAAATATAGAAATCAAAAGAAAAATGAAGAAAAAGCCTTCCTGTCATTCTTGTGTTTTCTGGTCCCAAATGATTTGCCTCTCTCTTTCAGTCTTCTACTGGATTTATGTATAATGCCCATGTATGATATATGCTTGATATTTGCAAACTGTGTATTCTCTATGCAATAAGTAATTCTCTGGCTTTATTAAACACTTTACCACTTTGAGCCTAAAAACTAAGTCATATTTATGTCTTGCAGTAGTTAATTATGATTAGTCTTTGTAGACTATCTCTTAGTTTTACCTACATGGCAATATTTAAAAAAATTTATCATTTGTATATTTATTAATTTTATTTTATAAATGAAAATAGATAATTATTTGACTCATAATTATATAGAAATCATAGAAGTAACTATTGTGTAATATTGTATATATTGTATATTTTGAAAGTTTTCAGTTACTTAATTGATCAATAACCAGGAATAGAGATTAAGGACAAAATGAAGACTGAAAAATTATTTCCTAAATAAAAAACTGTCAAACATAAGTACTTGTATAATACTACTGAGATTTCTATTTTTTTACCCTTAGGGCCAGGGATTTAGCTCAGTGGTTCCTCCACCTGCCTCATAGGTGCAAGGTCCTGAGTTGGATCCCTGGTACCAAAAAAAATTTTTAAAAAGTCCTTGCGCCTTCAAATCACTCATCGAATTTTATAGTCTTTGAGGAAATGTAGTAGACTTATGTTAAAAATCAATTTGACAGAAAATTTTCCTCAAAACAAGAAAAAAGAAAGCAAAATGAATCAATGAAGAATGGAAGAAAAGGAAAGTGGGAGAGAAGAAAAAAATAAATGATTCTTCTTTTCCTACACATTTTTTTCATACTTACAAGTTAGGTCAGATTTTGCCTACGATCCCGCCAATACAGTGACTTTTCCACAGCTTACTGCTATGTGAGATGTGTCTTTATAATTGGATAGAAATGTTGATCAAAATCTTCCTTCCTGAAAAAAGACAATTTAATGGAGGTTTTACTTATTGAATAAAGAATTTTACCCAAAGTTATAGTTCATCTTTTTCATTAGAAATCAAAACAAAATACACAATAACTTCTTAACTGAAGAAAAAAATCATATTTACCTAAGGAAAATGATATTTTCCTTTTTTTATTCCAATAATTATCTTCTCTTAAATTAATTGACAGTAATATAAAACATGTTAGCTTGTGAAAACAGAAATCAGATCTGCAAGCATATTAATATGAAAAGTCTTTACATTCTTCATGTTTTAAATTTAAAGTTCATGTATATATAACTATGTCTGAGAAGATATGAGCAAAAATAATGTCTTTTTAAAATGTTTCTGATAGCTCATAACCATGATCACACTGCTAACAATAGTGACAAATGACAACATAAGAGGTAGCAGAAAGTGAATTCCACTTGTAATATGGAAAGATGCCAATGGGTCTCCTACAGTAATCAAGCTGTGAAAGCAAGAGAGATGGCTTTGTCCTGCCTACCTCCCACTGTGACTAATGGATTACTGATTTGTTGGAATTTAAAGTATAACTTGTCCATAGAGTTCTTATTTAGAAGCATGGTTTTCAGTATGTGTATAACATATTCTAAAGTATCTATATATTATATATAATATACATAAGTAATATGTATTTTTAAAATCCATTAATGACAGGTTATATCTCAAACTCCTGTCGCAATATCACAGGCTTAAATTTGGGACCTTGACAGAATCAATCTTTGTAAAATGTTTATATTTTTCATTATGAATTTTTTTGTAATGTAGTTTTTTAAATATATTAAAGTATCATTTATGATGATTACTAAAATTTTTTGTACCCATCTTAAATTTTACACTTGACGTGAGTGATTTGGTCACTTCAAACTCCTTAACTCTTTGGAGTTGAGGGGCAGAGTGTGTAGCTCTGAGACACATCTATCTTTTCTTCTCCAAGGTATAAATTTAGCAGTAAATTAGGGTGTGAAGGTGAAATAGACTAGAGACAAAATATTTCCTTACATCTTTGACTTTTTCTATACTTTTATTGATGTTTGTCAATCCTCTCTTGCAAATGTTGAGTTTCCTTTGTATCATTCATTCAAGCCTAATTCTTCTGTAAGGCATGAGGGTGTGTGTGTGTGTGTGTGTGTGCGCGCGCGCGCGTGCGCAAGCAGTTATTCTCTAAATCTAAATACATATTGTTATGATTTAGATGTTTATGGTCTAGATGTTCCCCCATTGGATCATCCAGTCAGTGTTTTTTTCAGATGTGGCTGAATCTAGAGTGTGTGATGCTGAGATTAAGGGTGTGTGATTACTAAATTCATCCTCTGATTGGTTTGGAGCACACTAATCCTGGTAGTCTGGGTAAAATAAAAGGGGCAGAAAGATTCTGTTAATGTCCCTTGTTGGTTTGCTATCTTAGGTCTGCCATAAACTGTTACCTCTCTGCCATGTGTCTTGGAGCCAGCCGATTATGGACTGAAGCCTCTACAAACTGTGAACTAAATAAACCTTTCCCTTTTTAACTTTAGATGTCAGGTATTTTGTATCAGCGAGGAGAGAAAAGTAACTAAGACATAGTCTTTAAATTTTTTTTGAAATTACACTTGAGAATTTAACAGGAATAAAATCTGTGAAAAAAAATTAAAGATTTAAATTGGTAGTGAAAAAGGATATTGAAAAATAAATTTATTTTCATATTTTATTTTTAATATGAAAGCAAATGCCTTTACTATCTGGCATAATGTCCCAATGTATCCATTATAGAATTTTTGAGTTATGGCCAATGATGAAAATGACACCATGGATAGGAATTTTTACTTTAGATTTTAATATTAGTTATACATTACTTTTGTTTTTGTTTGTCAAAGCACCATATGGAAGTTCCAAACACTTTCAAATTAAGATTAGTATTTTAACAATTGTTTTATAAAGAGCAATTTTAATATTAATGCATTGACTTGTGCTTTATGATTGTCATCTCTAAGTACATATTTCAATTACACTTCATGAAATCTATTGAAATAGTTATTACTATTATTTGACAGATAGGTTTTGAATGTTGAGAGGTGAAATCATTTTCTCAATGTCCAACTTTTGCTCAGCTTTCTTTTAACTGTACAAACCTCTGAAGAATATTTTATGGGGAAACTTATAAAGAATAATTATTTTCAAATTGGTTTTCTAACTATTGCTCTTTTCCAGATGATAATTGTAATTACAGGTGTGATTTTTCATAACTCCAAAGGCTCCAGACAGTAGTAAAATTATTTATAAAAGTACATCTGAAGCAAATTATGTATTTGTAGGTTTCTAACACTGCATTGTATTCTCAAAGTGACTAAGTGGAAATGTAGCTGCAGAGGGCTGATTCAGGGCTTGCAAGTGCAGAATATTGTCTAGCTTTCTTTTCTCTACTTCTCTCCTGTGGGCTCTCAAGTAACAAAGTTTGGAGTTGAAGGATTAGCCTCAGCAGATCCACTTATTTGATTAGTGTCCTGCCTGCTTTGCTTTTCCTCAGGTTCATTGATCAAGATGATTGCATTCGCTGTCCTCTGTTGGGCCAGCCAGGCAGAGGAAAGGGATCATTTGCTGAGATGTGAGTCCTCAGGGCAGGCCCATGACTTTGAATGCACAGTTGACTGGCTTGCTCGCTATGGTGTTCAGTAATAAAAATAATAAAATGAGTCAAATGACCCCTCTGTTGAAAGAAAATTCCACTCTACTCAGATTCCCAGCCAGTAAAGCTGGACTTTAACACAGCTAGTAAACTGCAGATGATGGTAAGAGAGTCTCTCCAAAGACTAGATGAACCATAGCTTGAAAAATTTTCAAGTGATTTGAACATATCCTAACAATGGAAAAAATAAGTAAAACTTGTGTTGTCCAAGGATAGCCAGGTGTGAGTTTATGGCTTGGATCTCATCATTTCTAATTCAACTTTGTTATATTTGAATTCTTAAAAGAAAATAGATTCATATATTTTTAGAAATTGAAGGATAAACATCAACTTCAGCTACAAGAGAATGGACTCATATTGGAAATATCATGTCTTGCTTTAATATATTAGCAAGTGTTTGGAAGGTTTAAATGGGTTGATAAAATTAAGAGAGTCATTTGACGGAAAATGTTGTAATATGTTTATTTCTCCTGTGGAAAACAAAGGCATATTTGAGTCTGTGAAGAAACATAACAAAACTGAAAAGTACTTAGCAAGCAAGAGAGTTTTTGTTGTTATTTTTGGCAGAGATTTAACGTAAGTTCACAGTATTAAAAAATGCACAAGTCACTAATTCATTTTGGTTATTACAAGTGAAAATTTGTATTTAATGAACCAACTAATGAAATCGGTAAAATTTAAATGAAAAAATACTGTATGGTAAAAAGAATAATAATTAGTTCTATTACAACAATTTATTAACTTCTTTTTCACATTTTGATAATAAAATATATCATTCTGAAAGTATTCTGGAACATAAAGTGTTTACATTTCCATGTAAAACTTGATTTAAAATGTCCTTAATATGTCTTCCTCAATCTTCTGCTTTATAAAGTAAAAATCTATATGTAATTATAGCCACAAATACATAATTCATGATAATATAATTTAGCTTATGTTTCACTATTCAAATGCTTCCCACGCACTTTAATGGCATAAATAATCTTTTATATAGGATCTAATTTGAAAGAAATATTTATAAGACCTTTTGGGCTATAAAGAAATACATTTTGAACTATAAATACTTCCTTCTCTATTATTTTCAATAAGATTTCTATTTGATTACATCCTATTTACCAAACAAGTCAGGATAATATTTAAAAGCAATTATTTTTCAAAATAATTTTTTCACATATTCTGGTATTTAAAACTGTTTGCTCTACTCACATTTATTCATGATTGTCATATTTTTATATGTATGAATATATTTCTTCTTTAAGAATACAATGTTGTCAAAATAATGGCATATTAATTTAAGTATTGCAAATCTCCAGTAGGCTATTTTATGAATATTAAAGATCCAATGGCATGCTTCAAAATCTTGTTTTCTTTGCGGAAATTTTAACATGAGACTTTGAGTGTCTTGTTTCCCCTCTGGGTTAAAGCTGGACAGAAGAAAGTTTTGACTAATTAGTTGACTTCAAAATGGTGTGAAGGAAATATTCCAAGTGGATGATCATGATGAGTATAGAGTACAATTCATTTGTATTTTTCTCTTTTTTTTCTTTTTTTGAGACAGGGTCTCTTTATGTAGTTCAGGCTGTCCTTGAACTCACTGTGTAGCCCAGCTTGGCCTCAAACTCACACCAATCCTTCTGCTTCAGCCTCTTAAGTGCTGGGATTACAGGCATACAAGCTACCAAGCCCAGCAAGTACAATTTATTGTTTCCAAGCAGTAACTTCAATGATCTAGCATTTTGTTCAAAGTAACTATTACTGTAAATAATATTTTCAAATACGCTCTATTTAAAATTGGCATGTAGGTAATAATCACTGGGCAGAAGTATAATTACATCCTACTTATATCACCATGTTCTAATTAAAAATAAATATTGAAGTTATCCCATGCAGTTATATATTTTATATACATTTTCCAAATTAGTAAATTTAAAGTTAAAATTCTCTAATACAGAAGCATATTTTAACATGACACCATGTTAATGTTAACTGTATTCACCATTAATTTTAATGTTTTCATTTGATATTATTTTTAAACATATTAGTTTTATGGTTTCATAATAAATTCATGTATAAGGTATTTTAAAGTTGTATTCAATGTACAATGTAAGATGTACTTAACATTATTAAGCAGCATTTCAATTTGAAAGTAAAAGGAAGTGAGGTATAATTTCTATCCAAGTCAGTTTCTTACATTAAACAGATTGGAAATCTTTGCTCTGCACAACCTAGAGCCAGAATGGCGAAACTTTTAGAGCTTTCATTGATAACAAGCAGCCAGCTGCAGTGTGCTTGCCATAGGTTTGCCACCCCTGATACTTGATTGTGGATTCATTTACTACTTAGAGTTTTTTTGTTTGTTTGTTTGTTTGTTTGGTACCAGGGATCGAACTCAGGACCTTGTGCTTGCAAGGCAAGTGGCGGCACCACTGAGCTAAATCTCCAGCCAACTACTTAGAGTTTTGATTTTGTTTTTATCTTTCATTTATTTCTGATTTGGATGGGCTGGTGAATTCTTAGTCCTCTTTCTGAGAACAGGAAAAAAGCTAACACATTCTGTATATTCCTAGCAGTGCTCACCGTTCAGCACTTGGGTATGAGGTATGACTGGGTGTGGGTGTGTATATCTGTGTGCACACATTTTTCCTTTTCAGACTCCATTCCCATAACTTATTTCAAAGCCCATATCACCTCCCCAGTCCAACTCTCTTAACTTCTGACCTCTCTTATTTACCTGCCTTCTTGGCACTAAGATTTCCCTAAGAGCAGAGACCCCATCCCAACCTTGCGCCATGTCCACTTTGCCATAATCCTGACCTCAGACTCCTCTCACGGGGTTGAAGTGAAGAAACACACAAATTGCCTGATGTATTTTAAAACAAAATGCTTTACAGTGTCATTCTGAGATTTTAATTTTTGTCGTATATTGAAGAAAGTTTAGAAATTCTTCTTTTTAAACTATATAGAAAATACACTCCTCTTCACACTTAATTTAAATGAAGACAGTTAATACCTTTTTATAAGCTATTAAGCACTGTGTTATGAGCTAAATTAAAGAATACATTTATATGTTCTTTATACTGTACAATGTAATTTTGGAAGGGTTAATCTTAATATATATTGGGGTAACAATAATCTAATTCCTATTGCATAGAGAATTTTGCTTTCAGTTTTATAATTGTTATTTTGTTTATTCCCAAGTGACAGAAAACTGTTTTAAAGTAAATTGTCATTTCTAGTAATAAAACCAACTCTATTCATATAATACTACAATCAGTATATAAATATCAAACTCCTACTGTGTGTCAGGCAAGAAGATAACTAGAAAATTTTTTAAAAATGAAAGCTACAAGTTTTGGAATTGAGAAAGAAAAATAACAAGTACCTAAAATAGAAGGTTATGGTAGGGATGTGCAAAGGAAGCAAAAGCCAGAGGTCAGCTTTAACAGCCTGAACCTAGAGTATGTTGTTGTTTGTATTATGCTCACTGAGGATATGGAGGAATTAAATAATGCAAGATCCTGAGGAAGGTGGTAAGCATTGAAAGTGATAGAAAGAACAGGTGACAAGTCACTGAAGGCTGGGAGGATAGGGTGGAGAATTACAAGTGGACCCCAGTGTATGGTTGAATAATAAGTTACTCTTGATCAGAAAGTAAATAGTAACAAAAAATAGTTAATGTAGTAAGCTATATAATGTCCTTGCACAAAGTACATTTGCCTTTGTATTACAGGCAGCTAAGTTACATAGAAATTAATATATAATCAGGGAGGGACTGGGGTCTCAAGGAAGTAAGTGAAAAATGCAGATACCAGAACTGTGGTTGGAGGCATTCTGAATAAGGCCAGGCCTCAGGACAAAGCCACAATGGCCCAACTTACATAATTCCCTAACAGATAAGCACAACTGTAATTCATACTACCTAGTCTTCTAAATCCAGATATGCATCAGACACCCAGGTTGGTCACCAGAACACCTGGATGCATCTCTTCGCTAAAATGTTCCTATTCTAGAAGTCATAGATAAGCCAATGTTAATGATGTCAGCCATATACTCTTGCTGTGTGCTCTGCTTCCCTATAGGACCAGTATTAGCTAAGCCGCTATACTTATATTGGCTGATTATAATTTGACCCATGTTTTACTCACATTTGTGACTTTGCTTTATAAATTACCCCTGACAAAGGGCCTCAGTGGCAACCCACTGGAGACCCCTCCTGTCTCTCAGGAGCTATTCCTATTCCCTGATAAACTTTTGCTATTCTTTTACTTTTAATTTTTTTTTAAAGCAGTAGCAAAGTTTATTTGAAAAATTACAAGTGAAGAATGAGAGAGAAACTGAGTATGTAGAATAATCTTGGACCTAGGAAAAGAGAAAAAAGCTAGATAAAAGTACACCCTGGAGAAAGCAAGGCAAGCTATCATGAGGAAAGCCATGATAGCTGATAGATTTCCCTCCAATTTAGGGAGGCTGCTGTATATAATAGCTACCTTCTCTCCAACATGCCCCTACTCCCACCAAAAGAGTAACCTAATACTTGCTCTCCTCCTAACAACTAGTGACATCACCGGCTCCTCCAGTCCCTAGCCACTACCTCACTCAACCCCACCTCAGCTCCTACAAGCCCCACGCCCACTCCTATAATAAGCACTTGCTGTCCTAGCCATATTGCTTTTGTCTCTCTTTTGTTCAGAGACAGCCCAGAAGACTGTCCCCACAATAAAGGCTTGTTGTGGCCTGGTCTGGTGTTGGTTTTTGGCCTTTTACCTGACAGTTAGCCTAACTGTTCCTACTCTTAACTGATATTTCCCTTCGGAAATCATTCTTCAGTTCCAGGGGACACAAACTTGGCACATCTGGCATCTAGCTGGTTGGGAGTTACATTTCTCCCAATCAGTTTTCTTGGAACTTGTGAATACTATATTGTATAGGTAACTAGACACAAATTCTTTGCGGATTAAAGAATTTTGAGATGGGGAGTTATTTTGGTTTATATGGTGGTCCCTGAATAAAATCACATATATAGTCATGAAGTGAGACAAAGCTATGACACACAGAGGAATATTAATGGCTTTGGGGTCCTGAAGAGATTCTTTCGTGGTCCTTGGTGAACAAAAAATTGGACAAGACATGCAGAAAATGAAGGGAGGGTTTGCATTTATTAAAGGTAAAAAAGAAGTTCTCTCTGCAGAAAGTGGACTGCTATGAGCAGCCAGGAGGATAATGGCAGGGCTGGGGAATTTTTGTTCTTTATTTTTATCTCCAATTCCTAGTTTGCTTCTCTCTCTTACAAAAAAGGCATTTGGGATGATTGTCCTATCAGAAACTCACTTGGCCTGGTGTCAGATTCAGGCTGTCTTATTATAGATCTGTTTGTTCTTTCATCAGAAGTGAATGAAGAATTGAAAATGGCACTTTTCAGCCAGGGTTGAGAACTGTATCGCCATCCTATACTCTATGTTCTGCTTTCTGGGTCAACATGACTGACAGGTTTTTCACATTTGTTAAACTGGTTTTGGCCCAGCCCTTATCTCTGACCTCAGGAAGAACTGAAAACAACTTGACCAGTGATGTAGAATTTAAAGTTATGTAGCCATAAGTCAAGGAATGCTGGCAACCACCAGGAGCTAGAAGTCAAGGAATGGATTTGTCTTCAAACCTTCAGGGAGCACAGTCCTATTGCTACCTTGATTTGAGGTAAGCCAAAGTAATCCTTAACTCCTGGCCTTCAGATATGTGAGCTCATAAGATTTTCTGGTTTTTTTAGCCCCCAAATTTGTGGTAATTTGCTGCAGCAGCCTCAAGAAATAAACAGCTGCTAAGGAAAAACAAAGTGAGAGTTTATATAAGCTATGCAATTTGTACAGCAACCTCTGATTAATGAAAACATTTTTTTAAACATAGAACTTATAATCATATAATTGAATGGCTATCTAAAACACTCTCATGTATAATATAAATATATTATCTTTCCATGGATGTTTATTCGAAATCTCTCTTTTTTTTTTTTTTTAGTATCAAACAACCATTTCATCTATAGGTGTGGTGGACCCTCAAGTTATGATAGGCCTGACATACAATCAGCTTGGGTCATGTGCAGAGTTTTAGTTTTAACTTATAACCAATGTCTTGAGTTATATCCCAAAAGCTGGCTGCTTGTGTTTTCAGATAGTCTCAGACACAGATTTAACTCTTAAAGAGTTCTGGAAGCAACATTACAACATCCTTTCTTGTGTGGGGTTAATTGAGAAATCCTGGGCCAATGTCTCTCTATGGACACTGAGATATGCCTGGAAGAAAGTGTGGCCTAAAATTATAAAGGAGAGAGACTCTGAAGGCTCTGTAGAGGACTCTGACCAACTTGAGTTACAACTATCCCTCTTGAATGAATTGAGTTCATAAGTCAAGAGTCCACTGTATATATGAATTATTATGTATAGTCATGCTCTGTTTCATTGAAAAAAGTAAACTTAGGTTGGTTTCCCTTTGGCTATTTTATCAATTCTATTCATATGGCACAGAAAAATGGACAAACACACAAACCATTGAAAAAAAATTGATGGGCTTCACAAACTTTTGTGCAGTTTCCTGTCTTGGGGAATTCTATGGGAATTATCCACTTTGTGGGAATTCATGTAAATATACGATAGGAGAAATACTAAAATAATCAGTCAGTGATAATAAGCAAGTTAAATATGGCAAACTTTTCATTAATTTTTCTTGAAAAAACTAGGAAAAAGTGATAACGGGCATGAAAAGAATGACTACTATGTATTACTTCCTAGCAGTGGATTAAAGAAAAATGCAATTTGGAAAGTGCTCCTCTTTCTACCTGGCTACATGACTGCAGAGAAGGTACTTTAAATATTTCTTTATTTGTTTAGACATTCACTCTTCTGTACAGGTAATCTCTAAAGCCAGTCCTCGTTCAAAGTCCTTATGTTTCTCTAACTCCAATATTGTACTTTTCAATAGTGTACTGAAAAAACACTAAATAAAAAATTAAAAAGAACTATCCAGAAAATATTGATGAGGTACAATACAAAGACTTATCTACCGGGCTAGGGATTTAGCTCAGTGGTTCCACCGCCTGCCTCGGAAGTGCAAGGATCTGAGTACTATCCCCGGTACAAAACAAAAACAAAAACAAAAGACTTACCTGTCAAAATGAAAGTAAGTTGTGATATAAATGACATTGCTGATATTTAATATCAACTTAGAGAATACTGTTGGGTTTTGACATGAGCTTGCTTCTTAAGCACATATTGTGGATACACACAATATTGACCTTTGGTGATGAGACAAATGTTATAGAATTAGACAAAAATAAACTTGCAATGATCTTTATAGGGGGAGTCAGAAATATTTATTTAGAGAAAAACAAGTCTGTCTACATTTAGATAAAGGTTTTCATAAATTTACCACTTCTAGTATGTTATTAAAATTTATATTCTTCAAGTGATCTTTGTGTTATTTTGGCTTTGGAAATAAACTTCAGCACAATTTTAAACTTGTTTTCATAATTAAGAAATTTTATCATTGTGCATATGGCACTGTCCATGTGGCACTAAATTTTTTTAAAAGAATGTACATAAATATTGTCTTTATGTATATAAAGGCTCCAGAGAATAATACACAATTTGTTTGAAACAAAGCTTAATTAATAAAATGTCTTGTGATTCTTATTTTAATTAGCTATTTAACTTCAATAAAATTTTCAATAATTTATATAAAATTATTATGTTAGCCAATTCATATATAAATATATTAATCAAATATAATACATAAATATAAATACAATTAAGTCATTGGATACAAAATAATCACATATCATTAATCATTTTGAGTGTCATTTTTATAAAACTAGATTTTCACTTTTAAAGTGGGTATGTAAAAACATGTTGCTATAACCAGGTTTTGAAACCCTAAAGATAAGGGAAAACACAGGATAAAATATATTGAATCAGAATTCTGTGCTTTTCACTTTGAGTTTATTATTCATTCAATATAAAAATTATTTGACCCATATAATGTATTGAGAATTTACATAAAGACAAATCATATGATATTCTCACCACACAAAAGCAATTTTCTGGTCTAAGCATGGTTGGTGTTGAAGATCTTTAAAACAGGAATTCATTTCAACTGGATAAGTGCAGTAAGAACATTTATTTCTGACCTCCTTTATTTATAGAACTAGATAATATTATGGAAGAGGAATAAAGAAATGTAATTGTGACTTGTTTATGTAACTCAACACAACTGGGTGCCAGAGACTCCAGCAGCAAATCTCTAGTCCCCACCTGCCCAGTGTGCGACGCTGGCCTGAGAAAAAAAAATACACTAAGAGAGAGAAAGCAGGGTACCAGGACAACCAATGCCAGTGCAAGTCACAAAGTTCAGTCAGTCCCAGGCACTGACTTTTAATGGGAATCAATTGGGGTAAAGGCAAGCTAGTGCAGTTTCTATGGGAATTAATGTAAACAAGGCTCATAAAGGACAAGGCAAAGCATTCTCTAAGAACAAAATAGACAACGTATATTATTGTAATTAGAACACTGTTTTTCTAGTCTGAAGGTTTTAGTTATGGGAGCAGAATTTGGGTGTGAGTTACTCTGACTTCGGGACTTAGGCATCCGCCAGACTCACTTCTATAAACAAGACAATTGTGGGGTTAACACTTCACAGCCTGCCTTGGGCATCATCAATATTACAGTCCTCTGCATCTGGGGATGTGGATATAGCTTAGTGGTAGATTTCTTACATAGCATCTGCAAAGGCCTGGATTTAATCCCTAGCACCAAAACATGCATACATACACACACACACACACACACACACACACACATGCATGCACACACACTCTGTCTAACATGAGTATATCCTAAAACACTGTTTGTTTGTTTTTTTAATCCTTTTATTGGTACATTGTAGGTATACAACACAATTACATTTCTCATTGGGAACTGTACCTTTACATAATGGATCTTGGTTCTTATTTTTCCCCTTTCCTAGCCCTCCCTTCACCCCCTCAACCCTTCCCTATTTACAAAGACTTTATTTCCATTTTTTCCATTTCTCAGCATTTTTCCTTTCCCTTCTTTCCTTTCCCCTACCCCTCCCACCGCACCTACCCCTTTGGACCTTTTCTCCCTGCTTTGCATTATCGATTATTCATTCTAATTATTGGTACATTTTAGGTATACAATATAATGGCATTCATCATTGGAAATTTGCACCTTTACATAGTCTCTTTTGGTTCTTATTTTTCACCCTTGCCCAGCCCTCCCTTGAACCCCTCCAGTCCTCTCTATTTACAAAGATTTTGTTCCTATTTTTCCATTTTCTCATATTAATCCCATTCCCTTCTATCCTTTCCCCTAGCCCTCGCACTTCCTTCCCCTTTGCCCCTTTTCTTCCTATTTCACATTACCTATTATACATTTAGTCCTTATTTACACTTTCAGTTTCTCACACCAGATAAACTATTCGGTATTTATACATGTGTGTCCTATTTATTTCACTTAAGAGTATTGCCTCAATGTGCATCCACTTAGCTATAAATGTCTCTAATTTCTCATTTTTTATGGCTGAGTAGTACTCCATTTTATAAAAAAAAAACCCACATTTTCTTTATCCAGTCTCCAGTTGATGGGCATTTGAGCTGTTTCCAAGTTTCAGCTATCACAAATTGTGCTGCTATGAACATGGGCACACATATATCACTGTGGTATGATTCTTTTAATTCCTTGGGGAAGATCCCCAGTAGTGGAATAGTCAAATGGAACTTCCAGTCCTAGTTCTTTGAGGTATCTCCATACTGATTTGCACAGTGGTTGCACCAGTCTACACTCCCACCAGCGGTGGAGCAGGGTTCCTCTTTCCCCACAGCCCCACCAGCATTTGTTACTGGTTGATTTCATGAGAGCAACCATTCTTTCTGGAGTGAAATGGCATCTCACCGTTGTTTTCATTTGCATCTCTCGAATGACCAGTGATGTTGAACATTATTTCATGTATTTATTTGCTATTTCTACTTCTTTGTCTGAGAAATATCTGTTTATTTCAGATGCCCACTTTCAGATTGGGTCTTTAAATTTTGGAGTTCTGATCTTTTTAAGTTCTTTATAGATTCGAGATAGTAGAATTTTGTCTGAGGAAGAGCAGGTGAAGATTTTTTCCCACATTGTGGGTTGTCTCTTCACACTGCTGGTGGTTTGTCTTGCTGTGCAGAAGCCTTTTAATAAGAAGAGATGGCACTTGTTGATTGTTTGTGCCAGTTCATGGGCAACTGAGGTTTTGTTCATAAAATCTTTTCCTACACCGATGTCTTCAAGGTTTCTACCTAATGTCTGTTTCAACTGGTTCAGAGTTTCTATTTTAATATTTAGATCAATTCTAGGTCACAGAGACATGGCAGGGGGCATCACAATCCCCAACCTGCAACTCTACTGCAAAGCTCCTGTGATAAAAACAGCATGGTACTGGCAAAGAAACAGACCCGAGGACCAGTGGAACAGATTAGAAGATGCAGAAACAACGCCAGACACACTCAGCCATCTCATCTTCGATAAAGGAGCCAAACACCCTCTCTGGAGGAAAGGTAGCCCCTTTAATAAATGGTGCTGGAAAAATAGGGCTTCAACTTGCCAAAGATTACAACTAGACCTATATCTCTCACTGCACTAAACTAAAATCAAAATGGATTAAAGAACACTTACTGGTTTGATCACAATAATTATTGATAAAACTAATTCATTCAAGGACAATGTTGATTCTGATTTTGTGGGTGAAAATGTTTTCTATGCATAAACTGCAAACATCCCCTTTGAACCAATTGAAAATATAAATTATCAAAGAAAACTTCAAACTTTTTAACACAGAAACATCAAGACCTCAACAACTTAAAATTTGTAACAAACTAGATCATCATACGTATAAATTGGTTTGGCAGCAAATAGAGAAGGTGAATTTATAATCCAAGCTTTTGACGTGGGTGTAAGACAGTCATGCTGCAAACTGCAGCACTGGCCAGAAATCAGGAAGCCATCTGTCTTCCCATGCATGTATGTTTTCTAACAGAGCTGAACATATAGCCAGTTAAGAATGACAGTATTATAATTAGATACGTAAGAATGATAAACCATTTAGGCATATGTCCATCACAGTTAATGACCATGGCGTGGTGCAAATGACAAGAGATTACTTGAGGTTGTTGGCCAATTCAAACTAGAAGAAGGCCCAGAGGGACTACCCTTAACTTAGACTCCCTCAGTGTGAGAGAGTCTCATAAAGATAACCCCAAACTGAAGCTTCTGTTGCTTTTTCTTAGTTGAAGCGGGAAGCAAGGTTAAAGGCCAAAAGAAGATTATCAGTCGAGGAATTCATGTAGGGGTCACGGGAAGGTCAGGGTGATCTGTTACATGCTTGAACTTAGGGCCAATCTATGTGATAAATTGAAGTATGGGAGGAGAGGGCCAGAGCATTCACTTAAGGCAGTGTAATTTGATCCTATATGGATTTGTGGCCCTGTAGGTTATCTTTTAATCTCTATCCATGCATTATAGGAAGTTTCAGAAATCTGGCTGTAAAAGTCTCTTATCACTGCATATCCATCTCATACATACCTTGCATATGTTCATATGTACACTGATGTAGTATTCCAAAGAGTAATCACAGATATGTGATTAGCAAAATCTATATTATTATTTAACAGATTTTAGAATCAGGAAAAAGGAGTAGAGGTTGCTTTTAAGATTTATTAAAGTAGCAGAAGGGCCTGAGTTTGATCCCTGGTACCAAAAGAAAAAAAAGAAAAAAAAGATTTCCTAAAGTTTGCATTTGATTTTTTATATTAATGTCAATAATAAAGAGAAAATCACATCGTAGACTTTGGGACGGTATCAGTATAAAAAGGCATTGTCTTCAATATTTTTCTAAAAGAAATCTATTGTTTCTCATGTTTTATGTTTTACTTGGCCTAATTTTCAATTTATTATAAAAGTTACTACTTGAGAAGTATTGATATTGATCTGTGGATTTTGCTTATAATCTCTCCACTGAAAAATCTTCAGCTACACTGCCAAATGTATACTTATGATACATTCATTTGGAATATTTACATTTTTTATTATTAAACTCATGTTGCACTTATTTTGAAAGCACATTTTATAAATAATTTTTAAAAGGCAGATTGTATTACAGATGTCCTGTTAAACTATATATAGTAAAACAGTGATGATTTATTAAATTTTGAATACAATTTGAAATGTTATACTAAGAAAACAATTATTTACTTTTCTGCAGATATTTGGGACTCTAACATATGACAGACAATCCTCACTCAGAATGATGTTTTCTATCAGGATGCTTCTGAATAGGTGTTATGTGAAGTAACTTCATATTTGTTCAGTATGTATGCATGTTATCCCATTATGTCAGCTTTGATTATTTTGAAATACTTTGCCCAATTCTATGAATAGTCTATTGTTGATTTCAGAAATATTCATGCTTCAACATTCTTCACTTTTTCATAAAATTCATATTTATTTGAAAAGCTTGAACAATAATATAACATTTTACCTTATGAATGTTTGCATAAAATAGATTAGCTGAATATTGGAATGATGTAATCAAAAGTTTGCATTAGGAAGATAAAATCAGAATTCAAAAACAAAAATAAACTTATTTTTTGTGAACAGTATATTTGTTTGCAAAACCATTATATATTACTCAGTGATGCCTATACATGGCAAAACCATAAACTTGATTTTGTCATTGTCTAAAATGTATTATAAGGCCACACTCTGTCTTCCAGACTGATTTTATCAAATAACTAATGTTCATGTTAGTAACTATGCATTATTTTATGTCACGCTCAGTATAGTGAAGTTAGAAGAGGTGATTTAGGCCCACTTGTGGAGAAAGATATACTTCACCTACAATAATGTTACATAAAAATTCTGCCCTTATATGGCACCACAATGAGATTTGAAATGCTTGTTTTATGACACATGAAAGCAATATTAATATAAAAATTGCCTAAATATATCCACTTTTAATAGATTGCATATGCAATATACATACAGACGTGTGTTTTTTAGTTATATGAAGATTGCTTGATTTGATCTCAATAGCAGTAGTAACAAAAAACAATTATTTTGCTTAGATATTTTCTTTATTCTGTAAATAAAACTTAATTAAATTAAATTTAATAATAGAATTTATGCCACAATAAGAAATATTTATAGCATAGATGTAAAAACAGTTCATATTCGAAAGCTAGCTGTTTTCTTTGACCGTTGTGTGTCTGAGAAGATTAAAAATCAATAGAAAGGAAAAAACAATAAAACTAAATATGTATACCGAGATTAAAAACATAAAGATTAAATAATTTAAAAAGCACACAAAAATTAGAGAGAAGCATTATGTTAAACAATTTATATAAAGTGTAGATTGAAATATCTTCAGAAAGCAAGGCAATAAATGATTTCTTAAATAATACTCAAAAAGCATAAATCAAATAATAAAATTAATTGGACAACAGAAAAATTGATAATTTCTGTAAAAATATTTTTTAAAGTGAAAAAAAACAAGGCACATATAATGGGAGAAAAAGAGATTTTTAGTCCATTTGGCAAAGATAAAGAAAGAGATGGAGGAGCAACAGTCATGAAAACAGCAGTTTGAAGATGAAGAAACTAAGCTGGTAGTAGATTCATAAAAAGATTTAAATTTTCCATGGAATCAAATAAATATAAAAATAACCTTTTATACTCATAATAAAGGCAAACATTTTAAAATTTGAAAATAAGTAAAGATGTAGAAGAATAAAAACTATAATGCCTAATATGGGTATAAATAGGAACATTAATTAAAAAATAATTTGTCAAATCTGGTAATAATGACGATAAACATTTTATCCTACCTGATAATTCCATTAATAGGTGTGTATATGTGTATAGTTATGTATATATGTGTGTATACATTATATATATCATATATAAATTTATACACATTATGTGATATATAATATGTATATCATTGTCATTGTAGTATAGTTTGTGACAGCAGAAAAAAATTCATGAAGAAAGGAGAATTAAACTAATAACAGTATGGTCATATTATGGAAGAATATGTTGTAGAACTTTTACTCAATAAGCAGAGAATATGTAAATAAGAGTGAAATTACCAGCATAGATAACTTCCTAAAGAAAATCAGGTAAAAATACTTTGAATGCTGGCAACAACATTAATCAAGTCTTACACACAAAGAAACACATGTATAAGAAAATGTAAAAATATATTTATGTCACTGTGATGAAAAACAGTAAAATTTTTGAAAACAGTCATACATATTGTACATATTTTTCTTATAAAAAACACAGCAAGTATAGAAAATTGCATAGAACATCAATTGTAGGAGTTCAATTCCCAGTTGTATACTATATGACATTTACATTCTTTGTGTTTTATGCATTTTAAAATTTTAGATGTTATTTTCAACAAATATTTAAACAAATTCTATGTTTAAAAGAAAAAAATTAAAGCTACTCATCTGAACTATAATACTGAGAAAAATTCTGGAACTGACACGGACAATGTAGAGGTACTTATTCATAAATTGGTGGTCTTCATTCCAACCAGTGATGATTTCTGTATTTTTTGCCCTTGAATGTAGGTTGAATTTACTGACTTTGTCACCAAGATAATAAGGTGCAACTTAACAAAGTAAAAACTATGATAGATCTCAAAAACCATAAACCTTCCCCCAGTTGTTTTCTAGGGAATTCCACAAAAGAGAATCCAGTTATCATGGCTGAGAGCACTTTGCTGGAGCCCAGTAGGACTTTGAGAGGAATACAACATCTAATTACAAATGCATTCCACACAAAACCTGCCCAACAAAGCCTTCCTGATCCACAACAGTAAGTATAAAATAAAATGTTTCTATAAGTCATTTATATTGGATAATCTTTTAATGAGCTACAGTAAATGGAAAAGCTATTTTAGTTGTGCTGGAACCAATTGATGAAACCTTGAATCACGGCTGACTTACTGCTGGTATAAAAGAAAAGGATGGCCAAAGTTAAATGTTTGGATCAAAGGTTTTTCTTATCAAGTAGTTTTGAAAATAAGTGGGAAAGGTATGAATGATTCTCATATAGTACCAATTTTATCCTTTGTGATTTTCATTCATTAATTTAAATATTAAGAATAAAGAATAATGTTTTATGTGTTTTGGTTGCCTGGTTGTTAATCTATATGTATGATACTTAACTTTATAAGGAGTTATATGAAATTAAAATAAACAATGTTAGTTAATAAATAAATTAATCTGACCCTTGCAAAATAAAAGGGAGTTTGACGGAAGGGAGAAAAGGATTGAGATGCACTACGTACATTTACTAATTCTCTACAATGAGTATAATCATGTATGGTAAACAAGTATTAATAAAACTTAAAACTTTTTAAAATGAATAAGATTTAATAACATTTATTTGAAAATGATATTCAAATATATAAAGAAACAAGGATAAAACTGATTTGTTTGCTATATGTGAGAAATTTGTGTAAACTAATTTTTCTGTATGAATCTTAGAGTAAATAAGAGAATAACTGAACATACTTTAGTGGCAAGCAACAAGAAATATCAAGTGGTTCAGGGACATACAGAAGTAAGAAAGAATCACGATGGAGATTCAGGGAAAATTACAGATGCCATGTGATCTTAAAAGAAAAATAAATTTTTTGCTAAGAAGAGAAAAGTCGTTTGAGGCAGTATGAAGACCACATTGAAACATACAATCCTAAGCGAGGATAAGCAGCTCTAAGAGGGTTATTGAAACATGCAGACAGATTGGTTGCAGAGACAGCAAGAACGTAATTGTTGGCAGTTTGTGGAGGTCTAATATGCCAAACAAAAGTGTGACCTTTTTGCCTGAAAGCTCTCAGCATGCCAAGAGAGATATTTAAGGTGACGGATAACATAATTACATTGGTGTTTGGAAGAAAGCCAGACTGGAAGGCAGAGAAACCATTAGTTGGTTGAAGCGGAAATAATCACTACCTTGCCTGTGAGGCTCAAGAAATCAACAAACTGTAGAAAATGTAAATAAAGTAAACTTGGTAGTCCCTCTATCTCGATGAACATAAGACAGGCATAAAGGGGCACACACAACCTAGGGTAACCCTTAGAGTTTGGCTAAGCACCTCTGGAATAATGTTGACCAGAGTGGTAAAAGGGCACAAGTGGATCTCATGCTCTAGTCTTCCAAATCACCCCAAACTATAAATGTTCCCTAATATTTTTTTCTAGTAATACTGTTCCCATCATTCTTGTAAGCTCTTCTTTATATTTTATATGAAATATTATCTTTTTCCGAACTGTCATACTCACATGTGTTTATCATATTTTAATATAAAAATAGAAAAAATGTTTATTGTCATTTTCGGTGAAAATCTATCTGAAAGTGTTCAAACCCAAATGTTTTGGCATTGACATAAATTTGCTACACTTTTTTTCCTATATCTTAAAAGATGTATGCTTACTTTTCATAGCTGTACTGTCAAATAGTGGACAAAATTGCATAGCCAGACAATATAACTCCTCCACTATTTTACATTTTTAAAAAATGTGCACACTATTCAACTCATCAAAGTTATATAAATTGTTTTTGATCAGAGGAGAATTATTTTCAAGCATAAGACTTAAGAAGTATAAATTAGAAGATAAGTTAAATAATTTTTCCATATTAACTAAGAAATTTGGTGTGGATTTAAACAAAGTGTAAAGTCATTTTTGGTTCTATGTATCTCAAAAACAAGCCTATAAGGGATTTTTAAGTATTATAATGCATAAAATGATAAATTCTTGTGGTTCAAAGTAATTTGAAAGAATTGTTTATTCATCATTTATGAAAAATTTAACAATGAGAAAATAATTGTAATTGTACCACAGCTTTTAAAAATAAAATATCAATTGTATAAAATAATGATTTAATTGGATGACATTAAATTGAATTATGTAGACTACATTCACATGTCATCATTTTGATACAAATTATTAATATTTCTACATACACTTTCTCATAAACAAATATTCATATTCAGAAATGCTCACATGTATAAATAAGATGTACATAAATAAGAAATTCATTTGTAGATGTATTCAGTCTACTGATACATTGTTTCTATTCACTCAAATATAGCTCTTATCTGTGTTGTACCATTTTGACAAGATTTGTTGCTGTTGGGCAAATTTTTAACCTTTAACTGCTTTGAAAATTCTTCAAAACTACCTTTTACTAAAATGTATAAATGATCATCTTATGGAAATTGTGGTGAAAATGTGACACAGTAGTTTAGCAACTTGCCCCATAATCTAGACCATCATAAATTGTTATGTATCTAACTGGACACCCCAGCATTAGCATACCAATAAGCTCTAATTTATCTACCTTTAAAAAACAAAACTCCATCAGTCCCACAGTCCTTTCCAGCTATTGCATAATTTTTCCATATTTTTTTAAATCAAAATCTTTGGGAAAAATGTCCATAATTACCTTTTCTTCTCTTGTTTTTTTCTCTCTGGAATCATCACAAAGAACACTTTCACATACAAGTCTACTGGAACAATTTTGTTGTAGATAGCAATAGCCTGGTTACAAGCATTTCTAATTCTCATTCCTTATATGAATTCACCTCATTTGAATCCACTATAAGATATAAATGCAAACAAGCAGACACTAATATTGAGTAATTGCAAAGAATTTGAATTCCTCTTATAACAATTATATAAATGAACATAAATAATAGTTGGAACGGGAATGCAGATTGACTGAGAAGTGTGATTTCTGGTTATGTGTAGCTGTACATCTCCTTAAAATCCTGGAGTGGATTCTAAGTTATGGATTTTCTTTCTTTTAAAAGCTAGTATTAAAAAATTTCCACAAAATGTACATGGATAAGACAGGCCAATATTAAGGAAAACTTTAATATGTTGTACACCAGATGATAATATGATTTAAAATTACCCACAGCTCAATTCATGATATGACTGGAAATGATTTAAGGAAAACAGCACATAATGAAGTAGGGAAGATTCCATCTATAAATACTGTAGTATCTCATAAGCTTTTTGAAAATTTAATAAAATCTTCCATTGTGAGTACAAGATCTTTTTAAACAAACAAATGTGGTATTATCTTCTCATATTTCTTGAAAAAGCTAATTTTATTTAAAGCCTCTTGAATATAAAAGAGCTTCTATTTCAACTGGCTTATAGAGATTAAAATTCATTTAAATAAATCTACTGGAAAAATAAATTTGTCTCCAAATGCTGAAATAGAGCCATCTCTACACTTTTTTTCAGATACTTGCTTGAACTGTAATTGCGAAAAAAGTAAATTATTTAAGCTATAAGATGAAATAATAACTTTGGTTCACAACATATGAAGCATTGAAGGTATAGTTACCTTTAAGCTAAAATGAGTTGAGAAACTTAAAATGATTTTAACATAATTATGCAAGGTGAGGATTTTCAAACTGTATACCATCTTTCATATAAATAAAGATAAATCACATAATATGAAATTGAAACACTATTTCTATCAAGAAATTCTGACCAAACTTAAATTGCTTTCATAATAGTGTTGTACAAACAGAATCTCTTTGTATTATAGTTTAAATAAAAAGGTATTCATATAAATCTGGATCTACTTACTGGTATATATTTTTGAAATTAGCACACTGTCTTGATTATTACAACTTTATAATCAGGTAGTGTTGATTCAGTTTTATTCTCTTTCAAAATCACATTAAGTGATCTCCATCATTTTCATTTCCATTTACATTCTATCAACTGTAAGTTATTTCTACCAAAAAATCCAACCGAAATTATAACAGAATTTTTATTATGTCAGAACAATTTGAAAGACGTTCATTGTATAATTTGTCTTCTGACTCAGAAACATGGTTTATTTCCTCATTTATTTAGGTCTTTTTAAATTTTCTCAACAAAATTTTATATCTGTGTATTAGTGATGCATATTTTTATAAATTTATCCGTATTTCACATTTTTACATAGACAAAGAGAATTAAGTTGTGCTCAGCAAATAACATTTGGCTGAACTTTTAAACACCTGCCAGGTTAACAACCATTAAATGCTCAGCTGCACTCTCCGGTTGGAAGGAGTGATTCCTTATGCTGCACATACTTTTACTGCAGGTCACATAGTTTCCATCCCACTCCATCTGACGTTATTAGGGAGACTTTTTACTGTGGTCATTTCACAAAGTACCAAGGCTGTTTCTTTTCTTTCTCTGTCCTCTTTTCTCCCCTCCCCTTCCCTCTTTCTCTCCTCCTCCTCCTCCTCCTCCTCCTCCTCCTCCTCCTCCTCCTCCTCCTCCTCCTCCTTCTCTCTCTCTCTCTCCTCTCTCTCTCTCTCTCTGTTAGGTTAAAATCCTCTCTCAAAAAATGACCTCCCTTTGCATATGCTTGAGTAAGTTATAAACATTTAAATTCTCAGTGACTGTTGGGACTCTTGGCTTTTATTTCATGTGTTTTTACAGCCATGCCTAAAAAGAGGTCAGATATATGTATCAAATGAAATTTTCAGTATATGGCTGAATCACACTGAAACATATTATTTTAAATGAAATTCTACTTTTAAATCTCATTTGCCTACTCCTTTTCTAGGAATATGTTTTTAAAAGTAATTAAGTTTTGCATGGGATCTCATGAGTTCACTAAATTCATTAGTTCTATACTTTTTGTTTTTGTGTGTTTGGGTTTTTTTTTTTTTTTTGGTACTGGGAATCAAACTCAGGTTCTTGCACTGGTGAGGCAGGTACTGGAACCACCGAGCTAAATCCCCGGCCCTGTTTTTGTGTTTTTTATAGATTCTTTACAATTTTCTTCATAAAGAATCATGTCACCTGGGAACGAGGAAAGCTTTGTTTCCTGCTTTCAAAATATTGTACATATATATTTTTCTTTTCTTTATGCTCTGTAGTATCATACAGTACAAGGTTAAACAAAAATGGAAAAAGTAGAAGTTTGCTCTATAGTTAATTTTAAGAGCAGGGATCTCAGTATTTTAGCATTCATTGTGCTCACACCTGTAGATTTTTCCTTCTATATTCTCCTTTTTCTAAATCAATCTCTTTTTTTCTCTTGTTCTGTTTCTCTCTTTCTCTGTCTCTCTCTCCCCCACACACACACATTTTTTAGATCAATAGTAAAATCTTAAATTATTGCTAATTTTCTAGAAGATTTTCATAAGACTGACTTGTTTTTTAATAAACTTTTTGCACTACTCAAAATTATTTTTCTCCTTTATTCCATTTACATAGTAATTTATGTCAATTTATTCTCAAATGCTACTCTACCTCTGTATTTCTGGAATATATGTTTATTGGTCAATATTATGGCTGAATATTTTTGTTCCTTAAAAATTCATGCTGAAACCAGTGTCCCCTACGTGGTGATATTTGGAGATGAGGCTTTTGAGAGGTCATTTAATCATGAGGATCAAGCCTACATGAATAAGTTTAGTGTCCTCAGAGGGAGATGAAAACAGTAGAGCATTTCTCTTTCCCCTGGTGAGGATACGAAGAGAAGACACCTCTCTCTACAGCAGGAATGAAAAAATTAACCATATTGATATTTTTATCACAAGGTTCAAAATTCCAGAATTGTGACAAATAGATTTCTGCTATTGAAGCCAGCCAGTCTATGACAATTTGGGTAGCGATCCAAACTGATTAAAACAGTCATCACATTTTAACATTTGCATATTACTGCACTTGATCTTAGCCAAAAGGCCGAGAAGCTATGACATTTGCATATTACTACATTCTATTTAATAATATTTTACATGACTTTTTTGATATTTTGTTCAAGATTTTATCATGTGTTTTAGAAAATTTATTCTTGCCTTAAGAAATAATTTGAAATCTCCTTTTCATTCCTTTCATTTCTTCTGCAAATAATTAATTTAAGTTATAATTTAGCAATTAAATTATTGATGTCTATAGTTTATTTGTAGATAAACATTTTAGAATAAATTGTATTTATTTTACAGTTACAAAGCTATTCAGATATTATTTATTACATGCTGGTGTGGATTAGTTACAATTTTCATGATAAATTGGTAAATCTATTTTATCTAATCTGTCTCATTTATTGACATAATGTTCCCTTGTATTATTTCCTTATTATGTACGTAGAATTAATACAGATTTTTTTGTTAATATTCCTCACAAAAAATAGTGCCTCTTGCCCAAACTGTTTAGACATCCCTACCTGGTCATTGCCTCCTCTATTCCTTGGCAGTGTTCCAAGGTCATTAAATTTGTTTCCATCTTTAATGGCAAGTGAATAATACCAGCATTTCTAAAACATGTTAGGTTTCAGGAGCAATGCTAAATCTAATTTCTGAGAGAAGTAAATCTTAAGGTAGACTATGGCAAATACGTACAACAATTTTAATTTCCTATATTCAAAAAAGTCTCAAATTTCTTTATACAGTAAGTTTTTGTGAAAGTTTGATGTTGTAGTCACTCTGGGTTGCTCTACGAGAGTTGGTGACTTACAAATAAAGAAATAAATATTTCTTACAGTTCTGTAAAATGAAAGTGCAATATCAGGGTGCTAGCATGGTTGATGTTTTCCTTACTTATCTCATTGCTGGGACAAAATATTTGACACCCAAAGTACAAGAAAGAAAGGTTTATTTTATCTCACAGTTTGTAGAGGTTTCTCTTTAGTCCGCTGGCTCCAAGGCAGGGCAGCATGGGAGAGAGGCATAGTAGAGGAGAAACAGTTCATGGCAGGGTGGACAGGAGCCTGTAAGCAACAGCAAGATTGTCTTCTTTTTACCCCCTTTATATTCCATTCAGGCTGCAAGCCTATTGGTTGGTGCCACCCACACACACAGTAGGCCTTCCCATTACCCACACCCAGAACAATGTTAGACCAGTCAGTGGATTAATCCTATTATCACACCCTTACTCCATATTCACACACCCTTAGTCCATATTCATATACCATAGATTCATCTAGCTCCACCAATGAGCAAAGTTTCTACTTACTAACCCATTACATTCTTTAGGCTTTCAAAATATGAATTCTGAGGGGAACATAAACAATCAGTCCATAAAGTAGTTTAATATCAAATTCCTAGATTGTAGGTTTAGTATGGCTTTTATGTGATATAACCTATTTAGGTACACATTATTACAAATATCAAAAATTGATTCTTCTACTAGCACACCCGTCTCAAATAGCATATTTTTTCTGAACCATATTTCCATCTTACATTTTTCCTATGGTGTTACAATCTAGACCTACACATGACAGTCTCAAGATCCAGAAGTCTATACTAAAAACATAGTGAAATAGGGAGAAGATAATCATTTCAAGTTAGAATAGTAATTTAATCTGAACTCTACCTGTGCATTTAATAGATTTTAAGACAAAAATATTTTTAAAACTTTAAAATGTATTCCCTAGATATGGTTTTTACCATGTACCAGGGGTGATATTTTTACAGTTAATAATCTAAAACTAAGTCTTACAATACAATATGGAAATTCAAATTTTTTTAGAAATGAAACCCTTTGTGAATAAATCTAAAAATATCTCTCAATAGATTACCTTACTTTACATTTTCTTCTTTTCTTCAGGTTTTTGACCACTTAAGAGACAGTGCCTTGACTATGAATTCAGTTTAGTAGAGCTTTTAGAAGACTTTTTACTCTTGAGTATTCCTTTTATATGTGAGTCTATTAGATATACTTTTCAATTGTTTTTTCCTGAGAATGAGTATTTTATTTTATTAATCTTTGTTTCCTTCAATCTTAAAAACAGTGCAGTGCAGTAAACTTAAGTTTTTGTTGCATGAAATAACTTAGTCTTTTTTTCTTGGTCTTATATTTTCAAGGTCCTATTCACTGGAATAAATTTTTCCCTGTTGCTGATGGTGATCAGCAATCTCCCATTGAGATTAAAACCAAAGAAGTGAAATACAACTCTTCCCTCCAACCTCTTAGTATCAAGTATGACCCCAGCTCAGCTGGAATCATCAGGAACAGTGGCCATTCCTTCAGTGTTGACTTTGATGACACGAGAACAAATCAGGTTAGCATTTCTTTTTTCTCCCCCCCCACCATTAAGTGTATTGGTACATTTTAGGTATAAAATACAGTTACATAAATCATTGGGATCTTGTACCATTACAAGAGTATCTTGGTTCTTATTTTTCCCCTGCCCTGCCTTCACCTCCTCGACCCTTTCCTATTTGCAAAGACTGTTTCCATTATTTTCCTTTTCTCATATTTTTTCTTTTCCCTTCTTTCCTTTCCCCTACCCATCCCACTTACCCTGTTCCTTTAGATCTTTACTTCCTATTACACAATATGAATTATATATTTTTAAAATTACAATATCAAGATCTAGGAGACATTACCACAGATTTTACAGAATTTAAAAGGATATAGAAAGCATATTACAAAAATCTTTTTTGAAATAAATTTGACAACTTCTAAGAAGTACCATGGAAGACAAATTAATGAAACTAACTCTGGAGAAAATATAAAACTTGAATAGCACCTACTAAAGAAAGTATATTCCTAGATGGAAAACCTACCTATATGACAACAACAGGCTCATATACATTTTAACTGATAAATTATATCAAACATTTAAAGCAGAAAAAAGAAGGAATACTTCTCCCCTCATTTTAGGAAATAAACATTGTGATAGTCCTAAAACTGGATAAAGATAATAGAAGAAAAATGTATGAACATAGAAATTTGTTTAACAAAACAAACTATTAGAAGTCAGATCTGGCAGTATGTAGAAAGTAGTTTTATTATAGGGAAGGTAGTGTTGGTTCAGCATTGGAAGATCCACCCCCAAAAATCATCATTTTAACAGAGGAAAGGAAAAAGGCATATGATTCTGTCACTAGTTGGAGAAAAAGTATTGGACTAAATTCTACAGGGGTTCATGGTAAAAGCTATCAGGAGACTAGAAATAGAACAGAACCTTCTCAACAGATTAAAGACATGTACTCCATATTTCCAGCAAGAATGCCTTATATGAATGGGGAAGATATGCTTTCTCCTTAAGGTGGGGAACAAGGACAGATATGCCTACCCTTCATCTGTCCATTAAACTTTGAACCAGAGGGCTAAACCAAAATAGTCTGGAAATAAAATGACACAATTAGAATAGGACTGTCAGGGTAGAAGCAAAATCTTTATATGTAGATGAAATGATCATCTACAGAGAATATACTAAGAAATCTCTGGGATCCCTTAGAACTTGTGTTTGAATTTAGCAGGATTAGAAAACAGAATGTATATATAAAAATTCAAGTGTATGCATACTTTCTATAAATGAAGAATTGGATACTGAAATTTAAATGTTAAGTAGGAGGACAAAGGACCTAGAAAAGTAAAAAGAAAAAACAAAACAGTGTTGGAAGATGTTTAATACCTAATTTTAAGACTTCCTCTAAAGCTACAGTAATCAAGGCAATTTTGGTGTAAGGAAAGACATATAGATCATTTGAATAAAACAGAGAATCTAGAAATAGAACCACACATATATGGTCCACTGAGTTTTGAAAGATTATTTAACATTAGCATTTTATAGAATATAAACTCGATTCAAGAGCTGAGGAATAGATAGTGTTTTCAGCAAATGGCACTAGAACACCTGGTATCCGTATATAAAAATTAATCTCAACCCTTTTTTTTCCATTGTGATCCTCATTGTCTTTTCCTAGGATATTGTCAAAAAATTTTGGAGTGTTGGTTTGGTATTCATGAAGTTCCTAAGGTTCTCTTTATCATGAAAGTATCTTATTTCTCCATCAATTTTGAAAGATAGTTTTGCAGGGTACATCACTCTGGGCTGGAGGCTGTTTTCCTTTAGGGTTTGAAATACATCACTCCAAGCTCTTCTTGCCTTGTATGTTTGTGTTGAGAAGTCTGCTGTGATTCTGATGGGCTTTCCTGTGTATGTGACTTCTTTTCTCTCACTGCTTGTAGAATTTTGTTCTTCTGTTGGGTTTTTGGAATCCTAACTATTATATGCCTATGTGTAGATTTCTTTTGATCAAGGGTATTTGGTGTCCTACACACTTCACTTATCTGTATGTCAAGTTCTTTTCCCCTGCTTGGGAAATTTTCTGCTATCACTTCTGTGAACAGTATTTTTATGTCATCTGCACGCTCTCCTCTTTCTTCATTGACTCCAATCAGTCTTGTGTTATTCTTCTTTGCATCATCTAGCAGCTGCTGGATTGCTTTCCCTTGGTCCCTTACAATTTTGAAGCAATTTTTCTATTCCTGGTCACTAATTGCAATCTTATCTTCTATATCTGAAATTCTGTCCTCACATGCGTTCATTCTGCTGTGTAGACTTTCAGTGGAATTTTTAATCCCCTGGAAATCCATTTGTATCTGTTTTATGGATTCCATTTATTTCCTATGTTGGGATTCCACATGTTCCTCAGATCCTCTATTTTTTTATCTGTGTCCTCTCTAGATTTATTAATCATGTCTTGCACTATGGGTACAATCTTTGCAGTTATCTGAGAAATTATTTCTGATTTCATTTTTTCCAGATCCTCTTTTGTTGCCAGTTCAGGGAGTCCAGGTGATTGAGTATCAGAGTGTTCCATCTCGTCTCCCTTTGGGTTGCTGTAGGTGGTCTGGAAGTCTGTTTTTGAGGCTTGTTCATGTGTCTTCTCATTTCCACTGAGGGGAGGGGTGTGCTGCTGGCTTGGCTCACCTCCTCTGCCCTAGGAGCAGTGGAATGGTGATGACTTTTCAATTTTTTTATTGTATGTTTACAGTACATAAAGATTACAAGTATGGTGGATAATTGGTACATGAACATAAACACATCTTAATTTTTTTATTTCCTCTTCCCCTCTACACTTTGTTGCTTCCCTTCATCTCTTTGTCCCTTGCCCTTTTACAAAAGATCTATTTCTCTATTTCCTATTATCTACCTTTTATTTTGATTTTTAAATAATTAATACTTGGCTGCTGCTAAAATGTGTCTTTTCTCTCTCTTATTTTTCTATCTTTCTCCACTGCTTTCTCCCTATCATGTTCCTTTTTTTAAATTTTTACTTCTTTACTCTGTCCCTCCTTCAGTCTCAACTGTTGGAACACTATTGCTTTCTTCTATCAACACTGCACTACTGCAAGGAGACTCTTGGGCAGCATCTACTTTCTTTTTTCTAATTTTTTTTTTCTCTGAGATGGATCCTATTAGAAACTGAATGGATAAGTTGTCATACATCCTACATACAAATAAACACTAGAACACTTCTGATTATTTTTCTCACCAGGATTATTATTTCTTTCATACTTCATAAATTTCTTTGCTCTATAAACCAAGTCATACAAAGCCTCCTCAATATTTAAGAAAGTATTTTGCACCAAGAGATTTTCCAGTAAATATCAATAAATGATTTAGAAAATGTAAGCGTTATGTGACTGATGGAAGATTCACCATGCTTAAATATTTCATGGTGATATTAATGTCTGAATAGGAAAACTTAATTGTATACTTGAGATAATCCATTCGTCCTGTGACTTACATCAGGGATTATTTATGAAAATTTAAAAGATAAATTTAACAATAACAATCAGCACATATTTTTCTAGGTCATAGGCAACTGTAAAAAGTAGCTGAAATGTCTCATCTATCATTTTCTAGAGAAACTGGAAACAAGGATCCCATGAAACAAAATAGCTTTTCATTTTCTATTCTTCAACATTTGTTAGTATATGTTTACATTACATTATTATATTCACCTTAGGGAGTTGGAACTTGTACATAATACATCATAATTTTTTTTTACTTTTCTTTTCCTTCTCTCCCTCACACCTCTAAAAATTTAATGATTTTAAAAATGAATCATTACAGTAATTATTAAAAGTTATTTTCTTGGAGAATAATTAAATTCTAAAAGTATAGCTGAAGAATTTTATAATGCAAGAACATACTTGTATTTTCTCATTGCCAGGTAATTATTTTGTCTTTTTAAAATTTATTGGCTTTCTACAGAATCCTATCATATTATGGACAACTTTCTAAATATGTTACATCAGAATCCTTCTTATTTCAAAACATACTAAAAAAATTACAAATGATTGTGTTCTCTACCTATTAAAACAGCCAAAAGTATGAAAATGTTTAGAAAGCAGTATTTGATGATTCCATGAATGAATGACTGTATTTTTAATATTTATTTCAGAGTAAAATTATAGGTAAATATTTCACATGTAACTTGTTTCTATATAATAGTTATTATTACCAACCTCAAAATTTTCTCCAGAAGTTACTTTTCAAAGAAATAGATACAATGAAAAAGATAGAATTTATCACTAAAGTGTTGATACAGTGAGATAAAAAATATTATGCCAAGTTAATAGCTAACATTTTATTGTAGTTGCTTTTACCTTGTTGATCTGGAAACTAAATTTCAAAATTCTAGCATGAGTTACTTTACAGTTTATAATAAAATCTAATATTTATCACATTATATATCTACATCACTTCTACCTCTTGAAAAGGAGTTTTTATTACTAAATAGTAAAGCTTTTTGAGTGTAGAGAATATCATGAGATTTGCTGGATAAATTAACTGCCTTGCAAATGGCATAAGAAATGTCACATTTTATGAGTCAGAGTTAACAAGATCTAACAAATGGTATGCCACGCACTTCACACTGCATTATAGAAGTATTCTATCTGAGTGTATTGCAGGGATTTATTATTACATTTCAAAGTATCAGCAAAGAACCTTTTTCTAGCAAGTTTAGAAGTAATTTAACCAAGATTATTTCAAACCTTATTCATATCTAACAAGTTTCTAATATGATATGGATGAGTAGATGTGGAAAAATTATAAAGGGATGGAATTTTTCTTTAAGAGTGCCAATTTTTCAATACATTATTAATATTTTATACTTTCCTTATTTCCCACTGAAGTATTTATTATATATTGCTACTTATCTTAAATGTTAGTGAGAATTGCCTGAGATTTTCAGGACATCTTACTATATATTGAAAACTTTGTATTTCTTTAGTATTCTCTAAGAATAAGACATGTAAAGTATATTAGGATTCTTTTTTGTTTGTTTGTTTTGGAAGAGCTCAAGTATGAAGTACCAAGTCTGAATGACCAAAGTAACATGGAAAGTAATTGCTATACCAATTTTCTTTCATTTAATTAATTAAAGGAAATGAATAACATGAATAAAACATATTACATAAAAGTTATTTGGTCTGAGGATTTAGCTCAATGGTTCCGCCACCTGCCCCAAAAGCACAAGGACCCAAGTTTGATCCCTGGTACCAAAAAAAAAGTTATTCTATGTTGATAAAATTGTTTTAGCATAATTTTACTACTTAGTCTTATTATAAGAACAGTGGAATAGTCATATAGTACATATACAGTTAATTATAAGACTGTTCCTTACTTACAAGTATATGTATATGTAAGAAGATGGGCAAATAATCACAAGCTATATTTTTCCCACAGAATCAAAAATGTTTTTGGAAGAGAAAGAAAATAGTAAAAGGAAAGTTAAAAAAAAGAAAGAAAGAAAATCTCTTACTTTATCAATACAAATCAATCCCAAATTGCCTTTAGGAAGTATAATTTATATTTATCTTATTAATCTTTTTCTCTTCCTATACTGCTCTACTTATTTTATATCATATTCTGTGTTACATAGATTTTCCCACTCCTTTGTGGAAGAAGAAAGATATTCTTCAGCAGATAATATAATATGTCTAGCAATGGGAAAGTCCATTAAGGAAAAAAAATTAATGTTGTTATATTCCATATATGGTTCAGAGTCTATTTGCTCCACTTAGAGACATGTTGTGCACCTGTTGGAGCTGCTATGTATTTCTTTTTTATTTGTCTCTTCCTTTTCCAATCCTCACACTTATGCTCTTTGAACATCCACAGCAGCCTCAGTTCCTAATGACCTTATGTGCTATCATAAGTACCAAATCCATAAGGCGAAGATATTTTGCACAAGACAAAGGTGCCAAAAACAGAGATTCAAGAGGCTATAGGACAAGTGGATAATTCTTCCTTGGTGGATCAAGTCTCACACAAGAAATATCTTTGGGAACAGTGCTCCTGGCTAGTGGAACCATAATGGAGTTTAGCACATCCCAACAAATAAATGAAAGCTTTCTTCTCCTTTTGTTCTGAAAGTGGTTTAGTCCTGATTTCTTGATAAGTGTCAGGTCTCTTTTCTTTAAGTCTCAAATTAAAGTTTTTCCTGGATACACACTTGTAATACATGGCTTTTTATCATCTATATGTTAAGAGATTTCACCTAGTAACAAAACCAAGAAAATATTTCAGAGAAAAAAATGGCCTTCATGTAAGATAAAAGGTAGGAATTGGCCATTGGGCTTATTAGTGTTTTGATTACTGTCAAGAAAATGTGTATGTGTGCATGTGTGTGTTTGTGTGTGTGTGTGCCTGTTTGTGTGTGTTATTGTGAAATATCTTATTGTAGCCTAATATTAAAAAAATAGCAAAGAACAGAATGAAAAAGGGCAAAGGAAGAAGAGAGGAAGAAGAAGGAGAGAGAATAAGGTTAAATTCAAGAGTAACATCGAATAGGAGAGAGGATGGGCTAAATATGCAAGGAGACAAGACAGACCTAGGTATGAACAGAGATGATTCTTATTTGTCAGAGAAAGAAAGGAAGAGATTCTGGCTAATGATGCTCACAGATGGGGAATACATTTTTCTCAATTTAAAAAAGAATGGTAGTCAATAAGAAGGAAAGTGTGGTCATGTCATACTAAGTAATGAAAAAGGTAAGAGGTGTTTAACAAACTTAGGGAGAAAGGAAGATACAAAAAGGTCTTCAGGAAGGATAGAATAATGAATAGATATAAAGCACTGGGGTGGTGACTGGGCAGCACTTTGGGTCCTCTTTAGATCGGTGAACATGAATTTGAAGTGAGACTGGTAGACTTTTTTGACCCTTTCATCACTGTGCAGGTATGAAATAAGAGTAAATAGCAATAAGCATTTAAGCAAGATTTGGATTTTCTAAGAGACTGGGAAAATAGAAGTTATATAATTTGAAGCTATGTACAAAGGACACATTATGATGCTGATGGTGAATTTAATTTAGATAAAGGTGAAAATGTAGAAGTGAAGAGAATTACAATTAGTGAAAGGAAATGAGCTAAACACATTTTATCTTGTTGGGCATAGAAATCTAAAAATTATTATAATTGCAGTACTTTGGGAGCAGGGTAGAAAGATAATAAGATTGAGATAATGGGAGTAGGCAGTTGGAATGATTAGCCATTGATTTTACAACTGTAGAAATGAGTGGCTAATGTTGGTAGAAGGCAAAACTATTAATAATATGAGGTCAAAGAACAGAAATCAACTTTATTATAAGAACAATGTAAGAATGTATCACATCCATTATCTAGATTGAAAAGAAAAAGAATGAAAGAGGGAAAGATAAAAATGACAAAATATTTGTTTTATTTTTCTCTAAGTGGGAGCAGAAAATAGAATAAAATTTTGAGATAAACACAATTCATCCATGTGAATATAACCTCTATAATTTTGTGGGATACAGTGGTGCCTTAGTTCACGAACTTCATTCACAAACTTAATTCTTCCCATGATTCTGGTAGCAAATTGAATTGGACAAGAACCAAATCAAATTTCCCCATAAGGTCAACATTGAACCTAACCATTGACTTTGATTCATTTCTTGCCACTGGATACACAGTTTCCCAAAGGAGCCCTTTCTTTGAGCATTTAAGGCTCTTGGGGGACATTCTTGATCTTAATCATAACAATACTTATGAAAGAAGACTCTTAGAACTGCTTAAGTAAGTGGCAAGAGCAATGGGATAAGTGTGTTGGAAGCAACAAGGAGTATTATGGAGGAGTATTAAGGAGCAAGGAGTATTAAGGAGTATTATGAGGGGAGTTAATGTGTTATTTACTATAATAATTTTTTAAAATTTAAACATTCACGATAGTTTCTGATCATATCTCATATATAGGATAGTGGAGAAGGTATCAAATAACTAGGTTTTCTGTGAAGAACAGAAGAATAATGAACATTACTGAGAATATTTGAATATACGTATTTCCCTAGTTGATAAATTAGGAAGGAAGGAATGAAAGAAAACTATAGAAATTATCATTCTATAGTAGATTGTCTGCAGGATCTGTATCGGCATATAAAAGCTTATGATGTAATCTCATCTGTGGAATTAAAAGAATCACTCAAGTTAGACAGATAGAAAGTGTATACAACTGTTATTTAGATGTTTTATCTTTATAAATTGAGAAAATAAATCCTGTGATAGTTGCTTCTTTCCCTATGAATATTTGGTAAGCCTTTTCCTGGCTAGCAAACACTATTTTTAAAATGTTTATTAGAATGCAGATCCCTGAAAAACAATTCAAGGCTCAAAAATATTCATAGCTTTACCTAACTAAAAGTAGTTTCATAGTCACACTGAAATTGTCATCAAATTCTGCCCTTGGCTGTTAGGATTTGTTCCTAGAACTTTTAAATCTGGTGGTTTCTTTTGTAAACCAGTGAAGGTAGGAAGAGGGATTTTAGTTTATCTTACAGCTAAATAATACACTTCTATATGACTTCTCATAATTATACTTATGTTTAAATAAAATTGAGGGATTCACAGAATCACAATTACTAAGAAAGGAACAATTAATTTAAATATATTTTCTACTTTTTTATCATACCCAGGTGAGACGAAAACACCATGAATGAATTCACTGAGATAATTCTGAGTAATTTTCATAATCGACATAATATGTTTTAAACCCAGGACACAATAGCAAAAATAACAGAAAGAATGCAGGCAATATTCTATGCTTGTCATATCAGCTGTGTAAACTGTAATTTGTAATCTAGTGGATTTCACATGCCTAACCTTGAACTAAGAAACAAAACAAAATGCAAAAGGAAGAGTAGCAGACACATTCTTTTCCACATAACGTACACTGTCAGTGAGTGTCTTTTATAATGGGAGGTATTTCGTTCAGTATATACTTTGTTTCTTTGTTTGCAGTTGTATTTCACTTCTGCATCTTTATTCTTCTACTTTTTTGATGTCACTTGGTAGAATACTTTTCTGCTATTAAACAAAATACAGAAATTTTTATTCTATAAAAAAATCACACCTTATTTTTAACAAGGTGGATGCCTCTAACAATAAAATAGATCTATATTTTGAGGTTTTTAAAAAATTATGTAATATTGAGGAGGTTTTGTTTTAGTAGATACATGTGTTTTGAAGTGACATAAATTTACTCTGAAATTGAAAATAAAACTATGTGTGTAATGAATTTGATCAAGGTTTCAGTAGTAGTCCTTTAGCATACAAACATGGATAGAAATTCTATCTTTGCAAGTACCTGTTTTTCATTTCTTGTAGGTTATTTTTCTTCTCTATGCTTCAGTTTCCTCCTTGATAAAACAGATGATAATTTCTACCCCAGGGACTTGCCATAAACATTTATTAAATAATATACATAAATTACATATGACAGATTTTGGTATAAAACAAGCTTTTTGAAAATATATCCACTTAATTAACAAAAATGTCAGATACTAAATTAGGCTAAGATAATCTTAAGAATTTAAGAGATGGTTAAATTAATATAATGTGATTTATAACTTACATACCATATTGTTATCTCAGTTATATCTAAGTAGGTTCTTGTATGAAATTAAGACTTTAGGAGATTATATCAAAATGAACACCAGACAGATTATTTTAATGAAATATTCATTATGTTTAGGATTAACATTTTCTTAAGCAAAGTATGTGCCTTAAAATTCAACTGTCAAAATAGAGAGTATGTTCTGATGATGTGGTTGTGAAACATCATTAATTTGATTTATAGATACATTCAATAATTTGAATATATGTTAACCATGAGATCATATAATGAGTACACATTGGTGACTCAAATAGGCATGATTTGTCTCTGTACGATGTTTAGTTTTATGGAAGATGCAGTAACAAAAGGCACATTAATCACCAAAACGTAGGTTATTGTAAATTGTTATTTCTTGGGGGGTTAAAATTCAAAAATGCAAAGTCGAGTGACAGGTTGAGAGTGGATGCTTTACTTACTTTCTTTGTCACTGGGACACAATACCTGACATTCACAACTCTGGGAGAGTTTTGGCTCATAGTTTATAGAACTTTGAATCGATAATCGGCCTGCTCCAAGGCAGGGTGGCAGGGCACATAGGGCTGGTAGAGGAGAAACAGCTCAAGGCAAGGCAGTGGAAGCAGGGGGAAAGATCAAGAAAGGAGGAGGGAGATGGACCCTTCCTGGCCACACCCCCAGGGACTCACCTCCTCCAATCAGGCTTCAACACCCAAAATCAGTGAACTAATGCTGTCATGATTCAAACATCTCTCCAAAGCCCAACTATGAGTGTTTGAAGTTTTAAGGGACATCGACATCTAAACAATACCAGAGAGGGAGAATTATTAGAATAGTCAAGGAGAGAGGTCAGAGGAAGAAAAAAAAAAAACTACTATTCAAATAGAATTAAAGAATGAGGCAATGCCAGCATTATAAAAAAAACAGCAAATGCAAAGATTTAAAATGAAAGTGTGTCTGGGTGCCTTCTTGGCCTGCTAAAGCATTGAAAGCAATCCAATTACGGCAATAAATTAAACAAAAGAGTCATTTGGCATGATATTGGAAAGGTAACGAGAAGAAATCATGGTGTGACATTCAGAACATTTTCAGAATTTTTCATTTAATTCTCAGGAACATGGAAAATCATTGTTTTTAATCAGGTTGTTGAAAAGACCATATATGTATTTAATGAAGATCTCTGTCTTCAAAAGAAGGCACTTATATTTCTGTACAGTTCTGAAAATAATTTGATGGTAACAAAGGGGATTGTTCCTGGGGTGTATGTAAGCAAAGATTATTTTACAATGAGGCAATATCCTGTTTGTTTAATACCATTAGTTCCTGTAGATCAGTAATTCTTTCTCTTGGAGATGTTGGTTAACATCTGAAAATTTCACTTGAGATGCACTTGAGATGCTTCTGCCTAGAACTTCACTTGAAGCTATTTAACTACAATAGGGTAGTTAATTTTTTTTCAAAAATATTAAAGAAGTTTTTAAAGACTATTCCATTTTGTTCATTTTAAAATTACTTTTTTGTGTCTTTTGATCAGAAATTTATAAAATTTGAAAAATTAATACTTTTTACTGCAATATACCATTGGCATTTTGAAATGTAGTCACTCCTTTAGAAATACAGACATCATAGTCTAAAATCATTGATTACTCACCATTGTCCACTGAAAAACATCAACAAAAAAATTCTTACACTGAAAATTTAAGTATTTTTCTTACTCCTTAATTTTTCTATCTACTTTGCACACAGAACTCTATTAAATATGGTCTTCTTGATTGGTTTATTTTACTTATTATATTATTCTATAATCAAAGAATACTTATAAATTAAGGTATTTTTCTAGTTTATTACATTTCATTATTTCAATTGTGTTTTCATTATTTACTGGACCAATTTGTTTGTATCATCATCATTTACTCTTTCATTTCTTCTATCTTTATTGCTTTCTTCCATTCTTCCCTTCCTTTCTTCCCTTCTCACTCCCTCCTTTCCTTCCTCCCTCTCTTCTTCCTTTCCTTCCTTCTTCCCTTTTTCCTTCCCACTCTTCAGTCCTTCCTTCTTTCCTTCCTTTCTTTCTCCCTTCTTTGCTTTCTTCCTCCTTGTTTGCTTTCTTTCCATGTTCTGTCCTCTCCTCTCTCTCCATCTCATCTTTCCTCCCCTCTCTCCTTCCCTCCATTAGACTGATTTTGTAAAAGAAAAATTGTCCAATATATATTTCGTATGTTCTTGTTAATGAATGTTTTCAATAGTTATTTAGTTTGATAGCAGTGGTTCAAGTTTTTCCCTTTTTGGCCTGTTAAAATATATGAAAGTTCAGTGGGTTGCCATAGCACAGTTTAACATTGACAGACAGCAGGTGAACTAAAGTTTATATGGCAGGAATGTGAAACGTCTGATCCAGCAACATTCTCCAAAATAGACCACATACGCGCTCATAGAACATGGTTAACTAAGTGCAAACGAATTGAACTTATCCCTTGTATATTATCAGACCATAGTACGATGAGATTGGAAATCAATAGCAAAAGTAACTGCAAAAATATCATAAACACATGGAAATTGAACAATGCACTTCTGAATAACCAGTGGGTCACAGAGGAAATTAAAGAAGAAATCAGACGGTTCCTATAATTAAGTGACATTGACAATATAACATATTGGAATCTATGGGACACAATGAAAGCAGTCTTATGATGGAAATACATAGCAGTGGCTACTCATATGAGGAAAACAGAGTGAGCCCAATTAAACAACCTGATGCTGAACCTCAAGCTTCCAGAAAAAGAAGAGCAGGACAACCCCAAAGCTCATACAAGGGAGGAAATTATAAAGATCAGAGGAGAAATCAATGCAATGGAGACTAAGAAAACAATACAAAAAAATCAATGAAGCCAAGAGTTGATTCTTCAAAAAAATCAACAAAATTGACAAACTCTTAGCCAAACTTATCAGAGAAAGGAAAGAAAAGGCCCAAACCCATGCAATTAGGAATGAAAAGGGTGAAATTAAAATGGACCCAGCAGAAATCCAGAGGGTCATCAATACCTACTCTGAGAACCTATATGCCAATAAGATGGAAAACAGAAAAAATGGAAAGATTTCTAGATGCACATGAATTACCAAAGTTGAATGAAGAAGACCTAAAAATTCTAAACAACCCAATATCAATCAATGAAATTGAAAACGTAATTAAAATCTTATCAACTAAGAAAAGCCCAAGTCCTGATGGCTTCACTGCTGAATTCTATAAGACATTTAGAGAGGAACTACTGCCACTACTGTTTAAAGTCTTCAATGAAATTGAAAGGGAAGCAATACTCCTGAATTCATTCCTAGAAGCAAGCATCACCTTGATCCCCAAAGCAGAGAAAGACCCAACCGAAAAGGAGAACTATAGGCCAATTTCACTAATGAACATAGATGCAAAAATCCTTAATAAGATAATGGCAAACAGAATGCAGAAGATCATCAAGAAGATCATACACCCTCACCAAGGGGGATTCATCCTAGATATGCAGGGATGGTTCACCATACGCAAATCAATCAATGTAATACACTATATCAATAGAGGCAAGGACAAAAACCATATGATCATCTCAATAGATGCAGGAAAAGCATTTGACAAAATCCAACATGCATTTATGATGAAAACCCTACAAAAAATTGAAATAGATGGTCTCTTCCTCAATCTGATAAAAGCTATCTATGAAAAACCAATAGCCAATATCATACCAAATGGTCAAAAACTGCAATCTTTCACACTAAAATCAGGAAGAAGACAAGGATGTCCACTATCACCACTCCTGTTCAATATAGTTTTGCAAACATTAGCCATAGCAATTAGACAAGAGAAAGAAAGAAAGATAGATAGAAAATGAAGAATTTAAATTGTCATTATTTGCAGATGACATGATACTCTATATAGAAGACCTCAAGAACTCCACCAAAAGTCTTCTAGACTTAATCAAATTCAGTAAAGTAGCTGGATCCAGGGTGACCACACAAAACTCAATAGCTTTCCTCTACATGAGCAACACGCTCACTGAGAGAGAAATAGGGCAAATAATTCCTTTCACAATAGCATCCAAAAAACTGAAATACCTAGGAATCAACCTAACAAAAGAAATCAAAGACCTCTTCTCTGAAAACTGTAGCACTCTGAAAAGAGAGATTGAAGATGATATCCAAAAATGGAAAGATATTCCTTGCTCCTGGGTAGGAAGTATCTACATAGTGAACATGACCATACTTCCAAAACTGCTATATAGATTCAATGCAATCCAAATTGAAATCCCAGCAGCATACTTTATGGACCTTGAGAAACAATCCAAAAATTTATTTGGAACAAGGAGAGACCTAAAATAGCAAAAACAATTCTAGGCAACAGAGACATGGCAGGGGGTATCACAATCCCCAATTTGAAACAGTGCTTTTCTTAATGACTTTCATTGAGCCTATCATCTTGGTATTTCCAGGCTCTTCTCCATAGTTTCTGAACACTTTTTAATATCTCCCAGAGGGCTATTACCTTTGATCTCCTTCTTCTTCATTTCAAGTCCTTCTTATCACTCAACGTACACTAGGCTCTACTTGTTTTGTAGAGAGAAAATGCACAATCCTTTAAAATCCAAAAAATCAAATTTTCACAGCAATAGCAAATACATATAAAACAAAATGAAATGGTTTCTTTAACGGTCTTTAAAGACAAGCGGAAAGAAAGTCATTAGTCTTAGCCTTCTCTTATTCTCCAAAATATTAATCAGTTTTATTTTATTACAAAGAGAAACAAGGATAAAAGCAAAAACAATAACAGCAAAAACAAAGACCAGGGAAAACTATTAAGTACATCAATATGTTAAAACATTCTGAATTAGAATACTATTGTTTATAAAATTCCTGTTTTAACACTGATTTATACACTAATTTAACCACCTCTTGTTTGTTTGTGTGCATGTGGGAGGGGTACTGGGGATCTAACTAGTGCTCTCTGCCACTCAACTAAATCCCTATCCCCTACTCTTTTTATTTTATTTTATTTTATTTTTTATTTTGAGGCTGTGCTGGCCTTTGCAATCTTCCTGCCTCAATCTCTAGAGAAACTGTGACTACAGAGTACACCCCACCCTTCCACAGGGTTGATCACATCTTCACTCATTCATTTGCACAAGGGATACTTGTTTATTTTTCACTGTATCTAAGATGCATTTGTAGCCAAAAAAAAAACCCCAACACTGTGACAAATGAAGCAGGAAAAATTCAGATCAGCACAACTTGGGAATCAACAGTTTAGGAGTCAGAGGTTTTAGAAGTGCATTTTTTGATCCTGAGTCCTAGGTGACTTGAAAACAGGAGTTTAGTGATGTGATTGGTGATGAGACAGAATAATTATTTTCTCTGCTATTCCACCTGTAGGTCTTTCACTTAGTAAAACATAAATGAGAAGAGGATGAAGAGATGGTGTATAGGGTTAGAGTGGGAGCAGGAGGGGATATAAAAAGAATTAAGATGTGTTGCATACATGTACCAACTCCCCATGATAAATGTGATCATTATGAACTGCAAACACATAGTAATAAAAGTAAAAATAAAAATATAAGAAATTAGCAAGTTGTACAGATCCAATGAGTTAATGGCTTAAAAAGATAAGGATGGGGGTGGATAGCTTTAAGTAATTTATTAATATATTTCTTTTTAAATTTGTTCAAACTTTATGTTCTCATGCCTATAATCTTGACTACTCTGAATATGTCTTTTATTGTCATCCAAATGACAAACGTTTAAACATCCACACATTTAAAGTTGCTATTTTTGATAAAGTCTAATTTCCTTAAAAGACCATATTCAAAATTATTTTTTCTCTAATAGACCTGGACTAGACTATATTTTACAAGAGTATCCCCTGGTAATGTTAATGAGATTCAAAGATCTTAGGTCTTTTGTTCCATTGAAAGAGAAAATACCAAAGAGAAGTATGTTTCTGTTTCCATCTTTCTATCTGCTAAGAACTCTACGGCCTTTTCATTTACGCCCTAGTTCTCCAGTGGTTCTCAACAGTGGAACAGAATGTACTGTTGATTTTCATAGTAATCAGTATGTTCTAATGTTATTTAGTGGGCAGAGCTCAGGATTGCTAAATATCTTGCACTGGCCAAAACATCTTCCTTAAAAAAGAGTTGATCCACTTCAAACTTCCAGTAGCATCATGAAAAACAAATGTCATGATTACCCACTCATTTAAGTGATTCTGTTGTCTCTTTGTAATACTCTGGCTTAGTTATAATAATGAAAGAATTTCCATTAATGTTTTTGGGAGCTGAAATTATCTCTGAATTTATATGTCACTTCTGGTACAATTTTATAGAAACCCAGGCCTTCTATCTCGATTTACTCAATTCATTTTTTATTGATATAGAATAAATGGCTCCTTCAGATTTAGCCTAGAACAGATACAACAATATTGTAAGCATGATCAAGACATGAAAACAAGGGAAATATGATCTAGGAGTGATATCATGGCCATAAAGGGAATAAGACAGTTTTTAGTAAGTTTAAAACCTACTGGCTCTCATGCATTCCACTACAGTGCCATACCTGGAAGCACAACATCTAACATAGATGTCAAAAATGAGAAAATATCAGGAAGATACATGTTGTTCAGTACTCCAGGTTGTCAGTATTTCAAAATTTTAAGTTTCACAGAAATGTCTGAATATTTGTATACTTTTTAGTACAAAACACAAAGAAAAAGGAACACCATACGTACATTTGAAATATAAGCCCAGCTTTGTCTTTTTGGAATCATGGCAGAGACATGGTCTTCAGCTGCATCTGTCAGATGAATCATGAGTCTCCAGTCTGCCCTGCCTGATCCTCCAAGTTCTTGCTTCCTGTACCTGTGTCACTTCTCCAACTTCTGTGTGCACTGGAGCTCAAAACTGATCTAAATCTTTGGCAAGGTATGTTCAATACTTTAAAAAATATTAATCAACATTTTTGATTGATGTACTTTAGAATTTCATAAAAACCTAACATTTAGATTGCATATAATTATTTTATGTCATTATTATGTAACTCCTATTTATTAGTTACTTTATGGCATATTTATAAGCTGTTAATAATCTAATATAAGTAAATAATAATTTCAAACTAACAGTTTAGGATTGATTTACCTTATCTGATTTCAGTTTTGGAAGCTAAGTCTTACTGTTTAGTGTCTTCATTCATGTCATACAAGGTATGATTTTATATCGGATTTATTTTAAATCCATTTGACATAAAAACCTAAATCTGACCAACTAATGTACCTTCTATATTATATCTCATTTAATTCATATTTTTTTAAATTGTTATGAATAAATTGAAATCAAAACTGCCTATCATTAATTAACTGAGGTTGACTAAAATTAGCTTCAAATCTTCATGCTAAACTTGGCTTTGCAGAAGTTATTCGATTTGCAATTATTTTAAACCTATCTATGCTCCAAAAGAGAAAAAGCTTCATATTTTATAACTTCTCCTATTAAATATAATGATGGACCTTACCCTCTTCTTCATTCAATAAATATAATATATTCACAGTATATTACACACTGTACTAGACACTGAGGGAAGAGAAATGTACAGAATCTTTGAAAAACTTATATTTCAGTCGAAGAAATAGAGAATGATGAAAAATAAAACATATATATATATATATATATATATAGAAGTAAATGTCAGGTAGTCTGAAGGCCTATGAACTAAATAAAGCATTAGTCTCTCTTAGAAATTGTGGTGTAGGCAGGCCTCTTGGATAAGGTGGCATTTGAAAAGAGACTCAGAAGAAATAAGAACACAAATGGCATGGAATCCTAAAAAAAGACATTTCAAGTCGTGGGAGTAAAGTTCTCTGAAATGGGGCCATGTTTTCCATGTGGGAGCAAATGTCTGAAGTTCAGTGCATGAAGGGCTGAAGAGGAAGAGATCAGATCAGCTAGACTGCTTGTGTACAAAATGTGTGTTCTTTTCTGTTCCTGAAATCTTTATTCCCATGAAGGGTCATCCTCACTTCCTATTGTCTTTTCTCTTCTGTGTATCACGAGTACCAGGGGGCACAGGAATATATATATTTTTTTGATTTGTTTATGTTTGCTTAGAAGATACGCACATGGTAATTATGTTCTTCTCTACCCTTTTATTTTGTCCTAAAAAGTGGTCTATCTACAACTAGTCTGTTTTTCCTATTTGTTTATTCCAGGTAGAAGGGGAGATGGGAATGTGATACTGTAGTTTTGGAATGTGAGTTCAAGTATCAACACCAAGAATCTTCTTTCTCTTTCATTGTATATATTAGAAATTCTTGAAGTTTCCACTTTTAAATTTTCAGCTTAATAAAATAGCTGGAAGTGTAAAGAATCCCAATAAGAATGTGCTAAGGTAAAGGGCTCCAGATGTGAAAAAATGAATATTCACCAATATGCTAAAAAATTAAAATTAATTTCCTTGAGATAAGACTATCCTTACCCTTTTGCCAAAGGGTAGGTTGTTTGGGCACAAGCTCTGCCTACGTGTTGTACTGATTTTATTTTTTCCCTTAGAGCGTTGGGAAAGAAAAATCTTTAGAGAAAGAAACAAAGCAAAAAATTCAGAAAGAATAAAGTAGTCTCTTCGTGCTGAGTATGTTTATATCTCACTGAACTACTTGAAAGAGAAACTACTAAACATAGCTCCAAAGTAACAGTGTAGGAGTTATCTCATGAATTTGATACAATAGTGCTTCACGAGGTATTCATTTCAGATAATAGCTAAGTAGGAAGAAAATTAGAACCATGGTGTTTGGTTGTTTGTTTCATTTTTCTCAGTAAGGGATAGAACCTAGACCTCTCTAAAACAAAGGTATTTCACAGATCCCTCTTATTTTTTAATTTTGAATTTTTTTTGTTAAATTGCTTAGGAGGGACCTAAATTTGAGTTCCTTCTGGCTCAAGCTCCCAAATGCAGGGATTACAGACAGTATAACCAGCACCTCAAGTGGTATATTGTGAGCAAAAGGCCCAGAGCCTTGTAATAAATCTGTGATGTTCAACACAGTTACTGAATGAATCAATACTTTTGTATGTTTGTGTGAGAAGGATATTTGCTAGCCTCTGTTTCACCGTTCTAGTATAATGCACATACTATGTGACGATCTGCATATGGAAATAAGTGGCTATTGCACTTTGTTTCTGGAATTTTATGTTCAAATTATAAATTTTATATACAATATTAACATTTTATACATTTTAGATGGATCCATGGGTATATTAATTTTTGATGAACAGCAATTTCCATATACATCTAAAGCATACATTTCAGAGGAATGGCTCCCTGATTGCTGTTTGAAGACTTCACACAGGCTGGCAATATGAACCTATTTTCCCAAACACTTTCCACCCAAATTCCTCATCTAAAAACAAAAAAGCAGATATATATCAACAGTAATTCAGAAAAAGTCAATATAATATTTTAAAAGAAAATTATGTTTTTAGCAATAAAATTGCAGAATCCTGTCTGGAAGCAAAAAAATCCCCAAAACAAAAACAAAAGCATGCTCCATTTTGTAGTCAGTTTCAGCCCCGTTTTTATTTCCACTAGTGATTTCACAATATTAATGCCATCTAACACTTTCCAAATTTAATTTCTATAGATTATTTTTTGCTCATGTACAAAATCTGATCTAACCAAATTTTCAAAACATATCAAACATGATTTTCTCATACAGTTTTTCATAGTATCATTCATTTTGCTGCTTGTTCCTATATATTTGTTCACATTTTTTGTTTATTTAAAAATAATCTTCAATAAGTTGCATTTTTGATCTTTAATCATGTCCCCATTTTCATACTATATTGTAAACTTATAGAAGTTATTATCAGAGTCTTATTGACTCTGGTACTTTTTCACCTACCTCTCATATTCAAAAATCCCATATACAAGTTAAAATAAGTTACTGAAATTAATGACCTGTGAAAATAGCAAACATATAAAATTTAACTAAAGAAGCTATTGATGATAATTTAATGGAAATAATATAACTTGTAAGATTTGCAACTCATAAGATTTGCAATAAGATTTGTAGTTAAAAATAAAATAGTAAATCACTCATGTGTTAGCCACATTATTGGGAATTATGTGATTATTTAACATCAAAATATTCAATATAAATCTACCAGAAGTTTAATCTTATCATAATTTTCAAACAAATTTGGGAATGAAAGTTTTTGATATACTTTGCTGGAACTAGTTTTTGTTCCTGTTCTGACACTACAAATAATATATGTAATATCATTTTTTTCCTCATCTTTTATCTGTCTCCTCCTCCTATATTTTCTTTCTTTTAAATCTTTTTCCCAGACTCTATCACTGAGAACTCTTAGGAAGAGTCAAATTATTTACTTCAATTATATCTAAGTGAAAAAATTAGGTACATATTTAAATGCTGAAGGCACATAAGGCATTGATACAAAATTAAGTAACAGTTTAGGTAATCTTGCAACCAAGATTATATTTCAATTCATAATGATGATTTATCAGGTTACATGTTAGAAACCTTTCCATGTTTTCCATATTAGATTTTTATATATTCATATATGTAAAATAACAAAATACACCTGTATAACCATTCCATATTAACTTTCAAATATTCACAGGATCATATTTTGATTACATTCAAAATATTAAACTTTAATTGTTTCTCTCATTTTCTTAAAGATAAAAGGAACACTGGGAGATACCATCAAGTTTTCAAATTATAGATTTTTAAAACCAAACATGTTACAGATTTAACACTATTATCTGTAGAGATGCAAGCAGAAAACTGAATATGTCATATATCTTGTTGATTATAAGTATTCTTTTTCTTCTGCTTCCCTTCAACCTCCTTTTTATTTATTTTTTCCAGCATCAGATTCATTTATAAGCCCAGACCCACAGGTTTGTTCTTCTGCCTTCTATCCAAATTTTGCATTATGATAGAAAGTATGCTTTAAATTGTTCTTTTATAAGATTTTTGCAAAAGACAAATAATATGAAATATATTTAAAAGAACAGAAAAGTATATAAAATATCTCAATATCATTTATTCACATATTTATATAGTACATTTTGTATTTTTACAATCATATTTTGTTTTGATGAGACAAAGAGCATTTTCCTGTCATGTGGGAGACAGACTTTGTCTTTCCTTCAAGGTGGATCCTGAGAAACAATGTACTTAGGTACAGATTTATTTGAGTCTAGAATCCTCTTATGGCTATGTTCCTCTCTATATATATGCTAGCACACTTGACCAATCTCAGGCTGGAATAATGAAGTTTCATAGAACATGAAATAGTTGATAAAAGCCGCAGCTCATTAAACCAGGAAAAGAGCTGTTTGGTTGCTTTTATTATAAGTAGATGAAATTTGAAACACTTCATTTTAAGGAAGACTAATGTAAGTACTTCTATAGAAGGTGATTGATTTCAAAAGTGTTATTTATTTAGTTGAATTTACTTCATTTAAGTGAAATCATTCTGCTTACTTGGGTGAGAGTTTTGAAAACTTATTTGCATACCTCTGTTTTGTGAATATTAAACTTTAAACCCATCCGAGGAAGCACAAGGATCAGACAAAGGTATATATAAAAAGGGATGTTCATGTTTATAGTAATATTGACATATGATAGATGTTGAACCCCTGAAACATGGCCACATAAATGTTTGTAGGTGATGACATAAGCATAATAAATTATGCCATTAATCGCCATTTTCCAGACTGCATTTGAAAGGCTGTTACGGTGGAGAAAAATTCGTGGTATCTCATATCTCATGAATGATATATCATAAATACAGAAATGATTTTAAATGTTTTATCTTAAGATTTTCCAAAGTTATCATTCATTTACTGATGTAAATTTAAATAGTGTAATATTAATCCAAAACTTTAGAAAGTACCTTAAATGCTTACTTATTGCAAAACAGACATATCTCTAATTTCCTCTCTGATATTATGACTTTTAGGTCATCTGACAAACTTTTAAAAATCCATTTTAAGGCAAAGAGACCAACATAGACTTTCAGAAGAAATTCTTAATTAAATCTTCCACTTTTTTATAGTGTGATATATAAGCAGTTGAGCTTGACATATTCCTACTACTATAATTATTAATATCTTTATGATTTGCGTTATTGTTCTCTGTGTAACTCTAGGGAAATTTCTAAACGTCAATTAGGCAGGAAGCTAATAATTTCCGAAGATGTTTGCACTCTGTGATTTGTAATAAAAGGTCATTCTTAGGCATTTGCAACACAAAATGGAGCAGTGCTCTCACCTCCAGAAATGAAGAAACCAAATAGCTATTGCAGTTGCTGTATTTTAGGGAGAGAAGAAAACAGCACTACGGGGGCTAAAATCAGTGTGAAATATAGTTTCTCACACGGGATTCAGAAGACCCTGTTTCTACATACAAGATAAAAGGAAGAATTTCATTTAGAGAAATCAACATTGTTGTAATTGGTAAAAAGTAGAGGTAAAATATACTTTGTGGGGTTTTTTTTGTAGTTGAAGAAATATTGATGCAGACACTAGTAATTAAATTTTCTCAACATTAAAAAAATATCATTAATAGAATTTAGACACTTAAGTGGACAGTTGAGATTTGATGCAAACATGATTTGGATAAAACTGGGACAAAACAGACCCAACTTTTGGCCTCTTTCATTATAAGTGCCTCATTGAATTCCTACATTCATGTTACTTTTGGAGACCATAGCTAAGGCACCATAATTCATACAATTGTGTTCATTGGGTTAAATTTAGTACTAAATATCTAAGGAGGATAGATGGGTTGGAAAAGTAAGAGCAATGCATTTAAATAAATATCTATTTGAAATGTGTGGAGTTGGAGAGGATATTTAAGGTCATTTCCTCTGAAAAGGAGGGATGGGTAAAAGAAGAGAGAGGAGGAGATAGAGGAAGGGGAAGAGTAGGAAGAGGCAGCCATCTATTAAAAGACAATTTAAAAGGAGATTTTCCCAGTAAGAATCCTACCTGCTTTTTCTCCCATTGTTTCTTTTTTCAGAGGTTATTGAAGGAAATTCAGAAAACCTTTTTGAATTAGTACTGTCTCAAATACTCACACTTTAATAAAACCATTTTGTATTAGAGTATAAACCTATATAGATGAATATATATATATATATACACACACACACACAAAATAGAACTCAAATATATAAAAGAGAACTGCAAAATTTTAAATCAATATAAAATATTGAGCAATAATTTCATAATAAACATAGCTTCAATCAGATTTGCTTAGAAAACATAAAGGGCATGGAGTTCAACACTAATAGGATGATTAAACTGATCAATTTTGTTCCATTTCAGTCTTCAGTAATTTAACCACAAAATGGAGTATAAATTGTACAATTTTGTTTTTTCCTACTGCTGAAATGATAGAGGAGGAAATGAAAATCCAAGCTCTGTGGCCAAAAGAACAATGTTTCTCCTAAGTGGTTGCCAGATAAAATAAAGAAAACTTGAAATTTTAATTTTTGGTCAAAATAATTAATTGTATTACAATGTCACTAACACTGTATTGAATATGTACACTAAAATATGTGGTTTTTATCTCAAATTTAATTTTTAAGTTAGTGCATTATATTTTATTATATTTATTTTGTTAAATGTGATATTCCTACCCTGCCAAATTTTTGAAACCATACCTTAAGTTTCAAATGCATTCTTTTCTATTTAAATCAAGCTGAAATAAATGCAATATATGACCCTAGCTATGGTCTTTTCCACTGATCCTGAATACCAATGTAAAACACGAAGAAGGAATCAGAGCTTTTATCTTTGTTTCCTGGGAATAGAAGGACATATAAATTACTATAATGAAAAATTATCAGTGGATAGGGAAACATACAAAGTGTTTCAGCATTATTCACAGGCACTGTGACATCTTTGTATTCAATTCTTAATCGATAGTAAAAAATATTTTCTGCCATGCAACTACTTTCTTACAAAGGACTACAGGCTCTTTATACTGAAATCATATTGGCCCCATATTCTAATGCACAAAAAGGAAAAAGCACATATTGTACCATTAATGTGGCTATTAAGTAAAGGATTTTTCCCCCATTGGAATTCATTTTTACTCTTTTGTTGTTTGTTATGAATGAACAAATAAGTCATTGTGAACTGAATTGGCACAGCTAGAGGTTCATCGCTAAACCTGTTGTTGTGTGTTTGCAGTACATCTATTGTGAAGGATGGAAGCTACAATTTGTTTGCATATCTTTTTCATTTGCTCCCCCACCCCATTTCAGGTTACTTCACTACTAACAAGAGCAATAATGCCAGAAGAAAGATAGCTTAAATGAGGCTGCACGATTGCTTTTCCAACTAAAATGAGTAGAAAATGAAAACACTTTAAATGAAGTGTCTCAAATAAACATTTAATTAGGATAAGACAGCAGCCGCATATATACCACCATATCAAATATTGAAAGAACATTTACTGAAGAGTTGAAAGACTCATTTGTGAGAAAAAAAATGTAGTTCTAAAAGTAAGCTGCTGAGAGTAAATATGTAAAACTACATTTAAGCAGTATGCAATTAACATGAATTTATGCTAGAAAAAATGAAAACCATGATGAGATTCTGGTGAATTACAGATTTGAACAGGAGAGTGTTTTGTTTTTCATCAAACATGAGCCTCGCTGTGTCTGTATGCACCTTAATGATCTATGGATTTCAAGCAAATTAGAAGAATGTGCATTCATATATTAGGAAAAGTAGATAAATTATTTTCTCAATCCTTGTTATATCTTTATTTAATAACCTTCCTTATCTCTTCTACATACTGAAATACGTATGTCCTAGGCCTTTATAATTTTATTGTGTTGAAGTCTCCTTTCAAATGTTTCTGCTTAATGGTATTTTTCTCTATATTCTTGTGTTTTGAGACATTAATATTTGTTTGTGTCCCTGCTTCTATTTTATATTCATTTCTCCTCACCTGATTCCAGGTTTATTTCTTGCTGCATAATTTATTTCCACATTATATTTTTGAAGCAATGAACCTAAGAGGAAGAAATAAAAATTTATATTTTAATACCAAAATGGAATTGTCACTGTAGTGTTTTGTATGATGTAAAACATTTAATGGAATAATTTAGTAATTACAACTGAATTTTAAAAGTCTTACTACAGATATTTATGTAACATCACAAATGACTAGAAACCTAAAAGTCACACTATGCAGCTATTACTATGTGCAATAAACAACCAACTTAAAATGATATAAGGTACATTGTTACGGGTTGATCAATTAAAAATATATTTTCTACAGACAACAGCAAATACAAGTATTAACACTTGTTATACAAGTATATACACTTGTTAACTAGTAAAAATGTTCAAAATTTTAAGAAATTTTTATTTCTCTTTATAGCATTATTTTTATCAAATAGACAAGAGATGATTATCAAAGAAATCAGTTACAGAAGCAGCCTTGACTGATTCTGGAGCCAAAATACATTAGCAAAATAGAGATTCCAAGTAATTTACATCTACTGCCAAATGTTTTCTTGGCTAATACAAATTATATTATTTTCTGCAGTTTCAGCATTCAGAAGATCAATTAAAGTAAGAGGATGGAATTAGAAATAACAAAATTGCTTTAGCTTTGTGCTATGATGTTACAAAGAGAGACAATGAGTTATCTTTTGCCTACTATATATGTACATATATATATATATATAAAAGCTTCAGTCAAAATATGATTTATTTTATTCTTACATCTTTCTGTATAAACAGATATTTTGAATTTATATGATATACTTCCTAAATATCTATTATTAGATGCATGACTGATTGTTCTTATTAGTTTAGAATACATATTGCCCTTTAAAATAATTTTCATTCCTGATGAAAAGTATAAATTAATCTCTAATTGTGCAGCTTAGGTCAAAACCTATTCTGTCACTTAACTCCCTGATTTATTCTTAATTCTACCACAGCTTTCATCACCTCTATTTCATGCAATAAAACTCCGAACAAGTTCAGTGAAACAAAGCACACACTGTTACCACATTGCCATAGACCACAATTCTATTGCCTTCAAATCAGGATCTCTCTGTCTTCTTGATTTTGGCCCCCTAAACTTTGCTATGGAATTGTACCAAATCTTATGTTATATAAATTTGCTAAATATGTCCTGGTTTATTTAAAACCTCTGTTGGACAGAACACCTTTTCTCTTATTACAAATATTTGCAAATCTTTTTTGGGTCTCTTTGGTATGTTTCTTTGTATTTCATTAAAGTTGATTTAAAATTACGTTTTAAAACATAATTGTATAGATTTAAGCATGAGATCTTCTTTGAAACAAATGATAACACATTGAGGATCTTCTCCATAACTACCTTCATGACAAACCAACATTATCTTGAAAAGAAAAAGGGTTGTTATATTTAAATAGAAATCCAATAGACTTGCCTTCAACTTCTAACCCTGAGTAGAAGTAAATCTGTGTCGAAGATTTCCATAGCTGAATACTGTGGTATCAGACTTGGAGAGACACTAATGAAAGATACAGTTCAGTAGATGCTCCTCAGCTGTCCAGACCTTTAGTCTATCACGAATAGCTCCCCTGATCAAATTTAGAGAGAGAAGGTGATCAATTCATAATTCATTTTGAAAATGCTTACTTCAAAGTGGAAAAACTAATTTGACAGCATACAACCACAATCCCTGGTCATATGCTCATAGCATATAAAATAGCATATCTTCTCTTTTTGTACTTCTTAAAACAGATGTTTACAAAAGATAAAATAATGGACACTATCTTCTATGTAAATATAAATCAATACCTCACAATGTAATAAGGCAAATACCTGTCCATCCTTGAATCTTCTTTCCCAAAACAGTATTCAGCATTACAGATGTCTAGGAGGCAAGATTATGAAGCACACACTGACCCTTCCCTAACCCCAGGTCTCTATATTCCTTTTGATGTGTCCTATGTGTTGTACTCTCAATAACAATCGCATTATCTATGACACTGACAAAGGTTCTCTTCTGAATCAAGCTTCTCTGTTTTTCCGGAAGTAAAGAGCTAAGGAAAAATCTTTGCACATAATCTGGAGTCTGAAAGAGAAACTTTTGAGTGTTGATACTAAAATGTTCAATACTCTGTCCTATTTTCATATATATAATATTATATATACATCACATATATACATACACATAATGTTCCTTAAGCTATTTTTCCCATGTGGACAGAGTTCTTAGTAATCAGTAGCTGGTACTGAAAACATCTACATGTGTGGATGAAGCTTTTATTTTTCTCATAGACCTTCCAGACTGCCATCTTCATGGCATGACCCTACAGACTAGCGAAAATCCTGCTCTTCAGGATTTACTCAGAGAAATATTGCCTAGGTATTGTATTTTTCTTTTTACATTTAAAAAATAAAAGCCTACAGAATTACTCCTACAATTTTACACCAGCAGAAAGAATATTATAGTGACTGGTATTTCATTTTACTGTACCAGTATTATACTGAGGTTGGCAAAGATTAAAAATTCATAAATTACAAATGGGACCTAGAATCCACATGCTGGCAACTGTGGCATGAATTGTTGTATACCGACACTACAAAACTCTGCACCTTCAATAGAATCCAATGTCAAAACTGGGCATTGACTTCCCAGGAGTCTCTGAAAGACAAACTTTGTGATTTTCAATGACCTCATGGCCCTCAGGCTGTTCAAATACACCCTGGGATATATGCAGAACGTCTCTTTTTTGAGTGTAAAGACAAATTTCAAATATGTAACTGGAAATCAGTCTCCAAATATGAGAATAGAAATAACTAACAGATAAAGTGTTTAGGTTCTAATCAGATCAAAATACAAGCAGAAATGGGATTCTTTCTTGGGTTAAAATTTATTAATGGTGCCTTCAGAGGGAGTCTTCTATTCACATCATAAATGAGCTTTAATCTATATCATTGTAAAGTACTTTGGGCCAACAGAATGTGACATAGCATTATGTACAGACAAAACACATCTGAAATTTATAGTTGTTATCATACCTTAAGAAAAAATACTGCTATGGATATATAGTCTACTTTTTGAGTAGTCAATCTTTATATCAATTTTAAATTTACTTTTCTACTACAGCATAAGTGACTTCTAATGCATTAGGTTAGTCTGTGTTGATTCTTCCCACAGCCTACATTTTCTGGAATATTTTTACTTTATTAGCTTCAAGGCTACATTTAGGACCCGCTAAAAGTCCTGTCTTTTAGTGGAAGATAGTGATATTATAAGGCATCTAAATTAACCATAGACTTGATGCTCAATTACCTGCATAAAAAACATTTGTATATCCTTGCTGTACACTATTTTCAATGTTTATCCACAATCCCAATACTTACTACCACCTACAGAGCTACTATCTGGGCTCTATTATTTTAATAGCCATCTAGTAGTTCTCTGATTTCCCTGTTGTCCATTTTGTTCAATTCTCTATTCAGCCGCAAGATTTATTCTTTTAAAACTTAAACAAGATTACAATATTGTTCTCTACAAACTGATTACTTTTTTACTAAGAATTTAAATCTTAGAGTTTACATTTAAATATCCATGCAATTTTACTCAGTCTGGTTTTGGGACCCATTTGTGCTATTTGCTTCCTTATTTTCCTGTATTTGCCACACTGTCTTGTTGTTTTCAATAATCTTTCTTTAGGCAATAGTCTTCTTTCCTAAGTTATTATGTGACTACTTACTGAGCCTCTTTGGAGTTTGCATAAATGTTAGGATTTTTATAAGATATATTAAGCTTCATTATTTATTCATCCTTTCTTCTATTAACTATATGTACTTTTTCCACATCAGATTTCCACATCTAACATAGAATGGCACTTATTTATTATTTTTATTTGTTGTTTATTGTCTGTCTCCATGTATTACATCATGAACTACAGAAAGACAGGAATTTCCATCTATTATCTGATAAACTTGAAACACGTATAAGTGTCTCACAGAGAGATGATTTTCAAATAACCATTTGCTAAATAAATTGACAATGTTAATGTGAAAACATTGCTGGCCTTAGGAGAAAGCTCCATCTTGAAACTAAACCCTGATGACAGTTTGATCTCAGAATTTCCACACACCAGAACTCTGAGGTATAAATTTCTGGTTTTATGCCTTATAATCAGTAGAGTTTTTAAGTTAGCCCAAGCTAATATATATATATATATATATATATATATATATATATATATATACACACACACACACACACACACACACATATATGAATGTTATGCATATTGCATGTTTATGTGTGTCTGTGGGTCTGTGGGACTTATAAACTTTGAGGGCTTGTCGTGATTTGTTCTTTATTTGGTGATATTTTTAGTCTGGTAGTTAAATTTTCCTATCAATATTGCTTACTAAATTTTTATATAGTATAATGATATGGAAAAGTTTTAGATAACTTAATAGATTGAATATTAAGGTAGTTGTAGAAGCAAAATAAGTGATGTGTTCTTTTAAGATTTGCTTTTCCCATAACTCCTTGTTTCAGGTGAAATTTTATTAACCTAACAAAGTTACCATGCCAGAGTAAATTTACAATGTATATGGCCTATCTTGTGTCTGTGACTTGTAAATAGGAACTGGAATTGTATTTACATATCAAAGACCACTAGGGATGAGATAATGGCTAAAAAGGATATAAAAAGGGAAATGCTGAACAAAGAGGGCACGGATACAGACCAGACTGGTTTCTGGCCTTCTCTTCTGCTCGCGGGAAGAAATTTTACTATTTTATCCGAATTCTGTGTCCCTGTGTATTTCTTTCCGAGATTTCTGCAACAATAGTGTGTATCAATTTTAATCTGTCATATACTAAAAGTCTATAATTATTTTAATTAGATTATTTTGAGATTAGAAAATCTGTTATACCGACAGAAACTCATACAATCCCAAAAGTACCCATACAAAAGGCAAAGGGACAAATAATGGAGAATCGCATGGCTGCCTTGAGAAGAGGAAAGGGATAATAATCCCATGCAAACTAGGTTAAAGTAATTCGATACTCTTTATCTGAGTGTTTAACCCTTCATCACTACAAAGAATGAACTATACTGCATAAGCTACTTAAATGTAAATAGATTTAATCAGCTCACAGTTTTAGAGACTGAAAGCCCAAACTACACAGCACAGACTCTGACAGAAATGCATGGTGGATGATGGGGAATGTGGGAGAAACATTACATCTCTCAAAAGAGAGCTGGGGGAGAACACTATTGTTTGTTTTATGACAATTCTCTCACTAAGTGTACCAAGGGATGCCGTGAGAACTTCAGTTACTTTTAAAATTATGCCCCCCAGAGATTCAAGAATCTCTTACAAGGCACCACCTCTTAAAAGTTCCACCTTCTCCCAGTACTGCTATGCTGAGGGTCAAGTTTCCAGCACAGTGACTCTTAAGAGACCCACATCCAAGCTGCAGCAAAGAAGGTAAGCACATTATTTATATCCAACATAGTATTAAACACAAAGGCTTTGTATGATTTGAAGAAAACATTAAAATTTCCGAATGTTAAAATAAAGTTATTATAAACAAAGCCTGTGAGAATAGTTTAATTAATACTTCCATTTCTTCAAGAACCAACACAATGTAATTGTGTGTCCTTGCCCATTGGAACTGAGAGACAAAGGAACATCCTTGATTTGCTTGACTTCTTTGTATACATTTTGGAAATGCAACTTTAATTTTGGATGGTAATTGTGGAGACAGATATGGCAGAAGGTACAAATGAAAGGGAAACTCACTTTATTTCAATTTTTCATCACCACTAAACAAAAGCCTTCTCTTCTATTCCTTCCTACTCCTGTCTCCCATTTAAAATAGTGGAAAGATATGCACAGATGAAAGAAAGGGAAGTTCTTATTTTAATTTTCTCTTCTTCTGTTCCTCTATAACTTTCCTATTTTCACCCTAATCCTATCCATCTGTCCAATATTCAAAAGACAACATAAAAGCAATGTAAAGTGTACGAAGTGGAATAAAAGACTGAGCCAAATACGAATCTGTTTACATCCAATCTCCTTCTGTGAATTCACTAAAATCCTATTTTCTTTTTGAAAGGTAGATAAGTTACAGCAATTAATACAAGCATCGTAATAAATGAGTTAAAAAGATCAGTGGGTTAATACAAGCAAAGTTGATTTCTCACTCATGGAGTTCATTATAGATGTCTTTTTGTTGGTAGCTCGCGGCTTGCCTCCAAGGTGTGATTGAAGAATCCAGGCTCCTTCCAATTTACTGTCTCTAACACATGGGTCTCAATGAATCAAGAGGATCTGAATAAGTGAAAGGAGAATACACAATGACTCACATCACTTTAACCTTTTGATCCATTGTTTGTAAGTGGTCTCACATGAATACAAAGAGGTGGCATTTGCCTAACTACAGCTCTATTTCATGGAAAAGTGCTTAGCTTCATGTCCCACAAGTCAACTGTCTCTGGCACATTTCATCATGGACTAATATTTGTTTATTTTAAATGTATATTTGTCTACAATGTGACCAATCTTTTTCAATTCACTTAGAATTTATGAATCAGCTAATAGCTGCACATGAAGTAGTCCATGATTTTGAATGTCAAATTGCATTGAGATATATTGAGTTACAAGTTAGTCTCTGAATATTTTATAAAAATTTTATAATGAATAAATTTATTAAGATTTATGTTTTCAGTAAGGGCTACAAAATATATAAGGAATGTTATGATTGAATAGGATTTTGTGGGAAGGAATTAGAACTAAACCACTTTTTATATAAAACTTATTATATGCTAAAATGTTTCCAACCAAAACCGATACTTCATATTAAACAAGGATTATAAAGAGGTGACTGGATATAATAATCATTTTTTGAGAGGAATCAGAGTGGAATCATGCAGAGGCATGATAATGCAAAGAGAAGTAACAACTATGCGATCAAAACTGCAGCATATGCACATGTACTTTCATGGATGATTTTTAAAGCTTATTTGTTTGCTCTTTTTGTTTATTCATTAATTTCCCTTTCAGATAACAAGTTATATATATGTATAATATATAATATATAACAAAAATATATATAATATATAAAATAATATTATACATACATTAAAATTTCACTAAAGTTTTGGTAAAAATTTGCTTAAGATTCTCTTATCGTCTTCTTCTCTTGTTTCATTACCACTTGGAAAAATGTCGTCATTTTCTATATGTATACTAAAGTTCCTATGATGTATTAAACTTAAGTTGCTCTCTAAAAATCTCATTTCAGATTATCAAATTTGACTGTCTCAGAATTACATCAGTATTTTCCTAAGTACATCCAGTCATCAGGGAATAAGGTCATGAATGATGAATAGCTCTCTTAGTTCTGGTGAAGAAACTACCTTATATGTGGAAAAGACAGTTCTTAGAAAAATAGTCCTGAGTCACAAAATAAATTTCCAGAATACTACATTTCTTAATTGCTTAGTACATGTTATTATTACTTAAATATCCAATCACAAGGAAAGAATTTTCAATCAAAATACAACTATCATCAGTAAAATGTCAAGAGCATTCCATTTTTGTGAGGGAACTCATATTCTAACCGAAAAGTGTATTACTAGTACATGATATGATATCTTCTCTGAGTCCATGATACTGTGGTAATTTCTATATCTCCATAAATGTATTCACATTTTTATACAAATATATTTTCATTATCTAAGTCCATGACACTACTGTGATTTCTAGGTCTCCGTCAATGTATTGATATTTGTATACAAGTATGACTTATTTAACTCTGTAAAATGTGAATCACTTTAAATAAACTGAAAATAATTGTTCAAAAATCTATGAAATATAGCTTCTATTTGGAATTGAGAATATACAGAAAAAAAGACATTATAGATTGGTCAATGGTCCAAAATATGAAATATTTCCCATGAGATTACAATATGGATGGTTATATCAGTTATCAAGATCATTTAGTTGACTCCCTGAAACAGTCTATCTAGTTGCTAGAATATATTTCTCATTTTGAAGATGTCCTTGGCCCAGGTTCTTAAGGCCATCTATAAGAAAAAGTCAGAGAAATTTTGTGCATTTATGTGTATGCCTGTGTTTCGGCCTTTGAGTGTATGTGTGTGTGTGTGTGTGTGTGTGTGTGTGTGCGCGCCAGTGTGAGAGTGTGTGAATGATTTGTAGAGTGGAAGGTGATTACTGTTTTTTTTCCACTACTAAGATGTGAAAGTTTTTGCGTTTTATTCTTTCTGATAATATCTTTTAATTTCCATAGAGTTTTCTTTTAATTGTTTTCCCTACTTGGGGTTTACAAAAATTGGGATTAGTTATGTGCACATTTTGGCCTCTGTGTCAGGGAGCTCCACACTCATGGCCTCTTGTAGCCAGAGACTTCAAATACTTTTTAAAAATTGCCTCTGTGTTGAGTTTGCATGACCTTTTTCTTGGCATTATTTCCTAAGTATTGCCATATAACTGCTACTTGCCCATCATATACATTGTATTAGGGATTATAATTAATATCAGATGATTTCCTATACACAGGAGGATGTGTGTTGGATATAGGTAAATAATACATCATTTTATATAAGGCATCTGAATGTGAGCACAGTTTAGTAGCTCCAAGGGCTCTGAATCCAAGCCAAGGGACAAGTGGAAATTTTTGTGGAGGGAGGGGTCAATTTTGTAAAAATCAATAAAATTTTAGTCGCATTCAGTGACTCATTGTTCATGATCCCATTTTCCAGTTTGCTAAATAGCATAATCAAATTGGCTTAACTTGGGTTAAATACCAATTCTTTTTTCCATTAGCTACCATCAGAAAGACAGATCAAGCATCACCAACGTCCATGATCTGAGCCTATACTGTGAATGAGTTGGAAACTTTCCATTGAAGAATGGATGGGTGGAAATTTCTCTATCAGTGCATTCAAAAGACCTATACTCTTTGCTCTATAGAATTACAACTATTGATTAAATATGTGAGTGAAAGTTGTAACTCTGAATTTCAAAGTGAAAAATTAGCAAGAAAACCACAATTCTTCCTTTGATATTACCATTTTCTATTTTTCCTTACAAACAAAAATATGATATTTGGAAGGATATTGAGCCCTCCGAAATGTCACTGGCACTGGAATTTCAATGCTATTTGTGCAAATCATGGAATAAATGAAGGAAGCATAATTTTGAAAAAAGGCTGAATTAGAAAGAAATTGTGGATGTTTGCAGCATCGTAGAAGAAAAAAATGTGGTGTACGATCTCGAGAAACCTGTTAAAATATCAGTGTGCTGTACTATGAGCTCAATTTACAGTTTAATTGTAATTGTAAGCAATGCTGTTTGCCTTCCTTGCTTATTTATCCATCATTACTTCTCTTCTATATTTTTTCTCTTGTCAAAAAGACGTACTTCTGCTTAGAGACGACAGAATTCTAAATAAACTACCTGAGACAAAAGTGTCCATTGCGGAGAGTTTTATGTCTGACAGCTATATTTTAGCTAATCAAAGAACAATAAAATAATGGCATTCCTCTTCTTTCTTCAAAGTCAAAGCACACTATAGAGTGAGCACAGTTTTTAATCACTCTGGGCATTTCCTTTCTTCCGCATTTGGACATCCACTGGCCGTCTTTCTATATTAGAAAAATGATGTTTTTTACATGTACATTTCAACTTAATAAAGTATTTTGCAATGATATAGTGAAATTTCAACTAGTAGTAAAAATACTCAGAGTTCTATAGAAACTTACAAGAAAAATGAAGGGTATATTGTCAAATGAGAAAAGTATGGTTTTGGGCTGGGGATTTAGCTCAGTGGTTCCGCCGCCTACCTCACAAGCACAAGGACCCAAGTTCGATCCCTGGTACCAAAAAAAGAGAGAAAAGTGTGGTTTTTAGAATTATAATACTTCGTGTATTTGTGTGCACAGAATAATAATATATACTTATGTATTATGTTTACATATGTAAATATTTCTATATATCCATTTCTTTAATTAAATAAATCCTTATTACATTTTAAATGTTTACGCTTCGATAATATGACCCCCAAATGTTATTTTTCCTTATTTTCTTCAGTGCCAGAATTAAACTGATAGGGCCAGGGATTTAGCTCAGTGGCACCGCGCCTGCCTTGAAAGCTCAAGGTCCTGAGTTCGATCCCCAGTACCACAAAAAAAAAAAAAAAAAAAAAAGAATTAAACTAGCAACCTTGTTACTATTTTTCAAATACTATACCATTGAGCTGTAACTGATGCCCTCCAAATACTTTGTAAATTTGTTTTACATATGATTTTCATTCTCTCTTTTTACAATAGCTATATTATCTAAAAATACTCGGAGAAAAGTTTAGAGTAATACATTGGGAAATGAAAAAAATATAAATAAATAAATAAATAAATGTATTTCAGAGAATTAAACTGTTCATTGTATATACATGCTTGTATACATACTCTAGAGAACTATCATAGAATTACAAATAAAAATGTGAATGAAATTCTTAAAAATACATCCTAATTCAACAATAAATAGTGATTCATTATAATGTTTCAAAAGTTATGATAATAAAATATACCTTTAGAATTATGAAATAATTTAAAATCTTATTCTTATATAAATTTTGCAATGTTAGTATTTTGATTTATATTTTCAGAAAAATAACTATTTTAGGGTGGACATTTAGTTTTGTTTCTCATTTTCTTTTGTGAGAAGATTAGAATGTCACCTATTAACCTGTCACTTTGGAATACAGTCTATGACATTTGACTTAACACTGGTAATTTATCTAGTCTGGCATTCTCTGTTCTAAAAATACATTTAGAAGATCATTCTCCCCCTGTGCTTATGAAGAGAACATGGTTTAGAATTTACAAAAAGGGTAGAGATTTATCTTAAGCAAGAATATGCCAATTGCTTGTGACATTTATCCTCTCAAGCCAGATGGCAGTGGGATGGAATTCGGGTCTGTATTTTCACTTTATATATTATTTAAAAATTAATTCAGTTTCCAAATAGTAAAACCAACAAAAAATCTAAGTGACTCTACCATATGATTACCAAGGTGTTGCAATAAAAGAAAGAAGAATTGCTAGTCAAAATTTTTAGTATGTTTATTTGGTTTTTTAATACTGTTAATGATCAAAAGTATTAAATTAATATATAATCTTCATTATATAATCTTCATTTTATAATCTTAACAGGACCTTACCCTGGCATTTTAAAAGAAAAGTACTACTATTGACTTTGGAACTTCGAATCTGCTGATCAGTTGGCAACCTTCCTGAATCTTACTTGAGGAAAATATTGACCTTTAATATCTGGATATTTTTAAATGTCTCAGAAAAGATGTGACTTTATCAACAAGTAGAGAACTCACCTTGTAGTAATATTATTCACACATGAAAAACACAAGATAAAGTAGCACCCGCAAAACTTAAATTAGCCAAGAATGTAAATAAATACAAATAAAACAACTGTGACATAAGAATACTGCCATACAACTTTCATGAAAAATTCATTTTTACCATAATTTTTAGAGAATTCAAATTATTAGTTACTGTAAAATATTCCCTCCTTAAAAATGCCCCACAAAATTTGCTTTACAAAAATATACATTTAACAATAGCATAGTACTTCATTACAACAAATACACAGCTTTTATTATGTGCTGGGTGTTTATTAACATATTTAATTTTAGTTACTGTTGTGGTTTAAACATGAAGTGTCTCCCAAAGACTCATGTATTGATGACTTTGATCTACAGTTGCAGTGTTCAGAAGTAGGGGTTTCAGAAAGTGATAGAATCATGAATGTTCTAACTTCATGGATGAATTAATCCATTAGTGAGTTCATAGCTCAATGTGCTTATTAGGAGGTGGGGCCTAATTCAGTGAAGCAGGGAGATGAAGCTACTAATGCATGGCTTTCAAGGGTGTATTTTGTACTAGGCCTTGCCTCTTGGATTCTCTCACCTTCGCTGTTCACTGGTCTCCATGAAGTGAGCACTTGTGCTCCTATGACCCTTCTGCCATAATGTTCTGCTGCACTAGAAATATGGAATAAGCCAACCATGGACTGAAAGCTCTGAAACTATGCTCCAAAATAATCCTTTCTTCAAGTTGTTATTTTTGGATATTTTGAAGCAATGGAGAAAAGTTGACTAACAAGTGGTCCTATAAAATTAATGGCAAAAGTATATTCCTATTTCACAAGAGAGATTGTTCAAGATTTCTAGGTGACATACATAACATTTCAAGGTAAAGTTTGAACACAAGAAATCTGAGTACAGATCCTGAATTCAGCACTTATGCCTTCCAGCTAAAAGGAGAGAAAGTGGAGAAAGAATATAGCTATAAAGACTAAAAGATATCATTGTGTTATACAAAGAAAAGGTCTAAAGGAGTAGGGAAAGTGGGAAGGGTAGGGGAAAGGAAAGAAGGGAAAAGAAAAAATATGAGAAAAGGAAAAAAATGGAAACAAAGTCTTTGTACATAGGAAAGGGTGGAGGGGTTGAAGGGAGGGCAGGGGGATGGGGAAAAAATAAGAACCAAGATACATCACATAATGGTACAGGATCCCAATGATGAATGTAACTGTATTGTATACCTAAAATGTACCAATAAACTTAATGGAAAAAAATTAAAATATATCAGAACTGGAGAGCATTTTTGTTAATTCATTTGAGTCTTAAAATTTAAATTTTCACTTAAATGTCAAAGACAAAAATATTTGTTTGTTGAGAATAAATGAAATTCTGATGATATTAATCTGAGGTATCCCTAATCATAACAATCTACAAAAAATAAGCCATTCAAAAATAATAAAAATTTGCCAAATATATACTTCTATATTCTGCTGAGTTCACTGAAGGAAGAAAATACTTGAGGTGATTTCTTGTACCCTGTTATGTTCCTGAATTAGCTGATCTTAGCAATATTAACCTATTGTCATTATTGTCTTTCTCAACTTGGAAGTCAGCTCTTTGAAATGAGGATGGGGTAATGAATGAAGAGGAAGGAGAAGAAGCGTGATGCTACTAAGATCTACAGATTTGCCATTACCATATCTGCCTGTAGACCTGAAAATTTTACCCGGAAAGTATTTACTTGCTCTAACTCCAGTAATACTTTTATCTGAATACCTATTACTAATTTATGTACATCATCATACCTTTGTTCAATATAAATCTTTTCTTGATGTAATTATTTTCTCATTTTCTTTTACTATGTAACTATGTATTCTTATAATTTTAGTAGCTTTGCTACAAATGAGATATCTTTTTAAATTCATTTGTCAACTTTTATATCAAGAATTTAGTGCTTTCACATTGATTTATAAGTCTATATTTTTGTTTCTATATTTTTTGATCTTTCTGTGGCTCTTTTTCACTGTAGATTCAAATAACAAGTGGATCCAATCTTAGTCTGAGAGTACAACTAAAAAGCGAATGAAACAAAGTGTACAAAACCAAATAAAAAAAGAATTTTATTTATTCCATCTGAAAACTGGTCTTACTGTAATGGAGAAGATGCAGTTTACTCCTTTGAATATAAAAAAAATGTCTATGCTCCCAATCTTGTGTATATATATAGTCAGTAAATACCAACATTATATCATGTCTCACTGTATTAGTCAGGATTCTTGGGAGATATATATATAGGATAATCTTACAATGTTGTTTCACAGGTTGGAGATCTGGAGAAATCAATTGCTTCTTAGTCCAAGAAGCTGGAAGGCTCCCAAGAGGGACCAGTAATGTATCCCAGTCTGAGGCTATAGGCATGGAAGCCCCCTGGGGAGTTGCTGGTGCTACCAACAGTGAAAGACTGAAGGCTATGGAATGTGACTTCCACAGATGACAGCAGAAGCAAAAACCTCGGCTCAGAAGAGATGAGCACTTTTTTTTTTTTTAAGTTCTTTTATTGGTACATTTTAGGTATACAATTCATTTACATTTATCATTTGGTGTTTGTACCTGTACATGATGTATCTTGGTTCTTATTTTTTCCCCATTACCTGTGCACCCATCACCCCCTCCACCATTCCCTATTTACATAGACATCATTTCCCTTATTTTTTTTCCCCCATTAACTTTATTGGTACATTTTAGGTATAAAATACAGTTACATTCATCATTGGGATCTTGTACCATTACATGAGTATCTTGGTTCTTATTTTTTTTTCTCCTTCCCTTGCCCTCCCTTCACCCCCTCCACCCTTCCCTATTTGCAAAGACCTTGTTTCCATTTATTTCCTCTTCTCATATTTTTTTCCTTTCCCTTTTTTGCCTTCCCCTTCCCCTCCCAATTCCCCTGCTCTTTTGGACCTTTTCTTCCTGTTACACAATATCAGTTACACATTTTTTAAATTACAATATTAAGATCTAGGAGACATTACCACAGATTTTACAGACTTTAAAAAGATATAGAAAGCATATTACAAAAATCTTTTTCAAATAAATTTGACAACTTCTAAGAAGTAACTTAGAAGACAAATTAATGAAACTAACTCTGGAGGAAATATAAAATTTGAATAGCACCTATTAAAGAAAGTATATTCCTAGCTTGAAAACCTACCTATATGACAACAGCAGGCTCATATACATTTTAACTGATAAATTATATCAAACATTTAAAGCAGAAAAAAGAAGGAACACTTCTCCCCTTATTTTAGGAAATCAACATTGTGGTAATCCTAAAATTGGATAAAGATAATAGAAGAAAAAGGTATGAACATAAATAGAAATTTGTTTAACAAAACAAACTCTTAGAAGTCAGATCTGGCAGTATGTAGAAAGTGGTTTTATTATAAGGATGGCGGTGTTGGTTCAGCATTGGAAGATCCACTCCCAAAAGTCATCATTTTAACAGAGGAAAGGAGAAAGCCATATGATCCTGTTACTAGTTGGAGAAAGACTATTGGACTGAATTCTACAGCTGTTCATGGTAAAAGCTATCAGGAGACTAGAAGTAGAACAGAACCTTCTCAACAGATCAAAGACATGTACTCCATACTTCCAACAAAAACTCCTATGAATGGAGATGATACAATGCTTTCTCCCTAAAGTGGGGGACAAGGGCATATATGCCTACTCTTCATCTGATCATTAGACTTTGAAACATAGGTCTAAACCAAAATAGTCTGGCAATAAAATGACAACTAGGATAGGGTTGGCACAGCAGAAGCAAAGTCTTTATATGTAGATGAAATGATCATCCACAGAGAAAATACTAAGAAATCTCTAGGAGCCCCTAGAACTTGTACTTGAATTTAGCAGGATTAGAAAACACAAGGTATATATAAAAATTCAGGTCTGTGTATACTTGCTATAAATGAAGAATTGGATATTGAAATTTAAAAGTTATGTAGGAGTACAAAGGACCTAGAAAAACCAAAAACAAAAACAAAAACAGTGTTGGAAGATGTTTAACACCCAATTTTAAGACTTCTTCTAAAGCTACAGTAATCAAGGCAGTGTTGCTGTAAGGAAAGACATATAGATCATTGGAATAAAACAGAGAATCTAGAAATAGAACCACACATATATGGTTCACTGAGTTTTGAAAGATTATTTAACATTAGAATTTTATAGAATATAAACTCGATTCAATAGCCGAGGAAGAAATAGTGTCTTCAGCAAATGGCACTAGAACACCTGGTATCTGTATATAAAAAATTAACCTCAACCCTTTTTTTCCATACATGAAAATAACTTGAAGGGATCTATGAACCTAAATAAGAAAGCCTAAAAGTATAAAACTTTAAGAAGAAATTATCAGGGAAAATATTTATGAATTCAGGGTAGGCAAGAACTACCTAGGATACAAAAAACATGATATATAAAAGAAAAAAATTGATAAATGAGATTCCATCAAAATGTAGAACTTTAAATGACATCATTAAAATGAAAAGTAGTCCTTAAACAGACCATATTTACAATGCATATAACCTATGAGCAGAATATATAAAGACTTCTTAGGGCTCATTAATAGACAACCCAATTAAAATGTAGACATAAGATGATAAATAGCCAGTATAGCACAAGGAATGGTGTGCAACTCTAGAATCAGGAAAATACTAATCAGTACAATAATAAGATTGAATTATACACTCATTAGGGAGATGAAGTCAAAAGTTTTAAAAGCCTTGTCATGACCTTTTCTTTTTGTTGGATTCTCCCCCTTTGCATTTAATTTGTCACACCCAATGGATTCATTCTGCTAGGTTTCCTGGGGTTGTGATCCTCATTGTCTTTTCCTAGGGTATTGCCTAAAATTTTTTTGAGTGCCGGTTTGGTGTCCATGAAGTTCCTGAGGTGCTTTTTATCATGAAAGCATCTTATTTCTCCATCAATTTTGAAAGATAGTTTTGCAGGGTACATCAATCTGGGTTGGAGGCTGTTTTCCTTTAGGGCTTGAAATACATCACTCCAAGCTCTTCTTGCCTTGAGGGTTTACCTTGATAAGTCTGCTGTGATTCTGATGGGCTTTCCTTTGTATGTGATTTGTTTCTTTTCTCTCACTGCTTGTAGAATTTTGTTCTTCTGTTGGATTTCTTTAATCTTAACTATTATATGCCTATGTGTAGTTTTTTTGATTAAGGCTAGCTGGAGTCCTATATGCCTCACCTATTTGTATGTCAAGTTCTTTTCCCCTTCTTGGGAAGTTTTCTGCCATCACTTCTGTGAAGAGTTTTTTTTTTATGTCATCTGCACTCTCTCCTCTTTCCTCACTGACTCCAATCAGCCTTATGTTATTCTTCTTTGCATCATCTAGCAGCCATTGGATTGATTTCTCATGTTCCCTCACAATTTTAAAGCAATTTTTCTTTTCTGCCTCACTAATTGCAATCTTGTCTTCTATATGTGAAATTCTATCCTCACATTGGTTCATTCTGCTGTGCAGACTTTCCATGGGGTTTTTAATCTCTTGGAAATTTGTTTGTATCTGTTTTATGGATTCCATTTGTTTCCTATGTTGGGATTCCATCATGTTCCTCAGATCCTCTATTTTTTTATCTGTGTCCTCTCTAGATTTATTAATCATTTCTTGCACCATGAGCAAAATCTTTGCTGTTATCTGAGTAATTATTTCTGATTTCATTTTTCCCAGGTCTTCTTTTGTTGCCAGTTCAGAGAGTCCAGGTGGTTGAGTATCAGAGTGTTCCATCTCGTTTTCCTTTGGGGTTGCTGTAGGTGATCTGGAAGTCTGTTTTTGAGGCTTGTTTATGTGTCTTCTCATTTCCACGGTGGGGGGCATGCTTCTGGCGCCCACACAGCTCACCTTCTCTGCCCTAGGAGCTTGGGATGGCAGCGGGGGAGCTTCCTTCCAGGTGCTGGGACTGGTCACCTTCTTGGCCCTAAGAGCTGGGGATGGAGGCCGAGATGAGCACTTGTGTAAACCTTCTTGAAAGGCAGCCTGTGTGGATCGTGCTTCTACTGTTTAATCTGAGTCACTGTCCAATTGAATTTCACCTTGCTCCTTCAAGGAAGGTCTTCTTACTCAGTCTGCTTATCCATGTGTCAACTCTGGGGAATCAGCCTCACAGCTAGGCCCAGAAGTTTGTTTCATTAATTTTCCGGGTGACATTCAATCCACTCAAATTGATAAGGAGCATTAACCATTAGTTATTCTGTGAGTATATAACAGGACACAGTCTTATTTCATAATGCTGGAGGCAACATCAAGACAAAAAGAACAACTTCTAGATATACTAGCAGCATTTTTGTTTTATTCTCTTGGAACTTTGAAAGTACTTGGCCAAATATCTTGGTTTCTGTATGTATAAAACCTTATTATGGAACCTCCTTCAACTACATGCCAGCTCAATTTTGTTGAGGAATCTGTTTTGAAATTATTAATTTTACCCTACCTGTCATGTTTAGATAGACTAACAAGCTTTTATGTTTATGTTTTACACATTTTTTATTCATTTGTTTGAAATTTATATATTTCTATCCTTATGAGTCCTACAGAAATTTCAGTATGCATATATTTAAAAGTTTAAATTGATGAATATATCACTCACATTTATGATTTTGATAATTATAAACTATTACAATGCAGCATATTAGAGATATTTTGAATTATTTTGATGTTATTTAGATACACAGAGCCACCTTATATACACTCAATAATTAGACATACCAGTAACTGTAATTTTTATTTTATTAACATTTATTACATTTCAGTGATTCAATTCCTTTAATAATACTTTCATTGTTAGTGAATCAGATCTTTAGACTTTATTTTAATGAATATTTCTTCATAGCAGACTCCGTTCTTAAAATATAAAAATTTCTTTACCCTTGTTTTATTTAGTTGCCCTATAAACTATAGTATAAAAGTGATCTTATTTTAAAATATTTTTTCCAGCATCTTCTAGCTTCCTCCATTTTTATTATGAATTGCAATTAGCCCAATCCATATCCCTTTCCAAATAATCTGTTCTTCTTTCCTAGAGTTTTTATAAATTCCTATCTTACCTCCTTACCAGACTCATATAGATGTGAATTAATTTCCTTGTATGTTTTAGCTTGTTCTTGTACTTTCTGAAGATGAAGATTGGTCTATTTAAGGAAATTTCACAGTATCTTCAAATCCCTCCCACTTCACTCATTGTCCTTACTTCTTGCGTGCTGCTGGAGACTGTAATATTGATTATGCCCCAAAGGAGGCTGTTAGCAGGGCAGGCTGTAAAGAGTTAACTCCACAATTGGCTTGTTTATAGAAGTGAGTCCAAGTAAAGCATACATGCAGCGGTCAGAGTAACTCACCCAGATTCCACTCCCACAAGCAAAACCTTCCAAGTAGAAGGACAATGTTCTAATTACAACCATATATTTTGTCTATTCTGTTCCTAATTCTTTATCTTGTCCTTCATGAGTCATGTTTACATTAATTTCCATAGAAACAGCATGACTCCACCTTCTCACATGTAGTTCTGCCCTTCCATGTAGCTCCCCTTTAGCTCAATTGATTGCCAATAAAAATCAGTGGTTTAAACCGGCCAGTGCCTTTGTTGGTTGCACCAGCATTGGTTATTCTAGCACCCCACTTTCTCTCTTAGTTCTGTCTTTTAGTTTAATTTCTCAGACCTGTGTCACACAGTGTGCAGACTACTGGGACCTAACTGCAGGGATTTCCAATAGAATGCCAGTTAAATATATCATAAAATTTTTCACTTTATTCACCGTGACTTTTTCTCTTTTTTTAATTTTAATTTTGTTGGTACATTTTAGGTATACATAATAATCAAATTAATCATATGGATCTTTCACTTGTACATGATGTATCTTGATTTCTCTCTTTTTTCTCATTTCCTCCCCTCCCTTTAGTCCCTCTTCTGCTCATTATTTATAAAAGCTTTGTTTCCATTTTTTTCCTTCTTTTCTAATTTTTTTCTTTCTCCTTCCTTCTTTATCCTGTCCCTCCTCCCTAGTTCCCCTTTCATGACTTTTTCTCTTTCAGTATTTTTATTTCTTACAGTGCTCTAGTTTCTAGCTAATATTCTTTTATAAATATTTATTCTTCTCTTTAAACATTTTTAAATGAATTATATTGTCTATTGATAGAAATACTTTTTGGCTTTTTCTAAGCTTATGTGTCCATTTTGGTAACATTCTATACTTTTGCCAAATTTTTAAACTCTTTTTATGAGATTGATCAGATCCTGTACATGATATACTTTTTGACCTCTGAGCTTTATGGCACCTTCTCACACTACAATTTATTTGTTCTTTTTCAGCTCAATCCCAGTCCCAGGGGCCCAAGGACACTCCTTCAATTTCAGTGTTTGACAGTCTGTTTATGCTTCAAGCAGCTTGGTGGTTGTCTCTAGAATCCGTGGCCACCTTTGCAAGATCTCAACTCACAAAGCTCAGGCCACCCAACCATTCCCTAAGACATGTCTGGCTTAGCACTCCTGTACTGGGGAATGAATCTGGGACTTTTGCACTGAGCCATCCCCAACTCCTTTTGTTATTTATTTTGAGGCGGGGTCTTTCTAAATTTTTAAGAGCCAGTAGTTTAGGCATGAATTCTGCCTTAGCCTCTCAGAATGCCTAGATTACTGGTTGTGTTCCACCATGCCCAGTTTGGCACAGGTTGTAAGTGTCTCATAATTTCAAGAGTCCCTCTTCTGCTACTGAAATGCACTTTCAAATAAGATTATTCTTTTTCTGAACTAAGATTTCTTTTTAATGTGACATACCTTTGTCTCTTAAAACATATAACATATACCTTATTTTTTTACTTTCTTCTAATCAGTTTATGTTGCAGGAAATTTTAGTTTTGAACAGAGAGTAATTATCAATGATATATATTTTCCTCAAGATTTTAGTAATATTAGTATTGAAAATATTTTAAGACTTTTGTGTGAAATTGAATTTTATGTGTATGCTTTTGTTGCTTTCATTGATCTTTCTGTGTTCTAGCAAACTGTGACAACAAACTAATTTTTTATATTAAGCATATTGGTACATTTTGGGTATACAGTATGATGATATTTATCATTGGGAATCTGTACCTTTACATGATATGTCTTGGTTCTTACTCCCCCACCCCCCGCTGCCCTCCCTTCAACCGCTCCCTATTTACAAAGCCTCCTCATTTACAAACCCTCCCTATTTATAAAGGCTTTGTTTCCATTTTTTTCTCTTCTCATATTAATTTCTATTTCCTTCCCCTACCCCTCCCACTTCCCCTTCCCCTTTGCCCCTTTTCTTTCTATTTGACATTATCTATTACATTTTGATCCTTATTTACAATTTCATTTTCTCACACCAAAGAAACTATTCAGTATTTACACATATGTGTCCTATTTATTTCACTTAAGACTATGACCTCAATGTGCATGAATTTAGCTATAAATGTCCCTAGTTTATCATTCTTTATGGCTGAGTAGAACTCCATTTTATAAAACAACCACATCTTCTTTATCCAGTCTCCAGTTGACAGGTAATTGGGCTGTTTCCAAGCTTTAGCTATTACAAACTGTGCCGCTATAAACATGGGTGCACATATATCGCTGTGGTATGATTCTTTTAATTCTTTGGGAAAGATACTCAGCAGGGTAACAGCTGGGTTAAATGGGACCTCCAGTCCTAGTTCTTTGAGGTATCGCTATACTGATTTGAACAGTGGTTGCACCAGTCTACCCTCAAACCAACAATGGAGAAGGGTTCCTTTCTCTCCACACCCCCACCAGCGTTTGTTATTGGTTGATTTCTTGATAGCAGCCATTCTTTGTGGGGTGAGGTGGAATCTCAGTGTTGTTTTGATCTGCATCTCTTGAATGACCAATGATGTTGAATATTTTTTCATATATTGATTTGCTGCTTTTACTTCTTTGTCTGACAAATGTCTGTTCAGTTCGAATGCCCATTTTTGAATTGGGTCTTTGAATTTGGGGGGTCTGATTTTTTTCAATTCTTTATATATTCTCAATAGTAGACCTTTGTTTGAGGTACACCTGCTAAAATTTTTTTCCCACATTGTAGGTTGTCTCTTAGCTCTGTTGGTGGTTTCTCTTGCAGTGCAGAAGCTTTTTAATAAGATGAAATCCCAGTTGTTGATTCTTTGTGCTAGCTCCCATACTGAGGATTTGTGTATAAAGTCTTTTCCTATGCCAATGTCTTCAGGAGTTCTGCCTAACTTATCTTCCAGCAAGTTTAGTGTTTCTGTCTTAATATTTAGATATTTAATCCACTTTGATCTTAATTTAATGCATGGTGATAGGTATGGGTCTTTGGAAGGTTGAAATCCAGCTTTTTCCAACACCATCTATTAAATAGGTTTTCATGCAATGAGGGTCATTGGCTCCTTTGTCAAAGATGAGGTGGCTGAGTATGTCTGGAGTTGTTTCTGCATCTTCTAATCTTTTCCACTGATCCTCGGGTCTGTTTCTGTGCCAGTGCCATGCTGTTTTTATCACAGTAGATTTGTAGTATAGTTTCAAGTTGCGGATTGTGATACCCCCATACATATCTCTGTTGCCTAGAACTGCTTTTGCTATTCTAGGTTTCTTCTATTACCAAGTGAATTTTTGGATTGTTTTCTCAAGTTCTGTAAAGTATATTATTGGAATTTCAATTGGCTTTGCATTAAATCTATATAGTAGTTTTGGAAGTATGGCCATTTTCACTATATTGGTTCTTCCTATCCAGGAACAAGGGATGTCTTTCCATTTTCTTATATCCTCTTTGATCTCCATTTTCAGAGTGCTGCAGTTTTCAGTGTAGAGGTCTTTTTCTTCCTTTGTTAGGTTGATTCCTAGATATTTCATTTATTTAAGATACTATTATGAAAGGAATTATTTCCCAAATTTCTCCCTTAATGAATCTGCTATTTGAGTATAAAGAGGGTTTTTTTGTTTGTTTGTTTGTTTGTTTTTGGTGTTGACCTTGTATCCAGCTACTCTACTGAGTCTGTCAAGTAGGTCTAGAAGAATTTTGACCGAGTATTTTGGGTCTTCTATGTAAAATATCATATCATCAGCAAATAATGACAGTTTAATTTTTTCATTTTCTATCACTATTCCTTTTATATCTTTCTCTTTTCTAATTGCTGTGGCTAATGTTTTGAGAACAATATTAAACAGGAGTGGTGATAGTGGGCATCCTTGTCTTTTTCCTGATTTTAGTATGAAAGTTTTCATTTTTTGACCATTTAATATAATGCTGGCTGTTGGTTTTTCATAGATAGCCTTAATCAAGTTGAGATAAAGACCTTCTATTCCAATTTTCTGTAGCATTTTATCATGAATGGGTGTTGGATTTTGTCAAATGCTTTTTCTGCATCTATTGAGATGATCATATGGTTTTTGTCCTTGACTCTCTTAATTTAGTGTATTATGTTTATTGATTTGGGGATGTTGAAACATCCTTCCATCCCTCGGATAAATCTGAGTTGGTCAGGGTGTATGATCTTTTTGATGACACTCTGTATTCTGTTTGCCAGTATCTTATTGAGGATTTTTGCATCTATGTTCCTTAGGGAGATTGGTCTGTAGTTCTTTTTTTGGGTTGGGTCTTTCCCTGGTTTTGGAATCAAAGTACCGCTTGCTTCCAGAAATGAATTTGGAAGCCTTCCTTCCCTTTCCATTTCCTTGATGAATTTAAAGAGTAATGGTGATAGTTCTTCTCTAAATGCCTTGTAGAATTCACCAGTGAAGCCATCAGAATCTAGGCTTTTCTTTGTTGGTAAAAATTTTGTTATATTTTCAGTTTCACTCATTGTTATTGGGATGTTTAGAATTTCTATATCTCTTCATTTAACTTTGGCAATTTGTGTGTATCTAGGAATCTGTCCATTTCTTCTGTGTTTTCCATTTTATTAGAATACAAGTTCTTGAAGTAGGTATTCATGATCCTCGAGATTTCTGCTGTGTCTGTTGTGACGTCACCTTTTTCATTTTTAATTGCATGGATTTGAGCCATTTCTTTCCTTTTTATGATAAGGTTGGCTAAAGGTTTATTGATTTTATTTATTCTTATTTTATTTAAATTATTTTTAATATCAGATTATTACTAATACCATCTATAGGATGTTTCTCTGCGATGGTTATGATGTTATCCATATTATTGTATACTACAGTGATTTAATGTACACTTAACTTAAAATCTTACTATTACATAAGTCGTGTCTTAGTATCTTTGGAGGATTTATTCCAGGACTCTTTATGGACACCTAAATCGACAGATGCTCAAGTCTCTTATATGAAGTGGCATGACATTCATCTACAGCTTTTTCAGTTCCTCTTAGGTTTTTAAAGTCATATCTATTTTGTGTATAGTATTTATAATGCAAATGTTATGTAAATATATAGTTATTACACTGTATTATTAGGAGAATTAATATGGAAAAGTTTGTACATGTTCAGTACAGATGAAATATTTTTCCTTGAATGTTTTTCATTTCCAGTTGCTTGAATTGCAGAATTGGAACCCACAGATAGAGAGAGGTGACTTGTTGATTGACAGGGCACCAGCATTGACAACTTGTGTTTGAATTTCAGCTTTCTGAATTAAGAACACAAAGCTACAGTTTACAGCTTTGTGTTGTATTCATCAATAGTAATTAGTTGGTTAAATAAATTATGTGTACAATGGCAAAATACATGTTAAAATGTATTAGTCATGTTTCTTATTCTTGGACAAAATATCTGACAGCAGCGACTTAAGGAAGGAAAAGATTATGGGTTTCAGAAGATTCAGTCCATGGTTGGCTGGCTTCAAGGCAAGAATATCATGGTGTAAGGGCATGGTGGAGCAGAGAAGAGGAATGTTATCAGGGAGGAAGGGGTAAAGAAAAAGCTAGGAATCCCAAAGACACACCACCAAGACCCACCCAGGTACACCCAGAAGGATACCTGACCAGTCTGCTAAATGTTTTTCTTTTTTGTTATCTCTTAACCTAGTCAAGTTCACAGTCAAAATTAAGGGTCACACAGAGTAACTAGACAAATAATGTTAACAATTATTATTACTAAACAGCAATTCAACTATATAATAAATTCTTCTGTTAATAGCTCCATAATCTTTGTAAATTTTTATTGCATCAATACAACATCTATTGAAAATTATGTTGATAAATTTGACTAATATTTTTGACAAATCTATTGCATTCTATAATTTTTAAGGAAAATATGTGATTGAGATGTGTTATATACCTGTATACATTCCCTATAATGAATGTAATCATTATTTACTGAAAATATGTACTAAGAAAATTCTTAAAAATAGTATACCCTATAAGTAAGCACCACAAAAATTAACAAAATATGTGTGGGGAATAAATTTAGTGAATATTTGCATTTTCACAAGGTATATTTTCCTTTCTCATTTTAAAAATTATTTTGGTATAAAATTCTATATTGAAAAATAATTTTCTCTAAAATACTTTAAAAATATAATTCAATTTTGGTGATAGAAAGTTTGACACTATTTATTTTTTTGGTACCAGGGATCGAACTCAGGTCCTTGCACTTGCGAAGTAGGCAGCAGAACCACTAAGCTAAATCCCTGGCCAGTTTGACACTATTTTTATAAAAATGCCTTGTTAGCAACTTGTCTTACTCTTTCAAAGCCTTTCTTATTTTACTTTAGTACTTGACAGGTCCAGTATATAAAATCCTGTGTTTTTTCAGCTCTGAGGAATTTTCTTTTAATAATCCAGATTAATTCATGGATTTTAAAATATTTTATTTCAAAATAACTACTAGTATGTTTAGGTAATTTTTGCTTGTATTATCACATATATATGTGATTATTGACCTGGTCTATTTCAGTTTCTTGTTCTTTATTTTTTCATATTTGATAGCTATTTATAGGTGGCTTGATGTTACTGCTATTGTTTCATATTTATCTATTTTTTAGATGATGGAAGGACAAGCACCTAACTTGATTAATTGAATAGTATTGTAGCTATACTATAATTTTAACAATAATTAACAGATTAACAATAGTTAACCTTTTCACATTTGGTGTTTTTGGTTTATCAATATTCTTTCAAGATCCCTCCATGTCTTTGTAACTTGATAGCTCATTTCCTTTTTACACCAAATGATTTTCCATTGTATGGTTGTGCCACATTTGTTTGTGCATTCACCTCTTAAAGAACATCTTTTTAACCCCCAGGTTTTGAGCATGTAGGTTGAAGCTGAAGTAAACAGTCATAAGCTACATTTTATTTAGAGGACAATTTTTTCAACACATTTGGATAAATACCAAGGCATGTGATTGCTGGACTACATGGTTAAGGCTATATTTAGCTTGGCAAGAATTTATTAAAATATTTTCTAAAGTGAATAAATTACTTTGCATGTTCACCTACAAAGAATGAGAGCTTCTTTGACTCATATCCTCACCAGCCATTTTAATTGCAATGTTTGACTATCAGTCTGTATGGATTACTTATCATTCTTTTAATTTGATACTTCCTAATGACATATGATATGGAGCTTACTTGTCATTTATATATTTTTTGTGAGGAGACTTTTGTTCAGATATTCTGCCCATTTTTATTGAGTCTTTACTTTCTGTTATGTAGCTTTCAGGTTTAATTGTGTGATTTGGATACCATCATTCATCCAATAAATATTTTAGAAATAATTTCTCTCATGTTTGGTCTTCCCTTATCATCTTTTAACAGTGTCTTTCACATGGTAGAAGTTTTCATTTAAGGAATTTTTAATTTTTTCTTTCACAGATTGTGTTTTTGATGTTGTATATAAGAAAAAACAGCCTAAGGTCACATTATCAAATTTTCTCTTCTGTCAACTTCTAGGAATTTTAGAATACTGTGTTTTAAATTTAGGTAGTTCTACAGTCCATTCTGAGTTATTTTTTATTAAATTTACAAGAGTTTCATTTTTTTTTTGTCTGTGGAAGTCCAGTTTTTCCAATGCTGCTTATTAAAACGAAATCTATCCTTTCTCTTTTGATTTGTCTTTTGTCAAAGATCAGTTGGCTGGATATGTATATAGAGAGAATATTTTAATAGATGATTAACAGAATCAACCAAAACAAACTAATAAATTTATCAATTATATATGAAAATGGTTTTTGTCAAAAATGAGGAAATTCATGGCAATGGTTTGTCTTTTCATTTGGAGAGAAATTATTTGCATCTTTTACTGAAGATAAAATTCATATGGCATGAAAACTAAATATAGGCCTGAGTCAATAACAAATATTGATTCACACAAAAGTACATCCTATATAGGTCTGAACTCAAATGTTACATACTTATGAAGATTATTCCTGATCACGCTACCTAAAACGATCCTTATTCTATGAACATTTTATCATTCAGTATATTTATATCCTTTATTTCTCCTCCTGGGCTCTGAAACTCTTCTTTGGAAACACTATAAAAGACAAGATTTCCAATTCTCTCATTCCCCTTGTATTCAAGTGAAACTCGTGATTTGTGAATAGAAGTAATTGGAAGTAATAAATTTCAATCAATGGCTTAGGAAGATTTGTGTGCAATGTTTTCCATTTATCATGCCATGCTGCATAATGTGAGAGACTTTGTTTTGAGATAGAGGAAGATGTTGATATTTTAGCAACCTAGGTGACTTATTTGCCCCATGCAGTGTTTAGAAAATAGTCGAGGCAAATTTCTGAACCTATAGTTGAGATAAGAGCAGCAAGAAATAAATCTGTCTCAGAGAGTTTGGTATTTTCTTTATAGCACACCAAAACCTAGGCTCTTCTATTTTAATGTGTATATGCAATTCATGTGTATTATAGATGAGTTGATAAATAGAAAATAAATGTGTTTACATTAATATGAATAGTACTATATGCATAAAAATAATAATTTCATTACAAAATACAAGTGAATTTTTTAGATTAGCACAACTTTCCAGAGAACTATGTAAGATTTACTAATTGTATTAATGTGCTTCCCATGTTTATGTAATTCATATAATTAGTTGCTAATTAATTGAAGTGAAATCTAGAGTGAATGTGACACCAAAAAGTGTATCCCTAAGTTACTCCAAAGTTCCCAGGAAGAAGGATCTACTGAACAGTCACCAGGATAGGGACCAAATGTTGTTGACACATCCATGTGTTATAAGAAGAGTCTTCAATTTCTATTTATATAATTTTTATTTTTTTGTTTGCATATTTATTGGTACATTTTAGGTACACAATACATTTACATTTATCATTGGGTGTTTGTACCTGAACATGATGTATCTTAGTTCTTATTTTTTCTCCCATTACCTGTGCACCCTTCACCCTCTCCACCCTTGCCTATTTACACAGACTTTGATTCCATTTTTTTTTTCTTTCTCATAATTTTTGCATTCCCTTCTTCACTTTCCCCTTCCCCTCTCACCACCCCCAAACCCTTGGATCTTTTGCTATTTCAAATTATCAATTATTCATTTTAATCATTTTCATCCTTATTTACACTTTCAGTTTCTCACACTAGAGAAACTATTCGGTATTTACACAAGTGTGTCCTCAATACGCATCCATTTAGCTATAAACATCTCTAGTTTCTCATTCTTTATGGCTGAGTGGTGCTCCATTGTATAAAAAAAACCACATCTCCATTATCCAGTTTCCAGTCGATAGGCACTTGGGCTGTTTCCAAGCCTTAGCTATTACAAACTGTGCCGCTATAAACATAGGTGCACATATATTGCTGTGGTATGATTCTTTTAATTCTTTGGGGAAGATTCCCAGTAGGGGAATAGCTGGGTCAAATGGGACCTGCAGTCCTAGTTCTTTGAGGTATCTCCATACTGATTTCCACACTGGTTGCACCAGTCTACATTCCCACCAACAATGGAGAAAGGTTCTTTTCTCTCCACATCCCAGCCAGCATTTGTTATTGGTTGACTTCTTGATAGCAGCCATTCTTTGTGGGGTGAGGTGGAATCTCAGTGTTGTTTTGATCTGCATCTCTCAAATGACCAGTGACGTTGAACATTTTTTCATATATTGATTTGCTGATTTTACTTCTTTATCTGAGAAATGTCTGTTCATTTCAGATGCCCATTTTTGAATTGGGTCTTTGAATGTGGGGGGTCTGATTTTTTTCAATTCTTTATATATTCTCCATAGTAGACCTTTGTCTGATGTACAGCTGGTAAAAATTTCTTCCCACATTGTAGGTTGGGTCTTAGCTCTGTTGATAGTTTCTCTTGCAGTGCAGAAGCTTTTTAATATGATGAGATTCCAGTTGTTGATTCTTTGTGCTAGCTCCCTAGCTACTGAAGATTTGTTCATAAAATCTTTTCCTACGCCAATGTCGTCAAGAGTTCTGCCTAACTTATCTTCCAGCAAGTTTAGTGTTTCAGTCTTAATATTTAGATATTTAATCCACTTTTATCTTAGTTTAGTGTGTGGTGATAGGTATGGGTCTAATTTTAATCTTTGGCAGGTTGAAATCCTGTTTTTCCAACACCATTTATTAAATAGGCTATCTTTCCTCCAATGAGAGTGGTTGGCTCCTTTGTCAAAGATGAGGTGGCTGAGTATGTCTGGAGTTGTTTCTGCATCTTCTAATCTCTTCCACCGATCTTTGGATCTGTTTCTTTGCCAGTATCATGCTGTTTTTATCACAGTAGCTTTGTAGTATAGTTTCAAGTTGTGGATTGTTGTACCCCCAGACATGTTTCTGTTGCCTAGAACTGCTTTTGCTATTCTAGGTTTCTTCTGCTTCCAAATGAATTTCTGGATTGTTTTCTCTAGTTCTGTGATGTATATTGTGGGAATTTCAATTGGCACTGCATTAAATCTATATAGTAGTTTGGGAACTATGGCCATTTTCACTATATTGGTTCTTCCTATCCAGGAACAAGGGATATCTTTCCATTTTCTTATATTCTCTTCGATCTCCATTTTCAGAGTTTTGCAGTTTTCAATGTAGAGGCCTTTTTCTTCCTTTGTTAGGTTGGTTCTTAGATATTTCATTTATTTAAAATGCTATTGTAAAAAGAATTATTTCCCGAATTTCTCCCTCAATGAATCTGCTATTTGCGTATAAGAAGGCTATTTTTTTTTTTTTTTTTTTTTTTTTTTTTTGGTGTTGACCTTGTATCCAGCTACTCTACTGAGTCTGTCAAGTAGGCCTAGAAGAATTTTGACCGAGATTTTTGGGTCTTCTATGTAAAATATCATATCATCAGCAAATAATGACAGTTTAATTTCTTCCTTTTCTATCACTATTCCTTTTATATCTTTCTCTTTTCTAATTGCTGGCTAATGTTTTGAGAACAATATTGAACAGGAGTGGTGATAGTGGGCATCCTTGTCTTGTTCCTGATTTTACTGTGAAAGTTTTCAGTTTTTGACCATTTAGTATGATGTGGCTGTTGGTTTTTCATAGATAGCCTTAATCAAGTTGAGATAAAGACCTTCTATCCCAATTTTCTGTAGTGTTTTTTTCATGAATGGGTGTTGGATTTTGTCAAATGCTTTTTCTGCATCTATTGAGATAATTATGTGGTTTTTGTCCTTGACTGTTATATAGTGTATTATATTTATTGATTTATGGATGTTGAACCATCCTTGCATCCCTGGGATAAATCCGACTTGGTCAGAGTGTATGATCTTGATGACACTCTGTATTCTGTTTGCCAGTATCTTATTGAGGATTTTTGCATCTATGTTCATTAAGGAGATTAGTCTGTAGTTCTTTTTTTGGGTTGGGTCTTTCTCTGATTTGGGGATCAAGGTGATGCTTGCTTCCAGGAATGAATTCAAGAATATTACTTTCCTTTCAATTTCCTTGATGAATTTAAAGAGTAATGGTGATAGTTCTTCTTTAAATGTTTTGTAGAATTCAGCAGTGAAGCCATCAGGACCTGGGCTTTTCTTTGTTGGTAATTTTTTTATTACATTTTCAATTTCACTTATTGTTATTGGGGTGTTTAGATTTTCTATATCTCTTCATTTTACTTTGGCAATTTGTATGTATCTAGGAATCTGTCCATTTCTTCTGTGTTTTAAATTTTATTAGAGTACAGGTTCTCAAAGTAGGTATTGATGATCCTCTGGATTTCTGCTGGATCTCATGTGGCTTCACCTTTTTCATTCATAATTGCATGGATTTGAGCCTTTTCTTTCCTTTTTTTGATAAGGTTGGTTAAAGGTTTATCGATTTTATTTATTCTTTTAAAAAACCAACTCTTTGATTCATTGATTTTTTTGTATCATTCTCTTAGTCTCCATTGCATTGATTTCTGCTCAGATCTTTATAATTTCCTTTCTTGTACGAGCTTTGGGTTTGTTATGCTCTTCTTTTTCTAGGAGCTTGAGGTTCTGCATTAGGTTATGTAACTGTGTTCTCTCTGTTATCTTAATATGGGCATTCACTGCTATGAATTTCCCACGTAGAACTGCATTCATTGTGTCCCACAGATTTCTGTATGTTGTATTGGCATTATCATTAACTTGTAGAAACTGTCTAATTTCTTCTTTTTGTTTATTTGTTTTGGTTTTTTTTTTTTTTTTTTTTTTGGTACTGGGGATCAAACTCGGGACCTTATGTTTGCAAGGCAATGGCAGAACCACTGAGCTAAATCCCCAGCCCTCTAATTTCTTCTTTAATTTCCTCGGTCACCCATTGGTTGTTCAGGATGGTGTTGTTCAATTTCCAAATGTTTGTGGGAGGTTTGTGGTTTCCTATGTTATTGATCTCCAATTTTATTGCACTATGGTCTGAAAATATACAGGGGATAACTTCAGTTCTTTTACCTTTACTTAGACATGTCCTATAAGCTAGCATGTGATCTATTTTGGAGAATGACCCTTGTGCAGCTGGAAAGAATGTGTATTCTCATTTTGTGGGGTGGAACACTCTTTAAACATCTATTAAGTCCATTTATTCAATACCTTGGTTCAGTTCTAGAATTTCATTGCTAATTTTTTGCCTAGATGATCTGTCTATATGTGATAGAGGGGTATTGAGGTCCCCCACTGCAATTGAATTAGTGCTTATTTGGTTTTTCATGTCCAGTAATATTTATTTTGTATTGTTGGTGGCATTCATATTTGGTGCATATATATTTATGATTGTCATCTCTTCCTCTTGGATTGTTCTCTTCACAAGGGTGTAGTTACCATCTTTGTCTCTCTTAATTGGTTTTGTTTTGAAATCTACTGTATCTGCAGATAAGATTGCTACCCGTGCTTTATTCCAGGTTCCTGTCCTGTGGAGAACTGTTTTCCATCCTTTTACTTTCAGTCTATGAATTTCCTTCTGAGTTAGGTGTGTTTCTTGTATACAGCATATTTCTGCATTTTGCTTCTTAATCCATTCTGTCAGTCTATTTCTTTTGATTGGTGAATTGAGGCCATCACAATTGATAGATATTGACTCATCCTTATCATCATGTTTTACTCTTGTTGGCTCTTTTATTTATTATTTTTCCTCCTTGCCCCTTTAGGTCTTACCTTGCCTGGTGGCTTTGCTCTCTTGGGCATCATGGAGTTGTGACCTTCATTGTCTTTTTCTAGGACATTGCTTAAAATTGTTTGGAGTGCTGGTTTAGTATTCATAAAATTTCTCAGGTGTTCTTTGTTGTGGAAGTATCTAATTTCCCCATTGACTTTGAAAGATAATTTTTCAGGATACAACAGGCTAGGTTGGCAGTTATTTTCTTTTAGGGCTTGAAATACTTCACTCCAGGCTCTCCTTGCTTTGAGGGTTTGTGTTGAGAAGTCTGCCGTAATTCTGATGGGCTTTCCTTTATAGGTGATTTGTTTATTTTCTCTAACTGCCTGTAGAATTTTGTTCTTCTGTTGGGTTTCTGGGATCTTGACTATTATATGTCTAGGTGTAGATTTTTTTGATCATAGCTAGTTGGAGTTCTATATGCCTCACTTATCTGTATGTCCAATTCTCCACCTCTGTCTGGGAAGTTTTCTACTATTACTTCTGTGAACAGTTTTTTTTTTATGTCAATTGTATTTACACCTGTTCTTTCGTGGACTCCTATCATTCTTATGTATTTCTTCTTTGCATCATCTAGCAGCTGCTGGATTGATTTCTCATGGTCCCTTACTATTTTTAAGAAATCTTGATTTTTGTGGTTCTTAATTGCAATCCTTTCTTCTATATCTGATATTCTATCTTCAGATTCTCTTAATCCTCTCCGCATGCTTTCAATGGAGTTTTTAATCTTCTGAATATCTATTTGAATCTGTTTCATGGATTCCATTTCTTTCTTATGTTGGGCAATCATGCTTTCCATTTCTTTCTTATGCTGGGCATTCTTGGCTTTCAGCTTATTTCTGATCTCTATTTTCTTATCTGTTTCTGCTCTAGAGCCTCTAATCATGTCTTTCACTATGCTCACCATGTCTGTATTTATCTGGGATATTATTTCTGTTTTGAATTTTTCTAGAGCATCGTTCATTTGTTTTGTTACTTCCTATTCTATCAGTTCAGGGTGTCCAGGTGGTTGGTTATCAGACTCTTCTACCTCATTTCCCCAGAATTTGCCTTTGTGTAGTGCAAGCTTGAGCTTGTGTCTTGCTTAAGTATCTTCTCATTTTTTTTTTTTGGTACTGTCCTTGGTTTAATTCCTGGGTTGATATTTTAAAATTGCTTAATGTAGGTATCTTTGTTGCTTCTATTTAAAACCCTTGTGGAATGATTGCTTTTCAGAGGTGTCTTCCAGATATAGCTCGTCTTTAGGTTTTGAGAGTCTAATGACTCTGAGGCTATTTCATTTTCATTATGCCAGGAAGGACAACTGATTAGATTAATCACAACATCTTAATCCAAATGATACAATCAGCAACACCATAGCATCCAGCACATCTTAGAAAAAATGTCAATTTGAGGTAGTTATTAATCTGTCACATTTAACTGTGTGAATTAAATCAAAACCAAGGACCAACCCAACATATGTTTATAGTGAATAAACTCTTCAATATAGCAACTTTCCTCTTCAGGATGGGGTGTTAGAATGAGTTGGTGAGGGAGGGACAAGTAGAAAGATCAGGAAAGATTAGTGGTGAGGCCAAAGGACACAGGAAGATCACACAAACTCTAAGAAATTGTTAAAGCCAAGAGGAATAGGCAGAATGAAAGAACAAAAACATGAACAGAACCACCTAACAGCAATAGGGAGGCTAGATACTGTATTTACTTTCCTTTAAAACTAATGATAATCAAGAGAAGGTAAAAGAAAAGAAAAGAAAAATAAAGGAGATATCTGAATTCAGTCTAGTAAGGAACAAATAGGGAGATGAAGAGCAATGTGGGACAGCCAGAGAATGAGAGAGACAGAAAGAGAGAGAAAGGAAAGATAAAAGAAAGAAAAAAGAAGAGAAAAGTAATTTGAAAAGAGCAGAAAAAAGTAAAACTTAAGAAATAAAAATAAGAGAATTTTTTTTTCCTGTTTGCAAATAACAAAAAAAATAAAAATGAAGGGCCTCCTTCAGTGTATGTCTCTGCTGTCACAGTAGGCAGCATAGGCATCCATGTGCATATACAAGTCAATGAGTTTCAGCAAGCCAGTAGCAGACCTGAGAGATTCAGGTAGATTTCTGGCTGCTAGTTCCAAGTTGAACTCCCTATCCTCCTGCAGGGTTGAACTCTGCAAAGTTCTCCTTCAGGTTCCGGTTGCCCTTCCCATGAAGGGCAGGTTCTGATGGGAGGTGATGATTCCTCCAACTTATCAAGTATGGTGGTCTGGTGTGCCTTTATTGTAGAGATTCTCTTTACTTTTCCACTGAGCTTGAGTTTTCATCAATAAGCCTGAGAGACTCTCTTTCTGTTGCTAATTTCTGCTCTATCTTGTGCTCAGGACAAGGGCCTTATAATCCCCTGTACCACAGTAGTGTGGAACCAGGTAGCAGAAGAGCCAGGAGGCCAGAGGCGGGGGGGGCAGATGAAAGATGGGGGTGGGGTGGGGGGAGAAGGACTGGCCCTGCAGGCACCTGCATAGCTAAGCAGAGCACGGGACAGAGTAGGGGCTCCAAGGCACACTGGCTCCTCACTGTGCCATGGGTGGAGACTGGAACCTAAAATTTTCTGTCCTCCAGTTTTCTTCACCCTGCATGCAGGGTGTGGTCATGTGACTCCCATTGGTTGATTTCTTGATAGCAGTCATTCTTTCTTAGGTAGGGTGGAATCCCAGCATTGTTTTCATTTGCATCTCTTGAATGACTAGTGATGGTGAACATTTTTTTATGTTTGCTGGTTCTACTTTGTCTGGGAAATGTCTGTTCATTTCAGATGCCCATTTTTGGATAATGTCTTTAAATTTGGGGGTTCTGATCTGTGTAAGTTCTTTTTATATTCTAGATAGTAGACCTTTGTCTGAGGAACAGGTGTTAAAAATTGTGGGTTGTCTCTTCACTCTGTTGGTGTTTTCTCTTGCTATGCAGAAGCTTTTTAATAAGATGAGATTCCAGTTGTGCATTCTTTGTTTTAGTTCAAGTGCCACTGAGGTTTTGTCCATGAAATGTTTTCCTACACCAGTGTATTCAAGAGTTCTACCTAACCTCTCTTCCAGCCAATTTAATGTTTCTGCTTTAATATTTAGATGTTTGTTCCATTTCAATTTTAGTTTAGTGTATGGTGAGAGATATAGGTCTAGTTTTTTTTTCTTTCCATGAATCATTTTTAAAAATTCTTTCTTAAAAATTAATTTTATTGGTACATTTTAGGTATATAATATAATGACATTCATCACTGGAGATTTGCACCTTTATATAATCTCTTTTGGTTCTTATTTTTTCCCCATTCCCTTGCCTTCCCTTCAATCCCTCCATCCTTCCCTATTTACGAAGACATTGTTTCAATTTTTTCATTTTCTCATATTAATCTTATTAATTCCATTCCCTTCCCCTAGGTCTAGTTTTAATCTTTGGCAAGTTGAAAACCAATTTTTCCAGAACCATTTATTAAAGTGACTATCTTTCCTCCAGCAAGGGTGCTTGGCTCCTTTGTCAGAGTTGAAGTGGCTGAATATGTCTGGAGTTGCTTCTGCATCTTCTAATGTATTCCACTGATCCTCGGGTCTGTTTCTTTGCCAGTATCATGCCCAGGAAGAAATTAATCACAGGAATGAATAAAATATATTTCCATTAATTAAAAGGGTACATATAAGCCTTAAAATGAAAGTGTAAACTTACTATTTTTAGGAAAAAGGATTCACCTTGACATTATAATGTTAAATGAAATAAGTCAGACTTAAAGGTTTAAATATCATGTGGTTTGCCTTATATGAGAAAACCAAAATATAAATGAAAAACAAAATAAAAGAGAGATAATAGAAAATTGGGAAATAATATTAATCTTTTGCAAAATGAAAGCAAATGAAGAGATGAAGGGAGCAGGAAGACAGCAGGGAGAAGAGGATGAAAAAAGAATTAAGGTGTGTTCCATATATGTACCAAATCCCCATGAGGAACACAATCATTATGTGCTGCAAATATGTACTAAAAATTAAAAAGAAAAAATAAAATGAAAGAGATTTTGCATTGAATTAGTGAAATTTACATGGGCCTGATTAAGAAATGATTAAAATAATTAGTTTTGTTTCAATAATAATTTCAAATATTAAGTAGAAAAAAACTTAAATCAACAAATATAACTACTGAGAGTTTTCCTTTGAAGAATTATGACTGGTATAAGTAAATAGGTTCTTAATTTGTTTAATGACCACATATTACTTATAAATATTTATTAAAAAGTCAAACTAAGCTAGCTCAATTGTTTAAAGTCAAGCAGGTTTGTCCAGGTGAGGTGGCATACACCTGTAGTCCCAGCATTCAGGCGTTTTCTTTTCTTGTTTAATAGCCATGAGTCTGAAGCCAGCCTGGACTATATATTGAGTTCAAGGCCTGCCTACATTTCATAGCAATACTGCATGTCAAAAAACCAAAAATAAATAAATAAATAAATAAATAAATAAATAAATACAAACAAAAGAAAATAAAAAATCAGTTTTGAAAAATATATCTCAAATTCACACACACTTATTCTTGCTCCTATAGGTAATTTTAACCCTTTTATCTATAACTTTTCTTTTATTTCTCAGTTTAATTATATTTTAGTGAGATTTCATATAACAAGCTTTTTCTTAAATTTTTAGACATTACCATCATGCTTGCTGGCTACCAACCTGAGAATGCTTTCTCTTTTTATAATAATACTGAGAAGTAAACCATGACTACAATTTACCATATTTGGAGTATATAAATATATAATATGAATATAAGTAGTAGTTGAGCTATGTACTAATGATTCAATCTCTTTTCTTCAGCAGAGTAGCTATAATAGACAAAATTATATGTGCAAGTTTGTTAGCTTCTGGTTATTCATTACTGATTTTCTCTTCAATTCTCTGCCAGAAGTGATGCTATCTATTGAAATAGTTTAGTGCATAGGATATCTAAAAGCTTGTAAGTTTTTTGTGTTTGTTTGTGTGTTAACTTCTCTTTTGGGCCATGTCTTGTCCTACTCCATTCAGCCTACTTCAGAAGGACAGTCTGAGATGTACCTTAAGAGTTCCTTTGCTTCTCACCTCTTTTTGATATTTATTTTCCTTTTCTTGTTTAATAGTCTCATTTTAGTGGTGCATCTTCCTGATAAAGTAGGGAAATGTGAGCAATATTTTAATATTCAAACATCCAGGAAAATCTTCATTCTTCTTCATGACTTTTCTAAGTGTTTCTTTTATAATTTTTCTTTCTTTAAATTTTTCCATCTTTGGTTTAGATGATAGTAACACTGACTCACATCTCAGTAAAATGAATGAAACAATGAGAGGAAAACCTTCATAATTACTTTGATTATCACATCTATCAACTTGAATTTATATCACATAATTTTCATTCTTTCATTTTAAGAAGCATTCTTGAACATATCTAAAACCAAAGCTGCACTGTCTATAAATGCTTTGCATGTCTTAAACACCATTCTATGTCAAATTCTTAAAAATATTGCTCCATCAATTCTTTTATATTTCATTTTTATCACTTTTCCCCCTTATCTACTGGACCATTACCTTGAGTCTCAGGGATACTATGTTTTCTTCCACTTAACATAAAAAATGTTCTAATGTCACTTCTCCCTTCAATGTATCATATTCCTTTCCTGAAATATTTTTTTGTTGTTTGTATGATAATTTTCTTTTCTATAAATCTTATAGCTGGTCAGTCTTTCAACTAGTTATTTCTCATCTCTCTAATTACTCCCATGTTTGCTTATTGGATTTAATACCCCCCTCCTATATTCCCTATAAAAATTGTTTTTAATTCTTGTAAGAGACAAGTTGTTTTTAAGCTCTCTCAAAATATCTACTTTGTTTCAAACATATTTAGCCTTTAATTATTAGCAATATGGTTTTTTTACTGTACTGAGTATTTTTTTAAAACCTTAAACATTCACTGTAATTTTTCATCATTCCTTATACATATTTCTTTTATTATGTATCCTGTACATGAAGATGAGTCCCAAATACATATCTAGAATCAGAACTTTTCCTTTATATTTCAAACTTACATACATGATGGTTTTTTTGACATGTCTTCACAATGATCTAGCATTTCATTCTTACCATTTCTTCAGTGGAAATCCTGAACAAATCTGGGCTTCCAGAAATATTTTATGTTCTACTAAGAGCCAACTCTGTTATGTAAGCTGTTCTGTCTAAAAGTCTTGGTATCATCCTTCACAATTTTCTTGTTTTCATATTCTGCATTTAGTCATCAACACTTTCTGCAAAGTTTACCTTCAAAGTAGCCACAATTTACACATTCCTTGTCACTCCCATTGCTTCTATTCTGTCAAAACCACCATTTTTGCCTATTTACAATAGCATCTTAATTGATCTTCTTGACTGTGTACTTGTCATAATAATTGTGCCAAAATAATTTTTAAAATATTTTAATAATTCTTTTGGTTTCCATTTCCCTCAGTGTTTACTTGAAATCTTCACTGTGATCAAAGTTGAGACAATCCTCCCTCTTTTATTACAAGTTCTCTGACCTCCTTTTTATTCTTTCTCCTTTTTCATTGCTTCAAACACACTTGATTCTTCTTTTACCTGTAATATGCTACATTTTTATAATTTCAAAGCTTTTGTACCCTGCATGTTTCCTTTTGTGATTTTATCCAAGACATTTTACTTGTAGATTAGTCCCTTCACTTTTTGATTCAGAAATCCACTGTCAGATATGCCCTGTCCAGATATCCTAAATAAAATGTCAACCCTGCTCCAATACATATAAATTTTATTTTCCTTTACCCCATATTATTATTTAGTACTTACTAAAATCTAGAATTATATACATCAATTTTTTATTGTTCCTTGATCCATTCTGTCAGTCTGTTTATTTTTATTGGTGAATTGAGACCATTTACATTGATGGTTATAACCGATATGTATTGGCTTATCTTTGTTATATTGTGTTCTTGTTGCTACTTCCCCGTATTTCCCCTCTGTTCAATTACCTGCCTTGATTGGTGGCTTCTTTTTATTTATTTATTTATTTTTTTTGGAATTGTGGTCTCTTGGAATCATTGTCTCTTTCTAAAATATCCTTCAGACATTTTGTAAAGATAGTTCAGTGGTCTTGAATTTCTTTATCTGTTCTTTGTCATGAAAGCATTGTATTTCTTCATTGATTTTGGAAGATAGTTTTGTAAGGTACATGAGTCTGTGCTGAAGATTGTTTTCTTTTGGAACTTGAAATACTTCACTCCAAGATCTGCTTGACTGAAGAGTTTGTGTTTAGAATTCTGTTGTGATTCTGATGAGCTTTCCTTTATAGGTCATTTGTTTCTTTTCTCTGTTTAATATTCTGTTCTTTGTCTGAATTTCTGGAATCTTGATTCTTATATGCCTTGGTGTAAATTTACTTTTGTCATGGCTAATAGCAGTTCTATATACTTCACAAATAAAAAAAAATTCTTTTTTCATGTTTAGGAAGTTTTCAGCCATTATTTCTGTGAACAGTTTTTTTTTTTTTTTATGGTGTTTGCACTGTCCTTGCTTTCTCATTGACTTTGGTCAATCTTATGTTGTTCTTTTTTGTTTCATTTTGTAGCTGTTGGATTGATGTTTCATGGTCTCTTGTTATTTTCAAGAAATCTTTCTTTTCCTGGTTGCTAACTGTAATCCTGTGCTGATATTTTCTCCTCATCTTGGTTCAAATGATTTCATATACTTTCAGTACAATTTTTAATTTCCTGCATATCTGTTTGAATCTGTTTCATGGATTTTATTTCTTTCCTATGTTGGGAATTCATGGTTTCTATACTTTTCCTAAACTCTTCTTTTTTTATCTGTCTGCTATATGTTGACTGAGCAAGTCCTTCTTTTTTATCATTATCTCATTTGTATTACCTGAAAAATTATTTCTGATCTGGTTTTCTCTATGGACTCATTCATCTGTTTTTTTTTTTTTTTCCTTTTGCTGTTATCATTTCAGAAAACTCAGGTAGGTGGCTTTTGATTACCTCTAACTCATTGTCTCATGGACTTTTCCTGGTGGATAGGAGGTCGGGAGTTGCATTTTGCTTCTGCATCTTGCCATTTTCTCTTCTTATAAAATTTAATTTCTTTTATTGTTGATGCTTGTAAATTTCTTGTGGTACATAGCTTTATTAGTAGTATAGAGGCTTCCCTAGAAAATGTCTGTTTCTCAGAAATGTCTTTTAGGTGTAGCTGGCTCTCGGTCTCTGTGTCTGTCCCAAGATTCTATCTTCCCAAATTTAGTGATGAGAAGTTGCTCTTTGGCTCAGCATCAGTCCTTTTTTACTGGACTATGGTGATGATTATGGCCCTAGGCAATCATAATGTTGTCATACGAGGGACAATAATTGATTACAACAGTTATGACATCCTCGTTAAAGCAGTACACATAGCAATAACAATAGAATCAAGCACAGTTTAGAAACTGACAAGCTGTGGTATCTATTAATTTGGTATCTTTAACCACAGGAGCAAGATCTACAGCTATATAACAAAATCCAACATAAACCCGGAACTTATATGCAGCAAGTTTTTCTCAGTATACTGATTTTACCCTATAGGGGGAAATTTAAGGAGGATAAGGGAGATTACACAGGTCTAAATGAAGAGAAATGTAGTAGAAGCAAGGTTGAAGGGTAAAGGATGATTGCCCAAGCTTGGGGAAACTGGAGAAGAGGACAGGAGAGAAAGAATAAAGTAGAAAGCAAAATAATATCAAAGTGAAGCAGAAAAACAAAATGAAAAATAAAAGTAAAACTTAAAAGACAAAAAAAGAGAGGAAAAAAAAAGAAAAAAAACTGACAGAAAAAGGAAAATAAATTAAACATAACAAAACAAAACAAAGTAAAATCCTCTAGTGTCCCCAGTTACGTGGTAGTGTCCAAGACAGACCCCAAAACTGTTCTAGGTAACCCTGCCAAGCCTGCAGTAAGATTAGTGCTGGGTTTGGGGCTGATCTTGTCTCCAAATTTTTGTGTGTCCCTTGGTGGTTCATCTACACCTCCTTACCGAGTCTCTGTTTTGCTCTCCCTGTTGCTAACAGAGACAGTCTGAGGCCCAGTTCTGTGTACAGTTGGCTCCTCCTGGAGGAGTCTCCACTGGTACATCTCTCTCCTCTCTCACACTGCTTGGTGCAGGGCACGGGAAGTGCTGTCAGTGACTCGCTGTTGCTAAAGTCACTGTGGAGTCAATCCAAGGCTGCTCCATCCTGCTTCAATCTCCTCTCTAGCAGGGAGAGTGCTGACTTCCCACTCATCGTCTCACCTGCTCCCCAAGGCTGCTTGAATCATACATGTTAGCATCCCTCTCTCATCCCACTAGTCGAAGGGTATGAGGGGTCCTACTGTTCCACTCACTACCCTCACTGCTGCCACTGCAGTCCCTAACCTTGTTATTACTAGAGGTTCCAGGTAGCAGCTATGGTGCCTGATAGAAAACAAAACCAAAAACTGGTGGCCTATTGCAGAGGTAAAAGCTTCCTGGTCACTTGCCCCTGTGTCAGCAGCAATATTTGCTACCAGGCTACAGGGCCCTTTGTGTGGACCAAGGCAAAAGAACCAAGGGGCCTTATATCCCAATTCTATGCTGTGTGGCTTGAGTTTGCCACACTATTGCAGTTCACCAGTTTTGAGGAAACTTCTCAGAATGGTGTTTCCTGCTCTGCTCTTCTCTGGCAGCCCTGTGCACTGGTTCATAATTTTATAAAGTCCCATGTCTATGTTTCTTTTAAATTTATAAGTCTCTTATTTCAGATTGATTTTGGCATCAGGATATATGTCTCTCCTCTTCTTCCAATTACCTGTGGTTTTGTTGATTTTTCTCTGCGTAGATGGAATGTGTCTCCTCCTGTATTTGGCCATGTTTGGTTCTTCTGGATGGATTAGACTTTATTTTATATTCTTTAAGGATACCATCATCTATATTTCAAGATCTGTTAAGATGTGGTGGTGCATGCCTATATTTCCAGTACTCTGAATGCTGAGGCAAAAAAATTTCTTGTTCAAGCATAGACTGGGGAATTGGACAATTTAGTGAGTCACATGCAAAAAGAAAATAAATTGAAAAAGAGCTGAGGATGAAATCCTCAGTTTGAAGGCCTTGGATTCAATTTCCAGTATGTAAAAAGAGAGAGAGAGAGAGAGAGAGAGAGAGAGAGAGAGAGAGAGAGAATGAATGAAAGAGAGAAAGTGAGCTGGTAAACTTTCTGTGTTTATTCCAAATAGTTACATATAATAATGTGTAGAGTTATTGTTCTATATAGTTACTGTACAATTCCTCTTACATGTAAGACCCATTTTATTTTGAACACAGAAACTTTTTGTTTTTTAATCAATCATTAATTATCTTCTACTAACTGCTTTCTTTTTTTTAATATGTTACAAGTATGTCTTGGAAAAGCTCATTTCATTTATTTACCATTGTCAGAAAAAGTATGCGCTCAGAAGAACATTCAGTAACATTGTAATGGAAATAAAATACCACACTATTTCATAGAATTTAGTTTTCATTAGGTAAAACGAAAAAGGCTATATTTTGGAGGGAAGTGGGTTTCCATTTCTTGTTGTTGGTCTTGTTGATTTGTTTTTTTTTCCAGTTCAGCATTCTATAACTTCAGGAGAGATGATTGTCTTTAATTTCAAAAAAGCACTCCCTGAGGAGCTCAGAGAGTTCACCAGTCATCTCCAGAAAGTGAAAAATATACATGTTGTGTTTGATGCTTTTCACATTTTTTAAGTCAAGATGATTTGCCCAGGGACACACTTTCCCATCTCCTAAGTTGCTTTGCCACACTTGCCAAATGATGTCTTACTCATGCTTCTCATTGTAGTGTGTTTTTTTCTGAATGCTATGCCACATTCAGTTGAAGCTCTTAAAAACGCTTATATTGTTTAAAGCAACTACTTTTTATTTTTATTTCATTTTATAGTAAAAGGCTGCTATTTTTAAAATATACTTTAGGAGGTATCAAGCAGAAATTCTGAATTTCCCTTCGGACCATGTAGTGCTCACTCATCAAACCAGTGCATTTGGAAACACAAGTGACACAAAATAGGATTTTTAATGCAGTCTTTAGAGATCTAATTCTTAAATTTTTAATCTTTATAAACCCTACTTAATTTTGTATAGTAAGAGAGTATTTTCTAAATTATGCTTTTTTATAGATATAATACTTACTACAAAAGGGGAAGTAAAATTTATTTACAGCCTCCTCTGTGGGCAGAGTCTGTATGATAATTTTAAAGTCATCTAAGAACAGCACTCAAATAAAGTACATTTAATAATTGTGAATCAAAGGTATTAAATATGTAGGACTTTTTTTGAAGTCATAGTTTGTAAATATTTAGTGAATTTTTATTTCGAGTTTATGTAATTAACTGTTCTTTTCTTGAGTTCATGTCATTATTGATGTGGTGTCACTGTTTTTATTATACTGAACCTAAAATTAGTGCCTGTCTTTTCCTGAGCTCTAGGAACAGAGATATTAAGCATAAAAAAATTTTATACTTTTTGACATAAAATATAATTTTATACATTCTAATGAGATTCCTTTTCTCAGCCTTGGCAAAAATGAGCAACTACTTCTTGTGAAAACTTTAACATTTTTATTTTAACACTTTTAATACTTCCTAATGCACATACACATAAAAATCGAGTTGGTAAAGGAAAGAGAGCGTTTGAATAAGGCAGAGTTCATGCCCAAGGACACAGTCATTTAGGAATATGTAAAAACGGAACAGTGGATGTTTATTTTTCATTAATTCTGCAATTGTGATTTCTCAGACTCAAAAATACATTAATTGGGTTCCCCCCAAAATACTCATAGTACTTCTATTATCATTTTGAGACATATGCCGAATAAGACACATTTTGAATGTCTGATAGACACATTCCAGGTAATACAAGGTAACACCCTAATTTCTTGCTCTAGCTTTCAAATTGTAAGTAAGCATTTGCTTTTTCATTTATATAATTCCACTTTGTTTGCATTTTTGTGCTTTTTGGTGAATTCTATTATTCAATTTGTAATGAAAGGCATGAAAATGAGAAACATTCATAATTACATTATTAGATTACACTGGGTATAAATAGTACTTATGATTCAGAAATAGAAAACTGAAAATATGAACATAGTTTATGATCCTATGTACTAGAAAAATTTTTCATCCCAATCTTTATTTGAGTATGAATTCTTGTCAATATGTTATTACCTTTTACAAACATCATCTAAATTTTATACCAGGAATTTGTATTCAGTTCATACTTTCTGTACTTTATATGTTTATACTTTTCTTTCTTAATTGTACATATTAACATTATAATCATATGTAAAATATTCTGATCTCCATATGTATAATCATTTCTCCCTAATTTCTCCTCTATGTTTCTATTACCACTGTGGTCTATTAAACATGGTAAGTTGATGAGAGGTACAGTACTAAGCGCCATTAGGCTGAAAGGACTCAACTTCATAACTCCTTTACTGTAATTGTAGCCTCAGAAGTCACTCCGTGTCTGACTCTTGTAATACAGAAAGTCAGAAAACCTATCTAGATGCATGATGAGAAGACACAGATTCCTTTTGAAGGGTGAGGTAGAGAACTCTCAAAGTACATATGAGTTCAGGAATACAGCCATTTTCTGAAAACACAATTATGTTTCTACTAAATACATCTCTTTTTCTACTACATAAGAAAACCAAGATCAGTTGTAATTGAATATGGGTGCCCAAGTGTTTTCTAGTATTCTTTTCCTTTTTTCGTTTTGAACAGACTTTTGTTACTAGCTTATGAACCATATTGAACCTTTTACTCTGCTCTCTCATAGTTTTTATCTTGTCTGTATGCCTTTGCCTTTCAAGACTTCTATATTTTAAATTAGAAATTAAATTAAAAAGTGTCATATATTTCCAATAAAATATTATTACTTGTAATCTTCTTATTAGTCCACAACTTCTTAGAACTTTACTGTTAATGTAATTTAATTCAATTTCTAATTTCTTTGGATTTTGACATATTTACTATAAGTTGAATTTCTCATAGATGATTTTCTTAAAACTACTTTATATGCTTTTTGAAAATTATAAATAAATTATATATAAAAAGTACATGACTACTGCTACAAATTGATCTCAGTTTTCATCAAATCAAACTCCTAAATTTAAAGATTATTAAATAAGTTACTAATACGCTGTCTTTGTTGTACATATAACATCACTGGTTAATAGCAGAAGAAATGAATATTAATCAAGGATATATTTTGGTATAGGTTTGGTTCTGAGCTTCATGTTATGAAAATAATAGTGTGCCGTGGCACTCTTGCTTCCTTCTTTCCTTTCTTCCTTTTTCCCTTCTTTGTCTCTCTCCTTCCCTTCTCTTTCATTCTTTTTCATCTTTCAGCATGTGCTATGCACTGCATGCTGTGCATCAAATATCATACATAAGATATGCTGTTTCACTCGAGTGTACATCTTGGTCAGGTAGAACAACTTAAAGTAGGGCAGGTGTGTGTATACTTGGTGTGTCATAGGAGTATATAAGAGACTTGCTGTGTCAAGGAGTATATAATTATGCTATTGTGTATTATTTACCCTTCTCAGCTTCAATTTATCTGTAAAATAATGTCTTTATTTGAATATTGTATAATAAAGCATCCATTTCAAATTGCACATATATGCTTATATAAGAATAATTTCATATTGAAGTTGTTCTTAGAAATGCAAAGTCAGTATCAGTGTCTTCAGTGTCAGCATTTTTTGGTAAGGTATCTTAAACTTATCAGAACTTTACATTTTTAAAATTCTCGATTAAATTTTATATGGTTTAAAATAATTTTATCTCAGTGAAACTTTATTGTGGGTTAGGAATATTGTCATTCTGGATATTAAATTACACTCAGTGCCAAAATATCAAGTGATTTTGTGAATATCAAATAAATTTCTTGAAGGGGAATAGTAGCCTATTGTACTAAGAAAATAATTTTATTCTATTATTTCTTATTTGCATATTTCCTAGTCAAAGAAAATAGGTACAAATAACTTCTATAAGCACAATATAGGTGATAATGTATTAATATATTTGGATTTTCCCTCCAATTTTGCTTTGAATTTTTTCCTGTTTATATAACTTGTTTCCATGTCAAATTTATTTAATATATTTGGAGTTATGTTTAATTCCAAAACAAATAAATTTTAAAAATGACATTTAGTAGGATTATTCTCAACCTACACACCCATGACAGAAAACTGTTATCAGTGCTTCCTTATGGAAAACATAAAGTAGGTAATAAAAATCAGATACCTTATCTTCTTCTAGACTTGCTGTAGGTACAAAAGGTTTAGGAAACTGGACATTGTGGCACATGCCTGTAATCTCAGCAGTCTGAAAGGCTGAGCCAGGAGAATCACAAATTAGAGATCAGCCTGAGTAACAAAGCTACTTAGAAAGACCCTATCTCAAAACTATAAAAAAATAAATAAACAAATAAAATTTAAAAGGCCTGAGGATGAAGCTCAGCGAAAAGGCTCTGGGTTCAGTCCTCATTACTAAAAAAAAACAAACAAAGATCCATCCATACATAGCCTTAAGACAAGCCTACTGTGAGGCATTAAATATGTAATACTGGTGTGATTTTAGGTAAGTTAGTCAACACTTATTATATTATGTTAGCCAGAGTTACCCATGTATTTATTCTTCATTCTCTTCATTGTGGTAACAGAAAATTAACTAAATAGAAGAATTAGTTCACTGCTTGCAGAGGATAAGCCAATGTTTAGAAACTTAAATCATGAGAGGAAATAAATATTTGGACAAATGAAAAATACACACAAGGACTTTACAAAATTTATGTACATGACTTATTTACTAATAATTTCATATATGCAATTTTTTCTTTATAAAATTTTTAATCTGTTATATTCTGAGGTAAAGTTTATTGAACAATCAAAAATATTTGTTTCAGGTTTGCTGGGTATAAATCCTGAAGCAAATATTTTAAAATGTATATTTTTTCCTTTTAAGGTGAATTATTCTCTCCTTTTTTCTATCAAGGGAGAATATTATTGGAATAATTATTAATGAATTTTAAGGAATCAGATAGTACTGTGAAAATTCCAAGCTTAGGAAAGTCACCTCAATTCTCTTACTTTTTGTTTTCTATAAAGTGGAGATGATAGTCATAAGTCTTTCACAGTACTATAGGAATTATAATGATTAGCACAATGACTATTATTTAATAATTATTTTTTAAATGTTCTATCTCTTGCAGCACTTTTACTTATCAAGACTGGATGTTATTTAATGACTCACTTTAATTTAGCATATATACATAGTCTTTTTCCATAAGATACAAGGAAGATAGGCACCAAATATTAAGGACTGAAAAGTGTATTAAAATAGGCCCAATGAATAGTCAGTTGGAAATGTCATTTTCTGTGAAACGTAAGTATTTACAGTTATATAAATATATTTATTTGGCCTAGGAGTAAAACCAAAGATAACTATTTTGCCAGATAAGATAGGTTGTCAACTTCATTGGCTTGGAGCCTGAGGAGAATAACGAAGCACCCTTCTGGGCCAGTCATGGTGGGTCATGAAGATGTGAACTCTGGTAACACATCTGGCCCCTTCTTCTCTGGCACTGTTCCCCTGCTCGGCTTCCTGGCTGCCGTGAACTCAGCATCTGCTCCATTATTCTTTTTTGTCATGATGTTTCTCCCTAGGAATCAGCCAATCATGGGCTGAATCCTCCAAAATAATAAACAAAATTAAGAGTCTTCTCCTTCAATTTGTAAGTTTTAGGTACTTTATTCCAGTGACAAAAATCTGACGAGTACAGCAATTAATATAGAAAGAAAATGAAACATTTTAAGTCAATCATCCACTTCATCTTTCTTGATCATATTTCATGTTATATATTACAGGATAAAAAAAGTGAAGGAGATTTAAAATGAACAGAAGACATTTAATTTTTCCTAAATGTGTTTGAGGGTATTTTGGTTCAGTAAGGAGTAGAGTAATTTGTACAGGTAGATGGAGAACACACTCAAAGGTCATTTATGGAAAATCAGTTATTAAACATTTTTCCTTTCTGTATGAAAAGCAATTTTTCAACTTATTTAAAAAGGTTACTGTTGTGTAAATGCAACTACAAATGATCAATTTTTTTATTCATGATAAAAGATAGTTATAGTTACTGTGGCATAAATCATTTTGACTGACAGGTACTGTTCTCTATGAGCTCTGAAATGATGAAAAGTTGACAGAGGAGTCCAGTAATGGAAGGATAATTTCTTCAGGTTATGAATCTGTGTCCATTAGTGAAGATAGATATGTTTCTAAAACCTTTGTATTAAAGAGTCAACAGGAAATGTTGGTAAACTGCAAAAGGTCTGGTTTGAAATCTGAAAATTGTCCTTTCTTGCAAGCTCTCAGGTTGTACAGACACTGCACATCTGTGAACCAATGTTTTGATTAGCCTGGCTTTAGGTCATGACAGCAAGAAGTGGAATCAAATTACTAGGCGCCTAATCAGTAGTCTTTTCAATTCAATACAAAGAATAAACATGTTATTTTAAATCATTTATACATTTTTTTATTTTTTATATTGCTTCATTAAAAAATAATGGCCTAAATTTAGTAACTGTCTGGATACATTTTGCTAAATATAATAGTAAATAAACCTTGCAAATCACTATAAACACCTTGTCCATGTATATTTTAGAGTTAAAAATACATGTAGTTATCTCAAACATTATTTGGAATGAGAACATTAACATAATAAATAGTTACTGTTACTTTAAGTATTTTGAATATAATTCCAGTCTATTTTAAGAAAATATGTGCCATGTTTTAAATCATACTAACCAACATAGTTTGGAATAGTTAATGATACAGAGGAGCTCAGATATATGGCTGAATCATAAAAATAAGCAGTGATGTAGTGATGTCCCAGAAGAAGTTAATATAATCAATATAACAAATATTTGGTCATGGTTTCCAGGCACTTCAGTTCTACATCTTTTGCCAAATCGGCAAATGACAGTAGGATTGTTTAGGCATGATTTTTCTTATTTTAGGAGGAGAAGGCGTAGGCTTAGAAAGATTAATCATTTGTCCAAGTTCCCAGAGCTAGCAAGAACAAAGTCAAAATTCAAATCCAAGTTGGTTAATTCCAATTGCCTTCTTTTGACAGACGTGCCTGAGGTTATTGAAAAAAACATTTGATGCACTGAAACATTCAATTATGCATCTGTAGCTTCTAATCTAATTTATGAGAGGAATTTGGCGTTACACTTTATATTTGTTTTAGATATCTATCCTAAACTTCTATCTCCTGACAGAATTCTGTTTTTCCTAAGTTTTGGCTCCTGGAATAATATATTTTATTTATTTCCTATGTATATTACAGCATATTTTAAGTGAATCCTGAATAAAATACTTGTTAATTTAATGTTGGTTAAAAAAAAAAAAAGGGGCCAGGGATTTGGCTCAGTGGTTCTTCCACCTGCCTCGCAAGTGCAAGGACCCGAGATCAATCACCGGTACCAAAAAAAAAAAATTAATGTTGGTAAGGAATATTTGTTTAGAGTTTATCCTAATTAGTCATGAATAAAAATATATTTCCCTTAAATATTGGTATCATTAAATTATTATTGATAAAAGATCAATATTGACAGAGACCTTAATTTCAGGCTAATTGAAATATTAAATTAATTTTCTTTATATTTGTATTACATTATAATATCTTGGTACATTTAAAATGCCATTATTTTAAAGACTATTATATTTCCCTCCATGCAATATACATTTGTGAAGTATATATTTTAAAGTAGTATAATGTTTACATTGGTCTTTTGTATTACGTGAACAGTCATCGATTCAAGTTTTACATGTTTCTTGTTAATAATGGTAGGTTCCTGCTTCCTACAATTTCATATTATAAAGATAATTATTAAGTGAATGAACAAAACCCCCACAGCAATACACCTTGACTCTACTCCCTTTCCTTCACTGGTACAAAGGATATCTTTATTTTCTTATATGGAAACAAAGAAATAGAATTATTTTCCCATGCATCTGATGCAGAGAATTAAGAGCAAATCTTCAGTGTAGAGTCAGGATAAGTAAACATTGAGTCACAAGCCAAGCCAAAATTATTCAGGGTAGCCCACTTTCACATAATAATTGGAGTCATAATCCCAGCACAGAATAAGAGCAAAGAATATTACTGTCATCCTTGGAAAATACTGGCTTCTAACAGAGTATTTCTAGGTGTTGGCTACCTATAAATACCTGCCTTTCTCCAGCAGCGGCATCAGGCCTGTACAAAGTGTGCCTTAATGCAGTTTAACTGACAGGCTGGATGTGAGTTATAGACATCTCACTGCCCCTCATGCTAACCATCGCGGTTGAGGTTACAAACAGAGGATAGTTGATGGTTTCAATTATGCAGGGGTGTTGAAATCTTTGGCCTGATACTTTTCAAATAATCAGGATCACATTTCCAAAGGTTCATTCTTATCATTTCACGTAGGATGCTATCACAAGTGAAAATGAGATGAGAAAATGCTTAGCCTTCTTAGGAGACTAAAAATTATCCTCAGAGAAATGAAGAATTTAAAGAAAGTCTAGCCTTGAATAAAGGAGTTATACAAATTATCATTTGTATTTGATGGAGCCTATATACAGTTATCTTTGATTTGGAAATGTGAAAAGCATACTTGAACAAAAGTGCATTTATTTTCTTGGGATCCATGCTGTTTCCCTATTTACTTATGAATAAAATGGAAGAACAAGGCAGTTACATTAATGAGGATTTAACCTATAATTTTGTATTTATACAAATAACACATTAAAACTTCTATATTAATGGACATAAGTATATCTTAAAATTATGTATTAAAATAGAAATATCAAACATTTTATTAGAAACAATTCTATATAACCATCATATCCTCTTCACATACTTTTCTTTTCACCCTTTTACACTGGCAATCAGTTTTTAAAATTTTTTTAATACATTTTTTAGACAAAGTTGGTGAATAAAAGGAGAAATCTCAGATTTGGATATCGGAAGGGAGTTGTTTTCTTCATACAAGTAATTCTACTCTATAAAACAGAAGTAATGTAGCCTCTGTTTGAAGAAACATACATCACAGTCTAAATTCAGAGTGCCATCTAGTGATGAATAAGATTCCAATCACTCCTTGCATTTAAGAAATACTAGTTTTTATCAATGTGTATTTCTTTAACCATGAGAAAGTAGCATAATATTAGGTAAGAATCTAGTGGATAATTAACATGGTGTTTTAATAATCTTTATTCATGATGCCAACTTGAAAAACATTTCAAGAAAAAGTTTTAAATGTCATGAATATCTGTCATGTCGGTAATAGTGAAAATGTTTGCATGTATAACACATCACACTGGTGTTTGGATTAAAATATTTAAATTATTTAAGACTAACTGACCACAATCAGAGTCTTCATGATGTTAAATATCTGCTTACTAATGATGATTGATTGATGAAATCAGATACTAAAGAATAAATATTTCATAACTGAGTGTTTCAAAATATAAGTAAATATGATTAACATGAGATATGTGCATGTGCCAACCCCCAGAATGAATGTATTCACTATACTTTGCAAACATGCACTAATAAAATATATCAGTATACATGGGTACATGGGTACCAATAAAAATATGAAAAATAAAAACCTTTTATACACTTCATCAGCTTTGTGTATTTGCCTCTTTTGAATATGTGAACTTTTAATCTTAAATATACATTAAATCTTTGAAATCAAACTTACTAAAATTTAATAACTTGGTAACTCATTAATAGTATTAAACTCAATAACTTATTTAAAAGAAAGTAATGAAAATAAAGAAGGCTGAGAAAAAAAGAAAAGAGCAAAAGTAATAGAGACATAAAAGAAAGATCAAGGAAGAGAGCAGATGAGAGAAGGTGCATCTGCATTTACCTTAAATGTTCCAACACATCATCATTCCATCTCTTCCCATCATCACAAAGTTCATCTTAACAGCAACGGACAGATAGGTCGACTAAATATTTAAAAGATTTGTTTTCCTATTTAATTTATTCCTCTTTTAAAATAAACATTAAGTGAAGCCCATTAAATTCCATAGTATAAATGATTTTAATGAAGAATTTGTAAAACACTTTTTACTTATCAACAGGTCTAGACTAAGCATCAGATATGTATTCAAATTTTGAGATCGTTTTTTCCTTCCCATATGATTTTTGTCAAGTGACTAAAGCGTTCAGGCAAAAATTATAAAGGTGACAGTTTTCAACCAAGTGCCCACCCCAGACATAGTTTATTATATTGCTAACTAGTTAAGCATTTCCGGTTCAGCTGACCTCATTTAGCTTTATTATCACATTTATCTGTGTACAAATTGACTCTTTTGCTATAGAATAAAACCAATGAACAAACTGACAAAAACTTTTTAATCAGCATGTGAACCATAGAGGAGAGTCAGAATTATTCTCCTTTAAATTACAAAGACCTGCTATCTTCTTTTGAAAATCCATTATCTATGGACAAATAAAACAGCAGGCTTCAGAGCATTTCATGGATCACAGGGACTCTGTGCCCCTTCATCTCACCTGACCTAATAACCACATCATAAATCAATATTGTTCCACAAACCCTAAGTTTAGAATTCTCCACATATGATCATTCATGGATTCTGCCCAATGAAAGGAAACCTTTTATTTAATAATTGAACTTTTTCTTACTGTATTTTTAAATAAATAGTTTTGTGTTCACATTGTTTTAAGTGGAAAAATAAACTAATTTTAAAAAATTTAAGTAGTCCCTTTATGTGACTGATTTTCTCAAACATTAATGCAGTTGATGGTTTCAGAGCAATTTCTTGAAGGGTATTGATAAAAGATGTATTATATGCCCCCACAATGATTTCAACTACTATCAAGCCAAATAGCATTGTTGTAATTTAGTATTTGCCTTCCTGTGATGATATTTCTGGGGAGATTTGCCCACAACCTGCTGTCATCATGGGAAGAAGTGATTTTGGCTCAGAAAGTTAGTGAGCAAGTCAGGGGGACATACCAAAATGAATATGGCAGTCTCTTCCTTCAAGGATGTGGAAAATTGTCTATAAAGTAATTCTTTGTTCATATCACCTCAAGGAAAGGAAAAATGAAGGTCATACTAAATATGTTTTGTCTTAGAATGCACTCTTTTCAGTAAATGAACCAGGAAGAACTTTGCACTTGTCAGTAGAAGCTGTCCTTGAGCACATTGTATTCCCTAGTAATAGTTGATATTTGTTGTTCTAACTCCATTTTTTTTCCAGGGTATCACTTTTTGACAATTTCTGTAACCTTGATAAGTCTATGTGACAATCCTCATGAAGTAGAATACTAAAGGACTTCCTAGAGGATTCTTCTGTCAGATAGGTTTTTTCAATCTTCTCTTCCAATCTCCAACCTTAATGAATGCATAATCAAATGGTGACCTAGCAGAGGAATTTTTGACAAATCAAAGTTATATATATTTGTAATGTACAATATGCTTCTCCACTTATGTGTACATTGCCAATGGCTAAAGATCTTTTATTTTTGCACCACAACCAAGAACAGAACAAAAAAATGACTCTGAGTTAATTCTTCCTAAACAAGAAACTCACTACAAATTTTCTGTCTTAAAACATTATCATGAATATTTTTTGTTAGTCATACAGTGCTACCCGTTTCTAAAGTTCTTTCCATATACTGATTGCATTAACTAGGTTGTGTATTCCAAGCATCTGCTTCTATTTTTACAAACTAAGTACCATAATGATATTCTGGTGTTCATAATTCATTCTGCAAATAATTATATATTTCCTAGCAAAAAGGAAAACTCCTTCTTCTACACAAGGTAAATTTGTTGACTCCAAAGGATTTGCCTCACATTGCGTACTGGCCTACAAAGTAAGTAAACTACTAAAATGACATGCCCATTAAAATTTCCTGTCTAATATATCCTTGAAAGGGAAGGAAATGAGGAGAAAGAGCTACTTCTGCTGAAAAAGAACAGGGAGAGCCAGATGCAGAAGGATGCAGATTCTGGGCTGTTGCTTCATATTTCCTCAGAAGATAATGCATGAGAACCCAGGAAGCCACACCTTGAATTATCATCTATGGAGTGTCAGAAGCAGATGACAGGAGTTTATTAAGGGAGCAAGGGGAATGGCTATTAACATTAAAGTCATTTTCAGAGGCATAGTCTTAAGAGTTGCCTGACAAGTATTTTATATTTCCAGACTTTAGAAACATGATAGAATTGTACTCCAGGGCCCCTTTATGGTTGAGTGAGGCCTGTGATTAAAAGACTAATTAGTGTAAGTAGAAAAGATGAGTGCTATTTCTGGGCCACAACAATTAATTGATATTTAATTGAAGGCAGGGCATTTTATTTTCTATTTTCTGTCTTTCTCTCTCATGTAGCAAGCAGCGAAGCTAAAATTATAACTGCTCTCTCAGTATAGCTCTCTCGGAGTTTTCGTGGTGCAGCCATCCATCCAGGACACCCACAAAAGAAAGTGTAACCTGGATGAGAAGTAAGCTTTTGTTGTTTAGACAACTGAGATTTGGGGGTTGGAATTTCAGTATACAATATCACTGCATGACACAGAAAATCCTGACTACTAAAAGCAACTATCATCATTATGAACATGTGTCTTAGGCTCAGCTCATTTGGGAGAAAGAGCTGAGCTCTCAATTTTAATAACAAGCCAAAATGCAAGTGATGGCCAAGCCTTCAATCATTTACTGCTATGACAGACAAAGCTAGAAATCCTCTGTTCCATTTTCCTCATGAAAATATCATAGGCCCGAGATGAGATGAGTCTGCACAGAAAGAGAGGTACAGATTGTCTCACTGTAAGGGAACCCCAGCAAAAAGACTTTGCATTTTTATAAAGTGGAGGCAAGGGAAGAAAATTATCTTCCATGTATTAGCTTTCATTAGATGGTATTTACCGAGATGCTTGAGAAAGGCCCCAGGTAAAGAGGCCTCAGAGTTCTTGTGATCTCTGTTGGGACTGGAGAGAAGTCTGCATAAGCACATAGCTGATCAGAGCAAAATCCCTGATTGAAACCCCTGTCAGAGACTGCAGTGCACTGACTCTGCAGAAACCTGGTGTAGGGAAAGTAGATATATCCTATGAGGCTGTCAGGTGAAGCCTTTGTAATTGCCTGTGGGTGTGCTGAAACAAATATACGTAGTTTATTTGGCCAAGAATCAGACTGCAGTTAAATTGAATTAGTAGGAGATCAGTAGCCCGAGGCTGTCTCCATTATTTGGGCTCCCACTTAACAAACTGCAGTCTAATTGATGAGCATAACAAAAGCTGAGTTTCAGACACTCACAGGTAGGCACCTCATCACACCATGTAAAACAAGGCAGATGCCCAGCTGTAGACAATCAGGGAATCTCTCTGCTTCTGTCTGTTCTATAAGAGTCTGAGTTACACTGACAAAAAGAGCTGTCGGAACCTCTCTGTGTTTTTCTTCCCCATTTAGGAATCATTCTTTGCTCCAATAAAATTTTCCAAATGTAATTTGTATAATTTTTAAAATATTCTTCAGCTATTCCAAGACCAAGAATGTGGTTGCTCTGAGAACAGAGTTAGAAAATTGATAGTTTATTTTTTAAAATAGCCAGATTTTTTTAAAGAAGTTGTCTTTCAGTTATTTGTGTCTATGTAACTCATCAAAACTAAATGGTTTAAACAATTTTGATTTACTAACAATAAGAGCAAGGAATTTGGAATGAGCCAAACTGAATAGCAGACATGTCATTCTTTTATTGATAGCTGGGTCAGTTGGGATGAGAGAATATGCTTCTTTTTGCCGCAGGACTTCTTCATCCACACATCTGGTGACTGTTCTTTTGTCTCAATATCTCCCTCTCTGTCACTCTGTCTCTCTCTCTGCCTGCCATGAGTTTTTTGTTATCTTCCAGGGCCTTTTCATACATCTAGGGATTGTCACAACTTGCTGTTTTCCAGGTAGTTACATATATATATATATATATATATATATATATTTTTTTTTTTTTTTTTTTTTTTTTTTTTTTCCCCATGAGGGATGTTTTTCAAGCGGCAGGAAGAAGAAGCTCACAGGTTACTTGAGTACATCTGGAAGAACAATGTCTCTTCTGCCTTTTTGTTGTTATTCATTGTAATTAGAAAAAACATGGGGTATAAGTGTGTAAAAGAAGGTAAACAAATTCTTTTAATAGAGGAGAAGCAATTCACATTCTAGAAGCCATATGAGATAAGAAGCAGTATGGAAAAAATATGTGATATATACCTCCTGTTCGTGAATTTCGAAAGTTCGGAATAGTACTAGGGTCAAAGAACATCCATAGCAAGGTAGTTAAAAATTATCCAGGACTAAAGAAATCACAACTGTAATAAAATATATACACATGTTGTATTTCGCAAATAGAAATAAACTGAATGTTTCTCAGGTTGGTTTTGTATAAGTTTTTATTACTCCTGTAACAAATATCCATAAACTTGGCAGTACGATAAATTCTATTTTTTTAACTTCATAGTTCTATAGGTCAAAAATACAGGTAGGCTCAGCTGGTTTCCATGCTACAGGTTTCACAAGGCTGAAATCAATATACCAAAAGCCATACATCCTCTACTAGAGGTTCTGGGGAAGGATTAACTTTTGAAGTAGTAAAGGTTTTTGGTCAAATACAAAATTATGCAATTGAAGAACTGAAGTCCTCGTTTCATTTCTTGCTATAACTTAGGGGCCAGTTTTTGCTCTTATAGGCTACACTAATTTTTTTTTCTCTTCCTTTGCATTTGGATTCTGTCCACCAATGATTGAGATTGAGTTATTGCAACACTTTGATTCACTCTGAGTAATCTTTGACCAGTATCTTTATACTTTGACCTAGAAATGTCCTTGGCTTTTAAGGGTCAGATAGATTACATATACACATTCACTTCAATAATCCAGAATATTTCTCTGTTTTAAGGTCCGTAGCTTTATTTACATTTTCAAAAACACTTGAATATGTAACATGACATTTTAGGAAATACAAATGACAGATTGGACATATTGAGGTGGATAATCTTCAAATATTTTTAAATTATCTGTTTCTTGACAGAGGAATAAGATGTTTTAGTGCTATTAAAATTGCAGACAAGGCAGATTTTGGACTACCTTGAATTTTTGCTAAGAAATTGGAACTAAATTTGTTATGACAAGAATTGTATGGCTAGTGTTGGACCAGAGAAAAATATGACCTTTTTATTTTTAGGACACAAGTTTGGCTTTGTTATATAAAAATCTGTTAGATGGAAGGAACTAATTCAACATTTTAGCATCATGAAACAATGATAATTTTCTATGTTATAGCTTACTCATGAGATTGGAAACAAAAAATGACATAAATTTAAAGAAGAATGAAGCCATTTAATGATAATTTTTCTTGGTTATAAAAGACTATTTGTTGATTTATATATTACCTTATAATTTTATCTGAAAAGATTGGGTGACATTTATCAAAACTAGGGAACCTACAGGAGAACAATGTAGTTTTATTTATAATGATTTTAAGATATGTGTTATGCTATCTTTAAAAAGATACTCTCTGGCTAATGAGAAATATTACCTACTTAATGGAAAAAAAAGGGAAAATATAGAGATATCCTCTTTTATTTTCTTTGAAATAATACAAATAATACTGATAATTTAAAAATTATTTCAGTATAAACATGCATTTATTTTGGATTTTTTGCATTTCTCCATTCTTATTTAAAATTTGGTAAGGGTATGTTGCAGATCACCTTCTATATTTTCTCCTAATAACCTTTGGTGGTATTATATATATATTTTATCAATAATCATATTTTCTCCAATGTACTTGGTATGATAATGGTTAAACATAAGCATGTCTTCTGGCTTTCTAGTTAACTCTTTAGTATATAAAGTTTTGTTAATTCACCATCCAGATTCTAGTTATGAAATCAATTATGTTTATAGATGTCTTATTTTGCATAAAAATGAATTTTTAATTTTTGGAATCTATCCTAAAGTATCAATGTTAAAATGCCTAAGTGAAATTAACTACATTTTCAGTAGTGTTTAAAAGGTAAAAATAAAAGTTGATGCTTATATTTAAAAACATATATACACACGTAATTATATACATTTCATTGGAGTTCAAAATCATGAAGATGTGATGAAAAGACATAGAAGTAATGAAAAATGTATGTAGTTAACAGTGTTTTGCAGAATGAAAAAAAGCCTTCCAAAGGTGATAGCATATCAACTTGTCCTTTGACTTCAGGGTTAGTCTGACACAGATACTGAAAAATAAATATCTTGAAGGCTATTGCATTCCTATAGTGAGTAATAATTTCTGCAAATCCCATTACTCTGCTTGTCTGTTTTTCACATTTATGAAACAATTATTTTAGGACTTTTCCAGAAGTTGTGTGCGTGTGTGAAAGAGAGAGAGAGAGAGAGAGAGAGAGAGAGAGAGAGAGAGAGAGAGAGAGAGAACACTTAACAGAAAATGGACTTAAGATATATTTCTCTTTCCTATATTTTTATTCTATATAATTACTATCTTTCAATAGGAATAATTTCAGAAGAATATCAAGTTTCCAAACAACAATGTATCATTTGAGATACATTGCAAGTATCTGAAAAATTAAAGTAATGCTTGAATACCTGGGAAATAATAGTTAAGACTAGTAGCAGTCCAGATGTGAAGCCAATGCGGTGCATTGTCTATCAGGTATAGTTGAAACAAGTCTATTTTAATACCTCCTCATCTTACAGATACATAGAACAAAACTTGGCTTTATTCGATACCCTGATATTTTCAGAATAAACATTTCAACACATCCATTTCAATTAACAGCAAGATAGAAACAAAGCTGAAAAATTGCATAGACTTCCTTTTTGTCACATTCCCTTTAATGTGGCCTTAGCTTGGCTACAGATTTTCAATTATTAATCAAACGTTGAGTGAGACTAAATCTACTTTCAAAATTGTCTTAAAATTGTCTCTATAATATTAGGAATTTTTCTTTTTGCTTCACATTAGTTGAAGAAGTAAATCTTGCTTTATACTCTCAATCCTTTGAGTTTATTTTTAATGTACACATTTTCTAAAATCTTGCAAAGAGAAACAGAGGGTTAAAACTTGCTATATACCGTGTTAATATGGTAAATGTCTGAGCTGACGTGATGGTTTTGTTTTGGCTTATAAGTGGTTATAAAGCATTACATCAAAATTGTTTGTAAAAATATTGGCAATATTAGCTGTTACTTATACTAAACAAAAGTGTCACTTAGAGGTTTAGAGAAAATCAATATCTTATTTGGAATTCAGTGAATACATTAACACCTTGCTGTTTATATTGGCATTGAAAGTAAATTGGAAACTAAAGAAAAGACTTGCAAACAGACATTCACTTGCTGTGTAAACTTATGTATGTGCATACACGGAGACACAAAAGTGAGTCACACATGTAAGCTATCTAATGATTTTCTGTGGTTTAAAAATTAGAAGCTTATTTAATTCATAGGCCTTTTAAACTAGGAGGAAGCTCAAACACTACCTCACCCAAGTGTCTCTTGTTATTGCCAAGGTCACAGAGTGAAAGCATCTCAAACTCAAGTCAATTTGTCTTCCAATTCCAGTTTCTATTTTACTAAAACACTTTGTATGTCCTATCTAGAAACCCCAGAAAGAATATAATAAAAGCACATTTCTAAAATCCCCAGATCATTTTAAGGGATAATACTCTCTCCTTCTTTCATGTTCCAGAAGCTTGCTGTTAGATTTTTTTATCCTAAACATATTAGAGGCTTTACTAACTATTCTTCCTAGCACTGAGTCATACAAGCCCCCAAAGTTTCTCTATTTAGTATATGAAAAATTTATAATTATGATATAAACAGTACATTTGAGAAAAGTGACATTAAATGACACTTGTTTACTATTTTTATTATATGGAAATATATCTGCATTAAATTTAGAAGAAAATAGAATAAAATGAACTTTATTTTCTCTCTATCTTTTGAATAGAAACTTCCAAGGCCGTCTCCAAACAACAATGAAAGACTTGAGATACATTGCAAGCATTTGAAAAATTAAAGTAATATTCGAATACCTGGGAAATAATAGTTAATTGCTGAATCATTGTAAAGAAAAAGAAAATAAATGATGAACAAGCTTGGACTCTCATCACTCAAGAATATTACCCTCAAAAACAAAACCGAGAAGTAACAAAACTGACCAAATTTTTAAGTTCTTCCATGATATAGTTTGAAGTTCCAAAACCTCCCTTAGGGTTAGAGGAATTTTGTTTTCATCCTTCAATGACCTATTCTTTTCTCATTCATCAGTTTATTGAACACATATAGATAAGTGCTTTTAAAGTGTCACACTTTTCTGGACTTTTTTGTCTATTTGGTCAAATAATTAAAATCATTCCTGTTGTGGATTCTACATCTTTGCCACTCAAAACTAAAGTGCCCATAATTTGAGAACATCTAACTTATATAACTTATATAACCTATGTGGATTCAATTTACTTAATTTTTCCAAAGTCTAGGAGTGTGATGAGTATGATTTACAGGTGCTGTAGAGGGGACATGGAGCAGAACAATTAGAAATGCAGGATTAGAGGCCAATCCTTCCAGATTCCTATTCCAAGCCTGTGATTGACTAGCTGTGTGACCCTGCCCAAGTTACTTATTTCTTCATTCTTAGTTTTAATATGAAGATTGAGATTATAATATTGTGCTAATTTGTGTAAGAAATGGAGAAGAACCTGATGCATGTTAGATGGTATCATTCACGTAAATTGCTTTAAGAAAATTGAATTGTGTTTACTGTTACCACTTAGTAAAGGAAGAGAGAATCCTGGGCAGGAAGAATAGACTAGATAACCCAGGGTGTAAAGACACATAGGTGATGAAAGCCTGTGTCACACTCTACTTTGTAGCATGGCACAAGCAAAAATAAATCCTGATCTGTACCTGTATAGACGTGTGAAACATTTTTTCAAAGTGAGATTTTATGTAGAGAAACTAATTAGGGGAATTTTTAATACTCTAAGAATAAATGAGATTTTGCACTACATTAGCAAAATTATAATCAGTAAAACGACATTTTTTGAGCTAACGAATACATTGAATACTTTTCTAAGTTATAGAATTTGCTGGACGTGGTATGGAGAGTTCTTATTTCCCTCTACAAAAGAAAAATTTGGCTTGGAGATGTGAAGGATTTTGTGTAATACCATATAGTCTCTAATGGGAAAACTCAATTTTATACCCAAGTTGATTTCATTTCAGAATTAGCTTTAGTATATAATAAATTATATGATTATAAAATACATTATTAATTTCCATAAAAGAAAAATTCATGTTTATTAAGTTGATACACTGTATAATGCTGATAATAATGAAGAAATAGTCAAATATGAATTATGACTCCATAATTATTGGTAGTTGGATTGAAGAATATATCATAGACTGAAGTAATCCAGAATGGGAGTGGAGGGTTAGTTCACGATGTCATGTGGCAATTCATAGGTATCTGTGAATATTCAGAATAAGATGTCCAGAATAGACTTGAAAAAAATATATACATATATCCATCCCCAGGAGAGGTGAGAGCAAAGTATAGGGATTGTGATTTTAAGATACAAAAATAGTGATAGGAGAACATAAATTTTAAAGAAATGTAATCAATCAGAAAGCCAAAGAAGTTTAGCTCTACAAGCAGCAAGAGTTTCAAAGTGACTCTTAGAACAGTGAGGATGGAAATATTTTCATGACATTAGTAATGGGGAAAGTTTTAATTTCCTCAGAAAGAATATTTAGGATTCAGGCATTGAGTAAGAAAGATTGTTGGACTTTAAAATACCAGTAGTGAGTGAAGTGCAGAAAACTATAGAATAAATTTTTAGTAATTTTGATTGAGAAGCGAAAGAGAATGAGTTTGGCTCTTAGCAGTGTAAATAGTTACTTCATTTTGATTTGTCATTATTACTGAAATGGATACATCCATAACAAATCAAGAGAGGATGAGTATCTCACAGATGTAGGTCCCTTCTCATGGAGAAATACCAGTGAAGAGGTAAGCAGTGAAACTAACAAAAGCACAGGCATCTGAATAGGTAAAGAAATAAAGGGCTGTGATACCATGGCAGGTAAATTTTGTACCTAATACCTAGTCTCTTTCATGTTTCAAACAATTCTAATTTCATAGATAATATTCAGTCACTATCAGCTTGTCCATTTTTAGATTCTCACTCCCTTAACTAGCTCTCATGATTTTTAAAAATTCCTCTAATTATAATATAAATAGATAAGTAAATTAATAAATGTGTATATCTATAGATATATGACACATACTATATCTACATATATACATAATACAATGTATGCTATCATAATAATTTTGATTTACTAATTCTACCTTTGACTACCACACCAATTCAGGTTTTATGTCTATCACGAACTAGATTCCCTAAAATTGACAACTTGCCTATTCTAACAAATACTTTGAACCTACCATATTGGAAACAAATTATATTTCCCTCCAAAACTACCTTTTTACATATTTGCTGATGACAAGAAATGAGAATTATCTTATTTAGTTTATCAGGTTTGGAGACATCTTTCATTTTGCTCTTTTCTTTATATAGTATCATCAAACTATCAAGAAAATCTACTGTATATCTTTAAAATATATCCATATATACCTGAATCAAATATCCATGTGTATCCCAAATCCACTCACTCTTCACCATCTTTTCAACCAAGACTCTGGCCTAATGCATCATAAGCTCTCATTTGAGTTGTGGTATCAGGTTAATTGGATTTTTCTTTGGGTTTCCTCCATAAAGAACATAGAAAGAGTAAAAGAGCCTTTCAAAATGTTATGCCTTTCCTTAAACTCTTTCAACACCTTTTTCATCTTACATATACCAAAACCAATAATTCTTCTAACCATCAACAAGAACCTACTTGATCCAGATTCTGTGTGTCTCTGACTTCACCTCTTGGAGGTCACTTTGCTTGTATACTCTGGCTTCTTTGCTGTTTGCTTAGCACATATATTCAAGGACCTTGCACTTGCTGATCCTTCTGATTGGACTGCTTTCATCTCAGGTGTTTATAGGATGTATATCCTCATTCCTGTAGAGGTTATCAATGTAGTGGTATATAGTACACATGATAACAGCAATTCTCACAGTCTCTGGGACCCAGAAAATCATTTTCATATTATTATTGGACTTTCTGTTTTGCCCATGGCATTAACAATTTTTTGATCCATTGCATATATAGATCTATATACTTGTTTACTGCCCATTTCTCTACATCAGAATGAAAATCAAGCCAAACAGGTATTATTTTTCTCGAATGTCAGATAGATTAACAAATAATTCAGAGATTCTCCTCAATGCATTTCCCTTGAAAATTATTTTTTTCTTTTGTACAAGTAAGGATTTGGGATAATTTTCATTTTAATTTAATATTTTGCTACATTGGCTCTAACATATTTATTTTTAATGCCAGAAATATGAATACAATTTAAAATTCCTAGTCAGGTATGTGGTGACCAAATGTATACTTAAAAGTAGCCTCACTGGTTCCATGAGGATTTGAGTCTAATTAATTAATTAATTCTATTTTTCTCTGTTTGACAATTACATGTGTACTGTGAATTAGTTAATACTTTCTCTATTCTTTACTTACATTATCTAATTTTTATTTAGCCTGCTACTCTAACAAAATGTTAAATTCCTGCACTTATTTCACTTTTATAATACTAAAGCAGTGACGTAATAAAGGGATCCACAATATTTATGGATTATTGAATGCGCCTAAAAGTTTATAGATTTATACTTTTAAAACATGAGATGCAATATTTATCTAATTGTTGAAGAAAAATCGAAAAAGCACAGAAACAGCAACTGAGTTGCTGATTCTGAATGAATTTAATTAGAGAGTCATTAAGTACGAGAGGGATATAGGGGAGGAACAGATGCAGGCAAGATAAAGGAAACTAAATGGGAATAGAGAAAGAGGGCTGAAACACAGACACAGATGATCAGAATGGGGCCAGAGTCTGGGTGGCACATATCAAGGTTCTTGCAGTAGTTAATTCCTGGAGGAAGAATAATAGTTTAGATGAGAAGAGAAAGAGGAGAAAGAAAGCACTTGTCAATCTAAAGCATTCTGGTTGAAATTTCAAGAATAGAGCAAACCACCTGCCAAATCTTATGGATGGAATCCACAAAATAAATGACTAAGTTAAGATCATTGTTCAGTAACACAATCAGTGTACTAAAAAGTACTTCAAAGTGATCTTTGCCTGACATTCTATCAGTTGGTGTTATTTTAGAAGTAATTATGTATTACAGATAAATTCACTTATTGTTTAAATTAACTATTTGTCATTGTGTGTTTATTTTCTTTGTATCTGCCTTTCCTTTCATTATAGGGAAATATATGTTTATGCCATTAAGAAAATGAATTGTATATTCCAGATGGAGTCAACATGAAAATGTTTCATTATATGTTAGTTTGGGGAATTGGATATTTAAACCAAAAGGAAGATATGAAGATTTAAATCAGTATACTAGGTCTTTCAAATTATTAAGTGATGGGTTAACGGATAAGTACAGTGGATGCTCGAGTTATGACCGGTCTAACATACAAACAACTTAGGATACGGCTGGAAATTTAGTTATAACTTATAATTGAAGTCTTGAGTCACAACCCATATGCTGGTTGCTTGTGGTTCCAGATGGTCTCAGATACAGATTTAACCCTTGAAGAATTCTGGAAGGAACATTACAGCTTCCTTTCCTATGTGAGTTTCATTGAGAAATCCTGGCCAAATGTGCCTCTAAGGACACTGAAATCTGCCTAGAAGAAAGTGTGGCCTAAAATTATACACGAGAGAAACTTTGAAGCCTGTGAAGAGAAACCTGACCAACTTAAATTACAACCAGCTCTCATGAATGAATTGAGTTTGTAAGTTAGGGTTCCACTGTAGCCTGACAGGAATTATTTATATAGATAGCCAATTTCTAGAATGTTCATTGAAAAGTTATTTTAGAAAATCATCATAAAGATTCAGAAACTCGTGCCTCTATTAAATATTAAACTCATAATATTGTACCTCATAAGCATATGCAATTATGATTTGTCAAATGAAATGAATTTTAAAAAGTATTCAAAGTTCATACATAACTTCACTAATCTAAAATTCCTTCATCAGTTTATGAAAAGAACTTGAGCTTTCCCAAGTCTTTATTCAAAAAGTTTAAATCAAAGTTTCAGATTTGTTCCATTAAGGACTAATGATTCCTGAGACAAAACTGCAAGGGAATGGCCTGTGGTTCCTCTGAAGAAATAAGGAATTGGAACTTTTTGTGATTTCATGATTTTCAAGGTAATTAAGTGCTTAGTTTGCTGACAAGGGCTAACAAGAATTGTGATATCTATGTAAAGCTTGGAAGCCGGCTAACACATCCAGGTGGGAGATACACTAACCTGGGCCAAGAAAACAGAAAGATTTTTATGGCTTGCTAGACCGAATTTAATTGGCCTTCAGAAAAATGGACTTTCATCAGAAATTTGTTCAGAATCTTTGAAAAGTTATATTATTGTTTGTTGTATGTTTGTGGGAAAAGAATTATCCACACAGAATTTGATTTGTAAACTTCCGCTATGTTAAAATGATCAATAACCTATTTTTATTTTAATTATTTATTTTTCATTGGTAGATGTTTGTAACAGATTACAGTGGGAGATAAAAAGGGATTTGTCTTATTTAACAGCACATTTAAATTAGTTAGATTTGACAAAGGAATTAGACAAAGCTTCTTAATAATCTATCCATAGAAGATAAAATCAAAATAAGTAGAGACACATAACAGAATTAAACTTTTCTATGTAGTGAAGGAGGATAGTGAGAAGGAATAAAAGCATAATTGAGCTGTGAAGGGAGAGAAGGCCCATACTTCTCAGTACTTAACAGGTGCCACTTTATGTATGATTGCTCATTATTTATCAGGTTGAAAATGCTAGTATTGTTTTATTTCTTTTGGGTCCTACCATCACTTTTATTTCCTGATTTCTATTTTTATGTTTATTTCTAATACATTTCAAGGAGAGAACCAATTACAAATATAGTACTGGGACACCACCATCAGAATTTTTTATTTTTAAAATACTTATTAGAATTTTAAAATCACCATTTCCATGAAAAGTTCAGTAGAAGTCAGAATGAAAAGAAATGCAAAACAAAAGTTTTGAACAGATATCGATTTTTCCCAGTGAACAAAAAATGTGGCAGGAAATAGCAGGACAGTCCCATTCTCCACACTGTCAATATCTAAATGTGGAGGAGTGTTTAAGTAAAAACAGGGCCAGTCTTTGTCACTTCTTCAATATGGCAAACTGCCAGTACTTTCAGGCTCTGGAAGTTCAGACGTTTAACAACCTACTCTCCATTTAGGTAATTTAGTCACTGTGAATGGAAGATTGGCAGACAGGAAAGAGAATGGAGCACTCTGTTTATCCAAAGAAAAATAGATCCTGGGCACTAAGTGCACAATCTTCTGTTCTGTTGTCCTGCCAAGACACTTCCCTTTGAACAAAAAAAGAAGCATTTGCAAGACAAATCGTAATTGAGATACTGACCTTAACCACTCCTTGATTTTAGAAACCCATTCACCTGCTATAGAATGCTTAAGGGAGCCTTTCTACTGTACTGTCCTTTCAGAAAATAAATAAATAAGTAATGCTTCCTCTGGTTATTCAAAAGTTGGGTGCTTACACAATATGAAATACCTGAAAACATACTTAAGATGCATTCTAAACTAGTGGTAATAGGCTTTTAACACTCTTAGTGTTAGAAATGGACTTGCTGCTACTCAGTTCAGTAAATCATTATCAATTGATCCCTTTCTGGCTCTTTCACTCCTCTCTTCCATCATAAGCTAGCAAAGGAAATGCAATTCCCTTCATATGTGAAAACCATCAAGCATATTTTAAACATGTGGACCACTCTAAAGGCATATAAAGTTTCATTTTCAACTCTGGGTTGAAGAGAGAGCATTCTATGGTATTTACAATCAATATTTTATTATTAAATAACTGTTAAGATAGAAGGAAAGAAAATACCTATTTATTCTATAAATACACATCATATCCATTTATTTAAAAATCACAAAAAACGTGGATTTAATTTTGACTTAGTAGCTTGAAAACTTTCTTTAAAAAAGAAAATTAGAAAGGAAAGCTATCTTCAAAGACATCTTTATTAAATCTTAGTAATTTAATTATGTAATATTCCAAAGGAGACAAAATAAATAGGGTGTGTATATGTTTTGTGGGTGTGTGGGGGATTGGGGATGAAATTAATATAAATATGACGGTGGTCAATGTACAAACTAGCAAAAGAAAACTGGTATTAATTGAGCTATAACATGTGTTAAACTCTTGAATGGGATTTTTCATGGGAAGTTTTTCTTACTAAATCCTCACCACAGATGAGTGTGGACTGTAAATAACTTGTCTTTATTAATGGGAAAGTAGCTTGAGAGATTATATTTTCACAAATCACTGATCATTGGAAGTCAAAGCAAATCTCTCTTAGGGTCCTTTATCAGACTGCAACTTCAGTCACATACTTAACCCCATGAAGTAGCTAGACTAAATCTTTACATTAATATGGATAAAGGAAATAATTGTTTTAACCTCAGCAGTTCTATTACATTAAAATAGGATTACTATAACATACCAACATCACGAACATCCTAAAAGCAGAATGGTGATGACAGAATACCTGAGTGTTTTATAAAATATAAAATGACATAAAAATTCAAAGTGTTTTCTATCATATTTAAATGATTTGTATTTGTATGTTGTTATATTTGAAATTACAAAACTTAAAAAAAATTAAGTATATTGGTACATTTTAGGTATACAATATAATGACATTCATCATTGGAAATTTGCACCTTTACAAAATCTCTCTTTGGTCTTATTTTTCCCCCTTCCCCTGCCCTCCCTTCAACCCATTCCTCCCTATTTACAAAGATTTTGTTTCCACTTTTCCATTTTCTAATATTAATTCCATTTCCTTCTTTCCTTTCCCCTACCCCTCCCACTTCCCCTTCCCTTTGCCCCTTTTCTTCATATTTCACATTATCTATTATACCTTTTTACTCCTTATTTACACTTTCAGTTTCTCACACTAGAGAAACTATTCAGAATTTACACCTGTGTCCTATTTATTTCACTTAAGAGTATTGCCTCAATGTGCATCCATTTAGCTATAAATGTCTCGAATTTCTCAATTTTATGGCTGAGTAGTGCTCCATTTTATTAAAAAAAAACACCACATTTTCTTTATTCAGTCTCCAGTTGATGGGCAATTGGGCTGCTTCCAAGTTTCAGCTATTACAAATTGTGCTACTATTAACATGGGTGCACATTTATCACTGTGCTATAATTCTTTTAATTCTTTGAGGAATATACCCAACAAGGGAATAGCTGGGTTAAATGGGAATCCAGTCCTAGTTCTTTGAGGTATCTCCATACTGATTTCCACAGTGGTTGCACCAGTCTACATTACCACCAGCAGTGAGGCAGCATTCCTCTTTCCCCAGAGCCCCTTCAGCATTTGTTATTGGTGGATTTCATGATAGCAGCCATTCTTTCTGTGGTGAGGTGGAATCTCATTGTTGTTTTCATTTGCATCTCTCCAATGACCAGTGATGTTGAACATTTTTTCATATCTTTATTTGCTATTTTGACATCTTTGTCTGAGAAAGATCTGTTCATTTCAGATGCCCATTTTCAGATTGGGTCTTTAAATTTGGGAAGTCTGATTTTTTTAAATTCTTTATAGATTCTAGATAATAGACCTTTGTCTGAGGAACAGCAGGTGAAAATTTTTTCCCACATTGTGGGTTGTCTCTTCACACTGCTGGTGGTTTCTCTTGGTTTGCAGAAGCTTTTTAATAAGAAGAGATCCCACTTGTTGATTGTTTTTGCTGCTTCATGGGCAACTGAGATTTTGTTCATAAAATCTTTTCCTACACCAATGTCTTCAAGAGTTCTACCTAACCTCCATTCCAACCGGTTCAGAGTTTCCGTTTTAATATTTAGATCTTTAATCCATTTCAATTTTGTTTAGTGCATGGTGAGAGATAAAGGTCTAGTTTTAGTCTTTGGCAAGTTGAAACCCAGTTTTTCCAGCACCATTTATTAAAGAGGCTATCTTTCCTCCATTGGGGTCTTTGGCTCCTTTATCAAAGATGAGGTGGTTGAGTGTGTCTGGAATTGTTTTTTCATCTTCTAATGTATTCCACAGGTCCTTGGCTCAGTTTCTTTGCCAGTTCCATGCTGTTTTAATCCCAGTAGCTTTGTAATATAGTTTCAGGTTGGGGGTTGTGATACCCCCTTCCATGTCTCTATTGCCTAGTAATGCTATTGATATTCTAGGTGTCTTCTTGTTTCAAATGAATTTTTGGATTGTTTTTTCATGGTCTATGAAGTATGCTTCTGGAATTTCAATTGGAATTGCATTGAATCTATACAGCAGTTTTGGAAGTATGGCCATTTTCACTATGTTGATTCTTCCTACCCAGGAGCAAGGGATGTCTTTCCATTTTCTGATATTTTCCAAGACTGTATTGAACAGGAATGGAGATAGTGGACATCCTTATCTTGTTCTTGATTTTACTATGAAGGATTTCAGGGCTGGGGATTTACCTCAGTGGTTCTGGCAACTGTGTTGAAAGTGCAAGGTCCTGAGTTTGATCCTTGGTATAAGAAAGAAAGAAAGAAAGAAAGAAAGAAAGGTAGGTTATGAAGGATTTCAGTTTTTGACCATTTAGTATGATATTAGCTGTTGGATTTTCATAGAAGGCTTTTATCAGATTGAGGTAGAGACCATCTATTCCACTTTTTTGTAGGGTTTTCATCATAAATTCATTTTATATTTTGTCATATGCTTTTTCGGCATCTACTGAGATGATCATACGCTTTTTGTCCTTGGCTCTATTGATGCAGTGCATTACAATTATTGATTTGCATATGTTGAAACATCCCTGCATCCCCAGGATGAATCCCATTTGGTCAGGGTGTATGATCTTCGTGATGATCTTCTGCATTCTATTTGCCAGTACCGTATTAAGGATTTTTGCATCTATATTCATTAGTGAGATTGGCCTATTGTTCTCTTTTTTGGTTGGGTTTTTCTCTGCTTTGGGGATCAAGGTGATGCTTGCTTCCAGGAATGAATTCAGGAGTATTGTTTCCCTTTCAATTTCATTAAAGAGTTTAAACAGTAGTGGCAGTAGTTCTTCTCTAAATGTCTTATAGAATTCAGCAGTGAAGCCATCAGGACCTGGGCTTTTCTTAGTTAGTAAGTTTTTAATTATGTTTTCAATTTCATTGATTGATATTGGGTCGTTTAGAATTTTTAGATCTTCTTTGTTCAACTTTTGTAATTCATATGTATCTAGGAATCTCTCCTTTTCTTCTGTGTTTTACATCTTATTGGCATATAGGTTCTTGAATTAGGTAATGATGATCCTCTGGATTTCTGCTGGGTCCATTGTAATTTCATTTTTTTCATTCCTAATTGCCTGGATTTGGACCTTTTCTTCCTTTTTCTGATAAGGTTGGCTAAGAATTTATCAATTTTGTTTATTCTTTCAAAGAACCAACTCTTGGATTCATTGACTTTTTTGTATTGTTCTCTTAGCCTCCATTGAATTGATTTCTGCTCTGATCTTTATGATTTCCTTCCTTCTATGGGCTTATGGTTTGTCCTGCTCCTCTTTTTTCTAGAAGCTTGGGGTTTAGCATCAGGTTGTGTAATTCAGCTCACTCTGTTTTCCTATGAGTATTCACAGCTGTGAATTTCCCTCACAAGACTGCTTTCATTGTGTCCCATTGATGCCAATATGTTGTATTGTAAATGCCATTTAATTGTAGGAGCTGCCTGATTTCCTCTTCAATTTCCTCTGTGATTCATTGGTTATTCAGAAGTGTGTTGTTCATTTTCCATGTGTGTATGAAATTCTTGCCATTTCTTTTGCTATTGATCAACAATTTCATAGCACTATGGTCTGATAATATACAGGGGATAACTTCAATTCCTTTGCACTTACTTAAATGCTTTCTATGAGTGAGTGTGTGGTCTATTTTGGAGAAAAACCCATGTGCAGCTGAAAAGAATATGTTCTCTGATTTTTGTGGGATGGAACACTCTGTAATCATCTGTTAGTTCATTTATTCAAGAATTTTATTGAATTCTAGTATTTCATTCCTTATTTTTGTCTAGCTGATCTATCTATTTGTGACAGTGGGGGACTGAGGTCCCCCAGTACTATTGTATAAGTGCTTATTTGCTTTTTCATGTCCATTAATATTTGTTTTATATAGTTGAGTGCACTAGAGTTTCATGCACATATGTTTATAATTATCACCCCTTCCTCTTGTATTGTTCCATTTACAAGCATGTGGTTTCCTTATTTGTCTCTCTTAATCCATGTTGGTTTTGAAATCCATTTCATCTGAAAAGAGGATAGCTACTCCTGCTTTTTTTTTGGTTCCTATTGCATGGAGTATTGTTTCCAACCTTTAACTTGCAGTCTATGAGTTTCTTTTTGAATTAAGTGTGTTTCTTTCAGCAACACATTGTTGGATCTTGCTTCTTGACCCATTCTGCCAGTCTATTTCTTTTGATTGGTGAATTGAGACCATTAACATTGATGGTTATATCTATAAGTATTGACCTATCATTATCATGACTTTTTCTTTTTGTTGGATTCTCCCCCTTTGAGTTTAATTTCTTGTCATGCCCAATGAATTCATTCTTTGGGGCTTCCTGTGGTTGTGATCCCCATTGTCTTTTCCTAGGATATTGTCTAAAAGTTTTTGTAGTGCTGGTTTGGTATTCATGAAGTTCCTAAGGTGCTCTTTGTCATGAAAGTATCTTATTTCTCTATCAATTTTGAAACATAGTTTTGCTGGGTACATCAGTCTGGGTTGGAGGCTGTTTTCTTTCAGGGCTTGGAATATGTCACTCCAAGCTCTTCTTTCCTGGAGGGTTTGCATGGAGAAGTCTGCTGTGATTCTGATTGGCTTTCCTTCATATGTGATTTGTTCCTTTTCTCTAATTGCTTGTAGAATTTTGTTCTTTTGTTGAGTTTCTGGAATCTTAACAATTATATGCCTATGTGTAGATTTTTTTGGATCAAGGTTGTTGGAGTCCTATATGCCTCACTTATCTGTATGTCAAGTTCTTTTCCCCTGCTTGAGAAGTTTTCTGCCGTCACTTCTGTGAACTGTTCTTTTTATGTCTCCTGCAGTCTCTCCTGTTTCTTCATTGACTCCCATCAGTCTTGTGCTATTCTTCGTTGCATTGTCTAGGAGCTGCTGGATTGGTTTCTTGTGGTCTCTTATTATTTCACAGAGACTTTTCTTTTCTTGGTCACTAATTGGAATATTATCTTCAATATCTGAAATTCTGTCCTCACATTGGCTCATTCTGCATTGTAAACTTTCAATGGAGTTTTTAATCTCCTGGAAATCTGTTTGCATCTGTTTTATGGATTCCACTTGTTTCCTATGTTGGGATTCCATCATGTTCCTTAGCTCCTCTATTTTTGTATCTGTGTCCTTTCCAGATTTATTAATCGTGTCTTGCACTATGGGCACAGTTTCTGTTGTTATCTGAGAAATTATTTCCGATTTAATTTTTTTCAGATCCTCTTTCGTTGCCAGTTCAGGGAGTCCAGGTGGTTGAATATCAGATTGTTCCATCTTGTTTCCCTTTGTAGTTGCTTGAAATTATCTGGAAGTCTGGGCTTGAGACTTGTTTATGTGTCCTCTCATTTCAATGGGGATGGGTGGGAGGTATGTGTGCTACTGGCACCCATGCAGCTCACCTCCTTCTCACTGGGGTTGGTGGTACAGTGGCCCAGAAGGTTCACCTCCTCTGTGCTGGGGGCAGCTGTGCTCCTCAGCACTGGGGACTGTGGTACGGTGGCCTGAAAGGTTCAAAATTTCAAAGTTCTTGAAGAGCTTTACACAAATGCTGCGTCTTTCTTTGTTCTGATTGAAAAATTGAAATATCCCATGATTAAAACAATACTCAAAAATACTAATTATAAAACCAAAGGGAAAAGAAGAAAGTAGTTGTCTGGCATAGTCTACATACAATAGCATTCTACATTTAATATTTAAAATATATATCTTTAATTTACATTCTGGTATATCACAATAAAAATATAGAAATCGCCTTTCTTTTATTTTTTTTTCATTGGATGAATATTCCTATGAATGATGATCCTCTCTTTAATGTTATACTCATATTCTTTTGACAATCACAAAAATGATTTTAAATGTCACCTTTTCAGAGAGTGTGTGCCAAATACATTTCTGTTGATAATCTCTCAGTTGACAGTGGTTTATTTCAAGTCAAGTATCATTATTACAACTATCCCAGCTTCACTCATTTTAACTCATATTTAATGATTCAACATTCTTTTGAAATATTAAATAATCATGTTTTCTTCCCAATTTTTGACCTATGTTCTTAAAAATTATAATATCCATACAATAATACCAATGACAATAATGATGTTAATAATGTAAAATTTTTTATTTGGTTCATTCCCATATTTTTCTGTGGAATGAGCCAGAAGAAACTAGATGATTATTATGTTTTTGTGACTCTATTATCTATCTACTTCTATTTAGTCATGAGTCCTATGTGCAGAGATGAGAGAAACATTCATGGGAAGATACTGGTGAGATTCTGATAAGGAGATACCTACAATGGCTTGTATCTAATAGAACTCTTTAAGGGAGAGGAAACTTTATGTAAGACTTTTCACACAGGGCCACAGTGGTTAATTTCAGCACAAAAAACAGAGATAGTTATTTGTTACACTTCTCCACAGAACCTTCCATTGTCTGCGGGCAACATTATTTAGAAAATTCAGCGATAACAATAAAAGTTGCACAGTGCATCATTACTGTTAGGCAGTATCAGCACAACTTCTCAAATGGTCTTGTAAGCAGGTTACATGGATAAGTGTCAGAACTGGAAATAAGGAAAACAGACAGTAAAGTGAATAGAGGCAGGCTCCTTCTTTAACACACATGATACACTTTGTTGTGAACTCCCATTAAAATTGCGAGGACACATTAAGGAATGTCTAATTCCCAGTAATAGGGTTCTTGGGGTGGCAATTAGGAAATAAAAGAGAAGTATGGCTTTGTTTTGTGGTTGTTACAATGGTAATAATATTAAATACAATGTACTGTTCTTAGGATTTAATATGTGCTTTTTAAAATATTGATATTAATCATGTGACATCATGTGAAACCACTATACTTTATTTACAGATGATGAATTTGAAATTCAGAGATATTAAATGGCATCTGAATAACAAGAAAGAGGTGATCAGCTTTTAAATTACTTATTCTACTGTCCCTTCACCACCACTGTGATGTAATATGAACTAAATTTGGTGTATTTTAATACATAAAAAGTATGTTTTTTATATCAGTTAATTTCTTATAGACTAAAACAACTGAAAAAAGGAATAATAAGATGGAAAATATGAAATTGACATATTACAATGCATATATTTAAAATATATAAGGAAATACATATTTCTGAAAACATCTAAAATATATATATAATATGATTTTCCATTAGAAACTATGTTCAACTATCTAAAATAGAAACTTATAAATAGCATGTATCATTCTCCACAACTGAATCACTTGCCCATATATATATATATGAAAGAATTGAAAACTAATGTTCTCTGTAAGTACATTGGCAAAATATTTTCCTTTTTATATATACCAATTGAAAAGAGGACAAGAATGAGAGATAAATTCCTCAACTATAATTATAAATGTATAATAAAAAATATTTAAAGACAAGCCTCAATAAAAATTAAATGAAAAATTTAATGCAACATTGCATTTCTCTTAGTAAATTGGCACAGTTTATTTTTATTGTTGTTGCTGTTATTATGATTGATTCTTAGATATATTGTTGATTTTCTTTTGCTGAAAATATTCAACCTTAGCAAAAGTTTAAGGAATATTATTTCATGTATTAGCAATGAGGAGGTAATTGACAACACCTAAGCTTTTCAGAAGGGTCACATGATAGTGTGTATAAAAGCATCAGTTATTCCCTGTGTTGTATAGTCTCCAACAGTGTAAGTATTCTGGCTGTTCTTTTTGCAGCAGAATCAGCCAGTGAACTAAGTGCCCCTCAAAACAAACATATTTTAAATGTTCTTTAAATGCATGAGGTAACACCCCCTTTAGTAATTCTAACACTGGAAAATATCTGAAGAAATAACAAAAGTCTTTCTATACAAATTTATGTAAAATGCTAAATTTGGCTTTATTTATAAAACTAAAAAGAAGACAATATACATATGCCAAAAATATGACTCTGATAAAATTGTGTTCTGATTCAATGGGATCCTAGATATCTGTTACATATAGTGTTACTTGCCAATAGAAGTAAAAGATTATATTAAATGGCATAGCACTTGCCAAATGTTATATAACTATGAGGGTAAAGTTGAAAAACTATGCTATTCAATATAGCTAGTGAAATGGATGCTAAATGCTATTCTGAGGTTAATTTAATTCTTGTGACTGATGCATTTAGTTTTGAAATTTATCTTTAGGCTGGTAAGGTCACTATTACTAATAAAGTGTTAATTATTTTAATTCTTAGATCAATCCAATGAAGTCAGTGTTGAGTCCCCAGAAAGCTGAACCAGAGAAAGGTTAATATGCTACAGAACATACATTGAAAGAGCTGCAGGGCAGGGTTTGAATTCAAGGAACCAAGCTCCAGAATCATCGATCTTAAACTTCTCTATACTTAATATTATGTGCATCATGATTTATTTAGATTTCACTTATTTAGATTTCACTGGCAAATTATGGTAATATTTTTATAATAAGGAAACATTATTTATATAGTATGAAAGCAAGGGCAATATCTTAGAGAGTCTTTGAGAAATGCTCAAATAATTAGTAACTGAAAGATAAAAGAAATAAAGTAATACAGATATGGAAAAGGAGGGATAGAGGGAAAAGGGTGGAAGAGAAGGGGAAGGGAAGACAAAAAATTAAGATGCGATATGTGCATGTACCGACTCTGTATGATGAATACATTCATTATATACTGCAAATATGTACTAACAAAATAAATAAATACCAAGAAGATCAGTTATCTACCAAAAAAAGATAAGTTGCTAAAAAACAATTAAAACACAGAATCCTCAGTCATGTAACAGTTTTAGTAACATCATTGGAGCCTAGTGGTGTGGTCCCCAGGGTATTATGTAAGGTTGGTGGGTGGGAACACGGGTGAGGGGAGTTACTGCTCCCTGTGTGCATTCTCAGTCTCTGGCTAATAGTTCAATCATGGGTTGTTTTACTAGCCTTGTGTGAATTCTGGCATATGAACACAAATGTCAGGTCACAGGATTGGAACTTAATATATTATATTTGAGTTCAAGGTGGTTTTGAAAAGAAAATACATAAGAAATTTATCAAAAACATAAAAGCTGCTCTGCTTGTCCAAAAAGTAGAAAAATTGGAGACATATTTTTATTGTCACCTGAAATATTATTTAATAATATGATCACCAAAAATCCAAAGCATATAATTATATATAATAATCCTTCTAATCAGTAACATGGTGATAAATAGACACACATACAACTATAAGAATATATATTTGTATGTATGTGTCTACATATAATACTTTCAGTGACTTTGAAGAATGGATATAACATTATCCAGCTATCGATTGGCCTGGTAAATAGCTACATACTATATAGATAGATTTTTCTTCAAAGTCCCTAAACATTGTTATTGTTATTTCTCCTACAGTGCAATGAAAAGGATGAGAAGCTGTTCTCAGCTATTGAGTGGCTGCAAAGAGCCCTTTGCCCAAATCTCAGTAGGGGAATGTGAAGTTCTTTAATATCTAGGTTTGCAACAGTAGAGAAGTATGATTCTTGACAACAGTAACTGAGGGCAAGAAAAGTTGCTTAAGAAGTCTTTTTAGTCTAACTTTTTATTCATTTGAAATAGAAAGTTTGAAAGGAGGTATTCTCATTTGTATAAGGAGATAGAATAAGTTAGTAACATAATGGCAGAGAAAGAACTAGACCTTTACAAGGATAAAAAGCTCTAACCTGGGGCTAGATTTTCATTGATGAGCTCATAATATTAGATTTGTATTATGACTATGTCACAATACTTAACTTAATATTTTTCTGTCAGTAGTCACATAGTAAAATAAATATCACAAAATAATCTAACAATACATTTACCCATTCAATATTTAAAATACCCTTACTATTTCTAGGATACTTGAATGATAAATGTTGTTTTTATGAATGCTTTGGTATATTTATCCTAGTAAACAAGTGGAAAGGGTCCTCTGGAATAACAGTTACTAAACTTTTTGATTTCAGGGAAATTGTATGCTTTTACAAACAATTAAGAACCTGAAGACATTTTGTTAGTGTGGCATGTATTTATCAATACTTATCTTATAAAAAATTAATACATTTAAAACATTGATTCATTCTCTTATTTTAGGATGCCAACATTAATAATACTAAACCCATTATGTTAACATACATTTTAAATAATGACAATAGATTCCAATGTGTTCAATGCAAGAGTGTCATGTTTTACACCTCAGTTAAAAAGATCTGGGTTCTCATTTCTATTTTGTCCCTCAAACTTTTGTCACCTAGTGTTTCATTTGAAGACTATAAAGATTTAACCTCAGAGAAATGAAGTTGAAAAATTGAGTATTTTAGTACTGCAACTATTTTTCATACAATTATGATGATATTTGATATTGGGTTCAAAGTTGAAAAGTGGTAATTTCTTAAAGATTAACAGCAGTATGGAATCTTAAATAATATGGGTAAATGTAGCATTATACTTTGATCATCCAGAAAATATTTTTGTTTTAATTTTTAGTATGTATTTGCAGTACATAATGTTTACATTCACTTTAGGTGATAGGTACATGTACTTAGCATACCTAACCCTTCTCCTCTTTCTCTTTTCCTCCTTCATTTGCAAAAGCTCTAACACCCTATTTCTTACTGCCCATCTTTTATTTTGCTCTTTTAAAATTATTTATACTTTGGGCTTCTCATATAGAAGCAGTTACGTGATATTTAATCCTTCATGTCTAACTTATTTCACTGAACATTTTGATCTCAATATGCTTCCCTTTTCCTGCATATGACTTATACTGAACCTTCTTTATGGTACAGTAGTTTTCCATTATTTGTAAATTCCAACTTTTAAAAATTTCTCATCTATTGATGGACATATAAGCCACTTCCAAGAATTAGCTATTATGAGTTGTGCTGCTATTAGCATGAGTATACATATATCACTGTGGTCCGATGCCTTTAACTCTTTGGGGAAGACTTGAAGAATGTGAATAGCTGGGTCAAATGGAATTTCTAGTTTTAGTTTTGAGGAATCTCCATAATGATTTCCATAGTGGCTGTACCAGTTTACATTCTCATCAACAATTTAGAAGAGTGTCTTTTTCTTCACAGTCTAACTAATATTTGTTATTAATTATTTGTTTTTGATCATAGCCATACTTTCTGGTGGAATCGCTATGTTGCTTGAATTTGCATTTCTCTAATAATCAGAGATCTTGAACAGTTCTTCATGTATTGATTCCCCTTTTGTTCTTCTTTTTCTAAGTAGTGTCTATTCATTTCAGTTGTCCATTTTTTGACTGAGTCATTTATTTTGGGATGGTTTCATTTTTTTTAATGCTTTGTGGATTCTAGATATTAGATATCTATCAGAGAAGTAGCTGGAAAAGATATTTTTCCTATTCTCTTGTAAAGTTGTCTCAATCTATTGATTGTTTCTTTTGATGTACGGGAGCTTCTTAATTTGATATAAACAGATATAAAACAGAAACACCTAATGTGCTGGAAGATTGTTGTGGCTTATATTTAGATGTCTTCTCAAAGCCTCATTGGCTCATAGATGAGGCTTTGGAAGGGACTGGATCATGGGTGTGTGATACTGAATTAGTCCACTGAGTGGTATGGACAATGCACTTACTGAACAGGGAGATCTCACCCTGGATGTGGGTGGAATCAACCAACAGACTTTTAGCCCAAATGCAATAAAAAGGGAAAAAAGAAAGAAGGTACTGTTTCCTGCCTGCCTAGCCACAAACTAACTCATTCTCTTCTGCCATGCCGCACTGCCTCAGAGCCAGCTGACTATGGAATGAAGCCTCTATAAACTGTGAACTAAAATAAACTTTGCCTCTATTAAATTGTAGGTATTGCATATTTTGTCCCAGCAACAAGAAGTAGCTAAGACAAACATAAAATAGGTAAAATTCTTGAAGACATAGGCACAGGAAATGACTGCTTAAACAATACCCCAATTGCACATGAAATAGAAAATATTTTCCAATAAATTACATAGATATTCTAAATTTTGATACATAGTATTATTCAATATTATAATAAGTAAAATAATAAATGATATATGTTGACATTTTCACATATATCCTGAGAAATAGCTAATATTTGAGGAAGATATAAAGCTTATGAAGAGGGATCAAAGTTTCTACAAATCTAAAATTTTCTTGAAACTGATTTTTTAAATTATGCATTTACCATAAGATATGAGAGTAATGAAAAAATGGTGACTATTGGTACAGTTTGGTTACCATCTCTTGATTTTTGAAAATCTGCCCAATTTTACTCAGTATCCCTTTGTGCCAACAGTGCAAATGTCAGTACAATTACTCAAGGAAAACAATACCCTGGAAAAGTGTCATCCACACACCTGCTTATTGCAGCACAACTTCTAGTTATTGCTAAGCATTGATATAAATTACTTGTATGGTGATTAAATTGTGCTTTTCTTGGAAAACAGCAAGTACAAACATAGGTGTGCCATTCATCCATTTTTGTATCAGACCTATAATCCTGAAGATAACAAATTTCATATTGTTAGCTAAATAATTAGTTTTAAGATTAATTCTATCATTGAAAGTACATGATATTTTTATTAACTTTTCATCAGATGCAATTTCAAAAATGCCAAATCTTTAAGATTTGATCTGTCTTCTTTCAACTATCATACACACTTATTATCAATGGAATATAAAATTTACCTTGAATGAGACTCCATGACTTTTGCAATTCTAGTATAAAAGTTATAAAAGTCACTTTCCACTTTAAAAGAACTAATCACATGTACCCAAATATTTCCTTTCTTTACACTTGGAATAATTAGTTTCAAAAAGATACCACATTTTAACTGAAACATGGTATTCAAAAAATTTCTATTCTTTAAGGCAAATCACTAACATCGAATTAAACTGAGAGAAAGATAAGCTTTGTCATATTTTCCTTTCTTAGGTACAGTTGGCCCAGATTCTTTGCATTATGTTCCCATGAGTCAGAATGTGAACCAAAATGTGACATTTATCTTTTTCAGCATTCTTAATCAGAAACGGTGAAGTTGTAGGTTGAAAATGCCCATTTTAAAGTCAACATTTCAGCTGCAACTATAGAAAGCATACATTGTAAATATGTTTTCTTTTATTAGACACCTCATATTTTTATTCTAAAATAACATTCAGATGCAATTTAAACAGAAAAAAATTTGAGTAATGTTTTTTTAAAGATAAATACAAAAGAAGTATATAAGATGTATTTAGTTATTCTACTCTTTGCACATATTTACATTTACAGTAAGTACAATACTCATACATTTAGAGGGCTTTCTGTCCTCTGTCTATTCCTAGGCAGTAGTTAGGGATAAATATTCTAGAGATCACTATAGTGATCACTATTCTATATTGATCAATATTCTACTTGATCACTTTGAAAGTTGGATATTTTTCTGCAATACATGTCCAGGTTAAAGATAAAAACCATGAGCCACTGATGGTTACTGCACAGATTGTTATGTTTTTCTCCTCTCTATCTTATTTTAAAGTTATCTTTAACTATTTATAATGGAACAAAAATTTAGATTTTTTCTTATCAAGAATGAAAATTTTAAGCTATTTCTTTTAGCCTCTACTGTTTTTGATTCTAAAGGCAAACTCAACATTTGACAATATTTGACTGATAAGATAGATAAAAAAACAGAAAGGAAAACTTGTAAACCGGGTCTCAATACCACTTCCCAGATTGACATATTTGTATGCACAATTCCTTTTGCTGTTGTTTTTCACTCTGGTTAGAATTGAGAAAAGTCAGGGTTTTTATAGGGAGTACACTGAATATTTTTCAAAGATCTTGTGTTTCTTGGAATCTACCTTGCAAATAGTCCAAAGCTGTAACTTTATGTGGCCATTATTTGATGAGAAAATTCAACAGAAATCAAAAGAAAGAACAAGTAATATCAAAGAGGAATTTATCATTAACAGGAAACACCAATTTTCTAAAACAGATGTCCTATAGATAAATAATTCCTAAAAATACATTCTGTGTATTCAATTTTAACAAAGAACTCAGAAAGTTCCTTAAGGAAATACAAGAGCACATTGGTTAGTTTGGAGTTCATTGCAGCCAGTTTATGCCATGGGATTGGGATTTCTTGGTATAGAGCGTAAAATAGCATTAACTATTTACAGATCAAAACAATGACAATGCAATGGCAAATGAAAAATCTTACAGTGGATATGTTTAGGTCTAAAAGATATAAAACATGGTGATATTAAGGATTATGGATTTCATCTCATAACTGAAAACACTAAGATTTTCCAAAGGAATAAAACGTCACCAACTTCTAGGATAGATAATGAGGCTTTGAAAATGAATCAAATGAAAATAGTCTAGGAACAAATGATGGGTACATAGTCTGGATAATGCTTCATTGAATTGTGGTTTCCTCTGTTATGAATGAGGGAATTAACAGAGGCCCCAGAGTCAAGTGTAAAGATGAACACTTCCCTTTTCAGAGGAATTTGCTGCTTTTGTTAGGAAGAACAATGTCAAAACAGACAAGTCGTCATATTTCAGAGGAATATTTATTGGAATCAGCGGAAAACTGGAAATCCAGGTCCCATCTACACACCAGAGTTACAGAGCTGTTTAAATTCTCTCAAACAATCTGGAATTAATTTTATTTTTTAGAAAATTTTCACTGCCTACCCAATTATGATTTTGGAAAATTTATCACTAATCTTATCTTTCTATCACTTAGACATTCTCTCTTTAAATGTTTTACTGTTAAGTTATTTTCCTTTGGTTGATTGTGGCATTCTACACTTTTCCTTCATTGCTTCAGGTGTAATAATCTTAGATAACTTCTAGTCAAGTCAGTATCCATTGCTTAAACCTGTTCAATTCCTCTTTTCTTTCCCAGACCTTACTTGCTGGCATACTCCTTAAGTATTATTCATGATTTTAGGCAGAATATATCTGGATTAAATTATCCAGATTAAGTAATCTGAATTATCAGTACAGCAACTCTTAGTAAATACTTGGGTGTAAATCATTGGTGGTGAACTTGAGGCATGGGTGTTATTGTTTTTCTTTTAGGATAAAGAATATAATGTAAGAGTTGTTTTATCTCAACTAAAACCTCAGTATTCAGGTTGAATTGCAGTGTTGGCACTATGCAATAAAGAAGCGGGCTTTGGGTTGCAGTTTGAGCACTCAGTCTCTAAAACATTTGCCATCACTGGCCTAACTTTAGAAAACTGCCTCTTAATTATGTGTAAATTGCACAACATTCAGCCTTATTTTTATTCTAGGATCACACTTGGTAGCTTTGAGATTTAGTTGACTGGTTAATTTATCACTTGCTTTCATAATTTTTACCAGGGGCAAACATGATATGTATGTGTATATATATATATGTATATATATATACATATACATATATATATGTGTATATATATGTGCGTATATATATACATATATATGTGTATATATATATTATTTATTTAAGATATTGTGCTTATGAATACCAAAGTAACGTTTCAGTGATTTACTATGTCAATTTTCATATCTGTTATTCTCATTTTAATTACCAGTTACAGTAATATATGAAAACAGGGAGAAAAATCTGTGAGTTCGAATTTAAGGGATTTCTGTTATAACCTATATTGAAATTATAAACCAAAGTCATATTTGGAAATAATGATAACTAAATAAATAAATATTTGCTCAAACTACTCTTTAATGATAATTTAAAATTTAATCTGGGTTCAAAGTTATTTTTTTTAATTTAGGGCATGTTTACCTGTATGTGCACAACTTTTTATAATATCACTTTTACACATATGTATTCACCATCTGTATTTTTCTCAGTTCCTAAAATATTACTGCCATATGTTTCAAAGTCACTAGTTTTATGATTACTTGGAAATTTAGACTGCACTGCTTTTTCTCCCTTTGACTGTTGTTTTACACACAAAACTCCCACTGAAAAATTAGGTTTTAGTGCTCTATGAAGCACTACACTTTTGCTATATAACTTATGCTATGATGTGCTCTTTATAGTTAAACCATACGGTGAAAATTTAAGTAATGAGAGATTTATTTATGAAGTACTATATTTAAATAGAGTAAGAGTAATACAGAGAAAACAATATCATGGATCACATTTTTTTGTTTTTGCTTTTCATTATTTTTTGTTGTTTGTTTTGTTTTGGAGACAAGGTCTCACTACATAGTTCAGGTTGGACTTGAATTTACTGTGTAGCACCACCTAGCCTTGAACTCATGGAGATCCTCCTTCCTCAGCCTGCTAATTGTCAAGATTACAAAGTGCACCACCACCAAACCCAGAATAACATGGATTACAGTTTTAATGAAGATTGACACGCCAATATGACAAAAAATATAAGATATACATGAATAACATAATGTGAATACCAATTTGATTCTGTCCTTACCAAAGAAATAAAATATCAAAATAGAACCAGAAATTCACAGTAGTCTCCCAATCTATGATTTTTTTCCAACACAAATTCTTTATGTATCAACAAGAAATCTCTATTATATTGACCTTCATGAAACTCATTTTTTTACATTTCATATTTTTCCAGTGTACACATAGATAAAACAGTATATTTTAATTGTGTTTATACTCAACACTTTGCACATAGAAATCCTTTGGTCTTTCACCTTGGAATATATTTTAACTACTTCCTTTTGGTTTATGCATCTGTAGTTAATTTAAATGAAACCTAATCTTGTTTTCCGACTTCAATGATATTAAATTCTGTAGACTGATCACAACTCATACATTTGTTCTACTTATCAGGCTTGTTCTCTGCAATTTAAACTCTTGTTATAATCATTCTTGTACATGTATTCTGATGCTTTTGATACTGGTAAACATATCCCGAAAAACTTGGATAGCTTAATTTTAGCATACAGATAACTTTACTTTGCATATATAAAGTGTTTTTTCAATGTATATTTTTACAAGAATTGTACAGGTGGTAAAATTGCTCATCTTCTTATCACACTTTGCATTATCAGTTTGTAACAATAATTACCACATTGAAGTATATGCAAATAAATTATGATATTGGCTTATATTTTTCTAATTATTAATATAGCTTAAACAGCTTTTCTCATGTTTATTAAAAATTTGTAATTTATTTATTTTATAAATCCTTGCTCTGTTTCTTCCCCATTTTCATATTGACTTGCCAGTTTTCTTTTCACAAAATGACTTTGAAGAGTTTTTCTAAATTACATTTACTAGTTTCATTTAGTTATATATATGATAAGCATATCCATATTCTATTTTAACTTTTTATTTCATGGTGATTTATGATGATCAGGTATTCCTAATTTTAATTTATCATATTTATCTTTCTTTCATCATTGGTGTTGTTTGCATTTTACCTTCTATTTGAAGGTTAAGAAGATATTTCTGTATGTCCTTCTAAAAGCATTATTATTTTGATTAGCATGTGAATCTTTAAGTAGGATGCGCATTCAGTGGAATGAAAGAAGAGCACATTTTTTTTTTTAGTCCCCATTTACTGAAAGTCTATTCTTTCCCTCCTGATTCCAGACAGTTCAATCTGGGCTCTTTCTAGTATGTTTTCCTTCAACATTTTATCTGAGTCTTTAAGTCAAATTATACATTTTGTTTTATCTTCTCCATTTTGTTAATTTCTCATTTCCCTTTAACTTCTCTTTTCCCCTTCATTTTTCTCCTTTCTCATTTCTTTTTTCTTTGGCACTGAGAATTGAACCCAAGAATACTGTAGTATTGAAATAGAAGTACCAGCCCTTTTTATTTTTTATTCTGAGATATGGCTTTTCTAAGTTTCCCAGCCAGTACTTGACCTTTTAGTTCTCCTACCTCAGCCTCACTCAGTGCCTTTTAATGAGTAATATTTATCACTTTTTCCTTCATCCTCTGCTAGTTTATAGGTGCTCTTTCTGTTATTTTAATTTTTATGCTTATTAGGATAATATATCAAATACTAAAAGTAAATAATCCAATTTAGGAATGTTTATCTTCATATTCTTGGCTCTTACAGATTTACATGCTTCTGGATTTTCTTTCTACTTTTATATTTTTAATCACACAAAGTATTACTATTAAAGTAATATATAGTATATATTGTTTGCATTTATACAAATAATAATTTGTTTTTGTGTGTGCATTTGTTTGAGAGATATTGAATTTTCATTTATATCTCTAAATTTTGACCTTTTGTTGTTTTCCTTCTTTAAAACTTTCATATTTTAATTTTCCCCAGTATTGATTTGTTATCAACAAAACAAAATGAAACCTAAAATGACACGTGATTACTCTTGTGAATGCTGTAGAAAGCTGTCCCGACGATGTAATCTTTCAATTAGAGAAGAGAAAGACAATTTTAGCCCTTACTTCATGTGAAGTCATCAGTTGCCTCCGACGGGCTTTTGGAGGCACTCAAGTCAACTTCAAATCTTCAGCCAGGGTTTTTATGGCTCACAGAATTGCTGTCATCTTCCTCCATGCAGAGCAAAGAGGAGACTGCACAATCACAGATACACACTGCCATAGCTGGAGAAATGTCCCTGGCTAAGTGGCACGATCGATATAGAAGCTTAAGGAGAAAATGGTCTAGCTTTGCAAAGCAGTTGCTAATGATTTAGGGAAGTTCAGCTGGCTGAGTAACACTAACTGTATGAATCACTTCTGGAAAATGTTCAGTCATTGTTTCTTTTCCACTTGCTTCTGGCTTTGTGCCTTCCTTCTGCTGCCTTCATTAAATGACACTGGGCTTCCTCTCTGTTTTCATTGTTAAAGTCCCATACATTTTTGAGTGTTGTATTTTATCCAGATATTTTATTTTGGTATGCCTTTCAGCTCCCTAATTTTCTGTGTTTATTTTATCTGCTGCTATTTGTTCATTGGGATTTTTATAGGGGTTACATAATTATTTTACTAGTCAATAAATGCTTACATAATATTTTAACTTTTCTATCGTATTAGTGCATGTTTGCAGTACATGCAGTTTACAATCATCTTGGGAGTGGGTACATGTATAGCTTGTTTCTTTTTTTATTCCCTTTCCCTCTCCCTTCACTTCTTCCTCCTTGAATTCCCCTATTTTGATTTCCATTCTTGTTGATATTATTAATCTTAGCTCATGTTATGGCATATAATGTTTACATTCTTTGAGGTTGTTAGGCTCCTGTACACGTCATAACTTTATTCTACCTATTTTCCCTTTCACTCCCCCTGACCTCTTGCCCATGGTATCTTGGACCCCTTCCCTATTGCAAGAGATCCATCCATTTTCCCCTTCTATGCATCCTTTATTATTCCCTTTGACTCTACCATGCATCTTCCCCAAAGTGCTTAAGACATCATATCACAGCAATACAACCATAGAAATATTTATTCATTGAGTTTAAATTGTGATTGCTTTTTTTTCCTTCTACAATTTTATTTGAATATTTGTCAGTAATCTTAGTCACATAACATTTTCTAATGGCCTGCACATGTTTTCAAGCTAATTTTTATTTCTCTTTCTGATTTCAATATATCTGATAACTATGGGAGTGCAATTCCACTGTCTTTTTCTTTCTGCTGTTTATTCTTCTATGATGCTGCTACTAGTGTGATCGCTTAATTTTCACTTTATAAACTCACCATCCTTGAAAAATAATAGTAGGGCTTCTGGGGAGCTGAAATGGCTATACTTTCTCCAGAGAGAATTTCTACTTAGATACTTTTTCAACCATATCAGCAGTCGAATTTCCTTGGTTTTCTCAGAATATGTTCCTGGGTTTTAAATGTGTCCTTGCAAGTTTCTGAGCTGAGATGAGACTAAATTTATTTCTGGATCAAGCTCACCCTAAAAATGAAATCCTTAATGGAGACAGTCTCCCTTTGTCACATCTTATGCTTTTACTTTGCTCTTTCTTGCCCTCCTAAAACCTTTTAAAGAAAAAGCTCAAATTCTCCAGGCTTTTTACATGCTCTTAGACTTTATGTGCTGCATGTATCATTAAATTCTTGATTACTCTTACATTTTGGCCTAGTAGTTCCTTATGATTTTATCATCTCTTCAATCTTTATGGTACAATTTATAAAGCTACCATGTCCAGAATCTTCAATAGTTTTCAATGGAAGTTTTAATCAGAATAACCTCATATTTCATTAGAAAAATCTGTTGCCAAAGAAATTTTTTATTCTGATTTTGATTTACTATTGGTTTTATCTTAAAGTTACTGAAAATTTATCACACTAAAGACATCCTGTAATGTAGGCATCTTCTTTCAAACCTTGGCAAAGACATTATCATATATATTTGAAAAAGAGACTTACTCAAAGATGACACTTATGCACAGCAAAAACTAGCTAGGGGCAGGGAAAAAATTAGCATAGGGGATATAAAACATATTTTGTCATCATTTCTCAGACTTATCCAATTAATATAATATATATATATATATATGAGTACGTATATCTGAACAATATATAGAGTATATATTTTGTGACAATACTTCTCATTGGTTTGGAAAAAATCATATCTGAAACTATGTCTATTAAAACAAATGAAATAATTTCCGGTACCCCACAAAAATGAAAAATAAATAAAACAATTGAAATAGCATGGGTACATATGACAATAACAGAGAAGATAAGAAATAGCAAAATATGTAGATAGAATGTGAAATTAGAAGTCACTGAATTAGGAGTCTGAATTGAATCCAAGAGCCACTGTGTACTTAGCTGTATGACTTAATTAAAATTGCATAGCCTTTCTGTGCCCATTTTATCATCTATAAAAATGGTCACTAATATTTTTGTTGTTATGTATTGTTACATAGGTACAATGCTGATATAGAGGGTGTACTTTGCAAACCTAGATCCTAAAACATTGTAGTTCCAATTTTTATTGTGAATGTTTCTATAATTGCTACTCTATTATTTAAGAAATGAAAATGACTAAATTCAGGTTTATGTATTTATAATTATTGTTTGTCCCAAAACTCAGAGGCATTTTATTTAATGATGCATCTACATGGAGAAAAGTAACAAAAATAATGTCTCTTAATATATACCCACTGCTTTATTGCTAATAAAAAAGTCCTTACAATACAACTAGTATTCATGCTAAATTATATAAATTGAATGTAAGTGACCTATATAAACAAACTCAGCAGTTGAATTCTGTTGAAATGGAACTAACTGAAACATTCTTCAAAAATATTAACTATCAAAGAAATGAAATTCAAACACCAAACCAGTTTTTAGAACTGAAGGAATGTGATTTCATTTTAAAAATAACATTTGAAAGAAAATGGTCACTCCTATAAAATGAATTGCTGCTCTGTAAAAAATGAAAGAAGAAAGTGCTCTCTAAGAAGTAAACCAATAAGGCACAACCTAAACCTGAAGCACAAAATCAAAGAAATAGAAATTCTGAGAAAAAGCAAATGCAAAAAACATTCAAAGAGTGGATTTGAAAGATGTATCAGTGAAATAAAGAAATTGGACAAAACAAAATGTAATTGCAGTAAAATTTACTCAAGTCTTACATTTGGTAAGTGAATGGGCTAGCCAAATCTCTGGGAAAAGATCAGGACTTTTCAATAGAAATACACATATTAATCCTTTGAAATTCCTAAATATGGAAGTTAATGTGGAAAACATGTCCTACTGGCAAACAGGGATTTTTGGTTGGTTTGCTTTTTGTTGTTTTGGGTTCTTTTTGGTACTGGGGATCAAACTCAGGACCTTGTGCTTGGGAGGCAGGCGCCGAAACCACTCAGCTAAATCCCCAGCCCTGGTTTGCTTTTTTAAATGTCATAATGGAAACAGACATTTTGTCATCAGAATTCAAACTTGCAATCATGAAAGTCGGTGGAACAATTTTTAAATATCGAGATAAAAATCTTTCAAGTTATCATTATTTTATCATGATAAAGCAATATATTTAAAAATGTAACAATTCATACTACAATTTAACATGTGCTAACCTGAGAAAAATATTAGATATGTCATGTTAAACAAAGGGTAATGAAAGCAGGCAGTAGTGTGCACTGATTGACATTTTTATGAATAAAATTACCCCACACACATACACATGGGTTTGTTCATTCAAGAATATATTTTTTCAAGTTAAACTAACATTTTATCTTAAAAAATAGCACCAGCTAGGGTTTGATCAGACATTAGAGTAAGAAAAGTTAAAAAAAAAAAAGAAAAGCTGAACCCTATTCCAGAAATTGCTAATCAAAGATTTCCAGTAAATTACAGCTATGAAAAAAAAGCAATTAAACAGAAAATTTCTGTGTGGGAATGTGAGCTATCATGTGATGTTTAGAGTATCATCTTTGTTATTGGAGCAAAGTGACCCCTTTAATTTATTTTTCTTAGAACATCATGGTGTCTAGAGATGTACAAGTGACCCACTTGATTCTTCGAAAACACTTTGAAACAGTTTTCAATTAGATGCAAATCCTAACACCAAGCATCAAAGGTAGCAAGAAATATATCAACAAAAAGCAAAGAAGTACAAAAATGTAATCATTTCAGGCTGAATATTCACAAAAATACTTGTGTTACCTGTAGCCAGCTAAATATTGCATTGTCTAAAATCTTCTCACATCTTTTGGTAAGATTTGTAATACATACATTCACATACATGCATATGGTTTTCTATTATACCAACATTATATTATACACAAAATTGTACTGTCTTTAAATATACATATTTTTATTACATATTGAGAGTATATGATGTTTAAATTTATCTTAGGAAGTGGGCACTTAACATACATTGATTCTTTTTATTCCCCTCCCCTACCCACCTTAATCCCTCTTTCTCTCACTAGATCATATAGTTTCAATGATTTTAAAAGTTAGTTATTCTAAATACAATTTTTACTTATTCAGCCTGGAAATTTTACCTTGTTAGATTCACACATATTTTTGTTATATAGATCCAGGTCATTATACATTTAAGGTTCTCCCAGTTTATCATGTAAGTAAACATTCTCCTAAAAATGTCTTATTCCTTTTTTAGTAATACCTTTAACAAAAGAATATGAACAAGCCCATATTTCAGGGTAAGTATAAAGGGAAAGAAAGGGCAGAAAACGGAACAGATTTTATACCATTTGATTATTTTATAGCAAGTGTTCAAATCAATATCTTCTAATGACTGCAACTCAGACACACTGTCACAAAAACCATCCTAGACCTATTATTATATTCTCATATATAGAACTAAGTTATAGCTTTTATTTCCCTGTAACCATTTCAAAGAACACCAGAGGAATCTATTGACATGCTAGCAATATCTTGAAAAATGAAGATGTTTAATTAATTCATTTAACCTGCTCTGTGGGTCCTTTCAGCCCATTTGATTAAGGTTGGTTGCAAATAAGTTATCTTGGAAAAGCACTCAGCTTTTTAACTTCAATTACATGTCTAGAATTATTGGAGAGAGGTGGAAGATACACTTTAAATGTAGGATTGAAATATGTGCATTATAAGTAACATAACACTAATCACTCATTGAGTTTGTTTCCATTGAACATACATTTGAGGTCCTTAATTAATTCTTAAGATTGTGCTTTGGATATGTGTTAGTTACTTTTCTCTCATTGATGAGACAAAATATCCTGCACCCAAAGTTAAAGGGAGAAGAGTTTATTTGGCTTACAGTTTGTAGAAGTTTCAGTCTATAATTGGCTGTCTCCAAGTCAGGATGGCAAACAGGCATGGCAGAGGAGAAACAACATGCCACACGCAAGATGTCAAAGGTAAAAAGGGACCTTAACAGTGTCTTTCTGCTCCAAAATCTTATTCAGACTACTGGGATTAGGGCAGCACCAAACCGCTCACTCATGTGTAGTGATTTAGTAATCACACCTCTTAATCCTAGCTCCACACATTCCAGATTTAGCTACCTTCGAGAAAGACTGCATGAGGCTTTGGCGGATATCTAGACACAAGGGACATCACTATCAACTTTCAGAAATTGGTTATGATATTAACTCCATTTGCCATCCTAACAAAATGTATTCATGGATCATTGAATTGGCATTGTTCTTAAATAAGTGCCACTTATTATTTATTTGGCTTTTTGTTTGGTTTTAAATTTCAGAAGGACTAAGAATAAGAAAACATAAGAACTGACAGTGAAAAATATATTTACATCAGAGTTAAAAATTAAAATGAGCTATTTACATATTCTTTAATTTTCATTTAAGAATGTTCTCTTATTTTCATATTTAGCTTTATATTGGTGGCTTAGTTTCTGATAAATATTCGCATTTTAAGTGAGAAAGATGATCGTGTCTAAGAAAATCTTGTTATATTTTATCACATATGCATAATATTAAAAGCAAAATTGTTTTAAAAACTAAAGCCTTCGCAAGTATTATTTTTCCTATAAGTATAAATTTCCTATAAACATGTAGCAATAAAATTGAAAATACCATTACACATGTGAGACTTTTAGCACAACGATATACAGCTGTCGTGTTTTCTAAGTCTGTTTCATCTCACATGACCCCAATGAAAAGTGCAACAGATCTGAGATAAATTTCATTGGTTTGGGAAGACTCTAGACCCCCATGAGAACAGAATATGTGAGAATTTTATAGTTCTGAATTTTGTTTTCATATTGAATTTGCACCTACTTAAAGCTCAGCCAAATTATGGTACATGGGCCAGTTCTATTTTCCATTTTCTTTGTGAATTAAAAGTAAAATAAATGTGCAATTGAGCCTAGACAACAGATGGTCAGCAATAGGTATAAACATATTGCACCATATGTCTGAATGGCACTTTCAGAAAGTACTTGGCACTGCTAAAATATTTCATTTTCAATAGACATATGACTATACATACCATACTACAATTAAAGATGAAGCCATGGCTTTCTTCCCTACCATTTGGGAGAGGCATGGCTTGGGAATAGAGTAGGTTCATCAGGAAAGTAGCACAATTCTTTCTGCTGACCCCTGATGAGGCACAGAAAACTAAAGCTAACATAGGAGTATAAGTCTGTAGAGAATTTTGTTTTATGATAAGTCATTGTGAATTATATGCAGTTGAAGCTTCCTGTGATTTCATGACTATCTGTGAGCTAGGTGAATTTCCTGGGGAAAAGTCTCATAGTACAGGGAGTTCTTCTTTATTTTTATTTTTTACTATATTATGATTGTTCTCCTTTCCATAACACTCCCAGAAACTTCATATTTTTCACTGGATAATGGAAAATTAAGGAAATTTTATAAAGACAAAATTCTGTTAAAAATTTTAACATGGTGAAAAATCAAAGTTCAGAAATATCATTCTTGATTCATAGGTCATATTTGACAGTCCATAGTTGATCTAAGTGTTTACATGTATATTTATCACCACACATATATTATATGTTTAATTTTATAAGATACATATAATATAGCTTATCTTTAAGTTGAAAAGTGTTTACTTTTTTTCTTTTAAAGCATAAATGAATAGTGTTCTTCCAGTTTTTCTCTGTAGGGTGAGTATAACCAAGGAAAGGGTTCAGATGTCACCTTTATACAATAATCAATCATCTAGAATAAGAGCTGATTCTCCCACTAACAGTCACACATTCATGTATGAGGGCTGCATCAGAGCCTCCTTCCAAACCAACACAAAATACAGGGTCATTTACCATCATTGGGGATATGATGATTTTTATTCCAATTTAGGTAACCATGGCATAGATTCTGACTTTCTAATGACAAAAATAGTGAATAATACATCACAGTCATCTTTATCACTTGATACTTTTTTCAATTGCTCTGATTTGGGCCATTTCTCGGGATTTTATTGAATTTGCTGTGTGGTGTTCATTTTCTTTTGTACTTCCACAGTCCTAATTTAGGCATTGTCATGTCTTTCTAATCTGTGGTACTGAAACAATCAAAGAACATTTTAAATATTTAAGGAGACATTTTTATACATGTTTTTAACATTTTGTGTTGTTATTATAATTTAAATGATTTTAATTTCTTATAATTATGTGTAAATATTATCTAAGACAAAAACACAAGATAATATACAGTCAATACCTATTTTATGTTTAATCAGTTATTTAAAAACTTTTTAAAAAATTAAATATAATTTGGCCATGACTGTTTAGACTGTTTATTCTGTGTCTATCATTATTTAATTTTTATATAATTTTTTTTCTTATTTTGGATTACTTGGTGCACACACCTGAATGACCAAAATATCCAACCAATATTAATAGATTATTGCATTTCCCTCTCTTTTCTTGAACTGTTTAAGCAGCAGAGTTTCTGGTCACACCTTAATAGCCCTCATCAGATGATTCACTGTAAAAACACAACCTATATCTTCTGGTGAACAAAACTAACTTGATTATTGCACATTGTTTACATGTGCTAAATTACCAGCATGTATCACAAAAATATGGACAAATATCATCTTAAAATAAATATATATGTAAATAAATAAATAAATTGTGGAATGGAGGAAAAATAGAATAAAATTGTACCTGGAGTTATTAAGAATAAACTAAAGTATTTATAATTGATAAATTAATTAAAATATAACACTGAGTAATGTTCCATTCAGATTATCTTATGGTTTATCTCAAACTTTTCTATTTTTATATTTACTACAATTTCTTGTTGACCACTGAAATTTAAATTGTTGATTCATACTCCAGGGACCCTAGATAACACAAAAGAAAATTAATTGAGATTTGAGCATTTGTCAACACAGGATAGATACAGCTGCATTTCAGGCAAAAAGAATATTTGCTTAAGTAACAAGATCAGTGTTCATTGGAAGACTACACCAGAACCTAGAGTTTTATAAAATATCAATAATTTATCATGTCCAGGATAGATGTCAAAACTAACCACAAAAGGAACACACAGGCAAATGACTGTTCAGAAAATAAGAATACAAATAAAGACTACACTGAGTTCAACCAGTCAGGAGATAATAGCAGACAAAGAGAAATTATATAAACTAAGAATCCAATGGCAATTCTAGAATTGAAAAATATAATATTTGAAAGGCACACAAAGTAAAAATTCTCAATGGATAGCTTTAACAAAAAAGATCAGACTCCAGTAAAATAGTTAGTGAATTTATCATAAATCAAAAGAAATAATTCTTTCTAAAAGAAAGAGAGAAAATATTTTGAAAAACTAAATAAAGCTTTCTGAAGAAAACATGAGACAAGGTTATAGACTAAATTTTGTCTTCCCATTCATGTGGTGGAACTTCATCTCCAATATATCTGTACTGGGGAATAAGTTCTTTAAAAAGGAAGTTCAGGTTAAATAAATCATAAGAGTGAACTCCAAATTTAACAGAATGTTTGCCTTATACGAAGAGAAATACAGCAATATGCTCTCTCTCTCCTCTCTCTTCCTCTCTCTCCTTTTGTGGGGAGACCAAACAAAAGAGTGAGTGGATTTAAGTCTGATAAGGAAGGGACTTTGAAACTGCAGTCCCCAGGCTTCTTGAGTACATGGTTAGAGTGTAGAGCAGATCTGTAGAGCAACAGTTAGCACAATTAAAGCAAGTTATTCTTGGAGATGTTTTCTTTGGCCATTGTGTCCCTTTTGCCCTGATAAGATTGCTTAAATTAGGTCAACATGTGTCATGTAGCTAAACAGCCTATTCTGGTCCTGTTCCATGACCAAAATGTCTATTCAAATGTTGCAAATGTTTTCCTTCTATATTTTTGTTCTTATGTATTTGAGTTACAAATAAATAAACCACAGAGGCCTCAGCTCACTGCTGCTTTCCTGAGACTTTGGATCAGCTTCTCTAGGCCTCTTGGTGGTCTTACTAAATCTTGACTCTGAGTAATTTTTCATTCTCTGCACTGTCATTGTTGCACACTTTAACAAATGTCTCCATACACAGATGAAAGGTCCTTTGATGGCAATGTGAAATCAGATGTATGATATGAGAAAAAAAAAGGTCTCAGCAGAAAGTAAGTCTTCTGTGAACATTATCTTGGACTTACAATCTCTCAAATTATTGGAAAATTTTTACTGCTTAAACCATCCACTGTGTTTTAAAAATCTAGTAGGAAAAAATAATGACAAAATGTTTAGCATATATGTAATTTAAAACACTGGAATTTAAAGAAAGAATTGATAAGAAAAGTGATTTAAAGAAATGGTACACTTTCATTTTCAAATTAATGCAACATGTATGTATTTAGACGCTCAGCTGACCACAAGAATGATTAACGCAAAATGAATCTAATTATCATACTACAAAAATCAATAATTAAAATAAATGGCAAAGTGACCAGAAAAGTGACATATTACATATAGGAAAACAGAAGATATCATTTAAAAAATATTGAGATAGTAGAACCATATCTTCAAAGGATGAATGGAAAACTAACAATAAGAACTAAGAAAAATATGTCAAAAAATAATTCTATATTCAGAAAAAATATTTTCCTCTTAAAATATTCTTCAAAATTAAGCTTACAATAGTCTATATTTTTACATAAATGAATACTACATTGTCTTTAGCAGAGGATAAGATTTGGAAATTCTAAATGAAGTTTTTCAAATAAATCCTAATGGAATCACATGGTTTGGGAAGGAGGGAACAACATCAAAGGGAAAAAAGAGTAAAGAAACATAATATCTCTCTCTCTCTCTCTCTCTCTATATATATATACTAAATACATAAAGTTTTTAAAGCACACCATTGTATACTATTATCAGAACTGAATATATAGAGAATATATAGAGAATATGGTATATGTATATATATGGGATATAGAGAGAGAGAGAGAGAAAGAGAGGGACAGAGAGAGACAGACAGAGAGAAAAAGAGAGACAGAGAGAATCAGAAAATGTATACATACTTCAAGAAATGGAAAACATGAATAGATATTTTAATACTAAATTTATTGAGACATTAAATTTATTGAGACATCATGAGATCCATACAATTTATCTTTGACCTTTACAGTTACAAGAAGTGCTCAAAGTGTTGGCCATTAGCTTCCAGACATTTATTAGTATGGGAAACTGCTGCTGGATTAACTTTGGCCATTGAGATGGCTGGACATGCATTTTCAATTTCTTCTCTAAGGGGCGGCAGTGTAGTGGGTTTTCTGTGATATACAACATCCTTTAGGGACCTTTATATGAGGGTAACACCATCTGTTAAAAAACATCATACTATTTTTCTCTTCCTTAAGCGTGTCTACAATTTTTGGCAGTCTATATCTATCTATCTATCTATCTATCTATCTATCTATCTATCTATCTAGGTCATTTAATTTAAGAATTCTACATTTTATGTTGTGGAACAATGTTATTTCTAAATAGATTTTACAAACTGAGGTGATATAGTATAATATTTAGAGGCAAATAATGCAAAAAATATAGCTAAAAACTAATAAATTCTAATAACATTTAGAAAGCATCAAATGATTAAATAAGTGAGAAACTTGGGAGAGAGTAAAAATATATATTAGAATAAAGTAACTTCAAAATAAAATTGTAGACATATTTCCCACTATATAAATAGTCATATTAGAATATAATGGACTAAATATGAAAAAGAGAGTTTTGGTAAATGCAAAATATAAAAGAAATCTTATTTTTCTATAACTTTTAAAATTTAAAATAAACATAGAAATAAGTTTCAAGTATAATGGTGGAAATTTTCATACTATAACTTAGTAAATTTATAAAAGCTATATTGGTTATATTCATATTACAATATATAGACTTCCATTTATGAAGTGAAGACAGACACTTTGTTAGAATAGTGTGATGAATCAAAACCAAATTAACAATCCTAACTGTAAAAATCAAATATCAGAACTTCAAAATTTCAGGTAATCCTTAGAGTGCTTGCAAGAAAAATTACTATACAGTTGGCATTTTTACCAGTTTTCCTTCAGTAATTCATAGAATATATAGGTCAAGAATCAGTTATGACATGGCAGTCATTATCAATATTCTCAACCAAATTTATTTAGTTGGCACTTCTACACAAGTCCAGCAAACCACAAGAAATGCATATTTTCAAATGTCCATGGTGCATCCCCTGAGTTCTTTCCACTGTCTACACATAATACCATTCTTAATGCTCTTAGAAGAGTTGATATACTAAAATGTTTTGGGGACAAAATGAAATTCAGCTTAAAATATATATGAGAAGTTATCTAGGAATAATGCAAACGTTTTGAAATTTAACCACTGAAATAACAGAATTTAAAAGAAAAATTATAAAACAGTTAAAACTGAATAATAATAAAGTAATGGGATATCAAATTTTGTTAGATAAGTAAAAGCAGTTGTTTAAATGGAAATATACACATCCATTTCTTAAGTCCAAAAGAAAAACAGTCTAAAATAAGTAAACTGATGTTTCAATTTAAAATATAAAAGATGACATTCCAAAAGTAAATATCTTAATTCTTTATAAGGCTGAATTTGGTTGTCTTTCTCCATGGGACTCTGTGTTTCTAGTAGGACACATTTGGCATATGGCTTAGCCAATAAGCTCCAGAATTGCAGGTTTTGCAAATTGGAAGAAATAAAATGAGTTACTGTTTTCATTTTTTAAACCAGTATGACACATTGTAAGCTTTTAATACTTTTCCTAAAATTGCATGAGGCTGTAGGATTTGTTGATATATGCTAAATTATCAATAAGAACAATATGTCTCATACATGTTTTCTCTGTATCAATCACAAACTGTTTAATTTTTAGCATTCTTTTACTTTTTGTTCCTTTTCTTAATTTTTGATCATTGAAAGGAAGGTCAAAATCATACATAGAATTCCTTCAGATATTTCTATAATATGAAATATTTTCATCTTCATGAATAACTTGTAGTTAAACAATACTCCTTTCAACTGATGTTTTCATTTAGGTGTTATTATTTTCTATACTTTTTATGTGTGAAAAATGATTTTCCAATTGTTGAGGTGAACAGCCATATTGTTCCAATGAGTGATGGAGTTAAGATAGTAACCACTGCTTTCTGGTTTATATTGTCCAATAACTGATTTACTTGGTGAAATAATAGTATTTAAGCACTGGATTTTTTTCTAATCATATTGGTAGAGTGTGCAATATTCTTAAGCCAGTGTCTGAATATGCAAGTAGATGTGATCTGTTGTAAATATAGAACATATCTGTAATCAGAAACAGACTTAGGGCATTTGTATACAAAAACCTTACAATTTCTGGTATGATATTGAAAAATCTTGAGTTTATGAACAAAAAATTAAAGTAAAAGGTTAATGAAACTAATGACCTTAATCCTATTTGGATAAAATATCCACCTCAATTAATAGGTATGTTTTCAACTTTCTAAGTCATATTTGTGATGCAGAATATTTTCTTCATGAAGTTCAAAGAGATAATATGCACAGCTTGCCTTGACTGCATTGGCCTCCCAAACAAATGGATTGTGTCATCTGAATAAGATATCATTTAGCATAAGGAAATAAAGGTAAAGATGATTATTTGTTGCTGTATCTGTATCAATCTGTATCTGTGCATATGTCTATCTTCTATTTATGCATTTTTGTCATTTATAATCCATCAGACTGTTAGTGATGATTATTTGTGAATAAGGATAACTTCCTATGATGTGTATGAAAGTTAAAATTAGTAAGTAACATTAATATAGTACTTGTGGAAACACATAGATGCCATCTAAATTTCACTTACCATTTTCATCACGTCCTTTATAGAGAAAGGATCCAATACAGGAAATCCTCAGTTGACAAATGCTTCTCTTTGTAGACAATTTGGTTCACAAACAAAACCGTTCAGCAAAATTTTGCTTTCTTTCCCAAACTCCATATTAGAAAACAAACGTGACCAAGGCCATCTTGCCCACACAAACACAAATGCAGTCATCTACCCCCAAATTGTAAAACAAATTAAGTTCATAAAGTGAGGTACCCCAGCATAACATTTCACATTGATTCCTCATATCAGATCTTTAATACCATTAGGACTGACATAATTTTTAGATTTTTCAATATTTTCCTGACCTCAATGTTTTTAGGAAGGTGGAACTACAGAAAGTTATTTTATAGGACTTAGATTTGGAAGATATTCCACCATGAACATGTCATGTTTAGCTCTTCAACAGGAATATCAGAGATGACGTGTGTATTTTTTCATTCCTTCCTATTAATGTGCCCTATTATAAATAATGTTTACTTTGGTTAATATATTATGGTAATATATACCATCAGTCATCCTTGTTAACTCATAATATTTTCCTTTTAAATCATAAATCTTGTATGAAAGAGATATACAAACACAGAGAAAGGGGGGAGGGAGAGAGAGAGAGGGAGAGAGAGAGATCTTCACACATGAACTCTTACATGAAGGGTTCATGTACATACTTTTACATTTAGTAATATGTATTGAAAATTCTTGGATTCCACTGATAACTCCTATTTTATATGAAAACCATAAAGTTCATTTTTCTCTTAATCCCTTCAATATTTTTAACTCCCTTCTCTAGTAAAGAGGTATCTTATTACATTTTTCTTCAAATTCTTTAATTTTTCTCAATCTTTCTCTGTCTACTAAGCTTGCCAGAATTTTTCTTCACTCAACTCTGATAGGCAAGGCAGCCATTCACCTGAATACATTGCTTTTTTAATACCAAATATTGCTAAGTCAGTGCATCTTGGTCCTTAATCAGAAAACCACCTCTAAAAATTCATGGAATGAGATGAGCTGAAATCATTTTTGCTTCACATTATGTTTTTTTAAAACCTATTAATTTTTATGTCACATTTTCTTGTTTTGAATTTAAATTAATGACTATAATGTTTGGACATATTTATGGGGTACAGTGTAATTTTTTGATACACAAATATAACATATAATGACATATTTAGAAGATCCAACAGATCTTGGATGTTGGATGTTCAATCATTTCTGATAGGACACTAACAACAAATGTTGATGTGGCTATGGTGAAAAAAGGAACCTTCCTACATTTGTAGGAATTAAGCAAATACAACCATTAGGAAAATCAACATGGAGACTTCTCAAAGAACTAAAATTAGAAATTCCATTTGACCTTGTTATTTTCCTTCTAAGTATCTTTGCAAAAGAGCTAAAAACATTATATTACTGTGATACATGTACATCACATTAGAGCAGAACATCTCATAATACCTAAATGCTGGAAGCAGTCTACATACACATCAAGGGATGAATGAATAAAGGAAATAGGAGATCTATATATAGTGGGATACCATTATTCTATGCAGAAGGGGGCCGGGGATTTAGCTCAGTGGCTCCGGCTCCTGCCTTGCAAGCCCAAGTTCCAAGTTCGATCCCCTGTACCAAAAAAAGAAGGACAAATTCAAGACCTTTGTAGGAAAATAGCTATAGCTGAAATAACTAAATTAATGTTAGATGAAATACATCAGACCCACAGCTTAAACACCGTAAAGTATTTCTTTTGAGTAAGCCAAATAAAGAGCAAAAAGAAAAAAGGATAATAGAAGAAAACAGGAGATAGATTTTTGTAAATTAGAAGTAGTCCAGGAGAATGAGGGCAAGGAAAAAAATAAAAATATGTAAGATGTGTCACTTAAATGTACCAAATATCTAAAATGAATGTAAACATTACCTGTCATGACATACCTCAGTTGTTGGACTGCTCCGCTTAAACTTTCCACTACACAACAGCCAAGTTCGAAAAAATTCTGTTGGGTGTTACCAATTTTGTTTGATAGTTGAACTGAAAATCTGACTTGAAGAAGCCTGTATGGGTGAGGAGCCATGCGCCACGTCTCACCGCGGACACAGAGGGGCAAGGCTTCAGTCTAAGCTGTTTGCGTTAGTGGGTGAAACATTCTGCATTGTGCCTTGTTGATTTTGCTTTTTTTTTTTTTCACTTTATTTGCAGCAAATATCATAACCATGGCTCCAAAGAAAGTTAGTGATACCAACAGTAGACCTAAGAGGAAACTGTGAGAACTAAGAGTTAAAGAAGTCATTGTGTGATTAAAGTTCTGAAAAAATTAATTTATGTTTAATTTTTTGGCCTCAAAACCAATTATTTGGTTTTACATTGTTTCTTGTGGGAAAGTATGTTCAGTTCTCGAAACTTTTGGTGTTCAAACACGAATTGGGAACGAATTGAGTTTGACAACCAAGGTATCACTGTAATGACGATAAGAATGAATATGGGAAAGGGTACTTGGAGAAGGAGAGAGGGATGTGAGTGAGAAGGAGAATGGAATTAACAAAGAACCAAGTCGTGTTTTGTACGTGTACCTACTCCCTAAAATGAATGGAAACTTCATGTAGTATAAACATGTACTAATAAAACTTTTAAAAATTATTTAGTTATTCTGGAATATACAATACATTATGGTTAATTATAGTCATCCTACTATGCTATAGAATATTTCTACTTCTCAGCCTCTGGTTACCACTATCATCTGCTCTCTACTTGTATTTATCAACTTGTTGAGTTTTCACATAAGAGAACATGTTGTATTTGTCTTTCTGAGCTTGGCTTATTTCATTTAATAAGATGTTTATATTAATATTATTAATGTTTTCTTCATCGTTATTGTATTGATCTTGGTTTTATAGAAACAAGGAAAAATTGCTAAAGGCATAGGAATTACAAGGAATATGGAAAGTTAGTGAGTGAGGTTGTATTTTTTATTTACTAAGCTATATCATATGTAGATATATAGATTTCTCAAAAAATATATATATCATATATAATATCAAAATGAAATTTAAATATGCTACTATACACTAATATATATTAGCATTATGTATATAGTATATATTTTTGTATGTATGGTACATATTTTATGAATCTATATGCAACGTGTATGTATATTTGCACAGAGAAAGATACATAACAAGGGATGTACAGAATACCTACTTGCTAGGAATGAACTAAAATGTGTGTGTGTGTGAGAGAGAGAGAGAGAGAGAGAGAGAGAGAGAGAGAGAGAGAGAGAGACACTTCTACCATTCTATAAGATTTAGTAGTTAATTTGCCTTAGTCTCTATATTAATTCCTAGGATTGTTTTACATTTTCATGCAAAATGAATTTACTATCCAATATGTATTTGTCTTTTTATGAGCCTGTTAAACAAGGGACAGAAAAAAACAGGACTACTGTTTACTCTTGAGAAAAACTGGAAAAAATAATGATAATAATGATAATGATTATAATAAAATTTATTGAAACAAGTTCTCTGTGGATGCATTAATTGAATTCGGTTATCCCAGATAATTAAGGATATCTTGAGAAGAAATCTGTTAAATATCTGTGCAGGAACATATGAGAATAGTTCATAGCCTTCCAGATTGTTCGTCTCCCCTTTAAATTGCTGGATATTGTTACTAATATAGAACTCAGTCTTTGAAGGTAATGCTAATTAACAATCATATATAGAATTTGTAAGTTACCCTGAAGTACAATTCCACAGTACATAATAATTTAATAGAACTTAGGAAGTGCTTAGTGCCAATTGAAATACAATATTTTCAGATGAAATTACTTTATAGCCTATAGTCAAGGAAAGGCTAAGCAATTTTCTGCAAATAAGTATTATTGACTACTCCAGTGGTGGCATGTGTAAAAGAGATATTTATTAGTCCATTTTAAGTTTCTGAATTTTCAGCTTAGTGTCTATATCTGATTTCTATTAAGCTGAGAGATGAAGAGGCTTATGCTTATTCACACACCATCAAACAGGAGTTTAGATTTTGGTGTTAATTCATACTTGATACATTGCTATATGTGTACTCTGAAAGGCAGTTTATTTAGGATGCTTATTGTACTTTTCTGTTTCTTCTTCTGCTCCTTTTTTTTTTTGGTACCTGGGTTAAAACTCTGGGCCTTGCACTTGTGAAGGAAGCAGGCAACAGAACACTGAGCTAAATCCCCAGCCCTCTGCTTCTTATTTTTAGTTCAGTAAAATTATGTTTTATTATTAATATGCTGTAAGTATGTAGTTCTTATGTTATTAAAATGTTTATGATAATGCAATAATATAACTAGGTTTTATATCTTTTTGTTTATAGGGAATCAAAATTTCTGTTTAGAAGACTGAATAGTGATACAGAAATTCTTCACGCTTTATGTAAGTTATATTTTATGAATGTAACTTTTACTTGCAAGACGTAATAAAATGCCGTAGGAAACCGAAATGAGGCTGAAAAACAAATAATGTGCACAAATAATCTACAGTCATTATTTTTACCTGTTTCATGAGTATTTTGACCATTGTATACACAAGGATTCTCAGCCACACAGAAAGTAAATAAGTTATCTAAGGTAGCATAACTAGATCTAGTGAGGATCTAGCCTAGATCTTGTCAAGGATGACAATATGTCAGCATGATTAAACATCACTCAAAATACAAAGGCATAGTTCTGATAAAATGTATTTATTATTGCTCAAGATATTTTAAATTTATATTATATTCTAGACAGAAATTAACATTTTGAATTTCCTATTTTAAATGTGTAACAATTCAAATTTAAGTATTTTTAAAATTTAAATTAAAATTTTACTGAGACATAAATGCATGAAAATTGTCCATATTTATGAAATAAATGTATTTTAGTATATGTATACATTGTGCAATGTTTAAATTAAATATATCTACCACTACAAATATTTATTATTACATTACTGCGAAAACATTCAAAATCATCTTAGTTCTTTGAGATATACAGTACAAAATCATTACCTGTAACCACCCTATTGCTCAACAGTACAGCATGCCTTTTTACCTCTTTTTTAAAAATTAATTTTATTGATACATTTTGAGTATACAATACAATGACATTCATCATTGGAATTTGTACCTTTACAAAATATATCTTGGTTCTTATATTTTCCCCATTCCCCTGCCCTCCAACCCCTCCACTGCTCCCTATTTACAAAGATTTTGTTTCCATGTTTTCCTTTTCTTATATTAATTCCATTCCCTCTTTCCTTTGCCCATCCCTTCCCACTTCCCCTTTCCCTTTTCTTCCTATTTCATATTATCTACTATACCTTTTGATCCTTATTTACACTTTCAGTTTCTCACACCAGAGAAACTCTTTGGTATTTACACATGTGTGTCCCGTTTATTTCATTTAAGAGTATTGTCTCAGTGTACATCCATTTAGCTATAGATGTCTCTACTCATTTTTTATGGCTGAGTAGTGCTCCATTTTATAAAAAAAAAACCCACCACATTTTCTTTATCCAGTCTCCAGTTGATGGGCAACTGGGCTGTTTCCAAGTTTTAGCTATTACAAACTATGCCACTATGAACAGGGGTGCACAAATATCACTGTAGTATGATTCTTTTAATTATGTGAGGAAGATACCCAGTAGAGGAATCACTGGGGCAAATGGGACATCTACTCCTAATTCTTGGTGGTATCTAAATACTGATTTCCATAGTAGTTCCACCAGTCTATACTACCACCAACAGTAGAGAAGGCTTCCTTTTTCCCCACAGCCCTGTCAGCACTTGTTATTGTTTAATTTCTTGATAGCAGCCATTCTTTCTGGAGTGAGGTGTATCTCAGCATTGTATTTCATTTACATCTCTTGAATGACCAATGATATTGAACATTTTTTTCATATTTTCATTTTCTATTTCTACTTCTTTGAGAAACATCTGTTCATTTTAGATGCCCATTTTCGGATTCGGTCTATAAATTTGGGAAGTCTGATTTTTGTAAATTCTTTATATATTCTAGATAGTAAACCTTTGTCTGAGGAATAGCTGGTAAAATTTTTTTTTCCCACATTGTGAGTTGTCTCTTCATGCTGTTGGTGGTTTCTCTTGGTGTGCAGAAGCTTCTTAATAAGATGAGATCCCAGTTGTTGATTCTTTGTGCTATTTCACATGCAACTGAGGTTTGGTTCATGAAATCTTTTCCTATGCCAATGTCTTCAAGAGTTCTACCTAACCTCTCTTCTTGCTTGTTTAGTCTTTCTGTTTTAATATTTAGATCTTTAATCCATTTCAATTTTAGTTTAGTGCATGGTAAGAGATACAGGTCTAGTTTCCCATTGATGTAACACTCTCCATTCTTTCCTTCACTTTATTCTCTTCAGCTTCTAGTAACCACTACTCTACTCTCAACCTCAATCACATAAACATTTTTTGATTCTTCATGAGTGGGGTCATGCAGAACTTGTTTCCATCCATACTATTGTTAAAGTCAGCATTTAACTTTTTAGTGCTTTGTATAAATATCATTTATTATTTATTCACTCATAATTTGATCAGTACTTAGGTTTTTCACATTTTTGGGGTGTTATGAAACAAATCTCTACAACTCAGAAAGCCAGGAAGCAGAGAAAGGAAAATGCTCCTGAAGGAAGGAGCCCTGTCATAGTTACATTCTAGTCTTCCTGACACAATCATCAACACCCACAATTTCAAGGAAGAAAGGTTTAATCTAGCTCACAGTTTGTAGAGATTTCAGGTCTCAGTTGGCTTTCTCCATGTCAGGGTGTCATGGCAGAGGGGAATGACTGATGACACGTCATGGGAAGCAGAGAGAAGAGACAAGGGAGGACAAATGATACATACACACTTCCGGGCCACGCCCACAGCAACCCACCTCTTCCCACCAGGCTTCACCTCCCAACATCAACCCCAGCTACAAACCCATCAATGGACTAATCTAGGGATGACTACCATGCCCATGATCCAGTCACCTCACAGAGCCTAACTAATGAGGGGTTAAAGCTTTGGGAGACATTGTAGATGTAAACCTGAACAGTCCCCAAGGTCATTTCCCCATAGCTCAATCAAATACACAAGGCAGTGAGCTTTATTTACATTTAGACGTCACTCAAGCCAATCAAGTTAACAGTAAAGACAGTTACAGTTACCTATTTTGACTGTGAAAAGGAAGCACAGATTTGTGTAAATTTACACATAATTTCCTTCGAATTTACCTTATACTTTTGGAGAATAATGGTTTAGTGGTTTTAAATGGTTTTCACTGGTATAAATTCTGGAGAAGTGTTCTTCAGAGAGGTTTTAAAGAAATCCATTTCCTCTTTTTTTTTCTTCTTTTTTACTTCTAAAGTCTTTGTGTATTTCTTGACTCGTGGCCTTTTGTTCTTTCTTTAAAGCCAGAAGTCACATAACTAGAAAATCTGTTTTTATTATCCTATCATCTCTCTGATGCTTCTCCTTCATTTTGGATACTTGGGCTTACCCTGAGATCATTTGGACAAGCCAGGATAATCTTCTGAAGATTTTTAATTTATCTAAAATGTCTCTAATTTTCAATAAATGGAGAGAAACAAGTGAACTCATTTTAATATGTGGACTCAAGATATAAAAAAACAACTATCTAGAAAGAATTTAATATACTTTCAAAATGCTCAGACATTATAAATGTATTTTTTGAAAGTATGAGTCAAGCAAATAAATCACAAAATCCTTTTATTTCCCTAAGACATCATAGAAAAATAGTTTATTTTTATTTTTTATTTTTTGCTAATAGAATTTCATGTATTCCTACAGAACTTAGAAATTAGATTTTCCTCCTAAGGAAAATTGAACATTGTAAGACTCATCACAATACAGTATATCAAATCTCCCAAAGAAAACACAATGGTTGACCCAGAGAGTCATGAAATAATGATTAGTCATGTTTTAAATAAAAATACACCAAGGCCTGGGATTTAACTCAGTGGTTCCACAGCCTGCCCCACAAGCTCAAGGTCCCGAGTTTGATCCCCGGTACAACAACAACAACAAAAATACACCAAGAGAAGAGTTAATTGTTGAAGAATTATTTAGTGTGAAAAACATAAAATAAGTACTGTATATTATTGTATGTGTACATGCGTATTCAATGGGATACAATGGGGTTTTTTTACCGTTTCTGACATTAAGGATATCTCTGCAAGGCTGGGGATTTAGCTCAGTAGTTTCACCGCCTGCTGTGCAAGCTCAATGACCTGAGTTCGATACTCGGTACCAAAAAAAAAAAAAAAAGAATATCTCTGCTAAAGTGATGGATGCATGTAGCTAATCCATACATACAGCTGTCTAATATCTAATTTGATGGTAAAAATAGTGTGTAACATTATCTTGCATCTCATATATTTCACATTATTCATGGGAAATAATTAAATTTAATTCCTGGTTTGGTGACCAATTATTTTTGAGGTTGTGGATGTGAGTTCAAAAAAGGAATAATATAGTCAGTCTCAGAGAATTAAATTATATTTAATGACTGTACTTGTTAAATGATTTAGTTTGTTTAATGTTAAATGTATAAATTTTTTGTTAAATGTTATTTGTTAAATTATGTTTAATGAATGGATTTTATAGAATCCAAAAATCCTAGGGAAAATTAATTATATTTTTGTCATGTATGTATCATATAACAGAAATACTCATCAAATTATGCTGTATGTATTAAGTAATATAAACTGTAACTTCAAATGTCATAGACATTTGGCATTTTAAATTAATATATATGAAAAATCATTTATAATATTTTACTCCCATTAAACTATATCAATATAATTTTGAAATTTAGGAACATTGATATTGTCACTAAAGCTTAATGTTTAGAGAAATCAATATTTAATTTTAAAGTGGTTTTAAAATCTGTACAAATATAGACAATTTTGAAAAAAATAAACAAAGTCTTTTTAAGAAACAAAAGCATCAAAGAACTATAATGGTCAAAAAGCCCACCCCATTTGTAAAGCCAATGACTTGAAGGCATTTAGAATATTTGAAAGAGTCTGTGAAACAAGACATACAATTCTCAACATCTACTCAATCCAAATCAATAAACCACTAGGATATTTGACTTTAATGTGTGCCATTCTCCACTGCAAAAGCAATTTGTAGGCTATGAAGGAGTTGTGGTGCATTGGGCACCTAAACAAACTGCAAAAGCAATAATCTGAGGTTCACATTTGAAGATATTGGTATTTTTCTGAAGCTATATGCAGAGAAGCCTGTATTGCATTTGTGTTGCACTAACTAGCTGTGGAGAGGGCTATGAAGTACTTTGTTCTCATTTTATGGGAAGCCCCAGAGATATTCTTTTCCTGCTGAAAGATTTGTCTACACCACATTATTTAGCAACTTTCCATTTAGCATAATGTCTGAAATAAAGGAGATTCTGAAATGTGCTTAAAAGGAAAGAAAGCAATCATATAGTGGTTTATTTCCTAATCAGCTAATAAGAAATGACTCAAAACATAAATGTTACATGCGTATTTGTTTCTGGGGATTTGAGGATTTGAAGTGGGCAATTAGAACTAAAAGTAGAATCTACATAGTCAGAGACAATTTTTGAAATAAAAGAATTTTCTTATATTAGTAAAACAAAGTTAAAATATGAACTAGTACTTCTATGATAGTTATTTATAATACAATGCATAAATAATATCTTTAAAATTATAAAATTTTGAATGACTTATTTGATAGAATCCTATGAATTAAGATTGAAAAACACCCATTTTAATGTTCTCAAGACACAGACACTTCACTAGAAGGGTTGGTACTGATTTCCAAGAAAACTCAAAAAATAAAAAAGTAACTTTGATGTTACAAACTAAAGGTTAGAAAACAATTCTTATGTGTGAAATTTCCATGATTGTTCCTTTAGTGAATTAGAGAGGTTTAAGACATATTGTGCAATACATTGTAATGCTTATCTCCAGAGAAGTGATCTAGAGCATATTATGTTCCTGTGGACTAACGCATTTTAACTCAGCCTGGTTCTAGAAACTCTCATATTTGGGAACTATATTTTATTCATTTTTGTATCCCTAACATTAATGCAGAAATTCCATTATTTATGTATCAAATGAGTAAGTAAATAAATGCATAAAATGAACATTTGCAATTAAAGTCTCCTTAAGCTTTAGAATAAAATTTAAAAGATTCTAGAATTAATCGATGTAATATTTATTCCATCCATGCTTGCCCACCACTCCTGCTAACAGGAATAAAAAAAACTCAACTATTTTCTCATTTGACAAAAAGCACATTTTATGTTGAACATATTTATATGGCTATAATCATGTAACTGAAGCTTATAAAGTAAAGTAAGCATACAAAAAAAGGAAACAACAACAACAAAAATACTTACTGATACCCATCCTACAATATTTCTGTGTTCTAACAAAAGTAAAAACCACTAGCCAAGCAACTTCATAGAGTAGCTAAAGCTGTTAGGGTCAAGAGCTGTTAATACCTTTTCTTTTGTTCTCAAAGGTGATTAGTAGTGAAGCCAGGAACTATTTCCCAACCTCTTGGAACCAAAGCCTTTGCATTATTATGAATTTTTTGTTGTTGTTTTTTGTGGTCAATTTCCCTACTTGAACAATTTTTCTCAATGAATGCAAATACAAAAAGGAAGAATGAATGGGATTGGGTGGGTTGATTGTCAGCTTTCAGTGAATAACCCAGGGGTTTCAAACTTTCAAAACTATTCTGGTAAACATTGCCTGAAAGTTAATGACATGTTATTTTGTTCTTTTACAAATTACTGACATGCTTACATGAGATACTCAAGAGCTTAGTCTCAAAAGCATATTTTAGACATATTTATAAAAGGACAACACAATTATAACTAAGAAGGCTTAATGTGACTGGCTTAAAAACTACAGAGAAAATACAACACTGTTGAATTTTTATTTTTAAACTTCTAGGTATTATGAAAACAAAAACTCAGACATAGAATGGAAACAATTGAAAGATGATGTTTCTGGAACTAAATATCAGAAAACAACTACAAGAAAAGAAAGTTTTGTAAAATTTATATTTATTATAGTGAAAAAACCTGAATATTATTTATGACTTTAATGAAATTATTCTTAAGGAATATGTAATGAGTAATATAATATTTAGCATATTGTTAGAAATTGCTGTATGTTTGGTAATACTTGAAAGTGTTTCATAAATGTTGTAATTTATTTTTATACTAAACCACTGTGGTAGCTATAGTGGGTTTGTTTTCACAAGGATAATCTTACAAATATAGAAATTAAATAAATGACCCTTAGGTAGGTAATCTCTGACCTTAGTTAGTACAAAGTGGTTAGGCTGATTCAGAAAAAATAGTGTGTAGTCACTTATGTTTGTGTTATTCTAAATCACTGTGGTATCTTCTAGTAAGGTTGAAAGGAAGTGTGATAGAAACTAAGATATAAAACAAATAAAAGGAAAGAGTAAAATAACACAGGAAATGGGACAATTATTTTTTATGAGGAATAGTAAAAGTTTCAAAGAAAGTGCTACATAAAATGAGTTTAGGAAATCCACAGGTATTAAAGAGAAAGGAAACAAATCTTGCATGATTGAATAGAATGAGAAATAATTATTCATTAATACCCAATTCTACATTTTAACAACTATCATTCTAAAAATTATATTCAAATAGTATTTATATTTTGTACTGTTAATTCTTATGGTCTGTTATCTACATGATAGAATATAAATGTTAGTATGTAATTATTGATTCATGTTTTTAGGCAAAAATTTGAGCAGTCATAGTAAGTTCCACGTTGTATTTATAATTGAGTAGGAAACAGAAACAAAGGATGCAGTTCTTATCCACACCAAGTATTCAGTCTTCTGGGGTTGCAGAAAAATAAAATTTTATATACAATTTATATATGATTTGGTAGAAGTCTAGGATTTTTTAAAGTTCAGAAAATGCTGCCTTCCTTGCAAGTGCTAGGTCCTAAGTTCAATTCAAAATTTAAAAAAAAAAGGTTCAGAAAAAACAAATCAAATGTAGAATGGCTCAATGTTCCTGTAGAATGAGATTGTGAGAAAAAAACCTGGAAGAAAATTATTAAAGATAAAGGGGATAAATATGAATAATTAAGCAAGAGTGAGACCACACAGTATTCTCCAAACTATGAGCTATACCTTTCAAAACATTCCCAATGCTACTTTTTTTGGTGATATGTTTTATTATTACTTTCATCTGCTAATTCATTTCATTTTCATCTGCTAATTCTTTTCATTTTCAACCTATAATAAAACAACTGCTAATTCTTTTCATTTTCAACCTATAATAAAATATGAATTTTGTAAGAAATATCAACATGGTTCAGTGAGTGTCACTCTCCATCTGAAAAAATATTTATAAATGTCAAACACTATACAAATCAGGCAGTTAAAATTAACCATAACCAAGTCGGGTCATGAAGTAAATGCCGCCTTGCCCTGGGAGCCTGCCAACTGTAGGCTGAAACTCTCAAAAAGCGTGAGCCAAAATATACCTCTCCTTTCAACTTATGTGTGTCAGGTATGTTTGTCCCAGCAAGGCGAAAGTAACCAAGACGAATATCAAAGTGAACAAGGTCCTTGGTGACCATCCTGTTTTGGCATGATTGGTAAGGGAATGGTAACATATTGGAATCATAATGTAATCAATATTGCAAGTTGTACATGTAATTTATTTTACAGGTAAAAGTAAAAATAGATCCCCACGGAAATGTAAAAATGATATTATGAAAATTGCTTTGCTAAGATCTTAATTTAGCCTCTTCTTGTAACCTTTTTATTTTTAATCCATCCAGCCAGTGGAAGTATTGTATTTACCATAGCTCTTTGACATTTAGCAAGTTTTATATTAAGTTCCATGTTTTAAATATTTTTGTTATATACTAACTTTGACCTCCTTCAGAGGTTAATGCATGCATTAATTTATTGACTAATTGTGAAGAATTAAATACATGTTTTTGAATCCCACTGATAGATTTGAATTTAAACATAATGTGAGATAAACCGAAGTGTTTGGTTTGCTATCCAGCTTTTTTAACCCCGACCAGGCAGCATCCAATGCTTAATCAGATCCCCAGCTGTTTAGGGGCCAGTTTTTCAATTTTTTTCTGGCATCAGTAGCCAGTTAGCATCCACTTTTCAGAAACTAGAAACCACTTTCTAGAGGTACCTCTCTTAATTTAATAGGTTTTGGTAAAGACAACCGTGTCTGTATTTTTCCTCAACTACAGGAGTACTAGACAATGACTGCAGTTGCAGTGCTTATGTTACTTCACTGTTGTCTTTTAATTTTCACAAGACTTGTGAAGATAATTCCCCATATTAAATTATGTGTGGTGATATTTTGTTGTGGTTTCTACTTTCCTGAAAGTACCACCTCTGATGCAGGTGACAGAGATAGTACAAGTGAGGTACAAGCAAATTTTTATAAATATAAATCAGTAGTGTTAGAGATAACAAGTAAGAAAGTAACAGAGAGACAGAAAAAAAGCAAAGAAAGAAACAAGAAACAGAAAAGAAAAAGAGAAACAGGGCCGGGGATTTAGCTCAGTGGTTTCACCGCCTGCTGCACAAGCACAAGGACCTGAGTTCGATCCCCGGTACCAAAAAAATAAATAAATAAAAGAGAGAGACAGCGAGAGAGAAACTGAAGAAAAGAATTAAATAAAATAAAGATTTATAAAGAATAAAAGAGAAGAAGGAACAGAGGGAGAGAAGGAGGAAAGAAGAAATGAAGAAAGGCTTTTATATAGTGGAATTTTGAAGAGGATAATAAGAAATAATAAGCAAAGAACAAAGCATTTCCTATATAGCATATCAATAGTTTGGGAAAAATTCTGGGACTAGAACACTAAATTGTATAGCTTACAACTGAATATAAGTTTGGAATAAGAGGTCAAGGAAGAAATCTGTCTCAGAGGGATAAAAAAGCTAAAGCAACTGGAGCAAGAATACAATTACCATTTAAAGGGTCAGAAGCAATTACATGGAGAAAAATTAATAAAATAAAATTGGAGAGGGTGAATTTGAAGATGTAAGGAGCAGAGCATTATATCACGCTTATTTTAAGAAAATTTCTATTTTAGATTATTCTATTTAGAAATAGAATATTTCTATTTCAAGAAGTGTAGTTTTACAATCTAATATGAATCTGGCAGGGAAAGAGAAAAACATATACACAGAAGTCAATAATGATACTTAACTAAAAAGAAATAAAAATAATAGTTCATTTCAAAATTCAATGAACATGTAACATTGTGTACTAAATTTTTAAATTACATGTATTGCTTATTATTTATTGTGCCATTCATTGAGAATCTATCTCAATATGAGGCTATTCCACAAGTACACATTTTCTTTAACTCAATTCAGAAGCAGAGCAAATCCTCAATAGTAATTTGTTGAATTAATTTTCTTCATTTAAAATTTAATTTTCAAATTCTTGATAGCATTCATACATGTGCATAATGACAAATATGAAGATAAGTGTGATTGCTATTATTCAATAAAATATGTGACTCATAGTGATGTACTACCATAAATCAAAAATCAAGATTCCTGCCATCTAGATAAGACCTAAACAAAAATCTAGAAGCAAGGAAGTATAATCTATTTCTATGAAAGAAACTTTTGAACATTACAGTGGGAGAATGATCAGTATCCGGTGTGATGGTTTTATTTTGAACTTATGTTCCTAAATGTAGGATGTGTAATATTTAATAAAACTACAGAAAATTTTCAGCTTAAAAACAGGCAAAAATAGGATTTCTGAGATCATGATTTTAAATGAGCAAGGAATTTACTTACGAAGTTATTGAAACAATGCAATAGGTTGTTACACCAGATATAAGACCATTGTTTTCAATTTTAATACACAAGAAGCCCATCATTCACAATTCTTTTGAATGATATCATGAAAAAGGTGTTCTACTTCTTCAAAGAATCACAATTGTGAAATTGTACAATCTCTAGGCTTACCTGAAAGTCCTTATTATTTTAATCCCCAAATTCCTTTCAGTTCCTCAACATCTTCACATGTATGGTAGCAGTGCATTCATCCAAGAGCCACCTGTAGTTCTGAAGTTGAACTCCACTGCACTCCCCTAATCAAATTGTATGCTCATGCTTATTAATCAAAGTATATGTGATAATAAATACCTCAACATGAGAACATTTATAAGATCCCTAGTAGTTTGGTGTCAATAATTCAAGATTAATTTAAAAACCATAAGCAGCTTATAGAAACAGCATATGAAACCCTGCCAAACTGATACTTTAAAAGGGTTTTTCAGCTGGGTATGGTGGCTCACACCTGTAATCTCATTACTGAGAAAGGCTGAGGCAGGAAGATCACAAAAAGCTCAAGGCCATCCTGGCATACACAGTGAGTTCAAAGTCAGCCTGAAGCACAAAGCAAGACCTTGTCTAAAGAATCAAAGTAAAGCAAAACAAAAGAAAACAAATAAAAATCTATGAAAGGGTTTTTCATAAGCACAATAGAAGGCTTTGTTTAGCGTTTCAAAGAATGTAATCTCTGAGATAGCTATATTACAAATGTTGTGTCCCCGTAATACTCAATATCACCAATCCTTTTTTACTGTTATAAAAGATAATAATGATTTAATAATAAATCTCAAAATTAGGAAAAATAAGACTAGGATTTGTGTGCAATTTTTAATGTTAATTAAATTAAGAATGATGATAATTATTAGTATCATCCTTATTGTCATTTTCATCAACTCTACAGTAGGGTTTCAGCTAAATAAGTGTTTAAATGTGCTCTGGTGTTTAGCTATTCTGCTCATTGGCCATCCAGCAGCTTCTTTGCTGTCTGACCAGATACTAGTAATGCATCTCCTCCCGTTATGATAACCTAATTGTCTGGAGATGTTGCTAAAGATCACAAGGAGGTACAAAATCAAACCTGGTTGACAACCACTAATCAAGAAATAACTTCTTGAACATTTTAAAATTGTTTCTCAAAGATGCCTTCAGATAACACTACTAAATTTTTACCAACTGTTACCCAACTTCCTAATCTGTAGAATCAACATCAAGCCTATCACTTTTTCTAAAACAGTTCTTCAGATGTTTGAGGAGAGCCATTATCACCATCTTTGAAACAATTATGTTAAATATCCATTGTTTATTTTACAGCTTATTTATTTAGTATCACTACACTAGAGATTGCAAGAAAATAAATCAGAAAATGTTTTAAAATTTTATATTAACTTGAATTTAGAATATTTTACTGGAGGACTTTAAACCAAGGAATTCTTTTATCTAACACTCTTTATAATGTTAAATTTTATTATTATATGACAGAATTATTAATGGTCACTATAATTTTTAAAATTAATTTTATTGGTACATTTTAGGTTTACAATATGATGACATTCATCATTGGAAATTTGTACCTTTACATAATATATATTGGTTCTTATTTTTTCCCAGTCCCCTGTCCTCCCTTTAACCCCTCCACCCATCTCTTTTTGTTTGTTTGTTTGTTTGTTACCAGGGATGGAAGTCAGGTCCTTCTGCTTGTGCAGCAGTCGATGAAACCACTGAGATAAATCCCCGCCCAACCCTCTCTATTTACAAGGACTTTGTTTCCATTGGTTTTTTTTAGAACATAATGTGTCCATATATTTTGAACATGTGAATTTAAACTGTTAATTTGTGCCATACTGGAATGGTCTCAACTTAAGTCATAAGTAGTTGAACAGAAATCACCATGTTCAGCACTGTATTCAGTGCCCCTCCTACACCACAAATATTCTAAGGAGTTGTTCTCTATTTCAGGAAGCAGATATTTAAACAAATGTTTCTTTCTCTTCACTTGCAAGGGAATGATGATTATGTTTACTGATCTCTTCCTGAATGTATCAGGACAGTTACAGTAAAGCGAAGATGGAATTAATAAACAGGAATGCACCAATGATAATGTTGGAGACCCATTCACTTATCCAAATTAGACAGTAAAATCTTATTGAGTAAAAACATAATCAATATTTTCCTGAGCTAATAAAATCTACCCCAATAAGCATTGATCCAAAGAAAAGCCAGCCCCTTAATTTAGTTGCCTCATTCCGCATTATAAAATATCTAATTTGATAAAATATCTATTGCTTCAGAAGCTTTAGAAAGTTTTTTATCAAATGTTGACCACTCTCCTCAATGTTTGCCTCTGCAAATATTTTGATTTTTGTTTTAAATTGAATGTCACTGGTGGAAAGTTCAGGTAGAAAGCCTGAAATTTCTACTCACCATTTCTTAGTGAACAGAGCACTTAATGTTAGCTGACTGTGGTTTTCCATACTGATGTTATTTGATGTTGTTTTTCATTTTATGTAAATCAGTTAAATCTTCTATGAGTAAATGAGATAAACATGAAAATTATTATAAAAATGTTTTGAAATATTTGAAATAAAATAAGAAAAATTGATAAGAAATCTGGGTAGAAGTCAGTAGCTGAAATGATTGGAAAATATTGGTAATGGGTAAAAGTGTAAAAGAATTCTAGCCTCAGTTTGCTTTACAATAGACTTCCATCATCTCCACTTTCTAGAAATGAAATGTAAAATTTTTGAAACCAGCTTCTGTAAATTGTACCATTCAAAACACCAATTTATATATGAAGTGACACCCATACATAAAAAGTCTTTGGCTCCACATTGAAAATTAGATAATTAATTGTACATTTGTAAAACTTAAAAATAATGATTAACTATCAAATTTTAGTTCCAATTATAATTATATATTTATTGGCTTACTAATTCTTAATCTTATAAGATCAGATAAAGAAGCTTGTACTGTATAGGTATGAGTATTGTGATAAAAATATAAATGATACACAAATAAGAAAATCTATTTTCATGCTATCAAACTCCCTAAGTTTATTTATGTCAGAAATTTATTAAAGTGAGTGCTAGGGTGGTTAGGTCAGGTATTATAAAATCCCATCTGATATTTTAATCCATTTGGAGAATAGTAATCCAATTCTTTATAAACAATTTTTTGCAATTAATTCATAATACTGAATTTTCTGAAAAGTTAGATAAGCATGAGATTATGTTATATTTGGTAACATTCTCTAAAATGGTAATCATAGAACAATTTCCCCAAACAGTAGAATTTAATGACAATAAGTCCTTGAAGTGTTTTTTTGTACACAAAAGACATTTCAAGACTCTTACTGTGCTGGCGTTAGACATTTTCCGGCTATATATTATGAGAATGATATTTTAATACTTCTTTTTTATTTGTGGTACTGCTTCAATTGTATATTATCTGGAAAGTTACTTCTCAAGGATGAACAAGGATTTTGTCCTGAACTCATTTAAATTAATGATGCACTGGAAGATATTTAAGCAGGTGTTTGTTTTTACAATTTAAATTTTCTAAAAATGGGAAAGATAAACAATCATCACAAAATAACAACTTGTGATGACTTTCCACAGCTTACCTCCACCACTTTCATGGGCTTTGGGAGTCATTATTTTATTTCTGACCATCTGCAAAATCCCACTTATGTATGTTTAGACAGGTGTTACACTCTTTCTAAAATAATATCCTTCTTTCACAGCTAAGAATTCAGTTAGGAACAAGAAAACAAGAAAAAACCCCCACTATATTTTCTTTTAAACCTATGTGATCTGTATAATAAGAAATTTTATTAAAAATAGAATAATTGTCCTAATGAATAAGTTTTATTGTTTTTTTCCCTCAAGGTATTTCAAATGTAAATATTACAACACAACTGTACTGTACTTTGTTTTGTTTCAGTACAGTGTTTCCAAAAGTTATTATGAGGAATGAAAATACAGAGCTGTACTGGTAAGGGATAGAAAAAGTCACTCTATTTCCAATTTTCTATTATTTATGACATGGTAAGGATTCAAACTTAAATATTTTTATAAGGATTGTGGGTTTCCTGTGTGTTGCAAAATTTCTCTATTTGATCTTAGGTGAAATGTTGTTCCTTGATTACCTCTCTACTTTCAATGATCATAATCGTCTTCCTGTTGTGATTAACACACATCTTAAGATGTATTGTAATGTTATTATTTTATGTGGCCTTATTTTGTAATTTAATTTAGGAATACAAAGAGCATTTTGTGTACTTTTAATCACGAACTGAACACATGAATTATACAATTGTGTAAAATAATTGCATAAGATGACTGAAACCCAATGTTAATTTTCATAACAACCAAATCATCTTTTAAATAATGACTCATTTTATTTTCTGAATCCATATTACATTAAAATAGCTTTGATAAGTTTAAATTTAACCTTTCTCTTTACAATTCTATAATAGAGGTATGTTTAGAAAAATGTTTTTGTTGTAACCAACAACTGAATCGTGAGTTATATGGAAAGATTTTTGATAAAAAGTAACCAAGTTACATTTTATATAATTATATAATTAAAAAAATAATTCTACTATATTTTAGTATTTATCTAAATAAATTCTATAATACTTTTTACAGTCTCTCCGTAAAATATTTATCTTTAATGATTGTCAATTTATGTCAGTTTAGGGGAAGTTTTTGAAAGAGGTGAACATTTAAATTTACAGACTGTTTAAGACAGATTACTCTCTATATTGTAAAAAGACCACATTCAATTAGTTTGAAGCTTGACCAGAACAAAAAGATCAGCCTGCAAAAGCAAGAGGGAATTCTCCAAAAGGCGGCCTATGGACTGCTAGTAGAATATTAGTTCGGCTAAGCCCACTGCAAATTGGCACTAGACATTTCTCATCTAAGATTTGCAATTCCTGAGATATTCCCAAATTAAAAATAAAAATTTCCTCTGTGTATTAGTCAGCTTCTTGTCACTGGGACGATCATCTAACATAAATAACCTTGTGGAAAAAAGGCTTACTTTTTGGCTCAGTTTCTGATGTTTGTCAATTATTGACTAATTCCAAGATAGAAACGTCATTGGGAAATGGCATGATGCTACACAACCATTCATTTCATGGCAGCCAGAAAACAGAAAGAGAGGGAAAGAGCCAGAGGAAAGGTACACTCCCCAAAGGAACTTAACCCAGTGATTTACTCCCTCCAACCAGGCCCTATCTCCTAACAGCACATTCAGTTATAAACATTTTGGTGAATTAATGTAGGGATTCCATGATCCAATCACCTTGCAAAAACCCCATCTCTAAACACATGAGCTTTAGGAGGACATTTTTTATTCAACTTTGACACTGACACTAGGTCTACTAATTAAGTCCATCAAAACATTCTTCACTTCTGCGCTTTTAAAAATCTCTAATACTTGGGCCAGGGATTTAGCTCAGTGGTTTCGCTGCCTGCTGCGCAAGTGCAAGGACCTGAATTCATCCTCGATTCCAAACAAACAAACAAAAAAATCTCTAATATTTCTTTTTTTCTTTCTTAAAATTTACATTTTGGGACTTCTATTGTTCCTGTGTTGTTCCATGTTGTTTAATGTATTTATTAGACCTCTTGACATATTAAGAGTGGTTGTTTTATGTCACCAACCTGATAATGCCAGCATCGTTACCATATCTCTATCTGGTTCTGAGGTTTACTCTTACTTTTCAATTAGCGTTTTTTTTCTTTACTGTAGCCTTGAATTTTGTTTATTTGTGAAATAATCAGTCAGGATGTACTAGGTGAAATAAAATACTCTAAAATAGGACCTGAATAATGTGATAAAGTGTGTGTAAGGGGAGAAGCAGCCTATAGTTATAAGTCAAAGTCTCACTCTCACCTGTTCCATGGACAGTAAACCCCACTCATGCATCTCGCCTTCTCTGCCCCCCAGCTGAAGGGTGGGAGCGTATGTATAAAGTGGGCTAGAATGGGCTAATTTCTTTCCCCTGAATCAGTTATGCTCTGATAATACCCTTGACAATTTAGTCATTGACTAGCTTCTTCTGAAAGTAAACCTTTGTTACAAGAAAAACATGTTGGGACCTATTGCAAAATGGTACCCTTTCTTCCTTCTCTGTTGGAAGCACGGGGAAATTCTCTGGAATTCACTCTGAAAGCCGAAAGTATGCACCATGATGCTGCTTGGCAGCTTGGTGACTATACCTCTCAAAATTGTCCACATTGAGCTTCTGGCAAGTTGTTAAAGTTCATTTTTCCTTCCCAGTCCTTCCTTCTGGAGAACATTGTTATTACTTGCTCCAGTAAATTGTGGCTCTCTGTACTGTTCTGTTGGTCTCTCTAATTTTTTCGGGGGGCAGGTATTTTGTTCCATGACCTTCCATTTCTCTTACAGAAATGTGTCTACAGGAGAAAAACTTTTCGGTTTGTTCACTTTTTTACAAAGTGGCTACTTCCAAGCTTCTTGATGGACTAGACTTTAGAGCTGTGAGATAACATAATTGCCTCAGCCAAACTCTTACAATAAATTTCTTCATATAATTATTTTATATATAGACCTGGGAATGTAACTCAGGGCAGCACATTAATGTGTCTTTATTTTAAATGTAAAAGCAAATGTTTGCATGTGAACTTTTATAATAATGATAGCTTCTTCAATTATACAGTAAAAGTAGAAAGCAGCCAATATACTTTGTCCAGCATTTTAACTAAAACTCTGACTCTGGGACTCCCAAAGTTGTTATCCTTTTCATTGTTAAAAGACAATGTTGCTCTTAACAAAGTTGAAAAATCTGTGCTTTCAAGATATGAAGTGCTTCTTTGATAGTGGTGATTATATTAATGGTTCCATTCTAGACTGTATAGGCAGATACTTTACACCAAGGAGATTACCAACTAATGAGGATTATCAACAGTGTGTGTAATTATACCAGTTTGTTTTTATCTTTTAGTATTATTCCTCTATTTTTGCAATTTTCAATATATAGGTAATATTTTGGATCCTGTTTCTATAAGATTTATATCATCCTTTAAATACAAACATTATTCACACTGTGTTCTATGCACTTACTATAGTTTTAAAGTTGTCTTTTCTTGTACAATTTTTAGTTTAGTTGGTTGAATGACAAGTTGCAAGAACTGCTGCAGATGTGTTAAAATTTTATTTTTATGAAGCTAAATAAGAAAGCTAATGATAATATGACAAATTATTTATGTATTATAACAGAATATTTCTATGTGATGTTACGACTCTGCAACTCTTTAGTGGTGAATTATATAATAAATTATTTACTTCATTTAATATCTGCTCTTTTTTATTGCAATCAACATTTTGCTTTAGAAAATATGAAAGTATATTAAAATTTTTGTTTTCAACTTCTTATTTTTCTATTACAAAAATTGAATTTTAAGGAAAACTCACTTGGAACATATTTTGTTTATCTTTTAATATGAAACTTTAAAATATACTGAAAATTTAAAACAATATTATTAAATAACACAAATAGCAATATAAATACAAAACCCAATAGATTAAGGAAGATAATGTATTGGTAAGATATTACTACTATTTGGAAGGATTGATGCTCTTATCTTGAACATGGCAGCAGTCTGAGTGGTTCCTCTTTCAGTTTTCTTGTTCCTTTGTGCATAATAACTCTGAGGTGTGGACATTTTGTCTGTGATCCTTCTTACAAACCATATAGTACTTCTTGATATCAACACAACACATTTTGTTAAAAAGAGCTAACTGTAGTTAATGAATTCATAATTGCCTGGAGATATGGGTCACAAAACTCATTTTCAACCTGGAGGTTATATATACAGTTAGGATGAAAGACAAGGGAAAGTAAAAACAAATCCAAATGGAGGCATCTTTTCCATAGCTCTTTCCGTATTAAGTGGGAGAGAATATGACTGGCATGCACCAAGCAGCCAGCCAGCTTGATGCTTGACATGTATCCACCTTCAACCTTTCATACTGAGAAAAACTGTTATCATTAATTCCTACTTCACTGGGCAGATTGAAAGCTCACTAGGTTAATTTACACCACAATAATGTACCTAAGAAATAACATAGAAAAGATACCACACTAAGATTATAAAACCTCTCTAATCAATGCCCTACCATTCTGGAAAAATTTGTTTGCAACACTAGGCTATTTTAAATTGTTTCAGAATTTTGTAAGCTATGTCTGAAATAATCAGTATGTTAATGTATATTGAAATTTCACTGCCTTTGCAGATATGTTGTATATTTACTGTTTTCTAAAAAATAATAAATGCTTATTTTTTTCTATTACTACTTCTGCTAGAAGCAGATAAAATGCAAAAAGCACTGAGATGATAAATTTGTGTTCATATCAAATATGATTACATTTGGATTAAAGAAACTTTATGGCTTTATTCTGATCTCATTCCAAATTTCAAGATGGAAAGAAACATACATTCTCTTGAACATGCTAATGTAACAGGCACATTCCTTGGGTTTTTCAGCTGTGCACAGTTTTTCCATTTATTTCTCATTTTTTTGCCCAAGAGATTTATCTTTACATTTCCTCTTGATACTGAAGATTATTCTGTCACACTGATTTTACCCTACTTACATTTCTGAGTCATGTTAGAGTGATGTGTAATAACAGATTTATGATTTGATAGTTATGAGCTCTAACCTTATCTCTAATATTTACCAGCTGTTACATTTGGAAAGATACTTAACTCCAAAGACACTCAATCTTCTCCATGAATGGGTAAAATCAAAGTAATTATTTCATCAGGCTGTATGAGAATTGAATTAGAGAATGTTTTAAGACATTAGCTCACCTGGTGGCATATTCTGTTTCATATATTAGCAATGTTCATATGTGAGTGTATTGAAGACTTCCATGTTAATATATGGTATCAGTTCTTTTCAATTCCTTGATCTTTTATGCGACATCTCTTTCAAGTTCATGTACCTACTACAGTTGATGGACAGACTCTAATGTGTGAAATTCTGGGAAGCATTATTCACATAGATTAAATACAATGGCACTATTCGATTTAGAACTAATGGTATGACCCTCGAAACCTATTTAGCTGGCCAAAGAATGAAACAAGAATCACCTAAAATCACATCAGATTCTGCCTCCAAGTCATCCACAAGTAACATGACAGTGTTGTGTATTCAGAAGCCATTTATTTTTCTTTCTTGTCAAGGCAATCTAGATGTAGTTCAAGTATTTCAGGGTTCTTTGTCCAGGAAAGATGCTTTCTTTGTTAGAGCCAAGGGATGAAAATGATTTAAATAAACTCAACATTACCAGTTGTATTCTCATTTGCTCCTAAGAGATCTAAGAAGATTGACAAATAAACCAGTTCTGGCCAAGGATATTAAATGTGTTAGGCTCAGTGAGCTTATGGAAAAAATTTTCCACTGTTACTGGAAAAGTACACAGACATTTATTTTTCTTCCATGCATTAGATGCTGCTATGTAAGAAAAGGTGGCCCGAAGGTGAAGTAGCCATTTTAATTACCAGATAACAAACCTGTGGACAAAAGAAGAGATTTTTGGCTCGCAAGAAAGAAATACAAACAAAACAAAAAATCCAGAATGAAATTATTCAGAAATAGTAGACACTACATTTTTCCATGCTTTCTTACACATTTTTGACTGGGATCTTCATTAATTATAAGTAAAACTCTTATGATATATTGTGATTTAATTAATATTTTTATATTTTTTTATGCCACAGGATTTGACAAGGTAACTTTTAATTTTCATTTATCCATTGTTCCCTCAGTATGTTTTCACTAGAAACAATACTTCTCTATCTCTTTTCTTCTGACACCGTTTTTAATAATTTGATTATTCTATGTTAAAACAAATAACTTTCAAACAATTGTACATATTTTATCTCGATATTGTCTGATATTTATTTCCTCATCTGCAAAATAGACTAACATATTCCTCAAAGAGTTACTATGACAATTGCCCAAGATAATACCAGATGTATCTCTAAGCCATTAATTAATTATATTTGTCTTTTATTGGTAAAATATATATTTGGAAGTGATATAAATTGTATGTAATTTAATAAGTTCAGAATAAAATATTTCCTGAACTACAGGCAATTAAATGTAGGCAAGGGGATTCAGCTCAGTGGTTCTGCCGCCTGCCTCGCAAGCGCAAGGTCCCAAGTTGGATCCCTGGTACCATTAAAAAAAAAAAAAAGTAGGAAAATCATTTCCACTCTAATTCAATCCTACATTATATGGATCCATCATTGATAAAGTAAATACTTCAAAGACAATAATTTGTAAATATATTTTTAAAATTTAACTGACACATAAAAACATGAAGTGTACACATTAGAATTATGCAATCATACAAGGATATACTGTGTTAGTTTTAAATCAAGTTAAACACCAATCACCAAAAATATTCATTATTTCTCTATGGTAGAAACATTCAGAGTCCTTCTAGCTTTGGGAAATATACAGTGTATAATTTGTATATAGGACTATATTGTAATAGAAATAACAAATTTTATAATTATATTTACACTAGTACAATTTTATATTTCTTCAATTTTAAAGAAAATGTGCTTTTTCTATAAATGGAGTATTACTCAGCCATAAAGAATGATAAACTAGACACATTTATAGCTAAATGGATGGACCTTGAGGCCATGCTCTTAAGTGAAATAAATAGGATACATGTGTAAATACTGAATAGTTTCTCTGGTGTGAAAAACTGAAAGTGTAAATGAAGACCAAAATTTATAATACATAATGTAAAATAGGAAGAAAAGAACCAGTGAGGAGCAGGAAGTAGAGAGGAGGGTTGGGGAAAGGAAAGAAGGTAAAGAAAAAAATATGAGAAAAGAATGGAAAACTAGAAACAAAATTTTTGCAATTAGGGAGGGTTTGAAGAGAGGAAAGGGGAATGGGGAAAAACAAGAACCAAGATGTATCATGTACACATAAACATTCCCAATGATGAATGTGATCATAATGTATATCTAAATGTACTAATAAACTTAATGGGAAAAAAAACTACACTCAAAAAAATAAAGAAAACTTATAGTTTGTCACAAAATAATAACCTTAACCAACTGTGTCCAAATTTTGTGTTGGGATTTACTTTGCAGGGTTATATGCTGGTGAATGGTTGTTACAATGGCAATATTTTCTCACATAAAGTTAATGACATTCCCCTCAAGATATATTTTCTCTCTTTGTTTTTGACTTCTGTAGGAAATTTAAAAATGAAAGGGATGTACCTTGTAGTGGTAAAATAATTTTTGTTTATAGTAAAAGGCATTTTCAATATTGACAATACAGTGATGTACTGAGAAGCAATTTAAGTGGCTCCGAGAAGTATTTTCCATATCTCAGCCATACCTTTCCCCCACAACATGATGCTGTGAAGAATGAGAAAAGCCATGGCATTTACAAAGTGTATGCTATGATTCAGGTGCTTTATGTGTTTGGAGTAGATCATCACATTTTGAGGCCCACTTATTAACTCAATCATATGTGTTGACATTATTTCCCTTTTATATGTCAGATCTGGGATTCAAGAAGTACAAAGAATGATGACAAAAGTATGTGCCTCATTTGTGATATACATGATTTGACAATGGAGAAATCCCTTTCATTCTTAAATGACACCTTTAATTTTACTGCTTTTATAATATTTCATAAAGTCCAAAATGTAATGTATTTTAATAATGAGGAGCTACACGGTATATGAAATACTGAATTTTCAAGCAACTTCCCTTCAGTTGTCTTTGGTGTTTGATAATATTTTTAGCATAGCCGATCAGTAACATTGTATATTTACATTTTGTTTGGAGTGTCATTCAATACTTGAAATATTTATGACAGAATATTGGGGCCATTATTATATGTGAGAAAAGAGATATTCAGAAAGTGCAGTGTAATTGATGTTGAATTCAGTTATTAACCCTGACCTTCCTGCCTAGCAGCAATACAATTCCTCATATATGCTAATGTACTATTCTGAATAGATATTTTTATAATTCATTAACAACATTATTCCAACAAAAGTTTATTTTGTAAGCACATTTAGTCTTTTAGTAACCTCAAAACTAAATCTCATTTGACATTAGATTCTCATTTTTAATATTGTATCATTTTAGTAATTTCTTGATATTGGACCAATGATTTAAAAGAGGAAAGAAAGACTAGGAAATATGTATTTCTAAGGGAAGAGTGCTGTAGACAGACTCTTTCAGGTTTCTTTCACAATATCAAAACAAGTACATAATAAATATTATTGTTAGTTCTTAGGAGACTAATTGGCCCAAATATGAAGATCATTTAGAATATGCAATTTTATTTAGTTATGTGATGTATTCTCATTATGTGTAAATGTGTCTACCACATAAACTTCACTACAAACAGTTGCTGAGTGAAAAACTTTTTGACAGAGTTCAACGTCAGAAATGTATCAATTTATCTGTTAAATACAAATGATTTTCTTTGCAATAATAATTACAATGTTTGAGACTTACTATAAGTTTCAAATTATAAGTAACTACTTATTGATTACCATAACTGGAGAAAAGGTATATGATTTACAAACATTGTACTGGCACATTTATTGGAAAATTACTTAAGTACATCACTGATTTCTTCAACAACTTAAAGTATTTCTGGTTTTTCACTGTTTGTGTGTGTGATTTTGTCACAAGACAAGAAATACTTTCAACATGAATTCTATTTTCCTGACATATTTCAAGAAAATAAGAGTGTGTGAAACATTTGACAAAATAAATGTGTATGACAGAAATTGAGGAAGATTCATAAAACAAATATTGTCTTGTCCATTGCAATTATTTGAAAAAATAAAAGTATTTTAAACTTCAGAAGAGGTGATTAAAAAATATGTAGTCCATTACCTGGATAACATTATCTTTTGGATGCAAAATAAATAATCTTAAAACATACCTTTATGTGCTTACTATAGATCAAATAATAAGTTAATCTTTTTTGTTTTCATATGTCTTATTTATTACTCACAATAATATGACAATTATTCTCAGATGCTCATGAATAATGCTTAGAATCAGTACTATTATGACAAGGTTGCAATTATAATGTGATGTCAGTTGATTTGAGTACAAGTAGCTTGAGTACACATGGCTAAGTTATTATTGCCACCTTTTCAGAGCAGCAGAGAAAGATTAACAAAAAGATTAGGTCATTTATTCAATACAAGTTTATAATAAGTGGTGAATCCAGCATTTTAACACAAATTAAGTGCTTTTGTAGAATTTACAACTTTTAAAATTATGCTACTGATAAATTGCATTCAGGAATTATTTATCAGTACAATGAGATAAAATATGAAAAAGAAAACTGACTTTCCCTATTGCTCAGTTAAACTCAAGTTGAGTATATGCAATATTAGTATATTATAAAATATTTTTAAATCCAATAATTCAGATTCAAATATAAGGAAATTGCATACCCATTATATATATTCAAAATTTAAGACTATTTATAACAATTGATATTCTAATAATGAGCTCTTAATAACTTTGACTTTGAGGATGTAATCATATATTTGACAATATAGAAGTCAAAATTCCTTTAATTTATAAAACAATTGTATCACTTTTCAGCCTTTTGACTAAGATCAAGTGCAAAACAATTGTACCATTTTGCTAATAGACTCTCTTGATCTACAACTTAATTCATTTGTCAAGTGATATATTTTATATATTGTGTGTAATTATCAGTATATGTATATGTCCTATTATTTTGTTTTGTTATAATTTCAGTTCTCTTTTATCAATGTCTCCATTACGTATAGCTCAGAGGCCTTCCATTAATACGGACTTTAAAGTCTTACTAAAGTCATCAAATGGAGTCCAAATTGCATCCTTTATTTGTAGTTGTCTTCAGGGATCTTTTTGGTATGTTTTAATTTAATAAATTTTTTCTTTATAAATCATTACATTTATGTGTGAGAAAATTAACTCAATGCCATCGCTCAGAGCCTTAACTACTGCTCTTATGGTGGAAATAATAACATTTTCAAATTAAAGTGAAAGTTTGTATTCTTTCTGCTGCTTACCTATATGAATTAAAATATGGTCTGAACATATTATTCATATTCTAATGTTGAACAATTTTCATTGCTATTTAAATGTTGTAGGGGATTCCAAGAATATAATGTACCAAATCATAAGCTTTTTCATGTATATTAAAATGATTTGATTTTTCTATATAAACACTAGTTTGATGAGAATCTGCAAGATTTATTGAAAAAAACATATGAAATACAGGTGTCAATTTTTTTGTTTTTATTGTTTTGATAGTCTTTACAGTAATTTCCTAGATATGAAATTACTGGATCCATGGCTGGAAGAAGTCTTATGTTGGTCAAAAAGATTAAAATGCCTATTAACATTAAATTATTTAGGAATATTTAGCCACCAATGCTTTCTAAAGATACTATGCTTCTAGATTCAGGACATATATGATATAAAGTGAGGAAGTTGTAATAATAGAGCATTAATCAAATTAGACAATAAATGTGAGGCTAGATTTGATTATAAATTTGGAAACTTAATGAACAGTAAGTAGCATTGATATCACAAGTTTTCTCTACTTAAAAAGGGCAATACCATGATCATTTCTCACTTTTGAAAATTTCTTATAATTTTGACTATAGTTACATAGAATAAATTACAAGAAAATACACATTTCTTATATCATAATTCTAATTATATGTTTTATATTTTGTATAAAATTGTCTTAATTTTAGAAAACATAACAAGAGACATATTTAAAATACTTTATATATAACATAACAAAAATTATAAAAGCCTGAAGTAATAAAAACATTTTTATTTATTCTAATATTCAGTTAGTTATTACTTTTCTATATTTGAACTTCTGATGTCTAACTAATTAATATTATTTAATAATAATGATTTTGATTTTGTTTCAATTAATCAGTCACTTGAAATTCCCAAAGTTAACATAGATTCAGAACACTCAGCCTATTTTGACAAGTATTACAATTAAACCTAAGTATTGAGTGTATGTTCTATTTATTCATTTATTGGTTTTGGATTTTTGAGACAGGGTCTCACTGTGTAGTTCAGGCTGGTCTCAAACTTATAATGATCTTCCTGACTCAACCTTTTGAGTCCTGGGATTACAAGTGTGTGCCACCATGCTTGGCTCTGAAGATGGCTATATTTCTATCTAGTGTGGCTGGCCTTTTACAATTTTGTTTAAAAAAATACATGAAATAGAAATAGTGTAGGACATGTTTGTGACACATCTGAGCTTTGAGTATAAACTTCAATAAGGTATTGGTTTTGGAAAACAACATTTGAACCCATCATGTGACAAAATACTTGACGAGCTGTCTGAAAATGTAACAAAATATTTGATATCTGAGCAAAATGTAATGTTATTGAATTTTACTGCATTCGAATTACCATAAAAATAATACATCTTTGAATGAAGGACAGTTCCTACAGAAAAGATATTAGTGCCTGGATTTTAAAATAAAAAATAACTAAATTACAGCTTAATAAGTGTTATGAGAAGGAAAAGTAAGGGACGTTCATGAAGGATACCAAAGCACAGGGAAGTTAATTACCTAATTTTTAAAGATAACCCTACTGGAAAATATATCAAATAAATAATTACAAATCAATTATATTTATATTGGAAGGCACATGATCAACATCCACTTATGTTGGTTACCTGAAAAATACACCACTTAATATTAAAATGGTTATGGGAGTGCTTTCCCTTTTCTCTTTACCTAACAATATTTAAAAATTTAAAAACAAATATTAAACTTAATTTTATTGATACATTTTTGACACCCATAAGGATTACATTCATCATAGGGAATTTGTACCTGTCCGTGATATATCGTAATTCTTTTTTTTTTTTTTAATTTCCCTTCTTTCCTTGTATCTTTATTCCCTTCTACATTTACAAACTTTGTTTTTATTTTTTCCCTCCATTCTTTTTTATTTATTTTTATCCCTATTCTCTTCCTCATTCCCCCCTCTCTTGTTCCCCTTCCCATTTGAACATTTTCTTCCTATTTCCTAATATTTGTTCTTCATTTTGGTCCTTATTTACCCTTTGAGTCTCTCACATAAGAGAAACAATGTGATCTTTAAACAGGTGTGTCCAATTTATTTCACTTAAAATTATGTTGTCAAGGTGCATCCATTTCCCTAAAAAGTCTCAAGTATAGCCTTCTTTATGGCAGAGAAGTATTCCATTGTATAAAAACCCCACATTTTCTTTATTCGTTCCCCCATTGATGAGCATATGGGGTATTTCCAAGATTTAGCTATTATAAATCGTACTGCTATAAACATAGGTGCACATATATCACTGTGATATGATGCTTTTATCTCTTGGAAAGATAACTAGGAGGGGAATTGCTAGATCAAATAAAATCTCCAGTTCTAGGTTTTTTTTTTTTAAGGAATCTTCATACTGATTTTCATATTGGATATACCAATTTACACTCCCATGAACAGTGGAGAAAAGTTCATTTTTTTCCCACAGCCTCACCAGCATTTGTTATTAGTTGATTTCTTGATGAGAATCATTCTTTCATGAATGAGATGGAATCTCAGTGTTGTTTTAATTTAAATTTCTTGAATGACGAGGGATCCTGAACATTTTTATATATTTACTTACTGTTTATACTTGTTCATTTGAGAAATGTCTACTCATTTCAGATGCCCATTTTTTATTGGGTTTTTAAATTGGGGTGTTCTGGGGTTTTTTAGATTTTTTATGTATTCTAGATATTCATTCTTTATCTGAGGAATAGCTGGTAAAAATTTTTTCCCATTCTATGAGTTCTCTCTTCATTCTTTTGTTGCAATAAAAGGACTTTATCTAAATTTGATAAAAGCTATCTATGACAAACAAACAGCCAACATCATACTAACTGAGCAAAAACTGATAGCTTTTAGGGGCCGGGGATTTAGTTCAGTGGCTCTAGCACCTGCCTCACAAGTGCAAGGTCTGAAGTTCAATCCCTGATACCAAACAGAAAAAAAAAATCTGATAGCTTTTACTCTAAAATCAGAAACAAGGCAAGGATTCCCTCTATCTCCACTCCTATTCAATATAGTTCTGGGAACATTAGTCAGAGAAATTAGGGAAGACAAAGAAATTAAAGGAATAAGGATAGGAAAGGAAAACTTAAATTATCATTATTTCCCAATAACATGATATTCTACAGAGAAGATTCCAAAAACTAAACCAAAAGACTCCTAGATTTAATAACCAAATTCTTCAGCATAGCAGGATACAAGTCAACACTAAAAAAATCAGTAGCATTCCATACATGAATAAAAATTCACTGAAAGAGAAATAAAGGAAACAACACTTTTCACAATAGCATCCAAAAAAAAGAAAGAAAAGAGATAAGAATCAATCTAACAAAGGAAGTAAAAGAACATTATATTGTAAACTACAGTACTCTGAAAAAGGAGATCAAAGAGGATATCAAAAAATGGAAAGATATTCCTTGTTCTTGGATAAGCAGAACCAAAATAGTGAAAATAGCCATAGTGCCAATACTCTTATACAGATTTAATGCAATCTTGATCCAAATAGCAATAGCATACTTCACAGAACTAGAGAAAGCAATCTTAAAATTCATATGTAACTAGAAGAGACCTAGAATATCAAAAGCAATTCTAGGCCACAAAGGGAAGGCAGGAGGCATCACAATCCCCAACTTGAAATTATATTACAAAGCTACTGTGATAAAAACAGCATGGTACTGGAAAGCAAACACACCAAACCCAGACCTGAGGATCAGTGGAACTGCATAGAAGAAACAGAAACAACTCCAAACACACTCAGCCATTTTATCATTGACAAAGGAGCTAAAACCATCCCTTCCATCCGTTCACTAGAAGACAGATAGCCTCTTTAATAAATGGTATTGGAAAAACTGCTTTCCACATACTAAAGATTAAAGTTAGACTCATATCTCTCACCATGCACTAAACTAAAAAAGAAATGGATTAAGGATCTAAATATAAAAACACAAGCACTAAATCTGCTGGAAGATAGAATAAGTGGAACTCTTGAAGACATGGGTATAGGCAAGGACCTTATGAACAAAATCCTGATCACACAGGGAATATTAAAAAAGAATCAACAATTTCGATCCTATCATATTAAAAAGATTTTGCACAGCCCAAGAAACCACTAATAACCACTAATAATGAAGAGACAAATTTTTATTTCTACTATTTTTTTTTTTTTTTTTGTACCAGGGATTGAACTCAGGACCTCATGCTTCTGAGCAAGGGCGAGAAACCACTGAACTAATTCCCCACCCCTAGACAAACCTTTTATAAAAAGACTGAGTGAAGGAAATTCTAGTTGCTTATAGACTTAAGTAAATCAATGATATACATTAATTTTAAATTAACATATCAGTAACTCACCCACAATAGCAATAATTCAATTAAATTTTAATATTTTCTTTGCACTAATTAGACAATTTTGTAGTAAATTATACAATTTAGAAGGATGCACAAAAAGTATTACATTTTATAATGAAATAAATCATAGGATTTTGTTCAGCATTTCAGTATTTTTACTTCATGCATAAAATCCGACATATGTCAGGAAAACAAATTAATCATATAAAATTCCTAATAAAATCAATTTATTATATGTCCAGAGTCTAACATTATAATTTATTTTTAGATATTTGCAATTATGAAATGAGGGTTTCCCAGATATTTAAAAATTTTTATGCATGTTGTAGACAACCTTGGATACTTGAAATAAATACCTGGGTTGAAGTATTGATTCTGTTCCTAAATATCATTGCATCTTTCAGTGATTTAAATAATAACATCAAACTTTCAAAGTCATTATCAAAATTATATTTGACATTATATTTAAAATACCCTGGCCCACTAAATTATATCCAAGTTTATTTTGCTTTTACAAAAATAAAGAGTTTTGATTATTACCCAATGTGTAGTTGGATTAGTTTCTATTTTCTAACTAAAGAAGTATTATACAAATTTAAGTACAGTAACATTACTTACATTTATTTCTAAATATTATTTTTGTTATAAAATATATGTGGTAAGTTAATAGAATAATCAAGAATTTTGACATGATAAAACCTGGGTTCATATATTGTCTTTACAACTTAAATATGATAGACATGAGAAAATCAATCAAAAAACCTTAATTGAAGTGACTAAAGATGTAGATTACAATACCTGTCTTATTTTTTCTTTTAGACAGAGCTTCACTCTCTAGCTCAGGCTGATGCCCCACTCACTGTGTAGCCCAGGGTGGCCTCAAACTGCCAGGAATCCTCCTGCCACAGTTGCTTGAGTGCTTGGATTAAAGCATGCACCACCATGCCTGGCAAAACACTTGTCTTACAATATAATTATAATATATATGAATCTAATATTTACCTTAACCATATAAAAACACCAAACTTGAACATTTTTTAAAATAAAAATGTGAAATTATCATTCATTTAGTATGAAATAATTTGCTTTAAATTATGATTTTGGTGGATTTTAATTAGAAGCCCATTGCAATTACATAGCAATCTACTGTAAATGTGTGTTAATAAAGATGTGGTTTTTTAAAAAATATAAAATGGAGACCACCCCCACTAGCCCAGAGGAGGTGAGCCACTCCCAGTGCACAAGAGGAGGCTTCCAGGCTGCCTTACCACCCCTGCCAGCACAGAGTAGGTGAGCCATGCTTGTTTCAGGAGTAACTCCCCCCATTGAAATGAGAAGACATGCAAACAAGTTTCAAAACCAGACTTCCAGATCACCTAAAAGAACCCCAAAGGGAAATGAGACGGAACACTCTGATACTCAACCATCTGGAGTCCATGAACTGGCAACAAAAGATGATATTGAAAAAATGAAATCAGAAATAATTTTTCAGATAACAGCAGGGATTGCACTCACAGTGCAAGACAAGATTAATAAATCTAGAGAGGACACAGATAAAAAAATAAAGGAGCTGAGGAACATGATGGAATCCCACCGTAGGAAGCAAATGGAATCCATAAAACAGATACAAAAACAGATTTCCAGGAGATTAAAAACTCCACAGAAAGTCTATGCAGCAGAATGAACCAATGTGGGGACAGAATTTCAGATATAGAAGATATGATTGCTATTAGAGATCAGGAAAAGAAAAATGTCTTTAAATTTGTAAGGGACCATGAGAAATCAATCCAGCAGCTGCTAGATGATGCAAAGAAGAATAACATAAGAATGATCACAGTCAATGAAGAAACAGGAGAGAGTGAAGATGACATAAAAAAAAATGTTCACAGAAGTAATGGCAGAAAACTTCCCAAGCAGGAGAAAAGAACTTGAAATACAAATTAGTGAGGCATATAGGACTCCAAGTAGCCTTGATCAAAAAAACAATCTACACATAGGCTTATAATAGTTAAGATTTCAGAAACCCAACAGAACAAAATTCTACAAGCAGTTAGAGAAAAGAAACAAATAACATACAAAGGAAAGCCCATCAGAATCACAGTAGACTTCTCAATGCAAACCCTGAAGGGAAGAAGAGCTTGGAGTGATGTATTTCGAGCCCTAAAGGAAAACAACTTCCAACCATATTGATGTACCCTGCAAAATTATCTTTCAAAATTGATGGAGAAATAGGATACTTTCATGACAAAGAGCACCTTAGGAACTTCATGAATGCTAAACCATCACTCCAAAAAATTTTAGACAATATCCTAGGAAAAGACAATGAGGATCACAACCCCAGGAAGCCCAGCAAATGAATCTGTCAGGCACAACAAGAAATTAGATGCAAGGGGGGAGAATCCAACAAACAGAAAAAGTCATGAAAATGATAAGTCAATATGTCTAAGTTATAACCATCAATATTAATGGTCTCAATTCACCAGTCAAAAGAAATAGACGGGCAGAATGGGTCAGGAAGTAAGATTCAACAATATGCTGCATATAAGAAACAAACTTAATTCAAAAAGAAACTCATAGACTGAAAGTTAAAGGGTGGAAAACAATACTCCATGTGAGAGGAACCCGAAAAAAAGCAGGAGTAGCGATCCTCCTTGCAGATCAAGTGGATTTCAAACCAAAATCTGAAACAGTCTGGTGTCAAGAATTTCAGATAAGGGATAGTCAACTTGTATATACAAATCTATTGTGAACATGTATTTTCATTCCTCTTAAGTAAAAATTTAAGAATAGAAATGTTGATTCTTTACATTAATACAAGAAATTTCTATATTGTTTTCCAAAATGGTTTTATCATTTTACATTTACATTAGCAGTATTAGAATGTTCTAATTGGTTCACACCTAAGCTGACATTTGTTCTTTTGAAACTTTTAACTTCATCTCCCTAATGAGTGTATATTTTAATCTTGTTATTGTACTCATTAGTATTTTTCTGATTCTTGTGTTGCACACCTTTCCTTGTGCTGTACTGGCTATTTATCATATACTTATGTCTACTTTTTAAGTGAGTTGTCTATTAATGAGTTGTAAGAGTTCTTTATAATTTCTGGTCATAGGTTATATGCATTATAAATATGGTCTGTTTAAGAACTACTTTTCATTTTTTTAATGATGTCATTTAAAGTTCTAAAGTTTGATGGAATCTCATTTATCATTTTTTTCCATTTGCTGAAAACACTATCTTTTCCTCTGCTCTTGAATTGAGTTTATGTTCTATAAAATGTTCATGTTAAATAATCTTTCAAAACTCAATGGACCATATATGTGTGGTTCTATTTCTAGATTCCCTGTTTTATTCCAGTGATCGATATGTTTTTCCGAACACCAACACTGTCTTGATTACTTTAGCTTTACAGGAAGTCTTAAAATTAGGTACTAAATGTCTTCCAACACTTTTTTATTTTTTCTTTTTACTTTTCTAGGTCCTTTGTACTCCTACATAACTTTCAAATTTCAATATCAAACTATTCATTTACAGCAAGTATCCATAGACCTGAATTTATATATATATATATATATATATATATATATATATATATATATATATATATATATATATCTTGTTATTTTCTAATCCTAGTAAATTCAAACATAAGTTCTACGGGCTCCTAGAGATTTTTTAGTATTTTCTGTGTAGATGATCATTCCATCTACTTATAAAGATTTTACTTCTACTTTGCCAATCCTATCCTAATTGTGTTATTTTATTGCCAAACTAATTTTGTTTGGGGCTATGTTTCAAAGTTTAATGAACAGATGAAGAGTAGGCATATCTACCCTGTTCCCCACTGTGGGAGCCCCCCCCCCCCGTTAGAACTCTTGAGTGCCTTTTGCGGGCATGTCTGGGCCTGCTGCAAGTCTACCCGGCAACAAGGAAGTAGCCCCAGTACCCTCCCCTTGCTCCTTCCCTCTAGCCCTATGGTATATATGCTGTAGCAGCTTCCGCAATAAACGAGACTTGATCAGAAACCTGTCTTGTCTCCATCTCTCGTTTCTCTTGTCCCTTGTCATTCTCACTCCCCCTCTAGGGTCTCCGTTGACTTACCCACGGGCCGGGACATCCCACCTTAGGGAGAAAGCATTGTGTCTTCTCCATTCATATAAGGCATATTGGGGGGAAGTATGGAGTACATGGCTTATGTGTTGAGAAGGTTCTGTCCTACTTCTAGTCTCCTGATAGCTTTTACCATGAACAGCTGTAGAATTTAGTCCAATACTTTTTCTCCAATTACTGATAGGATCACATGGCTTTTTCCTTTCCTCTGTTAAAATGATGACTTTTAGGGGTGGATCTTCCAATGCTGAACCAACACTGACATCCCTATAATAAAACCACTTTCTAGATACAGCTGGATCTGACTTCTAATAGGTTTTGTTAAATAAATTTTTATCAATGTTTATACTTTTTTCTTCTATTATCTTTATCCAGTTTTAGTATTAGCCCTATGTTGATTTCCTAAAATGAGAGGAAAAATGTTCTTTTTTTTTCTGCTTTAAATATTTGATATAATTTATCAGTGAAAATGTATATGAGCCTGTTGTTGTCATATAGATAGGTTTTCAAGCTAGGAATATACTTTCTTTAATAGGTGATATTCAGATTTTATATTTCCTGCAGAGTCAGTTTCATTAATTTGTCTTCCAAGGTACTTCTTAGAAGTTGTCAAACTTATTTCAAAAAAGATTTTTGTAATATGCTTTCTATATCCTTTTAAATTCTGTAAAATCTGTGGTAATGTCTTATAGATTTTGGTATTGTAATTTTAAAAATGTATAATTGATATTGTGTAATAAGAAAAGGTCTAAAGGAGTAAGGGAAGTGGGAGGGGTAGGGGAAAGGAAAAAGGGAAAAGAAAAAATATGAGAAAAGGAAAAAAATGGAAACAAAGTCTTTGCAAATAGGGAAGGGTGGAGGGGGTGAAGGGAGGGCAGGGGAAGGTTAAAAAAGTAATTACCAAGATACTCATGTAAAGGTACAAGATCCCAATGATGAATGTAACTGTATTTAATACCTAAAATGTACCAAGAAACTTAATGGAAAAAAAAATATATATAGGAGTATATTCAGCCATAAATATTGATAAACAGAGATATTTATAGCTAAATGGATGCACATTGAGACCACCCATTTAAGTGAAATAAATAGGGCACACATGTGTAAATAATAAATAGTTTCTCTGGTGTGAAAACCTGAAAGTGTAAATAAGGACTAAAGTGTATAACAGATAAAGTGAAATAGGAAGAGAAGGTCCAAAGGGGAAGGGGAAAGGGAAGTGAGAGGGGCAGGGAAAAGGAAAGAAAAAAATATGAGAAAAGAAAGAAGAAACAGAAACAAAGTTTTTTTGTAAATAGGGTTACAGGGGTAGAAGGGAGGGAAGGGGGATGGAGAAAAAATAAGAACCAAGATATATCATGTACAGGTACAAATTCCCAATGATGAATATTATCATAATGTGTATCTAAAATGTACCAATACATTTAATGAATAAAAAAGTAGAAAATCTGTTTTAAAGAGTTTTACATTTTTCTAAAGCACTTCTTTGTAAAATAAATTTAACTCATTATTTATTACGTTAACTGATTATTATATAGCATTTCCTGCTTGAATGTTAGCTCCTCAAGGGAAGAGTTGCCTGGATAAGATGTATATCGTGGGCTTATAAAATCTTACTGCATCAGTAATTATTTTTGACTGTAGGAGTACACATAGTTTTTACTTCTATAAAAGTAAGTAAAGTCAAAACTGTAGAGTATATTTCAAATATTTCATTATTGGTCTGAATATCATCTTGTAATCTTATATAAGCTATTTTTATTTATAAAACACCTGCCAAGATATCTGCCACTGTACAAGGTGGCAATCAAGGACATTTCATTCTTTCATCTTGGTATGTTACTACTTTGGTTTTTGACTTTGTTCATGCAGGACCTGTTTAGTCCACCTTCTAAACCTAGAATGTTCTGTGATGTGTTTCTCAAATTCAAATCAGAATGAGAAAATTTATCTTACTTCTGTATTTAGAAGTAACTTTTCCCTACACAGAGACTATAGCAGTTGATTGCATCATATATTTTATGATTAAAACTAAATATAAATTGTTACTTTGAACAATTACAGCTTATAAATTACATTACAAATTTTTCAAAATGTAATTTATGTATATACATACACATTATAATTAAAATATATTACAATTATAATATATATATACACACATATATATATACATATGCATTTAAAGCTTGGATTGATTTAATTTTCCATAATTACAATAATAAAATAAACCTATTAGCAATATGAAAGCGACTTAAGGCATTGAACAAAAGGCAATGAATTCCTTTTACCACTTAATTAATTCACAAAGAAACATTTTTCCATTTGTTTTTGTTTTTTATTACCAAATAAATATATGTAATTTTTGTTTCTCTCTATGGGATAGAAAGAATAAGAAAATTATTCCCTGAAAAGAGTTAGATATAATTAGGATGCTGCTAATTATATTTTATTTTAATGCCTACTAATAAAGAATCTACTAATGCTCATTAATTTCATGTACAAGGTTAATTGCAAAAGAAATTAATTCAATTTATATCCTAATTCAAAACTGAAGTCGTAGGAAGTTTTCCTGTCCTCTGCTGATTGATGAAGTAAATGTTCTAATAATAATTCCTATAGCATATTAATGATACAACGAATTGAGAACATTTTACGTTGTGTCAAAATTGTTTCTAGAAAGTTCTCCTGTTTAATGTTTTGAAATCAAAACAGTTAAATTCTAATTGCATTCATAGAAAGCATTCTATTAAAGCAGAACATTTCAGTTGCCTTGCAAGAGTATATGATAAAGTAAGTCACAAGCGATGTGGGTCCATTTACTTAGCTATAAAGGTCTCTAGTTTCTCATTCTTTATGGCTGAGTAGTACTCTATTTTATATAAAACAAAATATTTATCCAGTCTCCAGTTGATGGGTAATTGGGCTGTTTCCAAGTGTTTTTTGTTTTCCTTAAATTCTTTTATTCGTACATTGTTGGTGGGAGTGAAGACTGGTGCAACCACTGTGGAAATCAGTATGGAGATACCTCAAAGAACTAGGGCTAAAGGTCCCATTTGACCCGCTATTCCCCTGCTGGGTATCTTCCCCAAGGAATTAAAAAAATCATACCACAGCGATATATGTGCACCCATGTTTATAGCAGCATAGTTCGTGATAGCTATTGCTTGGAAACAGACCAAATGCCCATCAACTGGAAACTGGCTAAAGAAGATGTGTTTTTTAAAATAAAATGGAGTACTACTCAGCCATAAAGAATGAGAAACTGGAGTCATTTACAGCTAAATGGATGCATATTGAGACCATACTCTTAGGTGAAATAAACAGGACACACATGTGTAAATACTGAATAGTTTCTCTAGTGTGAGAAACTGAAAGTGTAAATAAGTATTCAAATGATTAAAATGAATAATTGATAATTTGAAATTGGAAGAAAAGGTCCAGAGGGGTAGGGGAAGTGGGAGGGGAAGGGGAAAGGAAAGAAGGAAAAGGGAAAATTATGAAAAAAGAAAAAAAATAGAAACTAAGTCTATGTAACTAGGGAAGGGTGGAGGGGGTGAAGGGAGCACAGGTAATGGGGAAAAAATAAGAACCAAGATACATCATGTACAGGTACAAGCACTCAATGATAAATGTAAACATACTGTATATCTTATGCTGCCTTTTTATGAGAAAGATGCAGTTTTTATATCTCACATTAGTATCTTGAAGACCTTGCACCAATCCTAGGTGATATTGCCATCGCTTCATTATTATAATGCAATGGAGGTATTATCCAAGTTCTATATGCCTCAATAATTTGAATATTAATGTTAAATATTGACAGATTTTTAAAAGTATCTGATAATTCATAGTAAAGGAACTAAAATAGTAATCATTTTAAATAAAGCCACACATTTTGTGTAAGCTACCACTGTGATTACCATAGATATAAAATTACAAGGTTGTATTACTTACTGGTTTAAGGAAATGGGTAAGAAGTATCCTAAAATAAAGACTAACAATAAAGGGAAGGGATATTTTAGTTTTCCATTGTTGTGAAAAAATTACCACAAACATAGGACATAAACACACACAATTGTGTGCACACATGTGTGCACGCACACACACACACACAATCTTTGAGGTCTAAATCTGTAGATCAGAATTCCAGATGGAACATTGCTGGAATCTAGCTGAAATGAAGATGTTGTCTGGGTTGGATTCATATCTAGAGGCTGCAAAGAATATCTACTTTCATGATGACTCAGACTATTGAGAGATTTCAATTCCTGGCAGCTGTAAGATTGAGTTCTGTATTTTTACATTGCCTGAGAGCTGGACACTAGTTTTTGTTCCAAGAAGCTACCCAGATTTCATGCCATGTGGTATCCTCAGTGTTCAAATCCAGCAACTGATGATTTTGTGTGTGTCAAATCCCATGCATACTTTGACTGACCTTAGAAAGAACTCAGCCAATTTTAATAGAAATAATTATATGAACTACACCCCCAAATCTTTTTTTCCTAATTTAAACTCATACAAATTACTTAGTTGCAGTAATGAGGGAAATCCATGGTGCATTCAGTCTAAGGGGCCCTGGAGCTTGTGTACATGAGGAAGCAGGGGCTTTGGAAGGCATCTTAGAATTCTATCTACCAAACTAAATCAAAAGCTGTGTGACATAATGGAATACACAAGTTCTGTGTGCATAAAGATTTGACATCTTAAAATATACAATTCTGTAAATTATGCGATGTTGTAGAAATTCATACACCATCACTGAACCCCAGATTTTTTCATTGCACCAAGATTTTACAATAAACATTTTTTTGTTTTGCTGTGACATTTTGCTGCCACATAAAATGTTAGGTTGATTCAATTTATAGATTTTACCATGTATTTTGATGTTGAATTCATAAAAATTGATTAAAACTTTTTCTCCAGGATATGTGTAAAATGAATTGAGGAAGAAGACCAGGGACAAAATACGGAGAGGCATAGAAGTCCAGCCATTGCCTCAGCTTAGCCACAACATGTGATCAAACTCCTATCTATTCTGACTCACAACACATCTTAAGGAGTAAAATGGTAATTATTATGCATAACGAAGCACAAGAAACATTTCTTTAGTTGTGGAGGAAAAAGAGCACTTGTGGGAAGGGGACGAGAAGGAGGATTTTAAAAGTGATCAGGAAAACTAATAACCAGCCACATAATAGAAGATGAGGAAAACAAATGCCTTGAGAATGACAGTGACAGAAGGATAAAGATGAAAGGGGTGTCAGGAAAATCAAATGCTAATGGGAAGTACACAATTAATTTATGGAGATTTTACAAATTTGCAAATGATAGGTATTTAAATCGATAAATTGCAGTGAAAGTATTCTGGGAAAAGGGAAATATTGTTGTGAATGTTGAAAGCACATAGTACTTGATAGTGCAAGGGCCTTGAAGAATGGTTAAGTATATGGAGATACTTATCAATGTAGAGTTTTAGAACAGTGGAGATTTACAACACTGCCATGAAATAGTATCCGAGAAAGTACACAGAGACTTCTGCCCTGGAGGGCACCACAGTGTGGTGTAAACCTGAGATAGTGACCAGGTTGTGATGAAGATTGTCAGCCTCAAATTTTATATTCTTGAGGATGCTTTGTTTGCTTAGAAAAGGTTTTATATTATATTAGTTTGAATTATAAAACATGCACAACTCAATTTTAGAAATACATAAATAATTGGTAATCTCAAAGCTTTATGCCAACAATCTAAATCTGGCCAGTTTAAAAAGATGGCACACTATGAATCTAAAAAAAAAGATGAAATCCCAACTAAAAAGCATCAGTGTCTGTCCTGATGCATGGCAGTTAGGAACCAATAGGTGAAAGATGTCTTAACTTAAATTGTGATCTCTCCTTATGCATGCTTTGATGAGACACACTGAACACTGAACCTAAGTTAAGATGCTACAGCAGGATATATTACTCAATGAAAATGCTCTAGTCACATACACTATACCTTCTAAAACTCCAAGCATTATTTATTTCTTGTCTCATTTTTTACATAGCCCAAGTTCATGCTGCTATGTAATATGCTTTTAGAGATATTCAAATTACATTTGACTGGATTCTACTACTCCAGAGATTTGTATGAATCTGTTTTAGGTCTTCTTAATGACTCACTGAAAATGAGATTTATGGAAGATCAAGCTATTGCTAAATGTAAATAGCATTAGTATGGTTGTGAAGTAAATCTAATATAACTCAGATTCAAAAGTGCCCTACACAGTTTACAGTAGTGTATATGTATATTGTAGAATTTAAAGATTACATTTATTAAAAACACAATTTTAATTTTTTAATGTTTTAAAAACATTAAGCAGATATTTAGAAATCTCTCCTTTCTTTTTAAGATTTTAAGACTGCATAGTGAGTAAATATTAAATATAAGGGAATGTGTAATAATATTTTTCGCTTTTTCTTTGCCTTTACAAACAAATGCTAATTTATGTACATTTTCATTAATACCGTGAATGCAATTTTTAAATAAATTTTCCTTAGGTAAGCAAAATTGTTTACAGTCATTGAATGCTTTAACAATTGATAGCAATATGACACAAATAAGCTAAAAACCACTTCAAGGAAAACAGTATAAAAGCAAAAATTTAGCATTTAAAAAGAAATATAAAACAAATAAACAAAAACACAGAGCTGTTTAAAATAATTTAGATGTGAAACCAAACATGAATGTTCATTCTTTTTTCTTTTCTTTCTTTTTTTTTAAAAATTACTAGGGTTTGAAGCCCAGGCCTATGCACAGCACTATATATCTCCAACCCTTTCTATTATTCCTGTTTTGAGAAGGTCTTACTAAATTGGTAATTTGCTTAGGCTAGGCTCAAACTCACCATTCTCTTTGCTCAGCTGTCTGATGTGCTACCATTATAGGCCGGTGACAGCAAGTACGAGTCAATCTTACACAAATTTACAAATTTTTGAACACCAATGTATGTGCATGCATGTACACGTGTGGTGCTTGTATGTGTGTGTGTGTGTGTGTGTGTTGAAGATTGAACCCAGGGCCTCGTGCACACTAGCCTAGCACTCTATCATTAAGCCACATCATGGGCCTGTGTATTATAGACAGATGAGTTGGTAGAAGTATTATAGGCAGTCAGACAGGGCTAGGTCCTTGAGAGGGTCAAGACAAAGGTTAAACAACCACAGCAACAACCAGAGATACATAGGTTGAAAACCAGGCCTCAAGATAAAGACAAGATGAGCAGACCTACTATGACGTATTTCCTCAAATAACAAACACTGAGCCTAATGAAGTCTAGATAGACATCAACCACCTTGGTGGGTGACCAGCAACCTCTGGACCCACCACTTCCTAGCAGAATCTTTCTTCTTTCCATCCATATTTGTTACATGACTTGTTTCTCAATTTGACCAACACTACCTAAGTGACTATACTTGTAAACTTATTAGATGATCATGGCTGTGGCCCACACTGTACTCAAATGGGTTTCACCCCATAAAATTCTTCTGAAAAGTGGGGTCACTGGGCTATCCACTGAGGTCGCCCTCCTGCCCTTCAGGAGCTTTCCTATCAATAAATACCTTCCTACTCTTTTTTTTTTTGGTACCATGGATCGAACTCAGGTCCTTGTGCTTGCACAGCAGGCAGCAAAACCACTGAGCTAAATCCCCGGCCCATATATCTTCCTACTCTTAACCTCTGTTGTCCGTAGGAATTTTCCAGAGAACAAGAACTCGGCTTTATCATATAGCTAACAGGTTGGGAGATATCATATTTCATACTTCATCTCCAGTATTATTTTCTGTAACATTTAGACACCAACTCTTAATGTAACATATCATCCTCTTTGATAGAATACCAGTATATTTTACTTCTCTACAGCTTTTATTCTATGAAGAGAAAGATAATAAAATATGGTACTATGTTTTTAATTTCATTGATTGATGTTGGGTTGTCTAGAATTTTTAGATCTTCTTTGTTCAACTTTGGTAATTCATACGTATCTAGGAATCTGTAATGTTCAACATCACCGGTCATTCAAGAGATGCAAATGAAAACAACTCTGAGATTCCACCTCACCCCAGAAAGTATGGCTGCTATCAAGGAATCAACCAATAATAAATGCTGGTGGGCCTGTGGGGAAAGAGGAACCCTGCTCCAATGCTGGTGGGAGTGTATACTGGTGCAACCACTGTGGAAATCAGTGTGGAGATACCTCAAAGAACTAGGTCTGGCAGTCCTATTTGACCCACCTATTCCCCTGCTGGGTATCTTCCCCAAATAATTAAGGGAATCATACCACAGTGATATATGTGCACCCATGTTTATAGCAGCACAGTTTCGAATAGCTAAAACTTGGAAACAGCCCAAAGGCCCATCACCTGGATTGGATAAAGAAAATGTGGGTTTTTTAAAAAAAATAAAAATGGAGTACTACTCAGCCATAAAAATGAGAAATTAGAGACATTTATGGCTAAATGGATGCACATTGAGGTGATACTCTTAAGTGAAATAAACAAGACACACGTGTAAATACCAAATATTTCTCTAGTGTGAGAAACTGAAAGTGTAAATAAGGACTAAAAGGTATAATAGATGATGTGAAATAGGAAGAAAAGGGGCAAAGGGGAAGGGGAAGTGGGAGGGGCAGGCAAAAGGAAAGAAGGGAATGGAATTAATATGAGAAAATGAAAAAAAGGAAACAAAGTCTTTGTAAATAGGGAGGGATCGAGGGGTTGAAGGTAGGGCAGGGGAAGGGAGAAAAATAAAAACCAAGAGATTATGTAAAGGTGCAAATTTCCAATGGTGAATGTCATTATATTGTATACCTAAATTGTACCAATAAAAGGATATACAGTTAGAAAATTATACTATTGTGGAGAAAAAAAACAGTAGGAAGGACACTGCAAAGTGACATATCTGAAAGCAATGTAGTTTTAGGTAGGATTATAAGGGTAATCCTCACTGCTTACATTGGAGCAAAACGTGAAAGAGGCAAAGCCATGAGCCATGTATCCTAGGGAAGGTTATCCAGACAGAATCTTTATATTTCAAATATTTTGTATTCTAAGTATCAATATAAGTAAATCTCTAATATTGTCAGTACCTCCTTTAATATCAATTGCTCCAAATATAATATTTAGTTGAAATACATGATCTTGATGAGGTGTTTTATTGTTGTTGTTGTTTTCTGGTGTACTTGCAATGTGTGTGTCTATCACATGCTGGGCTTTATATGTATTATCATGAGTGAATAAATATTGTTTTTGACACAGGCCAATTTTACATATGAGCCATAGTATTTGCTCAATGAAAATATCAACTTTTTTAGCTATGCTAGTTACTGTAATTGAGATGTACTACAAGTTGCAAGCTAATAAGCACTCAACTTTAATGGTATTCATCGGCCAATGTTTCTATTTGTGGCCATGCCCTCTTTCATTTCTTTAATCTCTTTTTAAGCTACCAAAACATCTTCCACCCACAAACATTACCATTAATCTCTTCATTGCAGCATTTTTAGTTCATCTCTCATTACTCTTGTGAAATTAATCCACATCTGTCATATTTTCTTTCTAATCCAAACACTGGAGCCACACATAGTAAAGTCAAAATACTATCAGTATTAATTGTAATGTCAATTTTGATGTTAGAATACACAGTATTTGAATTGCTGCCCTTTTAAATTCTTGCCAAGTCACCATCCTCTCCTGATGTATTTCCTACATCACTTGTCACTTTTCTCAGTGGGCCTCTTCATCATCATCTCTGGCATTTCTGAATAACTCACTGCTTTCTTGACATAGTCTGATACCTCTTCTCTTTATCCAAAGTCAACTGTTTTATTATTTCATGCATCCTCATGTTTAAAGTTGGTGGCTCCTAGATGAATATATCAGTGTGATTCTCTCCTCTGATCTTCAGGTTTTTATATAGTTCTCAATCAGCATCTGTGCTTGATGTCCAACAGGCTCCTTGCCCTTAATGTGAGCAGCAAATTTCATATTTTTTATCTTAGCATCACACTTTGAAACTTCATTTACAGTAAATGACTACTGCATACTGGTGGTTGCTCATACCAAAATGTTGGTCATCCTCGACCCTTCTCTCTCTCTCTCTCTCTCTCTCTCTCTCTCTCTCTCTCTCCCCTCAAGTCCATCAGTATATATTAGTGGCACTGCACTAAAAATATCTATTTAAGCAGCCATCTTTTCTGACTGGGAATACTGCAATAACCTCTTCATCTTATTCTACCTCTGTACCTGTTTCCCTGCAGCTCTTCTTAGCCGTTCACCTTTTAAGCTAAGCCCAAAGTAACATTATAACACCTCAAATTCCTACAATAACTTCTCATGTTAAATGTCGAAGTCTGCACTGATGTACTTGAACCTTATAATGGTTAAGGGAAACAAAACACTACATGATCTACCGTCTCTCTCCATTGTCTCTCTACTTCCTCTGTTATTTTCTCTTCTCTTTTCTCCTTAAAACATCTGGATTCATAGTTTTTATATGAAATTAGAGACAAGCTTATCATCCAGGGTCTTTATTAAGCCTTGTCTTTTAAAACAGACTTTCTTTCCAGATATATAGACAATCCACTGACTTCCATCTTCTGGATCTTCAACCAAATGTCACCTATGCCGTAACAATTCTCTTACCTTGGCACATAATGGCCTAACTCTTGTTTTTTAGTACCTATCAATATAGTGTGAGGCCAATTTTTGAACCTAATCATTTAATACATTAAAATAAAGCATTCATTCCTTTATTGCTTATCTTCCACCATTGAAAGAAAATACATGAGTTGTCATGTTTTTTTATTATTTTCTGATGTGATTTCTTGTTTGTAAAGTGCAAAGAGGTGTACAGAAATATTTTTTGACTTAATGAATCTGCCAGGTATTGTTAAATTGCATTTTAAAATAGTCATTCAATATCCAAATTCTCACTGTAGGTAAATGCCTGTTTTTATATTATATTCAATAATGTCTGGCATTATAAAACTTTTGGCTTTTATTTTAGAAACTAGTAGGTGTAAACACCTGTCACATTATTAGTACATTATGTGGTATTTCATTCAATTATGAAGTGTTATGGACATTTCAATTTGTTTTTCTTATACTATTTGCTACTTATTCTTTTGCCCAGTTTAAATGATATTTCTATTTTGTTACTAGCTCTTAACAATTCAAAATTTTTTAAGGAATTTGGCATTTGTTTGTGCATTGTTTTTCATATTCTTCCATTTTTATACTTTATTGTTATATTTATGGATTATTTTAATAATGCCACATTGTATTGTATTTTTATTGATATTTTAAATTGTATATATTTAAACTTGTTCTTCCTATTTGTGGTATTTGTGTTTTCTGACATGCTTTAAAAGTAAAAAATAAATAAATGATTTATTTTAATTCAAATCTTGACAGAGATTTGAAAAAAAATTACTTGAGAATACACATAAATGGATTGTGCTAATCCATATTTGGTTAACTTTACAACTAAGGTAAGAAGAAGAACCAAAGGTAATTTGTAAAGAGGTGGCTGTATTATCCTTTTAGTAAATAATTTAAGAAATCAATACACACTGTTCTAAGAAGAAGTTCTACACTGCTGTTTTTATAATTCTCTTTTTTACTTTCTTGGACACTAATTATGGATGTAGATTAGTAGGAATCAGGGATCCGGAGTGGTGGGAGAGGGGCACAAGCACAGGGGAAAGGAAAGTAAAAAGAAACAAGATGTGATATGAACATATCCCAATTCCCCTTGAAGAAACTATCTATTATGTATCACAAACATAATAAATTATTTTTCAAAAATTTGCCACATTGTTTCCTTATATTCTCTATGTTTCTTTCCTTGTGTGACTGTATAAAATAATTACAAAGAAATTTCATCTCATATCTATATTGATTGGAATATTATAGTATCATTACTGTTGTTATGATAAATTTAAAATAAATGAATTTATCATTGGAATTTAAAATATCAACAATTTAGGCAATTTTCTCTCTGCTTTTATCTTTGCAAATACCTGTGTGGCTTCTCTGACTTTATAAATGGAATCTGCTCTTCCCACATTTGTCAATGTGAACATCTATGGAGATCATCAAGGATGAAATTTCCAACCAAAGATTGAACACTTCTGAAATTTTATACATTTAATATAAAATATGCATTTCAGAATTAGTGTTCAGCAGTATATACATTTATCAATGCAATATACAAATTTTATGTGATTAAGTGGTTTATCTGATATTTATCAAGTCTAATAAAATAAGACTTTAACAGCTGTCTCATAATTTTAAAAAAAATCTTCCATTTTATTTGGGCAAAAATCCCAGAAAATACACTAGCCAATTCCTAATATTTGAAAGTGGATGAGAGATTTGTTCTTTTCTACCAACATCAAATAGAACAAACTGAGACCTAATGGATCACAAAAAGACACTCATGCAAGACACTACATTTGAGTTTCTACACAGAATGGAAGAAAAATATATTAGATCTCAGAGAGAATGGACTTCCCTTAATGAAGCGGAAGATGAAGACCGGTGAGGCAGGAGAAGAACAAATGGGGTGTGTGGAGGAGGGAACAGGGCCATAGGGATTATTGGAAGAGCACAGAGCACGCCAAAGCCAGTTCCTGTAGGCACTGCTATTTTCATCTCTATTTTCTTTACAGCTATAAAAACAATTGATCTTTTATTTTCTTATGAGAACAATAGCTATATAGTTCCAATACAGTCTCCAAAATTGTTAGAATATGGTGAAATAGACAGCCTTTGAGTCAAACTAGTCCTAAATAAAAACAAATGCTATATAGTTGTTCAATAGCTTCCTTAAATCCTGATTATATTATAATTTGGGTTTAATAAATATTAATTGTATCAATTGGTTATATTTTGATGATTTGGGAGGATTTTTTAATATTGCATACTGAAGTAGAAATGGGAATTAATTCATAGAATAGAATTTAATAGATACTAACAGATAAATTATATTTCTGTGCAAAAAGACTTGCTTTCTTTGGAGTTCTTTGAATTGTTTGATTAAAAAATTTCTCAAGCTTTTGTTCTGAGAGGTAAGGTATTGTCACTTAGTGACTCTTTGTAACTTCTTAATTTAAGTGCTAATTTAAATGACTCCATTGTCCTACTACACTGGGGAGGGGGTAATAAATGAGTCACCTTGTATCAAAATATGAAGAAGTATCCTCTTTGATATTATTAGCCTCTGCATTGTGTTAGGGAAACTGATTCTATGTGCTAGAGCAAAATCCATGGCTCATAAACTCAACGGAGGTGAGTGAGTTATGATAGTCTTGGAAATACATTAATGAAATTCTGCAAACATCAGTATGGTACATTAGTCTTCATCACATTTGGCTTTATTAAATACACAGATAGATGGGAACCTGTCATGTATACCAATTGTTTTGCTTTTTCAAAATGACCTAAGGAAATATAAAAGCACTGTGGCTTTTTAAAAAGCTTTTTCAACACCACATGTAAATGATATCATTTCATAGTTTGGTGATTTAAAAAAAATGAGACAGCTTAGGATATTGTCATCATGATGATTTAATATTCATTAAGGACCCATAACATCTCGGACACCATAGGGGGAAAAAAAAGAAAAAGGACACTGCAAATCAAAGTATCTGTCCTGGAATTATGTTTGTTTGTTTTTCTCTAAAGAGAAAATTGCATGGAGAAATGCAATATTCACTTCAGAGTACATGACTTGAAAGCCAGGGTTTTCTACCAGAATCAAGGTGGCTTCTAACATCAGGAAGAACTAAGTTGAACGGTCATTTCAAGGCAAAATGTATATTAAACTGAGAGTTACATTAATTAATAATAAAAATTGAAATGGTGAACTCCAGGAAGGAAATTTTGCTTTATTACCTAAATATATGAATAAACAGTTTTTAATGTTATTGAATCCAAATTAAAAACAAAATATATATCAGGATTTTGCTTTATTTTATTTCTACTTTTTGGCAGGATGTAACAGATTATAAATGGAGTTTATATTGTGGAACTACCTTCCTTGCTGGAGTAAAGACTTGTGTGTATGTGATGCCTACTGGATACATTGCTCTCGGGCTCATTTTCTGAGGTGTCAATGTGATGTCATTCAAAGCAGGAAAGCTTTCTGGCAATCAAGGTTGCAAAAGTGTTGAGTCTTTCATAAATAGCCAAAATTTTGCAGATACTCAGTAACTAGGTGCTAAATATAGAAATGGTGCTTCATATGTATTGGTTGTCAAATGATGCAGCTTCAGAATTTGAGTCTCTAGTTTTCTAGAAAATTTTATGAGCGAGTTAATATCTAATAATTAAATTTTTTTAAGAAATCGGAAACACTTATTACCTTAGTATATCATACTGGTCTTGTTCTTCCTTCACGTTTACGTGGTTTTCTGTCTGCACACCCTCTTCCCACATTTTGGTACACAGTGCATCCTTGACCCGTCAGCCCACAGCAGCAACAAGCTTGTTCCACATCTTCCCTAACACCATTCATCCACAGGGTCAAGGTTCCGGTCCACAAAGCCCTTCCTAGAGGAAGTGCAATGCTTGCCAAAGAGCTTGTAATAAACCAGGCCTCCCAGGATGACGAGCTCCAGTAAGATGACGATGGAAAGCAGCAGCTTGTTGGTCGTCACTTTTCTGGACATTGACCAGAGAAACTTAGACTTTTGCTCGTTTTCACTTGTGTTTACCAGTCTGTTCGTGGTGCGTTCCAGCTGGTCTCACTGCTCCCCCAGCCCTTCTAAGATTTCCCAGCCAATCTGGTCCGTCTCTGTGTCAGTCCAATGAGACTAAGCAGTACTCTGGGTGGCCCGGTTGAGGCTTACAGTGCCTTGCAGAAGCAGTGGCCTCTGAGACTGGAGCCCATTCATATGCTCATTCTCCATTGCACATGTACTGTGCTTCAAGTCTCCTCGGCCCCCAAGTATGGCTGTCAAAGGGCTTCTCACCTCCGATGAAGTTTGGCAAGGTCCTTCCCATAGCTTTGCAGCTTAGACACCATGGGGTTATGGAAAGTCAGGGGTGCATACTGTAGTTGTTCCTCCAACTCTTGCCAGCATTTTATTTGTTTCTGCTGCTTTTCATCAAAATCTCTGATCAACTTCTTCTTCTCCTCGGACCCTGCAGTCCCCAGCAGCTGCTCGGGCACCCCCGTAGACCTTCATGGAGCCCGCAGAAGATCTCAAAATCCTCCGAGGAGGCCGCAGAGGTGGCCACAGCGCAGCCGCTGAGACTCTTGGAGCTGGGCCCCGTCCTCGGCCAGTGGTCAGCAGCCTAGCTCTGAAGCCATCACAGCGACTGCCACACGGACTCCTCCCCCTAAACTATTTTTTATTTTCCAAGACTCCTTTTCTATTTGAAAATATGCATTTTCAGAAAAAAATAACTGCTAGGAATAATGGCAATTAATAAATATTTGATGATGTACCAATCTTGGGCTACTTACCTAACCTTGTGCAAATCTAATACTACCGTACAAGATGTTGGGAATTAGGAGTACCCATGCGAAATGTATTCTGTAAATTACAGTGACTGTTTGTCTGGTCATAGTGCCTATGTAGGGTAAGGCTTTGACAAACCAAGGACTACATGAGATTGCACAAAATATGTTAATGATAAAATATAACAATCAATTTTTACACTCTTGGCCCAAGGCATATTCATATAAAATGTTGAGTTCCATCATGCTCAACTCTCTTAAAGCCTAAACCCAGACAGCTGATGAAACAGAAAATCAAATGTGTGGTCTGAATCAGTGAATTTCTGAATTATAAGATATGGTGACTGTAGCTTTTTTGGTATCTTTGTATGAAATTTGGAGAATTGGAAATAAGGATGAGCAGAAATACTGGAGAAAATTTCGATTAAGCTAAAAACAGAAATTGGTCACTAACAGAAGCAGACTGCTCTTTTCTGTTCAGTGAAGGTGTTGCCTCTTTAAGAATTCTGTAATTATTGTTCCTTAATCATGTTAAGAATGTTTGTTCTCATCATTTCTCTCTTTCTCTCCCTCTCCTTCTCTCAACAAGAATAGGAAAAATTAGATTTACCTCTTTAACAAAGCAGCAATTGTATCTATGTAATGCTTTTTCAACTCTTTTGAAGGAATCTTTTTTCCTCCCCCTGCCCCAAACAATCCACTCTTCTACTTATTCTATGAATTTTCCTGTTATAGATAATTTATACAAATGGAATCATACAGTATTTGTCTTTCTATGACTAGATTATTTCACTTACAATGTCTCTATAGGTTCATCCATGTTGTCATATATTAAAGAATTTCTATCATTTTATCGATTTTTAAACACAATGTACTCCACGATAAGTATCACTCTGTATTTCCTTATCCATTCAGGTGCCCATAGCCATTTAGGTTGTTTCCATATCTTGGCTATTGTGAATAATACTGAAGTGTATAGTGGAGTGCTAATGGTCCTTGAGATCACAAATTCAGTTTTTTATAAATATCCAGAAATGAGATTGCTGGTTTATACAGTAGTTCTATTTTTGAATTTCGAAGAGCCTCCATGCTGTTTTCTACAATGGCCAGATCATTTTGCATTTTCACCAATAGTGCGTAACCATTCCAATTTCTCCACATCCCCACCAGTATTTGTTTGGTTTGGTTGTTTGTTTTTGTTTTTAAGCAGTCATCTTTATAGAAAGTGTTTCAACTCCTCCCTAAATCAACATCTATTATACATTAAGTTGGAGTTGCATCACATTAAGTGGGGCAAATGGTAAAATCAAATTTGTGATGAAAAGTCTTATAAACCAAAGACCACACCAACTTCTCTGTAATATCTCCAATGAAAATTTGGATATCTATATAAAATTTGTTACTATGATGCTAGACATGGGAATGAGAAACATAAGTTTCTGTATGTTTAATTCATAAATATGGGTTGAATTAACAAGTATGTTTAATTTGATGTGTTACCCCAAATGCTGTAGTAGTAAATTTCTCAGTAATCACTAACAGTTACCTGGCTAAATTGGGTTCCACATTAGATAATGTTGAGATGTCAGAAATCCCTTGATATGATATAGCAGAACTGTGCCAAGTCAGCTGAAGATAAAAATATTGGAGTGGATTCATACTGCTTGCTGTGCTCAGCTAGCATTTAACCTGCTGCTGGTTGAGGCAAGGAATTAACCATTTTGACAGGCATTGAGAAAATTTTTAGGAAGACAAGAACAGGCATCATTTAAAAATAATCTTTTGGCTGAGTTCTAGAGATCAATAATGGGGATGTTAAATGCAGTCAGCCAAATGTGTTGCCTAATTTCACTGGGAAAGATAGGATGATGGTGTGACAGAATTCTAGCATGGGTAATATACTGTGAGAGGTAACCTTCACAGTTACTAGATTTTGTCTATATTCAAAATAAAATAATCTGCAAGATTAAGTAGTAATAACTACTTAAGCATGGTTTCCTGAAGCAAATATAATTGGGTATAAATTGTATAATTATACAATTAGAATTATATAATTTAAGGAAAATACTCTGTATGACTGGTTAATACCACCGGATTTCAATAATAAAGTTATCTACACCAACTCAGTTTCTACTTTAAATCCATTCAGACTTCATGAATCTTTTGTGAGAATTATCCCATAAAATTCTAAACATCAGTATAAGTCACCATTCTAACTTTCCCTGAATGACCAATGCTTATATAGTACAGAGAGATAATGCCAATTTTTCATATATACTTTTATAAATTTTCTGTAATATTTTCACTAATAGAACTTGGAATGGCACTGCTGTCATGGTGGCAGTTTATGGTTTTCAAAATAAAAGTATGATTGCCCATGTACGTATTACAGGGCTTACTGAGTCTTAAAACAAACTGGTTATTTTCTTCAGTAAGGAGTTGGAGTAAATATATTTCAGAAACTGAAAGAATCACCATATTGCCTTCCTGTCTGAAGGAGTTAAATATATCAAGGGAGACTCAAGTAACATAAACAACATCTTAAATGCCCCTCCAATTCTAAAACCCCAAAGCATGGTGACATGCTTTAGAGGCACTTCTGAAGATATATTTTATAAAGAAATCTGAAAAATGTGTACATTTCTTTATTTCTATCATGTACCATCTAACATTTCTACTTTCAAAGGAAGAAGGCATTTAGGATTTGGAGAAGAAATCAGAAGACAAGTGAAAGTTTGGTAAACAGGGATACACAATTGCCATCCTTGTTTCGTGTGTGTTATCATCATGGGGATGTTAGTCTGGCCCTGGTACCTCAGGAATAGCTATTCATAGGTGAACACTTTTTCTTTTCTCCATCCTAAGGAGTAGAGAATACTGCAAGCAGATTATCTTTTTCTGGTGAGAATGATAGTTTACAGTCACAATCTTGCCTAGAATTATATCAATTTCTAAACCTATACTATAATATATATCATTACATGATCTCAAAAAATATGATTTTTTTATCAGCTATCTTGATAACCTGCCATTAGTTTATGGGGGAAAATAGTAAGTAATATGTGTAACAGAGGAATACTGATTGATCTCATATAAATACAGGCATCATTCATGGTGTTTTTCAAGTACTTAGAATCCAAATCATGTGAGTTTAAAGTCATCACCCTATTGTCAGTGTATCTGATGCAAGTGGTGGATAACAAAAGTAAAGTTGTGCAAAGCCCTGAAGACTAAATGAATTCTACCCTGCAACATTAGAGACTGGACAGAAGAAAATCTGTATTGTTCAGATGCCCAGTTCCTGAAAACACAGGAGCCACTGATATACTGCATGTCTAACAATGCTATCTGAGGTATTGTGAGGGTCTGTTTGTGTTATGCATATGTTGTTCAAATTTTATTTTAGTGAAATAGGGAAATAATTGCAAATACATCAGCAAAATCTTTGTGTATTTTGTAAAATAAACTAAAACCAAAATTTCACTTTTCAGGGCTTCGTAAGCATTCTATTTTTCTTAGAGGACTATGATGGTGTTTTGTGTCCACTGGCAGTTTTAAATAATCTTTTATTTACTTTTTCTCAGCACATAGTTACCCTAATGAAATGCAAATTTGAGGAAATATTTAAATGAGGAACATTGATTTCATGTAATTTTAATATCAGACAGAATGCTTCTTCAAAGAAACTTGAATGATAATACCAATGGATGGATTCAGGACCATCAACAGGGTAAAGTTAAAAAATTTTGTAAAGGCCATATTTTCCATTGCTGTAATTGACATCAGCTCCATTTCTTTTCAGTTTTTCTGATTGTGAAAATGAAAGTTGACTGTTATTCATTTACATTGCATCTAAGATATAATGATCTATTTTATTTGCTTTGATTTTCCTAGATTCTAGTAGATCAATCATTTTCATTGTCTCATTCATCTATTCATTATGGAAACTACATATATTTTAACTCTTAAGTATTATTCCTTGTGTTTTTCCATTCTGAAATTCTGTAAAACCACTAATATTAGATAATCCATGTTTTCCAGCAATATGCCCTGTTAATGTTGGCCTAAAAAAGCAGGCTTTACAAGTTTTCACAATATTAAAACTTTTCACTAGTACATTTCTTATTGACTTAAATTATGGAATTCTTCTGGGCACTCAGAAGTATAATTTCATGTTGGGTTATCTAAGCATGAATACAAGTTAAAATTAAGAATTTTATACAGGGAAGATTTTGCTCTTCCCTCGTTTTTATCTAAGCATTTACTTTAGAAAACTTGAAACTTTAAATACTTTTCTTCCTTTGAAAAGTTGACAGGCTTTTCAGCTTTATGACCTCAGAAGGTCACAAAGAGTCATCTCCTTGGATAAAACCATAAAGGACAAGGACGAAGGGACTCTAATCTTCCAGTTTTTGTGGGACAGTAGAAGTCCAATTTTGGTGGGCTATTTGTTTCAAGTTATAAAATGATCTCTTGTGTGTATATAGATTTAAAAAGTTGTTTTTCCTTTGGATAAATCCGCTTACACAGATGATTACTCCAATTGCTAACTCCATGTTTGTTTGTGACAAATGGTGTTGTCAAATTGTCTTCCTTAAGGATAAATTTTTATCTTGAGAACATAATTGTAATGGGTTGTGTATCCTTGACTGTATAAAAGTATGAAATTTATTTCTGCCTTTGAAATCTTAGTGAATCTATTGTGATACACATCACATTCTAACTTAATTCTTATTTAATAGCAAGCATTTTGCTTCTCCCCTATCTTTATGGATCGAATATTTAGATAGAGAAAATGTGTGTTTTTAATTATATTTCACCAAAAGCTCTTAGTTTATGCTTATTAAATGCATTATAACCATTTATAATTCCATAAGATTTCTCATTTGTTCTTTATAATTCTGATAAGAAATATCTAGCATTTGCACTCAATTTACTTCAAAACACTGTTAATCTCAAGATTTAATATGGTGTACTAACAAATCCTTTGAACTCTAAGCATCTTAGCCAGATATCGAATCATGTGTTATATTTTTATATCTCATATCCATAAACTGCTCACCAAGTTTTACATTCTGTATTTCCTTTGCACACTACAGTAAAATCTATTCCCGTCTATAGTAACTTGTTTCCTAAAGTATAAATTGGGCAAGATTTGAAAATCCCTAAATAAGCAGGAATCTCTATCCTAGTATAGTATATACTTCTCAACTTGGACTTTTCAGCTAAAGATGGATAAAGAAAGTTTGAGGGTAGTCTTAAAGAAAATGAATATTATCTTGTGAAAGACATGCTAAATACATGAATTAGATGGTCTTGGCTAGTATCACGTGACTGCTTCTATCTTTCCTATCTTTTAGAAAAACTCAGTAAAATAGAAGCAATTATGTTTTCAATGCATATACTTATATTTTTTTCTAGGTCTCAGATACTTTTCTCCTATCAGACCTGTATTATATAACAGACTATTAATTATTGCACATTTTATATTCATTAAAGAGCACTGTCAAAATCTTGGGGCAGATTTTTCAGCATTATCAATCATGTGGCTACCAGATGATGCCATGGAAGTGTTCTAGTGTAAAATCATTCATTGCACTGGCAAATAAGTTCTCTGAGCCTATTATAACATGTTTTCAATATGCTATAGTGTCAACAGCATCTATCTTACTCTATAGCAATTGCCTTCCTTGTTTTACCATATTAATTCGACATTTCATTAATCCTTCATGGTTTCCTCTCCTTGAGTATTTTATCCCAATTAAGAATAAAATTACATTATTATTATGATATGATCATTTCTAGAAGCTGTTATCATTTGAAATACTGCTCTCAGTGGGTTCATTACTGTCCTAAGTAGGTAGACAATCCAATTCTAGAATCCCATCTTTAAGGGATTTCATTTTACTTGCTGAAACAAGATCTTCTAGCAGTTTTCTGAGCTTTATTTCCTAGAAAATAAAACAATACAGAATGAGCTAAATGTCAGTGCTTTATTGTAAGATTGTAATCCTAAATGAGTAATAAGGAGAAAATGTAGATATGATACAGGAAAGACAGGAAGAAGAAATGCATGATGAAGCAATCTCCTTTTGGCTATTACTCCATGATGAGCCCTGAGAGGCAGCCTTCTGCCTAGCAGATGCATCTCTATATGGTTGTACAGACTGGAATGAGAAAAGGGCAGAGAATGTATATGAGTAGTAGCTATTCATGCCAGAACAATTTCTTTTCCTGAGGTGGCCAAGCCCCATAACTACTTTTTTTACCTTGACCAGCTGCTTTTGCAACACTGCCTGCAGCATTCCTGTGCAAGAATGTGATTTCTGGAGTGACTGCCTTCTAGGCCAGCTAAGCCAAACATTAAGTGTGTGTGCAGAGGTGAAAGGTAACTTCCAGGAAGGAGGTAGTATAAAGACAGAATGATAGAAATCTATCATTTCAATGAATACATAAGCTAAAATTTTTATAGGATCATGAAAAATATTGGATTTCAATTTTACACCACACAAAAAGTCTTTTCTAGGCTTTTTTAAAAGTCAAAATTTACAATATGTACAAAAAACATTTTGAAAAACTTCAGTTTAATAATTTGGTAGAGAAAGTTATTACTTTCACAAAAAGTAGGAAGTTCAGACGGGTAATAAAAACACAAAAAATAAAACTTTAACTGCCTTAAATTTATAGACATTTGTTGACCAAAGGAAGCCATAAAATGTGTGAAAAGAAAGCCACAAAATGGAAAAGATATGTGGAGCACATGTAGGTTGCAAAGAAAATAGAAAAACACTGTATATGAAGCTGTGAAGAAAAAATGAAAAAAAAAACATAGGTAAGTAGTAAAAATCGGAGACTGTTATTTGAAGTAAAAACAGTATCATGGTGGAATAAGTCTGGCTTGGACATCAAATGTGAGCATGCTGAGATATGTTGTGGAATATAAAACATGTTGGTTTGGGGATGCTAACTAATAGCAATTTATATACTATATGATTTAACACAACAATTTGGGAAAAGTAGGAGTTCTTCAAAAATACAAAACATTATAAAGAATATGAAGCACAAATCCTGTTGAAATAGGAATAGCAAAAATTATTCCTAATGTTAGAGAACTTGCAAACACACCTACATCAAAACAGTTTAAGTGATGGGAAAATTGTACCCTAATTTTGTAAAATGGAGAAAATACAAAGATGGCTCATATTATTTCTAGTTCTTCTGAAGGCACTTTGTATTCTACTCAGCCCTATAAGATATTTATTAGATAGTTAAGAAAGAAAGAAATCCACTGAAATTACCTGTACTTATAAACAATAGGAAAAGAGTTTAATTCCAGTTTAAAATGATTATAATGAAATTACAAAGGTCCTGGGTAAGCAAAATGATTCACAGAAATAAATTGGATTTGTTTTCAAGAGTGATAATCAAATAATAATCTTAGTACTATAAGAGACAGTTTAAACTCTCAACAAATCCATAAATTGCACAGGAAGTTATTTAATGTACATTAACATCAAGTTGTTAAATCATTTCCAAACATTATAAATGAAGGTCAGACTAAATGGGGATATTCTGCATAATGTTGAATGGTGAATGCTGAATGGTGCACTCAATATTATAAAGATGTTGATAAATTTCAAAATAATATATAAAAGCATTTAATATAAATTTTCTTGTGTATATGAATCATCATGAAAGCAGGACAAGGTGAAGAATTTAAAAGAAATCTGAATATATAAAAACATTTTAATAGGATAAATCTCTCAGAGGAAATGTATAGACTATTCAGATCTCTCTTTCGATAGATAGATAGATAGATAGATAGATAGTTAGATTTACCCTCAGATAAATATATGGGAAACCAGTCATTAAGTAGGAAGGAAGTTGGATCATTCCATGAAGTAGATTAAAATGAGATGTCTGTAGCATCAAGTTGATTTCAGTTTCATTTGCTTTAAATGTAATATATACAAGATATGTACAGGAAAGAACATTTTCAAAATGAAATGTCTAAAGCGTAGGACATAGTATGAAGAGCTGACATATTTGATCATATATATACCATAAGCAAGCTTTACTAAAACTTACACAGAAACTGTAAATATACAGGAGGTGAGAATTTAATATAAAATATAAAATTGCAAACCCTAAAAAAAATGAAGCACGAAAAACAACAGAAAAATGAAGAAAACATAGATTAAAAGAGAATAAAATTCAAATGAATTATACTTGAGAATGATAGCTGATCTGTAAATAAAAATAAACCACTACATTATATCAACAAGATATTCAAACAAAATGTTACATAAAACTTTTGGTGGAAATAGAGACAACTCCTCATTGCTAGTAGAAATGAGCTTAATGAAGTATTTATGGACAGTAATCTATCCTCAATTATAATACTTATTGTGAAGGTGGATGTGGTGACACACTCCTGTAATCCCAACAGTCAGGAGGTTGAGGCAGGAAGATCCCTATGAGTTCGATGCCAGCTTGAGCTACATAGTGAGACCTTGTCTTAAAAAAAAGTATATATATATATATGTGTATATATATATATAAATAATATATATATATATGTGTGTGTGTATTTATGTATTTACTGTGATTCAGAAATCCTTTCTTGTGTATATAGCCCCCCCCCCAAATCTCATATACTCATAAAAGATGAAATGTTCTGGAATTCATATCAGAATTCTTGTGATAATGATATTTGGAGGATATTTAAGTATTTATTTTTGAAGAAAGATAAATAGTGGGTATAGCCTCTAAATATCTAATCTAGCATTTAGAGGAAATAAATTAGTGGAAATGCACTTCTTATATATAAACAGATTTAAAAAAACCCATAATATTGCTAAATCTTGTATGTATTTCAGTTACTTATTTCCTAAATAAATGATAGATAAAATTCTAGAATGTATACCAAAAATATTAGATTATCTGTAAGATGATACAGATAGAGTGAGAAAGGGAAGAAATCTACAATGCATGAATGGAGTAATAAATGTAAAGCTAAAGCAAAAGAAATGACAATGGATGAAGTAGGAGTACAATATAAAGAATATGTTATCTGAATTTCATTTTTAAGCCCACTGACTACATATGAGGTAGAGATGAAAAAGAAAACATCACAGTACAATTGGTGAAGGAAAGTACCATAACCAATCACAAGTGAATGAGAGTCTTAGTCCTTTTCTAGGCACTGGGACACAGAACCTGACAACCACAACCTAAAGGAGGAGAGATTTACTTTTGCTCCCAATTTCAGAAGTTTCAGTCTATGTTCAACAGGCTCAAATGCAGAAAACAACATGGTCCTAGGCCCTGGGTGGAAGAAAGCTTCTTACATGATAGTGAGCAGGAAGCAAAAGAGAAGGGAGGAGCTAGAAAAGGAGAAACACCCTGTTAAGTTGCCCACCCCCCAGTGACCCACCTCTTTCAACCAGACCACACATACCAACAACACATTTAGCTAAGAAAAATACACTTAATAAATACAGTGCCCGGATGATCCAATCACCTTCCAAAGGCCCCACCTCCAAGTGCATGAGAATTGAGGGGTCATACTTGATCTAAACCATAACAGTAACTTTGTCCATTTTCTCCAGCTAGGACAAAATAACCATAGAGTTATTCATAAAGGAAGTTTGTCACTCATAGTTTTAGAGGTCAGGAAGCCCAAGCTAGAGTAGCTGCAGCTGGTAAAACTTCTTTCTGAATCATAACTGTGTAGCATCTCATGGAAGAGAAAGAGGGAGAGGGTCTGCTCAGGATCTTCCTCTTCTTCCTATTCAGCCATTCCCCTCACCATGAAAGCTCCATTCTCATGAGCTTATCTAACACTAACTCCCTCCTGAAAGCTCTGTCTCCAAATCTAATGACATGTTCAAGGTGAGTTACAGAATTCATGAAAGAAAGAGGTTATTTTTACTTGCAGTTTTAAAAATTAAAAGTCCAAGATCAGGCTGGGCAGCACTGGCCCAACCTTTGGGAAGACTTCGTGGCCGATGGCATCATGTTGTGCCAGATGTATATGCAGAAGGAAGCACTGCATGTCAAACCAGGAAGTAAAAAGAACTGGGTTGTCCATCAAGGAGCTACAGAGAGCTACACTAATTCCTTTGGAGGGCAGGCTTTGAATGATATAAGCACCTTCCACTGTGGCCCACATTTTAACACTTCTTTCAGCTCCCATATTACTACGCTGAAGACCCATTTTCCAACACATGGACTGTTCAAGGACAAACCACATCTAAACCATAACAACAATCTACATATTGAATGGAGCATTAAACTTCTAATGCATGAATTTTGAGGCACACCTCCAAATTGGAACAGTGAAAAAGTTGAGTCTAGCACACAACCAGTAATGGCATATATGTTTACTATGCAATTTAGCATACCCAGAGAGGCATGTATCACAGCATTTGGTAAGTATCAGACATGGATTCATTCAATTTTCTACTTCCAATCAGACATTTTCAAAAAGTCATAATTTTTGTCTTTATTAGGTCTGAAGATTAACTTTAAAAAGCATATATAATACTTAAAAAGATGCAGAAAAACAAAATACAATCTTCTCTAATATATTTTGTTTGAATGATTTAAATTGTTATTTGAACTTGATAGTTGCTATTAACTCATGTAAATGATTTTTCATTTGCTTTCCTCTCATACTCTCTCTCTTCCCCTCCTTCTCCTCCCCCCCTTTTCTTCTTAACATGATCTCAGCATCTAACTACCTTACGTAGCTCAGGCTGTCCTCAAAATTACAATTCTGCTACCTTAGTCTTGAGTATACAAAGATTTGATTATATGCATTTGCTACCATACCAGCACTAATTTACCTAATTTTAGAAACACTTTAAAAATAATTTATCCTTAGAAATATATTGTAAAGTAATTGAACGGAGGGAACTTTTTTGCAAAAATAAAATTTCAATACAAGTTTCTTACTACTCTTTCACTAAAATTGATGGCTACAGCATAATCTTGATTCAATTATCAAACTTTTCAGAGAAAGAGAGGACTATGTGCTTCCACCATTATTTTATGATAAGATCAAAAGACATTTAAAAGTCTCCAAAATTAGTTTTCAATCATCTCTCAATTCAGAAAAATTATGTTGTTTTTACATTATTTAAATGATTTGTATTTATTAATAAAATTGTTATTAGTATGAATCTGTATGTATGTATTTTACAAAAGCTTTGTTAGAACTCTTTATCAATTGGAATCAGAAATGTTTTTTTCATTCACATTTCTTTCTACAATTGTTTCACTAGAAGGCAGGTCATTGAGTAAAGGTCAAAATGACCTGTGAGAACACAAGTTATGTGGAAAATGATAAATTGAGTATAAAAAAGTAATGAACTGAAAGCTATGTGACTTGACTTCTGAGCCAGTTCTGGTGTTTGAAATATATTCACTAAATCGAGATACATTCTTTCCCCATCTCATGTTTTTCCTCATCCTGGAAGAAAATAGGCACTAGAAGCACACCTAAACATCACATATTCCCACAAGTGTTTAATGCACCCAGTGCGGATTCATCCAACAAATCCTTTCTAATGCATCTTACCTGCCAGACATTTTTCTCCATGATGAGGAAGCAGAGATGTAAGTGTGAAGTAAGGAAGTGCAGGGCTTGTGCAGGGGGTGGTTAAATCCTGGTTCATGGAATTTAATTTCAAAAGAGGAAAGATAAATCTCTAGAGGAATGAGAAGTCAGTAGCTTTAAAAATGTAGTAGCAAGCCAGGTGTGGTGGCACACACCTGTAATCCCATCACTCTGGAGGCTGAGGCAGGAAGATCCTTCTGAGTTTGAGGCCAGCCTGGACTACATAGTGAGAACCTGTCTCAAAAAACCCCAAACAAAAAAAAATATTTAGTAGCATCAAAAGTTGTAGGTCTTGATAAGGTCAAAGGAAGTAGAGCTGGAGAACTCCAAGAATTACACTGGAAGGAGAAGAGAGGAAATGTTTGACAATAAGATAAAGGAAGGATCGCAGTCATCAGTACCAACAAGCTATAATTTTAAGTTTTTCACTTCATCACTGCAGCTCTTCCACTGAGTCCATCAGCCTGCCTGCCCCCATCAGAACAAAATGCCTACCAGAAGCTGCTAGATGTATTTTTTTCCAGGATAAAACCAGAATATTCAGCCATGTGCTAGTGCAGGAAACACTCTCTGAATCCAGTAGAACTGGGCAAATGATTGTGTGGGGAGATTTGATACTCTACCACTGAAAATTAAGATGGTGACATATGGATCTTGAAGATTAAGAACAAGAGAGTTTGACCTTGCAGTCAGATGTGGGTAGCTGTGCCCTGCTCCATCAGGCTTGCCCTGCCCGCTTGCATCCAGGAGACCCTGAGGACAACACCCACCTGGCTTGGCTGAACAGGAACCTGTAACAACAGCCCCCCCCCCCCAGCTTCTTGGCTGTGCATCTATTTGGTTCCACACTACAGAGGCACAGGAGGACATAAAGACCATTGTCCTGAGTTGCAGAGGTGAACAGCAGAGAGAGGGCCTCTTTCAGGCTCCCTGATGAAAACTGAAGCCCAGTGGAAAAGTGAAGATAATCTCTGCAATATAGGCACACCAGACCACAGTACTTGATAAGTCACCTCCCATTTGATCCTGGACTATTTTTAGGGGAAAGACAGCTGGAACCTGTAGTAGAGCCTTGCAGAGTTCTGCCCTACAGGAGGGCAGGGAGCTCAATTTGGGACTTGGAGCCAGAAGTCTGTCTGAATCTCACAGGTCTGTGATGGGCTTACTGGGACTCATTGAACTATAACTGACAGTACCAAAAACAAAAATGTAAAGACACTTAAGCAAGTCACAAACCCAGGCTTCCACCCCACAAAAGGCAATTTCTGAGGAAAATGAGGTGGAAAAGTCTGATAATCAACCACCTGGACACCTTGAACTGATAGCACAGGAAGTAACAAAACAGATGAATGAGGCTCTAGAAAAATTCAAGGCAGAAATAATCTCCCAAATAACTACAGAGATGGTGAGCAGAGTGAAAGATATAATTAGAGGCTCTGGAACAGAAACAGATAAAACCATAGTAGAGCTCAGAAATATGCTGGAAGCCATGAATGCCCAGCATAAGAAAGAAATAGAAACCATAATCGCCCAACATAAGAAAGAAAGGGAATCCATGAAACAGATTCAAACAGATATTCAGGAGATGAAAAACTCCACTGTAAGCATGCATAGATTGAGGGACTCTGAAGATAGAATATCAGACATAGAAGACAGGATGGCAGTTAAGGAGAGTGAAAACAGAATTTTCTTCAAAATAATAAGGGACCACGAAAAATAAATCCAGTAGCTGCTAGATGATGCAAAGAAGAATAACATAAGACTGATAGGAGTCCATGAAAAAACAGGAGAAAATACAATTGACATAAAAAAAAAAAACTGTTTAGAGAAGTAATAGTAGAAAACTTCCCAGACAGAGGTGGAGAATTGGACATTCAGACAAGTGAGGCATATAGAGCTCCAATTAGCCATAATCAAAAAAAATCTACACCTAGACACATAATAGTTAGGATCCCAGAAACTCAACTGAAGAAAAAAATCCTACAGGCAGTTAGAGAAAAGAAACAAATCACCTATAAAGGAAAGCCTATCAGAATCACGGCAGATTTTTCAACACAAACCTTCAAGTCAAGGAGAGCTTGGAGTCAAGTATTTCAAGCACTAAAAGAAAATAACTTCCAACCTAGACTGCTATATCCTGAAAAATGGTCTTTCAAAATAGATGGGGAAATTAGATACTTCCACAACAAAGAACACCTGAGAACTTTTATGAACACCAAAACCAGCACTCCAAACAATTTTAAGCAATATCTTAGAAAAAGACAATGAAGGTCACAACTCCATGAGGCCCAAGAGAGAGAAGCCACAAGGCAAGGTAAGAGCTAAAGGGAAAGGGGGGAAAAATAAGAAATAAAAGAGCCAACAACAGCAAGACATCATGACAAAGTTGAGTCAATATCTATCAATTATGACTGTCAGTGTTAATGGCCTCAATTCACCAATCAAAAGAAATAGAATGGATTAAGAAGCAAAATCCAGAAATATGCTGTATACAAGAAACACACCTAACTCAAAAGGAAATTCATAGACTGAAAGTAAAAGGATGGAAAACAGTTCTCCACAGGACAGGAGCCTGGAAAAAGCAGGGGTAGCAATCTTATTTGCAGACAAAATGGTTTTTAAAAACAAAACCAATTAAGAGAGACAAATTTGGTCACTACACCCTTGTGAAGGGAACAATCCAAGAGGAAGAGATGACAATCATAAATGTATATGCACCAAATATGAATGCCACCAACTATACAAAATAAATATTAATGGACATGAAAAACCAAATAAGCACTAATACAATTGTAGTGAGGGACCTCAATACCCCTCTATCACAAATAGACAGATCATCTAGACAAAAAGTTAACAATGAAATTCTAGAACTGAACCAAGCTATTGAACAAATGGACTTAATAAATGTTTACAGAGTGTTCTACCCCACAAAATGAGAATACACATTCTTTTCACCTGCACACGGGTCATTCTCCAAAATAGACCACATGCTAGCTCATAGGACATGTTTAAGTAAAGGTAAAAGAATTGAAGCTATCCCCTGTATATTATCAGACCATAGTGCATAAAATCGGAGATCAATGAAATAAGAAACTGCAAAACCTCCACAAGCACAAGGAAATTGAATAACACCCTCCTGAACAACCGATGGTTCCAGAGGAAATTAAAGTAGAAATTGGACAGTTTCTATAAGTAAATGATAATGCCAGTACAACATACAGGAATCTATGGGACACAATGAAAGCAGTTCTATGCAGGAAATTCATAGCAATTAATGCCCATATTAGGAAAACAGAGAGAACTCAAATAAATAACCTAATGGAGAACCTCAAGCTCCTAGTAAAAGAAGAGCATAACAAACCCTAAGCTCATACAAGACAGGAAATTATAAAGATAAGAGCAGAAATCAATGCAATGGAGCCTAAAAGAATGATACAAAAAAATTAATGAATCAAAGAGTTGGTTTTTCAAAAGAATAAATAAAATTGATAAACCTTTAGCCAACTTTATCAAAAAAAGGAAAGAAATGGCTCAAAACCATGTAATCAAGAATGGAAAAGATGAAGTCACAACAGATCTAGGAGAAATCCAAAGCATCATCAATTCTTACTGTGTGAACCTATACTCTAATAAAATGGAAAATACAGAAGAAATGGACAGATTCCTAGATATATACAAACTAACAAAGTTAAATGAAGAAGATATAGAAATTCTAAACACCCCAATTACAATGAGTGAAATTGAAAATGTAATAAAAAAATTTACCAACAAAGAAAAGCCCAGGTCCTGATGGCTTCACTGCTGAATTGTACAAGACATTTAAAGAAGAACTATCACCATTACTCTTTAAACTCATCGAGGGAATTGAAAGGGAAGCAAAGCTTCCAAATTCATTCCTGGAAGCAATTATTACTTTGATTCCAAAACCAGGTCAAGACACAACCCAAAAAGAAAACTACAGGAAAATCTCCCTAATGAATATTGATGCAAAAATCCTCAACAAGATACTGCCAAACAGAATACAAATGGTCATCAAGAAGATCATACACCCTGACCAAGTCAGATTTATCCCAGGGATGCAAGGATGGTTCACGATTCATAAATCGATAAATGTAACGCACTATATTAACAGACTCAGAGACAAAAAACACATGATTATCTCAATAGATTCAGAAAAGGCATTTGAAAAAATCCAACTCCTATTCACAATAAAAACTCTACAGAAAATTGGAATAGAAGGTCTTTATTTCAACTTGATTAAGGCTATCTATGAAAAACCAACAGCCAAAATCATAGTAAATGGTCAAAAACTGAAAACTTTCATGCTAAAATCAGGAACAAGACAAGGATGCTGACTTACACTACTCCTGTTTAATATTGTTCTTGAAATAGTAGCCACAGCAATTAGAAAAGAGAAAGAAAAAAAAGGAATGAAAATGGGAAAGAAAGAAGTTAAACTGTCATTATTTGCCGATGATATGATACTTTACATAGAAAACCCAAAATACTCTGCCAAAGGACATCTAGACTTAAATGACAGATTCAGTAGAATACCTGGATATAAGGTCAACACTCAAAAAACAGTAGTCTTTTCATATACAAATAATATACTCACTGAGAGAGAAATTAGGGAAACAATTTCTTTTACAATAGCATCCAAAAAAATGAAATATCTAGGAGTCAATTTAACAAAAGAAGCAAAAGACCTCTACGCAAAAACTGTAGCATTTTGAAAAAGGGGATCGAGGAGGATATAAGAAAATGGAAAGACATCCCTTGTTCCTGGATAGGAAGAACCAATATAGGGAAAATGGCCATACTTCCAGAACTATTATATAGGTTTAATGCAATCCTGATTGAAATTTCAACCATATATTTCACAGAACTAGAGAAAACAATCCAAAAATTCATTTTGAAGCAGAAGAGACCTAGAATAGCAAAAGAAATTTTAGGCAACAGAGATATGGCTGGGGATATTACAATCCACAACTTGAAACTATACTACAAAGCTACTGTGACAAAAACAGCATGGTATTGGCAAAGAAGCAGACCTGAGGATCAGTGGAATAGATTAGAAGATGCAGAAACAACTACCAATATGCTCAGCCACCTCATCTTTGACAAGGGGGCCAACCATCCTCACTGGAGGAAAAACACCTTCTTTAATAAATAGGGTTGGAAAAACTGGATTTCAACCTGCCAAAGATTAAAACTTGACTCATGTCTATCACCACACATTAAATTAAGATTGAAGTGGATTAAAGATTTAAATATTAGGACAGAAACAAATTTCCTGGAAGATAAGTTAGGTAGAACTCTTGAAGATATTGGTATAGGAAAAGATTTTATGAACAAAACCTCAGTGGCATGGACCTTGAACAAAGAATCAACAACTGGGATCTTATCTTATTAAAAAGCTTCTTCACTGCAAGAGAAACCACCAACAGAGGTAAGAGACAACCTACAATGTGGGAAAAATTTTTCAGCAACTGTACCTTAGACAAAGGACTACTATCTAGCATATATAAAGAACTGAAAAAAATCAGACCCCACAAATTCAAAGACCCAGTTCAAAACTGGGCATCTGAAATGAACAGACATTTCTCAAACAAAGAAGTAAAAGTAGCAAATAAATATCTGAAAAAATTTTCAACATCACTGGTTATTCGAGAGATGCAGATGAAAACAACACTGAGATTTCAGCTCTCCCCAGAAAAAAAATGGCTGCTCTTAAGAAAATATCTAATAACAAATGCTGGTGGGGTTGTGGGGAGAAAGGAATCCTTCTCCAATGTTGGTGGGAGTGCAGCTTGGTGCACTCACTGTGGAAATCAGTATAGAGATACTTCAAAGAACTGGCCTTAGAGGTTCCCATTCCGCCCAGCTATTACCCTGCTGAGTATCTTCACAAAAGAATTAAAAGGCTCTTACCACAGCAATATATGTGCACCCATGTTTATAGCTGCACAGCTCATAATAGCAAAAGCTTGGAAACAGCCCAAAAGCCCATCAACTGGAAACTGGATAAAGCAGATGTGGGTTTTTTATAAAATGGAGCACTACTCACCTATAAAGAATGAGAAACTACAGACATTTATAGCTAAATGGATGGATATTGAGGCCATCCTCTTAAATGAAATAAATAGGACACACATGTGTAAATATCAAATAGTTTCTCCAGTGTGAGAAACTGAAAGTGTAATTAAGGATACACATGGATGAAATTGCCTAATAACATATTTCTCAGATTGTGTTTCTATCACGTGTCATATGACTGTATCAGAATTTAAATTAGGGAGAAGCTTGGCTTATGTGGAGTCTGCTAACTAACTGGAGTTTTTTTCCAGATCATTATTTGTTTAATGTTGGTTTTGGGGACCTTTCTGAAACAAGTCACATCCTCTGCTGTCTTGTTGGTGCTTGAGGTGCTTTTTTAAGTTATATGGAAAAATGTTTAAGTGCTTTTCAGTTTTGTTTTGGTTGAGTTCTAATGTATTTGAATATTATTTTAGTGTTTTTCCCCTTGCATTGTTCTTCTTTGAGTGGTTTTAATTTTTTGTATGTGTGTGTGTTTGATAATAAAGTTATTTAATAAAAAAGAACAAGAAAATGGTGCATTCTCTTTGGGAATTCATTTGACAAGCATCTATGCTAAGAGCAAATGACTGTTAGAGTAGATCAGTGTAACTTTCATGTTTTAGGTTCATATCTAGGGTTTTCATTTTTAAAGTTTGTTTTCTATACAAAAATAATAAAGCGGTCCAAGACTATGACCAAATCTATGTATTTGCTTTTCATATTGCAGGAATCTACGTTTTATTTTATCAGATATTTTCATTTAGGATCAAAAAGTCACTGTTGAGCAGTTAATATCTATTTTTTTAAAAAAATTATGTTTTGCCGTTCTTAAAATTATCACCCCCTCTGCCTTGGAAGGTGTTGATAACAAATGAATATTTTCCTCTAATTCATACGATACAAAAATGCATATATTGGGAAGGCTATGTTTAATTATCTTAACATTTCTTAACTACCATCATCATCTTACCAAAACCTATATGACTAACTGGGGTTAATAGCTAGGAGGGAATTAACATAGAAATCTACAACAAATTTAAAATGTGTCTAAATAATTAAATATGAAAGCTAAATAGATAGACTAGGAAATTTGTAACTCTATAGTTCATTTCAAATGCTGATTATTATTTAAGCTACCATTCCTTTCCTTGGAAACAGCAGTATTGGATTTGATTTTTCTACTCAGATTAAGATGCTATCTATCTGCTACCCACATAATTTTATGTACTTAATAGAGAGGAGAATATTTTTCAACTTAATCTTAAAGCCAAATGTCTTTACTGTATTTATCAAAATTGTTTCCACAATACTTTGTATATAAGAAAAGTATAAGAAAAAATTGACCTTTTATGAATTGTTAATTCTAAAAAAAGACTCAATCTCATTTTGTCTTAGCATAATTAAAATACCCTTTTCAAAGTAAAAGCTAAAATCTGCCGACATTTTCAAAAATTCTGTGCAATTATGAAATGCTTGCTGAGTAGAATATAGATAACAAAAGAACAATTTTTGTTAGAAGTGAACATAAATCTATTCCTAGTTTATTCTATACACATTCAGTAGAAATAAAAATAAAACAATTATATGTTAATTCTACTTATACATATTTATTTAACAATTATTTAATGGTCATGTATGATAAGCTAGACATTCTTGTTGGTGCTTACTATAGAGCAGTGAAAGTGGAAAAATTTTTCTCAATAATATTTTATTACAATGAGAAAATGCGCTCTGAAGAAACATAGAATTACTTAATGAGTTAGATAGAGTGTTGTAGATATTTTAATAGTCCCCTCAGAAGATGTTCTTACTCTTAGACTCATTTAATTCAGTGTTATATAGCAAAAGATACTTTGCAAATGCTGTGAAGCACTGTGATGAAAGGAATTATTCTACAGCACTTAGTCAACTCAATATAGTCACAGTGGATCTTACAAGGAGAGAAAATTTGCAGGTTGTGTTCAGAAAAAAGAAAAAGACAATGAGGAAGTATCAGAAGATTCTAGGCCAGAGAAATTCAATCCAAATTTGCTTTCCTTGAAAATACAGAAAGGAAGATGAACAAAACACTGGGGAATTATTTGGAAACTGGTAACAGCCCTCAGATTATAGCCAACAGGAAATTAGTGACATCATTCCTACAACCCTAAGGGATTGAATTCCACCAGTAACTCACAGGAAAAGAAAGCAAACCACCCCTGGACACTTTACAAAGTAACACAGACCTGCCCTGGCTCTCATCTTAGTTAAGCGAAGCGGATGCTGGACTTTGGCCTGGAGAGCTACAGCACCATAATTCGTGTTGTTTTACATCAGTGCGCTTTTGGTAAATCGTTGTGGCGTTGATTGAGACGTAGTACACAGTGTAAAAGCTAAATGAAGCAAGATATAGGATCGGAACGATCCGTGTTGGAGGCAAAGTACAATTTTCAATTTGTTACTGAAAGCATTTCTGATTGAAAAATTGACCTCTGATAAATTATCTTAAAACATAAGACAGTAATCTTTATTACTTTCTGCCGCAAAAGCTTTCTGGTATGAGGAACTGGCAAATTTAAAGCCCCAAGCCAGAGAAGTGCTTGATGTGTTCAAGGAAAAGAAACCCAGAGGCAAATGGGTTGTGTAGAAAGAAAAATCAAAGATGAAATAATTCCCGGAATAATAGACCAAGATAATTATGATTATTTAAATCAAAGTATATTATTTTGACTGAAATTGAAAAATAATAAGTTTAAAGCAAAAGGAAACTATTTCACTTACTCATTACTATAGATAGAAGAAATATGATGTAAGAATATTCCAGTGATGGGAAAGTTGATAGATAAAAATTTTGAATACATTTCCAAAATTTAAATCTAGAAGAAACTGGTTGAATCTTTAGTATATTAACTGATAGACAGCATTAGACATTAAATGAGGTAAATGTTATGTAGGGATAAATTTGAGCTAAAATAATAATAAATCTACAGTGAACAAAAATTTACAGTTGTATATACACTCATTGATATTCTGGGTTTGAGATATGTGTCTATGAGTCATCACTTTAAACAGTATTAACAACCTAGAATAAATTAGGGTACTGGAAGAACAAATGCAGATACACATTGGTACCAGTAATCATGACAAGTCAACTTGGCTGGATTAAGAAACACCTTAAGAGTAGAGTAGGGCTGGAGATTTACCTCAGTGGTTCTGCCACCTGCCTCGCAAGAGCAAAGTCCTGAGTTCGATCCCCAGTACCAGTACCAAAAAAAAAAAAAGATGAAAGAGTAGAGTAAAAGAGAAATAATAGAAAATAAAAACAAAAATAAACCAAAACAAAATAAAACACCAAAATCTGAATGTGGTGGCTCATGTCTCTAACTCCAGCATTTGGGAGGTTGAGGCAGGAGGATCCTTTAGAGTTTTAGGCCAGCCTGAGCTATGCAGTGAGCTCAAGGCCAGCCAGGACTACATAGTGAGACCCTATCTCAAAAACAAAAACAAAAAAAAAGAAGAAAAGAAAACAGAGAGATAGACATTTTTCAAATGAAAAGGGGATCTAGAAATAAAGGTAGTAGGGAGGGAACAGAGGAGAGGAGAAGGGGAAGTAAAAAGGATCAGGATGTGATATGTACATGTACCAATTTTCTACAATGAATGTATTCATTGTATATAGTAAACAGGTACTAATAAAAATTAAACATCTAACAGATTAGTAAATCACACATCTGGTTGTATCTGCGGAATCTTTCCAGAGATGGTTGGCATATGGTCCAGCAACTGAGGAGGAAAAAACCACCTAACTGTGGGTTAACCATCAATATTCTTGTAGGCTGTATGGAAATTAATCCATTTAAACAAGTAAAAATCAGTAAAATGTGATTCATTCACATTTCCATATATACATATATATATAAAATATATATACATGAAAATACATAGGTATAAATTACATATATATTCCATCTATTCAGCTCCTCTAGAGAACTGTAGCCAATACAGACATGAAAAGAGGTTTAACTGAGTCTAGAACAAAGCATGTTTTAAAAGGAAGTGAAGGAACAAAGGGACCATAAGATAATGACTAGTGATAAAAGGCACTGTGGGAAACCTACTGAAGCAAATATTTAAAGGAAGGCATGAAATGCTACCTGTTGGCCAGCACTGAAATTTAGGTATTGGATATACCACTGTGGGTTTTGTGATGCATGTTAATTACAAATTGTTTGGAGATAAACTGTGAACAAACTTCTGATTGTCATGGAAACAGGAAAAAAAAAGGGAGACATATTGGTGAAACAAATAAGTAGGCTAATATATTTTGTTTTGTTTTGTTTGTTGTCAATGCTATCTGGACCAAGTTTTGTATCTGTGGCTAGCAGCCACTCAATTTTCCTTTAGAAGGTAAGGCTGTAGCCAAGCATATCTTTTGTCAGTGACTTATATGATGTGCCCACCAAGACCCTACCTGAACTGCCTTGGTAGCAGGTACCAGACAATAAAAAACTGTCTTTACGCTGTAGAGGTAGAAAAAATAATGTAAATTAGCTAATGCACAGAGAACATGCGAAGCCCAGCTGACACCCCTACTTGCCATACATGAGCTGCTCCTACAACTCCTGGTGGCTTTTCCAGTGTCCTCAGGTACAGCCACACTCCTAACCCTGAGTGTCATTCTTTTCTTTTTAGAGCTGCAAGTAAAAAAGTGTTCTGTATTTCAGGAATCTGAGTATCATAGTGTCATTATGTTGTGCCTTGGCATGAAAAGAATTATTAAATATTATTAAACAGGTATCTTTTGATAAATTTTGTTATTTGGGAAGAAGTTGGGATGATAGATGTGGTCAAGTGACACTTTTATTTCTATCTTTACTAAATTTTATTGAGACTGTGGCGTATCTGGATTTTAATAGAAATGATTTTTAAAAGGATATATTATTAATTGAAATAAAACTGAGACCATTGAAGGATCAATGTATCTTAATAATCCATCCATATAGGTTGATAGATGAGCTGATGATAGAAAGAGGAAAAAACTCTAAGGTTGTTATTTCTAGGGTTGAAACAAACAAACAAACAAAAATCATTGGTAGCAGTAATATTAAGCTTATGCCACATTGTAGTGCATATAGGTTCCCAAGAGAAAATATTTGAGTAAAACAAAGTTAAATTTCAAAAGACTAATGTGTTGCACTGTGGATCAAGGAGTTTCCTTTGGAGTGTGAAAACTCGGCTTCTTTTCATTACATTAAAAAAAAAAATCATGGTGCAAAAATTGCTGAGCTCTGCATTTCTGTATGGAAATTAACCAATTTAAACAAACAAAAAGCAGTGAAATGTGATTCTCTCACTTACAATTAAGACTAGCTCAGTATATTCGGAATCAGCATATCATTTTTCTTTGGACTACTGGAGTCCCTGGAGTATTCAGCAGCAGTATAAAGGGTCAGGCTTATTCAATTATTAAATATCCTACTGGGATCCTGCTGCCTTTTTTGAGTAAAATGTAGCAATGAAGAATGTGTGCATGTTTGATATTATGCATATGTTTGCAGTCTATCCATTTTTAAAATACTTGAATAAAAATATTGTGCCTGATCTTTATTCATTGGAAATTTTTCTTTGGCTCAGTAAAGTAGATTTAAATTTTGAACCTTAGGATTTGATTATGCATACTGTTTTCACCTTTATTTTCTTTTGATTTAGAGCTGATAAATCTGCTTCTAAATGCTGCTAACCAAAGTCATTGTTTCCTTACTTTTTTCAATATTTACTGCAAATGTTAACAAAAATTCATTGTGATAAATAAATCTAGAGAATGGAGCATTATAGCAGAGTTCTGAGATAAAGCATTAAAATATAATTTTGTTTAACTTTATTCACAGATTTTTTTAATGTCTTTAATATACTAAATAAAGAAGTAAATATAAAATATTTAAAGTGTTCTGAAAGAGTTTGAAATTCTAATTTCGGTTTGCACTGATATACATTTAAATTTATTTTTAAGTCATATATAAGAGCACATACTAGTGGAGTAACATGTAATATCTTGATAATTTTATATATTATGTTTAAATCAGGTTAAACATATCAACCACTTATTATTTCTTTGAACCAAAAACTTATCAAATCTTCTCTTCTAGCTTTTTGAAATATTCACTATGTCACTGTTATCGATTGTGACTGCATTGAGTGATACCACACCAGTATTTTTCATTCCTACCTGCCTGTGACTTTGTATCTATTACGCTCTGGATATTCAATTTCCCCTAAAGGGTCATGTGTTGAATGCTTTGTTACCTGTGGTACAGTTGGAGGTAGTGGAACATTTATGACTTAAGGCCTGGGGCAAATAAATTAGGTCCCTGGGGTCATGCCCTTGAAGAGGATACCGGGGCTCCCTTCCACAATTCTGTTGCTTCCTGGCCTCTATGACATCAGAAGCTTTACTCTGACACCTAAGTCTGCCATGAAGTACTATGTCACAAAATGCCCAAGAGCAAAGAAGTCAACCAACTGCATTCTGAAACCACAAGTCAAAGAAAGTTTTTCCTTCATGAGTAAATTGATTTGCTCAGAATTTTACCATAAAAGAGAATTGGCTATCATAGTATCCATTGATTCACCTTTCCTCATTCCTCTACCTTCTGCTCTGTCCAGCCCCAACCACCATTCTACATTTAAGTTTGTCTTTCTAAAATATCACATTTAATTTTTTACATACAGAATTCAATCACTCAACTTAGATACTTATTACAGAGGTTGAAAAGTAAGAAATCTAAAGAAAAGTAAAATATTTAATCAGAATTTTTGTTTGTTTTTTAAGACAACATCTTGCTATGTAGTTCAGTCTTCCCTCAATTAGATAGAATTTGGAAAGTGCAAAACTTACTGTAGGTCAGTTGTTTTTTTTTTTTTTTGGTACCAGGTTTGTGCTTGTGCAGCAGGAGGCAAAACCACTGAGCTAAATCCCCAGCCTATTTGTCAGTTTTATTTGAGGATAAGCTTATAGTTTAACATTGCCTACAAAATGTGTAACTAATCTTTAGAATAACTTTTCTTGCATAATTTATTGGAAAAGATTTCTGAAGCACAGATCTCCATGAAAACTGTGTGCCTATTACAAAAATATTTTGTAACTGATTCTCTCCTAGGGATAAAATTAAATACTTGATGCTGAAAGCAGCTGAATTATTTAGATACTGTACTTTTAAATACTATTATACTACTAAATATGTTCATTTAAATAATTAAATTTGCTTCCAGTAATAGAACACTGAGAATAGTATTGTCTTTGCAGTGTATTTAAGTTACATAATGGATTCTCATAAACATAGTGAAAAAAAAGTTGATCAAAAAAAAATTATTTAAATGTATGATTTTGCATTTATTTGTTTACAATGAAAATCCACTATTTTGATGAGTACAGTGTAACAAGCTACCTTTTATAGATTAATAATTTAGTTCAAATATAATTAATATGAGTATGTGGTTACTTACATTTTCCTTAATAAAACAATTCTTACCAGAAAATTTGATTTTTTAATAGTGATTATAAAGCTGTTTAGTGATAACCTAAATTTTTTATGATTTTTAAATTATTTTTGGAGAGGGAAAGAGAGTACACATATATAATCAAGAAGATTAATATGTACTCTGTCATTTTGTTCTTATAATAATTTTTATCCTCCTTTTAGATATTAGAATACATGGCCTTGTCCAGGAATAATACAGGAATTTGTATCAAATATTTCATGTTAAGTTAATTTTCCTTTTACTCCACTCATAGAAATAGTGCTTAGGAGTAACTTAACTTGAATATAACTTAAACCAGTATTTCCAGGACTCTGAAGTCTTATTTAGAAATCTAGAATAAACATGATTTTCCATTTACATCTCTTGTGAGAAACAACTTAGTTATATGAAATTGTAAAAAGTATGACAAAATTTATAATTAACAAAAACAATGAGGTGATGAATTTCCTTTCACTGTGTTCTATTTTACTAGTGTTGAAAATATTACTATTTACTTATTTCATATATTCTCAAGATTTTTTTCATTTATTTATTTATTAGTTGTCCTTTTGATAATATATTATATTACTGGCAATAGTTTAGCTAATATTTCCATGTATTCAATCCTGTATGGGACAAAGTAAAAATGGTAAAAATTTTACAGAATATCCATGCTCACATTATATGAAGAGTTTGAATTCCTAGGAACATAAGTCCCCAATAATATGGTTTTAGAAAATAAATATATTATCAAGTTATTGCAAACCTGCTGTTTTATGCATGAAGACAAGTGGTTGAAAATCATCTTTGGGCCAGATAATAAACCTTTTAATGCAAACACACATCTAGCAATTGAATATTATCTGAGATATGGTTTATGAGCAGCAGGATCTCTAAAATGCCACTTACAAATAAAACTGAGGAGTGCATATATAGATCCTTAAGACTTTTTGCCTAAGTGCAGGTAGAGTGGACTAGAAAAAGCACCAAGGTAAAGTGCCTTTGTTGTATCATTCTGATTTACGATTCTTTGCATATGTACTATTAATAATTTATCAGTTTCTATTTTTTCTAACTACCTTAAAAATCCATTCTGTTTCATAATCTAGATAATAAACACAGCAAGGTCTAGACATAAAGAGATATCAGTTTTTATATTTTACCTAAGTAGCTGATGAGAATTATTCCTCCTGAAAATGCTTTTAATGTCCTCCCTAATTCTTGATTTATGATTTTGATTTATTCTTTGGTTGTAACAACCACTTTTCTTCTCCCAGTGTTCCTATAAAAACATGGTTGTATTCCATGCAGTAGTAATTCACAGTTTCAAATCAAAGGGTTATCATGCCAAAGAATAAATGGGAATAAGAGAAAACTGGCCAGCCAGGTGCTGTAGATTATTAAGGAGAAGTCTGGTTTCCAGGAAGGGATGACAGGTCTATTCAACTGTAAGCTGTGGCTCAGGCTCCACAGTGATTTAGTTCTAGAGCAGTGAACTACAGCAGAAAAGGCTAAGCAAGTCCCATAAATCTTGATGCAAAATGACAAACACTGGAGCACTTAGGTGATGCAGGTTTCAGACTATGTAAAGTAAGCTTAAAGTAGCAGTGCTCTTAAGAAGGAAATTGAATATGCACTGTAGTCATAGCCTGAAAGTTTGTTTTGCACTGCTTGCTGAGCACTAGTAAATTAATATAGGTCAGACCACAGAAAGCATGTGTGAAAAGGTGTTAATGGGAATGATGACTAAACTGAAAAATAAACAATGCAAAAAATCCATATGTAACACTCATACAAGATCAAGCACACAAGAAGGTAGAAGTAGATATGAAATTCTTGCCTTAGGTCAACAAAAAGTAACCAGAATTTTGGTACTTCAATGAGACTTTCGGGAAATGATAATTTTAATTAGATCATTGGGCATCAATGTTGACTTTATAGTATTAGTTTTGATACAGGGATGAATTGAGGAGCACATAAGGATTGGCACTCTACCCAACCCATTAAAACAACTTATTTCATTTTTATGGTTACCTGACTTTAAACAAGATAATATCAATTTAGAACTCTCTTCTTCAGGTGGGACTAAAATATAGAGCAAAAGGGTACATAGATCCTAGGTAGTACATAAAAAGCTAAAATTTCTTCCTCTTTAAAGTCCCAATCATTATAATCCATTTGATTTTTTCTTTGAAAAGAGTAAATGAATTCATTGCTTTGCAGTACTCATACTACGTAATATTCTAGTATATACATGTTGGATAGAAACATATACATGTCTCGGCTTACAGAAAATTTTAACTTTGCTTGTCCTGGGCCTTTAACTCCAACCACATCTCCTAAAACCTGAGTCATGAATTTATTAGCACAAAAGTTCCCTAGAAAATAATTCACACATTACAAGGCTGAAATTAAAATATTTCAAAATTACTCAGATTTATATGAATATGAATATTTACCAACAATTATAATATATGGAAAACGTTTATTTATTCATTACTTTATTTGTTAAATATTATGGATTTTAAATTAAGACTATTATCAGTTTTCACTTTTATTGAAGTGTTATTAAAACTTATGTTTTAATATATTTATGCATTGTTAAGTGATTACTAGAATCAAATTAACATATACATCCCTTTATATAATTACTGTTGCTGTGTGGTGAAAATACTTGATATCTAACTCTTCACAAATTCCAGATCTACATTATTGACTGCAGTCACCATGCTAATGGTTACAGAACTTAATCTTATAACTGAAACCTTGTACTCTTTGTCAATATTTTTCCTTGTTCCCTAAACTCAGGCCCAGTTAATCAGTTATTTTATTCTTTGTTACTATGAGTTCAAATTTTTTTTTAAAGATTTCACAAATAAGTAAGACCACACTGTATTTGCCTTTCTATATGTGGTTTTCTCACTTAGCATAATATTCTTTAGTTTCCTTTGTCTATATTTTTGCCAATGGCAAGTCTTATTTTCCTTTTTAAGCCTAAATAATATTCCAGACAGAGACACAAGTATACATACACACACATAGCTATTGTGAATGATGTTGCAATTAGAATAAAAGTGCAGAAATATACTCAAAATATTATTTTCTTTTGAATATATAACTAGAAATGAGAATGCCAAAATATATGGTGGTTTCTTTCTTAAATAATTTTTGATGAAAGTCTATACCCAATTGGTCTGACAAAAAAATTTAAAATAACATTTTCCAAAGAATTTCATTGAGCTACAAAAAATGCAGGTGAGTAATTTAATCATCATGAAAACAATACAAGAAAATGTTTTAAGAGAGATAGAAGAAATAAGATTGAAGCATGCAGAAATTTTGGAATTGAAAAATATAGTGATCAGGGCAGGAAATAAAAAATTTGAATTTTAAATCTTTTCAGTTGGCTACTTTGGTTTGATTAGATATTTGTTCATAGATGAATTTTAAGCCTGTTCATTTGTCCCAAATAATTATTCAATATTTGTAAAATTATAAATTGATTCTAAAAAAACTAATGAAAAGAAAAATTAAACCTGGATAAGTAGACATTTTTAACATATTCCCATGTGTACACATAAACAATAAATGTTAAATGAATAAAAATAAGAAAAGGGCACAATAGAAAAAAAAAAAGCAATATCAAGCAGCTTTTCTCTCATTCTGAGTCCTTTTTTTCTTTAAAAATTTTTGTTTGGATTTTAGCATGTATCTTACTGAATTTTCCTAAACTGTAGAAAACAGAAACCATCTAGATAGTTAAAGCAAAAGGAGTTTTTTAAAAAGACAAAAGAAATTTGAGACAGGGAAAATCTCTAGAATAACACTTAAAATTGTTACGGGAAAGCAGATGAGTCACACAAGTTAAAATCTCAGACAATCCTTCTTCCTTGCTTCTTTGATCGCAAAGTAGCTCAGTGTTCCATGTTTTACCCTTTTGTATTCTCTGTACTTTGAAAATAATATTAACCAAGGAATATTCTGAGCACTACAGAAGTTAGAAATTGTGATGCACTTCATCAAGAAAAAAAGGTCTTGTTCAATTATAATGATTACTATTAAAGTAGTGATATGTGACCAATTAAGACCCAGTAGTGCAGGCCCAAAACCTACATGTTAAGCTTGTGCAGTGTATATTTCAAACTGCATGGGATAGATTATTGTCAATCAAAGATCTGAGGAATGGAAAAGATAATAATAAAGAGAGAGGAATCAATATGTGAATTAAAAAACTGGATCTACTTGTTTTTAAGGCCAGAATATTTTTATTTCTTTTCATTTATACAAATAACTAGCTTGTTCATTTTTCTGTATTACTTTATCACTTCCTTTATTCTTCATCATCTTCCAATTTGACCTTGAAGTAGTTTAAAATATGTTTTATTCACATAGAGTAGAAGGAAAACTTCTAAATATTCATAGTACATGTGTGAAGTTGGCCATGCTGGAAATAGAAATCAGTCACAAAGTGAGAATCTTACATACCTCTCTGTGTATTCAGAAGTGTATTTGCTTTACAAAGAAGATTCCAGTTTATATCCCAGGGTATGTTATCTTTGGACACACACACATTCATTTGTGTTATGCACAAAGTAAAGGATAGGATTATTTAGGATTTCCACCACAAGTCTAAAATCGGAGCCATTGTACTAGCCTCTACTGTCAGAGAGAGACGGGGGGGGGTTATAAATTGTATTTGTGAAATGATCGCAATGGTAAGGCTTAACTGTTCCTATCCAGAGATATTCTTCCATTTTTATTCTAATCATCCTCAACAAAAGGCTTCATCACTTCTACCTGATTTCAAGTATCTTCAATCATTCTCTCCTCACTGTTTTCCTTTTTAAAAATAATCATGGTCAGCATTTTTGCGTCTAAAATCATGTATCTATTCTTTGGTCTTTCATTTCTGTACCTCTCCTGTGCATTTGAAGTAAATTTCAGGTTGATCTCAAATAACCATACTATAAAAAATACATGCAAATATTATCGTATTCAAATTATTAAAGATTTGTCCAGACAGTGTAAACATAGTAAGCCAAAAGGGGGTTAGGATATAAAGCAAACAAGTAAATGTCATTTTTACTCCAAGAACATTTAAGCAAAAGTCAACTTTATGTCTTGCCTGGGTCACAGTGGACAGAAAACAAAACTGCAGACCAAACCAGACACAATGAGACTAGCAAAAATTCCAGGACAAGTGACTCTGGCAGTCTTCCAACAAAATTTGAATTTTAGAAATTATCCAAAGATGTACAGAAATCTAAGAGGAGTATTTTTCAAGAAAATGAATGTCTGAATCTCAGTAAGAATCATGAGATTTATTGTGCTTTTCCTTCCTTGCTTTCCATCTAATTCCTCTGTGATTGTCTGTAAAATCCAACAGCCACAATCACTGCAAGAACTATTACAGTATCCCAGCAGCAATAAGCTGGAAAAGCTGTTTACACTCACTCTCTTCTCACTTCTTGGAAAATATCTTTTATTTTATCAGTTCTGTGGAAAACTTCACTTCATTTTGATCAAAATTTTGTGCAGTATGAAATACCTTATCCTAAGGATTGTTTATCAAAATTAATTGAAGTTGATTGTGTCACTGGCCAAGGCTTTTGGTAACTGGGGCCATTATCAAAAATACAAAAGCAGCTCTTCCTCAGTGCAGAGGAAGGGCTTCTGGGCCACTGTACCACCTCTCCTAGAAGGAAGAGGCTTGCGGGCCTCCATACCAAGGCTACTAGCAAAGAGGAAGGGTCTTCCAGGCCACCATACCACCCCTCCCAGCAAAGAGAAGGTGAGCTGCGCAAGCCCCAACAGCACACCCTCCCACACCCCCATGAAAATGAGAAGACATGTAAATGAGTCTCAAAACCAGACTTTCAGTTCACCAACAGCGACATCAAAGGGAAATGAGATGGAACACTGATACTCAACCACCTGGACTCCCTGAATTGGCAAAAAAAGGGGATATGCAAAAAACGAAATTAGAAATAATTTCAAGATAAGAGCAGAGATTGTGGTCATAGTGCAAGACATGATTAATAAATCTAGAGAGGAGCTGAGGAACATTATGGAATCCCAAAATAGGGAACAAATGGAATCCATAAAACAGATGCAAACAGATTTCCAAGAGACTAAAAACTCCATCAAAAGTCTACACAGCTGAATGAGCCAATGTGAGGACAGAATTTCAGATATAGAAGATAAGATTGCAATTAGTGACCAGGAAAAGAAAAATTGCTTCAAAATTGTAAGAGAACATGAGAAATCAATCCAGCACTTGCTAGACGATGCAAAGAAGAATAAATAACATAAGACTGATTGGAGTCAGTGAAGAAACAGGAGAGAGTGCAGATGACATTAAAAAAAAAAAACTGTTCACAGGAGTAATGGAAGAAATCTTCCCAAGCAGGGGAAAAGAACTTGACATACAGATAAGTGAGGCATATAGGACTCCAACTAGCCTTGATCAAAAAAATCTACACATAGACATATAATTGTTGAGATTCCAGAAACCCAACAGAAGAACAAAGTTCTACAAACAATTAGAGAAAAGAAAAAAATCAAATACAAAGGAAAGCCCATCAGAATCACAGCAGACTTCTCAATGCAAACCCTTAAGGCAAGAAAAGCTTGGAGTGATATATTCCAAGCCCTGAAGGAAAACAGCCTCCCAATCAGATTGATGTACTCTGCAAAGCTATCTTTCAAAATTGATGGAGAAATAAGATACTTTCAAGACAAAGAGCACCTTGGGAACTTCAAGAATACTGAACCAGCACTCCAAAAAATTTTAGAAAATATCCTAGGAGAAGACCTTGAGGATCACAACCCCAGGAAGCCCAGCAGAATGAATCCATTGGGCATGACAAGAAATTAAATGTAAAGGTGGAGATTCCAACAAAAAGAAAAAGTTATGACAATGATAATTCAATATGGATCAGTTATAACCAGCAATGTTAATGAAGTCAATTCACTAATGAAAAGAAATAGACTGGCAGAATGGGTAAGAAGCAAGATCCAATAATATGCTGCATGCAAGAATTCAAAAAGAAATTCATAGACTGAAAGATAAAGGGTGGAAAACAATATTCCATGCAACAGGAACCCGAAAAAAGGCAGAAGTAGCTATCCTCTTTTCAGATCAAATCAATTTCAAACCAACACTGATTAAGAGAGACAAAGAAGGACACTACACGCTTGTAAAGGGAACAATCCAGGAGGAAGAGATGAAAATCATAAATATCTATGTACCAAACACTAGTGCACCCAACTATATAAAACAAATAATAAGGGACATAAAATGTCATATATGCACTAATACAATAGTAGTGAGGGACCTCAATACCCCACTGTCACAAACAGATAGATCAATTAGACAAAACATAAGTAATGAAATAGTAGAACTCATTCAAACTCTAGAACAAAAGAACTTAACAGATGATTACAGAGTGTTCCATCCTACAAATCAGAATGCACATTCTTTGCAGGTTCACATGGGTCGTTCTCCAAAATAGACCACATATTTTCATATAGAACATGTCTAAGTAAGTGCAAAGGAAACAAAGTTATCCCCTGTATAATATCAGACCACAGTGTGATGAAATTGGAGGTCAATAGCAAAAGAAACCGAAAAAATTTGATAAACACATGGAAATTGAACAACACACTTCTGAATGACCAATGGATCACAGAGGAAATTAAAGAAGAAATCAGACAGTTTCTTCAATTAAATGACAATTACAATACAACATATCAGAATCTCTGGGACACAATGAAAGTAGTCTTACAAGGGAAATGCATAGCAGTGAATACTCATATCAGGAAAACAGAGTGAGCCCAATTAAACAACCTGATCTGGCACCTCAAGCTTCTAGAAAAAGAAGAGCAGGACAAACTCAAAGCCCATAGAAAGGAGGAAATTATAAAGATCAGAGCAGAAGTAAATGCAATGGAGACTAAGGAAACAATACCAAAAAATCAGTGAAGCCAAGAGTTGGTTCTTCGAAAGAATCAACAAAATTGACAAACCCTTAGCCAACCTTATCAGAAAAAGGGAAGAAAAGGCCCAAATCCATGCAATTAGGAATGAAAAGGGTGAAATTACAATGGACCCAGTAGAAATCCAGAGGATCATCAATACCTACTTCAAGAAACTACATGTCAAAAAGGTGGAAAACACAGAAGAAATGGACAGATTCCTAGATATGTATGAATTACCAAATTTGAATGAAGAAGACCTAAAAATTCGGAATCACCCAATATCAATCAATGAAATTGAAAACATAATTAAAAACTTACCAACTAAGAAAAGCCCAGGTCCTGATGGCTTCACTGCTGAATTCTACAAGACATTTAGAGAGGAACTGCTGTCACTACTGTTTAAACTCTTCAATGAATTTGAAAGGGAAACAGTACTCCCAAATTCATTCCTGGAAGCTAGCATCACCTTGATCCCCAAAGCAGAGAAATACCGAACCAAAAAAGAGTATGGTAAACCAATCTCACTAATGAACATAGATCCAAAATCCTTAATAGGATACTGGCAAATAGAATGCAGAAGATCATACACCCTGACCAAGTGGGATTTATCCCAGGGATGCAGGGGTGGCTCAACATATGCAAATCAATCAGTGTAATACACCATATCAATAAAGCCAAGGACAAAAACCATATCATCATCTCAATAGATGCAGGTAAAGCATTTGACCAAATCCAACATGCATTTATGATAAAAACCTTAAAAAAAATTGGAATAGGCAGTCTCTACCTCAATCTGATAAAAGCTATCTATGGAAAACCAACAGCCAATATCATACTAAATGGTCAAAAAATGAAATCCTTCACACTAAAATCAGGAATAAGACAAGGATGTTCACTATCACCACTCCTGTTCAATACAATTTTCAAAATATTAGCCATGACAATTAGACAAGAGAAAGAAATAAAAGGAATAAATTAGGAAACAAAGAAGTCAAATTGTCATTATTTGCAGATGACATGATACTGTATATAGAAGACCTCAATAATGCCACCAAAAGTCTTCTAGACTTAAAAATCAAATTCAGTTAAGTAGCTGGTTACAAGGTCAACACACAAAAATCAATAGCTTTCCTCCATATGAACAACAGGCTCACTGAGAGAGAAATAGGACAAAATAATTCCTTTCAAAATTAGCATCCAAAAAAATGAAATATCTAGGAATCAACCTAACCAAAGAAATCAAAGACCTCTTTGAAAGCTATAGCACTCTGAAAAGAGAGATTGAACATAATATCAGAAAATGGAAAAACATCCTTTGCTCCTGGTAGGAAGAACCAACATAGTGAAAATGGCCATACTTCCAAAACTGCTATATAGATTCAATGCAATCCCAATTGAAATCCCAGCAACATACTTCAAAGACCCTGAGAAAACAATCCATAGATTAATTTGGAACCAGAAGAGATCTAAAATAGCAAAACCAATTCTAGGCAATAAAGAAAAGGTAGGGAGTATCACAATCCCAAACTCCAAACTATTCTTCAAAACTACTCTGAGAAAAACAGCATGGTACTGGCAAAGAAAGAGACCTGAGGACTAGGAGAACAGATTAGAAGAGGCAGAAACAACTCCAGACACACTCAACCATCTCATCTTTGATAAAGGAGCCAAACACCCTCACGGGAGGAAAGATTGCCTCTTTAATAAATGGTGTTGAAAAAATTGGGTTTCAACTTGTCAAAGATTATAACTAGCCCTGTATCTCTCACAATAAACTAAACTAAAATCAAAATGGATTAAAGATCTAAATATTAAAATAGAAACACTGAATCAGCTGGAACAGAGGTTAGGTAGAACTCTTGAAGACACTGGTGTAGGTAAAGATTTTATGAACACAACCTCAGTTGCCCTTGAACTAGCGCAAACAATCAACAAGTGGGATCTCTTCTTATTAAAAAGCATCTGCACAGCAAGAGAAACCACTGGCAGTGTGAAGAGACAACCCTCAATGTGGGAAAAAATCTTCACCTGCTATTCCTCAAAGGTCTATTATCTCGAATCTATAAGAACTTTAAAAAATCAGACCTCCTTAATTTAAAGACCCAGTCCAAAATTGGGCATCTGAAATGAACAGACATTTCTCAGACAAAGAAGTAGAAATAGCAAATAAACATATGAATAAACGTTCAACATCACTGGTCATTAGAGAGATGCAAATGAAAACAATGCTGAGATTCCACTTCACCCTAGAAACAATGGCTGCTATCATGAAATCAACCAATAACAAATGCTGGCAGGGCTGTTGGGAAAGAGGAACACTGTTCCATTGCTGGTGGGAGTGTAGACTGGTGCAACCACTATGGAAATCAGTATGGAGATACCACAAAAAGTCAGATTGGAAGTCTCATTTGACCTAGCTTTTCCCTGCTGGGTATCTTCCCCAAAGAATTAAAAGAATTATACCACAGTGCTATATGTGCACTCATGTTCATAGCAGCACAATTTGTAATAGCTAAAACTTGGAAGCAGCCAAATTGCTCTTCAACTGGAGACTGGATAAAAAAAAAATGTGTTTTTTAAAAAAATAAAATGGAGTACTACTTAGCCATAAAAAAGAGAAATTAAAGAAGTTTATAGCTAAATGGATGAACATTGAGATGATAACTCTTAAGTTAAATAAATAGGACACATGTGTAAATACCAGATAGTTTTTCTAGTGTGAGAAACTGAAAGTGTAAATAAGGACTAAAAAGTATAATAGATAATGTGAAATAGGAAGAAAAGGGGCAAAGTGGATGTGAAAGGGGAAGTGGGAGGGGTAGGAGAAAGGAAAGAAGGGAATGGAATTAATATGAGAAAATGTAAAAATAGAAAAAAAGTCTTTGTAAATGGGGGGGGTAATGTACCAATAAAATAAAATTTTAAAAAGTACAAAAAATAGCAATTTTTGGTGAGAATGTAAAAAAATGGATCTCTCTTATTCTTGGTGTGATTTTAAAATGATACAGCCCCCATGGAAACCAGTTTTGCGATTCTTTAATAAAATGCCCAAATTACAAAAGTGTAAATTTATAGTTTAAAAAGAAAAAATTTCATGTATACATATGATTATAAAAATATTGTGTGCTTTTCAAAAAAATATTTTGTTTCATTTAGCCTTAAGCTACTGGCATAATTAAGTAACTGTGGCTACTGCTCAGAGTGGGTATGTTGGTGAAGCATTGTGAAGACTTCAAAACAAAACAAAACAAAACAAAACATTTCTTCCTAAACCCAATAATAGTTTTATTTAAAAATGTGAATATGTATAAATGAAGAAACATGTATGTAAATTATATTGGGATTATTTAGACTTTAGAGAAGTCATTTTTATAAATGAACTCTAATAAGTGATAGTTTTTGAGACAGTGTCTTCGTTATGTGTCTAGGACAGCCTCTTGAGTGGTGGGATTATGGGGATGTGTCATTATGCCTGGCAAGACTGATTTACTTGGTTACATGATCTAAGGATAGAAATATTATTAAAAATTACATGATAGGAAGCCAGAGAGCAGATTTGGGAGATGAGGAAGGAGATCAGGGAGATCAGGGGGCAAGGAAATTGGGAAGAGGACAAAAAATGATCAAGATATGCTATAAATACATACCAATTCCCAAAACAAATAAAATGGCTATGTATCACAAACATACACCAATCATAAAACATAGATATTATGGTGATTCCAAAATTACTTGTTATGTGTGCTGCAAATATATTTTAAAGCATATTAGAGGGAAATATTTATGAGTGCCTTCACATATGAAACTGTTCCATAATTATGCCATTCTCCGTATAATTGAATTCAGAATGAGGAAACTTTGATTGTCACTAAATTACCAATCAAATTTTGGTGATTGTGTAGTCTCCTTCCTTCCTCCTAGGAGCTTCAAACACTTGGCTCTGACAGAAAGCTCCACTGCTGTCTGGTTACCAGGATTGACCATGTTCCTTGTCTCTCCTGTAAGCAGAGCTAAAAGGAATTAAATTCCTCCTGGAACATTTGGTATATGTAGAGATCAACTATGATCTCTTGTTGGAATGGGAATTCAAGGTATTATCAAAGCTCCGCTGTTTCTTTCTTGGAAAGTATTCCCCATGAATCCTATTTTCTGACACATTTCATACCATTTGTGGTGTCCATGTTTCCACTGAAAAGCTTGGCTCTGAACTCTGAAGAGAGTTCTTTCTCACTCATCTTTTATACTGAGAAATCTTACATTGCACAAAATTGAAAATTTAATTTGAATTCAGTGTATCGATTTGAGTTAAAGGAGTTTGTATTCAAAAAGTTCAGAGCAATTTATTTTGTACTAGATTAAAAGATGATCAAAGCCAAACAAGTGTCACCTCTGAAGTCTAATATTTTCTGGGCAATTGCAAAGAGACAGGAAAGTCTTATAAATAATTGTGACCAAATATAACCAGAAGAACTCACAGACCAATGTGTACATACAGGGCATTTTGGTGGACAAATATTGCCCTATACTGTTTTCATGTGAAAATGCTCCAATAAGATTCTAAAGCCCAATTCTCATGTTATCTTTAATATACACTTGGTTTGCAGCTAAATTAAATTGAATGAAAATAGCTCATAAATAAATATATAATAGTTAGCATTGTAATATAAATAACAAAATTCACACATTTATTCTTTAAGTTTTATAAATGTTAACTCATATTTTCTAGGCATTTAAATTAAATTAAATCAATATTATTTTATTAAAAGCATATTTGTCATCTATCATTTATATTAGATATTAATATTATTATAGAAGAAATTTTCTTCAGTGCCAAAAGCTGTTGAAAAATTATGTACTCATTTATTTTGCACATTGCTCTAAAGAAAATTGGGAACTCCTGAAGTTTACAGATATTTTTTACAAATTATCAAATGAATTGTTAAATTCATTATCAAATGAATTGTCTTGCTCCAATAACATTAAAGTTGTTCTCTCTCTCTCTCTTTTTTTTTCCCCATTAACTTTATTGGTACATTTTAGGTATACAATACAGTTACATTCATCATTGGGATCTTGTACCATTACATGAGTATCTTGGTTCTTATTTTTTTCCCCCTTCCCTTGCCTGCCCTTCACACCCTCCACCCTTACCTATTTGCAAAGACCTTGTTTCCATTTTATTCCTCTTCTCATATTTTTTCCTTTCCATTTTTTCCCTTGCCCTACCCCTACCAATTCCCCTGCTCCTTTAGACCTTTACTTCCTGTTGCACAATATCAGTTATACATTTTTTAAATTACAATAATAAGATCTAGGAGACATTACCACAGATTTTACAGAATTTAAAAGGATATAGAAAGCATATTAGAAAAAACTTTTTCAAATAAATTTGACAACTTCTACGAAGTAACTTAGAAGACAAATTAATGAAACTAACTCTGGAGGAAATAAAAAATTTTAATAGCACCTATTAAAGAAAGTATATTTCTAGCTTGAAAACCTACCTATATGACAACAGCAGGCTCATAAACATTTTAACTGATAAATTATATGAAACATTTAAAGGAGAAAAAAGAAAGAACACTTCTCCCCTTTTTTTCTGAAATCAACATTGTGCTAATCCTAAAACTGGGTAAATATAATAGAAGAAAAAAGTATGAATATAGATAGAAATTTGTTTAACAAAACAAACTCTTAGAAGTCAGATCTGGCAGTATGTAGAAAGTGGTTTTTTTATAGGGATGACAGTGTTGGTTCAGCATTGGAAGATCCACTCCCAAAAGTCATCATTTTAACAGAGGAAAGGAGAAAGCCATATGATCCTGTCACTAGTTGGAGAAAGAGTATTGGACTAAATTCCACAGCTGTTCAGGGTAAAAGCTATCAGGAGACTAGAAGTAGAACAGAACCTTCTCAACAGATCAAAGACATGTACTCCATACTTCCAACAAAAGCTCCTTCTATGAGTGGAGATGATACAATGCTTTCTCCCTAAAGTGGCGAACAAGGGCATAAATGCTTACTCTTCATCTGTCCATTAGACTTTGAAACATAGGTCTAAACCAAATAATCTGGCAATAAAATGACACAACTAGGTTAGGACTGGCACAGCAGAAGCAAAATCTTTATATGTAGATGAAATGATCATCTACAGAGAAAATACTAAGAAATCTCTAGGAGCCCCTAGAACTTGTATTTGAATTTAGCAGGATTAGAAAACACAAGGTATATATAAAAATTCAGGTTTGTGTATGCTTTCTATAAATGAAGAATTGGATATTGAAATTTTAACATTATGTAGGAGTACAAAGGACCCAGAAAAGCCAAAAACAAAAACAAAAACAGTTTTGGAAGAAGTTTAGCACCCAATTTTAAGACTTCTTCTAAAGCTACAATAATCAAGGCAGTGTTGGTGTAAGGAAAGACATATAGATCATTTGAACAAAACAGAGAATCTAGAAATAGAACCACACATATATGGTCCACTGAGGTTTGAAAGATTATTTAACATTAGTATTTTATAGAATATAAACTCAATTCAATAGCCGAGGAAGAGATAATGTCTTCAGCAAATGGCACTAGGACGCCTGGTATCCATATATAAAAAATTAACCTCAACCCTTTTTTTCCATACATGAAAATAACTTGAAGGGATCTATGAACCTAAATAAGAAAGCCTAAAAGTATAAAACTTTTAGAAGAAATTATAAGGGAAAATATTTATGAAGTCAGAGTAGGCAAGAACTACCTAGGATACAAAAACCATGATGTATAAAAGAAAAAAAATTTATGAGATTCTATCAAAATGTAGAACTTTAAATGACATCATTAAAATGAAAAGTAGTCCTTAAACAGACCATATTTACAATGCATTTAACCTATGAGCAGAATATGTAAAGAATTCTTAGAGCTCATTCATAGACAACCCAGTTAAAATGTAGACATAAGAAGATGATAAATAGCCAGTACAGCACAAGGAATGGTGTGCAATTCTAGAATCAGGAAAATACTAATCAGTACAATAATAAGATTGAATTATACACTCATTAGGGAGATGAAGTCAAAAGTTGTAAAAGGCTTGTCATGACTTTTTTTTTTTTTGTTGGATTCTCCCCCCTTGAGTTTAATTTGTCAGGACCAATGGATTCATTTTGCTATGTTTCCTGGGTTTGTGATCCTCATTGTCTTTTCCTAGGGTATTGTCTAAAATTTTTTGGAGTGCCGGTTTGGTATTCATGAAGCTCCTGAGGTGCTCTTTATCATGAAAGCATCTTATTTCTCCATCAATTTTGAAAGATAGTTTTTAAGGGTACAACAATCTGGGTTGGAGGCTGTTTTCCTTTAGGGCTTGAAATACATCACTCCAAGCTCTTCTTGCCTTGAGGGTTTGCACTGAGAAGTCTGCTGTGATTCTGATGGGCTTTCCTTTGTATGTGATTTGTTTCTTTTCTCTCACTGATTGTAGAATTTTATTCTTCTGTTGGATTTCTGGAATCCTAACTATTATATGCCTATGTGTAGATTTTTTTTGATCAAGGCTAGCTGGAGTCCTATATGCCTCACTTATCTGTATGTTAAGTTCTTTTCCCCTCCTTGGGAAGTTTTCTACCATTACTTCTGTGAAGAGATTTTTTTTGTCATCTGCACTCTCTCTTCTTTCTTCATTGACTCCAATCAGCCTTATGTTATTCTTCTTTGCATCGTCTAGCAGCTGCTGGATTTATTTCTCATGTTCCCTTACATTTTTAAAGCAATTTTTCCTTTCCTCTTCACTAATTGCAATCTTATCTTCTATATGTGAAATTCTATCCTCACATTGTTTCATTCTGCCGTGCAGATTTTCAATGGAGTTTTTAATCTCTTGGAAATCTATTTGTATCTGTTTTATGGATTCCATTTGTTTCCTATTTTGGGATTCCATCATGTTTCTCAGATCTTTCATTTTTTTTATCTGTGTCCTCTCTAGATTTATTAATCATGTCTTGCACTGTGAGCAAAATCTTTGCTGTTATCTGAATAATTATTTCTGATTTCATTTTTCCCAGATCCTCTTTTGTGGCCAGTTCAGAGAGTCCAGGTGTTTGAGTATCAGAGTGTTCCATCTCGTCTCCCTTTGGGGTTGCTGTAGGTGATCTGGAAGTCTGTTTTTGAGGCTTGTTTATGTGTCTTCTCATTTCCATGGGGGGGGGTTGCTTCTGGTGCCCACTTGGCTCACCTTCTGTGGCCTAGGAGCTTGGGATGGCAGCAGGGGAGCTTCCTTCCGGGTGCTGGGACTGGCTAAGCTTCACTGCCCTAGGAGCCTGGGATGGAGGCAGGGGCAGTTGTTCTCTCTCTTAACTCATGTTCATTTTTTAAAAAATACTGATATCATGTCATTCTTTAAAAACCCATGGAATAAGTTTTATCTACTATTTTCACATTACATATTTCTGAATAATGTACAGAATCTTTAAGCTCATGTGTATGGGATCTACTACTGTTATTCTGAGAGTAACATTTGTTAAACATTAAATAAAATATAAAATAAAAAAGGAAACAAGACTTCTGATGCCAAAAGTCATTTGCTCAATTCACATTTAAATTTATGAGGTGCAAACAAAATAAATAATCTTTACCAAAATGATGATTGTTTTGGTTAGAATTAATGATTTAAAATACTTTTTACAAATGTATTGAAGCTTATTTTATATGTTCTATCACTAAACAATTTCAAAATTAGAATTCAGTGATCTGATGTAAATTTAACAAGTTTTATAAACCCACAATAATTTTTAAGACATTTTCATATCATCCATAAAATCATTTATGTTTATTTCCTAAAATTTCTAATTGCCACAGAAAATTTCTATCTCTGTGAATTTGCTTTATATATACATTCACATAATATCCAGTCTCCTTCTCCTCACTTCTTTCAACTAGCCTATAGTTGTAATTGAAAAATTACCTTGCTTGCCAAACTTATTTTGTATATCTTTCTACTTTAACTGCCCATACAATAGCAATGTTTACACAACCATCTTTAGAATTCAGAATTGTTCAAATAATGTCATCATTGAGCTAATACAAAATCAATTAGGATGAACTATTATGAAATTATTCCTTTTCTTCATATTTGCCCTCTTTTTTATTTCATATTTTTTAATCTTCTTATAGAGAAAATTTGTATTTTAGATTTTGTAATCATACTAATGAACTCTAACTTGACTACTTTGTGTAAAAGTGTCATTACTCTATTACTGAAATGTTGTAAAGTTGTCACTTTTTTATGACATCATTTTGTAGAAAAACAAATGCCTAAATAAAGTCTAGATCAATTGAATATGAAATGAATAAAACTAAAAATACTTGACTTTGTAATTGATCTTTATATTTTGTCTATTTTTCTGGGCATCTGATATATTTCTATGTTTGCAATTATTTTTATAATAATTGGAGTTTTATTTCTTGTCACTCTTTATATTTTGTATTCATTTTGTTTGATTAATTTATTAGTTCTAATCTGCAATAAAATATAAAATGGAATAACATTAAAGAACACCTTTGTTTCTTTATACTGCAAAAGAAAATCTTTAACTATTTCATCAAGAAATAGAAATTTTAAAGGTGACTTTAAATATATCTATTTTCAGAATTTATGTATTTGTTTAATTACTTATTTCATTTCATGACCAGTGTTTGAACACACAGTGTGAAATTATATCCTAAACCCGCTTTTTGGATACAGGTTTGCACTATGTCACCCGGGCAGGCTTCAAACTTTGCAATTGTTACTCTTCATTCTCCTTAGTAACTGAGTCTACAGGCCTGCAACACCATGCCTGGATCAAATGATTTTAATCAGGAGTGAATTTTAAATATAAGAAACTTGATCTAAAATTATGAAATAACCATATGAGTTAATTCCTTTAGTTGAGTAGTTATTCAAATGATTAAATCAATTCATTTTCTTATAGTAAGTCAATATCTCATCTAAATATAAATTAATTTGTAGTGTTTGTAATACAGTATTATATTTACCAACTTTGTTAATATTTTTCACAGTTTTTCATGTATGATTATACCTGAAGTTGATAATAAATTGAACTCTTATACAATATTTTATTAAAGAAATACATTAGAATAATATAATAAGAATTAGTAATAAAATGAACAAATCAGAAACACCAGTATACAATTTCTCTCCTGCATAAAAAGGAGAATTTACTCATAACAACCAAATCAATGGTCATTTTGCTGTTGTCTTACATCTCATAATGTACCTCCAATTATCTCATTTAGAGATTATTCTCTCAATTTTTGTCTCTATTACACTTCCCTATGAAGTGATTATTTTGCAGTATAATTTTTTAATTTTTTAATTTTAATAAGCAATATGAGTGAAACTTGATTGCAGGTTGAGAAGGAAAATTAAATTATCTCTACCTAAAATCTATTATCGGTGAGAGAGGCCATATTTTTATACCCAGGAAAATAACAATCCCTCTCTCTTTGTTCACTTGAAATCCTCGTATTCGTTTTCAGAGCACTAAAGTAATTATGATACTATGAATTAACCCATACAGTTGTGCAAATGAGATATTTCCAATCTAAAGACACATTTTCAACAGAACATAATGAAAATTTTTCAAACCAAATATGAGAATATAATATTTGATTCTTGGTAAATGGTAAGATTAAAATGATCCATCAGAAAAAGATTCTGGGTATTTTTCAAATATCTACATGTAATTTATTTTATTAGGGGAATAATGTAACTATATCTAGGAATCATAAAAAGAAAAGTAGAGTTGGGCAGTAATTAAATCAGTAAAACCAGATTTTACTGAACTATTGTAATACAAGAAAAGTGACCTCAGGATAGACTTGTAATCAATTCCTTTGTTTAGGATAGGCAAATGGAGAATTATGGCTAAGAAATAAAGTGTAATCAGAAGGTGGAAAATAGAAATTAGAGATTATAGATTAGATAGGAATCATCCTGGGTAAGGAGCATTTCAGGCTATATTAACTTGACAGGATTCTTGCTGAGGGCAGGCCAGAGTGATTAGATATTACCTGATGACCAGTGAGAGGAGAGCATTTAATGCTCTATCACAGGTGAACAGATATCAAAGATGTGGAATGTTCTTTAAATCAACTCAGAAAGATTCTTGCTAGAAATGAGCAATCTAGACTGGGTAAGAACAAATGTCAATTTCAAAGCCTAGAGAACATAGAGAGTCCTGGCAATGTTGGGACACTTACAGTCTTCTGTGAAAATGATATAAAAATTAAATGAAATCTAATTTGTAGAAGGATTAAAATACATATAGATATAAATCATTCAATGATTTTAGGAATATATTTTTTAACATGCTGTTGATTTGCATCTCAGACTCAGTGATTCTTCTGATAATGAGTTAAAGAAAAAATGAAGTGAAATCGCCAGTGCCAGGAGATGTCTCTTACATTACATGAGAAATTTGAAAAAATCTTTCATATTGAACTAGAACTATTAGTACATATAAAACTAAGTTTAAATTAGTGATGTTGTTAAATGCAGCAGAGTTATAGAGACAGGATTTGTAAAGTATAGGTCTGTATGAAAAGGAATGCTGACAATAATTGTCAAAATTAACACTTGCAGAGTTTAGGAAATTAACCAAAGATGTGAAACAATCTGAAGGCTTTTATTTTTGTAAATAGCTGAATCTAAGAAAGAATCAATTTTATAGGATTTTAACTTCTCCTATTCCCATACCTGTCTTTCAGACTCTAAGATTTGAAACCATATGATTCATGGTTCAATAACTATGAAAATTAGCTGTGTAGAGGCATCTCACATTGTACACTTTTGGAGAATTCCAAAACTATCTCCCCAGAGAATTATCACTATTATTTTTCTTGAAACTCACTAAGAAGATCCATTCCTACACTTTTTTTTTTATATTGCCCTAACACAAAGCTTTTACTGTGTGAATGTACCTACTCTTAGGATATTAATTAAAAATAACCAGTTAATCTCACAGAAGACAGCGAAGACAATACCAATCTGGATCTAACAAATGGGTACCAAAAAATTTTAAATAGAAAAGAGGAGAATACGACATCCATAGACTTTAAAAATCTTTAAGCTACTCTTGATAGTCTTATAAAGCCAACTGTGTGTGAAAGCGTTGATAATAATACAAGACAGATATTGAACAGGTTCTGTTGTCTAATGTACACCTGCACTGGTACACTACTCAAACAAAAAGTCAATCCCAAAACATGAATTTCCAAAATCAAGAAAGAAGCAAGCACATGACTGTACATTTTGAAATGGAAAGGATTTGTACTACATTATTTGTCAAAATTTATATAAGAAATTAGTGATTCAGATGAAAGTTATATTCCTACAAAGTCATAACATGCAACAATTGATTAAAACAGACATAATAATGTGAATAAAACTGTAAAAAATGAAGACAATGAATTAGAAATCATAAACTTTCCTGGCTGGGGATGTAGCTCAGTGGCACCATGCCTGCCTAGCAAGCACAAGGTCCCTAGTTTGATTCCAGGTACGAGAAGAAAAAGGAAAAGAAAGAGAAATCATAAACTTTCAACAAATAAAATCTTACACCCAAATGACATTATTGGAGAATTTTATCAAACATTTAAGGAAGTATTGACAATCTTTCACAAACTCTTGCAAAGAATAGAAGAAAAATTTACAGAAAGATTAATATCAATACTTCCTTAAATGTTTGAGACCAATATAAACAAATACAAATAAAACAAAGAAATTGTGAAAAAATAAAACTTCAGTCAAAAATAGCATATAACAATGGTAAGCACATGTTTATTATTGGAGCTCTCACATATTCAGAACAATTATTAGGAAAAATGCATTTATATTCACCACTCAGTTGAGATCCAGGATACTTAGAAACTAAAAAGAACAAAGGTCAAATTTATAAAGGAAGAAGAAAAACCATACCTATGCACACAGACATCATTATCGTGCTATGAGAAAATCCTAAGAAATCTACTGAAAATAGTATTACAAGTAATGAGTTCATTAAGTCTGTGAAAGATGTGATTGACATGCAAAATTCAATTATATTTCTATATTCTGGCAAAAAATCATAAACCAAAATTAAGCAAAAAATCTTTTATAATAACAAAAATTGTGAAAATAATTTAATAAAATTTTATAAAATTTATGTGCTGAAGATTTAAAAACTATTATTGAAACGTAAGATACATTAATGAAGGATTCCTATATTAACAGCTTAGAAATCTTACTATTTTAAAGATGGCAAAATTCTGAAAATTGATCTACCAAATAAACATTTTTTTAAGACTACAGTGTCCTGCTCTCAAAACCTTATAACCTTATCCTAAATTTCACATGGAAATGAAAGGGTTCCCAATTGCCAATTAAAGGACAGAGTTGGAAACCCACACACATTGATTTCAAAATATGGTATACAGTTTCAGTAATTGAGATCCTAGGGATGGTTTCAGGATTAGCATATAGATAAGCAAAATGGATCTGAAAGTCCATAAATAAACCTGTAAATATGGTCAATTAATCTCAATGAATGTGCCAAGAAAATTCAGTGGGAAAATAATAGGTTTTTTTTTAAACAAATGATGCTAGAAAAATTGGATATTCACATTCAGAAGAACTAGTTTTATTCTTCTTTTTGCATACAAAAATCACTCAAACTTCACTTAAACCTAAATATAAGAAAAAGTAAGAAATGTGTTAGAGACAGTAAATCTCTGTGACCTGGATTAGGCAGATTTCTTAGATGTGACAGTAAATAGAAAAGTAATATTTTTAAAAAGATGAAATGAACTTCATCAAATTTAAATCATTTTGTATCCAAAAGTACTTTATCAAGAAATTAAAAGGAAACCAGGTGTGGCGATAAATGCTTTGTAACCAGCTATTGGGGAAGTTGAGGCAGGAAGACCACAAAATCAAAGCCAGTCGATGCAACTTATTAAGACCCTGTTTCAAAGTAATACAAGTCTGGGGATATATCTCAGTGCTAGAACACTTGGCTTCACGTGTACCTGGCCCTGGGTTCAATAATTCAAATGAAAAGAATAAATAATAACAATATATAGGTGCTCAGAGTAGGAGAAATAGTTTAAAGTTACATATTTACAAAAGAAATAAAAATAAAGTCTTGATTAAGGTTTATTGTTTGTGTTTAGAATATATAAATAGTAAGATAAAATTGTAAAAGCTCAAATCATTCACTTAATGGTTTGAGAGACATCTCTGAAGAAGTCTTAAATTAATGCAGACTAAATAAAAGATGTTCAAAATAATTGTTTTCAGGAAAATGCAAATCAGCACCACAAGATATCCCTTCATACCAGTGAGGATAGATAATTTTTTTTAAGAAATAGTATTAAAACACAGACGTTGACTAGAGTATATCAGAAATTGAATTGCTGAGGTCCTTTTATTTCTTTTTAATTCAGTTGGTCATTTTTTAATCGATAGGTAATGTGTTTCCTTTTATCCTCTACTGATAAAACTAATGTAAATAATAATAACAAAAACAATGAACAAATTTAAATTAGTTAAACTTTATGATCTCAGTGTAAAATTGCTTTTTAATTACTATAATATTTTATGGATCATATCTGTTACATTGTCTGGCTCATACTAAACGCTCAGTAACTAAGGTTTATTCTATTTAAGTAATGCTTTTTTTCAAACTTACTCTTTTACTTCTCCAAGCACACAACTACATATTTGTTAAAAGATCAAAAGTCAGCCCTGTGGCAGGTACTTAAATCTTCTATGATTTCAGCTTTTCTTACTTACTGTCTATCTTTTTTCATGTCAGTGAGTCTTTTCCTTGTAATCTGTCATGTATTGTGTCAGCATTTTCTTGTATTTTCTGTATGCAGCTAGTTTGTTAGCTAATCAGTTTGCTCATAGAAGATATCTTTCACATACTACCCTTTGCCATTATTTCCTTTTGCCTCCAGGTCTGTGGAATTGAGAGCAAAAACCCAATGAATAAACATTGCAATGACTACAGTATTTTACAATCTCTTATTTCTTCTCCAAATGTCTCTACTTGCTTACCACATATTTACTACTTGCTGATGTAATATGATGAAGTCCTTTTAATAAAAATGCATAGCAAAACTTTCACAGATCATTTAGGGATTCTTTAAAAACATCATATGTGAATTCATTCTTCCCTACATCGATCAGATAAGCTATGGATAAAGCATGGTTCAAATGTACTTAACCTAGTGTTAACTATGAGGATATTGTGCAGCTTTTATGGCTGCAGAGTATAAAGTCACAGTGTTTTTCATAAATCAAAACTTGTTTAAAAACAATGATTCTATGACACATATATTGGTCAACTGTGCTCAGATATGTTAAATATTTTGTCCAATAACTTATTTGAAATTAGTTACCAAATGAAATTAAAATGCTAGATTGATTTCAAAGTACACATTCAGAAAACTAATTGAATATCATTGTGCTGTGTAGAATAAAGCTTTCCTTTATTAACACATTTTTCCTTTATTTTTAAATGAAAAAATATTTTGTTTACCTTTCCTCCAACTAATATTTTACTTTTCTTCCTAAATAATATGAATTCAGTCATCCTGAAATATCCATTGCTCACAATGTCAGCCTGGATTTTGATGGTGTTAGTTTGTTCTAGTAATTTTGCAAGGCAGAATCTAGTATGATGTCTCTATTAGAAACATTCCTTCTAGAGGACATTTTTCATTATAGGCCATTCATTCACTAAATTACTTTATATTGATTAGAGCTCATGGATTTGTTATAATTAATCTTGACTGTCAACTTGTTTGGACTCAAAGATACCAAAGAGAATAGAAAGCCACACTTCTGGGTGTATCCGAGTGGGTCTTGGAAGTGTGCTCTTGGGGAATATATCTGACCCCTAGCCCTCTCTCAGGTCCTTCACATGCAGTTTGCCTATGAGATGTCATGATTTGAACAGTTTTCTTCCACAAGACCTTTCTGCTATTAACCTCTTATTCCTTTCATTATATGATTTCTGACTTGGAACCAGCTAACCATGGACTGAAACCTTTGAAATCATGAGACAAAATTAATTTCTTCTGTAAATTGTGTATGTCAACTATTTTGTTCCAAAAACTAAAAGCTGACTAACACAGAAAGCAGGTACTGTGAAATACAGTGGTTGCTGTGACTATACCTGACCGTATGTATAGTTCAGAAGTCTTTGGATTCTGTTTGTGGGAGTAGTTTGGAATGGTTTGAAGATGGAGCACTGGAAAAGCCATAAAATGTAGTTTGATGATTCTTGTGGGAGCTCAGAAAACCAGAATGTTGATAGGAACATAGATTTACGAGATTTCAAATGGAAATGAGGAATATACTGGGAATTAGACTAAAGATCATGCATGTTACATTATAGAAACAGTTGTTTACTTTTTTTCCATGTGCTGAGACTTTGTGAAACCTGAGCACAGTGGCAAGGGACAAATTCATCTGGCACAGGAAATTTCACAACAGCATAGGGTTCGGGCTGTGACACAGATATTGCTGGCTTCTTTGAGTCACATTTACACTAAGATTGAGAAGCAAAATGCAGAGCTAAAGAACTTGAAAATCTTAAAATTTGTTCAAGAAAGAAGCATGGTTTAACTTGAGGCCAAGGAAAGTGTGGTGAAAGACAAAATTAGTATGATTATAAAGCAGGAAATATTTCATACTGGAAAATATATTAAGAAGCTTTGATGGCATCTCAAAAATCAACAAAATCCCACTAATATGCAGAATCAAAGATGTGAAAGTGTAAACATTTCCTTTGAGAAGAGAGTCCCTGTGTTCTTGGTTTGAGAAAGGCAACTATAGAATTGGCTTCTTCACATTCACTTTACTATGTTCAGCCATCCAGGCACGTAGAACACACTCTGCAGCCATGGGCCGAAGACCTCAGAAATGGCTCAAGGTATTAACAAACCTTGATGTTGTACTCATGTTGCTGGTTTGGCAGCCATGCAGAATGCTAGAGCTATGGTGTAAAATTGCCTTCTATTCATTCAAAGAAAAGACTGGAAGCCCAGGCAATGTGTGACAGGGCCACAGTCCCCGACAAGAGGCCCTGAATGAGCAGTGGATTATGCTGTGGAAATGAGACTTTAGCTCCGATGGAGACTCCAGGAAGTTGGAGTTGTAATGGTTGTGGAACGGATGCTGAGCAAATGTACAGATAGCAAATGAAAATAGTCAAAGACAAAGGCTTAGGTTGCAATCAGCAAGGCTTAGCTCCCTGTATGTCACATCTCAGCACCATGGGCACTGGAATCAGAACATGGAACTACAGGATTTAATATTTGCCCTACTTGGTTTCAGTCTTGATTTGGCCCAATTCTGTTCTAGTCTCCTATTTCTCTCTGTGTGAAAAAAAAGGATTCTATCTCCCTATTCCTCTTTTTTCAAGTGGGAATATTTAGCCTATCTCACTGTGTCTTGGGAGCATGTTTCTTGTTTTTAAAAATTTTATAAGGAATACACAACTAAGATGTAGTTTTGAGTCTCAGAGAACACTTTGAAATTTGAATTTTGGACAATGCAAGAATAGCTACAATTTTGGGAAAGTAATTAGTGAGATCTTGGTTGTACACAGGATAGTTTTATCTCATTAGATGGAATTGAGACATTGTTATAATCTGTATTTGGAGACTAAATACAATTTTAAAAAATGTGTTTGGATGTCAAGTTGATAAGGGGTGGACTTGTGATGGATAAATGTGATTATCAACATGATTGATTGGCTTGAGAGATGCCAAGGTATTAGTGAAATACATTTCTAGGTGTGTCTGGGTGAGTCTTTCAGGCATGACCTTGGGAACTACATTTGGTCCCTGACCTTTAATTCTAATTTCTTCCCTTGTCTTTACTTCCGAAGTGGCATGAGTTGAACAGCTGTCTTCTACCCTACAATTCTGACATGATGTTTCTGACTTGGACCCAGGCAACCAAGGGCTAAAACTTTTGAAATCATGAACCATCAACATAAATCTTTTCTCCTTTAAGTTGCATATATCAGATATTTTGTCCCAGCAGTTAAAAGCTAATTCATGGCTCGACCTGAGGCACATGATAACCACAATTATATTTAATATCAGATATCCCTTATTTTTTTATTTCAGTGATGTCTTTTTTGTTTTTATTTTACGGAAGTATGGTGTTAATATTTCCTTGTGTTTTTTTATGTTAGGTTGTTTTCAAGCTGTTCTTACTTCTTTCGTGGAAAATATTTTTGTATTGTTAGCAAACCAAAATTATACATATTTTAGAAATAAAATAATTGAATAAGAATATTTATTGTCCGGAAATTGTAAAACTAAATTGTATCAGATGAATCTTCATTTTACCTTCAATATACTCTATATAAATTCTAGTATTATGAAAATGTAATATAAACTATGAAATGTATTCCTAAAGCACAACTGGTCCTCTTCCCAGATCCAATGTTTGATACAATTTTTAGATATTGATTTTCCAAACACGTCCTACAATATTGCTTTATTTTCCTTGTACTTTCACCCCTTATTCAAATGGCAATATCCTGTTGGACTCAAATATTCCAGCTATGTTGTAAAATAAACTCAAATTGTACATCTCTCATCACAGTTTATATTGTCCTGGTAGAAAAATATTTTTCATTGGCACTTGTCCTAGCCCTGTATGGAACACTTTATTCAGGAATTTCACAATAGCGATAGAAATCGCTGCAGCAGGTTTGTCCTTATAGGTGGGGAGAGAGATTAAGTCCAACTCTGAGTACAGCACCAACAGGAGCAGGTAGAAATTAACAGGAAGGAATTAACAGCAATGGCGTTAGTAGATGAAAAAATAATGAAAGAAAACTTCAGCAGTAGGGAGAATTCTGGTTTAGCTAAACTACAAGTGTGCTTGCTGAAAACAAACCAGAGTAATGAGACATTGACTGAGGGACCGTGGAAATGAGAAATACAACTGATATTGAGACTGATTAGATATGGAAGTTGGAGGATTCTTACTAAACTAACTTAACAAAAATCTTTGCAAAAACTGAATTTAAAAATTATTTGCTGCTGTGCTTGGTGTCTAACCCCTGCAACCCCAGGATTTGGGGGGCTGAACTGCAAGTTCAGGTTCAGCCTGGGCTAACAGTGGGTTTAAGGTCAGCCTGAATTTCATATCTAGACCTTGTCTCAAAACATTTTTTAAAAATTTACTTAAATTACATTTATGTATAACAGACACACAAAATTGTTGATTATATATAATGTAATTGGGTAAGGTGATGTTTTGAGGCAAGTATACATTCAAATCAGGTTAAAAATCTCTAGATCAATATTTATCATTTTCTATGGTGAAACTTTCAGAAGACTTTCTTACACCTTTTTGAAATTTATGATACCCTATTGTAACAAATTTAACAGGAATTGCACAGAGACCTAGCAGAAGATGCTAAATCCTGAATAAAGTTTGGTCAAGCCAAAAAAAAAAATATTTGTCAGTACTCACCTGAATTATTTGACATTTGTTTACATGAATTATATTCCCTACAAAATTTTCAGTATATTGTTGGCCACATTATTTCTTTATCCTTTCTTGTCTCTAAAAGTCCATATATTAATTTGATAAAGAGAAATCAACTAAATGAAGAGAAGTAAAATTTCTTCACTAATGGTCATGGAAAAAAATTCAAACCTAAATGTCTGATCAAGTATGATAAATTAGTATACATTGACTTAGGCACAAATTTACCTAATATATACTGTATAACATTTAACTTTATTTCTTCATTTGAATTTCATTCTATGAAAATTTCCCAGGGCATTTTAATTCATAAAAATAAAAACAATCATTTTTATGGTTCTGAAAATGGTTTATAGGTGATTACATCAATATATTTATATTGAAAAAAATCTAGGGATTTAATTTAGGTTAAATTACAATCCATTGTTAAACCCTTAGTGTCTCTCAACCAAACAGCCACATAGGGGAGCTCTAACACAGCAAAAGAATACTTCACCTGTTAACTAGATCATAAAATATTTTTCCTCTTTCACAAGAAAACTAAAGAGAATTTTAGCCTTTCAATATATTTCGAGTGCACTTTTTGCATGCCTCTCCGAAATATGTTTCTCAGAAGATTATATGTTACATTCAAAATAATTTATAGCAAAAGGCAATTTTTACTTCTCTTCTTTCCAGCTAACAGTTTTTACTTCAAAACGATTGTATTTAATGTAAATGACTGTGGATTCAAGCGGCTTCATTCATAGGCTGCAGTAATGATAAAAGGAATTGCTCGTAAATCAAATAAAGATGAAAGTATCAGAGAACATCTTTAATAATGCATATTTAATTCCCTTGGTAACAATTACTATTTTTAACCCTACACTACATGGAATTTATATTTTATCATTTCCTGTCTTACTGGTAATTTTAACTCAACTAAAATATTTGTTTTTATATTATAATATATACAATAAAAAGATACAAAATATTATTAATATATTTATTTTAGGTGACAGAAAATCATCTTTTAGTAATACAAAATTTCTAAAAATTTGTATTAGTTTCAACTCATTTCATAAGTGATTCTATACAATTTCAGCAAAAAGTACATACAGCTATGCTATTGGAAAATATTTTCTTAATAACAACGGAGGAATTATACAGCCTCTCTCAATGAAATAAGCTGAAACCACCACACAATTAAAAAAAATAATAAAGAAATTAGCTTTTAAATTACCTGAATTTTTTTCTAAAAATATGGAAAAAAAGAAGAAACATTTATTCAAGGTACATATAATAAATCTTGGTAAGAACAGTGAAGTCTACAGTTCTTCTGTCATAGTGCCTAGCTGAGGTCAAGATTAACAAGTCTACTCAGGTGATGTGTGGATTCCTCTCCTGCCCCCGCCTTCCAGTTGAGGGATGCAGTATCACAATGAGAAGAGAAGTAGATTACCATCATTTTTCAATATCCTCAACTTCACATTTCAAGAGTTAACTCCAGGTGAGTACAGCCAAGGAGCTGGGGCTCCAGTCATCTACCTAGCTCCAAGCTGTATAGGGCTGAGACTTCATCTTGGGTATAAAATACTGGAGCCCCTATTTTATAAGTCAGCTCAGTAATAAGATGGAGCTTCAATGGCCAGAATAAAAGCTTAGAATACCAGTAGCTATATATAAATAGACAAACAACAACAATAAGCCCTAAAGACAGAAGAGACCATTTTCTGGAATCCACACAATGCATTACCTAGTTTTCAACAATGGCAAAAAGGAAGATGAAGGTGAATATAGTCAGGAAACAAGGCACGGATAGAAATTACCTGTGTAAAGATTGCTTTGTGGGACTTAGAAGAAAAAAATATATAAAAATTAAAGATTCTATGATGACAATATCTCATGAAACACTAAATCTTAATAAAGAAATTATTTTTGAAAAATTGAAATTCTGGATTTGAATATTATTGTGTGTCAAAATTGAATTACTAGAAGTGTCAGTGAACTTTATGTTAAAGATTATACAATATGAATAATACAGACAACATAATAAAGAAAAATAAACCGAACGCTAGCGAGATGAGAGTTTTTATCTATAACACTAATGAGAATGATGTGAGGACCTGGAGGAGAGAAACAGATAAAGGAAAAAATATGTTTGATGAATTGCTGAAAACCCCCACAACATGATCAGTACAATAATCTTCCATAGTTTAAGGAACTATAAATCAGATACATACACATCGATCAAGTACAGATTTTTTTTTAAAGATTAAAACTACCAAAAGCCAAGATAAAAAGAAATTCCTTAAGGCACCAAGAAAAATTATTTATTACCTGTAATGGACCACTGACTAGATTAACTATTGTCTTCTTATTAAAATAAAGGAGGCCTGGACATGGTATGACCTATTCAAAATTCAGAATGAAAATATAACAAATGAAGAAATAAATTCTTTCCACTAAATATATTATATGACCCAAAGTCCTTAACAAATAAAGTTGACATTTACAGATAAACAAACATTGAGAAAATTTGCTCCTGGAGAATCAAACAAGAAATGCAAAAGAGAATTCTTCCAACTCATAGAAAGTAAATGACTCTAAATAGTTATTTACTCATTTATACACATAGACATACATATACACCGAGAACAATAAAAACCAATTAAAAATATGTATTTTCTTAACAGGTTTAAAAGGCAGCTTTACAAACAACATTAATATAATTAACAAATAACATTAACATAATTGTATAACTTATAGAAAGGGACCAGGTGGTAAAGCAGGTACAAAGCTAATGTAAAATAAGGAAATGATGTCAGACAGTCAAATACATAAGGAAAAATGAAGACAAATAAAAATGGTAAAATGACTACAACCAAATATATATATTCTTCTCTCAATCCAAAGGACAATAAACTCCATGAAGTAATAAATATAGCAATGTATTAGTTGGTATGTAATTTAATAAAAATGTTGTTTTAAAAGCTCAAAAAGGAGAAAAAATACAGAGCAATATAAGAACAATATATTTTATCTACTGGAATTAAATTACTGTACTCATGTACATTTTGATAAATTAAAATATATAGGGAGGAAATACAATAACCATTTAACCAAGTAATGCAGAAATATAGTGAATATCATTAAAGTAATTAAAATTTTAAACTAAATATTTGCTAATGCAAAAGAAAGTAGTGAAAAGGAGACAAAGGAAAATAAGAATGAGATATGAAGAAAAATATCATCAATCATATTGTCTACTAGAGACACACATTGAATTCAAATACGTAGAAACTAAAATTATGGAAAAGTATATAATACAGACAACAACTAAAGAAGAATGGGGGCTCTTCTACCAATAGAAAGAAAAACATTTAAAACAAATAAAAGGGACCAGGTATTTAACTCAGTGAATCTGCCGCCTGCCTCACAAGCATAAAAAGGTCCTGAGTTCGATCCCTTGTACCAAAAAAAAAAAAAAAAAAAAAAATCTGGAGGCAACATATTATAATACTAAAACATATATCCTTAAATATATAGCAATGATACACAAATATGGATCTAAAAAGAAAGCCAAGTTATAGGAAACAAAATAAAAAGCATTGAAGGAATATGTAATTCGAAACAATAGTTGTCTACTTTAAAACTGCATATTAAACAATGGGTACTTCAGGTTACCAGAAGAAAATGAAGAAAAAACATGATTAGAATACCTCTCAAACTCAAGGAATCTTAACAGGCATCTCCAGAACTTTTGATCCAACATCAATGCAAATTCTCTCTTACTCCTGAAACATTTCTCAGAATAGAGCATTTATTTATTTATTTATTTATTTTAAATTTCATTTTATTTTTTCATTTTATTTTATTTTTATTTATTTTTATTTATTTTATTTTTATTTATTTTTATTTATTTTATTTTATTTATTTTATTTTTATTTATTTCATTTTATTTTTTGGTTCCAGGGATCAAACTCTGGTCCTTGAAAATAGAGCACTTATTAAGCTATAAAGCAAACTTAAATGTATTCAAAACAATGAAAATCCTAGAAAAGTATTTTCTTTCTTAGTGAAATAACAGTTCTATAACAAAAAAAATTTGAAAAATTCATTAATATGTGTAAATTAAGATGAAAAGAAACAATATTCCTAAATAACAAATGAGTCAATAAAAGAATCATCAAAGAACTTAGAAATACTTTGAAGTGAATGAACAGCATATCATAACAAAATTTATGGGAAACAATTTGGTCAGTGAGAAAGTTGTAGCTGTAACTAGCATATTTTTAAAAAGAAAAAAGGAATCTCTAAAGTTAATAATCTAAACTTCATAAATTCATAAAATATGCTAGAAACAAAAATAAGCAAAAGCTCAAATACAGGAAAAAAAATAAGAAAGAGTGCCAAAGAAATAAAATGAATACAAAATAAAGAAATCAATCAAATCAAACTCTGGAATGTGAAAAAAATAGGGAAAATTTGTAGCTAACAAGATTGAGAAAAATATAGGTTTGTTGAGAAGTAGGAATGTGTTGATTTGAAACGCAAACAATTAGGCTTATGTTAATCTGCTTTCCATTGCTATGAGAAAATCAACTTAAAGAAAGAAGGATTTACATTACTTCCCAATAATGCCATCAAATTGTGAATATAGTTAAGGAGATTGAGAAAAGGATACTCAAATTACTTGAATTAGTTGATTTCAATTTCATAGGAATGTCTGGCATAGGGAAATGTATAGAAACAAATTTGATTATATGCCTGGAATCAGAGGTGGGAAGCATAAGGAGAAATGGAAAAGGACTAGTATTGTGTATGAGAATTTTTTTCTTTTTGTTTTGGAGGTTAGGAAGTAATATTAATACTCTGAAACCATTTGCGATGATGATGTGCAATTTTCAGTGACTTATTTATATATGAACTATGTCTCAGAACAACATAAAAACAGCATGTGTAATTATGCATCAGAAAAAGGAGATCACAGGCAGAGATAATGAAAGTTGTATAATTTCTGTCAAGATATACCTGCAATTCAGTAGAGGAACAGAACTTTATTCCAATAAAGACAAAAATTAAAGATTTAGTGATAGAAAATAATACATTTAAATATTGATATTTTATCACTGTAGCATTTAGAATAACAACCACAAACTGGATTTGCTCATAGAGGTAAAACTTAGCCATAGTATTTGGTTGTAGTCAGGGTTTGCAAGGGAATAGATTAAATATAGGACACATAATTTATAGGATTATTTTATAATAGTCACCCAAAAAGTCAAATGCAGAGGAGTGCAAGAGACCTGTCTGCCCACTAGAGACTTGAAGAATCCACCTGAGGGCCTGGATCCCACTGCAATGTCCTTCACAATTCCAGCTGAGAGCCTAGGGTCCAAAGCAATGTCCTCCATGAGTCCAACCAGCCTAAAACCTAAAACAGTGTTCTATGTTTGCCTGTATCAAAGATCTGCACCAGGAAGGCACAAAGGCCAGTGATGGAAGCTAGAAAGCCTGCACTGGTGGGAAAAAGCATCTGTGCCACCAGGCTGGGGAATTCACACTGGAACCAGGAAGCAATGCTCAAGGCAAAGATCAGGGCTCTCCTGACAAGAATAGCAGCCGTTCTCAAGGACAGTGAGGACCCGAGCTTCTCCAATGATGAAAACAGCCAAGTTCACACTAGGAAAACCAGCCACCACAAGATTTTCCAAGAAAATCAACAGTAAACAATCTTCTCCTCTAGTTCTCTAATTATGCTGTTTGCATCAATTCTTAGGTGTGTCTTCCACACCAGAAGCACACTGATTCAGTTTAGCTGGCCGTTCAAAGTTGGCCATTAGTTAATCCACCACAGAGTACATCAACTATTTAAATTAAAGAAACCAAATTGTTTGATGGTTGCAATTTTAGAAATTCATTTGAAAGAGAAGACACAGATCTTTCAATTCTGAAAGGCTAAGATCAAAATGGTATGCCATGTTTTATATGGACATTATAGGAAAGGAGATTAAGCTCAGGGATTTTTCCCTCACCAAATATGCATTGGGCTCTAGTTTCAATCCCCAACACTGCAAAAAGTAATAGAAAAATGCATATTATGGCTCCTCATTCATTAAATAATTGTAAATACATACCAGTTTAATGGGGCAATACTTTTTCACAATATTTGAAATCCAAACTAAATTATCATCAATATATTTGACAAAATCAGTTGTAGTGTAATAGATTATTAATTTTTAAAAGGGTTGTGTGTTGGATCTCGAATGTTCCCCACATATGCTGGAGACCTGGTCATCAGTTGAGGATTTGGGATGGTGAATGGATCATTAGGTCTCTGACTTCACTAGAGGATTAATCTATATATTCATCTAATCATCTGCTGCCATTGTTGGGAGGTGATGGAAAACTGGAGAGAGTGGCTACACTGAGGGATGGTTCACAGGAGGATGAGCCTGACTTCCATTCTTTCCTCTCTTTTTCTTTCCTTCCCTCTGCTTCCTACCCCCACCAGGTGAGCAGCTTTCCTCTGACATGCCCTCCTCCTATGCTGCTCTGCCTCACCTGGGCCTAAGAACACTGAAGCCACCTGATCGTGGATGAAAACCATTCTCCAAACTAATCCCTTTGTTACATCTGGTGAGTCTGGGATCTACGGGTCCCCAGACTCACCCTTGCCGGGATTCTCTCTCTCCGATGTAGAAAGAGGAAGAGGAGTAAGAACAGAAGACCAGTGAAAAGGGAAAGTAATTTTATTGTAAGTATTGGAAGAGGAAGTAGTGAAGAGACATTCCGGAGGAGTGGCTGGGCCCAGGCAGCCAGCCAACACCGCTGAATTTGGGGCTGTTATCTTGTTTTACTGGGTATGGGTCCCGTCTCCAGCCCTTTGAGGGTGAACACTTGATTAACTGGATATTGGGCTTGTTGCTAGGGGTGTGGCCTTGTTGACTAATAGGGAAATGTGGGTAGGCATGGCAACCTGCACTAGGAGAGACAGTGTCACCTCCAGGCATGAAAACCACAGACTTCAGCTCAGAATAACTGCGCGGAAGCAGGTCTCCAAGCATTCGGCTGTCAGCTCCACTGCTTGCTGAAATGCAGAAGCTACTTCCTTTCTCCTTAGAGGAGCCCAGTTCCCTAATCTAATCCTACCTAAGGGTCTCAACTGTCCATATACTTTTTTCCTTTAAATTGATTTTCTCATAGCAATGAAAATTAGAGTAACACAAGCCTATTTGCTTTGTAATATCAAAACCATCTAACTTCTCTCTCTCTCTCTCTCTCTCTCTCTATATATATATATATATGAAATTCCTATATATCATATATGTCTATTTATATGAAGTGGAAAAAAGAATTGAGATATGTTATGTATGTTATGTACTACGGGGGACAGGGACAAGTTTGGGGAAAATTATATGCAGTTTTTATTATCAACTGGATTCTAGCTCTTTTCGGCCAATGGAAATCCTAGAAGATTAGACTTCAGATGAAGTAATTCTAGCAATTCCTACTTCTGTCTTTCTTGGAATTATCTTTGCATCAACAGGAGAGGCATGGCCTATGGCAGTAACAGCAGTAGTTTCAGCTCCTGCAGTGCATACCCTCTTTCTTGGTCCCCCAGGAGAAAAGCTGTCCCACCTGCTGACGAGTAGCCCCCAAGGAAAGCCCTGGCAGTAAAGCAGCTGCATTGCTCTGTCATGAATGATGCTCTTGGTGATTCTGGCACCCCATGAGTGGTGCCTTCTCTTGAGATTTTAGCAATGCCTAGGCAGGCTTTTTTGGACCATCAACAGGGTCCAGTGTGATTTCAGGGGAATATCTCTGATCTCTTTTAATACAAACACTCACCTTTTGCTTTTCAGAACCAGAGCTACCAGATGTTTCTCAGGGTCATATCGCAATTCTCCTAGGGACATCGTCTTCCTTTCTATGTTTCTTCAACCTGCTAGACATTTTGTGTCCATACAGTATCACTCTAGTAAACCCTCCTATCCAAAACAACTGGACTGTATGTTTTGACCTTTCCAGGCTTGACTCCAGACTGGTAATTGATAAACCATTTTAGTGCCAAAACAATTTGAAAAACATTAAATATTTATTTTGTTAAAACATATCTAGGAAAAAAAAAGATTTTTAGAGTATGGCAAGTGGAACAATAAATACTTAATACTTTAGAATGATAAAAATAATTCAGGGTTGAGTTTACTTGATACACATCAGATAATGGAGAACTCTAGTTACACACTGTGGCATGTCTCAAGGTTCTTTGGTACAGAATATGTTTGTGAATACCACTCACTTGAAAACTGAAATCCCACTTCAAATATTTCATTATCAAGTTACTATTTTTACTATTGAAAACACCACTCTTAATATACAGAGCCCTTGGTTTTCAGCCAAGTTTAAGGTTACAGAAACATGTTTACAAAATACCTCTGATATATGAAATTTCTAATCAGAATGTTGGCTAATCAGCTCAAAATGTTTGGTTTCTGCTTAGAATAACTATTGAAATATATGGAATATGATATTATATATGTCTAAGCATATCAAGAGTAATAATAGATTTATAGTAAAAAATAATATCTGAATGTTTCACCATTTGTGCTTTTAATGCAACCCATAAGATACAATGTATTCAATAATATTAATACTTTATATTATTTTCATTTATGTGGATATGCTTGATTTGACAGTTTTTACATGCTGATTATTGACTTTAGTTTTTTAACCAAAATTACTATGATAGATAATGCTATTAAAGAAGTGGACAATAAACATGATTATTGAGACTTGTTTGTCTTTATGAGAAATATTTAAAAATTTTAAAAGAAATTCAAATAAATATAAAATTTTAATTTATGCATACCTTATATCCAGAAATATCTGTTGTAAAAATCTTATAGAGTTAAAGGTATCTATATATTAGAATATATGTTCAATCCTATGCATATTGATTGTAATATGTTTTTACTGGCATAAAAATGTATAGCAGTTATGTCTATAAATATGGTATTGATGACTAAAATCATATGAAATATTATTTATTATCTTATACAATATGTAACTATTTAATAATGTTCAGTAACTGTCTATCCATCTAGCTATATAGCCTGCTAGCTAGCTTTTTATAACTTTAAAATTATGTTTCAAGAAAGGAAGGGGTGTTATCAGCATTTATTTAATGCTCAATATTATTTGTTGAGGTAAAATCAATTGTTATCATATAATTCAGAAAATAAACTAAAATATGTTACATTAGTTTTTAAAAGTGTTGAAATATCTAATAAATAATTTAGGAATATTCTGGATTATTGCATTTCAAAGGAGAAATTATACTGAAAATAGGTTAAATAGTATTCGAGTTTCTGAGAATATTTCTAAATTATTAAAATTATTAAAATTAACCTCTTAGTGTCTTTGGGAGATATAATATTTTTCTTAAATCTGAAGCAAGCCTCTGTTATCAGGAAAGATAATTCTGTGCTAGTATTATTCATGGAATCAAATCAAATTGATGATGATCAATCTTCTATAATTACCACTAACCAATATTTCTTGAGTGAAGAAGCTGAACATTGTCTTTGTATACTACTTAATGTATCAAGAAAAACTTCTCTATAAACTGTTTTATGAGTGATTCCATCACTCTCACATAATGACCAAAATCATTGACACAAAAATGTTTACTATACTGCAATATCAATAAAAAACACATTTCCCCTGAACCCATACATCCATTATATTGTAACCTTAGGAATGTAAAGGAGAGATAAATTAGATAAAGACTGAAAACTCTTTCTGATAAGTTCTGGTTCACTTATTCAAGTGTGATTATATCAGTCAAATCAGAACAGGACAAAAATGGGATTTTACCTTTATTATTTGTCATTTCAGTATTTTTAAAAATTTTCTTTTAGGAATAAATAGGAAGTTGTGACATATCACATGCTGTATTGCCTGGGGTGTGTTATACTCAAAGGCCTCTGTTTTAATATAAAATGAACATTTTCTTTGAAGAGGAAATTTAAATGTACATATAAAAACTAATATTGGCATAACACATAAAGGTGCCATCTGCATATAAATGAAAGTAATCTTTCCAATAATTTTTAAATCAATATTTTCTGCAAACATTGCTAAATTTTAAGTCAAAACATTACCATGATTTTTCCATAAAGCAAGACTAGATTGAAATTTCCTCAGAATGGCCAAATTTTGCTTTGAGTTTAGCAAAGCTATAGTCTTGAACAACTAAATACATGAAATAAGAATTATGATACTCTCAAAATAGGGTGTTGTTAATTTTTATATAATGAGCTTTTGTAGGGTGTCTAATCATCACAACGGGAGTGTTTACATGTCTACATGACAAATATCTTTATTTCTTTCTAAGGTAAAAAATTCAAATCTCAGTCTTCACTATGAGCAAAAGAAGGTTCTTATATTTAATATTTTGAAATGCTGAAATATTGAAAAAATATGCACTTTTTACTGTAAGCATAAGCATTTGCAATCATAACCAAGAACACTGTTAATTTTTCATTAAAATATTAAGAAATCACAACTAATTAAGTAAATTAGAAAATAGACTGCTGATATGAATATTGTCTACCTAGACAACTGAATACCTCTAAGAATTTTATTATGTTATAGATCATGTTTCATGTAAAGCAAAGGCAGAGACCAAAATTGAGGGCTAATACTTTTTGAAGTTTATCATTCCAGAAAAGAAGACTGAAGCTACAGGAAGGAGGAGACAGATGGAGAGAACTCTGTGGTTGTTCTTTTGGTTGTTTCTATTCTAGGGACCTTATTTTTGCTATTCCAAATTTTTCATCTGAAGCATTCATTTCCATTCTCCCAGGTGATTTTGTTAAACATGTCCTGTTCTCCATTAATATTAAGCACTTCATAGTCTGATCAATATTTCTAGGTAGATAAGTACATTCCTGTGATTTCAGTGAAAGCATGTCAGCAGAAATTGGAAAAATATGTGACACCGATATGTTGTGGAAAGCTCTCAGTTGAATATGAAGTGTCCAAAACTGTTCAATGAAGTTCAATTTGAAATTAGAAGTAGGAACCAAGATACCTTGTTACCTTTCATATTATTTTTCTAAGAAATATTTACATTTGTATGATAGTGCTTTTTACAACTGATATGTACATATTGTGTCCTTTCCATATTTTTCTTTTCAATCTACTCCTTTTATATTTAAAGCGAATTTCTTTTAGTCAGAATAAGTTAGGGCATGTTTTCTAATTCATCTTACCAAGCTCTGCTTTAATTACTGATTTAAAACATATGTGTTTAAAAGAGTTAAAGATAGACGAATCTCTAATTTTATTTTTTCTTTTGTGTTCTCTTGACTGTGCTATCTGTTTTTCAGGACAGAGTCACCTACTTAAGTTGATTAAACCTATAATTTTTTGACTTTACAACAGTGTTAAAGCAATACAGGTTCAGTGGAAAACATATCTTAAACCTCGAGCACAGATCTATTCCTTGGTTAGTGCTAGCAGCCCAAGGGTTACTTTCTGGTGCTGCTGGGTCTTGGCTGTGGGCCAGGGCTCATAGGCAGCCACATGATCTTGGAGTATAAACACCTGACACTGCAATGCACTCTATGTTTCCAGAAATTTTAGGTACTGTGTTTGGTGTTTTCACATTTTATCATGTTCTGAATAAATTACATGAGTTACTGAACATTTTATTATGTATTAAATAATGTTGCTCAACTGTAAATTAATGTGAGTGTTCTGAGAATTTTTTAAGTTAAGCTTAGCTATGCTGTTTAATAGGTTGTATTAAAAGCACTTTCAACTTATGATACTTAAATCTTACAAGGGATTTATTGGGACTTAGTCCATTTGTAAGCTGAGTATCTGTACATTTTCTCTGTTTTTCAGATTTTATTACATTGCTCTATCTTCAGATTCATTCATTATTCCTCTGCCCTATTGTGTTGTTTAGCCCATTTACTCAGATTTTGAGTTATTTGATTTTTTAGTTCTAGCATTATCTTCTGGTTTCCTTGACAAACTAGATTTATTACAACACACCGTCCTAGTTTTTTTTAGCTATAATCACTATAAGAAACTAGAAAAATTCCAGGGTTCTCTTTGGATCATTTTCTATGATTGCATGTACATCTGCAATGATCCCAATATAGTTAATAAAAAAATAAATAATAAGAAGAAAGCAAATATTTGTACATTTTTGTATTATAATATTTATATGTAATTTTTTGTTTCTGAAATTGATTACTATAATACTGACTATAAACAATACCCTAAACAACAATTTATGGAAACTTTGAATTCATTATATTTCAAAATTTCATTTGGTAAGAAAATTAGGAAAGCCTCAGCTGCAAGATTTTTGCTTGGATTCGCTGCTGGATTTGCAATAAGATGGCACCTGGGACCACAATCAAGGATGGCTTGAATGAAAAGTAGGGGTTCAGTCTCATCTCTGGCAAACTGTTTTTTATTCTAGACTAAACTTTTCCTCTACATTTGTTCCCTCTATTCGGATTCTTGGCTTTGTTTTTGCTTGTTTTAATTGATGGTGTCTAACTTTCTCCAGAACCACCAATCCAACAATCAGGTTGGATGGATGCAATAATACCTTTTGGACCTGGTATAAGACATCATACATCAAAATTTCTTTAGTATTCTGTTCATCAGAGTAGGGAAATCCCAGTATTTCATGGGACAAGATGATAGAAGTCTATGACTATCAGGGACAAAAAGCTATTACTGTTATTTTAAATTCCCTCAATTAAAAGATTATAATTTCATTCAAAAATAAAATAATTCTATATCCATAGTTGTTTTAAGGATTTACCAAGATATTAGATCTTTTTTATATATAAAATTTACTATGCAAAAGTCACCAGAAGATTCCAGAAGGATACTGTATGTAAGAATTATATATGTAATGCCAAAATTAACATTGGTAAATGGGTATAGCATAACGCTTGGCTGACTCTTAGACTTAGAAAATTTATCACCAATAATAATTATGAATATGATTTAAAATAGAAAATCCATACTATTGGGAACGTAACATGTCTCATATTCTGAGTCTCACTTTTTAGGAGAAAATATATACAACATTTTAAAAAAATATTCAAATAACTATTTATAAACAGGTATGAATTAAATAGGTAGTTTCAAAATAGAATTCTCATTCCACATGTTAATGCTGTCTGGATTTTATGTTACTGGTTTCAGAATAAAAGGGTACACTTCCTGAAATAAATATATATGGGATATAATTGAAATGCATAGTGACTATTTCAATTAAGTCTTTATTACAGTAAGACACACATTGTCATTAATCCCCCTTGCTTCATATACACTTATCCCATCATTGCCAATTTCTGAAGTAGTCCTGAAAGTTCTGTTTTGTGAGTGTCTTTACCAGATGGAATTAAATACAGCGAGTGCTGTTGCAGAATGCTTTTTGAAAGGAAAGACAGGCTCATAAAAATGCTACAACTGTTCACGTGCACTTTATTCACAGTATCTGGGATGGTAGGACTTCTTGATATTCCCCAAAGTCAAAATCACCTTGAGATGTAAACATTTTGAATGGATTCAGGACATGCAGGCAGCTGTGAGGGAACAACTAAAGGTAAGAAAATGGATTTCCAGAACTGCTTCAGAAAGTATCAAGAATGACAGGGAAAGTGTGTTTAAAGTGATAGGGGTAAAGTAAGGAGGCTTCATTACAAAGTATCTCTTAATGTAATGATTTTTAAAATTTAAATATTCACTGTATTTTTTAAATCACATCTAGTGTACATACACTGACACAAAAGAAAAAGAAAATTAACCTGAAATTCTAAGTTAACAAAAGTGTGATTAAATTTCAGATTTTTCTGGAAATTATAGAGTTTATATCAAGGTCTTGAACATAATAGTTTGTTTTTCAAAGTATTGGTTCCCAGATACCTCAAAAATTAGTAACTGGGATATATTTATGAACAAACAATTCGGATATTTATTTAAATGTATATTAAATTATGTGATCCAATATAGTAACATTATGTAATTTGAAATTACAAAACAGCCACGATGCAATGTATTGTTGTTAATATACAAACATTATTATTCAGTACCTAATTATACATAAACGTCTATTCAAAGTTATTGGTATATATAGCACATTGAAATACAAATGACTGTAGCAAAGAATCATAATTAAGTTTCTGGTGTATGAAGAAAATTTTATTAAGTTCTTCCTACAAAAAATGATTTCTGCAAGGCCCCTTAGAAAAGAAACCAGCTCATATTCTAAAAGTTGAATTGTTAATTATCAGATACAGTCCTCTGCCATAATGCTAATTGCTTTCTTAGTGGCTGAATAACTAGGCTCAGAGTTGTCATCGTGCAAATAAACCAGAAATACTGTGATATTTTATGTTCTTTTCGTGCAGCACTGCAGAAGAATAGTGAAAACAAAGATTGCTGAATGGCGATTGACAATTCTAAACCAGATATTTTGTCTCTTTCCCTCCATTAAAATCTTTGACACTGTCTAAGTCTATACAAACTTCAAAAATGCCTCTAGAAAAGAATTCAGAAAGTTATGATAATTTTGACTTTTATGGTACTTAGATTTTTGGTTTTCTTCTTACATTTTAAAAGTAATTTCCTTTCATTATTCAAGAAATACATCTTACACAACAAGCTTCACAGGCTTCTATAATTTCACTTGATAATATGAACCTAAAATATGCTTATCTACCTGTTTATTTGGAACACATTACATAAAAATTAGGATAAATGTTTTCTAATTATTGAGCAGATCACAGAATTAGACATTCAAAAATGAGCCATTTATACTCAAATAGAATTATGGACTCTTTAGATTTTTACATATTATTAACAATGTTAGTAAGTTAATAAGTATAATTCATATAGGGAGACATAACAATGGTGATAATGAAGAAGGAAGTGTCTACTTCAGTTCTGCACTAACCACTGAAATGAAATCTAATTTATTTGGTCACCATTGAAGCCCAAAGTGATAACACTTTTCTTCTCTAACCTTAAAATTTTCTCCATAATTTTAGTGATACTCAGTATTTTAGTTATTAGTTTGCATATCTATATAATTATATCTATAATCCCAATGATTACACTTTCTAAATTTTATTATTTAGCTGGTATACTCATGCACGATTATATATACATGTAATTCCAAAATAAATATTAATATCTATATCAAAATAGAAAAACTGATAGAACATTTCTAAATATTTTAAATTTGGGGGCTCTTTTCATGTGATGTTATCTCAATAAACATATATGTAAGTAAAATGGGATCTGTTTCCTGATCCAGGGTTTTTATATTTCCTTTCAGAATTTCTGTCTATACATGATTATCCAACACTTGAAATCATCCTTAAATTATTCACGTTATAATTTTTTTTCTGTTCCATCACATGAATCTTTAATGACCATGTCAAACAGGTAGGTTAATTATTGATCTCCCCACTTGGTGTGAAGTAACTGAGGCCAAGAGAAGAAAAATTTCATTGGCTCCTCCTTCATCACAAAGCTAATAGAAGCAAAGATGAGGCCCAAAAGACAGTCTGATATCTAATGTAGCTCTCCAGCACAATGGTAGTAAAAGGTGCATAAAGTAGTGTTTTAGTCACTTTTCCATCGCTGGGACAAGATCCTTGACATACATAACTTAAAGGAGCAGAGATTTCTTTAGGTTCAGGTTTCAGTCCATAGACAGTGGCTCTAAGACAAAAACGGCTTGGCACAGGAGTCACGCATTAGGAGCTGCCTTTGGAAATCTTACCTCAGTAGAAGAGAGAGGGGAAGAGGCCAGAATTCCAATCAGTTATGATATTTTTAAGAAAAACAGTTCTTTTGTTTCTCTCTAGATATCTGTGTTTTATCTATGAAAGCTTTAATATTTTATATCACTTATGTTTTTAAACTTCAGTGGCATTGTCTAATATTTATAGAATTGCTTTTGTACATCATGAACGTTCATTATCTCAGACCATGAGTCTTTCTATTTACTCCACCATTGGAATATATGTTAAAAATTTTACATCTTTATCACTGTCTGATCATATCTGTGAATATGTGTGCTCACTCATATTTCAGGATTTTATTATTCCAATCAGACTATATAGCTATTTTTTTGTTGTTGTTATTGTTCTGGTTTGTATAGTAAATGTTCCCTAATAGCTCATGTGTTGAAAGCTTGCCCCCCAGCTCATGATGCAATCAGAAGGTGGTAGAGATTCTAGGAGGTGCTGCCTCATTGGTGGAAAATCACTTGGGGCATGCCTTTGAAAGTTGTAATTTCTCTCTCTCTCTCTCTCTATCTCTCCTTCCCTCCTTCTCTCTCCTTTCTGGCTCTCATGACTTGAACAGCCTTCTCTACCATATTCTCCTGCCACCATAACATTCCTGCCTTACTTCAGACCCAAACTCAGACCCACAGGCAGCTGATCCTGGACTGAAACCTCGAAACAATGAGCCAAACTAAACCTTTCCTCTTTTAAGTTGATTTCCTCAGGTACTTTGTCATTGCTTCAAAAAGCTAGCACAGTGGCCAATATTTTCATTTAATACTTCTACAAAACTAACTCTTTGCTTTTGTTTCCATTGATCATGCCATCTTTTAAATTGTAAAATAATAATTTGCATTCATATTTAATCAATTCGATCCCTTTCAGGAATATGGATGTTTATTATTTTGTTCATTTTATCCTACTCATTTTCTTGTCTTCTTCTGATGTCCTCAAATTTTTCCCTTTTAAATTTATCTTGACCTGCTTGGCATCCTCATTGCTTAGGCTAGTGATATCTTCCTGTAGCTATAAAGAGAAGACATCTAAGTTAGATTCTAAAATGTGCCATTCACATGACAAAAGGTGTGTGAATTTAGAATTTCTATATGAGCTAATCATTTCATGTAAATCTTGCTTCATAGTACTTCCAAAGTGATGCATCATAGACCTTGTTCTTAGCTGTAAGTATAGCTAGGCTCCTAATAATTCCCTACACTATAGGTTTGGTAAAATAGAATTTAAAAGCTTGCACTCCAGCCCCTTTCTTGTTCTTGACAATTCAGAATAATGACTGCACCAAACCTCTTTCATATTGTGCTTTCATTATACTGCTTTGTGGACTCTTGGTGTGAATGAATCTGGCAAGATTTGAGGATACTAGATCTGTTTCAATAGCCTAATGCGGGATATAATACTGAAACAGTTTTTTATGATTTTATAATGATATTTAAAGTTATCTGGTATCTATAATGCAGAATGATCAATATATATAGTGAATTTTAATTTAAAAATTCACATAGTAAAAGAATATATTTTCAAAATTTTCTCAAAATACTCACACTTGCCTCAAACATACTCACTCCATCATCCTTGTCACCTTGTGAACCAGTCTGAAAGTCTTCCTTTGTGAGTATTTTTGGGAGATGTTATAAAACTCAGCGAATAGTGCAGCTGAGTATCGACTATTGGAAAGTCAGGCTCAAAAACATTACACTATGTGCTCCTACACTTTCACTGCGTTTGGCACCCTGTGATTTCTGGCTCTTCTCCAAAGTCAAAATTATGATGAAAGGTAAACATTTTAAATAGATTAAGGCCATCAAGTCAGCCAGGACAGCACAATGCATGAAGGAGAACTTCCAGAGCTGCTTCAGTGTCAAGAATGTTGGGGTAGGGGCTGAGGATTTAGCTCACTGGTGCCACTGCCTGCCTCGCAAGCACAAGGTCCTGAGTACAAAAAAAAAAAAAAAGAGAGAGAGAGAGAGAAAGAAAGAATGATAGGGTATGTGTGTGTGTGTGTGTTTGAAATGAGGGTGGATATTTGGAGGGGATAGTAACGACAATGTATCTTTTCCTCTAGTAGATTTAAAAAAACTAAACATTCACCTTATTTTTTCATTGCACCTCATACACCTTTTACTGAGTGAAAAATACAAGCTGATATTTGCCAGTGAAACCTTGGACAGGTTTTCTGGTTTAAATTCACATCATTTTCTCATACTTTTAGATATTGGCACTCAGAGATACACTATGAAGGACACAAAGAGCAAAGTCTGCACATTTCTTCCCAAGATTATTCCTAGCATTTTAGCTGCTTGCTTCTTTCCAGCTCCAATCTGCTCTCGGGACTTGGCTATGCTCTCATTTTCATATTTGCAATCATTTGGATTTCATTTACTTATTTTCCATCTTTTGTAGTCTACTAAAACTTTCAATTTTGAGTGAACTGAAAAGGAACTGAAAACTGTTGCCTTTGCTGTTGCTAAGAATTAAATCAGAGCTTAAAAGCTATGTAGTGACTGGTAGACCACTGCATTTCTAATAAACGTTATGTCTACCACTAAATCTCAGGAACTGGTGTTTCTGGGAGCTATTATGCACTGCTCTGTGAGAGTTAATAAAATAGACAAATTTCTCACTTTTTTTGTCCTTTGAGTAACTATAGATCTGAAATTCTCTTCCTTAGTTCTAAGTTCTTTTTTTTTTTTTTTTTTTGTACCGGGGATCTCACTTGGGACCTTGCGCTTGCAAGGCAGGCGCCAGAACCACTGAGCTAAATCTGGCCCACTTCTAAGTTCTTTCTTCTTGCTCTTTCTTGAATATTGTATTTCAGTCTTCATAAAGCTTATCTTTAAATCAATATGGTTGATTCTTATAAAACATATTTGTGCTGTGTTCTTCATACAGGAAAAATGAAGTGTCATACCTGCTTTAATACCTCACTTGTATCTGCATTAATAATTTTCAACTTATTGGTCTAAGTTTGGATTCTCTTATGGCTTCACAAAATTATTTATCTTTTAAAGTAAACTTCTGTTCTATTTGATAAATATTTTAGTTAATTTCACTAGAGTTAAACAAGGCAAGTTGACCTAGATCATGAGTATTAGTGACCAGGGAAAATGAAGAACTGAATTATTTGTCTAATAAAGGTTCTAAAGAAAGTGGAATAGTTAACAGGTTTTACATAAGAGTACTCAGATGGTTGATTAGAATAAAGGAGTATGTTTTAGTTTCTCTGCTTCTTGAAACATACATACATGCATACATACATACCACTATTCAGAAAAGAAAACACTGCAGTTAAATATTGTATAGACTAAGCTTTGGAGAGACTCAGGAACTCTGGTTTTTGGAAGAGAGATAATCATCACCGAAAAGTGTGCATTATCATGGCAGAATGAGAGAGGAGAGGGGTGATGCAAATAGAAAGGAGATACATAGTTGATAAGAATTAACATGGAAACAGATCTGGAACAGAAAGGCATTCTGAACATTGTTAATTCAGGAACTATATTGTAAGATCGTAATTGACAAATTCTCCATGTTTCTAGTCATGGAAGTGTCTTGTTGTAAAGGGGAGACATTTTGTGAAGGTGGCACCTAGCGCGCTGCTTTCAGAAACAATACCTGTAATTTCCTTTCCCCTGGAAATCATAGAAAATATAGCCACACTGTTCTCACCATCATCTTTCATTGCAGCCCAAGGTAGCAAGCCCATTGAAAAATATATGCAGTAGGGCTGGGGATTTAGCTCAGTGATTCCGCTGCCCGCCTTGCAAGCGCAAGGACCCAAGTTCGATCCCCGGTACCAAAAAACAAAAAAGAACAAAAAAGTATATGCAGTGGTATTCAAATTGGAGTCCGAAGAAAATGGAGTTCGTTTTCCCTTTAAGACTAGTAGCTTTCATGGTCAGCTGAGGAGGGTAGGAAGAAAGCACAGGTGTGTGTGATTGGGGACAGGACTTAAAAGCCAGTCATTTGCAGAGTTTTGTGCTCTGCTCTCTTGAATGATCTTCTCAAAGGATGTGCAGAATCCAATGTCTGACTGGGTGCAGTGTCTGCCAGGGAATGGGATTGCCTTAAGCTAATCCATCCAGCTGATCTGCAACTGACTAAACTTGCCATTCCATGCTTACTGTACTGGCAAGTAGAGAAATTGACAGTTATTCAGCTGCTCCAATCCCACGTCACTGAAACCGTCAGCTTGGATAAGCCACACAAAATAACACACAGCTTTATTCTCTCTCCTCGAAGGGACACAAAAGCAGTGCACATTGGCATAAGTAGTGAATACTCACATTTGTCCACATGCTCAGCCATCCCAACAAGGACAATATTTTCATTTTTCATTAAGATATTTTTATATTCGCTCCTTGGTTTGGGAAGATACATATAATCATATATTTTTTCTTTTCATTCTTTTCTTTTAAATATTCTTATCTTTCAATAAATCCTTTTTCTTACTTTCTACCTTTTCTTCTCTTGGTAATATTCAAATTATTTTATACTCTTTTACATTTGTTTATTATGGCCTTCAATTCCAACTTTTCTCTTGTTTTCTGTATTTTCATCTTTTCGATATTGTAATGTTACTTTGGCTTTCATTTCACCGTTTTCTTCTTTCTTAATCAATTTTACTTTTATTTTCTTTAAAATGCTTTAGTTTATATTATTTCTGCTCCTATCATAATTGTGGTGATTGTTGATAGTGTTGTGGATTTGATACTAATTGTTCATTTTATTGATGTATCTGATAGAAAATAGGAAGTAGGAAGGTAGATCTTTTGCCAATGGAAAGGGCACAAGGAAATGGAAGAAGGAGAGGGGAAGAAAGAGAAAGGGAATAAAAAAGAATTAAGATGTGTGCTGTATATGTACCAACTCCCCATGAGAAACGTGATCTTTATGTCCCACAAATATGTACTAATAAAAATTTAAAATTGAAAAAAGTTAATAAGTGAAATAAAAATCTCAATGGAAATCCTCAGTAAAAGACTTCATCCAACAGAAGAGAGAATTTCAGAGCCTGAAGACAAGATTGATGAATTATTACATCCAGGCTATTATAAAAGAAAAATAAATTTTGAACAGAACATACAAAACCTCTGGTACATGATTAAGAGAGTAATTTTATGATGTTTTTGAAAAGGTAACCATACTGAGTTATAGCACAAAGACACAGAAAATATATTCAGTGAAATAATATCAGAAAGTTTCCTAAATATTGGGAAAGATGTGGACATCCAAGCAAAGGAGGGAAACAGAAGCTAAAAATACCTCCAAGCATCATACAGTAAGTAAAATGCCACTCATTCAGGAAAATCATATTAAGAGCTGTAAGAATGAAGTGTTGTCAGTAATAAAAGGAAATCAATCAAGTAACTGATGATCTATCAGCAGAAATTTTAAAAAGACAGGAGGGCAAGGAAAGATATACAGTATCTCAAGCTCTGAGATAAAATTACTGCCAAGCTATATTACTATAGTGACAAAGCTACTCTTTAGAATAAGATAAATTTTTAAAAAACAGGTATGGAAGTATATTAAAGATATTTATGACCACTAAGCAAAAATTACATGAGCTATTTTTAAAAATTTGGCTCTCAAGAGATAAAACAACCACAAAAACATATGAAAGAACAAGTCTTCTTAGAAAGTAGATAAACAAAGAATTAGAAAATATTCAAAAATAACATTTCAAAAATAACAAAATACAGCTAAGGATATAGCTCAGTGCTAAAAGACTAGCTAACACTTACAAGGCCCTGGGTTTGATTACTAGTATCAAAAATGATGGGCATACAGGTACATGCCTGTAATCCCAGAACTCGGAGAGATTGAGGCTGAAGAACTTCAAGTTTCAGCTATGTCTCGGCAATGAAGGAAGTTAGCAAGACCTAGTCTCAAAATAAAATTTTAAAACTTTCAATGCCACAAAAAAGAAAAGAAATGACAAAGTATTAAGTATTTTTCATTAATAACCTTACATGTAAGTGGTCTTAATTCTCTAATGAAAAGATAAACTGTCAGATTGAATTAAAAGAAAACTAACTCCACTGCCTTCAAAATGAACATCACCAGCAAAAGTATACACAAATAAAAAGCAACGGTATAAAAACTGATATTTCATAAAATGCAGTTTAATGCAAGCGTATCAGACAGGACAGATAAGCTACAATTAATTATAAGAAATATCTATATCTATATCTATATATCTCCAATATCTGATACCAATACTTTGTTCTCATCAATGGAATGATTACAAAGATAAAAATTCAACAAAGATACATTGTGATTATATAAATCTATAAAGTGACACCATAGCTCAAATGGAGTTAACAGACATCTGAACGATGTGTCAATGAATAACTGCAGACCACACAGTTTTTTCTGTAGCTCATGGAACTTTCTCCCAAACTGGTCATATTTTAAGAAATAAAGTAATGCTTAACAAGTACAAAAAATCAACAGCAGAAGAAACTACAAAAATTATAAAAATTGAAAAATATATACATTTGATAAATCACTGGGCCACTGAAGAAATTAGTGAAGGTTAAAAAATCCCAGGCTTCAAATAAATATGAAAATGCAGTACATCAGAATCTATGGAAAGTAATTTTAACAGGGAAATTTAGTTAGGATAACCTACATTAAAAATTTGAAAGATCTTAGACAATCTACTGAAGCATCTAAATGTATTTGGAAAATAATACCAAGGCAAAACCAAATTAGTAGAAAAAATAAAATAATAAATCAAAGTTGAAGTTAATGAATTAGACACTGGAAAGCATTAAAAGAATCAATGAAACATGCAGTTGGTTCTTTGAAAAGATAAACAATATTGAAAAATCCTTAGCCACACTAACTAAATGAAAGAGACTAATCAATTTCTAAGTACAAGAGGTGAAAGAGGAGATATTATTAGACATACCACTTAAATCCAGAGGACAGTTAGGGAGTATTTTTGAAATTTACATTCCCATAAACTGGAAAATCTATAAAATGGATAAATTTCTAGGCAGATATCAAAACAAGAGGAAATAAAATTAATCTAAATAGAAAAATATAAAGCAAGAGGAAATAAAATAAACCTAAATAGACCAGTATAGAACAAGCATTTAAAGGAATAATAAAGCATCTCTCTACAACAAAAGGTCAGACTGGACAGATTTACTGTTGAATTTTATCAGACCTTAAAGAAAAACTAACATCAATGCTCTTCAAAATAGTCCAGGAAATAAATAAGGAAGGAATCTTTCCAAACTTGTGTATAAATCCAGTATCATCCTGCATATGGACACAAAAACAACAAAAATGTAGATCAGTTTTCTTGATGAAAATGGACATTAAAATAAAAATTCAAAAACATGATATTACAGCTTCTGACCAGATGTCCCCCCAAAGCTCCATGTGGGCATAGGTGGGGCTGGATCCAGAGTGTGTGATGCTGGGTTTAAGTGTGTGATCTAGGATTGTGTGATATTGGGATTCAGGGTGTGTGATTACTAAATCAGTCCAATGAATGGTTTGGCATAATTCTGAGTGTAGATAATGGGAAGGCCCACCCTGGGTGTGAGTGCTACAGGCTTTAACAGCTTGTAATGTGTATAGAATATAAGGGACAGAAAAAGCGCTGCTGTCATCACTTGTTGCTTCCTTGCTATTTTGCTGCTTTGCTGCCTTCCTGCCTTCTGTGCACCATGAACCATTTCTCCTCTGTGATGTCCCTTTTCTATGCTGTCCCACCTTGGAGTCAAGTACCTATAAACTAAAGCCTCTACAAATTGTGAGCCAAAATAAATCTTTTCTCCTTTAACTTGGGTGTTGAGTATTTTGTCTCAGCAGTGAAAAAAATAATTCATACAAATATTAAAAAGCTCATAAACCATAATCAATTAAATTTCATTCTAAGGAAGTAAAGAGGGTTCAATATATACATCAATAAATATGTGACATAAATGGTATCAAGGGAAAAAATTACATGATTAACTCAATAGATGTTCTGCTCTTAGGGTGGAGTTTCATTTGGATTAATTTTGAGATCTCCCCCAGAGATTGGTAGAATACCTTTCTAAGTGTGTTGGTGGGGAAAGAGGCTTAGCATTGGAGTCTATGTCTTGTCCCTTGCCTATTCCTCTCTGGCACTTTTTGGCTCTGCTTCTTGGGTCTCAAAAAATAAGCATCTTTGCTCCACCCTGTCCTCTGCCATGATGTAGCCAGCCAACCATGGATTAAAACCAAAAGTCAAATTATACAATCTTGTTTAAATTGTAGGTGTTTAGAGTTGTGCCCAGCAATGGGAAATCTTACTGAGAGAATGGCTTTGACAAAATTCCACAACCCTTTATTTAACTTTTAATTGTGATGTATCAACTTAACTGGATTATGAAATGCTTAGCAGATTGTTAAAGCACAGGTCTGGGTGTGTCTGTGTGGTGTTTCCAGAGATGACTGACATTTAGACCAACAAACAGTGTGGAAGAGTCATCATAGTTGTAAGGGGCACCAACCAACAAGGCTTGCATGGACTAAAAGGGAAAGAAGGAGGATGTTGTTGCACCTTTTTAAAGAGCTCCAGTCTGCTCAAATGGGAACATCTTTTGCTGGATTTTGTTTGGACATCAGTCTCCAGTTTGCTTAGCTTTCCAACTCATACCAGTACCTTTCCAGTAGGCTTCCATGCCTTCCACTGTGGGCTGCTGCACCCTTGATTCTTCTTGTTCTAGAACTTCCATCTTTTTGTGTTCAGCAGCTACTGGATCACTTGGGTCTCCAGTGCAGAGACAACTGCTGCAGACTCTTCTGTGTCTGATTCTGTAAGCCTACATAATAAATCTCCCTGTGTAATTATATACATGTTTTCTATTATATTCTTTTAGAGAACTCTAACCATACACTTTATGATAACAGCCCTTAAGAGACTAGGCATACCTTGATATATAATAAAAGCTATATATTGCAAAATCATAGGTAACATTACACTGAATTTGGGACAATTAAAAGTATTTCCTCAGGGCTGAATGAAGAAACAGCCTACAGAATGGGATAAAATCATTCCCACCTATTCATCTGATAGAGGGTTAATTTCAAAAATATGTGGAGAACTCAAATAATTTAACATTGAAGAACAAGTGACCCAATAAATAGTTGGCAAACAGACTGAACAGAAAGTTCTCAAAACAGGAACAAATGGCCCATATTTACAAGAAAAAGTGTTCAACATCTGTAGCTATCAGGGGAATGCAGGACAAAACTATCCTGAGATTCTATCTCTTCCCAGACAGAATAGCTATTGTCAAGAAAAAACAATGCTGGAAAGGATACAAGTATCAATAAATCCTCATATACTATTGGTGAAAATGTATGTTAGTCCAGTCACTACATAAACCACTGTGGAGTTTCCTCAAAAAACTAAAAATAGAACTACAACATGATCCAGCTCTACCATTCTTCCATAGAGTCTTGAAGTTATCAAATTAACATACTATGAAGATATCTGGACATCCACCTTGATTGTGGTACAACTGACAATTGCCAAGTTATGGAATCAATGTACATGCCAATTAATGAATCAATGGTTAAAGAAAATGTAGTATAATTACACAAGGTTTGTTTAGTCATAAACAAGGATAAATCATGTCATTCACAGAAAACTTGTTGCAATTAGACAGTATGACGTGAAATCACATGTTTTATCCTGTAAGTTGAACTTACTGTAAGTTGAAAATATGTTGGCATGAAAGTTGAAAGGAAACAATTGGGAAGAGATAAGAAACGGGGGGAGATGGAAGACAGGGTAATGGGGTCTGAATGTAATAAAAATATATGGATCTATGAAGATATAATGAATCCCATTATTTTGGACAAATAATACACACTAATAAAATATTGGAATAATGAAAAAGAAAGCTTATACTTCACTGAGTAAAAAAATTAATAAAATTTACAATGCATATTTCATAGTATCAATAGTGTGGATGAACTAAAAAAATTATGCAATTTTCCTTCTTTCAAGGACTAGAGTTGATATTTCCACTTTAGATTTTCTCATGGCTGAGACATAGTTGTAATTTATAGATTTGATTATCATATTTCTATCACATCTGCCTAAGATAGTGAACAAAATATGGATAAATTGAAGTAGTGAGGATATTTAATCCAGAAAAGGAATGTCATGTAAAACAAAATGTAATGTAAAATAAACTGTGTGTAAATGAATGAATCATTGTTTGGTAACAATGACTTTTTTTGAACTCAGTGTAAATACTCAGAAAAGTGTAAGAATTGTCTAAGAAGCAGGTGTAATGATTCATACTTGTAATTTTAGTAACTGGGAGATTGGATCAGGAAGATCACACGTTCAAGGCCTGTGCTACAAAAAAAAACTCGGGCAACTGAACTACATGGTGAAACACTACTAGATATATAGATAGATAGATAGATAGGTAGATAGAGAGATAGAAATATTTCTGCATTGTTTATGAATATATCTGAAAATTAGACTACTATGAATAAAAGCAAACAAATCAATAATTTAATCCTACAAAATGGAGTAACATACATAGAAATCAAATATAAAAATCCCAAACATGAAATAGGCTCAGTGCATTCAGGTGCAATGACTACTGGCTACTGATTAGCAATATGTTAGCAAACAAATATGTGAAAATATGGCTAAAGAAAGTAAACATTTTATCAATGGCATCACATGAGAAAAATAATCTATGACACAAGAACCATGGTTATATGAAATCTATTAAGGTCAACATAAATGACAATAGTTTTTCAAATAGAAAGGACAAAAAAAAAACCCTACTTAATCACCTTAGGAATGTGCATTCTTTATTCCTGGTTGAGAGAAGAGGAAAGGAGAACAAAGTTTCATTAATAACCAAAAGCAAACAGATCCTTTGTGGGGCTTTAGCAACCCTACTTGGAAAATACATGAAGCTAAGCAAAGCAAGAGGAAGCTGTTGATTTTAAACTTATCATTAAAAACACACCATAGAATTTCAATATATTGTGATAGCCTCTTACATGCAGCCAAAAAGACAGTAATCTGATAATTTACTTCCCTGACAATTACTTCTCCCAAATAGTTTGAGCTACAGATTGACACTGTTATTTCATTGACTAACCTGCCATCATCCTTCAGGCTGTCAAGAGCTGTAAATAAACTATTAAAACAAGGTCACATAAACACTTGAAATCATCCACTCCCAGCAATTTCAAACCTATTCCACTTTGACTTCTACCCCATTGCCACACCAATATATTGTCATGGCCTGGAAACACACAGTCTCTGAAATCTTAAACTGTGATATTCTATTAGACTTAATATTTTTATCTGTTAAATTAATTTCTGACATATTCTCATTCCTATAAAGTAATTAAAAATAGAACATACACTAAAATATGTATAATTTAACATGCATTGACAATTAAAATATAACATGGCAACTTCAGCACCCAAGAACTAAGATGCAACTCAAGCACACAAAGATAACATGCACACAGACCTCCTGCCTCAGCCTCGCTGCATCAGCAGTGTTTTCAACTCATTCAATATTAAAGCTACATAAATATTATAAAAAAAGATTCAAGCACAAAAATGGATTCACACTGTTATGGTTTATATCCATGTCTCCTCAAAGTTTCATGCACTCATAGGTGGAGCTTTTGAGAGGTAACTAGTTCATGGGTGTGTGATGCTGGATTTTGGATGCCTGGTAACTAGATTATTTCACTAATAGGTTTAGCATGGCTGTGGATGATGGAATTACTGAAGAGGCAAGCCCCACCTAGGTGTGAGTGCCATCAACCAACATTTATATTCCTGTATGAATATAAGTGAGGGAAGGCAGATTAGCTGCTTTCTGCCTGCCATGCCTTGGAGTGTTTCTCCTCTGCCATGCTGAGGAGCTAGCCAACTATGGACTAAAGCCTTTATCAACTGTGAGATAACATAAACCTTTCCTCCTTATACTTGTGGGTGATGGGTATTTTGTCCCAGAAGACTCACATATAAATGCTTATCTCCAGTATTTTACATATGAATATATATCTCTACATAAATCAATACATTTTCTATACTCAATACACATTAACATATGATGTATAAATATTATGTACATAATGTTTGTGTTTATCTACACACATGTGTATTTCCAATGCTTTGGAAAATACCTCTATGTTATGTCTAATCCCAAACCCTTCCCAGGAATAGTAATTAATTTATACCACATTTTCTGTGTTCTAAGCACCATTGTAGATAAAAAGGAAAAGATAGAAATGTGTAACAATATTTGTTGCGATTACGATGATTTATATGGATTTTGGAAAAAGGAAAGCCCACAAAAATTACATAAAATGTTTTTTTTCCTATAAGGCAATGGCTCTTATGCAGAAAAGAAAGCAGGGGAGCTCCATAAGGAGTATTGTTTGTGAATGACTTGTGATTTTACAGAGACACTTCGCTGACAAATATAACATGTCCACGGGGACTTAGAGGCTGGACTTGCGGATGCCCCGTGAGTAACTGATAGCAGGATAAAGCTTTGCATCTCTGCCTTTATTTAGATCTGTCACCTTTTTCACCTTAAAACGTCAAGTCAGATCCCTGCTCAACTCTACATACAGGCCTGTTAATCACTTAGGGAATCCTTGTTTAAAACCTGGTAATGTATAGTTTATTAGTTCTAAAATTTCCTATTCTACCTTTTTTCTCTTAAAGATGAAGGACACCAAGACAAGAGTTATTAAGGCATTTTCCAGACTTGCAGGCACATTAAATGCCAATTTTTATAATTTTCTTTTCCAGGTCCCCTGGAGCTGCACCTACAAGTGTCTAGTAATTGTCCTAACGGCGCAGTCTCCTCGGGTTCCAGGAAAAGCAGAACTTCAGAGAGCAGATCACTTCATGACACAACTACACCATCAAGTGCAACCAATACCTTGTGAAGGAACAGAGGCTACTGCCACCACTGAGCAGGAACAATGTTGTCATAGGAACGGGATTGTTCCCTCAATCCAAAAGCTTTCTCTAGAGCCTCTTTGCAGAACTAGTGCTGATATAGTCTAAATCTGAAGAAACCCTGAACTGGATTATTATGTTGCCAGCTATGCTAAATCCCCAGCTATGTAATTACATAACCCTTGCCTTGTTCCCCTTTCCTATTGAACCTCCATGATCCCTTAGGCCCCATGAATACTTTGTAACTTTTTATCTGTCCTCCTAGGATGGCCATGCAGGTTAAAAATTCTCTCCTGCTCTTCAAGACTGTTCATCTCCTTAATTGTTATTTTGGCGTGGATGACCAAACCAGATCGGTCAAAACACCCTAAAAAGAAAGAAACAATCTTTCATAAGAATTAAAAAAAGAAAAACTTGGCAATTCCTGACTTCATAATAATCCTTGTCTTTGCACAAAATCACAGCAAATTTGAATGGTGGTGAAGAAAACTTCCATATTAGAATGACTACTATTGTAAGACAAGATGGCATACCTATCATTGGAGAACAATTACAGATAAATGAAGTCAGTATCAGTTTTTGATGATAAATTATGCCACTTAAATTTAAAACTGTCTATTAATAAGAAGATTGGGACAAATATTTGTGATATAAAGTACAATGGAAAAAAATTAAGATAAACTTTTCTTCATGGATTAAAAAAGAGATAGAAACATTTACAAAGAAAAATTACTTACTGTGCTTTGATTTTATTTACCCAATCAAAATTTCCTATGTGCTCCATTTAACCTTAATGAATTTAATTTTTCTGCTTCGTAGCTTTTCTTTCCAGCACATCATGAAATTTTTGAGCTACAGAACATCTCATAATTCCTATAGAAAGCAATAAATAAGTCATTAAATTGAAAATAAATGGATGAACATGCTTGCATTAATGATCCAAGGGAACCAGGCTTCAACCATATCATCTTTGTGATATAAGAAAAATATAACTTCCAAAGTGTTATATGTCAGATGTGCCAAGTTCCTGTTCTCACAACATTGAGTAATGAAGTTGCAGACCAAAGGTGGAAGTTAGGAGAATTTCATTGTAAATTAGGAAAAGAATAGCTCCTGGATTTGCTGGAGGGCTCCCAAGTGTGTGGCTGCCAAGACTCTGTCAGGGGTAATGTATTCTGCAAATCAGAAAATAGGTGCAATGTGGGTCAAACTACAATTAGCCCATAAGGTAACAACCACAGCCATGTAGCTAATATTGATCCAATAAAGATCCGAGTCATGTAACAGAGGCAGATGGAAAGAACAGAGGCATGCTGGGGCAAGGAAGGGAGTATGGGTCCAGATGTTCTGGTCCCCACCTCTGGGTCCGATGCCTGTGTGGGCCCAGTGGATCAGCTGGTGGTAATTACAGTATAAACTCAAGTTGTTGTTGTCTCACAGGCCTGGCAACTGCATGTCCATCCAGAGGCCTGTCTTTCTTCAGGTTTGGATCCAGCCATAATACTGCTGCCTTTGTTTTTTTGTTCTGACATACTGGAGAGCCCAATCCCTCTTTGACTACATATTAATTTCTATCTAACTTAGCTGCCTATGATAGTTTCACATTTTTTGAAATGATAAAACAATAAACACGGGGTTAATTTTCAGTTGTGTGTATGTGTGATGATACAAAACTTCAAAACTAAAAAAAAAAACTAAAAAAAAAACCTTGAAAACTATTTATATTTATTTTGTCAAGTCTTCAAATTTAATAAAAGAAATTCTCCTTATATATGTGTTATGTAAATTATTAGATTTTCACTTGTTTAAAATTTTTACTTTCTGTAATTCAAACAAATTTTGGTTAGTCAAGTATTAAAATATGTTGTCAAAGTTATTTGTCATATATTCATTACTTTCAAAGAAAGTAAATAAAATAAAAAAGAAAAGAAAAAGAAGATAACTGCTTCCCTTTGACATGTGAGCAGAAATTACTCTGACCACTCAGTGACACAAAATGCAATTGCTGAAACATTAACAATAAGAGAGCAGCTGAGAAAATTACTAGAATGAACAGTTACAAAATGCGTTTCCAGTCCATTTGAGGATGGCACATCCAGCTAGATTTTAGCAGATGTTCTGAGATTCTTATAAAATATTAAAATGCTTTTTAATTTGATTATAGGATTTCAGCTGAAGAAATGTCTAATTTACTGCACCTTTTTTTAGCTCACACTGAAGGTCCATTGAGGAAACAGTGAAAACACAAGGAAGGCTAGGCAGCTTGCCTTCTTTGGCTGCAGGCCAGTGCCCGCTAGCTTGCAGCCTGTTGTTACTGCAATGCAAATGGCTGGAAGCTGAGCACTCACTACATGTAAATGAATGGAGAAGAAAAACAAAAATAACAACAGCAAAAACCCACACTACCAGAATTACCATTTCGAAAACAAAGCCTGACAGGTTCGATTGTTTTTGGAGATTCTAAATAAGGTTTCAGTAGTGCGAAAGAAAAAACAACATACTGAATATACCTGAAGGATTTTGTAAGGCTGTAATGACTTAAAAACAGATTTAAAGAATAAAGTAATCTTTATAGTTTCCTTAACCCTACAGGCTATGTGATATATTTATGCATATATACGGTATTTTTAAGAATTAAGAGTTAAAGAATATGTTGATGAGATGCATTTGAAAATTCAAGAGCCAGGCAAATAAATGAAAATGAGATTATCTTAATTATTCAAGAAGATTGGTTACTATTTTCAGAGTAAATTGTACATTGATAACCTTAAAAATAATAAACCATTATTTATAATGCTAAGCTATTAAAAGTTAATTCTACATCTCAAGAGAAAATATGTCATTACTTACTATTTTACAAATTTCTAACATTATCTGAGCTTTATTATATATGGACAAAAATGAATTCTTTTAAATGTTCAACTCTTTAATCTTCAAATACTCTGTATAATAATATTAAATTTGAAAATACTTCTATATTTTAAACATTTGCAATAAAAGAAAATATGTGTTATGAAATAAAAACCCTAGATTCAGGGGGAGTTAGCTCTAAATTTCTCTTCATTCTTCATGTATTAGTTTTATTTTACTTTGTGGTACTTGTACCAAACCCTGATACAGTCATTACAGCAGTCACCAAGGATTTCTCGGTCAGCTCTTCATTTACTAGCACTGTTTTTGGTTCCCCCAGAAGTTAGGAATTCACCCATGACTTGTTTGGACCAATAGATTGATAGTTGAAGAGATGGGCAGCATTTCTGTGCAGCAACATTAAAAGCCATTAAACTATTTTTCCTAGTCCTCTTTTCATCATCTTGGAGGCATTGTCCCCTGGGAGGATAATATTGAGCAAAGCTTTTCACGTTGGACAAATATTGTGAACAAACAAAGTTTTGTTTTCCTAAGTAACTGAAATATGGAAGCAGTCTACTTACCAGCATGGCAGACCTCATCCTACCAAAAGAGTGGTGCCAGTACAAACCATTAGATACAAATACAAACAATGACTTTACAAACAATTAGAATATTTTGAAAGCCCTGCAGTGTGCAGAAAGTGAGAGAATATGTTAGTTTGGCCTGAGAAAAAATAGTGATTTAAAGATAGTGTGAAACAGAAACTGATAAAAACCATTATTTTTGATTATATGGAAGACAGATCAATTTAATGACCTTATTACTCTTAGGGAAAATTTCAGAAAAAATATTACTAATAATATCTATTTTATAGTGACTGTAAAAAAAGTCAGATATTAATTTTTATGTTTTCGAAGAAAGAAAAGAAATAGTCACCGAACTTGAAGATTTGAAGAAATGCTTGCTTTTTCATATTCTTTCTGAAATAAAAGTCAAAGAAATTCCTTGGAGGATAAAAGCATTTAAAACTGATCCTTATACCGATGATGAAGTTAATTGTATTCATGTCACATTTATTGTTTAAACCTCTATGAATAAAGAATTCTCAGATTAATGAACTAATCATTTTGTTTTCAACCAATTCTTTGTTTCCAACAGACAAAAATATCTTAGGGGAAAAGAAGACAATCATTCATACCATGCTAGCATTGCAGGCTCGAGTTATCTGTGACTGATTCTGAAAGAGAATTTGCAGAGTTTAAAGAGGAAAAAACAAGGACATATATACATAACTATGAAAAGAAGTTTATGAAAATGATCATGAATGTGACTACTGGCTTGTAATGCTGTCTATAGTTGAAATAAAAATAAAAGTAAAATAAGTTTTTATTTTTTTTCTATGTGGAAATCAAGTCTAGGGCTTCATGAATGCTAAGCAACGATCCTACCATTTAGTTACATTCCCAGCCTCCGACTGAGTTTTAAGCAAAGTTATGTTTGATTATCTGCATTAATGAGGATGCTAATCAGTTTTGAGATTTAATGGCCTCTACATCTATTAACTAGAAAAAAACAAAACAAAACATGTTCTTCACATTTTCAAGCACCTATAGGGCAAAAGAGCAATGTAAAGGAAGATTTTCCCAGAAGGTAGCAATAGTGATTATGGAGAAAAATAGACATGAAATCTAGGAAACAGCAAAGGGCTCATCACTTCCCCTTTCAATCAGAGATCCTGCATTCTGAGCTCAGGATCAAGAATGAATGAGGATTTTGTGTCATTAAGGAGATAACATAGCCTTGGATGGGGTAACCTAAACTAAATATTAACTGTCCAGAATTAAGTACTGTTCATAGTCATTCAACTATGATAATAGTCTGTTTGCAATCTTTTTTATGATAGCTATGTATGAGATCTCTTTGATGAAATGAAATGTGAGTAGATGTGGTAACTCCCAGATTTGACAGAACTCTAAGAGGAAGTATGCAGTTTCCTATCGTCCTTCGCCAAACTGTACATACTTGCAAGCATATGTTGAGTGTCTACTAGTCTGTGTTCTGGATAGAAGACCATGAACAGACACCCTCATCAATCCCATACATCAAGTAGAATGAACAGGACTTAGAAGACTTACTCCTTAGGTGTGTTATGTTGCTCTGATTTTGGACATTCTATGTTTAATCTTGACAATCACAGACAATATTTTATACAAAAACAAACATTCCTCTTTAATTCTTTAAGAAAAAATATAAATAACTGTATGCATTAAGTACATATATGTATATCTACATGTACAGTTATTGTATAAAAAGGCTAATAGCCAAAGAAAAACAAAATTGGGCAAAGTGAGTTACCCTTTTAGTTCTTCTCCTTAATTCATGTACTAAAATGGTTTTAGACAGCCTGCTTTCTCTCAGATGGTTAGTACACAAGAATGAAAGAGGTGCATAATACAGTTACCAAGCTACAGAAACATATCATGATAATCACTTTCTGTGCTACTCTCCTGGATGGTCTCTGCTCTTGTTTCTAACAATATAACATAATAGACACTCTGAAATTCCTCTTACTAAAAAATACAGGTAAAATTTTGAAGTAAAATAACTAAACAGAGTCATACATATACATACTCGTTTTCAAGAAAATAAAAGAAAACCATGAAGTGAAACAAAAACAAAACTCCAAACTTCAAATATATACTTTCATGATGTGGTACCCTAGGAAGTTCTTCTACCATAGCACTAGGTTGTTAGTGTTCACTTATTTATGCCTGACCTGTGTTTTGGGGAGGGGGTGTATATCAGGAGATAAACATGGAGCCTTCCATTATAAAGAATTACTTAATTGGGACTAGGAATAATAAGGGTTAACTCTGTATTGAAGAGTAGTCTAGACAAAGGAAACTTGCCTGTTTTTTTTCCTGAATTCCATGTGGAAAAATAAAGTGCACTTCAGAATTATGTACTTGAGCAGGCATGTAGATTCAATCTTTTTATTTCAATTGTATATATTGTTATTATATAACATGATATACATAGTTTGATATACATAGTTCATTAAAAGATTATAACAGTGAAGTAGATTAATATATCTGTCATGTCTTGTAGTTATTTCTCTTTGTGTTTACTTCGTTTTGTAGTATTGGTCTTCAAAATGAGAAGTTAATATATAAAGGGGCTTTATACTTGTGATACCTTTGATGTATTGGTAAAGGCTGTCACAGAAATGCTCTTGAGTAAAATATTAAGCAACTTATGATAAATGAATCCATTTGTACAAAAATCAGTCTTATAAGTAGAAATAAATAAAAATATAAAAAGGAAAATAGAAACATTTAGACAAATGAAGAATAAAATATATATTCTTAAAATATGTGAGGTATTGAAAGAAGAATGACACAAGAAAATGTCTATCTGAAATAATAATGTGTGACTTGAGAAAGACCAAACTGAAATTGAATGTGCAATGATGCGCTAAACAGCGAATCAGAAATGTTAACTAGGAAACTGGTCTAAGGACTACACATAAGCAGTAAGTAATGGATAATGCAAAGAAAGTTTATAAGATGTAGAATGTTAAAAATGTTCCATCAAAAAATGAATGTGACTGAGTACTTAAACCAATAATGCTAGAAATAATTCAGATAAAATAGAGCACATATATTTTTTTAATTCATAAAACACAATGATTCTTGACCAGAAAAAAAAAAGGGAGTAACTCTTCACCTGGACACTGTCAATATTAAATAGCAGAAACACAATTGAAATAAATATGCTTACATTTGTGCAAATTAAATACATAAAATACACATTACTTCTGATGTGTTAACTTTATTGACAATTTTCTTTAAAACAAAAACAAGAGCCGAAATGCAAGAAAAAATTTCAAATTTCTAGAAGAAATTTACTCATATTTCATAATTGTATAACAAGATGATCTTTAAATAAGAAAAAATGTGAAATAATAACATGTTAGATCAATATAGAAGGCTTACCACTGGCAAATCATTGTAAAAACTAGTAAACAAAGTACATTCATAAAAACAAATGGCAGTGAATATAGCTAGAAAACTAAATGTTTCCCTTATAAAGTGAAAGTTGAAGAGTGCATGAATAAAAGATTGTGTTAGACACATGGAAAGAAAGTGTAGAGATTCAATAACCAGTACTTCAGGCATATGAAAGGTCTTCATGAGCTGTAGGAAAAAGATCATGGTACAGAACTAGACTGTATTAATGCTAAGTCTGTATAAAACACTTCATAACAGTGAGAGAATAATGTCTTACATGTGAGTCCAGGAAAGTGTACCATCATGAACCACTCAATGGAAGAAGTAATGAAGGTCTTAAGGAGATTGCTGACATTTGGATTGTGTTTCAGAAGTGCAGATGTCACAGCCATTTTGGGGCTGTATTGTAAAAGGAGTCAATCAGACATGAAAGGAAGTTTTGAACAAGTCCTATATAAGAACAATGCTAAATGAGAGTGTTTTATATAGTGGGGACAATTTTTATAGAGTGGGGAAATTTTTCTTAACAAATATGTCAACGAGGAAAACTATTTAAAAAATTTAAAAATTTGAGTACTGGTAGGATGTTGATCAAATTTATCATAGTAGAAAATAAGCAAAGGGAAAAATAGGGTAAATGTGGATGAAAAATTCTTAAGTGCCTTAGGTGTGAGTGAGTATATTAGAATAACACAATCTTAGTTTCCAAGTAAAAATATAAATACAAGATATTATGCCATCAAGGATGGAGGGGTAATTGTTTTGTGCAAAAGAGACAATGGCTAGAGGAGATAGTAGGTCTGATAATAACAATGGAACAAGGTGATGCCTAATCAAATTTATTTTATTAGAAATATTGAGACCTCAAGGATTCCTATTCTCCCACACATGTAATCTTGGAAAAATCTAAATATAATGACATTTTTCATATTTTCTTATTAAAATTAGCACCAGTTGTATTATATAGAATAATATTTCATACATGAAGGAAAAATTACAGTATTAAGATTATTTCCTTCTATGTATGTAACAGATGAGAAAAATAACTTTTTAAGAAACATTTAGTCCAGGATTATGTCTCTTCAGGTTTGTAGAATGTCCCCATAAGGCTCCTATCTTCAAAGGTTGTAACTTAGGAAGGTGATCGGTTCATGGTGGCTCAATAGCTGACTTCCTGTTGGGTTGGGGGGAGGTGGATCACCAGGGGCTTGTCCTGAAACAATGGATTAATGTCCCCAGCTCCTTCCCTGCATTTTGCTTCTTGGCTGCCATGGATTGAGCACTTTTTCCTCCACTCTGCATCTCTGCAAACCTGTTTTTGCCTTGGGACCAGCTCTCTATGTCCTGAAATTGTTAGCCAAAATAAATTTCTCCTTCTTTATGTTGTGTTGAGCATTGTGTCCCAGCAATGGGAAAGTAATTAAGACTGTCAAAGAATTCAAACACAGAAATCATCAAAAGAGCACAACTTAATGTTTCAGTGGTTATGTATGTTCTTTAGCTACCTCTACTTTATGTCATTCTGCCCCTCGTGGGTGTCCAAACTTTGACTTGTCTAGGCCATATTGAGATGAGAGATTGCCTTTGGGCACATGTAAAACAATATAATATTATTAATATGTATAAGTAAAAATATTTCTCTTAATATTTTTATTATAATACTTAAAAATAAGGCATGCAGCCCACAGACCACAATGGGACACGCCTGCAGTGAAACTAAGGATAACCTCTTCCAAAGATGCAACCCAGCATTAAATACATAATGGGTGTTCAGCATTTACAAACATCTTTTAATAGTTGTCTCTAGGGCTGGAGATTTAGCTCAGTGGTTCCACTGCCTGCCTAGCAGGCGAAAGGTCCTGAGTTCTATTACTGGTACCAAAAAATAATAATAATAATAATAATAGTTGTCTCCAGCCCCACTGAGTTTCAATTGGCTAGGCTTTCACTTCCTTATTCTTAGTGACTGTGGAGCAAAAGATTATGTTGGTGCTTTGCACCCAAAATGAAGAAGTTGTAGTGAAGCATCAGAAATGTTGCTGGATGGAGTCAGCTCTGTGAGCTGAGCTGTTGCTTTCCTGCCCTGACCCTATTTACCAGCCTGTATTCCTCTAGCTCTGCTGTAACCCTCCTGTAATCCTCCAGCCCTGCTAACATCACCTGATACCATCTCAGAGCTTCCATCTTCTCTTGAAAATTGACTGTGACCAAACTGCAAGTTGTCCTTACACTGAATTCATCTAAGGCCCTGCAAATATGCAGATATCAGATCAGGACCCTCTTCCCTGGATGCTCCAGGCCTTGCCTGTGTTTCTCCAGCAGAACCTACATTTTTACTAATTTTTCTTCCGTTTTGTCTTGCTTTTCTAATCCTTTCTCTATCCTGCATTTCTTCCCTAGGTTCCACTCTCTTGAGTATATTTCCCAGAAAAATCAAATGAAAAAAATTTCCGCTTGAGGACATACTCTCAGATCAATACTGAGTTAAGCTGGCCATTTTTTTTTTTTTTTCTAGCATGAGCGATTCCATTCTGCTGCATTACAAAAATGTGAAAAGTTCTCTCAACCAAATGTGCCAGGATCTTCCAAATTAAATCTCTTGAATTTTCTCATCCAAACTCTTTCGTAGAGATTTATATTTCTCTGGATCATTGTCATTTCATTTAGGGAAGTAGAGCAGAGACTGTACCATGATTCAGAGATAGAGTAGTGACTGAATTTCTGAAATAAAGTTAATATTTAAGGGAGATAAAGTGATCCACATGGCTACTAGCTAACTGCAAAATTATACATGCAAGCCTTAATCTGATGATAATGATGTCACTTTATGTAACCAACATGATGTGGAGTTAAATGCTGGCCACTGAAATTTTCTGATGTTGTAAGAAAACCCTCTTTCATCAGTTTCTTAGGGTGGATTTCTAGTTTCTAATGGATTCCATTTTATATTTTTAAAGTTTTAGCTATCAAACAATCAGGTCTCACAAAAATGTAATTCTGATTTACCATTGATTCTCATTTCTCTCCAGTTATGTCACTGCAACATGTTCAATAGTAGACATATCATTTTCACACATACTTTAAATACTCTGATTTTTTTTTTTTTTTGAGACAGTCTTGCTATGTAGTTCAGGCTGGCCTCAAATTCACTATGTAGCCGGGTCCAGGCTTGAACTCACAGTGATCCTCCTGCTTCAGCCTCCCAACTGCTGGGATTATAGGCATGCACCACCTCATCTGGCTAAAGTTTTTTCTTGCTTTTCTTTTTTGGTACTGGGGATTGAACTCAGGATTTTGTGCTTGCAAGGCAAGGCAGGCATGGTGCCACTGAGATAATTCCCAGGCCCTGATTGATTTTTTAAAAGTACAGTGATACAAGAGTAGAAGGACAATGAACAGGTAAAAGATAGCATGTACTGATTAAAAAAAAGATGATTGAATTCCTTTAGATGAAAGGTGATGATGTTGTAGACTTTGAAATTAGTAGTAGATATATTATAAATGGTAATATAAATGAATTGCTATGCTGTTGAACCCGTTAGAGAACACAGGAAAATTAACAATCAGTAAAAATATGGGGTCAGTTCCAAGGGTGCAGTGTTTTCTATGTGAACACTGAGAAGACTACTCAACAATTAAAGATTAGCAAACAGTATTACACATACGAGTCTGTAGCTCATAGAAAGGCTATTTCTGATTGTAAATAAAATATTGGCTTTTAGATATTTAGACATGTTACAGAAAGCAAGGATGCTGTACAAAATGTGTAGGAAGTGACTGCAGACCAAAGGGTCAATGCAAGACTTGGGCTATTAAGGATTCAGATTTGGGGAAAGGTATCAAAAGACTGTATGTAGGAGATCATTTTCAAAAACTTTTAGAGAAGTTTTAAAACTTAGAAAAAAGGTATGTGTTGAAGGATAGCAACTGTAAAAGCAATAGAAATTTTACCAAAGCCATAATTCATCTGAAAGTCATTTAAATGCCTTGTAAAAATAATTGAGTTGGAAATGCTACTAGGGACTATACTTGCTCAAGTGAAAACATTTACTATTTTGGCCATGCTAGGAATGTGAGTTTCCTATTTAGTTTCAGATATTATGGCTCTTTCTTTCCCAGGTTCTTTTGAAAACAGTAGAGAAGGGATGAGTGAAAATTGTATAAAGCCTAAAATATAAAATAGGATTTCAAGGCTATGTAAGTCAAAATGAAGGAAAGTTTCAATCAGAGTAAAATTAGTATTACAGCTTTTAGTGTTTAGATAACATAGTATAAAACAGACATAGCAAGATGTATGGTAAAAGTGTAGCAAGAATCAAATATAAGGCATAAGGCAATATTATAAGACAGTATCACAATAATGAATATAAAATATTTGTCTTATTTAAAAATATTTTTGATTACGTACTTTTTCCAAAACATTATTGTGGAAAAAAATAAAAGGTCAAAAATGAGTTCTTCTCAACTTAATTTGGAGGAATCATATTTTTGAGTAAATAACTTTTTCATCAAAAATAAAAGTTGAATTTCAAACAGAACTACTTTCTTGTTTTTACATTAACACATTGTGAGAAATAATTTTGTAAGAACATTATTTTATAATTGTTTGAATAAATTATTCCACAAAGGTGAATAATATCAATTTGAAGTGTATGACCTTAACTTTAGGTTACTGATTATTTTTTGGTGTTAATTTTTCCTTGATAATTACAATATTCATTAAAAGTTTACAGTTCTGTTTTGTAATCACAACTAATTATTAAATTATTTTAAATCATTCTGCCTTTTATAATTTCCAAGGATCAAATATTAAACATGGAAACTTAATAAGCATTTGGTAAGCAAAGAAAATTAAGACCTTAGCTGCAAAGCTGTATTGTAAAGGTGGACATGACATGCAGCTCTTCATATTTTTGTCTGAAATTCTATCAGTTGAGTTAGTAAGAAAATAGTGATACCTCTATAACCTACCTCTATTTACATAGTATATAATTTAACTAGGGCAGATCTAAAGAATATTAAATAATTATTTTGTATAAAACATTTGAAAAGCCTCCTTGTTTGCAATGCCTGAGTTTAAATTTAATGTGGACTTATGCCTTCTGTTGATTGAAACATTTCCTATTAGCATTCTAATTACATCAATGATCCATACTGAATCTGTTATTTTGTACTTATTTCTATATAGAATAAATTGTAAATTATGTATAACATATTATCTCAGAGGTGTTCTAGGTCATGATATTAAGTACTTTAAAATCAGAGTTATATTTTTATACATTAACCACATCAAATATCTTGTATGGCTTATCTTTTAAAAAGTTAATTTCTTGAAATATGTATTTTTCTATATTAGTAAGCTTTGAATTCTAGAAAAGATTTTGCTTCAATACATAAAAATTAAACCAAGGCTGTTTCTTTCAATTTCTAATAGAATACAGATTATCCATTAAAATGCATAGCTTTCATTTAATAAGTTGAGCAGAAATATAATTGAAAAGAATTATAATCTTTAAAAGTAAATTACATGGAAAACTTAAGTGTAAATAGTATTTTTATTTAATTTTAAATTGGGGATATTTTCACTTAACTGTTTAATGTTTTATTGTCTTCCCTTAAACCTGGGTTTGACAATTCTGCATTAAGCCTATAATTTTTTTTTAGACTAGAACAGCAGTTACCAGAGGTGGGAAGTAGAAGTGGAAAGAAAAATTGGAGACTTTGGTCAATGAGGACAAAGTTATAGTTAGAAGAAAGGAATAATTTCTGTTGTTGTAATGCATATCAGGTTCACTATATTAATAATGTATATTTTAAAATAACTATTAAAGAAAAATTTATATCTTCTGATAATGAAGAAATGATAAATACTTTAGGTAATGGTCTTACTAGTTATCCTAATTTAAAAATTTCACAAGGTATACAGATATTAAAATATCACATTGTACTACATGTATCTGTGTATGTATATATATATAAATAAAAATTTAAAATGATAAATATATTCTGAAATTGTACTAATTTTAGATATAGAATGCAGCTTCAATAGCCATCAAAGCTAAATCCCATATAAGAAACACTGATCCATATACTTTGCTATCAAATCAATGTTTTCATAAATGGCACTAATAAATAAAAGGGGCTAATAAATGTCACTGCTTTGTGAAGCAAAAGATCATTTGTGAAGCAAGAAAAGAACGCAGTGAAGCAATTTATGTTTTGAAAGATAAACAAGTAATAATAACAACCACAACAAATAAAAAAATCAAGAACAAACCTAAAATTCTGTGCCTGGCATTAATGTCCTTAAAAAGTATAGGAGAAATATTTTTCTGATAAAATTCTAGGAAATTTAAAGCTAGGTTACTTATATTGAGGGAATGTAAAAAAAAATTTAAAAAGAATAAAATGATATGCATTATGAATGTGGTTCTACATAAAGCAAGGAAGAGTGTTAAAGTAGAAATATATAAAAATACATAAAATGTTTAATTTTCCTTCTTCTTGAGATAACTTTTTCAACGTAGTAAGAACAATTGCAGTTGGTTATCATAGAATGTGGATAAATGAAATAAATTATAGCAATGTTATAAGAAACAAATGAAAGGGATTGAGAATATGTGGTTGTAAATTACATGCACTACTTGGGAAGCAATATAATACTATTTGACAGGAGTAGCAGTCAAATTCACCTTACTATCAGAAAATACCCGAGGCAAATATCCTATAGTGAGGAAAAGTTTATTTACCCCATAGTTAGGAGTTTCAAGTTCCAGATTAGTTTTCCCCACTGGTTTGAGTTTATGGTGAGACATATGTCAGAGTAAGAGGTCACGTCTCAGGCCAGGCAGGGGAGAGAGAAGGGAAGAGTGGGAGAGGGAGAGAAAGAAGGAGGAGCAGAGAGGGGCAGGGATGTGGGGGTGGAGGAAGAGGAGGAGAAAGGGGAAGCTGAGAGGTACAGAATGAGAGCTGATTCCTACAGCCTTCTTTGAAGGCACGCCCTATCTAACTGAGGACTTCCCACTAGGCCCTATCTCCTAAAGGAGCCACCATCTCCCTGTAGTGTCACCCCAGAAATCAAGGCTTTAACTTTGATTATATATTTAGACACACTCAAATTATACTCTAACTATAGCTTTCTGAGCCTGGCCCAGAAGCTGATGCCATATCACATGCAAAATGAGTTTATTCCTCCCCCAAGAGTCCCAAAAGTCTTAATTTTTTCAATATTATTTCAGTCCAGTTGAAACTTTCCAGTTTCAAGGAAAACTGTACCGTCAACTCCACTAAAATGAAACAAAACAAAACAAAGTAAGTTATAGTCTTCCAAGACACAATGTTGGTATGGACACACGGTAAAACTATCTATTCCCAAAGGGGAAAACAGTGAAAGAGAAGGGAAAAGTCAGCCTAAAGGAAGACCAATACCAGCAGAGTAAACATGTCATCCTACATTTCCATGTCTAAGACACTGCTGAGCACACTATGGCAGCAAGAAGATTAAAATAAATAAACCAATACAGTAAATGGATGAGAGCTCCCAGTACACTCTTGAAGTCTACAGGTGGACATCTGCAGCTTTCTGAGTCTCATGCAGCATGTTACTGGTAATTAAATATTCCTAGAGTCTCCACTTCGTCTCTGACTTCTCTCCCACAGATCCATGAGGCAGCACCTCACCAGGAGCTCAAATCACACCTTTATCTGGCCTTCTAGCCTTACTTTGAAACCTCTAAGGAAGCCAACATGATCCTATAACTCTTTCTGCACATTGGCAAACTAGGATCACATGGAGAATTCCAAGATCTGCGAGAGCAGGAGATATACCTGGGCCTACTTGAAGCACAACTGTGGGCTCAATGTCCTTGATCAGCTAGACACATTCTGTGAGCGGTCTTGAACATACAGGGTACCCCAGAGCTCTTTCTTGAAACAAAGACCTGAAAGATCTTTGAAACAAATATACACTTCTATACCTCAGATGGAACTATGATGGCAAGGGTACCCTTGCAGTCTTTCGAGATGCTCTCTAAAAGTCTTTCCAATTTTTTGATGTAAAGTACTTGACTACTTTAGCAATTGCACTTTTCTTCACTACAGCCTTCTTACATTTTTGTTTTCTTCTTGGTTATACCGAAACACTTTCAAATATTTCCTCTTTTCTACCTTTTGTTCTGTGTAAATGTGAATAAAAAAGAGTGAATCATTCCCATGCCATAAACTGAATGATTTGGTGACTTGATATCTTCCCCCACCAAGTAAACTAGTAGATTACCTTTATACTTGCTCTTGTTACAGATGAATGGGCCAAAATAGTCCACGTTCTTGTGAAGACAAGGAAAGAATTGCCAAGCTTTCACCTTATAGTAAGCAGTAAGTAGCTATGTTTATTGAAGATCACCAGGTGGTAGCGGCAGGAACAGGCAGAAGGCCAAAGAGAAAAGGGAAGAGGAAGAGAAACTCATGGTCTTAGATGAACCTGCTGTTGGTGGTGGAGAAGATCTTGGTGAAGAAGTTGTGATGGTATTGACAGTATGTAAGTGGTCATGCTCTGGGTCTGATATGTGGGCTCGGGGCTGTGCTGGGCCCTGAGAGGAGGAGAAAAAGGAATTCTCCATGAAAACTAACAAACTTAGGTTTCCAGTATTTAAAGGGTCAGACCCTTCTGATTCCATATGATTCCCATTTGATCTCTCACTGGTGTTGGAACTAATGATCTGCTGCCTTGGGTATCATGACCTCCTAAGCTTAAACCTGGATAATCACCAGAGCTGTGATGTGCCACAACTGAATGAAGCAAAGGGAGAAGCTCACTCAGCTCCTCCATTTCTAATGGCATCAGTCCCTCACAAACCTCATATCACGAATAAGAGTTATTTCAATTCTTTATCAGGGCTTAACAATGGTAGCCTCTACATAATACAATCCTTGGTGCCTTCCAAAACCTAATCCCAATGACTTTTAACCATCCATTTATATTAACTTGTCTTCTGATCATTAAAATCTCTCGTAATGCTGTGTTTACAGCATGTAGACTTTCTGTAGCTGTTCCCCTAAACTTTGCAACCTCTTCCCATATACCACTTCCAAAGATCCTCCACACTTTTGGATTCATTTATAGAAATAACACTTCATTCATACATATTTTCTGTAAACCATTACATTTCTCCAAGGAAATACCAAAAGCAGTTTACTTATGAAAAAGTTTTTGTTAGCTATAATTTTGGATGTTCAAGTGAAAAATGAGCAGGTTCATTGATTTGGGCCTCTGGTAGGGTGTGGGATGGGAATTACAGCGATGTGTTTCAGAGCAAACACATCACAAGTCAGAAAGCAGAAAGAATCCTTCGATTCCTCTGGACAGTCACTCAGTCACCTAGGTCTCCTACTATTTTCCACCTCTTAAAGTTTCCATCAATATCCAAAGGTCTCTCTCTCTGGAGGATAACTCTTGAATAAATGTGCCTTTGGGGAGCATTTGAATAGCTTACAAAAAATATCATAGGAAGGCTCATATTATACAAAAAGGAATTATACAAAAAGTCTTAGGGAAAAGACTAACAATTAAAAAAATAAGTATAATTAGTTTTCTAATAGAAGAGACAAAATGCAATCATTAAAGATGATCAATAAATGTTAGAGAAGGTTGAAGAAAGAGGGTGGCATTGAAGCAAAGAACAAGGACAATGCATAGAACACAGTTACAAAATTTTAGATATTAATACATCTATGTCAATTATCATCTTAAGCTTGAATGGTGAGAACAAATTACTTAAGAGATAGAAACAAAAAATAACAAAAACAAAACAAAACAAAATAAAGAGATAAAAACAGCCAGAGTGGATAAAATGTAGAGATCCACCTGCAATTTTTTTCCCCAAGAGAGACTCAGTTTTAATTTAGTATAAAGATTAAAAATAAAGAGATGAAGAAGGCTATCCCATGCTAACATTAATAAATAGAAAACTTGGCAGGTGTATTCATTTCCTAGGGCAATTATAATATATGTACAACGGATCCTTTGATTTTTGCATAAGGAAAAAATCACCTATTGATGCATTTCTCATAACATATCCAGACTGTTAAATGATGCATGAATGTGCATGATATTCTAGAAAATCCAAAACTAAGGAAAGTAAAAAATCATTGATTTTAAGAGTGTCGGGAGAGGAAGAGAGGGATGAATAGCAATTTTAAAGCAATGAAACAATTCTGCATATTTTAATGCTGTATAGATAACATCTTACATCCATCAAAAACCTTAAAATTGCATAGGACAAAGAATGAGTATTAATGAAAAATGTATACTTTAGTTAATAATACTGTATTACATTGTTCTGTGATGATAACAAATGTAGCATATAAATGCAAGAATTAAATAATAGAAAAATATTATGTGTCATATATGGTATAGTAAGCTAAATGACAACTCTCTGTAATTTCAGTTTCTAATAAGTAGTTTATTGTCTTCATTTTTGATGAATTTCTTTTGGATTTTTCACCAAAAACCAAAAAATAAAAAAACAAAACAAAAGCCCTGTGCCTTCTACAAATAAAGAGAATTTTACTATTTAATTTCCATTTTATGTATTTTATTTTACTTCATTAATCATGTTATTATATTAAGTTATATTTCTTAGATATCTTTTAACATTTTGAGACAGTTTGACTCTATTTAGAGGTTGTGGAAAATTTTGTTTTGTTTTGTTTTGTCTTTTTAAAATAATACCTAATACTTCATTTGGGCTAATTCTTGCATCTATTGAGATAATCGTGTATGGGTGTTTTGTTTGTTTGCTTGTTTTCTTTATTGTATGTTTTGTTCCTTATTATTCTACTGCAGTGTTTTATGTTCATTGGTCTTCAGAATTTAATCCAGAAAACTTTCCTTGAATAAATCTTCTTGATCATGGTTCCTATATGTTACTGAGTTCAATTTATTCATATTTTTAAAAATTATTCAGCCTGTGTATATTTTGATGGATGTCAGTCTGTGTTTTCATTTCATATGATATCTTTGACTTGTATCCTGGCCTACTATAATGATCTGGTAGCCTATAATGAATGGGGAATTAAAAAAAAAAGAATGGGCAATTAGTTCTAGCATCAATATTTAATAAAATTATCTTGACTTTTCTTGTGGGAAAATATTTAATTATTGATTTAATTTTATTACCTGAGATAAATCTGTCCTCAAATTGTATTTGTTCATGAGTGAATTTTGGTAGTTTCCTATGTACTCAATTTTAAAAGCAGTATAGGTAGAGAGTAAATATATATCTTCCTCAAACCTCTATTAGAAATATTCAGAATTAACCTATTATGTGAAAATAAGCTACTTTTTATATCAAACTCAAAATAGGGTTCTTTATTTTTGTATTAAATTCTTTTACTGGTACATTGTAGGTATACAACACAATTACATTTCTCATTGGGAATTGTACCTTTATATAATGCATCTTGGTTCTTATTTTTTCCCCATTCCTAGCCCTCCCTTCGCGTCCTCCACCCTTCCCTATTTACAAAGACTTTATTTCTATTTTTTCCATTTCTCATCATTTTTTCCTTTCCCTTCTTTCCTTTCCCCTGTGCCTCCCACTGCCTCTACCCCTTTGGACCTTTTATTCCTATTTTACATTATCAATTATTCATTCTAATAATTGGTACATTTTAGGTATACATTATAATGACATTCATCATTGGAAATTTGCACCTTTACATAGCCTCTCTTGGTTCTTGTTTTTCACCCTTGCCCAGCCCTCCCTTCAACCCCTCCAGCCCTCCCTATTTGCAAAAATTTTGTTCCTATTTTTCCATTTTCTCATATTAATCCCATTCCCTTCTATCCTTTCCCTCACCTGCTCTTCCTCAGACAAAGTCTACTATCTCAAATGTATAAAGAACTTAAAAAGATCAGACCTCCCAAATTTAAAGACCCAATCCAAAAATGGGCATCTGAAATGAACAGACATTTCTCAGACAAAGAAGTAGAAATAGCAAATAAATACATGAAAAAGTGTTCAACGTCACTGGTCATTCGAGAGATTCAAATGAAAACAATGCTGAGATTCCACTTCACTCCAGAAAGAATGGCTGCTATCATGAAATCAACCAATAGCAAATGCTGGCGGGGCTGTTGGGAAAGAGGAACCCTGCTCCACTGCTGGTGGGAGTGTAGACTGTTGCAAGCACTGTGGAAATCAGTATGGAGATATCTCAAAGAACTAGGACTGGAAATCCCATTGACCCTACTATTCCACTGCTGGGGATCTTCCCCAAAGAATTAAAAGAATCATACCACAGTGACATATGTGTGCCCATGTTCATAGCAGTGCAGTTTGTAATAGCTAAAACTTGGAAACAGCCCAAATGCCCATCAACTGGAGACTGGATAAAGAAAATGTGGTCTTTTAAAAAATGGAGTACTACTCAGCCATAAAAAATGAGAAATTAGAGATATTTATAGCTAAGTGGATGCACATTGAGGCAATACTCTTAAGTGAAATAAATAGGACACAGATGTGTAAATACGTAATAGTTTCTCTGGTGTGAGAAACTGAAAGTGTAAATAAGGACTAAATGTATAATAGGTCATGTGAAATAGGAAGAAAAGGGGCAAAGGGGAAGGAAGTGAGAGGGCTAAAATAGGGTCCTTTAATCTTCAAAATATCCTCGGAAGATTTCTTCTCTTTTGAAAAATTTTTATGCCCTTTTCTGTATTTCAAAATAACACCAAAACAACTTAACTGATTCAATCACACTCAAATTTTTAGTCCTTTGAAAATATGGAGGATGAGTGAAATATAGAGATAAACACAAAATGCGATCGCTAAAGTTCCTCATTACATGCAGAATTCTCAATCTTTTAAAGACCCTGGTGTTTTTAAGGATAATTCACAATTCATCCCAGGCCTCCTCTTCCTATTCTGTGATCTATGTCATATAGGGTACTGCATAATCTCATGTGGCATGATGCTGCTTCTCCAGCTGAATCTTCTCAGGAACCCTGCCTCCACAGGGATCTGAACTCAACGTTTATGGGTACTTTCTCGTGACTGTACTGCAAGTGTTCGAAGTAGTCTTAGAGAGCACTGGTCAGGGGACCAAGAGTTGCTGATGTCAGCAAACAAAGTGTTTCCTTTCATTATTGTATCTGAGTAAAAGCTACTAAGCACTACTTTACACCGTCAAGCAAGTGTTTGATAAATACTAATTGACGTAACATCACCATCAGACTGAATTTGCATTTTGATCTTTCTACATTTTATGTAGTTTTCTCTTGTTTAATCACAATAAATATAACATTTAATATGAAAATAGAGAATTTCCCAAGGTAATATGGTGTTCAAGAGACTGTAGTAGAGTAGTATAACTTTCCAGATAAAATTTAGGTACACTTGACTTTGGTATATGTACATTTGTTTATGCGTACACCTTGCCTGTCATACACCCCTCATACATCAAAAATATAGATTTTATTTCACTCTATAATTGCACCTAATCTGCGTTTCAATCTTAAGCTGTCATTTCTATAAACTAAATTTCAATAACCTGGTGTTTCTGTTTAGTGCTTTCTCAGCTTGATTTTTGTCCAGAAATTGTAAATAAATTCCTAGATACATTTCCTACTAAATATTAACTTGAGATGTAACAATTAAAGCAATAATGAAATATCTATAAAAATAATGGACCTTAATATTTCAGAACTGGAAATATTTCATTATTTCTAGATTGCCAAACTATCATGTGATATACATAACAAATATATAATGTATAATATTATATAGAGTATTTAGATTAATATCTGTCCCAATATACCTATGCTCTGTTTCCCAAAACTTGTGAATATGTAAACTTACATGGGAAGCAGGGCTTTTTAGATGTCATTTAGACCTTAATTTAGGATTATTGCAAACACAAGGGTCCTAGAAGTGGAAATAACTGTAGAAATGAAAGACAGGGAACTGTGAGTTCTCAAGAGTGGTCAGAGAGGTGAGTTGTTGGCTTTCAAGATGAAGAGAAGAAAAATGAACACAAGAAGAATATTTAATCTAGGGAAGTTGAACAAATGGCTTGTACCCTAAAGTATCCAGAAATAAACTCTTTCAAACACCACTGTTATTTGCAGTAAACCTCTCTCCTATACAAGTAAGGTAATGAATTTGTGCTGGATTAAGTGCTACCTTAGGTAGCAAAAGACAAATGTCAAAGATTCTGTAGATACTTCTACAGAAGTAAACTTTGTGGGACACTAGAATGGGTTGTAAATGTTGTCACAGGTCACCATTTTAAAATGTTCAAGTGAAATGGAATTTGGACAAGTATTAAAACACAAAACTAATTGAGCGAATATACACAGACATGTAAAGTTACATGCTTTTATTTACTAGGCATTATAAGCAAGATCTATTTAAACTAAGTTTGAATATACTCATTACACCTTATTCTTAGAAGTATTTTTAATCAGTAAGTATACTAGTGAGAATAATATGAGTTTTTTTACTTCAGATATAAATATGTACTAACATAGTCTCCAAAGTAAGAAGTTCATTTTACATTTCATGAATTTTAAAACCTGTGAGAATGTTGTTACTATTCCAAATCTTATTGCTAATTATTATGTTTTGAGGATTTTAATGACTCATGCATGAATGGTGCAATTACTCTGCAAGTATTACCTATTTTAATATTTTCAAAGATAGTATGTTATACATTATACCACTCCAGTGTTAAGTAGTGAAACGCTATGAAAGAGAATACTTTGCGGATTATCCCAAATTCATATTTACTAAGCCTTATAGTTGTGAATCAGGTTCAAATGAACCATATATCTAGTACTGAATCAACACACTCCATATGAATTTTAATCCCACTTCTGCATCTTGTATTACTTTACTTCTCCTTCCTACTCTCATTACTCAATGTACTTGAAATTGCTTCTTGATTTACTGAATGTAAATTCTCTCTGGACACCTTTTTTAGTTATTATGAAAAACATTCAAATCTCCTTAAAGTACACAATTCTACAAATAATACTAAAGAAGTTAGGACAGTGGTAAAAGATCATAAAATATGTTTAGGTACAGCTAAAGGAAACATGGATATACACTGAATTATAGCTTTGATCATTTTGGTACTCTTTTACTAGAAAATTATCCTGAGCATCACCTGATTATTTTAAATTTTTTTACCTTTATTGAAGAGAGTATAGAAAGCACTGCCATTCTATTATTAAAAACAGATCATTTCTCTTTATTTGCCAGCAGGTGGCAGCACAGTCTTACTATTGGAAGTTAATTTTGCAATTCTAATTGGCAAAAATGATACAAGTACAAAAATACAAAATATTTGTAAACAATTTTAGGGAAGCAAAACACCTTCCTTCATAAAAACAGTGTTAATCATAGGAAGAAAACACTCCCTTTTATGACAGTAAATATATCTAAGTATAGTAAAAGTCAAATTAAAGATTGAAATTAGTTATACTTCAAATTACAGCATCCAGAATTCTCTTTGGGGTGCTGAATGAAGTTTTTCTTAAGATATTACTAAAATAATCTTTAGAAATCTATTTGCTAAATTAATGACATAGACATTATTTACTATAATTCCACAATTTACTGTGAATCCAAAATTTACCTTGGATGTTTAATTAATAAAATATAGCATTAGAATTCTTTTCAGAATGTCTAGTAAATCACAAAACAGAAAAAAAAAATCTTCCCTATCCAAAATAGCTTTTCTATTCTTTTCTCTAATTTAATTGTATCACTGTCAAACTGATTGTGTCAATCCAGTAAACTCAATTCTTTTCCACCTGGCCATTTGCTATTTCCTCGTTCCATGTATCCACTTCTCCTCTGCCTTGCCAATTTTGCCACTTAAATATTTATGGGATCTGTCTAGTCCTTTCTATTCCCCTGTCACTTCCCTGGTGTGGCCCACCATATCACCAGAACAAACTTATTGCCTCATAAGACATCTCCCAGATGCAATATTCCCATGTTAATATACCTCAGTAACAAAAGAAATCCATTGTCCAAATTGTGACCTACTATTTTCTTTTTAAATTCATTAAGAACTTCATTATTGCTCCTGAAATGAATACATTTAAAAATCTGTGTTCAATTAATTAAGATAATTTTAGGTGCTTAATACCAAATAATGATTAAAATAGAAATTGGTCTCAAGTATAGAGGGAAGGTATTTCAGATGACATGTCCTACTTACTTCCCTTATCATTGGACACAGTACTGGACACTCACAATGTAAGGAGGAAGCGTTCATTGGCTTGCAGTTAGTAGAGGCCTCAGTTCATAGTCAGCTGGCCCCAAGGCAGGGCACCATGGCAGAGAGGCATCATGAAGCAGAACTAGCTCATGGTGTGGAGGGGGAAGCAGAAAGAGATTGAGGGAGGAAGGAGGGAAATGGACCTTTCCAGGTCACGGCCGCAGTGACCCACTTGCTTCCACCAGGCTCCTTCTCCCAAATCACACCAAGCTATAAACTCATCAGTGGACTACTCCTGATGATTATCTCTCCTATAATTCAATCACCTCTCCAAAACTCCACCTATGACCGATGAGGCTTGGGGAGGAGCAGCTTGATATAAGCTTTAACATGAAATAAACAGCAAACAAATATAAAATAAATTTTACAACTTGAATGTGTTGGAGAATTTCAGGGTATCATGAGAGCACAAAAAATTGTAGAACTGTATGCAACTATACATTCTCCCAGGCTTTTGAGAAATATTCTGAACAGCTTCTAACTCATACCGTATTTGAACTTTATAGCCATTGTAAAATTTATGTGTGGAGAATTTCCTAATGAGTTTGTATTTTTTGAACAGAGGTTTGCTTTATGTGATTGAAGCTGAGCACAGTGAAGTACAAAGCAAAGAGATAGGTGAATAAACTAAACACAAGAGGAAGATGTTTCTAAACCCACAGTAGGAAATTGTGGAAACAGCACTAACAAGAAAAAGGTGAAAGAGGGCCGGGGATTTAGCTCAGTGTCATAGTGCCTGCCTTGAAAGCACAAGGTCCTGAGTTGTTCTATCCCCAGTACCTAAAAAAAGAAAAAGAAAGAAAAAGGTGAAAGAATTACAAAGTTTTCCAGAAAGAAGAGAGAGGACTCTGACATCAGTTCTGAATTAATAAGCTATGTAACTTGTGAAATTCTAATGCTATTTACCAAACTAATAAATATAGAACAGGACATATGTGTGTATTTGTGTGTGTTTGTGTACCTGACCATGACTCATGTTGCTATAACAGAATACCACAGTTTCCATTAATTATAAACAACAGACGTTTATTTTGCCTAGAGTTCTCGAGGCTGGGGAGTCCAGGACTGAGGCTCAGCATCTGGTAAGTGATGTCATGCTGTGTAATAACATGGCAAAGTCATCACATCGAAAGATAGAGCAAGCTTGCCAGCTCCAGGCTCTCCCATTCTTATAAATCAACTAATTTTATTGCCGGGCATGTAATTCCAGCACCCTGGAGAACCAGGCAAGAGGATTGCTGAGAGTTCGAGGCAAGACTGGGGTACATAGTGAATTCAAGTCCAGCCTGGACTACTAGAGACAGCCAATCTCTAAACAAACACCCAAACAAACCAATAAACACAGCTAATTTCATCATGTTGGCCTTGTCATTGAGACTTCATTCAATGCTAATTAGATTCTAAGGATTTTACATCCAAAGTCTATCAGCATATACATTTACAGGCTGCTCCCAAAACCTGAATTTTGGGGATATACACTTCAGTATAGCAACATGTACGTGTATGTTTGTCCCTGTGTGTGGGGGGAGGGCGTGAGGTTATGAGCTCAGGCTTATGGGTATAAAAAACTGAAAGAGATGATGTGAGTAATTTCAGGGGTGAGGAGGACTGATTAACAAATTAATTTTGGATATTTTGATGTTGAGTATCCCATGATGCTGCCACTTGGTTATCATGAATAGAGTTTGGATAAGAGTTTGAATGGCGGGCTACCGGAAGAAGGAGGAGGGTGAAGCTCACGACAGGGGAAACAGAGTTGTACAAATGTTGTAGAAGTAAAAATAATATGCTTAGTGTACTCTATCAAGAAATCTGGTCTTGAAAATATTGAAAGTATAGGACAGAAACAATGTGCAAAACTTTTGTTTCATGTTTTTAAAAAATTAATTTTAGTGGTACATTCTAGATATACAATATAATGACATTCATCATTAGAGATTTGTACCTTTACAAAATATACCTTGATTCTTATTTTTTCCCCATTCCTCTGGCCTCCCTTCAACCCCTCCACCTGTCTCTATTTACAAAGACTTGGAAGTAAAGTCTTTTGTTTTATGTTTTAAGATGGACAAGTTTAAATCCCAAAAGTTGAGATCAAAATGAAAATAAAGAATAATGGCTAAAGGATCTCCTCAAGGATTTATGTAATTGATGGAGCAACTTCTCACAGATAGGGAGGAGACTGAGGTGACCAGGAACCCAGGAACCACTGTTACACAGAGTACGAGAAAGTATGAGAAAACAGGCCTGGCCTTCACACGTGGTTGAGAGATATGTTAATATTTTTGTAAGCGAAGAATGAGGTAACTTTTGGTTCTCATTTCATCTGTTAAAATAAAAAGTAAATCTGAGAAAAAATAAGTAAAGCAGAAAAAAAGATAAGATGAATACGAGCTTGGGGCACAGTAGTAAACACATTAAAATTTAAAATATCTATGTCAGGGTAAGGAAGTGATCCAATTAAAAACATAAGGAAAAACTCAAAAGTAACTAGACAAATTATTTGCAATTTACATTTTAAAGCATTTAGAGGGGAAAAAAGTCAGCATTTGACACCCTAAGAGACACTGAGTTTATACAGTGGAACAAGAGGTGTTCAGAGTTTCAGTGGTAAGACATCTTTGAGTCACTATGATCATTTGAGAATAATGATAAGTTTAAAAAATAGATAAATGTTACTACCCACTAGAAAAGAACTAGTAAGAATAAAACTAGGAATTTTACTTAAAAATTTACCAGCCAAAATTGAACATTATGTTGAAACAATATCCCCATAAATTAGCATGACTGTGATGTAACAGTTGCAAGCTAACACTATTTGGGAAAAGTACTGCGCACTTCGAAACAGACTGCAAAATCCTACTGGTATCAAGATGAATGTAAAGGACAATAAAGCAGAGGAAGGAACATAAAAGTCTAAGTGGTTGCAAGAGGGCTTAGTTCTTGCAAAAAAGTTATGGAGTGAAAATAGCTAAATGCTGAGGAATGGACTAAAAATTCTCCTTCCTTCTGTCCTTTTGACGACTTTACTCCTTCCACTTTCTTGCAGTTTTTATTTCTCCTTTCAGCTTTCCTTTTTTTTAGCATCCTAGCTCCAAGTGTTCTTTTCCTTTTAAATTTGTACCATTTTTCCTTCTTTTTCTTTTTCTTTTTCTTTTGTTTCCAAGTATCTTCACATACAATCTACTTTGTTGTCAGTATTGTGCCTATTTTCAATGTACAATAATACAGAATATTATTTTAACTACAGAAATACCATTGATTATTTTATGCCTATATATTCTGAAGCTCAGGAATGTATGCTTTTTAAAAAAAAATCACTTTTATACCACAATAACTTCTCATACAACTATGGAATAAAAGAAAATAATTTAAAATTTTCATGCTAAGTAAAATTCATTTCTTCTTACTGAAGTCTATTTAATCATTGGAGATATGCACCTGGTTAGCTAAAAAAAGTCTTACACAGGAATAAAGGGAATATGTGCAGTTGTACTCCCAAGCAAAATCACAGGTTTCATACTCCTTTTCTATAGCCTGATATATTAACTGTTGAAGAAAATGTATCTGTAGAAACCAGTCTCAAAATTCTCAGCAATATACAGTAAATATAAAGCTAGTTCTTGAAGTCAACTGCCTGGATTCGTGACCTAAGTTCTGCCTGCACATTTATCTCTGTTGTGTTCACATGTTCCTATCTGGCTATCATTTGCCTAAGTGGCCTGAGTTCAGCTAAGCATGGATATTCTGCAGGAACTTCTCATGAGTAGAATACCCTAGATCCCTGAACTAACCAATGCATATTTTCCTTATAGCAGTGGCAGAAGGAGCCATATGCAGATAGAAATAGCAAGACCCCAGAAGAATATGTTCAAAATCACCCCATCCCTGTTTTTTGGTCACTCTGTTGGTAGAAACAAGTTGTATGGCTGAACTCAGTGTCAAGAGGTAGGAAAGTACATACTGTTCACACTTGAAGAAATTTTCAAGAGGCATAATCTATGGGAAAGTGAAGGTTGGTGCCAATAAGATAATCCACTGTACTGGCCAAACAAGAAATGGAGCTATATTTAGAGAATGAATATCCTGAGTCACACTTTGTTTGTTCTTCACTATAAATTAAGCTGAAGACTATCCCAACTAACTTAGGCTTTTTTCTATTAAAAATTTAATTGCTTCTGTGAAAGTTATCATAAATGGAAGATATAAAAATGACATATAAGATGATGCATATGAATTTTCATTCAGCAAAGTTTGTCTTCAATTGAGTCTGTTCTCTATATTCTAAAAATGAGTTATGAGTCTACTTCTTATTGAAAAACTGTGAATATTACTGATACTTTTCCATCAACCCTCCATTCTATATTCAGTCCATGATCTAAGCTTTATCTTAGTCCATGATCTAAGCTTTATCCATCCACTGATGTACATTATATACACTAATTACACTTTCGTGATGCAAGGAATTAAAGATTACATTGTGGCGGTGTTGTGGTTTATATCTACATGTCTCCCCAAAGCCTTATGTGCTCATAAGTGGGGCTTTGGGGAGGTGATTGATCATGGGGGTGTGATATTGATCAGTTAATTAGCCCACTGATGAGTTTTTAGCTAAATGTAATTTGCGAGGTGAACCCTACAACATGAAAGTAACTAACACAGGCAGCAGCAACTACATTCCGTTTCTGTTTCTGCAGTTGTAGTAGATTAAGATGGAGCATCAATACTCTGAGTCTGTGGCATCAGTGATGTAGTTGGTAGCGTCTATTCCAAAAGAAGCCTAGAAAAAGGAAACTATTTTAAACCCAAAAGAAACCCACAAGACATCACAATCTGGCAATACCTTTCTTGGACCTTTTACATAGTCTGATTTCTAAAAGTCAGTACCTGCATTACTGAGACAGAGGGCCATTTTTCCTTGAGTTTTGGAAAGGCTAATTTTCTACAATTTTTTGGCAGCAGGAGGGACATGTCAAAAAATGATAACATTTAGGAGCAGCCTTCAATTAATGACCCTCTGAAGTTGGAGTATTAAAAAAGTACTTTTCCTGTCACAAGTAAAATGGTAGTATGCATTTTCACTGTGTGCATGTTTCCCTAATGGATAAAGCCCCAGCATCACTTTAGAGTAGTTGGCTAATACCACATTCTTTGTTGATAATTTTCATTCTTTAATACCCAACTTTCTTTATCATTTTACTTTCTAAATAAACTACTTGAAACTAAAATTCTTGACTCTGAGCCAACTTCTTGAAGAATGAATAGCAAGACACTGGATTTACATTTTTGATGGTAAAGAGCAACATATAACTTAGAAAATGTATTTGTACCAATTTGTTATGAAGAATCCATGTATTATTCATTGAAAATATGTACTAAAATTAAATGTAATAAAAAAGAAAAATATAGTCACCATACAGGAAGAACCTTGAAAGTTTGAAATTCATTAAGAATCTGTAAAGCAAAATGTGATATCACCTAGCATTTGTAGAATGGTTATTTCTAAATGATAGCATGAGTTAGTGAAGATATGGAGAAGAACACTTGTGCAGTACTTTTGGCTCTGTAAATATTTTAGCCATTAAGGAAAACAGTATAGAGATTACACAAAAAGTTAAAGATGAAACTACTTTATGATCCAGTAATCCCAGTTCTACTTAAATATTCAAAGAAATTGAAATTAGTTTCTGAAGAGATATTCCCATTCCTCTGTTCACTCCAGCTAAGACATAGAAAAAACTTAAATGTCCATTGAAAGATAACTATATAAATAAATAGCAATGTGCATGTGTGTGCGATATCATTCAGCTCTAATAAGGAAATCTTGCCATTTAAAACAATATTGATAAACTTGAAGGACATTATATTAAAGGGAATAAACCAGCCAGGGATTTAGCTCAGTGGCACCTCTCCAGTCTTGCAAGTGCAAGGTCCTGAGTTTGATCCCCACTACCAAAAAAAGGAATAAACCAGACTATATGTAAATATATATGTATATGTGTATATATGTATGTGTATATGCATAATGTGTACTGTACATATTTAAGATTAGCTAAGGTGATTTATTAGATGAGGCTTACAGGACCGTCCACAATGGCTGTCTATAGACTGGAGAGCTAATGGCTCCAGTAGTTAGCTGCCAAGTCCTCAAAGTTGAGTCTCAGCACATGAGGGACCAAATGTGTTTTACTAATAATACCTTAGGCACTTCTCAATATAGTCACATTGGTAGTCAAGACTAAACTTCATGATGTAGATATAAAATTCATGTTAATAGATGATAGCGACCATGGAAATATTTTAATAATACATAATTTTAGGTCATGAAAATATTTTAATAATATATAAATATATATTCTATATTTAAAATATATTTAAATATATATTATATACTTAATAATATATAATTTGAGGGTATTTGTGGAGGAATAATGTAATTGGCTTTAAAATTAGAAATGAGGCTAAAAAAAAGATTTTTGTAACATTCATTTGTAGCAAGGTTAGGAAGAAAAGATTTCTGAGATATAGTGAAAGTTTTGAAGTGACAATATCCTTGGTTGAGATCCAGGTCTATTTGATAGAGAGGTTAATAATTATAGACTTTTCTGAAGATGGATAGTGAGTTCTAAATTATGTATTAGCAATATTTTCAAATTTAGGAAACATAAGAGAACAAGAAATAAATTCGATGCAGAAATAATATTAAAAATACAGATAATTTTGGACTATAAGTGGAAGTAAGAAATCATTAAAAACAATTCTGAGGCCTCTTGGGGTGATTTTCATAAACAAGGATAAAGTGTAGATAGCAGTCATGATACATTGAAGAATTATAATGGTGACAGTAATTCCTGCTGCCCTGCACCAGGAAATATGCTACCCTAGCCCATGTGTGGGCAAACTGATTTTACTTACTTTCAAAAGGCTTAGAATTTGGTTAGGGTGATACCAAAGTACAAGATTTGTTGGTAGTGAATACTGCTTATTGTTTTTTACTATAGAATTCACCAGCTTTACTATAAATTATCAAAATAAAGAAATAAAGGGTTCAAGTTCAAGGTAGCTTTCTGTATACCTTTGCTGAATAAAAAGCCTCATAATTTAGAATTCTGGCAGTATGTTTGCCGGTTTTCTTCTTTTGTGTTGCATTAAAAGTCCACATACTTGACCTTTCTGGAGAAGCAGATCTTGATGTGTTTTGCGGGGTGTGGTGGTTGGCTAATGAAAAGGCATTTTAAAGCAAGGAACACCACCATTCCCTTCTTTAAATAGCCAATGAGAACAGAACAAAATACACATTCATAATCTTCAAGTATTTGCTATACAGCTTACTGGATTTTTGTGATGATTCTTGGCACTTTCTCTAGAGAGTAAACTGGAAGGCATGGGGCCCAGGATGTAGAAAGCACAATTTCTAAATCTGCAACTGGATTTCTGAGGTGTTCTATATTAAAGATTTTGCTTGTTTTGCAAAGATCAGTAAAAATCAATCAGTCATCTGGACATAAACCAAATGAAGAAGATAAATATGTCAACTTGTAAATAGAGATTACTGGGGTATATGATTTTCAACACATCACTTAGTATGGCGAGATTGTTTATTATTATTTTATTATACCCCAAAAATTTAACTGTCATCACCCAGGGGGAATGTATTTCATGATTGGCAAATAAATTGCATAAGTATTTCCTAAGTATTCCTAAGTATTTCCTGAAAGTTGTTTGTCATCTAAATCATTCTTTGCTCTGGATCATTTGATATATTTCTTTCTAATTTACTTCCTGAGATTGAGATTTATACTTGAACCTTTCATGTTTCTAACTATGGAAAATAGAAACACAGAGCACTCTTTTAAGTGGAAACAAGTTATATTGATTATGAAGTTTCAGTATATAATAAAGCACTAAGCTTCAATTTTTAAGAAAACACTCATTCTTCCCTTCCTTCTCTTTCAAGACCATTCCTTATTTTCCAGTGAGTACCCATGAAGTCCAGGCTGCACTACATGTAAGGGGGTCCTCTAATACCTGGTGGATCTACACTTCTTAAATTATATGCATTTTAATTAATTGTGTTAAGTTCTACCAAGAACACTAAGTAATAACTTTTATATCTTGTTTAAATATTCATAAAAATGTACCATACCAAAAACAAGGTTCATATAAATTATAGCTCCTATATTTGAAATAACAGTTGAATAGCACCACTAAAATTACTAGTCAACACTTTTCAGGACTCAATTTAAACATTATTAGTGTGCAGACATGTGAGTATGGGTTGTGTTTTTAAGAAACAAACCTTGAGGTGATAATTTAAATTTGATATTTGGTTTATTGTTCCCTATCATTTATAAGGACTCAATCTGGCATTATGCCATTTTATTTCATGACTACAAATTTTTTCTGAGCAGTCTCCTATTCAGAACTCTAATGCTTCCTTTGGTTGGGATTTGAGAAACCAACTTTTCATTCTTGGTCTAAACCTTATAGAAAACATGCACAAGTGTTTGTTCGAGTTTTTTGTTTTCAACATGTTTATTTATTGTCTCTTAGGGCACACTTTTATAACTTTTAGTCTTTCTGAATGCTATAATAATGCTAACTCAACTTTTCATAATAAGTTGTTGATTGTGGATCAGTGAAAGACATCTACTAAATATATTTATTAACTCTTATATGGCTGCACAGCTAAACTTTCTGAGCTATTTAATTTCAAGTTACCAGTGCTTAGTATTCAACTATTTATTACGAGAAAGACCTAAGAGACCTAGCATGAGGAAGTGGATAAGAAGGTGGTAACCTGGCAGATCGACCATGCTGCCATGCAAGTTCAACACTAGGTAAAACTGAGAGAGGAGAGGGATGTATGTGAGAGCCCTAAACTGAGTCTCAGTCTAACAAACTTTGGCAGAGAAATTTGCAAGTTCTTAACAAAAAAATGCCTGTCAGAGGAGTTCTCTGTTTTTCAATAACAGGCCAGTTGGGAGTTCTTGCCGCTCTAAGTCATTGACTATGTGTGGTCAGTGAAAATTTTGGCTTACAGTGCAGCTGTGGGGGATTGATTTCAGAGTACAGCAGCAAGGGCTCCTGGTCAATGATGTCCCCTTTCCTGTGTCAACAGAGTTAATCCGTTTTTGCTGTACAGATCAGGATCTTGACATAACACGAGAAAACAACACCTGCATGTTTCTCTGAAGCACATTTCCTCAAGAAAAACATGTAAAAATGTATATGTAATATGACTGCAATTGTCATTGACATAATTGATTGAGAATATACTGTATCACTGAAACATAGACAATCCTTCTACCACTGTCCCTTTTAAAATCCTCCCCATCTCAGTTATTTTATCAGAAATGACTTGCTTGGTAGAGTGAGCTTCACCTTCATTCCTGAGAGGTGTCTTGCACAGGGATTTAACATGTGTCTCTTCACAGGTAAATGTGACTAAGGAGTACTAGTGGGGAAGGGTACTCCAATGGACCACCTGGATTCCATACATAGTCATACCCACTCCACTGCGTAAGACCAACCAGGCTTGCCTCCACAGAAAACATCCATTACCCTCAAAAATCTGGTAATTCCTCCTGTTGCTTAACGATCCCATGACACATAGATTTTGAAGTCATCTATTGGCAACCATGACATTTAGTTAAATGGTACATTTTCTGAGTTTCCTGCTTTTCCATTTTTCCTGCACCCTGTATGGAATTCCAAGACCATGAATCAAGCATTGTTCAAGCTTCTATGTGTAGTCCTAATTGAAATTTTTTGTGTAAAATAATCATATGAATGTGTGCAAAAGAAACTATTGATTTTTGAAGAAAGACTTCTTGTCTTTTCAGGAACCTACTTTGGAGTCCCTGGAGAAACAGGAAAGACCTGAGAATTGAAAGAACAGGAAAAGACCAACAGATTGTAACATGGGTCTGACCCTCTTGATGATGATAGCAAAAGAAGGTCAATGGAGGCTTTCTAAAAAATTAAAGTAATCTGAGAAAATTTCATCAAGGCTGTGGATGAATTCTAGAGTCAAACATGAGTATCAGAGGAGACGTATTGTTTCTGAAAAACATGTTTGTTCTTTGTATCAATACCACACTCCATCATTGGCTGGGAGACAGTTGTAGAAGAATGGCTTTGGAGCACAGCTGGAAATAAATTTTAGAGCATAGCAACTGGGGTTCTGGTCATTGATGCTTTCTTGGTTGGAAAGTAGCTCAGCCTATTCTCATTATTGCAGTACTTCTGTTCTTATTCAGTAATCAAGTAGTTCATGACAGATGATCAATAACTTTTAAAAAGTAATAAATAAAAAAGCATTAACTGAAATTGTTACAAAATTTTATTTGAATACTTTTTGGAACTGCATTTGGAGTCCATTTATCAAATGTGAAACAAATGTACAATTTTATTTTATAAGGATTTATTTTAATGTCTTATTCAGCTCCTATAGCTCTTCTATTGTCTGGGGTAAAAATTAAACTTTCTGTTATTGTTGTTTTAAAGACATTATTCAAAAAAGGTGATACATTTTCATCACTGAAAATGTTCTAAACCATTATAAGAGCATTTGTGGCAGGGCTTGGTGATGCACACCTGTCATCCTAGCACTCGGGTGGCTGAGGGAAGATTGCCGTGAGTTCCAGGTCAGCCTGGGCTATATAGTGAGTTCAAAGGTATGCTGAATTGCATAGCGAGACTCTGTCTCGAAATAAAAAAATAAATAGATAAATTAATTAATTTCTGCAATATATAGACTACACATGGATGAACTCCATGTGAGAAAGAAACTAACATAAAAAGAAACTAACTGAAAGAAATCAATATAAGAAATGAGGTACACTCTAACAATTCTATATATTTTATTTTAATATATTTGCATATTTAATATTTTATAAAAGGTATATTTTGTTGACTAAAATATTAAACATTTTGTAGAAATTTTCATAATTGATCAGTTTTTACTGCATGAAAATCCATACATTGTTATAAACACTTATTAGAAAAATTTTTATACAGAAAATTCTTTGAAGCACATTTGTGGATTACATAGATCATGCTCCTGTACCTTTATCCTTACACTTATCACTTTACCTTCATAAATTGATATTGACTGTTTACAGGTTACATTTTCAAATAAAGCATTCATAAACAACAAATCCTTGTTTATTTCATGAAAAGAGAACATTTTACTGATTTTATACTTACATATAAACATAAAACGATGTTTCTAAACTGTGAAATATCTATATTTATACAGATATTTATCTACTCACCTAAATCTCTTTGTATACACAGGAATGCACACTTATATAATTATTTATTATTTGGGAAATTCCTGGAAGAAATTTAAATGTGAAATAATTCAATGAATTGCTCTCTAAAATGTGCAGTGATGTTTTGTCTTGCATTCAACTCATTAAACGTTTCCCTAAATTCTCACTAGATGGTGCTGTAGAATAAAATTAGTAATTGCTAGTTATATTTATTATAGGATAGATCATCTTAATGAACTATCTCTTTTATTATCTTTTTATTATATTTAAGACTATAAAACAGAAGCCTAGAATTATATGACTTTGTAATGTCATTTTTGGAGAACATAATTGCCACAAATGATGAGAAGGCAGACTCAGAAAGTACAGATAGCATTACCTTGACAGGACTGTTAAGGTTGGTTAATGGTGCGTAAGACCAAGAGCTTATCAAATTCATCATGCTTCACACTCACCTTCTCTGTTATCATTGCTCTTTATTGATGACTAATTAAGTCATAATTTATAAATCCCACATAATTCTTCTCTTTTAAATGTGCAGTAATTATTGATATACACTAATTGACCATGCAGAATGGATCTGATGAACCATAAAAAATTGCAGGCTTTTCCTTTCAAATTACATATCACAGGTGTTATCAAGCTGAGTTATTGAGATCTCTGCCTGCGAAGGTCAAATGCAAATCTTTGAAAATCATAGAAGCATAAATATGACTTTTGAAAAAGAATTGTGTCACATTGATATCACTAAGTCATTTTTCAAATTAATAGAACTCAGATATTTTTGAGGATTCTGGCAAACATGTCACTACATATCAAAATCTTTAATTGCTGTAAGTATTTAAAAACTATTGGTTCCTGAGCCACATTATCTCCTAAAAATTGAAGCAGTTACTAATCTAGAATGCTTGCAGAAGATGATCAGTCCTCCCAAATCACAGAGGACCTGAACTTTATTTCACTTATGATTTAGGTATCCAAGCTATTTAAAATATATATATAAAGGAAAAAGTGGCTGTGTCCTTCATTTGTACTATTCTATTGACTATTTTATTTCCCCTATGACTTATCTTGGACTGTCTCCCTCAACTCAATTGCTACTGGTTTTCTTGGTTTCTCACTCTGTCCTCTGTGTGTTGAATGTTTATACCAGTATGTCAGATGTAATTGGGAACCATGGTGAATACTTACACATTAAAAAATAATTACCACCATAAAAGATACATTGCTGTTAGGCTCTCTCAAAATACTCTGCCATGATTCAAACACACTTTCTTCAATCATTCTTGCCACTTTCTGAAGCAGTTCTGGAAGTCCTTTTCCTGAGAGCCTTTGTGAGATTTGATGAAACACAGTGAATGCTGTTGCCAAGTGCAAATTCAACCAAAGATACTTACAAGTAAGAACTTGACCTTCTTTATAAGGTGATTGTAACAATGGAAAAATGAGTTCAAAAAGAGGGAGAGTACTTTGAGTGAGATATTTTTATTGTAATATATATTTTTAAAATTGAAATATTCACCACATTTTACCATAACACCTCCTATCAGTGTTAAACGTGTTTTTCTTCATTTCTATGAATTTTTGTTTCTTCCTTGAATACTTTTTTCAGATGACCTCATGTGTGGGTACTCCTTATCTAGTCAAGTTTTACTTGTCACTTTCACCCCCCAAAAATTGTTTTTTTTCTCTAAAACAAAGCCATTACACTAGTCCCTATACATGATCCAGTTTTATATGCTTCAAACATTAATAATTCTCAAAAAATAATTAAAGCCTAAAATTATTTTGAGTGCTTATGAATTTGCTATTTATTACTGTTAAGGTTTTCCAGAATTTAAGCTCCAAAAAGAAGGAGTATTTTGTGTTTTGTCCCAAGATTTATTTTCTGAAAACAGAGTACTGAGCCTTAGTCTTTTGTGATTGAAAGAATGAATGTATTAGCTAAAACCAAAGGCTCTTGTCATATAAGGTGTATTGAAATTATAGTAAATTGAGTTTAAATTAGGAAATACTGTTCAAAAATACATCTGGTTCTTTGTCATGTAAGTAGAGGCTTATGATTTTGTTTTGTTTGTTTTTGCATTAGAAATATTATATGATGATCAGCTGAGTTTCTAAATCCATCTTATTTTTAATATCATGTATTCTACAGTAATTTCTTGAGAGGAGAAGGAATGAAAGAAGATAGAAAGGAAGAGAGAGAGAAAAAGCAAAATAGAAAGTATGATCATTTCATTTGACATTGTTATGCCTTGTATCTAGTTGTTCCCCAATGCCCTACGTGGTCATAGGTGGAGCTTCTTGGAGGTGGCTGACTCTAGAGTGTGTGATGCTGGGATTAAGGATGTAATTTTATAATATATATATATATATATATATATATATATATATGGTAGAATTCTTAACCACAATTTTATAGAAAAGGTGCAGTAGTTTGTACCTGTATCCTTCTTTATTAGTTACAGTTTGTTTATGAATTTAACAGAAAGGGCAAAAGGAAGGTCTCTTCATAAGCAGTGATCTTACTGACTCTTGTTTTGCATGTGTCACAGGGACTTCTAGCCACCCAAAGCATTTTCTTGGCCAACTAAGGTAACTGGTCATATACAGTATTAATCTCATTTTTACACAGCCTCTAGGGAAATAGAAATTTACATTTTTCTCCCAAGGGCCCTAAGGAAGAGGCAAATGTCTCTCTCTTTGTACCGCTCTAAGCATAAATTACAAATGATATCACATTTCTCTGGGTATCATTACTGCTCATCAAGATCTCCATCAATATATAGATGGGTTCTACACCCAAATTTTTTTTTTTTGGTACCAGGGATTGAACTCAGAACCTTGTGCTTGCGAGGCAGGCACTGGCAACACTGAGCTAAATCCCCAGCTCTATACCCAAATTTTTAATTTGATTATTTCTAACTCACAATGCATTTATTGTATTAGAAATGGGTATAACTTTAAAATTGTCTCATTCCAAATGAAGTTAAATTACTGTTCTTTTAAGATTCTACAGATTGCAGTAAACTAGGGTTGCAGAGTTTCATGTGAATATGGGTTATTTACGTTAGGTGTTTAGAATTTGAATCTCTGTTGCTAATCTTTCAATGTTAATAAATTGATCAGAAAGATCATTTTATGGAATTTATATTTACACTCAAAGCTAAACTTTACAGTGGGGGCTTACATGTAATAAATGGTGCCTGTATAGTTATAAAAGATATTTCAAAACAGTAATTATAGAAAATAAAGTGAAATACAGGGTTTTTTTCAGTTAACTAGAAATTCCTCTTATGACTTATTTTATTATTAGGATGTCATAATGAGCATATCAGATTGCAGATTTTTATAGTTTTACTTAAGTAAACTTTATTTTGTTTGTTTGTTTGGTACTGGGGATTGACCTCAGTACCTTGCACTTGCAAGGTAGGCCACAGAACCACGGAGCTAAATCCCCACCTCTAAGAAAACTTTATTTTGAATCAGCTATTCTCAAGTTTACCTCAATTCTTTTTGTGTCTGATAATTTTGAGAACTCAGAAAAAGAAAGATTTATTTACCTTAGATCTAGATCCTTTGAACAAAATTTCCTTCACAACTGCTGGTAATGTGTTATTGAAGTCAATAATCGTGATACAACTTGCATAACACTGTTGACAGGTAATATAAAAATAAATTAATTTTATCTGTTTTTTTTCTCATATTTAATTTTAAAATACTGTACTTTAGCTATTGTGACTGAATGCATCATTATGAAAATTGAGCAAGCTTTATTTATTTATCCTCAATTCAGAAAACCTTTAATTATATATTTTCATTTCAAAGAGAAAACTTGTGCTAATTTAATGAGAAAGTATGCCTTTGCAATTTGAAGAATTAATAAAATAGCAGCTTTTGAGAATGTAGGCTAAGTACATGAAATTAATACTCTGTTAATATTTTACAATGAAATACATTTTGTATTAAAAAATCTCAAAAATGTCATTTTATTTCAAAGGTATCTATCTTTTAGAAGAGGTACATATGTAAATAGAAAAAAGTTGTTATATTTAATCCATAATTACATAATTCTCAGTTGATTTATAACTTGATATATCAAAAATTTCCACAATTAATTTATAATTGCCACCATTATCTAAGTAAAAGCAGGTTCTATGGTATTGTATTTATGGCCAGTGTTAATTCATTTAATTCACAAATGATATTTGTAAAATATTTTCTAACTTAGATAAACACAGTTATAAATATGGATTAATTCAATCAAACAACATTTTATAAAATGTTCCTGTTACACACTTAAGTATAACTGGATCGATCAACAAAGTAACTTGCACAGAAGGTGTAGACTTTCACAGGAAAATTATACTTGTTTTACACTTAATGAGAATGCCTGAAAACATTTTGGAAAAGACTAATGGTCTTAACTATTAGTGGTAACAACTTATTGCATTTTTTCTGCCTTATTTTTCAATTTTGTTAAGTAGTTGAGGGTTAAATTCTACTTTTCCTTTTATCTTCGGACTCTTCAGCATATAAACTTGAATGGCTGACACCACCACCCTGACAACTGAATTAACCACAGACCAGAAATTGACTCTATTAAAGTTGCTTTCTTGTATGTTTCGATCACGAGCTTCAAATGCTCTAAGCAGAGTTTGTATATGAACACTTTTGCTTACTCTGGACTTGATGCTGTTGATGGATTCCAGGATGTCGTCCAGTTTCATCTCCAACATATCTGTACCGGGAATATATTTTTTCCAGTCTTCTTGTTCTTGTGCCTATTCTCCCATATTATCCAGGATTAATTCAAAGAAAATTACTTTGTCAGAAATGGTGCTGAATGTATTGCCAAAGCAGAACATGTAATCACCAACTTCAGTTTCCACAGTGTGAACTCCATCTGATTTTCTTTGTTCAAAAGCTAAAGTTTTGCTTTCTGGAGAAGCAAGATGGAAATCAATATCTAATCCTGCTCCATCTAAAACTTGGTACTCAATCTCCAGGGAGGCCTTCAGCGGCATGGGCCGGTAGAAACACTTCTTCCGGAAGGGTAAAGGTAAAGTCGCTGTCTAAGGAAGGCATGAAGCCGGGCGCCCCATGACAGGAGCCTTAGGGGCAAAGCGACCAGGAGGAGCAAGGGGAAAGGCAGCCAGATTTTGTCGCCCATACTAGCTGGGACAATATCGTGCTGAAGGCCGGGTGGAGACGTGGGACACTGGCGCTTTGGCTCAGCTTTTCCACCCTGAAATCCTAGCGGGAGGGAAGGCCTGAGTCTAAGAAAACTTAAGGTGACGGCCGCAATAGCAATGGCGGGGGTGGCAAGTGGTGTCCTCCGAAGGGCAGAGACTGAGGGCGAGGCCAGCGGTCCCTTTCCGCACCCTTCTCAGGCTTGCAGCATGTTTTAATTTAAAGCATAAAGTATACAGAAAGAAATGATTTTGTGTTTTACATCTTCTTTTTACCTACATAAATAATGATATTGATGACAGGGTAAAATGTGGATACTGAAAAGTGCAAACAGACAAAATTTAGGAGAATGGCAGGATCCAAATGAGTAATACATTTTTGGTTTATTGATTCAAATGTGATTGCAATTATGAATATAAATGCAATCTAATTCAAGTCTATACTGATTAGATCTGCATAAATTTTCTGAAATTATTCAATGGTGTGTTGTAGAGAACAACTATATATGTAGATCCTTACTGTTAGCAAACTTGGGTGTAAAATAGGATGGTACACTTATGTTTTCTGAAAATCGAATTTTAATGTATGAGTCTTTGATGGTTTACTTATTGGAAATTAGTTGCTTTTGAAGGGTCTGTCATACGTTCTTCTACAAATCGCGTTCTGGGAATAATGTCCTCTGCCAGGACAATAATGACAATAACAAATCGCATTCTGACAATAATGTCCTCTGTTATCATTTCTTAGTGGCCTTATCTAGCGCTGCACCCTGACACTGGAGTCGGGGAATGTGCTCACTCCTCTCTGTGCTTGCTGGTGAGAGTAGATTCAAGAGCCAAAATTTCAGACTGTTTACTATTTCTGCCTTAAGTATGTATTTCTTAAATTCATGCAAGACTTATCAGTAGTACTGGGAGTGTTACTAATGTCATTAACACCAACAAAGGAATTGCTTGGCTTTGCTGTTTCTGTGTAATTGACTTCCACTTTGCCAAAAGAACTTGTAGAATTCTTAGGACTGTCAAAACATTATCTAAACACTCATCCCAATCTTCTAAATTATTAGACTCTAGTCTATAGATAATTCTTAGTTGTCTCCAGCATTCTAACACTGACAGATAATTTAGTTGTTATGAAATGAGAATACTCATTTCATCTCTTACAATTCATAACAGTCAGCCATATGAACAATTTGAAAATATTTAGAAATTAAAACAATTCTGAATAACTTGTGAGGCACAAAATTTTGAGAGAAATTATAAAATATCTTTATAAAAATGAAAACACAACATATCAAAAGTTGGAAAATCAGCTAAAGCAGTGCTGAAGCAGAAACATATAACATGGTATTTATATTTTAGTATAGAATATAGTTCCAAATAAATGATCCAATTATAAACCTTAGAAAAATATATAACAAAATATAAACTAATCCCAAAGCAAGTGGGAAGGAAAAATATGAGAAAGCAGGAGAAATCTCTTAAATTGAAAATGGACCCCAAAAAGACTAGTGGGGAAAAAAAAACCTTCTGTTTTGAAAAAAGTGGTAGAACTGTAGCAAAACTTACCACATATGCAGAGCACAAAATCCTGATGTCAGGAATGAAAAAGAGTATTCTGACTAAACATATATACATAAAAAATATGATAGATAAATATTATGAAAAACTTCACGACCATAAATTTGATAACTTTGAAGAAACGAGGCAAATCCTTTAAAGCCACAAGGTAATAAAACATACTTAGGTAGAAATACATTATATAAAATCTGTTACAGTTGTCTTAGTTACTTTTTTGTTGCTGGGACAAAATATTTGACACCCACAAGTTAAAGCAGGAAAGGTTTATTTTAGCCCACAATTTGTAGAGGTTTCAGTCCATAGTCAGCTGGCTCCAAGGCAGGGCAGCATGATACGGGGACACTGCAAAGAAGAAATGGTGCGTGGAGTGCCAGGCAGGTAGCAAAACTTCTTTCGTTTTCTCTTTTTATTCCACCCAAGCTACAAGCCTATTGAGTGGTGACGCCCACATCCAGGATGGATCTTCCCTCTTTAGTAAATCCATCATCCACACTCAATACTGTGTTAAGCCAGTCAGTGGACCAATCCAGTATCACATATCCATGATACAGTCACCTCCCTGAAGTTCCACCTATGAATGCATGAGGCTTTAGGACAGTGTTGGTGAACCTAGAACAAATGTGCTCAGTGGGCTGTTTGTATTATTGAAAGCTCTAAAAGGTTCACATCATGGCTTTAGGGGATCATCTCTAGATCTTGTCAATTTGCCTGGATTAAGAAACACCTAGGAAATTAGTGAAAGAAATTTCTTGGTGTGTTTGTGAGGATGTTTCCAGAGATAATTCACATACAGAATGGTAAACTGATGGGGGCGTGGCTGAATCAAAAGTGGCTAAAGAAGGAAGCCCATCACCTGCTCAGCTCTTTTCCTTCTACCTGTGATGTGAACTTCTTAGCCACATCACACGCTCCCATCCTGATTATCTGCCTCATCATGGACCCAGAACCAACACAGCAAAGGGACCGTGCATTGACACCTCTGAAACCAGGAGTCAAGATAAAATTATTTTCTCAGGTATTTTATCACTGTGATAAAAGCTGACCAATAAAATCACATAAATTAAATTCTTATTCAGAATTGTTAAGCGAGCTCAACAGTACACCCATAAGGGTTCACTGTTAAATTCTACAAATATAATTTTAAAATATTTTGAAAAATGATAAAGAGGAATATTTTTCAATTTATTTTATGTCAGTCCTAACTCATATCTCCAAATTAAAAAGCAAAGAAAATCACTAACCTATTAATAAAATAATAAATCAATCTAAAGTAGACATACATACATATATGAAAAATCATGTATAGATATAAGGGCTGAAAGACTAATGAGATATTTAAAATTCAATGGTATTCACCATAATGACAGAATTCAGAATAATAAGTATATCACTTCAATAGATTTGGACAAAGACTGGCTAGTCTCTGATCTTCATAATAACACCAAAAAAATTGCAAATATAATTTTAGTTCCTTACCTGGTACTATTAGATAATTAAAGACTGAGAAGTTGCTCTGAAAGGTCAGGAACGAGAAGGAGACCAACAGTTGGAAGGAGCGGGGAGGGAGAGGAAGGGTAGAAGATGAAAACCCAACAAACAAACTAAAAAAAAGAGAGAAAGAATTGAGATGTCTTACTACATGTACCTTTTTTGCAAAATAATCATGATCATCATGCACTGAAAACATGTACTAAGAAAAAACTTAGATAAAATAACCAAAGTTATCTCACCACCTCCACTGATTATTATAGAAAATGTCTTAGTTAATAAAAAAGGGAGGAAAAAATGTGGTTGGAAGGAGAAAAATAAAAATTTCAATAACTAATGACAACTTGAGTGTCAATAAATTCAATACAATCTACCCCAAATATCCCAAACATAATGGCAGTTTAGCAGATATAAGAGATAAGGAGTTTAGCAAAAGCAGATATGAAGTCCATATAGAAATAGCAACTGATTTGTAAATATTACTTGTGAAAAGTTAGTTTTCAAATTTATAAAAAGGTAAAGAGCTGGATACAGTGGACATAACTATAACCCCAGTTACTCAGGAGGCTAAAGCAAGGTTGAAGTTTAAGTCCAGCTTGTCCAATTTAGTGAGACAATGTGTCTATGTAAAATAAAGTGGAAGGGAAAGTAGCTGGGTGGTAGAATAGTTGCCTAGCATGCATGAGGAGCTGTATTTAATCTCCACCATCACACAGGAAAACACACACACACACGCACGCACACACACACACACACCCAAGCCCCAAAACAAACAAAAAAAGTAAAGAAATTTGAAAAGACAGAGAATAGTAAAAATAGTTTCTTAAGAGGAAAATACAGTTGAAGGACTGTATGATTTTCAGACTACAATAATGAGGGTAGTGTGTGTGCAGAAAAAAACATCCAAAGAGCTCCACTGAATATGCAATAGAGAATCTTCAAACCAACACTCGTAAAATGGTCCATTTACCTTCAAGGGTGCAAAAGCAGCTCGGTAAAAGAAAGATTAACTTCTTTAAAAAAATAGTACTATGCTTGTACATCTGGATGGAAAGAGAAAAATCTAAACAAATAAAACATTCATTTGTTATAAGACTTCAATATATTAGAAATAGACCACAGACATAGATGTGACCTTTAGAAGTGTGGAAATATTCAAAACTAAATTCAGGAGATATTTTGTGGTTTGATGTTTCTAACTTTGCAATCTATGAGTATAGATGAATAATTTCCTTACTGTTCACCCATGATCCCTATGTTTTTCTTCAGTTTGGGATTATTACAAATGACACTGCTTTGAATATCAGTATCTAAATTTTCTGTGACTACTTTCCATACCTCAGAACAAATGCCTAAGTGTACAATTTCTGGGATAAAAGTGATTTTAATCTTATAAAACTTATTCAACGATTTTGCTAGGTGGGCACTGAAGTTTGCTTTTCCATCAGCAAGGCATGAAAAATCAAGTTATTCTGTCACCACATCAGTATTTTGTATTTTAATTTTTAATTATCTTTTTAAAGGGTATATAGTAATATCTCATACTTTTAAATTTGGTAATGCCTTATTTATTTAAACATCTCTGGAGGGTTTATTTCCCATCTTGAAATTTTCTGCAGTCAAATATCAGGTCAAATCACTTGACCACTTCAGAGTTACACGAGTTGTCCCTGGGAACACAGAAAGGTTTCCTGAGATCTGAACAGCTCTTTATAAACTCTGTGCCCATGATTTCCAAAGACAAACACTAAAGCCTGAGCTACTCCCTCCTGCACCTCACTCTTGCTTGTCAACACATATCAAATTATGTATCCCAGAGCTGATAGCACCCCAGCCTCCATCACATAAAGCATAAATTTAAACTGAAAGTTTCAAAAGAGCAGGCAAAGTAAATAGTGTGTATATTTTAAAAGTCAAGGATTTATTACTTCCTGCTTTCTTTTTCTACAGTGCTGAGCTAATACATTGTTTATAAACATTATGAAAATCTCTGGAAACATCCTGTTCAGTGTTTGCTAGAGAAAAACTGGATGAAAGCTAAAATTTACTTAATGTGCTAGATATAAAGCTCCTAGATTTATGCAAGAAGCACTTTTAGAGTAATATTTTATCATAAAAACCAAGAGACTGTGGTACAAAATATGGGTTTCTTTCTCCGAATATAAATAATAGACTTTTGCATAGAAAAGTAATTCATTTAAGATGTTAATTTTTAAAATTTTTTTTAAAAAATATAATTTTATTATCAAACACACATATATACAAAAATTAAAGTTATTCAAAGAAAAACAATTCAATGGAAAAAACCTATAATAATATTCAAATATAGTAGAACTCAACCAAAACAAAATTGAGAAGTACTTAAAGATTTTTCCATATAATATAAAAAAAATCTCAAGCATTAACAAGACACCAGAGGATGTGATTTGCTTTAAAAACATTTTCAAAACCAATATTGAATAAATAGTGGTCTGGAAAACAAATTCTAGTTAGCTAGTAGACTCCACATAGGCCAATTTTTTAAAATTTAAATTTCAATACAGTCATATGACACATGATGGAAATATAATCAGAGAAATATGTTATTAGACAATTTCATCCGTGTGTATCACAAAACACCACACAGAGTGCCAACTTCTAAGTGCAAACTGAAAAGCTGTACGTCAGTCATCTGTGATGGCCTCTTGATATTATCCAATATGCAGTTAAGCACGAGATACATGAGGCTACCACTGGCATAGCAGCACACTGTTTTACAGTAAACTCTATTATATAAGTAGAGTTATGCTCTAAAAGATGAAAAGCACAGCATGTTATGATAAGTACTTAAAACAGTAACAGTAATTTATCACACTATCAAATACTATGTACTGTACATAGTTGTATGTGCTTCTTCTGGAAACACACCCTTCTCTCCTTTGATCTCAGTGACTCTTCCTTCCCAACCCGCTGATGAGCTCCAGCCTAGTCTCTAGCTGCATCTCTTCCTGTAATTTTAGACACAATCTATATATGGATTCTTTCCAGATTCCAGCCTGTAACTCTCATCTCTCCCCTTCCCCTCTTGCCATCCCTACCCCTTTGAACCTTTTCTTCATATTTCAGATTAATCAATTATTCGTTTTAATCATTTTAATCCTTAATTACACTTTCAGTTTCTCACACTAGAGAAACTATTCGGTATTTACACGTGTGTGTCCTATTTATTTCACTTAAGAGGATAGCCTCAATATGCATACATTTAGCTATAAATGTCTCTAGTCTCTAAGACGTTAATTTTTGGTACCTTTTTTTGTACCTTTTTTTGGTATCGGGGATCAAACTCCGAACCTTGCGCTTGCGAGGCAGGCGGCTGAACTACTGAGCTAAACCCAAGGCAAGATGTTAATTTTTAATATTGATTTTAACTTAATAATATGAAATACCCAATCTCAAATTCAAAGGACACTGTACATCAATAATTTACCATGAAATATTCCTTTATTCCATACCTACGTTTATCATAGCATCTGATCTCTGAAAAAAAATTGTTGCGTTTATTTACTTTCTTTACTCGATAAAGCTTTTCTTAATATAGAAAGTATATGTTTAATGTTAGAATTGGTGTTAGCTATCATACATTTTGCATTTAACAAGTACTTGATAAATAAGATTTGTATAATTCATAAAAAATATTATGAAACAAACGGCACTCGAGATAAAAAGTATATAAATTCAAGAAATACATAATTTAACTGAGTACAGTTACATAGTCTCAATGAGTTAACGTTCTTACCTTTGCTTCTTTCTGAGCACTTGAAAATTTTGATGATTATTTTCTTATTGGAATTCGAATAGCAAACACAAATGCATCAACTGTAATACTGTTTTTATAATGCCAGAAGAGAAATGGCTGTTTTCTAAAGAGCAAATCTGAAATACTTGATAAGAAAGGGGGGTTCATAAGTTGTGTTCATTAATCCCAAGAGAAAGTTTGCCTTATTTTTTCCACAAGTTTTATTAAAATTAGAAATTTATGAAGATGAGCATGAAATAATACACAATTATTTTTCATATATGAGAGAAATCATATTTTTCATCCCAGTTTTAGCTTTGGTTCAAGATAATTTATTTCCCTTTGATTCACTCTTAGTGAACTAATACACAGTGACATGCATTCTAATATATTTAATGGGGATGAAAAAGTAATTTAAGCTAATAGAAGACAAGACACTGAATTTAATCTGTTTAATTCTTGCTGTGCCCTAATGACTTTAACTTGTATCTTAATACCTAAAAAAGTTACATATGCATGCTAACTTGCAAATCTACAATAAGGTTACTTAAATAATTGTGATGATTTATATAATAGTATTTTACTACTTGTTTTCTATTTTTGAAATCAGTGCTTAATATTAATCTTGAAAAAAAGCATTTGACATTAAAATTTTTTTTAAATTCTTGTTGGTGTTCTTTTATTTTAAGGAAGCAATTTTTTAATGGTAAGTAAATTTTATGACAAAATTAAAAGCCTGAGTTACAGATACAAGCAAACGTGACTGAATTAGTTTTTTAATAGTATGTAGTCAAATTATGGTTATGTGTAAAGGAGGATTAATTCAAATTTCAAATGTATATTAAGAACTATAATTTTCTGCATGTAATGCTGAATCCTCTTCTGCTTTTCTCAATTTTATTTGGATAAATGATCCTGTAAACCAACTCCCAAGTTTAAAATATTAATCTTCAAATCTTCTGTAGTAAAAAAGGCCAAGATTAGTCAGTGATTTTAATTACATTTTGTCAGTGGACTTATGTTGAGCTTTGTTGTTCACTACCATGGAAAACTGAAATTACAATGACCTCTGAAAAACTTTGATCATGGTAAAAATTATAGAAATAAAACCTAAGAACATGCAGTCTAGGAAATGGAATTATATTAATGAACCACTGCATCTGACCTATTGATATGTAAGGGGACACAATTGATGAACACTTGCAGTTGTAAGAAACTGTCAGAATCTTGGTTTTTCTATTGCAATTTTATTTACAAATTAAACATGAGTTCCACTTGTAATTGGTGAGAATAAGAGTCTGAGAGTCCCATTTTGAAAGCTTCTTGAAAATATGATATGTGAGTCACCTTTCTATGGGTGAAGGTTTTAAGCAGAGTAACCTGAAGGTATGCTTATACAATGAACCAAGAGTGGATGTTAGTTATTGCTCATAAATCTCTATCATTTACATGGCAGAAAGATAGATCAAACTGAAGCTTAAATTCTTATGAAGTGTTACCACACATACATATCATTCTGAAAACATTTCTTTGGCAACACTGTCATGAAATATGCTTTATCAATTTATTCTCTCTTTTATCAGAATGGGCCAAAATGCTTTTGTTGTGCAATTTTCTTTAAATAGAATACCTTACCTCTAATTGTATCAGGGGTTGATTATTATTTTTTTGTTAAAAGAGCAACTGATTTGTTCTTAAAATCTTGACAATATAATATGCTGCTGCTGATGAGTTGGCAACTTACTTTTTAATTATTTACAATTTAAACTTTCACTTTCACCTAAATTTTAGTTTTTTCACCAAAACAAGGTGAGTAAAGGAAAGACAAAAAGGTTAATTGATGGGCAGTAATGGCAGGGTCTAAAATGAGGAACAAAGCTTTTTACATATCAACTTGACAGACTTCAAAGATATTCCATTCTTAAGTACTTATTAGGTAGATGACTGTAATTTGGGTGGAATTAAGTTTAAAGAAATTGAAAGTTACTGACATTATGTTTACAGAATTTTCAAGGATTTGAAAAGTGTTTAAAAAATTACAAATTTCTCCTTTCAAATTTTGCTGAAACTTGTTTATTAAGAAAAGAAAAAAGAAAAAAAGCAAGCTCTAAGGTAACTTTCTACTTACCTATGAATCTTTTCCTTTTATCTTTGCATATTGCCTAATTGCCTGAAGAAATGGAAAGTGTAAAAATGTATCTGTCATTAAAATACCTTTAAACTGAAAGGAACAAATCTGTGTTTTTCATTTAGGTGGCAGAAGAAAAGTAAAATCCTATATACTTACTATTCAAAAGTGAATTTAATGATTTGAGAAGATCTATCCTAAGATCTTCAGAGAGAGAATGAGAATACTTGGAAATAATAACAAAAACTATGCAAATTGTGTTTGAAAAATACGAACCAATCTAGTATAAAATTATTATTATTTGTATTATTATGACTGCTGTTTTTTTGTTTGGAGACAAGGGCTCAGTGTGTAGCTCAGGCCAGACTTGAAATTGTAGCAATCTTCCTGTCTCTGCTTCCCCAGTGCTGGGATTACAGACCTGCACCACCAGGCTGGGCTGTAAAACTAATATTAATGTAATCATATATCTCCCAAGTGTGCTCAATAATGGAAAATGTTGGCAATAAAAATTTCTAAAGAAAATCTACAAATTTGTTACTGATTTAATAAAAAACGGTAACAAAAGTGCGATGTCTGAATCTAAACATAAGATAATGTACCTGGAAAGCAATCACAATTAAAAGAGTAATTTTTTTTTTTTTGTACTGGGGATCGAACTCGGAACCTGATCAAACTCGGAACCTTGCGCTTGCGCGGCAGGTGCCGGAACCACTGATCTCTATCCCCGGCCCCTAAAAGAGTAATTTTTACTACTCAGATCACTAGAATGATAGAATTTTTAAATATGTTTATTACGATTTGTTCTGTTTCCTACTCCTTTAAACAATAGCTTTATTGAGACTAATTACCCACATTCAACTCAAGGGTTTTAGTACATTCACAATGTTGCACTACTCTCCACTGTTTAATTTTAGAGTATTTCATCACTCCACAAAGAAATTACACACACATTAGTAGTCACTCCGCACTCATTACTTCCTTTTTCTCTCAACATTTAGCAACCACTAATCTAATTTCCATCTTTCTGAATTTGACAATATATTTTTTTTTTTTAAAAAATGGTATCCTAGATATGTGATTTTGTATCTGGATTTGCCCATTAATATAATATTTCTAAAGTTGTTCCATATTGTAGTATGGATCGTATTTCATGTATTTCAACCCAAAACATTATTGTATTCCATGGATAAATGACTTTTCACTTGTAGATTCAGAGTTGTTCTGCTTTTATTATTAAATAAAAAGTTACTGCACATTTGAAAATTGTTCATTCTCACTGTTGTATAATTCCTCTTGTGAAGATACCAATATGTTCATTTCACTGTCGATTGACATTTAGGTTAGTTTAAATTTTGTTCTTAATAACAACGTTGCTAAAAACCTTCTGCTTCATTTTTTGATGAACACATCCCAGTGTTTTCCAGGCATTTGGTTAGGGATGGAATGATTAAGTCGTATGTATAGGATGTGTTTATTTTCGTTAATGTGGCCAAAGCTGTATCATGAAATCAGTGTTTGTGACAAGCCTTATTTCTATGTTCTTGTACAATGTGAAATATTTCCTGTGCAAACAATTTAGTTATATGAATAGTTTTATGTTGCATAGCAACCTATGTTTTCTACTTTCTTTTCATTTGAGAATATAGATTCAGAACTACTCATGATACCGGTAGGAATATCAAGTCAGTTATTTCCAATTTCAAATCATCATCTGATGCATAAGGCTATTTCTGATATAATAATATTTGGAAAAATTAATATTTTAGAAAAGGATAGAATTTGTGACTCAAATTTTATTTTAGAAAAGGATACAATTTATGGCTCAAATTTTACTTTAAAACATTATCTGAAAGGAGTATACCAGAGATAAACAGTGTTGAGGGGGCATTTTTCTCCCTTATATTTTTCTGTATTCTGGAGCCTATTATACCAGCAGATATGTTGATGAAATTTAATAAAACTACTTTCATTTAATTTTTACTGTTTCATACAAATCAAGATATTTAGTTTTGTCTATAATGACATCATAGAAGCTGTTTTCAGTGATATTGGATTTGTTATCAATACCTCTAAAAAACTTGGCAAGTGGGCTGTATCTGTAGCATCACTGTGCTCATCTGTCACTGAAGCAGAAATTGAAATTAGCAAATTCACTGTGCAACTCTTTTTGATAGAGCTTTCTATTTTTTTCTGTTTTGTCTTGGTATAATCTGGTTAGACAAACTGATTTTAGAAAGCATCTATTTTTTCTGGACAAATTACATTTGAAATGCATTACACACATTGCTTAATATACTCCCCATTATTAAATAAGTTTTGATATTTTTGGAATGAGAATCACTACCACATAACTAGCTTTCATAATGGTACATTTGAGGTGTAACTTTAAAATAATTTTGTTGAGATGACAAACTTGCTTTCAAGTTCTGTTATTTTGTGTTTACAAAATATTTCATGATATCCATCAAATTTGGCAGTATGATTTTTCATATAATGTCTTTCAAATTGTGATCTTTAAAAATTGATACAAATTCCTTACAATTTGAGCATAGTCCCTTAATTCTTTATCTAAACACAAAACTACTCACCAATCTAATTTTTCTTGAACGTTCTTCTCTCACCCATGATTTGTTTTGAGTCTTGGAAGTACGAAAGGGAGGTAATGTAAGACCAATATATTCTCAACCCAAGAGCACAAGAAAATATACATTCTAACTCAAATACTGTATCACATACATCTCTTTAAAAGCCAAAGAAGATCATAGGAAGACAACTGTTACATGTATACTGATTTAAACCTCCATACTCCCAGCTTTGTACTGGTGATTCCTTGCTTCGTTAGTAACCCTTAGTGTTTTCAGGGGCATAACGTGAATGTATTCATAACTCCCCAAGCAACAATGTGAATTTCGTTCAGTTCAGGCTGCTCATATCCTTTCCGTCACCATTTTTCATTAGTATCTAAGTGTTACTGTTCATTTTATCTCGCTGATAAGATCTGTTCTTGCTTGTGTGATTGCCAGTTGCAAATTTTGTTCCCTCCAAAATTTAACACTTCGCAAATCTTTGCAGCTCATCACAGGTAGTTTTATTCCCGAGGGCATTTTCTTTTCACTCTGCATATAAATTTTATCACATATATGTATCCCTCAACAGGCTATGAAGACACCCAAGACTTCAGAACAAACAGGACATTAGGATTGGTATTTGATTCAGAAGAATCTTGGTCCTGTTATATTAGTTGAAACTACATACCTATGTGAATAAGCAGAGATTAGAAATTGTTTAATTCCACATTACAGGCATACGTGGATCTCAGAGGTAGGCAAGCCACCATAGGGAGCCTACAATTCATACGTGTTAAGCAATAGTAATTTTTGCTATGGTGATTAGTCTGAAGATGATAAAAATAGAATAACGTCTGTGTTACTCTGAGAATATACAAAAACTTTTGTAAAACCTCACACTGTTTAACATTTTACATTGCTTTTAAAATTTGTCCAGTAAAATTATTTAAAATATTTTCGTATATAAATTTTAGAGAGTATATTACATGCTCTTAACATTGATTAGTATGAATGGAATTACTGGTGCCAATATATGATGTTAATGACATTGTCAGAAAATTTTAAACATGATATATAATACCAGGCACCTCTTATTAAAGCTTTGCTAAGACTTGATGGACTAAAACTATGTACTATCTTTTTGTCATTTATGGTTACCATTTCATGTGACTACTGTATTCTTTTCTACTAACCATTAGTTTTTCTGTAATGATTCGTTTTTTCATCTCTGTTTTGTACTTTGTGTAATTTTTATTCTTCTCTGTGGTGAGATACAGTTTTTCATGTATACACATCATTAATTTTTATTATTGTAAATGCATACATAAAATTGACAATTTTTATGTTCAGTTATTTATAAAATGAATTTAATTTTGGTATTATGTCTAACTTTTCACAGAAATTCTTCAAAATTTCATTTTAATCTTTTTTCATGGTGTTTTCTGCTCCAGTTCTTTAGAGCCACTGGCTCTTTTGTGCGACAGAAATGTCTAAATCATTCTCCACTTTTTACAAAATGAAATATTCAGAGTGATGCTTTGCTATGATTATGTAAGATGGTTACACCTTTGCCTGGTTCTAAAGTATGTTTTTCCAGCGATCAATTCTCAGTCCTTGTTTTATTTAATCACTCTACAGTGTTTAATCACATGAGCTTCTCTGTGCATTATCTTGCTTATTTTCTCTCACAAGACAATCAAGCAGTGTCTCTAGTGCTAGCTCTTCCTCTTTTATAGCCCTCAAAATGTTGATGTTTCCCAGGCCTGAGGATGACATCCTATTTTCCTAGTCTACGTTTAAGACTCTATTTATGACATAATCTATTGATGGTTTAAATAACTTTTTTCTTTCTCTCCTTCCTTCCTTCCTTCCTTCCTTCCTTCCTTCCTTCCTTCCTGTCTGTCTCTGTCTCTCTGTCTCTCTCTCTTTTTCTCTCTTTTCCTTCTTTGTAGTGCTGGATATTGTATGCAAGGCCTTTGCAATAGGCTACATTCCCAGTACCTTTTTAGTTATTTATAATTTTCAGACAGGGTCTCACTAAGTCAATAAGTTGCCCAGGGTAGGCTCAAACTTACAATCTTCCTGCCTCACACTTCTGTCTCAGAGTTCTGGGATTACAGGAATCCACCAGCACAACTGGCAACAATGCTCATATTTTCTATGTTTGTCTTTATAGCCTAGCTTTTCCTATTAATTTCAGCCTTAGATTCTGTACAGTAGAGCCTGAATGAGGGATTCCCATGCAAGGGACTTACTAAGGGAATACTGTCATGAGTAATCTCAAAGAGCTTTAGGAGTAGGATTAGAGAAAAGAAAAATTTAAGCAAGTGTTTGTAGCTCTAGCCTGATGGTGTAAATTGAAACTGAAACATAAAGTTTGCTTTTCTTGGAGGAAAGAGAAGGTGGCTATTGATTTTGATTTGTCCTTGCCCCAGAAGAAATTGTCTAATGTGAGGGTCTACAGTACCCCAGGGAATTTATAGAAGGTACAGGCAATGCATGCAGCAGCTAGAAAAATAGTAGCCCTTGGTCAGGAAGGAGAATCTTAGAACTCTTGGTGGTACAGCAGCAGGTTCCGCCTCTATTCCACCCTGCTTATGGATATCTCTGTTTTAATGTATAGGAGTCAGAAATAAAGCAATCAGTTTTAAAATGGAATTTTGTTCCTTTAATTCACTCTCTAAGTTTTAAGATTACCCACTCTTTGGTAACGCATAAATGGTATGATGTTTCACTCACTTATCCAGACGAGATAATTAAGAGATGTATTTTGTTTATTTTACCAATTTTTTTATGTTCAAGGTTCTTGTGAGACCTGTCACTCAACATGTAAAGTTTTCTTGATTGTCACATTATTTTATGATCTGAAGGGAAAGTAAGGATAAGTATTGTAAAAGTACGTAATTTTTGTCAATCCATGCAAATATATATTCACTTTCTGGTTATAGTAATATATTACAATGGCAAAGAGATAAAAGGAAAAATAAAAGAAAGCAAGCACTTCAAAGCAGAGTGTTACATTATGAATATGTGTTTGATAGGTGGGTTACCTTGTTCACTGCACCTAATAATTGTCACTTTCCTGCATAGAGAACATAATTGCCATTTGTCAAAAAAAAAAAGACATCAATAGGAAAGCATGGACACTTAAGCGAATACACTCATTATTTTGACAAATTAACACTATATTTCAGTGTCTCTTTTCCTTCTTTTTTGCAGCTGAATCATCTTTCAGAGGTATCTGAAAAAGAATTAGGAGGGAAAATGTTTCTAGTCAAATTTTATAGTTTTTGTTGATTTAGACCTATGAACTCATCAGGTGTTAAATTATCACAGGTAAATGGTAACTTTTCAAACTTTAACAGTTCTCTCTGCATAGGAGTAAATTCATGCAACTCCTCTGACTTTTTCTGTTTCTTTAACTGATGCTGGAACATCTAAATAATACAAGAGTTTTATCTAATGAATCAATGATTACATAAAAAATACATGAGTGGTACACAGATAGATACAGAAAAGAATCATAATCACAATTTGAATTTATCCAGTCAGAAATTCAAACCCAAAATCCAAGAACTTATTAAATAGAGCAATATAACATTCATTACTAAAAGCATATTTTCATTTGAAGAAGACAAAAAAGACACACAGCTATCTTCTTGGCTACGCTTTTTGCATGTTTTGGAAGTAGGACAAAAGAACAGAGTTTTTAGTTCCCTAAGACTTTTTCTCAGTTGGCTGCTTCAAAGTAGCCTATTTATTTTTAATGATTCAATATTCTGTCTTCACTGGTTTTAGAAGGTTAAGTTACTTTTACTTTTATATTACTAAAAATACTGTTGAGCTTAAAGGACTAGTCTCAAGAGCTGCACATATAAGCAGAATTAATGAGTGGCAGTGCTTTCCCACCTTTAGTCCACCCTGGAATGCAGAGAGAAGCTTTTAAGGGTCATAAGAACTGCTGCCACCATGGGGTCCCTACACAGATCTGCCCCTTGGTAGATCTCAGCAGGATGACAAAATGTGTGTTCAGGTTAAAAACTAAGACTTCAAAGTCTCTAACACAAAGACATAATGATGAACTTTTTTTCCTTTGTGGCTGGTGACATTCTTTTTTTATAAAGGAAATCAATAAAGGCCAATGTTGTTAAGTAGAAAATCCACCTTGAAGCTACCTTTTCTTCAATAAATACATTGAGTGATTGGTTATTTATTATTTTTATTTGGGATACCAAAAGAATCTCAAATTTATGCTACTAAATCATTCCTTGACCTGCCTCATTTTATATATAGAGAGAACAAGTTTGAGAATTTAACTGAAACTGAATTTTCGTTAAAATCTACATTTGTCTTTTTTTCAGAAATGTAAATGTTAAAGGAATGTATTATAAATTATTTTAAGAGATAACCCCCAAGCTCAGAAATGACAATCATGTGTATTATTTCTATTAGTTTTTGAATGTTCCAAAATAGTAAATATAGCTCAAATTTATTAATGATCATATATCCATTATCCTATTCTAAAAATGTAGTCAGTGGTATGAATGCAGCCTTATTCCTTTAGTCAAATGTTTTAATTTTTACTCAAACACAAGATAAATATTTTTATAAAATACAAAACAGCATATTTTAAATGAATTATGAAAGTTTTATATCTAATTGGTATCCTATTTTCCACTGATGACTATATTTGGTGATGTAATTTTATTTTTATAATTATAAATTATATAATTTTAATAATTATTTTTATAATTTGTAATTATAAAGTATATGTTTCAAATGGTAAGAATTCCATTGTGTAAATAGGAAACATTTTATATAGTAGTTCTTCCTTTAAAAACTTGGGCTTCCTCCCTATTGTTTCCACTATCACAATATTTTTAGTGTCACCCAGTAAACCCTCAGGCCTATGTGTCTTGTACTCCTGACACAAATTAAAAAGGGCATTCAACTAAGAGTGAAATGGTGAGTCAGAAGTGGTGTACCTTTTCAGCTTAATTAGATGCTGACAAATTTCTCTCAAAATATTATAAATTTAATCTAACAGAAGCATTGAAGGAAAATAACTTTGTCTTCATTATTACTATGATCTTCGTCTGTCATACTCTATTTATTTTTGCCAAAATTCTAGTGTGAAATAATAGTTTTGCATTGCTTTAGTTTATATTTGCATGATAGCTTGTATGATTGAACTCATTTTCTATGTTTACTTACCCAATACATTTTTAATTGTAGGAGATTTCAATTTCTTATGATCTTTTTCACAACTCTGTAAGTTGCTTATTTTTATATATTTGGGGTATTAAATTGTGTATTACAATGCAGTTTTCTCAAAATGTGTGGCTTTTGTCTTCAATGTTTTTCCCTTACTTTTAATCTTTTCTCTTTTTCCTTGATAAGAGACTTAGCAACTACTTGTATCATGTATCTCCAGTTAAGCAAAGTATGAAGTGATTTACACATTTCTGTAAATTTTTCACTAATATTAGGCTAATTATATTAGGCTAATTATATTAGCCTTCATAAATATGTTTTTATTGTAGATATATTTGCTTGATATCCTTTTATTCTTTTAAAAAAACTTTTCAATGTTTTCTTATTCTGTTTTTATTTTGCTGTGCTTTTATTTGAACAATTTTTTGCTATTGGTTTTTGCAATTCATTAACTTCACTTTAAAAAGTTTAGATATAACTTATTTTTTAATTTATTCTAGTTGATTTTATTTTGTTTTCTATTCTTGTTAAATAATCTTACATTGCTGTTTTTAGAATATTATCAAATATCTTTCCAACTTTTCTATGCACAGTTTTTGTTTGTTTATTCAGTCTTTCAATGATTCAAATGCCAATTCCCTGGTAATGTCTTGAACATAGTGATAGAGTAAATAGGTAAGAAGATAAGAAAGTCCTTGTCCGGTATTCTAATTGCATGTGATTACTTGAGAATTATTCCATTTGTTGATTATACACATTACTTTTTCATTATTATACATTCTACTATTTCACAATTTTAAACAAGACTATGACAAATGTTTCATTTGATATTTTCTCCAGGAAGTAAGTGCTTAAGGATGTGGAAATATCCTTGGGGGTACGCTTTTCCTTAGTTCCATAAACAAATTACAAAGAATAAAGATCTGTTATGTATATGTACCAACTCTCTACACTGAATATAATCTTTATATACTATAAACATGTACTAAAAAATTTGACAGAAAAAATTGTGGAATAAATTTAAAGAAACTATTTCCCTTAACATTTTCATGGTTTAAAATTACAGCAAATGCAAAACCGCTATATGGTCAATTTTTCCTCGTCTAGATGATCAGAATTTATTTCTTTACATCAATTCAAAATGTCATACACATTACTCTGTATCATTAGATTATGGTGAAATCTGTATATTTAAAAGCAAATTAGCTCTCCTAAAATTCCCAAACAAAAGTATTATTTGGCCTGGCTGGGTAGCACACACCTGTAACCCCAGCATGCTTGGAGGCTGAAGCAGGTGGATCAGCAGTCTGAGATTAGCCTGAGGAATTTAAAGACTTAGTGAGATGCTATCTCAAAATAAATATAACCAAAAGAGTTGGAGATATAGCTCATTGGTAACCTCTAATATTGCAAGGAACAGCAAAATATATCATTTGTACAGAAGTAATCCCAACCTACATTTAGTGAAAATTACATGGATAAATAATATCTTTTGTTAGAGTTAATAATTTTTTTCATAATTTTTCATTATCAACATCAAAATGTTTTATTTCGTTCTTTAAATAGCATTACTTTAAATATAATTTTGACATGCATTTGTTTTAAATGTGTGTAAAATATTAAATAATGAAGCCTTAAGATTTGATTAAGCCATGGGTAGGATTGACCCTTTTTTCTAATGTAATTATATTTTCAACAACAGAAAGTATGTTTTTGTTTGTAAGTAATAAAAATTATCAATACAATAAAATGGTTAAAATTTATTTTAAATTAAATTTTAAAATGTAATGAAAACTATCAGTCCTAAAGCAGGTTTAGTGTTCAATAATATTTAGATATTAAAAATTCAACTCATGATTCTAAAATAAAAATATAAAGATTCAAAATTTAAATGTTTCAAATATTTAAAGCAAAATATAAAATGAATTCAAATATTTATATATATTTATATATATTTCCCCATGGTTCTGTCTATGCGATTAATCTACCTATTGCATTTCTGTGATATTTCGTGACCTAACTACATCTTTAATTTCTGTTCTAATTTAGTGGTAATAGAGAACATTATGGTAATAGTAATTTTATTAGTTAGTATGAATTCAATGGTCTCCACCTGGGTTAGTGATTATAAACACATGATTAATGTGATAGAAGCAACTCCCTTTATCAGAAAGTGGCATTTTTGCTGGCACTGACACTTCATTTTGCCAGTCATCTCCAAACATAAGGTCACAGCTGTTCTGTGGCATTTTTACACAATGGAAAACATATTGTTCCGTGGAGAAATAAAAAGAAATTTAATAGCCTGACATTTGAAGGAAGAAATAAGCTATTTCAAATACAAGTAATTTTACATGGATGTTATGTGAAAACATCATTCTAAAAGAAATATAAAGGAATATTTTCTTAGGCCACGTATAAGACATGAACTTAACAAGGCCATCATTGTTAGTGATTTTCCTGTGTGCAAGACTGATATGCTCATGACACCCTGCCAACATCTTACAACTATGCAGCCTTCTGCGGGTGAAATCTACTATTTATTTATAAAAGTGCTTTCCAATATGTTCTGTAACTATCCTGCCAGAGTTGACATAAATAGGTGGATCTTAACAAAACTACAAATTTTACCTGCAATAAAATATGACAGCGATTATGACAGTATTGGATCTGGTACTGACTGTTTTCCAATCTATGGATTTGCCTGTTCTATTACCATCATCATGCAGTTTTGATTATTTTGAATTTTTCTTCCGACTTAATTTCTAACTTGCATATATTATATTTGCTGAATGTATATTATTGCTATTTTGTAAGTTGCTTAATAATTACTAAACTATAAAACTGCATCATTAAATTTCATATGGATTTTAATATTGCTTCTATTTTGTGAAAATATTTGTACCTCAAAAACTGTAGTTCATATTATAATAATGATATATTTGGGATATGACTTTTGATCTAACTTGAATATTTATTCATGTTAGGTATGACTTTCTTAAAAGGGAATGTAGTAAGTTATTAATCAATAATTGATGGTTTTAAAAATATTTTGCCCCTATTTGACTTTTTATTCTGTAAGATATTGAAAGCCATGGATTAACATCTTTTTTAAATCTTTTGGTTTTATTTGATCATGTCTGAAACACATATGAAGAAGAAAAGCAGTAAAACATACCTTCTTGTTTCAGGATATAATCCAGTGCACTACATGTGACTAATGACAGGTGGTGTAATATTATCTCTAATTCCATCTTTTCTACCTTTTTTCAGTCTGAATTATTTTGAAAAGGCTACATAAAAGTCTCTTAATTTGTTTGTCTGTTTTTATTTTTGCCTGTCATTATTAGATAACAGCCTGAGAACTACTTCTCAACCCTAAATCATATAACACAATTTCTACTTCTAAAATATTCGGATAAATTCCATTATAACTTTCTCCATGTGAAATATTCTGATAAATTGTTATTATAATCATAATTAAAATAAAAATAGTTTACCTTGTCTTCTTGGGTATTATATGACTTGGATTAAATCTGCCACTATAACTTCATGTGCTGTAGCTACCCAACTGGTGTTCAGAATTCCCTGGCTACTTTTCGTGCTCTTACAAACACCAACCTCACTTAAGTTTAAAATTCTACATGGAAACTTTGCCCTAGACTTAGAATTACATTACCTATATTCAAATACTGTTTCTTTTATATTGTATAGGTTTAAATTCAAATGTCATTTCATCAGAGAACTTTTCTCTATTAATTCCAGCTAAGCCTCCATTAATATCTGCTGCAACACCACTTTGTTTTATTTATAATAGACTGGTATGAAAAATTAGTTTATTACTTTTTGCCAGTCTTTTCAATAAGATAGCATTTTCCTTGAGTTCAAGAATTCAAATTATGACTACATTGTATTCCTCAGAAAGAAACTGCAGTAATACAGGAGTTGTTCATCACACATTTGTCAATTTACCAATATAATCTAGGAAAGTAGCCGTTATTCTGTACACATTGCTTGGCTAACCAAGCAAAGTGGTAATTAGGGACAGAAATATTTCTCAAAGATATTTCAGGGTACTTATTTCACTATTGCAGCATTCACTCTTTTTCAATATTTGTAGATGATTTTCTGGTGTGTGTCTGTAAATTTTTTTTTTGATACCATGGAATAGCAACCAGTGACATTTTTAAACAAAACTAATTGGTATAAATTTTTGTGAACTAGGAGGATTCAATAATCACTTTCCATTTATTTACTATAAATTCATGAAATATTATTTATGATGTTGATAACCATAAGACAGACAGTGTCCAAGGTGCTGGTGGTCTAACAATGAATAGCAGAGACAAAATATCTGTCTTCATGAGTTTTCTGCTGAAATGAGAAAACCTCAATTAATAAAGAATTCAATATATTCATATGATAAATGAGGTAAAGTATCATGCACAAAATAAGTATGATAAATAATATGTAGAGTTTTCTAAGAAAATGTTTAGGGCATCTGGCGATACACTTATTTATATAATAAATTTTAAGTGCTGAAATCTTGGTATTGGGGCCATGACTCCTATTATATTTACAGAAAAAAAATGTCCACGTAAAGAGAAAAAGGAAGGACCTGATAAAAGAAGATAGTCTCTCCTACGAAGAACAAAGATTCCAGTGTTGTTGTGCCATATCATTATCAATATCCTTTGATGGCTCCTTAGTATCTTACCACCTGTAAGTTATAACACACCCCAGGGATCATAACTAGAATGTGCCTTGTTTTTCTTTCTTCATATGTAATCATTCCAACCCTCAACATGTTTCATCATTTTTTTTCATATAATCATTGCTCCAATTTCCAAATTTCAGTCTTGTACATGAAGCTATTTACTTGATTTTTCCAGTTGGATATCTAATAAGCATACAAATAGATCTAATCCAAAATGTGATTTCTAATCTCTCCCACTTATCCTTGGTTCAAACTTTACAATATCTCCCTCCTGGATTATTATAATAATCTTCTAACTGCTTCTCTTACTTCCACTTGGATACAAACGGGGCTTTTGAAGTATATTTCAGATTATGTTAGTTCTCTGCATAGACTCTTCTAAATGGTTGCTCATCTCACTAAAAATAAATACCTAAGTCCTTTCTTTGGATCATAAAACTCAGCATGACTCAAACTACTCTCACCACTACTGGCTCTTCTTTTTACTCACCAAGGTTATTTGGTTCAGTAATGGTGTTGAAAGTAGCCAGTTATGAAAATTTCAGTTTTTGTTTTTATTTGTTTTGTTGATTGTTTAAGGATAAGTGGGAGAGATTAGAAATCACATTTTGGATTAGATCTATTTGCATGCTTATTAGATATCCAACTGGAAAAATCATGTATAAATCAAATACCTGCTTTAAATTGAAAGTCTGGGTAATGAGTATATGAAAAAATTGATGAAACATGTTAAGGCTTGGAAAGATTACGTATGAAAAAAGAAAAACAAGAGACATTCTAGTTATGATCTCTGGGGTGAGTTATAACTTACAGATGGTAAGATATTAAGGAGCCATCAAAGGATATTGATAATGAAATGGTCCAGTAACTGTGGGAATTAAGAAGCAATACTATTTGAAAGCTAAGTAAGGAGATGTTTTATAAGTGAACATTTGCAATGAGATTCCTGCTTCTGGCTATATCAGAGGAAGTGGTACTAACTTTGGTAAAAACAAGTATGAAACAAGAAGCAGCTTTTTTCAGGATTACACAGGTTCAGACATTAGAGCTTTTAGGGAAGAAGAGAGAGAAAGCATAAAATGAGACTGATTGTTAAATTATGATTACCCACTAGAACCCTGTTCTTCCTCCTGCGAACATTTAATTGTCAGTGTGTTGGAAGAGGGAACCCAAGTTTAGCAGTGGTCTTGTTACACTAAGGAAGTGAAGGATTGCTTCCATGATTGTACTCTGTCAAGAGAGTGTAGCACAAAGAAGAGGACCAGTCATCGTTCTCCAAGGTCTTACCTGGAGCCTGGGCTGGATATGTCCAGAGTAAAACTCCATTAAACTGAATTTTGTGCCTGGCTCAGGTGGCAAAACAGTGATCACGTGTACCTGACCACTGGACAAAAACAGGCAGAATTGGGAATATCTTCAGAAGATCACTCGAGTATTCAAATTACAGACCAGTATATAATTTTGAGAAATTTCTCCAAGGAAGAGTAATGAGCCATACAAAGTATTAAAAGGAAAAGTCCCTGAGCTCACCTGAAGCTCAGACTAGACAATGTGGTAAGCTTCATGATACAAGAAAATTAATCAGCATGCAAATAAATCTCTTGTCTTTTTCCTGGAAAAATTAATCTTAGAATAAACAAATCTTCATTGATGTACAGCAAATATTAAAAATTCCCTTTCTGCTGTATAAAATATTAATCAGTTTTTTATGTTATGACTGACCTGCAAATGTGCAAAAAATCCCTTTATTTTTCCACAAAAATAGTCTTTTGATGATGTTACGTGTTTCCTTTTAGCATTTATACCTAATTTTGTTTCTACTATTTATTCATGAACATTTCTAGTGAATTATTGAAGAAAATTTTGATAGAAAATATTCATTGCTTGTATCTGAATTTAAAGATAATACTTTTAACTTTCACCGTTTTCTCTGTTTATGGAATCACAGATTACAAAATTTGTGTCAAAAAATTTTACTAATGACTGAGTTGTTACTCAGAGAACAAACTGGAAGTAAAAGAAAAATAATGATAAAATCTTTAATTAGAAATAAGTAGACATTAGTACATACCACATATCCTCTAGAATAGCCATAAGCTGAGAGGTGTGAGGGCAAGGAGGCACTACAATGAATGGAAGAGTGCCTAGGGTTGGTGGATTAGAGCATTAACAGATTCAGATAACCAGCACCAAAGGACTTTTTAATTTACATGTTTTAGCTTATTAAATCACCACTTTATAGAATTTAACCATGATCATGTGGTCTTTGAAGCCAGATCTCATTAATATCATAGTAATGAAATAAGTATTTAACTATTCAGAACTAAGTAATTCAAATCAAGAGTTTGTTTTTTAAATTAATTTGTTTAGTTTCTACAGTGCTGGGCATTGAGCCCAGGACCTTTTGCTAAAAAGGATTTTTCCTTTTGTGTGTGTGTATTTATTTTCAATATAATTTGATAAAAAGCACAGTAATGTACTTGGTAATCTTTTATGTAAATGCTAGCTTATCATACTGGTATGTAATAATAACTGAAATGGATGTTATGCATCATAATGTCAATATATAATAGACTTGCTAATAATGTATTTGTGAGGTATATGTTTAAAGTATCTTATGACCTTTTAAAATTCATGTGTCAACAAGCATAATAGAAAGTTAAAATACGCGAAATTAAAATGCAAGAATGTTTGCATTTACAATTCCTCTTTCCCTTGTTTTTGATTTTGTGTTTTACTGAAATTAAAAAATATAGTCCCTCAGACAAAAAAGGACAATGTGGCCATATTCATACTTTTTGAATTTTAATAGCATCTAGTAATTTGGATTCTTTCTCATGTTTGCAACTTTAACTGCAAGTTTTGCCTTAGGTAAGACACAGTATGGATTTACTGATCCTACATTTTTGGAGTAAAAGAGAATAGTTGAATTCCATTTATCTATGATACTATCATATTAAGTATATCGAAATATTTGGGTTTGGTATTATTCCACATCCACATTTTGAAATATATTTTTTGAATTTTGAAAACTTTTGGAGACCTCCAGTTATTTGTGTTCTAGTTATTTAGTCATTCTTGTGTCATTAGAGATTATAAGCAAGCCATAACTCCAAGTTTGTCATAAAAGCACATTGTTTATGCTTTAGAATCTTTCTACTGATGAATTATTAATTTTAATTTTATGAGTTTTATTATATTAAACAATGAGTACTTATCAGGAAACTATCAAGAAATAAAGTATTGAATTTTTAGCATTTATTGATTGTTTATATAAAAACAAAATTTTCAACATTGACTGTGTTTTGGTGTATAAAGTCTAGAACATAACACCAGAAATAAGTTTCTATATGAACTATAATGAAAATGTTCCATGCACTAGTGTTGCTTACACTGATAGCACATATATTTTGTTTTTCTGTCCTTTTTGAGGGGCACAGTTGACATCTTTTTGGATTTCCAGTTGTCATAGTAGGTCTTTGTGATGTTGTACCTGCCTATATACCTGTCAACTCACCAGTGTGCTCCACAATTTTTTTGTGTAGTTCCCTGGGCAGACACATTCTGTTCTTCCTCTGTGGTAAATGATCTCTTACGAGTTCCAGTCCCAAACCTGTAAGAAAATTTCTCCATGGTATTTTGCATGTATTATTTTCTTTCTAAACTATCAAATTATTTATGCCACACATGTTTAAAATTGAGTAAAACAACCATTGACCAATGCTCTGTGTTTTTAGTGACATCATAGTTGCTACATAACTCAACAATATCTACTCTGTGTTTGGTTTTGTTGTAAAAAGTTAGAATCTCAGTCTTCAGTTTTGTCATGGTTTTAGTATAGATAGAAACAAAAGAACTGAGTCATTTCCTTCCCTTTGTTTAACTATAAATACCACACCAACCCACACTACCTTAATATACTGCCTAAAGCTATAGAACCGATGCTGTAAGATGTTAATAGTCATGTACTCAGACTGTGTACAAATTTCTTGACCTTTTGAAACAAAACTCTTGAACAAGGAGTGGATAGCATCCAGATTATCAGTTCTTTTTCTTTCTTGTCAGGAGGTTTTGTCAGCAAATTTAAGGCAAATTTGAAGAAAACAAAATCTCAGTATTATTGTCATTCTACAAGCCTCAAGCCATGGGAGTCAGTCTAACGAAGAAAGTAAAAAAACTTTTACATTGAAAACTACCATACTCTGAAAAAGGTGATCTAAGAGGGTATCAGAAAATGAAAAGATGTCCCTTGTTTTTGCGTAGGAAGAACCAATATAATGAAAATAGCCATAATTCCAAAATTGTTACAGAGATTTAACATAATCCTGATCAAAATACTAATCACATATTTCACAGAGTTTGAGAAAACAATCCTAAAATTTATTTGAAATCAGAAGAAACCCAGAATACCAAAAGTAATTCTAGACAGCAAATATAAGGTAAGGAGCATCACAATCCCTGACTTGAAATTACACTACAAAGCTACTGTGAAAAAAACAGCATGGTACTGGCAAAAAAAAAAAAAAAAATCAAACCCAAGGATCACTACAATAGATTAGAAGATGCAGAAACAACTATAAACACACTCAGCTGTCTTACCATTAACAAACAAGCTGAATAGCTTCACTGGAAGAAAGTTGGCCTCTTTAATAAAAGGTGTTGGAAAAACTGGCTTTCCATAAGCTGAAGATTAAAACTAGACCCATATCTTGCACCATGCACTAAACTAAAATAAAAATGAATCAAAGATCTAAATATTGAAAAAGAAACACTAAATCTGCTGGAAGATAGAACAGGTAGAACTATTGAACACATTGGTGTAGGAAAAGACTTCATGAACAAAAATCTGATCACACAGGAAATATCACCAAGAATCACCAACTGGGATCTCATATAATTAAAAACATTTTGCAAAGCAAAAGAAACCATTAATAGAGTTCAGAGACAACCCACAGTGTGGGAAAAATTTTCCCAGCTTTTCCTCAGACAAAGGACTAATATCTGGAATATATGAAGAACTCAAAAAATTGGATTCTCCAATTTTACAGGCCCAATTCAAAAATGGACATGTGAAATGACTAGACAGTTCTCAGACAAAGAAGTAGAAATGACAAATAATTATAGGAAATAATTTCAACTTCACTGATCATTCAAGAGATGCAAATCAAAACAATGCTGTGATCCCATCTCACTCCAGAAAGATGCCTATTTTCTAGAAATCAATCAATAACAAATGCTGGTGTGGTTGTGGGGAAAAAGGAATCCTTCTCCACCACTGGTGGTAGTGTAGACTGGTGCAACCACTGTAGTAATCAGTGTGGAGATTCCTCAGAAAACTATAACAGATGTTCCATTTGACCCAACTATTCTCCTTCTTGGTATCATCCCCAAAGAATTAAAAGCATCATACCACAGCAATATATGAACAGACAATCTTATAGGGGCACAGTTTGTAATAGTTAAATCTTGGATAAAGCTCAAATGCCCATCAACAGATGAGTGGATAAAGAAGCTATATATATAGTAGAGTACACACACACACACACACACACACACACACACACACACACACACATATATATATATATATATAACAGTAGAGTACCACTCTGCCTTATATAAGGAAGGATACATTTGAGACATTTCTAGCTAAATAGATGCATCTTGAGACCATACTCTTAAATGAAATAAATCTGACACACATGTTTAAATACTGCATTGTTTCTCTGGTGTGAGAAACTGAAAGCATTAATAAGGACCAAAATGCATAATATGTATTGGGAAATGAGAATAAAATTTTCAAATGAGAAAGGAAGCAAGAGAGGGGGGAGGAGGAAAAGAAGAAAAAAGAGAATAGAAGGAAAAAATGGAAACAAAGCTTTTATAAGTAAAGAAGAGAAGAAGGTTTAAAGGGTGTAGAGGAAAAGGGGAAAAAAAAAGAATCAAGACATTATCATGTACAGGTACAAGGTCCCTATAATGAATGTGATCATTATGTATGTCTAAAATGTAACAATAAAAAATAAATTTGAAAAGATAAGTTGTTCATTAAGTTAGCCAAATAATATATCATGTATATTGCTCCAGTTGTTTTAAAGACTGTTAAATTTAATATCTTAGCTAGATTGAAGTCATAGCTCACTGGAATTATAAAGTAAAGTTTTAAATTAATACTCATTTTCTCTTTTTCTATAAAGATCTAGTAATGAGCTTTGCCTATTGAAGAAAAATAATTCATTCTTAGTGATCTAAAAGTTATAAATGAATCTCAAAAATCATTACACACATATTTTAGGTTGTGTCATACACATTATGATAGGTTTTTCAAGACATAAAGTATTCCATAGCTTTGTTTGGACAAGTGAAGAAAATAATATATGGACATAAACATAGAACTGGAAAACTGATAAATGATTACGCATAGTATGCTCTGTCTATTAATGAAATTATAATCAAGTCAAGCAACTACTCTAAGGAAAATATGATTTAGAAATCTTGAGAAATGCAAGTTGAGCACTTAGAATTTGTTAAAAATGAAACAGATAAAAACTAAATAGTAAAAATAAATGTCTAAAGTACAACAGTTTCCTTCTCTGGACGTCGGCCGGGCAGGCTGAAGCTCCTCGGCTGTGTTCCAGTTTCTACCCACGGCACTGTGAGGTCCCTGGAGTGGGTTGGAGCCCTGCCTTTATCAGGTGCTTCTCTCTGCTGGTGGGCCAAGCGTCCTGAGGCTCCTTGGCTATGCTCTGGTTCCTGCCCACTGCACTGTGAGGTCCTGGGAGTGGCTTGGAGCCCCACCTTCATTCAGTGCTCTGCTTAGCCATGCAGGTGCCTGCAAGGCCCAATTCCATCCCCCACCCTTAAAGCTCTTTTGCTACCTGGTTCCACACTATGGAGGCACAGGGGGTTATACTTCAAATAGTTAAATGTGATAGATTAATAACTACCACAAATTGTCATTTTCTAAGCTGTGCTTGATGCTGTGGTATTGCTGATTGTAACATTTGGCCTAACATGTTGTGATTGATCTAATCAGTTTTCCTTCCTGGTATAAGGAAAATAAAATAACCTCAGAGTCATTAGAGCCTCAAAACCTAAACACAAGCCATATCTGGAAGACACCTCTGAAAAGCAATCATTCCACAAGGTTTTTAAACACAAGCAATAAAGATACCTGCATTAAGCAATTTTGAAATATCAACCTAGGAATTAAACCAAGGACAGTACCAAAAACAAAAATCAGAGGACATTTAAGCAAGGCACAAAGGCAGGCTTCCACATCACAGAAAGGAAATTCTGGGGGAAATGAGGTGGAAAAGTCAGATAATCAACCACTTGGACACCCTGAACTGATAGCACAGGAAGTAACAAAGCAGATACGTGAGGCTCTAGAAAAATTCAAAGCAGAAATAATCTCCCAGATAAATACAGAGATGGTGAGTAGAGTGAAAAGACATGATTAGAGGCTCTAGAGCAGAAACATATAAGAAAATAGATGAGATCAGAAACATGCTGGAAGCCACGAATGCCCAGCATAAGAAAGAAAAGGAAACCATTATCATCCAACATAAGAAAGAAATGGAATCCATGAAACAGATTCAAACAGATATTTAGGAGGTGAAAAACTCCATTGAAAGCATGCAGAGCAGACTAAGAGAATCTAAAGACAGAATATCAGATATAGAAGACAGGATCACAGTTAAGGACCATGAAAACAGAGATTTCTTAAAGATAGTAAGGGTCCATGAGATATCAATCCAACAGCTGCAAGATGATGCAAAGAAGAGAAACATAAGACTGATAGGATTACATGAAAAAACAGGAGAAAGTAAAATTGACATAAAAAACTGTTCACAGAAGTAATAGTAGAAAACTTCCTAGACAAAGGTGGAGAATTGGACACACAGATAAGTGAGGCATATAGAACTCCACCCAGCCACAATAAAAAAAAATCTACACCTAGACATGTAATAGTCAAGATCCCAGAAACCCAACAGAAGAACAAAATTCTACAGGCAGTTAGAGAAAAGAAACAAATTACCTACAAAGGAAAACCCATCAGAATCACAGCAGACTTCTCAACACAAACCCTCAAATCAAGGAGAGCCTAGAGTGAAGTATTTCAAGTCCTAAAAGAAAATAACTTGCAACCTACACTGTTGTATCCGGTAAAATGATAGTTCAAAATCAATGGGGAAATTAGATACTTTCATGACAAAGAACACCTGAGAAATTTCATGAACACCAATCCAGCACTCCAAACAATTTTATGCAATATCCTAGAAAAAGACAATGAAGATCACAACTCCATGAGGAACAACAGAGAGAAGACACCATGCAAGGTAAGGCACTAAAGGGAAAGGGGGAAAAATAAGAAAAGAGCCAACAACAATAAAACATCATGGCAAGAATGAGTCAATATCTCTCAATTATAACTATCAATGTTAATGGCCTCAATTCACCAATCAAAAGAAACAGACTGGCAGAATGGATTAAGAAGCAAAACTCAGCAATATGTTGAATACAAGAAACACCTAACTCAAAAGGAAATTCATAGCCTGAAAGTAAAAGGATGGAAAACAGTTCTACATATGACAGGATCCCCCCCAAAAAAGCAAGGGTAGCAATTTTATTTGCAGACAAGGTAGATTTCAAACCAAAACTAATTAAGAGAGACAAAGATGGTCATTACATCCTTGTGAAGGGAACCATCCAAGAGGAAGAGATGACAATCCTGAATATTTATTCACCAAATACAAATGCCCCCAACTATACAAAACAAATATTAATGGACATGAAAAACCAAATAAATAATAACACAATTGTAGTGGGGGACCTCAACAACCCTCTATCACAAATAGACAGATCATCTAGGAAAAAAAATTAACAATGAAATTGTAGAACTGAAACAAGCTATTGAACAAATGGACTTAATAGATGTTTATAGATTGTTCCACCCCACAATATCAGGATACACATTCTTTTCAGCTGTACATGGGTCATTCTCCAAAATAGATCACATGCTAGCTCATAGGGCAAATCTAAGTAAATGTAAAACAATTCCAGTTATCCCCTGTATATTATCAGACCATAGTGCAATAAAATTGGAGATCAATAACATAAGAAACTGCAAAACACCCACAAACACATTGAAATTGAATAACACCCTCCTGAACAACCAATGGGTCATAGAGGAAATTAAAGAAGAAATTAGACAGTTTCTACAAGTAAATGATAATGCCAGTACAACATACAGGAATCTGTGGGACACAATGAAAGCAGTTCTACATGGGAAATTCATAGCGGTGAATGTTCAAATTAGGACAACAGAGAGAACTCAGTTAAATAACCTAATGCAGAACCTCAAGCTCCTAGAAAAAAAAGAGCATAACAAACCCAAACCTCATACAAGAAAGGAAATTATAAAGATCCAAGCAGAAATCAATGCAATGAAGACTAAGAGAATGATACAAAAAAATCAATGAATCAAAGAGCTGGTTTTTTTTGAAGAACAAATAAAATCGATAAACATTTAGCCTACCTTATCAAAAAAAGGAAAGAAAAGGCTCAAATCCATGCAATTGTGAATGAAAAAGGTGAAGCCATAACAGATCCAGCAGAAATTCAGAGGATCATCAATACCTACTTTGAGAAGCTGTATTCTAATAAAATGGAAAACACAGAAGAAATAGACAGATTCCTAGATACATACAAACTGCTAAAGTTAAATGAAGAAGATATAAAAATTCTAAACACCCCAATAACAATGAGTGAAATTGAAAATGTAATAAAAAATTTACCACCAAAGAAAAGCCCAGGTCCTGATGTGTTCACTGCTGAATTCTACAAGATGTTTAAAGAACTATCACCGTTATACTTTAAACTCATCAAGGAAATTGAATGGGAAGCAAGGCTTCCAAATTCATTCCTGGAAGCAAGTGTGACTTTGATTCCAAAACCAGGGAAAGACCCAACCCAAAAAGAGAACTACAGAGAAATCTCCCTTACAAACATAGATACAAAAATCCTCAAAAAGATACTGGAAAACAGAATAGAGAGGGTCATCAAGAAGATCATACACCCTGACCAAGTCTGATTTATCCCAGTGATGCAAGGATGGTTCAATATTCATAAATCAATAAATGTAATACACTATATTAACAGAGTCAAGAACAAAAACCGGATGATCATCTCAATAGACGCAGAAAAGGCATTTGACAAAATCCAGCAAACATTCATGATAAAAATGCTACAGAAAATTGGAATAGAAGGTCTTTATCTCAACCTGATTAAAGCTATCTATGAAAAACCAACAGCCAACATCATACTAAATGGTCAAAACCTTAAAACTTTCATGCTAAAATCAGGAATAAGACAAGGATGCCCACTATCACCATTCCTGTGGTGTTCAATATTGTTCTGGATACATTAGCCATGCCAATTAGACAAGAAAAAAAAATAAAAGGAATAAAGATATGAAAGGAAGAATTGAATCTGTCATTATTTGCTGATGATATGATACTTTACATAGAAGACCCAAAAAACTTGGTCAAAAGACTTCGAGACCTAATTGACAGATTCAGTAGAGTAGCTGGATATAAGGTCAACACTCAAAAAACAATAGCCTTCTTATATGCAAATAGCAGACTCACTGAGAGAGAAATTTGGGAAATAATTCTTTTCACAATAGCAGCTAAAAAAATGAAATATCTAGGAATCAATCTATCAAAGGAAGCAAAAGACCTCTACACTGAAAACTACAGCACTCTGAAGAAGGAAATCGAAGAAGATATAACAAAATGGGAAGATATCCCATGTTTCTGGGTAGGAAGAATCAATATAGTGAAAATGGCCATACTTCCAAAAATACTATACAGATGTAATCCAATACTGATTGAAATTGCAACAATATACTTCACAGAACTAGAGAAAACAATCCAAAAATTCATTTGGAAGCATAAGAAACCTAGAATAGCAAAAGCAATTCTGGGCAACAGAGACATGGCTGGGGATATCACAATCCCCAACATGAAACTATACTACAAAGCTACTGTGATATAAACAGCATTGTACTGGCAAAGAAAGAGACCGGAAGATCTGTGGAATAGATTAAAAGATGCAGAAACAACTCCAGACATACTCAGTCACCTCATCTTTGACAAAGGAGCCAATCACCCTCATTGGAGAAAAGATAGCCTATTTAATAAATGGTGTTGGAAAAACTAGATTTCAACCTGCCAAAGATTAAAACTAGACCCATACTTATCACCATGCACTAAACTAAGATCAAAGTGGATTAAAGAGCTAAATATCAAGACAGAAACAGTAAACTTGCTGGAAGATAAGTTAGGTAGAACTCTTGAAGACATTGGTATAGGAAAAGTCTTTATGAACAAAAGTTCAGTAGCCCAGGAGCTAACACAAATAATCAACAACTGGGATCTCATCTTATTAAAAAGCTTCTGCACTGCAAGAGAAACTACCAATAGAGCTAAGAGACAACCTACAATATGGGAAGAAATTTTTAGCAGCTGTACCTCAGACAAAGGTCTACTATCTAGAATATATAAAGAATTGAAAAAAAATCAGACCCCCCCAATTTCAAAGACCCAATTCAAAAAAGGGCATCCGAGATGAACAGACATCTCTCAGACAAAGAAGTAAAAACAGCAAATAAATATATGAAAAAATGTTCAACATCACTGGTCATTCGAGAGATGTAGATGAAAACAACACTGAGATTCCACCTCACCCCACAAAGAGTGGCTGCTATCAAGAAATCAACCAATAACAAATGCTGGTGGGGGTGTGGAGAGAAAGGAACCCTTCTCCATTGTTGGTGGGAGTGCAGACTGGTGCAACCACTGTGGAAATCAGTATGGAGATACCTCAAAGTAATAGGACTAGAGGTCCCATTTGACCCAGCTATTCCCCTACTGGGTATCTTCCCCAAAGAATTAAAAGAATCATAGCACAGCAATATATGCACACCTATGTTTGTAGTGGCACAAAATAGCTTATAATAGCTAAGGTTTGGAAACAGCCCAAGTGCCCATCAACTGGAAAGTGGATAAAGAAGATGTGTTTTTTTTTTTTAATAAAATGGAGTACTACTCCGCCATAAAGAACAAGAAACTAGAGTCATTTGTAGCTAAATGGATGCATATTGGGGCCATACCCTCAAGTGAAATAAATAGGACCCACATGTGTAAATACCAAATAGTATCTCTAGTGTGAGAAACTGAAAGTGTATTTGAAATAGGAAAAGGTCCAAAGGTGGAGCAGTGGTGGGAGGGGAAGGGGAAAGGGAAGAAAGGAAAGGAAAGGAAAAATTACGTGAAAGAGAAAAAAAATGGAAACAAAGTCTATGTAAATAGGGAAGGATGGTGGGGGTGAAGGGTGCACAAGTAATGGTGAAAAAATGAGAACTAAGATCCATCATGTTCAGGTACAAACATCCAATTATAAATGTAAATGTATTGTATACCAAAAATGTACCAATTAATATATAAATAAAAAAAGAAAAATAAAGTATAACAGTTTCCTAAAACAAATAGTTGTCAGAATTTCAACCATTTAATTTGATACAATCTCTTTCACCTCACTGCATTGAACCCATCCCCCCAAGGCTCTGTGTGTTTGTTCAAGTGGAGCTAAATTCAGCTGAGATCTTGCAAATATCTTTATGATGGCTAAATGAATCCAAAGTTTAATAGATTGTCTACTTAATGAAGTTTTAAATTTGACCTCATATAATACATGTGCTACATTACTCTATAACTTTAAAGGAGATAGGAATAAGTTTCTATAAACTGAAAAAGAGAGACCGTAGAAAATATACTTCTCCTTAAATGAATTATTAGTGGTATAGAAATATTCAAGTTTTAGAATTTTTGTTGTTCTTTTCAATATATTATGGTAAATTTCAAAAACATATAAAGTCAAATGGTAAAATGAACATTAATATATCAATCACGAGGGCAAACTAATATCAAAATATAAAAAGTCTTGTTACATCTATTTTTCTCTGCTCAATCACTGCTATCCCACAAGATGCTAAATAAGTCTGTAACACTGTGTAATTGCATAGTATTTTAGTAGTATTTTAAATGAGCATTTTGTCAACTATTGCACAATTTCATTGCCCCTAAAATTAGTGAAAAAAGAACTCTAATTACCATCTTATAATACTGTTACAATAAAAAGAAAAAAGAGCTTTGTATTTTAATTAGCTATTATTATTTTAAACACATTTTGTGATCTAAATGTTTCCTCATTCATATTTTTCTTCAAAAATATATAGCATGTTCATAGTGGAAAACACATTCTATCTGTCTGTCTGTCTATCTATCTATCTATCTGTCTATCTATCTATTATTTTAGTGACTACAGTACTCTGACTTTCTATTTTTGACTTACATTGCTATCATTTGACCCATGCATCTCTTGCTCTGAGTTTGCTATGAATTAGTAGTTCAGTCCAGATTCTAGACAACAATCAAATGTGATATTTTGGCAAGAATTTCTCACAGGACATTTTCACTGTGTAGAAAATGTTTATTTCTCTTTCTTTTTTGATATTAGAATCCACTTGTGATTATTTCCCCACTTACTCATACACAAACGGGTACAAGATGTTGACACAGCAATTTACTTTTATGCTACTATAAATGTATAAGTCCCAGTCACCTGTGTGATTATGCTGAGTGACAACCTATAAAAGACAGGTAAATGCTTCATACTTGTCTTTCTACTTACTATTTTTAAAATGAATTATTTACACACTTAATTCTCTATCCTTTTTATTAATATCTCTATATACACTGGAATTGTAATTATTTTCTATATTATATGTATTATTTAAAAGACATAAAAAGATTTTAAAAATTATAAACCCATAACATTATTTTATATATTATATTCAACCAATTTTAAGTATAGTAAAGCATTTTGTTTTGTTTTGTTTTTATACCAGTGGGGATCTCTTCACAGAAATTATAAGTTTTTTCAAAGATTTCTATCTTATTAAATTCTAATCCTCATTTTTAGCAATAAAACCATTACAGGCTATTAATGACATAGTTCCTATGTCATATATGGAACTTGATATTTGCGCAAGGATTCCTTTTGCTCAGGCTTCTATAGGAAAATGCTGTGAGATGATGACATAAACAAAAGAAATTATTTCTCCACTGTTCTTGAGACCAGAAAGTCCAAGATAAAGCAGCCTGCCCTTTCTGCTGATAATAAGAGATCCCCTCCTCCCTTGCCCTTGCAGTTGCCACCTTCTTCCCTGACCTTGTGTAACAGAAGAGTAAACTGTTTAGTTTTCATACACACACACAAACACACACACACACACACATACATACATACATACATACATGACATTAATGGCCTCATAAGGGATGACACATTCTCATAAGCTCACCTAAATCTTATCACTGTACTTCTGAAAAGCCCCATCTTGAAAATTATCATCACCTTTTTACCATGAAAATTGACTTTGACATATGGTTTTTGAAGAGACTCATTCCATTTAAAATAATAAGAAATATTTAATGGATTAAATATTTGCTTACCTCATTTTAATTTCTTGGACTTTTCAATTCACATGGTTAAGATATATATATACATATGTATATATATATATATATATCACATACCTATATGCATTGTATTATATATATGTATATGTATATATATGACTACTCTATAGACACTTCTTATCTGTAATTTTCATTCTAGAATGTATAATTTTGCAAAAGTTTATATTCCTGAACCATATTTGGCTTTTATTTCATTCATTTAATTGTTTATTTTTTGTATTGTTCATATAAGAGAAACCATGCAATGTTTAATTGATGTAACTGACTTATTTCACTTAGCATTTGTGGAGATGAGGAGGGGACCTGGAGGTGAGGGGAGATGACAAGACTGGGAAAGAAAGGCAAAGTAAGAATGCAATTTGTATACACAATTCATGTATGTAGCAAAACCTCAATATGGATGTAATTATTATTTATTGCAACCATGAAGTAGAAAAGAAATACATAACTTTTATTTAATTTCATTGACATTATAACTTAAATCCTTTCAGTCAGCCAAAAACAAGCATTAAGAAAATGTCAACACATTTTCTTACTTTATCCCACAATCCACACAACAATCTTGTGTTAATATCGACACCACTATGAGAATTATGATTTGTGTTATTATTTTTAGGATTCTCTTGTTGTTATGTCTGATTTTCCTCACTTAGGAAAAAATATCTTTAAGCCAGTATACTCAAAGTTTTGCCTCTTAAAGTCGCTGAGGTATTTACTTTCTTATGTACTTATGTTGACAGATTTACATATGTACGTTTTGTACAAATATATGTGTGTGTACAAGAAGTTATGAAATACATACACAAACACACACACATATAGAGAGTGTGTCAACTATTATATCTTCGAAATTTTTGTTCTCTTACACAACAGTTTTTCATTTTCAAAAGTTAAAGGACTGTGTGTATGGCTCAGTGTTGGCCACATGATTAGCATGAAAGGGGTCCTGAAATCAATCTCTAGCATAAAAACCAAATAAATTTTATTAAATGTTTATAACATATGGCTTTACTAAATCTTTAGCATTTTTACTGAGAATTTTGGTTTTCCCAAATATGCAATCATTTCATAGCGATTAAATAGAAAAACCTTTGTTTAATTTTTATCACGTCTTAAGCTTTTAATTTATTTCTTTTGTTCAAATGCAATAGCTAATAACTCTAGTAAAATTGTAAGTAATAAAAGGGATAAAATACATCTCAGTATAAGAAAGTGTGTTTTGTGTTTTCTCATTCAGAGGGGATTTGACTTGGGATTTAAAAGTAATATTTGAAGGTATATGAGAAACTATTCTTTAATCTACTTTGTTGTGTGTTACATGAATTGTTCTAAAATTGTACTGGATTTATTTTCTTCAGATCTGTAGAAAATCATGTAATTTTACTCCTTAGCTATGTGATGAATTATGACTTTTCTTGATACAGAGTACAATAAATCATATGCTATTAATTCCATCAGGTTTTAATGAATAATCATGATTTTTACAAGTATTTTGCCTAAGAAATTGTTACACACAAATGTGCATCATTGGCACTTTTGTGTGTTTGTGTATAAGATCATTTATTGTTTGTGAGCAATTGTTTATAGGTTTGAGAATTAATATTCTACTTCATTCATAAACAATTGAAGATTTTTCACTGTTTCTTGCTCTGATACAGGACAACTAACACTGACCTCTTTAAACATGTGTGAATGGAAAATAATCTATGAAATATGTGACCCTTAAAACTGGTAAAAATTCCTCAATTTTCTGTTTTGAATTGTTTTTGTGTGTAGGGACTCTATATTCATATTTTCCATTTCTTATTCTTAGGATTGATACACAATTTTGGAAATAAATATGTGTTTCTTAAGGCTATTGTATCTTTCCTAAGTGATGATTATATTTTCCTGAAAGTCTATCAATTTAATCTGTTTATTTTTGCTTTATTTTACTAGATAGTGCAAAGTAGTCTCAAGAATTTTTTTAATGTTCCTGTGTCTTGGAAATTATTTCTTTAGTGATTTCTTATTGATATGTTTATGTATTTTCTTTCACATTTTTATTCTAGTATCTAGAGTTTTAATTGTTGGATTATTTTCAATTTTTTGTTTTGATATTTGTTAAGTTTTTCCTGGTGCCTTGTTTCCTCATTCATTGATTTCTACTTTCTTCTTGTTTCTCACTCCTTCCACATGATCTGGACTGGTTGTATTTTCCAATTCTAATATTATCGATCTTAAAAAAATACTATAGTAGTTATTTTAAAGATAATTACTTATAAATTATTAATGTTATTACATGTTTTGTAATTCAGGTGGGGAAATAATATATATTTTTAAAAGAAGCAATTAGTTAGGTATTTTTTAAATATCATGTTTTCACCTATAATTCCTTATGTAAAAGAGGTTGTCTATTGACAGTAGCATCACATTAAAAGGTTAGACTTTCAGAAGATGCAGCTCTAAGAAAAGGGAAGAAAGAGAGAAATTGTATGAAATTATATTAATGGTCACCCGTTTCTCTCCATGCCTGTTATTTTTTCAGATCTCAAGCCAGTAATAATCCTCAATCAAACAGATTTTGCCAAAATATAGTATTTTCTGTTTAATTTCATACAATACTGAGGAAAGTCAGTCAAATGAGTAACACTTGGGTACATTTCTTCATAAATATTGGGTCTAATAAGTAATCCCTCAGAACTATGTCATTTATCAAGTCTGTAGTATCCAGCATGTTTAATATTAGCTATTCGTGGGTATTGCTCAGAAAGAATACTGCCCAACGAATGGTCACTATTATGTACTGAGCTGTGCTCAAGTCAAAAAAGTACAATGGAATTTGAAAACATTTCAGAAAATTTTACCATCTCCAGAATTGTATTTTGATTATATGTAGATAGTGCCCCACAAACAAGAGAAGACCGTGCTAGAGCTTCAATCAGAAAAAAGAATTTTATTTGTTCTTGACCATAATGAGTGTTCAACTCAGGTATTGTGATTCTTAAAAGATTCACACTTGGGCTGCGGATTTAGCTCAGTGGTTTCGCCGCCTGCTGCTCAAGCGCAAGGACCCGAGTTCCATCTCTGGTACCAAAAAAAAAAAAAAAGAAAGAAAAAGAAAATCAAAAGACTAACACTTTCACTCACTGTAAGTGCAGTATCAGTGTAAGTCTCATTACCCAATTCAGGTACAGCTGGAGTAGCTACAGATGAAACTGCAGTCATATGATCTTAAGCTTTAATGGATGCAGTCATTAAAATACCAGATACATCTCTATGTAATTTTGGAATATGAAATATGCTTTCTAAGGAAGGAAACCTAAATCAGAAGCGTCTTCCACAAAGCATTTTATGGACATAGCTATTTGAAATGAGTAATAGCTCCTAGCTAGATATCATAGTAATGAGCAATGCATTAGCTAGAAGATAATGAATATAGATTTAGAGTGGATTTACATAAAAGTTCTACTGAATAAAAAGGTGATCATGTAGTTTTTCATGTTTTCCTTAACATGTGAAGAGAATATTGTTGAAAATTGTTAAAAGAACATTTTATTTCCTGAAGGAAGATACAATTAATTAGAAGATATTTTCACTCAAGATTTAGGAGAGTATATTGCTTATTAGAAAATAAAACTAATCAGATAAGGAAATAGATTACATTTACCAGTAGATGGTACATGTTGGAAATTTGTGAGTTTAACCAGGCAGAAGAAAAAATGATAAGGTAGTAGTAATAACTGTAGTACTTTATTACATCAAGGAAGCAATCAAAACCATAATTGTAGGAAAAATTTCAGTTGTTATATAGTGTATACAATTAATTTTTTTCTCAATAAAATTACAGTGGAAATATACATAGTGTCCAAAAGACTCTAATTAAAATATAAATACAAATATCACTACGTGGTCACCAAAATGCCTATATATTAGATTTTAAATTGTGTGGCTATTATTGTAATAACATATTCCTTAAGAGAGGAGGGAGGTCACTGTACAATTTTTCACGGTGTAGTAAACAAAGTCTGACCAACATGCAACCTCTGCTTTCTCTCATACGCAAAACCCAGTCTTAGATATAGCATATGCAGCCAGTATCATAGGAATGGAAATATAATGAATATGTTACCAGTAATAAGTTTTTGTTTTTCTCTTTTATTTTGAAAAATGATTTGACATAAGTATTATTTACTTGGCTCTTTGCTCTTTTGCCCTTTTATTGAAATAAAGGCACGGCAGTAATCTTGAGAGTTTGCAGACAATAGCACAAATGGTAAGGATGACAATTATTACATAAGGACAAAGAGGACTGGTGGTTGTTTTTTTTACTTTTAAAAGTGATTTTTAGGTGATAATTGAATACATCTATGGGGAATAAGGTTATATTCCAATATGTGCATAAAATGTTATAATCAAATCAGGGTAATTGGCATGCAAATCAAACAAACAATTTTTTGTAGCTATTTTGAGATATACAGCTAACTGCTAATAACCACCATTACCTATTGTGCTACATTTAGTTAGAAGTTTTGTTTCCTATCCAATTCTTCCCTTATCTGTTTACCATTCTGTAATGAAGTAGATGCATGGAAGCCAGCACACTAGTGTTAAACTGATGAGCTATAATTTCCGTAAGCAAGTAAAAACTTCTTATTTGTTTTCAGTCATTTGGTCAGATGATTCAAACAATAAAAAAGTGTAATGTTAACTTGCTTTCTTAATTGCCCACACCAGAAGTGGTATCATTATATTTTTGTTCCAAAAATTGTAGGCAAATTGCTGATGGAATCACTAACATTAAAAATTCTTGATAGAATCATTAAGCTATTTAAAACATAATAATACTAAAACAGAGGTCTATAATGCCATCATAATTAAAGTAATAACTCTGTAACACTATAAGAAGGGCATAACATTGTAAAATCTGCACAAGCTTTTTTCTTTATCCATGTATCCAAATATTTTCTTGGAGGGTCCTTAAAATGTTGCATTCATAAATATATGTGTATTTCCGGTCTAGAGTATTTCAACATCATCACAATAAGAATTTCATTAAGGCAAAAAAATTCTACACATTTATATTAAATCATTGAAACCGTACTCATAGTCAACCAAGAAAATGATTGTGTAACAAATTTCAAATCAAAATTTGACCATACCTGAAGTTAACAATCCTCCTTAAAGTAATATTTGGAAACCAAATAGTCTTTTTCTAGTAGTGGTAATCAATAAGATTACAAGAGCACACTTTCTTGCTTCTGACAAAATCTTCATTGTACATTTATCAAATGATTCTTTTCTACTTTAAATTTGCTACAAATAGCTTTTGAAATCTTTTGTTACAATGAAAAATTGTTGATTAGTCATCTTTCCATATTTTTTAAAAATTTGACTTAGCTGAGCAAACACATTTGATTCAGCTAAATCCTAGTAAATCAGAGGCTGTAAAATGTGCTACAAAAAATCCGGCTAAAAGTAAGTTATTTAATAAATATCCAAAAATCCTTTTAAATTCAAGTGTATAAATGGAAATGCATACCTAGAACACAATCAACTTTACTGCCAGGAAATATCTGTCAAACTGAATAAATATATGGTGATGAACTTTTTAAACTACCAATAGATATTATTACTGACAGACTTGTGTATTGCAGTATCTTAAGTAGACTCAACATTAAAGAGCACGTTCCTATGACAGTACAGTGAAGAAACTAACAATAAAATCTATGTGAAAGATACAGTAAGATATTGAGTTTCATATAATATGTACTTTGTCATTCTTACATGAAATTTTGTTTCTGTGTATAAATCTATGTATTGAACATTATTAAAAATTAAGAAATATGGTAAAAATAAAACCTAGGAATTTCAACATTTTATGAATCAATGTAACAAAGCAAACATCTGAAATAACATAAACATGTATTTTTCTTTTTTATGGTTTTACTTTTAAGCAAAAAGCTGAAGCCAGAGAAAATATTAGCTCTCCTATTTTACTTTTTTCCCTTTGACTCTCATATGAGTGGAGGGTCAGTTGGATATCTTCATGAGTTGCCTGACATTTATGAAACTAGGATTAGGGAATGTAAAAGAATATGGAAAGTTACGTGTAGAAAAGTACTGATTGCTGAGTACTGAATCAGTCTTGAAGTTTTCCCCATAAGGAGAGCTCTAAATGTAGATACCTTGGCTAGGAATGCAATAGGAATGAAAGTATAACTGAGCAAGAGATCAGAGTCCTTGAATGAAACTCCTCTTACAGACTACAGTCCATAAACTATGTAAGGCATCTCCTTTGGGGAGTGCAGCTTTCTCCTGAGAAGCCTTCAGGATTAAGCCATTTTCCATAGCTGTGCATGAAAGAAATCAGACAAAAAAGCTTTTGGCCATATTTTTCACCATCTTTCTTTTTTTCCTCTAGAATTGAAACATAATAATTTGTTAATAGTTATGTAATAAAATATGCTGTTTTGAAGTTACATTTCTCTTCTTCCAACTCCTCAAAATTGTTTCTTTGGTTGTACATATTTATGTAAAATATTTATGTCCACACTATAACGGTCGTTGTGCTTATCTGTCCAATATACATTCTTGTTTTTTATTTTTCATTTTGTAGAAGTAATATCTTTGGAGAAAATGTTTTTATTTATAGAGATAAGTCAACATAAGTAAATCATATTAAAATTGATTTTAGTTATTAGTTTATGGCCTGGTGAAGCAAACAAACTCAAAATACTTCTAAGGGTGACTTATTATTTCAGCAGTGGATACCTGACCTGTGTTTATCTTATCAAATGTAAATGAGAGGCTTTTGTTCACTGTTCACAAGAATAAAAGTCTTTCTTTAAATCTGTAATTTATCAAGGATTATAAAGGCTCAATTGCTAGAACAACCATCATATAATCATGAGAAAAAACAGCATTTACTTACTAAGTGAGTCATTGTTAATAACATGAAGATATTGGGTTCATGAATGCCAAAGCCTACTCTTTCTCTATACATTCTAGTGTCTTTATCAGTGCATGTCCTCACTGATTAAACCAGTCAGCATTTCCTTCTGTTGCATATTGGCATCCCAAGTTGATATATATGTTTGTAGTGTATTTAGATGGGGAAATAATATAAGATAATGTCATATATCCCAAGAATATGTAATTTAAAAGGTACATTCTTCTCCCCCAAGGAAAAAAAAAGGCTTATAAGGTTATAATATTGAAGTATAGGTATTTTATTATTATCTAATGAAATATTATAGAAATACTTCAATGTGGTGCTATTGAAAATGAATAACAATAATTTACAAGAGCCAAGATTTGTAATCAATAGAAGTGTTCATCCATGGCTATTGCATGAACAACATGGGCAAATATACACAATGACCTATTATGCAAAGATAGAGATGAAAAAAATTCTGTCATGTGTGCCAATATCAATAAGCCTGAAGGACGTTATACTAATAAAATAAGCTAAACACATGATTTTACTCAAATGTGGAATCTAAAAATGTTGAACTCACAGAAGCAAAGAATTGAAAATTATTAAACCTGGGGCCATTTTATTTGTGTTGTGGGGACTGACATTGAAATATCAAAGGATACACAATAACAGTTAAAAGGAGGATTAAATTTAAGACATATTGCATAGGATGGTGAGTGTACATAGTAATGACATAGTGCAGCGATAGGGAAACTTTTAGAGGTCAAATGCCAAACTGCAACCCACTTATTTTTCGAAAAGAGCCAAAATTGCAATTAAACTTGAATACTGAGATTTGTCTTAAAAGAAAAACAAATGGCATATGTTCCACAGGTTTGCCACCACGGGTGTAGTGTATTCTTGAAAAGTTATAAGAGTGAATATTTAAATATTTTCCTCTCAAATGATAACCATGTGATTAATGCATATTTAAATTAGCTGGATTTTGCCATTCACAATGTATATGTACATTTTAAAATATAACAATGTGATATTGTATAACAATAAACACATGATTTTATGTCAATTTTAAATAAAAAAATTAAAAGAAAAGAAATGATTATATACACTGAAACTTCATTAGTAATATTAGTGATTTTTCTTAATAACAAAATTTCAAAAGATCCTTCCAAACCATCTCAAAAGAGTTGGATTCTTAAAATATACAACAAACTTCATATATTGTTCAGGCCACTCAGATTGAAGAGAAAATGACAGATGTGCATGACTTAAAGACAGCCAGGGTATGGATACAGATGACATATGAAGTTTTTCAAAAGCAAAAATTACATTAAAGAGGAGCTAAACATAATGATTATGTAATATGAAGATGTTTGATTATTAGTTACATTTGACTTTAAAAATAAGAAAAACATAGATAATAGTTGTCTAGAGAATACAAAAATTTACATGAAGCATCTCTGCAATGCCTCCATGTTTAAAGCCAAGCAAGAATAAAAAAATGAAAAACAAACACAGTCTTCAATATGATTCAATGTTATACTTATCCAAGATTATTTCCAAGTATAACACTACAGAGGCACTGATGAAACTGTATGTTCTTTCACTTATAACTATATGAATGCATACATATATATGTACAAAAAGATCTATCTACTTAAAACACATGAAGAGAGCTCATTGAAAACATGACAATCAGCACATATTGAATTGTCAATAACAATGCACTAAGAAAGAATCCAACAAAATTCAATAAGTAGAAAGCAAGAGAAAGTGAGAAATAATGAAATTACTCTGACTTTCTCAACTATCTCCTTGTTTTGTCATATTACCAAGTCAGTAGATATAGTAAATATATAGTTTACATACACATATAGCTTATATATATATATATATATATATATAGTTTACAGTTTATATATAGTATACATATGATATATATAGTTTAAAGTCAATCAATAAATACCAGAGCTGAGCATGGAAGAGGCTTCTGGGTAGGCATGCCACAACTCCCAGCACAGAGGAGGCCTCCAGGTCGGTGTCCCACGGCTCCCAGCCAGGAGGAGGCTTCTGGGTAGGTGAGCCACAGCTCCCAGTGTAGAAGAGGCTTCCGGGTAGGAGTGCCTCAGCTCCCAGCCTGGAGGAGGCTTCTGGGTAGGTATGCCACAGCTCCCAGCACAGAGGAGGTGAGCCACGCACTGCTCCCAATGTTGAAATGAGAAAACAGGTAAGCTAGCCTCAAAACCAGACTTCCAGATCACCTATAGCAACCCCAAAAAGAAATGAGATGGAACTCTGATAATCAACTACCTGGACTCCCTGAACTAGCAAAGAAAGAGGATATGGGAAAAATGAAATCAGAAATAATATCTCATATAACAGCAAAGATTGTGCCCATAGTGCAAGACATGATTAATAAATCAGAGAGGATACAGATAAAAAAATAGAGGAGCTGAGGAACATGATGGAATGCCAATGTGGGAAACAAATTGAATTCATAAAATAGTTGCAAACAGATTTCCAGGAGATTAAAAACTCCACTGAAAGTCTACACAGCAGAATGAGCCAATATGAAGACAGAATTTCATATATAGAAGATAAGATTGTAATTAGTGACCAGGAAAAGAAAACATTCTTTAAAATTGTAAAGGACCATGAGAAATAAATCCAGCAGCTGCTAGATGATGCAAAGAAAAATAACATAAGACTGATTGGAGTCAATGAAGAAACAGGAGAGAGTGCAAATGACATAAAAATATATTTACAGAAGTGATGGCAGAAAACTTCCCAAGCAGAGGAAAAGAATTTGACATAGAGATAAGCGAGCCAAATGGGACTCCAACTAGCCTTAATCAAATAAATCTATACATAGGCATATAATTGTTAAGATTCCAGAAATCCAACAGAAGAACAAAATTCTACAAGTAGTTAGAGAAAAGAAACAAATCACATACAAAGGAAAGCCCATCAGAATTGCAACAGACTTCTCATCACAAACCTTGAAGGTAAGAGGAGCTTGGAGTGATGTGTTTCAAGCCCTAAAGCAAAACAGCCTCCAACCCAGATTGATGTACCCTGCAAAATTATCTTTCAAAATTGATGGAGAAATAAGATATTTTCATGACAAAGAGCACCTTAGGAACTTCATGAATACCAAACCAGCACTCCAAAAATTTTTTGACAAAATCCCAGGAAAAGACAATGAGGATAACAACCCCAGGAAGCCCAGCAGAATGAATCCATCAGGCACAACAAGAAATTAAAAGAAAAGGGGAAGGATCAAAGAAAAAGAAAAATTGATGACAATGATAATTCAATACGTATCAGATATAAGCATCAATGTTAATGGTCTCAACTTACCAATCAAAAGAAATAGACTGGCAGAATGGGTCAAGAAGCAAAATCCAACAATATGCTGCATATAAGAAACACACTTCATTCAAAAAGAAACTCACAGACTGAAACTTAAAGGGTGGAAAGAAATACTCCATGTGACGAGAACCCCCCAAAAAGCAGGAGTAGATATCCTCTTTGCAGACCAAGTGGATTTCAAATCCACACTGATTAAGAGAGACAAAGAAGGACACTTTATCCTTGTAAAGGAAACAATACAAGAGGAAGAGAAGAAAATCATAAATATCTCTGCACCAATCACTAATGCACCCAACTATATAAAACAAATATGAATGTACATGAAAAACCATATAAGTACTAATATAATAGTAGTGGGGGACCTCAATACCTCATTGTCACAGACAGATAGATGAACTAGACAAAAAACAAGCTACAAAATACTAGAACTCAATCAAACTCTCGAATGTATGAACTTAATAGATGTTTACAGAGTGTTTCACCCCACAAAATCAGAACATACATTCTTTTCAGCTCCACATGGGTTGTTCTCCAAAATAGAACACATACTAACTCATAGAACATATTTAGGTAAATGCAAAGGAATAGAAGTTATCTCCCATATATTATCAGACCATAGTGCTCTGAAATTGGAGATCAATAGCAAAAGAAATAGCAAAAACTTCATAAACATATGGAAATTGAACAACACAATTCTGAATAACCAATGGGTAACAGAGGAAATTAAAGAAGAAATCAGACATTTCCTTCAAATGAATGACAATGACAAGACAACATATTGGAATCTATGGGACACAATGAAAGCAGTCTTACGAGGGAATTTCATAGTAGTGAATACTCATATTAGGAAAACAGAGTGAGCCCATTAAACAACCTGATGCTGAACCTCAAGCTTCTAGAAAAAGAAGAGCAGGACAACCCCAAAGCTCATACAAGGGAGGAAATTATAAAGATCAGGGCAGAAATCAATGAAAGGGCGACTAAGAGAATGATACAAAAAAAATCAATGAAGCCAAGAGTTGGTTCTTCAAAAGAATAAACAAAATTGACAAACCCTTAGCCAACCTTATCAGGAAAAGAAAGAAAAGGTCCAAATCCATGCAATTAGGAATGAAAAAGGGTGAAATTACAACAGACCCAGCAGAAATACAGAGGATCATCAATACCTACTTCCAGAACCTATAGGCCAACAAGATGGAAAACACAGGAGAAATGGACAGACTCCTAGACATGTATGAATTACCAAAGTTGAATGAAAAAGACAAAAAAATTCTAAACAACCCAATATCAATCAATGAAATTGAAAACTTAATTAAAAACTTACCAATCAAGAAAAGCCCTGGCCCTGATGGCTTCACTGCTGAATTCTATAAGACATTTAGAGTGGAACTGTTGCTACTCCTGTTTAAACTCTTCAATTAAATTGAAAGGGAAGCAATACTCCCAAATTCATTCCTGGAAGCAAGCATCACCTTGATCCCCAAAGCAGAGAAAAACCCAACTGAAAAAGAGAACTACAGGCCAATCTCACTAATGAACATAGATGCAAAAATCCTTACTAAGATACTGGCAAACAGAATGCAGAAGATCATCAAGAAGATCATACATCCTGACAAAGTGGGATTCATCCCAGGGATGCAGGGATGGTTCAACATATGAAAATCAATCAATGTAATACACTATTTCAACAGAGCCGAAGACAAACACCATATGATCATCTCAATAGTTGCAGAAAAATCATTTGACAAAATCTAACCTGCATTTATGATAAAAACCCTACAAAAAATTGTAATAGATGATCTCTACCTCAATCTGATAAAAGCTATCTATCAAAATCCAAGAGCTCATATCATACTAAATGGTCAAAAACTGAAATCCTTCACCCTAAAATCAGGAACAAGACAAGGATGTCCACTATCACCACTCCTGTTCAATATAGTTTCGGAAACATTAGCCATGGCAATTAGACAAGGGAAAGAAACAAAAGGAGTAAAGATAGGAATTGAAGAAGTCAAATTGTCATTATTTGCAGATGACATGATACTCTATATAGAAGACCCCAAGAGCTCCACCAAAAGTCTCCTAGACTTAATAACCAAATTCAGTAAAGTAGCTGGTTACAAGGTCAACACACAAAAATCAATAGCTTTCCTCTACGCGAATGACAGACTCACTGAGAGAGAAATAGGGCAAATAATTCCTTTTATAATAGCATTGAAAATACTGAAATACCTAGGAATCAACCTAACAAAAGAAATCAAAGCCCTCTTCTGTGAAAACTATAGCACTTTGTAAAAAGAGATTGAAGGGGATATCACAAAATGGAAAGACATCCCTTGCTCCTGGGTAGGAAGGATCAACATAGTGAAAATGGCTATACTTCCAAAATTGCTGTATAGATTCAATGTAATCCCAATTGAAATCCCAGAAGCATATTTCACAGACCTTGGGAAAACAGTCCAAAAATTCATTTGGAACAAGAAGAGGCCCAGAATAGCAAAAGCAATTCTAGGTAAGAGAGACATGGCGGGGGCATTACAACCCCCAATGTGAAACTATCCTACAAATCTACTGTGATAAAAACAGCATGCTACTGGCAAAGAAAGAGACCTGAGGACCAGTGGAACAGATTAGAAGATACAGAAACAACTCAAGATACACTCACCCACCTCATCTTTGACAAAGGAGCCAAACTCACTCGCTGGAGGAAAGATAGGCTCTTTAACAAATGGTGCTGGGGAAATTGAGTTTCAACTTGCCAAAGACTAAAACTAGATCTATATCTCTCACCATCCACTAAACTAAAATCAAAATGGATTAAAGATCTAAATATAAAAACAGAAACACTAAACCGCCTGGAAGAGAGTTTAGGAAGAACTGTTGAAGACATTGGTGTAAGAAAAGATTTTATGAACAAAAACTCAGTTGCCCGTGAACTAGCACAAACAATCAACAGGTGAGATCACTTACTAAAAATCTTCTGTACAGCAAGAGAAACCATCAACAGTGTGAAGAGACAATGCACAATGTGAGAACAAATTTTCACCTGCTGTTTCTCAGACAAAGGTCATTATCTAGAATCTATAAAGAACTTCAAAGAATCAGACCTCCCAAATTTAAAGACCTAATTCAAAAATGGGCATATGAAATGAACAGACATTTCTCAGACAAATTAGTTGAACTAGCAAATAAACATATGAAACAATGTTCAACATCACTGCTTATTAGAGAGATGCCAATGAAAACAATGTTGTGATTCCCTTTCACCCCAGAAAGAATGGCTGCTATCATGAAATCAACCAACAATAAATGCTAGTGGGGCTGTAGGGAAAGAGGAACCCTGCTCCACTGCTGGTGGGAATGTAGACTGGTGCAACCACTGTGGAAATCAATATGGAGATACTTCCAAGAACTAGGACTGGAAGTCCCATTTGACTCAGCTATTCTCCTGCTGGTTATCTTCCCCAAAGAATTAAAAGAATCATAGCAGAGTGATATATGTACACCCATGTTCATAGCAGCACAATTTGTAATAGCTAAAACTTAGAAAAAGCCCAAATGTCCATCAACCGGAGACTGGATTAAGAAAATGTGTGTTTTTAAAATAAAATGGAGTTCTACTCAACCATCAAAAATGAGAAATTATAGACATTTATTGCTAAATGGGTGCACATTGAGGTGATCCTCTTAAGTGAAATAAATAGGACACACATTTGTAAATACTGAATAGTTTCTCTAGTGTGAGAAACTGAAAGTGTAAATAAGGACTAAAAGGTATAATAGATAATGTGAAATAGGAAGAAAAGGGGCAAAGGGGAAGGGGAAGTGGGAAGGGTAGGGGAAAGGAAAGAAGGAAATGGAATTAATATGAGAAAATGATAAAAAAGAAACAAAGTCTTTGTACATAGGGAGGGATGGAGGGGTTGAAGGGAGTATACAGGGGAAGGGGGAAAAATAAGAACCAAGAGAGTATGTAAAGGTGCATATCTCCAGTGATGAATGTCATTATATTGTACACTTAAAATTTACCAATAAAAGGATATACAAAAAAATAAAGATAAATACTAGAGCAATGATACATTGGTGCAATTATACCTCTCATTGCATTATTTAAAAAGAAATAACACTGATAACAAGGTTAAGTTAACTATATTCACTATGAGAGTGGATTTTACATCTATTTTGAATTCTCCTGAATTATTCTGGATTACTTTATACATGAAATAAAATTAAACTTTTATTTTTCAAGAGTAATAATAGCTTTTGTTCACTTTAACTGCAAAAGCATGAAAAATTCAAATAAATAATTTGAAGATCTTCCCAAACAAGTTGTTCAAACTAGTTGGTATTGACATATCTGTATATTTTTAAATGCTATAAAAGTTTATTGAATGTAGTGATAAGAAAAATCCTGGGATAGGGTACATGTCTTTACACAGAGGAGATAATGACAAGGTTCACATAATTCTCCATAGGTAGTGTCATTCTTGAGAAGCAATATCAATAATCCTTTGTATTAAAAGAATAATTTTGGATGCAAAGTATGAAATGAATGTAATCAAACTCTGACTGAGTTAGTTATGATATGTTGGACTATAAAATGGCAGATGTAGAAGATCTGAATTAAAAAATACATTCATTCATCACTTTCATAACAAATATAGCAGTAGTTGTGTGATGAGAAAGTGCTTTAATCTCTCTTCATTTGATCCACTAAAAAAATTTCCATATAATTCAAGTAGATAAATATAGGAAAATGTAAAGATAAATATCTTACCAGAATACTTAATACAACAAGACAAAATTACAAAGTGATCCAGGGCACTAACTGTGGACAGATGAATCCAGAATGAATTTGAGCTGCATTATTTACAATCAGCATGATCGTGTAAAAGACTTAGCTCTCTATATCTTTGGAGTCTTGTCAAGAGAATAGGATTAAATGAGTATCTATATTTCACAAGTGATACGTAAATATTAAATTGCTTTTTCATTAAAATAGAGATCTATTAAATGCCATGGTAGATGCCTGTAATCCAGTAATCTGTGAGGCTGAGACAAGCTTGCAAACTTCAGCCCAGCCTGGGCAACTTAGCTACTTAGCTATTTGTCTCAAAATGAAAGCTAAGAAAAAGGCCTGGGGATATAACTCAGTTCAAAGGCCTTGAATCTAATCATGGTGCCACAAAATAAAAAAATTAGAGAAAATACAAAAAAATAATATTTTTTAAAGTTTTCATTATGGAGAAATGAACATAACTCAATATAATAAGTGAGAAAACATGATGAATATTTTAAAAAATCAATAGCATATTTTCATTTTCTCATGTTAATTCCATTCCCTTCTTTCCTTTCCCTTACCCCTCCTACTTCCCCTTCCCCTTTGCATCTTTTCTTTCTATTTCACATTATCTATTATACATTTTGATAGGGGAATGGGGAAAAAATAAAAATCAAGATATATTATGCAGGGGGTGGGGTTTTAGCTCAGTGGTTCTGCCACCTCCCTCACAAGCACAAGGTCCCAAGTTTAATCCCCAATACCAAAGGAAAAAAAAAGATATATTATGTAAAGGTACAAATCTCCAATGATGAATGTCATTATATTTATACCTAAAATGTACCAATAAAATTAATTTTAAAAAATCAATAGCATAATGTTATGCACAACACAGGTGAAATTCACATTTTAAAAAATGAAGCATTTTCAACTTGAAAGCCCATATAAGGCCAAACATAAATAAAAAGAAAAAAAGTACATATAGTAAAACTCACTTAAGAATTGAAGAGGCAATAATACTTGATAATATTCAACAGAAAAATAGCAAATTACATACAAAGAGCTTAGAATCCAATACAAACTATTTTGTTAAAGACAAGTTAACTTGAGAAAACAAAATTAATTTGAAAATGAAGTGAAGGAAAGTTAAATAGAATCTAATAATTTATTCACAAAATTTATTTCAATACTAGTGTAGAATGAAAATATTTTTAACTTGTAAGAGGCAGAGAATTGAGTAAACAATGTCTTTAAAATATTTTCTATAATTTTTTCAAAAAGGAAAAAATTGATTTTGTTTTACAAGATGAAAATGAAATTAAGCTTATGAAATGTTTGTTTTTTAATATTTTATAAGCAATCACTAATAAGAAAATAAGAAAAGCAGTAAGATAAACTAGAAATATATCCATGGTAGTCTATCTTCTAAAAACATTAAAATTCTGTGTCAGCATCACAATACAAGTGGGCAAAGAACAAAGAAGTCATGCTAAGCTTTGCTTTCCAGTTCTTTTTTTTTGTTTTTAATAAACCAGATTATATTTTTTGACATTTTTGATATACAATTCATTGGAATTAAATACATTCATAATGTTGTGCAACTATAGTCACCACCATGTCTTTCTGTGACTATTCACCTTGTAAAACTGAAACTCATTAAATAACTTCCATTCCCCCTGCCACAGCCCATGGCTCCCACCTCCCCATTGTTTTCCTTAAGCTTTATGTTCTTGTGAGTGGTTTAATTCACTTAGCATGAGGTCATCAAGGATCATTCATATTGTAACATATGTCCCGTTTTCTTTCCTTATTAATGGAGAATAGTATTTTTGCATAAATATGTATTATTTTTGCTTATCTATTAATTCACCAATGAATATTTGCATTAGTTCCACCTTCTGTCTACTGTAAATAATGCTGCTTTGAACATGAATGTACAAATATATCTTTAATAATTTGCTTTTAATACTTTTCAGTGTACCATAAGTGGAACTGCTGATCAGATGGCAATTCTACTTTTGATTCGATGTCCCACCATCCTGTTTTCCCCAGTGAATATACCATTTTATATTTTCATTGATTGCACAAAGGGGAACTAATCTCTCAGCATTCCCACAAACATTTTTAATTTTACATTTCTATGAGAAACCTTAACGCATGTGAGGTGATATCATAACTTTGATTTTTTTGATTTGCATTTTATCAGTGATTACTCATTGAGATCATTGATTATTTATTCATTTGCTTATCACTTTTATAATGGAGAATTTCTGTCTCTCTCTCTCTCTCTCTCCCTCCCTTTCTCCCACACTCCTATAATTTGTTACCCTATCTTCCAGTCAACTGATAATTTTCTCATGTGTTCAGTCTACATACTAGTGAGCCCATCAAACTCTTTCTTCAACCCTATTATGGTGATTTTCACACTGCATTTCCATTTGACTCTTTCTTATAGGTTTTATTGCTCTCAGGCAAACAACCTATCATTGTTATTCTTCACTGTTTTATTAGCGCTTTAACTTCTATTTTTAATATTTCTTGTAATATTATATATGTTACTAACATTTTTACCATAAGTTCCAGTACCTATACATTTGACCCTTTATTACACTTTCTGTGATAAAACTCTGATTTTAATCATTCACCTTTTTTTAGCTAGTATTCTCAACATGTTTTACTTAAAATAACAATTATGTCAAATTCTTTAACATATAGTTCCAGAATCTATGTCATCTAAGAGTCCAGTTTTTGATAAGTTGGTCATTTAGCACTGTTCTTGCCTCCCTTCTCACATCTATTATAATTTTATGAGAATCAGACATCTTGTGTAAAATGATAGAAAATGAAGTACATTTAATGTTAAAAAATTAGTACAACCTTACTTCCACTCACTCTGTATTGTGATAGTTTGAAGTAATTTTTTCAGATTGAGTTCATTGGCGTCTGTTTGCTGTTACTCTGTTTACCTTTAGGGCAGCACAGATTTCAAATTGCTCTAGCATTATCTAACATTACAATGTGGGCATGTTGGTTTGAAGGTTTTTCTAAATGCCTGTTGACCCTTGTTATATTTTAAATCAGTGTCTCCAAGGACTCATATATTGAATATAATGTCCAGGGGATTAATGCTCGGGTAGGGCCTAAGAGATGATTCAGTCACAAGGACAATACATTTATCAATGGACTAATCCATGGATGAATTCACAGCAGAATGAGCTGTTAAAATGTGGGGATTATTTGGATGAATTAGATCCCTTGGTATCTCTTGTCCTCCGCTTCTTTCTCTTTGTCTGGCTTTGTCTTGCTCCCTCTGCTTCCTGGTTACTTTGAGGTGGACAGGTATTTTCCTCCACATCTTTTCTTCATGATGTTTCCGCCCTGGATCCAGCTAGTTACTGTGGACTGAAACCTCTGAAACTGAACCAAAATAAATCCTTCCTCCTTTTTCTGAGGAATTTTCTATGTTATTTTTCTCAGAAATTTTGTCCCAAAGATGGAATGCTAACTGACACCAGCACAATTTTATGTCTGACTTCTCTTTGTACTTCACCTCAGTGAGTATCTGTTGCTATTCCTTTATCGGTGCATTTTAGATATATAATGAATTTATGCTTCTTGGGAAGTTGGTACATAGACATATCACATCTCTGACCCCCATTCCTAGATTTCATTCCCATTTCCTAAAAGTTTACTGTCTAAAGTGTCTTTTAAAAAATCATTGTTTATTGATACATTTTAGGTATACAGTATGATGACATTCATCATAGAGAATTTGTACCTTTACATGATATATCTTGGTTCTTATTTTTTTCCCCTGCCCTCCATTCAACACCTCCTCCCTCCCTTTTTACCAAGACTTTGTCTCCATTTTTTCCTTTTCTCATATTTTTTTTTTCTTTCCCTCTTTTCCTTTGCCCTACCTCTTTGGACTTTTTCTTCGTAGTTCACAGTGTCTATTATACATTTTTATATTCATTTGTCCTTTATTTTGCTCTCTACATTATATATATTTTGGGTTTCTCATCCAAGAGAAACCATGCAATATTTAACTTTCTGTGGTTGATTTATTTCACTTAGCATTATGGTCTCAAGGACTATGCTCTTGAAAATATTTCTGCCATATTTGGCTGATAAATTTAGTCAATACTTTTGTAGTCTGTTGCTAGGTAGCAGTGAGTGGGTTTATTTTCTGGTTTTCCAAGACTCAGTTTTAGTGAAACACTTTGCACTTGTGCCTCTGGAATATGACTTTATTGTGCTTTTGCTTTTCTAGCTTTAGTTGTGGGCCTAGAATTTTTTGTGTCACTCTTCCAATACTAGATAATTTTCAGGTTCCTTTCTTTAACTAAATTAAGTTGTTACCGTTTTTGAACAGTGTTTTAGTTTGTTGCTATTCCTCCAGCCAGTTTGGGTTGTGATACCTAAGAAATAGGAAAGAAAGTTCCAGACCGAGTATTTGATCATCTCACAGTATCCACTGTTGTCCTCCTACAGGCATGATCCATGAGAATATTTTTCAGGACTCTGCTTATCTTTTTTATTTATGAATGTTGGGTTAATAGAGCATAGATTGAAATACAATGCACATTGTTCATGTATTGTAGACCCTACACAATTTCTCAGGAGGCTATGCTCCATTTTCACCAATCTGTTTATTCATCAGGGCATGGATAGAAGTATACAGCTACATCTGTCCCATGGAAGCAAGTGCATTATTCTATCTGAGTTTTTTTTATGCAGTTGATTAATAGTTTCTGTGGATTAAGGAAAATTGTGAAAGCCTAAAGCTAATTTTGCTATATATTTTTATTTTTTTCCCATTGGAAGTGATATTATATTCAGGTTTCTATATCCTAAAAGGAAAGGGAAAGTCTAAAGAGCTATTTCTTAAGGTACTATAAGTATGGTCAGTTTCCAGAAAGTGGTTATGTAGTCTACTGCTGTAAGTTCCAGTGTCAGAAAATGGAATAGTGGTAATGCTCAAACCCACACACTTTAATTTGGTTTTATGCTTTCATTCAAAAGTACCAATTCCAAAGTGAAAAATCTTCTGAGTAATTCATTTATTTTATTCTTCAGTAAACATCAGTAAGTTTTCTAGATGCTTGGTTTTAATTTAGCTTGCTTATTAATGGCTCCATTAAATTACAAAAGTTCTAACGTCATGTTCTTTCAGTGAAAAAGTTAACAGGCAAGTATGATTTATTTATTAAACAAATAAATAGCACTCTGTTCTTTTAAACTTCAAAGAGAAATTAAAGAATAAACTGCAAAAATACACTTAGAAAAATCACAGATTTAATTTTGAACATTTATAACTATAGAAATAAGAAACAATACAATGATTTTAAACATTCTGGTTATCTTTATGCATTATACTTAGTTTTTAGTGTATTTCCAAAATTGAATATTTCCAAACTGCTTTGATACTTTCTCTTCTTGAGCTTTAAATTTTTTAGATGGTTTATTTTAGATTGAACAATTATAAAAGTTGGTGTGGTGCAGTGATGTGTTGGGGATGTTTGTGGACTGAGTTCACAGTGTCACGATTTAGAATTCTATGTACTTTCACACTTCCATGCTATTTGCATAATAACCGTCTGCCTTTTTAACATACTAACATTCTTTCACTGAATAGTTATAAAGGAAGAGATTCTTAGAATTTTTTTTTTTTTTGATCTGTCAAAATGAGAAAGGAGAGCAGGGGAATGGGAAAAAAATAAGAGCAAAGACATCATGTAAAGGTATAAATTCCCAATGATGAATGTCATTATATCGCATACCTAAAATGTACCAATAAACTTAATGAATAAAAAAATCAGCTTCCTTTGTATAGTGATGTAGTTATTCATGTTGTGATTTGAATGTGTGACTTGAGGACGTTGGAGAATCTAATTATTTTCACTCTAAAATTAAATCTCAGTTATCAAATATGGTATCAGACTTTTTATAAATTTTCTCCCTATTTTCTCTCTCAACATGTCCTTCACTGTCTAAAACTTCGAGAGCAAAACTCGGTTTCTTGAAGTGATGTGATCTGGAGTGAAAAGCTTTATTCTATTTTGAAAAATTCTCTTTCACTCAATATTTAAAAGCAAACTCAAAGTAAACACCATACCTCCAAGAAATTGTAAAGTTAAAAATCAGGATTTAATTATTTTCTTGGCTTTCCTACAAATAATTGTATGAGGACAATGAAAATAGAAAATAAATACTATGGGGATACGTTCTATATTCAGAAGTGAAGGAAAAAAAGAACTATGTAGCAACTTAAAAAATTCTTTTAGATTAAAATAGTTCAAGTTAGAACTATCTAATCCTCCTATAAATTTTAATCAAGGGGCTTTTAACACAAAACTGCCTGGAATTACTTATCCTTTAATTTCCCATAGTATTGCAAGCAACAAGAAATATACAAACAAAATAAATATTTTCAGAATATACCTGATGACTAATATGAAATAATGTTGATAAAATAATTAAGAACTGAGGAAAAAGAAAAACACCAATATTAAAAAAGTAAATTGAGTAACATTCAAAATGGCAAAACAAAAATATATTATTAAGAGACAGAAAATATAAGCCAATAGCTTATGACAGCACCCCTACTTATAAAGAGCCTGGGAAAAATTGTTTTTATTTTCCACTATATATTAAATCAAATTTCAAAATATTTAAATAATATCTAGTTTGAAATGTGAACATAACTTTTCTAATCATTTAATCCTATCTAAAACCTCATTGCATCATGAATGTATTTTATTCCAATAAATTTAATGTCAATAGGAAAAGAAAAATAATCTAAAGCTAAAATTGTGTTTTTAAGTAAGAAAAATAAATACAAGTCTAATTTTAAAGGTTGGAATTGAAATTTGTTGTTGTTATCATCAGCTATTTTTCAGACAGTCCTCCTTAAATGCTATATGTACAAATATAGGGAAAGTTAGATGTAAACAACTGCTTTAGTATAATTTACATCAATCATCTAATTTCATATTTAAGGCAACTGTTTGAAAATGAGTAATATTTTCTCTGAGATTTTTCTCTGTTACTATTAACTCATGACTTTCACACTAAGTACATCACTACTCATTTTTTAAAAAAATCTTTGACACAAGGTCTCATTAAGTTACTAAGTTGCCCAGGCTGAGATCAAAAGTGCAATTCTCCTGCCTCAGTTTCATATATTTATCTTAAATTCTCAATGAAATGACCATCCAAATATGAAAGCTATGGGAAGAACAGGTTACAACTGTAGATTCTTAAATTTTCTGACTATATCTTCAAATGTAGAAGCGTATACATTTTTAATGGATATTTAAGAAAATATTTAAACATATTTTCCAGACCTATGGGAAGATTTTAAAAAGTAGAACAGCTAGCTTGTCAGGTTGACACGCTCAGAAATAACACCCGAATACTGCAAAATAACTGGTAAGTGACTCAACCAATTTGCCCTGTCACTCATAGACAGTTACATACAAAATGGATTTAAGGTTAGAGTTCTGAGATACCGGATTTGATGAATGACTTAAACGGCATGTCTTGTAGTGCGGTGTTACATAAGCACCTGGAGCTTTCGACACATTTCTAGCAACGTGACTGTCTGACAATGAGTTATAAAGGGAATTTCAGACATGATAGAAATAGGTCAGTGTTCTCACTTGTTTGTCCATTCACAGAATAGAACGGACATCTGAAAAAGGGTCAGGTTAATTTTATTATACTTCTCCATTTTTTTTTAAAAGCCTTATTCAGCCAGATACCAGTAGTTTGATGCTGAGAGGAATAAAAGTGTGCTCTTCTTGATAATATATGAAGAAATCCTCCTCAAAAGCTATAGTGAAAGAAAATGTCATACAAACCAAGATTTCGACCATAATTAGAATTATTACATAAGCTATCTGCATTTTAGATTATCATTGGTCAATTAATTTAGCAGTTAACAAAAACAGAGATGAGAAAATGATTAAATAACCTCAAACTTTCTTATAGTTAAAAAAGCAAAACAAAAAAACACACCAAATACTCATCATCTTGTCTTCTTCCCCTCCTCATGTTGCTTCGTTACACAGTGAATTTTCAACATTCAATTCAGTTTTAAATTGAGCTAAAGCCCATGTGCTGATATTAAGTATTTACACAAACACTGAAAATATGCTAAATTAAAATATTTACTCTCCTCAAGGACATAAAAACAAAGATGTTTGGGAAAATGAAGACAATTCATTTTAAGTTTACATGAGCTACTGAATCTAGGGTAATGTTACATTTCTGAGAGATGTATTAAATTATAATGAGACGATTTCTTTAAAAGAAAGCACACAAAGGCTGAAATAAAAGGATTAAAATATATTTACTTTCCATCCACACAGAATTTTGTAAAATAAATTGAATCTCCGTGTAACACTCTAAGCAAACCTAAACACTCTTTTACTTTGAGTTAATGTTTATTTATTATCTTTAGTCACAAAATATCTGAATGTTTTTGATAAAACCTAATAGATTGGAAATGGATAGTACTAAATAGTTATATTTAAAGTTAGGAGGCACTGACTAGGCTCCTTAGCCAATCACATTAAGGAGATGATTAAAATGTTTAGAGATCAATCACTGAAAATTTGCAAACATCTAAAAATGCCATAAATTTTTAAAGATTATACACAATGAAGGAAAGTAGAAAATATGAAGTGTAATTATGAATAAAGTCATGGAGGACAAGCTCCAAAGAAATGCCTTTATGTAGTACTATTCACGATAAAGGAAGTGTTTTTTGGGGAATGAATTTTGTTTACTTGGAAACCATAATCCTATTTGGTCTGAAAACCTATACTTCCAAATTTTCTTATCAAAGTGAAAAAATAAAATAAATTAGAAATTTGGCTAAATATTCTTCACTATCTAAATAACATTCTTCCCAAGTATCAGTATCTATTTATATTCTGTGTATTTCCATTAGTATGTTCTAAGAATCTATAAAATAGATTTGGAATTTCAAATATTATTCTTACTTTGCAGATATTAGAATGAAATCCATATATTAACCAGCAATTAAAAAGCATGTCACAAATATTACAGTTATGAGTGCATGCTAGTACAGGTAAATATCAAGAAGGAAAGAATATTATAGAAGAAATAAATGAAGCTAAAGAGCTACTAATCACACTGAAAGTCTATCGACCTTTGGAATTAGTCCAGATTTCATTTAGAAGAATCAGGTTTCTCCTCACTTGAAAGCTTTTGTATCTCAAACTTGGTGTAAGTTGTCTCAGGCCGTAGAACTGGGCAAGAGGGTAGATAATACCTACTATGGTGACTTAATCAATTTTCCTACCACAATGCCTGCATATTTTCTTCCTGGGTATTTTAAGCACCATGTTACCAGACTGCTCATCCATTTCATTCTACAGTATTTATTATGTGATCAAGTAGTCAGTATCACAGATCTGGGCAGTTTGAAATATTCTGATTGTTTTATCTGTTTTATCACGGTGCCCTATTATAGTAATTATGTATAACATTTCTCTGACATTTAATCACTGTCAAATTGCCTATATATCCCTCAGATTCAAATATTCCAATATAGATCAGAAAATTAAACATAACTGTAGTAACCTTCATTGTTATCTGTAAGCTAATGAAAAAAGTCACAACACTTAAGATTAGCTGGTAGATCCTTCTTTAAGGCAAATTTTTTTTGGGGGGGTACCAGGGATTGAACTCAGGACCTTGTGCCTGCAAAGCAAGCAGCAGCAACACTGAGCTAAATCCCTGTCCTTGATAGATCCTTCTTGTAAATACATTTAGTACACCCCATTGAGTGTTAAACTTATGGACCAGCTAAAATAATTGCATATTAATTCTATCTTTTTAAATTCTCTCAGATTTCATATTCCTTCCCATAAAGTATGCCAAGGAAACTCCAGAATTTCAACTTTATTCTCTTGAGGTCATCACTGAGATCCATGAACTAACTTACAAAACTATTAATTTCTCTCCTTTCCAACATGCTATCTTGTTAAATTAATTCATATCAATACATTCATGTAATCAGTTTACCATCTTCCTTGATCTAACATTCTCAGAATCAGAATTTGCCCACTTGCTATACATATTATTGGAACACAAACTGCTGACGTCTTCTGACATGTTGAAAGTCAGGCTGTGTTTTCCTGGATAGGACCTTCAGCTTCTTCATCTGGGCTATGCTAGAGTACAAATATCATTGTGTACAGGAAGGTCAGGAGTAAATGCAACTAGTTAGTCTTGTTATTGAAATAATTTTATATCAGGGTAGGCGAATTCCTTCTGCTCAGAGATGAGTGGCTGTTTCTGCAGAGAATGAGAGAGATTTGGGGTGGGAGCAGGTGGAATAATCACATAGAGAGTTTAATAAAAAGGCTGTTTTGGAAATTGTGGCAAGGGTTAAAGGGAATAATGAAGCATCTGTAATCCAATAAAAGGAAGGAACAGGGAGGAATATTTATCCAACACAGTGAGAATAACATTACTTGCATGACACAATTCTTGACAGAAGCTGTGTATTTTGATAGAGGAAAGTAACTCTCTTGGAAAAACATAGAAACTAGTAGAGGAACACATACTTCAGACTTCCCTACCTCTTAACTTCTAATTGGCAACAACATAATGATGCCCCTTATGGCAATGCATACAGCTTAGACACACTGGAAATACGGTAGGTAACAAAGACATGAAGTATAGAACTGAGGGAAAAATGAAAAAGAATGCAGAATATTTACCTTTGTTATCCTCTATTAATTACTAAAAGAGCATAAAACAGAGATTCAATTTTAGCTAGGGAAAATGATCTGAGTGTATAATAATAAAATTGTAAATGATGTCAGTAAATTTATCCTAAAATTCAAATTTAGCCATATAATTATTACTGCATATATATGACTCCATTAATTTTAATAGATAAAAGTCCTAAGAAAGACTTAACTAAAGTTTGAATAATATAAGATTTCATCACATATTTGAGTAGAGTGCTTTAGAGTGATTTATTTTCATATTTAAGGTTATAAATGTATTGATTATATTTAAGAAAATTAAAAAATTTTCTACAAAATGTGATCTGTTACATTGCGTCTTCAATACCCTTCCAAGTATAAAAATGAACATTACAGAAGGTATATATAAATTATTATAAAGTAAACAGTCTCAACAAAAAACGGTTTAATTTCACTTTGAAGGGACTTTCATCTAAATTGTTTTCTGAAATTGAGATTACTTGACACATAATCTAAAAGTGAACTCCATCTCTTTTTACTTATAATCTTGCAGAAAATGTTAAAGTAACTATTAAAATGGACATTTTATCCAGTTATATTCATAGTACATCATCTCCTTCTGACCATATGAATAAACAAACAAACATTTACTCCCTATTATTAGCTTCTTTCATGCATGCTTCCAATTTGGTTATCTTTATATGCATCATGTTTGTTTTCCTTTTAAGTCAGTTTATCTCCAAATGTGCTTTCTTAAATGTCGAAAGGGATGATATATCATCAAATAAAGTAAAGAATTGCACTCACGCTGTTAAGAACTGTAATCCAACATATATATTATTCATTCCTCACAGTAAGCAAATTTAATTTGATTCAACATTTCAAACGGATTAAATTAAAATAATCTTCCTTTAAGTATGGGATTTAGCCTGGAAAATCCTAATGCAATGAACTCAGCTTCATTATATGTGAACACAGACTTACTGCATAATCTCTAATTCTCCTCTTTCAAAAAAGAAACAAAAAAAAGTCTAAAATAACCCTTTGAAAATTCACATCGCTAGGCTGAAGTCAACACGTTAATTTGTGGATATGTAGGTTCATGGTGTTTCTTTATCTTCTGTTGTGAGCCAATAGGTGAAGAGTTGTATTTTCATTACCATTCCTAGAATCCTCCTCCTTGAATCTGATTTCATAAGTTTTATACATTAATTTGTTATTGTTACTGTATTACCTAAAAACACAGAAGTTTTCAGTAATTTCTTTTACTAAGAACCTTAGGTGAATTTATTTGCCTGTTTATTTAGTTACTTATTTTGGGGTCTGGAAAATTGAGTTCAGGAACTCATGCATGCTACACAAGAGCTGCAATGCTGGAATATTAAAAAGAAATCTATTGGGAAAATTCTTTCCCATGAACTATAATATTACACAGAGCAATATTTTCAGTAATAGTCCCAATTGATTTTTGACTCTCTTTCTTAAAGGTATAAATAATAAGAATTTATATACACCCAAGTATTCATTCATTTTATCTAGAGTTTATAAAAAATTCTGAAATTATAAATGTGAATTTGGATTTTGTTATTTTTTATTGCCATATCATAACATATCACACAAACATCACACATAATAAATATGTATGCAATAAATATAGTGGAAGAAAAACACAAAGAATTTTATTTATTTATTTATTTATTTATATTTGGTACCAGGGATTGAACTCTGGACCTTGCGCTTGTGAAGCAGGTGGCAGAACCACTGAGCTAAATCCCTGGCCCTACTAAAATATATTTAAATGATCAAGTATATATCACATCTGAAAATAAACCCACATGAAATGTTAACTGATCAAATATATACCCATATCCTTCATTAACAGAACTATATATAAAAAGGGTGCTTCATAAAAGTGGAGACTGCTGCTGTTTCTTCACATCCAATATCACAAATAATTATAAACAACTTTTTTCAAAATTAATAGATGTAGTTATTAAAGGTAAATATGTATCTGTTATGTTATAACCCTAAAACTACACAGTTTTTAAAGGAATTCAATATTTAAAATATATTTATACACATTAATTGGTTGTAACTTTTTCTGGAGAAAAGAAAGGATATGAAAGACTTTTAATAGCAGAGTTTTTAGAATTGATTCTACTTTTCCTCATATGTTTTACATTCCCAAAATTTTAGTCTCTCTTCCCCCCTGGCCACCATTTGTTTCTGTAACCAATTTTGTTGTAATGATGTTGACAGGAACACTGCTAGAGATATGGGAATGAATCCCTGAGGAAAACATAATTCAATTTCATGTATGAGTATTTATCTTGAAACAAACTTACTAAACAAGGCTAAGTTTTTTAAATGATTCCAATGTTTAAAAAAGTAACTGTGACTCAAACCAAATGATAAAATGAAAGACAAATGTCTACCTCTTCATCAACTTTTCAGTAACAAGAGTTGATTAATGCTACTATCAAAAACAATGGGAGCAAATAGAATTTTAAATATCAAATAAGAATAAATCCAGATTTCAATATTTTTCTGTTATTTTATTAATCTAAATTGTTAACATTAGTATTTTTATTATTTTATTTTGTTGATGTTTCTTTGGTTACCTTGGTATGCTTGTAAGGTTTAGTTTGTAAATATTTTCAGTGAAAAGTTTCCATGAGTCTGAGTGAACTCCCTCCTATGCAGTCACAATTTTCTTCATGACAAATAGACATCAGATATTTTTACTGTAATTCCTTCCACATTTATCTATTTTAAATATCTTTTTGGATTTATCTGAGGATGTATATAAACAAATCATTAAAACAAAAAGAAACAAGGATTTAGCCTGGCATGGTGGTGCATACCTGTAACTCCTGTATTCCACTAGGCAGAAGTAGGAAAATCATTAAGATGATTCTACTCTGAGCAACACTGCATCTCAAAATAAGATGTAAATAAAAATGTTCTTGGGATGTAGTTCCGGATGAAGGCTCTAGGTTTAATCCTCAATTCTGCAAAAAAAATCAGATAAGTTAAAAAATACACACATACAAAAAGAATTTTACACAAACTATCATTACACACAATTACAGAATTATAATTATGCCTTAGAATTTCCTTTAACTCTGAATGAAAATGTCACTTTTTTCTTATTCATTAAATTCATAGGTACATTTTAGATATAAAATATGATCTTACTAATCATTGGGAATTTGAACCTGTATTTGATATATCCTTCTACCCCTCCACCCCTCCCTATTTAAAAAGGCTTTCTTTTTCCTTTTATTCTCATGTTTTGTTCCTTTTCCTTCTCTCCTTTCCCCTCCCCCTCCCCATTATACTTCCCCTTCTCCTTTGAACATTTTCTTCCTATTTCACAACAGCTATTATGCATTTTGGTCCTCATTTACACTTTCAGTTTCTCACTCCAGAGAAACAATTCAGTTTTTACATATGTGTGGCCTATTTATTTCACTTAAGAATATGGTCTCAAGGTGTGTTCATTTAGCTAGAAATGTCTCTAGTTTATCTTTCTTTATGGATGAATAGTACTCCATTTTATTTAAAAAAAAAAAATCTTCATTTTCAGTCTCCAGTGGGTCTTTCCAAGATTTAGCTATTACAAACTCTGCTGCTATAAACATGGGTGTGCATATACCAAATTTGTATGATGCTTTTAATTCTTTTGAAAAGATATAAAGAATAGTTGAATCTAATGTTGAATCTAATAGTTCAGTTTTGTTTTTTTGAGGAATCTCCACACTGATTTCTACAGTGGTTGCACTAATGTACACTCCCACCAACAGTGGAGAAGTGTTCCTTTTTTCCCACAGCCCTGCCAGAGTTTGTTATTGGTTGATTTATTTTTTGTTTTTTTTTTCCTTAGATTCTTTCTATTGGTACAATTTCGGTATACAATACATTTACATTTATCTTTGGGTACTTGTACCTTTACATGATATATCTTGGTTCTTCTTTTTTCCCCATTTCCTGCCCTCCCTTCACCTCTCCCACCCCTCTCTATTTACAAAGACTTTGTTTACATTTTTTCCTTTTCTCATAAGTTTTCCTCTCCCTTCTTTCCTTTCCCCTACCCCTCACACTTACCTTACTAATTTGAACTTTTCTTCCTATTTCCCATTATCAATTATTCATTTTAATCCCTATTTACACTTTCAGTTTCTCACACTAGAGAAACTGTGCAGTATTTACATTTGTGTTCTATTTATTTCACTTAAGAGTATGACCTCAATATGCATCCATTTAGCTATAAATGTCTCTAGTTTCTCATTCTTTGTGGCTGAGTAGTACTCCATTTTATTAAAAAAAGCACATCTTCTTTGTCCAGTTTCCAGTTGATGGGCACTTGGGCTGTTTCCATGCTTTCGCTACTACAAACTGTGCCACTGTAAACATGGGTGCACTTATATCACTGTGTTATGATTCTTTTAATTCTTGGGGGAAGATACCCAGCAGGGGAAGAGCTGGGTCATATAGGGCCTCTAGTCCTAGTTCTTTGATGTATTTCCATACTGATTTCCACAGTGGTTGCACCAGTCTGCACTTCCACTAACAATGAAGAAGGGTTCCTTTCTCCCCACACCCCGCCAGCATTTGTTATTGGTTGTTTTCTTGATAGCAGCCATTCTTTGTGGGGTGAGGTAGAATCTCAGTGTTGTTTTCATCTGCATCTCTCTAATGACCAGTGATGTTGAACATTTTTTCATATGTTTATTTGCCGCTTTTACTTCTTTGTCTGAGAAATGCCCGTTCATTTCAGATGTCCATTTTTGAATTGAGTCTTTACATTTTGGGTGTCTGATTTTTTTTAAGTTCTTTGTATATTCTAGATAGTAGTCCTTTGAGGTACTGCTGCTAATAAATTTCCCCACATTGTAGGTTGTCTCTTACCTCTGTTGGTGGTTTCTCTTGCAGTGCAGAAGCTTTTAAATAAGATGAGATCCCAGTTGTTGATTCTTTGTGCTAGTTCCCGTGGTACTGAGGTTTTGTTCATAAAGTTTTTTCTATCCCAATGTCTTCAAGAGTTCTACCTAACTTATCTTCCAGCATGTGTAGTGTTTCTGTTTTAATATTTAGATCTTTAATCCACTTCTATCTTATTTTAGTGCATGGTGAAAGATACGGGTCTAGCTTTAATCTTTGGCAGGTTGAAATCTAGTTTTTCCAACACCATTTATTAAATAGGCTATCTTTCCTCCAATGAGGGTGGTTGGCTCCTTTGTCAAAGATGAGGTGGCTGAGTATGTTTGGAGTTGCTTATGCGTCTTCTAATCTATTGCACTGATCCTCAGGTTGGTCTCTTTGCAAATATCATGCTGTTTTTATCACAGTAGCTCTGTAGTATAGTTGCAAGTTGGGGATTGTGATACCCCATTCCATGTCTCTGTTGCCCAGAATTGCTTTTGTTATTCTAGATCTCTTTTTGTTCCAAAGGAAATTTTGCATTGTTTTCTCTAGTTATGTGAATTGTATTGTTGGAATTTCAATTGGCATTGCATTGAATCTATGTAGAATTTTTGGAAGTATGGCCATTTTCACTATATTGGTTCTTCCTACCCAGGAGCAAGGCACATCTTTCCACTTTCTTATGTCCTATTTGATCCCTTTTTTTCAGAGTGCTGTAGTTTTCAATGCAGAGGTCTTTTGCTTCCTTTGTTAGATTGATTCCTAGATATTCCTTTTTTTTGGATGTTAGTGTGAAGGGAATTGTTTCCCAAATTTCTCTCTCAGTCAGTCTGTTTCTTGTGCACAAGAGGCTATAGTTTTTTGAGTGTTGACCTTGTATCCAGATACTCTACTTAATCTGTCAATTAAGTCGAGAAGTCTTTCAGCAGAGTTTTGTGGTTCTTCTTTATAGAATATCATATCATCAGCAAATAATGACAGTTTTAACTTCTTCCTTTCCTAACTTTACTCCTTTCTCTTGTTTAATTGCTGTGGCTAATGTTTCCAGAACTATGTTGAATAGGAGTGGTGATTATGGACATCCTTGTCTTGTTCCTGATTTTAGTGTGAACGTTTTCAGTATTTGACCATTTAGTATGATGTTGGCTGTTGGTTTTTCTTATATAGCCTTAATCAAGTTGAGATATAGACCTTCTATTCCAATTTTCTGTGCTGTTTTTATCTTGAATGGGTGTTGGATTTTGTCAAATGCTTTTTCTGCATCAATTGAGATGATCATATGATTTTTATCTTTGGCCCTGCTAATATAGTGTATTACATTTATTGATTTATGAATGCTGAACCTTCCTTGCATCCCTGGGATAAATCCAACTTGGTCAGGCTGTATGATCGTCTTGATGACCCTCTGTATTCTGTTTGTCAGTATCTTGTTGAGAATTTTTGCATCTATGTTCATTAGAGAGATTGGCCTGTAGTCCTGTTTTTGGGTTGGGTCTTTCCCTGGTTTTGGAATCAAAGTAACACTTGCTTCCAGGAATGAATTTGGAAGCCATGATTCCCTTTCAGTTTCCTTGATGAGTTTAAAGAGTAATGGCTATAGTTCTTCTCTGAATGTCTTGTAGAATTCAGCAGTGAAACCATAAGGACCTGGACTTTTTTTGTTGGTATATTTTAAATTACATTTTCAATTTCACTAATTGTAATTGGAATGTTTAGAATTTTTCTATCTTCTTCATTTTAATTTGGCAATTTGTATGTATCTAGGAATCTGTCCATTTCTTCTGTGTTTTCCATTTTATTAGAGTATAGGTTCTCAAAGTATGTATTGATGATCTTCTGGATTTATGCTGGATTTGTTGTGACTTCACTTTTTTCATTCTTAATTGCATGGATTCAAGCCTTTCCTTTCCTTTTTTTGATAAGGTAGGCTAAAGGTTTATTGATTTTATTTATTCTTTCAAAAAACCAACTCTTCGAATCATTGATTTTTTTTTTTATCATTCTCTTAGTCTCATTGCATTGATTTCTGCTCTTATCTTTATAATTTCCTCTCTTTTACAAGCTTTGGGTTTGTCATGCTCTTTTTCTAGGAACTTGAGGTTCAGCATTAGGTTGTTTATTTGAGTTCTCTCTGTATTCCATATATGGGCATTCACTGCTATGATTTTCTCACGTAGAACTGCTTTCATTGTGTCCCATAGATTCCCATGTGTTGCACTGGCATTATCATTTACTTGTAGAAACTGTTTAATTTCTTCTTTAATTTCTTCTGTGATCCATTGGTTGTGAAGGAGAGTGTTATTCAATTTCCATGTGTTTGTGGTGGTTTGGTGGTTTTTTTATGCTACTGATCTCCAATTTTCTTGCACTATGTTCTGATAATATACAGGGAGTAACTTCAGTTCTTTTGCTTTTACTTAAATATGCTCTATGAGCTAGCATGTTGTCTATTTTGGAGAATGATCTGTGTGCAACTGAAAAGAATGTATAGTCTGATTTTGGAGGGTGAAACACTCTGTAGACATCTATTAAGTCCATTTGTTCCAAAGCTTGCTTCAGTTCTAGAATTTTATTGTTGATTTTTTTGTCTAGATCATCTGTCTATTTGTGACAGTGGGGTACTGAGGTCCCCCACTACAACTGAATTAGTGCTTGTTTGGTTTTTCATGTCCAATAATATATGTTTTCTATGGTTGGGGGCATTAGTATTTGGTGCATATACATTTATGATTGTCATCACTTCCTCTTGGATTGTTCCCTTCACAAGAATGTAGTGACTGTCTTTGTCTCTCTTAATTAGTTATGCTTTGAAATCTATTTTGTCTGCAAATAAGATTGCTACCCCTGCTTTTTTTATGGGTTCCTGTCATGTGTTGAACTGTTTTTCCATCCTTTTACTTTCAGTCTATGAATGTCTTTTTGAATTAGGTGTGTTTTTTGTATACAGTATATTGCAGATTTTGCTTCTTAATCCATTCTGCCAGTCTCTTTTGATTTGTGAATTGAGACCATTAACACTGATAGTTATAATTAATAAACACTGACTCATCCAAGTCATGATGTTTTACTGTTGTTGGCTCTTTTATTTTTACACACTTTCCCTTCAGGTTCTTGCCTTGCCTGGTGGCTTCAACTCTGTTGGGCCTCAAGGAGTTATGACCTTCATTGTCTTTTTCTGGGATATTGTTTAGAAGTTTTTGGAGTGCCGGTTTGCTGTTCATGAAATTTCTCAGGTGTTCTTTTTCATGGCAGTATTTAATTTTCCCATTGATTTTGAAAGATAATTTTCCAGAATACAACAATCTAGGTTGGAGGTCATTTTCTTTTAGGGCTTGAAATACTTCACTCCAGGCTCCCCTTGACTTGAGGGTTTGTGTTGTGTAGACTGCTGTGATTCTGATAGGCTTTCTTTTGTATGTGATTTGTTTCTTTTCTCTAACTGCTTGTAGGATTTTTTTCTGTTGCATTTCTTGGATCTTGACTATTATATGTCTAGGTGTAGATTTTTTTTTTTTTTTTTTTTGATCATGGCTAGTTGGAGTTCTATATGCCACACTTATCTGTACATCCAATTCCCTACCTCTGTTTGGGAAGTTTTCTATTACTACTTCTTTGAACAGTTTTTTTATGTCATTTGTACTTTCTCCTGCTTTTTTTGTGGACTCCTATTGCTCTTATGTTATTCTTCTTTGCATCATCTAACAGCTGCTGGATTGATTTCTTGTAGTCCCTTAGTATTCTGAAGAAATCTCTGATTTCATGGTCACTAACCTCAATCTTGTCTACTATATCTGATATTCTAGCTTCATATTCACTCAGTCTGCTGTGAATACTTTCAATGGAATTTTTAATCTCCTGGATTTCTGTTTGAATCTGTTTCAGGGATTCCATTTCTTTCTTATGTTGGGCGATTCATGGTTTCCATTTCTTTCTTATGCTAAGCATTCATGGCTTCCAGCGTGGTTCTGAGTGCATCTATTTTTTTATCTGTTTCTGTTCTAGAGCTTTTACTCATGCCTTTCACTCTGCTCAAAATCTCTGTAGTTATCTGGGAAATTATTTCTGTTTTGTATTTTTCTAGAACCTCATTCATAAGTTTTATCACTTCCTGTGCTATCAGTTCAGGGTGTCCAGGTGTTTGATTGTCATATTTTCCACCTCATTTTCCCCAGAATTTGATTTTGGTGAGCTGGAACTCTGTGTTTGTGTCCTGCCAAGGTGTCTTCTCATTTGTAATTCTGTTGTTTGTGTTGTTTTTTGGTTTATTTCCTGGGCTGATACTCCAATATTTCTTATTTTGAGTATCTTTATTACTGGTGTTTAGAGCCCCTATGGAGTGATTGCTTGTCAGAGATACCTTCCAACTATAGCTGGACTTTTTAGGCTTTGAGTCTCTAATGACTCTTAGGCAATCTTGTTTTCAGTATACCAGGGAGGACAACTGATTAGATCAATCACAACACCTTAGCCCAATTGACACATTCAGCATCCAACACAGCTTAGAAAATGACAATTTGTGGTAGCAGTTTATCTGTCATCTTTAACCTTGCAAGCTAGATCAAAATCTAGTGCCAGCCCAAAATATGTTTGTCTAAGTATACATTTCAGTATGGCAAATTTACTCTTCATGATAAGGATTTAGCAGGGGTTGGTTAGGGAGGGGTAGAGAGATAGAGGGAGAGGGAAAGGTTAGAGTTGAGACTAGAGGACACAGGAAGATCATGCAAATTGTGAGGATCTTTTGAAGACAAGAGGAAAAGACCAAGGGAAAGAACAGAGACAAGTACAGAACAAACTGACAACAATAGGGAAGCTAGAAATTGTATTTACCTTCTCATAAAAGTGATAGTTGACAGGACAGAGAGAGAAAAAAAATTCAGAATGGGCCAGGAAGAGGAACAAAGAGGGAGAGAAATATAGAGCCAGAAGGGATAAAGAGAAAAAGAAAAGAATATATATATATATATATATATATTTATAAAACAAAACAAATTAAAAAAAAGGTCTCTCTCAGGATGTCTCCACTGTCCTGGTAGGCAATGTGAGCAGCAGTGTGAGGGTCTAAATTGATTGGCCTCAGCAAGCCAACTATAGCATACTGAGATTCAGACTGATTTCTGGCTGCAAATTCCAAGTGGAGGACCCTGACCTCCTGCATGATTAAATTCTGCAAGGTTCTACTGCAGGTTCCAGCTGTCCTCCCACCATGGGAGTCTGGGTTTCTATGGGAGGTGCTGTTCCCACCAACTTACCAACTATGATGGTCCAGTGTGCTTTTATTGAAGAGTTTTTCTTCACTTTCCCAGTGGGCTCCAATTTTCATTGAAGAGTGTCACAAAGGCCCTCTCTGTTGTTTACTTCTGCTCTATCTTCTTGGGCTCATAACCATGGTCTTTATGTTTCTCCTGGCACCTCTGCTGTGCAGATTCAGATGCTGCACGTGGCATCCATGCTGCATGCTCTCCAATGGGGTGCAGTGTCTGCACAACCTGGGGTCTCCAGTGGTGGCACAGGCTGCTGGTGTCTGCACGACCCCGGTTGATTTCTTGAAAATAGCCATTCTTTCTACAATGAGATGGAATCTCACCTTTGTTTTCATTTGCATCTCTCAAATGACCAGTGATGTTGAACATTATTTCATATATTTATTTGTCATTTTTACCTCTTTGACTGAGAAATGTGTATTCATTTGAGATGCTCATTTTTGGATTGGGTCTTTAAATTTAGGGGTCTGACTTTTTTAATGTTCTTTATATTTTCTAGATAGTAGTCCTTTGTCTAAAAAACAAGTGGTTAAATTTTTCTCCCACATTATAGGTTGCCTTTTCACTCTGTTGGTGGTTTCTCTTGCTGTGCAGAGAATTTTAATAAGATGAAATCCCAGTTGTTATTATTATTTTTTTTTTTGCTGGTTCCAGTGAGGCTGAGCTTTTGTTCATAAAGTCTTTTCCTACACCAATTTCATCAAGAGTTCTACCTAACCTACCTTCCACCAGATTTAGTGTTTCTTAACATTTAGATCTTTGATTCATTTTTAATTTTAGTTTATTGCATGGTGAAAGATATGGGTCTAGTTTTAATCTTTGGCAAGTTGAAACCCAGTTTTTCCACACCATTTATTAAAGAGACTATCTTTCCTTCAGTGACAGTGTTTGGCTTCTTGGTCGAAGATGAGGTGGCTGGGTGTGTCTGGAGTTGTTTCTGCATCTTCTCATCTGATCCACTGGTCCTCAGGTCTGTATTTCTTCCAGTACCCTGCTGTTTTTATCACAGTAGCTTTGTAGTACAGTTTCAAGTTGGGCACTATGATACTCCTTGCCTCCACCTTTAATAAATAATTTTCTACTATGGATCTGTTTTAAAATAATCTATATGTTAGTTCATATCTTCATAACACTTATTAATTAAGAAACAGAACACACTCTATTTTTGTCATTTAAAATTATGAATATATAGTATATTAAATGTTTCTTTAAAATCTTCTAGACAATTTAGTGGCATACTGTTAGTATTTTCTTATTTTAAGACATTCATAATTAATTTAATTGTTCATTTGTGTTTGTTACTGTTGTTACAGAGGAACTTTAACTTGCAAGTTGGCATTTTCTGCATGTTGTATTCTAAAATTTTCATTACTAGGACCTGTGAATGAAGGAAAATGCCAGACTGGGTTGAAGAATAAGTCAAAATATCATTACCGGGTTGATAAAGCTTCAGCCAACTCAATGAAAAGCTAATGTATGACTAACTGTTCCTGTAGGAATTGTCAAAATATGGCTGAAAACAATTATTTTATTGGTTTGCTCATTCACAAAACTTGAACTATTAAATGGAAACAAGGAATCCTATACAACTTTACAAGTTTAGGACTTAAGAGTAAAATAGTAATTGTTGAAATATTATCTCTGGGATTTCTGTTCAACCATGTAAATAATCTAAAGACCTGAGTTTGTGATGTTCAGCAGTCCAATAATAAGCCTTCTGAGAGAGAATAGTGGCTATGTGCTGCTTTCTTTCCATCTCTACCAAAGTGTTAGACAAATAAGGGAAGCAATTTCAAACTTAGCAGAGCAGTCTACATGCTAACTAATCACACTGAAGGCCTTTAGTCAATCCTACATGTACCAAGTCTATAAAAAGTTAACATTAGCTAGAATCAAATAGCTTTCAAGATTCTAGATTTGGAGCTATTTACATGAAAATATAAACGTAGACCACATTATCTGTATCAAAAATACTGTTCACATTTTTTATCCCTATGGATAATTCATTGCAGATAGCAACTGGTTGAATGGAAAACTATACTGCACAAAATTGTATGTGTGGATGTATTGTTAATTTCTAAGAGCAAAGTTCAATTGTACTTTATGTTAATAGAAATATTAACTGCAGTATACCATGTAAAATATTAAAGTCATAAATGTAAGGAGATTAAAAGTCAAAACTTCATTGCAGAATTTTAAGAAATTATCAATAAAATTATATATTCATTTGTTTTAAATATAGTCAAATGAATCACAGCAAACCATTTCAAATATTAAGACATTTTATGAAAATCAAATATTCAAATTCTTTGTTATGAATCTGGAGTGCACAGACCAGCATTCCAGTAACTAGACGTACCGAATAATTTTCAGTTAAATGAACTACACAAAAATAGAATGGTTGCTATTGTACAAAGGAACTTCAAACAAAGAGAAAAATAGAACCTTTATGATATCTGGTATAATTTTTATTCTGCAATAGAAGTATCTAATATAACACTAGAATGATATGGGACTTTAAAAATAAACCTTTAGTTTTATTATGTTTTGCATGGACTCTACAGAAATAGACTCTACCAGTACATGAATCTTTCTGTGTGTTTCTATGTGTGTTTTGTGTGTATACAGTAATGCTATGTAAAATAAAAAAGAAATATACTTTACTGTATCGTGCTTTTCCTTTCACAAGAACTAAGCTACTGAAAACAATATAGAGAATGATACTCAATCTTTTACCTTGGAATAGAAGTAAAATAAAGGCATTCTATGTCCTCGTGTGTATGGATTCCCTAGATACACATATAAGTGATGATGTTTGATTCTGTCACTTACAAATTTAAAGACCTCGCTTGGAGGAATAAAAGCCAAGTTGTCCTGAACTGAACCATGATATCATAGCCTCTTACTTAAGAATAAAAGCACCAAGTACTCAGGCTGCTATGCTAGTCTGCCCAGAGTAATGCTGAAAGGGCAGAATGGTAATTAAGAAGCTGTGAGTGTATTAGCTTGAAAGATACAAATTTTCTTTTTTTTCTTTTTGTTTTACTGGTACATTTTAGATATATATGATGATAACATTTATCATAGCAATTTGTACCTCCACATGATATATCTTGCTTCTTTTTTTCAAATTCCTCTCTCCCCTCTTCAACCCCCCTCCTTCTTTATCCACAAAAGCCTTGTTTCCATTTTCCTCCCATTCTTTCTTTTTCCTTGTCCCTTTTATTTTTTCCCTCTCCCCCTTCCTCATTTCCCTTCTCATTTGAACATTTTCTTCCCATTTCCCAATATCTATTATGCATTTTGGTCCTATTTACACTTTTGGTTTCTCATACCAAAGAAACCATGCTATATTTGCACATATGCCTGATTTGATCTATTTCACTCAAGAGTATGTTCTCAAGGTGCATCCATTTAGGTAGAAATGTCTCAAGCTTATCCTTCTTTATGAGAGAATAGTACTTTATTGTATTTTTTTTAAATCAACGTATTTATCCATTCATCACTGAATGGGCATTTGGGGTGTTTCCAAGATTTAGCTATTACAAATTGTGCCCCTATAAACATGGGTGTGTGTGTATACTACATTGGTATGATGCTTTTAATTCTTTTGAGAAGATATCAAGAATAGTTGAGTTGAATGGAACCTATAGTTTTAGTTTTTGAGGAATCTCCACACTAATTTCTATAGTAATTGCACCAATCTACACTCCCAACAACAATGGCAAATGGTTCCTTCCCCTGCCACAGCCCTGCCACCATTTGTTATTGGTTAATTTCTTAATAACAGCCATTCTTTCTGAAATGGCATGAAATCTCAGCATTGTTTTAATTTGCATCTCTCATATGACAAGGAATGTTGAACATTTTTTCATATATTTGTTTGTGTTTTCTACTTCTTTGAGAAATTTCTATTCATTTCAGATGCCCATTTTTGGATTGGGTCTTTAAATTTGGAGGGTCTAATTTTTTTGAGTTCTTTGTATATTCTAGATATTAGTCCTTTGTCTGAGGAAGAGTTTGCAAAACTTTTTGCCCACACTGTGGTTTGTCTCATTATTCTATTGGTGGTTTTATTGCTGTGTAAAAGCTTTTTAGTAAGATAAGATCACAGCTGTTGTTTCATTTAAATGATAGGGTTTTAGAGTATCTTCCTGCTTATCAAATGGTCATAGAACAGGTACAAGGAAATCTTTAATAATTCAGTGGATGATTTCTTCTCATTTGTCTTTCCTTTTTTCATTCCCTTTTATACTAATATATTATTAAAATATAAATTTAGAAATTCAAAATTAAGTCAACTCAAGAAGATGTTTGTAAATATCTAGTTGGGTATTTTATCACATAGAAAACTATTAAATTAACCACCTATGACAAATGTATTGCTTTAATTATGCCAATTTTAATTTTTAAATTTAGATGTTTAAAATTCCTTTATTTCCTTAACAGAATATATTTAACCATTAGAAAATTAAATATATTTAATATAATTTTACTAAATATATTAGAATTAAATATATTTTCTTGATGTTTCTTATACATGTAAAGTATTTTCCTGTAAATCTATTTCAAAAGGTGAAAGTGATCAAATTGATTTTGTTTCTTCTTCTCAAAAAAAGTAGCAAGAACTTACAAATCTGTTTGATGTTAGACACTTTACCTTCACACAAAGGCTCCATTAACAGAATACTAAAGTGGTTGTACCTCAAATTAATTTATTTGGAGAATAGTTATATGATGAAATTACTATTTTATCGTTTTACAGCTTCTAAAATAAATTTCAGAGAAAACTTAAAAATTATACTAGACAATTATGAAGTCATTTTATAGGAAATGGGGTGATGAGCTGTAATTGAATTTCAATAGTTACATATTTAGTGATTACTTAGAAAAAATTAAAATTTGGCCATCATAATTCATAGATTATATTCATCATTCATTCATATTACCAATTTTATGGGATTCCTACCTTGTCCTAAGCTTAATAGGGTCTTGAAAATAAGAATTATGTGACATTTAATAAATGATAATCTATATGAGACAGAAAGAAATTTTTGCTAAATTTTTAACATGTAGAGTTACATTTTACACATAGTATGGAAAAATATACCATAAATTTCAAAGAAGTATTTTTTTCAAAAGATTTTATAGAGAAGCTTTGTGTTTATATGAGCTTTGAAAGACAAATAAAGTCTTTGTTGATAAGAGATGCTGACAAGTGATATATACAACATTAAATATGAATTATGTCACTACTACAATTTAGTAAGTTTTGTCAAAGAGAAATGATGACAAACAAAATAGTATACCTCTTTTATATCACATGCAGCACATTACAAATATAAGGGTTTTTCAGTTTACAGTCATTGGCTTTAAAGCTATGTGACCCAAATTTTGTCAACATTTATGCCTAGGTTTTTGAAAGTTAATAGTTTTGTTATCTTCAGTAATTATAGATGACTTATTTTCCATAAATGTTGTGCTGTAAAATTTTTTTTCTCTAGTTTCCATTTAACTCATTATGAAAAGCAAGTATAAATTTGGTATTTTAGTATTAGTCCACCCATTAAACAGGACATATAATAGCTTTTCCTTGTCTATGTATGCATAATCATGGATTGTTTATACTCCTAATGGAAAGTGAAGTGTAGAATGAAGAGCACATACAAAAAAAAGTTAAAATAAAACTGATCCCAAAAGAATTGTATTATTTCAAGCTGTTCATTGGAAGTACCTTTTTATATGATAAAGAAAATACCAGTGAGTCAGCTTTTGTTATGTATCATCCCAAAATTTTTTCCAATATTTATGGTTTATTATGTTATATTTGACTTTCACAGATTTTTACTCTAAAATTTTTACAATTGTTTGAATCTTAGAAAAGTCTTGGTAACATGTATCATATTTGTATGATTTTGCACAGTAAAATTTTTAGAACTCTGGCAAATATGTCTGTTAAAGTTAGAAGTGTCATCTAAAATTGACATTCAGACAAGACTTTGAAGTAGTCAATAAAAAATAGTATGGGTGATAACTTGATAAATTTCCCAGTCACCCCTTAAATCAGGATCTTTATTGAGAATATTTTTTGTCATAAATCAATAAGTTTGAATAACAATTACAGTTGAGTTTATTCCTAAAACTATATTCGCAGTCTTGACTTCTGTATTCATGGCTGTGACATTTATTTGGTGATCTGAGCCTTCCTATAAACAATTTATGATATGAGGTTCAGAAAAAAAAATTCTCTAAAATTTTCCTCAAAGCCTGTGTGAGATTATAAATGGCTTTCTCAGAATTCAATATTTTGTTAATGGTCTAGTCTTTCACCACATATAATTTTTTAGTTAATGAAAAAAGGAGTTATTAGTAACTTGCAAATTGAAAGAAAGCTAACAAGTTTATTTTTCAAAATTACGTTGAATGAATAAGTTTTAGAGGGGAAAATATCAACATTAATCACATTCTTGTCAGAATTGGCTCACTTTTTATTATCTGGCACTATATTAATTTGCTGAGTAATTTAAATATTTAACTGAAATAAATTGACATAAAATGAAAATATTTTGCTATATATATTACTCTGTGCTTTAAAATGATACATATTATTTAGATTAACACTTAATTTATAAACACAATTATATGGAAATGAGTTTGATCATTACTTTTAGCTTGGTAAATACAGACTAAAAATTCTGGATTTTTTTTTTCAGTTTATTCAATGTTCTCTAATAATATACCATTAACTAGGAAGCTTATTAGTCACACAAATTTATTTCTTACTTTCTAGAGGGTGAGTAGTGCAGGACCAAATCCTAGACAGATTTGTTATCTTATGAGAGGCCACTTGTAATACAGAACATTTTCTCACCATGTCTGTATGTGGGAAAGAGAAGAATTAACTCTCTTGGGCTCTTTTTACAAATGTGCTAATAATATTCATGAAAATTCTGCCCTTACGACCTAGTCACTTCTTCTTGATATCATCACTTTTGACCTAAGATTTTAACATATGCATTTTATGGAAGCACAGACATTCAGACCATAGTATAACTTTAAAATGAATAAGCAGTAGGGTCAGGGATTTAGCTCAGTGTTTCCACTGCCTGCCTTGCAAGTGCAAGGTCACGAGTTCTATCCCCGGTACGCCCCCAAAAATGAATAAGCCGAAACATTAATGACAATAGGGAAAATATTCAGTCAATTTTTCTTATATGATGAAAAATATCCTGATGTTTAAATTTCTGAACACTTTTTAGAGATCCAATCTAATAATTTTAAGAAATATCAATAACTTTTCCAGACAAAATAGCTTATCAGGACCCAGCATTATCAAATCTGTTCCATACTGTTACTTCACGTCAAAATATTTCACTTTTTAGTGAACAAATATTTTTACCAGCATTATTTCATTCTGAATGCACAACAGCAAGTAAAACAAATATAACATTCATTTTTCCTGAGAGTCACATTATACTTGAAGAGAGTATGGAATTAATGTGCTCTCTTTGAGAGAAGATAATGGACAGAGTAAAGGAGGGTAAGAGGAATATACAGTTCTGCAACATGGGAGTTCATCCATTTTCAGAATGGTCAGCATAGTTTCTAAATTTGACATTTTTACAATGAAATAGAGAATGTGAGAAAAGGATTCGTGTAAAAAAATAGCAAAAAGAGCAAAGCAATAACATCAGTGTAAAAGGCCTATATTTTTATGAAATAGTATGATGCACATTGTGTCTGGGACACAAATGAAGAGAGGGAAGAAAAATAAGAAATGAGCTAAGAGAGGTTGTGATAGAAACTTTTGGAACATTGTGGAACGCTTTTATTTTACTCTAGAATATATGGGGTGAAATGTATCGTTAGGATGAAGAGGGGCTCTGGCTTTTATTTGGGAAATATATTTGGGAAGTTGAGGGATGAAAATGATAGTTGAAAGATTGGGGCAGTTACAAAAATCCAGGGGAGGAAGAATGATGGCTTCAACTATGGTGTTTGTAATGACAGTGATGAAAAGTGGGCATGCCTTGGATATATTTTGTAAATAAAACCAATCTAAATTCCTGATAAGTTTAGTGGTGATATGAACAAAGGTGACTTCAATGTTAGTTCCTAGCTTGAGTAATTGAAAGTGTATAATTTTCATTAACAGAGATGGATTAAACCACGGGTGGAAGAGTGAAGCAGTTAGATGTGATCAGAACCTCAAAATTTGAAATTTTGTTACCTTGATCGATATCTGAATGTAGTCTTTAAAGAGACCTTGGTAGATAAGGTAGAAGTCTTGCAATGATCGTTTTACTTTGAAAAGCAGTGGGAACATTTTTAGAAAAGTTAGGCTATCTTATTATTGGTCAACGTGCACAAAACAGTACTCTATGTAGAGTATCCAAAATCTAATCAGTCTGAATTTAAAAATAACATGTTTTACATAGCTTTTTGGATAATCATCCAACATGTCTCTTTGTCACCATCATTAGAAATACAGGTGCAAGCTTAAATTAAATGACGTAAGATTTTATTCTTAAATGATGGAGTTGCATTCTTTCAGTTGAAAATATAACATAATTGAGGTCAAAATGATATAAATTGTAAACATAAGGATCAGAAAGAGAGATAACCATCTACTTTTTGGTTAATAACTCCTCTTTTAAGGGAGGGCTAAAAAAATTTACCTGATTGGAGTCATTTTAACTTTAAAATTAAATCAGAATCTGATAGTCTGGCAGAAGGTAGAAGAAAATAAAATAACGGCAACATCAAAAGCAGCATGTTTTCACTAACATTTATAAGAAAAAAGTAAGAGAAAAACATCCACTTGTCCCCAAAATAAAATTTTAATGTGGAAATAGACAACCCAAGCTGGCTCTCAGTAGCATTCCCCAATTTTCAAGAAAATACACATTTAAATATGCCAGAAGTTAGTGGGAATTATTGACTAGTGTCTTAAGTTGATGTTGCAATGTTACTTACATATAATTTGTAAATTCCCTTACATTCTTGCCAGTCCAATCATTTAAACATGGGATAGTCAAAAATTGCATATTTTTCACTAATTTTATAAAATAATATAACAGGAAATATAAAAATGACAATTGTATCAAATGTATTCAACAAGTTTTCTATACATGGTATTTCTTAAAGCATCCAATGCACGTGTAAGGTTGCAATCTAGACAGTAGTATCCATTCTCTTTCCAAATTTATCTTGCATTATTTTCTGTCTTTGAACAACACATTTTATACTGTCATCTTGGCCCTTCATTTTTTTCCTGTGGGTAGTATAATTTCAATAAAGTGTTTTCCCACAAAACATAATGGTGAAGATATTGATGATGGACATCCTGATTGGTGTTTTGCTATCCCGTAATTTTTTAATTATTTGGTCTATTAGATGTATCTAAATTGTAAGTGTTTTTGAACTCCCTTGTTTGGAATAAATAACAAATGAGTTCCATACTCTTTGTTGCAGAAAGTGAATAAATATTTTATAATAATATTTTCATTGTTTTTTTATTACACAATAGATTGTTAGATGTTGATCAACCCTGTCAGCACCACCCATAGAATTATTATCATCATTGAACATTATTGGAATTATTTTAGTTTTGTTTCTTCTTTCAAGTTCTATCATTTCCATATTATGAATAGTAAAAAATAAGGAGACATCTTTTCTGTCTTTCCATTTTGTAGCACAGGCTTTTCCTATCTGATATGCTACCATTTCTCCCTTTTCAAGTTTTTCTTTTGCAGATCTTTTGGCACTTCCTGTTGAGTCTCAGTGTCCCAAATGTGTCCATTTTGTATTGTAAATGAATATCACTGAGTTCTGGAGAAGTATAAAAATTATACATAATGTATTTATGATAAGAGTTTTTTTAGAATTTGTAGCATAAAATCACAGGTTACTTTTCACAAATAAAATTACATGAATTAGAAAAAGAAAATAACCAGTGCTTACCATTAGATTTCACTAGAAACAAATATCAAAGGTGAACACAATGTTTTAAATAAACAAGTATGCAAAAAATTGTCGATATAGAATAAACAGATGTTATGTGTGTATCTTGTGCAAACGAGAACCTACTGCTTGAAATGACATCTGTCTTAACAGCACTTGGGATGTTCAGTACATAAGCAAACGTGCTGCCTAAGTGATATTTGGAGCAAAATTTTAAGTGATTAAGAATATGAATACAGGGCTGGGGATTTGGCTCAGTAGTTTTGCCCCCTGCTGCACAAGTGCAAGGACCCTAGTTCGACCCCCAGTACCCCCCACAAAAAAGAATATTAGTATAATTATTGACATAGCTAGATATTTTAATGTATCATTTATTCTGTTAACTTTTGGGATATTCATTTTACTTGGAACTTCTTTTAAATAATATATTTTAGAGAACATAAAATACAATTTTACAATAAACACAATTTAATGATTATTTTGTAAATGATCTCATAATAGGTCACTTTTGATATTCTTTATGACAAGGGAATCCTGGTCGAATGGAATTACAAAAGGTAATTGTCTGAGCCAAAGCTTTATTGGAAAGCATGACTGACGGAACAATGAAGTGGATACAATCAATGTACAAAGTCCTTTCCAAATAAGTATATACCAGGGATCAAAGCAGAAAGCCAATCTGTTTCCACATTCAATGAGGAGATGATGACAGGAAATGCAACGTGAAATTCAAATATCAGATAGACAGGTAAACATTTGAATAGCATTAGAAGCCAGAAGCACCCAGAAGAAAATATTCATGAATATTGCATTTAAGGGATATCACAGATGAGACCCAGATAAGAGGACTAATATATCTGGGGTGCTGTTTTATTTTCTCAAGGTTCATTACATTTTATATGTGAATGCATAGAGGACAGAAATACTAAAAACAAGAAAAAAAATTCATTACTGTCAATGATGTTTTCAAAGTTCTAGAAATGTAATGAGACATAAAGAAAATACACAGACATAAAAATTCGTATATCTACTTACATATGTGCAGACATATATACAAAGAGTAATAGTACATAGAACTTTCAGAGTTGGGGGAAATATGCATAATAAAATATGAATTTATTAAGGTGAATACATTTAACAAACCTATGAAAATGTAATTTTTCTTGGAGAATGATACCTTAGAAATAAAATTTAAAAACTGATTCAGTTTACTACTATAATTATTTCATTGTAATTTAGTTTATTACAATTAATTGAAGTCACATTTTATTTAGTTTATTATTACAATTAATTTAAGTCACATTTATATTATAAATATATGAGAAAAATTTCATTAAAATTTTAGTAATATGTGTCAATACATGAGGAAGAATCACAGTATCTAAATGTAAAAGTTAAGTGTCAGATTATAAAACTGCAGTAATTAAAATATTGAATTAAAATATAAATTTTACTATGCAAATAGTAATTAAAATATGAATTTGCATTTGCATGTAAATAAAGGAACTAGAAATATAATGAAATAAAATCTGCAGAAATTGAGTGCTACCTTTTATTTGAACATCATTGTGTCAAAAAGACTTAATAATAATATAAAATTATTATAAAAGAGAATAATATAAAAGGCAATGTAAAAGAGAAATATAAAATAATATAAATATAATATAAAATTTAAATAAAAATAAATATGAATATAAATAAAATAAAAATACAAATATTGAATAATATAAGAGAATATAAAAGAGAAGTCCATCCTCCACATTTTCATTTAATTTTTTTATTTTTACATTACAGTTTTTATTACTAATTGCCATAAAACTCATCTTATTTGTGTGTTTTGTATGAACCTCTATCTAGAAAAATAAGCACTTTGTGATAAAAGACGTTTCTGACACACTTCTTCACACTACTTTTTTTCTTTTTGTTTTTAAATTTTAATTTTATTGGTACATTTTAGATATACAATATAATGATATTCATCCTTGGAGATTTGTACCTTTAAATAATATATCTTGATTCTTACTTTTTCCAATTTCCTGTGCTCCCTTCAAGCCCTCCACTCTTCCCTATTTACAAATAATGTTTCCATATTTTCATTTTCTCATGTCAATTCCATTTCCCTTTCCTTTCCCCTACCCCTCCTACTTCCCCTGTGCATGGTTGCTCCCTATATCACATTATCTATTATACATTTTGATCCTTATTTACACTTTCAGTTTCTCACACCAGAGAAACTATTCGGTATTTACATGTGTGTTTTATTTATTTCACTTAAGTGTATGGCCTCAATGTGCATCCATTTAGCTATAAATGTCTCTAATTTCTCATTCTTTGAGGCTGAGTAGTACTCCATTCTATAAAAAAAAGCGACACCTTTCTTTATCTAGTCTCCAGTTGAGAGGGAATTGGACTGTTTCCATGTTTTAGCTCTTACAAACTGTGCCGCTGTGAACATGGGTGCACATATATCACTGTGGTATAATTCTTTTTATTCTTTTGGGAAGATACCCAGCAGAAGAATAGCTGGGTGAAATCCTAGTTCTCTGAGGTATCTCCATACTGATTTTCACAGTGGTTGGAGCAGTCTGCATTCCCGCCAACAATGGAGAAGACCTCCTTTCTTTCTACACTACTGCCAGCATTTGTTATTGGTTGATTTCTTGATAGCAGTCATTCTTTCTGGGGTGAGGTGGAATCTCAGCGTTGTTTTCATCTGAATATCTAGAATGAACTATGATGTTGAACATTGTTTCATACGTTTATTTGCTGCTTTAACTTCGTGTCTGAGAAATGTCTCTTCATTTCAGATGCCCATTTTTGAATTGGGTCTTTAAATTTTTGGGGGGGAGTCTAATTTTTTTAAGTTCTTTGTATATTCTATATAGCAATCCTTTGTCTGAGGTACAGCTGCTAAATTTTTTTTCCCACATTGTAGATTGTTTCTTACCTCTGTTGGTGGTTTCTCTTGCAGTGCAGAAACTTTTTAATAAGATGAGATCCCAGTTGTTGATTCTTTGTGCTAGTTCCCATGCTACTGAGGTTTTGTTCATAAAGTCTCTTCTATGCCAATGTCTTCAAGAGTTCTACCTAACTTATCTTCCAGCAAGTTTAGTTTTTCTGTTTTAATATTTAGATCTTTAATCCACTTTGATCTTAGTTTAGTGCATGGTGATAGATATTGTTGATTTTTATTTTTAATAAAGGTCTCTCTTGAGGGAGTCCTGGAACCCCAGAAAGCATCGACTTTTAAAGAAAGAAAAGGAGACAGACTGGGGGACCAACAGCAGTTTAATTCCTCTGACACTGTTCCACAATCACAAAGGAAAGAAGCAAGGCTTTTATACATGTAGCAAAGCAGCTTAGTTATTCTGGCTATTGTCTTTCTGATTTTAACCTCTGGTGACAAATGACTTTAAGTGACTCATAAAAGCTACAGGTGAATTCACAAGTCCCCTGTTTCCATTCACCAATCCAGGACATCAAAGAGCACACCACAGCCCTCTTCTTATCAGATAGTATCAAGAGAGCAGGAGGACTTTAGCCAAAAATCCAGCCCACCGGCCTACCATAAACATCACAGATGTGCATAGTGAGTCCTATCTCTCTTACCACCCATAGTAGAGTCATTGGGTCATGGTTCTCTGATCCCAGAAAATGGTAAATAAGAAAACTAGGAAAACCTGTTTTTCTCCTATGAGACTTTTACAAGGTCTCAAAGTTTTCTGGCATTCTTTTAACAAACAGACTTGTGGAATTTCCCAGAAATTCTCTTAGTTAATAAATTTCTTGTGACCTATTCTTACAACTAGATAGCTGAATTCTACCATTTCCCACAGATATGGGTCTACTTTTAATCTTTGGCAGGTTGAAATACAGTTTTTCTGACACCACTTATTAAAGAGGCTATCTTTCTTCCAATGAGGATGGTTGGCTCCTTTGTCAAAGATGAGGTAGCTGAGTATGTCTGGAGTTCTTTCTGGACCTTCTAATCTATTCCACTGATCCTTGGGTCTGTTTCTTTGCCAGTATGATGCTGTTTTGAAATTTCATTGAATCTATATAGCAATTTTGGAAATATGGCCATTTTCAGTGTATTGGTTCTTCCTACCCAGGAACAAGGGATGTCTTTTCCATTTGTTGATTCTTTGTGTTAGTTAGGTATGCATAGGTTAGGTCTGCAAGAATCTCTGGCCTAAATATGTGACAAGGAATTTCTAAGACATAGTGTGAAAAGGAAATTCCTACAATACTACAAAAGCAGAGATTACTCAAATAGTAAAGATGGATTGCCTTTTCAAAGATATAAAAATAGTCTAACAAAGTTTCAAAATATAGTTCAATGAAAATAAATGATATATTTTAAAACCTCAGTAGCAGAATAATTATTTTTAAACATAGCTAAAGTACTGAAATATCTAAGTATAAAAATAAAATAAATTATGGAAAATTCCAGAAATTTTAATTCATAATTACCTTAATTTAAACTAATCTAGAGAAGTATTTGAAAGAGCGTTGATCTTGAAAGATACTGAATACAAAACTTATGGTTAATTTAATATTTGTAGGTTTATTTATTTAGAATAGTAGCAGTTGAATGTAAGTGTAATAATAAAAATAACAATTATTCTTTATGTAGACCTGTCAAAATAGCATTTAATTAATATTTAGGATTTGTACTTTACAGGCAAGAAACTGATGACCAAGAAAATTTTGTGGAAAGTTAATACCTCATGGGAACTTGAAAACAAATGTCAGCTGATAATCTATTGGTTACATTAAAGAAGGAATTCTTTGGAGATTAGAACAGTGCTCATACTTGGTATCAAGGACTGTTTAATTCTTTCATAGTCATGATCATATTTAAAAGCCTGGTCTTATTTTTATTCAAATCCAATGTAAACAAATTAAAATCTGAACTAAATTATTTGTTTCTAAAATTTAGAAGAGACTGAATCCCTTGTACGGTGGACAAACACTTACAGATGCCAATGCCCACATGCTCGTTATTGGTTTCTGTGATTATTTCAGCTCTTTTAGGTCCAAGTCCTTCACCTGTCTCATCAACCTGTTGACCTATTCTCAGAGTCTCCTAAGGAAAAAGCCATGGCTAAATATCAACTATTTCTTTTATTGTGCAATTTCCTTCAAAACTGTGTGAATATCTAATATGACACCCTCAGTGACACCAGGATGCCAATTATAGTCTTTGTCTTCATGAAGGAGTGTCACTAAGAAGATAGATCTTAAATATAGAGAATAAATCAGCAAATATTAAGCCAATATACACATTACCTGTCAGAATTTGGAAAAGTCTCTAAATTCTTTAAACTTTTCTTCACAAATATACAATTATAAAAATTAAAGCATATTGTCTGCCCTAGAAATGTACTGTAACTAATATATTTCAAAAACATATTTTAGCTAAGGGTATTTGCTTATGTAGTTACAATCAATGGGATGTTTGACATAAATTACACAAAATGGAACACACAATAAAGAATTCTAAGATTTAATTATATCATATTTAATTATCTGAATTTGGGAGAGCTTGTTATATATTTTGTATGACCTCAGGTATGAAGACTGTTTTTAGAAGATATTAATTGGAATTTTAAAAAGCACTGAAGCATTATTTTTCAGCCTTCTCTTTAATGATAAAGGAGAAATAAAATATAGACCAAATATCTCATTCAAAATATGTATTTCCCTGCTCATTTTCTGTCTTTAAATCTCTTTTTGTCCCCTTCTTCCTCTCATTTTTGGGTAATTTCTGTCTTTTTAACCCTGACATTCTAAGATATACAATGAAATACATTATTTGTTAAATTAATGAATACTGAGTTTCCAAAAGACATATAACAAAGTAGATTCTATGGAACTTCATAGTTTATAATGTATAGAATAACCTACCACAGTTTACAGCTATGCTGAATTTTGTAATAAAAACTTAAACAAGTCATGCTATGCAACACAGTATGTGACACATATCACACAGTAGGTGATATAAATTGAAGGTGAGTAATATTAACCAAGACTAGTATAGATATCTACAAGAATCAGAGGCTTGGATGTCAGTAAGAAAATATTTTATGGATGGATGATAGTTGTATTTGGAAACCCTCTGCAGAATTTGATTGGTAAAAATCCAGAGAAGTAATGGGAAAGTGATATGAATAAAGACAAAGAAGAGTAGTTCATATTGTTCTTGCCCTGTTCAGCAAGGTTTCACATTTGCCCCTCTATAGATAATAAAAATACAGTGTAATAACAATTGTAAAATAAAATAATCAGCAACAATAGAAAAGTACATTTGTGCAATAAAAATTTGACTGATACTTTTTTATTTGCTATTGAATGGGATATTTTCCAGCAGTATGTTAGCAGTATGAATTGTAGACTGCTTTGTTATCATTTACAAATTTCTCACAAATAATGCTAAACCTAACGGAGATCCTGCTGTGCTTTGCCTTTGGCAGAGGAGCAGCCTGAATGACTGCAAAATGCAGAAAGAAGGAGTTCAGTTAATATAACCCAATGAGTGTAATGTTTCCTACTGTTGCTAAATATGTGCCCTACATCTCAAATCTATGAATGTTAACTCCTTGGATTTACTGAAGGGATAACTCCTTATTTCTTGAAAAAGGAGTAAAATTGTAGTCCAAAATAAACTGATGATTTATGTTTGTTAATTATGATATTTGTGTTCATATTTTATTTTGTATGTTTGTCAAGTATCTTCATATGTTTTAGTCTTTAAAAAGAGTAAAGAAATATTCTTTCTATCTCTGCTGATCTTATACAAAGTAATTTTAAAATAAACTTGGTGCTTTTGATCACCATCTCTAATAAAATTTGAGTTGATTTAGGATGTAACAAACAAAATATTCCTCCAGGAAGTAAATTTGGTTTATCTTTGTTTGGCTAGCTTTGAAGTTAGGGCTCAAGAAATGGAAAATTCTGGGTTACATGAGACCTTTAAAGCAATTTCCTGCCACAATACTATATAATTTTCAAGTTATCCTACTCTTACTTGTGTGTAAGGGACAGATACCAGATACTTTACAAATACATAGTTTTGATATAGGGAAAGGTGAAAAGAGCTGAAAAGCATTGATTTAATCAAGTGAAAAGAAAGCATGTGTAAAGCAGGGAATGATACACAGAAAGAACTGTCTTTTTTAAGCATGAACATCAATATAGCAAGTAAATAATCTTTTACTTATTTTACTTTTACATACATCGTTGAATGTCTTTAGTGACCAAATATCCATGACAGCATAATGGATGAGCTCATTTTTGCATGCTTGAAGTTATGTAATGTTGTTGTTTAATGATATGTCTTCATGGTAAATTTCCATTGTCACATCTCTAGGCTGGGTGGAAGGAGTATCATTTGCCAACGTTGATTATCCTATGAAGACAATCTATGAAGTAATTTGTAGCATTAGAATTTTGTTTTATTGTTTTGTATCATTAGGCTCATTTTAAATTTACTTAGCTTTCTTCACAGGTCACATATGGTAAACAATTACTTAGGTGTCAATCTATAAAAGTATCAAGGGATGGAGGGAAGGGAAAAGAAGGAAGGAAAAATGGATGAAAAGGGTACTAAGATGTGTTATGTGCATGTAAGAGCTCCACAGGAAAAGTGTAAACATTGTGTACTGAAAACATATACCAATAAAAAAAAGTAGATATGTGAACGTCATGTAAATAATGGATGAGAATTAAAGATTTAAATTTTTTGATAAAGTATATTACTGTAGTTACAGATATTATAGAAAATGATGTTTGACTTTTAAAACTAAGTTTCAGAGAATATTTTATTTTGTTACATTATTTAAACAGTGGTTCTGTGTTCTGGATGTGCATTAAAATAGCTAGCAATGGTAGAAAGAAGTTTAAAGAAAAGAAGCTAACAGAAAAGCATGCATCATATTTTGAAGCTCTCAGTTCAATCTAATGTACAATCCTGACTGCAAAATATTAGTCCCAAAACTGTTGGATATGGGACAGTTGAGGTATCTATAATGCAATTATTCAGGGCACAATTTCTTCGCTGTAAAACTAATTCAGCTTCTTATATTTTTCTATTTTATATCTCACATGGTCAGTCTCCTGCCACATTAGAAATTAGCATTACCTTCTATCATCCCAATTCAACTGTCACTGATTCAAACTCATTCTTTAGCTCATACTTCCTAATTGAAGTTTAATCACAATGAATAATCAACTCTCCTAACACAGTTTCCATGACAACATTGAGTACAAGAATGTATTTAGCAAATATGCTCGTATCACCTTATGTACTTTTTATAGTTTTGTTAACAATAAATGTGTAGGTATTTCATGTAAAAATTGAGATATTTCCTTCAATAGCTACGAAAAAAGCAGAAAATTGACTATCAAGTTATTTGACTTTTAAATGAAGCACTTCCCTTTGCCTTATTTAACTCTAAGTGATCGACGTAACTTCTATAAAAGCATCTTCAAAATCTGATACATTTGCTTAACATATATATGTTGGGGAATTTAAATGACTATTCTGCCCAAATCTTCTCCCTCTCACAATTATATTGTGTTTTCTTCTTGAGTGGTGTTTTGAGGAGCTGCCTCTGAAGCTCAAATCATTTTTCCCTTGAGAACATTTTAATCACCTGCTAATAACTTATATAGAGAAAATTTGTGCATATCTATTTGTGTGTCTATTACCTGTACTGTATTAGGATATATTTAAGAACTGTCTATCAAACAAAGATACTCTCATTTGGAGCAGAATCTCGTTGATTAACATATGCACACACATACTGACTCGCATATGTACATGTTTTACACACAAACACAAGTAGTGTATATTTTAAACTGGGAAGCACCAAAAAAGGGAGCAATGGATTTCTAGGTAAATTAATGTTGCTAATTAAGAGACTGGTTTTTCACATAGATTCTCATCTAAAACTACATTTTCTCAATTCATTTGCATTCTGAAAAATGAAAGCACCAGAATCAGACAAGAGCAGCTGAAAGTTTTTACTATAACCCCTGAATGAAGCAGTGAATTCTTTGATTAAGATGGCCACAATATCAAGACATGAAAAATAACATCAATAAAAAAGAATTTGGTTATTTACAAAATCTAATTGTTAACTGACCATCACTAGTTGTGATGTTTTTTCTAAACTGTTTCCAGGAATTTAAATTATGTTTTAAAATATTGTGTGTGTCCATATAATCAAATTTAAGTATTTGGTGATAACATACAAATTAAACAGCCCTTCCCCAGAACACGAAAAGAAAGCAATAGATAGGTGTTCCTTCATTCACACGAAAAAGCAATTCTTACCCAGTTGAAAACAACCACCCCTCTATGGTCTATCAATGTTTTGTGTATTTCACAGAATACTTAATTATTTAAGCTATACATATATGTTTTCTATTATGTTCCATAATATACTTCTGAAGTAAAAGTTCTCAGGTTATATAATATTTTTATATTCTCTATATCAAATATTAATTTTCTCTGGAAATATTTCTATTGCTGAGTTTCTTTACTCTTTAGTACACAAAATTTTTGAAATGATAAGGAAAAAATTCCTTGTATGTGCTGTTGATAAAGTTAATATTTCCAACTGAAATCCCTGGTATTAAAACAATGTATGAAATAAGATAGATATAAAAACTGCACTTTATACTATTAAAGTAAGAAAGTAGTTATGATTAAGCTTACCATTATACTTTCACTCAATTCCTATATAACACAATTCAAAATGAGAATTTCCTAATACAATTACTTTGTCAATGAACATGAATTTAAGTGTAATCAACATCTACTACCGCATATATTTAACTAGGAGTGGTTTCAAGTGAATACAAATGCTAAAAAATCAATTGAATTAAATAATAAAAGATAAGTATGTCTATGATCTCAAATCATAACCAAATACTAATATTTATTGTATGTCTTCTAACTCCATGTAAAATATATCTTTCTGGGGAGTGAGAAATGAACTGTTAACAGTGAAATTCAGATAACTTTAATTCAAGGAGAAATTAAATTGAATAGTTTCAAAGTATGACATTGAAACTAGAAGACAAGGATCTCTAAAGCTGATAAATTCAGGTGGCATAATGTCTCGTTGCATTAACTTCAGAATGATCCAGCCTACATGAGGGTAGCTGTAGCAGAATTCATGCTAGCTTTCAAAGAATGAAAAGTTAAGTTGAATAAATGAATACTTCTAAAAGACATGGTTTAATTTTTGCACTAGATTATGTAAATGTACCATGAAATTAATTCTTCGTATACATTTATATGGCTGCAACCTCCATTAATTAGAAATAATTTTCTAGTGTAATGAATTATCTAAAGGAAATAAAATCCATCTTAAAATATTTTCACATCCACACACAAAGATTTTTTTTATTTTTACACACATACACATATGCAGACATGCACACACACACATATGCACACGTGCACACACACACACAGACACACACACAACTAACCCAAAGGTAAAATGCAGTCCATCAGATGACTGTATACAGAGGGACATAGACATATAAACAGAAATACATCCTAAATGTCTTTTATTTTTAGCTAAACACAAGGAATGTTAATGGGGTAAGGAAAAATCTCATACTTGGTAGTCAGACTACAATGTATTTGACAAATAATTTATAAATATTATTTAAGAAATTGACTACCTTATTTAAAATTATTATCATATTCCAAGTTCAATATTATAAAAATTCAATGTAGTATTAAATGAAGATCTAAAAAAGTAAAATATACATTATAATAATCAAATGAAAAGATTTATGTACATAGTTTAATATAGTTTTCAAAATCAATACTAATTTATAAGTTTAGTCAAAGAGAATTATAAATATTATTTGATTAAAATTATATCATTGCATCTATTTGAGCAGAATGATTGGTGATTTTTATATAAATATTTTACTCAATAGAAGTTTATTATTACATAGTAACATTTTCTTGCAAAAAATTGCATATCCTATTAAAGTCAATCAAAACTAAAATTTTAAAAAGCTAAATATTACTATGAGTAATTACTTGGGTGTAATATTTGAATATTTTTCTTCTTCATAGAGCTCTAAGAACTCTTCAGGTGACTTCATAACTTTGTCTCAGGAAGAATGAGTTTTTTATTAGCAAAATACTAATTTTATATCAACATATATTACTATCAGTATGATATATGCTCATTTGTAAGCTAGTAGTGAAATGTTAAATGAATATGTGATGAAGTCAATGATAATTATATGATTTATATTCAAGATGCAAATTTCAAACACTTTCACTTTGTTTTAATATAAATTAGCACCATTTTAAATATTCAAGTGTAATGTATTTTGTAAACCAGTTTTCCTATATTGGCAATTCCTTACATGTTACAGCCTCTCTTCTTCATCATCAATTCAGAGTAAATTTGTATACATTTTTGGGAACCATAAATAAATATTTTTCATTTAAATTGAATTAAAATATTTATTTTTTAATATTTACTAAAATTGGGTATTGATGTTAAAATACCAATATATTTCATTAATGGTATATATTTATTTTTGCTTATATATTACCTGTGATATAGGAGAAATATAATTCCCAAGTTGCTAACTGTCAGATGTGTCCAATTAATGTCCAATGAAATCAAAGAATGAATGTCAAAGGACAAAAGAGGTGAAGAATAGGAAAGGTTTATTAAGATATAGCTCCACCCAAAGTCTTTGTAAATTGGGAGGGGTGGAGGTGTTGAAGGGAGGGCAGAGGAATGGAGAAAAAAATAAGAACCAAGATATATCATGCAAAAGTACTAATTCCCTATGATGAATGTCATCATATTGTATACCTACATTGTACCAATAAACTTAATGAATAAAAAAAAGAGAGAGAGATAGCTCCTGAGAGACAGGAGGGGTCCCAGAAATGGGTTGCCACTGAGGTCATTTGTCAGGATTAATCTATACAGCAAAGTCACAATGGGGTGCAACATGGGTCAAACTACAATCAATCTATAGGATTACAAGTATAGCCACTTAGCTAATATTGATCCATTAGGTAAGCAAGTCATGTAGCAAGGGTACATGGAAAGAACAAAGGGACTTTTAGGAAGGGATGGGTCTGGATGCTCTGGTCACCCACCTGGATAATTGATGTCTGTCTGGACTTTACTGGACCGGGAAATATGAATCAATTTATTGTTTATCCCTCAGGGAGGCATGTAGGGCTGGTCATTGCATCTTTACCTGGAAGCCTGGTCTTCAATAGATGAACCTCCATCCATAGTTAAGATGTGTTCTCATGTTTTGCACTGACTTCCTTGAGGGCCAAGGCCTGTCTGGCTGCTTATTAATTTCTATCTAAACTTAGCTGCCTATAATACCTGGACTATAGTTTCTGAATCAGTACCACTGAGATTTTTGTGTCAGATAATTATTTCTTCTTAAGATTTTTAATGTATTTTTTGCATATTTAACACATTATCTCTGGCTTTTAGTACTGCTTGTAATTAAAATTCTTTGGAAATGTTTTGCAACCTTAGTTTGTGAATCACCTCCCTAGACTTCCTATAGACCTTACATAGCCTTTGTTAAATACAAATGATGTAATGTTATTATCCTGGGCTTATACTACCATATTTTTACATTTTAAAAAACCCAGATATGAAATCAAAATAAAATAATAAATAACACAGTGGAATTTAATGAGCTACAGAGCCAGAAAGTAGCCTAGAAACAAGGATCTAATTCTTCATTTTCAATCACCCAAGTGTATGAGAAAATGAAAGTGAAAAAATGAAAGTGGATATTAACGTATTTTTTCAAAGTCAAGTGTTTTAATACTACAAAGCCACTGTGATAAATAAAATCACCATGATATTTGCAAAGAAACAGACCTGAGGATCAGTGGAATAGATTAGAAGATGCAGAAACAACTCCAGACATACTCAGCTACCTCACCTTTGACAAAGGAGCCAACCATCCTCACTGGAGGAAAGATAGTCTCTTTAATAAACAGTGTTGGAAAAACTGGATTTCAACTTGCCAAAGATCAAAACTAGACCCCTATCTTTCACCATGCACTAAACTAAGATCAAAGTAGATTAAAGATATAAATATTTAAACAGAAACACTAAACATGCTGGAAGATAAGTGAGGTAGAACTCTTGAAGACATTGGCATAGGAAAAGACTTTATGAACAAATCCTCAATAGCACAGAAGTAGCACAAAGAATCAACTGGAATCTCATCTTATTAAAAAGCTTCTGCACTGTAAGAGAAACCACCAACAGAGTTAAGAGACAACCTACAATGTGGGAAAAATTTTTTACCAGCTTTTCCTCAGACAAGGGTCTATTATCTAGAATTTATGAAGAACTAAAAAAAAATCAGACTCCCCAAATACAAAGACCCAATTCAAAAATGGGCATCTGAAATGAACAGACATTTCTCAGACAAAGAAGTAAACGCAGCAAATAAACATATGAAAAAATGTTCAACATCACTGGTCATTCGAGAGATGCAGATGAAAACTACACTCTGATTCCACCTCACACCAGAAAGAATGGCTGCTATCATGAAATCAACCAATAACAAATGCTGGCAGGGTTGTGGGGAGAAAAGAACCCTTCTTCATTGTTGGTGGGAGTACAGACTGGTGCAACTACTGTAGAAATCAATATGGAGATACCTCAAAGAACTAGGATTGGAAGTCCCATTTGACCCAGCTATTCTTCTACTGGGTATCTTCCCAAAAGAATTAAAAAGAATCATACCACAGTGATATATGTGCATCCATGTTTATAGTGGCACAGTTTGTAATTGCTAAAACTCGGAAATAGCCCAATTGCCCATTAACTGGTGACTGGATAAAGAAGAGTGGGGTGTTTTTTGTATAAACCCGAGTACTTCTCAGCCATAAAGAATGAGAAACTAGAGACATTTATAGCTAAGTGGATGCACATTGAAGCTCTACTCTTAAGTGAAATAAATAAGACACACATGTATAAATACCAAATAGTTTTTCTGGTGTGAAAAACTAAAAGAATAAATAAGAAGAAAAATAAGAATTAAAATGTATAATTGATATTGTGAAATAGTAAGAAAATTTCTAAAGGAGTAAGAGAAATGGGAGGGGTAGGGGAAAGGAAAGAAAGGAAAAGAAAAAATATGAGAAAAGGAAAAACATGGAAACAAAATCTTTGTAAAAAGGGAAGGGTGGAGGTGGTGAAGGGAGGGCAGGGCAATGGGGAAAAACCTAACCAAGATATATCATGTAAAGGTACAAGATCCCAATGATGAATGTAACTATATTGTATGCCTAAAATGTACAAATATACTAAATGGAAAAAACAAGTCAATCGTTTTAAGTGATCTAATATTTTATGTAATATGAGTTACATGGACATTTAATTTTTTTTTCATAAATTGTGTGTATTTTTACTTTTATACATCACAGTAGTTGATGTTTCCAAATGTATAAAACAGTTTTCTGATTAGAATTCCAACTCTTTTTTCATGTTTTAAGTTATTAGTGCTTTGTCTCAATGTACTATATATAGTTAACATCTTTTAGAAAGGTATTAAACAAAACTGAATAGTGATTGTAGTTACTGTAACTGATTGAGAGTAACAATGATTGATAAATATATCGGTCCATAATTTCTTGAGGTATGGGGAGTTTGAACCAAAGGCTTCATACATGCTTAGGAATCAGCTCTACAGGTGAGTTATTTCCCAGTCTTTTTTTTTTTTTTTTTTTTTGGTACTGTGGATTGAACTTGGGACCATGAACTTAGGCGGAGGCGGCGGCACCACTGAGCTAAATCCTTGGCCCTACCCAGTCTTTTTAAAATTTTATTTTCAGGCAAGGCTTCACTAAGGTGTCTATGTGGCCTTGAATTTCCAATCCTCCAGCCTCAGTCTCCCATGGAATTACAGGCATGCAGCACTCTGTTATTTTTACTGTCCTATTATTTTACATTTTGTTTCCCATTATGTAACATAGAGATGCCTGATCAATATGGCATAGGTTCTCCAGTGCTGACAAGTGCCCCTTATCATTTCCAAAATCTGACCCACTGCCATGGACATGAACATATCTGACTCACAATGGCTGATTCTTGTAACCCAATAAATTCAAATTTAATTTCATAAACTGATCCACATAAAAGATTTTTTTCTCATCTCGCACTCATGTTTTATTCTAATATTTATAATTCGAATTTCTAACACATTTCCACCCAGGGATGAAGTTGAGTCTTATGAGAATTTAGAACTGGAATATAATCTAGAAATGTAATATTTACAAACCACAATCACATGATCTCCATTTATTAAATGTCTCAGGAAATATTGTATTTTCAAGGAAGAATATGATCATGAGAATTGTCTGTTCTGTTTAGCATCAATTCTTCAAGATATATTAGAAATGAGAATGGGACATTATACTGTCACATCAATGACAACAGATGAGTGATCCTACTGAAAGGGAGGGGATAAAGAACACCTATGTTGGTAAAGAAGATATGTTTCTATGTTTATATTCATATAAGTTTTTCTAAAGTTAAATTATAAATTTAGAGTATTACAATTTTTATGAGAATATTTTTACAAGGTATTTGTATCCACAGAAAAAAGTTCACAGCCTTTTACACAAAATTGTGTGGTTTGATTAGCAAATGTTTTCTCTCCTGAAGACATTTTTTTTCTTCTTTCCAATTTTATTCAGGTACACTCAACAAAAATTGTATACATTTAAGATATAGATACCTGATTTTTTCACATATTTATTTACTTTGTGAAATGATCACCACAATCAAGCAAATTAACATATCCATCAACTTATCTCAAAAGTACAAGATTAACATTAACTTTATTAGCAAATTTTAGGTGTACAAGTATTAAAAACTTATTTTTTCTTCATTTATTAGCTTCATGAAACTAATGTTATTCAAACTTTAGCATTTTGAACCTTTAAAATATTATTCTACTGAAGTCATAATGATTTAAATCTTATTTTAAATTTATATATTAATTGGTACATTTTAGGTATACAAGATATTTACATTTATCATTGGGTGTTTGTACCTGAACATGATGTATCTTAGTTCTTATTTTTTTCCCCATTACCTGTGTGCCCTTCACCCTTACCACCCTTCCCTATTTACAAAGACTTTGTTTCCTTTTTTTTCACATAATTTTTCCTTTCCTTTGGTGGGAGGGGAAGAGAAAAGGGATGATTTAAATCTTTCAAACTGGACATCTATTAGTTTATCAGTAACTTAGATCCTGTAGCAAAGGAATGAAGAATTTGCCAATATTGCTGAGATTAGACATATTATTAGAAACAAAGCCTGCTGCCTAGGAGAGCTTTACTATTGGATAGGACCCAGCAGGAGACTCTTGACACTAAACATGGCATAAGACCACAAGTGTCTGATTCTGGTGATTCAGGGGAGGTGCATGAATAGCAGGGGCCAGAATATGAAAGCTGATTCTCATTTGAAAATGTAGCTCTCAGCAGAATTGGCTTGGCCGCAAAAACAAATACCAGCTGTAAAAAACAGTAGAGGAGTCCACAAAATTCATCCTCAAATCCAAACAGAACCACATTTTTTATTACAAAAGCCACATTTTGTACTCAGCTGATACTTGAAACCTAGTTTGGAATATATTTCTTATGTAGTCAGAAACCAAAGTAATAGTAAACAATGAAAAATTTACTCCAGAAAATAATTTGTTTATGGAGCAACTTTAGCATTGATCTCATAGTTTGGACTTTAAAATAAATTGCTACTTAAACAGAACAAACATTAAATTTGATGGTAAAACCAATAATTTTATACCATGTCTTATCAGGGTGAATATATCTGAAATACCTATTCTTTTATATAAAGAAAAAACCTATATATGGCAAATTTATAAATAGTAATCAGAACCACACATGGTTCTAATTTGCAAGAAGATAATATGTATAAGATAATATGTATTAGAAAGAAGTTAAGAAACAATTTATATCCTCTACAAATCTTCCAGAATCTTCAATTAAAAATCAATGACATATCATATTTTGCAAACAAGTTAGTAACCAGCTCATAAATACATAAGAACATATGGATACTTATATAACAAACAAAGGGGAAAATGATATTTCAACCAACATATGTCACATAGACACTTCTAAGCAAGTTAAAAATATTCATTTGCTCATTGAATGCATGATTTCCTCTATAGACCATGTATTTTTCTGGGTATATAACAGGAATATGTGATACAGGGATTAGAATTTATTAGGCAGTAAGGACAGCTGCCCCAAAATGGAGTCAGGAAGTCTAAAATGGAGTCTGCTGAGTCATGAGCCTTCAGGGATTTTACAAAAGCAGCTGCCAGGTGTCCTTTGGCTGTCTATCACCTCCCTGGCTCATGATCATGCAGGCCTTTCATTTAAGGTCATATGGGCCTTGCATACTGTATGATTACTGCATGGATCAGACTCTAAGAAATATGTAGTCTCCTTTAGGGTAGAGATTATATTGCTTTCACCATGGCTTGAGATCCCTTCCATACCTCTTAACCGCCCCCATCCCCCTGACAGCCTTCTCAGGTGTCCTACTCAGAACCCTTTCCTCGGCAGCAGGAGCTTTAATTGCATGTGTTTATATCTTGTATTTTCTTGACTTTATATATTTTAAATGAATTTGCTTCCACCCTAATTTATCCTTTAATGATTTCATTCTTAGTCACTGATGGACACTGTCAGGTAAAAGGGCCGAAGACCAAGACCAGACCAGGCCACAACAAGCCTTTATTAGGGGACTAGATCTGCCGGGCTGTCTCTGAACAAAGGAGAGACAAAAGCAATATGGCCGGGGCAGGGAGAGTCTTTCATAGAGACTGGGGTGGGGTTTGTAGGGGCTGAGGTGGGGTTCAGTGAGGTAGTGACTAGGGAATGGAGGAGCCGGTGATGTCACTAGGTGGTAGGTGGTGAGCGAGTATTAGGTTACTTTCTAGGTGGGAACAGGGGCATACTGGGAAGAAGGGTTTATTCTTTGGTGGGAGAAAGCATCTTGGCATGATGTCACACAGGGCAGGGGGCAAGGCACGATAGGAAGAGGGCAGCTACTGTACATAATAGCTGCTGAGGTAGTGGGAGACCTATCAGACACAACCCTGATGTTCCTATAACAGGTATGAGTCAAACAATAATGATTACAACATACAAAATATGCCATGTGAAGTTTGAAATCTATTAGGAGAAGTAAGAATGATTTAAATTAGGAAAAGACAGAGCAGAATAAAAAGTTTATATATTCTCACTGATTGACATTATTGCAAGTTGATTATTGAAATTGTAAGAAGAAAGGTTGTTGGTACCTTTAAAAGATGAAGTTTTAGTGGTACTTTATAGAATAAAACAAATGAAAGTAGCTAATGGGGAGGTACTAATTATATAATATATTTTCAATTAATTACCTTATAAAGAATATAAATTGATGAGAACAGTGGGGGAAAACTATCTATCTATCTATCTATCTATCTATCTATCTATCTATCTATCTATCTATCTCAGGAGTATAAGGTCAGACTAGGCACCAGAGCTAGACTGCCAGACTTTGGACTAAAAAGAAAAAAATGAATCAATGAAGAGAGCAAGAGAGAGTGAATATTAGTGTTTAAGGAGATAGAAGATAAAAAGGGAAAATTAACAGAGCAATGTCCATGAGCAGGTGTTAGGAAATGTGATGCTAAAATAGGGAGAAGGGCTTATTTAGGTGACAGTTTATTAGTATATCTATTAATTATTGTTTATGAATAAAAATTAATCAATACAAAAGAGATTTGTTTTGCCATTAGAATGTAACCTTTCATCTTTTTCTTTCTTTCTTTCTTTTTCCCCCAGCACCTGGCATCCAACTCAGGACCCTGTGCTTGTGAGGGAAGTGGCGGCATGACTGAGCTAAATCTCCAGCCCTGTGACCTTTAATCTTGATGTCAACCTGCTGAGTTAATAAAAGTGTAGAAGATTAATGAAGCAACATTGTGGGTGCATCTGTGAGGATTTTCCACAGATGGTTGACATGTAGGCCAGTAAACTCAGGGGCAGGACCTATTTCAGTGTGTGTGGCACTAACCAATAACCTTGTAATGTGGCTGAAATAAAAGGGAAAGCAGAAGGAAGGTGGTGGCTTTGGAAGGTTTACATTCTGCTTGAGCAGATGTGTCTTTTTCTGCCATGACTTTCGCTTGTGGATGACAGGCTCCAAACTCCTTAGCCTTCCAATCTGCACTCAGAAGAGTGACTCTCCAGGAAGCTTCTAGGCCTTCCCTGTTAGCTTGGTGATGTATCCTCATTCTCTCTCTTCTTTTTTTTTTTTTTTTTTGCAGTTGGCAGCTTCTTGGTTTAAGCAATTGCTGGATCCTTTGCCCTTTCAGCATGCACATGGCCACTGTGGACCTTCCTGCCTATGATCCTGTAAGCCCACCTAATAAATCCTCCTCATACATAGTCATGCATCTTTTCTACTGTTTCTGTTCCCACAGAGAAGCCTAACAAATATAAGGAAATTAAAAAATATGAACTAACAGAATATAATTTTGTACTTCTGTCACAGATCTGTCAATCAATAACTTGGGAACTGGGGAAGTTATGGATAGATATTTTCTTGTCTTCATTCAAACTATTCTCTAAAGAGAGCCTGAAAACAATAACACAAATTAAGATTCAGTTGCTCTTCTTTACTGGTAATGTGTCCTCTATGATACTGTGGGTGCTTAATAAAAATTTTTATTTTTAATTGATGATGTTTTTCTGTTCTGCCAAAAATATTAATTTTTTTCTTTTTTCCAATTATACTTTTTGCAGTATCTTTTGTTTATATTTTCTCATTTCAAAGTACTCAAGAGTTAAGGTAAAACTACTAACCTTTACCAATGCTATCTAAAGGTACATTTTTTAGAAGAATCTTTTGGATTTTTAAATATACATTATTATGAATTGAAGCATTGCTAGATGACAAGAGAAACCAGGAAATTTCAATTGAACTATGGAAGAACTTCCAAATATTTTTCATTGTAATCTATACCAGTCCTTCAAGTAGTCTCTGGATCAACATTAAACTTGTATATTCTATTGAGCCGTACCTATGCACTGGTGATTTTCTAAGAGCTTTCCATAAACCAATATATTCAAATTCTTACAGAGACTCTGAGGAAGCAAATAGTATATTACCATCACTTTCCCTATGTAATAGATATAGAAGCTAGGAAATTGAGAACATAAGCAAATTACCCAAGTTTGAATGCAAAATTAGATATGGAGAGTGCCTAGTTTTGAACCTATGGAGTCTCCTTCCTAGATGAACTCAGTTTCCACAGTTCTCTGATATTACATTATATAAAATCATTTTTCATTTTGGTAGGCTGCAAATATATAAATTACATAGGGAACCTATCTTGGTAGGCATGTTTTTCCCTATGGCTAATCTATATACCTGGTTTATCTCTAAGTATTTTGTAAACATTGTGTATGTACTGTTGATCATTTACATAGTAAGAGTTTTGCATTTTTCATTTTCTCTTTAATGTTTTACTATATCTACTTTGTATAATACCCTCTCACTACAGATTATATCAAAATGTAGCCATAAAATATATTCCTTTTGTTTTTTAAATTATCAAGTTGATATCATTTTTTTCACTTTTCAACCATTATAATTATTTTTAATTTCAACTTACAATACACTAATTCATGTGGACAAAAAATGGTTTAATAAGAATAGTCCCAGAAACACTCATTTCAATTTTACATTTGAACCATATAAATATTCATGTTAGTAATAAGAATCTATTCATTTAAAACATCATTGATAAGGCCCTGGAGATAACCTGTTTCTTCCTTTTCTGTTTACAGTATCTGAAATTTCATTCTAATGATAGCCAGATAGGAGGGTGGATAGATGATATACATAATATATACAGAAATATGTAATGAAAAATATATTACATATGCTTTTTTGCCTTTATAATTAGACGCGAATACAAAAAACTCAAATGATTTCAAACACATTTTTATTCTGTGAGATATACTAAAAGAAAAACATAATTTACCATTGTACAATGTTACACACTCATGTGAAAACTCACATTAACAGCACTGATGAAAATAATCTATTTTCTTTTGGCTGTAAATGCACGTATTTGTAGTATGGCAAATTTTTCCTTTGCTTAACCACAAGATATACCCCAATCTTATTTTCTGACCTAGTTGTTTAGAATCTTAGGCATGACCATACATTTTGAGCTTTTTTGAATAACTGCATGATTTTAAGTAAATAAATAAAAAATAAATAAATAATTTAGGAAAAATAAAATTCTTCCAATACATATCTGATTCAATGGTTAAATATGTTATCTTACTCAGTTGTATTAGTATCACATGGTAACTGTTGGAAAGCTTAAAAATCTATAATCTAATAAAGATATATTGAGTTTTTAAAAAAGTATATATGACGTATTAATGGGATACCATGTAGTTTCAATGTGTGTATACATTGTATACTTAAGTAAGCTTAATACTTTTTAAGCTCTCAGATATTTTCAAGACACTTGAATAATTTTCTTTATGAAAATGTTAAGATCTTTTCTTCTCACTTTGAGTTTATTGTCTATAGTCACCATGTTCTAATATAACGTATCAGAAATTTTTACTCTTGTCTATCTGTAACTTAATTTTCATTGATCAAATTAAATGAGTTTTAAAAATAGGAAAGTATATGCTGTACTTAAATCATTGGATGATAATATCATTTTGGTGATACACAACTAAAAATTTAAATACAAGGAGGAAAAAAGAAAATAAATTTTAGTTTTAATAAATAATTGTAAAGTCATTACTATTCTTAGAAAACATTTATCAATAAAATTATTTCCATATTTTTTGAATCTTCTATGAATGCACATATATTTTATCACATAGTTTTAAGTGAGTAGATACAAAGACTGAGTTTCCCTAATCTCATGGGGTGTAGATTCAAACATAGAACAAGTAATAATGTTAGAGGATCATTAAAAATATTATCAAAATTTTTGTCTTGTGTACTCATGGTTACAGAATTAGCTCAAACCTTTTTTCAGAACAACAAAATCCAAGGAACAGGAAAAAATTCCCTACATGTATTTCAAGACAGGAAACAATAATAGATTCAACAATGTAATTACTTAAAGAGGACACAAAGCACAATTAAATGATACTTAACATAAAGGAAAACAGTATATTAATGATAAATGAGTGAAAATCAGCAAGGAATATAATTGTAATTGCTAATAGAGAAATTAAAAATCACAGGCAACATAGATGAAACTATTTCATGGTTCAGTGCATCATTGGCTCTGATTCTTTTCTCTTGTGTTCATCCTTGAATTTCCATTTCCCCTCCCTCAAGGCACAGAGTTCTTTTCCCTAACCTTTGACTCTTTGGCAATTTTAAGCCTTGCATTTGGTACTTTTGCATATTTCCATTTGCACTGTGAAGCTATTTACAAGTAATAGGAGAAGAAGGTGCCCAAGGCCAGGATTAGCTCACTCGAGCCAGATCATTCAATCACCAAGCTACTCATAGAAGTACTGAAATAAATTCTTTCTATGTTATTGCAAAAGGGAAAGAGACCAAAAGATGGGGGGAGAGGGCATAAAGGGGAGGGGAAAGAGTTGAAAAAAGAATTAAGATGCATTATGTTCCTGGACCATCTCTGCAGGAAGAATGTAATCATTATATACTAAAATATCTACTAATAAAAAGAATAAATAAATACAAATGAAAATTAAAATATTCAGTTTTTTCAACAAGTATTTAATACAAAGATAGAAAAAAATAATTCAAATGACAATATCAGAAAGAAAGTGCACAGAGAAAATATGACCAGTGATAACAATAATTGTGTCTTAATTATACAACTTAATAAATAGAACAGAAATATAATGCACACCTATAATATAAAAAATCTCATCCAGAAAAATGACAGCATTAAATATAAGGATTGTATGTGGATGTATAAGATGATAAAAATTATGATAAGATAATAAAGAGGTAGATAGGAGAGCCCTACAGAAAACCCACCATTAGTAGCATATAACATGTTCTTAATATTGAGTATATGATTTAGTCCTTAAAAAATTATCAAAACTAAAGTATGAAGACAAATTTTAGGAGCCCAAGGAGAATGATTCAAATAATTTAAAAAGAAAGTCAATTGTCATTGCACTTATTTCTTAATTTTATTTTTTATTCTATGAAAAATAAAACAAAATTCCATGAAAAAATCATGAGAATAATAATACTTGATACACAGTGTTTCATTATCTTTTAGTTAATCAGAGACAAGAAAGATTCTCTATTTCAAAAAAGAAGCAAATGGATAATAGCACAAAAACTTTCTTTTCCATGAACTAAGTGAAACTAGTAGTTCTCGAAAGCAAGTTCAATGCCAGAAGCCACAGTGCAATGTGTACAAATTTCTTCTTTTGATAAAAGAAAAGAATGATTAAAAAAATTATATGCCCCACCAAAATATCAGGCAGTAGGAAATGATGATTAAACTCCTTAATACATCACACAGAAAATACTTCCATGGGGAAAAACCGCTTGTTGAGAAAACAGCCAAATGGGAAAATATTAACCCTTTAGGAATTGAAAAACCTAGGTAAAATGGTTTTTCAGAAGGTTAATTCAATTTATATATTTCTACACATTTATTGAAATAGATGGTTCTCTTGGAACTGTGTGGTAAAGGTACAGAATTTAAATGCCATAAATTTTAATGTCATAATAATATTACTGATATAACTAAGGGGGATTATAAAGAAATGTGGGGGCATTGATATCCACATCTTTTCATCATATTTGTATTTGTATCTATCTAAAACTGGAACATTGTTTATAAAATATAATATCCCAAATACTGCTGTATTTATTATCTCTTCTCTTAAACTGGAAGTGATGATACTTTAAAAGAACATAATATTCTTAGTGCTTAAAATGAATATTTAAAAGTATAATAAATGTTTATAATCACTTCATTAGTCTTTTTCATTGAACTAAATTAATGTTTACCTACATTTCCTTTCATATAATGTACTTTTTTGTATTGTAGCTTGAGCTAGAGAATAGTTACATGGGAATATATCTATGTAAAAATTTACTTTCTTGTATAATTATGATTTTGAATTTTATTGAACATATTTGTTTCTCTAATAGGAAAGTCAAATTGTCCTAAAAATATTTATCATGCTAAATGTATGTTAATTTGATGTTTATGACTATTAATTCTGGCTAGTCTACTTAGTATTTTTTCTTTTAGAATTTATAATTTTCCCTATCCTTTACATTCTTTGAAGTAAATACTTGTTTTTACTGTTGTATGTACTTTAACTATACACTTTAAACTGCGTGCTTTAACAGAACAACCATCAAAAGGGAAATAATGACAGACCTCATTTAGTCAAGAAAGCCTGAGTAAACAGTAATGTTTATCAGAGGGCCTGGCTTCCTAATTTTGTGAACCAGATTGTCAGGGAAAACATTTGAATAAAGTGAGTTAAAATATATGTTAGTACTTTTAGAAAATAAACTAGTACTATATATGGTTAAGTTAGATGGGTCATAATAGGGGGCTCAGGCCTGGAAGGAGTCAGTGCAGAAGAGGAGACATCAAAATTGTAGCTGGAGATGAATTTGAAGAGACCCAGGCTTGCAAGCCTCGCTGGAGATAAATAGCAGTTTGAGATTGTACTGGAATTTGTACCACGCCATTGCACTGAGCCAATCTAATCCAGCGAATCACACAGGTGGGAGGCCAGAATACCTTGATCCATACTCCCTTTCCTTCCTAGGTTGTTCTTTCTGTTAGAAGTTATAGATTAGCAAAAGTTAATGACCATCACCAATATACCCTTACTACATGTGTTGCTTCCAAAGTAGATCAGTATTAGCTAAGAAACTAAACTCGCAGTCCTATAGATTGATTGTAGTTTGACCCACAGCTACCCAAGTTGTGATTTTGCTGAATAAAATACCCTTGACAAAGAGCTTTGGAGGCAATTCCTTTTCCAGATCCCTCCTGCCTCTCAGGAGCATTCTCTCAGTAAACCTTTGCTACTCTTGGCCTCCTTTGACCTTGAGTCCATTCTTTGGTATTGAAAGACACAGATTTGGGACATTTGACATTGGATTTTGCTATATAGCTGTCTTCAAGACACTGTGGTGAATAAATACAAGTATACAATCATTTCTTTCTGTAAACTTCTTATAAGTAGTTAATAGTTAATAAATATTTAGATATTTGGCCTAGAGATAAGAACAAGGAAAGTCACTGAATTCATTGAAAAAAATTAAGAGAAACTTCTGACTCTCATGGGAGAGTAGTGATAGGTTTCTGTGCAGCCTGGAGTGTCAGTGAGAGCTGCATGTGAATTGACATGAAAGGAGCATATATCCACTGATAAATTTCAGCCCAATTTCTACAATTCTGGTTAACTTTAAATAGTCAGAAGATATGGACTTGTCCTCAAGGTATTGGACATATCTTTGCTTAGAATTACATTGCAGTTCAACTTCTGCCTATCTGGGTTTACTCTGCTCTTCACAGATGTAGGTTCTGTGAATAATCCCCTAATAAATTTCAAATTTCCATCTATTCACCATAATATGTTTCCTGAGGAACCTAACCTCTATCCATTTGTGCTGTGGTCATCCTGGGAAGTTTGGAATAAAATGCGATCTTGAATCTATATAATCAATGATTTATGTAGCACTGTGGTCCCTGTTATAACAGACACTAACTCGTTATGCTGTCCTGGCTTACTTGTTCAAACTTTTACCAGAAGAATGACAAAGCTCAGAGGATAATTAATCACCAGATTAATTGAATGGGAAACCTAGAGAGCCTCCGGGACGATGCAGACACATTCATACAGCCAGAAGACAAAACAGTTTAAAGTCATCAGGATTTAATTATAAGGTTAGAGAAATCCAAAATAGGTTGACTTTTCAACTGTGCCAAGTTTGCTACTCAAAGGACAATCTCATTCATTCAGAAAAAATAAGACCTTGAGGTTTGGAACATAGCATGTTAGTTTATGAATTCATTGATGAAAATGTTAATCCTGATATTCCTCTAGATGTCTTGCATATATAGAAGTGTTCTACTCTTCTTAATTATAATTTAAAAATCACCTCTCCATTCATACTTAAGAACAATACAGTGGTTTTTTACTTACAAAGCAACTAAGTCTACCTTATCATTTCTCCTGGACAATAGATTATCTCATAATTTAATCCAAGTTTAAAATGTTTTTTCTCAGAGAAGAGGAAGTAACAATATGCCAGTAATAATATGACTTATGAAATACAACAAAGAACTAAGGGAATATATGTGGGCCTGAATCCTAAGTATCTCTGAGTCAAAAAGGACAGAAAATAAAGCTGTATAACAGAGTTTGTTCATATGGTAGTGCTCTCCTTTGACAAGATTTAAAACCCTTAGCAGACCAATGGAAGTATTAGTAAACTCCAGTGGCTTTTGGAAGATTAGTAAAAGTCATAGTTAACACAATGTGATTCATAAAGATTAAAATTTCTATTGAAAATTCTGGAAAGTGAGATCATAAGGTATGGAGTTGTGGATGTATTAGCAGTATAGCAAAAAAATCCATCTGCTGCCTATATTCTATGACATGGTCAATTTATCAAAACAATATCGTATTCATTAACTAGGGGGTCATCAGATTATTTGGGTTCAGAGATGGCTATCTCCTGTAGGCAAGAATGATGGTAAGTGTTGACATGATAGTCCTGGAAATTTTGATAATGTTAGACTTAATAAGATTCTAAAACTAAGAAGCCAGGTGACATTTAAATATCAAAATAAGAGTGGGTAAAATTTACATAATAGGTTAGTGTGACACCTAAGAGAAGTCTGACCTGTTACAAAATTGATAGGGTATAATTATTGAGAAACACAATTTGGGGGAGGCAACAGTACTGGTTAGTTTATATAATCAAAAGAAAATAAATGATGGATGATGAATAGGCTGAGAAAAGCCACTCTAAGAAAAAGCGGTAATTTACTCTTTAATTTCCAAACATAGGCCAGTTTTTAGATGCCCACTGACTGAAGGAAAGGCTGCTGTTTTTCAAGAATGTATAAACTAAAATTGAAATGGATTAAAGATCTAAATATTAAAACAGAAACACTAAACCGACTGGAAGAGAGGTTAGGAAGAACTCTTGAAGACATTGGCGTAGGAAAAGAGTTTATGGACAAAACCTCAGTTGCCCATGAATTCGCACAAACAATCAACAAGTGGGATCTCTTCTTACTAAAAAGCCTCTGCACAGCAAGAAAAACCACCAACACCGTGAAGAGACAACCCACAATGTGGGAAAAATTTTTCACCTGCTGTTTCTCAGACAAAGGTCTACTATCTAGAATATATAAAAAACTTTAAAAAATCAGACCTCCTAAACTTAAAGACCCAATCCAAAAATGGGCATCTGAAATGAACAGACATTTCTAAGACAAAGAAGTAGAAACAGCAAGTAAACATATGAAAAAATGTTCAACATTACTGGTCATTCGAGAGATGCAAATGAAAATAACACTGAGATTCCACTTCACCCCCAAAAGAATGGCTGCTATCATGAAATCAACCAATAACAAATGCTGGTGGGGCTGTGGGGGAAAGAGGAACCCTACTCCACTGCTGGTGGGAGTGTAGACTGGTGCAAGCACTGTGGAAATCAGTATGGAGTTACCTCAAAGAACTAGGACTGGAAGTCCCATTTGACCCAGCTATTCCCCTGCTGGGTATCTGCCCAAAAGAATTAAAAGAATCATACCACAGCAATCTATGTGCACCCATGTTCATAGCAGCACAGTTTGTAATAGCTAAAACTTGGAAACAGACCAAAAGCCCATCAACTGGAGACTGGATAAATAAAATGTGGGTTTTCTAAAAAAATGAAATGGAGTACTATTCACCCATAAAAATGAAAAATTAAAGATATTTACAGCTAAAGAGTTGCACACTGAGGTGGTACTCTTAAGTGAAATAAATAGGACATACATGTGTAAATACCGGTTTCTCTAGTATGAGAAACTGAAAGTGTAAATAAGTACTAAAAGGTATAATAGATAATGTGCAATAGGAATAAAAGGTGCAAAGGGTAAGAGAAGTGGGAGGGGTAGGGGAAAGGAATGAAGGGAATAGAATTAATATGAGAAAAAGGAAAAATGGAAACAAAGTCTTTGTAGATAGGGAGATGTGGAGGGGTTGAAAGGAGGGCAGAAGAGTGGGGAAAAAATAAGAACAAAGATGGATTATGTAAAGGTGCAACTTTCCAATGATGAATGTCATTATACTGTATACTTTTAATGTACCAATATAATTAATAAAAAATGTATAAATAATAAAAAATGATTGCGGTGCAAAGAAAATTAAGAAGCTGAATATGAGAATCTAGGGTAATGACTGTGTCTAGGGGATTAAAGGATTCTTGTTGAAAACTAAAAGATTGACTTGTGGAAACACAGATCCTGTTTCTATGTGCCTGGAGGTCTTCACCTTGCCACAACAATGTAACACTTGCTTTACTGACAGTGGTAATAACATATCACTGTCATGCTCAATAGACACTGGTGAAGAGAGGGAACAAAAGACATCCCGGGAGAAATTTTACATAGCATGTTATTATCTTCCATAGTAGAGAACTAACAGTCAATATTGTGGCTTTATGATAGTTCCAGAAGTGCAGTCATGGCCCAAACCTGTTAATAGTAAGAAGTCTAAGTTTCTGTTTGACATACAGGATTTGCCGATAACCACAGATATTCTCAGACACACTGAATCAGAGAGAGAAATATACAGTATAAAACTTCAACATTAGTTTTCAAATAGCGCTAAGATTTCATTAATAATTCAGTGAGGAGAGACTTGTGATGAGAAAACATTTTGTGATTATAGAGACAGAGGTTTCAGGTGAACAGACTATGTTGCAAACCTCAGTCTCATGGAGAAAATGAATGTTCACGTGTAGTATTAGGTACTATTCCTGCTTTACATATCCACTGATGGTCCTGGGATATATTTCTTGTAAATGAGGAGTGACAATTATTTTTGTTTTTAAATCATTTTGCTGGATTTACCAGTAAGGCAATATGTGCCCTGGCTTTTCTTTTGGAAAGTTTAAAATGGCTACTTCAACCTTATTACCAGATAAAACTTTTCTCAAGTTTTATATATTTTTTGAGTCGGTTTCAGTAGTTTATGTTTAACCAGGAACTTTTAATTTTAGGTTCTCCGATTTGGTGGTACAAAATTATTTAAGTTATTTTTCTCCCATTCAAAATCAAAACTACACTATTCTGGAAATTAGATCCACCTCAAGATTTATTATCACTGCTGTCTGTTTTTTTTTTAATGTTGCTATTATAATTGTTGCTGTGATTCACAGGACTCATTCAGTAAAGTTGATATTTTTGTTAGGTTTGGCTACTATTGGCTCTATTCAGCTAGCAATTTTTCAGAAATTTTCTTAATTTCATTGATAATGCATCTGTTAGCTTTTCCCAAAAGATTCTATGTGAGTGCTGGGGATACTTCAAACTTTGGTATTTTACAATTCTGCCTTACCTTTATTTTTTGCTCATGAAGAACTTCAAGGTCTATCAGAAATGAGACATTGGGGTTTTATTCATTCAGGGTTACTAGCCATGTATCTAGCTTGGCACATGTGACTATCTGGACATCCAGAAATACTGTATGTTGAAGCTTTTCACTGGGCCCTTGGACACAGCATTCTCTACTTTCTTTGTAATTTTCTTTTGAGTGGGTTATTGAGTTCCACCATGTTAATCCTTCCTAACCAGGTGTGATGCTTAGCAATATGTTACATTGTTTTTTAAAGAGTTCTTGCAGATAGAGTTTTTTCTATGCAGTAGATTCTGAGTTAGATCACACAAAAAATAAATTCTATTACTGAAACTTCAGGGAACTTCTAAGTAGGCAAGGTAGAAAAAATATTATTTAGACAATTCTGAGATGGTAACAAACCCACTGTGACTTCTCCAATGTCCATAAGGCTGCAGTTCTTCACAGATACCATAGCTTCAAAGCTGCTGGATTTTGAGTGCACCATGTAACTGGGGAAAGTGAAAAGAAATGAAGTGAGTTAGAAGGTCACTAGACTAGAAGGTCTGAAGCAAGTTAGAAAATCACTAGTGCTAGAAGGTCACTGATACTATGGATGATTATTGAAATCACTGTTATGACTAATAGCCAGCCAATATCTTAAATGGATACTCCTCATGTTGTTGTAAACATTTGTTTAATATTCAGAATACTTAAAGAATTGTTTTGGAAGCACTTGTCAGTGCCTGACTGCTTTTGTAAAGGATAGGATTTTCTTTGTCAATAAAGAAATACTTTCTCAAATCTTTTTACAGATATCCTCTCTATACTTTATTAATTATCAATAACTAATGCAACCATACATGTTCTGGTTAAATAAGAAAGACTGTCCTAAATGAATATTTAACCATTTTTAAAGACACTAGTGGGCTAACACACATTTAATTTACTGCTATAAAAATTATTCACGTTAATAGTTATAAGGTAAAATTACCTGGCAAAAAGGACCATGAAATGCTCAAAAACTCGTGACTGCAAGTACATCAATTTTAAGCAATAGTGAAGAGAAAAAAATTAAATATAAATGAGGAAACATATTAAACTTTAAAAGTATTATTTTATATGGCATTTGCTAAATATTTTCCCCACTAAATATTTTTTCCCATTCAGAGTTTCAACTCATCAGTCATCTAATTAAGGATATGCTTTAGGATATCAACTTTGTCATTCAAAGCAATGAATTATCCATGATAGTTATCATAATGAGAAATAACATATTCTTTGTTGTTTTTGCTAGTTCATGTGCTTATTTTATCATTTTGCATTATTTTTTACTATGCATGGGAGAGGTCGTAGAGTAATATAACTTTTTCATTGTTTAGGGCTCAGAATGTCTTCTAGGACTTTGTAGATAGTAATCAGAAAGTAACAGACTTTTATAATTCAGAATCTATTTCTAAAATTATAATATTACCATAATTATGAATCATGAAATTTTTCTCTATTTTCCCCTGTCTTCTTGGAAATACTGTTTTCAGATTCATCTAATATCAGACCCTTTGATCAGAGCATTTTTCAATATTAAGAATATAAAATAGTCAAAATATGCATGAATAAGCATTGGTAAAACAAAAAACAAGGGAAAAAGAGCAATATATTCCAGAAAATAATCCACAACACAATCTTATCTTCAAAAAGAAGCTCCACTTACGTTAGAAGCAAAACATTCATGCGTGTTATGTTAAACCCACTTATTAATGATCTGGAAATATAGGTCACATTGAATGTTTTTGGTGGTATGAATAAAGACTTAGAAGTATTTATCCAAAAATATCTATTTTATTTTACAGTTCTAGTATATTCACTGAAGTGCACACATGTGTATACACACGGATGTGTTTACTATGGTGAGCTTGTTATAAATCAATGGATACTCAGGAAATATTTTAAATGTCAGGTTATCTTAATAGTGAGAATTCTCTATACTTTTTAGAATGTTAGTTTTATTACTTCACAATGATGGCGATTTAAATAACATGCAATGGAGAAATAGAAGTTTACTATTCTAGTAATATTATGCTATCCTCTGTTTCTATTTAAAAATATTCTTGACATCTTGTATTTGAAAAATTAGAACATGCAAATAAGAACTCAGATACACAGAAATTTGTTGAAAACTGATTGAAACTAACACTTGCTTATTTATGAGCAGGCATCTTTCTCATTTTTATGTAAAAATATTTTCCCATCAATATTGGACTTTTTCTATAATTTTATACATGTGCACATGTATTTTGTATTGTAGAAGTTAATAACATTGTTACTGGAAAAATTCAAATTCTATGATATAGAAAACAATATTGAGTAAATCAGGATAAAATGAAAAAAATGTGTAAAATATATGCATATAATTATAATTTAAACAGTCCTTAGTTGAAAACAAAGTTTTAATCATATATATACAATTTTTCAGTATATATTTGAGTTATTTCAATACTATCAATAATAGTTCAGATGATTGCAATATTCAATGCATAGCTTTGAACAAATTATAGAAATAGTCTTGACATTGATATAATCTGCTGAAAGAATTTACTCATATTTTGTGCACTTATGTAGTATTTCAAAATGTATAAAATAATTTTAAAAGACTTTTTAAGAAAGGTATAAAGCAGCTAAACTTAAGGTCAGTTCATAACTAGTACATTAGATATTTTATGACTTTTAAATTCTTACTAGTAGAGATCAACCTACTAAAGTCTTTGAATTTTATGGCAAATCCCTCATTTTTTTCAGGTAATTTTTAGCACGACAAACAGACATAGTCAGATCTCACTGGGCTCATTATTTATTTTGTTCTGCGATTCTGTGGGGCTGATCTGAACATAAAAATCACACTGGCTTTAAATAGAGTTCCATAGAAGGCAAAATGAAGTGAAGGAAAAGAAAGAAAAAGATCCATGCACATTCTATACGTGGCGTTCAAAGGGGAAGCATTTTTACCAAGTGATTATTTTTATTTAAATATGTTCTATAGTAAAAATATAATTTCGCTGGCTGAATACTTATAGTTGAGATTCTAAATTTGTAATAACTCCAAATGTATATGGATTCACAACCTTAATTTATAGGGATAGAGATACATGTGCAGATTGAATAACAAATTGATTATTGTCTTTATTATTATGGTGTGACATAAGGATACTAGGAAAGCTTAACAGAAAGTTGTCCAATCTTTATGAATATATTTTTCTCTCCAACGTTAGTAAAATTATTTACAAACACCCTCCCACACACCGTAGTAACTTGCTATTGAGTATATCAGAAAATAATATTCTCATTAACAGTTCTTTGAATCCTGGAAATTTTCTTTTAAATGCATTAAGTATAAAATTGTGGATTTATATGGATAAAAGAATATATATGGCTTCAGAATGGTTTCTGAGGGTCAAGAACCAAAGCAAGTATTAATTACTAAGTATTATTCTACATTCATTAATTATAAGTCTATGATTTTAGGAATAATGGATGTTACTATGAAGCTAACTTATTGAGCAAATCAAGTTTTTCTTTTTTTTTCAATTTTATTTTATTTTATTTTATTTTTTTCTTATATTCTTTTAATGGTACAGTTTAGGTATACAATACATTTACATTTCTCATTGGGAACTTGTACCTTTACATGTTGTATCTTGGTTCTTATTTTTTCCCCATTCCCAGCCCTCCCTTCACCCCCTCCAACCTTCCCTATTTACAAAGACTTGGTTTACATTTTTTCCACTTTTCACAATTTTCCCTTTCCCTTCTTTCCTTTCCCCTTCCCCTCCCACTTCCCCTACACTTTGGACCTTTTCTTCCTATTTTGCATTTTTATTATTCATTTTAATCACTGAAAAACTGAAAGTGTAAATAAGGACTAAAAGGTATAATAGATAATGTGAAATAGGAAGAAAAGGGGAAGGGGGAAGGGGAAGTGGAAGGGGTAGGGGAAAGGAAAGAAGGGAATGGAATTAATGTGAGAAAATGAAAAACTGGAAAGAAAGTCTTTGTAAATAGGGAAGGATGGAGGGTTTGAAGGGAGGGTAGGAGAAGAGGGAAAAACAAGAACCAAGAGAGATTATGTAAAGGTGCAGATTTCCAATGATGAATGTCACTGTATTATATACCTAAAATGCACCAAATCAAGTTTTTCATTGAGAAAGACCTTTCAGAACATGTCTCTACTTCTGCTTTTCGTAAGTCTGCTCTCATATCTGTGGTTGGTCCAAATGACATCAGAAAACATATCATCAATATTCATGGTGAATCATGTTCATAGAATGACACATTTAGAAGTCATTAAATTCTTTTAAATCACTATATGTTTAAAGAAAGACAAGAAAACAATTACTAATACACAGAAAAACAAAATCTGCTTTCCATATTTGTCCTCTCTAAAATAGTAACATTTCTACCTGTTTCTTTTGCAGTTTTTAATACAATAAAATAAGTAAATTAATTATATTGATTTATAAATTTTTGACTATAAAGTGTAAACAATTTATTTTTCTCACTAGTAATTTATCATCTTTAGGGAATCTGTCCTAAAATAAATAGTCTGGCATGTGATCCGGCAGAATTACCCAAAGGCTATTTTGGTGTTTATAGAATTAATTTCTATGAAAATATACACCTGACACCCAAATCTTCAATATTTCTTCTCATTGAAGTAGAACTTGTTAAACCAAATGATATTTGTTTAGCATATGAGTAACTTTATATGCCCCAAATTGATGGCAGAGTAAGATTACCCTGCAGCATACAGTATGGGAATGAGAATAGCAGGATTTCTCTTAGTGTTTCAGCTAGTAGCACTTTTGCCTGGTTACTATTTTCATCATATATGTATACACACGAATGCACATACACACATTACATTTTTAAAAATCTAACAAAGTATGCTAGCTTTTGTTGATGTAAAGAAATTAATATGAAACATGTATATCATCTGTAGAAAATACTCTAATGCTGGTTACCTCCAAATAGTTTGGGAGAATTTTGTTGGTCTGACAGTGATCATAGATTTTGATATCTTCTTACAGTAAATCATTAAACTGAGAATTAGATTCAGTAATAATGTAATGTAACACACTTAGCAACAAGAGCTCAAATTCTATTCTTATTTGACTTCTACATCAAAGCTTTTCTACAACACATGGGAATTAAAATCTTTCACTGTGTATAGGGAAAATGCATTTCTCACATCTTTTTATCCTCTACCAAAATGATTACAAACTTAATTAGCACAGTCATAAAATATTTTATATTCTGTTGCTGAAAATATTTGAAAATTGTATTTTTAATTATGAAAATCTTAAATTGCTTATGTAATACCAATTTTTAATTAATTTAATTCTCATCTATCATCTATAACCATTGCCTTCTCTACCTTTTAGTTTTGAACTTTTTATTTTCAATGGTGTTAGAAACCAATAATACAAACACAAAGAAAACAGCAAGGATTGAGATTGGGGGATTTCTTATAATAAACTGTCCCTATAAGACCCAGTGTGAACATGAGACAGATGGATATTTTATGAGAAAAATATTTTAAAAGAATTATTGCAAATAGGATAAAGAAAATGACTTCTCTCAAGGTGACACTTTTGGCATGTGTGCCCTGGATGCTTTCCCAGAAAGGAGGAACTCAAAATACTCCATATCAGTCAAATAATATTGGATTTTATAATGGTAGAAAGGTTAAATGTCATTTACTGACCAGGAAGCAGAATATTTTCTTAGATGCTTACAAAGAGTTAGTATACTTAATGAAATCTAAACCTAAAATATCAGTGATTCCAAATTAAGGGAAGTTGTGTGGCACACAGAAAATATTCATACTTTATATGCAGAGTTCCATGTATTAATTTTTATATTTTTTTTACTTACTATCTTCTTATTATGGCATCTTAAAATGATTATAAAAGTACATCCTACCTTTCCTTTGTGTATTCGATGATATCCTGGGAACTGAGCATTCCAAAAGTTGCAGGGGAAAAAAAGACAAATAAAATATTTGAATTGTATAATGATAATATTCAAAACTTTTATGTGAAACTTTTTTTGCCATTCTTATTTTGTAGAGAATCTCAAACTTTAAAAATGATATGAATGAAATACTCTTGGGTTTGTTCATTTTCTACTTTTATTCTCTTTTTATCTCCTATTATATAGAAAATGTCATATTCAGTTCAACAATTTTCCAATACATAAAGTATATTAATTTCTTGTAGTTGTTGTAATGTTTTATTTACCTTGAAATTCACTTATTTTCTGCTGCAACATGATGATACACAATGAAAAACATTTTCTTAAAAAAATAGAAATCTAAGAATTTCTATCTTGGCAATCATATCTTCATTTTTAACATATAAGTAGGTTGTTTTTACTTTCTTCTGTCTAAATGCTTTAAATTTCTTTGTAAGCATTTTAATGATTACATAAATAACAACTCTATGAATTTCCCAAGTATTTCATCATTTAAATACTTGTCATAAGCATTTTAAATTGTGAGACAATTTCCGACATACTACAATGCCTACATCGTTGTGAATAGGGTCTAATGATGTGATGTGTTATAATAGGCATTAGTTTAAAACATAAAAATAAACTTTTACCTGTAGCTTCTGTCTATTTTCTTAGGAAAATTATTTAACATATTTGTGCTTCACTTTCTTCATTTATAAGTGAATAAAACACACAACAGTTCCTACCTCAAAGACTCTATTAGGTTTGCATGAGAGTGGATGTGAATTTGCTTAAAACAAAGCATTTTTAGATATTAAGCACCAACACATAGTATATATTGCTCTACTTAATGTGTAGGTGTTCAAAAGTCAATTCTATTTTTAAACCTCTATTGTGGATGAAGTAATAAATACAGAATGAGGTTAGGTAAACTCCTCAGGTTAATACACATAACTTATTCTAAACCTACAATTTGAACCCTCATAGTCCATATTCACATTTCAACTTCTTAAAATTTTTCATTGTCTCAATAACTAGATTCATTATCATTATCAATATATTTTGACAAATGTCTATGGAAGTCTATAATTTTTAGGAACACTGGAACTGGAGAACTAGCTTTAGAGATTAGAGGAGAAAGTGATGAAACAAAATTACCTTTATATTTCAACTAAAAATTAAGTAAAATCATTCTACCAAACTTAGTCATATCATCTTACTATTACAGTTTTATCTCTGTATTTTTTAACATATCCATACTCTCATTTCCAAATGTCTGTAATAGAAAATTGAAAGTAAGTATAAAAATCGCAGGATGTAGCATTATCATAAAATGTTATATTTATATTTAACAACTTTCTTTCAAGACAATTGAAACCTAGGTTTTTCTACGTGATGCACCTTAACATCAGAAATAAAGATGATCTTGCTAATCTGAGGCAGAATGACCACAAATCAGAAGCCAGCTTGGGCAATTTAGTGAGACACTATTTCAAAATTAAGAACAAAACAGCAAAAAATAAAAAAAAAGTAAAAAAGTAAAACAGACTGTGGTGGTAACGCAGTGGTAGAGTTCATGTCCAGCATACACAAGCAAAAAAGGAAAGAAGATCAAGTACTAAAATTGGGTCAGTATGGATTCCTAACCAAGACTGGCAAAAGCTAAAAATCAGTGGTGAAAATCAAGAGATTACCAAATGGCTCTTCAGAGAAAATGAATGTATAGACTGTAATTACTACTTGTCTATATTTTAGACAAACTTTTAGCTTCATGAGTCTTGTCACATTTAAATTTTAGTATTATTAATTGGGAAAATCTTAAGAATACTTAGAAAACTCATTGCTTCTAAGCCAACTGAGAACAAGAAAGATGCTTATTGGGAAGCAGTGAAGCAGTCATTTATTTAAAAATGAAAGAAGACAATCTTGTATTTCCAAAGAAAATATTATTTAACATATTTACACCAACAGAAGAATAGATTTTATTATAGGAAGTTTTTTTTTTTTTTTACACTGTACATTGTTTCAAACTACCAAACACTGTTCAAAAGAAGGGAACTGTATTCAGGTTTTGTAAATGTTAATCCTGATGTGGCCTAATACTTTAAGCAAGGAAAGCGAATCTGGATTTATGTCATCTGAATAATGTTCTTTATTCAAACATGGTGTAATCTCTTATGCACTCTACAAGAAATCACTATGCCTTCCTTCTTTTCTTCTTAACTGTGTTCTTTTTCCTTTCCACAAATTCATTAACATAGCCAAGCAACCAGAAAATCAGTAAAAGAGGTTAAATAATAAAACAGCAAATGAAATAATAGTGATATCATAATTTCACATAATTAGAATTGGCTTTCCATTGACTTTGATCTGTATTTCTAGTTTACATTTTTTTCCAGCTGCATTTGATTTTTAGCTCCATTTTCCTGATTGATGCACAAATCAGTAAACATTTTATTGTTAAAGTGACAAATAAAAAATTTAAAAAATTCTCTTAAGTAATATTAAATAATTTTATATTTTCAGTCACTGTTCTGAACTAGATATTTTTGGAGGGTTTATCTATTTCTCTATGGGAATAAACGTTCGGATGATTTTTATTATATGTAGCTAATTTTGTTTAAATTGAATAGAGCTATAATGATATTTAAAGATTTTACTTACCAAATTTTTTCACATCTGCAGATCCTTATTTAATGCCAGATACAGGAACTTTTTCTTTCTCCAAACAGTATAAAGTTTTATATCAAGTATTCTAAATTTGCAAATTTGTCAGGCTATAACACTGACCATTTTGCTCCTTTCTCATCGTTCTATGAACTCATGAATAGAGATAAATAACTGTAAAGTATTTAAATATATGTTTGACAGCATATATTTGAATGCACATCTTCGAATTAATAAAGATCCATGATTGTTCAAATGTGCTACTGGTTTCTTAACATTTTCATTTTAATTGTTTTTTTAGCTAAAATATTTTTGAATTTCTTTATTAAATGAAAGCATACATTACTATGTACAGTATACAATAAAATAGACTCAAGTTTTTATAAAATTCTGAAGACTAAATACTACATATACAATAAGGATTTTGTTTGTATGAGTGGACCAATAATACTACTTTGCAATCAGTACTTTTATGCTATTTTCTCAGAAGATTCCAGAGAAGTGTTGGACCCCTGATCATAAACTTCATCAGCCTGTTACAAAAACTGCTATCAACTTACTTATCATCAAAGAGATCTGTGTCCTATCTGATTATGAAATGTCGTCCATTTCCCTTGTTTGAATACATTTTATTTAAAATATTCTATATCTCAATCTTATGAACATGGAAACTGTAAATCACATTTTAAAATTAGGTAGTTTTAATTTTTTTTCTATAAGAATTCAGTTATCCAGTACTCATAAAATGGAAAACCGTTCCTTTGCCTTTATCACATAATTACTGTAATCTACTTTTTTTAAAGGAAGATTTTACATTTTCTATTGGAACTGCTCATATTAGGACTTACTTCAGGTACTAAAAGTCACAAATGAAATACAATCAGGTCAAAATGAGGGAAATAAAACAAAACAGAACAAAAATATATTTTAAAAAAGCATTCAGCACAACATTATTGATTTCCTCATTGCATAATATTTATAGTGTTTCATAGGAAAAATATATTTAAAAACTTATCTACTGATCATTTGTCATTCAAGATGCCAAAGATGATTGTTTTAATAATCAAGTTATTGTCAAATATGACAATGATCCTTTAATTTAATTCAATTTGTAGTTGCTTATAAATTAATATATTGTGAAAAGTGGTTATTAATTTTCAAATGGAAGAAATTTGTAGAAAATTTTAAAAAATGGTTCAGAAAATAATTTGACTTTTTCCAGAGAAGAAAGGGACTAAGAGAACCTTAAAAAATGAATCAAAACTGAAGAATAATTTCTGATTCTTATCTGTACGATAGAAAAACTATTGCTTAACATAGTCTAAAATGATTGAAGTGTATGAAAGTCCCAACAAATAAAAGAGAGTAATAGTTGAAGAATTGTAATTACTTATTATCCCTATTTGATGATTACACATTGCTCATTTCCTCAATTCCTGTAATGTAAGTCATGAACATTACAATTATTGTATCTCAACATAAAAATCCTCTCTAAAACAAAAGAAATAATGACATTTTCTCATTAGATTTATGAAGCTATTATTTATCATTTAAGTTTTTTCTGGTTATTTTGTATGACAAACAGATTAAGGAAGATAAAGACAAGCATAAAATTGGCACATACACAAAGAAAGTGATTGAATAAGTAGAGATAGATTGGTTTAACACATAATGCCCCATGAAAGATCAAATTTGGATATCTGAAATCTTCAAACTCTTGGTTCTGCAGATTAAGAACAGATTTTAGGACCAATCACATAATCTGATTCACAGGAGAGCATAAGAAAGAAAAATGATTCAATCAGACAGACTTATTACTGAATAAAAAGAAAATACACAAATAACCAGTAAATGCTCAACATCACTTATAATCTTGGAAATGCAGATAAGAATCATAGTGAAATAGTACATTACTTTCATAAAGAAGACAGCTAGCATAAAAGAAATGATAACCAGTGCTGTAGAAGATGCCAAGAAAAGAGAACCTTTGCACAGTGTTGATGAGAAAATAAATTTGTACTGTATTTTAATGAAAAACAGTATAGAGGCTTTTCAAAAACTTAAATACAGCAGTAACATATGATCAGATGATCTAAGTTGTTTTTTGTTTGTTTGTTTGTTTGTTTGTTTTACCAGGGATTTAACTCGGGACCTTGCCCTTGCGAGGCAGGTGGCAGAACCACTGAGGTAAATCTCCAACTAGTAGCACATGATCTAGTAATCACATCCTTGGATCCATATCTAAAGGACATGACATGAGTATGTTGAAGAGACACCTGCACTATCATGTTCATTACAGCAATAGGGACAATAGTTAAAGTACAGAGAAAAAGTCTTTCAACCAATGAATGAGTAAAGAAAAAAATATATATATGACTATAATTTAGCCATAGAAAATGAAATTCTGTAATTTGAGGCAAGATGGATGCCACTGGAGATCATCATGTCAAGTGAAATATTCAGGCACAGAAAGGCAAGTACCATATCAACTCACTCATGTGAAGAACCTAAAATTGTTGGTCTAATAGAGTTGGAGAATAGAATGGTAGCAGATATGAAAAGTTGGCGATGAGGGAGAGGAAGAGATAAGGAAAGGTTGATTGGTTCGTAGGTTCAGAGGTGCACAGTAGAATGACTACACATAAAGTTAATGTAATGAATAATTCAGAGAGCTAGAAGAAAAAATGTTGAATGTTTCAACATGAAGAAATGATAAATGTTTAAGAATAAACATATGTTTACTCTGCTTTAGAAATTTTACAATGTATTCATGCATCTGAGCATCTAATAGTGCCCCACAAACATGTACAATTTTTGTGTTTTTATATATCAGGTAAAATAAATTTAATATTTACTTCCTTCAATTGTCTTCTGATAGATATTACTCTATTAGAAACATGAAAGCAAGATATTTCAATGTTATTTTTTTCTTATACCATGAGCTTTTTTCACAAGAAATATTTAAAAGAAATGAATCTTGATGGAAAAGCTTTAAAACTTTAAATGTATAATACAAAAAAAATCTAATAAGCATATGTTAGCTGTAGTTAAATATACTTAATGTTTTAATTAAAAAATTTATTACACGCAAGTATACACTGTCATTAAGCCCTCTCAAAATACACATCCATACTTCAAACACAGTAATGCTATAGTTCTTGCCACTTTCTGAAGCAACACTATAGTCATTTTTGTATCTTTATTTGCACTGTCATGGCTGCCTCAGTCTTGAATTGATTCAAAATATTTATCTTTTATGGTAATTTTGATTTTATTTAAGAGCCAGAAATCTCACAGTACAGATCCAGTGAAAATTGTGGAGGAGGACACAGCATAATGTATTTAAGAGCCTAGTTTTCCTTAGGATGGCACATAGCAGCAGCATTCACTGTATTATTTAGCGCATCTTATAAAGATAATCATGAAAGAGGGCTTCAAGAATTGCTTCAGAAAGTAGAGCAATGGCATAAGTGTGTTCACAACAAGGAAGAGTATTTTGAGGGAGTTAATGACAATGTGTTTCTTACTGTAATGAATTTTCTTATTTCAACATTCACCATATATTTTTATCTTTGCTTGTAAATATTCAGATATGAACATCGCTGTATTAAATTTCAAATTAAATTTTTAAATGGTTATTATTGCATTAATGTGTTTTCTTTCTTTCTTTTTTTTTTTTTTGGTACTGGGGCTTGAACTCGGGTCCTTTGGCTTGAGAGGCAGGCATCGGAACCATTGAGCTAAATCCCTGGCCCCATTAATGTGTTTTCTAGTGTTAGGAATTTATTGTTTGCTCAAGTTTGTATAATAAGCAATATTTCTGTACTTTAGCATACATGTAGAATGGATAAACTTTACTATTAGTTTGAGGATGCAAAGCCCAAATATAAGAAGGAGCAGGCCAGAGTATGTACTGGTCTGTAAAATGAATATATTAAGACAAATATAGCAATTAAAGATTTCCAGGCTGTCTGTGGAGGAGAAAGTATAGCTTAGAAGGATATTAGGCTAACAAGAGCCTGAGGCCTATAGCCCTAGCAACATTATCAACATTATGGATCTACTTCAAAATAGAAGTCCCAATAGAGGTGCCCATTTATTGTGTGGTGGATTAGTGGTCATTAGTGACTCTACTTATCTCTACCTGGAGCAGTACTGCAGTCTTGTTTTTTGAAGAGGAGCCTCAAGTCTTTTAGAGGTTTTGGGGAGCAGCTTTCTTCTTCTGGGTGGTCATTTTCCTCAGAAATTTCAGGTGGAGCTGGCTTTATAATTTCCACTCCTCTGCAGGTTTGCCCCTCACCTCTGTACAGGTTTGAAGAAAGGAGCTGGTCTGAGTTTGACTGGGTTAGTTGGCAAACTATGTAGTCCTGTCACGTGCTCACTGCTAGTCCTAGTCCTGTGAAAACTTTAGTGACCATCCCCTATATAGCGTTTTTATATCTTTTTATTGTATCTCTTGAGGAAGCATCAGAATTATTCCTCAGCTAATTTCCCAAAGAGATTTTAAATATATTACTTAAATGATAAAAATCTGCTTTGGAAAAGAAACTGTACCTAGGAGATGTAGATACATTTTAGATGTATTTTCTGCTTGTGCTTTATAGATGACTGATTTATAGATGTTAGAAAACCCCTTCCTTTCCAAATTGCTACATGAGCATGTAGAACCAGACAGGGACACTAGGTTTTTTAATGGTAACCAAAATATTTGTGTTCTTAGCAAATATATGAAGGAAAAAAATCATTGTTCATATCATATAATATAAATTTATCTTTAAAAAATGTTCTTTTCATCAATAATATTCTAAACATAGTTTTAGTCAATAGATAATATAATATACAAATAATAATTTGAAAAAATATTATTTTACTTTATTATAATCTTTTTACCTTTGAGATAATTAAGAATACCAATCTCAATTATAAAAACAGTACTGCTTAATATGGATATCCTTTCAAATTTTCCTTTTTTTCATTTTATGTCAGAACAATTAGATATGACATGAGCCAAAGCAAATTTGATGAAAACATTTTACCAAAGATAACAACCATGTTCTAGAGTACATGGTCATCACAATGTTATCTCTGTGCATTTTATCTTACTTCACCGTGTATGTGTATATTCTCATCAGACAAGAAAGAAAAAGATAAACCAAATTGTCTCTCTGGTTAGAAATTTGATATAATCTCAATAAGGGAATTTAAATATCAGCATATTTTATATAAGTTTATGGGTGGTACAGCTCTAATAATTTTCAGGAATTGGTAAACTATGGCCTTGCTATGTGTTGCTTAAAATTATTTTACTAAATAAATAAATCACACTTACTCATCTACTACTCTTTTTCAGCCTCTCTGCTACACTTGCAGAGTTAAGTTGGTACAAATAAAGAAAAACGAGCACCTAGTAGCCTTCAAACTTAAAATATTTAATATCTGGACTTTTATTGGGGAAGTCTATGATGCCTTTACAGTATATCTAAATTAACTTGACTCTGAATCTTTTGTAAAAGTAATGTGTTTGATTGTTGAGGAAACATTTGATTGACTATGTTATTCATCAAAGTTTAGTTGGCATAAATTTATCAAAAATATATGCTCTTGTGATTTTTTTGGCTTTCAATATTATAGCTAAATGATATTTTAATAGCTCTACTTTTACTTGTGAATTCTTTTCTATTTTGCCTCAATTTAAACAATGAAGTTATAATAATTAGTGTATACATGCTTTAAATTTGTTTTGTGCATTTATATTTTAAATAATAATAATATGACAAATAGATGTCATCTTGCTAGAAATAGGAAATTGCTTTTTCTTCAAATAACTGGAATTAGTTTTGTATTTCAAGCTTACAATTTAGAACAGCTTTAAAAAGTGGCATTGAGAAAATATATGCAGAATCTAACATGCCAATACAAAAGGATGCACTAGCATCTTTCATATAAACACTTACATACACCATAGATTATTGGCTGTGTCAAAGATAGGAAACAAAATTCCCAAACCTGTTTTCCTACACTAATAATGCAACACAAAATGCTTCTGAGTCCAAATATCTATGTACATTTTCTGTCAATATTCTTCAATATCAGGTAGATGAGCCAATACCAGGTGATTAATTCTAATACTACCCACCTGGAGGTAGCATTTAACTGACCAGGTTAGAGTTCAACCCATAAAAATGTCTCTGTGTCAATTAGTGATCACTAGAGGAATAAATTTAATATAAGGTATATTTAATATATGATATTTATAAGGATTTATAAGGTAAGGATCCAATGTTCCATGCAGAATAAAGGGTGGAAAATGTAAAAAGTCCCTTTTAATGCTAGACATCTAAAAGGTCCAGTCAAAAGTTCAAGGCATTGAGATTACTGCTGAGACCCATATAAGTCCATATAAGGAAGTAAAAGTGTCTGTTCTAGAATGGAACATCCAAAGGCAGTAGTGAAGACCTCACTACTGTTGCCTCAGGAGCAGCAGAAGAGAGACTTCCTTCTCCTTCCCCTTTTTATTCCTTCCAGGCTGCAAGCCTATTGGTTGATGACATCTACACCCAGAGTTCCCTCCTCAGTAAAACCATCGGACACACCCAGAGAAATGCTAATCAAATCAGCTGCAAATTCCTTACTCAAGTTGACAACACAGTTAACAATGACAGTCTCCCACCATTTTCAAAGTAAGATCCCAAGTTTTCTAAACTGCCTTCTCATTCTCATTCATTTGAAAAGAAGCTTAAAGTACTAAAATACTTTGATTATGTTTTTTACTTTATTATGAAAAATATGACAAATAATACATATGAACAGCCTAGTGGTAGAGATACAAAGGATAAGTTACAAGAAATAGGACATTGAAGTTTATGCTCTCTCCAGAGCATGTCATCCCATACATTCATAAACCAAATATAGATGGTTTATAAAAGCTTCAGCATGTACATATCATCAATTAATCACTCAATAATCAGACTTTATCCTTCTTAGAAAATGAAGGGGCTACTGGGGATTAAAAATTCTAAGCTTCTAGTCAAGATTTTGTCTTTTTGATGGTCAGCCCCTATCCAAGGGTTACCTTATTAAAAGAAAAGATGCTCCTATCACCCAGGAAATTTGAAGGGTCAGAGACTGGGATCGAAGATTAAATTCTAGACTAAAGGACTCAGAGACAAAATATATATTTCTTATTATGTCACAATAATACAGCCCGTGGAAATCTTTTGAGAGGAAGTTCCTGCAAAGTTGGGGTAAGAAAGACAGTGGTGACAGATGTGATTAACATTAAAATCAAGCTAAGTACTCTGTACCAGGTCAATAGTAAACATGACTTGAAGGCATTGCAGGAATCAGTAGGACCCCACTCATCACAAATTTAAGGATGGAAAATTATAAACCTTTCATTTGAGAAGAGTGTCCTGGGACACCTACTCAAGAAGGGCCTTGCAGAGAATTGGTTCCCTGGGATTCATTTCACTATGCTCAGCCATTCTAGCATACAGATGCTACTGTTAATGGGTCCAGACTACTGCTCAAGCTGACAGCAGACCTTAATGTTATCCTCACGGTGTTGGTTTTTTAAATATGCAGAATATAGGAGTGTGGGATTTTTCAGGCTTCCACCCTGATTTCAAAAGAAATCCTGACATCCCATGCAAAATATGGGACAGTATCAATGTCCCTGCTATCACTGAGATGATGATGTAAGAAGATGTCAGAGTGAAGCCAAAAGTACACTGGAGAAACTAGGAGGCTAGAGATGCCAGGAACTTGGTGTGTTTTCAGAGGAAACCCACAGGCAGTGAGGAGACCCAGGCCAAGAGCAAGGTCATGTGAACTACAACCTACAGTGCTATAGAAATATGGCCACTCAAATCCTATAGAATTCACATCTTGCCACAACCTGAGCTGGGCACTAGCCTTGCAGCTACAGGACTTAATATTTACCTTCCTGGGTTTCAGTCTTGCTTTGTTTGAATTTCTTTTTATTCCACTTTTCCTCCTTTTTGGTGTGGAAATGTTTACCCTGTGCATGTTAGAAGTATTTAACTTTCTCCTTGATATTTACAGGTGCTTACATCCAAAGTTTGCCTTGAGTCTCAGAACAGACTTTGGACTTGTGCTTTTCAGTACTGTAGAAACTTCTAAGACTTTGGTAACTCTTAGATACTAAATCCATTTTGCATAATGCTTTTGATTTGAGCTTTTTGGGAACTAGGGATGAAATTGGCATCTGAAAGTGGAATTTTAAATGTTAATTTTTTTTTCTTTAAAGACCAGTGTCTTATCCAAACTTCCTCGGGGCTAGGGCATAAATAGCTACCCCACCTCTCTTCAACCCAGATGAATGGACAAAATATGCAGATGCTGGCCCTGGAAAGAAAGAGCACAGATTCCACTAGACACAATAATAAGCTGAAGATAGCAGAAATTGGTAAAGTAAGTATAGTGATATGCATCATCTGTCTGCATCTCCCTTCCCTCTGCTCTTTACTATAAAATTATCTTACCTGCTTATACTGCAGGAGATGGTGATTTCAGGCCAATTGAGCCCTCCATCTCTTTGGAACTAGCTTTAAATAAACAGTTTATCTTTTCATCAATGTAAATACCCTCATTTGATTTGGCCAACAGCAAGCAAATGGATTTGATAATATAAACTGGAATAACTTGTAATAGAGGCAGAGTAATATGACTTAGATCTAAAATATACTCTCAAAATCTCAAGTTCAGAAGTGGAGTTTTTGACAGTTGATTGGATCATGGGGACACTATACTCATCAGTGGATGAGTTCATTGATGAATTTATGCTTCACCGTGTTATTTATTAATGGTACCAGTTTGGAAAATGTAAGTCCCTAGGTTTATTTTTTGGAAGGATATTTCCTTGTTCCCAGCTCCCTTCCCCTTTTCCCTGCCTACTGGAATCCAAAATATAAGGAGCTTTTCTCTGTTGTTCCCTATCACCCTGCTATTTATGTTTTGGAGCTTACTGACTATGGACTATAACCAGAGAAACTGTAAGAGTAAATAAACCTGCCTTTTAAAATTAGCTGGTGTTAGGTATTTTTGTCCTAGTGATGGAAAATCTGCCTAAAATAAAATTATACTACAGTTGCATTTATTACTTTGACTATTCAGTATAACACATACGAGTTTTTTGAAAACTTGGGGCAAATCAGCAACAAAGTATAATTTTGTTACCTTCAAAATCCAAACAATTAACATATCTATTTAATATAAAGTTTTAATTATCTCACTTGTTTTCCTACCAATGATTGTCAAAAGCAGATTCTATTTGTGATAGAAAATTAAGAGGAAGAAAATATTTGGCAGGAAGACAGAAGTATTAACTTTCAGATTGTTGTATTTTTATAACAAATATTCAAGTAAATACATCCTGTGGTTAGGTATTTGTTGTTTAGCTTTCAAGAAAATAATGGTTTACAGAAAAAAATTGGAAACCATCAACACCCTCTCCACACACACACACACACACACACACACACACACACCTATAAGTAATATTTCTGTTAGTGAATTAATTCTTTATGAGAAAAGATATAAATAAAACCCAGAAAAGAATTAATATAATACATATTTCTAATTTATTTTATGAAATTCCCACCAGTTTAAATTGTAGTTCTCTGAATTAGATAGAAAGGTATTTGTAAATGGCACAAACATTTGACTTGGGCATCCATCTGAAAAAGAAACAATCTGTTTCTTACTGCCTTGTGTGTTTATATTCAGCAATTTTTAATATTCAGGACTCAAAATGAATTTGTGAATGACACTTGTACATCTTAACATTCAGCTTTTTATTATCAAAGTTCAAAAGATCACATACACAAATCTACTGAATTATCAGGTAATGGGTTTCAAATCATTTTACATTTTCAGTTTACTATGATTATGACAATGTTTTAAATAATTGTTTAGGAAATTTGTAACTCTGACAGGAGAGAAAATTTCTGAATTTACATGTGGTTAATGCAGTCACAAGAAAAATATATTTATATAATCTTATGATTTTTCAAAACAACAGTTTTCATGTATCTGGTAATACTATAAATCAATCCTGATGATGAGAATTAGTATCTAATAAAACCGTTTGTAGAAAATAAAAACTTAAAAAGAACACTAACTTTATAACTTTTTCTAAAGTTCTATAGGCTTGTAACTATTGTCAGATTCAGGGACTCATGGTAGAATTGCATGTTTTTCTAGACTGTGACCTTCTGGTAGCTATTTAGTAGCATGCTTGAGTGTCTGACCAAACCAAACAGTTTTTATAGCTTTTTCTTACACACATTCTTCCATATTGACTGTAGTAGTACTGAAAAACAGAGATACAGAAAGAAAGATCCAGAAATTAATGGGGTTTAAATTAAGGAAACAAGTACTTTAAATTAAAATGTAAAAATTAGAAATCATAATTGTACATTATGCAATTTTGACCTTTTGGGAGACATCTCTAGTAGAAATAAGAAAAATCACATAATATAAAAACTAGTATTTATTCAGGATATTCAGCACTTGGAGACTTTAAATTTGGTTTAATCCCTGCCTTAGCTATTATAATATGCAAGAAATTAAGTTATTTAACAAATAAATTAGCAAAATTAGAAATTTATGTTGTACAATGGACCCTTGATTTACGAACTTGATCAGTTCCCGAGGGCTCATTGTAACTCAAGTTGGTTGTAAGTCAAAACAGCTGAGATCTGGATGTTTACCTGAGTACACACTATAGATAACAAGAGGAAGATGAATCTACCATTAACTGAATTAACCCAAGTTGTTTGAGTGCCAGGACATTTGTAACTTGAGGGTCCACTGTACATGTTTTAAGCTTGAATACTGTGTTCTATCTTGTTTCTTCTCTATTTACATATTTTAATATTTGAGATGAATTCTCTCTATATTACCCAGGCTACTTTCCTAACCGTGGACTCAAGTGATCCTCTTTCCTCAGACACCCAAGTATCTGAAATTACAGATTTAAGGCATTATACCCAACTTTATCTTATATATTTTTTTATCACCACAGTATCACACTGTTTCTCTTCTTCATAAATTAGGTTCAGTATATACAATATTTTTCAAAATGCATAATGACAACCAAAAAATAAATTCATATTTGACGATATAAAATCTTTGATAAATTCACATAAATGCATTAATTTAGGTAAAAATTAAGCAATTCTCTAAATTTAGTTGATCAAGTCTGTAAATTCTCTAAGACAATTAAATTTAAGTTTAAAAATCTTCCTTTAAAAAAGATTGCAAATCTGTTTTAAATATATTATTTATAAATATAGTTCTTTGCATGTAAAAATACGTTAAACTGTTTTAGTTGGCTTATTGTGCTTATTATATACTGTTTTATGTGACAATTAAATTATTATAGATGATTATGCTGTTTTATAAAATTGTATGATTTTGTCACAAGTCCATTCATCACCAAAAGCTGAAAATGAAAGAAAATCCTCATACTGTTACTATTCTTGACTGTCTTTAATTTTATAATCAGATGTCCATTGTTTTGGCAAAAAGAGAAAGCATGAAATGTCATTTCATATGAATGTGTAGATATATTGGGTCTGAATGGTCAAATGCATATGTAAAACAAGTGAAAAGAAAGAACATTGTTTGACAAAACTTGATACTCCATCACTTCAATAATTAATTCATTATATAGCATATGAATGAATGAAGTAATTAAAGAATTTAAGAATTTAACATTGTTGGGCCAGGCATTTAGCTCAGTGGTTTCGCTGCCTGCTGCGCAACCACCAGGACTTGAGTTCGATCCCTGGTGCCAAAAAAAAAAAAAAAAAAGAATATAACAAAGTTTTAAAAACTAATTATTGAATTTGAAATTAATTATGATTTAAATAAAGATTAAAGTTGAGAATAGTTGATTATTCACCATATTTATTGTGCTGGTTTTCTGTCACTTTCTCAAAATACCTGAGAAAAGCATGGTTTTTATTTTTTATTTTTTATATACCATATGAATGATATTTATTCAATGATGAATCATAGCTAGCCTTGATGATAATTTTCTGTGCTAGCTTCAAGATATCATCTGAAGTTTATTTCAAATACTTGTGAATTTTCCTCAGATTGTTTGAATTAGAATAGCTGAAATAAATCAAGTTGTTATTTCTACAATATAGCTATTAACACTTTTAGGCTAATTAATTTTATGAAATGTATTAATTATGCACATATACAAAACATTGTAACTGAAATAGAGTCATGTAATGAAAGAAAGACAAATCAAATATCTTAAGAGGTGTTGAGTTAATTCGGAAAATTATCCTGGGTACTATTTTGTACTAAGGACATTTCCTGCATTTCTCTCAGAATGGCTATGAAACAATATTGGAGTAAATGAAAAAATAATTAAAAAAAAAACCCTTTGAACAAGTGAGTATAGAATAGTAACAATAGAGGAAAATGACCAGAAAGGGTCACAAAGATGGCTAGTTCCTATCAGTGTAAAGCCATGTATAAGTTTTCTTTTGAGAGAAGTTGGAGGATCTGTCACGAATGGGACTTGTTTCTCCATCTTTAAATTAACAGAGTAGTAAGAGTGGATGGTGTGCACATTATTTTTAGATGAGATGTCCTAAGCAAGTCATAAAGGTTGTATACGTTTGAGAGAAGTTTGAAAGTATTCATGGAAGAAGCAGCCCTAAATGATGGGAAACATGTATACATGCATAGATTTTGAGTTGTGTTATAATTCTCAGGTTTTAGTATATACAGCACATTCACAAATTAATGAAAAAAATATTTCTAGATGCAATAAGAGATGATATCTTATACCTTTCCAAGTACTTCCTTAAATCTGTTTGGTTTGTCCTTCCCTGAAACTACTTTCCCCATTTACCTTTTTCTTTCCTACATCAGGTTGTTAAAACAGACACTTAAGTATTATTATTATTATTTTTATTAATTATTATTATTATATGTTCTTTCACTTTCAGCACCTGCTCTTATAGTCATAGTTTAAGTAATTTTCTTAGAGTATTTTTTTCAGCTGGGTTACTCATTTGGGCAATTTTTGTCTGTACATTATCAATGGAATTTTCACTTATTCTTTTTAAGTTTTTGTAGCTGTCTCACTCTCTGATACGTGCAGTAACAATAATAATGAGAACTAACAACACTGGCCTCCTACATACTTCCACAAATACTTTAGATTTCTGATAATATCTACCTTAATGTCTATATCATAAAAGGAAATGGGGGTCAATCTTTATTTCTATTCAGTAGACAAGATCAGTGAGCTTCAAAAAGTTAAATTTACTCTCCTAATTTTTTTGAGTTCTGTCTTCCAGAAGCTAAAGTCTATGAATTCTCTGTTACTAGATTCTCTGAATATCTCTAGTATAGTCAAAAGTGCCACGCTTAAAGACTGACATAACTTCCTGGGCCTTTTTATGTCTATATGATAGTATTGAATACTGCAGGCATTTACAGCATAAGTTGAATACATGAAGGAAGAAAAGAATATACTTTTACACCTTAGCCCACAAATATCAGAAGACCAATTTGCCAGAGTATTATTTTTATAAGAAAAATAATAAACTAAATTATTTCAATAAACACTTTTGTTTGGATAGACCAAAATAGTGAAATTGATGACCCAGCAGGCAATCTTTCTTTTGTTATTTTTTGATTTTCCAAAGTACTTTGTGTTGTAATATATGTCCTTGGAGAAACTCTTTAATATTTAGACTATTTAATATTTTAACTCTGAGATATTGTTCATTGAAGCAGAAACTTGGATAGTAAGGTTATGTAGCAAAATCCTATTAAAAAGCTAAAGAATCTACTTAAAATTTTAGAATGTTGATCTGGGCCATTTGCACTGAATTGCAATAAAGCAGAAAATGCATTTTAGAGGTTGCCGTAGTAAATAAAATGGAAGTACTTTGCTCCAGAAGAAAGAGGTAATGTAATTTTTTCTTTTGCTTCATAGACAGTCTCACTCACTATATGTTTTAGAGTCACTTGGCTTATATAGTGCTTATCTATGTAGTTTTAGTGTGACTGTATTTCATTAATGTTAGATCTGGGAGGACTTTTCCCCACATTTATTAACAAACAACCCTCCTACCCACCTCACCTCATCATCTTTTTCATCTAAATCAATTTATTTCTTTTTCTGATCTCTGTCTTTAAAACACTTCTTGATCTCTTGTTGATAAGTCACTGTTTATGCTATGGCAGTTGTCACATATTTACAGCTCTGATCTGAATGCTTTGTTTGTATAAAATGTCATTACTTCACATTTTTCCATATTTTTGATACTACTATATCAGGTAATTCTATTGGTGAATTTTATCAATTTTCTTATACATAAATGAAACAAAATTGAAAAGGCAAGAAAACCTAAATATGAAAGAGGATTAAAGAATGTGGGTTGTGGGATTCCAAGGTGAAAGCATAGAGCTTTTCAGAACTTAACTGATGGGCTCTTTCATACTAATTGTAGCTCTGCTTAGTTTGGTTTTGCATACAATCATTTTTTTTTTTTTTTGTACCTGAGATCGAACTTGGAACGCAGGTCCTTGAGCTTGCGCAGCAGGTGAAACCACTGAGCTAAATCCCTGGCCCGGTGTTGCATACAATCTTAAAGATAGCATACAGTTTAAAATATCAATACCTTATTTAATTTTACTGCTGAATATTGTTTCATTGTTTGGGTAACTAAAGTTCATTCATTGGTTCATGAAAATTTCTGTGGCTCCACTTTTAAGCCATTAATAAAAAGCTTTATTGAACTTTTATGTATAATTAGTGGTATGGATATACAACTAAATAGCTCTCGGTTCTACAGTCAAGAGTGGTTTTACTACATCATACTGTAATTAGGTCTTTAGCATTTTGAGGAACTGAAAAATTGTTTTCCAAAGTGGTTGAAACTTTCTCATTCCACAAAATAGTGCATAATATTCTCATTTCTGCATACTCTCAATAACACTTGCCATGGTCTATTATGTTTATCCATCCTACTGAATGGGAAGTGCTATTTTCTTGTAGTACTATTTATAGAGTATTTATTTATAGAAAAACTTCAGTTCATGATCTTTAATTCTTCTATGATTCTGGTTCCAAACTGAATTGGATGAGAACCAACTCAAATTCAGTATTTAGGTTCAATGTTGACTTTGTGGGGGAATTTGATTCAGTTCTCATCCAGTTTGGTTTGTGAACAGAATCATGGACAGAATTAAGTTTGTGAACTGAGATATCACTGTACTTCCTTTAGGATTTATGTTGATAAACTTCATGCATGCACACACACACACACACACACACACGCACACATATATAAATGTTTTGGGAAGTATTTGTACAAATCCTTTTTCACATTTTTAATTTTGTTACATAATTTAAGGAATCCTAAGATCTCTTTTAGGAACCTCTTAAGGGAACATTTTAAAACTCTATTTCTGCTCAGTGGTTCCATCGTCTGCCTCAGAAGCACAAGGTCCCAAGTTTGATACCCAATACCAAAAAAACCAAAAAAACCCAAAGAAAACCTCTATTTCTTCTTTATAGCTTTAAACTCTACATAGGCTTATGTATTTTTAAATTGTGCATCTCCTTTTGTAGTGTACATTTAGGTCAAAATAATTTTGTGCGCTTGTTCCTGTTAGAAAAAAATCATCAATGGTCTCAGTGATTTATTGAGGTTCCTTCTTATATTCATGAGTTTTCAAGCAGGAAGTCAAAGATATTAAATTACCATATATTTCTATACTTATTCAGCAGGCGACTATGTTATAAGATTGAAGTGAGATCTAGAACTCTATACTTTGTCTCCAAAAGACATAAATTTTACAAAGAAAAACCTATAACTTTGTCAAAGTAAAGTGGATTACCTAGGACAATATTTATCCCAGGAAGTTGAAACTTTATTCTGAAAGATTATAAGCTATTTCAAATTTCCCTCAGAAAGTAACTAAAAGACAATTACAGAGGGTTCCCAAGTCTTAATGACTATTGCAAATGATGGATATAGAATGACCCAAATAAATTACCACACTATCCTATGAATTACCTTTGTTATCAGAAAATCCACCCTTCCCTTCCATTAAGGGTTAAAAGTAGCTCTTCAATTCCTCTACACTCTTCACCATAAACATTACATAATAACATCAGAAATCTATCCAACTGATCCCCAATTTCATTTTACCCATCCTTCCTTCCTAATTTAATCGAAGTGTTCATTGTTTGAATCATTCCACCTATCTAAACCACATATATTTCTCATTTTATTGTCCTCTTCATTGAAAATCCAAACCTAGAAGAACACAGCCAGGCAATAAGTTATGTTAGAGTAAATCACACTGCATGACCAACAGGCACTACAGTGAATTTTGTATGAACACCAAAGTGTTAAAACACCAATACAGACTGATTTTTTACATGAGTTTTTATTTTCATCCACCTATGAGTAACTGTAATCCTCTAACATATTTAAGTTGATGACTAAAAGTTTCATGCATTTATTAAATTACTAAATGTAATTCTTGAAATATATAGATATTTTATATTAAAAAATATAATAAAATGTTAAAACTTCCAAGCAGTGGAGTTACCTTGGTCCATACATGGAAAATGTATAACATGTAGATTAATTTGCAAAGGCCGCCTCCATAGTCAAAACAATTAGATAGATCAGAGTTGCTGTCTGTCAAAAAACCTTTTACTTCATTTTTGAATTTGAAGAGAAATGCTAATACGTGCTTAAATGGCCAGCACACTACTTTTTATTTCTGACTGTAATATACTTATTTACCAGTTAAAGCATGAAGACTTGACATGACTTGTCATTTTGATGAAATCAGATACCTTTACTTCAATTTTTTGCTTTTCTATAAAAAGAATGTCCTTTAGAAACAAATTGTTTGTTAGTCTAAAAGTTTCCAAATATGTATCGTTTGAAGTTTGATAGCAGGTATGTTTTCTTTGTTTTTTGTCTGTTTGCAAAGAGAAGGGTGATTGTAAAAGAGGAGATGAGAAAGCACTGAAAAAGGCAACTCTTCAGGAAGATCTCTTTGAGGGTTGGGGTTAGGAAAAGATTTTGGAAATTGATTCACTTGATATTAATTCAGCCAAACTATGCCCTCAAAACTCTGTTTTTTATCTATATACAGCAGCTTTGAAGATCACCATGATCCTACTACATTCTTTTGTTAAATAGGTGTGTTGATCTACATAAGTACTTTTTTGATTCGCCTCACAATTCTATCAGTGTTGATAATTTTGTAAGTATTTTTATTACTTTATTTATTATTATTGCTCTTAAAATATAACTTTACAAATTCAATGACATATTTTCTCATGTGGGCATAGTAATCTTTGGCAATTATCTTTGAATATTTTTTGTCCTGTTAGGTATGTATTTTTTTAATTTAACATTGACCTATTTTTGTATAAGTTTTGAAGAGTTACATATATCTACTAGCTTTGTGATAAATCTGAAAATTCTTTTGTTGCATTTTATAGTTTTCAAAGTGCCATGATGAGCATTGTCTGCCACTCAGGAGAATACACCACAAAATCCTGGTAATGTAGATTGAGAAAAAAATTTGAAATAGCTAACATTAAATAAATTATTACACTGTGCTATGAATGAACGTGGGATTAAATTTATAGTTAGGCCCATTCTCTCTGTATTAAAATATATTCAAGACATTTATGCAATGTACAAAGAGAAGGTTTACCATATATTTCCCATACCTAACAGCTTTTAAATATGGGTGAAAATTAGTGTCCAGAGCAGACTTATTGTATCTAAATGATAGACTAGGGTACCACAATTTAATAGGCCACATTAAGTAAATTATGAGAAAAGTTCACATAAGCATAGGGACAGATTTAATACTCCAGTTCTACAGGTGCACCTATGGATACGTCAATGACTAAGAAAAATATTAAGTAGAGCTAACATCGGAAAGATTTTAATTACTTCAAATGAAATAATTAATGCATTATTACATGACATATATGAAATGTATGTACACATTTTGATTGCTTAAATTGGAAAGCTTTTAATAGAGAATAATGATAGGTTATGATATCATCTGCATAGGAAAGAGACCTCATATAAGAGGGGTTAAAAATGGAAAGTAATTTGTCTGTCATGGAAAAGGCTGAGGTGTTAAGTCACCCAGTTTGGAGTCGTCATCTGGAGTCCAGCTCTTCCTATGTTGTGGTTTACAGTCTCTGTGAAATGTTTCTCACAGTACAAGAGAGATCACCAACTGGTCCTCATGGCAGCCCGCTGTAAGGCGAAAATGAGAAATAAAACTCATAGGCCTCCTTCTAAAAAGACAGGAAATTACACACTTCAATTGCTACTTATATCCCTTTGCAAAATAGAGTCACACTTATCTGCAGAGCAAACAAAAGGAACTGATTTATAGAATTTATGTTTTGAGTAGACAAGTATATAAAATAATATTCAGCACTATGGAAAGGAGAAAATGAATTTTTAGGTACAATTAGCACATTCTAAAATTTGGAAGTTAACTCGAGTTGACAAAATCACCAAGTCAGGAAAGTGGGTTTTTTTTTTAATATTTGTAAGCATTATTTTTTATACTTTAAAGTGTAAGTTTGTACTTCTACAGGAGTATTGTACTTGCTTAAATTTTTAAAAATTATATATATGTTAATGTTTAGAAGTTGTAATGCTTTTCAACTCATTTGTAATTTCTTCTTTATATGCTATTTTACTTAAAAGATAGAACTTTAACTTATAAGTCCTCTGAAAAAGATTGTGAAGATATTTTGATAGGATTTCTTTACTGATCTTAAAGGATTGCACAAATGGTCATAAGGGCCTTAAAATTACATGACTACATGGCTATCACAGAAAATGTAATGTAAGATATTTAAAACAAACATTAATGTATAATTATGTTTAATATGTTGAATATGCACATATATTTGTACTCAAGAAGTTTATGTGTACTTAACAAGGTATCTAATGGAAAACATACACAGTGCTTACCTACTATTAAATATCTGTTGATTGGCTTCAATATATCCAGTATATTACAATATATTAGAGAACAGACGAATAAAATACTGTTTAATAAATATTGTCTTTTGTTAGAAGTCCCTTAAATCTAATAATATAAAATTACTTATGAAAAGTATAAATAAATGCATAATTCCAAAGTGGTATTTTCACTACTACATGTCCATATAAATATAGAGAAATATCTTTATTTCAGTTAAGACTAGGTTATATCTTTTTTCTTCTCTCTTTTGTGTATGTGTGGTACTGAGGATTAAACCAAGGTCATTTGAACTAAACTATTATCTCCAGGTATTTTTTTTAATTTAGTGACAAAATCTCGTTAATTTCTTGCATTACTAAGTATAGGCTCAAACTATACTAAGTATAGTATACTATACTTGGTGTACTAAGTATACTCCTGCTTCAGCTGCAAAGAGTGCTGGGATTACAGGTGTACATCACTACACATGATTGCAATGCAATATGTATTGCAAGTTAATTTTCATCCTAGATTTGAAAGATAAGTAGCCAGAAATAATATATTCTTAAAAATTTGAGAAGAATAAAATGGAAAACAAGAACTGGTCTTTCTCTGCATGATAAGAGGGAAGATGAGGGATTTGTGCAACTGTAAGTCTCATTAGCATATAGAAATTAATGGAGATGGAATGAAAGGTGAATATGGATGTGATGATGGAGACCAGATCACTCTGAGCCATGAAATTCTTGTCAGTTAATTTTGCCTTTACCTTATGAGAACTATAACTTAGCAAGGGCCAAGTGAGGACAGTCTGAATCCTCTAAAACCTAGAGCCAAAATAAATATTTTCTCTTGGCCAGATCTATCAGTGACAAGATGCCTGAATAACTCAACTCTTGATGAAGGCCAGTATCCATTGTTTATGTAAGTAAATTGTAAAGCAGAATAAAGGTCATGAGTTGAAGTATAATAATTGATTCAGTATAATTTCATTATTATTATTATTTTTTAAATAATAGTACCAAAGTAGTTAATATTACTTGGCAAGGTTTCTCTAGACAGTTAATAAAACTATGCATATAAATACTAATGTCAACATATTTAGAAGAATTTTTTTGTCAAATGAAACATCTTTTATTTATTATAATTTTAATTTTGTTAGTCTAATGACAAATCATATTTCCTAATAATGTGCTGTACTAATAAAAGAGAACATGTCTTACCAAGTTAGGCTATTGAAAGATCATGCAGTCATTTTGAATGTGTTTTTGATGATTTTTAAAGATTACAGCAGTGACAAAGATTAAAAATTTAAGTATATATATTCATAATATATATGAACTTCAGAGTAAATACTCTATAACTACTCACTTTTATTTAATATATCATTCTCCTGTACTTGAACTTATTTTGTTTTGGAAACGCTTTCAAATTACTTGTACAACATATTCAAACATAGATCATGGTAACAAAAATTTGTATTAGGAAAAAAAATTCTAAACAATGTATCCTAAATTGATATGAATAAAACTGAGAATATAGTGTTTGTTTGTTATTTCATTTATGGTAAAGTATTTATATCCTTCATAAACTTTATTTGATAAATTATCCAAGGGAAATGGCTGAGCAAGCAATAGTAAGCAAGAGTTAAAAGGCATTGTACATTCTGCCATAGGTATGTTTAAAAGGTCTTAAGATCCATCCAAACTTATTCAGTCTTCATTGTGAAGAAGACACATTTTATTTTCTTTATTCATCTTTATACTTTTTCTTAAAAACTGAAATTAGAAAATAGATTAGGGATTATTAAATCAGCAGGATACTATCATCTCTAGTGCTCCCTTACTGGTCACTAGGCTGGTAAAAAATGAATAATTACATGGACTCCAGAATGTAGGTTGTCTTGGGATTTTACCAAGCCCCAGATGCCCTACTTGTATAGAAATATTGAATTCATTTTAAATGTTCTACTGATCCTTACTATTTTGTTTTCACCCATTGTTAATTGGTTTAATATAAAGAATTATAACATTGTAGATGTAAAGAATGAGAAATCATGTAAAATATCCTTTTAGAAAAATATAAATTCAAACTTTTACCAATATTCAATAATTTTAACAGTAATTAGTAACATTTTTGATATCTCTGTATTTTTCTAAGAATTACACTTTATTAATGCCTAGGTTTAATCATAAAATTTCCAGACATATTATGATTTGCTTTACTGACATAAATAATACTAACATAATGGCTTTTCTTGATCATTAGTGCCAACAGATTCCTACCTAGTTTATTTTTTAAACATCTATCATAAGTGTAAGAGATACTTTTATGCTACTATAAACTTAAGTCAATAGCATTTTTATAATAAATAAGTCCATTGAGCAAATATTTGGCCATATAGAAACTTGTCTAATCAGTTTACTTAAAAGTGAATGTTACACCAAATAATATTTGAAATTATTGTTTTAAAGTATTTATCGTATAAAAATTTTCCATTTGAGTGATGTTAATTTTATCATTCTTTAAGAAAATAGAGAAAACAGTTTAATTACTAGCATCCAATAGAACATGGAGTTGTAACAGCTAAGCACCTCAATATAATTATATTGATTGAATAAGTGAAGATAAATAGCACCTAGAAGATGAATAAGTTGTAATTGACTTTAGTTATTCCTGGTAAAGTATTCATGGACCAAAGAAATCTCAGAAAAATTTTATTTGATTAAAGTTAGGAAAATACTTCATAAAAATACATACATTTGCAAATCATGAGTATGTTCGTATTCCTGACTTTTATTCAAAGACAACAGGATCACACTTTCAGTCCTCTTCCCACAATTCCCCTACCAGGGCTTTATCTGTGCAGATGTCTGTTAGCTTCTCAGTTCTCACTGGGCTCCTGCTACACAGCACTGTTTTCAAGGACCACATGTGCTTTGGGAAACTGAAGGCTTAGTAAAGGAGGAAGGCGCAGACACAACATTTTAAAATCCAAACCACTCCATTTTTCCAGGACTGGACCTACATTTTATAATTATGTGTTGCCATGGTGAACCTGAATTAACAATAATTATGAGACTTATTTGTGAATCTTAAAGAGGAAGTGCTCCATAAAGGCAACAGCAAGAACAATAGCAACAAGAAAATAAACCCCATATGGGAAGAGATGGATAGATTCGGGAAGGAGGAGGAGAGAAAAAAGGTGAGAGAGAGACAGCGCCAACCACCAGAAAAAGAATGAAATGCAGTTATAAGGCTCTACACAAAATCAACTTGCAGCACTATATTGTGGAACATTTGAGGAAACAGAATTCCGTGAAAAATAACAAAGAAAATAAAGGATTAATTATAAAATAATATAAAATGATATATGTTAAATACATTTAGAAAAGCAGAGTAATATTTCTTGTCAAATAAAATTGTGAAAATAAACTCATCAAACTGAAAGTATGAGTGAAAAATTTCAGAATATTTAATCTTCTTGCCTCTTTGTTTCAGAATTGCCCATGTTAACTGGAAATGCCTGGCAAATGGTGCCTCAGTTTTTTTGGGGGGCGGGGAGAGGGTGGGTACCAGGGATCAAAATCAGGACCTCGCGCTTGCAAGGCAGGCAGCAGCACCAATGAGCTAAATCCCAGACCCAGTGCCTCAGTTTTGACCAGATATTTTCCTCATAACTGGAAGCCTCTTTCTCTATCCTGCCTTTGTCCTGATGAAAATAGTGATGCCCCACTCTTCTGAGTGAGGTACCGCAAGGTACCCACGTGGATCCTCTAAATGTAGCTCAAATCTTTGTAAAGATCTGCTTTATTCAATTGTCTTCAAATTACGCAAGTTGAGCTTGCCATCTGTTTCTTGCTTGGAAACTTACCAACTCAAGATTTGGTTTTGGAAATGACCCCAGTTATTAGTCCCTCTACAAAGTGATTTTGAATTGGTTATATATTTGAGACACTAGCGACTCACTCTCTTGATGGAGGAGAGTAGGAAACCGTTAACTTCTAATGACTGAGATTAATCCCAGAAAGAAGGAGAAATTGATGATTACAAATATGTAACTCATTGATGTTGCCTTTCCTGGAATTATTGCCTACATTTAAAAGAAATCTATAATGTATATCCATCCAAGCACCATTGAAGAATTTTCATTATTGAATAAATAATATGCTCAACCTCACCAGATCACCCAGCCTAATATAAAATCAGAGGTAAGGAAGGAATAGGGACTTGAGATATGATTAAGGATATTTTGAAAAAAAATAGCTAAGATTAAAAACCTTAAGGTTTGTCACTCAATCCTTATTTGGCTCAGTATTCAGGAGACTACTTTCCCTGGCAGTAATTTGCAAGGATTATGGGCGGTTGTCTCATGAGTCAATGATCTTGAAGATCACAAACTACGAAACTTTATTACCCGAAGCCCATAGAGTGATTCAATTCCAACATATCCATATTACAGAAAAAACAAAGGTGACAGTAGCCTTTTATACAGTGCGGTTTTTTTCCCTCATAAATTTATGTGGCAAAGGTAAATTTCCCAGCAAGAAATTGGTGAAAAATTGACAGTAGATATTTTGGAGCTAATTTAATAAAATAAGTATTTTCAAAACTTCCAGGTACCTTTACAAAGATCCACAGTTCCCTCTGGTATTACTGACTCTGGGAGAATAGGCATTCCTTGATGATAGTGTGATTGAGTTTCCCAATATTAAGAGAAGTAAAGTGATTCTAAAATAGTTGAGGCTGGATGATACTGTTAGCCATTGGTGGCAAACAAGAGTGCAATTACCCAAAAAAGCCATGGTCACAAAGACCTATAATCAGAGTTTGGCCTATCATGCATCTGTGGATATGGCTAACCCTTCACACATCTGCAGATGTAGTCATGAGTTCAAAAGGTATGTAAGCAGTGGAAAAGACTACTAAGATTTGCCTCATATACATTTGAAAATAGTATGTAAAAACAATTAATGAAATTACAAATCAATTTGGAAGACATAGAAGGTGGGACAATAGTTTGGATATATTTTGCTTCTAATCTATTCAAAGTCTTAACTGGATAACACAATATCAGACCTCTGAATACAGTAAAATCCAGAAACATAAGAAAGTACTCTGTAACCCTCCTCAGCTGCACACCAGAAAATTTTCCTCTATGTTATATTTTGAAGAAAAAAAGTGCTCAAAACCATTAGGGGTTATTACATGCCAGCTCTTTTTTTAAATTTCCTTAAGTTTATTGGTACATTTTAGGTATACAATATGATGACATTCATCATTGGGAATTTGTACCTTTACATGATGTATCTTGGTTCTTAATTTTTCCCCATCCCCCTGCCCTCCTTTCAACCCCTCCACACTTCCCTATTTACAAAGACTTTGTTTCCATTTTTTCCTTTTCTCATAATTTTTCCTTTCCGTTTTTCCCTTTCCCCTACCCCTATTACTTCCCCTTCTCCTTTGAACCTCTTCTTCTGATTTCACGTTGTCTATTATATATGAAATAAATAGGACACACATGTGTAATTATCAAATAGTTTTTCTGGTGGGAGAAACTGAAAGTGTAAATGAGGACATGGCAGTTCTTAATGGATGCTAACCTTCAATGATTCAAAGACCAATGTAAACCATGGAGGATATTTATGAAGATTAGATGACAGATATAGCACTGACTTCAATCTTCTCAAATCTGTCAATGATTTCAGTGAGATTACACATATTTCTTGCAGTTAAATTCAGCCTCAAGATTTGTAGTAGATATATACTACATGCAGAAGATTTTAATATTGATTTCTAACCTAGGAAGAGATGATCCGATATATGACAGACAGGTAATAAATGTAAATCTACCATTGGGTCAGATCACTGTTCAGTATATTGCAACCACAGAGCTATAGATTAGTTAATTATCCAGTCTCTAAATGTGATATTAGAATAAATGTACTGATTAATCAAAACAATCTCACAGTTTGGAATCTTTACACAGTGGTTAGGATTGAATACAGTGAAGAGAGCTAAGTGGAACACACTGGAACAGATTTTAAATAAAAATAATACTATTTCCTTAGAAGAACAGCAGAAATCAATTCAATTATTTAAAAAAAGGATGCAAGGGTACTAGTATCTATGGTATTTCAGTTTAATTGTCTATTTTTGTCCCTGTAAAAACCAGAATGGTCCCAAGGATGAGGTAGATTGCCAAATGAATATCCAAGGAATAAGTTACAATTACAAACATTGTGCCAGATGTGTTATCTTTAATACAGCAAATTCAAAATGGCCACAAGTTCATTGGTATATGCCTACTGATTTGATAGAAAATTCTCTTCCATTCCTATTACAAAAATAATTCAGAGCCAATTCTCATTCTCTTGGGATGAATAGCAATTTATAACTAGATTCTTGATTTGGGGGATTAAGATATCATAGTTCTACTATTGTAATAAAATGAAGGAAATCTGAACTGCCTGGCTATCCTGAAGAACAGTGCATTAGTCCACTATATTACTGTCATCCTGATAATCAGAATTGTTGAGTAATATGTGCTAATTCTGTTGAGTTCATGTAAAATACTTGTTGGTCTAGGGTGGAGCATTAATCCGATCAAAAAACTAAAATATCAGTAGAGATTTTAGAATTTTGATTATATAGAGTATATTTTTTAGAGACATTTACACCTGGGCTTAATTAGATGTAAGAAAAATTGTCATTGCTAAATTTCAGCCATGAAATACAGGAAAAATATATACTGATAAGCAAGACAATGCACAAATAATTTGCAATATTTTTATGCAATACTTAATATACAGAAACTAGACATGAATTAACCAGAGCACAATTAAAATTAATGCAAATAAATCTAAAACAAATTAAAAATGATTTTAAAATTAACATTACAATAAGAACTAAATTTTAATATGGAAGACAAAGTCTCAAGAAGTGAAATTCAAAGAGAGATTATTGTTATTATATTAACAATTTTTAAATTTGAAAACCAGTTTCACGAATACACAAATAGTTGCTAAATTATATAAGAATAGACAGTAGGTTGAAATATCTGTAATTTTTACAGTGGTTACTTTTGGAACACAAGGCAAATCTGTCAGGTAGAGTATAGTTTCCTGAAGGACATCAAATATGTAAATAGAATATTTTATATAACTTAAGATAGGAGTAAATCTTCCAATGTGTAGTATAATGTCAATACTTTATTAGCTCAAATTACAGAAATGCAGTTCTTTGTTCAATTATTTTAATTTTTGTTTATATATTTACAATACATACAATGAAATAACTATAAAATAATTTGAATTTATGAAGCACAATATATTTCACAAATTTGCTATCACAGGGAAAGCAAGGCACTGTTTGTTCGGTATCAGGAATTGAACTCAGGACCTTGAGCTTGCAAGGCAGGTGAGGTGCCACTGAGCTAAATCCCCAGCCTAGTGAAGCAGTTTTTAACTTTGTAATCTCAGTGCCTGCAGAAGTACTCCTAGTGTTCTGTTTCTGAGGACTCAGCCCGTTTCATACCGTTCCTAGATCACTATTCTAGTTCCGTGGTCCTCATTGACCCCTTGCGTTTTCATGGTGTCACCATCTTCCAGAGTTGATACATCACAACATTTACAATTTAATTTTACAGAAATAGAAATAGTTTTAACAGTACTTCAGACTATTCATTTTATGACAAATGACACAGGATAATAGGTATTTTAAATAAATGTCATTCTTACTACATAGTTTATGGTTCCTTCAAACTAGTATTTTTAGTTGACCAAAAGAGTGTATTGTTTTTCATTTTTATTGTATTTTTTTATAAATTAAAGTTAGTTTTAACTATGTTTGGATTAAGATATAGGTACATGTGAAGTAATTCTCGTCTCTGTAAAATACTTCCATAAATCAACCTACTTATTTCCCCATTCCAGAATTCCAGGTTCAATTTTAAGCATGAAAGACTTAAATATAAGGTAAAATTTATGTTCTTTTTGGAGTTTCACTCTAGTCTAAAACAAAACTAAGCTGTTATCTCAGGTGCTAACAGCATAGGTAATTAACAAGCAGACAATGTATAAGGGATGTCTTTTGTAAAAGTCTGTCCATTCAGTTACTGTATCTTATCACATTTCTGTGTAAGAGAAAAAAAGAATTAGCTCTAGTAACATAATTTATGTTCAGTCAATAACAAGCTGCAATGTCAGACATAGCTAGGAGAGTTTTTAAAAAGTATTTACACATTACATGAAAGTTATTTTCATCTAACTTGGGTTTTAATTTGAAAGCAAGTTTGCAGCTTATTTTCTGGAGCTAGAGTCAGTGCTTGGGATAATGTATGTCGTGCGGCATGTAATGATACATAGTCACTGACACTCAAAGCATGAATTTAAACTATCATCCCACACTGCTCTAACTTAGACAACAGATATTGTCTGTTAACATTAAATCTGCTTCCTTGTTTTAATTACTTCCCCAACCAATTTCCTAATATTTGTTTGTCACTGTCTCTCTTTGTCTCCATCTATGGCATCAAGTGAAACTGTTATTTGAGGAAATCATACAGATCTTAGAGTCTCTTACAACTTCAAAAATATCTGCTGTGGACCTCATTTTTCCATTAAGTTATAGACGACTTACTGATACAATGAAAAATCTAGGGCTTTAAGAGAGAATTACTTGACCTTTGTCACTCTAAAAGGCTTAACTTTAACAGCAAAAGCCTTAGAAGATTTGCTCAAATGAGGGACAGTATTAATGAGAGATTCTTTATGCAGGACTGTACAATTTACACTAATTTAAATACTGCTGTATGTTATAAAACTTACATTATGAAGTGGAAGCATTGCACACATTATGCATATATAATGCATTATATGTATAATATGCCTCACCTGTTATTTTCTATATGATGTTGAAAAACACCTTTAGTTGAACACAGGCATTTTACCACATAAGTTCTTCATTTCTCATCTCTTAATCATGCTATTCTTATTGCTTCTGTCAGGTCTGCATCCGTTACAGATGGATAACATTCCTCACTCAATTCACATATTCAGACCTAACATATGGCCATAGTTGTGGAGGGAACTTTGGGATTTAATGAGATCAGAATGATGGGGAAATGGATTTGTGCTCTTATGAAAGACCCAGTAGGACCTGCTAGTTCTCTTCCCATAATGGAAGGATCCAAGAGGTTAGCCAGTTTGAAATGAAAACAGGATTCCCACCAGAATCTGACCCTGTGATACCTGACTACCAGCCTCCAGAACTGTGAGAAATTAATTACTACTGGTTATACCACATGCAGTCCACAGCCATTGTTACAGTAGCCTAAATTGGCTAAGTCAACGCATGAAAAGTATATAAAGAAGCAAGTTTTATTTTTAGTAATTTAAAGAATATGTTAAAGCCAAATATTACAGATTTCTTTCGACATTCACAACTCAAAACAAAATTAATCTAACCAGTGCTGAACATTACCTTCCTGGACATTCCTACAAATAAATAGCATTGCTTTTATATTTCTTCCAGAGTCAGTTTCATTAATTTGTCTACCAAGGTACTTCATAGAAGTTGTCAAATTTATTTCAAAAAAGATTTTTGTACAGTGCTTTCTATATCCTTTTAAATTCTGTAAAATCTGTGGTAATGTCCTCTAAATCTTGACACTGCCATTTTAAAAAATGTATAATTGATATTGTGTAATAGGAAGAAAAAGTCTAAATGAGTAGGAGAAGTGGGAAGTGGAGGGGAAAGGAGAGAAGGGAAAAGAAAAAAATATGAGAAAAGAGGAAAAATGGAAACAAAGTTTTTGTAAATAGGGAAGGGTGGAGGGGGTGAAGGGAGGGCAGGGGAAGGGGAAAAAATAAGAACCAAGATACATCATGTAAAGGTACAAGATCCCAATGATGAATGTAACTGCATTTTATGCCTAAAATGTACCAATCAACTTAATGGAAAAAAATAAATAGCATTGGATAAACTATCTCCCCAACCATTATTTTTTATTCAACCTTTTTGATCTTTTCTACCATGCTGCTCCATCCACCCCTGTTTGTTTGTTTCCTTTTATGGAATCATATTCCTTTGCCTTAGCCCTTGTTTTTCTTTCAGTATCTTCCAGTCGCCTTCCTCAACCCTCCAATCTGTGGCCCAAATCCCCTTAAAGCCCTTTATTTTTTGATGCACAGTGTATAGTATTATAGTAGCAATTGCTGGCCACTTACCATGCTGATTTGGAAATAGAGGATCCCATATATCTGAACTTGTGAGCTTCATAACCTGCCGTTCTGCTTGCTTTTGATACTGGAGGCTGTGACTCATAGATTTAGCATGGCCACTAATTTCTCCTTGATACAGGCTGGTGTCAAACCTTTGCCTCCCATACATCCCTGCTATAGAAAAGGAATGGACTCTCCTTAGCTTAGTGCACTGCCAGAAGACAAAGTGATGGAGGTGCAAACTTTTCCAAAACACCTTGACAGTCTCTTGGAGTTCATCTTTTTCTAATACTTTTATAGACAGCTGGAAACCTTGCTTACTATGGTACTCAGTGGAGAGCAGATGTTTTTCATCCCTACTACTTTTTAGCCTTGAATTGAGGCTACTTTACTAAAGGGGAAGACCTAATAGATACAATTGGACCAATTTCAGGCAATCTTAGTGCTGGATAATCTGACCAACAATTAGCCTCATTTATACATTTTCAAAAATTCTTGGGCCACTGCCTTAGAGTTACTTCCTTTTACGTTTAGAACATTGAGAATATCCTGCCTCACAGGAATCAAATATGTAAATCAAAGCAACACGCATTTATACATATCGTAAATGTACTAAAGAGACCACAAGGACATCTTATTGACTTCAGACTTCTGGAAGTTATTGATGTGACAAGCAACACATTTCCTTTCTCAAAATACCCAACATGGAGATCTACAGCATTCATCCACCTTTCTTATTTGTCCCAGGCATCATGGAACATTTTAATGGCTTATTTAAATACCTCCAAACTCAATGAAATTAAATATGGCATGTTTCACTTATAATATTAAAAAAAAGACTAACAGAGTCTGAGACTGCTGTCAGTTTTTAATTTTCTTCCTTCTTTTCCCTGTGAACAACTTGACAAAACAGTCTAGGTATTTTGTTCTTTCTTGCTGGTGAAAGAACCGAACTATATATGAGCCTGCCTGTGCAGGAGAAATCTCATCCTCCATCCTACTTCTTTATTATAATAAAAAAGCCTTAACCCACCCTCCTTCTCCTGCTCTCTTAAACCAATTATTTGGGGGCATCATGGTAAATTTTTTGAAAGGCTCATTGTAGAGGGTGTATAACTCTCACCAGTTTTTTTAGGAGTCTTTCTATTGGTGAGTTTTCAATTTTATGAGTTTTTATTATATTAAACAATATGCACTTAACAGGAAAATAAAATATTAATAAGACAAAATATTAAAAATTTAATATATAATTAGTATTTAAAATAAACATCAACATTTTCAGCATCATCTTTTTACCTGTTTACAGGATCTAAAAATTAACAACAGAAATAAATTCCTATGTGAACTACAATGAAAATACAAACATAACTACCATAAAAATAATCTTTGGTTCAATTATCATACGTAAGGCAGTCTTCACACAGGAACAGCATGTTCCATACACAGGTATTACTTACACTGATAGCACATGTGTTTCGTTCTTTTTGCTACATTGGTAGGATATATTTGACATTTTGTTGTCTTCCTGTTTTCTTAGGTGGTTCTTGTGATGTTTCACTCGTCTTCTCCATAATTATTTTGTGAGTTCTTTGGGCAGATACATATTGTTCTTATTCTGTTGTAATTATCATTTAGCAATTCCAGTGCCAATCCTTTAAGAAAATTTCTCTGTGATATTTTATGCATGTTATTTTCTTTCTAACTATGAAACTATTTATGCCTGACATGTTTAAGATTGAGTAAAACACAACCACTGGCCAGTGCTTTATATTTCAAGTGACATTGTAAAGGGTGCATAACTCATCAACATTTACTCTGTCTTTTGTTATGTTATAAAATGTCACCATTTCTGACTTCATTTGTGTTGAGGATCCATCATCATTTTTTTTTGAGACATGGTCTCACTATATAGTATATGCTGCTATGAATTCACTATGTAGCATAGGCTGAACTTGTACTCATAGGATCCTCCTGCCTCAGTCTCCTGAGTGCTGGGACTACAAGTGTATACCATCATGCCTAATTTCACTGTCAGTTTTATCATCATGGTGTACCATCTAGAGTATCAATACTACTTTGTGTTTCTCCATCATAGAGGAGGCCAATGCTATTTCTTTCTGAAACCCAAAGATTGCACTATATATTCTGCTACTGTAAACTTTCAACATTTTTTTCAGGAATCTCTACTTTGCTATTCTGAATAGTTACTGTGCTGGTAAACTTTTTTTTTTTTTTTCAGATATAACATTAATGAGTAACTAGTGTACCAATTTCCAGATGTGAAATTTGGTTACTTTTTGAAATAGGTTCAACAAGTCTGTTTATAATGTTATACAGTTTATTACTGCATGATAAAGACTTGTTGACTAAGTTCCAGGATAAATTTCTAAATTCAAGGTGTAAAATGTCTTTGCATCTACAAAGGCATAACTTTTATACCATATTTGAAAGTTTATTTGCCACATATTGTCAAAACCTTCAACAACCAAGAAATGATGCAAGTTTTCTTCAATTGTCACGTATTTGGACAGTGTATACATTGTTTGATGTATTAAATATATTTTTGAGTATTACTACTGATGCACATACTTACTTAAATCTCATTATTAAAGTATTTCAAAACATCTTGTAGCATAGTATCTGTTACAAACAATTTCCAATCTTGAATTACAGTGTTGGCATTCCATCCAAAAGGTTTCACCCCTGACAAGAACCTAGCAACATTTTCTGACCTAGTTCTAACATTGGCTGGTTCACGTATACATGATCATTTTGTAGCATTTTGAGTAGTCAAATTATTTACTTACATTACTGTTTTCTTCCACATCTGAATCAAGATCTCCATTCTTTATTTCTCTGTCTGTTATATCTTGCTAACTTCTTTGGCTTACATGATCCAAGTCATCATTGGCAGCCTAGTCACATGATGGCTCAGTTTCAATCTTCTCCCAAAGTTCCAAAAATGGATTTTCATGCAATATTTTATTTAATTGTGCTAATTTAACAAGAAAAATCAAAATAAAACATTTAATAAAAAGTTATAAATACACAAAAAGATAACATGGTGCAAAGCGTGGGTAAACTCACCCTTTTACATTTTTACACACAACCATACACCTTGCCATTCATAGTACCAAGTAAGTGAACACAAATATTGCTTTCTGTATTCCCCTAGCACTACTACTGAGAAGCACTGCTGGCTACCTTTATGTTAGAGTATTTTTCATTAGAAAAGTATGGTAGGTCTGTGTTTGAACTACCATGATGCCCTTAGGGTAGACCTGTTTGAAAGACCTTCCCTATTCTCCCAGATTTTAAATGTGCAGGTCATAAAACCTTCCAACCCCTCTTGGTGTGTGTACTACCATTGGTATCAACATCTGTACAGAATTTTGGGTACTAATGTGTTCATTCTGCATATTAATGGTGGGCACACCAGAATAATAACAAAACGCTGTGCACATTAGATGAATTAAAATGTGTGAAATATTGAAGGACTGTGTCCACTATAATAAATGTATATCTTGCTAGCCTAGTTTCCAACAGATATTTTGCAGTTTTCCCTCCTCACAGTTAAAGTGAATATGGTAGGTTTCCAGAGGTATAAGCAATTTAAAAATTATTTCCAAAATTTTGCATGCAGCAAATCTCTCCAGAGAGTATAAAGAAATACAGTAGAAACTTCAGTTGCAGCAATAGAACCCCGTCTCACACCTTTCATTTGGAGTACTAACACCTTTTGAATTACCAGTAATATGAATTATGTATATATCCAGAACTGTGGCTCATTTTCATCAGTTCCACTTTTTACTTACAGTTTTCCTGGCTCCACATTTTCAATTTGTTACATCAGGCTTGATCTCAGATACAGGAATTTATATAGATATTAACCTCAGACCAATTACTCTTCCAGGCATAAAACAAAAAACAAGGTACAGAAGTCTTAGTTGTACCTCACATCCTACAGTGTTAATGTTGAGCAGAACTACAACAACGGAGAGAAGACACTCTCTTAGCAATTCTACTGACACAGTAGCCCAAACCACCTGGAGGCTGAATGATTTTTCTTTTTTCTCTCTCTATTTTTTTCTCCACCTTAAATAATCAGGTGAAGCTGACCGCTTAGATAGGTTTGCTCAAAATTTCTTCTTAACTCTGTCCAGCATGCTTGAATTCTGCATATAATTTATATTCTATTAAGTAATTTCTCTGGTGTATGACTTGGAATTCTCACTGGAGTTAGGGAGGGAATGAGAGAAAGAAGCACCCTATTTGCAGATGTAAAACAAGTTATGGTGGACATGATTCTGTGTCCAGAATTCATAATAGCATTTCCTTATCTTAACAGGAAGCTCTTATGGTACATTCTACAGCTTCTTATATTCCACAGGCTCATCTGACACTAAGGCATCCTTTCTGCAGTATAGAGTGGAAGAAGTTCTGGAATATTTGATTTAGAGTTTAGTCTCTTAATAAAATCTTTCAACAATAATTAAAAATTTTAAAATAGCAAAGATTATTTTCTCCCTAAAATTACCTAGACTGCTTTCGTTTTTGAATACCTGTACTCTTTCCTATAATGCAATAATACAATAAAGATTCTTAAAGAAAATAATCTAAAATAGATTTTTTCGAGCTGGGTGATTTTGTAAAGAACAAGACTTTTGTACACATTGATAGATGGAGACTGCTAGTGCCTAATGTGTGCCTTAGCACTTAGGTACTTTTACTATTACTATGGTTATATGAAATAAAAAGCATAATAAAGTACAAATTCTGGCAAAGTTTCTAGTTCCTACAATAAACTAATTCTCCAACAAAACCAAGGAATATAAGACCTGTAGAGTGAAGGAGAAATTTTCAATGCCCATGGTTTAATGAAAGAAAATTACAGACTAATGATTTTAAAAGTTGGTTCAAGAATGGTCACTTTATCAGGATGCTTGAATAACTTTCACTTGATTATTTAGTCCTAAGACTCATATAGCAAAAAATAAGACGCTGAATATAGTCCTTCAAACTTCTGGTGAAAACTAAATTGATTTGCAACTTCATAACAACTGTTAAGTTCCCACCAGATAATTAATTGGGAAAAGGTTGAACACTGAGAATTGGATGAGGTTTTAAGGAAAATTGAGATGATTCTAAATAATGTAAATTCAAAAGTTCTTCTAAACCTTTTCTTTTTCCCAACTAAAGCTGATCTATTTTCCTTGTGTGGTAGACTTATTCTATTCTAGTTTTATTGGAAAAATAAATAATGCCATTATTCAAGTATATTGTGTTGTAAGAAGGATTCCAAATATTTTATCATAGTTCCATTGCTACCAGCTACTATTTTGTCTACATCTATGTATCATGAGTCAGGTAAAGTATATTTCAGTGTGGCAGGACAAAATCTAACTCAAGAATAAAAGAAAGCAGAGACTTGGAACTCAGACAAGGATGAAAAATCTCATATTTAGGTAAAAATATTCCAAGTGTGGTGGGTTATTTCCAGAGTCCCAGCTAATTGGGAGCTTGAGACAAGTGGTCGAAGCCCAGGAAGTCAAGACAAGCCTGGATAACAAAGCAAGAACACCTTATCTCAAATATATATATATATATATATATATATATATATATATATACACACACGCACACACATACTATATATATATATACTATATATATAAACTATATATATATATAGTTCAAGAATAGGAATGACTGTAATTGCTCAATTGAAACATTAAAGCATTTAATTCCTACACTAAATGTAGTTGTGATGCCAAAAATTACTCTTTGCAAATTAGAAGAAGTCTGTCTGAAGAAATGAGGAATGATGGAGGAGTATTGTCATGTACTGATCAATATCATACTACAAACAATATCTGTGAAGATTTTAAAAATATTCCTTTAAGTATATAAAGAGAAATATATTCATAATAAGAAAATTGGCACACATGAAGATTTTTATAGCAATTTCTTGAAGCCATAGATGAAAGTGAATATTATGCAATTAAAATACCTTTCAGAATTCCAGAAGTAATAATGAAAACAAGTTTTTCAGAAGCCAAATGGCAGCACTTACAAGCAGCAGTGTGGCCCAAGGTAAGTTTAGAGGCAGAAAACTTGACTGGCATTGAGGATACATTACCTAAATAGTTACTTAGTGGTAACTAACTATCATAAGGAAAGTAGGACTAAAATAAATTATGTCCTTAGCTAGTACAATGCAAAATAACACTGTGCTTGGTAAAGGAAGTCTTTTGAGTCTACCTAAAGACATGCCGACTTTTAACTGTTAAGATGATCAAACTTAACGGGTATTTAAGACTTGTCTTGCATAAAACTCCAGTGAAATAATGTAAATGTGTTAATCCACAAAAAAGGGAAAAATAAGAAATGTGAAAATAGAAACAAAATTTGGAAGTTGGAATTAAACAATTAAGACTCATATATCTGAATATTATTGTCACAGTTGTCATAGATACAAACCCAGTTCACCATAAAGATTCTGCAGTTTGGATGCATTTTAAAGCAATTAGATTTATATATTTTCTTCCCAAGGTATGACAAAAGATGACTACACTGCACTAGCATTCTGGAAAGTTTTTCTCAGAAAAATGATTCATTGTATAACAGGCAATTTCCATAAGATTAGCAGTGGATTCCTTAGCAGAGAATATTTAGGCCAGAGAGAAGGGAATCACATATTCAAATTTCTGTTATCAAAAATATGATTGTCAAGTACTATATTTTGTAAAAATTTATTTAAAAAATGAAGAATTTAAGGCTTTTCTCAAGTAAACAAATTCTATTGTTCATTATTATTATACTTTCTCTACATGATATGCTAAAAGAAATCTTTTAAGTTAAGATGAAAGGACAGTAGACAGAATCCAAAGCCATAAAAATGGGAGCTTCTCAAGGAAATACCTGGACAACACACTAAGTATGCCATAGGAATATTAACATATGGTATTTAAATGATAAAAGTGTTTGAAAAACTGGGTGTAAATATTCTTCTTTATGAGACATTAATGAAAATGTAAAAATATTATAATATACATCTCAATCAAAATATGTAGGTAGATTGAATAAATGTTTAAATATAAAATAAACATGCAAAGAAATAAAACCTGCAGTTTAACTACCAATACTCTTTGCCCTAAGATGGTAACTCATTGCAAATTAAAATAATACTTTCTTATTAATAAAACAGAGTTTAGAAACACAGTATACTGTAGAATCTCAGTTGTTTAACTTCTGGATTACATAGTTCACTGCCACTGCCAGCATCAAAGAGAATATTACTGGGGACAGCAATAGTTTAGGAAAAGTTCAAAATTCAAAATTCGAAGTGTAGTCTCTATTGAGTGCATATGACTTTCACACCACTGTAATGTCAATAATGAAGATTAAACCACTGTTAAGATGAGGACAGTCTGTACATATTGTCAAAAGAAACTCACTTTTGATCTAAGGACAGTCATAGACTGAAAGTGAAAGGACAAAAAAAGTCCAAGGACAAAAAAAATCCATACAAATTATAACAATACACACCATGACTATACTTATATGACACAAAATAGACTTTAAATAAACTACTGTAAGAGGAAAAAAAGATATTTTATTAAATGATAAAAGGTTTACATTTTTCAAGAAGTTATAATAATTATAAACATTTTACACTGGTCCTTAAAGCTCCTAACTATATGAAGTAAACTGGATAATATAAGAATTAGACACTAGTACATTCATAATAGAAGGTTTCAATACTACACTTTCAGTAACACATAAAATTCAGAAAATCAAGGTGAAAACAGAAAACTTCCACAAAACTATGGTAAATACAAATTGTGTTAATAGAAATGAACAGAATATTCTACTAAGTATCAGCAGTGCATACACTCTTGTCAACCACACGTGAATATTTTCCAAAGTGATTTAATGTTAGGCCCCAAAACAAGCCTTAAAAATTCAAGAGTTAAATCATAAAAGTATTTCTTCTGAACAAAATGGAATGGAACTAAAAACCTATAGCACACAGAAAACTGGAAGATTGAAAATATGTAGGAACTAAACAATTCAGTCTTAAATATTCTATAAGTCAAAGAAGAAATGACAAAGGAAATTATATAACAACTTGGTCAGTAAAATTTCTTGAAGAAGTAACCAAATAAAAATGACAGTGTTATGTTTTATATCTAGATGTCCCCCCAATCTATCAGGTGCTCATAGGTAGGTCTTGTAGGAGGTGACTGGATCATAGATATGATATTGGATCATATGTGTATGTCCATCAGTGAAATTTTATAGTATTTGTTCTTTTGTGAGTGCCTAAATTCACTTAGCATAACGTCCTCAAAGATTGTCCCTGTTTTACACATGACAGGACTTTCTTCTATTTTAGGGATGAATTAAATCACGTTATATCCATGTATATCCATGTATCACATTTTGATTGTCTATTTATCACCGATACTCAAGTTGCTTTTACTATTTGTCCCCTATGAATAGTATTGTTTTGAATATAGGTGGGCATATATAATTTGAGATTTTTTTCAGAGATATGTTAGATTTATAAAAAAGTTGAACTTCTGAGCCACATAGTATATCTATTTTTATACAATCCCATGTTGTTTGCCGCAACAATCATACTACCTTATAGTCTTGGCATCACTACACATACAAATGTTTCAATTTCTCTGCTCTTTCAGCAACATTTCTTATATTCATCATTGCTAAGAATTTCACTTATATGAGGTAACTAAAATAGTCAAATTTAGAAAAACAAGAAGTAGAATGGCTGTAACTAGTGACTGGATTGCGGTAAAGACAGAATTATTTTCAATAAGTATAAAATTTCAGATTTTTAAGATAAATATTTCTAGAGATCCATTTCACAAAAATTTGAATATTCTTAAAAATTTGAAATGCATAGTTAAAATGATCAAGGAATCACAACAAAAATCTGGAGGAATATCTATACAATTTCTAATGATGAAATGGTTTTGTAGACCACAGGGTTTTCAGAAATGAATGGTTACAAATGATATACTCTAAGTAGATCCTTTCAGAGCAACCTCTTTAAATACATATTTTACAAAGTCAGAATTGGAAGTGGGCCATGGATATATAAGAGCCAAGGAATGGGCCTCTGAAAGAGAAGTTAGATAATCACTATTCCCAAGCTGATAGAGATGGTTTACACAATCATGAAAGCAATGTACCAAGATGTTATAGGTCCAAAAGTCTGTCATCAAAATCTGTGAATAGCTCATAAGATATTGCTTCTAATTCCTCCATCAATGAATCATGCACAACATTTCTGAACTGGAAGATTTTAGGTGATACAGATTTGTATGAATAAAGAAAGCAGTAGAATATGAGCACATTCATTTTAAATGAAAATCATCATGTCTTGATGTGTGAAAACTGCAATAGATGTGAATTCCACTAATAAACTGAATTTACATGGAAGATAAGTGTCCAGCAACCATCACAAAAATCCTTCCTAGAGTAACAGAAGGAAATTGAGCATGAATTCATATAATCAAAATAAATACTACAGTAAAAGAAGTTATTCTTTATAATAGCACTTTTTATGAGTGGAATAAAATCAGTAAGAGCAGAAGTAGATACTCTGAGTCAACCAGTATATGATGTAGTATCAGAATTATCCAGACTGTAGCCCAAAAAGACACGAATATTGGGCCGGGGATTTAGCTTAGTGGTTTCGCCACCTGCTGCACAAGTGCAAGGACCCAAGTTCAATCCCTGGTACCAAAAAAAAAAAAAAAAAGACACGAATATTACGCGTCAGTCATTTGTTGAGTTTGGTGCTGTAAATGGTTCCTTTCATCCCAATCAGGACCTGCATACATGCTGACTTCGCAAACAGCTGTAGATGTTAGTGTTGATGTTTGTCTCTTTCCTCTTAAAATATGCAACCTATAGAACTTTGCTATGTTTGTGTATGTGCATGTGCACTTGTATTTGCTTCTCTGTGTGTATGCATTTGCACATGGGTTAAATAATACTTTTGAAATGTTTTTATTCTATATCTAAATGTGGAGCAATGTTGATGTTGAGCTGAGTCTATATGTGCAAAAAGGAGCAAAAAACCTGATGAGCAAAAAAAGCAATTTGTTTTTCCTATTTGTCACTCACAAGAAGAGTTCATAATAGCTAACACTAAATTAAATTGATTATAAGGGATCCCATAGATTCACTGCATGGATGCTATTTTGAGACTCACATCCCTTTATTTTTCCCTTTAACAACTTTCTTCTTGCCCTTATTTTAACAAGATAGATGTCATATTGTGATCTTTTTCCAGTCCTTAAGCTTGCTTGCAGCTGGAATTTGTAAACTGGTGATGCATCCCAGGGCTTTTTGGTTACATGTGGCACTTCAAAGGATATTCAGAGGGGCCAGTTGAGAGGATCCTGAGAAAGCCATAGAATGGTATAGGATCAGCATGTGAGGTGCTGTCTTTGAAGAAACACATGGCACAGTGGACGTCAGAGCTGTGGTACATGTGGTACATTTTATTTGAAGAGCCAACTTAATGTACAAACTGGAACCTGGGAAGAATTACAGCCCCAAAGAGTCAGCTTTTCTTAGATGGAAAATAATGTTCTTTGTTATTTAAATATATTCAGAAAAAAACTTAATAGGACTTAAACAGGAAAAAACAGCAAATAAAGAGAAAGATATAAAAAGAAAGGAATTTTGGGGAAAAACCCTGAAGCTGTATGTTACACATTTCCTGATTTTCTGCTAAAATAGTGTTTCTAACCATCAAGAGTTATTTTATTATTGTGCAAAAGATAAAATATTGTATCTTTGCTTTAATTTTTCCATTTTACAATGCTTCCATTTTTACCAGTACTTATATAATGGAGAAAATATGCATAAACCCTTTCAGGTCAGTAACCAGCATGCTCCACACAACATCTAAGTGTTTACACATCTGCACCTCATTTCCTTACACATAGTAATTATATTATGACTGAAGGAGACTATAAATCAATTTGAGAAGAGGTGATTTCAAAACAGTTGTTTGGTTTTGGACAATTAAATAATTAATTGCCAAATATATTCAATTACATCAATAGACTTTTGTTCATTAAATACATTTTATACTCTTTGAAGGAATTTTAGGTCAATCTTCATAAGAGATGTTAAACTGCAATATTTTAGGGGAAGATAAATTATAAAATAAACAAGCTCATAATATATGGAAAAATCAAAATTAACAAAAGTTTATTAGGAATATTGAAATGTGATATCAATTATTCCAATTGTGGTGACTAAATTTCAAAATGAATTCACATTGAAAAAATCCATATTAGTCAACATTTCTTATAGTTAAAGTTACATTGTTGTACCTGGACTGAGCACTGTCTCAAAACTTTTTTTTTCACATTAGTATCTAGAAAAAAATATATACCTATATACTTATCAGGAGATTATTTGCATAAATAAAAGAATAAAAATAAAACATTTATGAAAACAATATCAAGAGTATAAAGATATGTATTAAGCAGAATAATGATTTAAGCAGCTAAAATACCAAGAAAAAGCCTCACAATGAAAGAGATCTCTAAACTTTGTTTTATATTAGAGAAGATATGAAAAAAATCATTTTGCAAAGTTTTAAAATTCTGAGATACATAGAAACATTTTATGTTCCCACTCTGAATATAAATAATTCTGTGTGATATTGTCTTCCTTTCCTCATCATTGGAACAAAACATTTGACACCTACAGCTTAAAGAAGGAACAGTTATTTTGGTTCAGAGTTACAGTTTATGGTCATCTGGCTCCAAGGCAGAAACTGCATGGCAGAGGAGCAAAGTGGGGGAAAGCTATTCATGTCATGCCAGTCAGGAGCAGAGGGAGAAGGAAAGGTCTGGGAGAGAGATATGTTATTCCAGGTAATGGCCCCAGTGATCCTACTTGTTATACCAAGCCTTTCCTTATAACATCACATTCAGCTATGAAACTCCCATGCTTCAATCACCTTTCAAAAGCCCTGCCTTTTAATACATGAGAGCTGTAGGTGTCATTGTTGATCTAAAGTATAAAACATGTGTAACCAAAATGAGAATTGACTGATATGATTAAAATCATTAAATTGTTTTTCTAAATGCGCATACATTAGTCAGCTTCTCAAATGATGCAACCAAAACCTAAATACCACAATTTAAAAGAGAAGAGATTTAATTTAGTTCATGATTACTGAGAGTTCAGTCCATGATTGGCTAGCTTCAAGGCAGACACATCATTGCTAAAGGACATGGCAGAGGAAAGCTGGTTAGTTCATGGAAGCCACAGTAAACAAAGTAGAGAAAAGATGGCAATGAGAAAGGAGCTTAAGATCAGATATTCTACTCAAGGTCACACCTCTGTGACCAACCCAGAGATACCCAGAGGCATGTTTTACAAATCACCAGAGATTGGCATCTGTAATGCCAGTTAGTTGGCATTCCAATGTTTGTCACCTCAACACAAAAACACATCTTTAGAAATGTACTAAAACCAAAAAAAATTAAAAAAAGACAGTAACAGGTTCACAGTTCCATCTAGCATTATTCAACTATAGAGTGTATAATGGAAAATGAAATAATCCCTTCTCAAAGTCTGAAAAGCTTAGAATTGTTCAAAGGTCCAAGTCCAAAATCTCTTCTAAGACTATAGGCAAACTCTTATCTGTGAGCCTCTGAAAAATAAAAAATAAAAAAATAAGATGTATGAATTCCAAGGTAAAATAGCACGTGGCAAATATTCCCATTCCAAAAGGGAGGGATAGAGGGATAGAAAGATATAGGCCCATAGTAAGACCAAAATCTTGCAGAGAAAATATGAAATCCTATAGCTGCATGTCAGACATCTGGGGCACATGGTAAGATGCTAGTTATAAAAGGCTTGGACAGTCCCACCCTGTAAAATCTGGCCTGTTGTAGTGCATGTAGCTGGTTTCTTGGTGTGGGTGGTTGCTTGGTGTGGCTGGTTTCTTGGTGTGGCTCCACATGCAGCCTGTAGCTTCACTTGTTAGATACTCCAACAAGATATATATATATATATATAGATACATATAGGTATTCCAAGATACATTCCTAGTATTTTTGACTTTCTGCTGCACCTTTGCTTTTATTCGCACAGCTTTATGCACTACCCTATCAGGGGTTTCTGCCAGGCCTTTCTTTGAAATATGAATGGAAGCATCCAGGACCTGATAACTTCTGCATTCTGCATGCTTGAAAAACTTGCAACACCTGAAAAATTCCAAGGCCTGCTTCCAACTCCAGCAGGGGTTTCCCACCCTCAACATAACTGCAGGGGCCCCTGATTATCTAGAGTGTGGGAAATGAATCCTTGGGGGTGGATGCTTTTGGCATGTCTTCTGGAGAAGGGACCCAGGAATCTTTCTTCTCAAAAAAAGACATAATTTTTCCACCTTTCAGCCTGTTGTGGCTCTGTTCTTGATTCCTATGACACCTTTAATGCACCTTTCTTCTTTTTCCTCTTTCAGATAATTTTTTACCTTTTATTGGTGCTAATCTCTTCAATTACCACACTTTGGCCCCAAATTTACACGTGGTTCCTTTTGGACTAAATATTTTTTCATATATTTTTGCTCTGGTTTTTGTTCTTTTATCGCACTACAAATCTGGCAAAAAGAATCTAATTATATTCATGCAACAGCTCAAATACTGGACTGATTTAAAAGTTTCTTTTCCAGATCAATTAGTCCACTGCCTTTGCCTCCAGCAAAGTATCATGAAATTGGCAAATATAAACAAATTTTCCCAGAGTGTACCAGACCTGGCCCTTAGTCCATTTGCAGTGTACTCCTGGTTCCTAGCAGAAACTGTATAAGCCTGGCCTTTACTGCTCCCTTTCCTATCAGCATTTTGATCTTCTGAGCTCCAACTGCTTATAGCATTCTAGGGCTTCTCCAAGACACACCTCCAATCTTTTCCAAACTCCTTCTACAATCCAGCTCTAAAGGCTTTTGAGCCATATGATGAATGAGGAACCCACTCTTCATACTAATTGTATGTGTTATTGCAGGGAGAACGTACCTGATATCTGCACTTTAATCCATTCCTGCCAGCTGGAACCATACATGACTGTTCTAACAGGCAGCTTGTATAACTGGTGGTATAAATGGATCTAACCACTTTTATTGGTCTTTTTACTAATTAAGTTAATAAAAAAGTCTGTAAATGGACTGAATCTAGTTAGTTGTTGAATTTGAATAATTACTGATCAAATATAAATATTAATTTTACTATTCATACCAATTAAACTATTATAACGAACAAATTTATTTCATTAAATTAGAAGGAATTTGTTTATATTCCTGAATAGCTTGTCAATAGTGAATTTTCTTAATTTTTACGTGGAAATCTTACACAGACCCCATTCCTGGTGTATATGATGTGCACACACAACTGCTTTTCCACAAATTAACAGTGTTACAGTTTTTCACTGCATTTTAATGTTTTCCTTAAGGAACTGTAATATGATAACATCTGGTCTATTAAATCAATGCTGTTTTTTCCATTATGATAATACAAAACTCCCCAAGAAGCAGTATAAACCATCCAACAGAACAGTCATGCATGTACCATCAGTGGTTCAAACTAGCAGGAAAGACTGAATTCAATAAAAGCTGCCTTGCAGTAAGACAGGAATTATAGTGCTGTTGTGGAACGTGGAGTAAGGGAAAGATATATATTGTTAGGAAGCTAATCATTTAGCCTCCTAACATAAAAATGCTCTTGGCCTATGGTTATTAATGTACTGTCAAGTTTAGCATTTTTTCAAGAAAAGAAAAATACACTGAAAGTTAAACATTTAATTATTTTACATATAGTATAGTAGGCTTTGAGTATCTTAATATAATATTGATTAATAACATAAAAGTACCATTTTTAATGTCAAACTTCACATTAACAGAGACAAAGATGGTAAATGAGCCAATAAATGCCTAAACAGCCAGATATATAAGCTGTTAGCTCTGTAGATTGATGTAGATAAAAAGCAAGGAAACCCTAGACTGACCTATCATTAAAAATCCTTGTTTTATAGTATTCCAGAAGGAATTATGCCATAAAATAAATGCTCTATTAACCTTTCAAATAGTATTATTAATTTTGTAGAAAAGTATATAATAAGCAGAGACACTATCAAACACATAGTTCTACAAAAGTTCACATGAAAATGATGATCTTGCAAACTAACCCCATACAGTCAATGCTGAAAGTTTCTGACAAAATTTAAAACATACAGAGAAAAATAAGCAGCTCAACTTACAACAAGCCATCTTTTTGTAGTTTGTCAAACCCATCATTTTGTAGTTATAAGAAATTCACTTTATCAGATCTACTTATCTTCTACATCATCAATCCCTTGTCTCTTCTGACTTATGTTCATTAGAAAAATTATCCCTAATGTAAGATAGTACACATCTTCAATTATCCAAATCTAAACATCTGAAAAACTCTGAAAGGTTAAAGAATAAACAGTCTTTCACAAATTTTGTGCTGAGAATTATTTTGCCCATAAACCTATTCTGAATTGATGTGAAATCATTTACAATCTTTATTTATCCTGGTTAGCATGAATATCTTAAAATTTTGTTGCTAAAGTATTAATGTATTTATTAGCAACTCATTTCAGATCTATTAGAGATGTTTCATGTTTGAAAGCTTAGAGATCATATGGTCAGCAGGTTAATAGCTGATGAATTCAGAGTTCTGACTTTTAGCTGGCCCAAAGATTTAAGAAAAGTGTTGTTGGTTGTAGCTCACTTGTGAAACACTTGCCCACAATACACAAGGCTCTGGGTTTCCTCTCCAGCATTGCCTGTACACACACACACAAGCACACACATGCACACACACACGCACACAGAATTTTATGGACCTGTAATGGTTAGAAAACAACCAAAATATCTTTTTTGAGTCTCTTCATCTCTCTGAATTTAATTACATTCTTTTCTCTTTGCAAATGATTTTTTTTTCATTTCATCTCTGTGTTCTACTTTCTCCAGTTAATTTTCTTTAACTTTGCAAGGTTCCAGACTTTAGCTTCTTTTTCCTCCAGCCACTAATATGTACAAGTGCATGTGTGTTTTTATGTGTATGTGAGTGTGTATGTATACATGAGTCTTTCCAGTTATTTTCACCATGATTTCTCTCATATATATTTTTTTCATTTTAAACTTAATATTCTCAAAGGTCCCCAATTAGCAGGTCAAAATTTTACTTGCCACTTCTAATATTCTTCTCAAATTTAACATTTCCAAATCCACTCTTTAGTGACACTACCCTCTACCTTCAAAGATCTTTGCTCATTTCATAACTTCATACATTGCTTCATACTTGTTAGGTCTCATTTATCAGTTTATGTCTTATTTTCTCATAGATGCATTTTCTGATCATACAAAGATTGTAACTTCTGTCATATTCATATAAGAAATTCTAACCAAAATTGATAATAGCATTATGCCACTTAAATATATATTATTTATTGTTATCCATTCTTTTCTCAAGAGGTTAGGAAAATGCTTGTCTTAGTTAATATTACATGTTCTTGCCCCATTTCTAACCAACTGAAGCTGTTTTTATGAATGCTAGTTAAATGACAAGCATTTGTTTAAATAATATATCAAGTAATATTGGAATAAAAATTTACGCCTTTCTACCTAATGGAATAGTTACAAATATTCATTTTATAGAAATAAGAATGTTTTACACTTTCACAAATTATTTACTTTGTCCTGAATGCACCAAATATTTGCAAGAAATTTTTAAATTGTAGTGCTCTACAAAGTAACTTTTCTCATGTGATATCCTCATTACTGTTTTAAAGTTTAAGTAGATATAGTATGATCTTATGTTATTATGTTATAGAAAATTAACCTCTTTAGACTAAATTCTTCAGTTGCTATTTTAAAATCACATAATATTTTACGTAATTATAACATATAAATTTTACAGCTAATTATACTATTGCATGATAATACCAACCTCCTTTTTAGACCTTAAGACACACACACACATACACACACACTCACACACACTCACACAGAATTAAAGTAATTCAAAAGCTATTTCTAAAAATAAAGTAGGACTGCATCTAATAATTTAGTTTCTACCTATCTTTGGATCTTAGAATTTATTCAGGAAAGAGTTCAACTTTGCTGGAAACATCTGTTCAAGTGGAACTAAGTGAAGTGTTTACCATCAAAAGAAACAAAAATAGTACAGTGTAGTCTTTCTCCACTTCCTGTGCATTCCAGACAAAAGAAAGGCATATCTTTGATATATTACACAGTCACAGAAAGTCAGTATCTTCTTTACTTTTTTTTCTTACACTATTTTCTATAGAAGAATTTTCAAAGGTGCTGAACAAAGATAGAAAAACGTAAACTGGGGAAAATGATAAGAAGCATGTAAAAAAAAGGAGGGCTCATTGTTTTTCAAATAAAAGAAAAATATAAAAGAAAATCAGTAAACAATGATTCAGAAACCATATACATACACGCATATGTATTTACTTATATTTGAATCCTGGTTAATAAATATTTCTTTAAAAATATCCTTTGCTTGCGAATACAGTAAGTCCCTTACTTACAAATGAGTTCCTTCCTGGAGAACATTTGTAAGTAGGATTTGTTCATAATCCCATAAAATGAGTTTTATAACATATACCTGTGAATTTTATACAGTATAGATGTGAAAGTTTGCAACTCCAATATTTGAAAGTCAAGGACTCACTGTATAGTCACTATTCGTGACTTTTTTTTTTTTAATTACTATACATTTTCAGTACGCAGCAGTTACATGAATGGAGGGGAGTTGGCACCTTACTTAACACATCTCAATTCTTTTCTTTAGTTTTTCATCCCCTACACCTTTCCCTCCCTCCCTGTTCCCTCCAATTCTTAGTCCCCTTCTCATTTGCAAAAGCTCTATTTTTATGATTTTTTTCACTTCAATTTGTTTTTTTATTCTGTCTTTTCCATCATGAGTTTTGATAAAAATTAATTTTTATTTACAAGTATATTTTTCTGTTACTTATTTAAAAGTTAATATTCTCTATGCAAAAATTAACTATTTAGTATATGATATTTATTTTCTATCCATCTTGTACTTAGAAATGTATAGAATATTTATATAAAGGGAATTTCAGAAAAAATAAACCATCTCAAGAATGAATGATTCAATTATAATCTTTTGAAGTGTAATATTTGCTTATTAATTAAGAAAAATTTACTTTTTGTATCTCTGTAAAATTACTTGGCATGAAATTCATTTTTGAAATTATTAGATCAAGTGAAATTCTTCATGTACATGTACTCTTTATGATCAGCTTTCCATTTCTAGGCGAAAGTTCTCTGTATGTGTGTGTTTAGAAAAATACTGTGATTAGATTCATGCTGCAAAACACTGACAAGCCACACTTCCCTGGGACAATGTTTAAACTCAATTATTGTATAAAAACCAACTAGTGTAGACAGGTCTGTATTTACGAAGTGGCCAGTTTTGTTTCCTACAGTGTGAGCAAAATGTTTTCTTGGATTTGGCGTTCTTCTCTGGAGATTCTCAAATAAATTCCATTGATTTATCTCAAAGAATCAGAAGAGTGAAAATAAAGATAGAAACAGTACAATATTACCTCATTTGTCTCCACTTCACAGTGAAACATACATAAAACATAATGTATCCCTGAAATTTAGGAAAATCATACACATACTACTTTATCCTTCCTTAAGTTTCAAAAAAGTTGAGTAAATAAAATATATATATATATATATATATATATATATATATATATATAACAGTAACTTTAATCTAAATTTAATGTTATTTTTTGCCATCAACAAAATTTACAAGTGCCACTGTAAGGAGTCCTAGGAAGATATTTCAGTAAAAAACTGAAGTGTTGAAAAGCTATGTCATAGCTGGATAAACTAGATGATTATTTAATCTAGATAATAATGTTAAAACTACCAATTGAAAAGTCTTAAGGATTCTTCAAATTTTCTTATAAGAAAAAAACATCACATATCTAACTAATAGCACAGCCCAGGAAGCTGCTTGTTTGTGATTATTGATTTTGACATTAATTTATTTCATTCAAGTTGGAAAAAGTTCTGAGGCAGCATACATAGTGCACATATTTTATGTGATCGGTATTTCTGTTTACTTTAATGTTGAACGTTTACATGCACTCTTGTTACTTAATTGCATGAATTATTTACATATACATAAAGGAGTGATTCCGGAACAAGGGAGAAATTGTCACAAAAGAGCTAACATGTTTAGATAGCTTTCAACATATTGGATTTTTACTCTGCAGAATTTTCTTGGCATGGAAAACATTCCATTTTTAAAAGTAATAAATAAGTTACTAGGAATCTACACAATTTTTTAAAAAAATATACTCCTTTTTCCCCCATATTCACTCTATCACAATCTCACAGGATGTGAATTCTTCTTAATGTTTTTTGTCATTACAAAGGAATATTTTTACACCCTCCACAAGTAATACCTAAAATGCTGCTATATTTAAAATGCTGAAGTATTGAATATCATACAAAATCAAATGATAACACCAGAATGGCATATCAGAACTTATGGGACACAGTGAAAGTACTCCTAGGAGGGAAGTTTATAATAGTAAATTCCCATATCAGAAAAACGGAGTGAGCTCAAATAACCTAATGATGCATCACATGGTCATGTAACCCCTCCCCGAGATGACTGTAAAGTACATGAGCTGCAAACATGTTCTAATAAAATTTTTTCAAAAAGTAAAATACAATCCCAAAGCTAATACAACAAAGAAAATTGTAAAGATCAGGGTAGAAACTAATGAATTTGAGACTAAAAAATACAAATGATCAATGAATAAAAGACTATACAAGAGTTCTTTGGAAGATTAAAAAAAAGACAAATCCTTAGTGAATCTTACCAAAATAAGGAAAGAAAATACTCAAATCCATGCAATTTGAAATGAAAAAGATGAAATCACAATGGCTTTTGCTGAAATCCAGATTATCTGTAACTACTTTCAGAACCCATCTCTGATATAGTGATACCTCAGTTCACAATTTGATATAGTGATACCTATATAATATAGTGATACCTCAGTTTGCAACCTAATTTGTTCCATGATTCTAGGAACCATGGCCATATTTGTGTTCATATGAGAATGATGACAGCAGTCATGTTCATCAACTTATGCAGAGTTGGTAAACCAAAATAAAAATTTTCCAAATTGTTGAAAAAAATTGAACCAAATTGTTTGCAAAGAGAAGCATTTGTGAGCCAAACTATCACTGTAAAATTCAGAGGCAATGGATAAATTTCTATAAACATTTGAAATACCAAAGCTGAACCAAAAAGATATAAAAATTATGAATAAACCAATGTCAATCAGAGAAACTGAGAAAGTAATTTAAAAAACTGTTCAGAAAAGCCTGTTTCTTGACAATTCACTGCCAAATTCTACAGAATTTTAGAAAATATCTAATGCCAATATTCCTCAAACTCTAATGAAATTAAAATGGAAACAGTATTCCAAAAGTCATTCCTGGAAGCAAGAATTACCCTGATTTCAAAAACCAGAAAAGGACCCAGCCAAAATAGAGAACTACAGGCCACTCTCTATAATGAACACAGATGCAAAAATCCTAAATAACATACTGGCAAACAGAATGCAGCAAATCATCAAAATGTATGCATTATGACCAAGTAGGATCATTCCAATCATGCAAGGATAGTTCAACATACAAAAATCAATAAATGTAATACACCGCATAAATAGAAGCAAGGAGTAAATCACATGATCAGCTCAGTAGATACAGAGAAGCATTTGACAAAATCCAATATCCTTTCATGATAAAAAAAAAATTGAAGAAAACAGGAATAGAAGGTCTTTCTCTCAACCCAATAAAAACCATCTATGATAAACCAATGGGCAACTTTATACTAAATGAGAGAAGCTGAAAGTTTTCTCTCTAAAATGAGGAGTAAGATAAGGATATTTCTTATCACCACTTCTATTTAATATAGTTCTCAAAATATTAGCTACAGAAATTGGACAAGAAATAGAAACAAAAATGGGTATGGATACAGAAGGAAGAAATTAAATTATCATTATTTACTAATGACATGATCCTTTACATAGAAGAACATAAAAATGCCACTAAAACTCCTAGAACTAATATCCAAATTTGACAATAATGAAGGACAAAAACTCAATGCTCAAAAGTTAATTCCATTCCTGTATACCAATAACAAACTCACTGAGAGGGAAAATAGAGAAATTATACACATCACAGTATCATTAAGAAAAATGAAATGCTTAGGAATTAATCTAACCAAGGAAGTAAAAGACTTCCACAATGAAAACTACAATATTCTGAAAAAAAAGATTAAAGAGAATATTAGAACATGAAAAAATATCCACTCTTCCTGGATAGGCAGAGCCAACATATTCAAAATGGCCATATTTTCAAAACTATTATATAGATTTAATACATTTCTAATAAAAATACTAATAACATTCCTTAAACAGCTGGAGAAATCAATTCTAAAATTCATATAGAACCATAAAAGACCTAGAGTAGCAAAAGTAATTCTGGGTAACAAGAGCAAAACAGAGGGAATCTCAATCCCAGACTTCAAGTTATACTACAAAGCTACAATGATCAAAACACCATGGTATTGGTAACAAAACAAAACAAACAACAATGACAACAACAAAAACAGACTTGTGCATTAACAGAACAGAATAGAAGATATAGAAACAATTCAAGGCTCATTTAGCTATGTTATTTTTGACAAATGGGCTAAATCCCTTCATTGGAGGTAAGATAGCCTCTTTAATAAATGATGTTGGGAAAATTATCCACATGTCAATGGTTTAACTTAGACCCATATTTCTTACCATGTCCTAAACTGAAATCAAACTGAATTAAATATTTAAACATTAGCACAAAAACAATCTGGTGGAAGACAAAATAGGTAAAACCTTTGGATACATAGGTGTAGGCCAAGACTTACAGACAAAACCCCATTTCCAAAGAAAATAATACTAAGAATCAAAAAATGGGATCACATCAAATTAAGGAAGTTCTGCATAGTAAAAGTAACCACTAACAGAATGAAGAGACAACCTATAGAATGGAATAAATATTTTCCAGTTACTACTCAGAGAAAGGACTAATATCTAATATATATAAATAACTCAAAAAAATTAAACTCTCCAAATTTACAGACCCAATTAAAAAGGGGCATCTGAAATAAAGAGACACTTCTGAGATGAAAAAAGACAAAGGGCCAATAAATACTTGAAAAAATGTTCAACAGCTCTGACAATTTAATAAATGTATATTAAAACAACAATGAGATTCAATCTCACTCTAGAAAGAATGGCTATCACGAAGAAATCAATCAATAACAAATGCTGGTGAGGCTGTGGGGGAGAAAGGAATCTTTCTCTACTTTTAGTGGAAGTGTAAACCAATAAAACCACTATGGAAATCAATATGGAGATGTCTTAAAACACTAAAAGTAGAAATTCCATTTGACTAGCTATTCTCTTTCTAGGTGTCTTCCCAAAAGAATGAAAGACACATACCACAGTGATGTAGGCTTACCTATGTTTAGAGTAAAGCAATTTAAGATACTGTAGCTAAGTCTTGGAAACAAGACTATATGTCCATAAGCAGTTGAGTGGATAAAAAATGTGGTATTTATACACAATGGAGGACTGCTCTGTAATAGAAAAGATAAACTTGACTCTTTTGTAGGAAAATGGATGCACCCCATCCCGGCAATCCTGGCCCAGAGGTAGGGCCTTCTGGGTCACTATCTGTCCCATGACTCCTGGCCAAGAGGAAAGGGCTTCTGGGTCGCTGTTCTTCCCACCATTCCGAGCCCAGAGGAAGGGGCTTCTAGACTACCATCTGGCCAGGCTTTCCCAGAACAGAGGAAGGGGCTTCTGAGCTGTTATCACACCATTCCAAGCTCAGAGGAGGTGAGCCACATGGGCACCAACACTCCACCCCAGGTCAAAATGAGAAGACACATTAATAAGTCTCATAACCAAACTTCCACATCACTTACAGCTACCCAAAAGGGAAATGAGATGGACCACTCTGATACTCAACCACCTGGACCCACTGAACTGGCAACAAAAGAGGATCTGGAAAAAAGAAATCAGAAATAATTTCTCAGATAACAGCAGAGACTGTGCTCTTAGTGCAAGACATGATTAATAAATCCAGAGAGGAGCTGAGGAACATGATGGAATCCCAACATAGGAAACAAATGGAATCCACAAAACAGATGCAAATAGATTTCCAGGAGATCAAAAACTCCATTGAAACTTTACACAACAGAATGAGCCAAAGTGAGGACAGAATTTCAGATATAGAAGGTAAGATTGCAATTAGTGACCAAGAAAGGAAAAATTGTTTCAAAGTTGTAAGGGACCATGAGAAATCAATCCAGCAGCTGCTAGACAATGCAAAGAAGAATAACATAAGATTGATCGGAGTCAAAGAAGAAACAGCAGAGAGTGCAGATGACATAAAAAAAAAAAAAAAGCTGTTCACAGAAGTAATGTCAGAAAACTTCCCAAGCAGAGGAAAAGAACTTGACATACAGATAAGTAAGGCATATAGGACTCCAAATAGCCTTGATCAAAAAATCTACACATAGACATATAATTGTTAAGATTCTAGAAACTCAACTGAAGAGCAAAATTCTACAAGCAGTTAGAGAAAAGAAACAAATGACATACAAAGGAAAGCCCATCAGAATCACAGCAGACTTCTCAGTGGAAACCATGAAGGCAAGAAGAACTTGGAGTGATGTATTCCAAGCCCTAAAGGAAAAGAGCCTCCAACCCAGGTTGATGCACCCTGCAAAACTATCTTTCAAAATTGATGGAGAAATAAGATACTTTCATGACAAAGAGTACCTTAGGAACTTCATGAATACCAAACCAGCACTCAAAAAAAACTTTAGACAATATCCTAGGAACAGACAATGAGGATCACAACCCCAGGAAGCAAAGCACAATGAACCCACCAGGCATGACAAGAAATTAAATGTAAAGGCAGAGAGCCCAACAAAAAGAAAAAGTCATGACAATGATAAGTCAATGTGTTTCGATTGTAACCATCAATGTTAATGGTCTCAAATCACCAATCAAAAGAAATAGACTGGCAAAATGGGTCAAGAAGCAAAATCCAACAATATGGTGCATACAAGAAACACTTAATTCAAAAGGAAACTCATAGACTGAAAGTTAAAGGGTGGAACATAATACTCCTTGTGACAGAAACCCGAAAAAAAGGAGTAGCTATCCTCTTTGCAGATCAAGTAGATTTCAAACCAACACTAATTAAGAGAGACAAAGAGGGACACTATATCCTTGAAAAGGGAACAATCCAAGAGGAAGAGATGACAATCATAAATATCTATACACCAAACACTAGTGTACCCAACTATACAAAACAAATACTAACAGACATGAAAAGTCATATATGCACTAATACAATTGTAGTGGGGAAACTCAATACCCCACTGTCACAAATAGATAGACCAACTAGACAAAAAATAAGTAATGAAATACTAGAACTCAATGGAACTCTTGAACAAATGAATTTAACAGATATTTACAGAGTCTTCCACCCCACAAACTCAGAATACACATTCCTCTCAGCAGCACATCGGTCATTCTCAAAAATAGACCACATACTCACATATAGAAGATGCTTAAGTAAGTGCAAAGAAACTGAAGTTATCCCCTGTATATTATCAGACCATAGTGGGATGAAATTGGAGATCCATAGCAAAAGAAACTGGAAAAATTTCATAAACAGATGGAACTTGAATGACACACTTCTGAATAAGCAATAGGTCACAGAGGAAATTAAAGAAGAAATCAGACAGTTCCTTCAATTAAATGACAATGACAATACAATGTATTGGAATCTATGGGACACAATGAAAGCAGTCTTATGAGGGAAATTCATAGCAGTGAATACCCATATTAGGAAAAGAGAAAGCCCAATTAAACAACCTGATGCTGAACCTCAAGCTTCTAGAAAAAGGAGAGCAGGACAAACCCAAACTCATACAGGGAAGGGAATTATAATGTTCAGGGCAAAAATCAATGCAATGGAGACTAAGAGAATGATACCAAAAATCAATGAAACCAAGGGTTTGTTCTTCAAAAGAATCAACAAAATTGACAAATCCTTAGCCAATCTTATCAGAAAAAGGAAAGAAAAGGCCGAAATCCATGCAATTAGGAATGAAAAGGGTGAAATTACAACAGACCCAGCAGAAATCCAGAGGATTGTCAATACCTACTTCCAGAACCTATACGCCATTAAGATGGAAAACACAGAACAAATGGACAGATTCCTAGATACATATGAATTACCAAAGTTGAATGAAGAAGACCCAAAAATTCTAAACAACACAATATCAACCAATGAAATTGAAAATGTAATTAAAATCTTAACAACTAAGAAAAGCCCATGCCCTGATGGCTTCACTGCTGAATTCTACAAAACATTTAGAGAGGAACTGCTGCCACTACTATTTAAACTCTTCAATGAAAGTAAAAGGGAAGTAATACTCCCAAATTCATTCTTGGAAGAAAGCATCACCTTGATCCCCAAAGCAGAGAAAGACCCAACTGGGAAAGAGAACTATAGGCTAATCTCACTAATGAACATAGATGCAAAAATCCTTAATAAGATACTGGCAAATAGAATGCAGAAGATCATCAAGAAGATTATACACCCTGATCAAGTGGGATTCATCCCAGGGATGCAGGGATGGTTCAACATATGAAAATCAATCAATATAATACACTATATCAATAGAGCCAAGGACAAAAAACATATGATTATTTCCATAGACACAAAAATAGCATTTGACAAAATCCAGCACGCATTTATGATAAAAACCCTACAAAAAATTGAAATAGATCATCTCTACCTCAAACTGATAAAAGCAGTCTATGAAAAAATAAACAGCCAGTATCATACTAAATGGTCAAAAACTGAAATCCTTCACACTCAAATCAGGAACAAGACAAGGATGTCCACTATCACCACTCCTGTTCAGTGTAGTTTTGGAAACATTAGCCATAGCAATTAGACAAGAGAAAGAAATAAAAGGAATAAAGATAGGAAATGAAGAAGTCAAATTGTCATTATTTGCAGATGACATGACACTCTAAATAGAATACCCCAAGAACTCCACCAAAAGTCTTCTAGACTTGATAAGCAAATTCAGTAAAGTAGCTGGATACAATGTCAACACAACAAAATCAATAGCTTTCCTGTACACGAATAACAGACTCACTGAGAGAGAAATAGGGCAAATAATTCCTTTCACAATAGCACCCAAAATATTGAAATACCTAGGAATCAACTTAATGAAAGAAACCAAAGACCTCTTCTCTGAAAACTATAGCACTCGGAAAAGAGTGATTGAAGATGATATCAGAAAATGGGCAGATATATCCTGCTCCTAGTTAGAAAGGATCAATATAGTGAAAATGGCCATACTTCTAGATCTGTTATATAGATTCAGTGCAATTCTAGTTAACATCCCAGCAGCATACTTCATGGAACTTGTCATAACAATCCAAAAATTCATTTGGAACAAGAAGAGACACAGAATAGCAAAAGCAATTCTAAGTAACAGAGACATGGTAGGCGGTATCACAATCCCCAACTTGCAACTATACTACAAAGCTATTGTGATAAAAACAGCATGGTAATGGCAAAGAAACAGACCTGAGGACCAGTGGAACAGATTAGAAGATGCAGAAACAATGCCAGACACACTCAGCCATCTCATCTTTGATAAAGGAGCCAAACACCCTCACTGGAGGAAAGATAACCTCTTTAATAAATGGTGGTAGAAAATTTGGATTTCAACTTGCTAAAGATTAAAACTAGAAGTATTTCTCTCACCATGCACTAAACTAAAATCTAAATGGATTAAAGATCTAAATATTAAAATAGAAACGCTTAACTGGCTGGAACAGAGATCAGGCAGAACTCTTGAAGACATTGGTGTAGGAAAAGATTTTATGAACAAAACCTCAGTTACCAGTGAACTAGCACAAACAATCAAGAAGTGGGATCTCTTTTTATTAAAAAGCTTCTGCACAGCAAGAGAAACCACCAGCAGTGTGAAGAGACAACCCACAATGTGGGAAAAAATCTTCACCTGCTCTTCCTCAGATAAAGGTCTACTATCTCAAATCTCTAAAGAATTTTAAAAGATCAGACCTCCCAAATTTAAAGACCCAATCTGAAAATGGGCATCTGAAATGAACAAACATTTCTCAGACAAAGAAGTAGAAATAGCAAATAAACACATGAAAAAATGGTCCACATCACTGGTCATTTGAGAGATGCAAATGAAAACAACACTGAGATTCTACCTCACTCCAAAAAGAATGGCTACTACCATAAAATCAACCAATAGCAAATGATGGCAGGGCTGTGGGGAAAGAGGAACCCTGCTCCACTGCTGGTGGGAGTGTAGACTGGTGTAAACCCTGTGGAAATCAGTATGGAGATACCTCAAAGAATTAGGACTGGAAGTTCCATTTGACCCAGCTATTCCCCTGCAGGGGATTTGCCCAAAAGAATTTAAAGATTCATACCACAGCAATCTATGTGCACCCTTGTTCATAGCAGCACAGTTTGTCATAGTTAAAGCTTGGAAATGTCTATCAACTGGAGACTGGATAAAGAAAATGTAGGGGTTTTTTTAATAAAATGGAGTGCTACTCTGCCATTAAAAAGGAGAAATTACAGACATTTATAGCTAAATGGATCCACATTGAGGTGATACTCTTAAGTGAAATAAATGGGACACACATGTAAATACCGAATAGTTTCTCTAGTGTGAGAAACTGAAAGTGTAAATAAGGACTAAACGGTATAATAGATAATGTGAAATAGGAGGAAAAGGGGCAAAGGGGAAGGGGAAGTGGGAAGGGTAGGGGAAAGGAAAGAAGGGAATGGAATTAATATGAGAAAATCAAAAATAGAAACAATGTCTTTGTAAATAGGGAGGGGTGGAGGGGTTGAAGCGAGGGCAGGGGAAGGTTGAAAAATAAGAACCAAGAGAGATTATGTAAAGGTGCAAATTTCCAATGATGAATGTCATTATATTGTATACCTAAAATGTACCAATGATTAGAATGAATAATCGATAATGCAAAATAGGAAGAAAAGGTCCAAAGGGGTAGGGGTAGTGGGAGGTGCAGCAGAAAGGAATGAAGGGAAAGGAAAACTTATGAGAAATGGAAAAAATGGCAATAAATTTTTTGTAAATAAGGAAGGGTGAAGGGGTGAAGGGAGGGCTAGGAATGGGGAAAATATAAGAACCAAGATGCATCATGTAAAGGTGCAAGTTCCCAATGAGAAATGTAAATGTGTTGTATACCTATAATGTACCAATAAAAGAATTTGAAAAAAAAAAGAAAAGAATATGGATGTACTTTGAGACCAGAAGCTTAAATGAAGTATCTCAGGTAAACTTAAATATCACAAAGATAAAGAAAAGTAAAGATAATTGTAATCCAATGTACACAATATATCTAAACATGTACCTTGACTTAGTAGAATTATCTTACATGTTTAATATGTTCTTTTGCCTGTTAATATGATCTTCATTCTGTGTATATGATAATTAATATTATAAGGTCTTATAAATAAAACTTGAAGCTGAAAAAATAAAAGAAGGTGGAGGGAAGGGGTATAGAAAAAGAAATTGAAATGAGTTATGTATGTTCCAATCCTCTACAGTGAATGTAAACATTATGTACTGGAAACATGTACTAATAAAAGTTTTAAAAAAGAGCAGAAAAAATATATTTGCATGTACTTGATCATAAAGAAAATCATCTGTAAAGAAGCACAAAATAATGCTAGGATAAAATTTCAATATTCATTACGTCCTAGTTTTTCCAACACAAACACACACACACAACTAGTATTTGCACTTGATGATATTATATTCATATATATTTTAAGAAATTAATAAGTTCATATTATTGCATAGAAATTTACTCAACATCTTTATGGTTAGAAAATCACACACTGCAATTGAGAATTCAAAGAAAAATATAAAGAAAGTTTTCTACTTAATTGAGATAGATACATTTATAATTTTTAGAGGTCAACCTAGCTTCTGAATAAAAAATAGACGACAGAGAGTTCTGAGTCAAAGTACTGATATTTTAAGATGCTTATATAGTAAGCAAGGTATAAATCAAAAGTGGTGCCCCGAAGAATGGAGAAAAAAAAGATATTTGAAATAATTTTTCAATTAAGCCTTCCTGATTTTCTCTTCATCTGTTATGAGTTCTGTTAGGGAACCAATTTTGCTTAAGAGAACCAGGCTTGGCAGTGTGTATAATTGAAGGTAGGCACATGAATAATTAAATACATGAATTTTTAACTTAAAGTCAATGAATTTTGATTAAATTCATGGGTTAAAATTAAGGACATCAAAACAATGGGTATAAAATACTAAATCTTTATTTTTACTGCCATGAAAATATATTTTAGCATTTCTTTTATTATATAAATAAAACCCAAACACAATAATCTTAGTTCTGTTTGGGAATCTGTCAGCCACATAAATTTTAGAAGTTTTAAAATTTTATTTCCTTTTCTATATTATCTATTGTTTAAAATCTCCTATTGCTTCCCCAACATTGAAATTACACCGCTGATTAGTGGAGCTTTGTTCTTGCAATACTTTGGGTTTTGAATGCCTTTCAAAGGCCCTGATGTGGCTCAGCATGTGGTGTGGTGCTATTGGTCAGGATGGAAACATTAAGAGCAAACCCAAATGGATGGTCTTCTGAGGATTCAGGGTGTGCCTTTGGAAGGAATAGTGGGACCATGGTCTTGTCATTCTCTTTTTCTTATCATGACAATGAGTTCAGTGCTTTTGCCATGTGCTTTTGTCATTTTGTTCTCCCTCCCCACAGACCCAAAAGGTATGGAGCCAATTAAACATTAAGATGGAATCTTCCAAGCTGTAAGTCAAAGCACCCCTTTATTCTGACTCATTTGTGACAGAAACGGAAAGCTGGATAACAGATTTTTTTCTGGGTCGGGGAATGAGCCATGAGACATGATTAAAAAGACTAAACGGAGTGTTTTCTTGCTGAAAGAAGAGGAACGATTCTGTAGAACAGCTCATATCAAGATTCAAATTTCTCCTGGCATGAAAGGACATGAAGAAGAATGTTGTCTGGAATAAAATCAAGCCCAGAGGCCACAATATCCCTGATGGCGACTGAGTTGGAAAGTATCTCTAAAATTTAAAATATAATTTTCTTTATTTTTTTTCTAGATCTCTTGCTAAGGTACACTCTGTATGTCCAGAGCAAGAGTTACTATTCTGTTTTTATCCTTCAGGCAAAAAAAAATTAATAATAATCTTGAACTCTTACATTTTGACATGGTATCTGTTTGAACTTGAATAATAGAATTAAGATACACTCAATATCACGGCAGCAAAACTGTGACCAGAATTAGCAACAGACCCGCGCTAGCTGTAATAGTGGTTCAAATACTGACGATGAAGAATGTGGGTAGCTAGAAATATCCATTTAAAACTAAACTTTCTAAGTAGATTTGATATTCAAAAAATAATAATTGTTGGGGAAAATGTATCTTAGAAAACTCATCAGGAGTGATTATTAGAGTGAACAAAGTCCTAAAAGGCCGTGCAGAAGTAAGAATCGTGATATTAAAAATAAAGAAATAAAATTTGTGCGTACATAGTGTACTCCTTTGCAGTGAGCGTTCTGAAAAATCTACATTTTAATGGAAATATCAATATGTACTCAGTTGAAATTAATATAGATGCAGATGGTTACTTTTAGAAATATTTATATAAGTGTAGATATCAGAGGTAAGTATGTACATGAGTAGTTTCTTGTTCTAACAGCTGAAATGATATAGAAGCATCAACTATACCTATTTCTCAGTTATCGGTTTCCAGTTCCATTATTCAATAAAAGACACAGATAAATGCTTCATTCTGGGGCTAGAGTGAGACTATAATAGATGAGAATTTTATAATATCAAAAAATAAGTATGTTGGCCAGGGATTTAACTCAGTGGTTCTGCCACCTGCCTTGCAAGCGCAAGGTCCCGCGTTTGATCTCTGGTATCAAAAAAAAAAAAAAAAAGCTCAAAATTAAAGCGATAGAGCTACTGGACAGAAGAGGCTGTGGAGGCTCCAATGGCCAAAATTTAAATAATGTCCATGACAAAATAAACATTAATGTATAAACCCAGAAGGAAAATAAATTACCCATGAGTTATTACTGATAGAAATAAATGATGTAATGAATAAATAAAGAATAACCAAGGCAGAACAATTTTCTAAAAATTGGACACTCTGCCCTCAAAAAATATAAGCAAGCTGATCAGGCTGAGACAGAAAGATTTGAAAGTTCAAGCCCAGCCTGGGCAATTTAGCAACTTAGTGAGACCTGATTTCAAAACAAAAAAATAAAAAACATTTAGGGATGTAGTTCAGTGCAAAGGCCATGAATTCAATCGACAATACACCCCCCCCAAAAAAAAGGAGAGGAAGCATAACTTTGAGATCCTCACTTTTTTTTCCACACGGTGTCTTTTTTATACTTTGTGAAATGAAGTACAAAGAGTAAAATGAAAAAGGATGGAGGGAAAGCAGGCCTATCTCACTAATCAGTTATAAACCTTTCCAGAGCATACAGCCAACAGCTGTCATTAGATCTATCACTGGATGCACAAAAGGCTGGAACTTTATCTTAACAATGGATAAATTCTAGGTATAATGCGTGCAATAGGCTATTCATCATTGATTTGGGCTGTTATCAGCAAGACCACATTCTTCCTTAGTTTTTAAATATCCTCTATCATAGCTCTTTTATTCCTTTCTATACAGCACTCACTCAATAAATCTCTTGTACAGAAATTCTCATTTCAGGTTTACATTGTAAGAATTCAAAACTATGTTAACAATAAAGAAAAAGTGAGAAGCACAAACTCTGGGATTGTGTTGATTGTAAACCTGGGCTCATCCTTAGAAGCAGAAGTCTATTAAATTAAATCTCAAAGTTCTGCATTTCTACATGTGCCTTCAGTGAACAAGAAAGATCCTAGTAATGTGATAAAGTAACAACATGCTTTTATGAAATTTGTAGCAAATAATAACAATAATAATAATAGGGAAAACTGTAGCCTCTTTCCACTTTCATTTCATTTTCAATATTTTCTTTTAAATAGTGTTGAAAAAACTAGTGCATTTTAAAAAATAAAGATGAGTATTATCACAAATTTCACCAATTCACCAGAATTGTATTGTGTGAATGCAGGCCTGAAGAATGGAAGGTGATTATGAATTGACCATTCTGATGAACTGGTCTTACAAATGCAAATATGTCAGCAATGAGGAAAAACATTTGAAATACATGAAGTCAATAGCTAATATGAGGAAAACTCTTGTATCTGTAAAACTGCAGGTCTTTGTAACTTTATTAAAGGATAATAAAAAACAGTTATATTAGAACTATAATTTTAATAATGAGATATATCATAATGTTACATGTATTTTTCCTTTTTGAAGCAATTTTATGAAGCTATAATTATCAGAACTTCTTTATAAGTTGAGTGCAAACTTATACAAGTACTAAGATTTAAAAATTTGTCTGTGAATGCTTTTTACTTCATATATACCAACAATTTATAATTAAAAACAAATTCAAGGAACTCTAATATCTAAATTATAATACTAAATTATTTTTATCTTCTTAATACAAATTATAAGTAAAAAATGTTATTTGACAACAAATTTAAAGTTTTTCAGAAGCTTTTGTAAAATATTATAAAAAATGTATTTGAGAATTATTTCAAAGATTACTTTCCTAGACTTTGTGATTTTTGCAGCACTGGATTTTTAAAATTTGAAAATTTCATCTGCTTTTGAAAATGTTAAAGAGAATAATGTAATGAAAGAAGTAGCGATAAATACAGAATAAATACTGAATTGGTACATTAAAGCCTAATTGTTTATAATTACACAAATGACTGCCTGTGTTGTCCTACATGATATGTGACTACTTAAATTTGACATAATTAGATGTTTTTAAATAATAAAAATTCAAGTTCTCAAGTTCTCAGATACATTTGGCACATTTGAAGGGCTCACTTGTTAGCTATACTAGTGGCTTTCAGATATTACAATATAGAATAGAGTATTTCGATCAACACAGAAGGTTCAGGTAAACATTTGTCAAAACATTTCAGTACTAAGACAGGAATTGTTAAACTGGATAAGACAGCAAGACTAAATGAAATGCCATCAAGAGAAAACTCTCTTTAAATTTAAAGATCCAAAAAAGTTAAAATTTAAAAGGGAAAACATTCACAGACCAAATCCCTCATCTCCTTCAATCAAGTCTGTACTCAAATTTCTTTTCATTGAAGTCTACCTTCACTAATCTGTTCAAAATTGCATTCTGCTCTTCCTATACCTATATTCGTATTCCTCATTTTCCTGATTGTATTTCTATAGTTCTTTTGATTACATTTAAAAGTTATATGAATACAAAATGTCTCTTTGCTGGTAAGTAAATTATATCATAGTAGCTATTTTTACTTATGTATCTATATCTGAGATATTAAGAAGCTAGCACGTAATAGGTATCCAATAATTATATGTTTGATTAATTAATATATAAATCAGAAACAATGTAAAATATTGTTGGATAAAAATACAATTGTAGGGGGCCGGGGATTTAGCTCAGTGGTTTCATCGCCTGCTGCGCAAGCGCAAGGACCTGAGTTCGATCCCCGGTACCAAAAAAAAAAAAAAAAATACAGTTGTAACTGGAAGTATATATGAAGGAAACAAAGAGAAATCAGTTTCTGGATTAACTCCTAGTGTATTATACAAAGGAGCTAGTTTGTAATTAATTTTTTCTCTAAAAATTTGTATATTAGATTTATTGTTTAGAAAGAAAATAATTACCTGAATTGAAAAATGAATGCACTTAAAAGAAAGTAAATAGTATACAAGATAGTGTATAGTAGATTTTTCATTAAAGCAAGAGGGAATGGAGGAAAAAGTAGACATAGAATTAAGATATGAATGTTTCTACATTTCTTTGCCAATGAAACTCTCAACAACACTTAGAAATAAGAGGGATATCACCAAGACTGGTTTTAAAAGTAAATAGTTTTATTTTCCCTTAAGGGATTATCAAATATAAATAAGAGAACCTCAATATACTCAATATAATACTGATGAAAATCTATATATAATACTTCAAAGTCCACACTGAGTTGATAGAAGTTACCGAGAAAAGTATTATATCCAGAATAATTAGGTCTACTGCTCTCTTTTTCTAGTGATAGTCTTCAACTCACTGAGCCCTGAAAGAGGGAAGTCTAAATGTTGTTTAATGGTGAGACAAATGGAGCTTGACAGATTCTTTCTTCCTCTTTCTCCATCAAAAAATGAATATATTGGAGAGATTACAAGATTGGTGGGGTTGACTTTCTTTCTTTCTTTCTTTCTTTCTTTCTTTCTTTCTTTTTTTCTTTCTTTTTCTTTCTTTCTTTCTTCCTTTTTTTTCTGCATGTCACAAATTGTTTCCTAGTGAAATTATTAGTAAATTGTCATAGTAGAACTTCTGGATTCAGTAACATTAGGAAGGTGATGGATGAAGTGCGGGGGCCCCGTTACTCTCACCACCAGCACTTCTCCCAGCCAGAGAGGCCACCATTTACCTGGAAGCCTTCATGGAAGAGCTAAAACTGTGCTGTTCCTGGGCAAAGTGTTCTCTTGTTATAAAACACAAAACAGTCATCTATAGATGGAACTATCATTTAAAGGCTCCTGGGATTTCTACTAAAGAAGCACATATAAAGTAAAACTTTCCTTTGAAAACAAGTTTTACCTGCCTCTAGGCATTACAAGCATAATCTGTCATCTACACACAAGCAATAATTGCTAATTAGCAAATTTGCAGAGAAAGAAGCTTTTTCAAAAGTATGTGTGTATGTTTTTATGACTAAAATCAAACATTTGGGAGGACATAAGGTGATAGACTATTATACTAAAATATAGGTAGATTGAATGTTGTGTTTCCTTAATAGGCATGACCATTGTTCATGGAATTTTTTTCCTTTCCTCTTGTTCTTCTGTCCACCTAAATAAAATATGCATCAAAAAGTCATGGGTGAATCTTAGTAACTTCAACTATGATAGAGGTTGCAAGGTTTGTGTGTTTTGGGTAGAAAAGATTGTTTTCTGCGTCCTCATTTTCTCATGTTACTAGGGAGACAAAAGAAATATAAAAGCTTACCTTACTTAGTGGTATGGACCCCAGCTGGTAGAAGAGTCATTTTATGCTCAGAGCAATGTTCAGATTTGGTATTTGTTTGTTTTCATTAGTAGGGCAAGTGTCTTTACCTGAATGAGAGAAGACTATCTTGGCCAAGATTTATGTGTTGGAGGAATGCTGTGGGAACAGAATGTTTTACCAAGAACAAATGTCCATTATTACTTGAGTTCTACTTGTGCTCTCTGTGGGAGAAGTGGAAAGCACCCTGCACTGCTGAATCTTTTAAGTCACTGGGAAAGCCTCACAGAGTTCAGAATGTGGCAAGGTCTTCCAGGATTTCTGGGAGCAAAAGGGGTACCTTAGACTGTAATTTGGATCCCTATGCTTGGCCAAGCCATTTATTTCAATTATAGACTGTACCATAATGAGACTATTTTTCTTACATTGACATCTTAAAACAAATAAGTTAACTTTCTCTTAGTTCTGGAGACTGGATGCTTGAGTCCAGACTGAGTCCTTTCAGGGGCACAAGGAGAGAACCAGTTCCTTATTCAATTCCGCCTCTGCTGGTTGCTCTGGCCTTGTGGCTTCATGACTCCAATCTCTACTACTACCTTCACATTTCATTTTTCTCCACTGGTATCTGTGAAATCTCACTTTGCTTCTCTCTTTTAAGAACACCTGTGATGTTGCATAGATATTCCAGGATGAGCTCTTCCTTCAGTCTTTAATTTTATCACATATTTGCATGGTGACAATTTTAACAAGAAAAAAAGTAAATTGTCTTGAGAAACTTGATTCATCAAAATTCAGAGCAAATCAGAATTGCCACTTCTCTACATTTCTCCTGTTGGTTTCTTGCTGGCACAATGGTCAAAGCAAAGACTGGAGGAAATGTGGGCCTTTTCAGTACAAACCTGCCAATGATCCCTTTATGTTCTCTGTTCAGATTTCCAGGATGCTATCCTTTCTGTACAAGGATTTGAAATTTAATATATTTATAGCATGTCATAAACCCTTATATATGCTAAAAATAAGAGATTAATAACCACAGGTGACAACCCATAAAATGGTATATGAATATGAGTATAAAACAAAATCTGTATTTTATCATTGCCTTATCGAAGTGTTTATGTTTGATGAAAATAAGTCTGATATAATTGTCTTGACATAGTATTTAAAAGTATACTAATATATTCTGAGATATATAATCAGTTAATACAATCAACTTAGGAGGAGGGGTTTATTGTTTCTACTTTACAGATGAGGATTGTGATATGTGAAAGAAGGGAAGTAAAATAATGGTATATTCATGTCAATTTGCTTAAAATCCTATAACATTTGAACTCAAACATGTCTCTTGGTTCAGTCTTTCTAAATACAGAGCTAGAATAAAGGTGATATTACTGAAGCCAGTAAATGAGACATGATCGTTTACCAGAAATATTTCAATTTATTTATTTGGCAAAGGACAGCTATAGCAATACCACTATACTTGTTTCTTATTGAAAGCCCTCTTCCTACTCCAGTATTGACCAGTGAATATATTTAGTCCTTCTGTCAATCTTACCACTAACTTTATATTCAAATTAGATTGGAATAATAGTTGTTACGATGTCACTTTTATTATTATTGTATTTTTACTTCAGTGTTTTATAGGACTTGTCAACATCACAAAAGCACTTCAAATTTTAGGATGCAATATATTAATTAGAAAAATTGACTTGGATACTAATATTACAGACTATTAATTATGCTTTAGAATAATACAACATGCACTCACATGCAAACTTATGGTTGTAAACTAACCATATTATGTGTAAAATTCTCAGAAGAAGCAAAGAAAATGAATCTTCACTGGGTTCTTGTTATATTCCAGGCACTGTTGTCTGCAAATAATTTTTTCATTAAGTTTCATCACTTCAATACTCTCTCAAATTGCAGAGAAAATAGGTAAATCATTTATTAAAAATTCATTTCATATACATATTGATAAACATATATGATTAAAAAGAAAAAAAGTGTAGAAAATTAATTTTAATGATTATATACATATGTACTAAAAGAAATAAATTTGTATATAGTTTAAAGGGATAGCTAAATGAGATACAGATATAGACAGAATGAACTTCATTTAAAATGCAGTAAAAAAGAGAATTATATTATTTATAGTGGATATATACAACCACATACTCACATGAGTTCTAATCACATTAGTGATTTGCTCATATTCACATTTGGGGTTTCACTCAAATTTCAACATCTAATAAAAATATCTCAAACACATTAATATAAACCTCTCAATAAGATGAATATAGCTATTGTGATAGAAATTCTTTTTCTACATTTTCCCATTATATCTAGTTGTTTTCCTCAAACATATTTGAGTTTAATGTATATATATATGTGTGTGTGTGTGTGTGTGTGTGCGTGTTTGCACAAAATCCATAAAAATGTTGAAACATGTAACAATATACTTTTGTATTTAAATTTTTATACCAAACTTATTCATTGTGCCTGTCAGGATTCTCCAAATAAAGTGAGATAGTAGAAAAAAAAAGTATATGTATATGTGCATTCTACACATTATCTGTCTGTCTATAGGAGTGATTTTTGTTCCTATCTATATCTATGTATGCATCTATATTTTATATAATATAAAAATTGATATATATAAAAGAGAAAAATTGATTTTATTTATGTTTTGAGGGTTGAAAATATCAAAACCTCTAAAGCAGCCAAGGAGCTTAACATATTAGGCCAGTTTCTGATGTTGCCAAATATCTTCTTCACCAAGGAACCACAGTTTGTTCTCAAGGTCTTTGACAGATTAGATAAAATTCAAATATATTATTACCAATAATGTCTTTTCCTTAATGTCATCAATGGTAGAAGTTGACTGTGTCTACAAAATTCCTCATTGCAAGATCTAGATTAGTGTTTCAATGAAAACACATGTGCTATATTCCCTCCTCCTTGATACAGGAAAGTAACTATCAAATACATTTTCTTTACATGATGGAAATAAATGTATGCACTTAAAATGATGTTTTCTTCTACCATAATTTCCCCATTCCATTTTTCCTGCTGAATGAAAAAGAAAAAAGGAGAATATTTGATCAGAATATCAGTTTTCCTTTTCTGTTACATGCTATACCTTTGTCACTATCTGATGTTATTCCCATGTTTTCCTTTTTTAAGAGCAATGTCTTCCAAAAATAAATATACTTGCTTCTGTTAAAAGAACTAAGAAGCAGAAATCCTTTTGTACTTTGAGGAAGAAAAGCAACACAGATTTTGACAGTTTTACAAAGAGGTGTGTTATACCTGGTTCATGCATCTTTATTTTTTTTTTTCTCCTTAGGTTAAATGTAATTGGGATTCTGTTGCTTTGAAACATGCTTTGCTTGTCATATAACATTCAGGACTTGCCTGCTGTCTTTGTTCAACAAGCTTCAAACATGCAAAGATATAAGATGTGATCAGTTCCATAACGACTAATTTAACAATGAACCGTAGGAGGGTTAAATATAGGCATCAGCAGGCCATTATGTATAATCAGTAACAGTGGGTACAGTAAGAGCATGGAAAATAGCTGTAGGGTAGGTTTATTATAAGAATCATGGTTTGAACAAAGCAGAGGAAAGAATGTTGTGACTGATGGAGTCTTTTTTTAAAAAAAAATTGCCTGTGGAGATAAAAAAGCTAAATTGGTTTCAATCATGTCTACATCTTTAGTTATGCATGCACACTGCTTCAGAGTTTGCTACAGTAGAAAACAACAAAAATGAAAAAAGTAACTTTCTCAATGTCATGAATGAAGTTGTTTGTAAAACAAATAAATGTGGGATTACTATATGAACATGTCTTCAAAGTAGCCATATTTGGATAACATTCACCAAGTAGCATTCATTCCCAAACAATATTCATTTAAAGTATTTAAAATTATGTCTGTATCACATAAGGATTAGATTCTTTTAAATTTTTCGTAAAATTAATTGATACTTCTGAAAATTTAATTTAATTCCTGCTTTCCTTTTTTACTCTCAAAATAATTCAAAAAGCTATGATAAATCTTATATTCATGATGAAATAAAACAACAAAACAAAATAATTTCATTCATTGGCCACCTCATTCCATCCTTGCCCTCTGAGCTTTCAGATGGTGAGCACATGTACTCTGTTCTCTGAAGGTCTCAGTGAAAATCTGTGTAGAAAACTCCTGATCTCCAGTTCACCTCCAAGTTTGGAATTGTGTCCTTACCTTAAAATCAGTTTTGTAGCTCAAGGTATGTTTTTAGGAAGTCATACTGTTTGACTCGGCAGTCTTGCTTCAACGTCTCTTAGCATGTGAGTTTGAACGATTATTTCAGTGCCTTCGTTCTCACCGCTGTCATCTATAAAATGTTTTTATGTATAAAAACACATAAAACCTATCCAAAAAGAATTCAGAAAATTTTCTCCTTGCCTTAAATCTGTGCCATTTTAAATTCTTTTAGGGAATGAAATTCTTTTGCTCTTTTAAGCAAGTTTAAATTCCTGGGAAATTAATAATTTAAATCACTTGGTAGTCCTAAAAGAAAGGATGACCTGATTAAGACTAGCTCAGCCCATTCTTAGAATCCTACTGGATACTCTTTTTTTCTGTAGTCATCACTGCCCTCCTTCTTCACAATATTACTCTGTATTAGTAATTAATATATGATATTTTCTGACACTTTAATGCAGCAGGCACTATTCTAAGAATACATTTCATCCTCCTAATGATAAAATATGAGCAGATCTCTTTCTCTTTCTTTCTTTATTCCTTCCTTCTTTCTTTCCTTTCTTTTTTTTTTTTTTTCTTTTTTGAAACAGGGTCTCACTACATAGTTAAGGCTGGCCTCAAACTCATTATGTAGTCCACGATGGCCTGACACTCCTGGAGATCCTCCTGCCTTGGGCTCCTAAGTGCTGGGGTTACTGGAGTGGCCCACCACACATGGCTGAGCAGATGTTTTATAATCCCAATTTTATAAATCAGGCACTTGCCTGAAGTAAAGTGGTTAATTCAAAGCAACAAAATTTTATCCACACTAATCATAGAAAACACTACTATATCCTTTTATATGCTTAAATGGCATTATTGCAGTCTTTTTCTTTCACTTGAGCCACACCCTTTGTCAAAAGTCAGACTATCTTAGAGTTTAGGTTTCTTTGGAGAACTGTGTCTAATAACACTTACATAGGCATACAAATGCAGCATGCATCCCTGTCCAACATCTGCTCTCTTCGTCCACTTCCCTTAGTCTTTGGCCCTGATTATCTGCCCATTGATCTTCGCCATTGTTGGCATCACAGTGATATACAACTCCTCAGTGTGGCTTGCTTTAATATTTTGGATCACTACTAAAATATGCTATCTACAAATAATATCCAAGCATTACTAATGATTTTAAAATAATGTATTAGGATATATTTTTTGGTTAGAAATTCTAAAGTAGATGAAATAATATTGCAGTGTGGAAAGGCGTGAGTTAGTAATGTGGGGATATTAGAGTCTCCATTTTGTACTTTTCATTAAAAAATAAACATTCCTAGGTGCTATGTCTGTATTTGGGGCTGAAAACACAAGAGTAACATTTTTATCTAATTATATTTTCTTCACAGATAAAATATTTTCAAATACAGTCACACAAGACATATCCTACTAGCCTAGCTTGTTACCATACTATGGTAATTTATTAAGACTATAGCACATACACTGCTGCACTATTCTTAGAAGAAGCATGATATTCAAGTACTAAAAAAGGCAAAATATGGCTATGGATACTAAAATAAAACTTAAACATGAGTGGCTGCTTCCAGAATCCCGCATCTTGTGTCTATTTTTCTATGTTCCCAGATAGTCTTTAAGAAATATATTAATTTTCTCCTATCTTTTACCATTTAACCTCTTTTAGGAGTAGCTGTTATTAATTTCACAGAAGGGGCTGCAAGTTTATGTGAACCATTTTTACACAATGTTTTACATGGAAGGAAATGATTTGCATACACTTAAAACTTTGTAAAGTGCTTTCATAACCATTCTTGCTATTAGGTATTATTAAAATAGTGTGTGATTATAACAATGTTTATTTTCCATCTAAAATAAAGTTTCTTAAACAACCCTTCTCAGCTGGTTTTGATTTATTCTTATACATGCTAGACTAAATTTTCTTTGAAAACCCATTATCATATAGCTCCCTGCTTAGAGTACTTCAGCATAATTGCATCTCAGGAGTGAACGGCTTTCAGTGATTTCTATTTTAAAGTTAGCTATGGGCTAATGTTTCTTATTTAAATACATATGAAAACTGGAACACATTTCTTCTGCTTACAGTCTGGGTGACTTGCTGGCAGCCAACTAATGAGGCATTTTTTCATAAAGGTTGCATGAATCTTACTATAGTGTATGGAAATCTTAGATGTTAAGGTATAAGGAAATGAAGCAATTCCATCGGCTTCTTTCTCACAGCTCTAAGTTTCAGAAAATGCATGTGGACATAAATAGGACCAAGGGGAATAACTCATATTTGTATAAGTATCTTAACTGGCCATGAAATAAAAAGTCAATATAGAAATGTTAATAAGATGTTATTAAAGATATGTTATTCAAAATTGAGTTAGAACTTGTATATGGTTCAAGTTTTATGTCAGAATGAGGAAAAAACTGCAAATCTCAGTATTTTTAGAAAACCCATAAAAGAAAACTATTATCATTCCCTTTCAATAAACAATAAGCATTATATTGTTATGATATATTCAAATGATATAATACAAAAATATTTCTATAAATTGAAAGAGAATATGAAAAATGAAAAATCAATTGAGACCTAAGAAAGGAGAAAAAATGATGGAATATATGTGCTTGTTTTAAAATAAGGACTATTGAAGTCTTTGGGAAAAGGCTTACTAAAGTTCAGTCTAGGACTTTAGCTCATATTTTTTGAACATTTTGAAATGTTCAAAGGTAAATCTATCAAAGCTGTGAAAGTAAATCAAACAAAAAGTATAAAATCTTTTCTGTAAAAGTAAAGTGGAATATATGTTTATGATTTTTCTTAAATATATATAATTTTCTATATATAATTATAGAAATTTATAATAATTTTCTATTTTTCTAACATTATTTACTTTTTGGTATCAGATGTAATATTATGTGGTGGTAGAATTCTATTCAGTAGATGACCTTTTAAGTAAAAAAAAATACAGTATTCATAATATATCCGCATATGAAGGTGAACTTTAACAACTTCATGGGTTGGGAATTGCATGGAATATTATTAGAAAACATACTTCTCAGTGTGCTTGAGCAAGGCATACAGGCTCACCATAGGGTCTGCATTTGATCACTGGCCTTTTCCTCTCTGGCACTACTCCCCTGCTCTACTTCTTAGCCAAATGAACTGAGTAGCTTTGCTCCACCATGCCCATCTGCTAGCTATTAATTGAATTCTCTGAAAATATGAGAGAATTAAACTTCTCCTGCTTTAAATTGTATGTGTTCTTTAAGATGTATCAGGTATTTTGAACCAGCAACTAGAATATTAATAGAGCAAATTGGTATCAAGAATGGGGTCACTGCTGTGACTATACCTTACCATGTGATTCAGAAGCATTTGGTATAGGTTTTCTGGAGGAGTTTGGAAAGGTTTGGAGACATAGCAAAAAAAACTTAGAATGCTACAAACAAGGCCTGATGAGAGGTTCTAATCAGAGCTCAGAGGACCATAATGTTGAAAGGGATATGAGTACAACAGCCAGGCCTTGAAGATTTCAATTGGGAACAAGGACCTCACTGGAAATTGAACTATAGGTCATGCACAATACACTGTGACCAAAAAAATTCTCTACATGTTGCCCATGTCCTGAGATGTCAGCAGACTGATTTGAAGGGCAATAGACTAACTGATCTGTTGGAGAAAATTTCAAGGCACCTCAATAGTCAAGCTATGATCTGAATAGTGTCAGATTTATGATGAGATTTAGGGACAAAAAGGAGAGCAGAAAGATTTGAAAAACTTAAATTTTGGTGCAAAAGAACCAGGTGTGAGAGAATTGTGCTTGGGTAAACATAAATCAAATACAGAATAGGTCAAGTACAGAAACAAGAAGAAAGATGCTTTAAGTGCATCTAGAAAACTAACCAGATCTCACTCATCACAGTCTCAAGGGTACAAAAGTTTCAAACTTCTATTGGAGAAGTGAGTCTTTTTGACCCTTACTCAAGAAGGGCTTGCTCTGTGGTTGGATATTCTGAATTCATTTCACTGTACTCAGTCATGCAGACACTCTGAGTCCACCACAGACATTGTCCATGTGGGCCTTCTTACTGCTTTTACTGACATTAGTCATTGGTAACGTCTTTGTGATGCTGGAAAACCAACATGGAAAATCCAATGTTTGTGGGTCAGGATGGCTTCCAGTCAGAGTTCAAAGGAAGACCTAGGAGGTGAGAGAAGGAGCCCCTGGGAAAACAGTTGGTGAACTTGTAAGAATGATGTCACAGCAAATAAGCAGTGAGGATCCCAGGATGTCAGATACCAGAAATGTGAAAATTCTGCTTTGTAAAGCTGCAAGCCACGAGGAGAACCAGACCAAGAGACTGGCCATGTGATGTTCACTGCTACCACCAAGGCCATCACCTTGGGGCTGCCCAAACGCTCTGGAACTGACATGTTATCAACATGTGCCCTGGACACTGGATGGGCACCTACAGGACTTGTGTTTGGTTTGCCTGTTTTCAGGCTTCTTCTGGTCTGGTTATTTCCTGTCCCATTCATTTTCCTTTCTAGAATGGGAAAGATTATTGTACTTTGGAATTATGTAATTTGTTTCTGATTTTTACAAAGATTCATGACTAAACAATTTTCTTTAGTCTTAGAAGAGACTTTGGGGAAGGGATCATTGTGTGTTTTCTCCCTACCTAAGGTAGCATAATAATGAAATAATCTATATAATCTGAAAGTGAGCATGAAAATGATTAAATATGAAGCAATGGAGTTGTATGCAAGGTACTTTTGTCATATTAGGTAGAATTATGAAGTTATTATTTTAAGATTAATTGTGGCGTAAGGAGATAATTGAGCGTCAAGTTGCCAAGGAGTGGAATGTGATGTTTAATCTCAATTGTCAACTTGATTGTTTTGCAAGTGGTCTAGGGGATTTATGAAAACCAATTTGGGATGTAGTCTGTGAGGGTTATGGATGCTTGCCCTCGGCTACCATCTATGATGCTTGGACCCTTTCTCTCTGGCACTGTTCCCCTGCTTTGCTTCCTGGATGGCATGCAGTGAACAGCATTGCTTACCATGTGCTTCCACCACGATGTTTTGAAGTTCCTGAAAACATGAGCCATTAACCTCTCTTCCTTTAACTTGTGGGTGTCAGATATTTTGTACCAGTAAGGCAAAACTAATATACCACTTGTAGATGTAAATGTAAAAGGACTAAATTTATGAATAGTGACATAGATTAATAGACCAGAAGAGATCCAAAAATTTTGAAAATTGGAGAGAATGGTCATTTCTGTAAGGGACGTATATTCTGTCTAGGGCATCAATTAAATGAAAAATACTGTATATCTATAAAAAACTAATAGTGAATATAAAATGAAGATATATCAAGTAATTGATTTATAGAGATTTCATTTACCCATTAAGTCAGGTGCCCAACTAACCATTCTAGAGTATATTTTTCCCAGTACAGAACAAAAAACATTGCCGTTATAATGCAGAGAATAAAACTAAAATATACTGTTGCATGAGTTTTTCCTTTATTCTCATTAGCAAAATAATCTCTTTGAAAGTACTTCTATGAGTTTGAACTGAATTTGATATCTATTCTTCTGTAAATTATCAAATTCATTCCATACATAACAAAATGTTGTTTATTTTTAACATGTAACATTCAAATTTGGAAGAACAATAAAAAGGAAATTCACTAAATCATCAAAACTCATTCAACAAATTTTTGATCTAATGCATACTTCACAAATAAATTATTTTTAGGGCCAGGGATTTGGCTCAGTGGTTCCACCACCTGCCTCTAAAGCGCAAGGTCCCCAGTTCAGTCTTCAGTACCAAAAAAAAAAAAAAAAAGAGAGAGAATAAGTTATTTTTAGCCTGGCATGGTGGCAAACGCCTGTAATCCCAGCACTTTGGAGGCTGAGGCAGGATAATATCACCACAAGTTCAAGGCCACCCTAAACTACAGAGTGAGTTCCAGTCTCAAAACCGCCCCCCCAAAATAAAAACAAAATAAGTTATTTAAGATATAGCTCATGATACCTCTGCAATTTCTAATGTAAGAATAAATTTTCATGAAATTTATCTTCTAAACATGTTATTTCTGAGGCATTACCTGTAATTATTTTGTGTACTCATTTATAATTTTCTGTACATAATTGAATGCAATTTCATAAATTATTTGATTATTTTCTTTCATTTTACAAATGAGAAATGAGATAGATTTTGTCATTTTCTACCCAATAGAATAGTTGAACTTAATTTATTTCAAATCTTGTTCAATAAGAATTCTCCACTAAAAAGAGTTAATATAATATATTGAGGCACTTTATGATTTTAGAAAATAATCACATCACATAGGTTTGAAAATGATCATTTTACATTCCGTCAAACAAACACAGGCTCAGAATCATATTGTTTGAACTTGTCATAACTGATTACTTAAAATTGATACCCCTGTTATAGATGTGTTCACACATTCCTGCCCATTTAGTAGTCAAAGTACTTAATTGAAATTATGTACTCCCATTCTTGTATTATTTTCAGTAAGTATTTTAAAGCATCAGTAAAATGTTAAGTAGACTTAATTAAATTTGACATGTTTTATAAATAACTATGCTGATATTTTTACAGCATATTTCTATGACCCTAGAATAGAGTGCTTTCTGATCATACTTAGAGTGCTTACTGATCACATATAAAGCATAGAAATAAGCAGAAGAAATCTGATTTATTTGCTTACACTTCACTTTTTTCTATAGTTTGTTACATTAAATCTTAAATCAATAACTACGTGAGGTAGACATAATTCACTGTTTAAAAATAACATGCAAATATTAAATTTATGTTTTAAGTCAGTCAGTCATACAGCTAATATTAGCAACAGAGATCTTTAGTCTACAGGTCTTGACTTCAATTCCCTTATACAGTGATATTTATTCATTGGCATTTTCATGATCCCCTGGGTTCAAGAACTTGATCTTAGTTATGCATCAAAATATTTTCATAAGAAAGAAAGATTAAGGTCAACTGCAGGACATGATTTTATTGTACATTAAGTCATTAGTTTTCAACATTTTCAAGTAATGACCAAAATTTATGGGATAAAATAATACATATTTTCTAGAGATTCTATAAACATGCAATAATCTAAGTTTACTTTGGTGAAAATTTAAAATAGGTTTACATTTTATGGCTTCCTCATAATTATTTGTATGAAAAGAGAGTAACAAAATAGTCAATCTGTCATTCAACATATTTGAGTGTTTATACAGCAATAGAAAAATGAATAATGAATATATCCAATTCACTACCCTTTTTGAAACATACGTACACACACTGCCATGCACAAAACTAAATTTACTGGAGCTAAGAATGAAGGAAAGCTAAATATGATAATAAGATCTTTCTCTTTCTAGTTTTTTTTCTTTCATCCTCTTTCTCCATTTCTTCTTTCGTATCTTTCTTCAGTCTTTCTTTTAATTGCATCCTCAGCAACTGTAGATAAACATATTATAGACAACTGCATATAGAGATGGATGGTACACAGACAGTGATGGAAACAAGACCATATTTTATTCAACTGCTTTGATATGTTTGAATTATTATATCATTAAATATAAATGTTAGTCTCTGTACCTTCTTCACTTTATCTCGACCATAATGGTGTCTCAGAAAATTTTTTAAATGATTTTAAAAGTTGTGTGGAAGACTGGGAAGATCTGTAGAATAACCTTCACCTAAGATTTGTCTACTGTTTTGCTCAAGGTTCGGATGGGCTTATATGTTTTGCCGAGGCACAAAACAGAATTGAAGTAACCTTTTCATTGGGTTGTATTAAAATGAATAATTACTACCAAAACTTAGCACACATTATTCTAATATTAATCTCTAGGTTCAAGTAATGTTAGTATCCCCACTTTCATTTACAGTTTTCTTTTCCCTTCCCTCTTTAAACAGAAGCCACTGTGCCCAATACAAAATTAAGAAAATATGCATAGTTAATTCTTGAGGGCAGAGTATTTACATAAATTATTTGGAAAACTGCCACACTGAAGATTTGTCTCTCCTCCATATGGTTATTCACTTATTTGTTTATAGCAATGTAGACACATACCTAGGTATTTTTCTTTTTTATTAGTACATATTATAGTACATATTGTTTACATTCCTTGTGAGGAATTGGTACATGTATATAGTATATAGGAATTCTTTTTCTAATCCCATTTTCCTTCTTTCATTTCCACTCCTTCTATCTCTTGATCCTCTTTGTACTTGTTTGCTATCTGTAATGTTTACATTTCTTGAATGGAGTTAGTACACGTACATAACACATCTGCATTATTTTTTTATCTTTCTGTCCTCTCCTTCCTGCCACGCTTCATCTCTTGATCCCCTTCCATTTTGACAAAGATCTGCATCTCTACTTCGTATTACCTCTCTTCTTATTTTTTACTTTCAACTATAATCTAACACTACTCTTCAAGTTTTTCCAGTTCTGACCATTGAGGTCTTTCTTGACCCCTATGCTCCACTGACATACCCCCTCATTGCTGTGCTTGTTTTGCTTTATTTTCTGAATTTTATTACTTTATAACACTATAACATGCTTCATATATTCATATATATATGTTCCAGTCTTAGAGTCAAACATTTTTCTATAGCTTCCCGTGTTCCTCTGTCTCTTTATTAAAAACAGTATTGTAAATGAAGATCTGGGAGCAAGGTATATTTGTTGCTATGCGGTGTCACTGCTTCTAGTTCAGCTCATCTGATAATGCAAAGAATAGATTTTTCACTCACAACCATAAGATCTCTCTCTGTCTCTTGTAGCTAGATATAGCTATACTCATATATATAATCTATTTGTAATTATCAACTTTTATATTGTTAAACATACTTTGTATCGAAATCTGCTATTCTAATCAATTTCCACATCGATCATTCTAGATTTCTCTTCCTTGTCTGTAAACAACAATACCAATTGAAAAAAACTTGATTGCCATCATTCAACATACATTAACTTTATTGTTTATTTCAAATATATACAGTGGCAATATTAGAATTGTTATCTCAAATAATTTTGGAAAATTGTCAAATGTAATACAGTGCTTATGCACAATTTGTTTTGCACTTAGTAATTCAGATTCCTCCCATTTCCAGAGACACTCAGGTGAGAATGTTTTTCCTTATTCCCTTCAATGAATCTATTGCAAAAATTTATAATGCAAGTTTTTCCAAACACTAAATTCTATCTTGGTATCTCCACAACCCATTTTTTTCACTATTGGAGTTTGAACTGAGGCCCTTTACACTAAGCTTCATCTCCAGCACTTTTTTTTTTTTTTTTTTTAATCTTGGGATGGGATATCACTAAGTCTGTAAATAGTCTGGACAGTCTGTGAACTTGCATTCCTCCTCCAATTATTTGCCTTAAAACTTATTCTTGGAGCTGTTAAATTCTACAACCTCTATACAATGCAGAACATCAGGTATACATCTTTACAGTATCATACTTTATAGCTCTAGTACCTTAAAAATAAATCTGTGCTTCACCTATGAACTTCAGTCTACTGCTCTCAAACAACCTTGAATCATTTTATGTTCTCTTTGTTTTTATCTTTTTCCAAAAATTATATACTTGAAATAATTCATTATACAGTTTTTTGAGGCAAAATTATTTTTACTTAGCAATGTTTAAGATTTGCCCACACCTTTGTGTTGATAGCTCGATTTTAAAAGTTAGCAATACATTTATGCATGTCATATATACCTCACTTTCTTTATTCACTCATTTCTGTGATATACCCATATATTTTTAGTTGAGTTAGCCTTTTTTGAGGGGAGTGGAAATAATAATCTCCAAAGTATCTGCTGAAAGCAAAAGTAATATCCACATATTTTATGTTTCCTATAAAAGTAAATATAGATGTAGACAACAAAAATGGAAAAAAATAAAAATAAACAGAATCAAATCCATTTCTCAGAACATTGTACTATTCCAATATGATTATCATAAACTCCAGTGATTGTGACAGTTAGATAATTATGGACTACAACTAAAAGTTTTATCTCAGAAACTCCAAGAAATTAGTTTTATTTTGATACCTTAAGAATAGGTCTAGTAAAGCCACAAACACATTTTTCTTCCAGCTATATATTCATAAATATGTATTTTTCACAACAACTGAGATAATCTTTATCTTGAAATACTAATGTTCCATGTGTTTTATTTTTGTCTCAGTAACCCTAAACACATGTTTTATAAAAGAAGTTAGGTGAATCTTGTTATTAAAAGTAAAGTAAGCATATAAATAAGCAAATTGCTTCCCAGATAATACAAACTAAATCAATCAATAGTTATCACTGGATTTAAGGTATTCATTGAAATACCTTCCAAGCAATATAAATCTTGAAAATATGTACTTCTTTCTTTGACATCAGGTCCAAGATGATGCTTTTCATCTTATTTCCTAAAATTCTCTGTTGGTTTGTATTATTTTAACATATATTTAAGTTCTCTGATAAAAATGTGATTGCTCTCAGAGTTCTATTTGTGATATGTCTTGATGACATAATTTTTGTACTATTGCTAGACCCTTTTTGTAACTACTTATTTGGTATTGATAGACCTAGAATATAAATAGATTACAGATGTATTAATTGTATTGTAGATGTATTAATGTATGTTTCACTTGTATTTTATTTATTCCAAAAAATATCAAAATTTTTGACAATTGGTTACCATTTTAATATTAAAAAATAACATCTGCTACAATTATTGTCATAAAAAGGTATAAAATTTTAAATATTACACATGTAGGATTTGAACAATAAATAAAATAATTTCACATCCCAAAATTCTTTTATTAGAATATATCCCTGGAGAACATTTTATTACCACATAAACTGGCTGGTTTACAAAATAAGAGTAAATCAAGTACCAGTTTCATCATGTCTACTTTGCTTTACTTTCTAAAATCTCTACAGATTTTATAGCAAATTTTATAATATAATTTACTTTCTTCCATAAAATTTAGCAGAGCTAAATAGTTTAGTTAATTTACCATTATCAAAACTTTACTTAGGAAATAAAATTAAATGTTACTCTAATGGGTAGGGAAATTTAATGGAATCCATGAGACATTTTCTGCTTTATCTATTGTAGCTCACTGAAAGAGTCAATATAAAAGTGCATACCTGTTATTGAAAGTGCTAAGGTGACAGCACATTTCTCTGGATCTTTGTTCATTATGATTCAAATTGCACTTTTCTTCTTTATCCTTACCCTCTTTCTGTTGTACAAACACACACACATGCACATATGCACGTGCACACACACATAGAATATGCCATATATGCAACAGTATTCAATGCACAATCACTACTTTCTTTACTAGCATACATTGTTGATTTAACCTAAATCCAAACATGATGCATCTCTGATTCTTCTATAAGTAATTTAAATCATATTATATTATGAGCTTTCTGTAAACCATACAAGGAGCAATGTCTTTTCTTAATGTTCTCTACCACTTTCCCTTCATGTGATTACATGCATCATCACAATATTAAAATACAATTTTCCGTTTACTTGGTTCCTTAATCTTTACGTCATGTACTTCAGAGAAGTAACTTGGTTTTCTTTCCCCTCCAACTATGTTATGTATATTATTTTTTTTTCTTTCTATAAGTGATTTGAGTGTGTGCAATTATTACTTCTTTATCTTTTCTAATTATGTGTGGTATTTAAGCTATTTAAACCTATATCCAATTGTTGACACTTTTTTTTTTATCTGATGGCCTTTCCTTCCTTATAAATCTCTATTGCAAGAGATCACATGTGGGGAATTATTCCATGTGTTTCTGAGTGTTATAATTCACTGAAGTAGGATCCTGATATTGAATAATTTGTTTAAAATTGTAGACATTATATACAACCTCCATGTAAAAATTTACTGGGATTCTATTAGATGAGCTTTATTAAGCTGTGAGTGAAAAATGTAGTGAATGTTAAAACTAAAAAAAGTTTGACAGTAAAAGACATAGTGCCACTAATGTCCCTCAAAATGTCCTCTCACTTTGAATAAATTCATCCTATCATTCTTGCCATTTTCTGAAGTAGTTCTGTAAACCCTTCCCTCACCATCTTTAGTTGTGCTATTGTGTCTTCCTGAAGGTCCTGAGTTGATTGAAAATGTTTACCTTTCATGATCATTTTGACTTTGGGCAACAGCTAGAAGTTGCATAGGGTCAAATCCAGTGAATAAGGTGAATGAGAACATAATGTATGTTTTTATGAACCTGTTTTTCCATAGAATGGAAATTGTCACTTAGCAGCAGCATTCTCCCTAGTTTTTTTGTTTGTTTGTTTGTTTGTTTTATTACAGCTTGTAAAACACAAAAGACTTCTATAATTGCTTCAGAAAGTGAGAAGAGGGCCAGGGATTTAGCTCAGTGGTTTCGCCGCCTGCTGCGCAAGCCCAAGGACCTAAATTCGATCCCGGTACCAAAAAAAAAAAAAAAAAAGAAAGTGAGAAGAACGATGAGACCAGTGTGTTCGAACCAAGAGGGGGAATTTTGAGGGGATTTAATGCCAATAAATCTTTTATTGTAGTTTTTTTAAAAAAATCTAACAAGCAATATTTTTGATTGCCTGTTGTATACGTCTCAATTTTCTCTTGATTCTCAATTACTTATTTCACATGTTTTGAAATTTTTTTAAATAATAAAATTTTATACATTCAAGTTTAACAACATGATGATTTGATGTATATGCGCCTTCTCTATACGATTACCACAATCACATAACAGAATTAGGGCAGTGCCAACTAATCGCTCACATGTGGTGGTTTAGTAATCACACGCTTTAACCCCAGCATCACACATTCCAGATTTAACTACCTCTGAAAAAGAAAGTCCCACCTCATCTGCATGAGGCTTTGGGGGGACATCTAAAGACAAACCATAGGACCATCTTTCCAAACAGAAATGATATCATCCTGTTTGTCTTTCAATGTCTCCCTCACATAGCATAATGTCCTTCAGGCTCACCAATGTTGTCACAAATGTTAGCGTTTTCTTCTATTTTGAAGCCTAATAATATTCTATTCTATAACTACACCTCATTTTGTATCTCTATACATCCACCCATGCATATTTAGATGTTCTTCATGGCTCGGCTATTGTGTATACTACTGCAATAGGCACTGATAATACACACATCCTTTTGATCTATTGATTTCCTTTCCTTTGAATATATACACAGAATTGGAATGAATGGATCATCTAATACTATTATATTTAAATTCCTGAGGAATCTCTTTCTGTTCTCCATAATGGTTGTACAAATACACATTTCCCTTAACAGTATGCAGTGGTTTCCCTTTCTGCATATTCTTGGCAACACTTATTATCGCTTCCCTTTTTAGTAATGATTATTCTAGCAAATGTGTGATAATAGCTTTAATATGCATTTCCTTGATAACATAAATAAAACGTAAATTTAAGTAATGTTTATCATTCCTTTAAGTCTCTTAGTGGTCATTTATATGTCTTCCCTTGAAAAATACCAGTTTAGCTCACTTTTCCATTTCTTATTGAGATATTTTATTTCATTGTCTTTTTGCTACAGAATTCTGTGTATTCTCTATACATTTTGAATATTAACCTCTTATCAGATACAGTGAGTTCAAAACTTGTACTCATTCCATGGTAACCTTTGCATTTTGTGGAATTATTTTTTTCCATGCAGAAAATTGTTAGCCCCACTTGTTTATTTTTGGTTTTCTTTCATTTGCTTGACTTATAACATTCAAAAAAAGTGCTAAAGTCAACATGATGGATTTTTTTGTCTTCAAGTTGATTGAACAAATCTGTATGCAAACCAGTACACTTATTTACATTTGTTTTCATTGATTTCTATCAGCCAGCTCATGTCAAAGTTCATTAACTGACTTGAATAATTTTATGGTTAGGACATGAAATAGGTAGCTTAGCTATGTTACAATGGTCTTAATATTATTTCATTATTCAACATTGAACTATTTCTTAATGAATTGGTTCAATTAGAAGTAATTGATTTGAATTTTAAAGTATTGAACAAACAGGGAACACTTTAGTTATAGCCTTGAAACTATGAATAAATATCTTTCTGAAATATTTTACTAAAACATACGGAGATTTAAAAAATACTATATTATTTTATTTTTATTATTTTAAATTTTTATTTATTTATTTATTTATTTATTTATTTATTTATTTATTTTTTGGTACCTGAGATTGAACTCGGGTCCTTGAGCTTGCGCAGCACGCAGGAAAACGACTGAGCTAAATCCCTGGCCCCAAAATACTATTTTAGTAGAGTAAAACTCAATGTCAATAGTTTACTAAACTTCATAAGAAATTTACAGAAACTTATAAGGAAAATCATAAAATATGTTGAGAAGATACAGGTCTTCAGAAAAAGGAGAATTTGAAGTTAGAATTAATAGGTTTTCCAGAAATACTCAACTCCAGCACTTGCTTCCAGTCTGGATCAGTAATCTTCTAGAAAACTGTCTAATCTGCTTATCTAAGGAAATTACATATGACTGGGATGTTAAAACCGTATTTTTTATGACTTTTGTACTTAATCACATCCACTTTATACAATATACTCATGCAGATTTCATTCCTTTTGTTCATGTTTGTACTCATGTTAGTTTTAAGGTAACTATTTTGTTTTCCCAAGCACTTTGACTTGAAGAACAGAGACTATTTTTAATAAAATATAAACAACCAAGTTTAGTGCATATACAAGCTTATGAATAATCATCACACAGTGAATATAAAACAGTCTCTTTGGACATAAATTTAGCATCTTAATTCTTTGCTTTTATATTTTATGTGTTAGAAATTACAAATACCAGGTGGCTCTTTAAGGGTCAAAGGAAGAGTCATTTTAAATGAGGTTTTAATATTTTAATTAAACTGGAGTAAAATTTTCACAGCTATATAGGTCATCTAAATTAATCTCACATTGTGTTATAGTTTTAAATAAGTTTCTCTATTTTCTATTTCTATTACACATAATAAACCAGTGAAATTGCCTGTCAAATCAATTAGTTTTCTACAAATCTTACCATTGTAAACACTGAAAATCACATATACATTACATTTAAATTCAGATCAATTCCTTATAACTGAGCCAATTTTAAGAATGATTCAAAGTGCATAATTATAAACATGTTTTCAATTTAAGTAAACTGTTTCATGTTCTTCTCTACTATCACATTCTTAAGTCAGATAATGCAGTGAATTAAACTGGCTGGTAGTAATTAATCAAAGTAAATATAAATATTTAGAAATCGTGGTCTATAAGAGAATTTAAAAAGGGATTTTACGTGTGCTATTTTTTGCAAATGTATGTGTTTTCATTTGAATTCTAATATTTCTATGCTTAATCATACAATCAAACTTATGGCCTGTCCAGGATCCCTTTCCTTTGACTTCTATACAATTATGGGCAATATTCTGAAGTAGGCAAAGCACCCTTTTCTGACCTATGTATTCACATCTCACAGCCACCTCTTAATGTCCCCTCTATTATCATCTCCTATCTTATCCATGTCACCCACTACCTTCATGGCCTAGATGTCCCAAGTTAATGTTGCTCATTCATTCACCATCCTGGTAGAGTTGAAAGCTATTAAGTGTTGTGTTTAGATGCCCTCCCAAAGCCTCATACAGTCATAGACGGGGCCTTTTCCAAGATGCCTGGATCTTTAATGGTGCTGGAATTGATTTATGATCCAAGGCTAGGCTCAAGGGCACTAGGATTAAGGGTGTGAGTGCTACCCATCCTAAGTAGTCTGAATAAGATATAAGGGATAGAAAGAGCTGTGGTCCTCCCTTGTTGCATTGTTACCTGTTCCCCACCATGAATTGTTTCTCCTCTGCGATGCCTGTCTGCCATGCGACCCTGCCTTCCAGCCAGCTAATTATGGACTGAAACCGCTACAAACTGAGCTAAATAAAACTTTCACTCTTAACTTTAGGTCTCAGGTATCTTGTCTCAGGAATGAAAAAGTAACTAAGAATTTGGTACCAGAGAAGTGGGGTCATTGCTGTGACTGTACCTGACCATGTGGTTTAGAAGCCTTTGAAGCTGCCTGTGGAAAGCGGAAGAGTTAGGAAAGTTTCAGAGATGCCAACTGAAAAAGTAGAAGTGGAACACCTTTGGCTGTACTTGATGAGAGATTCTGATCAGAGCTCAAAAGAAAAGAGTGCTGATAGAAATGCTACTGGTAAAGACTTGGATCTGGAGGTTTCTCCTGGGAAGAAGGATTGCATAGGTTGTTGGTCTCCAGATGATATGTATTATGGTTTGGCAGAAAGTTTGTCTGCATTTTTCTTGTGTCCAGAGACTTTGGCTGAGCCTGAGGTTAAATGTGGTGAACTAATTAATCTGGCAGAAGAAATTTCAAGAGACTCTAATGTTTAAGGTGTTTGCATGGCTACTCTTGGGGGCTTTTAGCCAGATTTATGTTGAAAATCAAGAACAAAAAGACCAGCAGTGGGCCGGGGATTTAGCTCAGTGGTTTCACTGTCTGCTGCGCAAGCACAAGGACCCAAGTTCAATCCCTGGTACTAAAAAAAACAAAAAAGAAGACCAGAAGAATGATTCAAAATATTTTGAGTTTGGCCAGAAATGCTCCAGTATAGGTGCAGCCTGAAAGGATGGAACCAAAGAGAAATTGTTAAGAGCCATTCTACATAATTTTTGGGAAAAAATTCATTTCACAATTAAATTATGATTAGGGCTATATGAGGCCTAGTCTTCTTGCAGGCCAGCTGTGGCATGATAAAACAGAATGCAATGTTGCTTCTGGCCACAGCTGAGACCTCAATGGTCCTGTGATGCTGTAATGCTCAAGGGAAATAATGTATCAGCTGAAGACATCCTGAGTCTTTGAGAACTGATTAGAAAGGTTTCACATGGGAAGGACAAATTCCTTATCAGCTTAACTCATCCCACCTTTTATTGTAAGAATGTTTTGCTCATCTCACAGTCCTAATCAACCTAAGATCATCATCATAGGATCCTCATGTTCATAGAATTACCACCACCCTCTGAGTCATCTGATACTTCCTCTGATTATAAAATCCTTGTCAATTTAGAATTATTGCTGCCATATGAGTCATCTGATACTCCCTATGAACCCAATAAATGGTTGTGGTAAGCTGGAGGTTCCTTTGTCTTTGCTACCTAGAGCAGCACCAATCAGGTCTAAAGCTCAGCTTCTTCTCTAAGTCTCATTTCCTGTCTTTATTCTTTAATTTCCTTTGTGTTGTAGCAGCTTACAGGAGATCAGGACTCACTGTAAAGATTCTGATAATGTTCCCTTTCAGGTTCCCTACAAAACTGGTCACTGAAAAGACTAACAGGAAAAAGCCAAGTATTTCAGCAGAAGACAACAGAAAGGATGGCCTGAGGGCATCAAAAGAACCAATAGGACTCCGGCTTCTGCAGCTTCAAAGGTCCAAAGGTAAAAGATTTCACTTTGAGAAGAGAGACCTAGAGTACCATGTTCCAGGCCAGCAGCAACCCAGGGAAGTCGTTCCTTGGGATTTGATTCATAGGCACTCAACTCCTACAGCCAAGGGGGAAGAAATCCTGGATCCTGCTCCAGCTGGTGCCACACCCTGGCATCATCCAATTGGGGTTGGTTTTAGGTTCACGGAGAATGCAAGAGTTGTGGTGTCAAAAAGACTTCCACCCAGATTTCAGAAGAAGTCTTGGGAGGAGAGGCAGTGTGTCCCTGAGAGGGCAGTGTGTGAAGCTGTTAGTATGAAGCCAAAGGTTCAGTGGAGGCCCCAGAATTTTGGACAAGCCAGGATGTGGATCATCTGAGGAAAAGTGCAAGGAGGGGCCAGAGCTGGCCCCAGAGAGAAGCCATTGGACCTACAACCACTGGCATAGCTGTATGGGAAGCTCTTTGGAGTTCACAACTTGCCGCAGATTGTCTGGGATGCTGGAAGTGGAGTTTTGGGGTTTAATATTTGACTTGGTGGATTTTGTTCTTGCTTTGTTCCCATTCCTTACTATCGCCCTGTTTGTAACTTTTGGAATGGAAATGTCTGCCTTGTGCCATTGACTGTTGGAAGTTTTTGACTTTCTTTTTGTTTATACAGGGGCTTGCAGCTGAAAGTTTTCCTTAGTCTCAGAAGAGACTTGGAACTTGAACTTTTCAGCAATTCCAAAATTGTTAGGACTTTGGCAACTCTTGGAGCTGGACTAAATGCCTTTTGCATAAAGAAATGTCCACGAGTCTTTGGAGGGCCAGGGGAGGAATGTTATGGCTTGTGTTTAGATGCCTGCTGCCTTATGTGGTCATAGGTGGGGCTTTTTCAGAAGTGGCTGGATCTAGAGTGTGTGATCCTGGGATTGATATGTGGTGCAATGCTAGGCTCAAGGGCACTAGGATTAAGGGTGTAAGTGCTACCCACCCCAAAAGCCTGGATAAGCTATAAGGGATAAGAAGAGCTGTGAACTTTTTCTCCTCTGTTTCCCCTCTGCCATGCCTATTTGCTGTGCCACCCTGCCTTGAAGCCAGCCAATTAAGGACTGAAACCTCTACAAACTGTGAGCAAAGTAAACTTTTTTCCCTTAACTTTTTCAGTGTTTGGTATTTTGTTTCAGAAATGAGAAAACTGAGACAAGTGGCTACAAATGCATATCATACAGGTAAAGGAAAAGCTACATACTTCATGGACTCTCTTCAAATATCTAGATGAATAACAGTATCCATTATTAATCAATATTTTATAGAATAGAATGATATAACTCTTCTATATCATACATATGATTAATTTCTATGGTATCATAAGCCAATTTATATAGGATCAGTTAGATTTTGAAAAATAAATTCATCAAAATATATTTCATCACATAAATATCAATTACTTAAAATACATTTAAAAACAATTCATCATTATATCCAAATATTTTGGAATGATACGTGAAAAGAGTTTGAGGATTTTCATGTATATAAGAAATACAAAATTATAAATTGTACATATACTTCTTAAATATAATGTATCATAAAATAAACTTACTGATTAAAAGCTCTAAAATATAATCTTTGACATTATTTTCTGAAGTTTTGTAATGAGTAAAATGAAGAAATGAAGTCAGCTTCTTCCTGTACATTTCATAGTTCATGTAATACATAACTAAATGTTCATATGTTAATATAGTTAGTCATCTACCTGTTTAATAGTAAGAAAATATTTTAAATTGAGCAATCTGTGAATGAATATATATACATATATTTCACAATACTTGCAATGAAAGAATTAGTTATAGAACTGCTTATGTGTTCCGAGTGTTCCTTACTTCTATAGTCCTTACCAAGAATCTTTAAAGACATAGGTTTGAATTCCAACACTACAACACAACTTAATTAATTAAAAACTTTTCTTTTGGACTACTTTTGCTACTCAGAAAAAGGGAACTGAAACACAATAACTCAAGGAAGATCAAAATGTACTCTCATTCATAAAAAAGTACAAAGGTACCATAATTAGTTTTCAACATCAAAACAAATCTTCCATGCTCAAACCTGGTTTGTATCTTTGTGGCCAGAAATCCTATTTCCCTTTATCACCATTGGGGTGAGGGTAACAGGTAGATTTCAAACATTCATTTATCAGTGGCTTCTGTTGCTGCTTATATCTCATTAAACAGATCTTAGTCACACCAAGAACAAATGAACTTAAAAATATAAAATCAAATAAATTGTACATTTGGCCAGTAAATAAAGGGAAGTATCAGGATTAAATAAATGGAACCCAAAGATTGATAAACAAATTTTCAAACTTGCCACTTTGGAAGCTGAAACAAAATCTCAGATCTTTGAATTTTTACCCATAAGTGGAATTTTTAAACTATTTATTTCAGTATTTTTACAATAGCAGAGACAGGAAAATAACCTAAAAGTTATCAACACATTAATGAGTAAAGAATATGAGGCATACTTATACAACAGAGTATTAATATATTCAGCCCTAAGAAATGAAGCATGCCATTTATGACAACACATATAAAGCTAGAAAACATTATACAAAGTAAAATCACTCAGATTGATAAAGAAAAATACTGCTACATATCATTTATATATAGCGTCTCTAAAACAGTTAATCTCACAAAGTATTGAATGCTGATTATCAGGGTTTGGAGGGCAGGAAAAACAAAGAAATGCTGGTCAAGCAGTACAGAGTTTCAGGAATGCAGGATAAATAAGTTTGATGACTTTATTATACAAAATAGTGACTATATTAAAACTATTATATTGTATACTTGAACTTCCTTCGAGAGAATACTTTGTAACTTGTGTTGCCCCAAACACCAATTCAAAGGAAAGCAAGATGAAGCAAAGTCAGAAAAAGAGAGAGGGAAAGGAGAAACATGGGGAAAAGGGAATAACGAAAAGGAAAAAGAAGACTGGGGAGCCTAATAAGAGGAAGGAAAAGAAGAAAAATAAGAAAAAGAAGGAGAAGGGGAAAGGAGAGAAGAACAGGGGGAGGAGGAAGAGGGAGGATAAGATGGAGGGGAAGAAGAAGGAAGAGAGAAGAAGAAAAAAAAGAAGGCAAAAAACTAAATATTTATGTGTGAAGTGAAGGCTATATGAATTAATTATTTTTATTTTGGAAAATATGTCATGTATATCAAATCATCAAGTTCTACAAATTTGACTCGTCAACTATCACAATAAAGCCAGGGAAAATCAGATCTATACAATTACAAAAGCTATATTCATCTTCTACAACAGACTAATTCCACGTCCACTTACTTCTTCGAGGTCATACTACATCTAAATTAAACGTTTTATATCATTTATCACATTATTTCATACTAATTTTAAACACCTGAGTTTTCCCCTTCACTGTTACATTTTTGAGGATGGAGTAATTGTTTTATATATATTTCACATATCTTCATCCTACTTAACAACAGCAACTTAATAAGCTGTGGATGAGAATGAATACTCTTATTACCTGAGTAATCATTTTGCTCAATCCATTTTTTTATTTCTGTTATTCATTGATACTTTGGACAATATAAAATATAAACATTTGTGCTTGGATCCTTTCTGCATTCACATAGTACATTGCATAATGTAAAATGTTTTGGAAAAATGTTATTGAAATATATAATTAGCTCTTTAAAACAATACTGCTTTGATTAATGTGTAGTGGCATGATTTCATATATATATACTAAATATATAAATATATAAATATGTAAATATATACATATATATATATATACACACACACACACATACACACTATATATACTAAAACATTAGCTTTGGAGATTTCACTGGACTAGGTTCAGCCGTTTTTCCCAACACCAAAGAGAAAAGCAATGGTAAAGGCAGGAAAGGGCTTTTAATCAGTGTGGCCATACTGAGAATAACAGAAAACATCTGGCCACTTAAGATCTGTCTTTGAGAAACTGACAAGAATTCTGAGGTTTTATAGAACAAAACAACAAAGGCAAGAGACACGCTTATATGACTGGGGAATTAGTGTAGATGGCAAATCAGGTGATCATCCTTAGGAGATGGTCTGGGTGGTCATTATTTCAGGAATTCTGCGAAGTCTGTCAGTTGAGGGGGAAATTGAGTTTCCATCCTGAAATCATTGTTCCTATTTAAGAGAACAGTTTTGTTAAAGTTACAGTAATACCCCAGCTCATAAATGCTTCTTTTGGTGAACAATTTGATTTCCACACTGAAGCATTCAGCAAAAGTTTGCTTCCATTTGTGAACTCCACATCAGGTGAGAAACATACTGCTGCCATCTTCTCTGCAGGAACATGAATGCAGGCATCTGCCTGCCCCTCTTTGACATGTAGCCAAGATCGTGGCTGCAGATAGACCTGTAAACACTTGCTGTGAAATATTCTGTGTGTATTTTTAGTAATTATAGTACTGTATAGTATTATCCAATCCAGAATGTCTCCAAAGAAAGTGCAGAGCAAGTATGTTGGGAAAAAGAAAGTACAGAAAAGTATTGATGGTGATGAGAATTTACAAAGCAATAATGAAGGTAACTAGTATGTGCAGAGTGGTAATGAAGGTGATAAGAACGTGTAGAGCAATAATGAAGGTAACAAAGAAGTGCAGAGAGAGAATGGTAAGAAACAGGTTTGGAAGAAAATAACCATTGAATTAAAGAAGGAAATTACAGAAAAGCATGAGTCTGTTATTGCTGTGGCTGATCTGGCCTCAAAATACAAGATGAATATATCAGCAATCTCAACTATTTTGAAGAATAAAGATGGCATCAAAGGAGGTGGCATGACGAAAGGAGTAATGATGTTAACCAAGCAGAGAACACAAGTGCTGAAAGAGGTGGAAAGTTTTTTGTAGTATGACTGAAAGAAAAACAGCTGGCAGGTGATAGCATTGGTGAAGCTATGATCTGTCAAAAAGCCAGGAAATTGCACAGTGATTTACTGGAAGAAAGCTCCTCTACAAGTACAAGTATTCAAGCCAGTAGAGGGTGGTTGGATAAATTCCATGAAAGGAAGTGGCATCAATAGTGTGATAAGACATGGTGAGTCTTCCATTTGTGACATGGCCACTGCAGAATCCTGTAAGAAAGAGTTCATGGAATTGATGAAGGCAGAAGGACATATCACTCAACAAGTGTTCATGTTCAATGAAACAAGGCTCTTCTGGAAGATGATGCCCAAAAGAGCCTATGTCATGCAGGAGGAAAAGGTACTGCAAGGGCACAAGCCCAGGAAGGACAGATTGGACTTTTTGCTATGTGTAAATACAAGCACCAATCTGAAGATTAAGCGACTACCAGTGTACCACTCCCAGACCCTCCATGCATTTAAGGAACAGAATGTGAACAAAGACAGACTGCCTGTCATGTGGAGGGCCAATGAAAAAGCTTGGGTCGCAAGGCAATTGTTCATGGGAACAATGAGGTTATCACACCATTAAGAAATACCTTTCTGACAAGCAACTGCCTGAAAGGTGACTTCTCCTGATATACAATATCCTGGCACAGCCCCCAGCCTTGGTGGCTGATAAGGTTGCTGAGTATGACTTCATAAAGGTCAAGTTTGCAGACCTCCAACATGACACCTCTTCTGTATCCCAGGGACCAGCAAGTGATCTGCAACATCAAGAAAGTATACACAAAGGTGCTATTTACCAGATCTTTTAATGTCACTGAAGAGACATCCTTGACTCTAAAAGAGTGCTGGAAGAAAAATGTCAATGTCCTACACTCAACCTCACTGACAAAGCCTGGGAAGTTGTCATACCAGGCCTTAAACTCAGCCTGGAGGAAACTGTGGCCAGAATGTGTCACTGAATGTGATTTTGAAGGGTCCAATCCACAGCTAGTGGAGGAGACTGTGTCCAAGGGAAAGACTATGAGTCTGAATGTCAATGAGTGAGAAGCTTGCAGAGGAACATAAGGAGAATTTGATGATGAAAGTTCTTATTGAACTCCAGAGTGAGCAGCAGAAGGTTCTTGTTAAGGAGTATTCCACAGAAAAAGAATGAAACAGGGAGGAGGTTAGCGGTGGTGTCATCAAATGCATTATAGAAAAAAAAGTAATGAGTGCCAGGATTTCTTTGAGAAGCACCACCCCAACGTAACTGTAATGAACAGAGTGTTGAATCTGATAAACGATAACTTGGTCTCTCATTTCTGAAGGGTTATGCAGCACAGAAAAAAAAACAAAAACAAAAAAACAAGTGATGCTAGACAGATTGTTCATCAAAATTGACCTTGCAGCTGAGAAACAAAGAAGAGAGGAAACCTCTGAAGATCTCCTTGATGCCCTCATGGAGGGGGACTCTCCCTCCAAACAGTAACCTCCTCTCCACCTACCTTCCTGTGCTCCATGTCAGAAATAGCCTCCAGCAAAGTTAGCTTTCTCTCTTTTCCTACTATACTATAGTTTAATTCATATTTCTGTAGTTTAAAATACATATGGTTCAGAATGGATTAACCTTATTTACAAAGAACTTTATGTGGAAATTTGATTCAGTTTGTGATCAGAGTCATGGAAAAAATTAAGTTTGTGAGCCGAGGTACCACTGTATAGTGTAATTACTACTGCTTAGGGGTACAGTTACATTATGGCTAAATCTCTTTGAAAGCCTCTGCTCTTCCTGGAAGATTTAGAGCTATCATTGGAGACTTTTAGGCAACACTCAGTGGGTCTGGAACAGAATGTTGTGATACCTGGAAGTTGAAAATCTGTTGATTATGATGTTCCTCTAAAATTCTCATTACCCTCAGTGTCCTCAGCCTTATAGAGAAAAGATGGGCAGCTTTTGGTGAATAGTCACTACATGATTGGCATGCTTTTGTGCAGATTTGAGTAGGCATCTGATACAACATTTAAGGTAGCAAAAAGAGACACAATGAAGGTAGAGATGCCAAGATTTTGATTCTGCCTTTAGTTACGCATCAGACATCTGTGGACCCAAGTAAGGAGTCAGTGTTTTTATTTAATGCAACCTCTTAGTCTTGTCACAATTTAATATCATAATGCATATCAATTTTTGGTTTGAAATGTGTTATTTCAGAAGTCAATGAAATATTTCTATGAAGATATATATCCATCAAATGGCAAAAAGATTTTCTTTATTTTTTAGTTGCTTTAACTTCTAACTTCTCTGAATCTGGCAATGAATAAAACATGTTTATAGGTAGTTTATTTTCCACCTGAGTTATTTTTAGATGCTTTGTATGCATAGTTCTTGAGGCTGGTTACACGTCATTTCACTTGGACACTTTTTTTACTTGTTTGTTCAAAAACATTCTGATATACCCTTGCTGAGAATTTGGAGTTCGAGGCTATGGCATGCACAATATGATTATTAGGCAGACCCAAGGCTGATCTTTATTTAGAACTAGGCTTGAAAACAAATTCTTGAACATAAAGAAAAAGGAAGACTGGAATTAACTCAGGTTGTGGAAATCATATATTGAAGAATACCTTCTAACTATACAACTCACCAGGTATAGATTGAATGAATTTACTTAATCTAAAAGAAAGTATAAAATGGCTTTGTGAGGCAGGAGGTAACTAAGGAAAAGGCCTGAGAAAAAAGGAAGGTCTCCTGTGAAACTTGATTTCTAGGCTAGATTCACCTTCTGAGTCAAACATTAGCCCAGCACCAGGGTATTCAGGTTAAATTCAATAGGAGTAAGAAACCAGGTAACCCAGTTTATACATAATAAGTTGCTAGGCATGTGTCCAGTGGTCTTTAGCAATTTGTGGCCAACCTAAATCCTATTTATATGTCATTATGCAGTTTTGACTCACCAGCCCTCTGGCTTTGAATGTGATGACACTTTCTCCAAGGAAAATAAATTGTCAAAACTTCATTGCCCAACAAAAGGGCAAAGACAAGACTATTATTGGTAGGAGCAAAACCTTAGACCAACCCTTCAATCCTACTTCAAACCTCAATGTTTAAAATGATCAGCACAAAACAAACATCCAAACAATGAGCTCTGCTCATTGGTCCCTCCCACCCTGTGGAGTGCCTTATCATTTTCAATAAATCTTTGCTCTTGCTGTTTCTTTTGTGTGTCTTGCTCAATTATTTGTTCAGGAAATCAAGAATCTAGATAAGTCCTCAGTTTGCTAGCATTAGTGCAACACCAGGCACTTAGCAAGGAATGAAAAATCTGAGATGTACTATTATTATTTATTTATTTTTTATTATGGTGATGTTTAAGAAACATTTTCAGAATCTATCTTAGCAACTATTCTGCATTATTTTATTTTACACAGTATTACTGTACACATTTTCATTTTACCCCAACTCTTTTTGTTAAAAGTACATTCAATGTTGGGACAAATAGGAAATGTAAAGGATCTCTAAGCTAGTCATTGATCAAAAATATTCCTTGTATATAGCAAACGTTTCATCCCTGCATTAGGATTGCTTCCAAGAGTAAAACAGGCAAAAATCTCCCTGCCTCTATGGAATTTGCCTTCTAGTGGGTGATAACAGAAAGGAATACAGATAAAGAATTTTTAAGAATAAGAGTTATGCAGCAAAGGGAGTGAGTATGTGGGAAGCAATCACAATTCACAGTCCTAGAGATCTTCACTGTGAAGATAAAGATGTTACCTGAATGTAAAATACATAACAAAGTATAGGCAAAAATTAGGTTAGGATTACCATCTGTGGGCCAGGGATATAGATCAGGGGTAGAGTTTTTAACATGTATATCCCCTGGGTTCACTTTTAGCACTGAAGAAAACAAAATGAGTGCTACACTTAAAAAGTACAAGAAGTACCATGGTAGAGACAAAAGCAAATGGAATTCATCCTTAAAGAAGAAAGTCCAACAAACAGCAATACATGGCCAAAAACCACCCCCAAAATGTAGAGTTTAACTCTTTCTGAAACTTACAAATGGATGATTTAAATGAAGATGCATTATGACATAAAGGAAGTAGACACTGGGTTTTGAAGACTTCATATAAAGAAATAAATTTCAAATTTCTTATTAATAAATAACAATATTTGACATTGATGATATGCTGAAATTAAAATATTTTTTATAATTTGGTTCAATGATTTTGAATATTTATTAAATATGACTGCTAGAAAACATCACATATGCAGCTAACATTATATTTGGAAAATAATGGATTAAAGGAAGAGGAAAGGTATATTTTTCAAATATTATGATCAGCTTAATACAAGTAAAGCTGGAGAAGGATACTGGGCTATTGGAAGGGAAACTACTTCTGAGGACCCCTCACTGTCTTAAAAAACTATATCCAAACAAATGTTGATATATGGGTCTGTATGATGTTCTTCACTTGCTTTTCAATATCTAGCTTTATAATTGTGATTTAGAGCTGGGCAAACAGCTTGGTAAAGAATTGAAGATAATGGGTAGAGTACTTGTAGCAGCAATCACAGAAGTGTGTTCAACTCTATATCACACACTTTTATTGTGATAGAGTATGTTGTTGGTTCTCCCATTTTTCCAGGATTAATCACACTTCTTTTTACTTGGTAATAAATTTTAAAACAGCAAGATTGAATGCCAAGGAGACAATTTTGTAGACTATCACAATAATGTAGAGTGGTACCTTGGCTCACAAATGTAATTCCCTCCATGGTTCTGGAGAAAAAGGCCACTTTGTGTTCATGCAGAAAATATGATCACTGGTGTGTTCATTACCCAATGTAGAGTTGTTAAACAAATATAAAACTTTGCCAAACGCTTCTGTTCATGAACCAAATTGTTTACAAACAAAAGGGTTCGTAACTGAGGTATCACTGAAGGTTAAAATTAGATTTGGCCAAAGAGATAGTATTAAGAATTAGATTGTTTATGAAATTATTTAGAAGGTAGTGCAATTTGTTGACGAATTTGATACCCAAATGCACAATGCAAGAAACACAAATCAAATCAAAATTGGAGAACTAAAGCTTTAGTTTCATGTTATGAAACTTCTGTAGATTTTGGGACTACAAATCTTTAGTATATGTAGGTTTTTGTTGATATAGCATTGGAAAACTTGCAAATTCCTAATAATGAATGTCAGCATATTATATACCTAAAAGCACCAATAAAATTAATGAAAAAAATTAAGTAGAGAAATGTGTAGCAAAGTAATATACTAACACATTATTAGGTCACCATTAGATTTGGAAATTCGTAAACTACATAAAGCAAAAGTTACATAAAGCAAAGTTTCTGGAAAAATGGATTAGGATTCTTTCTAGATAGCTTCAATTGTTTCCATAGCATTAAAAGTGAACTATATATTGCTAACTTCCATATATATATATATATATATATATATATATATATATATATGACATACTGATATCTGATATATATGACCTATTATATATGTAACATACTAATTTATAATATATATATTATATATCAGTACTTTACAAACCTAAAACTGAAGCACCATATATGATACATTTTTAAAATTTTATTTTATTGGTACATTTTAGGTATACAATATAATGACATTCATCTTTGGAAATTTCCACCTTTATAAAATCTCTCTTGGTTCTTATTTTTCCCCCTTCCCCTGTCCCTCCTTCAACCCCTCCATCCCTCCCTATTTACAAAGACTTTGTTTCCACTTTTTCATTTTCTCATATTAATTCCACTTCCTTCTTTCCTTTCTACTACCCTTCCCACTTCCCCTGCCCCTTTGCCCCTTTTCTTCCTATTTCACATTATCTATTATACCTTTTAGTCCTTATTTACATTTTCAGTTTCTCACACCAGAGAAACTATTTGGTATTTACACGTGTGTCCTGTTTATTTCAGTTAAGAGTATCACCTCAAGGTGCAACCATTTAGCTATAAATGTCTCTAATTTTTCATGTTTTATGGCTGAGTAGTACTCCGCTTTATAAAAAAAATACACATTTTCTCTATCCAGTCTCCAGTTGATGGGCATTTGGGCTGTTTCTGAGTTTTAGCTATTACAAGCTGTGCTTCTTTGAACATGGGTGCACATAAATCAATGTGATATGATTGTTTGAATTCTTTGAGGAAGATACCCAGCAGGGGAATGCCTGGGTCAAATGAGACTTCCAGCCCTCGTTCTTTGAGGTATATCCATACTGATTTCCACAGGGGTTGCACCAGTCTACACTCCCACCAGCAGTGGGCTAGGGTTCCTCTTTCCCCTCGGCCCCACCAGCATTAGTTATTGGTTGATTTCATGATAGCAGCCATTCTTTCTGGAGTGAGGTGGAATCTCAGGATTGTTTTCATTCGAATCTTTCGAATGACCAGTGATGTAGAGCATTTTTTCATGTATTTATTTGCTATTTCTACTTCTTTGTCTGAGAAATGTCTGTTCATTTCAGATGCCCATTTTCAGATTGGGTCTTTAAATTTGGGAGGTCTGGTTTTTAAAAGTTCTTTATAGATTCGAGATAGTAGACTTTTGTCTGAAGAACAGCAGGTGAAGATTTTTTCCCACATTGTGGGTTGTCTCTTCACACTGTTGGTGGCTTCTCTTGCTGTGCAAAAGCTTTTTAGTAAGAAGAGATCCCACTTGTTGATTGTCTGTGCTAGTTCACAGGCAAATGAGGTTTTGTTTATAAAATCTTTTCCTACCCCAATGTCTTCAAGAGTTCTACCTAATCTCTGTTTCAACTGGTTCAGCGTTGCTATTTTAATATTTAGGTTCTTAATCCATTTTGATTTTAGTTTAGTGGACGGTGAGAGATGTATGATTATTTTTTATGGCTCCTTACAGATTATGTGAGCTTTATGTTCAAAATGACTTCATATCTATTGTTATCCTTCTGCTCCAATATTCAACTGTAACTTGAAGGTAAGAGTGCAATTGTTTCTAACAATGCTACCCTACTTTTTTTTTTCATAATATATAGTGATTTAAAAATGTAAATTTAATCATATGCCTTATCAAAATTTATAATATTTCTTCTTACTTGAACCAATATTTTCATCATACAAAGCACAACAATCTCCCTTCCTTTCCAGTACAAATGAGAATCTACAATGCTTCTCTCTTACCACTTAGATACTTTATACTTCATCTCAGTTCTTACAAATAAAAGAAAACTGACCAACCATGCAAATAACTAAAATATTCCTGCTTTGATGAATTTTTATATGAGTTGGGGTTTGTTGAGGCTTTTCTACAATGTTTTTAAGTAGGTGTTATTTTTTAGACCTAAGGGAAATAGTATTTCTTACATGACAGCTTACAGGACTATCTGATCTAAATTATAACCCATTCTCTTCCTGTTTTGGGGTTCCTTTGCCCAATCTTCATGGACCGAAATTTCAGCAATAACTCTTGAGAGCAACTGTCTTTAGGTGTTCAGCCTAACACTGAGATAAAATTTGTCTAAGGGTAGCAAATGATTAATTATCATAAATTTTCTACAGGGAAAAATAGCTACATTGAGTGGCATGCCTAAAATTTTACTCTGATGTTTCTGAATTATTGGACAAATGATTTTCTTTAATTTCAAAACTACCAGATAATTTGCAGATTATTGAGAGATGAGGGCCAAATTTATCTTATAGAGATGTTAAGACTTTGTGAGGATAAACCAAACAATATAAAATAATCAAAGCCAACTCAATGGATGTATTTGTTATGCTGACTGAAATTTATTTTCAATGTTAGGAAAGTCCCAGTCAATGAAAAGAGAAAAAAAGTGATATGTAACTTTACCTTTCATTAGGGGAAAAGACTAAGCCTAAAATTATGTTTGCTAAAAGGAGACTTTACTATAAGATGCAGCATAGGTTGATTTTTTTCCCTTGCTCATTGGTAATCACAGGATATGGGGCTATGATTTTAGGAGGGAAGGATATACTTAAGGGCTACAGAGATAAGAGAGGGAAAAAATCTTAGAGAAGGAGTTGACGTATGTGACAGCTATCAATCAAAATAATAACCACACTAATCACGCCCTATTACCATATTGTAATTCTGTTATCAACAAAATTAGACAAAGTTTTGAAAATGTAATAGTCCTATACACAAAGAGCTTTAGAAATTGAAAGAATTATCATGGTTTCTGTGAAAGGCCTTAGAGAAACATAAAGCAGCTCACAAATTGGCATCGAGATACTTATGAATTACACAGGAGAGTTCCTGCTGCCATCAAGTGTCAGTTGGTGACAGAACAATGAGCTAGACAGCATTGGGATCCTTGTAAGCCTCACTGAGATGCTGCCATGTTCCTGTTGGCAAGGTAGCTAGTGAAACAATCAGAAGGTCCACATCAATGAAGAATAAATTAATATTATGTAGGTCTATTAAAAAAGAAAATTAAAGTCTAATATTTTCAAAGAGCTATATTTAAAGACGGAACTGTAAAGTCAGTTTCTATACAGCCATTACTATGATTTCAACAGTTTTCTATTTTATTCTTGTTGTATATTCTTAGATAATACTGTTCATAGATATACTTTTAAACGGATAGAAATTAATAAGAGGGAAAATGCAGGATGAATTGTTTCCTATTTCACAAATACTTCTATCTTTATCCCTGGAAACACACAGTACATGAAGACCAATGTTTCTTCCCTGTCTGCTTACAGAATTATCATTTTCTCCCAATCCATGGGGCTTGTAGAACAGTGAGCATTATTATCAATATAACTCTCTTGGGAGAGTAATAGGAAACAATTAACCAGGATTCTAGCATTAGATACTATATTACATATTTTTCTGAGTAATGAGGTATAATGTTCTATTTTATATCTGAACACTGATGTTTCCATGGAAATGCATAAGTATCAAGATAGATTCAGCTTAATTGTTGTTAAATGGAGTTTAGATGAAAGTGTTATGCAAAAACACATAGGGACTAATCTAAAATCTTTTTATGATAGGGTCTTGCTTTGTCATTCAGGCAGGTCTTAAACTGACTAGGTAGCCTAAGCTTGTCTGGAATTCATGGCTATCCTCCTATCTCAGCCTCCTGGTTGCTGGAATAATAGGTGTGCATCACCATAGTTGTCAGCAATCCAAAAATCTTAGAAATTGGATTCATCAAATTTTCTCAGTCTAGTAAATCTGTTGTCTGAAAGTATTATCTCATAGAGGTACTGAAATATCTCTTAGTGATTCCCAGAGAAACAGAAGGAATTATACTATGCACATGCTATGTAAAAGTTTCTAATTTAACTTAATGTCTTTTACTTTAGTTTTATTTCTGTGACGTGCCCATTTCTGGAACTTCTCTAAAATCTTAGGTACTCTTTCTTAATTATTTGTCTTTGTAATGTATAAGATACTTTTCAAAAGACACTAATGATTTAGTCCCTTGAATATGTGGATTTCTGCTCCCAAAATAACCTTGCTAATGCATATCATCCAAGCAATTTGCATAACAACATGTCAACTCATATAAGGGTGTATTTGTTTTTCTGTTACAGTTAATCCTAACATATACTCAAAATTTAAGTGTGGAGAAAGTGCCTTGGAGAACATAACCCTGTTTAGAAATGTTTACATGTATCTTTCACAGAGATTATATTTTGTTCAAGAAAGCTTAAAAGATAGCTCTATTTCATGAAAATTCTTAATTAAGGCAAATTCTAGGCCATATAAACATAAATCCAAAGCCAATATATTAAAATATAAGTTGTTTATAACTGTGAATTTGAAAATCCTATTTCTAATTATACGTCAAAATGAAAAATATTTACATCAGAAATTTTCAATTTCATTTTGAACCTTGAAACATGTCATTAAATTTTATTTTGTTACCCTTGAGACTATAATAGCCAAAAAAGATATGTGCCACTGCTTAATTGAGCAATTATTTTATTTGTTCATTTTATTACATTTTTAAACTAATGAATAAACAACTTCATATTATTTTTGTTCATTTCATGATAATATGTCTGCTTTATAATAAAAATATACAAAAATTTTGTCATGTAAAAATATAGATTTTGTTGAAACAAGTCTCCGTGATTCCAACATGTATTAGTGGTACTTAGTATCATTTGGCTGTTACAAAACTGTTGCTGTGTTGGATAGGGTTTGAATACGTCCTACAAAGTATGATTCAAACCTGACTTCCAAAGGTTGATTTGGCGGGAACTCAGGCCTCAATGTGTCAGTTGTGGGAGGTAATGTGATCTTTATGAGACACAGTCTAGGTGGGAAGTGGTTAGGATTATCCAAGTTATGCCATCAGAGGTGATTAATAGATTTCTTGGGAGACTGAATTTATTGCCTTGAGAGGGCTTCTTTAAAATAGGCCACTTGGGCTGGGGATTTAGCTCAGTGGTGCTACTGCCTGCCTCATAAGTACAAGGTTCTGAGTTCGATTCCCAGTACCAAAAAGAAGAAAAGCCACTTGATTCTCCCAGAACTCTGGATCCCTACCATGCCATGTGATCTCAACTTTTTACACAGGCTCTTGTTATTTTGATGCCACTCACTATGGGGCCTTCACTACATCTTTCACTAAATCTGAGCACTAAATATGTCACTAAATCATGCTCTTGCACCTCAAGTAATGTGAACTAAATATACCTTATGTTTTCTTGCATCACCCACCACGATGTGTTTTGTTACACTAATAGAAAATGAACTAATAAAATTGTTATACTTAGGTTACTTATTTTAAACCTATCTATAACTATGTGAAGAGAGTCTCATTCTCATTTTATACATGAAGTAGCAAAGTTACCCATCTATGGATAAACTTTCAGTGTATTGTGTTAGAACAAAAGTACTTGTCATCAGCATTTTTCATCACCTATAATATTACCATTAATATTGCTAATCACTACATGACAGAGGCTAAGAACAAATAAACAAGGATAACCAAAATACTTTATCTGTGAATTTAAAGTCAGGAGAGATTGGTGGAAGGTTGGATTACAAATAGAAGAAGTCTACACTATGTGATATGATCAGCAGAGAAAGGATAATAAAGAATATTACTTACTTTTCTCATTACTGAAAAAAAAAATACCTAACACCCAAAGTTAAAGAAAGAAAGATTTATTTTGGCTCACAGTTTGTAGAGACTTCAGTCCATAATTGGCCTGCTCCAAGGCAGGGTGGCATAGCAGAGGGGGATCACAGAGGAGAAACAATTAATGCAAGCAGAAGGCAGCAAAAGCAGCAAGAAACAGTGACAAGTGAAGCAGCAATCCTCTTTCTGTCCATTATATTCTATCCAGACTACCCACTGAGGGCAAATAGCACTCAAACCCAAGGTGGGCCTTCCCATTATTCACACCAAGAACTATGCCAAATCAATCCGTGGACTAATTTTATAATCACACATCTTTGATTTCAACATCACACCCTTAATCCCTTCCCTTGTGAAAAGCCCACCTAAGACCACATGAGGCTTTGGAGGGACATCTAAATACAAGCCATACCAGATATACATTGAGATATTTAGATAAAGTACTAAGAGTAAGTAGCTGTGGAAATGTTCAAACTATAGCACCATGTTCTCAGATTTACTCATCTTATAGGTGTTTTTTAATTTTGTATCATATTGCACACTTATTTTTAAATATTCCTCTATATCCATTTCTGTCAAGTAGGTTCTATGAAGAGAATAGTCAGAAACATACATTATTTTATAAAGAATAAAATCTCAGAAAAATATGAATTTCTATTCATTGTTGAGAGAAGTGCCAAGTAACCAAGAGCTAAACTAAATGAGCTACAAATGATGAATTACCTGCAATGTTCTAACAGGCACAGAAGTGGAAAAAAGACAAGAGCATTCAAAAATATTTAGTGACTGGAACAATCTTAGAAAATAAAAGATAGGAAAGCAATAAAAGTGTGAAATTTATTAGACAGTCATCTCATGCTTTAATATTTATCTTACCATTTGTTTATGCTCATTACTTAGAAATTCCTGAAAGAGCTTGATTTAAGTATTGTTAGCCTCCCTACCTCCCTTGCTTCCTTCCTGCTTCTTCCTATTCCCATTAATTCAGTAAAGATGTACTGAATATTATTGAGACAATAAACTTTCACTTTTATAGTCAAGGCAAAATACTCAAAAAAATTGCAAATATATCTATATATAGAGAGAGACCCAACAAACCAACAAACATGACAATCTTCTATTGTGATGGTAGTAACGGCTGTTATGGACAGAAGTGTTAGGTTCTTTGATTTGGGGAAAAGGGGAAAGAAAAGTAAAGTTTTGCTCTCAGTAGAATAAAGAAAAATGACTTCCTAGGTAAAATTGGATGGCAGATCTATTCTACATAGAATGAAATCTACAGGACCCATATACATAACTACAGGACCCACATATGTAACTTTTTGGGAGAATGAGTATAAAAGATATGTGAACTTATAGAAAGACATGATAACTAAAGAAGAAAGAAATATGAGTCATGGAACAAGTCATAAGGGGGAAATATTAGAAGTAAAAACAACTAGTAACAACTTTAACAATAGGAAAAAATACAAGTTTTACAGTGATTATTCTACATATGTCAGGAAAAACTAACATTTTCTAGTTGAGAGACTGTAACACAACAAATGTAGTAGTGTAAATGGAGAAATAGGGACAGAATAGTAATCTATTAGATAAGTAACTAATAGGAAACAACAAGGACAACTTTTCCAGAAAGAAGCTTTGCAACTAATAAATTTAGATAGCATCCTCTTCCACTTGCTGGAGATTAACCACCTCCTCCACATTGAATTTGGGTCAGATTTAATGATGAACACTCAAAAATGAAGAATGCAAAATGAAAATGGTAAATTTATAGCAGATATCTTGCAGACCATCTTACAATGTGAGAAAAGTTAACATCACTGGTGCTAAATCATTTTGATATTATATGTTACTCAAAATGCTTTTATATGAGAAGCAAACTTCACCCCAGGGATTTTTTTTTTCATAAAATTCCACAGTCCCAGTGTAATCCTGAGAAAACATGGCAAATGCAATTGATGACATTCTACAAATTATTTGACCAATATACTTTTTTAGAAGATTCAAGGTCATGAAAAGACAAAGCATTTTTCCTGCTGTCTTTGATAAAGCAGAAGAAAAAAAATCCCCAATCTAGTTTGTAATGTATTAAGAATTCAGGATGAAATAAGTAACTGGGCATTGCATAGGGCAATAAGCCCTTATCTATGATTAAGAAAACACAAAAGGTGCTACATTTGTTATTTCATGTCTTCTAAATGAGAGAATTTCTCCTTGTCATAAGTGTAGTATTCTTACACAAATGAGTTTGGGAATGGAGAAAGTTTGAAAGGGCATTATTTGAATAGAAAATTTAATTATCTGGAAATTATATTAGAGATATGTCACAGGTTTAGGAACAGAGTTTGAACGTGTCTGCCAAAGGAGGAGATAATCATCCCATTTCATGATTGAACCCTGCTTAAACAAGTAATTTTGTAATTATTATTATGTGCTTGTTTTTTGGTACAGGATACATCAGACAACATATCAAACTAAGAAGAGGATTATTAAGTAAGAATCATTTGACTTGGTAAAATATGTGAATTTCCAGAATATCCTAGTGTATAGCAAGAAAGAAGGCTGTCCTTGAGTTTTCTTACAAGTACAAAAGATACATTCTTCCATAAAGAAACTAAAGGAATTCAAGAATTTTCACAAAATAGGTCAGAACAAACAGAATCTCCCATGTCAAGGGAATACACTATGAGATGCAGCATGACATAGCCACACATGAAAGCCAAATAAATGTCCCCGAAAAGCCAGAATCTGGGGGTGGGCAGTCAGGAATTGTAGAAATACCAACTTATGCAGCTGATTACACCTGATCCCTTTCTTGCTTCTTCTATGTAAAAGCTATGATTCAAAGACCCAAATGAAGAAGAAGCATTACAAGTTGGGAGAGTGAAAAAGCAGAAAATATTTCCTCCCTACATCCAGTGATTAACACCATGACTTTCTGCCACTGGGATCATAACAGTATACATAATATAATTTTGAAAAAATAAAGCTAATCAAATTATGCATACAAATGGATAGAAGCCAATTAGATATACCTATTTTCCTACAATAGGAATTGAAAAAGTATAATTGAGGACAGTAGTAAAAAAATTAAAATCATTTTACTGAATTTAGATCATCCACTAATTTGGTTTTAATTACAAGGTTTTGAAAGGAAGTATAGTCAACATTTAAAGACAAAACTTAAGAGTAACAAAGAAGTAGGAATAATAATACCAAGAGACTAAGCATAAAAATATGATTGCATAGAATGTCTTTTATACAATAAAAAATAGAGAGTGAAAGACTGAAAGATTGTGAATATAATAGAAATTTTGGGTTAAAAACCTCAGTGCAGGTTTAAAATCTACACTGCGTAAATAAAGTCATCATGTTCCTAGTAAAGTACACAGAAATAGTGATTACTTTGGGTATAAACTTTCAATGATAGCATGTTTCATAGGAAAGTACCATTGGATAATTCTATTATGTAAATCAATTAGGGATCAGTTGAGAAACAATTACCCCTGTCTTCTTAGGTTTCTGCTGCAGCATAAGAAAATTACATCTCTATGCAAGCATACACTCATTCTGAATTAAGAGTTATTGGTAATATTAACCCAGGGAGAAGCTATAAGTGGTTATATGACATTTTCATTAAGAATAAGTAGTAAACCAGGAATTGCCGGTATGAATTGAGTATTTTTTGTTTTTTAAATTAAATGAATTAACAGCATCATTATGATTAATATTATAAACTTTAATATTTAAGCATCGTCTTTTCTAAGCTAAGAAAAACTATCATTCTCTGATTTACAATTAATACTTTAAGAAATGTAAAGTACCTACAAATTAAATCATTCAAGCAGATTATCACTTTTGACACTTGACTTTAGAGGCAATTATAGTTCTTTACATTCCCTTGGAAAGATAAGAAGCTTAATATTCTCTCCAAAGATGCTTATCTATAAAATAAATCTCTAGTATCTTACCTCTTGAAGGTCAATTACCTAGTCTTTCTGTGTCATGAGATAATGAATGATCTAGTGTGTCTGTGGCCAACTGTGCATTAGACTCACAGCAGTTGTCAAACATTATGTTCTATTCTTCTAGTTAGGCATTGCTAAACAATCAGCAATGATATGTTAATAAATTGTTTCTCTTTCATTTTTAATCTTAATCTGGAAGAATATTCACAACTGACAGTTTTACAATTGCTAGCCATATTGTCATTCTTCTTTCTACAACCAGATACTCTTAACTGTACAGTTATTGAATGTATTGCTTAATTTGTAGACCTTTACAAATATTCTTTATGGTTTTAGTATATAATTTTTTAGAATCAATTCCCCTAAAATCTCTAAATTGCATTGAATCTGTTGTACAGTATTTCCAGAAATGAGATATCATAGTATCAAATTCCATTCCCTCTTATTATATCAATAGCAAAGATATGCTACCAATGTCTTACTTTTTGTTGCATTTATTTGTTCATTTTAAAAACTTTATTTCTGATTTTTCATAGAATTTAGAGTTATATGTCAATGTATGTATTAAACAAAATATAATTTCTATGGAATAAATTTTAAATATTATATGCCAATTAACATTTTCTTTTGAATCCAGGGCTCATTGTGCCAGTATTTTCATATCTTTTCCACATTTCCTAACAAATAAGTAATCTAAGAAAATATTTCCAAACACTTTGGATTAGACTTGACACACAACATAAAAAATTATGTGTTTCTCTGTCAAGTTTTTCTCATGATTCCTTGAACACATTGTTTGGATTAAATGAAAGAACCAGGACATCTTCCAAAGTAAAAATAAGAAGCAGCTAGAATAAAAAAAACCAAAAAAACAACTGAACTTTGTCAATGTTATTGTACATTTTTACTGTCCTATCTATCAAAAAAAAATTTATAAAAGAATTTTAGATTAGATTTATGTAAAAGTTTTTCAATGCCAGATAAAACAATATAAACAATTCATTTTATATTATTAATTGAAGAAAACTGAAGAATAGTTATAACAACATGTCAGAATTCTGAGACCCATGACCATGCTCTTTTGGATATATTTCTACATTTTAGGATACATAACTATAAAGGAAGAATCTCAAATATATGGGTTTTATATTAATTTATCATACAATAAAGTCATGATTCCACAAATTTTAGCTCCTGTTCTAGAAAAGCAGCATGGTCCAACATCAATGAAACCCTACAGAATGAAGTCTTACAGTTCAAAGTAATGACACTAAAGAAATATTAAAGATTGGGCTCCTAGGGCAGAGAAGCTCAGCCAGTCCCAGAACCCGGAAGGAAGCTCCCCGCCTCCATCACAGGCTCCTAGGGCAGAGAAGCTGAGCCGGTCCCAGAACGCAGAAGGGAGCTCCCCCACTGCCATCCCAAGCTCTTAGAGCAGAGAAGGTGAGCCGCATGGGCACCAGAAGCACCCCCTCCCGTGGAAATGAGAAGACACGTAAATAAGTCTCAAAAACAGACTTCTGGATCACCTACAGCAACCCCAAAGGGAAATGAGATGGAACAATCTGGTACTCAGCCACCTGGACTCAAGAGAATCTTGGGAAAATTGAAATCAGAAATGTTTACTCAGATAACAGGAAAGATGTTGCTCATGGTGCAAGACATGATTAAGAAATCTAGAGAGGACACAGATAAAAACATAGAGGATCTGAGGAACATGATGGAATCCCAACATAGGAAACAAATGGAATCCATAAAACAGATACAGACAGATTTCCAAGAGATTAAAAACTCCATGGAAAGTCTGCACAGCAGAATGAACCAATGTGAGGATAGAATTTCACATATAGAAGATAAGATTGCAATTAGTGAGGAGGAAAAGAAAAATTGCTTTAAAATTTAAGGGAACATGAGAAATCAATCCAGCAGCTGCTAGATGATGCAAAGAAGAATAACATAAGACTGGACTGATTGGAGTCAATGAAGAAAGAGGAGAGAGAGCAGATGACATAAAAAAACTCTTCACAGAAGTGATGGCAGAAAATTTCCCAAGGAGGGGAAAAGAACTTGACATACAGATAAGTGAGGCATATAGGACTCCAGCTAGCCTTAATAAAAATCTACACATAGGCATATAATAGTTAGGATTCCAGAAATCCAACAGAAGAACAAAATTCTACAAGCAGTGAGAGAAAAGAAACAAATCACATACAAAGGAAAGCCCATCAGAATCACAGCAGACTTCTCAATGCAAACCCTCAAGGCAAGAAGAGCTTGGAGTGATGTATTTCAAGCCCTAAAGGAAAACAGCCTCCAACCCAGATTGATGTGCCCTGAAAAACTATCTTTCAAAATTGATGGAGAAATAAGATACTTTCATGATAAAGAGCACCTCAGGAACTTCATGAATACCAAATTGGCACTCCAAAAAATTTTAGACAATACCCCAGGAAAAGACAATGAAGATCACAACCCCAGAAAACCCAGCAGAATGAATCCATTGGGCGTGACAAATTAAATGCAAAGGGGGAGAATCCAACAAAAAGAAAAAGTCATGACAAGGGTTTTAAAACTTTGAACTTCATCTTCCTAATGAGTGTATAATTCAATCTTCTTATTGTACTGATTAGTATTTTTCTGATTCTAGAGTTGCACACTATTCCTTGTGCTATACTGGCTATTTATCATCTTCTTACATCTACATTTTATTTGAGTTATCTATTAATAAGCTCTAAGAATTCTTTATATATTCTGGTCATAGGTTATATGTATTGTAAATATGGTCTGTTTAAAGACTACTTTTCATTTTAATGATGTCATTTAAAGTTCTAAATTTTGATGGAATCTCATTTATCAATTTTTTTCTTATATACATCATGTCTTTTGTATCCTAGGTAGTTCTTGCCTATCCTGAATTCATAAACATTTTCTCTTATAATTTCTTCTTGAAGTTTTATACTTTTAGTCTTTCTTATTTAGATTCATAAATCCCTTCAAGTTATTTTCATGTATGGAAATAAAGGTTGAGGCTAATTTTTTATATACGGATACCAGGTGTTCTAGTGCCATTTGCTGAAAACTATCTCTTCCTCAGCTCTTGAATTGAGTTTATATTCTATAAAATGCTAATTTTAAATAATCTTTCAAAACTCAATGGACCATATATGTGTGGTTCTATTTCTAGATTCTCTGTTTAATTCCAATGATCTATATGTCTTTACTTACAGCAACACTGCCTTGATTACTGTAGCTGTAGAAGAAGTTTTAAAATTAGATACTAAATGTCTTCCAACACTGTTTTTGTTTTTGTTTTTGTTTTTAACTTTTCTAGGTCCTTTGTAGTCCTATATAACTTTTAAATTTCAATATCCAATTCTTCACTTATGGGAAGTATACACAGACCTGAATTTTTATGTATACCTTGTGTTTTCTAATCCTGCTAAATTCAAGTACAAGTTCTAGGGGCTCCTAGAGATTTCTTAGTATTTTCTCTGTAGATGATAATTTCATCTACATATAAAGATTTTGCTTCTGCTGTGCCAATCCTATCCTAGTTGTGTCATTTTATTGCCAGACTATTTTGGTTTAGACCTAAGTTTCAAAGTCTAATGGACAGATGAAGAGTAGGCATATATGCCCTTTTTCCCCACTTTAAGGAGAAAGCATTGTATCATCTCCATTCATAGGAGTTTTTGTTGGAAGTATGGAGTACATGTCTTTGATCTGTTGAGAAGGTTCTGTTCTACTTCTAGTCTCCTGATAGCTTTTACCATGAACAGCTGTGGAATTTAGTCCAGTACTCTTTCTCCACCTAATGAGAGGATCATATGGCTTTCTCCTTTCCTCTGTTAAAATGATGACTTTTGGGGGTGGATCTTCCAATGCTGAACCAACACTGCCATCCCTATAAAAAAAACCACTTTCTACATCCTGCCTGATCTGACTTCCAATAGTTTGTTTTGTTAAACAAATTTCTATCTATGTTCATACTCTTTTCTTCTATTATCTTCATCCAGTTTTAGGATTAGCACAATGTTGAGTTCCTAAAATGAGGGGAGAAGTGTTCCTTCTTTTTTCTGCTTTAATTGTTTGATATAATTTATCAGTTAAAATGTTTATGAGCCTGCTGTTGTCATATAGGTAGGTTTTCAAGCTAGGAATATACTTTCTTTAATAGGTGCTATTCAAATTTTATATTTCCTCCAGAGTTAGTTTCATTAATTTGTCTTCCAAGGTACTTCTTAGAAGTTGTAAAATTTATTTCAAAAAAGATTTTTGTAATATGCTTTCTATATCCTTTTAAATTCTATAAAATCTGTGGTAATGTCTCTTAGATCTTAATATTGTAATTTAAAAAATGTATAACTGATATTGGGTAACAGGAAGAAAAGGTCTAAAAGAGGAGGGGGATTGTGAGGGGTAGGGGAAGGGAAAAAAGGGAAAGGAAAAAATATGAAAAGAGTATAAAAAATGGAAACAAGGTCTTTGCAAATAGGGAAGGGTGGAGGGGGTGAAGGGAGGGCAAGGGAAGGGGAAAAAATAAGAACCAAGATACTCATGTAAAGGTACAAGATCCCAGTGATGAATGTAACTGTATTTTATACTGAAAATGTACCAATAAACAATGGGAAAAAAAAGAAATATTAAAGATAAGGATGAAATGAAATGAATAAGTGGTAGAAGTAGATTAAAATGATAGCATATTCTCAAAAGTGAAATGGATAGCCAAGAGCTGCCTTAAAAGCATTGAATGACTGTTAAGTATGCTTTATATTTAAAAAAATAAATAATATGCATTAGTAATATATATATATAATGAAACTTGTACAGGCAGGAAACAATCCTCTTCCAATGGAAGACTGAGAAACTTATTTGCAACATATTTATTTAATATAAGCAGGAACAAATTATATACTCATATTAAATTTTCATAGAAGTTTAATAAAGAGACTAATTACAAATTATGGGAAGAATTTACATAATCCAAAAGCTTGCAATTGCCCAGACATGCATGGTGAATGTGTAACCAAGAGATAGTAGCTGTCTTGAGATGGTTTCCCCTGGAGGGAAGCAGGACATTTAATAGAAATCAGAGTCAAATTGGTCAAATTAATATCTTCATCTTTTTCTTCTTCACCCTAAAATTCATGCAAGTGTTCCTCATTAACTAAAATCAATTGGGAATCCAAGGCCAAGAAATCTATTAACATAGTCCATACTGTTATCAGTATACTAAAAAAAGCAGTGTGTGGTGGAGAGAAATTATATGGTGACTCATTGATGATTTTCAATGAGGAAGAAAGATCGCCCATTATACCATTTGGATGAAAGGCAAAGGTAGGATATCTTCCCTAACAAGAATAAGACACGGTTGGAAATAAACTTTTGTCCTGTGAATACTTCAGACATCTGGATGCTGATGTTATACGTAAGTCACACAATAGAAACCTCTTGCAAGAGAGGGAATTTGGTCAGCTTACAGAGATGGGCTGGACATCCGGTTCTGGGATTAAAGTTCACATGTACATGGCCAGGACATCCAGTAGACCATTTCAATATTCTTCTAGAACCAAAGGAGTTGTCCAGATGAGGATGAGAAGGGAAAGGGAGGTTAGTAGGACTTCAAAGCTGACAGAAGTAATAAAAATAAGGAGTCAGACTATTTATTTTTGTGAAGGGTATGAAGGGGAAAATTCAAAGAATATTCACACATACATATGTGTGAAATAAGAGAGGAATAAATAGCTATCTCAGAATAAAATACGTAAATTTTTAGAACATCCAGTCTGTTCCTTAGCTCAACAGGACCATGCCTGACTTGCAAGAGAAAAGTCCTGAGTTTGTGTCCCAGTACCGAAAAAAATAAAATGACAAAATGTGTTGTCATAACACACTGATCTTTGAATAAAATTCTAAATTATAGATACATTGAAACTCAGATGTATTTCAATGGAAAAAATGAATATTCATTTAAATTAAACTGGCACTGTTATTCAAATATATATGAATGCATTAAATTAAAATGTCTATGAGAATTTTTGCTCTTTAAGAATCATTATTCTGAAAAGGGAGTTTGAACAGATTTTCTAAAGATGGGTTTCATTCATTTCATATTAATTAAATATTTATCTGACCATTTTTAATTAAGCAATATGTATCTTAATTAATATTAGATTACAAGAATAACCAGCAGACATTATATAAAGAATAATGTTATGTGAAATTTTATTTCTAAATTTTTAAGAATTTGTTAATTGTTGTATGACAAGAATTATTTTAAATTAAAGCATTATTAAAACTTGTGGCCTTCATGATAATATTTACTAGAACCTATGTACTTTTTGTATAATCAAATACCTTCAGAAACTATAACATGTTTAAAATTGTAATGGTTTGTGCTATGATACAACCCATTTTTCAACAGTGTCATACTCTCAACTACAAATGCAGTTATGTATTTTAGAGTGTGATTTATATTTCTATTTTACATTATTTAAATTTAGTAACATAAAAATCTGAAATTATAAAAGTACCAGCCGCATTCTCCAGACATGAACATAACTGATAAAGATGATATATAGCAGACTGAAACTGGAGAGGTAACTTTCTCTATTTCATTTGACAAATGATTAAAATATATGTTGCTATGTTTGAGATTGGAGGTGCATTTTGTGCTTGTACTTCTTTAGACGTGTGATTTTAATACACTATAAATGTAAATGCATGATGACATTTATATTACAAACAGGGAGCTAGAGAAGAATAATTTCAATAATGATGACTGTTCTGTTCTCCATTACTCCCAGTGCTGATGTGATTCCATCACAAATAGAAATCTAAATCATGTGATTCCTGAGCCAATATTAGTCCCTTTAACTTTTGTCATATGTGTGCATTTTGAAAAGTTACAGGGAATTCCAATATTTATTCAAATATATAATCTTAATATGTTTGGATTTAACACTAAAATACATACTTCATCAGATACACAACACAAGATATAGAGAAAAAAAATTGGCTGTGTGAGTTAAGTGAAGGAAATATAAGAAATAAACACATACACATGGTTCATGGCTATTTTCAAGAATTTTCAAGCTGAATCTGGTAAAAAAACAAACACAACTAATCCTTGCTTTAATCATAGACTTTGAGTCTAATTGTCATGTATATATTGATTACAGTGATCATATTTTCTAAAGAAAACCAATACTAAATGCCATAATGTAAGACTTTGTATTTGAATTTAGTACTGTTTAGAAACTCTAGTATACAATCCCTGTTAATGATCATTCAGCAACATAGCCTTTTTAATTAAAAACAAACAGCATATAATTGCAGATTAGTGCTTCTTTTAAGGCGAAGACTTATGACAGGGCCTTTATAAGCTGAAATATTTGTACAGTACTATTACTTTTCAGTTATAGGTTCAGAGATAAGCATGAAATCAATGTGAGATTTTGATTTACTGTTTGTATCTGGCTGGTATGATCTCAGATTTCTGAATTTACTAATTTAAATGTTTCCAAGTAATTACTAGAATACATTTTTTGTATTAATTTTGTCTCTGATATTTGTGTTCAGAAATGAAAAATAAAAATGCATGCATTTTATTTTCTGTTTATAGACCTCTACAAATATCAGGCTTTGGAATAAAAGAAAAAAAATGTCCAAATGAGTTTTGACTTTTAGTGCTTAGCAGCAGTATACTTTAAGTAATGTGATAATTATCATATTAAATATGATTCAGAGCACAGTATCCATAAGATGGATTTTATTTATTTTTAATATAAATTTAACCGTTTTTATTGACAAAAAATTCTATTATGTACAAGTAGATGCAACAGCTGACCTTGAATGAGATTTTTTATATTAATGTGATGCTTTAAAAATTAAATCATCCTTCTTTTCAATTCTCATCTTAAAAGATCTGCAAATACTATGCTATTTGTAAGACAGGATAGTGATATAAATTGCAAGCACTGTTTCAAAGTGATAAACTCTATAAGGTTAGCAGAGTCAATTGGCTTTCATCGTATTTGTGCTCTGGGATTAGTAGGAGTAGGATTGTGCTATATTTATGTCCCCAAAAGCTATCCTGAGGTCCCAATCACTAGTACCCGTGAAAGTACCTTACCCAGAATAGCGTCTTTATGCTGTGGACTCATCAATCTGGCAGATAAAATGTCAGTGAAGCCCAACATTCAAAATATGGCACAGGTATTGGTCACAGCTCTCTACCATATTTACAGTGAGAATTGTGGCAAAAAGCAGAGAAGGCGTATTTGAAAAAGAACTTAAATTTTATCTAAGAACGAGCCATATGTGAAATTGGCAACCAAAGCATGGTTGCTAAAAGGATTTGTGTCATTCAAAAGAAACACATTTCTTCCTACGAGGACAAGAAGAAAGATGCCTTATGGACATTTAAAGATCAACAAGGCCTGCAGATCCCAGGCTCAAAGGTGCAAAATTTGTACAACAGTCATTTGAGAAGATAGTCCCTGGGAGTTCTGCTGAAAAAAGCGCTCCTAGGGCATTGGTTCCCTGGGATTTATTTCACTGTACACAGTCATCCAGGCACTCCGACTCTGCTGCATAGTGGCATGCAGAATGTAGTAGGGGGGTCAGGAAGGCTTCTGCCAGGATTTTACAACGAGGGTTGGAAGACAAGGCAAGGAGTCCTGAGACGCAATGCGTGAAGGCATCATACAAACAAAAAGGTGTTGCAGAGACGCCAGGAAGTTGGTGATGCCAGACACTTGGGATATCTGTGGAACAAAGCTGCAGGTGATGAGCAGAGCCACCCAAAGACAGAGCCATGTTGGCTGCAACCTTAAATGGCATGGAAATTGGGCAGCCCGAGATCTCTGAAACACACATCTTATAACTATGTGTCCTATATGCTGGATATGGAGCTATAGACCTTTATGTTTACTCTTTTAGGGTTTGGTCTTGCTTTGGTCTTATTCTTTTTTAGCTCCCATTCCTCCCTTTTGGAATAGTAATTCTTAACATGTTCCATTGTACCTTGGGGTTATTAACATTTTAGATTTTTCCAAAGTTCTTTGATAAGAGTTCGCATTGAGTCTTAGTGGAGGCTTTAATTTGGATTGTGGTAATTTTGGGGAAATAATTATTGTGTTTTAATTGCATATGGGATAATTGTATCATGGTAGGCAAACTATGACCTTGTGTTTATTTAGAAATTATACATGGTTTAAGGAAATGTATTTGTGTGCAAAGTTGAGAAAACACATAATGTGGTAAATAAGTTTAATTGTGTCAACCTGATTGGTTTGGAAGCCACTTAGGGAATTTTAGAAAAGCACACTGTGGTTGTCTTTGGGTGGGTTGTGTATGTATGTCATTGAGTACTATATATGGACCCTCATCCCTTTCTCTATGGTACTGTGCTATTACTGTGCTCCCTGTTAAGCTTAAACTAAGCATGTTTACTCCACCACGCCCTTTCATTATGATGTGTCTGCCATTAGGATAGCTGTCCATGAACTGATTCCCCTGCAGCCATGAACCAAATTAAACTGCTCCCCTTTTAAATTGCATATCTTAAGTATTGTGCTCTACCAAAAGGAGAGCCAATTCATATACATACTCACATTTTAGGATATAGCGACCTGGTCACAAATTTTATCTTTGTCTTGATTTGTTTTGTTTCTATTATTATCTGCATCCATTTAAGGTTAAGAACTATGCATCAAGTTGTCTTTATTCCATAAAAGCTGTAAAATCTACTCCATATTTTCTTTTTATCAGCCCTACTTGTTGGTTGATCTCAACTGTGCTATGTCTCTGTTAACCATGCTGGCTACTTTAGTATGATCAGTTCTCTGCTTTTGGCAATAAAACATATGTATTTTTCCTTTCGCTTTTATTCCCATCCTCCTAAGAGCTTAGGATTTTTTTCTCAGAAAAAAGCATCTGAGCTTTTCATTTCAAAGTAAGTCAACTTTCTTTCATGTATTTTGTTGATTTGCAAGTATGACTGACAGAATTCAGCCACTGGCCCTGCTTATAGCTCTAGAACAGACATTTCTGCAGGTTCAGTTGAACTTGTCCTAGTGAATTTCATATACTTGTAGCTGACTCTCAGCTCCAAAATTTTCAGTCTGTATTGATTTATGTCATGCGGGACCCTCTAACACTGTAAGGGAATATTTCTTACCTATTGCTTTCAAAATACATGTACCTACTAACTGTCAAGTGGTAATATAAAGAGGTACAGTACTTCTTAATAATGTAACTGAAGTTAAAGCCCTTTGCAGATAACAAATGTTTATTTACTTATTATCTATATAATTGTCTGTTTAAAGCCAATGTCTTTAACCTATAAATCAATCTGCTGCTTTGATATATTTTATTTTTCTAAAGCAGAATTAAATATTCCTATCTAACTGGGTAACTGTCATGAAATATCATGTACTGATTTCTTTCTGAGTTTAAAAACAAATTCATATTAATATTCTTTTCTTTAATCTTTCACATTTAATTCATAACTCCTATTCTAAAGTCACTTAATTCAGAGAAAATATTTAAATTTTTCTTCAGTCTAATTTTTCTTCAAATTTTTTCTTGTATTTTGATTTATTTTTGCTTTACATGTTTCTATATTCAAAAATTTTATGTTCACAAATTTCAGATATATTTCTCCCTAATTTATCATTGTAAATAACTGCTATTATCTATGAACAAGTTTATTAAAATTATATACTCTGACTTTTAACATAATTTGTATATTTTACTAAAAATAATAATATACAATTAGTGCTAATAGAGAACACTTATTTTCAATTTCTATTCTTTTATCTACAACAAAGGAAAGAATGAATAAAAGAATGTTTATATTCATATGAGATATTCAGTGATATGTGTAGCATAAGGAAGCTACATTTGTTATTACCTTTGATTACTTCTTATTTGCCATAACTGAACTGCCAACTTTCCTTTACAAGTATAGTTGGAACAAAATAAGTAGAAAGTAACTGAGCTCACCCAGGATATATTCAAGGAAATCATGCATTATATATGACAGTAGTATATCAGTATTGTATGCATAGTATATGTTAGCTTTTCTTTCAAAAATTTCATTTTACTTGTGTGAATACACCTCAGGATATCTATTCAATAATGATTAAAATAATCTCTACTTTTACAATAATTAATCTTCATTTATGCAGTCTAAGTTAGAAATAAACAACATAACAGTATCAAAAATAAATGTAAAGGTTCAGATTAGAAATTTATAATTTTAATTTCATTTTTTAGATAATAAGTGACTATTGTTTTTTGGGTTTTGGCACATTTTAACTTTTATTAGCACATGTTTTCAGTATGTAATGATTACATTCACTGTTGGAAATTAGTGCATCTACACAACACATTTTAATTCACTTTTTTACCCTTCTCTCCACCCCGCTTTAATTTAATTTTTTAAAGAAAAACCTAAACGCAATGTTAGAGTGCCCATTTTAGCAACAATTCAAAAAGATTTTCACACTTATTTATTGGATTAAAGATTTTATTATAAATCTGTTTATTGACCTTACTCTTCCTCAAATGTTCACACTCTTATTTGTTGTCAGGCAGATGAATATTCTAAAGATAGGCATATGTAATGCAGACACTACACTGATAAAAAGAAAGTTTGGGATTTTAATAAAGAGAGACATAAGTTTGTATATCAGTCTACTTTTTTGTTTATTTTGTTGTTTGTGAAATTTTTAAGTCTGCTTGCAGGTGGATATGATGAAATACTTATTTAGTTAATTGTAATTACTATTTGAAGTTGAATATCAACAAAGATTAATAAGCACCTTGTATATATATATTTTACACTGTATTGACTAAAGAGGAAAGCCAATACGGAAATGTGCAATGGGTTGTTATTACATTGATATTTGGAATATCATCATATCAGCTATATCTCGCTGCTTTTTAATATCTCCTAAGTAACCTTGTTATCCTGCCATATTACAAATAAATTTTATGTAGTTTATTTGTGATTAGCTCTTGCTTTGAATTATAATCTATTGTTAAACTTTCTACATATCATTTTTTCCTTAAATTCTTTTATTGGTACATTTTAGATATACAATACGGTTACATTTATCATTGGGTACTTGTACCTGTACATGACGTATCTTGGTTCTTATATTTTCTCCATTACCTGTGCACCCTTCACCCCCTCCACCCTTCCCTATTTACATAGATTTAATTTCCATTTTTCTTCTTTTCTCTTATTTTTTTCCTTCCCCTTCTTCCCTTTCCCCTTCCCCTCCCACCACCCCTACACCTTTGGAACTTTTCCTATTTCAAATTATCAATTATTCATTTTGATCATTTTAATCCTTACCTACTCTTTGTTTCTCACACTAGAGAAACTATTTGGTATTTACACATGTGTGTCCTATTTATTTCGCTTAAGAGTATGGTCTCAATATGCATCCATTTAGTTATAAATGACTCTAGTTTCTCATTCTTTATGCCTGAGTGGTACTCCATTTTATTAAAAAAAACAAAAAAACAAAAAAACACCACATTTTCTTTATCCAGTTTCCAGTTGATAGGCACTTGGGCTGTTTCCAAGCTTTAGCTTTTACAAATTGTGTGGCTATAAAGATGGGTGGATTTATATTGCTGTGGTATGATTCTTTTAATTCTTTTGGGAAGATACCCAGCAGGGGAATAGCTGGGTCAAGTGAGACCTCTAGTCCTAGTTCTTTGAGGTATCTTCATACTGATTTCCACAGTGGTTGCACCACTCTGGACTCCTACCAAATATGGAGAAGGGTTCCTTTCTCCCCACAACCCCGGAAGCATTTGTTATTGGTTGATTTCTTGATAGCAGCCATTCTTCCTGGGGTGAGGTGGAATCTCACTCTTGTTTTCATCTGCATCTCTCAAGTAACCAGTGATGTGGAACAATTGCTCATATATTTGTTTGCTGCTTTAGTTCTTTGTCTGAGAAATGTCTGTTCATTTTAGATGCCCATTTTTGAATTGGGTTTTTGAATTGGGGAGATCTGATTTTTTTCAGTTCTTTATATATTCTAGATAGTAGACCTTTGTCTGAGCTACAGCTGCTAAAATTTTTTTCCCACATCGTAGATTGTCTCTTAGCTCTGTTGGTGGTTTCTGTTGCAGTGCAGAAGCTTTTTCGTAAGATGAGATACCAGTTCTTGATTCTTTGTGCTAACTCCCGTGCCACTGAGGTTTTGTTCATAAAGTCTTTTCCTATGCCAATGTCTTCAAGAGTCCTACCTAACTTATCTTCCAGCAAGTTTAGTATTTCTGTCTTAATATTTAGATCTTTAATCCACTTTGATCTTAGTTTAGCACATGGTGATAGATATGGGTCTAGTTTTAATCTGGTAGATTGAAATCCAGTTTTTCCAACACTGTTTATTCAATAGGATATTTATCCTCCAATGAGGGTTGTTGGCTCCTTTGTTGAAGATGAGGTGGCTGAGTATGTCTGAAGATGTTTCTGCGTCTTCTAATCTATTCCACCGATTCTCCAGTCTGTTTTCTTTGCCAGTATCATGCTGTTTTATCACAGTAACTTTGTAGTATAGTTTCAATTTGGGGATTGTGATACTCCCAGCCATGTCTCTTTTGCCTAGAACTGCTTTTGCTATTCTAGGTCGCTTTTGGTTCCAAATGAATTTTTCGATTGTTTTCTCTAGTTCTCTGAAGTATATTGTTGGAATTTCAATCGGCATTGCACTAAATCTATATAGTAGTTTTGGAAGTATGGGCATTTTCACTATATTGGTTCTTCCTACCCAGGAGTAAGTGATATCTTTCCATTTTCTTATATCTTCCTCGATTGCCTTTTTCAGACTGCTGTAGTTTTCAGTGTAGAGGTCTTTTGCTTCCTTTGTTAGGTTGATTCCTAGATATTTCATTTTTTTGGATGATATTGTAAAAGGAATTGTTTCCCTAATTTCTCTCTCAGTGAGTCTCTTATTTTTGTATAAGGGGGCTATTGTTTTTCCAGTGTTGACCTTATATCCAGCTACTCTACTTAATGTGTCAATTAAGTCTAGAAGTCTTTTGGCTGAGTTTTTTGGGTTTTCTATGTAAGGTGTCATATCATCAGCTAATAATGACAGTTTAACTTCTTCCTTTCCTATCTTTACTCCTTTTATTTCTTTCTCTTGTCTAATTTCTGTGGCTAATGTTTCTAGAACTATATAGAATAGGAGTGGTGATAGTGGGCATCCTTGTCCTGTTCCTGATTTTAGCATGAAAGTTTTCAGTTTTTGACCATTTAGTATGATGTTGGCTGTGGGTTTTTCATAGATAGTCTTAATCCGGTTGAGATAAAGACATTCTATTCCAATTTTCTGTAGATTTTTTTTATCATGAATGGGTGTTGGATTTTGCAAAATGCCTTGTTTTCATCTATTGACATGATCATATGGTTTTTGTCCTTTATTCTGTTATTATATTACATTTATTGATTTATGAATTCTGAACCATCCTTGCATCCATCAGATAAATCCAACTTGGTCAGGTTGTATGATCTTCTTGATGACCCTCTGTACTTTGTTTGCCAGTATCTTGTTGAGGATTTTTGCATCTATGTTCATTAGGGAGATTGGCCTATAGTTCTCTTTTTGGGTTGGGTCTTTCCCTGGTTTTAGAATCAAAGTCACAGTTGCTTCCAGAAATGAATTTGGAAGCCTTGCTTCCCTTTCAGGTTCCTTGTTGAGTTTAAAGAGTAATGGTGATAGTTCTTTTTAAATGTCCAGTAGAATTCAGCAGTGAAGCCATCAGGACCTGGGCTTTTCTTTCTTTGTTGGTAAATTTTTTATTACATTTTCAATTTCACTCATTGTAATTGGGGTGTTTAGAACTTCCATATTTTCTTCATTTAACTTTGACAATTTATATATATCTAGGAATCTGTCCATTTCTTCTGTGTTTTCCATTGTATTAGAGTACAGGTTCTCTAAGTAGATATTGATGATGCACTAGATTTCTACTGAATCTGTTGTGACTTCATGTTTTTCCTTCTTAATTGCATGAATTTGAGCCTTTTCTTTTCCTTTTTTGATAATGTTGGCTAAAGGTTTATTGATTTTATTTATTCCTCTAAAAACCCAACTCTTTGATTCATTAATTTTTTGTATCATTCTCTTAGTCTCCATTGCATTGATTTCTGCTCTGATCTTTATAATTTCCTTTCTTGTATGAGCTTTGAGTTTGTTATGCTTTTTTTTGAAGAGCTTGAGATTCTGCATTAGGTGATTTACCTGACTTCTCTCTGTTTTCCTAATATGGGCATTGCCTTAAAATTGCACACTGGACAACAGTCTTGGGTTACCTTACTTTCTCTTACAAAGTAATTGAAAATATTTTAAAGGAATTTTACTTGCATATTTATGTCAATGATTAAGTTTATAAAGTTGGTTGACAGAAAATAAATTAGCAAATTCTTTCCCTAATTACAGTGAAAAGTTACAAAATTGTTATATGCACATATAAAAATCCAACTTTATTTCAGTGACAATACATTGCCTCCAATTCTCAACTGATTCAAATTTTATTAAAGTGTTCGAGACATGAGGCCTTCTAATATATAGGAAATAATATTTTATATAGTTTTGAGATTTCAAATTAGTGTGATATTTCAAGAAATGCCAAGAATTGTACAGCTTTGGGGCCGGGGATTTAGCTTAGTGTTTCCACCGCCTGCCTCACAAGCGCAAGGACCTGAGTTTCCCCGGTACCAAAAAAAAAAAGAAGAAGAAGAAGAAAAAAAAGAATAGTACTGCTTTTAAAAGGACTTTTATGAAATTCTTGTAAAGATGGAATTCTACTGTAGGTTTTTACAATCTTCAACTTCAAAAAGTATATCACTTACTGGCTACATAAAGTTTTAAATATTATCATGGAAAGAGTAATGAATAAGAATCCAAAACCGAGTGTAACTATTGAAGCGTTTGTCTCTCTCTTGGTTATAAATTTAAGAAAGTTTATATCTTCAAGACGGCATGTAATAAACACTATATGAATCTATTTAAATATGAATCTTATTTTGGGTTTTTCATTATATAATTGAAATTTGTTCTTATATTATACCACCAAAATAATGAAAAAAATAGAATGACAATTTATATAACAATATAAGACTGACCTCTAATTTTTTTTTTTTTTTTCTGGTACTGGGGATTGAACTCAGGACCTTGTGTTCATAAGGAAGGCACAGTGCCACTGAGCTAAATCCTGGCATGGTCTCTGATATTCTAAATTTTCTTTGGCTACTAAATGATGCATTTGGAATGGCTAAGCTTTTTAAAAATATTTTTCACAATATAACTTTTAAAAGTTATGTACAATTTAAATGATGATATGAATTTTTAAAAATATAAAAATACTTTAAAATTTTTTATTTTATTAGTTCATGTTTGTGATACATAATGATTACTCTGATCTCGGGAAAAGGTCTGGTTCCTAACACAGCTTAATATTTTATACTTTCCCTTTTCCTTCTCTCTCTGTTATCATTGATTTCATTTATACTCCCAATCTGTCTTATTATTTGATGTTAATCTTTTTATGCTGATTTTTAATACAAAGCAGTGTCTTTTTCATAAATATGGACTATATATCTTACATAACCACCTGCTTTATTAATGCAAGAGCCAAATTGAGGTAACCTGATTGTTTAGTTTACAGACCATAGTTAGCAGTTAGAATCGTAGCTTATCTCTGGCATTCCTTGGATCCCAAAATACCATTAAGAGATTCTTCATTTGATGGAATTGTGAAAATATGGGATTGTCAGTTCATTTCTTTTCTTTTCACATTCAAAGTAAGCCATTTTCCACCCTTACAGGTATTATGAAAAAAAGCAGTATGTTACAGCAACAGGGTTTGCCATGGAAAAGTTTACGTTGCCATGCTATGAGAAAGTAGTCTTTTATATTTTTCTTCCTATAAATTATTTTTTATTTAATTGGTAGTTTTTACCTGCTGACTGATCTGTAAGTAAAATGTTACATGTTCTTATCTACAGATACATTTTTCGATTTTTTTAGGTAAATGGTACAAATACTTCTAAAAATATTTCTGTAAGCAGCATTTTGTTGTGATTAATCTTATTTTTTAATAATGGCAATGACTAAATTATTTTAGTGTATAATTAATATTTTCAACATTTATACAATTTATACAATATTATAATTTGTACAATTTTAAATAATCATTTAATAAAGGTCTTCAATATTCAATCTTTTTAATCTCTTTCCAATATTAGCCCTTTATTTTTACTTAGTACTCAGTAAACTATTACAACAACATAGGTTTAAATTGATGTATTAATATTTATTTATAATACTTATTAATATTTTGATGATTACCATGGACAATATCACCTTTTATATTTTTATAATACTTACCCTGTCAGATATATGAGTTGTATATAGCTCTTGAAAAGTTTTCCAAAAGAAGTTACTTTTAAGGATCTTTAATAATATTTTCATAGACCAGTTAGAAGTACATTTTTGAAGAGATATTAAAATTTTACACAACTTAGTGATTACATCATAAACATACAGAAGAAGGGACTCTGTTTTTTCAGAAATAAATACTTATTTGTAATGAATACTATTATAGTTCATACATTTATAGACCTCCCTATGGCCAAACATTTCCAAGTTTTTAAAATATATTAAGAAACAAAAACTTTTAAATGACATACTAATTATTATTTTGAATTTGTGAAAACTAAACAATAAAAAAGGTTAAGTAAGTTATCCAGTAGCACAACTAGCTTAGGTAAAAAATTCAAAAACGAAATAACTCAATAAAACAGGATTCTCATATTTAGGCTTTTAGTTTCTTGTATTTTGCCTAGTTGCTTGGATAAATAACATTTTCCAGATCACTATATTTTAATTAATTACCTTATAATGACACAGAAGAGGAAAATAAATTGTTCATAAAATTTTCTATATTTAGATAAATTAAATGTGATGTTGTGATTCTATTAGTGAGGGAATTTGATAATAATTTCCAGAAAATGAATTTAAGTGAATGGGAACTATTTACTCAAGGAGAAATATCTACCAACTATGTTTAACTCTAGAGGAAAACAGATTTAAAAAAATGGACCAGTCTGATAGAGGAGCATTTTCTTACAGGGATAGGTTAGGAAGAGATTGTAGTCTGGTATATTTCAAGGACTGAGTAAATCCAAAATTAACAAAACAGCTAAACCAGGAGTATTTCCTGCTGAAACAAAATGTGTGTATTCATGTGCATTTTTCATTGCATTGTTACTATGTATGTATTCAAATTATATATATATATATATAATTTGAATATTGAATATTGAATGAATATTCTTCATTCATCAAAGTGATAAAAAATTTACTAGATCACAGTGAAAATTTTCATCAGGATAAATTCTTACCCCAAAATATCTTGCAGTGAATTATTTAAGTAAATGGATTGTTATTAACTTTCAAACATGCTTCCATATCTTAGCTATTACAGTATTTCACATTAAACTTTAGTGCACTATAGAGTTAGCACCAAGTCTTCCTCAGGAACCTTGAACATAGAAAAACCAATGGAGCAAATGGTTTTTGACCAAATGCTAGAAATCATATAAAATAAAGTAAATTTTTCTTTAATATTAATATATTTAGATATAATTAAACTCTTCAGAAGCAGTTTGAAATATATCATTTTTCTTCTGTTATTAGCTTTGTCAATTTGCAACTGATTTTCTGTTTATCATCATGTAAAAGGAAAAGGCAAAAAACACATTTATTTTAACAGAAAAATTAATAGTAACACTTTTATTTAGATATTGTTTTACTTAAGTGTTTTAAATGTATATAAAAATCTAAGATGTCCCCTTGAACTGAGAAACAAAGCGTTGGCATTATAGAAATATTGAATGTTGGAAGAAAAGGCCTAAAAACTGGAAATTAAGGTCTATGAGGTCCGACGTCTCTATCCTCACTGAAGGATGGTCCTCAAGGGCTTAGCAGCCCAACTTCCAGGATGCTCCTCCTTAGATAGGGGATCCATGTCTTCTTCCTTCCAATCAGGATAGACCAGAGTTTGCCTCATTAATGAAGCTAATTAATTTCTGAGACCTGGTCTCAAATTCTCCTTTTGCCTGGTTTCTGGAGTGCTTGTTGTTGGAAGTCATTTGCCATTTCAGAAATATCTAGTTGGTGTATGCCTGTAATTCCAGCTATATCAGCGCTATGGGAGGCTGAGGCAGGAGGATTTGAAGTAGCAGTTTACAAAGGCATTTCTCAAAATTAAAAACACAATAATAATGATCAAATAATACCTGGGTATATAGCTCAGTGTGAAGGTCCTGGGTTCAATCTCCAGTGTCCCCTTCCATGCCCACACACAAAAGGGTCTGGACTGAGACTGTACATTGGAGAAGACTCTTTTATTCCCTGGTGGTAGATAGTTGAGCTTAGAGTTGACAGCCAGCCTTTCTGCAAGTAATGGTCATGAGCCATCCTGGATGATTGCCTAGTTATGCCCTGAGATAATGACTTGACTGAAATCTTATCGAAAATATGACTGCATTTGTTCAGGGGGGCTCAAATGAAGCCTGTGTCATCTTACAAAATTTCTGAAGTAGATTTTTGATCTATAAAAATGGATATTTTATGCTGCTATATTTTAGAATGGTTTGTTATGCAACAATAATAGCTACAACACTTATCAGTAGTAAGCCAACAGGAAGGTACATATCTCTTCCTTCTAAACCAGCCTAGCAAACTCTTTCAAGTAACTTCTCTTGTCAGTGTGTAGTTGGACTCTAGCTTGCAAGGCAGAAATGTGTTTTGCAGAGTATTTGCTTCTGCATCATTAAGCAGAATGAGAAGATTCACAACTGAGAGACAGTGTCTTAATAACTGGCCCATATTTATAATAAAGATGAAATTGTTCTAGGCTAAAATTTGAAATTTTATTTTTATTTAATAATGTTTACAGTAAAACTCATGTAGAAATCAAGAAATGACTCCAAATTAGTAAATTAGGATATCATTTTGAGAAATGACATGTAGATTAATGTTAAGTGGAAGTAATTTTCATGATATAATAGGTATATATTTGAGATCTAGCCCTCTCTAGAATTAATCTCCATATTTGTTACCACTGTCATTAACAATAACTAATTATCAGAAAAGTTTTCATATACTTTCATATTTTCATTAAGAGAACAAATATATTTAGCCTTCATTTTGTCTTCTTGATTATCAGGGCCATATTAGCAATATAACCAGTATACGCGAAAGGAAAAATTCAGAATCAAAATAGATTACTATTTGAATTTTGCTATCCCCATATTGATAGAATTTACTGTAATAAGTTGATTTGACTCATGTTATCAAATTGTCTTACTGAAACTTAAAAAATTGCTACTACTAATATTACAATAATAGTTACAACTTGGCCAAATTCATCTCATTTGAGTGTGGAGTAGTATGTATATCTAATTTTTTATACTGATTTAATTGACATTTCTACTATATCAATTTTTTCTGGTTGATAGAGGTCAGCCACCTGTTTCAAAACTGACCTATAATGTTTCATTATTCCTTTCATTTATGTACAGCCAATTGCACATATATATATATATATATATATATATATATATATATATATATATATATGTTCTCTTCTTTTTCAGTTCTGAGAAAGAGTGTCCCTTGATGTGAAAACATGTCTTGCTTCATGCACATAATCTTTTACTTTAGTAAAATCTTCCTGAGAAAATACTTCTGTAAAGTTTTTATGAATACCATAAATTAGATATATAGGTATGTTATTTGAAATAAAGTTTTAGTATTCAATATCAAATGCAAGTAAAAAATACGTGTCCAAACTGTCATCATTGCAGCCGGGTTTAGAAACATAATAGGAGTTGAATCAGATTTACTTAATACACAGGATTGCTTAAGTAGGTAGTTATATGTGCTACAACTTGTATTTTAATGTGGTGAGCTGTAACTTTGAAAAATATGGATTATTGCTTACCTAAGAAGCCAATTAATTTGAAAATTATTGAGCAAACTCTATCTTTTATAATCCCTTAATATGCTTTAAGATTGTGAGGATGATTATTCTGTTAAGTGGTGGTTTTCTGCTATAGATGTCCTGCTATTTTGATTACTCATTATACAAATCTTGTCTAAGAACTATTATACTAGTTTTTAACTGAGAAAAATGAAGTGTCATTGAAGTTCCCAATGTTCTCAAAGCTCCTTAGAAAAATAGAAGATATTAATGAACTTGGAAGCCCAGTAATTTGCATCTAGACATCCTGATTTTTATACTTCACTCAGCTTCCTAATAAGTGTTCACAATTGCATTTTTAATACCATTCTGGAGTGTGATTGGATTGATCTGCTCTCTTCAATCTTAGTGGATCACTTTGAAATCACTAATGATAAAGCACTAAGTGAGCTTTTATTCCATAACCATTAATTGGTTATGGAACCACCATCTATGCAAAGAATAAATCTAGATATCCTAGAAAATAATAGATAATTTTAAATAGAAAGAAAATGCCCAAAGGGGAATTACAAGTGAGAGGTGTAGGAGAAAGGGAAGAGGGGAAAGGAATAAATATGAGATAAGGAAAAAATGGAAACAAAGTCTTTGTAAATAGGGAAAGATGGAGGTGTTGAAAGGAGGGCAGGGGAGTGGAAAAAAATAAGAACCAAGATACATCATGTAAAGGTACAAATTCCCAATGATGAATATTATCATATTGTATGCCTAAAATGTACCAATAAACATAATGAATAAAAAAATCAAAAAATAACTTCCAAAGAGAAAAGAGTTTTAAAAACAAACTCCAGGATCAATGATACATACCTATAATTCCATTACATGGAAGGCTGAGGCAGAAGTATCAAGGATTCAAGTTTGAGTCCAGCCTAGGGAACTTAGCAAGATCCTCCCTAAAATAAAACATAAAATGGGCTGTTAATGAAGCTCAATGGCAAGTCCCCGTGTTCTATCTCTAGTACCAATATATTATATATATATATAATATATATAAACAATTATATATATAAACAATTAAAAGCTAATAGCTATGCAAAATTTGTGCTAATATGAAAGAGCTATCGCAACTCAGGAACTATGAGTCTGAGAGCTACATATTTAAGTTCAATTTACATAAGGAAAATGATGTAATCGTATACATATTTGTTTACCATTTTGCTTTGTTTCTTTCCAAACAAAAACAATAATATGTAAACATAACAATAAATAGTAAATGACAATATGAAATTTTCTTAGCCACACAAATATTAGAGCTAGAGAATCATTATTATTTCTACCAGAATGAATAGGATGATTTTCTCAATGGAAACAAAACTCTTTAAGACTAAATAGTTTAAAATATTACACTTTATCATCAGAGCTGCAATTAGGGAACATGAAATGAAATGAAGTGATATATAGATATATTTATGCATGAATATCTTTTATTGAATGATAGAACATTGAATGCTACAGAGACAAGGTGGCTCAACAGAGTTTAATGAATGGATGCTGCAAGCAAGTGTGACACTATTACCAAAAACAAACGAAAAAGCTTTATTACTTATAACATTGTAACAAGCATGGGTATTAGCATAGAAAGTGTGATTCAAATACACAGTGAATGCTTAAAATTTTAAAAATGTGTTACAGTAAAGGACACATTGGCACTAATTTCCTTCAAATTACTCCCCTTCATTCCAACACATTTATGCCATCATTCTTGCCGCTTTCTGAATCAGACTAAGTTCTCTTTCCTGTTTTTATGGGTTGTGATTGAAAAGAAATGGTGAATGCTGATTCTAGTGCCTTTGAAAGGATAGACAGTCTCATAAAAACAATGCAGTGTGTCCTCATCCAGCCTTCTTCGACGAATCTGACACTGTGCAACTTCTGATTTTATTTCCCAAAGTCAAATTGACTATGGAAGGTAAACATTTTTAATCAATTCAGGACAAGGAAGTGCCCATGATAGAGCAACGAAACACACTCAGAAGACTTCCAGAATTGCTTCACAAAGTGGCAAGAATAATAGGATAAATGTGTTGGAAGGGAGAGGGAGTATTTTGTAGAGAATTAAAGACAATGTGTCGTCTACTGTAACACATTTTAAACATTTAAATGTTCACTCTGTTTTTTTTTTTTTAAATTCTACTTCACATGCCCATTGGTAAACATTGCCTTCCCAAAACATTTGCTCACCCTGAGCTCTCCTGTGGACATTTTGCATTTTCTATTTTGATTAATCTGTTAGCATTAGAAGGCATCTCAGCCAGTGTTTTAATTCATAGCTTCAGAAAAATTTTGCAGACAATGCCAAACATGGGAGCAATGGTAGCTAATTACTTTTAAACTTTCTACTAACTTAAGGACTTCTTAACTTCTGTAGCATGATTTACTACTTTTTGTTTCACTATTAGATGGTTTATATGTTTTATAAATTGAAATAGAAATACTTAATGAATACTGTGAATGCTAACAATTTCTGTGAACATATATTGTTAATTAAATTGGATTCTTTCCATTACAAACACTAGCAAATTGAATTGTCATATACTTGTCATGTTGCTAAACAAATGAAATTCGGTGTAGAAAATTTTTATGACTATTTGTGATTGTTCATTTACCAAATACTGTCCCAATAAAAATTTGAAAAATTTACCTTTCTCTATGTGATTCAAATCTATTCATGAATCATATAAGAACTAGATCATTGATTGCACTTTTCACAAAGTATAAGCTTTTGTCAGAAATATTCATGAACTTATACTTCAAATGAAAACTAGAGGAAGGCTTCCTGAGCGATCGCTAGCAAAATAATTATGAGATTTTCATTTACTGTCATGTGACAAGAAGTAAATTAAAATACATGTGAAGAAGTCTGTAAGATATAAAATATTGCCATGCTTTACTAAATGAACAGTAGTAAGTAATAAATACCATTGCAAGAAGAGACATGATATCCCAAATGATTCTTAAGGCCATTCCAGGTTGCTTAGTTACTAAATAAGAAACAATGACACCAGGTCTCGTCCTACAGAAACATATAGATGTATTGAGAAATCTTCCTCTTACTTAAACGAAGTTGATTGTATTTCCTCATTACACAATGTCTTAATAAGATTAAACTGAGGAGCCACTTACAATAAATAATCATAGTGATGTATTAAATATGATTATTTTCCATTATATCATTTGCATGTGCTTTGTGAAGTACAAGGAAATATATTATATGAGATGAAACAATATTCCAGATTTACTTTTTCCCTAAAAGCAGTCAGTGTTATTCCTAACTTTGTATATTGTTTTATTTCTTAAATTCTGGTTCAGCAGATGATGTTCAACCAAACATACAAAGGTTCTTTAAGTTTGGTGTATTCCTGGTTTGGAAATAAATTATTGTATATTTTTTAATATTTCCTCAATGAAACCATGTAATTAATAAGAAAGCAACTGAAATGATCATTTCAGATTTATCAGTTGAAAATAGTAAAAGCATTATAATAAATGTAGAAAAATACTCATCACAAATCATTATTCCTTATAATGATAAGAATATTGCCAGAGTAAGACCAAAATAATGGGGTTGTTTGTGTCTGCGTTTGTTCATTTTAATATGTTATAACAAATATTAAAATTTCATTATGTTTTAATGAGTATCTAGGTTACATTTTAATTTGAAATAACTATCAACAATAAATTATCTCTATATATTATATAAATCATCTTCAGTCAAAGTACTATACAACCCACATACTTGGCTTTATCAGACAACTAAAGTAAACAAAAAGTGCTCAGAAAAAGGAATTCTAGAGTAAACAATGTAAATTTATAATAAAAAATATCATAATGTCACCAAAAGAGAAAATGTCTGTGTCCCTCTGAAAATTGTCCTTTAAGATATTCACACTGATGTCCTTTTTAACTTGAATTTTTATTTGCTTTGTTCCCTAATGTGAAAAAGAAAAATCACCCAAACATTTTCACAGTGAGAAAGCTCCATTGATCATCTGCACTGCTAGAATACAAGCCTAGTAGCCATTTGTCCTTTCAGTGTTCTCTACTTTTGACTTTCAGAAATTTTTCAGAAAGCATACTGTAAAAACAAAAACAAACAAAAGTAACTGTATTCTCACAAGCCTTATACTTGAATAATAATTCTGATAATAATGATTATAAAATAATAATATATTTACCAATAGAAAAGTACTATTGAAAAACATGAAAGACAATTTGAAATCAGATAAGAAAGGTAAACAACATACTGGGAGATGGAAAGCCATTCATTACATCAGAGATGATATTTAGCTTGAACATAGGTACCTTCTTAAAACAGTATACAGAGAGAATACGCCAGGTGTAAAGACAAAAAGAATGGAGAGACTCAGCAATTGTGGTACCCGTTACCCTGAATCTAAGTCCATGAAATAGTAAAAATATGTGTATTCGATCACAGTTTACATAAGAAAGTACCTTTCTTACTTTTTTTTTTGTACCGGAAATCGAACTCGTGTCCTTGAGCTTGCGTAGCAGGCAGTGAAAACTTTCTTACTTTTTGACTTCATAACCAGATGTTTTCTTTTACTAGAAAGAATATAAGATATAAGAACATTAAATTTTGAGAAAGAGAACAAAAAGGTGAAGAACCCCAAATAGAGATGGAGTTGCAGGAGAATATCATAACTGAAATAGAGAAAATCGAAGAAAATTTTCATATAGAATCACATCACCCTCTGTCACTTTCCTTTGCCCAGATTACAGACAAGTTGGTATTCTTTATGTGATACCAGGGTAAAAGAGAAAAAAAAATCTACGAAGAGTCTATTGAAGAAAGAGAAATCATGGGGTGACAGATGCAAAATGATATAACATAAAGCTACACCAATGCCCTGCGTGCTAGTCAGCTCTAATTTACATGTGTGGTCAGGGTGAGGGCCTGCAGTTGTGTTAATGACCTGCTGACTCTGTGTAGAAATTCTTGACTAATATCATGAGCTTTAGTAAGCCAAGCCTTCTGTGAAAACAGCACATGAACATATGCAGGAGAGATATTTGCAATATGTCTCTACAATGCTTTATTAATGCACTCATATATAGTGTTCCTGACGTTTCATGAACACAGAATTCTGGAGAATTCAAGGCTCTTCAGAGTTCAGAAAAGCTGCAAGTGAGTACACAATCAGTGTGCTGAATTTGCAATTGGGTGGGACACTGACTGAGAGGCAACCTTTAGCTTCAGAACCAGAACTTGCTCTGAACGCACAAAATGTAAATGACTTTCTAAGAAACAAGAATGAGCAAAGAACTCTGTTACATCCTTTCTTTATCACATTACTTCCTTGTGTCAGGCAGTGACTTGTGATTAAAAAGGAAAAGGGGAATTCTAGACATCCACAGTTCCTTTATTTTTCTCAGTTTTCCAAAAACCAGAGGTAAATGTTGATAGACTTGTTAATGAGGAAATTGGGACATTGGAGGCAGTTTTGTGTAGTGTTGTCCCGGTTGTAGAAAGAACAGAATTCATGTACCTTTATGAGGGATGAAATAAGACTCAAGTGATTTTGGTCATGCCATACAGGAGTTTAAGGCTTTTAGACAGCTTTTATAACTGATACTACATAATTTAAGTTTGAACAATGCAACTTATGATATTAAATTTATTTTTTCTACTTGAAATGATATTAACACATGACTTAAAAGGATACAGTTAGCTGACAGAGAGGAGACAGGGAGAGAAAAGGACTGCAGATGAAAGGAAAAAAAGTTTACATGTTAGTATTGTTATTGGCACTTTTGACTATATTTTGCAAGAGGGCTTTTATTCATGCATTTTGCAGTGGGCTCTTTTATGTTCTATAGCTAGCAAGACCTGACTATATTTTAGTTTGACTGAGTACTACAGCTTAGTCTGCTGTAAAGATCATTCTAAGTCAGGCAAGAGGGACTGATGCAGAACTGTGTCTTTTCCCAACAGGAAAAAAAAAAAGAAACTTAATGCATCATTTCATACAAATCATATGAATTAGGGTTCCTGAGAGGGGCAGACAATATAAAATATAAATATTATTATATAATAGGATTTATTAGATAGGTTTACAGGATCAAAGGCAAAAGAATCCAAAATAGCTGACTTACAAATCAGATATGAAAGAATCCACAATGACTTCAGAGAAGGTGGAAGCTACTGTACAGCAGGGATTAAGGATGCTATGCTAGATGAGGACTGAAGCCCAAGCATCTCAGTATAGTCTCCAGTATGAGTTCATGTTGGAAGGCTGAAGAAAATAGAGACTAATGTCCAAAGGCAATGTCAAAGACTAGAGCTCTTCCAAAATGGACAGTTATTTCTTCTTTTATTTATTTTTTCCTCTGCCCATGCTACAAGTCTATTTGTTGGTGTCACTCACACCCAGGTTATATCTTTCCCTTTCAGTTTGCAGGCCTACATATCAATCATCCACAGACACAACTGTAAGTGTGATATATCAATCTTCTAGGCAGTTCTTACTTAAGTGAAGTTGACATATTGAAATTAATGGTCACAACATGTAATTCTAATGTTAACTGTAAGAAAAGCTTATGCAAACTTCCAGGTAATCACGTCCTTTTGAGCCAGCGTCTAACTAAGGTGCTCAGGCTATCCCCAAATTTGTAATCTTCCTGCTTTATACTCCAGAGCAGCTGAGATTACAGGCAAAGAGATTTTTTTAATCTCAGTTTTTATCAAAGATCTACTGAGACCTAGCCTTTAAAAAAAATATGCCTGGAATAATTTCCTGCAATGTACATTCTGATTCAAATTTTACGTGTACACTCAAGACTTCCTAATTCAACTAAACAATTACTTAGGTGAAGCTGACACTCAAATTTTGCTTTAGCAACATGTCTTATCTTTGAACCAAATATTCCTGGACTGGCACAGAAATGAATACATCAAGAATTACCTTAACTTGATGGGGATTTAGCTCAGTGGTTCTGGTGCCTGCCTCGCAAGCACAGGGTCCCGAGTTCGATCCCGGGTACCAAAAAAAAGAAAAAAGTAAAAAAAAAGGCCCAAGAATTACCTTAACTTAATTACCTTAACTCTTGGGCAATAGCTAGATAAGAAGTGTGTGCTTCAGGAAAAGGTGTAAGAATGTTGATATGAGTATATAACAAACAAGTATTTCTAAAAGTGAAAAATTATCTACAGTGTGGTTAATTTCACAAAATGTGCAAGGACTCTTGAATTGATTGAATTACCTTCCAAGAGTTAAAAAATGACCATTCATATCATGATTAAACATTAATTAGAGGAATTTATGTAAGTTTATAGTGTGAAAATACATAAAAAATTGCAAGTTATTAATAATACAAACTTGACAATAGTCAGGTTGTGAGTTTCAGATGGAATAAGGACTTTGGAAACTAATACAAATAATGACCTAGACTTTCAATTGTTTTATAAAATAAGGTTAATAAAAATTACATTTTTTACAATGTATATAACATGTATATTACATATAACAATATATATTTTATTTATGTGTGGGCCATCACATATAAATAAAAATACTGAGTATAGGAATCCATCTGGGTTAATAATAGCAAAAGGGCATAATTTAATAGGTAGTTTAATTCAAGAAGTATATTAACTAAAGATGTATTATATATAAATATATAAATTTCAGTAAAGTAAAACATCTTATGGTCCTTGTTTTTCATCAAAATATTTCTTTTTTATTTTCAATATAAAGGACAAAGAGTAAAAACTTTCCTCTTTATTTTCAGTTCTCTGCCTTTGCCAAGACTCTTCAAACATGTTTGACTTCTTTTACTTGGCATGAGAATAAGCAAATTTGAATGTTTGAAGACAAGGTTTTTTATTGGTACAAATCCAAATTTTAGTTTTGTTCCAGACATTTCAAATTAAGCATCATTTAAATAACAACAACAAAAACAACAATAACAAGAACAAAAATCCATGTGGGCAAGAATGAAGTAATAAAATAGTTCTTTTCAAGGCAGTTTGTTTTATATGTCCATTAGCTAAATCCTTACCACACAAGAAGCACAATGTCTTTTTCATTCCTTTGTGCTATGCAATGAAAGTAAAACTGAAAGATACACAATTTTCACCCTACGTTCCTTCTTTAACATTTTCTGCATTAAACTGAGATGAATGTAAACAAAGACAGATGTCTATAGTCATAATGTCATTATGTTTCCATTAATTTTTCTCAAAGGGATTTTTTACTGCACAGTATAGTGTGGAGATGAGGAAAATTACACATTTCTTGAACATGCCCTATAAAATCCCATGAACCATTATTTTAAACCTCTAATTAAATACAAATAGTATAATGAGGAACTATTTCAAAAGAAGAAAATAAGAAGAGAGAGTTAATTAGTTTACAGAAGTTGGTCCCTTATACTGAGCTATGTCTCCAGCTTTTTTAGTTTTGGGAGACAGGGTCTTACTAAGTTACTAAATTCCCTAGTCTGGGCTTGAACTTGACATGCCTCTACCCCAGCCACATAGAATGATGGAAATACAAGCATGTGCCACCAAGCAAGTGCCTGACTGACGCTTTTTTTAATGTAAAGTTTTAATACAATCATTAAATCTGCAAATTGTCTGCTCACAATTTAGGAGCCTACAGTTATCTGAGTGGAGACTATTCTCCAGCACAGGTTCCTTAGTCTTCAATTAAATCATAAATACTTTCACTCTGTGAATATGCCTTATGTCCTTGAATACCTAACATAGTTTTATGAAACATCATAGTAATAAACATGATATATTTTAATTTTTTATTTATTAATATTAATGTACCTGTTAATTCCTCTATTCTGAGCCTTGCTCTTAATAGTTTTCAACATTTGTAATTAATTAGCCACTTAAGTGTTTACAGAATCCTGCCTGGACAAGGCCCAATATATCTTATGTCACTATCAATGACTAATTGACTATTTACAAAGCAGTTAGTTTTCATCTATGTTCAACATTATTTTTATGATGTACCAGACCAAATAAGAACACCTGATCCACATTTAAAACACATGAACAATTCCATATATATTGTTGGCATTGTTGATAACATTTACATTGTATTGTTGTTATATTATTGATTCTTTGAGAACTAATTAATAATTTGAAAGCTCAGAATAAAATATATGGATTTGTCCATTATTTAAAAAATAGTTTTAATAGGTATAAAATTTTTGTAAGATATTCATCATCGCCCAATACATGAAAAGAACAACAACAAAATATACAAAGGTATAAACAAACCAAAAAAGTTTTCTCTAGTTCATATAAAACATGAATCATGGAAGTAGCCTCAATATATCAACACTGGGAAATAGTGACAGAACAAGGGCATTAGAATATGTTTGTGGCTGACATCTGTTTATAAAAGCCTTTATAGAAAAATTGCAGATGAGCAGACAAAAAAAACCCCATATATTCATGACCGGCTATATAACAAAACATACAATAAGAGATGTTCACATCATAGGGCTATGAAATAAATTGCTCTCTGATAAAAATGTTATCTATTGATAAACATATATTCAAGAAACTTTCCAAAATGGTCAATTTAAGTTGTTACATTTATTTTGATTATTTTCATTAGATAATGGGCCAGAAATACAAGGAAAGTGTCCTAAATATAATAGTGCCCACATTTTATTCATTTTTATTTCATATTACACAATAAATTGAAGCCATATGTACATTACTGGGCAAGAAACAGCCCTGTTAAGTGTGTATCATCACTAAACTACTGTAGAGAAAAACAGTGTAACCACAACATGTGTAGTATTAAAATGAAATTTTTTAAGTAGAAGAAAAAGTTACAACCAAATAACATTGGATGTTTGCTTCTTGACACAAGGTTTGATTTTTGCCATAGTTTAGATCTTGAATGTTTCCCAAAGGCCATGTATTGAATTCTTGGTGGTGAGCTGTGACACTTGGGAGAAGGTGGCACCTCAAAGAGGTAGAACTTAGGCATCACTGACCACGGGCCCCGGATGGGGATATTAGCACCTCAACCACTTCCTCTCCTTTTTGTTGCTTCTTGGTGCCATGAGGTAGTTTCCTCTGCTGTTCAGTCTTGCCAGACACACTTCCTTGCCACAGGGCCAAAAGCAACAGGCTAACAGACAGTGGACCAAAGCCTCTGAAACTGTGAACCAAAATAAAATTTATCTCCTTTTAAGTTTATGATCTCAGCTCTTGGAAATTATTTGAAAAATTTAGGAGTAAGTAAGCCATTAAGTATTCACACAGATAGTTGTAAGGCAGAGATTCTCATTAGTCTGGACTTGCAATCACATTGCTTAAATTTCCAATACAATTACTTCAAAAATTGAAATTTCTGATTTGTTCCTTGTTGATTTCCCAATTACCATTATTTCATATCTTGGTTTTTCCTATAAAATTAGTCAGGCTAGAGTCATGGGCTTTATTTCTGACACCCTCCTCCTCTAAATCTATCCGTGTCACGCCTGTCCTGTTCCTGACAGTTTCTCTGGAAGCTTGATCATAGTCCATGTGATATTACTGTACAATCTGCCTCCCTCATCAATGCCTCATGCAATGTATGAAAGATGGAAGGCACAACTAAAAGCAAGAGTGAAATCTTAAGGCTTTAAAATAGTAGAATAATTAATAAGATCTCTAAGCATTGTCAAGTGATACAATACATTAAGCAAGCATTTAAAGTAGGCATTTTATTGTTCCAATAAAAAGATTATTTTAAAAGAACCCCCAGAAAACTAATAGAAGTGAAAAGATGGTCTTTGTTGCTAAAACATCGGTATAGTTGGTTTTAGGAGAAAATGAGGGCTGAAGAATTAGGAGACTAGGTTACATGCAAAAATGTAGAATTAAGTGATAGAATATATGTTTTCCCAAAAGTGTTCATCTCTGTCACTGGATTCATTAGTTAGATTTGCTCATCCTTTAGTTATGTATATTGTAGTAACCTAAAACACCCTGATTTTCAACATTGCTTAGATAACATACTCAGCCTGATATTCCATAGCACTAAAAAGTAAAGCACTCAGGTGGTCAAGGATTTAGCTCAGTGGTTCTACTGCCTGCTTTGAAAGTGCAAGGTCCTGAGTTTGATCCCCTGTACCAAAAAAATAAAAAATAATAAAATAAAGCATTTGGAATCCAAGTTTAACTCAATGCTATTTTCATTAATACAAAACAAGAAGTCATACCTTCTTGTGAAGACCAAGTCAAGCTTATCATATATTTTTTCAATTTTATTTGTAATTTTGATCCCCATTTTTCTGAAATATATATCCTTAAATTAAAAAATTTTAGAATTCTTTGAACTTTTACTTAAAGCTTGTCTTGATAGTACCCATTTTAATTCTGTGTGAAAAAAATAAAATTATCTCAAAATAAAAGTAAGCATGTTGTTAGCAAAAATTTCAAATGTTTGTTTATATTTCCTTAAGTTTTATAATGAGATTATAATATCTCCATGTTCTCCACATATTTTATTTCCTCAAAATTTTTGGAAAGTTTAAAGTAGTATAAAAAGCCTGTATTAGTGCATTATATATTTAATCAAACATTTGTTAAAAAGATCAAATTATGGTAAATTTGGCACATTTTTTATAGGCCCTAGAAAATGTTAAAGGTAAAATTTATTTAGAAAATATTTTATCTATTAATAAAAACATCTGCCCCTAAAGATAAAATTAATTGCTAGAAAAGTATATGCTTCTCAGGATTTAGTCAATAAATCACAATTTTATAATAATTTCACTTAATTTTATTTCAAAGAAACAAATGTACAAGTGGAAAAAAGAGGAAAGTAGGATTTTATTAGCGTCTAACTTTCTTAGACCTGCCAAAATATGTTAGCCTCGTCCTATAATTGGCAACTCTGATTTGGGAATAAGATGTCATTAGATTTTCATTATTAGGAATATGTAAGGTACAAATATATTATTCCTGTTATTGTTCTGAACTACATTTGCAAGTCATTAGTATTTGGATACTCCTATTGAAAAACATTTATTCTTCTGCAACTTTATTTTTATGATGTAGCTGTTGCTTTGATTTTTTATGAAAAATTTATATCTTAAGAAAATTGTCTTAAAACTGTATGCATTTGGATAAGGCTTTGATATAAGAACTTATTGGTCTCTTCTTTCCTTGTGACATATTTTACCAGTGTTTCCTTTGTTTTTGTTCTCAAAAAGAGAGCTGACTGGGCTTCAACTGGAGCTGTTTCCTGGAATCAAACTGATAACTTACTGTATATTCTCAAGACTTAAACACATTTCCATGTCTGACTCATTCAAACAGTATATCTCTGAAGAGTTTTACATCTGGAAGGCAAAAGTATACTTTAACACAACAATCTTTGGATACAACATACTAGACTACCATGATTGCCAAGAAGCCAGCTAGTAGTGTAAAATACGGATTTTTTTAAACCTGTGATGTTTTTAGGAGCGTTTTGTGTTGACTGCATTGGTTGCAAAGGGAGTCTTCAATAACTAAAGAAGAGAGCTTGAGTATTGGGAAAGAATCAAAAATAGGATGAGGTGGGGATGCTAGAATGCATTTATTATGTAAGAAAAGATGCTCTACCACTGTATTATGTCCACTTAGAGTTTCCAAAGAACAAGATTTTCACTAAAGAAGTAAAGAGGCAACTGACAAGGAAACACCAACATTTCCAAAAATCTCAACTGTGGTCATGCTCAGCAAAGTGAAGTTTTCAGTGAGAGGATAAGGCTGTAGTTCTGTAATCTATAGATGCAGAGGAATTATAGAATGGCAGAAACCAAGTGGCATGGCTTAACTTTCAGAAAAATGGAGTGCAAAATTACTATAAAGGACAGCAATTCTTGAATGTTTATCAAGACTATTTCATGCTCAGGACTCTGTAATAATAACCAAGAGGATCATGGTTTTCTTAGAAAACATAGTCAAAGAAGTTAGAACTTAATTTATGGGACTGTAAGCCAATGAGAGTATAAATTTACCACACACACACACACACACACACACACATGCCTGTACACACATACACAGGACAGAAGAATATTTTTGGAACTGGTGAACATGTTTATCATTCTGGTTTTGATAACACAAGTGTACATAGATGTCTAAACTCCACAAATTGTATGAATTAGTTATGTGTAGCTTTATGTCAATAAAGGTGGAAAAAATTTAAAAAGCCATGAGACTTGTGTTCTTATAGTTTACAATTTCATAGCCTATTGTTTGAAGTAGAGGTCAATGCCTCTAGGGTAAAGTTAAAAAACAGCCATACATTTCGAGAATAATTGTATATAAAAAAGAAAAATAACAAGGCTTTTGTAGAAATGTTTGACAGATCATCTTTGCTTGCACTAACACAAGAAATTCAAAGTGCCATCGTAGATCTCCGAATTGACTAGAAGATAATAGGTGCCTGGGATAAAGTGTTTTACCTAATTTCTTTCTGGATTTGAACCAGATGCATCACTAACGCAAGCATGGTTATTTGCCTTGAGGCCAAAAGTTAATAAATTGAAATTCACATTTTAGTACAATTATAAACCTTGGAATCAGCCTGCTACAGACAGACAGGTCTGTGCATGCCCTACCGAGGTCCCAAGTCACGCCCGGCAACAATGCACTGGACCTCCCCCCACCCCCACCTGCTCCTCTGTACAACCACCTGGTTCCACACTATAAGGACACAGAGGACACCGGACCACCAGATCATGGTACTGAGTCCCGCTGCTCCCAGCCCAGAGGTAGGGGCTTCTGAGCTGCCATACCACTGCTCCTGGTCCAGAGGAAGGGGCTTCCCGGTCACCATTCCTCCCACTGCTCCCAGCCCAGAGGAAAGGGCTTTTGGGCTACCTTCTGTCCCGCTGCTCCTGGCACAGAAGAAGGGGCTTCTGGTCCACCATCCCTCCCACCGCTCCCGGCCCAGAGGTAGGGGCTTCTGAGCTGCCATCCCACTGTTCCTGGACCACAGGAAGGGGCTTCTCGGCCACCATCCCTCCCACAGCTCCTAGCCCACAGGAAAGGGTTTTGGGGCCACCATCCCTACTGCTGCTCCTGGACCCTGTCCCACCTCTCCCAGCTCAGAGGAGGTAATCGGTGCAGGTGCCAACAGCCCCCCCCAGTCAAAATGAGAAAACATATAAATAAGTCTCAAAACCAGACTTGTAGATCACCTAGAGCAACCCCAAAGGGAAATGAGATGGAACACTCTGATACTCAACCACCTGGACCCACTGAATGGGCAACAAAAGGGGATCTGGAAAAAATGAAATCAGAAATAATTGCTCAAATAAGAGGAGAAACAGTGCCCCTAGTACAAGACATGATTAATAAATCCAGAGAGGAGCTCAGGAACATGATGGAATCCCAACATAGGAAAGAAATGGAATCCATAAAGCAGATGCAAATAGATTTCCAGGACATGCAAAACAACATTGAAAGTCTACACAGCAGAATGAGCCAATGAGAGGACAGAATTTCAGATATAGAAGATAAGATTGCAATTTGTGACCAGGAAAGGAAAAAATTGCTTCAAAATTATAAGGGAACATGAGAAATCAATCCAGCAGCTGCTAGATGATGCAAAGAAGAATAACACAAGACTGACTGGAGTCAATGAAGAAACAAAGGAGAGTGCAGATGACATAAAAAATATCTTCACAGAAATAATGGCAGAAAAATTCCCAAGCAGGGGAAAAGAGCTTGACATACAGATAAATGAGGCATATAGGACTCCAAATAGCCTTGATCAAAAAAAATCTGCACACAGGCATATGATTGTTAAGATTCCAGAAACTCAACAGAAGAACAAAGTTCTACAAGCAATTAGAGAAAAGAAACAAATCACATACAAAGGAAAGCCGATCAGAATCACAGCAGATTTCTCAACACAAACCATCAAGGCAGTGACATATGAAGTGACATATTCCAAGCCCTAAAAGAAAACAGTCTCCAACCCAGATTGATGTACCCTGCAAAACTATCTTTCAAAATGGATGGAGAAATCAGATACTTTCATGAGAAAGAGCACCTTAGGAACTTCGTGAATACCAAACCAGCACTCCAAAGAATTTTACACAATATCCTAGGAACAGATATTGAGGATCACAATCCCAGGAAGCAAAGCAGAATGAACTCATCTGGCATGACAAGAAATTAAATGTAAAAGGGGAGAACCCAACAAAAAGAAAAAGTCATGGCAATGACAAGTCAAAACGTTCCACTTATAACCATCAATGTTAATGGTCTCAATTCACCAATCAAAAGAAATAGACTGGCAGAATGGCTCAAGAAGCAAAATCCAACAATATGCTGCATACAAGAAACACACTTAATTCAAAAGGAAACTCATAGTCTGAAACTTAAAGGGTGGAAAACAATACTCCATATGACAGGAACCCAAAAAAAAGCAGGAGTAGCTATCCTCTTTGCAGATCAAGTAGATTTCAAACCAACACTGATGAAGAGAGATGAAGAAGGACATTACATCCTTGTAAAGGGAAGAATCCAAGAGGAAGAGATGACAATCATAAATATCTATGCACCAAACACTAGTGCACCCAACTATATAAAACAAATACTAACGGACATGAAAAGTCATATATACACTAGTACAATTGTAGTGGGGGACCTCAACACCCCACTGTCACAAATAGATAGATCAACTAGACTAAAAATAAGTAATGAAATACTAGAACTCAATCGAACTCTTGAAAAAATGAACTTAACAGATGATTACAGAGTCTTCCACCCCACAAAATCTGAATACACATTCTTCTCAGCTGCACATAGGTCATTCCCAAAAACAGACCACATACTCACACATAAAACATGTTTAAGTAAGTGCAAAGGAATTGAAATTATTCTTGTATATTATCAGACCATACTGTGATGAAATTGGAGATCCATAGGAAAAGAAACTCTAAAAATGTCACAAACACATGGAAATTGAACAACACACTTTTGAATAACCAATGGGTCACAGAGGAAATTAAAGAAGAAATCAGACATTTCCTTCAATTAAATGGAAATGACAATAAAACATATCAGAATATATGGGACACTATAAAAGCAGTCTTACGAGGGAAATTCATAGCAATAACTACACATATTAGGAAAACAGAATTAGCCCAATTAAACAACCTGATGCTGTACTTCAAGCTTCTAGTAAAAGAAGAGCAGGACAACCCCAGAACTCATTCAAGGGAGGAAATTATAAAGATCAGAGGAGAAATCAATGCAATGGAGACTAAGAGAATGATACAAAAAAATCAGTGAAGCCAAGAGTTGGTATTTCAAAAGAATCAACAAAATTGACAAACCCTTAGTCAATCTTGTTAGAAAAAGGAAAGAAAAGGCCCAAATCCATGCAATTAGGAATGATAAGGGTTAAATTACAGCAGACTCAGCAGAAATCCAGAGGATCATATATACCTACTTCCAGAACATATATGTCAATAAAATGGACAACATAGAAGAAATGGACAGATTCCTAGATACATATGAATTACCAAAGTTGAACCAAGAAGACCTAAAAATTCTGAACAACTCAATATCAATTAATGAAATGGAAAATGTAATTAAAAACATCAACTAAGAAAATCCCTGGCCCCGATGGCTTCACTGCTGAATTCTACAAGATATTTAGAGAGGAACTGCTGCCACTACTGTTTAAACTCTTCAATGAAATTGAAAGGGAAGCAATACTCCCAAATTCATTCCTGGAAACAAGCATCACCTTGATACCCAAAGGAGAGAAAGACCTAACCGAAAAATAGAACTATAGGCCAATCTCACGAATGAACATAGATGCAAAAATCCTCAATAAGATACTGGCAAACAGAATGCAGAAGATCATTAAGAAGATCATACACCCTGATCAAGTGGGATTCATCCCAGGGATGCCAGGATGGTTCAATATACGGAAATCAATTAATGCAATACACTATATCAATAGAGCCAAGGACAAAAAAATATGATTATCTCCATAGATGCAGAAAAAGCATTTGACAAAATCCAACATGCATTTATGATAAAAACCCTACAAAAAATTGGAATAGATGGTCTCTACCTCAAACTGATAAAAGCTATCTATGAAAAACCAATAGCCAATATCATACTAAATGGTCAAAAACTGAAATCCTTCACACTCAAATGAGGAACAAGACAAGGATGTCCACTATCACCACTCTTGTTCAATATAGTCCTGGAAACATGAGCCACAGCAATTAGACAAGAGAAAGAAATCAAAGGAATAAAGATAGGAAATGAAGAAGTCAAATTGTCATTCTTTGCAGATGACATGATACTCTATATAGAAGACCTCAAGAGCTCCACCAAAAGTCTTCTAGACTTAATAACCAAATTCAGTCAAGTAGCTGGTTACAAGGTCAACACACAAAAATCAATAGCTTTCATCTACACAAATGACAGTGTCACTGAGAGAGAAAAAGGGCAAATAATTCCTTTCACAATAGCATCAAAAACCCTGAAATATGTAGGAATCAACCTAGCAAAAGAAATCAAAGACCTCTTCTCTGAAAACTATGGCATTCTGAAAAGAGAGATTGAAGATGATATCAGAAAATGGACAGACATCCCCTGCTCCTGGGTAGGAAGGATTAATATAGTGAAAATGGCCAGACTTCCAAAACTGCTATATAGATTTAATGCAATTCCAATTGAGATCCCAGCAGCATAATTCATGGACCTTAAGAAAACAATCCAAAAATGCATTTGGAACAAGAAGAGACCCAGAATAGCAAAAGCAAGTCAAGGTAACAGAGACATGGCAGGGGGTATCACAAGCCCCAACCTGCAACTATACTACAAAGTTACTGTGATAAAAACAGTATGGTATTGGCAAAGAAACAGACCTGAGGACCAGTGGAACAGATTAGAAGATGCAGAAACAATGCCAGATACACTCAGCCATCTCATGTTCGATAAATGAGCCAGACACCCTCACTGGAGGAAAGATAGCCTCTTTAAGAAATGATGCTGAAAAAAATTGAGCTTCAACTTGCCAAAGATTAAAACTAGACCTATATCTCTCACCATGAACTAAACTAAAATCAAAATGGATTAAAGATCTAAATATTAAAATAGAAACTCTGAACCAGTTGGAACAGAGGTTAGGTAGAATCCTTGAAGACATTGGTGTAGGAAATGATTTTATGAACAAAACCTCTTCCCCATGAACTAGCACAAACAATCAACAGGTGGAATCTCTTCTTATTAAAAGGCTTCTGCATAGCAAAGAAACCACCAGTAGTGTGAAGAGACAACCCACAATGTGGGAAATAATCTTCACCTGCTCTTCCTCAGACAAAGGTCTACTATCTCGAATCTATAAAGAACTTAAAAACATCAGACCTCCCAAATTTAAAGACCCAATCCGAAAATGGGCATCTGAAATGAACAAACATTTCTCAGGCAAAGAAGTAGAAATAGCAAACAAATACATGAAAAAATGTTCAACATTACTGGTCATTTGAGAGATGCAAATGAAAACAATGCTGAGATACCACTTCACTCCAGAAAGAATGGCTGCTATCATGAAATCAACGAGTAACAAATGCTGGTGGGGCTGTGGGGAAAGAGGAACTCTGATCCACTGCTGGTGGGAGTGTTGACTGGTGCAACCACTGTGGAAATAAGTATGGAGATACCTCAAAGAACTAGGACTGGAAGCCTCATATGACCCTGCTATTCCACTGCTGGGGATCTGCCCCAAAGAATTAAAAGAATCAAACCACAGTGATATATGTGTGCCCGTGTTCATAGCAGCACAGTTTGTAATAGCTAAAACTTGGATACAGCCCAAATGCCTATCAACTGGAGACTGGATCAAGAAAAAGTGTCTTTTTTTTTAAATAAAATGGAGTACTACTCAGCCATAAAAAATGAGAAATTACAGACATTTATCGCTAAGTGGATGCACATTGAGGCAATACTCTTAAGTGAAATAAATAGGACACACATGTATAAATACTGAATAGTTTCTCCGGTGTGAGAAAATGAAAGTTTAAATAAGGACTAAATGTATAATAGGTAATGTGAAATGAGAAGAGAAGGGACAAAGGGGAATGCGTGGGAAGGCTAGAGGAAAGGATAGAAGGGAATGGGATTAATATGAGAAAATGGAAAAATAGGAACAAAATCTTTGTAAATAGGGAGGAATAGAGGGGTTGAAGGGAGGGCTGGGCAAGGGTGAAAAATAAGAACAAGAGAGACTATGTAAAGGTGCAAATTTCCAATGATAAATGTCATTGTATTGTATACGTAAAATGTACCAATGATTAGAATGAATAATCGATAATGCAAAATAGGAAGAAAAGGTCGAAAGCGGTAGGGGCAGTGGGAGGAGCAGGGAAAAGCAAAGAAGGGAAAGGAAAAATGCTGAGAAATGGAAAAAATGGAAATAAAGCCTTTATAAATAAGGAAGGGTGGAGAGGGTGAAGGGAGGGCTAGAAATGGTGAAAAAATAAGAACCAAGATGCATTATGTAAATGTACAATTCCCAATTAGAAATGTAATTGTGTTGTACACCTACAATGTACCAATAAAATAATTTAATAAAAAAATCAAAATTAAAAACCTTGTTGGTCTTATCCTGTAAATTATGATTTAATAGAATAAAAATGACCACATAAAACCCAAGAAATTTCCTGCATCACTGATCCCATGATATGCCAAATATCCTGTTATCTGAATATAAAACATGTTCTACATATTAGATGATAAATTTAGCAAAAATTTAAATATGCATTTACAGTGGTGAAAATTTTGAAGTTCAAAAGTTTGTGGTGTACTGGAATATACTTTCTATTTAGGACAGAATTTTGCACCCTTTATTTTCTGTATTCATTTAGGATGTGCAATGCTTGGTGAAAATGTTTGCATTTTGGACACAATAGATACTAATTCTGGGGTTTTAGGAAGACTCTGTAATGTGTAAATCGGAGCATTGCTATACTGAGTGAGACTCAGAGTTCTGCAAGAAATCATAACTGTAAGGAGAAGTGTGGCTGTCACACATATAATTCAGCAGGTAGAAATATACTCAGTGGATGAGGATGCTGGATAGTCATTTGAAAAGTCTGATAGTAGAAACAAAGTTTGACATACTTTGGTGCTAGAGCAAAGTTATACCTTCTATAACCAGTAATTTTTATTTTTTTGATAAACATCTCTTGGAATACTACAAAGTATTAAGAAACACAAATGGTTAGAAACTGGTCTACATAGCATAACATTAAACCTGAAAAGTTGTTCATGTTCAGCTGCAATCCATAGAAGCTGTGCAGTAGTACCTAGGCTCAAACACATTCAGAAATCATAATAAATTGTGTAAACAGGTACCTCAGATTCCCACATTTATTTCATCTTCTCCTTCTCCATTTATATCCCTGGTCTTGTTGAGGATTTCCTATGATTGTTTGACAGAGCAGTACAGAGATTGGCCTAGGTTAAGATATTGTTTGGTGAATTAAATTGGGATTATCCACCATCCGCTTCTGCCATTTTATATCCCCACTCATCATCATCCTAAAAGATAGGTAAAGAGAAATCCTCCCACTAAACAGTGCTGAAATAGTGTACTTGGCAATCAGTATGAGGAGACCAGAAATTGAAGTACAAATGTACATTAACTTGTAGGCAATGACAAAGAGTTTAACCTGTTTGCTTAGGAGCCAGTAAAGAAAATTATTGGAAGACATACTGAATGAAGTCTGAAGAAGTTATATAGAAGAACCTATGAAAATGGGCATAAAGTATGCTTATTCTGCTCTGATGATTAATTCACATTATCAAAATGATAAAATTGCCTTTTTAAGATGAGGGCTGGGAGAATTTATATCTAAAACTAAAAAGATTCTCTCAAGAATTTCTCTGGTTCTGTTCTCAAATATTAAAAAGAAGCAGGTAAACAGTGGAGAAAAAAGATGATTTCAACTCCTAATTTCAGCGTCTGTTATATCTGCATTGGCATGAATAAAATCCTGGAAATATTCTACCTTCTGCTAGAAAATATGTGACATGAATTTGACAATCGAGATACCAGAATTTCAAGATGCCAGCAAAATAAATTTTTTCTCTCTTTTCTCTCACATGGATTATTCCAAAATGTATTTGTTTTTCAGCGTTTTTAAGGAGCTATCACTTAAAAACTCAACAGTCACCCTTGTGTGTGGAAGTGTGACAAAAGCCTACTGTAGCATTTTCCATTTTCCTTTACTCTTATTTCCCTGGGACTATATACCTCAATAAAATTTGAATACATATGTTTTGACCCTGGGTTTGTTTTGAAGAAAACTAGATTAGGGGACTACTACATTTTATGAATTTTGACATTTTTTGAATGAATACATCCTGGAGATATAAATTTTTCTCCCTCATCTCACTACAAATAGTCCCTAAATAGTTGCTTATTTCTCTAAATTACATACATTGTGGTAGACTTCAACAGAAAATATTACTTCAGTGACCATGTACCTTATATTTTCTACAACTCAATGAATCTATATTAGGCTTTGATATTAGCCCAGTCTAAAACTTTTAGAACTAAAAATTAATAATTTTCATCTTACATTTTAGTACTTTAATTTTTATTTTAATTAATGCTTACATTAGTATTTTATCAAGCCTATGGATTTTTTCAATTTCATGTTTAAAATCAGAAATAATTTTTCTATAAAAAATCCATTATAACTAAAACTTTGCAGGCTGAAGTGCTTCTCTGGTAAGTAAATGCTAAACTTCACAGAATAGGTGAGAAACAAAGCCATCTTGAGATATAAGATATTCATATTTATCCAGATATTGGTGAAGATGAGCTCCTATATTTCCACCCTATTCTTTCTTATTTGGTGAAACCAGACCTTTTTCAATAATGATCTTTAAATTATTTTATCATAGTCAGATTACACACAAAGAGGATCCTGTTTCCTTCAAGAACCTGATTACCTACTGTCACATTTTAAGAAAAATTTAACTCCAATGTGAGCCAGAGAAATGATTTTAATTTTTGGTCAGAGGAAGGATTCATTTACCCTGAAAAAAGACTCATAAATTTTGAAGATATATCAGGAGATTTGGAGGAGTTATAGTGAAAATGAAATTTAAAATTCTTATATTAAGGACAATATACAGTTAGAGAGAGTTAAATCTATTGAATTTGGCTTTTACAATTTAAAGTATTAGCATGTGTTCTTGGTTTGACAATTTATTTTATAAGCCAATTGTACTTGGGATTTAATAATGGCTATGGTCAATAAAGTTGAAGGGTTGATATCATTTCTGGATCACAGAAGATGAGTGTGAAGTATTAGAGAAACAATGCATTGAGAGAGTTCTATCACCTGCAGCATGTTCAGTAGCTACTCCTACTTCTTTGGATAGTAGAGAGGAAGCAAATTTCAAGGCAAGTACTAACTGCTATGGTTTGGGTCTGGATGTTTCCCAAAGCATCATACAGTCATAGGGGACTTTTTCAGAGGTGGCTGAATCTATAGTGTGTGATGTTGGGATTAAGAGTTTGTGACTGATAAACCAGTACACTGATTGATTTGGCACTGCCCTAATCCCAGTAGTCTGGATGAGATAAAAGGAGTAGAAAAATGTTGTTTAAGGTTCCCTGTTGCTTTTGCTACCTTGTGGCTGCCATGAACTGTTTTCCTCTGTGAAGCCCCTAGACCAAGTCACCCTACCTTGGAGCCAGCTCATTATGGGCTGAAACCTCTAAACACTGTGGGCTAAATCAACCTTTCCCTCTTTAATTTTGGGTGTCAGGCACTTTCTCTCAGCAATGAGAAAAGTCATTAACACACTAGTAAATATAGGCAATTGTAAGAACCATGAACAAAATACAATGAAGCAAAATGAAAAGAGCATCTTCACTTCTACCTGTGTTCTGGCAATTTTCTTGTTGTGCCTTCCCTCATATCTCAGCAGTGAAGCACATCTGTTGATTGCTATTTGATTACTTTACCCCTCCCTCTCCCAGTTATGGACCTGGATAATCTTATACATTTCAGTGACATTATGACAGACTTGTGAGTCACAATGAGAGAACAATTTTAATTTATTTGCTTTTCTTGTTAAATGATAATGTGCCCCATTTGAAAAGAACAACCAAATAGCAAAAGGAAAGGCTTTGTTTTGTCCTTTTGCACTATTTCATACCCACCATCTCTGTTTCCTTGTGCCCAAGAGGCTTACCTCCACAGAATGCATCAATTAGACTTCTGTTGGGTTAACCTACAGCAGTTACTTGGACTAATGGTAGGCAACAAGCCACAAAGACAGGAGAAGAAGGAGGAGGAACAACACATATCCATCCTCCTTGCTGAAGGCAACTTTCTCCAACTGTGCTTATATCCCCTTCCATCTACTCCACCCCTGTGAACATCCCTCCTTCCGTGGCTCTCAGCCCTTAGTGTCTTTGTGGTATAAGGTCTGGAATGGTGTTTGCCTGGCGAATGCCTGAGTGCCTTGGTAACCCTTATTTCCCCTAAACCTGTTCTTACATCTGCAAGTATTTTCTTTTCTATGGACTTTTGAAAGTTCTAAGTGGAAATCTTTTTCTTGCTGAAACCTTGACTGATACTGCACCTAACATTTTCAATAGGGTGTTTTTGGAATCATATATAAGGATTACAGGCTGACAAGAACACAGAGATTGCATGTCTACCTTTTGTAACCTTCACCCTGGCCATGCAAGGCTTCTCCTACTTTGAGCTCTTCAAATGAATATATATAAATTCAAGGCTTCTCCTTGTAATTCTTGTTTTCTCTGAACTTGCTAAAGTTCAAATCCCCACAGCAGTGCCAAGCAGGAGGGCGCCAAACAGACCTCTGCTGTCTTAATAAAAGGAACAGAAAAAGAGAAGATAAAATAATGAAGTAAAAAGCCCTGAGATGTGACTCAATTGTGTGAGTCTGGTATGGTAGCAGGAGGAAAAATCAGTAATAAAGAAAAAAGTAGTTCCTAAAACCTGAGTTTTTTATCATAAAGAAATGATCATTTCAGATATTCTATCTTAGCAATTATTTATCTTAGTAAATATTGATAGCATTTATAGAAGAGTTAGGTTTATAGGTATATTTTCTTTTTAAAAAAACAATTCATATCTCAAGTATCATAATGGGAGAAATACAGTCCTTTAAATTTCCACATTGCCAAATATAAAATGAAAATGTTCTAATCTCTGTGGGAACAGAAATCACAGAAACGGTAGGAGAATTGTGTCATTATATAAAGTAATAGAAATCGGGGTCTTATTATTTCTAAAACTTTGATCTACCCAGCCAAATAGGTTAATAAAATAAGGGACCTAGGGTAGATTTCTCTTCCAGTGAAGAAACTAAAAACAGAATACAGTTGAACAAATTCTGAGCCATTATAAGATTACAAAACTGGCGATTAAAGGCAAATTTTATCCACATGGAGATCCAACAGAGTGGCCATGGAACGCTTGGCTTGCCGTGCTACTGACATTTCTCAAAAGAAAGAATTATGATTACAATGACTTGGTTGGATATGGTCAGAACTGTGAATTTTACAGTAGTTTTGCCCACAAAAGCAAAGTTAACAATCTCTCATTGAAATTAACAATATAAAGTGTAAAAACAGACCAAACCATAGAATTTGCTTGCAAATGGATTCCATCTTCATTTTTGTATTAAAATATGTCTGTATTCAGCACTGCTAAACTATGATAGATCTGTCTGAAGACAAGTTGAAAAATTAAAGGTAGTCATAGGATATAATTTACTACCACCAAATTTTAATTTCAACTACTGGAGTTTTTCTGGATTTTTTTCTCTATAATATAAAAAATTTCTTTAGGAGATATTCTTTATGTATTCATTTTTTCAGAAGCTCTGGAAGAAGTTCCATATAATATTTGGTTGATGATAGGCCAATTACTAATTAATATTTTAAGATTAGGAAAAAACATCAGCAGTGTAAAACTGTCTTTTATTGTTAAATTTGAGTTTTTATTGTTTTTATTTTGATATCTGAATTATGTTACATTTGTAGAAATATATGTGAACAGATTTATAACAACATAAGGTAATTAACATAGGAGATTTCTATTACTATAATGTTATACCTGAAGGGGTTAATTTATCAGGACAAAATATGCATTTTTCCTCAGGATTTTTAGTCATTCTATTTACACATTGAATGATCCAGTGGTCTTTTGGGTTCTAGCAAGTTAAGATACCATTACAATTACGTGCGACAGAGCAAACTGCTCACCTCATCAGCCAGAGGGAGAGAGAGAGAGAGAGAGAACAGCTTCCCACAGTACATCTGAGGCCATGACTGCCCAAATGTAAGGACTTCCACTGGTCCTCACTAAGGTCTGCAGCACCTCCCAGTATCTTCACAATGATACTCATGAACCTGGGGGAACTTTTATCAAAATTGTAGCCGAGATCATGAGTCTTGTCTCCTTTACATGTTTTAAAACTGTAGGAAACAATTAAGGTTCTGAGATTCAAGTGTTTTCCTCACTATATTTCATTTACTACATTTAGGTAATAAGAGATTCAGATACCAAGCTATAGCATTTATTCTTAGGAAGTTTGTTTTCCAGAATCCATTTTCTTGATTGTAGTGATCAAAGTAGGGTGATTTCAAAGAACAGCTGAAGATACTTTCCCTCCTAGTTCTGAAGTAGATTGCAAAGAACATATGTAGAGCTTTTTTACTCTGGGATCTATCTTCAAATTTTGGTTCCATTATAAATAGTGTTCAGGTTTTAGAATATGGAAGAACTTGCAGTCATGGTCATGAGATATAAAAGAGAAAGTAATAACATTAATAATGCATATATACTGACCTAATGACTGAAATGTATTTTTACTATTCAATATCATAGTGAACACCAGGAATTCTAGGTTTCAAAGAACAAGTAAAAGAGCAAGAAATGTCATAAATTCTCAAAAGACTATAAGTCCATTGTTCTCACTGGTCATCTCACAGGTCAAATTCTCCAAATCAACACGCTTATATTCAAGTTACTCATTCTTCAATCACCTCAGATGCCAGGCTCTGATGACAGAAGAGATACAACGATGACAGAGACAGAATCATTTGTATTCAACTATTTTCATGGTGTGGATTATTTACCTCTGACATAATGAAAAAGAAGATATGTAGAATATTGATCTGAGGCAGACTGATTACTTGACATGGGTATTAAAAAGCATTTGTTTTACCCTTCCACAAAACAATCCACACATAACATCCTGCCACAAATGCCTAGAACTTTATTATCTTGCTAATTGAAACTATGTCCAATGACTATCTACTCCCTTCCTCTCTTCACTCCCAGGATTTCATAGCAGCACTCATATCTTTACTTCAATCTTTATTTATATTAGCCAAGATGTAGAAATAACCTAAATGTACATCAACAAATTAATGGATAAAGAAATGAATTATATACACAGAATGGGATATTGTCCATCATATCAAACTTTATCTTATATATAAAGTTTTTATATTGAAACTCTTAAACTCTAATTTTTTATGTGGTCTTTTTGTAGATAGAGTCTTTGGAATGTTATTACATCAATAACTTACCAAAATGATATCCTCACCAGCAACTGAATCACTGTGAACTTTGATCTTGGATTTTTAGGTCCTTACATGAATAAATACTGTGTAATCCATCCAGTGTATACTATCTTGTTATGGCAGGATGGATTAAAGCATGTCCCATTTTTACAACATGGAATAACCTAGAAGACAATAGTGAAGTAAAACAGTCATTAAAGGACTAGTGTTTTGATTCTACTTACATGAGGTAACTAAAATTCTTGAGTATTAAACTATTATTCATGTACTTATTTTGAGTAAATAACTTTGAAATCATTTAAAATGCCTGGCTTAATTGAATTTAAATGAAAGTCACATAATTACTGTGAAGTCCGAAAATTAGGGAAAAAATGGAATACCTTAATTATAAAAACTTGTTTTAATTTGATTTATATTAGTTGGTTTTTTTTTAATTTTATTTCATTGGTTTATTTTAGGTATATAATATGACATTCATCATTGGAAATTTGCACTTTTATATAATCTCTCTTGGTTCTTATTTTTCCCCCTTCCCCTGCCCTCTCTTCAACCCCTCCATCCCCCTCTATTTACAAAGACTTTGTTTCCATTTTTTCATTTTCGCATATTAACTCCATTCCCTTCTTTCCTTTCCCCCACCCGCCCCACTTCCCCTTCCCCTTTACCCCCTTTCTTCCTATTTCACATCATCTATTATATGTTTTAGTCCTTATTCACACTTTCAGTTTCTCACACTAGAGAAACTATTCAATATTTACATATGTCTGTCCTCTTTATTTCACTTGAGAGTATCACCTCAATGTGCATCCATTTAGCTATAAATGTCTCTAATTTCACATTTTTTATGGCTGAGTAGTGCTCCATTATAATAAAAAAACCACATTTTCTTTATCCAGCCTCCAGTTGATGGGCAATTGGGTTGCTTCCAAATTTTAGCTATCATGAATTGTTCTTCTATGAACATGGGTGCACATATATCACTATGGTATGATTTTTTTAAATTCTTTGAAGAAGATACCCAGCAAGGGAATAGCTGAGTCAAGTGGGACTACCAATCCTAGATCTTTGAGATATCTCCATACTGATTTCCACAGCGGTTGCAGTCTATACTCAGGAGTGGAGTACAGTTCCTCTTTCCCCAAAGCCATGCCAGCATTTGTTATTGGTTGATTTCATGATAGCAGCCATTCTTTCTGGAGTGAGGTGGAATCTCAGTCTTTTTTTCATTTACATCTCTCAAAAGACTCATGATGTTGAACATATTTTCATATGTTTATTTGCTATTTCTACTTCTTTGTCTAAGAAATGTCTGTATATTTCAGATGCCCATTTTTGGACTGGGTCTTTAAATTTGGGAGGTCTGATTTTTTTTAAGTTCTTTATAGATTTGAAATAGTAGACATTTGTCTGAGGAACAGCAGGTGAAGTTTTTTTCCCACATTGTGGGTTGTCTCTTCACATTGCTGGTGGTTTCTCTTGCTATGCAGAAACTTTTTAATAAGAAGAAATCCCACTTGTTGAATGTTTGTGCTAGTTCATGGGCAACTGATGTTTTGTTCATAAAATCTTTTCCTATACCAGTGTCTTCAAGAGTTCTAGCAAGAGTTCCAGCCAATTCAGCATTTCTATTTTAATATGTAGATCTTTAATCCATTTAGATTTTAGTTTTGTGCATGGTGAGAGACATAGGTCTAGTTTTAATCTTTGACAAGTTGAAACCCAATTTTTCCAGCACCATTTCTTAAAGAGGCTATCTTTCCTCCAGTGAGGGTGTTTGGTTCCTTTATTGAAGATGAGATGGCTGAGTGTGTCTGGAGATGTTTCAGCATCTTATAATCTGTTCCCCTGGTCCTCAGGTCTGTTTCTTTTCCAGTACTGTGCTGTTTTTATCACAGTAGATTTGTAGTATAATTTCAAGTTGGGAGTTGTGATACCTCCTGCCATACTCTGTTACCTAGAATTGCTTTTGCTATTCTGGGTCTCTTCTTGTTCAAATGAATTTTTGGATTGTTTTCTCAAGGTCTGTGAACTATGCTGCTGGGATTTCAATTCATATTGCATTGAATCCATATCACAGTTTTGGAAGTATGGCCAGTTTTTTACTATGTTGATCCTTCCTACCCAGGAGCAAGGGATGTCTTTCCATTTTCTGATATCTTCAATATCTCTTTTCAGATTGTGATAATTTTCAGAGAAGAGTTCTTTTATTTCTTTTGTTAGGTTGATTCCTACATATTTCAGTTTTTTTGAAGCTATTGTGAAAGGAATTGTTTTCTGTATTTCTCTCTCAGTGAGTCTATTGTTCGTGTACAGAGAAGCTATTGATTTTTGTATATTGACCTTGTATCCATCTACTTAACTGAATTTGGTTATTAAGTCTAGAAGACTTTTGGTGGAGTTCTTGGGGTCTTCTATATAGAGTATCATGTCATCTTCAAATAGTGACAATTTTACTTCTTCATTTCTTATCTTTATTCCTTTTATTTCTTTCTCTTGTCTAATTGCTGTTGCTAATGTTTCCAAAACTATATTGAACAGGAGTGATGGTAATGGACATGTGTGTCTTGTTCCTGATTTAAGGTGAAGGATTTCAGTTTTTGACCACTTAGTATGATATTTGCTGTTGGTTTTCATAGAGATATTTTATCAGATTGAGGTAGAGAGCATCTATTCCATTTTTTGTAGGTTTTTCTCATAAATGCATGTTGGATTTTGTCAAATTCTTTTTCTGCAACTATTGAGATGATCATATGTTTTTGTCCTTGACTCTATTGATATAGTATATTACACTGATTGATTTGCGTATGTTGAACCATCCCTGCATCCCTGGGATGATCCCTACTTGGTCAAGGTGTATGATCTTCTTGATGATCTTCTGCATGCTATTTGCCAGTATCTTATTAAGGATTTTTGTATCTATGTTCATTAGTGAGATTGGCCTGTAGTTCTCTTTTTCGGTTGGGTCTTTCTGTGCTTTGGGGTCAAGGTGATGCTTGCTTTCAGGAATGAATTCAGGAGTATTACTTCCCTTTCAATTTCATTGAAGAGTTTAAATAGTAGTGGAAATAGTTCTTCTCTAAATGTCTTGTAGAATTCAGCAGTGAAGCCATCATGGTCCGGGTTTTTCTTAGTTTGTAAGTTTTTAATTACATTTTCCATTTCATTGATTGATATTGGGTTGTTTGGAATTTGTAGGCCTTCTTCATTCAACTTTGTTGATTCATACCTATCTAGGAATCTGTCCATTTCTTTTGTGTTTTCCATCTTATTGGCATATAGGTTCTCAAAGAAGGTATTGATGATTCTCTGGATTTCTTCTGTGTCTGTTGTAATTTCACTCTTTTCATTCCTAGTTGCATGGATTTGGGCCTTTTCTTTCCTTTGTCTAATAAGGTTGGCTAAGGGTTTGTCAAGTTTGTTGATTATTTAGAGAATCAAATCTTGGCTCCATTAATTTTTTGTATCATTCTTTTAGTCTCCATTGAAATGATTTGTGCTCTGATCTTTATAATTTTCTTGTTTGTATGAGCTTTGGGTTTCTCCTGCTCTTCTTTTTCTAGAAGCTTGAGGTTCAGCATCAGGTTATTTAATTGGGCTCTCTCTGTTTTCCTAATATGAGTATTCAGTGCTATGAATTTCCCTCATAAGATTGCTTTCATTGGGTACCATAGATTCTGATATGTTATATTGTCATTATCATTTAATTGAAGAAACTGTCTGATTTATTCTTTAACTTCCTCTATGATCCATTGGTTATTCAGAAGTGTGTTGTTCGATTTCCATGTGTTTATGAAATTCTTGCCATTTCTTTTGGTATTGATGTCCAATATCATTGGACTATGGTCTGATAATGTACAGGGAATAACTTCATTTCCTTTGCACTTATGTTCTATGAGAGAGTATGTGGTCTGTTTTGGAGAACAGCCCATGTGGAGCTGAAAAGAATGTGTATTCTGATTTTGTGGGTGGAACACTCTGCAAACACCTGTTAAGTTCATTTGTTCAAGAGTTCCATTGAGTTCTAGTATTTCATTACATTTTTTTTTGTCTACTTGATCTATTTGTGACAGTGGGGTATTGAGGACCCCCTCTACTATTGTATTAGTGCTTATTTGATTTTTCATGTCTTTTAGTATTTGTTTTATATATTTGGGCACACTAGTGTTTGCAGCATATATATTTATGATTGTCATCTCTTCCTCTTGGATTGTTCCCTTTTCAAGGAAGTAGTGTCCCTCTTTTTCTCTCTTAATCAGTGTTGTTTGGAAATCCACTTGATCTGCAAAGAGGATAGCTCCTCCTATGTTTTTTTCGGTTTCCTGTTGCATGGAGTATTGTTTTCCATCCTTTTCCTTTCAGTCTATGAATTTCTTTTTGAATTAATTGTGTTTCTTGCATGCATCATATTGTTGGATTTTGCTTCTTGACCCATTTTTCCAGTCTATTCCTTTTGATTAGTGAATTGAGATCATTAACATTGATGGTTATAACTGATATGTATTGACTTATCATTGTCATGACTTTTCCTTTTTGTTGAATTCTCCACCTTTACATTTTATTTCTTGTTGCACCCAAAGGATTCATTCTGTTGTGCTTCTTGGAGTTGTGATCCTCATTGTCTTTTCCTAGGATATTGCCTACAACTTTTTGGAGTGCTGCTTTGGTATTCATGAAGTTTCTAAGGTGCTCTTTGTCATAAAAGTATCTCATTTCACCATCAATTTTGAAAGATAGTTTTGCAGGGTACATCAATCTGGGTTGGAGGATGTTTTCCTTTAGGGTTTGGAATAAAGCACTCCATGCCATGCTCTTCTTGCCTTGAGGCTTTGAATTGAGAAGTCTGCTGTGATTCTGATGGGCTTTCCTTTGTATATGATTTGTTTCTTTTCTCTAACTGCTTGTAGCATTTTGTTTTTCTGTTGGGTTTCTGGAATCTTAACTATTGTATGCCCATGTGTAGATTTTTTTTTTTTTTTGATCAACTCTAGTTGGAGTCCTATATGCCTCACTTATCTGTATGTCAAGCTATTTTCCCCTGCTTGGGAAGTTTTCTGCCATTATTTCTGTGAAGATATTTTTATGTCATCTGCACTCTCTCCTGTTTCTTCATTGACTCCAATCAGTCTTATGTTATTTTTCTTTGCATCATCTAGCAGCTGCTGGATTGATTTCTAGAGGTCCCTTACAATTTTGAAGCAATTTTTCTTTTCCTGGTCATAAATTGCAATCTTCTTTTTTTTTTTTTTTTTTTTTTGGTACCGGGGATCAAACTAAGGTCCTCACGCTGCGAGGCAGGTGCTGGAACCACTGAGCAAAATCCCTGGGCCTGCAATCTTATTTTCTATATCTGAAATTCTGTCCTCACATTGGCTCATTCTGCTGTGTAGACTTTCAGTGGAGATTTTCATGTCCTGGAAATCTATTTGCATCTGTTTTATGGATTCCATTTGTTTCCTATGTTGGGATTCCATCATGTTCCATAGCTCCTCTCTACATTTATTAATCATGTCTTGTACTAGGGGCACAATCTCTCCTGTTATCTGAGAAATTATTTCTGACTTCATTTTTTCCAGATCCCCTTTTGCTGCCAGTTCAGGGAGTCCAGGTGGTTGAGTATCAGAATGTGTTTCCCTTTGGGGTTGCTGTAGGTGATCTGGAAGTCTGTTTTTGAGACTTGCTTATGTGTCTTCTCATTTCGACAGGGGCAGGGGTGTGTGCTGTTGTTACTGGTCCATCTTACCTCCTTTGTCCTGGGAAGGGTGCTTTGTGCTGGTGCAGAAGCCTCATCCTGTGTCCTGGACTTATTTTAATGTATAAATTATGAAAAGTTTGTGGATTTTCATTGATGCCATGTATTATATATGCAAATCAGCTTTCTCTAATCTAGAATTATATTGGCTTTGTAAATCAGTGAGTCAGATATCCAATCACATTTTACTCTCCCCATATGATGTCATCTGTGACAATATTTTTCCTAAGGAATAGAGAATCAGCATGCTATTTCATACAAATTTTCATACAGTCTTCATTATCACATATTTTTCTAGATGCTGTGTAACCAATACTTCAACTAAGGTATCCATATAGTAATTTAAATTAATTTAATTGACCAAGAACAGAAACATGTTTTTACATAAGATATTAAATTATTTAAATGAAGATAAATAATCAGTTGTATATTCATTCAAATAAAGCTTTATTTTTGGGAAAATTTTTAAATAAGAAAAACAAATATTGGGTAGGGATGTACCTCTGTGGCACCATGCCTGCCTGGCAATGCCAGGTCCTGAGTTCAGTGTCATGTACCAAAAAAAGAAAAAAGAAAGAAAGAAAAACAAGTATTTTACAAGATTTTCTTACTATAGATTTAACTCTAATAGGGAAAGAAGCAGCTTTCTTTTTGTGCAACAGATGTTTTAATTCTTGGGCTGTGAGTCTATTTTGTTTGTCTGAAAAAATGTTCAGGAAACAATTATCTGAAAATTGTTAAGACTGTTAGAAAATAACATAAATTTAAGGTCAGGTTGATTTAAGTCAAACACTCTAATAGACTGAATGACTCAGGATACAGATTCCTGAGCATTTAGTAAAATTATTTTATTTACCTGATTGGCTACAGCTACAATCCTTGATTTGTGATCTTTGTCTCTGTTTACCATCCTCAGGAGGAATATAGTTTAATAAAAATGTAAAGTTATTATTTTAAAAATTTGTTATGATAGAAAATAATGATGTACTGTCATCTTTATTGTTGTGTCTTAGTAACAGTGATGTTTTATTAAATGCACACATTTCCAGACTTTGGATAGTATTTTCTATCCATGTTTTCAATAATGAATAATACTTAATTCGAGAGATTTTGTAGTAATTATTATAGATGGTAAACTTTCTATCCTCTTAAAATGTAAGCAACAATATCGATGACATATTAATGAATAATATTCACATAAAGTAAATATTATGTGAATATTATGTTATATGTGAAGTTCATGTAAAATTAGCTCTATATAAACCTAGATATTTTAGATAAGAAAAGTTACATACAGCGCTAATTATATATTCTACACTGATGTTTGTATAAAACCATGTAAATTTGTAAATACTTGGAAGCTAATTAGAATGCAATGTCCTTTATTTTATTAAGTATTGAGGATATATTGAAAATAGGTAAATAATTTTTAAATACAAGGACACCCAGAATGACATATATGGAGAAAATTTAAAAATGAATCCTCAAATTATATTCCAAATGATATCTGAATTGGAACAAAAATGTTAATGTCATTAATAAACAACAGACATTAAAACATGCATTGTGTTGATTTACAAGTTTGTTCCAGTTTGTGTTTGTGTCTATGTTTTCAATCACATTCTAATTGTAAAGTGAGATAAGCCTGAAGGCTGATGGTGATAGTAAGAAAGGAAAAGTAAGTTGTGCTCAGTTATGACTGGGAAGAATAACCTTCAAAAGAATGGGAGTGAACATCTTCTCCAAAGCAGAGGCCAAAATCATTATACAACCAGTCCAACAAGTTTTATATAAAAGCATTGACCTTCCTTAGGGCAAAAAGAAGGGATTCGGATGTCACCAACTGGAAAGTGGTGATCATAGGAGCAATGGATCTGTTTATATTTTGGGTCATGGAAGTCAAAGTGGACAGGATTATGGTGCTGGGAAAATGGAAAAGAACCCAATTATATGCAAAGGTAATGAGTACAGTTCATATTTAAATTCCTTTTAAGTTATTTGTTTTTATAAATATAAATAAAATTTACATTACAAAGATCCCAGTAATAGCAATTTTTCTGGGTTCTAACCTTATGAAAAAGAAAATATGTCTGTTATGCATGAATATATTTGTATTTACATATGTACACATAGAATGGACATATATATTTCACCCAAACAGTTACAGCATAACTATTCCAGTAGGATGCATTTACAATGATGATTGAAGCTCTTTTTGTATTAAATGTTTTATACAACTTAACTTTTGTAAGCAGAATTTGGAGTACATTCAGGTTACAATGATAAAAATTCATATTTTCTTTGAATTAATCTCTTCTACTCTCTATTTCAAATCAAGTCCGAATTTTACACATTATCTAAAGAAAAGAAAGCTGTGATTTGTTCCAGAGAGCACAAAATATAAGTTCCACTTTTAAAATAAACTTCAAGTTAAGATTTCACATACAATGACATCGGACTTCACCTCAAAATAATGTGAAAAAAAACCCTATCATTGAATTTTCTAGGATGTCAGGCATATTTTGTAACCTCAGAGGATACAGAATTTTCCCTCACATTTATGATGCTCAAGTTCTGGTCTCAGTGACATCCTTTCTTACATGTCAAGTCCATTAAACAAAGATATTAAATTCTCACATAGACTATCCTTTTATTCTTTTACAATGCATTTTTATTTCTTGTGATTAATATGGAAAACTTTATCATGGATTTCATATTCCTACCTGTTCTAATGAAGCTTATTTTTTATATTTATTCATTAACCAGAAAAGCAATGCATCATAACATCTTCAATTCAAAGAACAACATTTTAGAAAAACAATAATTTCACTTAATATACATATTTTGGTAGTATGGTAGTGAAAATTGTACCATCAATTTTTATATATGATGAAAACATTTTCACGGCTCCTTTTTATTGATTAGGTATTTTATGAGTTCAGAATATTCAAGTATTGAAACTAGCATGTTTGGGCCGGGGATTTAGCTCAGTGGTTTCGCCGCCTGCTGCACAGGAGCAAGGACCCAAGTTCGATCCCCGGTACCAAAAAGAAAAAAAAAAAAACTAGCATCAATAATAGATGTTGTCCGCCTGAGTCAATTTAATTTAAAGACAAACCTTATAAATTATCAAATACATCAAGGAAGGTATGTAAGTTTCAGGATTTTTATGGTTTTATAGTATATTATATCAAACATTTTCTAGGTTTCATGTAAACTTTATCATTTTAACATGATCCATAAAGAGAAAAATATGCCATATTGAATTAATCAGACTAATATATGTAATCAAAGTAACTAATCTTAAATTTCTTCAATATCCATTAATTTTCATATGGCTTGAATACTGTAATACTTCTCATTTATATTGAACTCATAAAACAGAATCTAGGCAGAATTGTATGATGTCATCAGTAATTTCAGTTTTTTTCTTTAGTAGGAAATAAGTGAATAATGATTTCATTTGCAGTATATCTGGGTTTACATACTTTCCTCAGCACAGTACCATACTTTTTACTCTTGAAGGTATTTCACTAGATCATAATTTCAGCCACTATTTGGTTATAGAGAAGGCAATGAAAGAAAGTTAAGTAATAATTTTCAGGAAGAATATATGTTTGGAATAGAAGTAGAATATGTATCATGTATTAATAGCATTTTCAAAGGAAAGTATCATATAATTTTAACCCAGAATCAAAGGATGAGAACATTTAATTAAGTTGTTCAGTTTTACACTGTGGAACACTACTTTACAAATATGTTCCCATGGTTATATATATATATAATTAATTCCAATATATTCGCAAAGAAAGCAATGATTTTTTTTTTTTTTTACAGGGGATAGAACTCAGGACCTTTCACTTGTGAGCCAAGCACAGTGCTACTGAGCTAAATCCCTGGCCTGAAATGATTATTAAACCATTTTGGATGATAATACATTTAACTGTTTAAAAAATATATAAAATTATATGTAATTACAGTATATCTCTACATACCTAATCACTAAAATTTATTTCTATGTCTAACAATTAAAGCAAAACTTAAAAACTATTTTTAAGAATATTAGAAATTTTGAAACTCTATCTCACAAATAAACCATTTTTTAATAAAATACTTGAAAAATAACAAAAAAAGATGAGATCCTAGGATGAATATTCTAAATTATTTTTGGCATATAAATTGATACATCATTGAGGTTGAAGTTTAGAGGCAGAAAAATGTGATTGTTTTCCTCATCCATCGTAAGCATCACAGACAACACTGCTACACCAAAGACAGGTTTATAAAAATATAATAACTCTACTCAATCAAAAATTTATATGACATGGGACACTTCATAAATGAAAACCCAAATGGTCAAAGAAAATTCCTTGTTCACTTAAGTTCCATGGGAAGTAGACAACCATGTAGAACTATATTAGACAAAAGAGTATGATCTACTGATAATAGATGGAGCCGGGGAAACCCAAGGAAGTCTAATTATTCAGATCCTTTTAGCCACTCTGTGTACCCCTCCTTCCCTCACAACATCTTCCTGTTTAGGTATGGGACAGGACTCATATGAAATGAGAGTTTTCAAGACAGTAGGAAAAAAGAGATAAGCTGAGTTTTTTTGGTTTGTTTCTGGGAAGAGTTCTGGATTTTATGAGCTATGTTGGAGGAGATGAATTTTACTTTCTATATTTTTGAGGGAATAGAGGGATAGAAAGATAAATGAAGGTCCAAAAGATCTTTCTTCTGGTGGCCTTTCTGACATCCTTTAGTTTTGTGTATGTAGTATGGAGAGGTGACATACTTCGTATGATCATATTCTGAATCCTATTTGTTACTAATCATGTTTGTAATTGTTGTTACTCATAAAGTTGCTGCTATTTTCAGATATTGAAAAATTTATTTTTCCATGGACACATTACTTACACCTTAAGGTAATGAGTAAAACTAAAAATTCAAACCCATAGAATCCTGTGATGCAATTTACTTATTGATTAATTTACAGACACCTTTTCCATTGACTTTTCTTAGTGATGACACAAACTAATAATATACACAAACTTTTTTACCATCTCAGGATAAAGAGATTGTCACTCTTCATTTTCCTTTATTGTCAAATAATATTTATTCCACTGTTATTCTACCATCTTCAATTATTGTGATAGATATTGCTACTGCAAACTAAATGTTCCTATTTATTCCCAATATTTTAAACTTCATTTGATCTTTCTCTTTTTATTCTTTTTATTTCATCTTCATCACTTTATTTATGTTAACTTATTTCCCTTATACAAACACTAAAAATTTTTAGATTTTACCAGCCAATACAAGAAACTATTGGCAGCTGAAATATAATAGAAATATTCTTTTTACTATGCTTATCTACCCTCAAGTTTTTCTCCAGAGACAACACAATAATCCATTATCTGTAGTACTTTTTGATGTCTAATTCTTCTCTGACTATGATAAACAGTCATTACAACACAAATGCAATTTTCAAACTCGTATTGTAGGCTTTATTTCCTAATACTATTAGTTCTTTTATATAAAAGTCTGCCCACGTTAAACATTTCATAATTATAGCACTACTGGGCATAACTAATATTTCACAACTACTGTTTATACCCCTATCTTTTTCTTTTGTTTTCCTTTCTTTCCTTCCTTTTTCTCTTTTATCTTTCCTTCTTCATTTATCTAAATCCAATTTCACATATGAAACAATTTTGTTTTGCTTTTATTTGGGAAGTGTCTTCTTTTCCCTATTTGCTTTAGATTACATGGATGTAAAAAGGAGAAGAGTAAGGACTAATTTGGTGACGCATATCCTTTCTGTATCTGAAAATCAGAGCTGTCATTCAAAAAAATAGAATAAATTGTCCCCTTTTGCATGTTAAAACAGTGATACATACACTAAGGTGAAATATATAAAATGATATAGAATTTTTTGGTTTTCTCTAAAGGTTTACAGGTCTTTCCCAAAAGTAATTTAAAAGGTCAAAAATATCAAAATAAGAAAGAAGATACTTATCTGGTAAGAAATCCACATTTTATTAAATATTTTACTGCTTTCCAATGTTATATCAAGCAATGGATTTATGTGCTGAGATATTTTATGACTAATGTAAGATTTTGAAGCTACATTATTGTATCAACATATGAAAATACATGCAGTGTTAGCAGTAAATTTGTATTTGTTCCACATAAGAATGGGTACCAAAGAAGCAATTACTTTTCTTTATTTCTTCTTTTGCTGGAGGTTAGCACAAATAGAAATAATTTAGTTAATATTTACTTTTACAGGCCATATTAAAAACATTTAAAATTGATGTCACAGAATTTAGAAGTTTCCTGTGAGTTTTGATATAAATGTATTTGTATTAATTGCTATGTAAAGCAGAGCTCTCCAAAAACTTTTTTCATTAAGTTTATTGGTACATTTTAGGTATACAATACAGTTACACTCATCATTGGGATCTTATAGTCCTAGGACGTTATTTTTACCTTATGTATCTTTGAGTCTTAAAAAATATATTTTGTCTTCTCTCTGGAGCAATCACTTGTCAATATTAGTATTGTCTTAGCTACTTTTGTCATTGGTGAGACAAAATACCCAACATCCACAATTTAAGGGAGGAAAGGTTCATTTAGCTCACAGTTTACAAACTGGAGGTTTCAGTCCATAATCAGCTGGCTCCAAAGCAGGGTGGTATGGCAAACAGGCATCACAGAGGAGAAATAGCCCATTGTGGGCAGAAGGTAACAAAGCAGGCAAGGGAGGACCATAGCTCTTTTTATCCCTTATATCTAATCTAGGCTACATAGGGTGGGTAGCACTCACACCTTTGACCCTAGTGTCCATGACCCTAGCAATGCATCATGAATCAATTCCCACATCACAATCTGTAGATCCATAAACCTCTGAAAAACCCCTATGACTTCATGAGGTTTTGAGGGGACATCTAGACACAAGCCATAACAAATATTTATTATTTAATTTTCTCTTGGAATTTATGTCAAATCTGTAATCTTAGTCTCTTTATAATCTGTGTGGGTGGGTATCATTACTGTTTTACTTTGAATCTTCCATACAATTACCATGGGTTCTAAGGACATACCACATGGATTCATAACAATGTATTTAAGTATTCCATTACAAATTAATTGTATATGTATAATATGTACAATTTTCTCTCATAGCTGTAGAATTTTCATACTGATTCAATGAACTGGTGAACAAAAATATTTTAAAAATTTAGGACTCTATTAACATAACAGATTTTTCCCTTTCCTTGTCATTATTTTCCAAACAATATAGTATAATTACAATGTACATAAATTTAGTATCAGTAATCTAGAGATGATGTAAAGTATACAGGAAGTTGTATGTCAATTATATGCAAATACTATTCCATTTTATATAATGGAGCCTCACGACTTTCCTATCTGGAGAGGATTCTGAAACAAATTTGATATGGATACTAAGGGACTTTCTTATGGATAGATAGGGCATGAATTATGATTGTGCATTTATGGATTCTTCAATTTTTTTCTGTTGCAAAATTAACATACATTTGGTAGAAAATACACGTTAAATTCTGAGTTTGTCTTTGAGATTGAGATGCGTGGTTAGATACTCTTCCACAGAGCTAGGTATGTGCAGTCAGCCATGTATTCACAAGGTTGTACAGCTGAGCCTCCACAGTATTCTGTGGTGCTAAAGTTTAATATTCATTAGGTGACATGCATTAAGTATATTTCTGACTTACAATGTTTTTAACTTATAAGGGGTTTTATAATGTGTGTGTGTGTGTGTGTGTGTGTGTGTATCAGGCTATTGAGCTATATGAGGAATATTTAAATATACAGTAAATGTATACATTTTAAGATTGTATTACCATTATAGAGAAATCCCCTTAATCCCCCTCAGATTCTCCCTAATCTCCTTAATTCTCATTGAACCAAGCAAATATGGTAAAATGCTCACTTATCATTTCCTTATACCCCTCGCAATATAGTAATTTTCATGATCTTATGTTTGTGCGAGCAGTCTACTCACATTTAAAAGTCTTGTGACTTTCCTTCTCTTCAGTATACTCTATCTTTCTTGAGGCCATATTGATGTGTCTTTGTCATATTCCATCTCCTGCCAAATGCAGTGCAGATTTCCTTTTTATGATTCACTGACAATTATTTTTACAGCAAAACAACAATGATAACCCTTTAGTTGATTTTTCATTAATTCACTCTTACAGTAAGAACTTCAAGTTTCTGTATAACTGAAAATATTCCTAAAATGTTTAACAAAATAAAGTGCACAGATCCTCAGAAACACCTGCTGTTTAGCTATGCGTGGGGAGAAAAAGAGTAGAACGTGGTTATTTTTTGTTTTCCTTAAGATGGATAGTGTTTTCTCTTTTATGCTTCCTCACCTGCAGGTATCTTTACAATTCAAGGAAATCAGAATAATTATTTGCAGTGTTCTTTCTGTTTCTACACATCCATATTTAAAGCTATTTTTATAGCAATATTACAAGAGGATCACATTTTCTGTCACCATGGGACAAGTTTCCAAGTTCACAAGTGTCACAGTAAGTAATCACAAATCAGGACTAACTGGAAGAGGTCATGAATTGTAAGGATTAAAATAAAACACCTCATCCTAACAAAATGCCCTTCCTCTCCTGACTAATAGAATATCTAAAAGGAAATAATTAAAATTTTGCTTTACTTCTATATAAATGCAATGTAGAGATATGAAAGAAATACAGTATTTGTTCCTTTTGTTTGTTTTTAATATAAACATGAATATTATCTTAAAATGTATTGAATGTTTCTCTATGATTTCTAATTCTGATACATAATGTTCTCATTTTATAAAGCATAAATTTGTTCCGGTGTTATTATCCCTCTTTTTATTCATCCTCCTCCTTCAGTGTTTCAAAGTTAGCTGGATAATGAAATGTCTATTTCCTCCTCCCAAATAGACTGAATATTCCTGAATTAAATAAGTCATTTATCATAAGTCTTAGATAAATCTAGTGAAGAGGAAAATGATTTCTAATGTCTCAATTGATGTAGTCATTATTGCACTATTATAAAATAGCCTGATATTAATTCTCTGAATCTATCCATCATAAAAGGTCATAATCCTAGTGTCTGGCTGCTTCTATCACACTACAGGAAGAGTACTATTTATATACATTATAGGTCACTGAGGAATTTTAAGCTGCCTCATCTTGCTAATCATATAATCAGGACAGCTCTATTAGTTTGATGCACTTTGCTCTTTCAAAAATGACACTGCATAGATTTACCAGGGTACTTAATAGTTATCCATATAAATTTATTTAATAATACTGATTTTATGGAATATATTTTAGTTACATCACTTCCAATTTAATTCTAAATATTATGATAAAGATAAATATCAAGCAACCAGATTGTATAATGTTCAAAACCAAAGAAAACTTATCTGTAACTTAAGAGAAAGGAATACGAACTCTAATGGTGCATATATATGTTTTTCACTTCCTATTTTGACATTCCAGAAGAGAAAATGTAAAATAGAATATCTTAGTGTAATTCTATATAAGTTTTGAAAATTGGTTAAATTTTTATTATCTTCTTTATAATAAAAATGTCAAAACATCAATCTTCAAGTAATGGCTACTCACATAGCAGCAGACATAGTCCCCACGAAATAAATGGATTTCATTTCCTCATCTCATGAAGTAGTTCAGTTAAATTGCCCTTTTGATTAACTTGAGAGCCACCCAGGAAATTAGTAAGGCACACTTCTTGGTGGATCTGAGTGGATCATCAGGGCATGATCTTGGAGACTATATCTGATTCCCAGTCCTTTCCTCTCTGGCACTGCTCCCTTGTTCTGTTTCCCAGCTGCCATAAACTAAATAGTTTGTCTCTCACACCTTTCTTCCAGCTTTTGAATGAGTCAATAGTGTACTGAAATCTTTGAAAACCTAAGCGAAATAACCTCTCCACAGCAATAGTAACAAAAAGAGTACACTCTCACTCAGTGATAACATTCTGAGGAATGTCACTTGTGTTTTTTTATGGTAAGAAAGGAGTTTGGAGAAGTATAAAATAACTTGAAAAAGATATCTTAAAAGATACAATATTCTAAAGATAGTACTTTTTAGATATGGTGTGCTTCAAACCATATTTTTGTTACCAAAATTTTGTTGTAGGTACAATAATGGAGTCTGCAATTATTGAAAAGACCTAGCAGGTATTTTCCTAAGTAATCAAAGCACACCAAACTTCATAGGACGACAAGATAATCCATCAGCAATGTACTAACACTTCTGTACAACTTAAGCAAAAACAAAATACTAGCTATCAAAGTAAGGAAGATTATTCAATGCATTTATTTTTTAATGTAAGAAATGATATAGAAATAATATAATCTATAGTAGGAAATAGATAAATATAATAAAACCTTTGTTGTACATATATATAATTTTTATTCAAAATGTTGACTTAAAGTAATTATCTGGAATATATAGTAGAGAAATAGAAACTTTGTATAACATACAGAACTAATCATACCTGAAATTAAAAATATTACTAAGCAAACATTAACACAAAAGGGAGATAGTACCAAAGACAATTAATGATTTTGAAGAGATGGAAAGTTTTTAAATCCATATTAAATAACAGAATAGAAAAAAACAGATTACAAAATAAATGGAAAAAACAAATAGATCCTTGACCTGTAGGGAAATAATCATATGTATAATTTGAGTATACAAAATTAAATATATATATGTATAATATGGATGTATATGCATATGTATGTGTAAACATGTATACATATATGTTATCTATATCTAGATATATCTATCTATCTATCTATCTATATATATATATGCACTTAGAGTTCATAACAACATAGACCATCTTCATATATACTAATGTGTATAAAAAAATCCAGGCAGAATTTATATAAATAAGACCACATATGGAAATTTCAATGACAAAGCAATGAAAATTCAATATAATCAATAATACTTGGAAAGATTTAAAGAAGAGATAGAAGATTCCTGTTTAGGAAAAGTGGGCTTCAGTAGGCAGATGAAATAACATCTAAGAATATGCTAAAATGGGCTAGGGATTTAGCTCAGTGGTTCCGTTGCCTTAGCAAGCACAAGGTCCCGAGTTCCATCCCTGGTACCAAAAAAAAAAAAAAAAAAAATGAAGAAGAAGAAAGAAAGAAAGAAAATGCTAAAATTATCATCATAACTAGACAAGGAATTTCCTATAAAATCAAAACTGTCTTCAAAAGTGGATGTGATTAAAATTGATTATTTTTGGATTCCAGCATGAATACTGTACCTTAAAGTTTACCTTGACTTAGTACAAATGTTACATATTTTACATATTCTTTGGCCTATTAGTCTGATTTTCAATCTATATGATTGCTGACATCCATATCCCAGGTGGGGCTTCTATTATGCACACCCTTAACCCCAGTATTACACCATTAATCTACATTCATTTACCCTCATCCAGTCACCTTTGAAACTCTCCACTTATGAGCACATGAGGCTTTGGGGGAACATCTAGATACAAGGCATAAAAGTAATAAGAGTAAAAAAAGATAATAAAACAAAAAATAAAACAAATTGATGTGATAAAGTTCTTTGTAGCTAAACAAATAGTGAGAAAACATCTCACCAGTTCTTTAAAATTAAAAAAACTAAATATGACTAAATAAAAATATGACTAAAGAAAACACTTAAGTCATATCTATACAATTCAGTGGAGAAAAGAAGTCTAAATGTAATAAATAACAATTTTGCAAAAACAAGTATATGTATTTAATTATAAGACAACTGCAAAAAAGAGAGTACTTTATAAAAGGCATTTAAATATTTTATTTACAAGAAGTGGCATAATAACACTAATTTATGATAATTAAGATATGTGGATTGAAATCCATACAATGACTAGAAAAAATGAATGGGTTAAAGCAAAAACAAGAAAGAGTAAAGGAAGATAAAGAATTAGCAATTCAGTAAAAAAATTAACTTGAACTTTCAAAGTTACCTCAGTTAATTATTTCACTGAAAATGTGTAAACAAAATCATAGAAAAAATGAGAAACGAAAGTCATTCAATAATATATGTCAGTTAGCAGATTGGGAATTTTATTTTTGTAGCAAATGTGAACCACTTGATATTTAATTTCCAATGCCCGCAATAAAAATTCCTGGTTTTAATAAAAAAGTTTATAAAAAGGCTCAAAATTTCAGTGGACATCAAATACCTTCTAAAATATCTTACTTTTATAAGCTGAGTACAAATGAATCAAAACCATATGACAAGCACTTCTGTAAAATGAAATGCACATGGTGAAAATACAAAAGAACAAAGTCTTGGGCAGAACTCTTGTAAATGTAGCCTCTGAATTTCTGAAGCTGATACTGTCTTTTTCCTGGTACTGAGGAAATAAGAACCAACACTAAGAATTGCTGCTGTCCTTCAATCAAAAAGTTGCTTGCTGAAGCCTGGCATGACAATGGATATAACTTTTCAGTATTTTCACTTCATCAAAATACTTTGTGGTTCTAAAGAACAATTGTTTCTGTTTTCTTCTGTTATTTTGTAGTCACAATCAGGACATGAAAAGAAATACTGGTTGTAGCATGATTTGGAAAGAGAAAAAATATTTAAAGTAGAAAGTGCCCTTACTATTACAGGATTCAAAATTTGGAGGAAAATAACTATTACAAATAAATACTTCCTGTGATAAACTTTTTTCAATTTTGTAAAATGAGTGCATATACACATACCTCTTGGTTGAATGTATTTTAAAATATTATTGTTAAGGGGTACACACAACAAAGTTCATGTCTCCTGGTGCTACTATGGGATGTGGGAGATAAATATGAAGAAAGTTTATTAGAGGAGAGCTCCTGAAATCAAGACAAGGACTGAAAGTGGAGTGCCATAGGGACTCTTTTAGTTTTTATAACAGAAATAACCACATTTCAGACCATTCTGTGCCAACCTGAACTAAACCAATGGTGTTACAAGCAGGAAAGTTTGACTAGGAGGTGGCCTACAGAAATCATGGAAGGTAGTAAACATAATTCTGTAAACACCAAAAATTGTAAGTTTTCTAGCATTATCAGCACACAAAGATCAGAGAAATTCCTCAGAAGAGTATGAGTACAGGCCTGGTGGTACTGGTTGTCGATCATCTTGTTTTTGTTACATCTTGAACAGGAGGATTCCACCAGTGCATCATGGGACCTTTGTTCATTGAATCATTGGACTTTGTCCTTGGTCATCCTGTCCCTATCCTGGAGCCTGGCTTTTGGTTTACCCTCCATCTTAGGCTTCATCTCATCTTGTCCTTCACTGGGTCATCCTGACTCCCTCTCAGGTCTGGATTTCCCTCCCTGACAGTCCTGCCTGCTGAAATAATATCATAATATCAGAATGTGAATAATTTCTTAAGATTTCCTACTTTTAGTTTCCTCTCAAACATACTGTAGTCTCTGATACTTATTATGTCTTTAATTAAACATGTGGCTGATAGAACAAAATTGTTATTAACTTATCATTTATAGTTTCCACTACTCCTTTTTTTAAGGAAGATATGAAATTTACCACTTTTCTTTTTCCTGCTATGGTAGCTATTGCTTTGCCAAACAAAGTGTATTAATTTTGAACTGCGAAGTTGAAAAAAATGGGAACAGGACAGGCTACACAATTTGAGAGGTCCAGTAAAACATGAAAATGCAGACTTTGATTTAATTTTTTTAAATTTCAAGATGGTGACAAGAGAATATTGCATCGAGTGTGGCACTTTCCCAAACCTGGAGCTCTGTGTGGCAGGTGACATGTCCATGAAGCCAAGATTAAGAAAAAGACAGGGAGAATGCCACCAGACTAATTTTAGAGAGATACTTTAAAAATGATATGTATAAGACATTTTGTTTGATGATGTAAAGGTGATAAAGAATGTGTAAAAATGATAGCAACTAAGTAGAGTTTGTTTTTAAGGAGTAAGGTTTTATGTATAATACATAATTTATCAGATTGGATCACATGATCAAAGGGTGACTGTTCATACAATTGTGGGAAGCAGAGCCAAGGAAATTGGTAGCTTCTATGTCCAAGAAGCTGGGAACATTATAAGGAAAGAGTCCAATGATGCAGCCCCCATCTGAATTTGAAGGCCTAGAGAGCTCACAGTGCAAACTACATTCAGGGGTTAAAACATCTGGGCTCCAATGTGCCTTGTGACAGCAATGAACAATGAACTTATTCAAGAAGTGTAGAGTGTGCATAGGTAGCATTTTCCTTCTTCCATTTTTTGTTTCATCCTGACTCTCCGCTTTCTGAATGGTATTGTCAACATTAGGGCAAATTTTCCCCACTCATTTTGGTGATCCATAGGCCACTCTTTTCTAGAAACAGCCTCACAGATGCAAGGAGAAACATGCTCTCACATTTTTCTAGGCACCCCTAAGTCTTTTCAAATTGAAAAAGTTAACCATCATTCTAATGGTTGCACCATTATTATCTTTTATCCCAAAACTCCTGTAGAGCTGAAAAGGACATCACTTCAGTAATTTTACTGAAAATATGTAAATGTGATCTCAAAATATTGTCTTAATAAATACATTTCTTCATTTTACATTCACTTATAAAATGTTCATTTCAAATTTATTTAGAATACCTGTGGTAGTTAATATTGATTTTTGGGAGAGGTGGTTGGATTTTGAAGGAATTGACTATGTCAATTGCATAATATATAGACAAGTTCATAGATAAATGAGCTGTTAGATGGTGAGGACAGGCTGGAGGAATTTGGTCATTGGGGGTGTGACCTTGGATAGTATATCTGCTCCTGGACACCTTCCTTTCTGACACGTCTGCTCTTTTGCTTCCTGCATGCCTGTGTGGAGCAGTTTTTATCTTCCCTTCTTCCATAAAATTTCTTCCTTAGAAATATTATAAAATTTATAATTTCCTATTATAAATTTTTTCCAGCCGATCATGGACCAAAACCTCTGAAGTTGTGACACAAATCTTCTCTAAATTCTAGGTATCAGGCATTTTGTTCAAGCAATGGGAAGTTGGCCAATGCAGTAGAGTAGATCATTAGAAATATAACTTCCTTGATGACAAGACATATTGGCCTTAAACACTGATGCAGTTCAATATTTAAACCCTGTTCAAACTTTCTCACTTTGGGCATCTTTGAGTGTTTTTAGCAGGTTTTTACATTCTATTCTGGTTGTTACTACATACTCAGTTTCTCATTGAGAGCTATTAGTTTTGAGGGCAAAATTGCTGAACAACGTGATCTGAAAATAAATTTATCTCCCTTTAAAGTGCCCAGATATTTGTGACATTATGAAGTGCAAATTCATTAGTATTTAATATTCAGTGTCTTGTTCTTCATTTGGTAGCCAACATAGATGATGTCATAAACATAAATTTAAAACTATATTATAAGTTTTCCTTTTTGGCACAATCTCAAAGTAGTTGTTTGAAATTATATAAGTTGTTTCACTCTGGTTCTATCTCTATGAATGGTAAACAGCAGAGACACAACATCTGTGAAAAAAATATAAGCCAGGAAGTAATTAAAGTAGTTTATCAACCAAAGAGAGCTAGAATCAAGGACAGATTTCAGGCCATGGAACTCAGAAGAGTAAAGAGGAAAAATAAGTGAAGAGGGAGTTAGTGGCACTAGAAGTACAGAGTACAAAATTGTGAGTCTTTTGAATACCAAGACTTGCTTTGGGTGACCTTTGGAAACATGGTAGGAGAACTTATATAGCAAAGACTTTCACTATAATCCATTTATACACACATAAATAAAATTTTAATTTCTAAAAATACATATTGAACATGCTATTAAAATTAAAGCTGGTGTTTTTTTTAATAAAATGGAGTACTACTCAGCCATAAAGAAGGAGAAACTAGAGTTATTTATACCTAAATGGATGCATATTGAGGCCATACTCTTAAGTGAAATAAATAGGACACACATGTGTAAATACTGAATAGTTTCTCTAATGTGAGAAACTGAAAGTGTAAATAAGGATTAAAATGATTAAAATGAATAATTGTTAATTTGAAATAGGAAGAATAGGTCCAAAGAGGTAGGGGTGGTGGGAGAGGAAGGGGAAAGGAAAGAAGGGAAAGGAAAAATTATGAGAAAAGAAAAAAAGTGGAAACAAAGCCTTTGTAAATAGGAAAGGGTGGGCAGGGGAATGGGAAAAAAATAAGAACCAAGATACATCATGTACAGGTACAAGCACCCAATTATAAATGTAAATGTATTGTACAACTAAAATGTACCCATAAAAGAATTTAAGGAAAAAATAAGGCTGGTATAGAGTAAATTAATACTCTTAATGACTTGACATGAATATCCCCTAAAAAGCCTCCTAGCCTGACCAGCTATATACACTGTAGATCTCACAACTGGAGTAAATATGGGTTCAAAAATATTAGCTGCATACATATCAATCCAACCTCAACTCAGAATGGTAATTTTAGGTCACCAATGGCATATTTAAATGAGATTAGCCTTTTTAGGTCAATACAAATATATGTTAAATACTTCAGTTGAACAAACAAAAACTTTTCTAGATTACCTTAATACTCCTTCAAGACTTTCTGAATCAGTGCTAGTTCTGTTCATGTCAATTATTTACATTACGGAGGTATATTAAATTTGATATGTTAATTCAAGACAAGAGTACACTTAGTTTATCTGCAATGTGATTGAATGGTGCTAATATAAAAAGTAATATTAACCCAAGTCAATGAATTCTGATGACTTATTATAATTAAATTTAAAGAAAGTTCATATGGAATAAGTTTTAAGATATAAGACTGGAGTACAAGTGTAGGGTTTTGGAGCACTGAAGCACTGGGGATGGGGGAAAGGTAAGAAAAGTTTATCATCACCGCAATGACATTATGATAGTGACATATTTTCCACATTTTATTGTTGTCTGGTATACCATTGTGCCTTTAAACCACATTTTCTTTCACCATCCATCAATTAATGGAGATTTAGATTGGTGATACATAATGGATACTGTGAATCCATGCTGCAACAAATATTACTCTGCTGATACCTCTTTAACAAATTGATTTCATTGCCTTTGAACATACATCAAATAGTGAGATTTCTAGGTTATATGTATGTTATATTATTTTTGAATTATCTAGGAAATTCTATTTTGTTTTATGAGTGTTGTTGTCAGCAGGATTTGGCAAGGGAATACATTAAACACAGGACACATAATTTATAAAATTATTTTATGATAATTACCCAAAAAGTCAAATGCAAAGGAGTACAAGAGATTAATCATTAATCGCACACTAGAAACCCAAAAGATTCAGCTAAGGGCCTACATCCCAGCAGTTTCCCACACAAGTCCAGCTAAAGGCTTAGAGTCCAAGGCAATGTCCTCCTCCTTGAGTCCAGCCAGTGGCCTAGAGCCCATGGCAATGTCTCATGCTTGTGTGTATTGAGGATCTGCACCTGGAAAGCCCAATTCCAGTGGTGGAAGTCAGAAAATCTATGCTGCGGAGATGAAGGATTTGTGCCACCAAGCTGAGGATCCACATTGGAGCCAGGAAGTGATGCTCATTGTGAAGATCAGCGCTCCCCTGATGAAAACAGCAGCCATTCTCAGTGGCAGTGAGGCCCTGAGCTCCTCCTCCAATGAGAAGAGCCTAGTTCGCATCAGGAAAACCATCTGCAGCAAGTTTCTCCTAGAAAATCAACAGCCCAAGATCTTCCCCTCCAGTTCTCTTTTTATGGCTATTGGTAACAATCTTCAGGTGGATCCTCCACGCCCAGACCATGCTGATTAGTATGTAGTCAACCCACTACAATGAGTTTAGTGATTTATGTTCCCAACAACAATGTACAAGCATTTGCTTTTCTCCATACCATTAACAACACCTATTTTTTATTGTTTGTTTTTATTTTTTTACTTTATTATTTATTTATTTATTTATCTGTTTTTTAATTTATTTATTCTTGGTACTAGGGATAGAACTCAGAACCTTGCGCTTGCCAGGCAGGCGGCAGAACCAATGAGCTAAATCCCTGGCCCTATTTTTTTATTTTTTAATAATGGCTATTATTTTAATGTGATAGGTACGTTTGATTGTAAACTTGACTGAATCAAGAGACACCTAGTAGATTAGTAGCACAGATTTCTGGGTTTGTCAATGGTAGATTTCCAGTGATCTCTGGCACGAAATCCAACAAACTGAGGGAAGAAGATCTGTCCCAGTTGGTGGCATCAGCACAAAGGCTTGCAGACATGATGGAATATGTAGGGAAGATAGAAGAAGTTGATCTGTATTGGAGAAGCCCTTTCTGATTGATCAAATGCTTCCTTTAGTATTCAATTGGCTGTGACAACAGACTACAGCTGCTTTAGCCTTTCAAGGGAGACTTAAACCAATCATTTTCCAGGGAGCTTCCAGGTCTCCACTTTCAACCTGACACTAGATTCTCATCTTCTAGGGCCTGTGCTACTGTGGCCAAACCCAGAAATTCATTGCCCAGACCAATGTCAAAAATCTTTGTTTCCAGGATTTGTTCTGGTAGTTTTCAACTTTTGAGTCTCTAAGTCTTTAGTGTATCTTGGGTTAATTTTGTACTGTACATGGTACGAGACTAAGTTCTAATTTCATGCTTTTACCTGAGGATATCCAGTTATCCAATACCATTTAAAACAATGCTTTATTAACCGATAGTATATTGCTGGTATATATCTTTAAAATATATTGACTGTAAATTTATGCTTTTGTTTCTGTACAGTCTGTACTTTCCTTGTTTTGTGCATCTGTTCTTGTGCCAGTACTTTATTGATCAATTAATACAAGTTTACAGTGTATTTTCAGGTGCTGTCCTGCCTCTTGGGTTTTTCTTTTTGTTTTGTAGTATTTTGGTCATTCTGAATCTTTTGTGGTACCTTATAAATTTAAGGACTATATTTTACATTTTTATTAAAAGATGTCATTACAATTTTGATAAGAATTGCTTTAAATCTGTAGATCACTTTGGGTAATATAAATGTTTTAATAATATTAATTATTCTATACCATTAACATGTGATAACTACATTTATTTGTATCTTTTACAATTTGACTTATAATTGTTTTATATTTTCAGTGTACAGCAATTTCACATCCTTGTTTAAATCTATTCCTTGTTGTTTTTTGTGGTATTGTAAACGGAATTGATTTCTTTTTCACATAGTTTTCTGTTAATGTACAAAAACATGATTACCATTTACATGTTGATTTTGTATCCTGAAAATTTTCTACAGTTGTTAATCCTGCTCATTGTTATCAGTAAAGTATTCAAGATTTTCTGTAAATAATATCATGTTATCTCTCAATGGAGCAGTATAATTATTAGTGTGACTTGGATTATTTTGTTTTTTGTTTTATTTTGTTTTTTGCATAATTTCTCTAGCTAGTACTTTTTTCATATGTTTAATAGAAATGTTCATAGTGGACTTTTTCTTTTTTTCTTAGAAACAAAATTTCAAGCTCATCATATTGAGTATATTTAGCTGTGTATTTGTCATATTTGAGCATTTTACATTTGTGTGTATTCTTTCTGTAGGTATCTATTAAATACTTTTGAGAATTTCTTATATACAGCGTATCGTAGGATCTTGCTTTTTGATCCATTCTGCAAGTCTATTTCATTTGATTTGTGAATTGATACCATTAACATTGATGGTTAAAACTGATATGTCATGACCTTGTCACAATATGTCATGATATCATTGTCATGACCTTTTCCTGTTATTGGATTCTTCCCCTTTGCATTTAATTTCTTGTCTTGCCTGGTGAATTTATTCTGCTGGGATTCCTGGGGTTGTGATCCTCATTGTCTTTTCCTAGGTTATTGTTTGAAATTTTTTGGAGTAATGGTTTGGTATTCATAAAATTCCTCAGGTGTTCTTATGAAAGAATTCTTCATTCTGTCAAATGCATTTTATCTATATATTTTATTCTTTTAATATAGTGGATCTGTAGTGATTTCCATATATAAAATTCCACTTGCATCTTGGGCTTCCAAAATTCCCATTTGATCATATATATGATCACTTTAAGGTACTCTTCAATTTAATTTTCTAGTGATTAGGTGAAGATTTTTGCATCAATGTACCTTAGAAATATTGATGGAATTTTCTTTTCCTATAATTTCTTGGTATCCTTTATAATCATGAAATGAGTTTGCATGTGTTCCCTCCTCTTCATTTTTTAGGGGAGTTTGTGTAGGATTGATATCATTCTTCTTTGAGGTTTAGTAGAACTAACAAGCCAAGACTTCAGATCTTCATTGGGAGATTTTTCATTGCTGATTCATTTTCTTTACACATTGTTATCTCACTCATTTTTAAATTTTATCTTGATTTAGTTTTGGTAAGTTGTTTGTTTCTAGGAGTTCATTTCTTCTAGACCATCCATTTTAATGGCACATAAATATTACTGCAATCCACTTTGATCTTTTGTATTTTTGTGGTATGAGTTATAAAGTTCACTATAGCATTCCATATTCAATTACAAACATATTCTTCCCTATAATGAGAACATACAGAAATCTAAATCTATACTTTAACTTCAAATTAAATATGCAGTTTTTAAAACATTTTCTAAAGTTCAGATTCCAGTGATATTTGTTTTTGACTACTTTCTGAAGAGTTTTGGAATGTGTTTATATATTTTTGTCAATTTGTTACTACTCACAACCCAGAAAAGCCAATAATTTAGTTTAAATTATAGGTTATAGCACTAAATTTCTATTAGATTAAATGATACATAAAATTTAAAGATAAGATAAGTAAACAGTAAGGGCTCATATTTTTATATTCTGAATGCACAACTCATTTTTATTTCATGACAACATCCTGTAAAATTTTCAAGGCAATTTGTAGCAAAATGATTATTTTTCTCATTGTTTGAATTTTATTAACTTGAATTTTATTCATACTTTAATTTTGCTGTGAATTTTTATTGAAAAAGTATTTGAAAATATATTTCATAATGTAATAATTATCTCACACACAGATCCAATAAATTGATTATATTGAAATAAAAATGAAATACAAATTGTAAAAGTACAAAAGTAGCAAAATTAAAAAACAAACTTCTTCCTCTGAATGATGTTTTCAATAATGTTGGAGAAGAATTATCTTTTTGTAATGCTTGTTGGTGTATATGTATATTTTTACATTTTTATATCACATAAGATTTAAATTCCTTGTGGGGAATTGGTAAAAGTATATGATACAACCTCATTCCTTTTTTGCATCGTCACTTACTTCTCTCTGTCCTCTCTCCATTCATCTCACAAAAAATTGGAAGGGTTTCAAGTGATATGTATATTTTTTCTTGGTTCATTTTTGTGAATTTAAAATAGGAAACTGCAGAAACTTCTTACAAGACTATCATTTGTAATCATATTTCAGAATATGTACAGTGGACCCTCAAGTTATGACCAGTCTCATATATGAACAATTTGGTTTATGACTGGAATTTTAGCTTTAACTTACATACAAAATCTTCAGTTACATCCTGAATGCAGGCTGCTTGTGCTGTCAGATACAGATTTAACCCTTAAAGTGCTCTGGAAGGAACATTACAACATCCTTTCCTGCGTGGGGTTAATTGAGAAATTCTGATCCAATGTCTCTCTAAGGACACTGAGATCTGCCTGTGTACAGGATAGAGACTTTGAAGGCTGTGTAGAAGAGCCTGAGTCTTCAGTTGACCAACTTGAGTTACAATTGAGTTAATATTATATACTAATATTTTCAACGTGCATTCTGAATCACTTTTGTTCATAACAACAATCTCATATTTAAACATCTTATATAGTAAATTTCTGTGCTACAGACTAAAGACATAAATACATGATTTATAGTATACACAACAATATATATCAGAGTTTGTTGTAGGATCTAAAATAATAATGTATAGAAAACACAACACAAGGTTTTCTGTGGGAAAAAACAACTAAGTGGATAAACAAAAAATGACCTAAGTGTTTACAGAAAAGATCACCATGTATCAGGACATCAACAAAGATTTCATAGGAAAAGTGGCTTTTAACACAACCCTTATATGGGAGAGAAATAATTCAAAGGTGGGAAGCTACTTTTTCAGAGTAGAAAAATTTGAGTAAATTGAAGTGTAGAGTGAACCTGGAAATTCTGCATAGAAGTGGGCCAATAGTTTTTAGCAATATCAGAAATAATTAGATACATACTAAGAAATTTGTCAGACTAGCACAGTGATTATTTTATAGAGAATATAAAGCTTTTAAGTATAATAGAGAATATATCAAATACCATATTATACTGATCAAAACAAATGACTAAAAATTAATGATGTATTAAAAACAGAAAATAAAGTATGGTAGATAGACTGGAAACTAAGGCTATTTACTTTAGGAAAAAAAGAGGATAATGGGATTGAAAACTTAGTATGAGCTGGTGATTATTTATTTTACCACCTCAATTTGGCTATTCACATAATAAATTAGACCTTATCCACACCAGTCCATCTTTAACTTTCTCAGCCCACAGTGAACTCATGGTGACAGCACCATGAGGCCCAAGTGGAAATTTCCAAGAAGTGTTCAGCATGACATCGGGAAGTGGGAAATGCTTACTGTGGAGTCATTGCTAAATAAGTTTCTCCTGAAGTGAACATTTGCATTGTGGGGTAAGTTTTCCTTTTCTAAATGTGAACAGAAAGTTATGCCATGGTTCTAGAGCAGTGAAAAAAGCTGGGCACCAAAGGAAAGAAAAATGAGGAAAGCATAGTAGAAACTGTGATGCTGGCTCTAGTGTAGGATGTTTTCATTCCACTTTGAAATTCACCGCCTCTTACAATATAGCCTTGTGCAGTTTACTCACCTTCTCTGCAGGGTACCATGTCCTAAGCTGAGAATGTTAGTAACTCTTTCATGGAATTGTATCAGACTGATATCTTTGATATATTCAATGGCCCTCAGAATAGTGTCAGGCTCTTGAAAAGGTTTCATAAAATGTCCATTACACCAGAAGAATGAATAAAATTTCAAAAGGAGAAGGTGCATTCAATAAATTTGGCAGTTAAGAACAAAGCAGTTCTTTCAAACATTTCCCATTAATTCTCAAGCTACAAGAAAACTTTAATTTTCCTTATTAAGAAAGATGAAGAAACAAAACAAGTTGTAATGGTAATATGTGGATGAGCAGGAGTATATAGTTATTTAGTATATATGATAGTAAGGAATGATATTTACAAAGATCTTTTTCTATTCATTTCCATGACAGCATTAACTCACTTCTTTTAAGACAAGGTATTAGAATTGTTCATTTGTTTTGGTACTTGTCTGAAAATATTACTGCTAAATTTTCTGGGTTTAGACTAGAGTACTATACCTACAGATCATCTTAGATACACATTGACAATGATAAGTACACTTGATATTCTGAAATTCTTCTGCTGATGGAAACTGATTCATGTTATAAAACTCATCAATCATTTGTCCAAAAATATCAAACCAATAAACATTTCTTCCATAAACGTCATGGGTGAGACACTGAACATTTGCTATAAAAAAAGACTTTAAATTTTGCATTCAATCATTGTCAAGGATGTGTATTCTTGTGGGGAAGATAAAATAAACTATGTGTATAATAAATAACCATACCACATCTAGTTAAGAGGTTGACAATAATGAGGTATCTCCAGAATGTAAACAGTTTGTAAAGAAATTGTAATGAAGTGAGAAAATAGAAGAAAACACTTCATATTTTAAAGTATGTTCAACATAATTTTGACAGAACAGATAGTAATTTGGACCCAGAAATAGGATGGGACCTGACTCAAGAAAATAAATGGCTATGATTCAGATGATAATCAGACATAGGGATGATTATTATCCTGGATTTGATCAGATAAAGTGTTTTGTCAAAAATAACCTTATGTAATTTTCAGACAAAAACAAGAACAATCACCATTCATGTTTTGAAACTGGCATTGAACTTAATCCACATCCAAGTAATGTTTTTGACAATGCCTTTAATTATTCCATAATATTATTAAATTTAAATAAATTTCCAGTTTGAAAATAAAAAATACTTAAAAATTGCTTGAAAATGCCAAATGATGAAAAAGAATTTTTCAACATATTGAGTATTTGAATCCCATCCTCACAAATCTCCACTTCACATTCTCCTATGAAAGTCTATTCCTTGTTTCCATTGTGCACTTTTGCTGTACAGACAACGAGGATGAATTGCTGCTGATGACATTTTTGAACTTCCTATGAACCAGCCCTTGAAAAATATTTCTATTTTAATTTAAACCTAATGGAACATAAACTCATTTACTACTGTCAAAGTCTTATTATTTGGCTTGTCAGAGAAAAATCTGGTGTTTACCACCACACATATTTGCACATTTTAATTGCTATTTATCTCAAAAACTTCAAATACGTATAGAAACAAAGGAAAGCAATTAAAATATCAGTAGAGGTTGTCAAAGTAAAGTAGATAGCTATTGTCAGCTATAAATGATCAACCATAGCTAGTTAATAGGAAAATGTGTCTATGGTTTAGTAATTATGTGAGGAAGGAATGAGTAATAATTTTCCTCATGAAGGAAGATTACTGAGAAATTTTAGTTGTGTTTTAAATTTCTCAGTATGTGACTCCAAAATCATATGTATATGATACATTATATATTTCATATTATACACATACAGAGTCCACCAAAAAATATGCATACTTCAGGAAAAAAAAACTTGTACAACTATTTTAATACTTTTATCAATGTCGGACCCTAAATTGCAGAAAAGCTACTACATTGCTGACCCTCAGAGAAGAAATTGAAAATGCATGTGCAACAATCTCAAGGGATGCTTTGACCATGAATACCCAAGGAGCAGTTCACCATACTAATAAATGTCTGGAAGCTAGTAAATTTCTGGAAACCAGTGGTCATGCTTTGAGCACCTCTTGTAATTCCACAAGCCAAAGGTAATTTGTATTAATGTAATGTTTCAAAAAATTTGGTATTAGAATATTTATATATTCTAGTAGTATATATTATATGTTCGTGTATCATTTTTACAGATGTATTCAGGTGAATCTACATACTTGCCCATGGATATTTTAATGTAGCTACTTCTCATTAATTTTAAGTAGATCATTTGAAATAGTCACTTTTTAAATAAGAAATTTGGGCACATTATAGAAGAAACAATGTTTACTCTCTTGCCAAACTCTCAAAGAAACTGTTTGAATTAGCAAATGATATCTTTGGAAGCCTATATCCAATATGAAGATACCTCATCATGTTTCAATTCACATATAATTGGTATTTATTTGTTTATCTATACCATCATAGGGATGCTTTTAAATTACCTTGAGAGAGTTGGAAATATGTTCACAGTTTATTTACTTCTTGTAGTTCTCTTCCTTTTATGAACACTCCACTTCACATTGGCAAATGTCATTGAAAAAAGGGAAGTTGTGCCAAGGAGAAAATGTGTGCATGTCAACATTTCATGGACAATATTTGTGGCTATAAAACTAGTTGATTGATAATATTGTTGCCACCTTCCCTCATGCTGGTTAGACTCTGGTAATGATAAACTTAACCTGTATATTTTTCATGGTTCCAGAGTTAGTGGGTGGCAATTACCAAAATCTGAATAACTGAGCAAATACTAAGACAAGGTAGTAAATGTATTAGAAAGTGATACTATAAATCCTAATGTTATTATGCTATCATAGTGAAATTATTGGTAATATGTATTTTCATTTTATATCCTTTATGACTAGAATTTTGAATTCAAATTAAAAATATTTTAGTTTAAGAAGTAAATTGATATGTCAAAACTAGAGAACTATGCTTTTCCCATCTGATTTCTTGGTTATTTGTAATTGCATAGATTTTTAATTTATTCTTGAATGGAATTGAGTCCTACAGAACAACAGAAAACATTTTAAATCTTGTTTATTGAAACCACATCTTATGATGAGTTCAGAGAAAGAGAAATTTTATTAATATTTAATGAAAAGAGAAGATACGCAAATGTGGATCCCAACTGCAGCACAGTGACTGCAAATAAGCAATCCTTCAGTATAGCATCAAACCAACACTTCACTCCAGAAAAAATTCAACAATTTTATGAGTGTACATGGAAGCACTGATAAATGAATTTTTTAAAAACCGACTATAACAATATTGAGACTAAAAGAATATGATATGTTAAGGTAAAATAAAATCAGACCATCTCTCAAATATATAATGCATATTGTAACAACATTGAGCATGTTTTGACTGTGGTTGTCTCATGTGAGATGATTACAAGGAGATAAATTAATTTTTTCAGTAATGCACAATTTTGAATGGTGCTAAGAGCAGATTAATTCACTTCTTTCTTTACTCACCATTATTTACTAAATTGAATACATGAAAAATCAGATTTTTCTCAAAATTCTAAAGAAAATGTGTGATATATGATATAGTATAGTATGATATATTGTAATATACTATGAACAGTGCACAGGATATTATTCATATTTTCAACTAAAATTACTATTTAATTCTACTGAGATCTTCTTTTTAAAATTTATTAAAGATGAACATGACAAATCAGATATATTTAAACAAAAATAAATTACCCCATAGCATTCCAATGGTCTAGTTAATTATAGGCGTGAATTATTTGTAGTCACAGACTCCTTGTCCTCAGAGAAGAGTATTATTGACAACTAAAAGTTAAGGGACTAAATAGAGTGGCTAATTGGGGACAAATAAGTACTATATATATATATATATATATATACACACACTACATATACATATATGTATATATGTATGTATATGTATATATACTTACATATGTATATATATACATATATGTGTACATATAGCATACTGAAACAAAGGTAAATTTTTAAACTACAAATAAATTAAAATGTGTAGCAAAAATTAAAAATTATATAAATAAAATGCAAAGATACAAGCTAAACACAAAGAAAATGCAAGTGGCAAGATATAGCACTTAGAAGAATATGAGGCACCAAATAAAACACATAAAAATGGATGCATTAACAGGATTTCCATTGTCTTTTTACCTGTAATCATTCTGACATTGCAATGTTAGGTCAAAAGCTCCTCTTCCGATATCTAAACTCCCACATCTTTCAAGTGCCAGCATTTATTATGTTTTTCCTGCAGGCTTAAAGCAAAACACTTGTTATCCAAGCATATTGTATTATTTGACCCAGACATCTTTTTTCTCAGCAATTTAATTGGTCGTAGAGAAAAACGCAAGTCCTGAAATTGAGTCTTCATAAAAGAAATCCAAATCTGAATTGGAACAGAAAATGCAGCCTATTTCACCACAACTCCAAAAAAGTGTAGTAAGTGGACATGACAGTTTCGTAACTCTAGCCATCCTAACCTAAAAGCCCAGGTACTTTTGAGTTATAGGTTATGTCCTGAATTTTTTGAATTGTCTGTTTGCTCACAGTGTAAGCTCTAGAGTCACACTATATCTCAATGCAGAACTATGTAATTTTTAACCTATAGTCAGTAAAGTTGGACTTTTTACACATTAATACCATGATTATTGGCAGATGTTTTTGAGATCTATGTATAGTTCATCCACAAACATCCATGTCTATTTAAACTAGGTATTGAATCTTAGTGATTAGTTGCTACAGTAAGAATTTTTAACTTTGATTTTCTATCTCTATTCTTGTTGCTTTCAATGGGATTATTCAATTGCCTTCTCTATTTTTATCTCTCAAAAGATATATAAGCTGGGAAAATAATATTCTTTTTCATGTAGATGATTTTTACTTTTCCATATTAACCATCCTCTCAAATAATCCCATTATGGCTACTACTAATGATTTTAAGACACGATTGTAATTATCTTTGATAAAACATCAATTCATTGCCTGAGCAAATAGATTATAGTGTCACTCTTTCACAAGATAGAAATTCACAAAACTGGAAAGATTGAAATGCAACATATTATTAAAGCTGTATTCTTCTGTACTTAGCTTTTTACAAGTTATTTTCCTCTTTATTTCAGTAGGAACTTCAAAACAGACAGAGACATGTATATTCAGACTCATATTTCTACAATCAATCACACCCTGGGTGTATTTGTGATAGATGCTCACATGATTTTAATGCTTCATTTATAAATATAGAAAACTCTATTTATGTGGGTCATACAATATATAGATGAATTAAGTATTTCAAAAATTTTCTTCTTTACTTTTGCCATACACATCTGTAATTGTACCTCCCAGCCTCCATAGTGTTAAAATAAAGTGGTTGATTCATTTTAATATTTTTAACTTGAAGAGAAGTTTAAAAAGACTTTTAAAACCAATAATATGGTAGATTTATTATCATAAATATTGAGCTCATTGAGATTTTCCAAAAAATCTTACTGTTTTTGAAGTCCTTAAATACACTTTAAATATTATATGCAAATTTCATGAAATCTTTAGTTAGGATACTTGTTAACAAAAACTTTGAATTAATGAAAAGTACATAAATTTTACAAACAAGGCACAAGTAAAGAGAATTTTAGGCAAGCAATGAAAGCATGCTGTAAGTTTCATGAGATAGAAGAGTATTTTTTACTATAAATAAGAGGAGGTTAATTCATGATTGCTTTAATGATTAACATCTCACTGAGGAAACAGTCTTCTTTATAAATTTGCACCTGTTGCTTTTTAAAATATCTATACACAAATTTCATTAGCAGTTTTTATTATCCTTCACCTCACACAGATAGGAACAAAAATTTCATGGACTTTTAAAACTCCACATGAAAATGTAATTGGATGGTAATTCAAGCTCAAATACTTATTCTCAAAGCTGTGTATCAACACCACTGTTGCATTTCTCCTTTTGATAAAGAGATGATACAATACTAAGATCTACAAGGTGCAAGAAGTAAGCACTTTCCCTTTCCTGCATATAATACATTCATAACTTCAGGGAAGATAGTTTTAACACGACTAACTTATTAAGGGGATTTAGTTCATGGTCAACTGGCTCCGTGGTAGAAACATCAAGGTGAAAGTGTGTGGCAGAGTAGAACTTGTCATATCAGAATAACCAGTAAGCAAATTAGGGGAACAGAGCTAGAGCAGAAGGGGTAAGAAACCAGAATAAACCCAAAGCCCACACTCATGACCCACTCAGATGTAACCTGAATTGTGTTCTAACACTGAGACAGCAGGACACCAGAGCCAATTGAGTTGACCTTCCATACTAATTGCACAATCTCTTTTTCATGAAGGTGTATTTGAAAGCTAAGCTGTCCCAACTGCTTACTTATGATTCATGTCAGTGAAGAGAGAGTAAATCATGATGCATACATAAATTTCTACTGAAACTGAGGCAGAGATTATATAAAGCACAATTTTACCTTGTAGCAACTTTAACATGGAGGAACAAATGTATAATAGCATAACATGGATAAATGTTTCCACAGAAATAAATAAAGATATATATATATATATATGTATGTATGTATGTTAAATAAGAATTAATGGAGTCAATGACAAGCATACTTTGATGCAAACTATGTTTGCCATTAATTCTTTTAACAAATTCAGTTGTTTTAGATGTAAAATCACATATATTTTCTGTCATGGTTGAAAAATTTTAGAATTCCTAGGTCATTCAAGAAAGCTATAATATTGACAAAGAATTTCAAAATATATAAAAGCTATTTTGATATCAAAGATTGGTTTTCTTGGGTTGAGGATGTAGTTTAGTGGTGGAGCACTTGCTTAACATGTGGACAGCCCAGAGTTTAATCCTCAGCACCTCCATTTAAGATAAACAAATGGCTAGCATCATATGAAATAGAAGTTGAAAGCTTTTCTTCTAAAATCAGGGGTAAGACAAGACTGTCCACTTTTATTCAACATATTGCTCAAAACGTTAGACAGAGTTAATCAGGCAAGAGAGATGAAATGACACATACAGAAAAAGAAGAAATCAAATTATCATTGTTTGTAGATGGGATGATACTGTACACTGAAGACTCAAAAACTTCCACCAAAAGACTTCTAGATTTAATAATAGAATTCAGCAATATAGCAGGATTCAAAATCAACATGCAAAAGTCAATAGTGTTCCTATAAGCGATAGTAACACCACCGAGAAAGAAATGAGAAAAACAATAGTTTTCTCAAAATCATGAAAAAAATTAAATGCTTACAAATTAACCTAATAAGGAAGTGAAAAGCCTCTACAAGAAAACTATACTACTCTGAAAAAAAGGAGATTGAAGAGGATATCAGAAAATGGAAAGATGTCCCGTTTGTGGATAGCAGAACCAATAAAGTTAAAATGGCCATTCTTTTAAAATTGGTGTTTAGATTTAACACAATCCCAATCAAAATACTCACAGCATTCTTCATAAGACTGGAGAAAACCATCCTAAAATTTATCTGGAACCAGAAAAGACCCAGAATAGAAAAAAAGAATTCTGGGCAACAAGAGTAAAGCAGGTGATATCACATATCTGACTTTCAATTACAGTTAACAGTTGACTTACAGACTCAACTTCTTTGCAAGGGTTGGTTGTAATTCAAGTTGTTCAGGTTCTTCCACAGAGCCTTCAGAGTCTCTCTCCTGTATAATTTTAGGCCACATTTTCTTCCAGGCAGATCTCTATGTCTTTAAAGACACATTGGCCCAGGACTTTTCATTAACCCCACACAGGAAATGATTTTTTAATATTATTTCCAGAACTCTTTAAGGGTTAAATCTGTATCTGAGACCATCTGGAAGCACAAGAGGCCAGCATTCAGGTTGTAGCTAAAGACTTTGGTCTTAAGTTAAAACTAAAATTCTGGATGTAACCCAATTTGTTCATATATCAGGCTTGTCAGTTGTAACTCCCGAGTTCACTGTATACTACAGAGGCACAGTGATTGGAAACACCACGCTCCTGGACTCAGTAGTGGTGTGCACACTTACATTAAATACTCTTTCCTAGGGGAAATTCTATTTTAGATTTTAAAAGTTTATCTAGTTACGGCCATGTTTTATGTAAACTTACATCTAAAATAGAGTCAATATAGACTACTGGCAATGACAATGGGTTTTGGTGTTAGGATGTTTAGCCAATTCTCTTCACACCTTCAAAAATGTACTTTGACCTTGAGATTCTCTGTGATGAAATAGAGATAGACCGTTGTTAACTACTCAATTGAAATTTTAGTACATTTTAAACAGGCAATGAATGGAACCCTTGATGCAATGTTTGACAAATAGTATGTTCTTTGTAAATATTGTGAGATCTAAGTCATGTGGTATTAACCATTACTGAAATTTATATTTTTCCATCTCTGCTGTTAACATACTGATAAAATCACCAAACACCTCAGACCAAAGTATTTTAAAAGCCTAGTAAAACTTCTTCTCACTCTTCCCAAGCACATAGTCATTTCTCTCCTACTTTGTAGGCAAAATGTTTATTTTAAAATTCCAATTATAATTCTCTCACTTCTCTGTCTAAAAAATCCTATGATCTTATTTTTTTTTTATTTTAAAAGCCCTAAATCTGCCTGTAGGATACTAAAGTATCTTAACTAGATCCCCAGTCTATTCTTTGCTATCAACAACCATAACCCTCTTATTTTTGCGGATATATCCTTGAAATTTCAGTTCCACCTCTTCTCATAATTTTGTTTCCTCACCTAAAATTTGTAATCTGCTCCCGTATACTATATATGCTCCTTTTTTCAACAATATACAAACCTAATTATCTTTGCCTATACAACTCTCTAAATCATTTTTGCAACATTTCTTGGTACTTGTATTTAGTTGTTCAATATACATCTTCCTTCATTGACATGTGGACTACTTTGGCCTGGAGAAACAGTAATAGATAAGGAAATCAATTCTGCATACACATCTAGATTTGTCCTCTTGCCTTTAAGCTTTTTACAATGGTAAGATCTGTCTTTATTAGGCCACTGTTTGTAAGATACATGAACCCACAGGTTGGAACCAGACTCTGAAAAGTCCAAGACAACATGAACTGAATTATAGATGACCTACACAGGTAAATAGCAAATGTTTATCACAATATGCTGATTTTTCTGTTATGGGTGTCCTGCAAAAGTTTATCTAGGTGTCATCTATCTATTTATTTATCTTTCTATCTACATACCTACAAACTTACTCACCTACCTACATATCTACATACCTAAATTTTTGGTTTCAAGGCAGGAAATTATGGTTAGGCAGTAGTGTATTAGAAATATATTTTACTTGAGGAAAGCTCACCCCAATGAAATTATATATCCCAAGAGATCTTATGTATAAAACAAAATGATACCAAACAAAAAGATTTGTGCCAAATCTGTCTGCTTTTCAAGCCCAAATTTATAACCTGGAATTAAAAATAACATTGAATCAGAAAAAAATTGCTTATGATGTCCTTACAAGTCTAGTCCAATTACCTGGGTACTATGCAGATCTGATATGAAGGAAGTCTAATATTGTTTTGAGATTTTTTTCATCCTTGTAAATCTGTTAATGATTAAATTTTATACAACAAAAACAAGGGATGTAACTTTCCACCTTCACTAAAATTTAGGTGACATATATTTCAAGTGAGAGGTCTAGTGTTTATAAAGCACCGGCTTTCATACAAAGAGAGTTCATGGCACCTTAATAGTCATAAAATACAGTAGTGCCTCAGTTCAAATAATGCTTCTGTTCACAAACAATTTGTTTTGCAAACAAAAGCATTCAACAAAATTTTGCTTTAGTTCACCAACTCCACATTGAATGACAAATACAGTCAGAGCTATCTTCTCCACAAAAACACGAACACAGCCATCTTAGCCAAAATTATAAAACAAAGTTCTGGAACTGGGGTACCACTGTAGTCAAAACACTTGTTATCATTTAATCTAATAAATCCTGTCTCCAACATGCTATCCTCAAAGTGAATTTTTATTTGGTTAATGCTTATTTTTTTTGAACTAAATAAAAATTGTAAGTGTATGCTAGTTAACTTTACTTTGCTATATTAACTCTTCTTGTAGATGGTGTGGGTTACAATAAATTATATCACGCAGTATTTATGTTGTTCAATTTCCATTATTTAATCTAAATTTTGGAACAACATGACATCATAGGTCCTTATTGGAATAGTTCATGAATCACTAAACCAGATAAATACAAGAAGCCTTCTAAACTATCATTATCTCCTGAATAGCTATAGACTCTTTTTAAAGTATTTGTATACTTAATTAAATGTTTCTTCTGCCTTGTTGCAGTAGCCTGTAGGCTGATGTTGGTGTTCAGAGATATTTTTACTGAGCATTTACTCATTAAGGGGATTCACATATTCTAAAAGAAAATTTTTCTGTCAGACAATTGAATATTCAAAAGTAAATTTAGTTAATTTATTGTATGCATGTAAAACATATTGCTACATTATTTCTGTATATTTCCATGTGACCAATCTCCATATAAGAAAAGATGCATGTAATTTTTCTAACTATATGAAACTGAAGTGACTAATCTACCAGAAAATTCATAATAACATTCACAGACATTTTTAAACCATGCACATTAAATATTTCAATTTCTTACATTGCTGTGAAACTAAAGCCACTTCAGAAAAAATAAGATTAGTAAAACTTTAAAAATATTCTCAATGAACCAATTTCTCCGTGTTCTTGAAGAGTCATTATTACGAATGGTGAGGACAATGGCTATGATATCTGCTCTGTGCTTATTTTAAAGGATTGAAAATGACACAAAAACTTCCAACAAGTTTTTATCAATGATATATTAGTGATTTTTTACTTCAGATAAAAGTTAGGCATGTTTTAATATTTTAATAGTTCAGCAAAGCTTATCAAATGAGTAAATCAGACTGACTGAAATATATACATCAGATATATATTTAAAATTATGTATTTCACGATATCAATTATACATTTTGATTCTTACTTACACTTTTAGTTTTTCCTACCAGAGAAACTATTCAGTATTTACACATGTGTGTCCTATTAGGACTAGTGGAAGTGGGAGGGGTAGGGGAAAGAAATGAAGGGAAAAGAAAAAATACAAGAAAAGGAAAACTATGGAAACAAAGTTTTGTAAATAGGGAAGGGTAAAGGGGGTAAAGGGAAGGCAGCGGAATGGGGAAAAAACAAAAACCAAGATACATCATATAAAGGTACAAGATCCCAATGTTGAATGTAACTCTATTTTATAGCTAATATGTACCACTAAACTTAATGAAAAAAAATTTTAAAAAATTCATTTAGATTTTAAAAATTTACTTAGGTTCATCCACGCTGTCATACTGTTTATCATAAAATTTGTACCAATTACCTGAATGCCTTAATGTTTTATTTTGAATTTATCTCAAGTTCTTAGTACGTTAAACTATATATGAACAAATAACTATTTTCTATGAACTACTCTTTTGAAAGATACATTGGAGATTTGTTAGCATTTGAAACTACCTATTCAATTGTTTTTTAAAAGTTTGACATCGTGTTATTTAGTTCTTGACAGTAAATATAAAATTTCATCATTAGAGAAACATGAATAAATTATATTTTTCTGCAGTCTGACAAATTGTGACACAGTTCATAAAACAAAAATGATAAAAGTGAATGTTTTTTCCACATACTTTAAATATTAGTGTTTTAGGAAAAATAAATACATGGTCTTGAAGTCAATAAATATGAAACATTGCAAATTAAAGCACTTTATACACACTAAAATATGACTGACTTACATTTTTGGAGACTATGTGCTAATTTGTTACAGAAATTTTCAAGTTTCTGTTTTAAAGAAAGCAATTATGAGTATCCAAAATTTAGCTTAAATTTCAGTTCAACTCAAAAGGCTTATCTGGGGGCAAGCTACTTTCTGGTCTACCTTTTGTCTCAGGCAGAAGCTTTCTTTCAGTAAATTTTTCCTACTCTTAGCAAAAAAAAAGGCTTATCTGAAACTCTTTCATATTTGTTTTTTTGAAGAAAAAGGATTTAAAGAATATCACAAAACAGCATGGTGCCTTTGGAAATAAGACAACACTCTGGGAACTTATATTTTTGAGAAACATAAATGTGGGCTATCAAGATGCAATTAAAATGAAGCCTTTGAATACAAGTTAACCTAGCCTCAAAAGAACACTATGCCCTTACTAGACATAGATTAAATAAAATGAAAAAGAAAAACAAGACAGTGCACAACTCAAAAATTTCAAAAATATATAAAAGTAAATAGTAATCAGAATAGTTTAAAGTAATAGTTTAGACATTTTTTATTGCTTTGATTTTTAATTAGAGTACTGAAAATGTTGCTAGATTGAAATTGTGGATTCAATAAAAAGGCATATGCATTAGAGAATGTTGGATTTGATTAAAGAAGTATATATAGTCCTGTAGAACTACCCCATACAATTACCATTCCAAAAATCAGACCTCACAAAAAGGACAGGTAAGTATTTTGAATGAAGGAGAAAGTCAATTTCTCTATAGCAAAATATCAAATCACCACCAATGTACCACTGCTCCCAGCACAGAGGAGGGGGCTTCTGGGTTGATGTACCATGACTCCCAGCACAGAGGAGGAGGCTTCCGTGACAATATAGCACCTGTCTCAGCACAGAGAAGGTGAGCCGAGCAGGTGCCAGTAGCACCACCCCCACCCCCATAGAAATGAGAAGACATGTAAACAAGCCTTAAAAACAGACTACAAGATCACCTACAGCAACCCCAAAGGCAAAGGAGATGGAACACTTTGATGCTCAACCACCTGGATTACCTGAACTGGCAACAAAAGAGGATCTGAAAAAAATGAAATTAGAAATAATTTCTCAGATAACAACAGATATTGTGTCCATACTACAAGACATGATTAATAAACCTAGAGTGGAGCTGAGGAACATGATGGAATTCCAACATAGGGAACAAATGGAATCCATAAAAGAGATGCAAACAGATTTCCATGAGATTAAAAATTCCATTGAAAGTCTACAGCAGAATGAGCCAATGTGAGGACAGACTTTCAGATATAGAAGATAAGGTTCCAATTAGTGACCAGGAAAAGAAAAATTGCTTTAAAATAGTAAGGGACCAAGAGAAATCAATCCAGCAGCTGCTAGATGATGCAAAGAAGAATAACATAAGACTGATCAGAGTCAATGAAGATTGCAGATGACATTAAAAAAAAAACTGTTCACAGAAGTAATGGTAGAAAACTTCCCAAGCAGGGGGAAAGAACTTAAAATACAGATAAGGGAGGCATTTAGGACTCCAACTAGCCTTGATCAAAAGAAAAATCTACACACAGGCATATAATTGTAGAGATTCCAGAAACCCAACAGAAGAGCAAAGTTCTACAAGCAGTTAGAGAAAAGAAACAAATAACATACAAAGGAAAGCCAACCAGTATCACAGCAGACTCCTCCATGCAAACCATGAATGCAAGGAGAATCTGGAGTGATGTATTCTAAGCCCTAAAGGAAAAGAGCCTCCAACCCAGATTGATGCACCCTGCAAAACTATCTTTCAAAATTGATGGAGAAATAAGATACTTTCATGACAAAGAACACTTTAGGAACTTCATGAATACCAAACCAGCACTCCAAAAAATTTTAGACAATATCCTAGGAAAGAAAATGAAGATCACAATCTCAGGAAGCCCTGCAGAATGAATCCATCAGGCACCACAAGAAATTCAACCCAAAAGGGGAATATCCAACAAAAGAAAAAGTCATGACAATCATAAGTCAATATGTATCAGTTATAACCATCAATGTTAATGGTCTCAATTCACCAATAAAAAAAAAAGAGACTGGCAGAATGGGTCAAGAACCAACATCCAACAATATTCTGCATACAAGAAACACACTAAATTCAAAAAGAAACACACAGACTGAAAGTTAAAGGGCGGAAAATAATACTCAATGCAAGAGGAACCTCATAAAAAGCAGGAGTAGCTATTCTCTTTGTAGGTCAAGTGGATTTCAAACCAACACTGATTAAGAAAGAGAAAGGACACAACATCCTTGTAAAGGGAACAATCCAAGAGGAAGAGATGACAATCATAAATATCTATGCACCAAACACTAGTGCACCCGACTATATAAAACAAATACTAACAGACATGAAAAATTATATAAGCACTAATACAATAGTAGTGGGGGAACTCAGTACCCCCACAGTAACAAATGGGTAGATCAACTAGATAAAAATAAACAACAAAATACTAGAACTCAGTGGGACTGTTGAACAAATGAACTTAACAGATGTTTCCAGAGTGTTCCACCCTAAAAAATCAGAATGCACATTCTTTTCAGCTGCACACTGGTCATTCTCCCAAGTAGACCACATACTCAACATGGAACATATTTAAGTAAGTGCAAAGGAATTGAAGTTATCCCATGTGTATTACCAGACCACAGTGTGATGAAATTGGAGATTGGTAGCAAAAGAAAGCACAAATATTTCATAAACAGATGGAAATTGAACACATCTGAATGACCAGTGGATCACAGAGGAAATTAAAAGAGAAATCAGACAGTTCCTACAATTAAATGACAATGATAATACAACATTGGAATCAAAGGGACACAATGAAAGCAGTCTTATTAGGAAAATTTATAGCAGTGAATACTCATATTATGAAAACAGAGTGAGCCCAATTAAACAACCTGATGCTGAACCTCAAGCTTCTAGAAAAAGAAGAGCAGGACAAACCCAAAGCTCACACAAGGGAGGAAATTCTAAAGATCAGAGAAGAAATCAATCCAATGGAGACTAAGAGAATGATACAAAAAATCAATGAAGCCAAGAGTTGGTTCTTTGAAAGAATAAACAAAACTGACAAACCCTTAGCCAACCTTATCAGAAAAAGGAAAGAAAAAACCCAAATACATGCAATTAGGAATGAAAAGAGTGAAGTTACAACTGATCCAGCAGAAATCCAGAGGATCATCAATACCTGCTTCGAGAACCAATAAGATGGAAAACACAGAAGAAATGGACAGATTCCTAGATACCTGTGAATTAACAAAGTTGAATGAAGAAGACCTAAAAATTCTAAACAACACAATATCAATCAATGAAATTGAAAATTTTATTAAATCACCAACTAAGAAAAGTCCGGGTCTTGATGGCTTCACTGCTGAATTCTACAAACAATTAAAGAGGGACTACTGCCACTACTGTTTAAACTCTTCAATGAAATTGAAATGAAAGACATACTCCCAAATGGATTCCTTCAAGCAAGCATAACCTTGATCCCCAAAGCAGAGAAAGACCCAACCGAAAGAGATCTATAGGCCAATCTCACTAATGAACATAGATGCAAAAATCCTTAATAAGATACTGGCAAATATTCAAATATCATCAAGGAGATCATACACCCTGAGCAAGTGGGATTCATCATAAGGATGCAAGGATGGGTCAACATATGTAAATCAATCAATGTAATACACTATATCAATAGAGCCAAGGACAAAAACCATATGATTATCTCAATAGATGCATTCAACAAAATCCAACGTGCATTTATGAGAAAAACCCTACAAAAAATTGGGATAGACAGTCTCTACCTCAATCTGATGAATGCTGTCTATGAAAACCAACAAACAATATCATACTAAATGGTCAAAAACTGAAATCCTTCACACTAAAAACAGAAAAGAGACATGAATGTCCGCTACCATCACTCCTGTTCAATATAGTTGTAGAAACATTAGCAAAAGCATTTAGACAAGAGAAAGAAATAAAAGGAATAAAAATAGCAAAAGAAGTCAAATTGTCACTATTTTCAGATTACATGATACTCTATATAGAAGACCCCAAGAACTCCACCAAACATCTTCTAGGCTTAATAGCCAAGTTCAGTAAAGTAGCTGGATACAAGATCAATATACAAAAATCAATAGCTTCTCTGTACACGAACAATAGACTCCCTGAGAGAGAAATAGGGCAAACCATTCCTTTCACAATAGCAACCAAAAGGTGAAATGTTTGGAATCAACCTAACAAAGGAAAGCAAGACCTCTTCTCTGAAAACTGTAGCACTCTGAAAAGAGAGATTGAAAATGATATCAGAAAATGGAAAGACGTCCTTTTCTCCGGTGTAGGAAGGATCAACATAGCATAAATGGCCATACTTCCAAAACTGCTATATAGATTAAATGCAATTCCAATTGAAATTTCAGCAGCATCACGTAACTTGAGATAACAATCCATAAATTCATTTGGAACAAGAAGAGACCCAGAATCACAAAAGCAATTCTAGGTAACAGAGACATGGCAGGGAGTATTACAACCCCCAACTTGAAACAATACTACAAAGCTACTGTGACAAAAACAGCATGGTACTGGGAAAGAAATAGACCTGTGGAACAGATTAGAAGATGCAGAAACAATTCCACACACAGTCAGCCACCTCATCTTTGACAAATGAGCAAGTGGAACAGATTAGAAGATGCAGAAACAACTCCAGACACACTCAGCCACCTCATCTTCAACAAATGAGCCAAACACCCTCACTGGAGGAAAGATAACCTGTTTAATATATGATAGTGGAAAAATTGGGTTTCAATTTGCCAAAGATTAAAAATTGACCTATATCTCTCACCACACACTAAACTAAAATCAAAATGGTTTAAAGATCTAAATATTAAAACCGAAACTCTGAACCTCCTGGAACAGAGATTAGGTAGAACTCTTGAAGATATCAGTGTAGGAAAATATTTAATGAACAAAACCTCAGTTCCCTGTGCACCTGAACAAACAATTAACAAGTGGGATCTCTTCTTACTAAAAAGCTTCAGCACAGCAAGAGAAACCACCAATGGAATGAAGAGACAAGGGAAAAATTTTCACCTGCTCTTCCTCAGACAAAGGTCTGCTATCTAAAATCTATGAAGAACTTAGAAAAAAATCAGACCTCCCAAATTTAAAGACCCAGTCCAAAAATGGGCATCTGAAATGAACAGACATTTCTCACACAAAGAAGTAGAAATAGCAAATAAACATATGAAAAAATGTTCAACATCACTGGTCATTTGACAGATGCAAATGAAAACAATGCTGAGATTCCACCTCACTCCAGAAAGAATGGCTGCTATCATGAAATCAACCAATAACAAATGCTCGCATGCTGTGGGGAAAGAGGAACAATGTTCCACTGCTGGTGAGAGTCTCGACTTTTGCAACCACTATGGAAATCCATATGAAGACACTTCAAAAACTAGGACTGGAAGTCCCATTTGACCCAACTATTCCCCTGCTGCATATCTTCTCCAAAGAATTAAAAGAATCATGTCACAGTGATATATGTACACCCATATTCATAGCAGCACAGGTTGTAATAGCTAGAATTTGGTAACAGCCCAAATGACCATCAACTGGAGACTAGATGAAGAAAATATGGTTTTTATATAGAATGGAGTACTACTTAGCCATAAAAAATGAGAAATTAGAGACATTTATAGCTAAATGGATGCACATTGAGGCCATACTCTTAAGTGAAATAAATAGGACACATATGTGTAAATACTGGCTAGTTTCTTTTGTGTGAGAAACTGAAAGTGTAAATAAGGATGAAAAGGGATAATAGATAATGTGAAATAGGAAGAAAAGGGGCAAAGGGGAAGGGGAAGTGGGAGGGGTAGGAGGATGGGAAGAAGGGCATAGAACTAATATGAGAAAATAAAAAAAAAAGGAAACAAAGTCTTTATAAATAGGGAGGAATAGAGGGATTGAAAGGGAGAGCAAGGGAATGGAGAAAAAATAAGAACCAAGAGAGATTATGTAAAGTTGCAAATTTCCCATGATGAATGTCATTGTACTGTATACCTAAAATGTGCCAATAAATTAAAATTTTTAAAAAAATCAAATCACCAAGCTGGGTGATCTATCTCTGTGCTCTATATTCTGTTCTATTAATCTGTGCATACAGGTTTTATTATAATAGTATAATAAGAAAATAGATTTATGCTAATCTGATTGTCAGTATAACTGGATTAAAAAACTACTGGAGATGTGAGTGGATTGGGAGACTGTTAACTGGATCCATGGGTTAGTCCACTTAATGGACTATCAGAAGGAGGGTCTTAGCTGCTAAGTAAGTCAGTGATAGGGCTGTGAATTTGGGGTCTATATCTAGTCTCTCCTCACTTACTTTCTGATTCTTCTACATTAAGCAACTTTTCTCCACTATGCTGCTCTCCATTATGTTTCTAACTTGGAGCCCACCCAGCATAGGTTAAAAACTCTAAAACCATGGGCTAAAACTCTAAAACTCTAAAACCAAAGATAAATCTCCCCTCAATTAAATTACAAGTGTCAAACACTGTATGTCCCAGTGACAAGAAAGCTGATTAATATGGTAGTATAAGTACTGCAATTTTATACCTACCAGTTTAATATTTTATTTTGATATCAGGCCTTGCTAAATTTGCCCAGGTGAGACCTTGAATCTGCTTTCTCCAGTTTCAGCCTCCCTCTGTGCTGGGATTACAAGTATGAGCCACCATATCTAGCTATAAGGGTCAGGTCTTTGTTATTTACTTTTCTCTCATTGCTGAAACAAAACACTCCGCATCCAATGTTAAAGGGGAATGGGTTTATTTCACTCACTGTTTGTAGAGGTTTCAATGCATAGTATGCTGGCTCCAAGACATGGATGATAAATAGGCCTTTCAGCATGGCACAAACATGATAGCAAAGGCAACAAGGAAAGTTTAACAGTATATTTCATCCCCTTTTATCTTATTCAGACTGCTGGGTGCCAAGCTAATCAGGCACGTGTAGTGGTTCAGTATACACATGCCCTTAACCACAGAATCACACATTCCAGATTTAACTACCTCTGAATAAGAAAGTCCCACTTCATTCACATAAGGCTTTGGGGGGACATCTAAACACAAAACATAACAACGTCTTAAATTATTTTTTTCAATTTTGAAATCACGCTTTGTAAAAAATTTTAAGTGTAGAAAAAATGGTTAATATTCTTCTGAGGCCTCGTTCTCCATAATTCATTTTATTTTTTCTCATATCATCTCCTATGATAGTCAGTAATTATCTCCATTTCACTGACCTTTCTTAATAATCAAGATTTGTTCTGAAAAACTACATAGTCATATGGTTGTGGGGCATTGTCCCAAGTATTCCTCCTTACAAGTAAGTCTAATGGGTTGGTTGACTGTAGATTGGAAGACTTTACCTTTTAATTTCCAAGGTAAATACTTTGTAGTAAAACTAATGTTTTAAGCATAATTCTATTTTATTTATTTATTTTTTTGGTACCGGGGATTAAACTCGGGACTTTGCACTTTCAAGGCAGGAGGTAGAACCACTGAGCTAAATCCCTGGCCCTTTAAGCATCATTTTAAATTCTAATTATCCTATTTTTCAACATAACAGCCAACCTCTTATTAAGATGAAAATAGAAGTCAATTTTTAAATAATTTTTCATAGTATAGGGTAGCTACTTTACCTTGAGATAAATTATACTTTTTGAGAAATAAAAACGTGTATGTTTGTATATTATATATAAATTAAAGTTTCCTCCTTTAAGACCTGAATTTTAGAGATGATCGTAGCATAAACTCTGCAATAAGACTTATGATTAAATTTTTACAATTATAAATTACCAAAGCTTTCAATTAAGTGGAATTTTATCCAAATGCTTTAAAACTAAGATTTACAGAGTTATAATATTGCATAAGATTGTATATCAAGATATTTAGGTTGTAATCATTCACTTAAGGCTTCTAGGTAAATTTAGTTCCTCTGGAAATTAAATTGTTTAATGGACTTTAAAGATGACTATATATTTTATTTGTGATAAAAAAGTTCTGTCAATGCAGAACAAAATATCTGATAAGACATATTTAATTCATACATTGGGTTTAGCATAAATACTAAAATTTAAAAAAAGATTTCTAAAATCCATATTGGTTTTGTATACCAAGTATTTTTTAAAACTTAAACCAGCATTGAAAGAAATTTAAATAAAATTTCTATAGTATATTATTATACTATATTATTATACTGTATTATTAACAATTTAAATAGTTTCTTATAAGTATGTTCTTAACAAAACTAACACACTAATTCAAATTATGCACACTGAAAATTCTTTTATTTAAATATTCTGGATTTCTACCTCTCTGTCTTTCTGTCTCTCCCATATGCTATATTTTTACATATAAACTCACAAGTATGTATATTTATATATATATATGTAGACATATATGCAAAATACTTTTCTAATATACTTCAATATCAACTTTGTACATCATATTTTGATAGTACTCAGGATATATATTCTACAAATGTGATTGCCTTTAAGAAATTTGGAAATATATACTACCAAGGTAATTGTCATACTATTTGAGATAAAAATTTCTGAAGAAATTAAGTTTGCAGTTTTCCAAGTCACAACCAGCTAGATGAAGTTAAGAAAATCAGTTGGACAAATAATACTTTATTAACATATTTCCAAAAGTAGATATTAGTGTAATGGATAACCAAATATAAAATTTAGACTATGGTTATTAACAAAATTGTATCAATCCATGTAAATCTATTTGATTCTTTTTGTTAGAAGAAAACCATATAATTATAGCAAAAGCAATGCAAATTTATGCAAAATATAAACTTTAAAAAAGCAGCCTAACCTTATGATGCATAAATTTCAGTAAAAGGTAACTGTTAAACTGGAGAAGTAAGATAAATTTTATTTAGAAACAGATCTTTGAATTCCTGAGTAGAAAATATATCTTTAAACCACTGTATAAGACAACAGTTGCAAAAATTGAAGTATGTAATCATATTACTCTTTGTGATAAGAATAGAATCATCACTTTGTAAACACTGAGTGCTGCCATTAATAATGTAAACAAATTTAATTAATTGTATATTTATCCCATTCTTTTTACTTTTTGTTTTAGCACTTACATAATCCATATTTATCATAGGATACAGTTATCAAAATATGGACAATTCACACAATTTAATGAGTACTAAAATAATTGGAAAATATTTTAGGAAGTCCATTAGTCAGTCTACTCTGTGTTTGTCTACAATTTTCTCCTGTGCTGGAGGGGTAGGGCTTTTGCTAGTTTTTTTCTTGATGCATCCTAAAAACTTAATGTATATTAGGCACACAAAATATTTTATTCAAAGCCAAGCAAAATTGTGTTCATAAGGTTTGTTGTTTTTTATGTTGTTCAGTTTTCTTGTTCTATAGTATTTTATAAATGAAAACTTATAATATAGCTTCCCATTTCATAGCATTGGCTTATTTCTAAGTTTTGACTATTAGAAACAATAGTATTATGAATATCGTGCTATGTGAATACATGAACAAGTAGATAGAAATTATAAAACAGTGTGTTCGCTTCTTTGTTGATTGATTGTATTTATTATTCTTACCTTATTGAGTCAAAATGCATGCATAGTCCCATGAACATATATGCAACGTGACTTACACACTTCCATGGTATTTTGAGATATACGCACATGAGCTTCAGGTACAGTATTGCCTCCAGTTTTATAGGAAGCTATTTAATGTTACAGAGAGATGTTCTTTGATGTTTTCCAGTTGTTATCAAACATTCTAGCTTCGGTATTTTTGTAATCCAGCCATTGAATTATTTAATCAGCAACTCTAGGTTAGTAGTTATTATGCCTCAAATATGGCTTTAGTTGTAGTGAAATTCAAGCTTTTTCGTCCTATCTTAATTATTTTACATACAGGCTATGTACTGCCCAATGAAATAAGGATGATTATGAAAACAAAAATAAAAGTGAAAAATTTATACATTTCAAACGACCACTTATATTGAATACACAGTTCAAGCTGAGAAAATTTGTTTAGTAAAATAAAAATTAATACAGTAGAACCACATGGAATTTATGAGTTGGTGTAATTTGTTTTCTTCATTAAAAAAAAAAAAAACTAGATTAGCCGCAGTCTTTTTTTTTCCTTGCTTAGACAGCAGACTTTTACACCACAAAGCAGAAAACAGCAGAATTTAACTTACAAAACATTTTAAGAACAGATGTTATCAAAAACTTAGTCATTAAAAAGAATTCTCTGCTGAACAGTTGATATGGATTTACAATTTGCTTACTGGTATGAATATATTTTATAATTAACTTAGCAGAAATAAGTTTGATTAATTGTATAAGAACTTATGAAGGTAATGGAAGATGTCACAGTTGCATCTAATAATTTAATGGATTACACAATAAAAGGCTTTAAATATATGTACAAATTCTTGGATCCCCTCATCTAATATTTGTATAAAATTTTATCTCAATAATGTATGATTTGTTTTGGCCTTTTTATCAATCTCTAAAGAAACAAACAAATTTATAAAAATGGTGGAACTTATTTTAAGTTCATTAGGCAATGGTTTGGGCTGGAATGGCATCTTATTGAAGAAATAAATCACTGCTTCCCATATGGAAAGTCAAGTCAACCTTCAGAGACAATTTCCATTTTACAAGCTTATGCATAGTATTAAAACCTTGGCCTTTTAACACAGCTAAAAATTCTGATATACTACATATCAGAAACCGACATACATAATGAGCTATTCGAGCACCAGTGTGTAACTGTAACTAATCTCTTTGAACATATACATATAAATATATGACTAGACAACTAATATTAGTGAACCACTGTTTGGTAACGTAAGTAAATATCTTTGATAGATTCTATTGTCAACAATCTTAGACTTTATTTGAACATATTTTAAACAAGAAAAGGTTGATAATGTAAAGTTTGGAAGATTATCAGTCATGTTTTAGATGTTTGAAGGAAAAGCCCACACTAGCTGGATATGTGAATTAGTACATACTTGTTCAGTTTTAGCAATGATATATCTTTGTATGGTAGTATATTTACAAGTACATTTCCATCTAATTCTACTTCACAAATGTTAGCTAATTTTATGAACTTGTTTTATCTGAGAAAAATAATTTACCATCCATAAATTAATATTTTATTATTAATTAGTATTTATTCCATTACTTCCTAATAATGCAAAAGAACTGAAAATTAAATAATTTTTAAAAATCCAGATAAAAGTAATGAAACTTTAAGGAGAAAAATTGTTTGTTTAAGCTTTGAGTTTAAGTAACACTTCAGTATTCTGGTTGTGGGAGACACATTCCTAGGATGTTTCAAAGAAAATTCGTGCTGGTTCTTATTTTAGCTGAGATCAGTGTCTCAGTCATGGAAATATAACTAAGTGGGAGAAAGCAAATTTTAGTCATTCAGTGAGAGTTAGGAGATCCACAGTCCAAAGTAGCATATGAAATAATAAAAAAAATGTAATTTTCCTATGTTCTCTGAGCTAAACTCCTGTTTTGTTTCTGCTGCTGTTGCTGTTTGTTTAATTTTATTCAGTATGTGTTTTAGAATGTTATAGTTGAGTAAAGTTGGAAACCAGGTGAGAAAGTTGTAAAGAAAGGAATAAAATATGGAGAGAAGATCCAATAAAATAGTGCTCTAATTTCACTAGTTTTGACAGCTTCTCTTTAACTTATCACTGAGTTGGATTTGTTATATTCCAGTTTTCAAACTCCAGGTTATTTCTTCTATAATTTCTCCTGAAAACATGAGGAACAATGCCTGTACTGACATTTCATCTAATTCTACATCTTTGTCTATCTATTTCAAGCCCTACACCAAAAGTATGAAATGTCTATACAAATCAAACTTTAGCATAAACAAAAATGTGTCTATTTTAGAGCCAAATAATTTATTAACTCATTTATGCTGAATACAGCAATTGTTTTAAGTTTTTGCAGGAAATAATATATATTACCTAGAAAAATTCAAGAAATAAAAATTTGAAGGGAAAAAGTTTCTTTTTGTTCCACTGTGATGGGGATTTCAGAAAGGGAATACTGGGTACCAAATTGTTAACACATAGATGTATAGGATCAAAAACTTCAACACCTATCCACATTCATTGTATTGAATATGAAAATATAGTCATATTTCATTGGAACTATCTATCTATCTTTATTTATTGATTGATTGATACCAGGGATCAAACTTGGGTCCTTGTGCTTGTGCAGCAGGCGGTGAAACCTCTGAGCTAAATCCCCAGCTCATTGAAACTATCTTTTAACGGTTTGTTCTCTCACAACCTACAAAATTTCAGCCTTTTTAAAGTGTTTATTGGTACATTTTAGACATATATGATGATCACATTCATCATAAGGAATTTGTACCTGTACATGATATATCTTGATTCTTCTTTTTTTCCCATTCCCCTTTCTTGCCTTCAAGCTCTCTGCCCCTTCTTATTTGCAAAAGCTCTGTTTCCATTTTTTCCTTCTTTTCTTATTTTCTTCTTTTCCCTTCTCCCCCCCTCGCCCCAATCCCCTTCCCACTTCAACATTTTCTTCCTATTTCACAGTATCTATTATACATTTCAATCTTTATTTACACTTTTGATTTCTCATACCAGAGAAACAATGCAATATTTACACGTGTATTTCAATTAAGAGTACGACATCAACATGCATTCATTTAGCTAGAAATGTCTCAAGTTTATCTCAGTAGCATTCTATTGTATAAAGAAAAGATATCTTTTTTATTCATTCATAGGTTGATGGGCATTTGGGTTGTTTCCAAGATTTAGCTACTCCAAACTGTGCTTCTATTATCTTGGGTGTGCATATAGTGCTTTTAATTCTTTCAGGAAGATACCAAGAAGGGGAGCAGTTCAATCAAAAGGAAACTCTAGGTTTAGTTTTTTGAGGAATCTACTCACTAATTTCCACAGTGGTTGCACCAGTCTACATTCCCACCAACAGTGGAGAAGGGTTCCTTACAGCCCCATCAGCATTTGTTATTGATTGATTTCTTGATAATAGCCATTCTTTCTGGAGGAGATGAAATCTCAGTGTTGTTTTAATTTGCATCTCTCTAATGACCAGTGGTGTTGATCAGTTTTTTTTTATATTTATTTTACATTTGTACTTCCTCTTCTGAGAAGTGTGTATTCATTTCAGATGCTCATTTTTGGATTGCATCTTTAAATTTGAGGGTATGATTTTTTTTTTTTTAGTTCCTCATATATTCTAGGTGTTAGTCTTTGTCTGAGGAACAGCTGGTAAAATTTTTTTCCCGCTCTGTGTGTTACCTCTTCACTCTGCTTGTGATTTCTTTTGCTGTGCAAAAGCTTTTTAATAAGATGAAATCCCAGTTGTTGATTCTTTGTAATATTTTTTGTGCCATCAGGTTTTCTTCATAAAGTCTTTACCTACATCTAGGTCTTCCAGAGTTCTATTTTCTCTTCCAGCAGATTAAATTTCTGTTTCAATATTTAGATTTTTGATCCATTTTGATTTTAGTTTAATGAATGATGACATGGGTCTAGTTTTGTTCTTCAGCATGCAGAAAGCCAGTTTTTCTAGCACCAATTTGCTTTCATTATTTGAGAAAATCAAATATATTTATCTAAAAACAGACTTTTAAGTTTTGTTGGTAAGTATAGTTGCTTTCATGATTAATTTTCACAGTAGGGTGTGTACTTCTAGCAACTTAAGTTTTGATGAATGAACAAATACTTACAAGTCTGTCTTTGATCAGATTGCAGAGTTTCTTGCCATGATTCCAACCTCCTGGTGTTCATGCCTTTATGTGTAACAAGCTCAGTGTGAATCCTGGTAGTACTTGCAACTGCCCTCTATGGAAGGTGCAAAAGAAATACGATCCATTTCCATAATGACACCATATAATACTCTGCCTTTGTAATAGACTCATTCTCGTCATTGTCCAGGAATGTTTGATGAGGGAAGCACTCATATTTGGAATTATCATGTTGCCAGGAAGTGGAAATCCTCTAGAAGCTAATAATCCCATATAACAAGAGCTGGGATTTTCATGACAACAGTTGGAAGGAAATACATTTAGTGAGCAACCTGTATAATCAAGGAAAGAAGCCTTTCCATGAGTATGCAGCTCATTGTACTCCTTGATCTTGAGAAATCTTAATCAGACCTCTTTTAAATCATCCCTATAGACCTGAGCCACAGAATCTATGAGATATTAAATGTATGTTGTTTTCAACTCTTATTTATGTGACAAAGTCTTACAATCATGTAAAATAAATATGCATCCCAATGGAAATGTTTGCAAATCTACTTATTTAACAAAGTTTTTATGTGCCAGTTGCATTTGAAGCAACAGCTTTGGTGATTTGGAGTGTACTGTCAATGAGGAAAATACAATCTTTGATCCTGAAGAACTTAAAGTAGTGAAAATGAAATATAAAAATTATAAGCAACATATGAAGTTATCTAATAAAAGAGATGAATATTATAGACAAAGAGCCATGTGGTCATAGGAGAGATTTTTCTCGATATTTTCACATTTGTTTCTATCGTTGAAATTTCTTTCAATCAGAAGAAAATTCTTTCATTTTTTAAAAAATGCCATTACTGAAGAATCTGAATCAATTTTACTAGGAAATTCTCCATTTACTGCTTCATCATACTTTTCAGTTATAGTTACTACATCTCCTGAATTTCATACAAGCTGGAGTCCTCTCTTCTTATTTTTCTGTTAGAATTCAACCTCAGGCATGCTGTGTACTTTGTATTTACTATATAAAATAAATATCTGCTGTAATTATAATCTAGATAGTATTGAGATTGGTAACAGGCTAATCCATCTATTAATTCTCCTCATCATTAATGACTATAAAATGATGATTTTCAAATTATCACATTTTTTCTATATTTACTATTTGAAATTCTTCTTGTAAAGGACACTAATAAACTGGAGATATTTGAGTACCCTGCAATATAAGGTAGAATTTTCTTGCTTCTTTTTTTTAACAGGGTAAATATTTTTCATCATGATTGCCTAATAGTATAAAAAATAATACTTCAATGGTGATCATCAAATTATTATACTATATTGAGTTTAGGCCATTTTGATTTATTTTGGAAATATTATGAAAACTTAGATTTTATATTCAATTTGTTTTCAGAATATATTCAATTTTTAAAATTAGTTATCAAAGCCATTACTAAAATTGCCACACTTAGGGCCCAGTGAGCTCTCTGTGGTGGTGTCTCTCTCCTTTGGGGTTCTTTCTTGAATTGGCAGTTTTTTGTCTTCTGACGGAAGTTTTTCTAATGTCACCATTCTGCTAACCAGTCATCTTTCTTTTAGTTCAAAATCCTATACAACCAACTACAACAGGATTAATTATGGGAAAAGACATGCATAGTAGATACAGCTGACATGATTGAGCACCTTGTCAATCTTTTGTCTGTCATACACTGAAAGATCCAGGAGGATGTTCCCTAGGCCTGGCACAACATTTAACATTCTTAAACTCAGACTATCCTGAGCTCATGCCATTTTTCCTTCTGCTGGTGGAAGCCTGCTCACTCTGAACATTTGTTACCCCTTTAAACTTCATTAAAATTTGCTGCTTTTCCACATAGTCACCTGCCACATAAAATTCTTTGTTTGTAACACAAAAAGAAACTAGAAATTTATCCTGGGAACCTATTCCTTGGGAAAACAGTTTATTGTATTTCTTTGATTTGACATGTTTTAATCTATAAACAAAAGGATCTTCATGTGTATTAAGTTTTGCATAAAATAAATCAGAGGGCATATGGCTTTTCTTTTTGCCTGTGAAACATTTCCCCATTTACCTTTCTAAATTTAGTAGATATGTAACAAGACCATTATGGACATATCTGAATGCTATCTCTTCTTTCATTCAAGTTAAAGGAGTTCTCTTCCAACTTAGAGCATGAGTGAGGAGATAGTATCTGCCCTTTACTGAGATTTCTCTTCTGCTCTCTGATATTAAACAGTAACCAAAATGAACACATCCTGGTGTGTTTAATAAGTTAATCTTAAGTTCTTAAATTTAACATTTGAAGTCAACCAAAAATAACAAAGTGCCGTGTTTTATTCTCTCCTATACACTTTTAGTGCAAATCACTATTGCATGTATTTTCATGAAACTGCACTTACTTGTCAAGAAAATCCATGTTTGCTGGTGATTGTAGAATGGATACTGAATGGCAGAGTATAGTTTTGGAAATTTGATTTAATAATTAAATTGATAAAATTTCATATATCTAAATCCTAAATTTGCAATTCCCAAGATCTCTTAAAAATGAAGAATTAAAAAAGAACTGGTTTAAAGTTTGTTCTCAGCAATGTTTAGATTATAAGTGACAAAATATTCACCTCAAACTAAAATTGCCAAATAGACAATGTTTCAAAACTGGACACAGCAAACACTGGTGTCATGTTCTCATACCTGTGGCTTAAATAGTCTAATATTGAGTGTGGAATTTCCCCACTGAAGCTCCATCACTGGACTAGAGGAGACATTTTACAAAGAACAGGAAATTCACTGGATTGTTGGATTATTCTGGTTTAGAAGTTCAGGATTATAGCTGTCACTTAGTCAAGATTAATATGCTACACTTATCCTAAATTTTAGCTCAGATATATAAAATATTTTACCCACTTAAGTAAGAAATGTGAAATTGTTTTGTCTTGTAAGCTTTGTTCTTTTAGTGGTAGAAACCATCTTAGTTTGGATCAATATTCAGTACCAGGTGCTCTTGTGAATAGGAAGACAATATTGGACTAGATTATGAATGACTCCCTTTCTCCTACTTTTTGTTGATGATGGAGGACTATTACTCCTTGGATTAAATATTGTTCCTAAATTTCCATTTATACACTGCCAATTAGAGACAATGAGATTAATCTAAACTATTTTTAAAGAAAACCCATGTTTAAAAAACCTTGAAACAGTTTAAGTGATAAGTGACAATTCACCTCATAGATTTATGTAGTGTGGTAACTACACAGCAAACACACATTAAGTTGGGGTAGGAGGTCTTTCCCAAGATACAGAGAAAGAAAATGTTGCTCTTTTTATGTGTCTGTAATCATGAAGTAGAGGTAAACAGAAATATGGCCTTGCCAGGGGAACCCTGCAAAATTAAGGAAACAGTCTCAAAAGCATGTAATTTGATGCTGTCTGCTTGCTGTTAATTAGCTTGTGGAAATGAGATCAGTTGACATAGTTTATAAAAGTCTTATAAAATTGTTTTGTGGTCACTGGTCTGTTTAAGTAAAGATCTCTACACTAACTGGATATCTGCTCTTCCCACAGACTATTAAAAACTATATAGTATGTATTACTTATGTCTAACAACCTTCTACAATTTAATGTTCGGTAATTACAATTCTTCACCCGTCTTTTAAAATGTTATCTTTAAGTTCTGCACATAGCCTTCCTTATATTCTTTATTGTCATTATTGCAATATTCTTTATATAGAGTATAAAATATTAGAAGTAAATATTTTGGTAACAATACAGAGCATAAACAAAATCGTTTCTCCTTCCTGCTTTCTTTCTAAAACTTTTAACATTATAATAATTTCTATGTGAAGAATACAAACCTAAACATAAAAGTTCATCATCTTCCAGGGCTTCCTTTAATGTGTATTTTGTTTCTCGGTTATTCTTGAAGTATTGAACTGGTCTGATTTCTTGTCATATTACTCTATACACTGTAAAAACACTCTAAAAGACTTGACATTATGAATGTCAATATGAAGCTTAAATTGGAGATACGAGGCCATGTCTTCACAGTTATATAATCTACCTTCTTCCATACTACATTAAATTCTGTATATCATACATATTTTAAATTAGCTTTAATTTTCTTAACTCAATAGGCTCATTTTATTTTTTAGAGAAAAGTGAAAATATTCAAGTTATCTGCCACATTTTAATGGCCAGTTTTTGTGTTAAGTAAAAATCTCATTTCATGAAAAAGCTGCTGGTTTTGCTAGTGGTCAAACTATTACAAAAGTTACTTACTCAAGACAGAAGTGCCATATGGAGACATTTAATTTTCACATGATGAATATTAAAACAATATTTATGCAGGGTCCAGAAGCTAATGTAATTAACCAATTAATAATAATAAATAATCTTTGTGCTCAATCACTTTTTTATCAAGACTATTTTCAAGGGAAACTTTCACTTTTTCTCTGGGCTTCTTAGGAATGAAGAATATAGCTATTGGTGAAACACTATGTTTTCATTGCCTGTGTACCTGCTAATCTACAAGCCATTCCCACCACTGTTTTTGCACCATCCCTGGAAATTTCAACATAGTGAAAACAAAGATATTGTTTTAGTATTATGAAGAAAATAATCTTGACCTCACATTAGCCTAGTGCCCAGCTAACAAACAGAGATGAGCAGAACACATTTAGAGACCAAATCTACAGAACATGGCTCTGTCTGTGTTCCGCAGACTTCTAATATTTGAATGGTGAGTAGCTTTTATCCTCGAAGTGTACTTTTCTTTCCATTAAAGTATATCCTTACAGTAAACTGAAGTTGATGTCTAGCTGAAATTGTATTTACTCTGTGATTGGGTTAAACTCCAGAGAAGTTATTTTTCATTTGGCAGAATTTTTGAGTGCTTGTTTTCAGAAAGCATCACTTCTGAACATGTATCATCAAAATTTCTAGGGCAAGATACAAGACTGCCAGAGGACCCTGTGATGGCAGTTAATGGCCTTGAACCAGTAGTTACACACGTTTTTTTCACTAAATATCCACTGGTTAGAGTAGACCAAGTGAGTCAAAGCTAATTTCAAAGTCCTAGAAAATGTAATGATCTCATATGGCAAGACAGCCAGGTGAATCAGATAACACTAGAACTTCGAATACATATGCAGAATTTTGGCAGAAATTTTTGGTAAGAGCCTAAAACAAGCAATTTGGGGTCTCACTCAAAGGAAATAGAGAAATAAATAATGTAATAAAACCTAGAAAATAGTAAAATCACTCTGTGGCAGTGTTTCAGGTGTGAGTGTGATGAGGAGCAAGAGAAATAGAACTGTTGGGTGTGAACACTATGAGGATATTGTTAACTCAGAAGACCAGTTGCTGTGGAAGAAACACAGCAATTAAACTGGATTCTAGTAAAATGAAGAATTGAAGAAAGTTAGAGATATTTATATAGTCATTTTAAGGGCCTATAGGGAAAAGTTTGAAAAGTGGACTCAAAGGCAATAAGGGGCCATAAGGCCAAGGTGTTTGGTAAAGCTAAAAAAGGAGAGGAATGATAGAAAGTAATTAAAGTGAGATCAAAATAAAGCATGCTGTGTCCCACGGAAGACGCCCAATCACCCCGCTGCAGACAGGCAGGTCTGCCCAGGCCCTACCAAGATCCCCAGTCCCGCAGAATCAGCCCACTGCACACAGGAAGATCTGTGCACGCCCTACCGAGGTCCCAAGTCACGCGGAAGACACCTAATCACCCCACTGCAAACAGGTAGCCACCTCGTTCCACACTACAAAGACGCAGAGGACACCAGACCAACACACCAAGGTACTGAGTCCTGCTGTTCCGGGCCCAGAGGTAGGGGCTTCTGAGCTGTCATCCCTGCTCCTTCTCCAAAGGAAAGGGCTTCCTGGTCACCATCCCTCCTGCTGCTCCAAGCCCAGAGGAAAGGGCTTTTGGGCCACCTTCTGTCCCGCTGCTCCTGGCCCAGAGGAAGGGGCTTCCAGGCCACCATCCCTCCCACCACTCCGGGCCCAGAGGGAGGGGATTCTGAGCCACCATCCCACTGATCCTCGTCCAGAGGAAGGGGCTTCCTGGACACCATCCCTCCCGCTGCTCCCAGCCCACAGGAAAGGACTTTTGGGTCACCATCCCTACCACTCCTCCTGGCCCCTGTCCCACCTCACCCAGCTCAGAGGAGGTAATCTGTGCAGGTGCTAAAAGCCCCCTGCCCCAATTGAAATGAGAAAACACATAAATAAGTCTCAAAACCAGACTTCCACATCACCTACAGGAACCCCAAAGGGAAATGAGATGGAACACTCTGATACTCAACCACCTGGACCCACTGAACTGGCAATAAAAGGGGATCTGGAAAAAATGAAATCAGAAATAATTTCTCAGATAACAGGAGAAATTGTGCCCCTAGTACAAGACATGATTAATAAATCTACAGAGAAGCTCAGGAACATGATGGAATCGCAACATAGGAAAGAAATGGAATCCATTAAACAGATGCAAATAGATTTCCAGGACATGAAAAACTCCACTGAAATTCTACACAGCAGAATGAGCCAATATGAGAACAGAATTTCAGATATAGAAAATAAGATTGCAATTAGTGACCAGGAAAAGAAAAATTGCTTCAAAATGATAAGGGAACATGAGAAATCAATCCAGCAGCTGCTAGATGATGCAAAGAAGAATAGCATAAGACTGATTGGGCTGAATGAAGAAACAGGAGAGAGTGCAGATGACATAAAATAATCTCTTCACAGAAATAATGGCAGAAAATTTCCCAAGCAGGTGAAAAGAGCTTGACATACAGATAAGGGAGGCATATAGGACTCCAAATAGCCTTGATCAAAAAAAATCTACACATAGGCATATAATTGTTAAGGTTCCAGAAACACAACAGAAGAACAAAGTTCTCCAAGCAGAGAAAAGAAACAAATCACATACAAAGGAAAGCCCATCAGAATCACAGCAAACTTCTCAACACAAACCATCAAGGCAAGAAGAGCTTGGAGTAACATATTCCAAACCCTAAAAGAAAACAGCCTCCAACCCAGATTGATGTACCCTGCAAAACTATCTTTCAAAATTGATGGAGAAATAAGATACTTTCATGACAAAGAGCACCTTAGGAACTTCGTGAATACCAAACCAGCACTCCAAAGAATTTTACACAATATCCTAGGAACAGACATTGAGGATCACAAACCCAGGAAGCAAAGCAGAATGAACTCATCTGGCATGACAAGAAATTAAATGGAAAGGAGGAGAACCTAACAGAAAGAAAAAGTTTTGGCAATGATAAGTCAATACATTTCAGTTATAACCATCAACATTAATAGTCTCAATTCAGCAATCAAAATAAATAGACTTGCAGAATGGGTCAAGAAGCAAAATCCAACAATATGCTGCATACAAGAAACACACTTAATTCAAAAGGAAACTCATAGACTGAAAGTTAAAGGGTGGAAAACAATACTCCATGTGACAGGAACCCGAAAAAAAGCAGGAGTAGCTATCCTCTTGGCAGATCAAGTAGATTTCAAACCAACACTGATTAAGAGAGATGAAGAAGAACACTACCTCCTTGTAAAGGGAAGAATCCAAGAGGAAGAGATGACAATCATAAATATCTATGCACCAAACACTAGTGCACCCAACTATATAAAACAAATACTAATGGACATGAAAGTCATATATGCACTAACACAATTGTAGTGGGGGACCTCAACACCCCACTGTCACAAATAGATAGATCAACTAGACAAAAAATAAGTAATGAAATAGTAGAACTCAATCAAACTCTTGAACAAACGAATGTAACAGATGTTTACAGAGTCTTCCACCCCACAAAATCAGAATATACATTCTTCTCAGCTGCACATGGGTCATTCTCCAAAATACACCACATACTCACACATAGAACATGTTTAAGTAAGTGCAAAGGAATTAAAGTTAACCCCTGTATATTATCAGAGCATAGTGCAATGAAATTGGAGATCCATAGCAAAAGAAACTCAAAACATTACATAAACATGTGGAAATTGAACGACACACTTCTGAATAACCAATGGGTCACAGAGGAAATTAAAGAAGAAGTCAGACAGTTCCTTCAATTAAATGACAATGACAATGCAACATATTGGAATCTGTGGGACACAATGAAAGCAGTCTTACGAGGGAAATTCATAGCAGTGAATACGCATGTTAGGAAAACAGAAAGAGCCTAATTAAACAATCTGATGCTGAACCTCAAGCTTCTAGAAAAAGAAGAGCAGGACAACCCCAAAGCTCATACAAGGGAGGAAATTATAAAGATCAGAGGAGAAATCAATGTGATGGAGACTAAGAGAATGATACAAAAAAATCAATGAAGCCAGGAGTTCTTTCTTTGAAAGAATCAACAAAATTGACAAACCTTTAGCCAACCTTGTCAGAAAAAGGAAAGAAAAGGCCCAAATCCATGCAATTAGGAATAAAAAGGGTGAAATTACAACAGACCCAGCAGAAATCCAGAGGATCATCAATACCTACTTCCAGGACCTATACGCCAATAAGATGGACAACACAGAAGAAATGGACAGATTCCTAGATACATATGAATTACCAAAGTTGAATGAAGATGACCTAAAAATTCTGAACAACCCAATATCAACCAATGAAATTGAAAATGTAATTAAAAACTTATCAACTAAGAAAAGCCCGTGCCATGATGACTTCACTGCTGAATTCTATAAGACATTTAGAGAGGAACTGCTGCCACTACAGTTTAAACTCTTCAATGAAATTGAAAGGGAAGCAATACTCCCAAATTCATTCCTGGAAGCGAGTATCACCTTGTTCCCCAAAGCAGAGAAAGATCCAACTGAAAAAGAGAACTATAGGCCAATCTCACTAATGAACATAGATGCAAAAATTGTTAATAAGATAATGGCAAACAGAATGCAGAAGATCATCAAGAAGATCATACACCCTGACCAAGTGGGATTCATCCCAGGGATGCAGGCATGGCTCAATATATGCAAATCAATCAATGTAATACACTATATCAATAGAGCCAAGGAGAAAATCCATATGATTATCTCCATAGATGCAGAAAAAACATTTGACAAAATTCAACATGCATTTATGATAAAAACCCTATAAAAAGTTGGAAACGATGGTCTCTACCTCAAACTGATAGAAGCCATCTATGAAAAACCAACAGCCAATATCATATTGAATGGTCAAAAAATGAAATCCTTCACACTCAAATCAGGAACAAGACAAGGATGTCGTCTATCACCACTCTTGCTCAATATAGTCCTGGAAACATTAGCCACGGCAATTAGATAAGAGAAAGAAATCAAAGGAATAAAGATAGGAAATGAAGAAATCAAATTGACATTATTTGCAGATGACATGATACTCTATATAGAAGACCCCAAGAACTCCACCAAAAGTCTTCTAGACTTAATAACCAAATTCAGTCAAGTAGCTGGTTACAAGATCAACAGACAAAAATCAATAGCTTTCCTCTACACCAATGACAGACTCACTGAGAGAGAAATAGGGCAAATAATTCCTTTCAAAAAAGCATCCAAAAAACTGAAATACCTAGCAATCATCCTAATGAAAGAAATCAAAGACCTCTTCTCTGAAAACTATGGCACTCTGAAAAGAGAGATTGAAGATGATATCAGAAAATGGACAGACATCCCCTGGTCCTGGGTAGGAAGGATTAATATAGTGAAAAAGGCCAGACTTCAAAAACTGCTATATAGATTTAATGCAATTCCAATTGAGATCCCAGCAGCATACTTCATAGACCTCAAGAAAACAATCCAAAAATGCATTTGGAACAAGAAGAGACCCAGAATAGCAAAAGCAATTCAAGGTAACAGAGACATGGCAGGGTGAATCACAATCCCCAACCTGCAACTATACTACAAAGCTACTGTGATAAAAACAGCATGGTACTGGCAAAGAAATAGACCCGAGGACCAGTGGAACAGATTAGAAGATGCAGAAACAATGCCAGACACACTCAGCCATCTCATCTTCGATAAAGGAGCCAAACACCCTCACTGGAGGAAAGATAGCCTCTTTAATAAATGGTGCTGAAAAAAATTGAGCTTTAACTTGCCAAAGATTAAAACTAGACCTGTATCTCTCACCATGCACTAAACTAAAATCAAAATGGATTAAAGATCTAAATAATAAAATAGAAACTCTGAACCAGTTGGAACAGAGATTAGGTAGAACCCTTGAAGACATTGGTGTAGGAAAAGATTTTATGAAGGAAACCTCAGTTGCCCTTGAACTAGCACAAACAATCAACAAATGGGATATCTTCTTATTAAAAGGCTTCTGCACAGCAAGAGAAACCACCAGCAGTGTGAAGAGACAACCCACAATGTGGGAAAAAATCTTCACCTGCTCTTCCTCAGACAAAGGTCTACTATCTCGAATCTATGAAGAACTTAAAAAGATCAGACCTCCCAAATTTAAAGACCCAATCCGAAAATGGACATCTGAAATGAACAGACATTTCTCAGACAAAGAAGTAGAAATAGCAAATAAATACATGAAAAAATGTTCGACATCACTGGTCATTCGAGAGATGCAAATGAAAACAATGCTGAGATTCCACGTCACTCCAGAAAGAATGGCTGCTATCATGAAATCAACCAATAAGAAATGCTGGTGAGTCTGTGGGGAAAGAGGAACCCTGATCCACTGCTGCTGGGTGTGTAGACTGGTGCAGCCACTGTGGAAATCAGTATGGAGATACCTCAAAGAACTAGGACTGGAAGTCCCATTTGACCCTGCTATTCCCCTGCTGGGGATCTTCCCAAAGAATTAAAAGAATCATACCACAGTGATATATGTGCACCCATGTTCGTAGCAGCACAGTTTGTAATAGCTAAAACTTGGAAACAGCCCAATTGCCCATCAACTGGAGACTGGATAAAGAAAATGTGGTTTTTTAATAAAATGGAGTACTACTCGGCCATAAAAAATGAGAAATTAGAGACATTTATAGCTAAGTGGATGCACATTGAGGCAATAGTCTTAAGTGAAATAAATAGGACACATATGAATAATTTCCAAATAGTTTCTCTGGTGTGAGAAACTGAAAGTGTAAATAAGGACTAAATGTATAATAGGTAATGTGAAATAGGAAGAAAAGGGGCAAAGGGGAAGGAAGTGGGAGGGCTAGGGGAAAGGATAGAAGGGAATGGGATTAATATGAGAAGATGGAAAAACAGCAACAAAATCTTTGTAAATAGGGAGGACTGGAGGGGTTGAAGGGAGGGCTGGGCAAGGGTGAAAAATAAGAACCAAGAGAGACTATGTAAAGGTGCAAATTTCCAATGATGAATGTCATCATATTGTATATCTAAAATGTACCAATTATTAGAATGAATAATTGATATTGTAAAATAGGAAGAAAGGTCCAAAGGGGTAGGGGTAGTGGGAGGTTCAGGGGAAAGGAAAAAAGGGAAAGGAAAAAATGATGAGAAATGGAAAAAATGGAAATAAAGTCTTTGTAAATAGTTAAGGGTGAAGGGTGTGAAAGGAGGGCTAGGATTGGGGAAAAAATAAGAACCAAGATGCATTATATAAAGGTACAATTCCCAATGAGAAATGTAATTGTGTTGTATACCTACAATGTACCAACAAAAGAATTGAATACAAAAAGAAAAATAAAAAGCAAATAAAGCCTGCTGCTTGCATTGTTAGGTACTATGGAGTTTTTGGTGAAATGACAACTTCCAGATACTAATCAAATTATTTCTTTAGAAGCAAAGCTTTGGGCTCTTTTTTCCTGTTTAATATCTGCTAAGGATGCTGAACATGAACTTGAATGTCAAATCTCTGCTTTACATTGTTCATGGATGGGGCATAGTTTGGCACAGAGACTTGAAGTTTAAACTCTCAACAGTGGCTGTCTGCTGAAACAGGAGATGTGTGCTCCTCTGTCAGGCAAAAAACAGAAGGGGTTTTGTGTAAGGCTACATGAGCATGAAAGTGGCAGATGCTCTTACTTTCAGCAGCTTCAAGTGTTCTGTCTGAACAAAGCATTCATCATGGGGCATACAGTGAGGACTTCTGGATGTCAAAGGAAGAGATGGTTGAATGATTAGGATGCCATTTCAACAAATAAAATAGATTAGGTACATTTACTTTCAATATAATTGTCTTTTTGTCTTGAATTTCCTGAAACTATCTTTTCACTTTCAACAAAACAATAAGAAAGCTTTGACTGCAGGCACTACTTTAATCACTGTTAAAAAAGAAAAAAATAAGTTAATAATTAGTTAAGTAAAATTATATTGATAAATAAAGTTGCACTACTATTCAAAACTATTGTCAAAAGCAAAATCATTATTTTATAGGGAATGGATAAATATTTACAATAGTTGTTTAGCATAATTATATACCTTTGTGACTTTGTACAGTGTGTTGAAATTTAAAAGAGAACAAAACTGAAAGAGCTGCATTGTTATGTTGTGTATGAATGCCACGGAAATGATAGTTATTTCTGTGCCTGTTTGTGGATGTGTGGATAGGTATTCATATAGAAAAAGAATTTCTACATTTTTATTTCTACATAAAGTCAAGTATCATTTGCACATAATTTAAAATCACTTTTGATTCTTCAATGAATCACTGGCTAAATATCAGAGTTCCTTATTTCAGAATAGTTATAATTAACAACCAATGATCACTTCAATAATTTTAACTTATCTTTATCCTCAATTCACACTTAACTCATTCTTTATTTTGAATTTCAATATTAAATTATTATTTTATGTGATAATTTGCTTTTTGATCAGAAAAGTTTTTTAAACTCCAGAAGGGTCAATATATGCAATCTGTCTATATGTAATTCTTAAGTGAAAATGATGAGAATTTAATGAAATATTTATGATAAAATTTATCTTTCTGGTACTATATCATTATTATTGTAGCTTTAAGTAACTTTAGTGTATTGCTGAAGTTCATATTACTAGAATTATGCATATCCAGACTATACTCTGGTTCATTTACTTGCTCTTCAACTTCAGACAAGTTATGTAATTGTGATATATAAAGTAGTATCATGGCTACCTGTAGTGGATTGGCTAATGGTCGACTTGTAACACCCAGCTGAACTGAATCAGCATGGTCTGGGCATGGAGGATCTTCCTGAAGATTGTTACCAATAGCCATTAAAAAGAACTGGAGTGGAAGATCTTGGCCTGCTGATTTTCTAGAAGCTTGCTGTGGATGGTTTTCCTGATGCAAACTAGGATGTTCTCATCGGAGGACGAGCTCAGGGCCTCACTGCCATTGAGAATGGCTGCTGTTTTCATCAGGGGAGCTCTGATCTTCACCGTGAGTATCACTTCCTGGCTCCAATGTGGATCCTCAGTTTGGTGGCACAAATCCTTCATCTCCGCAGCATAGATTTTCTGACTTCTACCACTGGAATTGGGCTTTCCAGGTGCAGATCCTCAATACACACAAGCATGAGACATTGCTATGGGCTCTAGGCCACTGGCTGGACTTGAGGAGGAGAACATTACCTTGGACTGTAAGACTTTAGCTGGACTTATGTGGGAAACCGCTGGGATCTAGGCCCTCAGTTGAATCTTTTGGGCTTCTAGTGTGCGATTAATGATTAATCTCTTGTACTCTTTTGCATTTGACTTTTTGGGTAATTATCATAAAATAGTCTTATAAGTTATGTGTCCTGTATTTAATGTATTACCTTGCCAAATCCTGCTTACTACAGCAGTACCATAATACAAATACACCAAAATTACTTGATTTATTGTATAGAAATATTTCAAAATGGATAGACATAGATGAAACATTCAATAAATCACAATTATTTTTCCTCTTAATATCATAATTGAAACTTTAAAAGACACAATACAGCAATGAAAACATAAATCTACATAAAGAATATAAATTCTGAGTTTAAATTTAAAGCATTTTCCAGATTTGCTCATTAAGCAATATTAACATGATAGGAAAATAATCATAAAAGTACATTATCATAAGGAAGATAAAGAAAAAGCAGCATATAGAAACATGCTAATATGTAAGTTTTTTTTTTCAAGAAAGAAGTTACAAGTGTAAGGGAAGTGCTTACACAGAAAAACTGTAATTAGCAGCAGGTTCTCCAGAATCCCATGAAGATTTGAAAACCTTGGATGCCAGAAGTGGTGAAGATTGAAATGAAGGGGGAGGGTGGGATAAAATGATGCATGTGGAGAACTTCTTTTTCCAAATTACTTCCCTACAGAATGCAGCTTGTCTATGCCTCATGAATCCACAGTATTTTGGACTACATAAAGCTAGCATTAGATTTAGGTATCAATAATAAAAATATTGGTGCTAATGTACTAAAGTGAAATTTGTCCCACAAAAAGGAACAGCAGTCTTCCCAAATTATTCCCATAACCTTGACAGTAAGTCACAGAAAGTAAAAAAAAAAAAAAAAAAAAAAAGCATTATGTTTTCTTTTTTATTAACGTGCGAAATTTCCTGTAGAAATAGAGTAAATCCTTAACTTATGAACTCAATGCATTCCCAAGGGTAGGTTGTAACTCAAGTTGATCAATTGAAGGATTAGGCTCCTCTACACAGCCTTCAAAATCTCTCTCTTATATACAGGCAGATCTCAGTGTCCTCAAGGAAACATTGGTCCAGGCTTTCTCAATTAACTCCACACAGAAAAGGATGTTGTATTGTTCCCTTCAGAACTCTTTAAGGGTTAAATCTCTATCTGAGACCATCTTGAAGCACAAGCAGCTGACATTCTGGCCACAGCTCAAGTCTTTGTAAGTTAAAACTAAAATTCTGGTCATAACCGAAGTTGTTTGTATATAAGTCAGTTATAATTCGAGAGTCAACTGTAACCTGTTCATGCAGGGGTGTTATAATGGGACAATTAAAATTTTAACCCAATTATTCCACAACCTAGCACTTCTTAAACAGGTAGCCAATTAAAAGCACTTAAATAATTGTTAAAATATAATAAAAAAACAAAAAATGGATGAGTATTCAGGAAATGGTGCAAAGTAAGGAAATTAAGACACCATAAATTAGCAAAACTAAACTTTAAAATAACAGCAAATGGAAACAGCACAACTAAATTTAGACAAAAAACAAAATATCTTTAGTGAGGTAATAAATAATAATGAATTTGAGTCATCCAGGAAAACTTGGGTCACACTCCAGTGAGGAAAAAACAAAACTACAGTCACTTAAGAGATTGATGAAGGTAGGTGTGAATATTGGTGGATATTGTGATTGTTACTAGTTATAGTAGTAGCGATAATATAGCCTTTAGAACACTCAGTTTGGTTGCAAATGGCTGTCATGGCCATGCACCACCTGTACACGCATATGTTTTATCTACTGGGTGGAAAATGACATTAGGAAAGCTTTCTGATACCAATGAAATACTTGGAAACAAAGGGAAAACATCAGACGTCATCACAACCAATTGTACAGAGCTACTCACATTGTACAATGCATCTTCAAAAAAAAAAAAGAGAAATTGAAATGCTTCCATTTACATGGGAAGTAAGGTATACTGGATATGCTTAAGCCTTTGAAGTTTCTAAAGTAGATTCTTTAAAACATGAATATGTTAACAACTTGGATATAATAATAGCCATAGTTCTTATATGTTTGAATTGTGATGGAAAATAAATTTCATTGTGAAAAGGAAAAGCACAAAAGGAGAGATAGCCCAGTTTAAAAAAAAAATACTAGACCTTATAAAATGGAGTACTATTCAGCCATAAAGAACAAAAAACTAGGGTCATTTATAGCTAAATGGATGCATATTGAGGCCATACTCTTTAGTGAAATAAATAGGACACACACGTGCAAATACCGAATAGTTTCTCTAGTGTGAGAAACTTAGAGTGTAAATAAGGATTAAAAGGATTAATAACTAATAATTGATACTTTGAAATAGGAAAATGTCCAAAGTGGTAGGGGAGGGGGGAGGAGATGGGGAAAGGAAAGAATGGAAAGGAAAAATTTATGAGCAAAGAAAAAAAGTGGAAATGAAGTCTATGTAAATAGGGAAGGGTGGAGGGGTGAAGGGCACACAGGTAATGGGGATAAAATAAGAACCAAGATACATCATGTACAGGTACAAGCACCCAATGATAAATGTAAATGTATTGTATACCTAAAATGTACCAATAAAGGAATTTAAGGAAAAAAAAGACATAAGAATATTTGGAAAATTCAGAATGGATTACAAAAATAGAATGTATTGAGTAAAAAAACCCAAAACACATGGAATCACCATTTCAAGGTTGAACAGACTCCTTCCCTCTAAAGAACGATGATTACAATGACAATACAGAAATATTTCATTGTAATATGGCTTAAAATATGCTTTTATTGGGGGAAAATTATTTTTGAAATAATGAAAATTAAATATTAGAATTATAAATGCAGCACAGTATTGTGGAAGATTATTGAGAAATGTGTTAAATTCTTGAGAAAATGTCCTGGTAAAATTATTAAACTCTGCATTGTCCTTTGAAGTTCAAATAAGAACATTTATTGACTGAAGCAAAAGAAACACATTTCCTTACATTATAACTTTTTTAAGGATAATACCACACTTGAGCAGAATAGGGATGTTTTTTAAAAAGAAAGACACATGATCATGACAGAAAAGAAAAGTTTGTAGAGCGAAAACAAATGCAGCTTTATACTGAGGTTCCATGCAAAGAAGCAGTAACACAGTAGAACTGGGGGCAACCGCATAATATGTTGAAAGCAATTTTCACCACAGATCCTTTCTTTAGTTTTCTTCTTATTTAAAAAAAATTATATTAAATAGTCATATAAAATTTAGATGTGATTAATCCACTTTTAATTAAGGTGAGAAAAGAAAAAGCATTCACTTTCAAAAATACTATCAAAGCATTCTTTTTTAAAAATGTTACTGCACATTTAAAATATTTAGTTTATATTTTAATGAGCTTGTTTATCTTAAATCCACTATAGCTATGATGAAAGATTAATTTTGCTGTCAAGCTGTAGAGCTTATATAAAATATTTGAGAACATATCTACAAATTTTCAAATTCCATATTCTTTATAAGACTCATTTCACATACATGGTCATTGAAGAATGTGTATATTACATATTTGAATGGATGATTTTGACTTGCATTCTTTTTACCACAGTTCTACATAATACCATGGTATGGAAATAGAATAAAATATTTTCAGAAAGCTATTATGCTATTGATGTCTGTATCAAAGCCTGCTTCCCTAATTTTCTTTTCCTGATAACACACAGACTTATATTTGATGAAAAGGGCTGATCAAATGCTGAGACTATAATAGCAGTGAATTATCTCACTCATCAGGGAAGGAAAATCCTTTTCAGAAATATAATGAGATGCAATCTCATATTTCCTGCCCTTCCTCATTTTTGAAGAAAATTCTTTCCACTATATTTTTACAGTGTAAAGTCTTATGTTATAAAATTTCCCAAAAATTCATAAGTCTGTAAAATATCATCCATTGTAAGGATCAAACATCTACAAAGACATAAATAGTTAAAAGGTAGGATTTTTTATTTTAAATCACAGTTACGTATTTTTTAACTGATTTATAAACAATGGCAAGCACATGCAAATGGACAGCTATTTTATATAAATTACATAGATTCTAACTACATTTAATCTTCCAAGCATTCTCAAGCATACAAAATAAACATATCCTACAATGAAATGAAAATTGACAACTGGATGCAAGATTTCATAAATGTAATATAAATGATTTTACTTCTGCTCATCCATTTGTAGATTTCATTGTAATTATGTAACACATCTCACTGAGGTTGAGGGCTTGCAGAAAGTACAGTAGAGAAGAAGAAAACATACTTTTCTTAGTTCTTGGTATCATTTTATATGCATTACAGTGACTTCCCACTGCCCTTGAGGATTAGAATCGGTTTTGCTTAAAATACAAGTAGAGCAAAGCAATCAGGCTATAATCATATAAAGAAATCACAAGGGCATAAGCAGGTCCTAGAGCTGAATGTCTTTCAGTCTAGAGTATCTATGTTGAAGAACATAAACTTAAAAAATCCTTGATTTTTTTGGCTGAAGTACAGTCTTTAATAAATTTCTGATTTTAATAAGGATTTTCTACAGTACATTTTTCTAAAAGCTTAGAGGAAGAAAAAAAGAATTTCAAGTATTTGGCCAGGTGCAATTTAATGTCAGTTTGTAGATGCCCTGTGAAATACATGCAGATATTTCTGAGTTTCTATTGTGTGGGTCTGCATTTGTGTTTTGAATTAAACTTACTGGTGCATTAAAAATCATACATTTTGTGATGAAATATGGTGTTTCGACATATGTGTGCTCTCTGTAATGTTTCAACATATCTCTGAAAATTTTGTAATTTCTTTATGACAAAACCTTCAAGACCTTTTCTTCAGCCTTTTGAAATTTACTGTATAATATTGTTACCTATAATATCCTCCTGTGCAAAAGAATAGCAGAAGTCTTTGCTCCTATGTAACTATATTACATAATCTACTGATGTGAATTATTTTCCAAGACACTATTTTTATTTTGTGCTAAAGCTACATTTGCTCCTTTTTAAAGTACCACCCACTGCTAGATCATGCTTTATTTCTAGTTGAACTCATTGTGGAAGAAATTTTAATTTATCACTAGGAAATACCAATCATAATATTGTGAAAGAAATGGTTCTTCTTCTATCTTCACTACAAGTTACAATCACAAATTGCTCATTGTATTCATAGTGGTGTGAACACACATGTGAATGTTACTTTTCCATCTGTAACACCAAGATATAACCTTAAATTATGTGTAACTCTGAAATAACCAGATTTTAGCAATACCATCTTAGACTCAGCATTAGTGCAAAAAAAATCTGGGCAACATAAGAATTTTGTTTCTTTTTGCAAATACAAATATTTCATAACTGCCTACTAATGGGGTACTAATTGAACAGATATTGGTTTGATTTTTAAAGAATTAGTTGTTTTTAAAGAATACCTCTCAAAATCAAGGTATGTGGTTCATGTGATAAGTGTGTTTGTGTGTACATGGGCACAATTTAAGGTAACAGTGCTACTATTTTTTCACTGGATATTGAAAACAAGATTTTTCATGTACTTTTCCTATAGTTATTTTGAAACAATAAATTTTAATCCACTGTTTTGATATAAAATGAAGAGGTAGTAGAAGAAAGGAAGGTCATTGGATGTGCACCCTTGAAGGGGACATTAAGATGCCAGCCCTTTCCTGTCTGTCTCCTCTGCTTCTCATTTGTCATAAGATGAGCAACCTCTTCCGCCAGTGTGCAGCCATGATGTACTGTACACTGTTGGGAAGTTGAAATAGCTTACAAACCTTATCTAAAGAAATTTAGAGTTGACAAAATATAGTATATAATGATTATAGGTTTTTAATAACATATTTTAATTTACAAAGAAAGATTATTTTTAATATAACAATTAAGCATCCTGTTGGGCATGCAATTCAATTCTTTGTAATGAAAAATATTATAAATTAGGAACTAAACAATTATTCTGAAATCTAATTTTTTCCTTTTTATCAAAAATACATTTATATAAATATCATCACACCAGATACTTTGGTAAGAGTTATGGGGCTTAAAATTTAGACTTCTATAAATAAATATATGCTTTTAAAAATATATAATTAACAGATAATTTTCTTTTTCTACTTTGATTAAAATTTTCAAGACTATATCTATATATTTTCAATTTAAAATATTAAGAAAATAAAATATTTTAATTGAATACTATAAATAAAAACAATTCTAATAGTTTATTTTCATATGTGTGTATTAATCAGATTTAATAGTATGTGTTCTAAAATTTTATGCATTAAGATTTTAAGCAAGTTTATAAAGATATTAAAATAATCAGCCTTACAACTTTGACTCATCACCTTCAAACAAAATTTAGTTTTCTAGAGTTCATTCACTGAAGCCAATTTTACTTCAAGCTGTATCCAAGAATGTTTTTTATTAAGTTCCAAGACATTATTGTGCTAAAATTAGACAAATTACATTACATCAATCCACAAGTTTCACTACATATCAAATGAGATCATGCAATTCTTTTGGGATAACTGAATTTGCCCTAAAACACTGAGCCTGAAAGTTCACATAAGTTCGGAGTCAATTATCTATTTTTTCCACTATGAGAACATATATTGAATAATATGTAGTTCACTGTTAATTATGAGAAATTGCTTTCTGATTTTTATAACACTCATCTGCTTATTAAAAAGCAAGTCTAAATGCAGAGCTTAAAATCATAAATCATATTTTGTCATTGGAACATATTATCACTTTTATTCAATATGAAATAAACTATAAACATTTTATTTAAACAAATTATTTTATTCTAAATTGAAATATCTGTAGGACTGAAAAGAAGAAGAAATAGGTTGTAAATTTGTATTTGGGGCTACATATTGTAGTTGCTTATCTACTCATTTTGTCCATTTTGGTCTTTAAAAATTTTATTTTTTAACTAGAATAAGTTTTAAATCAAGTCTCTGAGCAGTATTAAGTATAGTATCTATATTTTATGATTTTAATATAGTTATTATTGGACACCTAGTAAAAAAAAATTAAGTATACATCCCCAGAGAAAAAAATGTAACCAAGACAGTTTTTGAGACAATCCATTCAACTTTCAAAAGAATATATTTGATTTTACAAATAAAAATAATGTCCACAATGAAGTTTTTTGGGAAAATACACCTAAATCACATTTATATTTAAATGAGTTAGCACAGCTAAATCGGATGACTTTAATCATCTTCCACTGAGCTGTTGTTCTTACTCATTACATTTTAGAGGAATGGATGGAGAGGTTTGTTAGATACAAGGTACAAAAAGAAAAAGAAAAAAAAGAAAAATGAAATAAAAAAGAAAGAAAAGGATGGTAAAAAGATAAAGTTTTGAATTTGTTTGTAAGACAATTTTTTAACAAGGCAGACTATTAAGCCATAGAATGAGATTGTCTCCTAATAACTGAGTTTTTCACTGTGGAATTATACACCCTGGAATATTGGAAAAAAATGAAGAGAAAAATCTTGCAGTAGACAAAATTCTATTATAGATATCTTTGACATCTTTCTAGCCCTATCAAAATTATGCAATTGGGGAATTTCTACTGTGAAGAAAAATTAAGAGTTAATAATGAAGGGGCCAGGGATGTAGCTCAGTGGCACCGTGCCTGCTTGGCAAATGCAAGGTCCTGAGTTCAATTCCCTGTACCAGAGATTGGCTTCAAAAATGAAAATGAAGGATGGTGTTATACTAACTAATTTATTGTTTTGGCATTTTTTAACAGTTTATGTATCAATCAAATAATTGTCTTCTTGCCAAAGTTGGTTGTAATAGCTTGATCAACCTTGTCAATGCCTCATCATCTGTGCCTCAAAGACACACAGGGAGAGAGTGTACATAAAGTACCCCATTTAAGGACTTGCCAATATCACAAGTAAGGAGGAGCTATGTTAATTGTCCTTGCCTTTGTACTCTCCTTTCATAGCACTCAGTAAATAACTTCTTAAAATCCAGTAGGAAGGTGGCCTACCTGACCCTCCATGCATCACACCCTTGCCAAGGCTGACGGAGGGCAATGTTCTTACACAGCTCAGGATCAGACATGAAGACAGAATGTTTCCTGGCCTCATGACATGAAAGAAAAAATATCTGTCTATAATTAAAAAAGTACTCCATCTTTCTATCACAGGACATTAAACAGCATGACCCTTTATCATAATTATTTAATAGCCAGCACTGATTCTCATAGTAGCTTGTGAATAACAAAATAATCCAGATAATTTCTTTACACTGTGAAATTCTATACATAATCCCACTAATTCTGATTGGATAGATTTGGACTGGGGCTACAGATTCCTGTAATCCAGTTCGCTCAGAGTAGGGATTTTGTAGAACAATACTCCTTTAGGTATATTCTAAATACTGTACTAGTGTAAGTATTTTAAATATATTTGTGGATTTTTAATTTACTCTATATGCACAATGTCTTCCAAATATTTGAGGTGGAAACTCAGGAATTAAATTATCAGATTAAGAAACTGCCTCACACACATATGATGGGAAATTTAAGAATAAAACATTCTTTGAGATAATGCAAAATACATTTTATGAAATATAGTCTGGATTGTAAGAAAAGCATTAAACTGAATTTGTACTAACTTCCTTTGGTCTGCATGGCAAATTCTCGCCTCAAAATTTCTCTTCAAGAAACTAACAAAGAGAACAAGAGCCTAAAGCCAAATACAGCTTTATAAATGGTGAAGTAATCGATATAAGTACATTTGATCAGAGAATCCACTCAAAGCATTACTATAAAAATCAGTCTTATCTTTGTTCTGAGGTTCAGAATATCAACTGCTTCATGATCCAATTACAATTTGTACATGGTTGCAGGAAAAAATTTTGAAAATCTTTTTTCCATTGTTACTTATTAGGTATCTTCTCATAGACAAATTTATATCTCAAGTTTAAGATAAAAATGCATCACTTCTTTATGTTGTATAAAATTAACTCAAGGAAAAATGCTTTATCTACCTTTATATAAAATATCACTGTGATGTATAAAATATATAATGTGTTTTAAACATGTTACATTTTAAATTCATCTCTCTGTATTAGAGGAGAGGCATATTTTGACTTATGATTCATATACATGTGATATGATTACAATATGATAATATTAACCTATTGGATGAAGCACTGTTATTAATTAATTTGAAGACAATATTGTATATATTTATATTATGTACAGAATGATCTTTTGAAGTATATCTACATTGTAGAATAGCTAAATGAGATAACTAATTTATGCATAAACTTACAGAGTTTTTCAGGAAGAATGCCTAAAATCTATTCTCATGATTTTTAAAAAATCTAATTTGCCATTAAGTCAGCATTTTATGTAGTAAATGTCTTGAAAAAATTATTTATTTTAAATAACTTTAGTGTTAAATGATTTTTAAAATTAATTTTATTTGAACATTTTAGGTATACAATACAATGATATTCATCTTTGGAAATTTGTACCTTTACTTAATCTTTCTTGGTTCTTATTTTTTTCTGCATTCTCTGCCCTCCCTTCAATGCCTCCACCCCTCCTTATTTACAAAGACTTTGTTTCCACTTTTTCATTTTCTCATATTAATTCCATTCCCTTCTTTCCTTTTCCCTACCCCCCCCACTTCCCTCTCCCCTTTGCCCCTTTTCTTCCTATTTCACATTATCTGTTATACCATTTAGTCCTTATTTAAACTTTCAGTTTCTCACACTAGAGAAACTATTTGGTATTTACACATGTGTGTCCTATTTATTTCACTTAAAGAGTATCACCTCAATGCGCATCAATTTAGCTATAAATGACTTTAATTTCTCATTTTTTATGTCTGAGTAGTACTCCATTTTATATTTAAAAACATACATTTTCTTTATCTAGTCTCCAGTTCATGGGCAATTGGGCTGTTTCCAAGTTTTAGCTATTAAAAGCTATACTGCTATGAACATGGGTGCTCATATATCACTGTGGTATGATTCTTTTAATTCTGCTGGGAAGATACCCAGCAAGGGAACACCTGGATCAAATAAGTCCTCTAATCCTAGTTCTTTGAGGTGTCTCCATACTGATTTTCACAATAGTTGCACCAGTCTACACTCCCACCAGCAGTGGAGCATTGTTCCTTTATACCCACAGCCCACTAGCATTTGTTATTCATTGATTTCATAATAACAGCAAATCTTTCTGGGGTGAGATGGAATCTCAGCATTGTTTTTATTTGCATATGTCAAATGACCAGTGATTTTGAACATTTTTTCATATGTTTATTTGCTATTTTTACTTCTTTGTCTGAGAAATGTTTGTTCATTTCAGATGCTCATTTTTGGATTGAGTCTTTAAATTTGGGAGGTCTGATTTTTAGAAGTTCTTTATATATTCTAGCTAGTATACTTTTGTCTGAGGAACAGCTGGTAAAAATTCTTTCCTACATTGTGAGTTGTCTCTTCATGGTGTTGGTGGTTTCTCTTGCTGTGCAAAAGCTTTTTAGTAAGAAGAGATTCCACTTGTTGATTCTTTGTGCTAGTCCACGTGCAACTGAGGTTTTGTTCATGAAAACTTCTCCTACATCAATGTCTTCAAGAGTTCTCTTCCAGCCAGTTTAATGTTTCTGTTTTAATATTTAGATCTTTAGTACATTTTGATTTTAGTTTAGTGCATTATGAGAGATATAGGTGTAGTTTAAATCTTTGGGAAGTTGAAACCCAATTTTTCCAGCACCATTTATTAAAGAGGCTATCTTTCCTCCAGTGAGGGTATTTGGCTCCTTTGTTGAATATGAGGTGTCTGAGTATGTATGGAGTTGTTTCTGCATCTTCTAATCTGTTCCACTGGTCCTCAGGTCTTTTTCTTTGCCAGTACCATCCTGTTTTATCACAGTAATTTTGTAGTATAGTTTCAGTTTGGGGATTGTGACATGCCCTGCCTTGTCTTTGAAAAAAAGAGATCAAAGATGATATCAGAAAATGGAAAGACATCTCTTGCTCCTGGGTAGGAAGAAACAACATAGTGAAAATGGCCCTACTTCCAAAACAGCTCTATAGATTCAATGCAATTCAATTGAAATTCCAACAACATACTTCATGGACCTTGAGAAAACAATTCAAAAATGCATTTGTTCCAAGATGAGATAGAATAGAAAATGCAATTCTAGTGTGGAATACTTTTTAAAACATCTCTGTAGTTCTATACCTCCAACCTGGTTATCACCATTCCACTCTCTGCTTCCGTAAATTTAACCCTTTTTTTTTTGGTACTGGGGATTGAACTTGGGTCCTTGTGCTTGCAGGGCAGGCAGCAGAACCACTGAGCTAAATCCCCAGTCCATAACACTTTTTAAATTCTATGTATGTTTCTTCTAGTAGTGTTTGCTTCCCTGTGACTGGCTTATTTCACTTAACATAAAGTCATTATGGTTTATCCATGTTTTCAAAAATGACAGAATTTTTCATTTAAGGATAAATAATATTGCATTGTATGAAGATACCATTTTATCTATTCATCCCTAGATTGATGGACATTTAGTTTGATTCCATACTTTGTCTATTGTGATTAATGTTACCACAAATAGTGATTTAGTTGCTTTCAATATATACTCAAGAGGGCATTGCTAGATCATATGGTAGTTCTCCTTTTAATTTTATGAGAACCATCCATACGGTTACCCATAATGACTGAACTAACATATATTCCTAGTAATGATGTGAAAAGATTCCTTTTTCTCCACATCTTTGCTAAACTCATTATATTTTGTAATTTGGTTTATACCTTTATTTCCAATTTTTATCTTACTTTTCCATATTACTTTATAAACTAGAAAAGAAAAAGTCAAAATGCTTTGGGTATATTTTATTTATATCACTTTTTTATTTTCTACATATGTTTTTCTCAAGCCTAATAATGCTTCATTTTCTCAGCTGTGACAACATTACAATGTTCAATATAGTAAGTAGAAAACCTCAGAAAGGAGAATATGAGAATGAGGACAAAGAAACCATTGGAATGGGTGTAAGCTCCTAGAAAGGGGAAATATCTTTTTCTCTATCTATTCTCTTGAAACAGTAGTTATAGTCAACTATCCACCTATCTTTTATCTTTCTACATGTGTGTAGGTAGAAAGCTACAGATACACATCTATAGAATTGATATGTACCATGTATATACATTAAATTTTTTATATAATGCAGTATATATTGTGATATCATATGTGCCACATGATATATATATATATAAATTTAATACAGTCCTAAAATATATTTACATTTCACTACATACTAGATTATGTTTTGAATCCTTTCTCTTTATTAATATTTATACAAGAATTTGAAAAAATAATTTGTTGAAATTTATCAATTCAAAATAAAGCAGGCTTATAATTCAAAGAAGTAATCCAAGAAGTAATGGTAAGGTTTAGCAATGCATTTTACATATAAAATTTAAAAATGACTTTGTGTGGTATTTCTGAACAATAACAAAAAATTACTGTGTGCCTTAAGTTTACATATTATCTATGTTTCTCTTGTTATTTGCCATGAGACTATTCAAATGACTGAAGTTGTGCAATGCAAACTTTCAATACTAGGCACAAAGGTATGTATGCTTAGAGAAGATCAAAATGAAAGCTGGTTTGAGCTATTAATAAAGATAGTGACAATGTGGAAATATGAATATATAATATATATGTTGATTCTTCTTAGGAATATGTTTAAATTCTCTAAAAGCTTTGAAATTTTGTTGGTCTCTCTATTTCTATGAATACATCTGTACATCCATGTAATCTATTTTTCATATATGCACACTGAAAGGACATTGATATGTCAAACTCTCAACACCATGCTTTAATTTGGTCATCATAGAATACCGGCTAAGTATCTACTCGGTGGTTTGGATAATGGTTTAGTTTTTACCACCATTGTTCTCCCAAGAAGTATTTCCTAAAAAAATTCAATTTTGTACTAGTCCAGCTTTAGTTTCATAAACAATTTTTGTAATTCCATAGGAATTTAAACATTTATTCCTGTAAAAAAAGTAGCTAAATTCATAGTTGGCACTTTTGCAGTTTAGGAATCCATAAAGCCTTCTTCCTGTATGACACAAACAAGGCTTATATTTCCAAATTAACCTTCATTTTTCAAAATCTGTAGTAGGGATATGTAAGAGTCAGTCTCCAAAGCTATTATACATATGGTAATGTTTTATTACAGTGCAGAAATACCAATGAACAGCCAGGGTAGAGGTGCACACATCACGAGCCAAGAGAGCTCCAAACATGAATTCCTGGGTTTCTTCTCAGTGGATGAAAAGTTACAATTTCTCCCAGGAGAGCTATACCAGGAACACAGCCTTTATCTCTCCCTTCAGTGGTGTTTAGCAATATCCATGGACTACAGTATTACTGAAGAGAAAAAATATCCTTGGCCTTGGTATAACAGGATTTGTTAGTGAACTTATTTTCCAGCCACTCCAGAGGTAAAGGTGATAGATATCACATCGTCCAAAGTTCCCATCACAATTCACAACTTAGTATAAAGTTTTTAGAATGCAGTAATTCTCAAAAGTAAGCAAAGAAACTCATTAGGTAGTACTTTGCACATGCTTAGAGATTACCTTTAAGAATCTGAGGAAAAATCTTAGAGCATTCATGTAAGATTAATCTTTTATTGCACAGTACCATGAAATTATCTACCAAAGTATACATTTGTATAACGTAAAAACAAAAATAAAATTATGAATATTTTAGTAAAACTAACAGCATCTTTATTTGTCTGCAAATATATTAAAATAAATTTAAACAATTTTATTATTTTACTATTATAGAGTTACCCTTTTTACCAGTTTATAAATAAATAATAGATACAACAAAATAACTTACAGTATTATACAAAAATATTTAATGTGTTATCATATGAAATGTCATTCTGTCTCCCTTGGATATAGAAATAATGTCAGAAAGAAGGGGAAAATAAGAAAATACAGTGTATTTAAAGATTCTATTGTAAGAATTTGGAGACTGAGAGACTTAGCTTGGCTTTTACCTAAATTGATATATAATTTGGGCAAACATCTTACTCTTTTTAGAAGTCAATTTGTTCATCTCTAATTAATGAGTAGATTAAACTAGATTAGTTTTAAATCCTGTTATTACCCTAAAGATTCTGAATTTTTTAACAGTCACAAAAAATAACAGAATATCTGTGTAATATTTAATCTGATAAAATCAGAACACAAAAGCACCATTCTACAAGTATTAAGAAAACTCAGATAAATATCCATTTAGTTATTTTTATTTGTATATAATTATTTTGAAACTATTTTTATTAAAATTATTTTTGTGGTATACCTATACAAATCATAACATACACATTTAAGAAAATTTATAATCTAAAATTAGGCAAATTAATAAATTAGATAACTAATCCACATTTTCAACATACATGATCAACACATAAATCTTTATAAATATGCTTGAACATTAATTTGCCTTAATTTTCTTTATATGTACATTTTTCAGCTTCATTTATATATAATGTATGGTTGAAACATTTAAAACAGTGTACTATAAATATATTCTTTCATTATCCAGGTGAAATTTTACCAAGTTTAAATAAGCTGCTATTGTGTCAATCATAAAGTTAATTATATTGAAAATTAAATAGATGCATGTTTTATATTAAATCATCATTTTTTTACATTTACCATCTGTTTTACTAGTTTTTGTAGTAATTGTTTTACTCTTGCTTTGAAATGACATATTTATTTATCTAGTTAAATATTTATTTCTGCTAAGAAAATGTTTTATTTTTGGTATTTTCTTCTAGTCCAAATGTTTGTTTCAATAGCAAACATTTGTTCTCCCAGAAATGAGTTCCAAAATGGACTATTGCTTTCAAGGGTTTTGGCAACTATATTTTATGGCCAGTAGGTTGGCCCACTCTTATTCCATCTGCTACTTTTACTTCCCTGAATTTCTTCCCCAATTAGCTAGAAACACCTTAGAGATCCTAGTGGCACCCTGGGAAAAGCATATTTAACATGTGTTCCCCTAAGGTAAAACAAACATTTGCAACAACTCACAGTCAGTAAAACCTTACCAGGAGAGATGGTATATTATATAAATGCTTTTGAAAACTGGTGTACTTTCAATCAGATTTTCTTTTCAAATGAATACATAGCATTTTATACAAATTTAGTTAATATTTAAAGATACATTTTGTGATATATGTGTGTTGAATTAGAAAAATAGAATTTAAAAGTTCATAATTATAATTGAGTTTCCTAATATAAATCTAATGTAGCTTGTATTTGGTAGAAAATTCAGATGTTCATCATTGTAAATATTCAATTTTTAAAATACCAACATAAGGGCCAGGGATTTACCTCAGCAGAACAGTGCTTGCCTCACAAGCGCAAGGTCCTGAGTTTGATCTCTAGTGCCAAAAATAAAAAATAAAAATAAAATACCAACGTTAAAAAATAAAACTTGCTATATCTATGACTGATTTAATTTTCAAGTTTTTCAAATAAGGGATAATGAAATAGTAAGTTAAATATTAATGGAAATTCCAGTATTTTATACAATTTTATACTATTTTATTTGGATGTCGATATCAATTAGGTTCACTGGAAAAAATATATATATTTTAAATATAATACACTTTATATGTATATAATTTAAAAGGAGGTCACGATGGTCACCTGCAGGATCAGGGCTGGAAGAATGCAAAGTGGGCGGCCTGGGCACACTGACAGCTGGTGAATCCAGGGGAAAGCGAAAAGCCTGGAGCTGCCTGTAGAGTCCAGGCCAAGCCTGTGTTGCAAAGCCAAAGGGTCTACTTCAGAAAGCTCAAGGGTCTGATCTGGAAACCAGAAGAAACTGGGGACGAATGTCCCAAGGGAATGGCGAAAGCAAGAGCAACTCCAAAGAAGAAAAAGAGAAGACTCTTACCTTCTTTCCCTTTTCATTTCATTGCAGGTACAAGCCCGCTGGTTGGTGCCGCCCACCCTCACCCACGGCGCCATCCACGGGCACACCCAGACCTGTGCTCCTCTCACCCATTAGGCAGTTTCTTACTTCGTTCGAGCTGACATGAGAAGTAAGTTTCATACATGTCTTATTTGAAAAGGTTTAGGTACAAACAAGTGTAAAATTGATTTGCAAATTTAATCAAACAATAACACCTGGATAATATATAAATACTGCTTAGAATAGGAAATTTAAGGTACATTAATTTGTTTGCATATCACAGGAACGTGGCAGCAAGTATTAGGTGGACTGAGAGTTGGTGCCCACCTATTTTTCTGCTCCTTTAAAACACAATGTCTCTTGGAAAAATTTTGGCTATTTTCTTCATTCCAAGCCTCTAAACAATGCTAGTGTCCTTCGTTCTAGACTGTTACTGTGTTGTTTCCTACTCGCACATTTCTGTCTCTCTTACTCATTGTCTTTATATTTCTGCATAGCAAATCCACCTTAGCCTCTTTTCTATGTATTCTTTTCTCTCTGACTTATAAAGTTCAAAACCAACTCTCCAAACTCCAAACCATGACTCGAGGTGGTCTTTCAATTCTCAAGTGCCTGAAATTGTTGCTTGCCAGTATTTTAGAAGATTTTTCTTCTCTCCTCTCCCCTCCCCTCCTCTCCCTTCTCCTCCCCTCTCCTGTATTCCTCTCCTCTCCTCTCCTCTCCTTTACTCTCTTGCTTTATTTTTTCTTAACCTTTATGCTGAAGTGGAAGATCTATGTTGGAGGACTGTTACTACATTTCAGTCTTAGAGGTAATTATTTTAAGCTAGTTGTGGTGGTATATGCCTGTAATCTCAGCACTCTGGGATGCTAAGGCAGGAGGATAGAAAGTTCAAGGCCAGCTCGAGCAATTTATGAATTTAGCCAGTTCTTGTCTCAAAATTTAATAAAAAGTCTAGGGATATAGCTCAGTTAGAGGTTCCCGGGTTCAATTGTCAGTGCCAAATAATAATCATTCTTTTAGATTCCTTCTATATGGAGAAGTCATTCTGTTGCCCAGTAGAATGAATGAAATAACAATTCTCTTATTAGGGTTTTAAGAGTACAATAAATGCTACATCTTTTCCCCATTTATGTTGTGAGTCAATTGAGAAATAAAATAATAGATGCAGTAGATGATACATATATCATTAGAATTACCAATAAGTACACCCTCAACTAGACTATAGCATTTAGTTTGGTCTCAGCCAAACTGACTTGCTAATTCCTACCTTTCTTCAGTCCTTATCTAGAATAGAAAAAAAATTTTTTTTTCAGTACTGTAGAGGAGAGGACTTTACCTATTCTATCAGTTTGTTACCCAGCCATATCTATGTTTTGATTCTCATGAGGAAGAATGAAGATTAATAAGATAGTTTCTTTCACAGTTATGAGGAGGACTGGGAAGTAGAAAAGATGCAAGAAGTTTAAAAATAATCCCTCTTGTTTTGTAAATCAGCAATAGTAAACCCATATATATATATATATATATATATATATATATATATATATATATATATGACATTCTTTTTGTCATCCTTGTGGTGAGCCTTTAAATATAGCGTCAACCATAAACGTGTTTATACTGCTTAGAGTGGAATATCAGTATTCCTCCTCCTACATTCATCAAAAACGCCTCCTTTGAACACTGGCCCTCTATAGCTAATTAAAAAATTTCTAGTGAAGATTTTCCCCCAAAGCTCTGAAATCAGTCAAAATAACCAATGAATTTGGGTGGATATTGAATTATTCTCTAACTACCTTAGTACCTATTTGTGTGAGTAAAGTTTCCAAATTGTGTGTTCCAACTTCCTGCTCATTTCTCTAAACCTTCTAGGATTCACCTTCAATTATGCCAGGTCCTTCGGTATTGGTGTCCCAGAACTCCTTTTTATAGTGACTATAACTTACACTTCAGCTGTTTTAATAGTCATCTGCTTAGGAAGGCATGAAGGATAAAGTAAGTGAAATAATAGTGCAGGAGATTGATGCATCCTGCTTCTACCCATGTTATAGCAGGAAAAAAGCAAATGGACCAGTGAAGAGTCAAACACTAAAGAAGCCAGCACAAGTTAACCAATCTTTAAATCATACTGGCCAAAAATCATCTCCTTGATCTACTGTTGCAAAGTTCTTGCTAGAAATGCTCCTGTATTAATTCATGATCAAACATATTGGATTAGATCTCCACTCTGTGAACTGATATTGCCACAATGAAGGCATTCACTATTGCCTTTTCCCATTATTCTTACTTCCATAAAACAGTTTACAGTTTCTGTATTCTAATTAGTGTATGTGTACATTGATAATAAGCAATCACTTGTAAAAATCCGTAACTTTACAAATTGGAAGGGTCCTTTGCTCTCAGTGGGAATTAGTAATTTCCTAGAGCCCCTAAATTTTTATTAACTTCATTTTATCTCACAATGTGCTTGAAATTTTGCCTTCACATTCTTTTCTATTATCACTCTGTTTTATATATTTGTGTTTTTATCATCTTGGTAATTAGATGTTCTCCTTTGTTTATGAATGCATACATTTTCTATCAGATTTCAGACATAAATATGTAAAATATGCAGTTTTCTGATGAACTATATAACTGCTTACATTCTGTGCCATTTAGCCTATCTATGGTTTAGAAATACCAAATAATTTCTCTTACAAAATACATTGTATATAATCCTGAGTTATACGTATTGTGCTGCCTTTTTCTTCTCTAACTTGAATCATTAAAATGCTTTCTTTCCCTAGTTATATAATTTCATGAATTCCATAAAGACATTTCCTCAACTCTTGCATTTCTGTTCATAGTAACAAAATTATCTTGAAATACATGTACCAAGGACATGCTTGTTTAAGGTTGTTCATGCAGCTTTCCCTTTGATATATGTCTACATCTCAATTGGAGACTGCAATATTGATTTGCCCAAAGCAGGCTGTAAGTGCAGGCAGTGAAGAGTTAACCCTACAATTGGCTTGTTAGTGAGTCTGACTGAAGCCTACTTGCCTAGCTTAGAGTAACTCGCAACAAATTCTATTTCCACAATTAAAACCTTCATATTAGAAGGACAATATTCTAACTACAAAAATATATTTTGTCTATTCTGTTCCTAATTTGAGAATGCTTTGTCTTGTTCTTTATGAGCCTTGTGTACATTAATTTCCATAGAAACCACCCTGTTGGACATCGTTTTACGTAGTCCTGCCATTGCACTAGCTCACCTTTACCCTAATTGATTACTGATAAAAATCAGTGGCTTGGATGGACCAACACCTTCTGCTAAAGCAGCATTGGCCATCCTGGCTTCCTACTTTCTGTCTCTCTTAGTTCTGTCTTTTAAAGACTTTTTTTCTTCTCTTCCCTTTTTTTTTTCTTCAGCCTTGTGTCTCACAATGAGCAGAATACTAGTACCTACTGCAGAGGTCTCTAGTAATAAACATGTCCAAGAGATACACGGAAAGTATGCTCTCCAGGGGAATGGAAAGAAGGTAAACCATTCTGATTTCCTCAGAACTGCTTTAGACTGCTTATGACTTATTTACATGAGGCAGAAAACCAAGGTCTTCTCTAATGCTTTAGACATCAGGCTGAAGAACAGAATATAAGATGGTAGCCAACAAATCCTCATTAGGAGCCAACAAATCCTCATTAGGCATACCCACTGTCACATAAATATACTTTAAAATTATTTTAAAAGAAACATTATCAAAATCAAAGGTCAGCCTCAAAGTCAAAAATCCTATGCCCCTGTATTGAGGAAAACCTTATCATTTTTTCCTGGTGCAAACACCTGATACAACTATACAGAGTTTATTGAAATATATTTCTCAGCATTTTTTTTCCAATCAATTGAGTAATAAAGTAGCAGAAGCAGATTAATAGCTCCTTTTATTACAGACAAAGCTAGACTGAAGAAATTTTTTATATATAAGATTATCTAATAACCACCTATATCCTGAGTTCTACACTGGATCTAGGACATATAAAGGGAAATCAGAGTTGGAGAGATAAAGACAAACATCCTTACCCAACTGATCATCCATCAAACATTATGAAACAATATTCCAACCAGGGTATGAACTTTACACAGCTGACTGAGGGAGAATGTTTCTCTGCCTTCTGTCACTCCAACAAAATACCTGAGATAAATCAACTTACATGAAGAAACAGATATTCTGGCTCACGATTTCAGAGGATTCCATCCAATTTTGGAGAGCTCCATTGCTTTTCAGCCATGTAAGGCATAAGAATATGGCAGGAGCACTGGATGGAACAGAAGTGCTTATCTCATGGCATCTGGGAAGCAGAGAGAGAAGGACAAGAAGGAGGCAGAGCCCAATGTACTTTTCCCGACACAGACCTGAATGATCAACTGACTCACCTAGGCCCCACCTCCTAAAGTTCTCACCATTTCCCCGGAAAGTCATCAGCTGAGGATAAAACCTTCAACCCTGGGCTTTTGGGTGACAAAATAAGATTCAAACCATAACAGGCTATGTGGTACACGAGATGAAGAGAATAAACAAAAACATTAATTTGAAAACTCCCCTTTTTTCTAATTTTATAATTTTGCCTTTGTTTTGAGAACCTGACTTTATTCTTGCAAAGAAAGAAGCAAAAATATCCCTTAGGAAGCCATTTTGTTTGAAGTATCAGCAAATAATTCTTTATTCTCAGAGCTAATGATTGTATGAGGTCCAACAGGAGATTGGTGATATGAATGAGGAAATAGTGATGAAATTGGAGGGAAATGAGTAGGCTTGAGTTTCAGAACCCTCTTAGTATGATACGGATTAAATAGAGTGAAATATTTCTGTCAGGAGTTCTCCATGAGGACTGTTTCCTTCCACAAGTTTGCAGAGCAATATCCTTAACACCCGTATTAATAATAATAATAATAATAATAATAATAATAAAAGAATAGGTAAAGATTCAAGAAATGTAGGCCAATTACCATATTTCACATGTATTTGCTATTCTGTAAAGTGATCAAGCCTCAGTTATCCAATTTTGAGGATGACAAGGCATTTTCTGCCATTAATTGTATTTCAGTAAAGGGATTATATGAGATATTTTATTTTGGAAAATTTTGTTTCCTGAAAAGCAAGCTCAGAAGGAAAGGAATCTACAGTACATTCTGAGTCATAGTAAGTGCTCAGGAAATATTTGTTAAATAAAAAGAACGTTAAAATATACATAATAAATTTCCTATCATAATTTTTAGTAATCACATTGATCTAACATTGAATTTCTCAAATTCCAAGATCTGCTATAAAACATTAATATGATATCATGAAAGTAGAATTACGTATGTGTATAATATGTAGTTATTAAATATATGTTTTTAAAATAGATTTTATGGCATAATGTTTCAGATTTGCCAAGTTATAGTTTCAGTCAGGAAAACTTTGAAAAGTATATCAAATGGACAATGTATAGTGTTTTCAGAGTAAATCACAGTGGATACAAGAAAAAAGACACTGATTTTGAAATTTCTCTAAATGATTCCAGATCATCTCTTTCACTGTTTTACTTTCTTTTTTCTGATTGATTTGATTTGATTTGATTTAATTTTGTGCATTATTAGTGCATGTTTGTAGTACATAATGTTTACATTCCTTGTAGGGAGTTGGTACATGTACATAATACATCTACATTACTTTTTTCATTCATTTTCCCTTCCCTCCCTCCTTCTCTCTGCCCATCTCCTGGTCCCCTTGCATTTTTGGGTACATATTTGCAATATATTATGTTCACTTTCCTCATGTGGAATTGTTTATAGCATATAAACACTTACTAACATAGCACTATTATTCTTCACGTCTAGGTTCTCTTGGGCAATCTTCCTCTATTACCTGAATATTTTCTTTTAGTTAATAATCTTTCTATGAGCAATAATTTTTATTTCCTTGTAAGAGTTGGAAATGACTTTATGTACTACAATGTTACTTCAAAATATAAAATTCTTTATATGTTTTACTAATAAAATGATTTTAACATGCTAGTTATATTTAAATTTTAAATCTTGAATATTCTTCTTGTTCTAAGAATCATCCTTTACTTCAGTTATACACTAACTTTATTCCAGTCCCAGGAATACATCAGCATAATTGGATAATTAGGGACTATCCTTGACAATGACTAGATATAATATTTAAATTGTGAATCTGTGAACTTATTGATAAAAGAATTGTCTGCTTTACTCTTTTCCCTTTTTTCTTAAGATATTGACACAGTTAGGGGGTCATACCCAGAGTTTCTTTGAAATAAAAATGCTTTATGAGATTTTGGACAGTGTTTTTCTGTATATTGGAACATAAAAATTTAAAGAAGAAAATAAAATTGACAATTTGGCTTTAGCTAGGCACATAGCTATTAAAACAGCAAAAGTGAACTTTAGCCTCCTTTTGTCTAAAATACATTTGAGTACTCAATTTCTTAAATATGATTTTAAATTTCATTGCAATAAATCCTGTTTTGTTAACTATATGATATATATTCCAGAATTTAAAATTAAAATATAAAAAGCAGTAAAGTCAGAACTTGTGTATGTTTTGTGGCATAACACAAATTGTCTTTTCTAAAAATTGGAGTTAATTCTTTATTCCAATTTGGCATGCTCCATCATGCACTGAAAATAAAAATTTCTTATATATTTATATTGAAAAGCACAAAATTGATAAATATTTTTTATATTTCCTACTAACAGATATTTTTAAACAACACAGGCTTTGATCTAGTGAGACATGTAAACACTTTGAAGAATCTTTCTTTAGGATTTCCCAAGTTAAATTCAGCAATAAAGCCTAAACTATTCTTGAAAATTGTATCTTTATGATATCAGAACTCTATTATATGCTAACACCTTTCTGTGTTGTTTTTTATTTGATTCTTCAAGGCCAAGAAATATTACATATATTTTTCCATAATCTTATATAGCAAAAATTCAATTTTGAAATATGGGTAAATTTGACAAAAAATGACATTTATTCTAATTTGCTTGTTTAAGAAAAGGTAAGAAATGCATACTTAGTGGATAAATTTGGGTAGGGGAAGTAAAACCATATAAACATGATACTGAAGTATATATGTGATAACTAATTGAGTTACTATGTAGTTTATGAGACAAAGTACTTTGTAAAATATCTTGTGGTTTTATAAATATCATGTTGTCACATATTCAAATATTGTCTATTGGAAACTCTTATTATAACTCTTAGAAGAAAATCAGAATATGTTTTATACAAAATAAAATTTCAATAAGGATTAGAATATTATAATGTTGACTATACTCCTGTTAATTTATTCTCTTATATTTGTTAAAATTTAATGTTGAAATACAATTCTGTTTCCAGAAGTCCTAAGTACAATAATTGTAGGTGAAATTAAAATGTAAAGTTAAAAATGTTCTCTTTATTTCATTAAAACTAAGATATTTTCTTAATAATTTAAATAATTTGAATATGCACAACAAATGAAACAAATTTATTATAGAAATAGTGGATCTATAAATCTAATTGTAAACTCTCTCTCTCTCTATCTCTCTCTGTCTTTATGTTTGATTTGCTAGCAGCTTTTGCACTAATCTCTTAAAGATTAAAACATGTTCAACTATTTTTTCTTTTTCACTTATACTTATTTTCAGGTAAGTTCAGTGCCAGTTATTTTTCTGAGTGCTACTGTATATTTCACTTATTCCTTACATGTGAATTTTAAGGTCAGAGTTTTCAGTTGTGGGAATCCTTTTTGTAATTGGATGGAATAATGGTTAATTGCATGCAGGAACCTAAGACAGCAGTGTCATCCCTGTTTTCTATTATTGCCTAGAGTCCTTTCATAAGAAAATTTTACCCTCAGTCAACTATTGACCTTTTATTTTTACATGATCTTGTTCCATAATAGTTTTTGTCTTTGTTCTTGCTATTTTAAGTTTTGAGATTCACCTAGCTATAGATTTTTAAAAATCGCTTTTATTCTTGATTCTGTAAGATTTATTAATTCCAGAAAAAAGCTTTAATTTTTAATCAACTTCTGAAAATTATCAAGCATTAACTCATATTGCTTATGGCCCGTATCTTCTATTTATTTTAATATGAGTTCTCCTGATACACCTAAATTAAGCCTTTTAACATTACATTACTTAAGTTCTTCTAAAAATTTTTATTTTTTTATTAGTACATGTTTGCAGTACAAAATGATTGCATTTCTCACAGGGTGTTGGTACACATGCACAGCACATCTTAATGCTTTCTGCCTCCCTTTCCCCTCCTCTTTCTCACCCTTTGTTTTGTCTCTTGGTTCCCTTTTCTCTCTTTTTTTTTTCCTGTACCAGGGATTGAACTCAGGACCTTGCACTTACAAGGCAGGTACGGTGTCACTGAGCTAAATACCCTATCCTGTCCCCTTCTCTTATTCTTTTCTTTTGAAAAGTATTTCTCTCCCTATATCCTATTATCTATATTTTATTTTGCTCTTTATGTTTCACATATAAGAAAAACCAGGTGATATTTAAGCCTTTGTGTCTGATTGGTTTCACTTAACATTAAGAATTTAAGCTCTTTTATTTTTCTCACACCCATCTTTCTGTGCCACTCTTATTCATTATGTGTAACTTCTTCAGGTTTGTCTGTCAATTTAGCAATTCTAACATCAGATGTGGATAATCATTTAGATAAACTACCTTTTGAATTTTTATTTGAATAATCATTAACAAGCCAGTCATGGTGGAGCATGCCTGTAATCCTAGTACCCAGGAGGCTGAGTCAGAAAGATCAGGGTTAGTCTGAGTCAGCCTAGGCAACATAGTGAGTTCAAGGCCTGCTTGTCCTACAAAGTAAGACTTTGTCTCATAAAACCAGTAGCAGTAATAATTGTAGTAGTAGTAGTAGCAGCAGCATTAATGATGATGATGATAATAATAATAATAACAATTTGCAAAATATTTTATTCAAATTTTCCCAAACATGTCAGTAGTGTCTAAATATATATCCTACTTAGTTTCTGATACAAATAAATTTGTATATAATTTTGAAGAAAACCAAGAAAAAGAATCATTGAGTTCCTGTTAAATCCACAGCAGTATGCTGGTTGGCAAGTCAGAAACCAGTTCTATGAGGAGGTTGTTATTACTTTGTTTTTCACATCTGAGAAAACTGATACACTCTAACCATTAGTCTTAAAAATCACTTGGTCGTATCTCTCTCTATTCATATGTCCAAAGACTTTCCATAAAATATATAGGCACAGGTAATCTCAAGGGAATCAATTTACTTATCAGATTCTTCTAGATTTTTTTGAAATTAATTTAAATTAAAAATAATTTAGTTCTTTTAGGATTTTTAATCATGTGTAACTTTCTGTCACATGGTTGTTCTATTAATATAGAGAGTGTCTCTGTTCTCATTATATCATCTGAATATACTTGGTACAGCATTAGTATAGGCTGATATTTATTATTGTGAATTGTTATTATAAGGAATTTTTACAGTTATGTGGCCTAGGATTACAGGAATATAGTTTTAGGTATAATATTCTTATTTTCATATGGCAGTGACCAGAATACACTAGGATTAGAACATTTATTTTGTATTTTCTCCACCCAGGTAGCTAATAACAAGAGGTCCCAAGCCACTTTGTTTATAAATTCAATTCTGTAGTGAAAGGCTTTAAAACACAATGGCCAAAGTTCATCTGTTTTATTAATTATTGCAAAGCTCTTTCTGAAAACTACCCTGAAGCAAATTCTGATAAAACTCAACTAATTAAGTCTTTACTCTTCTATATATATAACAGGTGAGAGGTGGAAAAGATGAAATTGTATCCCCAATAAAATGCATTACCTAGTGGTAGGAGATCTTGTTCCTGTGTCCTAATCACAAAATTTGCTGTGCTTTTAAAGTTCAATTTGTGAAATCTTTGGAAAACACATATCACGTGTTTTCTGTATTCTATTATGTATAAGAAAACAAACAACCAAAAGGATAACCAGAAAGATATCAAAGGACTATTTCAGAATAAGGGGATTAGGGAAATGAGAGAAGAGGAGGTGGAATGGGGTCAAAAAGAGTGGTTGAACACAAGCGATGCATGATATGGGAATAGATGGAAATGCCACAGTGAAACCTATTAATTTATGCAATTAATGTATGCTACTCATTACAGTAATAAGAAAAATACACTCTATTCTCAGAAGTATCAGTTCCATTGATACCTAATCCTAGCCCAAGGCCTCATCTTTCCCAAAGTAGGAATCTAAATCCAAATCCCTGATTAGTCAGATGTACATGTGTACTTTGTGTTTTTTTCCTCCCTTTTAGAACCATATTGATTTCTCACATATTACTTGTGAGCTCATCTTACATTCAAATATTCATAGCTGTCCTTTGAACATCATCAAATTTGCTATCATCTTAATATATTTTCAAAGAAAGTTTTATTTTTTAAAAATTTATGAAATAATAAAATAATGAAAGGATTTGTGTTTTTTTCAATTTTTTAAAAGCAAAGGATTATTGAAAATGAGATATTCATTTAGGAAAGCATAAAGCAGAGATTGTGGGTTCCCAGAGTCAAAATGAGGAAAATATTTCAAGAAAGACATATTGAGAGTGCCAAGCAGTATTGAGATATAAATTAATATGAGTAATGCATGTTGGATCTGCAAAGATTGAGGTGATTTGTAACCTTGAGAAGTTAATTCCAGAGGAACAATGTAGTTTATTCACTATAAAGAAATCAAAATACATGGACACAAAATAGAGTGATTTGAAATTTGAAAGTGGGGTGATAAGATATTTTTAATAAATTTATTATCGTTGTCTCTATTTTCCATGAAATATGAACAAAGAGTGGGAGAGTGAATTACCTAGGGAAAGGAAAAAGAGTTTAAGGAGTGTAGAAAATCTTTTGGACTTTTGTGTTTTACAATTTTTAAAAACACTCCTCATTGTCATTTACTTTTTACTTCAGTTGTACTCCTGTTTTAAATGCAAACAAAAAATAGGTGAGAAGTTGAGTCTAAACAGATTGAAATGTTGCTTGATAATATACAGTAGGTGGATAGGAAGAGAGGAGTTCAATGAATGAATGAATGAATGAATGTAGTTCTATCACATGAAAACTATCTTAAATAATGAGGGAAATGGGACTACTAGGGGACTAATCAAAAGTTCATACTTTGCTTTTATTTTTTCTCCCATTACCTGTGCGGTACAAACACCCCATGATAAATGTAAATGTATTTTATACCTAAAATGTACCAATAAATATATATATATATATATAAATTTCTTTAAAAGTCCATACTTTGGAAGATCTTTGATAGCAATTTCTTGGAGTATGCATAATTTTTGAACATTAAGTGATTTATAGCATTCTGAAATCATTATTTTTTATTAGAAGATATGACCTTGTTTTCTATATGACAAAGATATTTTGTTTTGAAAAGTGCTGGTGTTTAACTCTGAGAGGAGGTAATTGATGTAAAATGGAGGGAAAAATTGTTGGAAAAAAAATCAAAGAAGTCTTACATATGTATGCATAAAAGACCAGAAAGTTATGTAGATGACACAGAAGAAAATAATTACCCTCACTAATAATAGTAAAAAGTTTATAATAAGGGTATGGTAAGTTTCTAAGAAATGAGTAAATTATTGCATTGATAAGAGCTATGAGTTGTTATTACCGGATATGATTACAAGAAGCAAAGTTAAAAATCCAGATTTGTCAAAGAGAAACACAGAGAAATCTTTACCTTTAGATGTCATTGTATGTAGGACACTTGTATAATAATAATGTCTGCATGGATTTCATTCAAATTAGCCTGGCAGAGAAACACTCAGAATTGAATATTATAGAGAAATTTGCCAGAAAGAGCAAGTGTTGCTGAGCTACAGTAGAAAGATGAAGAAGTTTAGGAGTTTTTCAAGAAATGTATTTGAATATTTAAAAAGTATGTAGGGATGACAACAGTGATGCTAATTTAGGGCTATTAACCTATATTTCTGGTTGTGATTAACAAAAATAGTGTGGGGGATAATATAATTCTTCTAATGAGTTTTTAAGAGAAAATAGGTAAAAAGTTTTTATTATGACCTACTTCTTAGGATAAGTTGTTAAGTACCCAAATCTACATTCATATATTCTGGTAAAATGCATGATATTCTTAGCATTTTGCTCAAAACTGGGAATGAGTAGAGCCCAGAGATCCCGCTTTGAAATCTGCTGTCACCATGTACTAGTTGTGTGCTACCCAGAGGTCCTAGGTTTCATTAAAATCTACTTAGGATGGAGGAGATGAGATCATACCAAGAGAACATGAATCTGCAGGAGCAAATACAGCTCTATGGGTGATGTGGAATCATATTGGGAGAATATGCAGTTCTCTCGGACATTGTGAGCCTTGTTTTACTGAATAATATCTGTTTAGTGAATAATATCTGTTTTTCAAATTTAAAAGTAGCATATATATGCTACAGGTTCTCATTTTTTTTCTTCCTTGTATCCTATTTTCTCTTCAACATTTTTATCTAGCTATATATCTGAAGTCCAGAAAATTTCCTCAGGTTTATTTTCCTTGTTTTCTATTTCATTCTTAAGTTCTATATAATATAATTTCAAATCAATCATCCCCAATATAATTGTATCAGTTATAAAGATATGCACAACAGTTAGTTTTATAAGAAGGAAGCAACAAATCAAGTAGTAATGAGCTCAAAGGAAGTACAGTTTACATTGTAAAGACCTTCTGATAACTACATGCCCATGAAGTTTATGCTTGTCATGTATTTCACCTCCACAAATTGGTCAAAGGCCAGTTACTGGGGAAAAAAACTTATTCTGGAAGAATAAAAAAAATAAAAAACAATAAAAGTAAAACAGTTACTATGGACAAAAAGAAGATGTAGGATGAAGTCCTGAGAAGTTTTGAAACAGAAATGTTGGTCAAAATTTGCCTTCAGGATGTTCTGAGAAAAAATTTTCCAAACTTCTCTCAGTTTCTTGGCTTTGGTGAATGACTGGTTTTCTGCTAAAATTTTTATTATAGAAAAATAATATTTAGGATACTATAAACCCAATGAGGCTTTAGATGCAAATGTTAATACTAGAAAATACTTTTACCAAAGTGTGGTACAAATTAGGTTACATGAATACAAAATCCCCAAAAGGGACTTATTGATAGAAAAACAAAACAAAGCCAGTGTTGAAAAGATTCAAATGAATCCTACACCTCAATACATATAAGTAATATCAGGTATCATCAATGGGTAGAACACAATGGGTCTCGTATGCAAACTGCTTCTGAGTTGAGGGTCATAGTTAAAGATAATGTGTTCAGCTGATTCTTGATGAAACTCAGATTCCATTATTATTGGAGGAAAACACTGAAGGATATTGGAGAACATCAATAGACTTGAAAAAAAGTGCCTGTCAGCCAACTTTTCATATGCATGAGTTAAAAAAATATCAATTGTTTAATATAAGCAACTGATATTTGGAGATGACTTTTGATACAAGATTAGTGCAATCATAGTTGACTGATAAGATAACAAATTTTGATATATATTTTATCGCATCATTGAAACCTATAAACTCTTTTTAAACATAATTTACAATGGAAAATACAGATGAGATTTGTGACATATAAAGGTAAACAAGCAATATATATGTATATAATATAATTTACTTTATTTTTAGAATATTTATTAAATCAACCAAATAATATTTTCATGGCATGTTATTATTTTCAGTCTCTCAAAGTAAGTTCTACAGAAGAAATTTCATTGAATGTTTGCTTCTATTTTTTGTTTGTTTGTTTGGTACCAGGCATCGAACTCGGGACCTTGATCTCTCAAGGCAGGTGGTGGCACCACTGAGCTAAATCCCGGCCCTCATTGAATGTTAATAACAAGAAATTCTCTAGCTTAATCCTTTTCAGAATCATCTTGTATGAATCAAAACAGAAGCAAAATGCAGGCACTCCAATCTAGAGACTTCTTGGGTTTCCATAGGGAACAGGAAAGGGGACCTTACCAGAGACCCCTGCAGTGGTCCTGGTCTCCTGCAAGCCAGTACAATATCTGTGAGATAGGAAAGTGGGAAATAAAGACATGCATTTCAAGTGTGGGAAGGGGGGAAACTGGGCATGTCTTGGGACACTTTCTGATAAGTATCAAGCAGGCAACATTGTAGAATGAGGGCATATGAATGTCTTTGCTGAAGAGAACATTTAATTCAGAGGGGAACAATTTAGTTGGGGTCAGTTGACCTTGATGGAAGTGAACTCAGCCAAGCTCTGCTACTTCCAATGTAACACAGCCAAATTGAGGAGGGGCAAGAAGGTTGTGCCACTATAGCCTGGTAATACTGGGCAGAGGTGTCCACTACAGGTTGCTTTATTTTTCTGATTTTGATTGTTCTTTCATACATCATTATCTTCATTCTAGGCTATTTGCTACTATTCATTGTGTGCATGTTTGTGTATAATAATTGAAAGCTTCTACGTTGGAAGTAATTATATTTGAAGATTACATCTTTAAAGAAATATACAGGTTAAATGAAATGTTGACATGAACCTAATCCAATGTGATTGGTATTATTTTTAGAAGAGACAACGGAGTCCTGAAAACACAGAAAGAGACCATGTGAAGACATAGTGAAACAGCAATAATATGCAAGTTAAATAAAACATCCACAGCAGAAATTTACTTGTTGATTCCTTGATTTTAGAATACTAGGCTCTGGGAATGTGAGTAAATAATTCAGTTGTCTAAGCCATGAAATTTGAAGTGTTTTCTTACATAAGAATTATTTCCTGTTGTTCAAGCTATCAAATCTGTCATATTTGATTATTTTAGCCCTATGGGACTAATGCATTCTCTCAGATGCTAGAAGATATATGAAATATAACAAATTCTAAACTGCTACATTTATTTCCTCTATCATAATGTCTTATCATCACCTGTTCTTCCCTATTCCAAGCAATTAAAATAACATCCTAAGATTTACCCAAGAAAATATTTTCTACTTACCTTTTTAATATTATTATTGTCTATTTTTATATATCCCCCAATATCCAATTTATAGCAAGACTGTGTTGATTCTAATATATTCCAAGTTCATTCATATCTCCTCTTCCTTCCTATCAATGTAGAAGAAGTCACCCGTTTCTCACTAGTACCTTGCTCATCAATTTCCTTCAATTACTTCAACCTTTCTCTAATCTCAAAGCCATTGGGTAATCACTGTAATATTTGAAACTTGTTAATGATAATATTTACCAATGCTGCTTGAACCCCTCCTGCAATTTCCCATTATGAAAGTCCTTTTGTCAACCTCATTTCCTACTCCTGCTTGCTAGGCACGCCACACTCGGTAGCAACAGTAGGCTTTGTTTACTGGGTAACTCACCATGGTGATCCAAACTCAGAGGTCTTGGCCTGTACTATTCTGTGCATAGACCTTTCTCTTGCCTGGTCTCCTGGCTCAATAAAGCCTTCTTCTGGATGCTTAATAACTTTCTGTATACAAATTTCCTGATCGTAAAACACTGTTTTTCTATAATGCTCCTTTGTAAATTTCCTCACCAATTAACACTATCTAAAGTGATCTTCTTATGCTTTACAGTCAATTTTTAATATATATGTACATAAGTATATAAAATCATTCATGTTGCGAGAGAATTCTAACCTAAATCATGAAAGTTGTGGTTGCAATTAAAGCTAACCAGGCAGAAGGGGAATTTAGAAAAATCCTTTGATACTGTAAGAACTGTGAGGGGGTGAGGATTTAACTCAGTGGTTCTGTTGCCTGTCTCACAAGTGCAAGGTCCTGAGTTTGATCCCAGGTACCAAAAAAAGAGGAGGAAGAAGGAGGGAGAGAGGGAGAGAAAGAGAGAGAGAGAGAGAGAGAGAGAGAGAGAGAGAGAGAGAGAGAGAGAGAGAGAGAGAGAGAGAGAGAGAGAAAGAAGCCTAAAGTCAATTAGCTTATTTTATAATTAATTTGGTTTATGGGGAATATTTTTGCCTTGTGATTTCAGAACAGTACATCTCCCATGTTACATTGTTTACAACATAAAGTGAACCATAAAATAGTGGTGTAATTTAAAACAGCTTGTAGAGTTACATTTCTACCCAACTGAAACTTTTCCTTAATATAGCTTTAGCTCTTGATTAATGTTCTGTCAAGTTATAAGTCACATAGTTTGTGATTCTTCTGCTTGATGACATGAATCATGTTCATAGTAGATTCAAACTTAGAAAACAGTCTCTGTTTGTTAAGCTTTTTTAGGTAAGTGATGCTACAGAATTTAACTGTGACATAAATCTGCTACTTAGCACCAAACTTCCTTGAACTAAAGCTCAGATCATAGTTAACAGGTGATGAAAGAATATAAATAGTCAGATTTGCCTGTCTGGTAATTTAGATGTCTTTGTTTCAAGAACAGTATTTATTTAAAGCCATAAACATTGTCGAAAATCCTCCTTGCCTTCAGTGTTTTGTTTTCATGGGATTTTTTTCCCTAAGAAAAGCTGGAACACTCTATATTAAACTTGATTCTAAGATTACATTTCCTTTGACTTTCTTTCTACATGAAAATACAGTAATACTTCCTGACTGGAGTGTTTTATATATTATTAATATAATATTTGGGAAAATCAATATTAAAAGTTACCAAATTACCACACTGGTGACTAGAAAACTGTTTATTAGTCAATTCTTCTGTTTTCTGTTATAATCTATTGAGTTTACTAGAAAAACTTTGCTGTTTCTACTAACATTTTTGAATTAGAAATCATGTGAATTGGAAAACATTTTCACAGTAATATTTTAGTTTGAACTGGAAAGGTGCCATAATCAGCAACACCTACAGTGCCTTTTTCCCACTTTAGGATAAATAGTCACCAAAGCTTAGGATGTTCCACATTCAACAGTCTCACTGTCCCAGCTGTGTATAATTCTATTTTCTACACTTCACTCATATGTAACATCAAATGGTCCTTATGTGTAACTTTTTATACCCCTGTCCCCTTCCATTTGCATATATGTCCTGCATATTTTGTTTAGCCACCATTCCTGCCAATTCCAGTGAATTCCATTCAACCTCATTGTTAATTTAGAGTTCTTCATCAAATAACACTTAAATAATTCCACCTATCCTATTTTGATGGATAAGGTCAACTCTACCAGTTATGTATGGTAATAAAAATCTATGTTTTAATCTGTATGAAGCAAAAATATTTGAATGGCTAATGAGCATATATTTTTCTATTATCAATTTTTCACACATCAGGAGGCAGAACTTGGAAGGGACCCAAGGTTTCTCACCCTAACCCTAAAATTCAGTTGTTTGATAACACAATTGACCTAAAGTACATGGATTGTATGGGATCTAAAATGATTACCTTACACTCTTAAATGAACAAACCCTTTTGAAATTCATGCCAGAAAGAGAAATCAAAGCAAACAAGAGTATAAAAGTCTTTACTGCTAAGTTTGAAAGGAACATATGCAAGGACATGATTTTTAGCTTCAGAAACTAGGAATAGCCTGCTTCCTGTAAGAAAATACAGGTTGCAGCCCAATAAGGAATACCCATAAAGAATGTGTTTATACTAGGAACCTGAAAGAGGTTGGAAGTTAATTTTTCCTGAGTCTCCATATAGAATTCATCCTGGCTGACAGCTTGCTTCCAGGCATATGATAATCTATGCCCAAAACTCAGCAATACAATTGGGACTTCTCACTTGCACAACTGAGATAATAAATTGATATTGATTTAAGTCATTTAAACTGTAATGATTTGTTACAAAATAGAAAATCAATATACACATTTTCATGAACTTTCATAAGCAGAGGTAGCAGTTTAAAATGCCCTCAATATCTCCACTATTTAGCATAAGTTATGGAACACGGCAATATTCAATAAATATTTGCCAAATAAATGATTATGCCTAGACAGGAAGAGAGAGAAGAAATCACTGTTTATTCTAATAAGTTCCATTCCTTTTGAATTGTGACTTATTAAATCTTTCATTTGTTATAAATGCATACAAATTGTTCTACTCGCATTACCTAATTGAATTCTCACAGTTATCCTGTAAGAAAGGTAGTATTGTAATTGACAAGTGCTGATGTTAGAATATGTAAATGTCTCCACATGAAACAATGATGAAAATAAAATTTCAAATCAGATGTGTTAAACTCAAAAATCCTGTGATCAATACTTATTTGAAACTATAAACTTCTTGGGAAAGACAGACAGACACATTATTTACACAGTGTATAAACCAAATATTCAGGGTTTTCTCTTGTACTTTTGTGTATTCATTTCATTGAGAGTATATAATGTAGGTCAAATATCATAATGAAAAAGGAAACATATACTTATTTAAAAGCATTCTTTCCTCCTCCTTGTCTCTCTCTCTCTCTCACACTCTCATTTCTCTCTCATACCATCATCTCAACTCTTCTTTTTTTTCCTGCTATGTGCTACTGAATTCCTTTATCAAATCATGAAAGGGATGTGGACCTAAAATAATGTTACATGGGATTATTGAGGATAATTTCTTAAGAAGAATAACATACATAACATGAAATACTTTATCTCCTTATCCTTTTTTTCCTTCCTAACACTTATTCTACCTTTGAGGATAGAAGAAAAAGAAGAAGAAGGAAAAAAGGCTTGCTTCCCTTTTCTCATATAGGATGTGTCAAACATTGAAGTGTTATGTGTGCCTAGTTGTCTTGCTTAGTAGTTATATTTAAGAACAAAAAGAAACCATTAAAACAGGTTTACTAGGTAAGAAGAAAAAATAATAAATTAAATACTTTATTTATATTTGTGTTGGTGGAGTGAGATCTCACTGAAGTGATAATCTACTTATTTGCTTGTTATATACTTGAATAGAACTGATTGATTTTAAACAACATTTATAAAAGTATACAGAGATACATAGGACATACCGTGTACTATAAATAAAATATTAAACAATTTTTCTCCTTACATTTCCTTTTAGAAAACATAATGCTGTGGTTTTCTTTCTCTTGACAAGAAAAATTGAAATATTTAAAACTATGAATTTCTGATGGTAAAACTTGAGTTAGTACTATTTTAAAGACAACAAAGTCATCTCTTCTAATAATTCTCTGAGTGTGTGATCACTATGAATCTGATATATGTTAAGGTAAATTAAGCATGAGGGATGTGTCTCTACATTCAGAATCCTATTCTTCATCATTTTCCCTTTTCCATTCGGCCTTGCTCCTTAGCTATCAGTGTTCAAACATCATACTATAAGACATTTATTAAAAATTACTCTGCGGTAAAATTCAGAGAGAAATCTAATAAAATGTATCTCAAAGTAAAAGTGTGATACGATTTAACATAGTTCTTCAGAGCAAGGTACTAATATAGGTAGGAAGACTGCATCTTACTGTATTGGAGATGTTTTGATTATATATGATATCGATAGCATTCTTTAAAAAGTGAGTGTTTAATATCAAATGTTTAAATCAAAGGCATTGGATAAATAAAATTAAACATAAAATGTTTTAGGATCAAGAAATTCATTATGTAGATGCAAAATATGGTGAGATTATTAGTTTCATCTGAGACAATGCTATCTAAATTTAGAATTGTGCAATTTAGAAATAGCATATTTTGCTGTGATTATTTGGCATAAATTATTTCCTTTTGAATAGTATGTGTGTGTGTGTGACTCATGGAATTAGAATCTGATTTTTAAAATTTAAGGAAAACTTATTCCAGTCACAGTTAAATTCCTAACATGTTTTCGGAATGTCTTTCTTATTTCCATATAGGTACTTTAAAGTATGCTATTGTAATACATTTAAAATATACAAAATATTTAATTTTCTGAACATAAATTCTTTATTTCTCCAGGTTTCATAGCAAAATATATCTGTAATGACACTGTGCCTTTTATAGGGTCTATGCAATATTTGGATCAAAGAATCTTGAGGAAATAACTGAAATTAGCAAGAAGATTTCACTATTCTAATCAGCAGTTCATTAAAATACATATTTTGTAAAAGAAGACATACAAACAAGCAACTGATACATGAAAAATGTTCAAAATTTCTAATAATTTGAGGCATGCAAGTTAAAATCACAGTGAGAGCTGAGGGTCTCACATGTCTATAGTTGTGGACATCCAGGAGGTCGAGGCAGATGGATTGTAAATTCAAGGCCAGCCCAGGCAATATAACAAGATGTTTCCCGGTCTCATCATTAAAAATAAAGAATGAATTGAAAAGAATGAGGAGGTGGCTCAGTGATCCCAGGGTTAAATTTTCAATACTGCAATGAAACTAAACAGAACAACACACACACCCACAAAGAGATGCCTCCTCCTACCTGATATGTAGGGTACTGTCAAAGAGATGAAAGAAAATGAATGTTGACAAAGAAGAAGAAAGAACATAATCCTTATACACTGTTGGTTGCACTATACATTACTACAACTATTTTTAAATGTAGTATGGGTGTTTCTCAAAAAATTAAATTTATCATAGGATCCTGGAATTGAATTATTGGGTACATACCCAAAGGAGTTGGAATCAATATGTTGGAGAGATGTTTGTACTTCTATTCATTTCAATGTAATTCACAATAGCCAAGATATGGAAACAACCTAAGAGCATGGTAATAGAAAAATGGTATTTTTCAAAATTTCATATAAATTTAAAACATAATACAATTCAGTCTTAAAAACAAACAAACAAAAGTAATCAGGAAATTGTGTCAATTGCTGCAACCTGAATTAACCTAGAAGACATTAAGGAAAGCCGGGAACAGAATGACAAGTACCACATGATTTCGATTATGTAGAATATATCCAAAAGTTGATCTCATAGATGAGAATAAAATGGTGATCATCAAAAACTGGAGGAAGGAGACAATAGTGAGAAAAGGGGAGTTTGATCGGTGGACAAGAAATTATAGTTAAAGGTGAAAAGTTCTGTGTGCTGCTATATGATAGATTGACTACAGATAATGAAAATGACCTGTGAGTTAAAAAAAAAAACAACTAGATTAAAGGATTTGGATTGGTTTTGACATAAAAGTGACAAGGATTTGAGGAAGTAGATATGTTTAACTTGATTAAAATGTATACATTGTTTGACATTAAAGCACCATACGGAATCCAATAAATAAGTATAATTCTTATCTTTTATATATCAGTTAATAAATTTATTTATATTAAAATGATCAAATTGTACCCTATAAATATGTATAATTACTTGGCAATCAAAAAGTAAAAACTATGGGCCAGGGATTTAGCTCAGTGGCACCGCAGCTGCCTTGCAAGTGCAAGGTCATGAGGTCGATTCCAAGTGCCAAAAAAAAAAAAGTGAAAGCTAAAAGAAGGAGTTTTTAATTAAAGTACTTTTTCAATTACCAATACAAGTTATAACAATTTAAACTACACATAGTGAACACTTGGATTTCAAAATAATCAGTTTAAACTTCCTGTTAACTCAGTTTATATGAGAGAACTCTTTTTTAAGTAGTCATTCATTGAGGAAAATAAAATGTTTACAGCATCATAACAATGTAATAAAATATAAAATATTTATTTCAATGTTTGTACAGCTTAACTGTATGTAGTAACTTCAAGCTCTCTCCTGTCTAAATGAAGTCTGTGAACTGCAGAGTAATGACATTTTTTTTTCCTGAAATTGTTAACTATAAAAAGGTAAAAACTTAATGTCAGACTTTGGAAATGCTATGCCTCTGAAAAAAGTGGATTAAATTAACATCAACACCAGCATCTCAGTTGCATAAGTCAAGCAGACATAAAGGACTAAATGTGTCTGCAATAACTTCTTTAAGAACATCCTTTTGTTTTCTGGAATAATTATATGATTTACAGAGTAAAATTTTATGGAGTGGAAGAAAACTTTTTGTTCAATGCTACTGGGATATTTGCTAATGTGATTAAATGTCTAAGAATAATAAAACCAGGATTTGAATTTATATTTCCTTCTAGACTACTATCAATTTTGAAAGAAACCATGCATCATAAAGATAAAGTTATGGTCTCAGAAGATTTTATTTGGGGAAAATATGCAGTGTGTCACATTGTGATGTCACCCGAGGACTGATAGAAGAACATAACTTAGAGATGAAAATAGTACAAGTTCTTCTTTTTTTGTTTTCATTTTCCATCCATTTTATGTGGACTTACTAGATAGTAAATGAATGTGTGGCTGTGAAGTCCAGCACTTTGAAAAGCTCAAAATAAAATAAGTTCATATTTTAAATATATCACTTTTTGTAATTATATTCAAATTGAGATTTTCTTGAAAAACTATGAAATAGAAAATCCAAATAAAGCTATATAGATGAACATTCAAGATTGTATAGATGATAAATTGTTTCAGCCTATTTGTGATCCATTTTTTATATAACCCTTTGCTATGTTACGCTTATGTCTGAAAATATTGCTGGAACCAATGAGTATGCAAACACCCCCACACTTGGCAGGTAGGGTTTCGAGTGAGCACAATTCTGGGCTCAGTGTATGTAGAGATTAGTAGAGTATATGACACTTTTATCTGTGCAGCCTAGATGAAGAGACTGCAGTTACAAAACAGATCCCTATCTTAAAATTTTGAGAGAAAAATACACAAATGCAAGTAAATTGTGTCATTGCAACTACCAAATTTCAATAACAAATTTGGGAGTAGCTATCCTTTTATATTTAAATTTATTTTATTTTAGTACAGTAAGTTCTAAGATTCACAGTTTTTAAACACATTTTTATTAAAGTAAATTGATATATAACATTTCTACATTTTTCAAATATACAAAATAATTAATTTGATTTATGTAAGTATGTATTAAACATAAAGTCATCAGCACGATCATAGTAGGGAACATATACACCATTCTGAGAAGATGCCTGTATCTTTTTGTAATTGCAAGCTCTCAGTTCTAAACACACACTTACTTTAAGGCAAATCCAAGTGGTCTATTACTATATATTAATTGTTTTTTTATCTAGAATTTAAAGTAAGTGGTCGGGCTGAGTATTTAGCTCAGTGGCACTGAGCCTGCCTGGCAACCACAAGGACCTGAGTTTGATTCCTGGTACCAAAATTAAATAGTAATAGTAATAATAATAATAATGATAATAATAATTATTATCATTATTATTATGTAAGTGGAGTCATATAGTGTATGTATGCTCTTTGATATCATACTGCTATGTCTGGCTACTGCTACATGGTATAATATTTTGAAATTCAGCCGTATTTCTCCATATATGAATACTATAGATGTTTTTATTGCTGAATTGTACTCTACTTCATGTATATGATACAACTTATTTATCCATTGATCTATCACTGTTCTGTATGGCTTCCACTAAACTGTTGTAACACATATTGTATTATCTTAGGCACTTTAGCAGGGTAGAATAGTATCTCACGGTGGTTTGCATTTGTATCTCCCTAAGTGACTTTTAATGCATTTATTTGCCATCTTCATGTCTTCTTGGAAGTCTACTTTTTATTGGACTCCCATAGTGGATTGAATATAGTAAACATCAACAAAATTGTTCAGGTGAGCTTTGGCAGATTTTGTATAAAGGTATTTCAATTATCTTTTAAAATAAATATTTTACTTTAGAACAATTTGAGTTCTCCTTAAAAATTGACCAGGGCTGGCATTTTAGCTCAGTGGTGCCACTACCTGCCTTGCAACCCAAACATCCCGAGTTCAATCCCTGGTACAAAAAAAAAAAGAAAAAAGAAAAATTGAGCGAACAGTACACAGTTCCCATATTTAGTACCCAGGTTTTCCTATTAGCAATATCTTAGAGTAGAATGATACATTTGCCAGGATAAGTGAATTTAAAATATGTAATATAGTTAATGTACATCAGTAACAATATTTTAATGCTTTTCATTATAATGTTAGAAAAAGGAGGCAATGTAAACTGTGTAGAGGGTGCAGGAGTCAGAGCTAGCATTGCACCAGTCCCTTCCCTATACAGCGTCCCCTTGTCACCTACACATCACTATGTAGTCTGAGTTGAAATGTCACAGAATGGAGCCATTAAAATACTTCTGAAAAATCACATCATGATATTGACAGCTTGCAAACCTGTGAGGCCACAACTATCTGTTCAGGCCACATGCAGGTTGCAGGTCACAGGTTATGCATGCCTCATTTAGACCTCCTTCCAATTCTCCATCTTTTTAATTATTAGTCTCTCATAAAATGCACATTTTCTACTTCAGCATTTATATAAATGTGCTCCTGTATTAGATTTTAAGTCTTTTGGAAGTGGTTAAACTAAAATCTTTGATGAGAATAAATCGCATTTTTACTTTTGGCATGATTTGCATAGAATTGTGCTTGGCACACATTTCTAAAATGAATGAATAGTGAGGAATGAATTAGTAATTACTTTTTAAAGTTTAGGTTTAAATATTCCAGATCAAGTTGAATATTCAAGTGTAAAGCCCTGTATTTTATTATCATGTAGCTGTTTACATTCTCCTTTGCTCAGAAATATTCCATATATTGCATGTGCAAATAATAATCTATATGATACAGTAAACGTCCCATATAGTACTCAGAATATATCATATATATGCCATATATGACCATGTATATTTTAATATATTAAAATTACTTGAAATAATTTGAAACAAAATTCATAAGGTAATTATTTTTACTATTTATAAAGCTCATCCTTTATTCCAAATATTTTAGATTATGCTTCTGTAAAAATGAGTTAATTTATCTCATAAATTTTATGAATTGGAATTTTATCAAAATTGTGCTCTCACAGAATGTATATACACATAACTATGTACAAAACATTTATGAAGTAGGTAATTTTAAGAATGTTAGTTTCACCATAATGTAGAATTTCCAATAACTTGGTTGAGAATTGTTATATTATTTCCTCCAGATATTCTGATTCTGTTTACCTGATGTTTTTATGCCACCCTGATTTTTTTTCCACAAAATAAACTGATTATATAAGACTGTTTTGTATCCAAAGTTCAGTTGAGCTAGGCTTCAGGATTAAGACTCTTAATTGCTCATGGATATTTGTCAAAACCTGATTAATGAAAAGATTTAGCAAATGTGCCTCATTTGCTTGATTAAAAGTAATCAAATACTTGAGGTTTTCCAGATAATCTAAGAGAAAAAAAAAAGATAGTCTAAATGAGACCACATGTTTCCAATTGAAAAAAAAAAAAATGTGACAGCTTGGTAAAAGCCTTGTCATAAACAATTTTTAAAAAACAGCAACAAAAAGCACCATACTTAATGAAACTGAATTTTGATAAAAATTCTACTAGGTAATTTTGTCACTTTTTCTCTTTTTGGCTAAATAAGACTTCTCAAAATCCATATTCAGTAACTAAATACTTTTATATATATAACTGAAAACTAGAATTTTTTCTCATTTCAATTGATGAGTCTTGACATAGTATCACTTTCATTCTATGGCAAAGTGTATATTAATTCTTTGTATGATATTTTCTTGTAATTTAGGATAAGAATCAAGTTTTCTTTAACATAGGTGCAATGTTAAGTGAAAATTATATATCCAATAATGGTCTTACACCTGTAAAATTTTAAAATTTCCCCTTAAAATGATCTATTAGTTTTATTTCAGGAAAATTATATAGTGGTGAACTTTTAATTTAGCTAAAACCATTTTTATAAATCTATCACCATTTCAAATTTATTTTTAGTATTTTTGTACTGTTTATTGTTGTTGACACGATTATGAGGCAATATAATATTCATTTTTTTCAGATGTTTACTTGTATTTATCAAATATTTAGATTTAAGAAATATTTTCATGAAAATTTATCTGAGAAATATCTGAAGTAATTTTAAAGACATTTATAATTTTCTCTATTAAATTGAGAAAATAGGTAGGAAAATCCACTGAATAAAAATACCTAGGCAATTTTGTATAGGATAAGAAATAATAAAAAGTAACCAAAATTGTCACTGAAACAAAAAAATTCAGAACATGGTGGCTAGGAATGACCTAATCTTTAACCGGTTTCCTGCTGTTCTTTCTGTTTCGTGCCAGAGAACTCAGAATAAGTATGCCCAGCAGGCTAAATTTTATTTTCAAAGTATGCATTTCCTGCACAAAATTACACAGTTTTGTGACTATTTCAATATATTGTCTAAAAATGTATAATATATCCTCTTACTTGTAAATGTCAGTCTTTGGAATGCCTATCACATTAAACAGAAGTATTCACATTTCCATCTGATAAATTTATCATTTTTATTTAATCCTGAGTAATCTAGTTAAGCTTGTAGTACCCTATGTTACATAAACAGAGGAATATTTATGAGCATATGTGCTAATGTTTTATATATACTTATGACAATGTTTGCATTTGAATTATATTATGCTAGTTAAATCAAATAAAATATATTTCTGACATATGAACACATCCATCAATAAATAATTTAATTAAATCATTTCATACTGTTTATCTACATATCTTCTTCCTCACACTGTGTTTATAAACATGCTCCTATTTCTCTCTCGAGTGGTGTTTATACTGTTTTTCAGGACACAAAACAACTTTTATGACACATTTCCAAAAAATAAAATTAGCACATTTAATTTTAAATTAATTTTTATTTTTGTTTTATTTTTCACACAAGCTATCTATTCTGTACTCTGTTTCACACAAAGATCTAAAGAATGAATGAAGGTTGGAAAACTTTTTTAAATTATTGCACGACTTGCTATGAGAAATTGAAATATTACCTGCAGGCAATAAGAGAGCAGACTATTCTATGCACCATTTAAGAATAGGTGTACGGGGCCGGGATTTAGCTCAGTGGTTCCACCGCCTGCCTTGCAAGCACAAGGTCCCGAGTTTGATCCCCAGTACCAAAAAAAAAAAAAAAAAAAAGAATAGGTGTGAAAGGCTAGCTTACACTAAACCTAAGACTCTTTGGGGATATATCTTTATTTCTGAGTTACTTTGTATATTGTTTGATTACTTATATGCCAATCATATTGCTTAATAAATGTTCTTAACTCATTTTCAGTTCATTACTATTCTCTTATTCTCTAAAGTCATCTAAATTATACTTTACAAATCATAGTGTCCAGCAAGAGGTTTAAAAGAATTATGTTCTAACACTACTTATAGTTCACTGGTACCTAAATGTTACACAAATGATTATGTTTCTCTCAACTCTCATCCAAGGATAGCCATGTGTATTTTGATGATTCTAGCTCTTGTTGCTTACACAAATATTACAAAATGTTATGGGACAAAAAAAAGAAACCTTCTCTGAAATCCGTAGGTTAAATAAAGTCAGTAGGCTTCTTGACTGTGGGTTTCCACTCAGATGATGCCCGTAGTTGAAGACATCTCAAGGGTTCTTCATTTACGGTGCCAGTTGCCTGGGTTGATATTTGAAAGAACAGCTGTGGACTGATGAAGCTTTTCTTTATACACATAGTCCGTCCATGTGGCTTTCTCAAAGCATGGCAACTTCAAGGTAGTTGGAAGTGTTACATGAGGGGAGCCTATTTCCAGAATAAAACTTCTGGGAGGCAATGCAATTAGTTGCAGAGGAAAGATTTCTTATGACCTTATAATCTGACAGATCAGAGGTACTTGTGCAGCACTGTATTAGGTAGGGTAGGCAAAATTTAGAGAGAAGAAAGTTTACAAGGACTCCAATACAGGGGACTTTGGTAGATAGGTGTGAGAAAACCATCCTGTAGATCAGTGGCAATCTAATTAAGAATAATTACAAATGACTGATTTTTCAAACATTAATTAATTGCAGAAGATTAAACCAACAAAATTGAAACAATTATTTATTATTTAATATCATTTACTAACATTCCAGTAGATTTAGAAATGTTAATGCATCTGGAAAATATATTCATTAAATTACTTATTTTGCCATAAAATCATCTTGCTGGATCCACAGGGTGGCCATTAAAATAAGATATTTCTTAGTAGTCACAATAAATCTATTTTAGAGTTAAGACCTGTAGCTGATGAAGTCTAGTTGTTTTTCTACCATATGACAGAGGGCCCTGGGACATCAGTCAATCACCAGCAAACAGATTTTAAAATGCGCCAAGCCACTTTATGTGAGAAATGATGACTTTGCCCATGAAGTTACTGAGAAGTTTGAGGGTTTGCAGGCTAATCCTTTATTTAGGAAAACTTACTTAGATCTTAATAGAAGCCGTCATCTTATTTCTAATATTGTTATTTTTTTCAATTAACAATGTAAAATCCTACATACTCTCAAGATTATTCAGTCTAGATTTTAACATTAACTACTTTGAGACAAAATGATATTTCCAAAATTTGATAACTAAGGCAAGTTTGTGATGGAAATAATATCTATTAAGTTATTTCAATGTTGATAGTAATTAATTTTTGTTTGTTTGTTTCTGAGTTAGCCTATCCCTATCCCTGTAAAAAGAGTACTAAACTAGTTATTTGTGCTCTATTTGGGTCTAAATGAGATTAAACATCTAATTACATGCTATAGGTTGCATGCAGAAACCACAAAATGTGTTTAGGACAAGAACATTCAGTAATATTAATTGATATATATTGATGTATCTACTAGACCAGTTTCCATCTAGTATATCACTCTATAACTAAAATTCCTCTGGAAACATACTATGAATTAATGTGGGATTTTTTAAAAAAGATAACAAGATTTTGTACACACAATAGAAACACAATTGTGTCTGGAACATTTATGCCCTCCCTGCTCAAAAATATTATATTTACCAATTTCTACTAAAAATTTTTACTGACAGAAAGTTTTAGGAATTCTGCTTGTGAAATATTTCATTAGATTTTGTAACACATTTTTGCTTTACAAATTGAAAAATATAGTATTTAGCTAATAATTTTAATAACATTCAGGCTTGGCACTCATACAATTAAGAAACAAGGGTGAGTTATTGTTTGCAATTTTCCTTAATTTTTTTGGAATTCACATGAATAAGAAGTAGCTTAAATCAACATGTACCAGATCATGAGAAAGAAACAAAAATCTGGGCTGGGGATTTAGCTTAGCAGCAGAGCACCTGCCTGGCAAGTGCGAGGTCCTGAGTTTGATCCTCAGTACTCCCCCCAAATAAAGAAACAAAAATCTGCAATAGTTTAGTAACTTTGCCTTGGTAAATGTTTGCAAAGTAATACTGTTAAGAATCATGTTATGGAAACTTCAAAAGATTACTTTTGTCAAAATAGGATATCATTAAGTATATATTTTCACTTATCTGACTTTGTACTTTGATCTGTGGCATATAATCACACTCATATTTTTAAAACATGTGAAAGAATAGATTGTATATTTGTTCATCACATTTTAGTGATAATACTAAGTAATCACTGTAAAATTACCTATAATTAGTCACATAAGAAGTGAGGTTATTATTTTGGATAAACATTGTTACAAAATAAGTTTAAAATGATAATCACATAATATCACATCATTTAGATATCTTAAATGTATAGCTCTATTTTACTTAATGTATCAGGATGCTCAAGTATCATGATGAATTAGTTTTTGACCACTCCTGTCACACCAGTGTGCTTCTTCTTATGAACAAAAATAAGCCTGATTTTGTGTTGTCTTGAGTAATTTCTATTACTTGGATGATCAGAGAAAACACAAATCAAGTTGTCATTTAAACCTTATTAAATGTTTTCAAAACCCAGAATCAAATGCAAAATTTCCTTGGAGAATGTATATGGTACCTAAGCTATTAAGCATTTCAATACCTAATATACAGTCAATTATTAACTACCTATAAAAACTCTAATTCAGATGGATGAGCAATTGCAGAAATTACAATAAAAAGGAAACCATTAGCCTTCGTGGATTTTTGTATAATGGAATTATGGAAACACAATATGAAAGATATAATATGTTTCAAGAAATTAACATAATGAAATAAAATTTATAATAACAATAAATTATATAAAAGTTAAAATACACACTTAAATAATACCAACTAGAACTTCAGTGTGGGTTCTAAAGCCCAATGTGCTAGGATGCTCCAGATTCTACCATTGCTTACCAATCTACAGTGGCTTCAATTTTTCGTTTATGGCTGGAGAGCTCTTGAAGGTCTCCTTACTCTTTTGAAGGGTAAATTGTGCATATAAAACTGTATTTGTCATAATATATAAAGCGTATAAATTATATTGCAAGATGATGTTGGAGAATAGCTCAATGCTGTATTCCTAGTTGTAAAAATCAATTTATAATCTCCTTTCTGTATGAATTTGGGGTTCCATGGTATGTAAATAAACAGTATAATAAAATATGCAATGAATTCACCCTCATTTCATTTACATTGTTTTTTCAGTAATATTTTAGCAGTCATTGAGTAATATTTACAATAATTTTTAAGAAATGATATTTTGATTTTTCTTTAAACTTTTAAAAATAAAATTTCTTTTTTCTTTAGTTACTTTGCTTACAATATAATGACAATATCTTCTTACTCATTTTCATACTCTAGAAGCAAGTAATTTCATATATTTAAACCCTAAATAAAGAGTACTATATTATTATTATTATTATTATTATTATTATTATTATTATTGGTGCCGGGGATCGAACTCGGGACCTTGTGCTTGCGAGGCAGGCGCCAGAACCACTGAGCTAAATCCCCGGCAATACTATATTGTTTTTGAAAAAACATTGTATTGCATCTGGTTATCTTTGTGCATCTTATTTATTTTTCCTATTTATTTTCCTATTACTTCCGTAATCTGTATTGAATGATTTAATGAACTGAAACTCATTTAAATACTACAACACAGCAGTTCCATTTCTAGTATTTACCTAAGGAAACGCATAATAGTGTATAATGTTTCTGAAAACCAGTGCCGGAGGATAATGGTTCTCTTAGTATGTATAGAAGTAGAATCTGAAATTTTCACAGAATGTGGAAACTAATGCAACATCTAAGTGAAAGTCTGGGCAGTGAACTAAATAGTATGCTTATTGAGTCAATAAAGTTCCGAATGACATAAATTTTAAAGTATTGAATTCTAGATTTTGCCAAACTGCTGGTTAAATGTGCTTTTGGGGAGCAAAATTATCTTTGATTATACATAATTTTTACAGACATATGTATACCAAGCTTCAATAAAAAATTTTAATTATCACTGTCTAGAGCATCAAATAATATAAAGTAGTCAGAGATGCATTTAACAGTATATGAAATTTATGAAATAAATTTATATGAATTATAATTAAAACTTACATTTTATTAAATTATTATGGAATAATATCCAGCATTCATTATATGGATTATAATGAATTTAAATAAATGTATTAATATTTTTTTAAATTACCTAAAATAGTAAATATTATCATTCTACACAAATTAATCTTCATATACAATGAAATTCTAAGCCATACTCAAAAAGTTATTTTATAGACTGTAACTGATTTTAAAATTAATAAGTAAGGATTAAAACAAGCTACGTGCTTTTAAAGAAGAGAAATTTTAAGAATAAAATGCCCTACTTAATATATAAACACTATGAATGAAGCAAAAGACTTAAGATAGTGTTATATCATTGCAGAAAAGAAAAGTAGAAAATGGCTCACACATATGTTCAACAATTGATATATTGTGGCATAATAAGCCAGACATATTTCTATTAAAATATCAAAGAACAGGTCACATAGTTGAAAGCCATGTTTCAACAATTTATTTTATATATATGGAAATGTTGTTTTTTATCTTTATATTACATTAAAAGGCTCAAATAGAAAAGGAACAATGAATTATTATTTTAGCAAAAATTAAAAAATATATTTAATACTTAAGGAAAAATAATATTTGACAAGATTTAAAAGTATCCTCTGCCTCAAAAGAAAACTCTAGTAAATTGAGCAACACTAAATTGAAATAGTTAAATCATCTGGAACTGCATATATGGGATAAATACAATGAGCAAATTATTATATTCAATCACATATGAATCAAACTAAAGAACTAGATAGTAGCAACTGACAAGCATTTATACTAGCAGTTATATTTCTCATTTATTACAGTGTTAGCAGAGTGGTCCGGATTCATGGTAGTTGTATGCAGCATGTGTGTGATTGTGTGTGTGTGTGTGTATCTATATAAATATAAAGAAGGATAAAGTGTAAAGTGGGGAAATTAGGGCATGGTGGCATGGACCTATAATCCTAGCATTCTGGGAGGCTCAAGCAGGAGGATTGCAAATTTGAGCCCAGCCTGGGCAACTCAGTAAGATCTTGTATCAAAATATGAAAAAATGTACTGGGGTGTACCTCACCATAAAGGCCCTAAGTCCAATCCTCATTATTGGGGGGAAAAGTGGGAAAAACTTTGTTTTGTACTATCATTTGGGAAAGGATTGTCAGATCTATTTTCTAAGTTTGGGGTTGGATCCCTAACACAATTTTCATAGCTTAGGAGCACTGGAATGAGACCTCACTGAAAGATTTTCAAGAATCTGCCCTAGGAGTGACACACATAACTTCCGCTCATATCCGGTTGACTAGAAATCAGAAGCATGATAACAGTAAATTGATTTGAGAAATGTAACCTAACTTGTCACGGAAAGAAATAAACATTACTTGTTTAACAACCTACATGTTTAACAACTGTTGTACTTAGAATCAACCGAGGTGCACTGTTCAGACCCATGATCCTTCTTTTTTGTACAGTTCTGTACATCTTATTTATAGAGCCTAGATGTCTTTTTTGTGCAGCACATCTTGTTTAAACAGTACTGTAAATTTTGCTGATTATACTCCACAGAACAGTACTGTAGTTTTATATATTACAGTAGTGCATGTAAGAGTTATGCAAATAAAGGCAAAGTTATGAGATTGGAGTTTCCTTTGGCCATTTCTTTGCTCTGAATATTACAATGTACATGCTATATACAATTCAACAATTAGCCACCAACTTATTTAACAATCCAGTTACAAGGATTTATCTCAGTCATTAAATGAGGAATGCCTATATATCCATTTGAGCAATCAAGTCTTTCCATAATGTATAGTTGACTTACATGATTCATATGAAAGTAAAAATCACCCTACAATAATAGCTGAAAAAACATAAAAACATTTCAAAAACTGTAACAGAGCTGTCAGTGAACCTGTGGAAAGTAATTCAACTTCATCAGTAGTTACAGATACACAAATTAAATTGAAATAAAATATTGGGCACATTCTCAAAATCAAATAGAAAAAGATGTATGGGGTTGTAATACTGATTGGGTTATAGCTAATATTGTAAATAGTTCCAAAAGGTTGTTAATTGGTTGAGAGAGTTACACAATAATTTAATAGTATTTGACAAAAGACAAGATTTACATCCTTCATTGTCCAAAAATTCCATTTTTTTATGAGTGCCTATATACCATAAATATTCTTTCATATTCACTCTAGGATAAATATACAATATAATTATAATATCTGTATACACAAGAGCGAACATCAAAAAATAAAATGTTCATTAAGAAAAGAATGGACAAGTATTTTATATTATGCTAATAAAATAAATGACTACAAAATAGTTAAATATATCCATGCCCACAGACATTAATGTAGTTCACTTTAAAAGGATAAAATTAAATAAAAAAGAGGTATATTAAACAATTTTTACCATAACATACTATTTATGTAGAGCTAAAATTCAGACTGAAAAAAAGCTACCAAAATAAAAACATCATTTACATATTCATATTATTTATGCATATAATTCAAATGAAAATTAGTGAATATTGAACACAGAAGTAAGAAGAGTGGTTATGCACATTACAAAAAAAAGGTATTCTCCAAAGAGGCATTATGGATAATAAGGTTTTTGATTCTTCTGCTTCTTCAATTGGGAAGGGTCATACAATTATTGTATTAAAAATGATACACATATTTATGAAATATATTTCAGTTCATATAAGATATATTTTACAATAAAACTATATTTTAAAAAAATGATTACCTGAGTTCATCACTATGCGGAGGGAAGACAAACAGGCAATCAATCCACACTTCCCGATTCTTAACATATATAACTGAATGAGGCCAGATCAACTAAGGGAGAGACAATAGAAACTAACCAGGTAACTGATGTTGTACATGAAAGTACATTCTCTCTTTTGTAGGCCTTTGTTCTGAATTTATGGCAAGTTTAAAAGCTTCATTGATAAATTTGCATTATAAATACAGTAATACCTCGGTTCGTGAAGGCTTTTATTCACAATTATATTTTCAAGCAAAAATATTGCACAAAATTTTGCTTCCATTCACAAACTCCACATTGGTTGAGAAACATAATCACTCCATCTTCCCCAGAATCATAAAAAAGAAATTACATTCATGAACCAAGTTACCACTGTATTTTGATGACAATTTCTTTGACTGTTACATAGCCATAAATATTTAATATTTTATATTCTTTATGTGGATATATTAACTTTGTGTATATACACATATATACACAAATACACATATTCTTATGAGTGGTGGGGATTTTATTTCATATATAGGGGAACACTAAAAATAGGACACTGGAGGAGCCAGGGATTTAGCTCACTGGTGCCGCCACCTGCCTTGTAAGTGCAAGGTCCAGAGTTCTATCCCCGGAACCAAAAAAAACCCAAAAAACAAAAAAAACAGATATTTTTTTAAGGGTATTCTAGCAAATTTAAACAAGGCTTTTACATTTCATGCTTTTTATATTTCACTGCTTTTATACTTTTATATTTGTTGTTTACTAAAGAGCAGTAGCTGAATTAAGCAATGCCATTAAAAACTGATGAGCACAATGTTTCAATATGCATAAATTTAATTGCACTTTTTATGCTTAATGAAATTTGTGCTAAAATCATTTCCTTGTTAGTTCATTCTCTGACAATTTAAGTGATTTGGTTATGACGAACAGGAACACAGAAAGGAAGAAAGAAAGTACAAAATTTAAGAAAGCAATTAGCATAAGATAATACATTGCTGTTGATAAAATTGCAATGATTGTTTCTGATTTTAAAAGTCAAAAATATGATTCACTGTTAAAATTTCTAAAAATAAAATTCAGCCATTCTTTAATGATCTGTATTCTATTCTTTTTTTTCTAAAAATTCTGAATTAGATACTTAATCATAATGCCTAGTTTGTTTTCCTTTATAACTTTAAGTTGGGAGTATATTTTATAAAATTTTTATCGCCAATGATAGCTTGGATATCTTTCAATTATAATGGACAACAAACTTGAGTAAATATAATATGTGTGTTTGGGTAATTAATTTGTAAATTTATAAAAGCAAATTTTATAAAATATGGATATATATCATATTAGAGTTGTGTTATATTAATCAGTAGGAATTAAAATCAGGTATCGATATTAGTAATATTGATGGAATAATATTACATCAATAATAATATTACTGAAGTAATAATATTAAACAGGTAACCTGAGCATGTAGGCAGATCATGTGACTACCTGTGCTCTAAAATGATAGCCTTCTGTGGCTTGAATATTTGTGTTCCCACAGAATTTTATTTTGAAACCCAAACTCCCAATATGATAGCAATGGTAGCTGAGAACTTTGAGCAGCAATTAGTTCATGCAAGTAGAATCTTCAACATGTGAGTAATGTCTTTACAAGAAGACAAAACAGAAGGCTTGTTGTCTCCTTTCTACCTGCTCTGTGTTGACATAATGGAAAGATTTGCAACCCAGGGAAAGCCCCTCACCAGAATCTCACCAGCTAATCACCTGGTCTGGCAATTGTAGCCTTCAGAAGAGTGAGAAATACATTTTTCTTGTTCATTTCACTGCATTTTGGGATTCTGTTATAGCAGCTTGAGTAACTCTCTAGAGATGCCTCCCTTCAAGTGACCTCAGGAATATTATTATCAATGACATCTTTATAAATGCAAAAGGAAATTTTCCTTAAAAGAGAAGAGTAACATTGGTGTTTGAAAGCAGTAGACAAGACTGAGCAGTAGAATGTTTGTTTAAAAGAAAGGAGTAAGTAATCAAAACAAAATTCTACTTATGTATGTACTCACAATGAGTCTTATGACTAGCTTGTATGAAACAAATCAAATAAAATAAAAGGAGAGACTTTCATTACCTCGATAGTTCTCATAGTCATAGAATCCAAACATAATCTGAAAAAGTTCTGATAAGTCCCATCCCTACTCAATGACCTTGACCTATTACTGACTTCATGTAGATAAATGATCAAACTCTTAAGTATAAAGAATAATGAAAAATGACAAAGAATGTTCATAACCATTTTTTCTTCTACTTCTACATATTCCACATGCTTTGGCCATCACTGCCATTAATCTAGTCTGTTTTCTTTCATTTGGCCATACTCTTTTTTTCCTGTGTCTTTCTAGAAGTTGCTTCCTTTTCTAGTACTATTTATCAAATTAAACTCTTATTAAATACATTGTTATGATTTATATCTAGATGTCCTCTCAAAGCCTCATGCAAGTATAGGTGGAGCTTTCGTGAGATAACTGCACCATGTATGTGATACTCTTCACTGGATTAGTTCATTGATGGGTTTATAGCTGGGTGTGAAGTTGGGAAATAAAGCCTGTTGGGAAGAGGTGGGTCATTGTGGCTGTGTCCTGGAAAGGTATATTTTGAATATCCCTCCTCCTCCCTTGATCTCTCTCTGCTTCCTGTTGACCATGCCATGAACTGTTTCTTCTCTGCAGTGCCACTCTGTCATGCTGCCCTGCCTTGGAGCCAGCCTACCATGGACTGAAACCTCTTCAAACTATGACCCAAAATAAATATCTCCTCCTTTAAAAATAAATATCACCTCTTTTGTGGATATTTGGTATTTTGTCCAAGTAATGAGAAAGTAAATAAGACATGTACCTACTTGAGAAAATAATGCCATTTCAAATGCTAACTGCATTATATTGTTTTACTATAGTCACTTCCAAGAACAGATCTATGATTTTTTAGTTTAAATTGCTAGATTTTCATTTTGAAGATGAATTTTGTGCAATTATAATCTTAATTTAATGTGGGTATTTAAATCTCTGTAGTTTGGTACCTAAACAATAAGTATTGATGCTAGGTATAGTTTTGAGAAAGGAGAAGATGCCATTCTCTACATCAAACTCTGTATTTAATTCTGCGGTTCATTCGATATGATACCTGAATAACCACATAACCTTGCAATGCCAAGTAGTCTAAGGATAGTCTTCTAAGCAACAATAGTCAAATCAGATAGAACTACCAGAAATTCAAACAAGTGTCAGTGATAATAACCTGCCTCTTTAAAAGATAATGAACAAATAGAAGTCAGGGAATGAAACAAAGAAAGGAAATAATTCAATAACTTTGAGAAGAAAATATTGAGATTCAGACTGTCAGTATACAAGACTAAATGGCTCAAATGCACCTGTCATTTTTCTAATTAAGGTCCAAGTCAGACCTTGTAGAGCCTCAGAATATGCAAAGGTGAATCTAAAATAAATGACTCATTTCAAAAAGGTCATTAGAGAATCTTCAAAAATGCACCAGGTGTTTCATGATGTTCAGGATGGAAGGACAGGAAATCTATATAACAAAATATTATTATTCAAAAATAAATTGCCAAACTTACCTAATGTGATGTTAATTCATAATGGGATATCCCTAAGTCCATTAATTTAGGTCAGTGCTAGAATTTTAAAAGGAGCTATTTTCATATTAAATGGTGCTATAAATAAATCTTTTATCATTCTATAGTAGAAAAAATCTATTATTATTATTGCTGAACAATAACTATTTTAAATTACAAAGAAAACTAAGTAAAAAGAGCCCTTGAATAGAAAATATATTATTTTCTAATTTACAGTTGTGCTTGTGAAAAGTAATGACAGCCTTCTACATATCCGGATTTTTTGAAAAGTAGGAAATTTTATTTATGATTGAGGTGGTTCAAAGCAAAGGTATGTTAGGAATGAAAGCAGTCCCCACAAATATACAGTTAAAACTCATTGTTTGTAGCTTATTTATGAAAACAAAATCCATCACCAGCTGCCAAAAAGTGTTCTGGAGACACTTTGAATTACCTGACTTGTCTTAGTTGATGTATTTTTTCTCTCTTTCATGTCATGGAGAATTACCAGGTGATCTTATGTGTTATTACAACAGAGATAACAGAAGCTGTGTGAAGGGACCTCACTAAGGGATACTGATTATTTCTGTTTTATGACCTCCATTCATTTCTCAGTCTGCTATAACTCAGCACCTACATCTTTGATACTAGAGAAAGTATTATAGACAGCTAAGTTAGGTAGAAACATTATAGGCAGTCAGACAAGGTTAGGTCCTCGAAGGAGTCATTTCAGAAGATGAGAACACATTACAACTATGAGTAGAGATACATTCTTTCAAGGCCAGGCCTCAAGACGAAGATGAAATGACTACACCTACTTCCCCAGGGATAAACAATAATGATTGATATTCTAAATAGGTATCATCACCTGGGTAGGGGACCCAGACCTTAACCTATCCCTTCCAGGAAAGGTCCCTGACCCATCCCTTTCAAAAGGTCCTTGTTCTTCCCATGCACACATGCTACGTGACTTGCTTCCCTATTGGATCAATATTACCTAAATGACTAAACTTGTAGTCTTATTGGTTAACCATAGTTTTATGTCACCTTATGCCCATTTCATGATCTTGTACCCACCTTGAGATTTTGCTCTATAAAACTTCTTTCAGAAGTGGACCTACTTTCTGGGTCCTCTTTTGTCTCTCTTAAACAGAAGCTATCTTTCTCTCAATAACTATTTCCTACTCTTGACCTCCTCTGTTCCTAGAATTCATTCTTCAGTTTTAGAGAACATGAACTCAGTGTATTGGACTTCTTATAGGTTGGGGGTTATAATATTTCCCATATATTATTTGGAGGTCCTTATATAATCTCTATATCAAAAGTGCTTAACAAGCTTATCATAAAAAAAGTTCTCAAAACCACAAACTCTTCCTTAACCTTCTGTAGCTTTGCACTATATTGGTCAATCCTTTTCCTCCCATTGCTTCTGAAAAACCACATTCTCCCTTTTTAGCCCTCATATTTCAAATTATAAATTTTTACATTTTTGTTATTACTTCCTTGCTTTTCATTCTGCTCACTTTTGTCAATGAGCTTTCATGCTTTAATTTTGATCTATCAGTAATGGATTTTTACCTATATTTATAGAATTCTTTTCTTAATCCCCAAAATGATACATTTAATTGCTTATTGGACACTTGTACCTGATTCTCCCACACAGACTCTTCAAACGTCTCTAAACCCCTTATTATGGACATTGGATCTCTTTTACTTTGGTAAATACATCTGTAGAGCTCATTCTTAAATCTTCCTACTGTTAGAATACCATATTCACTATAACCAAGTATTATAAATGATGATTCAAAATAGCTCTGTAGTTTTCTCTTCTTGCTAACTTTAAATTAATGTGGTACCTAATGTTATTGATTGTAGTACTTAAGGTTACTAACTATGGTAACTGAAGAATATGATGTTGATAATGATAATGAGGTCTTAATTATTATGACTATTTACAATTGCTTCCTACAAGTCCTTCCTACAATTCCTATCGTAATTTCCTGAGAACCTATTTGCCTGCTCATCTTACAGTTATGCAGACTATGATTCAGACAGTTAAACCACTTGGCCATCATCTTAGAACAGCTTCCGATATTTATGATCTTCTTTATTTTTATTTTTGTAGTACCAGGATTGAATTGGGGGACTTCATAATACATTACCAGGTTTTTCTTTTTCTTCTTTTTTATTTTTGATTTTTGATTTTGTGGCAGAGTCTCTCTACATTGCTAATTTTCCAGGTTTAGATTGAATTTGTAAAATTGTGATCGTCCTGTCATCACAGCCTCCCAGAGAGCAGGCCTGTGCCACAGATCTTGGCTTGGTATTTATGACAGTTAACTAGCATCAGATACCAATTTATCTGAACATAGGGTATTTTGTACAATAAAGCCGGAATATTTCCATATGAAAAAGCAGTTCTATCTTGAAAACTACTTTGCATTTGAAGCAATCTATAGTTAAACCTATATCAAACTATAACCTATCTTAAAAACTCTCAGAAAGAACTCATAAGCCCTAGGTTTCTATCACTTTTCCCAAAAATATGTCTCAGAAACTAAATATCTGACTTTTTCTCAATATTCTATCTCTTCTTCATACCCTTTTCCTCAATTTTAAATTAGATTCTTTTCCCTGGAATTTGCTTTGCTTCCTTTTCCATTCTTTGACTGGATAACCTATATCTTACAGTCAAAATCAATTTAAATGTGAATCCTTTCTTAACAACACCAGAGAATATTAATATATTTAAACATAATTTATTTGTTTAACAGTATAAATTGATTGTGCCACATTTTTATGCAAAAAAGTCCGAAAGAGATTTGAGGATGTAACTCTGAAAAGTCCATGTCCTCCCAGGTCTTGCAAACTAGTAATTTCATAGGTTTTTTTTTTGTGTGTGTGTGTGCTTAAGATATACCACATATTGTGCTAAACTCTTTCAATATGTTATTTAGCTCTCCAAACAAGCCTAGGAATGAAGTACAATTATTAATGATTCTTATCCCTATTTTAGAGATTAAAAAATCAGGCAGATGGACAGTAGTGACAAATTCTGATCTCTAAGTTATTTATCATTTTTTAATCACTGAAGTATGAATACTTAATGCAAGCATTATATGTATAATTGATTTCTAATTGTAAGTTGAACCTACAGATGAAAGTGTTTAGAAATAGTTTTTACAAAAGACTGGCAAAAACTTTTTCACATAGATATTAAAATGTAGTAATATGTTAGAAAACACGATGAAATCTTTGATTTTTATATAATCCAATTATGCAAACCTTACTGATTGTCAAATAACTGGACATTTTGTATTTAAAGAACCCCATAATAAGCTAGAGAGAAATGTATGTGAAACAACAGCAAAACAAATGCATACATTGTAGTGAAATAATGCCACACTCTTTCATTGTATAATGTGTAATGAAAACAAAGACAAAAGTAAAATAAATTCTTATGAATGTTGCAGGAAACATTCTGCAGAACAAAGATCTTTACATAATATTCTCATGTAAATAAGTGCAGTTGTAAAACATTTCAAAGGACAACATGGACATACATATCTAAAATTAGATATTTAGAAATAGCAACTAGACACATTCATATTTACGAAAGAATATGATGGCACAAGTGTGTTATAGGCTAGAAAACTGGGCTAGAGTTCAGCAGTAAATGTCCCTCTGTGTTAAGATAAAAAAAATTTGAATTTCATTCCAGAAGCTCTGGGTGGTTTCTTAACATCGCCTTAGAAAATGGCATGCTTTTCAAATGTACTTAAATATAACTCTGACCAACCTGTAACTCCCAAAAAGGAAAATCATGCTCAGGTGGAGGGTCCTCCTAGATTCACTTGCAGAACTCAGTATTGGAGGCATTCCACACAGGAAATACAGTTCATTAAATTATGCCTGAAGGGTTGCTGAGATTGTGTCTAAAGACGTGAAAGCAACGCAGCATGCTGAAATAAATGATGACTTCAGACTTAACGCAGTTCATACTTTTTAAATGTCAAAATATTATTAAACTCAATGAGGAAGTTTAATGGTAGAAGAAAAATTTTCATGCAAATATCAGTAATAACAATTAGGGCATATTAATTCCATGTGCATGTTTAATTCTCCACCTATCTTCTCCTCTATAAATCAGCAAAATTCCCTTAATAAATCAAAATTATTTTTTAAATGGATGAAATTACTTTGTGCCTATTTTTAAAGATTTTTTAAATCATTAAATGGAATATGGAACATAAAGATCTTACTACACTGTTGTACACATAGTATTATTTTATTATTTGTCATAAAAGGCATATTAATGTTATAGCAGGTATTGATGCAAATTTTCCTTGTGGACTCATCCATGATTTTAATTGACAGCTTTTTATTTGGTGAAAGAAAAATGAGCAGAAAGGGACTTGGTGGCTCAAGTGTAAAAGTGATGTCGCAGAGGTTAAGTAAAAGGACTAAGAAAATAATTTCTACAGTCAATACAGTATCACACTTTTGAGAGCACTGAAAAGTCTCCATATCCATAGTGTAAAAATTTCTTATAAAACACTATTCATTTTAAACTTCTGCATTTCTTGACATTTTCAGCCTCATATATTCACTGTTGCTAAGGTAGTTGATAAATTCTAATTTAAGGATGACTAAAGGAAAAATCTACATGATGATGAAAAATTTTAATTATCTTTAGCTTGTGAATTTGCTTATATTGGGATACATATTTTCTGTATTTTAACCCAAAACTTTAAGTTATCTAGGTCAAACTAAATAAAATCAAAATTTGCTTTAATTGGGTAGTATCAAAATGCCTTTCTAGTTCAGAAATGATTACATAAGTAATAAAATTTCAGAAAGGCAAATTGTACTGTTAGTATGGAAATTTCAAGACTTTACTTTTTCTTTGTTTTAATCTTGATTCTAATTATATTTTTAATAAAATTGTGATTTATCATGTACAATATGATGTTTTGAAATAAATACATTTTGACACTTTGCATCTTTCTTAATCATTACTAAAAATCTACCATTTCCTAATAAAAAAACTGTTTGGTTTTGTAAGTCAGTGGGATATTGTATGTTATTGAATAAATCATATATAAAGAGTGATTTAAAGTTAATGTTGGGCCTGGGGATTTAGCTCAGTGGTTTCGCCGACTGCTGAACAAATGCAAGGACCTGAGTTTGATCCCTTGTACCAAAAAAAAAAAAATTTTTAAAAACACTTAAAGATACTAAAGGAATTGTGCAATAAACATAACTGAAAGGAAGAATACTGGAAAAATAAAATACATTCCCTCTCTCTCTCTCTCTCTCTTCTTTCTCTCTTTCTATTTAAATTATGGAGACTACCATTTCCAAAGCCATACACTCCCAGAAGGACTGATTAATGGAGCTTGACAGCAGCTTAGGAAATCATCTTTACAGCACCCAGCCCCGAGGCTCCACATGTCTAAACCATCTATGATTCTTCATTGTCGGCGCTCCTCTGGAGCAACTCAGAATGCAGACACCGTACCTACACTGGGACCTTCACACCCAGATTATCTAAAAGTTTTTTCAGTCACCCAACAAAAGTAGATCAGGTATTAAAAAATATTTGAACTTCTTTCTCTTTCTTAAAATGTTTAAATTCACAGAATACACATGCATACACAGGAGGAGAGAGATTGTCCATTGTAAATTAATAGGAAACATTTAAAATTTCTCAAAGTGAAATAATTATTTATCTAATAGGGTAATTTCATAAATTGTGTTTTAGGATTTGGGTTTATATTTACAAGCTTAGTATCTTTGAATCATAACTTATCTTTTTAAATGTTCTGAGTTAGTGTTATTTGAATTATTTCGCACTGTAAGAGCATCACAATCTTTTCATATATTCATAATTCACTTGGTTGTCATCATTTCACATTTTAGGTAAAACAAAAGGATTTGTTAAACATTGCTAAGAAAATGTAATCACTATCAGCTGTAGAAAACAATAATTCTCTAATTTTTGCATATACACAATACTTTCCCAAGTCCCATGAAGTTTGTCGGAAATCCCTTGCTTTCTATTAACTTACTGAATCATAACAATGGCTTCTATTTATGAGCTGAGAAATGCACTTTTCAGTAGGGAAATTTTGTTAGCAAAAATGCAAGGGCTGAAAAGGACTTCAGTGACCTGCTATTACCTTTTCTTCAGCCATGTGAGTGCTCGGTTTCAAATCTATGGAAAAGATTTGTCCATCTAATTGCTTGTCTACCATGGTAAAGTGAGATAATAGCACCCTGAAAGGTATCATTTTTTTTACATGCTTTGTTTGTTTTCCTTTTTCTAGCAGTCAGGTACTGCTATGAAGATCATATATAGTTGGAAGTAAAGACAACCTTTATTACTATAGTTGTTGTTTAGACAAATTGATTCTTGAAAATGAAAATAGCATTGAATCTGCCTTGCCAAAAACTACCAAAAATTTTCCAGACCCCAAAAGCTTATGATTTTTTCCATTCTATAGACAGAGAAACTATAAAATAGAAAGCATTCACATTTGCAAAACAAGAAGCCAATATAGATCATTTTGGTCTGGGAAAACATAACAATGAATATGATTGTAGAATTCATAAAAAATTTTCTTTTGGAGATGATATATCTGCATAACAATATATAAATCTTTTTTTGTGAAATAAGTAGCATATAGCATTGTTAAAAACAGCAGGTTTCTGGTTATAAAAACAAATAAATAAAAAGTAATAGGTTTCAGTGTGATAAGTTTAGGGTAAAATGAGGTTAAATTTCCGGAAAACATTTATGAAAATAATATGCTTCCCAGGAAACTGTTAAATGGGCTTTGAAGATATTTTATGCTGGGATTTCTGCTGCATGTGATTTCACACACATGTTCCTCTGTTCTGTAAAATGTTTCCTATGTTTTTCTTCCTTTAATAAAGCTTGAATTAAAGCCTATACCAAACATACATTTTCATAAGCTCTTTATATTTTTATCAGGCACTGTGGTACAGATACAGACATACAAAGGACAGGAAAACTCTCCTTTTCTCATAAACTATGTGTCTATAATACAAACAACAGAACATAAAACACAATCACAAAACATTTAAATGTTTCTCACTGCGTGTGCATCCTAAACTTTGAACCCTCTCAATTTCATGCAGATGTGTATGACTTCATCACTGTTATATTTGTGAGATTATACAGAAACAAATATATAAATTTGGGAAAGGATTTAATATAATCATGGTGGTACCTTGGATTTCGAATTTAATTAGTTTTACTATATGAAGGAAGATGGCTGTGTTTGCATTCCATTGTTATATTTGTGACCCAATGCAGAGTTTGTGAGTGGGAGCAAAATTTTGCCTTAAGCTTTTTTTGTGAACCAAATTGTTTGCTAAAAGAAACATTGGTAAACTGAGGTATTACTGAATATCCAGGGAAATTTTCTCCACGTTTAGTTACTTAGACGAATTGCCTAATCTAAAAAGACCTAAAATCTAAAAGATCATCTAAATTTTGTCTTTTACTGTATAGTCCATGAATTAATGATAACAGAAAATCCTGTTATGTATGCTTATTTATGGTCCTCACTGTTGCGGTTAATAAGCACCTTTAAGGGTATAATCCATGAAGATGGAATTTTATTAAAAACTTTAGTAAATGAGATCTTCATGGACTTTGCAAGTCATCGGAGATTTACTGACATTTTATTGAGTGCCTACATGTCATACATTTTAGTAGGCTTTGAAGCTACAAAGATGAATGGGGCTTTAAAAGAAAACAGTTTTGTTTGGTGATAATAAAAGAAAGTGTCTTGGAAGAATTGATGGTTTTTTAAGGAAGAAATATCAAAGAAAATGATAAAGAGAGGGAAAGAAAATGATAAAGGGAGGAAAATAAAATGATGAAGAGCATTAATGTACAAATCATAAACTATGTACAGAAAAAATTAAAGTTATTGAATCATGCATTTTGAAGAATATAAGCAATGAGGATAAAGAAGTAAGCAGGAATAAGATCAAGAGGTAAAATGTGCTGTTAAAATACCTGGACTTTTCTAGAAGTAATGGGGCACTCAAGGAATTTAAGAAAGAGCCAGATGTGGCAGCACACACCTGAAATCTGAGAACTCCGGAGATTGAGGCAAGAAGTCTGTAAATTCAAGACTAGGTTGGGCTATGTAGAGAGACTCTGTCTCAAAAAACATTTTTTTAAAAAAAGTTACATTGTTACATGTGTACTCAATATGATCAGTCTGGAAACTCTGTAGGGAACAAGCCTGATGTTATGATCAAACCTGCTAAAACTGCATTGACGTTTTTTATTAATATGAAACAATGTTAATTTAATATAATTAATTGTATATTAATTGAATTCTCCTAAATATATAGTCCTATTTTATCTTCAACATCTTAATTTTTTAAAAAAGAAAACTTTCAACACATGTAAATATTCTACAAATTTTAGGACTTGGTATTTCAGTATTAAGTTTTATGTTATTATTTATTTATTTATTTATTTATTTTGAGACAGGGTCTCATTACATAGTTTAGATTGACTTTAAACTCACTATGTAGTCCAGGCTGGCCTCGAATTCATGGCAATCCTTTTGCCTTTGCCTTCCAAGCAATGGGATTACAAGCTTACACCACCATGCCCGGCTTACAGTATTAAGGTGAAGACTGTCGTTTTGTCTGGAATCTTGACCACAAAAAGAATAGTATTTGGTTTATTAAATTTAAAGAGGGATAAAATAGCCAATCGGGAAATTTCAATGACTTTTTGACATTCTAGTTGACTTTTCTTAAGGAAGGAAAAGCAGTAATGGAGAATTAAGCTACAAAAAATTTTCATTTGATTTAAATAAGATATATATGTATATATCACAACTATAAAACATTTTAAAGTGGAATTTTACCCTATTTCCTTTTTTCTAAGGTAAAAAAGTAAACAAAAGCAAAGAAATAAGATACTATGATTAAAAATCATGTAAGTGTATGGAAATGAAGAACAGATGAAATTAAGTCAGAGGCTTTAAAATAAATTACATATTCTATTTTACAGTGCTTTTATCTCTTTGATCTTTTTCTTATGTATCTTTTTACCTTTTATTTTTATTATTCTATGTTTACTTGTTCAGTAATTTAGTGTACTGTGACCAACAGAATTATAATCCACATCTGAACCAAACTGACTGAACACGTCCATTTTTCCTTATAAGACACAGCATATCTTCTTGAGCTTAGGAACACTAGACAGTACTTTAGCACTACACTGGGGGATATTTTAAACAGCGAAATCAAAACAAGAGGGGCCTGGGATTTAGCTCAGTGGTTTCGCCACCTGCTGTGCAAGCACAAGGACCCGAGCTCGATCCCCTGTACAAAAAAAAAAAAAAAAAGCAAGAAACACACACATACAAAAGCAGAAAATGAAGCAGTAAACAGGTGTCAAAGAGGGCCCATGTTTACAGCTTCAGAGCTGAAATAAGGCCCCCCCATTGTCTTCTGGACCTCAGCTGATGATGTGTAGTTTGGGCAACTGAAATATTTCACCACTCTGCGAATCTATGAGTGACCACAAAGCATTAGGAGTATCGATTCCAGGTATAAATAAGTTACAATGAGCAGGTGAACTTTCAGGTAAAGAATTTGTGAATAATGAGAATTGATTCTATGTGGCAAACTCTTGCCTGATATAAAATAAAATGCCAGAGCTGAGGAGATGATGGGAAGATCTAATAATCTGTTTTGGCTGAAAATTGAAGTGATAAGAATATCAAATCCCAATATTATTTAATTAAAAGAGTAAATAAGGGTAAATAATGAAAAATATAAAATTTAACTTGGTAATTTTCATTGTGTATATCACAAAATTTAGTTTAACATGAATTTTACTGAATAAAAACCAGGATGAAAGCAACATATTTCACACTACTGACTGCACCAACAAAAATTAAATATTAGCATTTAATACATTATTAGCATAGTGGATTAAAATTATTTACTTTATACAAAAAGACAAAAACACTATAACAATTTAGGTCTATATGTATGCACATATGTAATTTGTTTGTTTTTAATATATTGGTTGTGTTTAGGTGTTTCCACAAGCAGAATTTATCCTTTATTTTAGCTTGTCATGAGGAACAATAAAAACCTAACTCTACATATAATAGAACAAAATAACTGAATGTTCTCTTCTATTACATTAATCAATACAAAAATAGATTAATTTAATAACACTTTAAATTAATTTTACAATTTCAATAACACTTTAAGAAGTTATCCCTTTACAGTGCCAGTACATTTAGAAAAATCAGCACAGTATGGTAGCGACCTTTTATATTCTAAATTTGCTTTACTCAGAACCACTTGACTGGAAAAGGAGCAGAACCATGGCAAAGTCAACTAAATCAATAAGAACAAGTTTCTAAATAATAGCTACCTTGCTGGATTGTTCTCATTCAATGAAAGTGACTTCTGTCATCTTTAGATCTTGTTTCACAGACCATAAACCATGGACTATACAACATGATTTATGATGTATCTACATACTGTTCCTTTCACCGACACTTAGATTAATAAATTCTATTTTTCTCTTGGTTTTAGTTTGCTTGAATTCCATTGTTCATCCGTCATCCTATACTGTATAGCCTACACTATATAATACATGTGAAAGTCACTGAAGTCTCCCATTTAATAATCATCCAGATAGTGACTCTAAAAAGACTACTTAGAGACTTAGCCCAACCTTTCATGGAGTGTTCCAAGAATAAGGGACAAAATATACAAACATCTTGCTTAACTCTCAGTTCATACCCTTTCTCTAACACTTGAAAATATAACAGAATTAACAGAGTGAGAGGGATGTCACTGTGTTCTATTGCTTTCGAAGCAAATCCCTGCAAATGTCTCCCTTGTATTATTATCAAATAGTAACTTCCAATACCATAACTTCTTACAAACTGATTCTAATTAAATGTCCAGACCTCGTAAATATATAGTGCTGATAGGGTTTTTCTATGTTTTTCTTTTTTTCTTGAACAATATAAGGAGACTTTAGAAGCCTAAAGCAATCAAAATTAGAATTATCCTCAAATTTTTGGGTTTTCCCTTCTCACGGTTTCTTCCAAAATGCAGAGATTTCATGGTTATCCATTAAAATATACATGAAAGTTATGAGACCAAGAGGATCATCCTTCCTGGAGTTAACAGACTATCATTCTATGTATTATATCTTAGAAAAATCTTGTCATAAGAGTATATCCATTTGCAAAATAATCAATTGAAATACAGAAATAAAGTCAGAAAATTCTCAAGGAAATTGTGAACTATAAATCATTACAGTTCTTATGAGTGTGACTATCCAATATTCAAGTACCAGAAATTATGACAGATAGTTATAAATATTCATATAGCATATGTATTTTATACTTTTTTTGTTTTACTACAGACTTTTTAAGTGACATAAATTTAACAAAACTATGTCCTGTTTACTGGAATATTCATGACATTAAAAATGTTGCTTCAATAAAAGTATATTAATGATTGAAGAAAATTAATTTATGATACCCTGAGCATTTCAATTTTACATTCCTCTGACAAGGCTACAAGAGTCATAATAGGCCTATAAGCCCTTCATTAAAAGCTTTCATTGGAGTCATTTGTGAGGGCTAAGGAAAGCTCTGGCTCACATTACCTTTTAAGTTCTGTATTACCTAACCAGTCGATTCTAAGGACCATAACTGACCTTCTGCATCTAACAGTACTGCAGGCACACACCTGACATTTATCTTGACCTCAGGCTTCCAGCTCTCCACAGGTACAGGTAGTTCCTAATCAATGAGTGAGCCCACCTGACAAGCAGCAGACAGAGGAAAGTGTTACCACAAAAGAAATTAATAGGTGGCAAAAATTAAAAGAAAAACAGGATGTTGATGTTTCTATGATGCCTAGAATAATAATAATAATAATAATAATTATTATTATTATTATTTTTTGTACCAGGGATCAAACTCAGGTCCTTGTGCTTGTACAGCAGGTGGTGAAACCACTGAGCTAAATCCCTGGCCCTGCATAGAGTTATTTTAAAATAATTTAGAATTGTGAGCTGAAGCTTTGTGCTACAGTACTGTGTAATGTCTTCATTGCTACTAGCGAGTATCAATTGAAAACTGCCACTTTATTGTAGCCAGCTGGCACTGCCTCATAAAATCTGAGCATCCTAGAGGCAATCCCATAAGCTCAACATTTATCTATATCTTAATTCACACATAAAGTTTGATTTGTTAAAATAAAATAAAATATTTATTTTGATAAAATTGGTCAGTTGTTTAGTGGAATGAATGATCTCTTATTGGTGAAACTAATTATATCAATAAGAATAGAGCAAATACTCCAGTCTAAAGATATTTATCATCATCTGTGTACATGGCATTAATATTCACAGGGACTAGTATCATATTTCATAAGAGATGACTCGACATGATTCTCAAACAGGCCTTTGATGAGCATATTATTGAGGACCATTTCTGCTTGTCAATGCAGAATAGGTGGGGAATCAGCTCTTGCCTCTAGACAGTTGTTGGCTCTGCCAAATTGACTTTGACTTTTCATAAAATGTGATGATGTCATCTAACCACAGCTGTTGCTTCATGAAGGCAACTGGATAGACTGTAGGATTGTTTTTATACTTTTTGCTAAAGAAATTCCAGTAATTGAATGTGTGTGTAGAAGAATGTGCTCCAGCATTTATTTTTTATAACCTTCAAAAAGAAAAACATAGACTTGATATAAAGGAAATAGACTCAGTAAAGATGGATTTAACAATGTGAAGATAAGAGGATGATTATTAATGAGGGGAGAAGAATTTTTGGAAAAGCCAATCTGATAATTGTTTTCTTATCCTTTTTAAAAAATTCTGTGAATACAGAAAGTAATAAGGAAGCCAAGTAATCACAAAATGACCAAACAGTCTTGCTAATATAAGTGATTAATGTTTCCCTACCAAGTATAGTGTTGGCCTCATTCCATTTTTCCCACTTTCCTGATAATACTTATATGCATAAACATAGAATTATATCAACTTCCTTTATATATTAATTCCAAAAATAATCTTACTCTCTAACACGAACCCCAATCACTTAACAGAAGACCCGGTGCTGAAAGTCCTAACACTGAATTGAAACATCACTCGTTGAATATGGCTTGTGTCCTCCACTGGTGTAGCTGCTGCTCAATGCAACTCATGGAACTGCCGGCCTAGCCTGCTCGTGCACATAGGTATTCTCTACATCCATCTCTTGAGTCCTCTTCCCTCCTTCGACTGTGGGAAGTAATGAGTCAAAAATAAAACTGTTAGCTAAAAATAAATAATAAAGAAAAACTATTTAACATAGATATTCAAATAGACATCTCCCTGGTTACAGACTCAATAGTCAGGTAGCCATTGTGAGATGTTTTACTCCATATTTTTTCTACATTTAGCCTAGGTATTAAACATCAGAAGGGATTTTCTTTATATTTTAGGAAGAACTGTTAATATTATAGCATTGTACTACCAACTGAACTTTGTTTTTTGTTTTATCTCCATCCCTTCATTCAGTCTGATTTAATTTACCCATAATAAAGGCTTGAGGTGATCAAAAAGTTCCTTTTTTTTATTTTAGTTGAGTTTACAGGATATGGTAAATGCTATTTATTTCTGGCTTATAATTCATTTTATTTAATATTATTTTGACTACTCTACAAGTTTTAAAAAATCTTTTGACCATCTTTATTCCAATGACGTTAGCAAGCAAATTGTTTTTGCTTACATGTGTGCAACATTGAATGGATATAATGCAGATTTTAGAAGCCAGACTTTTCTAAAATTGGTTCATTGTAATTTTGTTAGTGTTTTTATTATACAACAAATCACTCACAGATGAAGGCCTGCTATTACAACAGGATCAAGTTAACCACATCCTATGTCATTAGCATACATTTTGTTTTTCATAGAGAAGACATGCTTTAGTTTAAAATCGGATTTTTTTTCTGAAGTGTTTAAAATAGTTGGAGTTGTACCAATGACTTTGTTCCCTTTAAAAGGATATCTGTTTCTTCCTGCTTCTGTGAGAGGCCTTGGAAAAGAAGGCTCATTTAAGGCCAGGTCAATGCTGTACAGAGGAGCTGAAATCAGAAAGAGGACTGGAGAGAGGCTGATCATAGTTCTACTCTTTCCAGCAATCTCAGCTAAGCCCCAGTAATTACAATGTGACTTCCTCACTCAGGTGCCAGGTGATTGGACATGAGGAGTGAGAAAATGAGTGACCCAGCAGAGACACTCTTCAGTTGCTATCCAACTGTATATGGTCCAGGTCAAAGATATCAATTCCCTTAGAACAAAGGCTTGGTCCATCAACAACACTGCATCCCATGAGTTTCGAATGTTTGATAATTTTTTAAAGAAAAAATTAAGAATACACAGACAGGAAGAGACGCTTTGAGTTTCATGAAGTCATACAATGAAATCAAGCAACAAAAGATACTAGGAATTAGAATCAATTTACGTGAAACACAAATAGGGAAGGGACCAGCCATGAGGTAAGAGTGAACAGAGGTAGAGAAATATCAGTGTCTCTTCAGAGTGATTGATACAGAAAACTTTTCTTCACAGTATAATGTGTGTGTGCTTTCTTCATGATCTCATTGATGTGCACTGATAAAATACATATAACGTGCCCTTCTTGCATTTTTAAGGATAGAGGTTAAGTGGCACTCACATCATCAATCTTGATCTGACCTTGACCTTCCAGAGCAAGGTTCTCAGTCCTCAGTACTCCTATAGCATATGAGTCTGAGCCTGTATTTCCTCCTTTCTAGTGCTTATTATTGAGCACTCTGATAATTTATGCATGAGTTTATCACACCCAGTTGGGGTCTGGCTGAAAGCTCATTTCTGTATGCCAAGCTGTATAATAGGAATGTAAGCATTTTTAAATGAAGAAGTAAGAAGGAAATATGTGATCTGGAAAAACAAAAAACCCACACAAACAAAGGGGCCCTTGTTGCAGTAACAATTTTTCCTTTTCCACACTATAAGGCTCTGATTTACATAATCTCTCTAGAGGATAAAAGAAGGAAAATAAAATGCAAAGCAAAACAAAACAAAAATTTTTATTCTACTAAATACCTCAAATGAGAGAATGAAGGTAAATATACTTTGAAACTACTCAGTGTATAGAAAAGATAAAATTATGAATGTTACAATAGTGATAATTTTCTTGCCTTCATCTTCATTGCTTTTCCAAGACATTTTCATTTCCATCTCCCTTCTAAATTACTTAAAGAGGAATATTCTTTCTTTTATGTGTAAACCTACAGAATAATATGATCTATACTTGTGCTCAACCTTCAATTACCAGGAAAAATTGACATTAATTTAACTCTTCTGAACAAGTTATTTCACTATAGAGGAAACTGAATTATATATTTCTCTGAGACAACTAAGATTTTGGTAACCATCGGCTGTCTCAAGCCTCTGAAGCCACTTATATATTTTAGAAGGAAAATAATTGTATTTGGGGGGGAAATGTGACTCCATTCAAATGAATATGCACAGCAACATATCATCTCCTAATAATGAAGTGTTAGTTACTTTCATTATGTACAGAGCTGTTTTGTAGCACTTGGTCTTTCTTTAATTCAACAACTCTTACTAAGTGCCCAGAATTTCACTAGTACTTGTCACGTCCCTGAGTAAATATCCATAGGAGACAAAAGTTCTTTAATAAGGAAAGTCAGAAGAACATTCAAATAAAACATATCTGCATTGCAGATAGTTACATGTGCAAGGAAGTAAACTAATTCAGGGAAGTGGGATAGTCATGATGGCATGCAGGAAGGTACGTTTTATGTAGCACCATCAGGAACTTTCCTCAGAGAAAGTGGCATGAGAAACATTCTGAGATCTACATAATATTAGGTCTGGCAAAAAGAAAAAGTATCTGCCAAGGCCATATTATAGGAAACCTATGGTACAACAGATGAGTAGCAAAGAGAAAACAGTTAATGAGAACTCTAGAACATTTATTAAAACATAGCTAAACATAATCCAGTATAATTACCAAGCAATTGGTAGTTACCAAGTGAGTAAGTTGATTTTGCTGAAACTCATAGCACACAAGTTATTTTGCAGTGTTGTGCAATACCATGCATGCAAATGCATTGTTCAAAGTCATTTTGTAAGCAATTAGATAACACCAGACATTATCGCTACCATTCTTTCTCTTCCATTTGGATTTGGAAACAATTTTTAAACAATTAAATAAAACAGACATAAAATATTAACTTAATTATTCAATTAGAAGTTATTATATAACCATGAACAAGTGAACATGACACTCTTGAATTAGGTAGATTTATCAAAGGGATCATTGGGAAAGGAGAAAAATTCCAAATGGCTCCTAACAATGGGCAGAAAACAAGCCAAAATATATATGCTTTTTACAGATTTCTCTAAAATAAAAGTTAGACTGTACAAGTCTCCCATCCAGAAGAAACTGTCTCATGTGCAATTTTCTTCTTCCAAAGGCTAAAATCGTTAACCTAGGACAAAATGTGGAGGCAGAGGAGTTCCCTGTCATAAAAGATACACTGATTTCTATTTCCAGTGCCACACAAAAGAAAAAAAAGAAGAGTCATGGAGAAAACAAATGTTAAGTTGAACTCATGTTTTAGCACAGGACACCCCCAGTTAGCTGTACCTACTCCAGAAAAATGGTGAGTAGTAACTATTGGTACTATGATTTGCTGCAATGACCCGAGGAATACATGTTTCTGCACAATATGTCCAGATTTTGCTGTTTGTCTTTGGAAAGACTTTTCAATCTATTTTTCTCATATATATTAATGAATTGTTTTAAATATTAGAGAGTAGTATTTTGTCAACACATCCTGATTTTTATGAAGAGCACTTATTTCAAGATCAATTTATAGGAAATATTTTTAATTATTGAAGAAATATACATTCATCACAGATCTGGAATAAAATAGTCCTTAACAGCAGAATAATTGGTAAAAGACTGGAAATAAATGATGATCTGATTATTCTTTTTCTCAAATAATCTCTTGTTTTGTATATAACTTCTACTTCCCAGTTTGATCTACTCTAAATTCTCTTTTCTGTTCTAACTCATAGCAGGTACTATTATCCTCCATCTTTTATTCCAAGTTCTACAAAACTGCTTCACTTTCATAAATCAGCACTATGTTTTGTCAATTTTCTTTAATAATATGTTTCAAACAAGTTTTCATAGTGATAAAAACAAATGGTGATTAATTTTAATTTTGTTCATAAAATTGCTTGTGGTACATTCAAAAATCTGTATTTTATCTTCTCTCGTCAGAAGAACTCATGAGGAATTTTCTATGAGTCATTTAGTTATTCATAGGTATCAAACTTCATAGTTATTCATAGGTATGTAAACTATTTCATAGCTCTTTAATAATAAGAAGTCTGATTTATTGAAAGATGATGCCTGGCATAGTGGTACACACCGGTATTCCCAGCATTCAGGAGGCTGAAGCAGGAGTGTTGCCATGAGTTCAGAGCCAGCCTGGACTATATAGCATAACCCTGTTTAAAATAAAGAAATAAAGTAAGTAAACTTTTTTCATATTAGTATTTTCTTTCTTTTCATTTACATTACATGATATTTTTCCAGTTCCTTTACACTCAGTTATACATAGAAAAGGACAACAGAATATTTAAGGTTTCTAGTGTTTAAAAGACATTTATCATTTCAAAGAAATGAGCACATCCAAGAATATAGATTTTATGAGAACACAAAACAACATAAGAAAGAAGATATGATTATTCTTTAATGATCACAATAACATATATTTCTTGAAAATTACATCCCTGAATTATATATTCAAATAAGATGATAAATAATTATCAATAAATAAAATGGCACTTACTTGACAATTTTACAAATAAGTAGAAATAATATTGTTTCAACATGAGTAAAATATGAAATAATCATGCTCAAATCTTTTAGTGATGATTCCACAAGAAAAATATGAGTCATACTTGTTTTAGAGCTGAATTTGTCAATGCAAAATGAAAGTTCCAGAGATTCATTGTCCCTTCATGTTTATTTTCCCTTTCACCAATAAATCAGAACCATCAAATTTTAGCTAATTTTATGTTCTTCAAAACAAATAATTCACTTAACCCTGTATCAGAAGAATAACTATTTGGCTAAGTTCTGGGCAACTGAAAGAAACATAAGAGCTATATGAAAACTCGGACAGTTCCCTTTTAAAAAACTGATCAGCTTGTCTACATTTCACTAGTTGGAGCATAGATGCCATGTAAAATTGAATAGCCAGTGTGGAAAAAACAGAATTATAGAAGTGAGAAGTATGACCTGCCAAACAGGAGAAGAAAGCTAAGCACACGTGCTATCAGTGTAAGTGAGACTTGTGTCTACAGGAACGTGCTTTGTAATGTGTGAACCCTGCTCTAAATGTGATAATTGAAGCAAAGTTTTGTTTATATTTTCATTATAGTTCACATACAAATTTATTTCGGCCCTTAGTTTTTTGATCTTGTAAGCAGGTAAACATTTGATGTTGAAAATGTTGATGTTTACTCTAAACACTCATTACATGTTTAAAATTTAATATTTTATTGATATTTCATTCTCCTGTTAAGTACACATTATTTAATATGATAAAATTCATAAAAATAAAATTAGTAATTCATCAATAGAAATACTTCTAAAAAATGTGGCCATTATACGCTTCCCATAACGTGCTTTTCAAAAAATTTACTGTGATGCCCCTACTGCTGTGTGGAGCCCATGACTTCTACAGCAATATATAAATAAAATATTCTAGATTCTCTCATAAGGAAAATGCACTGTAGATACTTAGAATATCAAGGAAGACAGAAATGAACTTGTTTAATTGTTATTGTTTGCACTGTATTAGAGCAGCCCAACATTTGATAATACAAATTTGCAATTTTTAGTAATAAAGGTCATATATTTACACATAGATACATATACTTTCAATATACACTTACAATCTAATGTTATGATGATAATATTTCTCTTATTTAATTTGTTCTTTCCTAAGAAAAATATTTTGTATACATGTTTTGTGGCATACAAATTTCTAGTAACAATATAATTTTTTATGAAAATTTCCATTCATTCTGAGTGAAACTTTTATTAGTCAATAACTACCATAAATTATAACTAATTAATGTTGGTGCTATATCATATTTACACAACATAGAATACATAAATATTTCCAAAAATAATTCAAATTGAGAAGTTAAATTTAGATATACTAGCCATTATCAGTCAAATTGTGTGTGTGTTTTTTACATGTGTATTTAAATGTGTATATTTTTAGAGTAGAAAACTGGCATGGAAGAAATAAAGCATCCATCCTTCCTTAAATTGTTGTATGTGTAAGTTTGAATAACATAATTGTATTTATATTTTACTAAATATTTTTCTTATCACATTAGAATGTCCTGTGTTGTCCATTTTATGAAAGCCACATATAAAATATGGTCAGATTTTAGAGAAAGGAGTATCATGTCTGGTTTCAGAAACCACTTTGTACCCACAGTTTTCTTTGAATCTATTTTTGAGTGAGTCTTACAGGGCTTAGAGATAGAACTCCATATTCTATTGCCAGAAGTAGCAATTATTTAGTTCTCAAAAGAGATTAAACAGAACTAAGTTATCAGAAAAATCTTTGCTTTGAGTCTATTTTTAAGTTCAAAATATGCTTCAAGTAAGTGATAAGTATAATCTACTTATTATGTAAGTGAATATTTGGAATACCTCATTTAATTCATAAAACAGAGCTATCTATGACCTGTGATTATTTCTTTGGTTCAAAAAAAGAAATCATGTACAAACATGTCATCTGTATTCCAAAGCTATTCAAATTTTCAAACCTGAAGGGGTTAAACACTAGGACATTCATTTTTAAATAATAAATTACACTAACATCAAAATCTTTGCATTTTATATTGCAAAATGAATAAACTAAGGAGTCTTTATATCATAATTGCATTGTTCTGGAAAAATACTACAATAGAATTTCAATTAAATAGTTATTTTTAAGTCAATAAGATGTTGAAACACTTTCCCAAGTGCTCCCCCTTTTTTAGCCTTCAAATAATTTTATATATCAATCAAAATTTATTTTGTATCAAAGTGCAGAACAAATATAATTAGTCTTCATACTAAATGATATTTAGGCTGTATCCTGATATCTACCACTTAATGCTTCTGGAATTGAAACATTCTTCCATTCATACATAACTATTCCAAAATTATCAGCAACACACATCCTATAATCCAGGAAAACTGCATTCTCTCATGCTTCTCTTAATATATTACATTGTAAAATATATAAAGGGTATACATTATATATTGTCTTTGCAAGTAAGTGAGGTAGTGGTAAAATAATAGAGAGCAATTGCACAAAAAGTAAAATTAAACAAATGAGTATGGCTAATGTAATTGTGTATATAAAAACATACACCAAGCCATTTTTGATGAATAGATTTTTTTTCCTGATCCATGTTGGCACATTCCAGAACTTAAGTGGCACTGACTTTCTGATATACTGATATCAGTATTTTTTAATATTCAGGTTCTCCTCTTTGCCTCCCTAGCCATATCAATCTCTGTCTTCTAGTGTCCCTATATAAATATTAACTTTTAATCACAGGAGGCCAGGAACTTTAGTCACTTTGGCATATGCATGATTGCTTTTAATTTTCAACTTATTTATTTATCATGCCATTCTTCATATACCTAACATCATACTTTATTCATATAAAAATTTTACACACACATATATATGTATATATATACATATATGTATATATAATTATATATATATAATTTCATACTTAAAAGCCATACGTGAGTTCATGAATGCCCTCCCACACACATACACACACAAACACGTGGCTTTTAAATATATAAGAATATCTAACATTGTGCAGATCTGGGAATTTTGGAGTTACAGCTGAGATAGTATCTTCACAGTGCCAAAACATCTAGATTAAAAGCAAAACATTCAGTCAACCATGACGTTGTTTCCAAGTATCTACATGCTTGGCATTAGGAAAGGAAAATGTTTATATGATGGATGTTACTTTTCATTTTCCATCTGGATGGTTTGGCTTCATCTAGACAGAGCCTCTGACAGTCAACACTGATGACAAAACAACTTCAGGTTTTAGATTTGGTTTGCAGCCCACCCACATGGAAGTAAACACATTAGTTTGAAGAAGAGAAACTGTTGAATGTCAAATCACATCTTTGCTTTCAGCCATGAGGAATCTCTGAAGAATGAGAATGTGCATTTTCATCTCCCCTGACTGTAATTCTACTCTGTTTCATAGGAAAGAGTCTGATCGGAAATAGCCTCAGATCTATTACCTAGACATATCAGCCATCTCCAGTAAGGCCCATGTCAGGCTGAGGCCCACAAGCAGTGGAGAGGGGAAAACGATTCTCTCCAGTATCATCAAACCTGGAAACTGGCTGGAAATCACTATGCAATTCATAATTTTTATTATTTTTAATTTGGAGGAGATGTGACTCTAGTGGAATATAAGGAGGCATTACTTTTGGCTCATTTATAAATGGCTTCCAATTATGCTGATTGTAGACACCAACAGAGATAAGAAATATACTATCAAGGGTACCACCTATTACTATATCAAATAAATACACAAAATCTCTGTGAAATTCTAAAGATTAAAACAATAAATTGGTTCCCGAGTGACGGTACAGCAGGGAATTATCACAGTACACATCTCTGTGAACAGTCAGTTAATCACAGAGCATTTAAAAAAGTTCAATGAAATATTCCTGTTGACCAAGCATCCTCAATCCTTACACACTCCTACAAGAGGGAGGCATTGGACTTACATATGCTACAATATTGACATGTACATATGCAAAGTTTATATACATTCACATACATTTAAATACCACAATTGAGGTATTTTAAATGAAATTAAAAAATCTATTTGTTTATATGGGTTTGTTCATAGTATTTTATTAAATAATAGAATAGTCCTTGGAAGGATACTGATCTTTAAACCCTATCATCATTAAACAAAACTTAAATTGTAAAATAAATTGCAATTAGTCATTTTATCTTTTTTCAGAATATTGAAAATATGTACAATTTATTCCTCTTGAGAGAAATTTAACATCCAGCTAATTTTAGCCTTAGTCTTAATAATTTAGTCTCATCCTTTCAAAGACTCATAAAAAAGAACCCCTATCTTCATTTTTATAGCCAAGCTTATATCTTATTGGATAAGAAATACATTTGAGAGCTGATAAATTTTCTGGGTTCAGTGAGTATAATTGATACTAATAAATAAGAATAAACAAAAACAACTGAAAAATCTGAATTATTTAGATATGAGAGAATGTAAAGGAGATCTTTTAAAACTTGTATTTTAATTTATTAGTATTGTATGGCTTATTATATCTAGACTATGCCTTGCATTTGCATATCATAAATTATGATTATTCATAAAGCTTAACATAAATACTTGGCTATATTTCAAAATGCTTAGTTTCCACTACACAATCATCTCTTGTAGAAATTATGTCTGAATTTTGAATGATATTAAACCACTTGATTTTTAAGGCAATTTATATGTTAAGTTCTTATATTCAACAGTGTGCCTATAATCAGCAACAATATTTTGCATAGAATATAATAGAATTGTATTTATTTGCTTCTTCTTAGTATGCTTAGGGTAGAAAATAACATACAGCATAGTTTATAATAGCTTGAATTCTATGCGTATTTATTACCTCATAGAAGAAAAATGAGATAGTGAAATTGGTTAATCCAAACACTTGAAAATATTTTCAAGAATTTGTTTCTTATGGGCTCTTTATTTCTTTTTATTATACATTCTCTGTATTTGTTAGCTCCCCTCTAGAGTAATATCTCTAGATATTACTTCTTCACATACCAATATCCAGAGATTCCACAACTTATGGAGTAAGATGGCAACAAAGCCTCCTACACTCTATTTTCACCTGGAAAGCATGGTTACCTCCACTACAGCTCTTGTAGCCTTGTCTTTGTAGGCAATTTGTATATAGTGATCAGAGGATCTTTTGATTCCTGAAACTTCTCTGAATAATTTGAAATAAAGCAATTTCTATGGTTCAGTCCCTCTGTCTGTAAAGAAACAGAAAGGGGGCCGGGGATTTAGCTCAGTGGCACCGTGTCTGCCTTCCAAGCTCAATCCCTGGTATCGGAAAAAAAAAAAAAAAGAAAACAAATATTTAAATCAGTAATATAAAACAGAACTGTACAAAGTAGCACTAAGACTATAATAGGCAGCTATAGTTTTTTAGTTTGTTTTGTTTTGGTTTTTGGTACCGGGAATCGAACTCTAGACCTTGCGGTTGTCAGGCAGGTGGTGGCACCCCTGAGCTAAATCCCTGGGCAGGTAGTTTTATTTTTAATTTTAAAATAATTATATTAAGCTAATAAAATGAATTTCTTTTCATTAAAATTTTATTTTATTTAGATAATATTCTTCTTTTGTGAAAGTCTTTGTAGATGAGCCAAGGCTTCGTATTTCCTAAAATTTTCCTGACTTCCAAAATGTCTCCGTTCCATAGCAAAACATCTTTATCAAGGCTGGCTTTTCATTTCTCCAAAAGCTTGTTTCCATTTTCAGCACACAGTAGTTATAAAAAATCTATTGTAGTCTTCATCAGTGAACCTGGCATTTTGATGTTACAGTGTGTGAATAGTCAGATTATACTAGTTGATGGTGCCCCTCTTCCTCTCTCACACATTTGACAATGTTGAAATATGTCCTCATGTTTCCCAGAGGTAACATTAACATAAATGACAGCTCATATCCAGAATTTGAAAATGTCCTCTTTTCCATACTCACCTACCTGTTCACCTTTTTGTCTTTCTATTTTTATCTCATTTCAGCTAACTTTGGTTCTTTTTGTTATTTATACTAAAGAATTATTTTACAGCAGATTCTTACATTATTTTATAGTAGATTCTTAATCTTTCAATATTCATTGTGCTTTATTAAAAACTATTTTAAACATTCTTGTTTAACTTTATTTCCCATTTTTTCTGTCTTATGAACATATTTACCAGAAACAATTCATCATTGTTATTAGAGTCAATCAAGAGAGCAGACTCATATATGTTAAGCTGGGCAGGTGTGCATGGGCCAGGAGTAGGTATGGCCCAAGGGAGTTTAACTCTTTAGCCTCTGTCTTCCTTTATGTTCACATCCCTAGGGGTAGATTTTTCTACTAATCAACCACAGCCAAGTTTGGGACATGCAGAGTCTCTTCAGTACATCCTTTTTCCTGAAGTCATGTAATACTATTAATGTGTGAAAATCTAGTGAGAAGGATTGATCAAGAGGCAGACATTATTGATAAATTTAAGGCATGCAAGCTGAAATAACCACCTGTGCTTACCGATGGTTTCTTACACTGATGTGCAGAGACCTGTACTGGTGGGTACAATAAGGAGGCTGGGCTGCAGCCCACATTCCAGCAGGAGCTTTGAAGTGGCCATCCCTGGGCACACAACCCAGGCACGAGACACAGATGAACACATAACTGAGAATTCTAAACTGAAATCTGGCCCTCCATTTCATTAAAGTGTCTCTCTCTTAAGGTAGCAGAACAGAACCAATTTCTTTCAACATTTCTTTTCTCAATGTTTACCTTTTAGATTTTTTAAATATTTAGCTTTAAGTAGTATTTGTATTATGACCAAGTCTTCCAAAATATGAGCTATAGGCTTACTTGTGTTCTCAGATTGCATTTTTCTGTAAAAATAGTAAGTTCTACCAACTGCATCCATTTGCAGTCTATTTGACAGATCTTTCTTCCCAAGAGGAAACATCTATTTTTCATTCTGAATGTAAGAAACCAGGGGTTCAAATTATGCAAATCCTCTGAAAACTCTGTGCCTCAGTTTCCCAAGTGATGATAATTGTACCAATCGCATATTTCCTAAAGACTACGTGAGTTAATACATAGTGCTTACATACAACAGTTGTGATATCATAAACTGCATATGAATTTTATTTGTTCTAATTGGATGATATGTTTTAACTTTAATCATCATTGTCTTTAAATTGATATCAGAGAATATGATTAAATGGATTACTTATTTGAAGATATAATTTACCTATTTTCTTGCAAATAAAAGTATTTTATCTTAAGGGGAGTAAGAAGAAAGTTAAGACCCTACTCCATGTCCCGGAGATAAAATGTAAGACAATGCAAGGGAACAACAATAAGCACAAGAAAAAAGTAAACAATAAATGAAGGTTTGTATAAACCAAGATCTAAGACAGAGGAGATCAGAAAAAAAAGTTAGTACTAGAAAGAAGAAATATCTGAGCTTTGTTTAAAAATCAGGTAACTATGAAAAAAATGATAGTAAGAAGTCAGAGATTAGGGAAAGTTAGAAAATGAAACAATGAAGAATGTATTACATTTTCCCCAAACTATACATGTGCACAATTATTGGAGCCTTATCATCTCATATTAACCATTTGTGTTTTCAGTTTGTTCATTTAACTCAGCCTTCTTTTAGTTCTCCATTGTTCTGTCTTGCTTATTTGTGTCTCAGAAAAAAAGATTAATTTCTAAGTCTACTTTATTTTTATTTTATTTCATTTCAGTTTTTTGGTACTGGGGATCAAACTCAGGACCTTGACCTTGTCAGGCAGGAGTGGCACCACTGAGCTAAATCTCGGGCCTTAAGTCTACTTTATCTTTGTTTCACTGAGACTGGATTCTGATGTATTTTGAGACATTGAGTTTGGACAACTGTCACAATTTGAGTAAGTTCAGCTAAATAATCTGCTAAATTATTGCTAGTTATAAACTTGAGATAATTATAATTCCCAGTGTAGTTGCATAAGAACAAGAAACTCAGAAAGCCTGAAGTATCTGGAACCACAAAATAATAAATATCTAAAGATAAAATTTTAGTTTTTAACTAGAGAACATCATAGATGGCATAAGGCAAATTATACTACATAAGCAGCTTCTTAATCACATGTTTTATATAAAACTAAACCATAGAGATGGATTTAGTCTATATATTTAATCAAATACTTGGAGATTTATTATAGAGGATTCCTTTTCTGGGAGAAAAAAAAATTTTGCAAGGAATATGGATAGCTGTTCATTACCTATGAATTTGTTTTGAGGAACTTAGGGGATCAAAAAATACCACAGCACTGAGCTGTTTATCAAACACACATAATATTTCTAATTGCATCTTAGAGGAATATATACCTAAAAAGATATTTTCCTGATGGTTAGGAACTATATTAATGAATAAATGTGCTTGTTATTGTTTACTCTGATATCTCTTCCATATACCAACATATTATTTATTATTTAAGTGAGATGATATGGAAAAATGAAAGATATCTACTATAATACTGCCTCACAGAACTTAAAATAACATAATTTAGTACTGTAGGTAAAGGTGAAAAAATATGTACTGACATTTAAAAACAATTTCACAATGTATACATTACTTCGTAGTTTTGATGTTTGTGCTTCATGGCTTTGGATCTCAAACTTCTGTAAACTAATTTTACATTTATAACATTATAAAAGGCACTGAAAGTTCCTTCAAAGCTAATTTTATTTATTAGTTTTGGTAAGAAACATAACATATCTAGAGGACATGAGGGACTTTTGCATTCACAAAGCTTTGATGCAGAATTTATTTAATTGCTTGGGGAAAGTGTGTGGGTCAGTTTTGTTTTACTTTAGTCTTTATCAAATTATAATTGAATACAGATAATGGGAAAATGTAATATTTAGCTTGCATACATTAAAGAATTCAAATTACGCTGCTGCATAATCAGTCTGAATTGATAAATAGGTACTTTCTGGAAATGAATTTTATAGTTGGCAATTTTGAAATACTTTTATTAGCAGGCAATTTTCATTTCTCCAAGGAAATCCCACTTGGATCTTCTATTGAAATCTCTGAGTGAAATGTATTAAGAACCAAAAGCAAGTGTCCAAAATTAAATATTTATCAGAAAATTCAGATAATCCAAATGAATTTTGCCAAGTGGGGACTGTGTGAACTAGAAACCTTGTTTTAAGAATGGAAACTATTATTCTGCTCCAGGTAAATTTTGACTTTGGAAATGCCACACTGGGGACAGAAAATATTATTAACTTTTCCAAGGGAAGCCAGAAATATAGAGGAACTTTCATACTTGATTATGCCAAATAATATCATAAAAAAATTACTTAGAATAAAATTATATTATGTGATTTTTGTAGCATTCCTTTACCTCCTCATGATGAGCTTAAATGATTTATTGTTTATAAAATAAATTAATAGATGATTAAATATACACTTTTGCAATTCAAAGTACACAGCTTTTAAAACGTATTTTACTTAGTCGCTTTGGTGTCTATTATTCACAAACATAATTTCTTCATATTACATATCATTTAGAAATATCTATCTATCTATCTATCTATCTTTCTTTCTGATTATCTGACTTGTTTGCCACAGTCAATGTGTATACACATTGTGGATGTTCCTTAATCATCATGGTTCCTTATTAAAAATTAGATACTATGTGTCTATTGACTGATTCAAAGGTCTAGGACAGGGGTAACCAAGCTGTAACTCTCCAGCTATATCTGCTTCACTTATTCTGTTAGTTTTGTTGGACCACAACCACATCCATCATCATATTTTCCAAAGCTGCTTTCTTAATATAGTGGCAGAGTAGAATATTTATAAAATGATCATATGGAGTGCGAAGCTGAACACATTTATTGTTTGCTGACCCTTGGTCTAAGGCAAAATACAGGAACCTGGATATCACAACAAAGGTCCTTCTTGGTATCATGAACAAACTCTTTTAGGTCTTTCCATTTATTTTCATATGTCAAGTTTATTACCAAAGTGCTTGCAAATAGCAGGCTGATGATGAATGATATGGTACAACTCAAACACTAAAATACTGACCTAATCAACATATTCCTTTTAAAGAACTTCTTTCCTACAAATCACCTTTAAATAACTATTAAAATGTCCTAAAGTCTCTAAATTTATTCCTATCATTCATATGAAAAAGGTCAATTTTTAATGAAGCATTACACATTGAATCAGCTACCTTTCACTCACCCCCATTTTTGTCCAATGGTAGAACATCAGGAATTTCCTTAAAGATATATGCATCAATATAAATACAGAAAATAGCAACATTATACACAATTTCAAATCTTCAGTCACAGGGTTAAAAATCATTCATCATTTTTTTCTTGGTCTGTTATCAGAAAAGAACACACTGACTTGGGGGATAAAACTAGGTGAATGATAAAAATTCAAATTCCAGAAGATATTCTAAAGGATCACATTGTATATGCAAATATGATAAGCATTTATACTTTCAAGATTAGAAAATTTGTTCATGTTCATTTTAAATTTATATTCAATGCAAGACATAGTTTCTAACATCTTCATTTTTCTTTCATATGATTTTATAAATTTGATTTATTAAATTATAAATTTTATCAACATCTCTATTAAAATGTGGCTTGAGAAATATTTGTATCATATTTACTAAACTTTCCTTTCACACAAAACCCAGATAATAGTAATGCTAACAGTAATAAATTTCAAGCAGTGTGCCTGGCAATTTTCTAAATTTTTCACATGAAAATCCATTTATTATTCACAATTGCCTTCTAGACACTATTATTAAAATAATTTTATAGATATTTTAAATTTTTTAAAAAAAAATTAAAATAAAAATTTTATTATTATTCTAGAATCCTAGTAATTAAATGGAAGAACAAGATTTGAATTAAAGAAATCTGAATTCAATTTTTAAATATTCACATAATTTTTTTTTCCCTGAGTGAGAAACATTTGAGTGAAAATACTTTGTGTTCTCTTCATCAGACTAGAAACAGACTTCACTGAAAGTCTAAAAACATTTTTTTTTTTTCTGAATTGTCTCCTTTTTGTGTGTGTGTGGAACTGGGATCAAACTCAGGACCTTGCGTTTTCTGGGCAGGCACTGGTGCCACTGAGCTAAACCTCCAGTCCCAGAATTATCTCTAATTTTGTTGTTACTCATAAGGTAAAACAGCTGGGTCTTAAGTCAACCTTAATAAAACAATGGTGTTTAGACCACCTTATTTGTCATGAATGTCAATGATCAGAGAGAGCTAATTCTCTAGAGTTCACAATTTAAGAGACAGGTTTTTACATATGCAATTATGAAAAATTAATGGCTATCAAAGGTCCCTGTATGATTTGTAGATGATATTTATGGAATTGTGCTCAGCATATCAGTAACCTTAGCACAACACCTTCCACGGAGATAGATGACATAGGGAACATGATCCACTGTATCATGATTTTTACCCTTGAGCCTAACTTAGTTTTGAAGTGAATATTAGAGAAAAACTAGACCATCCAACTCTTTTTTTTTTTTCCATTTGGAATGCCAATAGCTGAGTTAGAGTTGCAGTGGTACCTCAGTTTGTGAACTTAATTGTTCTACAGTTCTGGGAAAGTGGGCCCCATTCGTGTTCATGCAGGAAAGATGGCAGTGGCCATGTTCACTAGATGGAGAGTTTGAAAATAAAACCAAAATTTTTCCAGATGCTTTTGTTTGAGAACCAAATTGTTTGTAAACAAAAGCATATGTTAATCAAGGTACCATTGTATCCTCTTAGCTGAAGTTTTATAATATCAAACTTGGTTGTTCTAAGGGATGATACCGTATTTCTTGAGCTTCATGAAGGTGTAAAAATTAAGTATTACCTGGAATTCTTCCAATATTTTTTTAGAAGTTCTAGAGATCAAACCCAAGATCTCAAGACAGGCAGATATTCTATAATTAAGCTACTTCTACAGCCAGAGCTATCCAAAATCTTTACTAAGAATCTCAAATAATATACTTGAAGATCTATTAATTAGAATTCAAGAATTCCAACTTTTACTTTGGGATAAGAACCATAACCTTCAAAGAAACAAAAACAAGGGTTTTTTTTTTTTTTTTTGGTGGTGGTGGAGATTTAAAAAAGTAGAGTTCTTCTAACTATTATTCTTATTCTTATTAATTATTATTATTATTTATGTTATAAATTCTTCTCTAACAAAAAAGATAGAGACCTACAATCTCTATAAAGAATATAAATTAGTAAACAGAACCTGAGATTGAATTGGACCACAGATTATGTGTCTTAAGTCAAATCTTAAGAAAAAAAATGTAAAACCAAAAGAAATTGTATCTACCTATAATGTTAAATATACAACAATGATACTACATAATGTTTTTATTCAATGTACATAGAGTCCTGGTACTCTAAAATAAGTATTAAAATGTGAAAAGCATCAGCTTTATTCCAAGATCAAAGGATCAATTTTTAATTTATTAAATTTTGTTGGTCCATACACATCAAATTAAGATATCTAATAGTCATAACAACTACATTGTAATTATCAAGTTATATTTCTGTGTTTTTAACTTGTAGATGTTTCTCCTACATTTTATTAATTGTTTGAGAACAATTTTCTTTGTAGATGAGAAAATGTTTTTTACCTCACTAAATCTTTCAATGTGCTGCTTTTTAATCCTTCTATGAAGAGTGCATTTTTAATTATGATATTATCAAATTAAACTCCTCAACCCATCCTGAACAAATAAACTGAAAGGGATGACTGAAAAGCAATCAGTATAGTAATTTCATTTATGCATTACTTTGGCAGGGAGTCTTTTATCATGAGTTATATCAATCAGTTTGAAAAGTGATGAAGTTCTTACTTGGCAGGTAACCATTTGAGGATTATTTATGAACTACAAGTGCTATTAGATGAAGTAGTAAATCCAGAAAGGTTAATGAAATTTCAGGAAAATCTACCACACCCAATCTTAATGGAAAATTCCTTCACTTCTCTCAGACTGACCTGAGAATGAGACCAGTTTTCGTAACCAGAAGGATATCCAGTGATCACACTTTTACTTTTATTTACATGCAATGTGAAGATTTATAGTTATAAGTATGTAAAATTCCTTAAGCAGTGTTCTTACTAACCAGTACCTAATTTATTTGGTATTCTAAAATAATTATGTATGCATATAATCCTCACATACTGTGGTACATGAATACAGTGGACCCTTGACTTACGAACTCAATTCATTCATGAGGACTGGTTGTAAATCAAATTGGTCAATTGAAGGCTCAGACTCCTCTACACAGCTTTCAAAGTCCCTCTCCTTTATATAGCCAGATCTTAGTATCCTCAGAGAAACAATGGCCCAGAATTTCTCAATTAACTACACATAGTAAAGGATGTTATAATGTTCTTTGTAGAACTCATTAAGAGTTAAATCTGTATCTGGAAGCACAAGTGGCTGGCATTCTTGTCACAACTCAAGACTTTGGTCATAAATTAAAACTAAAATTACAGTCATAATCTGAGTTGGTCATATGTAAATCGAGGGTCCACCATATATGAAATTTATTAGAACTCATCTGGATCATTATTCAATAATTATTTCTAAGGATACAATGAAGAGTCAAGGTTATAGTAAGGGAAATAATTTTTATACAAGAGGTACCAATAAGATATTTGGGCCAATTAATCTCAATTGTCAAATTGACTGGATTAAGAGACCCATGCATTATGAGGGCCTAACACTCATCAGGAGATTAATGCACTTATGTTCATTGATGAATACATTGTGATGAGATGGGATCCAGTTGCAGGGTCACTGGATCACAAATCTTGGTGGTGCTCTTCCCCTGTGCTCTGCTTCCCAGGCACTATGAAGTATTCAGCTTTATGCTACTATCCCCTTCCACTGTGATGTTCCTACCTTTGATCCAGCCTGACACAGACTTAATCCTCTGAAACCATGAGCCAAATTAAACTTTCTTCCTTGAGTTCTCTCATCAATAGGAAAGATGACTAAGAGCAAGGAGAAGTGAGACCACTGCTGTGACTACACCTGACTACATATTTATAAAGCATTTGGGACTGGTTTGGTAGAGAAGATAGGAAAACCTTGGAGAATTAGGCTGGAAAAAGCCTAGAAATTCATGAACAGATCTTAATGGGTATTTCTGGTATGAGTTCAGAAGTGCAGGATGTTGATAGAAGTGTAATAGTAAAATCTGTATTTATGAAGTTTCAGAGATAGATGGAAACTCTTCTGAGAGTTGGATTACAGGTTATATATGTCACATACTGGAAAATGATTTGTCTGTTTTGTCCATATCCTGAGACTTTGAAAGAGGTTAACTTTAAGGGTTCTGCAATAGTTTATTTGGTAAAGAATATTTTAAGATAGCTAAAGTTCAAACTGATTACTATAACCACAACTGGCTACTTCTACCCAGACATATAGTGAGAATAAGAAAAAAGAGAATAAAGATTTAAATATTAAATTTTAGCTTAAAAATATCACACGTTTTATGGCTTGTTTCTAGATGTCTCCCCAAAGTCTCCTGGAGTCATAAGTGGGCCTTTTTCAGAGATGGCTGAATCTAGAGTGCACGATTGCTTCATGGTGCAATGCTAGGATTAAGGGTGCTAGGATTAAAGGTAGGTAATTAGTAAATCAGTCCACTGATTGGTGTGGCACCACCCTAATCCCAGTAGTCTGCATAAATTATAAGGGACAAAAAGAGGCTTGTCTTGTCTCTTGATTGTGTTGCCTGCATTTCCTTTTGCCCACCATGAATTGTTTCTCCTCTGCAATGCCTGTCTAACATGCTACCAAGCCTTGGGGCCAACCTATTATGGAATGAGACCTCTACAAACTGTGAGCTAAATATACCTTTCTCTCTTTAATTTGAGTTTTGGGTATTTCGTCTAAGCAACTAGAGAGAAGTAACTAAGACAATGTATAAATTTGGGGCCAAAAGAGGGATTGTTGCAGCAAATATTAGTGCCATTAAAAATTAAGCTCTTCTAATACAAGAAGAAAGATGTTTTGAGGGCATCTCAGGGATATGCATTACCCCACTCCTCACAGGGTCAAGGGTACAAACATAAATCTCTCACTAAAGGAGAGATACACTGGGTCCTCTGCTTTAGAAAGACCACTGAGAGTATTGTTTCCTCAGGATTCATTTCCTCATACTCTGACATCTAAGTATCCTTAGCCATGGTCCAAGGGTTCCTAATTACTATTCACATTGATTGCAGAATTTAGCATGGTCCATGTGATGCGTTTTTTCTTTTTCTTTTTTTAATTTTTAGGCATAAGGAATTCAAGAGTTGTGGAGTCAGGGAGGCTTGTATCCAAAGTTCAAAGGAAAACCTAGAAGAACAAACAAAGAGCCCCTGACAGAACAATACATGAAGCCATAAGAATGAAAAGAAAAAAAAAAGTACAATGAATACCCCCAGGAATACAGAGATGCAAAGAATTTGGAATGTTTGTGAAAGGGAGCCACAGGCAATGAACAGAGCTAACCCAAATGAGATGCCATTTGAGCTGTATGAGGCAAGGCCGTAGTTATGGTGTCACGGGTTCACTAAATCCCCCTGTATCTCACATTTTACCGCCATTGGCCTCACATGCCAAACATGGAGCCGCAAGGCATAATGTTTGCCTTTTTGTGCACTAGTTTGATTCTTTTTAATCTCCCTTGACGAATACGGATATTTACCCTGTGCCATTATATTTTGGAATGATACGATTTGCTTTTTGATCATTACAGGGTTTCACAGTTAAGAGTTTGCCTTGAATCTCAAAGAAGATAATCCTGGAAATGTTGAGACTTTGGGGAAGGAATTATTATGGTTTTGCTTACATGCAGTTTAGATAAATCATGTGAGGGGGATGTATGATGATGCTATTGTAATTTTTTCTAGATTAAGTATGGTTTAAGGAGATTTCATTAGGTGCTATGTTGACAAGGAGTAAACTTATAAACAGTTAATCTTAATTGTGAACTTTACTGGATTACAAGACTCTTGGAGATATGATTGTTTCATGAGGGCATTGTACTCATCAATCAATCAACACATTGATATTTTTAGCTAAATGTGTAATTAGGAAGTGAGGACCAATTGGAAATCGGCCACTGGGAGCAGCCTTTGGAGGGTATATCTTTCACCAGTGCTCAACCCTCTAATGTGCTTCCTGGCCTCCACCCATGAGCAGGTCTTTTCCACCATGCCTTTCTGCCATGATGTTTTTAGCACATAACCAGTTGGTGTGGACTGATCCCTCTGAAACTATAAGTCAAATTAATCCTCTTCTCTGTTATGTTGCAGGTGTTAGGTATATTTTAGCAGCAACGAAGACACTTTCTAACATAGATATTGATATTTTTATGTCTTTTGACCTCTGTTAAGTTCTAGGCTTAACAATTATATTAAAGCCTTATTTAAAATTGACATAAAAAGTTCTCATTATGTTGCTTTCATTTAAAATTATTTCTTCCTTTTCAGGACTCTGTTGCTTACTTGATTATCATTAGTCATCTGTCACATTTCCTCCATCCAATGGCAAAATATAAGAAAAAAATCAGCCTCTAGTGATATAGCAATTCTAACATTTGAAATAAACTCAATCTATGATATATCGATATTTAATAGCAGTAAAATTGTCATTGTGTGAAAGATCTTTTATTATAGTACGGATTTGACCCTACTTATTGTTAGAAATTCTTAGAACTAAGGGAATAAACATTTCCAAAGTTAGCTGTATATGAAAAACTGGTATGTTAGACAAAGTTTGTCCCTGGTCATTCAATATTTTAAGAAACTTCTGTCATAAAGGACTGATAAATCCCCTTGATCTCCCTGCCCAGAATATTTTAGGTAACAATCACTTCCTTAATGAAAGCAATTATGAAAACATATGTCTAACACTTATGAAACACTTTTCATGTTCCAGGAACTGTACTAGCTATCACCTCATTTGATTCTCAATACCACCTGACTCACCACATTTTATCTGTTCTTATCTCCTTAAACACTTTCATCTTGTTTATTTCTACTCCAATAGATTTTTACACTGCATTTTTACAAAGGAAATGTTGTTATTAACAATCTATAATTAAATTTCCTATAAAATATAATATTAAATATTGAATCTATCATATTTATAATTATATTTAGATTCATTTTATTTTAATTACTCTTTTAATCAAGAACCAAAATGTGTATAGTTAATAAAAATTTTTTTAGCATTTTATCTTTTAGTGATAATTGAAAATGCCAAGGATACAAATAATATTAGCTCTTTATTGCTAAGTTATTATTTATCAAGTGTATCCTCATGAGGCTATGTTTAATATTACAACCAAAGAATATTAAGAAGTAAGATTAGAACATAGTCTTTGAAGGAGTCTTAATCTTTTTCCTCAACCCATTTTCAGAATTCTGCTTTCTCTGATAAAAATACTATTATTATTTTCTCACTAACAATAATAATACATTTTAGAATTGAATATATTTCTAAATGTACACAGCTGACCAATATACATTATTTTTCTCTTATTTTAGTATATGTGCTGCTGAAGTGATTACCATTGTTTTTCTCTTCTCTATGGAAATGGATTGTGAGATTCCACTCAGATTTCCAACTTATCAGATTTTTGAGCATATGTTTGAGATAATATACCAAAATTTAATGTGGAATTTATAAAATATAATCATGTAGAAAAATTCCCAGTTTTACTTAATCTCTGTTCTACAATACATTCTATCACACAAAGAATTAAGAATATAAAGTTAAGAATATATAGCTGAATTCCTCAACTAAAGAACTAAAAATAAACAGCCTATTATAGAGCCCAACAAAATGAAGCCCAAGATAAAATTGGAGCATATAAGGCAGGTGCCTTGACAGAAAAATTAAAAAAAAAAGAAAAACCTTACAAGCCTTTTAAAATCTGGGCATATCTAACTATAACTTTACTTGAAATATATTATTTACTAATTTCATATTTTTATATACATTTAGCTGCTTGATTCCATCATAATTTTTTAAAGCAAAAAGGATGATGGAAAGATCAATACATTTAAACTTCATTATTTTCTGTTTTTTTAACTTACTCTTAAGTAAAGAATTGTACTTTGGGCATCCAGTAATGTAATCCAAGGAAATCAATTTCTCAAAAATGTTTGGTTTGGCTCTTTAGGGTATGCCAGTTAATAAAAGTTGTGATTTCCAGAGCTCTGTGTTTTATTATATAAAAGCTTCTTTACCTATTCCTTTGGGTCAGCTTTATAATGATGAACTGAGCTTTTGCTTAGAAGCTCAATTGTCAAGTGGAGTTGAGTTAATTTAGATTATATGAAAAGGAGCAGGAACTAGTAAATGGGATATAAAATGCTTAATGGATTCCAGAAATGGAGTCAGGCTTTAGAAGAAAAAGAAGTAAGATTGAGAAGAACATGAATTAAAGTAGATGGGCAGGTGATTTAGCCTGCCTTCTGGGGCAGGTGGCCTGCTTTCAGGTAAATTACTCCAATATCTAGTACAAGATGTTCCTTTGATATGTGCCACTCTTAAAAACTTTTGAATCATAAACATTATTTTTAAAAATATTATTTTGAAATATAAAAATCATTTTAACTATGACCCCAGGAAAGTAAAAATTTAATGTTTGTTAAATTATTTTTATAGCCAATGTAGATTAAGAGGCTATGAAATAAATTTAATCAAGATAAAGCAATATGGACAGTAAATTTTGAAATGTGTGGTCATTTTTCCTAAGTAGTTTGTTGTTTTTTTGTTAAATTTGTCAAATTATAAATTTGAGGGACACACTAAAAATTAGCACACTTTTGACAGAATTAATCAATTTGGGTCTTGTCTTAGAAGATGAGGTTATTAAAACATCAGAGTCAAGGGAAGGCACATAGCCAAATTTACACTGTCAGTGACAGCAAGTTAAATTATGGTCACAAGAGCTTCCAGACAGTTTACTATAGCAGGAGGAGAAGATGAAATGTTTGGACGCAAGCTTGCAGCTGAGAATGTGCTGACTTGGTTGAGGTTAATGGATTCTGCTTTCACAGTCATCTATCTGTACAGCTCTTAGCAGCTCTTCTGAACCCCTGCAGAGCTGATGCGAATGTGAAGAGGCATCAGTAAGCAGCCAGCTTCCCGCTAGCTAGGAAAACAAGTATAGAAGTGGTGAGGTTAGGTGTATAAAAATGTTTATGAGAGTACAACTACCTTAAGAGGCATCTAATTCGACCTGCTTCTCTTCAAAGAGGAGTTCAGTGAAGTCAAATGACTTACCCAAGGTCAAATATCTGAGTTTATATCTAAGTCTGAATAAAAAGAATATCTTCATTTTCATCCACTCCTGTCCTTTTGTTTTGATGCCAATAAATAGAGAAATAGAGCTTATCAATCTTATTAATTAGCATATTGAAAATTGGCTTACTGAAGTAGCTGTGGAGGACATTGTTTAATTATATGTTTTTTTAATCTATAACATACTCATTGAAGTACCGTAATGTTAACATCATGGATAAATCTGTATGTTCACAGATTCCAAGCAACCACTTTACATTTGCCCTTCCCTAAATCTTTTTCATTTTTGCACATGCATTCTAAGCACTGACAGGAACTGAAAACACTTATGAGCAACAAGAAACAAGGCTTAATTTCACCCACAAAGAAATCATGAAAAATCAGTAGAGTAAAAATGTATTTTTAAATAAAAATGAATCCATGGAATTGATGAAATTACAGAATGAAAGTAAATAAAAATGACCCAAGATAGACATCAACTTTATAATAAATGAGGAAAAGTAAGAAAATGTAAAACAAGGTTAGGATATGAATGGAGATGGGAAATCAGGAAATTATAGCGAGGTGTGAGCTAAGGGAGGATGGGATTCAAGAAAGCAGAGTATGCAACACTATCTGGTGAAACACAGAAATGGAGTCAGAATCCTAACTTGTGCATTACAACTAATTATAGAGCCATCGTGATGCATGTAACTTTTTTCTAATGGTTACTGCACATATCTCAGTGAGTTTTTAGAACTGTTATTGGGCAAGGGAAGGTGAATGAAACCAGATTTATTGTGTCAAGGTATGGACCAAAAGAAAGATTATCAATAGCTGAGTAAAATTATTTTCATGAGTGTTCTTTATGGACTGGGGAGGAGATAAGTGGCATGGATGAAGTAAAACAGATATGGAAAGATGCAAGAGTCTCAGTAGATGTTTATTGCCTGTGTTGTTCTCATATGCATAAATTTAAGCATGGTTAGATGTTACATAAAAGAAATTAAAGAATTTAAATAGTAGTATAATGGTTGGGTAAATTTATAAATCATTGAAATACTTTGACAAATTGGATATTTTTTAAGAAAAAAAAATTCTAATCCTATGTCGGAAAAAAGTCTTAAAAATGTAAGATCTCACTCGCACTGCAGTGGTATGATGAAAAATTATGACATTTGTGTGCTGAACAACATGGTGATTTAAACACAGAAATAACAAGCAATTGGGATTATTAGCTCTAAATTTCTCTGTGAGGTAAGAAAGTAGGTTAAGGTTGAGAGTGACATGAGATGATATCCCAGGAAATTCCATAAAGTGGACAGGATTTAAAACTCCACTGTGTAGGCAGAAGAAGATCCTATTGATGAATAGAAGGCCTGGCAGGGAAGGCTAAATAACAGGCAGTAGTGATGTCACTAAAAGGCATAATTGTAGGATTTTCTGAAGTTGTTCTTAGCATTTGAGCAAATAAACTAAAAAGGTAAATATGTGAACTAATTATAGATGAAATTTCCCAAGTTTGTGTAACAAAAGATTAATGATCCTAGGAGATAGAATATCAAGGGAAAATTGGATATAAATGTTGGACCTATTAACTGAATAGGAAAATAAATGACTGAGAGAAGATGTGTGGGTCAGTTTTCTTGTTATGACATAAGTAGCTCACAAGAGAAGAGGTTTATTTGCACTCCTGGTTTCAGAGTTTCCAGTGAATGGTCTTCTGTCTCCATTGCTTTAGGCCTGTGATGAGGAAGAATATCATGTTGATAGATGTGTAGACGAAAGCTGCTCACTTCATGGTGGCTGTAAGCACAGAGAGGCCAAGAGAAGCATAAAAAGAAGAAAGAGATGAGGACAGGATACACACTTCAAAGGATTGCCTCCAGTGACTTACTTCCACCTACTGGGACCTACCTCTTAATAATTCATTCAGCCATGAACTCACTGATGGTTTAACTCATTGATGAGGTCAGGGTATGTATGATTCAGTCACCTTTCTACAATCCTTTCCTCAGCCATTGCACATTTGGGGTTCCATTCATCAATATATGAACTTTGTGGAAACACTTCAAATTTAAGCCTGTACAGGACACCAGGGTACTCTATTCAAAAAGGTAATCTCAAACAAGCTGCTAATCAAACAATCTTGAAACAAATGATTGGGCCAGGCATGGCTCAGAGTTTTGTAATCCCAAAACTCTGACAGGTTCAGAAGGAGGAGGAAACATTTGAGCCCAATCTATATAAAATTATTTCACCAGCATTATTTTAATTTTAGCCACAATTTCACCTATTTCTTGGCCCAATGATATATGGTCCTGTGTTTGTCTGCACACTCTTTATATAAATATTAGCCTGACTAAATTATTCTGATCCTACAAATCTCAACTTAATATCATGTACTCTAGGGCAGTGTCTACCACCAATCCACTCAAGTAGAATTCGATTGTTGTATACAATTATACTTTCCTTTGTGCAACTTTTTAAAATTCCTTGGGATATATAAACTCTAGATGAACTATTTCACATTTCTCTTTATAGATAACCAGTCAATGCCTTTATTTTCTGAAATACCTTATAATATACTTCTAGGTCAGAATAAGGTTTGCATATTGTGGTAATCCATTTTAACTTGAAAAGGTTTTCAATCAATAACTGAAAACTCTGCCTAGTTTAAGACAATCATTTTTTATTAATGTCATATGTTTCTCTAATGTTCAGTTTGGTAATGTTAATTTAATTAATTTTCATTCCATTTCTAATATTTGTCGGCACATATTTTCTTTACGTTAGTCACAAGTTCTATGAAGACAGACATTTTATCTGTGTGTTTATCAGTCTCTTTTGTACGTAATGTTATGTCTCTTTTCTGTCTGCACTTGATGAATTTACTGAATATTAAAACTTTTTCTAATAAAAAAAAGATAAAAAAACCTTTTTCCAGTGATCTGGATTATCATTATGCCCAGTTTATTGATAATATCATACAGTTTTCAACTTTCTAAAGATTTATGATTCCTAAAATGTTAAATTATGTTTTCCCTAAATTGCCAATTTAAAAGCACAAACTACAAACATCATTCAAAAACTTCCTTATAGAACACGTTAATAAAATAAACTGGCAAGTAGATACTATGGAGTCATATAAATACGTGAGGCCACTTGCTAAAATTTTACCATAGAATGAACAAAGGAGATGAGAATTGTTTTTGTTAGTATAGTTCAAAATATATTTATAAACTACTCTGATAACTAAGAAGAGAGAAACAAGTATTTTATTTATTCAATCATAACCTTTTTGTTCACTCAAGGAACCTTAACTTGTATATCAGAGAAGAATAGCATAGGATATGCAGACAGACTGGCTGACAGATAAGGATATACACACGTGTAACATTTAGTGATAAAATTCTGAAGCAGTAAATGGCTTGGCAGGCAATCAACTAAAGTAAAAATTTATACCTTAAGATACTATTTATTTATTTACATTCTATGACATTCCAAGGATATATACTTTTAATGAAAATGTGATTTTTAAAAAGGAGTTTAAAATTTGTATGGTTTTGAAATATTTTAAAAAGAGAGTTTAAAATTTCTATCTCATTTTCTGGCTGTTTATCTTCATGGCAAGCACTGAAGAGCTTCTTCTGATCATCTGATATATCGGAAAAAAAATCCTAAATTGTCCAATTTCTAGTAGAATTTCAATAGGAAAATAAATTACAACTGTGAATGAGAAGTACAAGTTTTAAAAATGTAATGGAGAAGAAACACATAATTTTCCTTTCTTTTTTTTTTAGAATCAAAATACTTTCAACAAAACTTTTAGAAATATAGAACAAACTTTGTCAACGCACTATGCACTTAATAAAAAGCAAATTTAAACTTATTTGTTTAAGCCATGAGGTTATTTTATATTCAATTTTAGTAAAAAATGAGCTTTTTTTTTTTTTTGTGCCAAGGATCGAACTCAGGACCTTGTGCTTGCGAGCCAGGCATGATACCACTGAGCTAAATCCCTGGCCCTGAGCCTTATTTTTTTTTAATTAAGTCTATTGATACATTTTAGGTATACAATATCACGACATTCACCTTTGGGAATTTGTACCTTTACATGATCTATCTTGGTTCTTATTTTTTCCCCCATTCCCCTGCCCTTCCTTCAACCCTTCCAGCCCCCATTTACAAAGATATTGCTTCCATTTTTTTTTCCTTCTCTCATAGTTATTCCTTCCTCTTCTTTCCTTTACCCTCCTCTTCCCCTTCCCCTTCACTTTCCCCTTCAGACCTTTTCTTCTGATTTCAAAACCGAGATTTTTTTATTAACATCTTAATAAATTCAGTTTTTGTTCAAAGTAAGTTTTGCCTTAATTTTGACCTGGACATTCTTTTATCATCAGTAAATCAGGAATTATCATTCTTTCCTAAGCTGTTCAACTTTTCTATCAGAGTTGTATTCATCATCCTTTGACAAACCTATAAAAGTTCTTGTACTAAGAGAGAAAGCCTAAATTAGTTTAAAGAAATGACATATTAATGTCACATATTCTCATACATTTAGGAAAGAAACTGCTTCTGAAATAAAATATTATATAGATGTAATAACTAATGGCTAGAAAGCAAAGGGAAGAAAGAGAACTTTCAACAATGACAAACAGATGCATTTTCAAAAATGCATTTGACATAAAGGCTTTCGATAGTGGAAATAGGTCTGAGCTTAATCATTTTTACCTATGTCTTCCTAGCAACTTTTGGTAGCAGTAATTATTATAAAAATTATCTGTGTGATAGACACATGGATTTCTCCAGGAAAAGTAATTTGCTAACATTTCAGTAGAAACTAGGAAGTTCTAGAATTTCAGTAGAAACTAGGAAGTTTTTGCTGTCATTAATACTCACTTATTTTATCCTGCAGTGAAACAGCTAAAGCTTACTAGTTCTCACTTTAAAAATGCTTCAGTTTACTCACTCTGAACTTACTTCCCTAATGAATTATCAAAGCTTGACAATCTCTACAGGTTTGTTTCTACCTTCTGTCTGTTATGAGATCTGCTTCACTTCTTGTTGACATACTCAAATAGAGCACCATTAAAACACACAGTATGGTTTTCCCCTCCGTGTGTGACTTTGCACTCATGGTCCTTGTCAGGCTGCACCGGGTATGTCCTGCCAGCTTGATACTGTCACTATCACATGGTTCTATGGCCCCCCTCTTCTACCTCAGGCTGTTTTCTTAGAAATATCTTCAAGAATTATCCCAAAAAACATTTTCTATGATAGATACTCTATAGATAATGATAATGATATCAACAATAATAAAATTCTGATTCAGAAAACCTGATATGTAAAACAGGATTACTAGGCTAATAAACATTCATTTTGTAAAGATGTGTCTTGTTTTAAATTCTGTGACATGAATCAAATTAGATAAAGCCTCAGAAAATGCACAGGGGCTAGAAATTTAAAGAGATACTATGTGTGATGGATGACTAGTTAAAAAAACAGTTAAAATATTTGTCAGCTCTTTGCTTTAGAATATGATAGGTATATAGGTATGATTCCATCTGATAAATTACAGAATGTTTTGAAAAAGAACAATGTTAAATAATCAGTGATTCATTTTAATAAGTGTGGGGGAACAAATTTCACTTTTATTTGGCTATTTTTGAACTTTTCCAAAATTAAGCACCCACAATTTTTTTGTGGCTTTGCCCATGAACTACACAGCATAGCGTCCAAAGCCGAGGAGAGTGGTGGGAGATGAAGAAAAACAATGAAACCAAGACTATTCTTGAAAGTTGGGACCAGGTGGAACCATAGCTTGTTGGGAGCTAATGGCTGCCTGGCATCCCACGCATTCTTTATTTATAGTGGAAGCCAAACAAGAAGAGCAGGTGGGACAAATAATGCCAACTGCCCTACATGGCCTAGGCAGAACATAGCATAATTGTTTCGTGATCAGGGAACAGGGAAGGATACATAGTATAACTGTCTCTTGGGTCTGTGCGATCCAAGGTCTACAGTATTAGTCAAACAGACTGTGTCTGTTTCACTCTAATATGTGGAGGAGAAAGGGAGTATGGAGGAGAAAGGGAGTAAGGTGGAGGCGAAGAACCATCTTCAGGCTCGCCCCGCAGCAGGCTTTTTGACAATCAAATAATGGCATTGTGTATCTTCAAATATTTAGTTCTGGATTGTTCAGGTATATGCATGTCTTAGTGGCATTAAGTTGTGACTACCTTCCAAAATGCCTCTGATACTTTTGCTACAGAGAAAAGAAGATATAATAGATCAAATCTCCTTTTCTTTCCCTCTCCCTCTCATTTCTTCTCTTATCAGCTCAACCATCCATCCAGCTATCCATCTTCATTCATGAATAATCATCTTCACACTCACATCCATACAGCTTTGTATATATCACTGAACAGATATTGCATTATTGATACATACAATGTTGCTATATGTCTCCATATGTATATGGTCTAAATTTTGTGAGCCCTTGAAATCCTAAACCTCAAATGATAGTGATAAGCCAGAGGTTTCTTGTTTACTTTTTCTACCCAAAAAACAGAATGTTACAAGGACCTGTCTATGAAGAGCAAGCCCTCACTGAATTGGCCCCTGCCATGATGTTGTGTTTTCTAAGTCTCCAAAACCATCAGAAATAAGTTACTCTTATAATTCACTCAGTTTGTGCTATGTTGTTATAATGGACTGAACAGATATATGGGATTCATATATATGAATGAGTATTAATATATATGAATGAATGAAAATTATAGTTTTCTTCTATGTGAAACTATTTAAAATCAAATTCAGTAAATTTCTATCTCAAGAAAATCAATAAGAAATTTATAGCATTACATTAAGGAGTAAAATGTGTGTTCTTAGATTTAGTGCCACGTTGTAATTAAATATATTACATCTCTAAGGGTTTTGTTTTTAAGATAACTTATAATGTTTTTTTTATGTGGAGGTGAACCAGCTTTCTTCTTACTTATTTTTAAAGAGGGTTACATCACTACCCAGAGCCAATGTGTCTACATCCATCAAATACTGGGAGCTCAACACTATTAAATATAGTTTGTACTTAGGAAAAGCTTAGAAATTGCTTTAAAACGAAAATGTACTTATATAAAGTATTGTACAGGAAAAAGTAAAACAGAAACAAACAAATCTCATTTTTCAGTTGTAATTTATGATATCCACAATACCATGAATTAACTATAATTCATATTCCTGTGGCTCAGTTTGCCCAATTACAACACTAAGGATTCCAGTTATTCTGAAATGCACTTTAACACTGAAATTCTAATTCTGAAGAATGACTAGTATAATAGGATGTATAACTAATAGCTGGGCCAAGTGAAAACAGCTTATGAGACCTGTTAAAATTTAGAGCGGAGAAAGTTTGACATAAATTACTGAGATGAATTCAACAGTAGACATAAAATGGAAAAGGAATAATTTAGTTAAGAGTTCTAATGTTTTCTAAAGTCTCGATGTTATATATAATTTTATTATAGTGTTGATCCACAGCCAAAGAATCAACTAAAAAGTTTTCCTAAGTCTCTTGAATCTAATACAAAATTTTTAAAAACTGATTTATATAGATGCATACTTTTAGTTTAACTTCTATTCATGACAATTTTGTGCAAGAAAATATTATGTACTAGCAAGAAATATTTTACATTTTATACAAATATTTATAACCTTTCAGAATTATGGCATTCACATATCTTGTTCATTCAAAGGATCTCTTTTGGGATATAAAAAATACAAAATATACTTTAAAAAATTTCTATTGATTGAGAAAAATATGATTTTCTTCATTATATTTTTCAATATGTTTCAACAATAAGTTTGTTTTAATATGACTCCTATTTTGATCATAACTGCTTTAGAATTTCTTCCTGTTATAGATTACCTGTATTCATATTTGAATTCAAACATTTTTGAATGTTTTTAGTTACCTACTACATGGACTGTCCAAATTAATCAAAATATTCACTTTCATTAACATGATGTAAAATTATATTAAGCCCATTCAATATTTTACAATAATACACATAGTATATAAATTGTATAAAATATATTGTTATATTGGAATTCATGATAATAATTATAGAAAAATTTTCTTTCATTTACAATGGTGCCTTGATTGACTCAAGAGAGTACATTTTTATTAGATGTATTACAAATTGCACAAGAACAGTAACATGTTTATGTTTGATCAAATATTTGACTTAAAAACATTGCATTTGTTATTATGTACTATACTTGTTTTTGTTTTTCATCATTAATTTCAGCTCATTGATATTTAAATTAAGAAACATTACCTCATCTCATACTCTGTTGTGTTTGCATCTTGTTCAAATGAAATATGTAGATTCCAATTCCATTATTAATTTAAAACAATATGACTGGTAATAAGGAAGGACTAATAAGAGAAAATAAAAATGAACTGAGACCAAGGAAATTATTTGTTTGCTGATTCTCAGTCTACATATTTATTCTGACATCTAATCCACATTTCAAAAGAGCACAATCATTCTATCAAATGTTTTATAGAAACCAATGTATATTGTATTGGTTGTAGACCTTCAGTCTTACAGCTGAGTGTAGTAAAAAGTCAGTATTCAAGGGGAACAGGGCCGGGATTTAGCTCAGTGGTTCCACCACCTGCCTTGCAAGCGCAAGGTCCTGAGTTTGACCCCCGGTACCAAAAAAAAAAAAGAAAAGAAAAAGAAGGGGGACAGAAAAGGAAGGAATTCATTAAAATGTGGTGTGCAAATCAGTCATAGAGCACTTAGCTATGATGGAAGGCCCGGGGTTTGAGCTCCAACAATATCAAGGGAAAAAATTTTAAAAAAAGAAAAACAAAGTCTAACTTACTTTGGTTCTAGAAAAGTACTCGAATTGGCTATGTTATTTAAATACCATTAAAAATTATTCTTAAACTTGCTTGCTAATAGATTCCAGAGTCAATTTTTTTAATATTTTCAAAAATAAATTTTTCTGTTATTAGCGTTTTGACTTTCTTGCATCCTTTAATTACTGGAGAAAGACCCAAAGGTTCTGCAGTTCTATTTTACCTAGGTAGACCTCAAAATTACACTTCTTTTAAATGTCTGAAAATGCCCTAATTCTGTTAGTTATTCGGACATTATTTAGATCAGCAATTCTACTCATTAGCTCCCTCTCAAAATTTTAGCTAGCATGCTGTTTCATACATAGATTTAATACTGTTTGAAAATGATTGACTTATTCTTGTTCCTAAAATATTGCTATGGATTTTACTTGTATTATGAAATTTAGATTTTATTTATTGAGCCATAATTCCAATCAAATTGAATATTTTTTAAAGAAAACAGTCCTTAATAATCTTTTATCTAATTCCAATATGTCTGTTTCCATTATACATTTTGCTCTTGTACTTTCTCTTGCAAACCTATAGTCATAATTTTCATGGTGTTCAGAGAATATATGTTTATCACTAATTGTACAGAGGTAAGACTAGATTTAATGTCTGTTAAAATTTAATCCACTTTCATTTCTGGCAAAACTTTCAGTGGAAAAATAGAAATACTACAAAGTTCATTGTATTGGAACATCTTTTACGTTTAAATTTTGTCTCTTACTAGTTTTGCCAAAACTTTCTCAGTCTCTGTTCAAATTTTACCACTTCCATTTCTCACTGCTCCTGTACTTCTCTGATCCTTTTGAATATGTTGTTTCTGTATTTTTTCCAGATTTTTTAAATGTGATTTTAGTTAGTTGTAAGGAAGCTACCTCTTAATTTCAGGAGATTTCTCACTTATTCATTTTTCATTCTCTCTGTCTCTTTCTCTGTATATGTATATATACACAAGATACCATATAGCACTCAATGAAACAATTGTTTTGAAAGATAGCTACCTACAATATATTGATGGTAGAAAGATAATCTTACTAATTTATATTAATAATGTTTGTTCCTCATTTAAAATTTAGAAACAAATGAATCAAGGTTATGAGAAGATATTTGATGGGATATAAGAGATTACCTTCATTTAGTGAAATTTCTTTTTTTTATACTGTGCCCTGTTTTTTTACTGGTTCTGTTTTTCAGAACCATACATTCTTTTATTTTACTCATACCTACTGAATTATTTCTCCCAACTATACCTGACAAGTCTCTGTTCATAAAAGAGAACAAATATAATTATTTCTCAATGTATTTCCCTGTCTAGGTTTTTAAAAGTAAGTGAAAATTCCTCTTTTAGAATGCACAATTTACACTCAAATTGAGAGAATATATTGTCTTATATCTTGCAGATTATTTTAATGATTTATTTGGTCTAGTTTTTCAGTCTCTAAAAGAAAAAAGCAGTTCTATTCATCTCTTCCTGGTAACGGTTAAATGAAGTAACTATTTTTGTTTGGTCAACAGATCTGGTCAGCTGAGAGTCAATTAGTCCATACTGCTATTACTAATTGAAAAGTAACATATCATTTCCAATAGCAATATCTGCAAAATCTTACTGGATATTCTTCAAGAACAACTTTTACCAGGATTTTTTCCTAGATAACTAAAATTTACAAGAGAATTCTTCTACTTCTTTCCAACTTTCCACTCAATTTTTAATTTCGCCAACAACTCCTGGTGATCTATATATTTTTTTCTTAAATGTACAATTCTTTTTGTCACTCTATTTAATCACCAACGATCACATCAACTGTCCAGCCAGCAGGAGCTGTTTTTTTTTTCCCTAAGTGGAAAACAAAAAGACACTTCGAGAGCATTTCTTCTAAGTAGGCCACCTATATTTTATTTCTCCTATTGTAAGATTTGCACATATAAGCTGTGGATAGGTTAGTTTAAGCAATACTGTACATATATAATTCAGTAATATTTCCAAAAAAATGAAAAACACATAATAAAATAGGGAACAGGGGGACTACCACAAGTATTCATTTTGAAGAAGGCCCCATAACCTTTGAAGATTATTTATTCTAATACTAGATTTCATTCCTCTATCGCTTATCATATCTAGGCCTAATGTAATGGGTGTTTAAATATTTTTAACTTTATCACTTCTTCAACAGAGAAAGTTGATGAATTTTATGGTCAAATGTTGTATGCTCCATTTTATGAGAGTAGGATTTAATTACTGTATGCTTGTTTTATTTAGCAAAGTCCCACTACCCTAAAACAGCCTGATTTCATTTTATGTATTATAATTTAACACAAATGAAACAACTTTTGCTACATTTCATGCTTTTGCTAGTTTTCATGCCATTAGAACATGTATAATAAATATAAATATTAATTTGCCATTGAAAACATATAAAGAATATGAATAAGCATAAGTGATCCATCATTATCATAACCCATTGGGTTCACTGTAATATAATATTTTATTCAACCTAAAAGTTTTTCTGATATTACTAATGACAGAACCACAAAGTGTGCTTTGCTGGATTGATTGCTGAGGATATTACTTGCATGAAAACAAAGAAGTTATTTAAAATATTATTTCAGAATAAATATTAAAAATAATGTAATTTATTAAAATATTTCTAATGTAAAATAATGAAATCATTATATGACTATCTGAATAATGGACCATGTGTTTTCATATCTATTCTTAGATGCACCTGAATGCTATATGGAAATCATTTTTATTTTATTATTAGGTAATTTTTAAAATTTGTATATTGAATTAGCTTTAACTTGAAATATATATATACATATATAATATACATAGAAATTATATATGTTTGTATCTCTATATATCTATATATATCTATATATATATCAGAAACACCATTTCTGATGTTTAGCATCATCTTTTTATATTTCCAAGAAAGGATAACTTTTGGCTAAATACAAAAAGCCATATCAATTAAACATATTATTTTTAAAAAATAGTCTTACCTACACATGAGAAGTGATTAATATGACAGTAAATATATTTTACTGTCATTATCAATAATATAGTGCTCTAATGTCTTAAATCGCACCTTATGGAAAACAATATTACTGTGCAAGAATACAGAAACAATCTTGCTAATTAAAAGGGGCACTTCACAATTTAATGAGTACAAAATCAGCAAAATAAGTTAAGAAGTAGTTAAATAAAAATATATTTATTAAAAATGCTTAACATATAGAGAATGTATAACATCAGTGCATGTGTGAATTTTAATAACAGTTAAATTTTATAATATTTATATTTTAAACCAAAAGAGCAGAAAGATTACCAGGAAAAATGAGGTGATTTTCTTCTGTGGTTACACTGGAAGGAGTGAAAACTTTCAGCCCATTTTTTTTCCTTTCTCTGAAATTGTAAAAGAAAGCTTAAAAAGAAAACCTGGGAACGTCATTTTGAATTTATACATCTGAGAATCTACAACCCTATTCTTCGGCTTTTTTGACAGCGTTGCCTCAAGTAGACTTAGCAAGCAGTTTGAAGTAACAAATCACTTTATCTTTAGGATTTAAGTTAGTTCCCTATGAAATTGGCCCATAAAAATGTCAAAGCCAGTTGCAGTGATTAATGAAAAAAGCTTTTGAACTGGGCATTCTATTCTAATTTCATTTCAGAATATTTTAATAAATCAGTTGCTTTTTTTTTTATCCCACCTTTTCACTGACCTATCTATAATCTATCTACATAATCATATGCAAATAGCTTTAAATATATATACACATATACATATATATATATGCAGATCTATAATAATCAAATATTTGTAAGAATCATACTACCAACAAGAAATAGATGACATACAACTGGGGTAATTAGGAATTTTTTATAGTGGAAATATTTACAGAAATGTGATTAACATTAATGGAATTATAAAAGAGAAACAGGCAACATTCTAGTGTGACAAAGATGAATGGGCATTCCCATTGCTGGGGCTGAAAAATTAAAAATATATGGTTAACAGAAATGGAAGAGTTCAAGAGCTCTACCAAAAGCAAATTTTTTGGTGTGCTTCTTCTGAAGTTGGATGTGGTGGTGGTTGTGGTTGGAACGATGTTTTCTCTCCCCCTTCAACTGGTGCTTCCATTGGCTGATGGAGGCAAGTTCTATGCAGACACTGTGGTCTGTCATCTGAGATCAATTGTAATAGCCACCTTTTTTTCTATGCACTATGGCTTTGTTGGAAGCAAGAGAAAGCAAGCAAAGAATAGCACAAGCACGAAACAAAACAAACCAAAACAAAAAATCATTGCAGAACTATTTGGGAATCTGAATTAAATTGAGATACATTTCAAAAACTCCATTCTAGGGAAAAGTTGAGATTGATACTACTAACCCCATTCATATTATTTGCCATTTCTTGTCATTTCTACAGACAGAATTTTCTTATATGTCTAGGATGATGACCATTGGCCACATCTTTCTGTTAATTTAACGACTTCAAGGGGAAAAAAATCACTTTCCCAAAGAGTACATAACAATTTAAAGAAAAACTTTGAAAGGCTCCAATTACACAATTAACTCAGAGGAATATTATATTATGTTTGGAGAAGTATAAATCATTTGCATCAAAGATGACCCAAAATTTTGCATCACTTTTTCCAAGTTTATTTGCCTGGATTTACATCAAAAGTAGTGTCTAGTGCTTAGGTTTCTTGATCTGTTAAACTCCTTTCTTGTTCTTCTCTTCAATTACCCACAACCAGCTAATACTCATTCAATAATCTTTAAACCATGATACAAATTCATATTACATCTGCTACCAAAAATTAAACTTTAGGATTCAAATTTCTGAATACCAATTTCTATCTTTATATAAATCATTTAGTAAAGGTCTCTCAGTGCAATAAATTTTCACTATAAAATCTAATGTACATGTAATCTTCCATTATTTTTAATAAACCTCAGACAATTTTTAGTTCCAGTTTTATCTTCTTGAATAGTGTGATATCATCATTTTATGACTACTTATTAGTGAATAAACTTAAATGCATTAACAGTCTAACCCAACTCTGTAGTAACCTAGAGTCACCTATACCTTAAGGGAACTGGATTGAATCTTTCTTTGCAAGTAAATTTTCCTGGGTAAAATAGGTATTTTTCCTATCAAAATAAGCTTCTACTCATTGACTTGAACATGAGAAGGAGCCAATCCCACAAAGCTCTGTTCATTTTTTTTTTACTTTATTTTTTATTCTTTTTTTGGTACAGTTTAGGTATACAACACATTTACATTTCTCATTGGGAATTGTACCTTTACATAATACATCTTGGTTCTTATTTTTTCCCCATTCCTAGCCCTCCCTTTGCCCTCTCCACCCTTCCCTGTTTACAAAGACTTTATTTCCATTTTTTCCATTTCTCATCATTTTTCATTTCTCTTGTTTCCTTTTCCCTGCCCCTTCCACTACCTCTAACACTTTGGGCCTTTTCTTCCTATTTTGCATTATCGATTATTCATTCTAATCATTGGTACATGTTAGGTATACAATATAATGACATTCATCATTGGAAATTTGCACCTTTACATAATCTCTCTTGGTTCTTATTTTTCACCCTTGCCCAGCCCTCCCTTCAACCCCTCCAGTCCTCCCTATTTACAAAGACTTTGTTTCCATTTTTCCATTTTCTCATATTAATTCCACTGCCTTCTTTCCTTTCCCCTACCCCTCCCACTTCCCCTTCCCCTTTACCCCTTTTCTTCCTATTTCACATTATCTATTATACCTCTTAGTACTTATTTATATTTTCAGTTTCTCATACCAGAGAAACTATTTGGTATTTATATATGTGTGTCCTATTTATTTCACTTCAGAGTATCGCCTCAATGTGCATCCACTTAGCTATAAATGTCTTTAATTTCTCTTTTTTATGGTTGAGTAGTATTCCATTTTATAGAAAAAAACACATTTTCTTTATCCATCTTCCAGTTGATGGGCATTTGGGCTGTTTCCAAGTTTTAGCTATCACAAATTGTGCTGTTATGAACATGGCTGCACATATATCACTGTGCTATGATTCTTTTAATTCTTTGAGGATGATAGCCAGCAGGGGAATAGCTGGGTCAAATGGGACTTCCAGGCCTAGTTCTTTGAGGTATCTCCATACTGATTTCCACAGTAGTTGCACCAATAGACACTCGCAGCAGCAGTGGAACAGGGTTCCCCTTTCCCCACAGCCCTGGAGCATTTGTTATTGGTTAATTTCATGATAGCAGCCATTCATTCTGGAGTGAGGTGGAATCTCAGCCTTGTTTTCATTTGCATCTCTTGAATGACAAGTGATGTTGAACAATTTTTCATGTATTTATTTGCTATTTCTACTTCTTTGTCTTAGAAATGTCTGTTCATTTCAGATGCCCTTTTTCAGATTGGGTCTTTAAATTTGGGAGGTCTGATCTTTTTAAGTTCTTTATAGATTTGAGAGAGTAGACCTTTGTCTGTGGAATAGCAGGGGTGAAAATTTTTTCCCACATTGTGGGTTGTCTTTTCACACTGCTGGTGGTTTCTCTTGCTGTGCAGAAGCTTTTTAATAAGAAGAGATCCCACTTGATGATTGTGCTAGTTCACGGGCAACTGAGGTTTTGTTCATAAAATCTTTTCCTACCCCAATGTCTTCAAGAGTTCTACCTAACCTCTGTTCCAGCCGGTGAAGCTTTTCTATTTTAGTATTTAGATCTTTAATCCATTTAGATTTTAGTTTAGTACATGGTGAGAGATATAGGTTTAGTTTTAATCACTGGCAAATTGAAACTCAATTTTTCCAGCACCATTTATTAAAGAGGCTATGTTTCCTCCAATGATGGTGTTTGGCTCCTTTATCAAAAATGAGATGGCTGAGAGTGTCTGGCATTGTTTCTGCATCTTCTAATCTGTTCCACTCTTCCTCAGGTCTGTTTCTTTGCCAGTACCATGCTGTTTTTATCACAGTAGCTTTGTAGTATATTTGCAGGTTGGGGATTGTGATACGCCCTGCCATTTCTCTGTCACCTAGAATTGCCTTTGCTATTCTGGGTCTCTTCTTGTTCCAAATGAATTTTTGGATTGTTTTCTCAAGGTCCATGAAGTATGCTGGGATCTCAGTTAGAATTGCATTGATTCTATATATCAGTTTTGGGAGTATGGCCATTTTCACTATATTAATCCTTCCTACCCAGGAGCAGGGGATGTCTCTCTATTTTCTGATATCAGCTTCAATCTCTCTTTTCAGAGTGCTACAGTTTTCAGAGAAGAGGTCTTTGCTTTCTTTCATTAGGTTGATTCCTAGGTATTTCAGTTTTTTGGATGGTATCATGAAAGGAATTATTTGCCCTATTTCTCTCTCAATGAGTCTGTTATTCATGTAAAGGAAAGCTATTGATTTTTGTGTGTTGACCTTATAACCAGCTACTTGACTGAATTTGGTTATTAAGTCTAGAAGACTTTTTGTGGAGTTCTTGGGGTCTTCTTTTTACAGTACCATGTCATCTGCAAATAATGACTATTTGACTTCTCATTTCCTACCTTTATTCCTTTAATTTCTTTTTCTTGTCTAATTGCCATGACTAATGCTTCCAAAACTGTACTGAACAAGAGTGGTGATAGTGGATATCCTTGTCTGTTCCTGATTTTAGTGTGAAGGATTTCAGTTTTTCACCATTTAGTATGATACTGGCTGTTGATTTTTCATAGATGGCTTTTAACAGTTTGAGGTAAAGACCATCTATTCCAATTTTTTTAGGGTTTTATCATAAATGCATGCTGGATTTTGTCAAATGCTTTTTCTGCATCTATGGAGATAATCATATGGTTTTTGTCCTTGGCTCTATTGATATAGTGTATTTCATTGATTGATTTTCATATGTTGAACCATCCCTGCATCCCTGGGGTGAGTCCCACTTTATCAGGGTGTATGATCTTCTTGAAGATCTTCTGCATTCGATTTGCCAGTATCTCATTAAGGATTTTTGCATCTATGTTCATTAGTGAGATTGACCTATAGTTCTCCTTTTCGGTGGGGTCTTTCTCTGATTTGGGGATCAAGGTGATGTTTGCTTCCAGGAAAAAAGTGGGGAGTATTGCTTCCCTTTCAGTTTCATTGAAGAGTTTAAACAGTAGCAGCAGTAGTTCCTCTCTAAATGTCTTGTAGAATTCAGCAGTGAAGCCATCAGGGCTCAGGCTTTACTTAGTTGATAAGTTTTTTTATTACATTTTCAATTTCATTTGTCGATATTGAGTTGTTTAGAATTTTGAGGTCTTCTTCGTTCAACTTTGGTAATTCATATGTCCTAGGAATCTGTCCATTTCTTCTGTGATTTCCATCTTATTGGCATATAGGTTCTCTAAGTAGGTATTGATGATCCTCTGGATTTCTGCTGGGTCTGTTGTAATTTCACCTTTTCATTCTTAATTGCCTGGATTTGGGCCTTTTCTTTCCTTTTTCTGATAAGGTTGGCTAAGAGCTTGTCAATTTTGTTGATTCTTTTGAAGAATCAACTCTTGGCTTCACTGATTTTTTGTATTGTTCTCTTAGTCTTCACTGCATTGATTTCTGCCATTATCCTTATAATTTTCTCCCTTGTATGAGCTTTAGGTTTGTCCTGCCCTTCTTTTTCTGGAAGCTTGAGGTTCAGCATCAGGTGGTTTAATTGGGCTCACTCTGTTTTCATAATATGAGTATTCACTGCTATGAATTTTCCTCGTAAGACTGCTTTCATTGTGTCCCATAGATTCCGATATGTTGTATTGTCATTGTCATTTGATTGAAGGAACTGACTGATTTCTTCTTTAATCCCCTTTGTGACCCATTGGTTATTCAGAAGTGTGTTGTTCAATTTCCACGTGTTTATGAAATTTTTCCTGTTTCTTTTGCTATTGATCGCCAATTGCATCTTACTATGGTCTGATAATATACAGGGGATAACTTCAATTCCTTTGCACTTACTTAAACATGTTCTATGCACGAGTATGTGGTCTATTTTTGAGAATGACCCATGTGCAGCTGAGAAGAATGTATATTCTGATTTTGTGGAGTGGAACACTGTAAACGTCTCTTAAGTTCATTTGTTCAAGAGTTTGATTGAGTTCTAATATTTCAGCACTTATTTTTAGTCTAGTTGATCTATCTATTTGTGACAGTGGCATATTGAGGTCCCCCACTACAATCATATTAGTGCATATATGCCTTTCCATGTCCTTTTGTATTTGTTTTATATTGTTGGGCACACTAGTATTTGGTGCATAGATATTTATGATTGTCATCTCTTCCTCTTGGATTGTTCCCTTTACAAGGATGTAGTGTCCTTCTTCATCTCTCTTAATCAGTGTTGGTTTGAAATCTACTTGATCTCCAAAGAGGATAGCTACTCCTGGTTTTTTCGGGTTCCTGTCACATGAATTATTGTTTTCTACCCTTTAACTTTCAGTCTATGAGTTTCCTTTTGAATTAAGTGTGTTTCTTGTATGCAACTTCTTGTTGGATTTCACTTTTTGACCCATTCTGCCAGTCTATTTCTTTTGATTGGTGAATTGAGAACATTAACATTGATGGTTATAACTGAAATGTATTGACTTATCATTTCCATGACTTTTTCTTTTTTTGGGTTCTCCCCCTTTACATTTAATTTCTTATCATGCCAGATGGGTTCATTGTGCTTTGCTTTCTGGGGTTGTGATCCTCATTGTCTGTTCCTAGGATATTGTGTAAAATTCTTTGGAGTGATGGTTTGGTATTCATGAAGTTCCTTAGGTGCTCTTTTTCGTGAAAGTATCTTATTTCTCTTTCAATTTTGAAAGATACTTTTGCATGGTAAATCAATCTGGGTTGGAGGCTATTTTCCCTTAGGCCTTGGAATATGTCACTCCAAGCTCTTCTTGCCTTGATGATTTGTGTTGAGAAGTCTGCTGTGATTCTGATGGGCTTTCCTTTGTATGTGATTTGTTTCTTTTCTCTGACTGCTTGGAGAACTTTGTTCTTCTGTTGAGTTTCTGGAATCTTAACAATTATATGCCTATGTGTAGATTTTTTTTTTATCAAGGCTATTTGGAGTCCTATATGCCTTACTTATGTGTATGTCAAATTCTTTTCCCCCGCTTGGGAAGTTTTCTGCAATTACTTATGTGAAGAGGTTTTTTTTGTTGTTGTTGTTGTTGTTGTTGTTGTTGTTTTAATGTCATCTCCACTCTCTCCTGTTTCTTCATTGACTCCAATCAATTTTATTTTGTTCTTCTTCACATCATCTAGCAGCTGCGGGATTGATTTCTCATGTTCCCTTACAATTTTGAACCAATTTTTCTTTTCCTGGTCATTAATTGCAATCTTATCTTCTATATCTGAAATTCTGTCCTCACATTGGCTCATTCTGCTGTGTAGACTTTCAATGGAGTTTTTTATGTCCTGGAAATCTATTTGCATCTGTTTTATGGATTCCATTTGTTTCCTATGTTGGGATTCCATCATGTTCCTCAGAGCCTCTCTAGATTTATTAATCATGTCTTGCACTATGAGCACAATCTCTGCTGTTATCTGATAAATTATTTCTGATTTCATTTTTTACAGATCCTCTTTTGTTGCCAGTTCAGTGGTTCCAGATGGTTGAGTATCAGAGTGTTCCATCTCATTTCCCTTTGGGATTCCTGTAGGTGATCTGGAAGTCTGGTTTGAGACTTATTTATGTGTCTTCACATTTTGACCTGGGAGGGGGCAGTGCTGTTGGCACCCACATGACTCACCTCCTCTGAGCTGGGTGAGGAGGGACAGCAGCCCAAAAGCCCTTTCCTCTGGGCTGGGAGTGGCAGGACAGTGGCCCAGAAGCCCCTTATTCTTGACCAGGAGCAGTGGGACAGTGGCTCAGAAGTCCCTGACTTGGGGTTGGTATTTAGCTCAGTGGTTTTGCCACCTGCTGTGCAAGTGCAATGACCTGCGTTCGATTTCCGGTACCAAAAAAAAAGAAGAAGCCCCTACCTCTGTATTGGGAGTGGAAGGACAGAGGATGGCCCAAAAGCCCTTTCCTCTGTGCTGGGAGTGGCGGGATGGACGGCAGCTGGGAAGCCCCTTCCTCTCGGGTCTGTTAGTTTATGTCAGACTCCTCTATTCTTCTTCTTTTTTTTTTTTTTTTTGATACCAGGGATTAAACTCGGGTCCTTGCTTTTGCAAGACAGTCAGCAGAACCACTGAGCTAAATCCCCAGCCCCTCCTCTATTCTTCTTATAACTCACATTTTCTTTCCCTGGTCCCCATTTTTTCTAGATCTTAGCTGAAGGTTTTTTCATGATTTATTGATAAATATAAATTCATCAATTAGCAAATACGTTTTCCTTTCCAAATACTTAGAGTCTGACCTATGCAATTGGGTTCTCTAATATTGCTCTGGAGGAATTTTTTCTGCCCTGAATAAATCTAATGATAGCACAGATATTTTTAATCTCACTTTCCCTAGACTTCAAAGGGACTATTGTATAACTTTCTAAAGTGTTTCCTGACACTTCCACATACCTGTTTATATTGGAAAATATTTCCACAATATTTCTCATCTGAGTAAGCCATTCCTTACTCCTTTATATTCTGGTCCAAATTCTAGTTGCTGTACTACTTCTATGCTTATTTTTGTAGCTAAATTCCCAAATTAAAAAGAGCAGTTATGCATCTTTTTTTAATATACTGAGTACTTATTCATCCTTGTATTTTAACAGTGCTTATATTCAAGTTAGAAAGTATTTCAATAATTTTATTGAAATATTTTCAAGATTTTGTTATTTAATGTCAAAGCACTGAATACAACACACTGTAAAAACATTTCCTAAATTTGAAATCACATTTGGCAAAATAAAAAAAAGAACTAAGGGAAACACTAAGTCCACAAAAGTGCGCATATTAGATAATTTTCAAATGCCAATCTCAAATTACATCTTCATTTATAAATAATGCTAAAAATAAAGAGATGAAGATATTATTTAACTATGATTTTGGCTTAGTTTGTGATTTTTACTGTTTTGATCTTATGAAATAGAAATTAAAATAACTTTTAGATCATAGAAATGCTGATTATTTAAATAACATTTTTAGATACTTAAATGTTTCCTTCACAAGCTTCAGGCTACTAATAACCATAACAGCAATATCTTGATATATTTATATCTGGGGAAGTAGCCATCTGAAATTTTTCAATTTTTTTTTTTTTTGTGAATATCTTTGTTGTGCCTAGGCTTTCTCATTGTAAATCAATTTAAGAGTTAGGTAATCAAACATGCCCTAATTAGGTAATCAAACATGCCCTAGATCACTCTATTATTTTTCCATTTTGAGCTCTTTGAATCTAAATACTGTTTTGTAGAAAACTGACATTTTCATAATCTACTTAACCTTCAAATATAGCACCCATTTATAGCTATAACTAATTTTTGGACAGGTTTTATTTTATTTCTTTAAAATGTTCATTCACTTTTCTATTAGTACATGTTTGTGATACATAATGAATAAATTCATCTTTGGGAAAAATGTATATATCAACTTAATCTTCTTTCCTTCCTTTTTTGCTCTCTTCTCTCCTTTCTTCCTCATCTTCACTTACCCCCCACCATCTACATAACTTCCCTGTTTCCTACCCTCTATGTTTTGTTTTACTCTTTTAATTATTTATATTTTGGGTTTCTCATATGAGAAAAACCATGCACTAATTAATTTTTATGTCCAATTTATTTCATTTAACATAATGGTCTCAAGGTACATCCGTTGTCCTAAAATGGCTCAAATTTATCCTTCTTTGTGACTAATACTCTATGGTGTATATTTTCTTCTCCATGCATCTCTTGATGAATGGAGAGTTCATTTCCAAGATTTAAATATTGTGCTGCTATAATCATAGATATGCATGCATCACTACGATATAATATCTTTATCACTTTTGGTACAATATATTTTCATTCTTTCTTGTCAAATCTGTTTCATTTTGTTCTGCCCTAGAAGTGCTACTTATAGCGTACTGTAACCAATGCATCAAAACAGGAAATGCAATCACTTTCATCATGCTCAGAAGAATTGATCTTCTTTTCATGACTGGTATATTGGAAGCATAGTGTTTATGACAAGGAAAGAATTTGCCTATGCATCCACAGCAGCAGCAGAAGAATTCCATGTTCTGGGTTCAATAGCAATATATATCTGGATATTCAACCAAGAGGTTTTGAGATAATAAAACAAGATTTTAAAAAATTTAGGAAAATTCTAGCATTTACTAGTTTAATAGTAAGGCATAATACTAAATATGAAAGAGAAGTAATATTGAACTAGGTATTTACATTCCAAAAATTTTTGAGAATTGTACCTCACTAAAAAAATTACTGTGGTTTGTAGTTTCCTGTACCTGACTTGCTGATTCAAGAAAGTTTCCTGTCAAACCAATTTTATCTTGTGACTACATTTATGTTCCAAGATAATTAGGTTTTAAAACTGCTTTTAAATACTTGAAGTTAGTCCATTTTCTTTCAAACTTGTCTTTTAGCCAAGTGTTGTTGGCTTTGTTAGTGAAAAATTTTCCAAACACCAAGAATGGATGTCCCCTTTTATTTTTAAATCATAGTCTGAATCTTGATGCTTTCTACATATTTCTCATATAAATTAATACTTTCTTTATTTCTGATGCAAATTAATTGCACAGAAAGAAATCCTTCCAAATTGCATTAGTTACGTTTTATAAGCATTTGAAGATTATTGCAAGATGTACATACCAAGAGGAAATTCTTCCACCTTTCATATTTTACTGAAGAATGTTTCGAACGAAAGGCCATTTTTATAGAGAGAGTAAAATGTGAAATCTTTTTCTGATATATTTGCTGAAATTTCCAACTCTGTTGACATACAATGTTCTGTAATTAAAAATGACAAAAGGAGAAACATCTTGATGTTAATTAAAAAATCAAGAGCTCATTTTTCACAAATGATAACTAGATTCAACTTTTACTAAAATAAAATAGTAAATGTGATTAGCTAACAAAGTTTGGTATAAATTATTTAAAGTTTTGCTTATAGCAAACACTTTCAGGAAGCCAGAAGATTTACCCTAGATTTCTTTTAGTATCTTCACTTGTCACCATTCTAGCAGCCACTAGTCCTGTAATATTAAATTCTGTCTGGAAACATCTTTTCTAGTTTTCAAAGGAAATTTCTCCTTCAGCTTTTACTGTCTTTACAAAAAAAGGGAATAAGGTTCATCCCTAAGAAGCAGTGAAAAAAGAAACACTGGAGTACAATTTTCTGAGTTTTAGGGATTTGTTTTTGTGGTTCTGGGGATTGAACCCACTGTCTTGTGCAAGTTATCCAGGAGTTCTGCATCTGCATTATACTCAGAAGGGAAGAGAGTTTTGATGTAATACATGTTTGTAAGTCATTGACCAATGTTTTGGCTTTTGCTCCATAGTTCCTTTATTAATACAAATTAATTGAAACACATATCACTTCAAACTGAATTACAATATTAAGTTAAAATTTATGTTTTTGTTTTTTCTCAGTGAAGAGAAATTATTAGATACACAGATAATTTCATATTTGCCTAGTTACCTTCTATTTTTATGTTTTATCTCTTATAGTAGAAATATATATATATATATATAGATATATATATAGATATATAAGTGAAATGAGCAACAGAATGTAATGTTACACTTTAATGCATAGAGAAATTGCATGGTTCTGTGTTTGTTTTGTGTTTTCTTCTTTCATTTTAATTATTTCATTTCATTGGGATTCTAAGAGCTTAATATATTTTTGCTATTGCGGAAAAGTGAATAATAGATAAAATACTTTGTTTTATTTCTGATGTCGAAGAATAAAACTTTCCTCAGTACAGGTATTTGCACTGACATTACGCTTATCATTGTTGATATTATTAAGGCTAAATTAAAGATAGGAGAATAGTGATTTTGATTTTAATTCTGGTCAGCTGTCATCTTCTCCTTTTCTTCCTCAAAAAATGATTCATATTTTTATTATAAAATGGTTTATTGAGTATCTAGTATGGCCTAAGTGTTAGGTTTTATGTATTGCTAGATATCTGATTACATGGAACATATTATTTTTATTCCTGGAGCACATTGTCTGAGAATTCGAGCGGGGGTCTCTGCACACTGCCAGGACAATGTGTTATCCTATGTCGCTGGCCTCCCAATAGGGCAGTAGGAATGGGAAAAAAAGCTTAGATTTGACAAGGGCCATGATTTATTTTCACACAAAAAGGTACTGCAACATCCCACACAGCAAAGAGCCCCAACTCTCCTATTATCTCCATGTGCTAGGCATTAGCTTTCCTGCATAACTGGTAAAGAAATAATTCATAATATAGCGTCTGCCCTGTATCAAATGATCTGCATTTTTCTGCTTAGACAAAGCTGCTTTCTCCTGTTGTTTTTTTGGTGGAAGGTGAATACAAGGAAGGGTTTCTCCTAGAAAACTTATCTATATCCAACAAAAGCTTAGATCTGAAAAAAAATTTCATGATACTCTGCAAAGCATATTACTCAAGATCTGCAGAAAAACATAGCTAATAAAAAGATAAGTAAAGAAATAGATATAGAAATATAGATATGTGTATATGCATACATATATGCATATATATGAATTAATATTAAGTACAACCTCATTCATTATAAATAACCAAATATATACCTATTGTGCTAGCTACTTTTCTCCAAACTGAGTGCTCTAGTTTTATGCCATCTCTTATTAGTTCTTTTATTGAATGTTTGTACCTGAAAATTTCTATAGGTTGTTCATTGCTCAGAACTACATTCACTAAATATTTTTTTTCTGAAGTATTTATTTGGTATTGAAATCTATATTTGTAATTATTTTATCTCAGCTTTTCAAGACGCTATTCTATTGAGTTTTTTCATTCCTTGCTTTTTTCTTTGAAAAGTTGTCTGCCTTATAGATGCTCCTTTGAAATTAGTGTCTCCTCTTCCCTGTCCTCTACTCTAGCTGATGTATTTTCAAGATTATCTCATTTTATTTTTGATATCTTGTGCCTAGATGTAATGTTTTACTATTTGTTCTTCTTGTAGCTTGAGAAATCTTTGGAAATTGTGGCATAGTGATTTTTGATAACTTTATGAAGAAACAAATTCAGCCAGTATCTAGTATCTGCTTTTATATCACTGTTACTTCCTCTTTATAATTATATTTATAATCCCTTCACATTTCCTTCATATACCCACATGTTTATTTACATATATTTATTCTGTGCATTATTCTCCAGGTCAAAATTATCTCTTCTAATGTGGCTAGCCTGTCACTAGATACAAGCAAAAGTTACTGATTTTAGTTATTCAATTTTAAATTCAAATTACATTAGGGTTTTCTTCTTCTTTCTTTATTTTCTCCCTTCTAGTCTTTTCAATCCTCTACTAGAACACATACTGCAATTTTTCTTTAACATACTAATGAAAGTTAATTTCCCGTTATATAACTACTTTTTTTAAGTGTGTTTATATATCTTTTACTGCTTTGATTTTGCATCATTTATTTAAATTCCTTCTTTTGGTTGTATGAAATGTAGTGTACATGAAAATTTTTATCCATATGTTAAAGATTAAAATAAAATTTTCTTTCTTTGAAATTATGTATAATTTTAGATAAGGTTTTATTTTAGTATCATAATTCATTCGTGAATTGTTACAAAATGACAATTAAAAATTGAGTCGCTATTGAATATTAAGAAGCAAAATTTTATATCCATACCTCACACATGTTTTTTTATGAAGTACTAATATTAGCTTTTCTTTATATTCTTTTTGTCAAAATAAAATACATTGAATTTAATGGTTCTTAACATTTCTGGAGCTTTATTTTCAGAATTAAATAATGCAGGCACTGTTAAGAACATGTGTCACAGTTGCACTTTTATAATGAGTTTAGAGTCTAATTCTAACAATTTTTGACTCCTTGAAAACTTTCTCTATGTCCATATATTTTGTCCCCATTAACCTTGTTCCTGAATATTGTCACAATTCTGGAGAGGATTTTGTTCCACTTTAACACTGTTTTGCTAATCTCAGTCTATTCTAACCTATATTTATTTCATTTTTAAAAGCTTTTTAAAATGTCATTTTACTTTTCTAACAACCATCCTGTTGTTTTCTTTTGGATATAGGTTAATGTGTATACTACTTTTCATACAAATTAAAGTCCATAACATGTAACCCAAATTTCCATTGTAACATTACATTTTTAAATCTCTCTCCTTCAGGAAGGAAAACGGAGTCAACTCCTGAGGGTTACCTACTATAATTGTAAATTTCTTTATCCTTGTATAGATGTCATTTCTTTCCAAAACTCCATAGTGAAACCCAATTACCTATGTACTGAGATTAGAAGTGCCCTTTGGGAGCTAATTAATACATGAAAGTAGAGGCCTGCCCTCAACAAGTGTAATTATTACACATTTTAATTTTATGTTATACCATATATACTATACTATTAATATTTCCAATAATACATTTCAGACCACTTTGAAATGATGCTCATACATCTTGATTATTTGTTGAAAGTCAGTGAAGTTAAGCAACAAACTCCTCATCAAATTATAAAGTCTAGAAATTTTCTTTCCAAATTAAGTTTATGTATCAAAGAGATTCAAAACTCCAAAATTCAGAAGATTAAGAAACTTGGTTAAATTTAGTTAAAATTTGATTTACTACAAATTATTTGATGTCAATAACAAATATAACTGATGAGATGTAAGAAGGATTTAAGGCTATAGTGAATAAAGATTCCAGTTTGTATCATTATCATATCACCCATATGAAATTTATTTCAATTCACAGCAAAAACTTCATTCACAATAAGCAAAAAGAAGATGATGATGTGGAAAGCTATGTACTATTTACAAAAAACAAATAGTTGTGTGCATTTATATTTAACATTTAATAAATGTTAACATTTAACATGTAAATGAATAATTATACTTTTTAAATAGATCAGTTAATTTATTCTATCTATTTATTAGCAGCAACATGATATAATTTATGCCTTCAACATTAAACTTTTTCTTTCTCCAAGATGTATCCATTACACAGGTAATAAGAAAATCATACTAACTTCCAATTATTGTCTTTTTTGTTCCCATTTTACTGCACAAGACAGTTATTCAGAAAAATTCATAATTTCCAACCCAGCCAGCTATGAAATGACTAAATCAAGCTCACTGAAAAATACCAATTCAGTGCTTCTTCTTTACTTATCTACTATGGAAAAATCAGAAGTAGTCTAGGATGAAAGAATCAAACATAAAATGACTGAGAATTCAAGACATTCAAAAGAAATTCAGACCTCCATTGCTCATATTTCATTGCCAATCAAGTTTTAAGTAAAAAGACCATCCTTTTTATATAAATATATTTTAGCTACAGCAGCCTTTTTCTGAATGTGTTTTGAAGAATACCGTAAAGACTCTATATATAAAAAAAATCTTTGGAACATGTTCTTTTTCTTACTGAAGGGGGAAGAAGAGGAAAGGAAAGACATGAATTAAGATGTGTTAGGTACATTACCAACTCCTCACATGGGATGCAATCATTACCTACTGGAAATGTTTACCAACAAAAATAAAATATTAAAAAAGGATGAGGGATGTTTTGATCTTCTTTTACTATTTTATGTAAACTTAATTTTAGTCTATGAGTCTGTGTACAAAGAGGAAAACCCAAGAGTTGATCAGAATATTACATATAGTCCAAAGATAGCATATTTGAGCTGAACACAGTTACTAGATGGGATTTTCATAGGTTCCCAGATAGAACAGTTTGGTCTATTTTGGAGAAGAAGAATGAAATTATATTAACTAAGGAGAAGGATAGTTTGTGACATGAGAGCTAGGGTACATAAATTCTTATTTTCTGTAAAACTTTATGGCAATATATTTCCAAACCTACTAGAAATATAAGCTATAAGCCAATTGACTACCTGGTAATTTAACTGAAGGAAGGAAATTTTGCTAAATACTAGGAACTCAGTCTGAGATTTTCAGAGTACCATCATGAAGCTCTCATGTAAATGAAAATAAGTTAAGGCCATTCCAGGAAGAGAGAACATGGTGATTTCCAAAGACTAAGAAGAGACAGTGAAACACCAACAGCAGCAGAAAACTCAACTGTGTAATAAAATCATTTTAAAAATTAATAAGCAAAATTCAGAGGAAGTTATTTTTTTCATTCAGGTGCTTAGGCCAAGTAGAAAAACAAAAGAAACAATGTAATACAAAACATCTGACAACTTCCATTTATTCAGATGAAGAATAGTTTAGACCAATTTCTCAATAAGAAGAATAGTAATTAAATGAGTACAATCCTTATAACTTTTTGTAATTAGATATATGTGGAAGCTAACTGTCAAACAATGGGAGATAAATGGTTTGTTATTGCATGATTACATCATGAGAAACAAAGGCTTGATAATATGAATTCAATGGAAGGAAACATCTTTATAGTTTTAAACTTCAAAGAAAACTTGGTTAAAAAGAGTGAGAGAGAGAATCTGTGGATCCATGGATATGTGAACAAAAAGTAGGGTATTAAAAATATAAAGCACTTTTAGGAAACAATGATTAGATTTTTCTCAATAGCTATCAAGGTTTAATATAATGATTCAGCAAAGGTTTGCCTTTTACTGTCTGTAGCACACAAAGAGTTTACTATGGAGTTATTTGATTCTCAGAAACAAATAGACTGGAAATAGACCATCACAAGACTAAATAGAGTTGACACTGGATACCTGGGTCTAATCAGGGCATCCTGTTTCCAAAGAGAGAGAGTAGGGCTGGGTCGGTGCTTTGGTGTCAGCAATTTAGTTGTCTAGCAGGTTAAACTACAGAAAGAGTGCTTGAAGAAAATGAAAGCTTTGATGAAGTCTTTTCATAAAAACCTTTTCTTCTTTTTCTCTAAGAGCTAAAATCTTTCTGGTTGTATAAGGTCTATGTGGACCCCATTCCTCGTAAAGACCAATCATTCTGTCTCAAGTTTAATGTCTACTTTTACTGGAGAGCAGCATCTGCCAGTAGGAGTGAGCACTCACCTTGGGACTATTAACCTAATAATAGTTCAGTGAATAAAATATATTGTACAAGTCAGCCACTAAAAGGCATAGTGGAAAATTTCAGTTTAGTCTCATTAAATTTGTAAAGTTTTCCATATCCAGAGGATCTGTCCTACTCATAGATGGAAATGAATTATTATTTTCTGTTTTACTAAGGATAATGAAAATAGAACGGGGATTTATCCACAGCATCCTCTACTAACCCACTGTCTGAAATTCATTCCTTGGTCATTTAAATAATCTATTTTGACATGGAAATATATAAAATGTTTCCTACAAATCAAACACTGTAAAATAGCTTTAAAAAAGTGAGTTAGTGATTCCTTCTGCCATTCTTTATTTATTATTATTTATTATTATCTTTACCCAGCTCACACTCAGTTTATCAAGGCATTAGTGGCATATTAAAAAAAAGAAAGGATGATAATAAGAAATAAAGTAATAGACATTTAGAAAGGATTGCATGTTTCCAGAAAAATAAGACATCTGGCTATGAAGCAATTCTTTACTTTCCAAATAGGAGAAAATAACAAGAATATATTGTCTACTTTTGATGAAAAGTAGATAAATATATACTATAATATGCAACTAATCAATTTGTTACATGAATCCATTTAAAATTGGACTTTCTCAAATAATATATGAATATAGGGTTATGGCTTTTTCTTACTCATATTTTATGAAGAAATTTTCTTAAATATTTCATGTGAACTCTAGACATCAATATCTAGCCATCACAACAGCCACTTTATGTGTCATCTGACACAGTTTTCTAAAGCACATCATTGTCTCTTCTGTCTGTTTTCTGAAATATAGCATCTTAAAAATTCTTTATGATCGTGTCCCTGGGAATTTTTCTCTACCTTTCACATTAGAACCACTGTTTTCTTTCACTTGATAAAATGATTTCTTGATTTTTTTGCAAATATTTCCTATTAAGGTGACCTATGAAAGTCCCTCAGATCAGAAATAATTTTAGAAAAATAGTTCTTTCTCAAAAAAAGTTTCTAAAATAGTAATTGAATAAATAGAAGAATGAAAATGAGTTCTGTAAAACGAGACAATTGAATATAATTTGCTCTTCTCTTTTTTGTAAGGCACAGTTATGGAGAAAAGTCTTATCAGATCATTTGTGCTTGTATGGTATGTGGTGATGGACCATCCCAGGAACAGCCACCTGAGTCTGAGAAGTCAGTTCCTGACGTGAATCTTGCCAAATAAACATGAAAATTTCAACCTGAGAGAAAATGTGCTCGGAGGCATCATGGTGCACAATTAGATCACAGAACTACAAACAGGATTGCAAGGACTGAGCATCAGGTTCCAGGAGAGGAATTGTAGCAGAGAAGTGGGGTGGAACAGGAGGCAGGCAACTCAAAGAGGGCTTAGTTTATCATGCAAAGTAGCTTTGGCTTCACCAGCACACAATAGGGACTCCTTGAAGGACCTTTACAGAGAAGTAATCCGACCAGATCTAAATGATGTGTGGAAAGAAGATGGGAGATATTTTAAACTGGAGCCACAGAATTAATTAAAAATAGTCCAGTTGAAAATTTACAAAAGGCTAAAATCTGAGTTTACCAGTAGGCAGGAAGAAAAGAGAAAAGAAACTGTATTTTTAAAGCATTCTATCATTATTTAGTAATATGTTCTATTTCTGGAAAAACATTCTTTGAAATAAAACTTCAAAAACTCTTAGCCACAATTGACTTCAGTGTGCTTTTTTTGATGTTATTTTCCCCTGGTCATCTGTAAAATAATGTTACTCTTCATTTTACAAGGTTAGGTAGAAATTGAAAAATATAGACGGTGTATGTTAAAAAATAAATCTAGCCAAATGCCTGGCACAAGGGAGTTATTTAGTGAATGTTGGGTTACTGAAAGAATTTACTTATCCTAATTTCTTATTACATTCTCTTTTGTATCATTGTTATTAACAATATGTTTTTCTCTCTAATATTTACATGCATGTTAGAGCAGTGTATGATGATGTGCTGTGCAGGAAAAATAAAATAAATAAATATACTGAGTGAATGAATATATTAAGGATTACCATACTAATTGGACAAATGGATTGAGATAAAAGAGATATAGAAAAAGAAAATTATAATTGAAGTCCAAGTCATTAACTAATTTACATCAATGAAATATAAATATGGAGATAGGTCATTGTTGAGAATGTATATCTATGCATCCCACAATGTTTCATCTACATGCAGTGTAAAATTTTTCTCATGTATTTTTCTAAAACAAAAATGCCTCTGTCAAAGGCATTTAAATGCTATACTGAAGTGTCTGAGTGGTAGTTTCTATTTGAAATCTCTAATTTATTATATACAGTTCAAAATACATTTGTATATAATTATTAAACAATGAAGAAAATTAAGTGTTATCAGTTATCATAAAATAAGTTTTATTGATATTATCTTAAGTCTTAAATGTGAGGATTATATTTTGTAATATTCTATTAGGAAAAAGGTTTAAATTATCGAAGTTCCCAGGCCGGAGATGTAGCTCAGCGGCGCAGCACCTGCCCAGTAAGCGCGAGGCCCTGGGTTTGATTCCCGGTACCAAAAAGGAAAAGTGAAAAAAGATTTGAAAAAAATTATCAAAGTTCCCCATTTTGGAATTTGGAAAGGCCTTTTACACTCAATATCCAACTGAGCATCTCCTGTTTTGTTTCTAATTAATAGTAGATTTATTTTTTCTTCAATACACATGTACTGAGCACCTATATTATCCCAAGATGTTGATAATGTCTTACATGCAATAAGCATTATCTTCATCAGTTTGTGCCCTTGTAAAAAAATAACCATACACTGGATGGCTAAACAACAAATATTTATTTCTCAGTTGTGGTAACTGGGAAATCCACAAACTGAGTCTCAGCTGCTTCAGCATCTGGTGATGGTACTGTTCCTGGTTTGTTGATGTCTGTGTTCTCCTTTTTTCTTCATGTGGTTGAAAGCAGACAGTTAGGGCACGCCCTAAGTGTCTTCTTTATAAGGACAGTAATCCCATTCATTATCTAACTACTTCCAAAAGTAACTGTCTCCTAATACCATCAAATTAGGGACCAGGAGTAAAACAGATGACTTGTAGGGGACACCACCATTCAAACCACATTAACTACCCTGTAAACATTTTCTCATCTCAGCCCCTAGCAACCTTAAAGAGCGCAAGATGTCTGTGTTATAGACAAGGAAGATGAAAGACAAGTAATAAAAGAATGGTCACAGTATTTCTATATGAAAAATCATGCACAGCTGCCTTGTCCAGGGCCTTGAATGAGTTTATCCCATCTTTCTGAATCCAAAGCACAAATTTAAACAATAGGTGTATTTACTTAGACCTTCAACATTTAGTAGTACTTGTTGTCTACTTAGCAAACATTTGCACAGGGTTAATTTTTATTACCTGTTTCAAGGAAAAAAAAGATGAAAGCAAAGATAGTTGTTGGCATGTTAGCTAATATGTTCCTTTATTTTCATATTTTCATTCACCATACTATTTTATTTGAGACCATGTGAAATTATATATCTGAATAATATCAATACACTATTAACTTGTCATGTCTTTTCATTTGAAATTGTGTTTAAATAAATGTACCCATTTTTTGCTTTGTTTTGCTTTATTATCATAGCTATTTTGGAAAACTTATTTCCTTGATCATCTCCAAACTTTTGAAAATTTTTCAACCACAGAAACACTGTTTGTCACAAATAATAATTGTCCTAAACTTCACACCTGTATTTGTCTTCATTTTCCGTGCCACAGGAAGCAGATGTCATAAACAAAGAAAACTGATGGCAATCAAAGTTCTATCAATGTTCCTTACTAGACGTCAAACTGCTGACATCTCAAATATGACCTTGTCATCTATTCAAGCATTTCATTTTACCTAAGCCAGAACCATAAAATTTATAGTAGTGGCAATTTATCTGAACCAAGATCATCTTGTCTTCTGTTCCCTGGGTCAAATTTGGAATAGTTGAATAGAATAAGAATGATATTTAACTGTCTTTGCCTCTCTTACTGTGAAATTAATTTCTTTAGATAATCCTGCGTTCTAAAATAACTAAAGCATCCCTTAGAATAAATTGTAACAGTTAAAGATTTTGTAGTATTCTTTAGGATACAACATCATTTTCAAATAAGAATAATTTGGAAATAGAAGAGCACCGTAAGGCCTAATTCATCTAATCAAAGTAACTTATCTAGCACTTACTGCTTATCAAATGCCAATACAATTTAAGATACAGTATTAGTTTCAAAAGTATTTTTATTCACCTATTTTTAAATGTATTGTTCATTTGCTCTACTTAGTTATGTACTCCATCACCTCAAGGACAATTTGGGGAGATGGACATGCTGGCTCACACCTGCTGCCTCAGAAATCTAGGAGGCCAAGTCAGAAAGATTTCAAAATCAAGACCAGGCTGGGAAATTTAGTAATTTAGTGAGACCTTGTTAAAAGAAAGGGGAATATGCCTCAGTATGACAACCCTGGATTGAATTTCCAATACCAGAAAAACAAAAGGAAAAAAAAAATGGCACTTTGGTTCATTTGAAGCCAATAGAGAACCTGTTATGTCTATGGCACGGTAGGCATTCACTGTTGATCAAACTTAAAAAAATAGAATTCAAAATTGTCTTGTTATTGCAACTTATCCTTCTTTACTACTGTTTTCACACCTAAAGCTTTAGATTAAAAAAAACAGTATAAACTTGGTATAACAATAAAAAATTATTCCAAGTAATAAAACTGTTTACTAAAAGAAAATGGATTAACAGGCAGGTTTCAGAAATTAAAACTGCCTATATAAATATTTGTTATTTTAAGTAGCAATGGTAAATGGTACTGTAGGGATTGAGAGTATAAGAAAAAGTTAAAAAAAGCATTCTTGAATTACCAGTCATAATTTTAAAGCAATTAATGTGGTTCTGAGTGAACAAAATGAATTATGCATTAAAATTGTGTCAATAATCACTTTTTCTTTAATAAAGTCCTATGTACAATATTATAACAGAAACCTAGTATCTTAAGTACAAGTAATTTTGATATGCCTGAAATTTGAATAAAAAGTAAAACAACAGTGTTTAGATTTACTAAAACAAAAAGAAAAACAAAACTAATCAGCTATCCCAGTTCTTAGGTAATGATATTTGCATATTTAACTTAGTAGAGAAAAAACTATTAACTTCATAATAAAACCAACATATTTAATTTCAAGTCCTACTCAAGTATATATGAAAGTTATTTATAAATTCATATCACTCCTAAGTGAAATTGATCTAAATAGGCTATTGGAAAAATTTAATGTGTCTTTCTTTCTGTACATTTTCCTCAGATCTAACAGCTACTATATATTGCAGACCAATATGAACTATTTATTACTGCAATTCTCATCACATAATTTCTTATATATTTAATACAGTTTCCAGGATGAATTTTAAACTTGCAATCTTATGTCATGCCACACTATTACACTACTTGTACACATTAAGAATTTCTGTTAACAATTTCATTATCTTGGTTTTTTTTAAAATATACAGCTATAGTTTGGCCCTAATATTGTTGCGTAATACTTGCCTGACATTCTCAGTCTACTGAGGTGCCTTCTCCTGTGCTCATGCTGTACTGTACTCATAGCTGCACTATACTTTACCCATTCTCATAGCATATTTAACCATGAATATTTTACTACCCCATTCTCACATTCCCCCTAGATTGAAAAGACTTCTCCACAATGATCCATTTTGATGAGAATTTTACCAGGTATCTAACTGATCCTTGTGGACCAATGGACTCAATGAACCACTGACATAAAATTTTCACTCATTCAAGAATTTGTATTTTAATCAGCTTATTATACAATGAAAAATGTGAAAAACACATGTGACTACCCAGGTACACAGTAAGTGGCTATAGTCCCAAATGTTCAGGAAACTGAGACAGGAAAATTGTAAGTTCAAGGTCTGCTTGGGCAATTTATAAAGACTCTGTCTCAAAATAAAAACTAAAAACAGGGCTGGAGATGTAGGTCAGCATTTGAGTGCCTGCCTGCTTGCCTAGAATTGTGCAAGGCCCTCCATTCAATGCCATGGACAGAGAGAGAGAGAGAGAGAGAGAGAGAGAGATAGAGAGAGAGAGAGAGAGAGAGAGAGAGAGAGAGACAGAGAGAGAGAGAGAGAGACTAGACTGAATCAATTGTAAACTGGTATTAAAATGCTGTAAAAAAGGTCTGCTTAATCATAGGAGATAATAAAGATTTAAATGAAAAAAAGTATAACTTTAGAGATACACCCCAAAAGAATAGTCAGTCCATGAAGACTGCATCCTCATATACTTACATTCAAAGTGAAAGATTGTACTGGTAAACATTAAGTTTCTGCCATTTTATATATTGTAATAGTCTGTTTTCTGTTGCTGTGACAAAATACCAGAAACAACACAAAAAGAGAAATGATTCATCTTGGCTCCTGAATTCAGAGGCTTCAGGTCAGAGTGAATTGGCCCTGTTGTTGGGGGCTGTAGCACCATAGCATATCATGGTAGAGACACACAGAGTAGAAAACAAAGGACACAGTGTAAGGATTGCTCTCTTCATGACAGCTGAAGAGTAAAGACAGAAAAGAAAGAGACCGAGGAGATGGGATCCCAAGGTACCTTCAAGGGCACAACCCCATTGACCAATTTTCTCTCTCTACCCCACTCCTCAAGGTTTCTACCACTTCCCAACAGCACCAACAGCTGGGGCCAAGTTTTAATACACAAGCTTTGGAGGGACTTATAAAGTCAGATCGTGATACATATCTCGGCTAAAACACACTTTGAAAAAGTGAATTTGACAGTTTCTGCTTATAACGAATAATCGGAAAATTCAAAATAATGTGAATTCTAATTATTTACAATTAGATGTAAATAATTAGATAACACATAGAAGAGATCAACTCAAATAAACTTTAAGAAAAATGTAAATTTGAGATAGATGGAAAGGAAAACAGGAAAAATGTTAAAATTGATTGCCAATAACATTTTTGAGGTATTTAAATTGATATTTTTATTAGTTTGAATTCTTATATGCATTGATTTCTAATGCAGAAAAAATAAATACAAAAAAGATACCAATGGATATTCCTCAGAGAAAAAGCATCCGTGATCCTCTGAAATTTTAATCTTGAAGTTATTTGGGTTTATAGTAGTGATTTTCATTGTTGCATATTTGGTTTCAAGAATATTTCAGAGAGAACATTAGGAAGGCAAACAGCAATATTAAAAATATATATCCTACATTTAAAAAACATATGTCAGCCATTATAGAAGTTGGAAATGTTTTCATTGGAATATAACAGATACAGCAACTCAGTAATGCATTTATCATTTGTGAGTTACATGGTCATGACACTTCACTAGGTGAAATCTCAGAAATCAAGGAGAGCACAGTGGGCATCTGTTGCCCTAAAATCAAAAGTATGGAACAGACTGAAAATATATACAATGTTCAATAATTTCTTATAAAAACATTCCCTCACATCCAACAGATGTGTACCTTTTGGGCTTTAAAAGAGCAAAGAAGCTTGATTATATTTTAAGAGACAAAAGGAGGGATTTAACCCCAAGATGCCAAGCAGAGATGGGGATGCTGGTGAATGTCTCACAAAAGGAGTAGAAATTGATGAAAATCTTCATTTTAAATTATAATATCCAAAATTGCTTAAGATTACAAAGCACAGATCAATTGCAACAAGTATTGTGACTTTTTGATAATAGAGAAAAACACTTTCTAATCTTAATGTGTCAAGAAAGGGAAAGACAAGATCATAAATGAAAGTGATCCAATGCAATAGTAAAAGTGAATACCCTGTTTACTACAAGGGCTAGCTTTATTTTTACACCCATATGGTGCACTGAGACCAGGGGAGATCTGCACTTGTACTCACATAATTTTGAGATTCTTGATTTAACTTTGAACTTGTGTTTTCTTAGTAAAATCCAATAGACCAAAGTCACACTGGCATAGAGAGAGGAAAGGTGTGTCATATTCAAATTTGATGGTTTTTGTCAAGCAATTTACAACTTACATATAGCTTTTGTGATTCCCAGGATCACTAAATTACCAGGACTCACAATGTTCAGTATTTCAGTATGAAGCTAAGTGAGTAAAATGAAATATGCTCATCTATGACTGAGTAAACGGACACTGACATCCCTAAGAGATGCTTGTTCTGTTAGAATCAAAACTTGATTATCAAACTTGATTATTTTATTGCTCTTAGAAATAAAGCAATTGCACTGTAAGAAGCACAGACCTGCATAGAGATTGTGAGATCCTTTTTTACTTCCAAGCCAATCGCTTAAAATAAAACAGTTGTCATAGAAAGGTAGAAGAAAGTAAGGCATCTCCTGTCCTCTTTTCATTTTATTCCTTCCAATTTGTGCAGATCAGTATATTAAATAAAATCTACTAAGTTCATTTTTGTGCAGTGCTTTCATTCCCTGGATAACAAAGAAATACATATACTTATATGAGACATGAAATAAAAACTTGGTATTTACAATGATTTGACATAGGGGCTAACTGCAGTTATATTTGCGTTTCAATCTTCCTTTCCATTGTAGAGAGATGTGATAGCTAACATATGGTAACAATTTAAAATTTTTATTTATAAGATCATCAAGAAACAGATAAAAATTTTCATAAGAAGTAATGAAAAGATTCTTAATTAAATGGAAAATTTTAATACTATATTACTTTTTAAATCATTTTTATATGCTATACAAGGAAAGGTATCAATATGGTTAGTTTTTTTACTGAGACCTACAAACCAAGTAGTGATGTACTACAAAGTATAAATGTATACATCAGTAGTAGAGTTTTAGGTTTACATTATTATCTTTGAGCTAATAGTCTCTTAGTAATTTGGCTATATCCATGAAAGTATGCATGGATATAAAATACTAATAAGAAACTATGAATATTTTTTAAAATCCTATCTCCAGTTCCTCATGAACAATAATCACATTGTCATATAATTTTCTCAGTATTTTATATCATTGTAGCTTTGACTTCATAAACGTAGATGCATTCATAGGTGTTCTAAAATTGTCTCTAAAAGGTAAAGGTGTAATTCTGCTACGCATGCAATATAAAGATCAATAGAGTAAGGTGCAATGAACTACAGAGTTAGGAAAGCCATAGGTAGTGGCATAGACTCATGAAAACTGGTTAAAATATAACTATGACATTATTCATTAGAAGTAATCTGAGTCAAAATTTTGGAAATAATTATTTTTTATGCTCACTTCTAATTACACACAGGGACAGAAAATCTTGTATGTGTATATGAGAAATCATATATACTTAGACAAACTGTGTTTGTAAAGCTCTTTAAAAATGGGTGTTTACTCATGAACAAGTTATGTCTAGTGTTGAATTCCTTTAGAAATGTATTTAATGAATTGGATAAAAAAGGGCCCCAGGGGAAAATTGTGAATATACTGCAAAAATTCCCAGTGTCTCTATGTAGAAAAACAAATAAAAAGCATCTGTTATCCATCTTTTTGATCCAGGAAAAATGAAAAAATAGTTTTTATAAAAGAAAAATCCCTTAGCTATGAGGAATCCCAATAAGGAAAAAATATGGATGTGGTTTTTACTCATGCTGTATGGAAGGATCTTAATAACTGGTTATCTTTGTTTTCTGGAACATGTTTTTATTATAGGTTGTAGGTTTAGAATAAAGATATAATCATTGAACATGATTTAGACTTCTAATAAAATTAGCAAAAAATAGAAATATGTAAATTATTCCATAAATATTATAAATGTATTGACAGAGATTGGCATACTCTTCTTAAAAAATAAATTTTATCTTCATTTTCAGTTTCCAGGATTTAATTCAAAGCTGAAGTTAAATACTGTCTGCTTTGTTGGAATATGAAAATTGTGACTATCCAAGTTATGAAAGAAATATTGCTGTTAGATTTAGCTGGGTGAAACTGTTCACATGATTATGCTTTTAACAGATAAATTGTGTCTCATATCCTTTTGCAAAATATGCAGAAAATCCAAGGGGGGGAACCTTTTGTGTGTCTGTGTCTATGTAATAAGTCTCCATTGAATCTCATTGTCTATATGTTTTGAATTAAATTCCTTTAAATCATTTTAATAGATCTTGAGGACACATGAATTTGTTTTTTGTCAGTGATAAATAGAATTTCAAGACAAATTCACTTCCAAGTGAATGACTACCTTATTATTTTTGAGACTATCTCAATTATCAAAATTAAATTTAGCAATTTCTAGCTCAACAAGAGAAGTGAAGTTAACATATTTTCACAAATTCCCCATGATAAAGTTCATATTCTATAAATAAAAAAGAATCACATAATATTGACACTTTATCAATATTTATAGTATATTTGCCTTTTTGTGAAATGCATACACTCAGTTTTCATACTTGTTCACAAAATAATATTACATTATTTCAAATATTTTAGTAACATTTAAATTGTTTTCTTTTCACTAGAAATTCACATATTTAAACATTTTTACTTCTAAACTAATAATCTTTTCTAAAGCAGAGAATGCATGAAATAAAAATAGCATATGTTTGTACGTTTAAGATTATGCCCCGCTGTTTTATTAATTTGTATTCTAAGCAATGGTCCTGCTGCCTTTCAACACAGAAAGGCCAAGCGTGGAGCAAAAAGCTGCTACAGGGGAAGGCTCAGGGATAGAAAACCACAATACTAAGTGAAATTAATCAGACCCACAGGCTTAAATATCATGTGGTTTCTCCTACATGAGAAACAAAAACTATAAATAAACAACACACTAAAAAGTAAATACTAGAAAGTAGGGAGATACATTTTCCTTAAATAAGAAGAGGATCAAGAGATGAAAGGAAGAGGAGAGGCCCAAGAAGGGTTGAAAAAGGAACGAACATGTGCTATGTGCATGTGCCAATTCCCCACCAGGTATGCAATCATTATGGAAAAATATACTAAGGAAAAATGAAAACGGAAAAAATTGAAACTTTACTTGAATATTTCCATACTAAATGAAAAAAGATAAAAAGAATCTTGTAGCATTTTGGAAATTCCATATCCTTTACTTAATTTTGCTAGGTAACTGGAAGTTAGCTCTGGCGTAAGTAAATTTCAGTATAGATAAATCAATGGTAAAAATAATTATTATGTATGTAGAAATTTCAGTAAATAATATATCTATAATATTTTTTATGTATTTGGAAAATAATATTGTAAAGATTATTTAGAAAATAAACAACAAATAAATTTTTCATGAACATTCTTAACACTTAATAACATTAAATTTAGTTTAATAATAGAAATATGTTCACATCATATACAAGAATGTACACAATGCAAATTAAATTACTCAGAAAATTATAAGCGAGGAAATATATAAATAGCTACATTGCCTGGTGTGAAAATTAAAATCACTACAATTTGAAGTGTATTTAAACAATAATGTATATTCTGAAGCTGATCATGCCAAATACATATCTTTAGAGTAAACAAATAGGCTAAGAAAAGAGAAAAGGTTAAAGAGAATATAATTGAAGAGCACTGGAATGAAAAGCTTATCGTCATACCACTTCCTTCATAGTTTATGCAAAATAAAAGCACAGTTTGCTTTTCAAATGCATGTATATGATAAGATACGAAAATTATATAGTCCAGGTGTCTTCTTGAAAACAAACCTGGGCATTTTGTTTAGCAAATACATATCACTACCAGCAGAAAAATCAAGAAATTTGCTAACACATTCTTCTAATATGTAAATATTTTATACATATAGGTTTTTTTCACCATTAAAATTATTTACATATATAAAGACTAAGATAAATCGGTGGTAGTTAATGATAATAAATCATGTGTATAATGCTGTCATCATACTTTTCTACATATATATATATATATATATAGAGAGAGAGAGAGAGAGAGAGAGAGAGAGATACTAATAGGTTTTAAACATTGTGTGTATGTGTATGTCTGGGTGTGGATCTTTGTGTGTCCCTGTGTGTTTTGGGGAAAATCAGCCTACCAAAAATAGGAACTCCAAGTTGGACCTGGGTTGGAAATTTACTGGGAAGTCAAAAGGTATTTTGGTCATTTTAGTTTCCATTCAGTGTTCTTATTTATTATCAGTTAGATGTAAGCTTTCAACAGCAGTTTGTTATGATTGAAGTTTTTCATAGAACTTTTAAAACTTTTTAAATATAGTTTAAAATAATATTTAATTGACCACTAATTTGTTTTTTTTTATTTTTTATTTTTTGTTTTTTATACCAGGGATTGAACTTGGGTCCTTGTGCTTGCACAGCAGGTGGCGAAACCACTGAGCTAAATCCTTGGCTCCTGACCACTAAGTTTTATAATAACATTACTAGGAATGGTGGTAAGCCTTAGCAACATCAGAGTAGTGTGTAAACATGGGTTAAGGAGTGTTTCAGAAAAGAAGGAGAGGAGATTAAAGAGCCAGTTAGGTAGAGTGTCCCTCAAGTACTACATTGCTCTAAGAAAATAGTTACATAAGCCATTGGACTGAAATACTTCAGATTTATCAAGTAATGGGTGCCACTCATTAATATAAGTAATATATCTAATCCCTGAATAACTCTATTTCTGGTCATTTGAATTAAAAGTAATTGTACAGTGGAAATGTTCATCTGAAAACATGTGAAATAGGTCCAATCATACCATCACAGTATCTGGTGAAAGACTGTCCTCCTTAACAAAGTCACTACCTTTTATATGTTGAAAAATAATGACAATAATGGGTTGTTACACAGTAGACATTTTGAAACAGATGTTATGTATATCTAGGATTATTAAGAGACACAAGAAGAAAATACATGTAAATCTTTGCAGAAAACTACAAGTTACTAAATGTACAATATGAGTCAGAAAATGACTATTTTACAATATTCCATAATATTTTTACATTTACCTAGAATCATCAATAAAATACAAAACCATTGTATGAAATCTTGGAGAAAGATATTTTATTTAAATGGTGTTATATGCATCATCTCAGAGACTATTTGATAATACACAGGGGAAAAATGACAAGAGATCAGTTTTTTAGCCCTCACTTAAGGGACCTAATCCCTTAAAATCTGCATTGTATGGCTAGTGAAGTATTTTTGCCACCCAAAACTGTTCAATCTGTTATCTAATCATGAGGAAAGACTGAAAAATCTCCAATGTGAAATATACTTTAAGATTTTTAGCCTGGATTCTTGAATAAATTAATGATTTTTTAAAAAGAAGTTTAAGAAACTAATTTAGATAACTACTTCAAAGATATATAACAAACAATTGAATTGATATTTTGGTTGATATTGGTTGAATTGAACTGATATTTTAGTTCATGAATTGGAAAGCAAAGTGAGGAAGACAATATGGTGAGGAAGAAGGAATAGAAGCAATTCCCGTGAAAACTGTTCTTAAGCTAACAGTTACAGGAGCCGGCTTGAAAGGGTCATCTAAATTAAATCACATTCTAAAAATATTTTTAATTTTCTATAGACTCACATTTTCTTGGATGTATTAATCGCTGTGATTCCGTAGGACAATAGCTTAGAAAATTTATTCATTTTCTTGTGTTTGTAGTTTAAATGTTCAGAATCCTACAATTTCAAAAGTTCATGTAGATACATCTATGTAAATACAGTATATCCTGTCTGCATGAGCAACCAAGTCATTTGAAAGTAAATTCTGTGTGTCTGCATGAATATCAGAAATAAGTAAAATATGAAATAAAATTCGCTAAATTCCTCTGGGAATGTTACTATACTGTACTTTTGAATTAGTTAAGTTTGCAATGTCTTAATTTTAAAGATAATTTTTGAATGTATATAATTATATTTATTTGAAATTGAGATAAAATGCAATTGGTTTTTAATCCATTCAGCAGTAAATTGTAGATCAGTAGTTGTTATGGTGTATATCTAGATGCCTTCCTAAAGCCTCATTCAATCAAAAACAGACCTTGGAAACATGATTGGATGATGGGGCCACCATGGGGTGCGCAGCTTTCCTCTGCCCTGCCCCTCTGCCAGGCAGTACTGCCCTGAAGCCGGCTGTCCATGGACTGGAAACGTGACCCAAAATAAAGCTCTGCTCTTCAACTTATGGGCATCGGGTATTGCATTTCAGAAACAAAGAGAGTGACTAGGACAGTAGGTTCTACTAAAACATTCGGTCTCGGATTCCTCTACAATTTATTAAAAATATTTACTAGATGTATAAAATTACTGTAACTCTATATACAGAGAGGGAAGAATGTAAAAAAAGTATCAGTCAGAACTTATATACTTTTGCAGTACTGTGAAAATAAGTAGATATTTAATGTTGTAGGAAGTTGCTTTACTTTTTGTTTGCTTGTTTGTTGATGCCGACGGTTGAATCCAGGCCACTGCAGAGGCGTCACACCCTATGCACATGTTTCACTCCTGAACTGCACCCCCAGCCCTGTCTTTCTTCAATATCATGTTCTTTAGCTTTAAAATTAGGGAGATAAAAATGTTATTATTTTTTAAAATAGAAGATTAAAATCAAACAATATAGAACGTAATCTGTAGATATTTGCGATATAGAATTGCATAATACAGAATCACATAAACACCTCATTTATTATCAAAATTGGATAGTGATATAGTGAAACCCTCAAAAGAATGCATAAAGCTAAGGTGTGAGTAGGTGTCCAAGGTAATGAAACTACTTATCTGCCCAGAATGATAGATATATATAGATTTGCGTTGTTCATATATCATTTCTTGCCAAGAAAGCTAACACAGCTTTTCCTTGTGGGGTTATGAGTTTCTTATTTATTTAGACAACCTTCCTAGGAAAACACCCTGAAGCAAAAGTCTACTGTTTCTGAAATTTCTGAACTTATTTCCTGTCCAATAATATCCCAATGTACTACAATTATCAAGCCCATGCACGAAAAGACTGGCAGGTCTTCTCAGTGTTGATTTGAAACCAGTATGCATTCTTTCCTTTTATTCTATGAACTTATCCACTCCAAATGCCATTCATAGGTGGTGGAGGTCTGTATTTTCATTCTCCTTTGTCATAAATAGCAATGACTTTATTTCACCTATTATTACCAGACTGTTGTATCTGAAATTCCTCTTTATCATGTTACATTACTGATTACATGGTACACTATTGGTTTATAACCTATTTAATAAATAAAAATATTTAAAATGCTTAATTTGGCATTCCACCAAACCTCAGTTGACTTCTAGTTACAGATATACTACACCTTCTTGTTTTGTGTTTCAAATTTTCACTTTAAATTTAAAACTTAAACTACCCTCCACTCACAACAAACTATTCCATGCCTCCATATATGCTTGGAAATACTGAGTTTTTCCTTTTGATATTATTTCTAATTATTTAAAACTATCCCATTTTCCTCAATTATGTGAAAATTTCTGTAACCATCCAAAGTTAAATCCAATGAGCTCTAATAATTTGGGATATATTATTTAATTTATTATTGCCAATCTTAGTAATACACATTATCAGGATGCTCGCAACATATCAGGAAAATATGCTTTGGTTTCAGGAAAAAAGATACTCCTACTTTCTCAAAATTTCTCCATTGCTTATGAAGATTGGAGTACTCTCTTTTCTCCTAAATTCTCACCCCACTTCATCATTATTTCATTTACTGTTTGAATTATAAAATATTAAGTCTATTTCTTTATAGACAGTATATTTCAAGGAACATATCTTTCATTAAACCATTTATTTTTTTTGCTATTTACTTGGTACTTTGCACAGAATACAGACCAAATAATTATGCTAGTAAAATAATCCCACCTAATCTTCAGTAATGGAGACTCAAACTTAGAAAATATATTGTAATGCCATATCAAGGCTTAACTGTTCCGTATTGTTGACTGTTTCAAATGAGTGGATTTTTGATATATTTAAAATGATCACAGCCTCAAAAAGCAATATGGCAAGACTTAGTATTTCATTTATGTTCAGTAGATCTATAAGCAAATTTTCTACCTAGACATTTTACTAAAATCTTTACTCTTTCTTATATTCTGATAGACAAATATCTTGCCAATAGTACTATTAATCTTTGAAATGAACAGAGGAATTTTCACTGTATAGTAATGCCATTAAAATCATCCATTTGTATAAATATAAATCATCTCTGATAATTTCATTTTAATCATATACTTGAATCCACTCTTGGTTATGTACTATGTAACAATGTTTATTTTGCTGTATAACTACAGAGAAAGTTGTGGCTATAATCTAACTTTTCCCATATCCGTATCCATATTTTAACCAGAGTAAATTGTAGAGCCTTGATCTAGATTATGTTACAATTTAGATAGCTTCTCGTTTTAAATAGCTCATTAATTCTTAGAAAGACTAGAACAGTTTTGCTTTAGTTTAACAGTATTAAATTGATCCGTGAGAATTAATGACCTGTCTCAAAGACGTAATTTAAATTTTAAAATTATTTGGCTTCATTTACAACCACACATTTAGTCATAGACACTTTACAAGCACTGTAGGTAATTGCAATGCTATTTATTAGAGCATGTCTATTGCAAATGTCATTTTTCTTTTTGTAGAGACAGTGCTAAGTTTCAAGAAACATTTCACTTCAGTGAATAAACCAATGCAGTGGCTTTAATATTTTGGACTGTATGTTTTTCTTCTCTTGTAGCACTTTGTGATGTCAGTGTTTAGTAAGAGAAAAATATTTATCAAGAGTATGAAAAATCCAACCACACAAATAAGATTAAATGTGAAAATGAAATATTAAAATTAACTTGTGCTAATTTTTTATCTATGTATCAAAAGTAGAATTTTTTTCTCTGTAGGATTTCCTGAGGAAGTATGTTTTTGTCTTTTTAAAAAAATTTTCTTTCTTGGTGTTTCAAATATATTTTTATAGAACAAAGAATTCTAGTTTTGCCTGAAAATATTTTCCACAAGATTCATTATCCCAGGTCATTTATCTTGGATCTACTGAGACAATTTTTATCACTAAAACATTTATATTTTTATAAAATAAAAATAGCTAAACCACTTTCTAGACTCAGGAAGCAGCCATTAAAAATAAAATCTAAATATTGTATTTATCATTCTTGCATGATATATTTCCCAATCAATTAATTTTTCTCTGGCCTTATTCAACTCTCAGTACTGCAATAAAACATATATGTAGATCTCTTCTCTTGGTTGCATGTACAATACACTATCCTCCTGTTCTCTCACCAGTATTATACATGTTTTAACTATTTATTCTTTTAAACATTCTTTAAATTCATGTTATAATCTTGGATTTTTGAAATATGTCTTTGTTTTGTCTGGTTTTGGGGTATGGCAATTTATTTATTTTTTATTTATTTTGCAGTTTTTCTGGCTTCTTGTTCTAATTAGCTTGCTGATATCCTCTACCTGGTTCATTTTTAGCCTAGGTTCATACAACCAAAAAATGTAAATGACAATTAAATAGTTGAATATTCATTAGTTCAGTATTCATATTTTTTTCCTGAGTATGTAGGATTTGATTTTCTGAAGTTTTGTATATAGAAACTATAATAGGAATAGTTGTCTATATTTATTTATCTGTCATTTATCTATGTGAATGATATATTTTACTTCTCTAATGTTCAATACTTTAAACAATATATGAACAAAATATAACCTTAATATTACAATTTTTCCTTTTCCACTTATTAATTTCTTTAGTTAAGTTTTATTTTTCTATACTTTTAAATGCAACTATCAAGAATGCAAATCTACTTGGCTTTAAGAAAGAAATACATTTATTGCATTGCATTACTAAAAAAGCTAGAAATAGGGCTAACTTTATTGTTACTGTTTGAAGAACTAATGTCACCAAGATTCTGTTTTCTCTACTTCCTGATCCCTATCGTGTTGGCTTTTTTTTTTTTTTTTTTTTTTGAAACATGTTTGTCCTAAAGCTGCAGCTTCCTCACATTCTCACAGAACCTGGTGCAGGAGAAGGTAAAATTACAGCATTCCAATTCAGAGCAAAACTCCAAATTTAGATCACTATGAGCCAATCCTGGGTCAATCCCTTTGCCCTATACAGTAAGATATGTCGGTTATTCCTGATACCAGTCAGAAATTACTTGGAAGTTAAGGTTGGCAACCTCATATACACACATGGGTGAAAATGTAAGTCCCCACCCTTCCTATTCTTTCTGCTCCCCTCTGATTTCTTTGTCCTCCATCTAATTGCTCCTCCACTTCCTCTCTCCCTCCCTTCCTCCTTCTCCTCCTCTACATCCTCATCTTCCTACTTGTCCTCCTGATCTGCATCCTCCTCTTCCTGATTCTTGACCTTGATCCCCAAAGAGAGGTTGTATATAGATTACTTAGTTATAAACAAGTGCCAAACCGAAAAGTTAGTTGTTCTATAAAACACAACCAACTTAAAAGTAAGAGAGGGCCTGGGATTTGACTCAGTGGTTCCTCCACCTGCCTTGCAAGGGCAGCTTCCTGAGTTTCATCCCTGGTCCCAAAAGAAAACCAAACAAACCAAAAATAAAAATAAACGCATTGCATTTTGGTAGAAGAACATGAATAAAGGTAAATAGATGAGTGGTGTCAACAAGGAAATACTACACTGGGATTAGATATCAACTTTAATAAATTCTTTTGAAATTGCATGAAATGGATGAAATAAGTAAAATTTAGTTCTAAAATATTTACCAATTCATTTTTCTTGAATTGCTTTTATTTTAAATATATTTAACATATTTAATGTAATGCTTATTTCCAGAGGCAGATAAATGTTTCTCAAATTAAAGAACACAACCTCAAGTATTAATGGTACAAATATTGTACAATTCATTTCAGATAGAATCTGTTGCTATGCCTAAAACAGCTACAACCACTGTCATTTATAAGGATAAAATGTATATGTTTATAAATTCACCTATATCTTTATTTCTTAAATTTATTTTTATCAGTACATATTTCTAGAACATAATGGTTACATACATAATGGGAAGTTGGTACACAAACATAACACATCTTGTATCTTTTTAATTTTTCTTCTTCCTCTCTCCTTCTCCCACCTATCTTGCTCTCATTTACAAAAGTATCTTTTCCCCTATGTCGTACTATTTATCTTTACTTTGTTCTTTAAATTATTTTTGCTTCTTCTTTTTCATGTAAGAGAAATCATGCATCGTTTTCATACACATGACTGAAATTCATTCTTTTACATTGCCCATTTTTTGATTCATTTATTTTTTGTCTAAGTTTGTTGAGTTCTGTGTATGTTACAGGCATTAGACCTTTGTCCAAGGAGGAACTGGCAATTTTTTTCCTGTTTTATAAGTTGTCTCTTTACTTTCTTGCTTTCTTGGTTGTTTACTTTGATGTGCAGAAGCTTTTTATTTTATTGTAATCTCATTTGTTGATTTTTTTTTTTTTTTTTGGTACCAGAGATTGAACTCAGGTTCTTGGGCTTGCGAGGCAGGCAATGGAACCACTGAGCTAAATTCGCAGCCCCATTTGTTGATTTTTGATGTTACTTCTCCTTTAATTGGGGTGTTGTTCAGGTGATCTTTGCCTATGCCTAAGTAAAGTGCAATAATTTTTTTTTCATACCTGGGATCGAACTTGGGACCTTGTGCTTGTGCAGCAGGCAGAGTTCATTAATTTTTACTGTTTTTTCCTTCCAGTGTATTTTTTGTTTTAATATCCATGTCTTTGATCCCTTTTTATTTTATTTTAGTACATAGTGATAGATATGGGCCCTAATTCAATCTTCCAGATTTGTGCATACAGTTTTCCCAGCACCATTAGTTAAAGATGCCAGCCTAACTCCAGTACTTGTATGTGTTTGACCCCTCTTCTAAGATAAGATGGCTGAAGGTTCTTGGGATTGTTTGTGTATCCTCTATTCTGTTGATTTGATCCACATGTCAGTTTTTCTGCTAGTACTATACTGTTTCTATTATTGTAGTTTTGTAATATAACTTGAAATCCAGGATTGTGATGCTTTTTTGATTTGCTCTTGTTGCCTAGGATTGCTTTTCCCTTCTGCATTTCTTCTGGTACCATCTGAATTTTAGTGTTGTTTTCTCTAGGTTCAGTGAGGAATGCTATTGGTATTTTGACTGGGGTTACTTTAAATCTATATATCAGTTTTGGTAGTGTGGACATTTTTACAATATTGTGTCTGCCTATCCAGGAACAGGGAATATCTTTCCATTTTCTGATGTTTTCTTCGATTACTTTTTTCAGATTGCTGTAGTTTTTGCCGCAGAGGTCTTCTACTTCCTTGCTTAGGACAATTTCTAAGCAATTAATTTTTCTTAACAAGAGTGTTTTTTTTAAATTTCTTTCTCCATGAGTTTATTATTGATGCTCACAAACACTGTTGATTTTTATGTGGTTATTTCGTATCCTGCTACATTTTTGAATTTGATTATTAATTCTAGGATTCATTTGGTGAAAGTTTTGGGGTCTTGTACATGAAAGATCATGTCATCTACATTCCATTTAGTATTATTTAAGGATGCTTTGTGGACGAATATGTGGTCTGTTTTGGAGAAAGTTCTATGTGTGCTGAGAAAAATATGTATTCTGTTTTGGCATGGATTTTTATAAAGTTAAATTTTTTGAAAGATATTTCAATTCTGACATTTCTTTGTTTTTTGTCTAGTTGTCTTTGTTTTGTCTAGCTGTCTTTGTTTTGTCTTTTTTTTTCTAGTTGATCTATTTATGATAGTAGGGTATCGAGGTCTCCCCTACAGTTCTGTTGATGTTTGTCTGATAGTTTATGTCCAGATATGTTTGTTTTATGAAGCTGGATATACAGGTGTTTGGTACATATATATTGTTAATTGTTACCTTTTCCTGTTTATTTGTCCTTTGAGCAACATGTAATGACCTTCATTGTATGCTGTGATAAGTTTTATCTTGAATTCTGTTTTGTCTGAAAATAAGAAAAGTATTCTTCCTTCTTTTGGGCCTCCCAATGCATGGAATATCATTTGTCATCCTTTGATTTACAGTCTATGAATTTCCTTTTGGATTAAATTTGTTTCCTGTATACAGCATATGGTTGGATTTTGCTTATTGATTCAATCTGCCAATCTATATCTTTTGATTGGGGAGTTAAAATTGCTCACAGTGAGAGTTATTACTGAAAGTTATTGACTTATTCCTGTCATTGTATTATTTTTTGTTGCTAATTCCTCCTTTTTCCCCCTTGTACTTCAATGCTTATCCTACCTGATGTAGACTTTTGGGCATTGTTGGTTGCTTTATGTCTTTCTAGGATATCCTTGAGAAATTTTTGGAGTGCTGTTTTGCTAGTCATGAATTTCCTAATGTTTTCTTTGGAAGGAGACCAATATTATGACAAATCTTAAAAAAAAAAACGTGTGATCTTTTTGAGCCCATAGTGTCTCAATTGATTATATAGAATTTCTAGCCCATTAATGTGTAAATTATGAGGCTGTGATCCATAACAATAACTTATATAGAGAGAAATGTGGTCTTGGAGAGATTATTTATTCATAGAACACAGGTAAATTAAGTGCAATGAATTAATATAATCCTAAATCTCAAACCTGTCAAGAAGGATTGACTAACATTAACTAATCTTTGAATTGCTAAAGAAAAAAATGCCCTTCCTAAGGTGAAGGTTATACAAAACATTCCAAAAATAGAGTCATTGTGAGCTGATTTTAAAAAAGCAAGCTGCTAACAGTAATTTTATAAAACATTGCTTATTCAGAACATCATATCAATTAAAATATTTCTAACACATCTCCTAGAACAGGTTATCAACTTTTCATCATTTGAAATATTTTCTTAGTACATAAAACCATTTTTTGTTTGGAGGGACATTTACATACTTTTATAGAAAAAGAATACATTTCCACTACTATTCATGGTTAATAATACACGTACTCTTTTACTGCCCAGTCCCTATAGAGTATGGCTACATTTCTAATTTTGCTACCCATATCATGAGAGGTTTAAGTAGAAATATAGTGAAACGTTCTTACAAAAAAAAATGGTTAGTGCCTAATTGGGATTCAGTGCGTGTATTAATTAATTTAAAAGGTCGAGAAGAAAGTTTTAAAAGATGCTATGAGGGCTGGGGATTTACCTCTGTGGTTCTGGTGCTGGCCTCCCAAGCGCAAGGTGGAGTTCAATCCCTGACACCAAGAAATAAAAAAAGCCCACAAATATTAAAAGATGCTATGAAAACCTCTAAATTCCAAAACCTAAAAAATGTAAGATTACTGAAAATGTAAGATTATTGAAACAGGGGCTTACTTTGTCCTAGAGAAAAGTCAATCGTTCATTTGTTTTTCTTTCATGTTTGTCATTGGAGATAATAGTTTTCTCAATAAATTAAAAGCTGACAATCCAATAAGTACCTGTCATTTGCACTAGAAAAATATGACCCAGATCATTTCAAAGAATGAATTCAGGGTTGTGCAGTGGTCTTGAGAACTGACAAGTGTAAAAACTTCTTTATTCCATGGCTCCTGTGCTAATTAATTTACTGTCTCCAAGGAAATGTAAAAACTAAAAATATGATTTAGCTCAGTGGTTCCACCCCCTGCCTTGCAAGAGCAAGGACCTGAGTGTGATCCCCAGTACCAATAAAACCAAAAAAACAAAAAAACACTAAATTTATGATCCAGCTTTCCCTTGATAAGTTAAACATTCTAGTGCATTTTAACTTGTATCTGCCTTCTGTTACATGCTGTCATTGGTGTATTTTCTGTCTCTTTTTGAAGTTGAAGTCATAGGAACTTTTTGAATAAAGCCAGTATGTCATTGATATGTTTTCCTAGTCCATTCATATATCGCCAGCCTTCTTAAAAAACAGATATAAATGGTTGCTCAAATGTTTACTTTTAAGCATATTATGTTTTATAGTCACTTATCTTTTAATTACAAATACACTAAACAAAAATTGCTTCAATAGACTCATATTTTAGAGGAAAGTGTAAATCTTTTTTAACACATAGAGGATGGATATAAATGAGAAATTGGAATGTGGGTACTTATGAAAACACATATCAGAAATATAATCCTCTAATATGTAGAAATTTATAATGAGTAGAGATTAGAGATGGTGTGAAATTTGATCTAAATTTTAAGTAAAAAACAATAGAACTATATAATTTTGAGACATATAGACATATAAAACAAGTTATATTCTTAATCACAAGAAAATTTTATTAATTATTTTATATTTGTAGAAGTCATTTTCTCTGTAGTATGTAATGTAAAAATGAATTATAGGTGATATCTAAAAGTTTCACATGAATTGTTTTCATCAGACCTCTTTCTTAATGTCCAAACTTTAGGAACTGCCTAGTGTTGGTCAATTGGGTAGAATAGGTAAACTATGTGCAGGTGTGCGTGACTGTTCATGCATGTCATGTTAAGACATTAGAATGGTTTGATATTCTTATGGACCTAGCTCCTAAATTCACAAGGCATTACACAGTAGCATATTTATTATGAAAAAATTAGAGTAAGAAAATATCATAGAGGAAATGATAGTAAGATAATATCACTACAGTGTTAAGTACAAATCAAAATTAATACATTTTTGTTTTTTGGATTATAATATTTTGCCTGGGTGTGGTGGTATTTTCCTGTAATCCTAGCACCTAGGAGGCTGAGACAGGAGAATTGTTATGAGTTCTAGGCCATCCTGTGCTACATAGTGAGTCAAGACCAGCCAGAACTACATAGAAAGATCCTGTCTCAAAAAAAGATTTTAGTATTTTCTATAATATGTCAAAAATTAGAAAAACACTTTCGTATCCATGTAGCATGTTATAGAAAACAAATTCTTCATATGTGGGCAGTTAACACTTCTATTTGGATGCAGTTCAAAAAGTACATATTATTGTATTTTATAATGACAGTTAAACAGATATTTTAATGAGTATCACAAATTTGGCGAGTTTATATGAAAACATGAATGATCTGAAATACCAGTTCTCTATAATCTGAACCAAAGTCATTAAACAGTCATTTGTTGATTAATATAAATGATATAAGAGAATATAAAAGTGAAAGTGAATTATATTTAAACTTTAAATTTAAAAATGTTTTCCAATTTACATATTTCACTAGATACTATTTCACATTATAGAATTTCTGTCTTTGTTATATAAATTGACAAGTACTGAAAACACCCTAAAATTATAAACTTTAAAATGTAGTATATTTTCTGAAGTGTTCTCTTCACGCATTTGTGAAAATTTTTGATCAGAAGATAATTAACATGTAGCATATATAGAGAGGAATATAAGGTGTAATATTAAAAGTACAGTGAATGTTTACATTTTTAGAAAATTATTACAGTGAAAGACACATTACTGTTAATCCCTCTCAAAATACTCTTCCTCACTTCAAACACCCTTTTCCCATCATTCTTACCACAGTGTGAAAGAATTTTGGAAGTCCTCTTTCATAAGTGTCCTTAGTTACACTGTCCTAGTTTACTCCATGTCTTGAATTGATCCAAAGCACTAACCTTTCATGGTCATTTCACTTTGAGGAAGAGGGAAAAACAGCAAGGTGCCAGATCTGCTAAACAAAGTGGAGGAAGACACACCATAATATTATTATAAGCTTACCTTTCTGCAGTTGGATGTCACCTGGCAACAACATTGATCGTATACATATTTTACCATATCCCTAAGGGCACTCAAGAAAGAGGACTTCCTGAACTGCTGCCAAGTGGCAAGAATGATAAGTGTGTTTGAAAGGAAGAGTGTTATTTTAAGGGAGAGTAATGGCAGTGAGTCTTTTACTGTAATAAATATTTTCATTTAAATTTTCACCGATCAGATCTTTTGATCTGTGTATGTTTCTGGTATTTAAAATTAGAAAACCAAAAGCCAGAGTGAAACCGCTGCAGTATTTTTTAAAAACAAAAGCAATGTTTTTACTCAAACCCTACAACTCAGTATCTTTCTATGTTTTCACTGATATCACAGATAGGCTGGAGCAAATATGATAAGCAAATACTCATTTTTATTATTATTAATAGCTGACAATTGTGCAAATCTCATAGGGAAACTTTCTGAAGCTAAAGTGGAAAGTACAATAGCCTCCTTGTTCAATCATAGCTGATTGAAAATAACTACCTTATATTGACAGAGAGGATACCCTCTCTAGTGAGCCTGTCACAGTTAAATCCTGCTGATCTGCTTCTTCCATGGAGTCATACAGCTGGAAGGCACCTAGGTAAAGAGACAGCCCAGAAGGCCAAGAGTAGTCCTGCAATGCAGAGCAGCTGTATTTACCACAGTGACCCTTCCGCTGGGAGATGGATGAATGTTTATCGGAAAGCTTGTTCTAGAAATGTTGTTTATCACATTAGTTACATGCTCAGAAAGTATGAAAGATTGGAAAGAGTCTCAAGTGTTTTCCCAGTACTTCCCTAGAAAGCAAAATGCCAATAGATACCATTTCTATAAATAAACCCAAGAATTCCTGTATAAATATATTTAACCAAAAAGATTGTCTCCTTCATTCCTAATTATTTTCATAAAAAGTACAACTGACTTCCTGCCTAAATTGCTATGACACTGTATCTATCCAAAAATTAATTTTAAAATATTAGGAAAATGTTCCAAAGAACCAGCATGAAAATAAACAGCCAATATCCTACTGAAAAGTCTTATATTGTAGTCCACTTGAAGATGAGGGTGTAGGCAAAGTATAAGATCTAGACAATTGGATAAATATAGTGTCTCTTTGACTTTATAGCTCCACTGTATACCAGAACCATTGAAATGTTCAACATTGTGCATGTTTTACTTCAAATATTTTTAGAAATAAATTTTTCATTGAACTACATTTCTGGTCATTTAGTTTGTTTATATTTTGAGATGGTGTCCTGCTAATTTCTCCAAGTTGTGCTTGAAATTTCATTCCTACTACCTCAGCTTCTCTGAGTGCTAGGATTATGGGCATGCACCACCACACTCCATCACAATTTTTTGATTTGAATATAACCAATGAAAACAGTCAAGAGCATTGCATTTTTCTCAACCTGATCGTGACGAATGAGTTATTATACTACATCCAACAGTGAAAGTTTCTTCACTATGGCACATTGCTCCATGTCACCATAATTGGCTATGGGAATGGTAAGATGTTCCTGGAAATGGTAGCAAAAGTAGGAGCAGCTCTCTTGGTTCTCTCCAGCTTCAGGTTGTATTGTTTTGTTTGTCTTCATATTTGGAGTCAAAACTTAAAAGTCAGAGTGATACTTATTTTAACTTTCTGAATTATTGTGAAAGCCACTTAATTTTCTTGTTTTTCTTAAATTAAAAAATAAATAAGTTGCCAGTAATAGATATCAATTGAAAGGAAATCTAAAATTACTTTTCTAAATGATTTCTAAGTGATTTCTGAGCATGAAAATATCAATGATCTAATCAGAATTAGAAAATTGAATGTAGTTGTAGACTTGTAGGTATGTTGCTGGAACCTATTACTGAATAACACATGAGGCTGCCAAAAGCCTTCTGGCTTTCAATCAACTAAAGATGAGCTTCTCGAGTAGTTCTGGACTGCAGGGCAAGGAGCACCGAAACCTTGCCTTTAGGTCATCTTGGAGTTATCTTTTGATGGATCAAGGTAATATATAATTCATGGGCAATATACCAATCACCAGGAGCAGAGAAGCAGGAGACACTTCGGGTTTTGGAGCAAATCCATGAAAACCAGGAGTAAGTCTGATAGAAATACTCTTTGTCTTGCTACTGTGTACTAATAAAGAATGAGCCTGGGAAACACATAACTGATTGTTAAAATGTCAGAAATTAGATTGTATCTGATTCACTATTCGTATTTTTTCATTTGGCAGCACAACTGAAATAGAAGTTTTTAATACAAGATCAGACTCATAAGAGGATACCTGAGAATGTGCCCCATTTTTTAGTATATATTCTGTTTATTAAGCTGCTCCTTTTCTCAGTTTTTTCAATAGCAGTTTGGCTAATACCCAGTTTCCACATCATTGAAGAATAAAGAAGTGAGATGTTTTAAAGGTAATTCTGTATCATATGCTGACAATGGGCAGTAATGAACTGTTCAATGTATAGTGTACCAAAACTGTAATAAATTCTGTAACTGATATAACATCTATTAACTTATACAGCATCTACTTAATAATTGCAGATGCTCAGTTGCACTGGAACATGTGGATAATACACTATGTTAATAGTACGCTAAGAACAGTATGCTAATACTATGCTAATTTGACTTCACTGACTTAAACATTTATAACAAAAATGTATTTACTATCTCTGTTTTCCATGTCTTTGTCACTAGCACCACTCAGGAATTCCTAGGTGATCTTGTTTTTGTTTTATTTTTTTGAATATCATCCTGTTCAATTTTTTGCTGAACAATAAAATCATTTTACAGAAAAAGAAGCCAGACAATAGATTATTTCATGGGATCAAATTACTTTAGCATGTCTTTTGTAAAGAAATAACTGCGGGTCTGGGAGTACACAGAATGAATCCAGAGGACTCAGCTAGGAAGGCAACTGGGAGTGAAAATATGTCACTTTAAAGTGGACAGGATTTAGTAAACACTTTGATGTAAAAAATGTTACCTAATGCTAATCCTCCTATTTCTAGAACATAACAATAAATTACAGACTAAAACTGGGAGTGTTATTTATTGTCATTACAAGCTTCAAAAATGCTTTTTTTCAATGTTTATACTTTTAGAACCTTCTAGTTTAAATATTTTAATTGTTAAAGAATAAATATCTGTATTAGGTGATACAATGATATTTATAATAAAATAGATATTTCAGATTACTGCTTGACAATTTCAGATTGCTACTTGGCAATTTGAGGTGTCTCATGACCATGACAGACAACACAGGGGGGGAAAGGAATTACTGTAAAAACTGGGTTCCAAACCCAACCTAAAAGGGAAAGGGATGATATAAAATAGTGTTGTTAATAATACATGAGAGTGTAGGGGACCCCGGAGACACTGTTAGAACTGTTATAATATTCTTCTTTTTTCCCCATTAAATTTATTGGTACATTTTAGGTATAAAATACAGTTACATTCATCATTGGGATCTTGTACCATTACATGAGTATCTTGGTTCTTATTTTTTTCCCCATTCCCTGGCCCTCCCTTCACCCCCTCCACCCTTCCCTATTTGCAAAGATTCTGTTTCCATCTTTTTTCTTTTCTCATATTTTTTCTTTTCCCTTTTTTCCTTTCCCCTAACCCTTCCACTTTCCCTGCTCCTTTAAACCTTTCTTCCTATTACACAGTGTCAATTATATATTTTTTAATTACAATATCAATATGTAGGAGACATTACCACAGGTTTTACAGCATTTAAAAGGATATAGAAAGCATATTACAAAAAATCTTTTTTGAAATAAATTTGACAACTTCTTAGAAGTACCTTGGAAGACAAATTAATGAAACTAACTCTGGAGGAAATATAAAATTTGAATAGCACCTATTAAAGAAAGCATATTCCTAGCCTGAAAACCTACCTATATGACAATGGCAGGCTCATATACATTTTAACTGATAAATTATATCAAACAATTAATTCAGAAAAAAGAGGGAACACTTCTCCCATCATTTTAGGAAATCAACATTGTGCTAATCCTAAAACTGGATTAAGATAATAGAAGAAAAAAGTATGAACATAGAAATTTGTTTAACAAAACAATTTATTAGAAGTCAGATCTGGCAGGATGTAGAAAGTGATTTTGCTATAGAGGTGGCAGTGTTGGTTCAGCATTGGAAGATCCACCCCCAAAAGTCATCATTTTAACAGAGGAAAGGAAAAAGCCATATGACCCTGTCACTAGTTGAAGATAAAGTTTTGGATTAAATTCCACAGCTGTTCATGGTAAAAGTTATCAGGAGACTAGAAGTAGAACAGAACCTTCTCAACAGATTAAATACATGTACTCCATACTTCCAGTGAGAACACCTCATATAAATGAAGAAGATACAATGCTTTTCCCTAAAGTGGGGAACAGGGCAGATATGCCTACTCTTCTTCTGTCTATTAAACTTTGAAACATAGGCCAAAAGCAAAATAGTCCGGCAATAAAATGGCACAATTAGGATAGGATTGGCAAGGTAGAAGCAAAATCTTTATATGTAGATGAAATGATCATCTACAAAGAAAATACTAAGAAATCTCTAGGAGCCCCTAGAACTTGTATTTGAATTTAGCAGGGTTAGAAAACACAAGGTATATGTAAAAATTCAGGTCTGTGTATGCATGCTATGAATGAATAATTAGATATTGAAATTTAAAAGTTATGTAGGAGTACAAAGGACCTAGAAAAGTTAACAAAAAAAAAGGACAAAGAAACAGTGTTGGGAGATGTATAGTACCTAATTTTAATACTTCTTCTAAAGTGACAGTAATAAAGGGAGTGTTGGTGTAAGGAAAGACATATAGATTATTGGAAAAAAACAGAGAATCTAGAAATAGAACCACACATATAAGTTCCACTGAGTTTTGAAAGATAATTTAACATTATCATTTTATAGAATAAGAACTCAATTCAAGAGCTGAGGAAGACAGTGTTTTCAGTAAATGGCACTAGAACACCTGGTATCTGTATATAAAAAATTAACCTCAACTCTTTATTTCTGTACATGAAAATAACTTGAAGGGATCTATGAACCTAACTATGAAAGCCTAAAAGTATAAAACTTTAAGAAAAAATTATAAGGGAAAATGTTTATGAATTTAGGGTAGGAAAGAACTAACTAGGATACAAAAACCATGATGTATAAAAGAAAACTGATAAATGAGATTCCATCAAAATTTAGAACATTAAATGACATCATTAAAATGAAAAGTAGTCCTTAAACAGCTCATATTTACAATGCATATAACCTATGAATAGAATATATAAAGAATTCTTAGAGCTCATTAATAGACAACCCAATTAAAAAGTAGACATAAGAAGATGATAAATAGCTAGTATAGCACAAGGAATGGTATGCAACTCTAGAATCAGAAAAATACTAATCAGCACAATAAGAAGATTGAATTATACACTCATTAGGGAAATGAAGTCACAGGTTTTAAAAGCCTTGTCATGACTTTTTCTTTTTGTTGGATTCGACCCCTTTGTGTTTAATGTGTCACGCCCAATGGATTCATTCTGCTGGGTTTCCTGGGGTTGTGATCCTCATTGTCTTTTCCTAGGGTACTGTCTAAAATTTTTTGGAGTGCTGGTTTGGTATTCATGAAGTTCCTGAGGTTCTCTTTGTCATGAAAGTATCTTATTTCTCCATCAATTTTGAAAGATAGTTTTTCAGGGAACATCAATTTGGGTTGGAGGCTGTTTTCCTTTAGGGCTTGAAATACATCACTCCAAGCTCTTCTTGCCTTGAGGGTTTGCATTGAGAAGTCTGCTGTGATTCTGATGGGCTTTCCTTTGTATGTGATTTGTTTCTTTTCTCTCACTGCTTGCAGAATTTTGTTTTTCTGTTGGATTTCTGGAATGCTAACTATTATATGCCTATGTGTAGATTTTTTTTGATCAAGGCTATTTGGATTCCTATATGCCTCACTTATCTGTATGTCAAGTTCTTTTCCCCTCCTTGGGAAGTTTTCTGCCATCACTTCTGTGAACAGTTTTTTTATGTCATCTGCACTCTCTTCTCTTTCTTCATTGACTTCAATCAGTCCTATGTTATTTTTCTTTGCATCATCTAGCAGCTGCTGGATTGATTTCTCGTGTTGCCTTCCAATTTTAAAGCAATTTTTCTTTTCCTGGTCACTAATTCCAATCTTATCTTCTATATCTGAAATTCTATCCTCACATTGGTTCACTCTGCTGCACAGACTTTTGATAGAGTTTTTAAACTCCTGGAAATCTGTTTGCATCTGTTTTATAGATTCCATTTTTTTCCTATGTTGGGATTCCATCATGTCCCTCAGATCCTCTATTGTTTTATCTGTGTCCTCTCTAGATTTATTAATCATGTCTTGCACCATGAGCACAATCTTTGCTGTATCTGAGTAATTATTTCTGATTTCATTTTTCCCAGATCTTCTTTTGTGGCCAGTTCAGAGAGTCCAGGTGGTTAAGTATCAGATTGTTCCATCTCGTTTCCCTTTGGGATTGCTGTAGGTCATCCAGAAGTCTGCACTTGAGGCTCGTTTGCATGTCTTCTCATTTCCACGGGTGGGGGGCTGCTTCTGGTGCCCGCACATCTCACCTTCTCTGCCCTAGGAGCGTGGGATGGTGGCGGGGGCAGCTTCCTCCGGGTGCTGGGACTGGCTCAGCTTGTCTATCCTAGGAGCCTGCTATCATATTCTTAATGCCGGAAAAATAAAGTACAGTGTAAGAATTGTGAAGGTGCTCATATCTTAGACAAAAATAGTTTACTGATATACCACAGGAAAGAGTCTTTTCCATAGAACTATCTTGTTATAGTTTGTATCTAGAAGTTCCCCAGAAGCCTCATGTGCTCATGGATGGGCTTTTCAGAGCTGACTGGATCTAGGGTGTGTGATATTGGGTTAAAGTTATGTGGCATTAAAGTACACTGACTAGAATTAACATAGTTCTGGATGTGGATGAGTGGATTTACTTAAATTTGAACCCCCCCCTGAACTTGGGTGACACCCAAAAGGCTTGCCCTGGATGGTATAAAAGGGAAAGGTAGGCATGCTGATTGCTGCAGCTGCTTCCTACCTTACTTACCAAGGACTGTTTCTCCTCTGCGATGCCCCTCATGCCATCCTGCCAGCCTCCTGTGGATAGAACCCTCTACAAACTGGGAGCTAAAATAAATCTTTTTTTCTTCCACTTTGGGTGATAGATATTTTGTCTCAGCCATGAGAAAAGTAACAAAAAGAATCTCTGACTAGAGGAAAATGAACAATGAAGGTAGTCCCAACCTAACTTTTCTAAATCATTATGCACTTAATATCTTATCTATGCAAAACCCTAATGCAAAGCACTAATCAACACATCTAAGATAATAAAATGCTTCAGAATCATGGTAAATGACTTCTAGTACTCCTCAGCAAATGTTCCTCCCCAATTCAATGCATCTATAATTACTATGGAATTGACAAATATGAAAGACTGCATTCAACAATTGTGGAATACATGTTCTTTACAAGACCAAATGCAGCATTTATAAAATTATAGGTAACATAGCAAGCCCCAAACAATTTAAAAATAATCAAGACCAATTAATAGCATATTTAAATAATATTAAAACTAGAATTGTGGAGGGGTCAGGGATTTAGCTCAGTGGTGCCACTGCCTGCCTTGAAACCACAATGTCCAAAGTTTGATCCCCAGTACCAAAAAAAGGAAAAAACAAACAAACTAGAATTGTGGAAATTAACTAATAAACTTCTAAACAACCCAAGAATCAATGATCACATAATAATAATATATTTTAAATGAGAGAATTGAGAGATAAGAAAGATAAGATATATTAAGATTTTTCAAGATATAATTCAAATAGCATTTAGTAATGTAGCACCAAAAATGAACATATAACTATGGAAAATCATCTTAAATTCAATTATTTAGATATCCGTAAGTAGTAGCAAGAAATGAAAAGCAAATAAAACCTGAGGTTATTATTACAAGAACTAAGAACAGTGAATAAATCAATGGGGAACACATATGCAGAAACCTAAAATCACAGAAATTTAATTAACACCCATAAATGAGGAAGTAAATGGAAAGCTTTTATTGAAATATTATTTTTCATTGAAATATACATGTTTTGTTTTGTTTTTTTCTCTAGAACTATCCTTCTTTTGGCTAGGTCAAGTTTACTGAAAAGACAGTAGAAAACATTCTTCATTTTTAGCATTGTGGGTTTTTTTTTCAGCATCTTAATTATTTCTTAAATTTCTTTCCTTACATTATCCAACTAATTTGTATGTTGTCTTCTTTTTTCCATTAGAATCCTAAACCTATTTATCATAGCTATCTAACCATCTGAGATTATATGAACTCTTGTGTCATAGCTAAATTTGTCTCTAGATTGTTTTATCTCTTCAGACTATGCTTTTTCTTGTATTTCATGGTATCTTATAATTTCTGTTGAAGAATGAATGTTATATTCAGCACTAGAAACTGAAATACACAAGAATTTAGTATGAGATTTATATGCTAAGAATAGGGCTATTATTATTATTATTTGTATTTGTCTTGCTCTTAACTTTGAGCCTATTTTAAAACCCTCCACTGGAATTATTCTGTGGTTTACAGCTTAGTTGTAATCCATTGTAACAATGGATTACTGGGTCACGCCCGTCTTTATTTTTGAGCCCTTTTGGTCCGGTAGTAAAGTCTGGTGGGCTGGGTTGTCCTACAATGTTTTGATTAACCCTCAGTCTTTCAGTGGGGCTGTGACTCTATTTGGGCTGTAGCACTAAGATTTGTCAAGCGACATAATTTTTTGCCTCTTTTTCTTTCCTCTTTTCCTTAATGGCATCATCTGGATCTATTTGGTTCAAGTTCTTCCTTCTGTTACACCCCACCCCCACCCCCTTAGTTGAGAGAAGGCTAAAGAAGGATGATGTGCATGCATTATCCTAGGACCAACTGGGAGAGATCTCTGCCTAAGTCTCTCCCCGTGTATAGCAGGCTTTGTTGTCTTTTTTTTTTTTTTTTCTAATTTATTTCCTTTTTTTGGGTTTGTTTGATTGTTTTTTGTTTTAATAAAGTAATCTTTGGGTTTTTCCACAGATTCTCTGACAGAGCCATCAGGAGTAACGTCTTTCCTCACTTTGAAAATCTGGTGAGGCTCCCAGGGGCCAAGCCTGTTGACCACTTACCAGTTTACCCTGAGCTCAGGAGTCACTGGGCAGTATGTTTGCTTATGTACTCACTATGTGAACGTCACCTGGGCAGGTGTAATTTCAACCAGTCTATTTCTGTATTGAATAAACTAAATTAAAATGTCATTTTATATTTCCTTTTATATTATCTTATAAAAATTAACCATATGTATGCAATTTGGGGCCTTCCTGTATTTAAATAATTGGACTAGTAAGTGATTAATATTTTGTTCCCCAAAGTTTCTCACTGTGATGGTAATTCTTCCTGAGTGTCTAGTTATTTATCAAAGTTTGTGATTATCAACTTGTTTCTGGCTGCAGATACACAAATGTTTACACTGTCGCTCTCGATGTGCCATCCTTCAGTTTGGGCATGATGGCTTCCCATGCAGCCTCAGTTTTCTACGCAGTCCAAGAATATTCATGTTTTTTCAGTTTGTTTAGATTTTTCTTATTATAAAGATTTGAATCTTAACAGCAATTTCTTTATATATGAGAAATATCCCACACAGTAGTTGTTCTACTCCATCTATATTCAGGTTTTGGTTTTTTTTCTTCAAACTGGTTTATTCCATAATTGTTGACTATTACTGTTATGTTACTATTTCATTAAAAATAGTCCACTATATTAAGATTGTTTGCAAAATCTAACTTATTATTCTGTCCTAGAAAAGTAAAATTTAATTTTTAAGGAAACGTTGCTCAGTGTAGCTTGCAATGTCAGGAAAGATTTCTCAGTGACACAAAAACTGAAGAACAGAAGGAAATGAGACAAGCAGACAGGACCACATTCTTCATAGTCAGGAAAGGAAATATAAAAGGAATGTTGGTTGGACCGCATCTAGTAAATTCAACTTGGAAGGCAGTAACCAGAGAGTGGAAATTAACAAAGCTTTATAAAAATATGACATTGAGCCATTTTATGGGAATTCAAAGTCATATGAATGAAATTTCGCTCTTAAAAGTAACACTAAACCTCTGAAGAAATTTGAATAAGTGAGTGTCAATATGCAAAGGAATATAAAAACAATAAAAAATGCTCACCCCCAAAGATGAAAGTTTTGAGATTTGTGAGCAAAAGTACTGGACCAAAGAAGATCTGAATTCTTAATACTGACAATTGATCTGAAAAATTTATTAGTGCATAGATTCTGCAATAGAAATTATTTTTCTGTTATCTCACATAAATCTATTCTTCATCTCCTTAAGGTTCATATTTTAATATTTGTATTAAAATATATGTCCTTTTGTTTCTCCCTTCCCTTTAAAAACATTTACCTTGTTATTAATATATTTACTAGATTAGGTAAGGAACCCAGATTTTATTCATATTACTGACTTCATCACTCTGATCTCTTAACATTTTCACTCTCGTGGAAGAACTGTCATAAATTTATTACTTCCCTCTTTGTACTGCCCATTTCCCACAACTAATTTCCATTTTTTTGTACTCCTTCTATTAAGGACCAAAATACTAGGTTTTACCCTAATCACAGATTAGCATGGTGCACATTTATTTTTAAACTCATGAGGATATCATAATGCTTCTCTAGATTTACTGAACAGTATTTTCAATGAGTCTTTAAAATAGTAATTTCACAATGTTTAAATAAGATTTATTGCATTTCTCACTTTGACCTTCTAAGTAAGATAAAGTCGTTTGGTGAAAAATACATTTGGCAAGAGGTTTTCAATCTGAAAAATGTGTGGCTTTAAATTGTAGTAATATATTGTGTCATTTATCCAGTATCATTATTTTTTCACCAACCCAAGTGAATATACTGGAGTAATAAGTCATTGGTATTATACTGCTTATAATTCTCTTTACTTTTGACTAATAAGGAAATGGAAAATGAACAAACTTCTTATTTGTGAGAACTTACAAACAGATTAAAATTGAAATCTGGACAGTTAAATTATTTGCTGAAAACATTAAATTTTAATTAATGCTGCAGAAGTAATATTACAACACCATAAACAATTTGTCTACCAAGATTAAATTATTAACTTGTTTTATAAAACTTGTGTGATTTATGTGATGTTAAATAAACTGTAATGAAGTAATAGCATCGATATATGACCAATAATTCTAACTGTAAAAACTACTTAAGGAAGTTCTATTTTATAAAGTAATATTTGTAAATTACTTCCGTGTAACATTTATGTACATATTAAAATTTATTGGGCAAAATTTACATGGCATTTAAACATACCTATTCATTAAATTTATAATTAAGCTCTAATTCAATTTAAATTTTGGTTATCTAGTTTTTCCATGTTAATACTTTCAGTGGAATAATACTTATGATCTACTAGGAACCAGTTTATATCTACTTATACAAAACACCGCATTTGTTGACAAGATCCAATTATTAATAATTTATTATGGGGGAAAATGCTACATTAATCTAGTTAACAGGAAATTCAAGAACACTAAGCCAGAATTTAAGAAGGAGTAAAAACATGTTAACTGAAAGATGACTGGAGTAAAACCTTAAGATTCTAATCCTTGAAAATGTTTAGTATAATTTGTCTTTCATTTATTGTTTTCATACACTAAAATATTAATTGTAATTGCTGCAGTGCCTTAAAAATACCTTTCCTAGATTCAGTAAATATTGCTATTATTATTTTCCTTCAAGATATCCATAGTTTTATTAAAAAGACTTGTTAATGTTTTTTTGCAAATGAAGTTGTAATGGTTTTATGTAAGTTTATAATGTTTGTAATTTTTTTTAATGTTGTAATGGTTTTTCACAAATGAAATGTAAGCTGATATTGACATTTTTGTGATGATATTGTCCACTCTTTTTATGTTCATAAAAGTATTTAATCTTGGGTATCATAATTCATTTAGTATAGATTCAAATACAGAACATATCAGCAAATCTCCTTCTGATTGCCTATATAATTTGAATTGGTATAGTTCTGCTCCATGGATGTATCAATTAGCCAAAGAATGATATTTCACAAAGCATGTCTCATGCGAAAGAGATAAAAGATGATTTTTAAAACAAAATTCATGGATCTAACATAATGAGATAAAACAGTATCATCCAAGAGAGTTACTGATTTTTTTTTAAACTTTGGGAATGTTTTCTTTGTTTGAAACCCTGTTTCAAACTTAGTTTTACTAGGCAATTCAATTTTCATGAAATAAACATCTAAAGCATTATTCTTCCTTGGAACACCATGTTGTGGACATAGTGTCTAAGAATGTATGGTAATATAGGTATAACAGACTCCAGCTACATTTTTACACTTATGGAGCTTAGTATGATGTAATACCGTTTTTACCTGTTGAAGGATCACAGATGACATTCTATATCAAAATACAGGTTAACAAGAGAAAAAGACGATAATTTTATTTAATCAAAGTTGTGCATGACCTACAAGCCCTCATAAAGAAGACCTAGGGAAAATTATATTTATGCTTTCGTAAAGTATGGACAGATGTGTAGAAATGTGATTGAACAAAAAGGTGTGATCTGATTATAACAGACTGAGAAACCCTGAAAGGCTTGACTATTCACAATCTCCTTGGACTTTCTGTGCATCAGTAGTTCCCCACAAAGCATGAGGCAGGAAACTTTGGCAATTATGGTCTTCAAAGAGGAAGGTAATGAGTGACACTTTTGTGGCTTTCTTTAGTGGCAATAGGCTATAATTTCTATCTCTTGTGTGTCTTGTGGAAAAGATTAATTCTGGTTTCTGTGCTTGGATTCAGGACCAAAAAAAGGTGAGACAGACAAAAAAGCAAGAGAAGATCAGAGAGTACTCGTTTATGAGTCTCTTCCAGCACTCTTCAGTTCAAAGCATGCAACATGCCATATTGCCCTAGTGTGGGCTATCCGTTCTGATCCACACATATGAAAAAGGAAGGGTTGATATAAAATAGAGTGGCCTGAAAGCAGTACTGGGATAAACACTCTGGTTCCAAGTTTAGAGCTATTGAAAGAAAGTACATATGGTGTTACTAGTGTAAAATTTCATTGTCTTAGTTACTTATCAGTGTTGGGTTGCAATAACCAATATTTACAACTCAAAGGAGGAAAATTTTATTTTGGCTCAGTCTGTAGAGGTTTCAGTTCATGGCCTGCTGGCTCCAAGGCAGGACAGCATGGCAGTGGGGCATGTCAAACAGAAAGAGTTCATGGCATGGTAGCAGGAGGCAGAGAGAGAGGTTAAGGGAGGAAGGCAGGAGATAGACCCTTCCAGGCCACACCTCCAGTGACCTAACTCCTCTGACTGTGCTTCATCTCTCAACATCCATTTTACTATAATCACATCATGGACTAAGCACTGATGAATATCTTGCCCCCATGATTCAGTCACCTCCTCAAAGCACCACCTATGAGAACATGATGGAATATCAAGGTATAAACCATAACTGCAAATATTATTACATGACTTTTACATTCACTTACTCAATTACTACATTTTGGATGGATATCATTACTGAATATTTACTCAGAATTGATCCTTATACAATGTGCAAATATGTTAAATAGTTTAGAAACAAAAATTAAATAAGTTGACTAAAAGTTTTTAAACGATAAATTGATATATATTCTTTTTCATCTTTGTTTAGCTTCCCAATTAACATGTTTAAATCCTCACATTAAGTGTTAGTACATGTTGGTTGGTAAACCAAATGAAAAGTTCCTGTTCTACATTATTGTTCGTTTAATTTTTACTCCATGTCCTGTATCCTAACCACTTACAAAGTTTCAATCTAAGGCTCATATATTTAAAGTCTGATTTTTATGTATTATTTTTTCCTATTTTAAAAGTCAACTATGAAATTCAGTTTTATGGTTTTTGTATATGGATAATGATATTTCCCTTGCAGTTTGTAATGAGACTTAAATGAAGAAATCTACATGAAACCCTTGGCTTCTGCCCCAGAAATAGAGTCTATCATCATAATAATGAAATTTCAAAACTAAAATACTTTTATTGATATCTAAGTCAATTCTTTCATTTTAAAGATGTGAAAACTATATTGAGGGGAAGGTGATTAAAATTACAAAGTAAATGGATCATTTGTTGTCCTGATCTCCATTTCTTTATAATTTGGCCTTGGTGTTGTCATTTTTTTTGCATACAATAAAAGTGTATAAAATCTAAGAAGGTTTCATAAACTGTAACTATGGAATTAGGAAAATGACATCAATGTTTGATTATCTGCATATTCTCAAACATTTAAAATTACATAAAATATTTAATTTAATCTTGACAAACATATAATTACTTTTATAAAAGGGAGTAATCTAACTGACCATTCTCTATTATCCAACTACAATATATTACACTCATAATTCAAAATCTTAGTTTTATAACTACATTTTAACATGAAGGAAAAACATTCATTTGTGGGATATGGCAGTGACATCTGGATGGTGGAAGAAAGAAAGAACATGTTTTATTTTACTTTATTGTGTTGAGAAGATAAAATTGTGCAGTGTTTTAACAAGTTATTGGGGCTTCTGCCCACTTCTCCTCTTGGACACAACTGTAATTATATTATTGTTTTATAATCAGAACCAGCGATTTATATGAGTGCACATGCAAGATGCTAAGAAGAGATAGACAGGAAAAATAGTAATTAACTTTATATCATCTAGGTTGCTTCAGATAAACTTTAAATGAGTTTTAAGGCCAGGGATTTAGCTCAGTGGTTTCACTGCCTGCTGCACAGCTGCAAGGACCGGAGTTCGATCCCCAGTACCAAAAAAAAAAAATGAGTTTTAAGATTCAATTTTAATTTATCTATTGATTTTTTTAGTTACATCATATTATATTCTTTTAGTGAATAATGAATAAATTATACATTTGGCCCAATATGCTTATACTTATTTTTTAACTACTTCACATAATGTGGAAAATTATGATCATAAATCTCTAATCACTTTTTCCCTTCTAATTTATTGCTATCACATAAATTTTATTGTTATAAAACTACCAAATAATATTAGACTATTTAAATAAACATATGTATTTTTAATTAGAAGAAAAACATTTTTTACATACAAACTTACCATTACTGGTTCTTTAGAACTTCTTCAGAATGTGAATATTTATTAGTCCTAAACATTAGTTCTGAAACTGTATCAATCCTAGGATAAATATGGGGAAAATATCCTAGATGATGACCTGGGCCATGATTTTGTACAGGACCCTGAAAGCACACAAACAAAGAAAAACTAGACAAGCAGATATATAGAAGGCAAGAATAACTCCACCAAAACGCTACTAGACTTAATAACCAAATTCAGTAAAGTAGCTGGATACAAAGTCAACACACAAAAATCAACAGCTTTCCTCTATGCAAACAACAGACTCACCGAGAGAGAAATAGGGCAAACAATTCCTCTCATAATAGCATCCAAAAAACTGAAATACCTAGGAATCAACCTAACAAAAAAATCAAAGACCTCGTCGCTGAAAACTATAGCAATCTGAAAAGAGAGATTGAAGGTGATATCAGAAAACGGAAAGACATCCCTTGCTCCTGGGTAGGAAGAATCAACATAGTCAAAATGCCCATACTTCCAAAACTGCTATATAGATTCAATGCAATCCCAATTGAAATTCCAGCAGCATACTTCACAGGCCTTGAAAAAACAATCCAAAAATTCATTTGGAACAAGAAAAGACCTAGAATAGCAAAAGAAATCCTAGGCAACAGAGACATGGCCGGGAGTATCACAATCCCCAACTTGAAATTATACTACAAAGATATTGTGATAAAAACAGCATGGTACAGGCAAAGAAACAGACTTGAGGGCCGGGGATTTAGCTCAGTGTTTCCGGCACCTGCCTTACAAGCGCAAGGTCCTAAGTTCGATCCCCGGTACCAAAAAAACAACACACACTACAAAGAAACAGACTTGAGGACGAGTGGAACAGATTAGAAAATGCAGAAACAACTCCAGAACACTTAGCCACCTCATCTTTGACAAAGGAGCCAAACACCCTCACTGGATGAAAGATAGCCTCTTTAATAAATAGTGCTGGAAAAATTGGGTTTCAGCTTACCAAAGATTAAAACTACACCTATGTCTCTCACTATGCACTAAACTAAAATCAAAATTGATTAAAGATCTAAATATTATAACAAACACTGAGCCGGTTGGAACAGAGGTTAGGTAGAACTCTTGAAGACATCGATGTAGGAAAAGATTTTTGTGAACAAAACCTCAGTTACCTGTGAACTAGCACAAACAATCAACAAGTGGGATCTCTTCTTATTAGAAAGCTTCTGCACAGTAGAAAAACCACCAAAAGTGTGAAGAGACAACCCACAATGTGGGAAAAAAATTTCACCTGCTCTTCCTCAGAAAAAGATCTACTATCTAGAATCTATAAAGAACTTAAAAAAATCAGACCATCCAAATTAAAGACCCAATCCAAAAATGGGCATCTGAAAGGAACAGACATTTCTCACACAAAGAAGTAAAAATAGCAAATAAACATGAAAAAATGTTTAACATCACTGGTCATTCAAGAGATGCAAATGAAAACAGTGCTGAGATTGTACCTTACCCCTGAAAGAATGGCTGTTATCATGAAATAAACCAATAACAAATGCTGGCAGGGCTGTGGGGAAAGAGGAACTCTGCTCCACTGCTGGTGGGAGTGCAGACCGGTGCAACCACTGTGGAAATCTGTATGGAGATTCCTCACAGAAATAGGACTAGAGGCCCTATTTGACCCCTCTATTCCCCTGCTGGGTATCTTCCCCAAAGAATTAAAAGAATCATATGACAGTGATACGTGTGCACCCATGTTTATAGTGCCACACTTTGTAGTAGTGAAAACTTGGAAACAGCCCAATTGCCCATCAACTGGAGATTGGATAAAGGAAATGTGTTTTTTTTAAATAAAATGGAGTACTACTCACCCACAAAAAATCAAAAATTAGAGACATTTTTAGCTAAATGGATGCACATTGAGGTTATACTCTTAAGTGAAATAAATACCATACACATGTGCAAATACCGAATGGTTTCTCTAGTGTGAGAAACTGAAAGAGTATATAAGGACTAAAAGGTATAATAGATAATGTGAAATAGGAAGGAAAGGGGAAAAGGGTAAGCAGAAGTGGGAGGGGTAGGGGCAATGAAAGAAGGGACTGAAATTAATATGAGAAAATGAAAAAATGAAAGCAAAGTCTTTGTAAATAAGGATGGATGGAGGGGTTGAAAGGAGGGAAGGGGAATGGGGAAAAAATAAGAACCAAGAGAGATTATGTAAAGGTGCAAATTTCTCATGATGAATTTCATTATATTGTATACCTAAAATGTACAAATAAAATTAATTTTAAAAAAACTGGATGAGTAGAATTATATCCAAATAAAGTTTCTTAGCAATCAAGAAATGAAAAGTTAAAAAAAAAAAGAAATGAAAAGATAGTGATTTGGGAGAAAATATTTGCAAACAATCTACTTGAAAAGTAGGCACTATGCAAAATATATAAGAAACTTACACAACTTAAAAACAAAAAATAAAGACATAACTCAACAAAAATGGACAACAGATCTGAATTCATAATTTTTTTCTGAGAAGATATACGTATAGCCAACAGGTATATAAAAGGCTCATCAACATAATTATATGAGAAATGTGATTCAAAACAGGATGGAGATATTACCCATTATCTGATATAATACCTATTAGAATTGCTACTGTAAAAAAAAAAAGATAATAAATGATTATGAGGATGTCAAGAACCCCTTATGGTGAATGTGATGGCAGTTCCTCCAAAAATTAATAAAACAACAGCATCTTCCAACAATCCCAGTTTTCAGTACATATCCGAAGAAGTGAAATTGACATTTTGTGGTGGTAACTGCACTGACATGTTTATTGCAGTATTATTCCCAATAGCCAAGATATGCAAACAAAGTAAATATACATATATATATATATATATATATATATATATATATATATATCTGTGTATATGTTCCTATATGTGAGTGTGTGTGTGTGTGTATGTGTGTGTGTTTGTGTGTATATAAAGAAAATTCTTACCTTACAATGGTTTGGTTTGTCATTTTTCAATTTTATATTGACATGAATCATATATAGTCAATTTTCTATTTGAATTTTCAGTCTTGTACTTGTCACAGAAGAGCTGCTCAATGTAAAAAACTACTGTTTTGCAATTCTGGGCAGCAACTATCATCCTGTGCTTCCAGTAAACCACTTTCTCAAGGTGATACTTCATTAGATAGGTATATTAAGCATTTCAATCTAAATATTTTTTTTAATTTTAACAAAAAGTAACCTACAATACAAGATGAAAAAAATACTATGTGATGACTTCTCTATATTTGGATTTAGATTTAGAAATTCTGCATTAATTCTTCCTGTTCCAAAATGATCTGGATTTGAATCAGCACAATAAAGTTGTTACTCATTTATAAGAAAGGTAGCTTCTTGAGATGAATGTACTTATTCAAATACATAGATGTAAATAAAAACTGCATTGAACTTAAGAGTGAACATTTTCAGACTTTATTTTTGATAATATTGGCGTGTGTAGTGAAAACATAGAAAATTTTTAGACATAACCAATCTTTTTTGATAATTGTCATTACTGTTTTATGTCAAATAATGGTATACAAATATTTTACAAGCTAAATAAATGTAACGTCACATTTTAGTGAAGAAAGAGGTTCTTTACAATGCTAATTTATAAATAAACTTTGGACCTTATAATATTACATTTATGACTTGTATTAATTGCTGTATGAAATCTGTAAGTATTTATTGAGGTAAATATTTTTCTTTTTTGGGAGCTGGTACTGGGGATCGAACTTGGGTCCTTGCGCTTGCGAGGCAGGTGGTGGAACCACTGAGCTAAATCCCTGGCCCTGAGGTAACTATTTTTCTATGTTAATTTTGTTATATAAGGAAGTATAATAAATTAGTGATATAATGCAATTCAAAAGGGTTTTATTTATTTTATTATTGGTTCATGCATGTTTCTATTCCCTAGGGCAAGTTGATATATGTACTTAGTACACACCTTAATTCCTTCTAAGCAAAGTTAATTTTACGATAAAAGGTACATAAAAAGGTAATGACATGAGATATGATCAAACATATGATGAAAGTTTAAATTTCAAAAATATATATTACAGTAGAAAACACGTTGCCATTAATCCATCACAAAATACTCCACCTCACTTGGAACATTTATTCCAGCAACTTTGTGAAACAGCTCTGGAAGTTATATTTTCTCAGTGTCTTTAGTTGCACTGTCCTGGCTGCCTCAGTGTGCAGAATCTATTTAAAACTTCTACCTTTCATGGCCATTTGATTGTGAGGAAGAGCCAGAATTTGAATGATCCCAGATCCAGTTAATAACATGTTAAAAGCACATTGTATTGTTTTCACAAGTCTATCTTTCAGTTGGATGGCACTCAGGAGCAACGTTTTCTGTATTTTTAATCATACATCATAAAGACATTCACCTAAAACTTCTTTATAGAGTGGCTAGAACAATGGTATAAACGTGTGTCATGCTTAAAATATAGAATATCTCGCAAATGTTTCATGTGTTTGGAGGTAGGGCTTTTAGAACATGACCGGAACTTGAGGGTGTTACACTCATTGTGGAGTAATACATTGATGAATCCATAGCTGAATGTCCTTTTAGGTACTGGGGCCTAGGCAAAAGAGGCAGTTTTACTAGGGTGTGACCTGGAAAGATGTATGTCCCATTCCACAACTCCACTCTTAGCTCTCTGCTTCCTTTTCTCCATGACTGGAGGAGCTTTTCTTCAGCAGACCCTTCCACCAATCCCTTCACACCTTGGAGCTAGCTAACTGAAACTTCTAAAACTGTAGGCCAAAAATAAAGCTTTACTCATTTAAAGTTTTTGGAGTGTTATATATCATGTCCCAGCAATGAGACAATGACTATGACATTATGTGCAAAGACAGGGAGGGTATTTTGAGAAGGGTTACTAGCAAGACGTCTTTTACTTTAGTATTTTTTCTGAATTTAATCATTCACCATATGACTTGGTCACATCTTCCATAGAGTAATTTTTACTTAGATTAATTTAAAAGTAAAATTCAGTATGATAAACTAGTGATATAATATTAGTAGCACCTGAGAAATGCTAGGTAAAAAATAAAGAGGGTAGGTTCAGGGAATCTTTACCCAAAAACTGTATTGAAGAAGATAGTTGATATTTGATGGTTGAAATCATAAGTGGAAATGAAAACTGAGTTTTGTGTAAAATATACCAGAAAAATTAAGTGCTAGAGAGTGTTCTCTCTTTACATAAATAATCACTAAGATCAATAGCTAAAAATAGGGTCCAGGAAATTCTATTCCAGATAAAAGAGAAAAAAATAAATACAGTAAAGTACTCTCATGAGAGGAAAATTAGAAAGTGTATAAAGAAGTCTGTAGAAAACTAATTGCATAATCCTAACAATGTTATAATTAATTTGAAATGGCAAACTTTTTTTAAAGTTACTGTCAGTTGAAAATGTTATATTTAGAAGGTCAGGGTTAAAATGTAAGACTTTCATAACTTTTGATTTTGAAACAGTTTAAAAATATTTCAATGTGTGCTTACTTTTAGGGAAAGAGGGGGAGGTGTCACTAAGATGTTTTATTTAATGCTTCCTTCCAAATAAACCTTAGATTGCCAAGAAAATGACCTCATTTTTCTTTTTTCATGACTTTATTTTTCTATCCTTTTCTCTGTGAATAATTTAACACTAGGAACTTTTCAAAAAAATTTTGGTGCATACTTTGCTTGTACCAATGAAGCAAATGTTAAAGGAGAATTTTAAGCTTATTAGTAAATAAAATATGCTCTAAAAATTTACTGAAGTTATTTTGCACTGTAGGCAGCCATTGTTTGTAGTCAGCAAGACAATTTATATAGGTCATACTTTAAAAATGTATTTGACATGAAGGGATTGCCATGTACAGTTAGGGTTACGAAGCAAAACACAAATTGTATTCTGAATATCCAAAAAGGTCAGGTAATATTATTAAGTAAAATAGATCACAGAATTTCATTCCATTAGAAAGGCATGATGAGGGATACACTATCCAAAAATTACAGACTGTAAATTTATCATATATTTTTGGAAAAATACTTAGCACTTAGAATAGTATGTTCTTGATTTAGCTCCATACTATCTCCAGTATTCAAAGATGATAAGAATGTTTCATTTATTATTCCAGTAAATAGTTCCTAATATTCTTTCCTCCATAAGCTTATAAAAATTTTAATATGGTTTATTTAACGTGCTTAAGTTTTTCAGAAACTATTTTAGAGACTTGTTTTATGTCATTATTATTTTACGTTTTGAAGCAATGCATGTTTATACCAAGACAGTTTCACTGATTGCTTTTGTGAAGAAAGTTTTATTGGAATATATATTAAATTCTAGAATTGTATTTTACTGAGAAAAATTCTGGATGAATATATGACTATATTTACTTTCCTAAGAATGCTGAAAATTCATCTTGTCTCTATCCAACAGAATTTTTTTCCTAAGTGCTAAAGCTTACTGAATGAATCGTTACATTTTCAGAATATGAGTATCACTAGAATTAGTTGTGCCCAAAAGCAAACATTATGAAAAGACTCACTGTCAGTCACACCATTTATAAAGCAAACATGAAAATGATGTGCAATATGTCACTGTACAAAGCACAGATGGTGAATGAGTGCCAAAATTTCAACTGATCCTTTTCAATTGATCATGCATAATTTAACATGTCAGTCAATTGAAGCTAAACAGAAGACAGAAAACTTGTGGGAGGTAATTGAAAACAAACCTCTTGCAGCCCATCTTCACAATAAGTAGACTAAAACACAGCAGGCAAAATATACTATCCAATAATTTTTCTGTGTGTGGATCCAGGTTTTGACATTTTGTACTTTTTCCTGTTCCAAAGAGATCTAAAACTCAAAGAACATAAACCTGTTTTTAGTCATTTGATGAATGATAGTTTTTTTAAAGTATGTTTTACTAATAAAATACATACATACATACAAATGGAAGAAAGATTAAACAGATGATAGAGTTGTCTTAAGTACATAAGAGCTTTATTCATGATAATATTGATTTATGTACTTAAAGTGAAAACAGGGAATCTGTAGACATTAATAGCCTTCCTTTAGTGACAACTGTAACTATTTTTGTTTCATCATGTTATCCAAATGACTTAAAGATAAGTAAGTGAGATTGGATAGTGTAGCACAGAAGTTCTTTAATATTTTAATTCATAAAAGTATTTTGAACCTCATTACATTAAATTTACCTATTTTATTGACACCTGTATGAAAATGGTAATTATTTAATAACATTATTTTTCCACTTAAGCTAATTTTGCTACAGAAGACAGACTGATACACAGGAGATATCTAAGCTTAAATTTGTATTTTTTCTTTTAAAAATGTTGAAATAAGAAATGTACAACATGAACAACTACACATTCAGTGAAGCAATTTTCCATAATTACTTTAAAAAAGTAAATTAAAAATTTAAACTATAGAAAAATTCTCCACCAGCCTTATGAGATAAAGCTTTTAAATTAAAAGCAGTACAAATTTTCAGTGTGAAAAGTTCACAAATTCAAGTAGAATACTCACTGAATATTTAAATTTCTCCTTCACTTCAAATTGTCAATAAGAATTTGTAGCTGCTAGTACATGAAGAGGTAGTATGAAGGCTACCTGCTCTTATTGTACATGAGTAACTGCAAACCTGCCTAACATTAAAATGTTATTATCAACGGTGTAAATGAAAAGTATGAAACAATGTTATGAAAAAATGTTCAACATCACCGGTCATCCAAGAGATGCAAATGAAAACAACCCTGAGTTACCATCTCACTGCAGAAAAACTGGCTGCTATCAAGAAATCAACCAATGACAAATACTGGAGGGGATGTGGGGAGAAAGGAACCCTTCTCCACTGTTGGTAGTGTAGGCTAGAGCAATCACTGTGGAAATCAGTATGGAGATTCCTCAAAGAACTAGCATGAGAGGTCCCATTTAATCCAGCTATTTTCCTACTGGATATCTTCCCAAAAGAATTAAAAGTGTCATGCCACAGCAATGTATGAGCACCCATGTTTGTAGCAGCACAGTTTGTTTGTTTATTTATTTATTTATTCATTTATTTATTTATTTGCTTAAATTCTTTTATTGGTACATTCTAGGTATACAGTACATTTGCATTTATCCTTGGATTCTTATACCTGTACATGGTGTGTCTTGGTTCTTATTTTTTTCCCCATTACCTGTGTGTCCTTCACCCCCTCTACCCTTCCCTATTTACATAGACTTTGTTTCCATTTTTTTTTTCTTTTCTAATAATTTTTCCTTTCCCTTCTTTCCTTTCCCCTTCCCCTCCCACTTCCCCTACCCCTTTGGACTTTTCCTTCCTATTTCAAATTATCGATTATTTATTTTAATCATTTTAATTTTTATTTACACTTTCAGTTTCTCACACTAGAGAAACTATTCGGTATTTACATAGTTTTATTTATTTATTTATTTATTTATGGATACTGGGGATCAAACTCAGGACCTTGGCTTGTGGGGCAGGTTGTGGAACCACTGAGCTAAATCCCTGGCCCATTTACACAGTTTTTAATTGCTAAACCTTGGAAAGAACCCAATTGTCCATCAACTGGTGACTGGATAAAGAAGATGTGATTGTTCTATATAATGGAGTACTACTCAGCCATAAAGAATGAGATACTAGAGCCATTTATAGCTAAATTAATGCACATTAAGGCCATACTCTTAAATGAAATAAATATGACACACATGTGTAAATATCAAACAGTTTCTCTAGTGTAAGAAACTGTAAGAGTAAATGAGGACCAAAATGTGTAGTAGATAATATAAAACAGGAAGAAAAGGTCCACGAGGGGAGGGGAAATAGGCAGGAGGGTGGCCAAAAGGAAATTAGGGAAGGAAAAAATATGAGAAAAGAAGGAAAAAACAAAAACATAGTTTTTGTTAGTAGGGAAGGGTGGAGGATTTGAAGGTAGGGAAGGTGAATGGGGAAAAAGCAAGAACTAAGATATATCATGTATAAATACAAATTCCCAATGATGAATGTGATCATAATGTATATCTAAAATGTATCAATAAACTTATTTGAAAAAAAAAGTATGAAACAATGTTAAATTCTTTTTTCTTTACACTTGTATTTCTTAGCTGCCTATCATGTTTTCCATATCTACTATGCTAATTTAGTTAACTATGAAGTACAAACAAAATAATTAACATCCTCTTTTTCCCAAAACCCACACAGGTACTAAACATAAAGATGGAAATTAACAATGATGAGAATATGAGTATAAATATATAATTTTTAGATAAGGAAAATATTGAAATCTGGGGATTTGTAGAACATTATTGTTTGAGCATTATGGAATTCGGATACAAATAAAACCCATGATATATTAAAATTTTACTCTTATTTCAATGAAAATAAAAATGATACTTATAAACTAATGATTTAAAAGTTTCAAATGAGATAAAGTCAAAATTGGAGATTGAAAGTTGGAAAAAATTATGGGTTTTTTTAATAGTAGAGTTTTTCATTTTATGTAAATCATAAATTTACTCCTGAAGAACAACACATGCTATCTGGAAATGAGAAAAAAAATAGCTGAGAGAAGCAAAGTGTAAGTTTGCATTTCTTTTCTTTTTTTTCATTCTGTTTTCTTCACTATTTTGTCACTAAGATAGATAGCCAAGATAGAATGCCCAGTGTAAGCAGCGTTTTGACAAGAGGACATAAAGCACATGCCTTTATAATTTTTCAAAAATTCTGTATTACAGTTATGTAAGGGTGGCTCAAATAATAAAAATGAATTGATAAAATTCAGAGCCTTTCAGGACTGTATTTAGCATTATGGGTTAGAAACTACAACATATAAAAACTTATAAATTCCTTGAGAGTGATATGCATTTACTTTATAGGACTAAATATTCTCTCTAAAATAATTCAATCATGGTAAAAATTTTGTTAAAGTGATTTATAATTACATATTTATATATTTACATATTATAAATATATACCATATGTATCCTGTTCTAAATACAATGTTAGCATATATATATATATATATATATATATATATATATACTCTGTAGTTGGATGGACGGATTTAGTTCAATGGTAAAGTACTTGTCTAGCATGCACAAAGTCCTGGGTTCAATTAAAAAACATTGCAAAAGTAAAAAAAAATATTAAAATTACGGAATAAGCTTATGTATTTTACAATGTTTCACATATATTTATAATTTTGTTCTCTTTTCAATGGCGATGAAATAAAGTAAAAATATTTCTATGATTAGTTTGATTCTATAGATGCTAAATTTGATGATAATATTGTTCTTTTATGGATCTAAAAGGAGGGATGTTGTTAGTTCAATATTTTAAAAAATTCTTTTCTTCTGTACAATATTACAAGAAAATGTTTAATAGTAATAGAAAACTAAATATAATAAGTTCTGTTGAATAAGCATAATATAAAGCAATAATTAGAATATTTTATCTTTGAGATTTGACTTTTTTCAGCAAGAAAACAAGCTACAAATGCCTTTTATTTTAAAAGATATTTATAACATTCATGTCTTAAGCACATTTATTTTCTCAATTACTTGATTCAAGGCAGTTTGCTAGACAAGCATCAGTATCATGAAATAGCTGGCTTTTTCTTTAGATTTAGCAATCCAGGACTCAAAATCACAATTTCTATCCCAACCTTGTTTGCTTTTTCTATGAGCCATACCTATAAGGGACAAGTATGGTGAATCACATGTTACATTACATGTGTGACATAATATCACAGGCTCCCTAGAGTTGCCAAATATCTGCTGTATAAACTGACCTACTTTTTGACAGTTGTTCTAAAACATGCATTTATTATTATTAATGATAATAATTTATACTATTATGTACATACACTATTAGAAACCTGAAATAATTGCCATTTTATCAGATGAAGACATTAAGGACTTGAAATTAAATAACTTGCCAAATACACACACAAACAAGCTAGTGACTTATATGATTTATATTCAGAAGCAACCTTTTGAAACCAGAATGTCACCCAGTCAGGCTAGGTACACTGTCTGGGCATATACAGACACAAATTTCACAACTCCTCATATATATTGTATTCAAATACTTGAACAATTCTGCAGCCGTAATGCTCTTGGCAGCAAAAGTATACATAATGTATCCTCATGCACAGCCTTATGATAAACGTATTATATAAAAACAAGTATTGTTCCCTCGTTGTCTACATGGGTAGACGTTTCAGCCTGGATTGAATATTACCATGATTCACTGATCCTCTCTAAGAATTATGACTTTACATTTTCTGTAATTTCATCATTTTTTAAAATTTATACCATTGCCCAAACAACATGTTCCACCCTACAAACTGCAGTTTCTTCTAAAAAGTTCACAAAATACATCATTGAGCAGAATCAACAGTTCACCAATAGGTAAAGTAATATTTTTAGCCACTAAAATTTATGCTCTCCATACAGATACATTTGATGAACTGGTGGTGTTCAATAATTGTTTCTGTTCAGGCTCATATTAAAAAAAAAACCAAAAATGCTAAGGCTTATCTTTTAATACAGGGTAGTTGGTCTACCTTTTGCTTCAAGTTTCATTTTAAATCTGGCTACAAAGCAGTTTTTAAATTTTTTTATTTTTAAAAAATTATTAAGTTTATTTATTGGTACTTTTTAGGTACACAATATGATGATATCCCTCATTGGGAATTTTTACCTTTACATGACATACTTTGGTTCTTATTTTTCCCCATCCCCCTCCCCTCCCTCCAACCCCTCCAACCCTCCATACTTACAAAAACTTTGTTTCCATTTTTCCTTTTCTCATATTCCTTCCTTTTCCTTCTTTCCTTTTCCCTACCCCTCCCACTGCCCTTTCTCCTTTGGAACTTTTCTTCCTATTTCACATTATCTATTATATATTTTGATCCTTACTGACACTTTTAGTTTCACACACCAGAGAAACTATTTGGTATTTATCCATGAGTGTCCTATCTATTTTACTTAAGAATATGACCTCAGTGTGCATCTATTGAGCTATAAATGCTTCTAGTTTATCATTCTTTATGCCTGAATAGTACTCCATTTTATAAAACAACCACATCTTCTTTATCCAGTGACCATTTGATGGTCAATTGGGCTGTTTCCGAGTTTTAGCTATTGCAAACTGTTCCGCAATAAACAAGAGAGCACATATATCTCTGTGGTATGATTCTTTCGGTTTTTTGGGGAAGACAGTCAGCAAGGAAATAACTGAGTCAAATGGGACCTCTGATTCTAGTTTATTGAGGTATCTCCATACTGATTTCCACAGTGGTTGCACTGGTCTGCACTACCACCAAAGGTAGAAAAAAGTTCTGTTTTTCCCACAACCCCACCAGCATTGGTTATTTGTTGATGTTTGCTTTTTACTCATTTTGGTTAGGGTTAGCTTGTGAGCTAACCAAATGTGTAACTGAAACAAATTCAAAGTGGCATGGATAGAAGTAAATAAAATAATGGGCAAGATATGTTTGAACAAAAATAAGTGTTGAATTCTGACATAAAGTCTACCGGCATCTGCACAGCTTCTGTACAAATGAAATACAACAGTTTAGTTGCTACTATAAAACCTGTCACCAGATGAAGCTTGTTTCTTGCCACTTACTGATCAGATTTTGATCTGAGTCTGCAAGCAATTGATTTATTATGCTCCTTGGGCAGTCAAACCTATCTGCTCATGTTAATCTGTGTTAGCAGCTGCTCCCCAATGCTTGTATCAGTGCTTCAGCTTCACCTTGGATCATCAGGCACTAGCTTCTCATAAGGACCATGCACCCTAGATTCCTGGATCATGTAGTTCACGGTAGGGCTTGGTTTCCTGTGAGAATGTAATGGTGCAGCTGATATGAAAGAGGTGAAGCTTGGTAGCAATGCTAGCCATGTGGAGCATCTGTAAATACAGGTGAACATATAGATGAATAGTGGTTTATTGCCACTCATCTCCTGCTGCTGGGGTTTGGGGTTCTCTGCCTTAAGGAATCTTTCTTCATATGATCATACTTAATTTTCTTTTTAACAGTGCAAATCTCTTCAGGAACTTCACCTCTTTTTGCCTCAACCTCATACATATTTCACTCTATACCAAAATTTAAGTCTTTCAAAATGCTCTGCATTTTGCTCCAGTTTTCACCATAAATCTGGCCAACAGTAACCATGCGACAGCCTGAATTTTGGGAAGTCTTGAAATTTAATCCACCAAATTGGTCAGTAAACTGATCTTAGACTCAGTCTTTTGCCAAATCTGAGGGTATGAGAAAAATGTAGACACAGGAATTTTGTTGTTGTTGTTGTTGTTGTTGTTGTTTTGCCAAATGCAACACACAGGGGCACTAGTTCAACTGCAAATGAAGTATTTGATTCCTTCTGAAACCTCGCAACCCTAGACATTACTGTCATAATTTCTATTACCATTTTGGTCTTTATTCCAACCAGAATTACCCACCAGGCTCTGATTCCAGAATTCTAGGAATTTTCTAGGCCCCTGTTACAAATTCTTCCAAATATTTCCTTCATGCCAGGTCTGAAGGTTTCTGAACCATATGGTCAGGCGGTTGCAGCAACAATATCACTTTGCTAGTACCAGTTTTCTGTTTAAGTCAGTTTCCTAATTGCTGAGCACAATTCCAATAAAGAAGCAGAGGTTTAGTTGGGCCCATGGTTTTAGTGAATTCAGTTAATTGTTAGCTAGCTACAAGGCAGAAACATCATGGTGGAAGGATATGGCCAATCAAAAACGCTTAGTTCATGTAGTTCATAGAGGAAAAGAAGCAGAGAAGAAGAGCACTATGAGACAAACCATGCAGGAATGATTAATAGTGCTTGTGGCTAAGTCAATAAGAAATGGAGTGTTTGTAGAACATAGTTTGCAACACGCTACTGTGTTGAGCTTAGTCAAAATTTTTAATTCTCTCACGAAAAACAGATGACAATTAGGCATGGACATTTTGTCACTTCGGAGTAAGATTTGTCTTTATGGTTGGAATTGGGAGTAAAATCAAACTACTAATTATATCACAGCCACCAATCCTGGTTGTCAATTATAGCTCTTCTCTTGGCCAAAGCAGAAACTGTCCCTGGAAAATTAAACAAAAAACAGAATTATGAGTCCCATACAAAATTCCCGCAAGAAGTTGATTATAAGGTGACCCTACATCTTTCAAGGAAATTTTAACCACTGCCTAGATTAAACAGACCCAAAGGATCTATATAGTTAATTAGCTAAGGCACAAATTTACAAAGACATCCCAAGGGATAAATAGACAACAAGATGCTTCCAGTAAGGCATTATAAAGGAATACATTCGGGAAAGACTGAGTGATATCATGGAAATTCAGAAACCACATTAACATATTAAAGGCTCTTCCAAAGCTCCTGATAAAGATATCTGTGTAATTTTGCTGAAGACAGATATTTGAAAAATTTCCTTGTTCATTATGTTCTGTGTTCTTATAATCCTACTTCATATTTTGAGTTTCCGGCACTTCTAGTACACCTTTTAGAAATAAAACTAATATTATAAATAAAAGAAAAGAAATAAAACTAGTACCAAGAACTTCCAGAGTAATGCAATTTTAATGTTGGCTACAGTAAAGACATTGTGGAAAGAAAATATGTTACGTCAAAATATAAGAAACCAGAAAGGCAGAGTCATATAGTATTAATAGCAGGTTAGGTCAGTCCCGCCACACTGAAGGAGAAACCTGGCACAATCTTCCCTTACCAGTGGTGGCAACCACAGTTGTCAGTGTATGATCTCACCATGGCCTGAATATCAATATTATCCTTTCAGACACTGTAAAGGATGTAAAATCTTGTCATTGCAACTTTTGGATCTGTTTTAGAGTTTAATTTATTTCTTTTGTCTGCTGTGAATATCCCATGTAGGTTTTCTTTCTTTTATTAAAAGTTCCTATTGATATATTGAGGTCAACTCATTTTTAAGTAGGAAATTGGCACAAACAATTTTGGCTCTGCACAGATTTCTTTATGGGATCTCAAGACAATAGTAAGATAAATTTGCTGAATGGTAACATGGACAATGGCATTAGTGTTCTTTAAATCAAGTCAATGTCACAAAAACAGAGAGAAACAATCTAATGAGGGAAATAAATACAGGTACTACTAGGTATATTTAATGTTTCTCTGTTTCCAAAAATAATTTTTCTTTCTAAGAACACAACATTCATCTAGCTTTGAAAAGCCCCTCATTCATTTTGAGTTATTTATAGAGAATGGGATGTTTTCTCAAAACAGAGAGACATGCAGCTTCCACACAATAGCTAAGAAAGCTAAAAGGACAAAGATAATACAGCCTTTCTGCAAATGGTTATGATAACGGGTTGGTGTCTACATTAATCATAGAAAAAGATAGTGATAAAAAATCTGGAACACAATATCAATATGTAAACGATGTTTTTCTTGTACAAATGGAAGTTTGAATAAATTATCTTCTATATTTTTATAATCTCTATTCTTATTTTTTTAGATAAAACCTCATTTTACCAGACAAATAAAGGGTAAAAGTACCATTATAAAACTAATTTGAAGAAAACAAAAGCAACTTTGCAATAGAACTGTAAAAAGTGCAATGGGTTGATGAAATTAGACACCAATAATTTCATAACAGATGGATCCAAAAAACTAATATCATTATGCTATTTACACTTTGGGAATAAACACATTTTATTTATCATTTGAGAATAAACTGTGAGATATGTAGCTCTGCATGTGGAATCAGACCTTGGCAATCTGCATTCATTGCCCTACTAAATATGGGTCTTTTTTCCTCAGGTTGCCACCTAATCAACTTGAAACTGAGTCACCACTAATGACTGAGCAACCTATTTTATTAACCAAATTAAAATTTTTTCCATCCTTTAAAAAACTTCTTTTCCTTCAGTAGCCTCTATTATTGCAAAATAGCTTGGGAAATTTCCTCAAAACTGACTGTACAGTGATGTGCATTAGTAAATGCACAATGTTAGGAATGCTTTAGGTTAACAATCTGCCTTGAAGGTATCCTAAGTCACAGATCATCCACTATCAAGTTCTTAACCCAGTCAAGTTGGAGAGTGGAGAAGTCTCAGCTAAAATCGATCATGAAAGTATATTTCTTCAGAAAGATTCCAGCATGATGATGAACTCAGAGATGAGCTAGAGATGCTAATGAAGAAAGTGAGCACATCTTTGGCTTGATAACAGATAGCATATTGTCCTGCGACTTCCAGCTCATATTTCCTATTTTAAATCAAATGCCCAGACAATTCCTTAGTTGTTATACCCTGTGAGCCCAGTGGTAATGGAGTCACTGGCATTACAATTCAGCTTTATGGAGCTAGCCTGTAAGAAAGGGTAACTGACAGGAAGCCAAACCACATACTGACTGATAAGTTGAAGCAGGGTGATCACAAACAAGCTAGGCAGAGAAAACATCACAAAACCCCATTATTTGGCAAGTTGAAGCCCTGCAAGATATTGCTGATGGCAGAGAAGTGACAGCAGGGAAAGGAAAAAAAAAAAGGACAACTAGAGTGGCGTGTAAGCGTGAATAGAGAAAGCTCAGTTTTTGCAAAAATGTCATGTAGTACTTGGGGGAGAGGCAGAACCCTGCAAAATGACAGGTCCTGCAAGCAGTGGTCATAACTGGTGACTAACAAGCAGTTCACATGTACTCTTCATGGACTGCATTACAAATAAGAAGTTTGTTTTTAACTAAGCTCATAGAAAAAGCTTTAACATTAAACACCTGAAAGATAGATGGCTGAAAATGTTAGCTTTTGCTGAGTCATGCAGATTAGTAATGAATTACAGAGTAATCACTTAAATTCTAAATGATAGTTTATTTAGTATAATCACTGAATTGTAATTATGCACAATTATTGAGATTTAGCTCCTTTAATTGCTGAAATATGTAAATATAATTCTTGCATTTACAGTCCAGGTGCACTGTTAGAGATTTCTAAATAGCTGTAAATTGTTGATGGTAAAAATGAAACCAAGAAGAAAAGAATATTTTTATGTATCTATGGAGACCTTACTTATCTGTTTTGCTTCACTGAGATCCACAATACAGTAGCAGAAACAGCACAACGCTGTAACTGAAGATATTTTCAATAACATTTCAGGATGACCTTTTATATTAATCTGTCTCTAAGAAGTTTTATCCAGTAGTGCTACAATGGCTGATAAGACTTCACTGATCCATTAAAATATTTAAAATGTTGAATAGAAATAGCTTACCAAAAAACAGGAGGAAAATAAGAGCCAAAAGAAAATGAATTATATAAAAGCTCCAAGATATGGCAATTGGACAAATGTTAGCAAATCCAAAGATGGACACATATTTCTCTTCCTCTCTCTCTCTCTCTCTCTCTCTCTCTCTCTCTCTCTCCATATATATATATACACACATATATATATACACACATATATATATATACACACATATATATGTATACATATATTTATGTATACATATATATGTGTGTGTGTGTGTATGTGTATATATATATATATATATATATATATATAAATTCCAACCTAAAATACAGGTAATTTGTGTCTTCCTAACCCAAGCATGTTAGTGCAACATTTTCAGATGGATATATATCATTACATGTTACACAAAAATCTTTTCCTACAGTTGGAAATTACTGTGTAAGGCTAGGTTATACAGCAATATTTACTTTATACTCAATGTATCAAATATTTTCTATATTAATGTGTATATGTATCTCCAAAGAATAGATGTGAAGAGAGTATCTTGATTTTTCTATAATTTAATTGATTGAAAAAGTTCTACTTGGCACATTTTGACAAAATAAAATTGCAATGCAATAGGGTTCAATCAATCCTGTTCTATTTAATAATTTCATAGTAACAATTTATTATTGATTTAATAATTTAGAATTTGCACTTATTCAAATATATGTGTCTCTCTTTTCATAGATTATAGATTGTTTTAGGGAATTAATGGGAGTTTGTTCATATCTATATTGGAAGGTCCTAAGACATTTATTTGACATAATGGGAATTCAGCATGTTTATGAATTAATAAATAAATCATGATTGGATAATAGCAATTGTAACACTATAAGAAAATATCCCCAAATAGTTGCTAATGTTTACCAGTTTCTGTTGATAAAGTAAAAATTTGATAAATCTTAAAAACAATAGCAACATAGAGACAGTAAATTGCTTTTTGGCCTTTCAGCTAAGATCAAGTGTAGAAACAGTACAAGCTATGTAATGTATACATTTCCTAAAATCCTTGAGTCTTATTTTGTCTTCATACATACTACTTAAAAAATAACTTGATAAGATTTACTATATCTAATCATGATGATCATGCATTGAAAAAATGTCCATGCCTTCTTAGATACAATTGCTAAATAAATTATACAATATCAGTGTGATAGAAACCCTTAGGGTGACCCCGAAAGATGTACACTGGTGTAATCCCTCCATTTGAAAGTGAATCTGTCACTTTTTTTATACGGAAAATATGGTTAAAGTGATGAGATTACCAGTGATTACATTTCCTTACTTGCAAAAGGTAAAGACATTTTGCTGATCCAATTATGAGTGCTAATAAATTAACAGTGAATTAATCAAAAGAAAGGTTGTCTTGGGTAGAAATGGAAAATCACAGGAGGCCTTTGAAAAAAAAAAACCAAAAAACTAGGTCTTCCATGAAATCAGAGATTCAAGGCAGCAGACTATTTTCATTGCTGGTGGTGAAGATTCCAGCTCTCAGAAGTTATGCAACCCATCCCAGTATTGATTATCCTAACTTGAAGAAATTGGAAGTGGATATTTCTATCCAGATTCCAAATGAGAATACAGACTCATCGGCAACTTGATTTTATCCTCAGGAGACTTGAACAGAGAATTCAGTTGCAGATGAAAAATACTCTGATGTCTGACCTATAGCAGTTGTAGGTTCATGTATGGATAGATATTCACTTGAGATCCCAAATGTGTGGTAATGTGTAGTGCAACATGGAAAATTAAAAACTTGTGAACTTTATGTTTTGTGCAAAAAAGGAAAAGATTTGGTTTTAGTATAAAATGTTATGTGGAGTACAGATTTTTATATTTTATGAACAACGTTAATTTATTGGACATACTGAATTTTAGTATTTACTTATTAATGTATTTGTTTAGCTATTTAGTATTATTTCTAAATGGGCCAATCCTATACAAATTCTTTCCACATTTACCTCTTTCTCCAGGTGGTACACCAGTATGTCCCTATAAAGCTTATTTTGAGAGGGAGGATAAAGTCTCACAAAAATGACTGTGGCAAAAAATGGGACAACATAATATGGAAAATTTAAGTTAGCATATGATAGAAAATCAGGTTTCCTTTAAAATAGTTATTATTGCTATATTCACACATAATTCAAAACATGCTGCAACTTTCAAACACACGCACAAAACACATACACACACACATATGCCTGCACAACCATTAAAACACATTCTTGAAACCACATACTATTCAGTAGTTTCATTATATCATGTTAAATAGTGTTGTATTGATTTTTCTTTTTAATGAAAAACAGAAAAATCAACATTTTTAAAAAATCTAATAGATGTACATTAGAATTCAAATTCAGGAATGTTTTTCAATTTAATATTCAACAAATGTTCTAAATAAAGTTCATTTTTTCTACTCCCATGCATGTCAGGAGGTACTTGACCAAGAAAATAGTTTGTATCCTATATTTCACTACAGAATTAGTTCTGATCACTATTTGTTATGTTCATTTTTCCTCTGTAGCGTGACTAAAAGATCTCAGATGTCAGATGGTCACAGAGGAAGTGACAATGAGCCAGGGCAAAAAATTTTCATACCAAGAACATCAGGACAACTTTCAGGGTAAATCTTTGTTAAATGCCAAGGGAGTAGCACCATTTTGCTTTCTAATATGTGAGAGTAAATCATTATTCAAATTTCCACATATGCATTCCTATTCTTATTTAATTCTTAATTTTTTAATATGATAAAGTTATTTTATACTTGGTGATAGACTTTTCTTCTATTTAAGGTCAAACTAGAGTTCCATTTGATTTGGAGGATTAGATCACCTCTCACATAAGGGCATATTGAAAAACTCAATGTATCTGGGTGACTCACTCTTTGATATGTAAATTGTTCCTTAGTTACTATGACTGAAAGGAGGTTTGTTTTATGAAATTGAACCTTTGTATTCACAAGTAATAAAGAATGCACAGACTTTTATTTAAATGTCATTGTCACCTGGATGTTCACAGGAGACAATCATTCACAGTAAGTGAAGCCACTTCACCCAATAAGTAATTTTAAAGTGATCTTAGTTTTTTAAATTATGACATTTTTTTACAAGCTGTGAATTTTGTTTATAGATTTTTTTTGTATTATATCCCTTAGTTGTATACATTTGAAAAAGTTTAAGGATTACAGATATCATATAATAAATTTAAATTGAAAATAAATCTTCCTAAATCTTCATTGTGATTAATTTAAAGAAAGCCAAGGTTTCATTTAAATTCTGGTTTGTTCTATTTAAATATTCTAAGGTTGTGTCTTAATTTTTGATCTGCTAAGAAAAAAAAAAAACTAAAAGAAGAAAGTACATTATTCTACCATATATAGCAATCTTTTCTTTCCAGTATTCAACTTTTTTAAAAATGCCAGTAATAGCCATTTTAAATGTCAGTAATAGTCATTAGTTTCCTGAGAAATGACTTAATTTGAGCATTGTGAAATTTACTGGTTTTAGGTTCACATGAGTTTCAAAGACCTTTTTTAAATTTTTATTGTTCATCTCAATGAGTTTTAAATCCATTTTACTTCAGCTAAAGCTCTTTGAAGACAAGTCACTCTAATTGTTTTAGTTGACCCAGGGAAAAGTTGGCACATTATAATACTAAAGAAAGTTTGTCCAGAAGCCTGAGTGTCCTTCATCATTTATTCTTTGAATCATGTGATCCATGACTTTAAACTGAGCATGCTCAGATATGTGCCCACCCACACATGGGTTTCCTGTATGAATGTGTATATACTCCTTAGTGGAATCCCCAGGGCTTCTTAGTTCAGGGAGAACACTGCATTGTAATAACTGCATTACTTTACTGATGATAATTTTTTCTCCATTTCTTTATGTACTTTCTGATTTTATTTATTGGCTTTGCATTGACCAAGAAAAAACTTCTTACACTGAACTAAAATCTAATGCTTTTCTGTTTGATCTTATTAAAAATATTTTTAAAAGCTTATGTTTAAATCAAGCAAAATTAAAATCTATCACTCAGAGAAATGAGCAAGTTATCCTAGATCTCCTGAAGACAGTTTTATATTTTTCTTTATTTTTTATATAGTGACATATTTTTATATATAGTGATTAGTAGAGCCAGACACTTTAAAAATATTAATACATTCAATTGATATAACAACTCTGAGTAGGAACTGATTTTTCACTTGAGAAATATGTTATTAAAAGATTAGATAAGATACACATATATGTCTGTATACTTCCTTTAAGACATACATATGTATCGATATGCCTCAAGATACAGCTCAATGGAATTCTAATGGGAAAGATACATTAAAGAATTCTATCTAGAATTCTCTATACCATCATTTCTACAATCTTATCTTGTATTTAATATTAAGAGCTATGGAGAGAGCATTGAGCACACCCTAAAACTTTGATTTAATTTTAAAGATTTAGGTAAACACTTTGAAACATACCCTAATTATTTGTCCATGGGTCTATTTCTTTTATTTAACAGGAAGTAAGGTTTGAGATTCCTTTTTTTGTGGACCCTGGCTTCTATGTTTTGGATGTGGTTTGTTCCCCAAGGATTTGTATGTCTGAAGCTTGCTCTCTAGTGTGGTGAGGTTAAAAGGTAATGCCCTGCTAACAGCTGAGTACCAGTGTGCGATTGTTAGGTCATTGAGGATGCCGCTGTTGAATAGAATTAAAGTATTTTTCCTTTGTAACACCAACTCAGTTCTCACGAAGGCTAATTGTTGTAAAAGAGCAAGACTAGCCTCTCCCTCTCCATGAATTGCTGCCTCACCAAATGATCTTCCTCACACACACACACTTTCATGCCATTCCCCCATGTGATAAAGTGAAAGAGACCTCCCTCAGAGTCTAGTATATGCCAGAGCCAGGCTCTTGAACCCTCAAAATTGTGAGCTAAATAAGCCTCTTCTTTTAAAGAATTCCCATAGAATATTTTGTTATGGCAAAGATTAAGAGACTAATACTCTCAGGAAGGCCCTGGTATTCAGAATAAGAGTGCTAGCCTCTCTAAGTCAAACCATAATATTTTCCTACAGGTTTCCACCTAGTTTGTAAATGGGTATCCAAATTGATGGATTACATCTGGACACGAGCAGAGCAAATTTATAAAAAGAGTGGCACAATTCATAATAGCTAAATCTTGGAAGCAGCCTATATGTCCATAAATATATGAATAAATAAAAGAGATATGGTATTTATGCAGAATGAAGTACTACAGTTCTGGAAAGAAAGATAAACTTGAGTCATCTGTAGAAAAATGGATAGACCTTGAGACCATGTTGTTAAGTGAAATAAATCAGACACATAAGCTTAAATATTGCACAGTTTCACTTATATGAGAAATTAAAAGTATAAATGAAGATCAAAAAGAAAGATAGAGTATAGGGACTAGGGAGATAGCTCTTTCTCAAATAGGGCGGGGATCAACAGATGGGGGATGGGGGAAGAAGATGAGAAAAGAAAGGAAAGAGAATTGAGATATATTGTGTACATGAACCAACTCCAAAGGAGCACTTTAAGCATTGTATACTGCAAATATGTGCCAATAAAAAGAAAACAAGATGAAATTTAAAATAACTCTTTTCAATATCTGCCTTTAAGAAAATCTGGTTAATCCTATTTTAGGAATAATTAAGCTGATAATATTCTAAATATTCTCTTGGCAATTTTTAACAACTGTCCCACTAGATTTTCATTGTTCAACCAAATAAATTCAGAAAATATCTTTTTGAGATTTAATTTGTTCTCTAATCAGCAAAGTTACAGAAATGTCAAAAATGTCATTTAAATATAAAAAAACTGTGCATTCTGGGACACATCTGTGAAACAAAATTCTACTCCACCAAGGATGAAAGGACTTTTCCAGCATATGAGCAATTCTCTCAAATGACAAAGTGTGAGTTTCTTAGCCAAAATCCTAAAATTTGTGTACCTTTCTTCTTAATACTTGGAGAAAGTGATGAAATCTTTCTTCTTTGATGCCATATATATATATATATATATATATATATATATATATCCTCTCTACTGTATATATTGGACTATTCACTAATCAAGAGTAGGTGAAATTTATTATTTCTTTCCTTAAATTATAGATAAATTCTGCTTTAGGATATTTTATTTTATAATACTCATATTCGTATAAGAGATGACTTTGCAGAACTTGCAGGAATTGTAGTAAAACCATCATAATGAAGAATTGCATTGCTGTAACTCACAAACTTGAATGTATGCAGCATTCTGCATTTTACTAATGGCAACACTGCTTAATAGCCATTTTATCTAATGAGACCATCTGCCAATACCTTACTAGCGTTCACTACTTCTTTAAGTATTAAAAATATAGTACTTAAAATGCCATTTCCTTTTGGCTGTGCACAGCTTGTTCTATTAAAGCTGGAGATTTTCATAGGTTTGACCTATTTCAGAAAAATTATTCTCTTTTCTAAGCTCTGTGACTGCATTTCCCTCTAGATTTACGTCAGATTAATTCTAGGTAGCTTAGTGATCTTTGACATCAATGAAGTATCTTTTCTTAGATGAAATATCATTCTATTCACTAAATTACAACCAATTATATTTAGACCTTTGACCCAGTTAATAACCTTGAGATCAAGCAAACCATTCAGTGGAACAAAGCACTCTCTAAATCATAGCTTCCATTTTTCCTATGAATTGAAATTTTTACAGTGGGCTAATTGGTGACATATATATTTCTTCCCAGAATTCAGAGGTAAAGATATATTAAAATAGTTTACAAAAATGTTATCAAAAAAGTAAAAGATAAAAAGCAAAAGCTATAAAATATAATATGCATCTAATGAAAAACTAATATAAGAACTATATGTCCCTGTTATTAGGAAATATAAGTGAACTTACTTTGTTGTTTTCCTGTCTGTTGTGAATTCCTTTTATCATCTATCACCAGACAAGAAATACAAAAATGTATTTTAATCTGTTTGTGTTGTGGTACTAGTCACTTCCTCATTGCTGAGACAAATTAACTAAGGTGAAATTTATTTGGCTTTCAGGTTCTAGAGTATTTAATCCATGACTGACTGTCTCCAAGGCAAAAACAGCATGGCAGAAGGGCATACTAGAAGAAAGATGCTCATCCTTTGGTAGCAAGAAAGCAGACAGAAGGGAAGAGCTGGAAACAGCAATGCACTCTTTCAGTTCATTCCCCTCCCATGACTCATCTCTTCAGAACAGATCCTGCCTACCAGCACCGCATTATGGTACTGAACTGAATAAAGAATAATTCACTGATGAATATAGCCTCCATGGCCGGGGATTTAGCTCAGTGGCACTACGCCTTCCTCTTGAGCGCAAGGTCCTGAGTTTGATCCCTGGTACCAAAAAAAATGAAAAAAAATTCATAGACCCCCAATCATCTTCCACATACAAGAGCATTTGGGGGAATATTTTAAGTATAATCTATGGTATTCTGCTTTTGGGCCCCAAAGAGTCATGTCCATTTTATTTTGCAAAATTCATTTAGTGTGTCTCTAAGATTTGCCAAAGTGTTAATAATTTAGGCATGTGTGAAAAGTCCCAAATTCAGAGTCTCCCCTGAGATTGCAGGGAAGCTCTTAGCTGTGAGTCCTTGTAAATAAATAAATATATATGTATAAATTTAAATACTGCTGATATACAATTGCACAGGTTAAACATTTCTATTCAAAATTGAGGAAATAGGAGGATAGAAAAGAATAAGGGCAAACAAAACAAGACCTACAGTTATCAGGACAAACATTAAATCCTGCATCTCCATGTGCAGCATTAAGAGCAGGTTGTGGTGAGACAGTAATTCCAAAAGGATTGAGCAGTCCTGCTCCTAGGGGTTTGCTTATTGCATCCCACGTTGCTTTGTCTTTGAGTTGGCTTTCCTTACTGCCTATGGTTGTCCTCAGGAGGCATTCCACATTTCTGGCATCTGATTTCTTGGACTCTCCACTGCACTTTTACTTCACTCTCAAATCTTCACACATTGCCTCTCAGGGACACACTACCTGGCTTTCCAGGCCTTTGTTTGAAAGCTAAGTGGAAGCCTCTATAACACCATAGATTTTACACTCTGTCTGCCTGTAAAACCAGCAACACCAAGTGCCCACTACAAGCTTGAGCAGTGGACCAAAGCTTCAGTGAATTCTGAGTGCGAATTCTTGTCATGCCTTCAAGACATCTTTTCTATTTTCTCTACGCAGGATATAGTAAATCTCCAATTTACAAAGATTTGATTTACAAACTTTGACAAATGTGCTTTAGGAAAGTCACAGGTGTATTGACTAAGACCTACTTGGTCAGTTTATAAATCAATCTGACTTACAAAGGTTCTTCTGGAATGGAATTATTCATAAATCAATCGGGGACTTACTCTATTTGGATTCTTTTTCATGCTAATCTTTTCAACATCCATACTCTTTGTCTCAACTTGGCAGGGACATTCTCTGTACCAAAACTGGAAAAACATATATATATATACACATATGTATATATATATACATACATATATACATACATATATATACACATATGTATATATATACAATATATTTGGAGAAAAAATATATAAATATATATAGAAAATATATATAAATATATAAAAATGATATTCATTATAGAAATCATATTTCTTTAAAATTTTCATTACTTATAAAAATTTTATAAATTATTTACAAAAGATTTGGAGAACATTTTTGCCTAAACACAACTCTTTTTTTACAAACTCAGAATAAAGGAACAAAATTAGGATATAAATCCAAGTAGCAAATTGTCAAACCAAAAAATATTTATCTCCTGCCAGATTCCAGAAAACTAAGCTAAGGCAAAAACAGAACAATCATTTGAAATCATTCTGAATATGCAGATATCAGTATCAATATAATGTGCATTTAGAAATGTTTACATTTGGTATACCTAAAAGTCTTTTTTATATTAGAAAATAAATTGTGTCAACATCTGTGGAACTATTTGGTCCATCCAGAGTAATTACTTTTGAAAATATTTCATTCATCCCAGCAGCTATATCTCTAAGCATTAAGAGTAAAATTTGCCAAGATTTTTAGGCTAGGATCCAATGTATATTTTACTGGAATTTTGAGGAACTCCTGGAAACTAGACCATTCTTATGTTATGTATATTAACAATAGTTTCCCATAGAGGATCCTTAAACAAGATTGTTCCCATGAGTTACACTTAAAATATTTCCCACGTACAAAGTTTGCTTTGTTTATCAAATAAAAAATCCAAATCACTACAAATAACCTAATTGTGAAAAGCACATTGATAATTCTTTGAATATGTTTATGCTATTAATTTTTTGTGTTAATTTTTAATGCTAGCTACTAATATAGGCACTACAGTATAGGAATTTTAGCAATTAGATCTTCAAATCTGATTGTTTTATTTTTCACAAAAAAGCTTTGCAAATAATGATAATCACATATTTAATATGTTGTAAGTCTTTCTTTAAGAAAAATGTGCTTATGTAATCTCACTCTAAATTAATTATTGTCTTCCAACATAAAATAATAAATGTAATTTCTGGTATTGTATTTTCATTTTTAGCTATATATATTTTACATTTATGTAGATATTTTAACCTATAAACAGTTCAGATTTCCTTCCAAAAGTACTTTTTCTGTTTTATTGTCTTTTTCCATCTTCCAAAGTAGAATTCTAGTTTAACTTTTCCAACTCCTGTATCACATAGAATCATATCAAAATCTATGTTATCAAAAGACTTTTAGACAACTTATTACATTCCTCATTAAGTAGAACATTGTTTTCTATCTAAAACCATTTTTGCATATTAGATATTTTAAATCCAAGATATTAATGCCTACAGTAGGCACACAGTTATTTAAAAAAGCAGTAATTCATGTGATTTATAAAATGAAGGTAGTTTGAAGACATTAATGTTTATTAATAATTAATTTTTTGCTGAGCACTATGTAAGTAATCTCTTCCTAATTATTGTTGCTATGTTTTCCAAACTAAATGGTATGAAATATACTTTCTTTACTCAGTATGTTTATACTGCACAAATACACAAAACTTGTGGGTTCTTTACACGATTAACATTCAATTGGAGAGTCCCGAAAAAAAAAATCACTTAAACTCAATAATCCTGATTTTCTCTATTAAAATATCTTTATTAGCACATGTTTTCCATATATGAGGATTACATTGATTGCAGAGACTTGGTACATGGACACAACACACCTTCACTGTGTTTTCATCTCCTATCTCTGCCTTTTCTCCCCACACTCTCCAACTCTTGGTCTCCTCTTCATGTGCAAAAGGTCTACTTTCATCGTGTTTGCTCTTCAAGTCTTTTTTACTCTCTTTTCACTCCCTTCCTTTCCCTATCCCTATATCTCTTGTTCTCCCATCCATTTGAAAACGGAGAGAAAATGCAAGATAGATAAATAGGAAGTAAGGGAATCTTTTTTTCTATTATTAAAATAAGAAGGTACATCACTTCAGCAGATTATACTAAATGAAATATATGAATAATATATTTTTAGTAACATATAGCATCCAACAATATTTTTTGGACAAATACAGTGGGTCTTACACTCTTCTAGGAGCTAAGAAGCAAATAGGAAGGATATAGTCAGTGTTATGACAGAAAGAAAGAAAAACCAGAGGACAAAGAGCAGGACCAGCAACTCCATCTGAGGAGGATGGGGTGAAGGGACAGCACAGAGGATTTTCCACTAGGGTTGATATCTAGTTGAATTGTGATTTATCAAAATTAGCAAGACTCATGAGATGATGTATAGAAGTAAGAGTGCTCCTGGTAGTTGCTCCCTTTATAGTCAAGGATACCCAGTGAGGTTTACTTTAATTTTTCTGTTAGTTAATATCCAGAACCACATTTCATCTTATGGGAAAAATAACGCTCATAGAATTTAAAATGTACATTTGTCTGGGTACACCTAACTTATGAGAGCCCCTGAAGAAACTTGTTCTTTTGTGATTCTAGAATGAAAAACATTCTACTTAGCAAAATGTCACCATGATAGACCATACAAATGGAACTAAGTAAATATTTGCTGTTTAATTTGAAAAACATAAAATATTTAAGAAATTCTAGAAAGTTAGAATTTATGATGAATGTTTATTTTAACAAGCTATATGTATCACTCAAATTAATTCTGTATATCAAGTAATAGGCACACATTATTTAAAGCCTTCTGCATTTTACAGTATCTTCCTGAAAACAGTGTAATTCTTTTTCTCTTTCTTTTTTTTGTTTTGTTTTGTTTTGTTTTTTGAGGCAGGGTCTCATGATGTAGCCCATGTTGGACTCAAACTTTTAGCAATCCTCCTGCCTCAGTCTCCCCCGTGCTGGTGTTATGGGTGTGCACTACCATGCCCTGCTAACAGTACAATTCTTAACCCTGTCTGCTCAACAGTCACAGAAACATGAGTTCCACATTGATATGTAATTGGTCAAGCAACTAAGCAACTTTATGTATATTTCCCTAAGAAGAAATCACATTTGTTATTATTGTTTTTGCCCCAGAGTAAACCTCTAGTTTTCAAGATCTGAAGAAAAATTTAATTTAAACACCAATCATGAATACCTTCAATAGTAACAGTAATAAAAGTCCATACAAATGACAAACAATAACAATTTTTAAATGACAAAATTTCTTCTTTGCCTTAAGCTTTTTCTTTATAATAGTAATCACATTGTTGAATGAATATCAAGTTACAAAACTTTATTCTGAATATTGTAATGCTGAATTTTAGAAATAGAAGCAGTACTGGGAATTCAGCTTTATTCTTTAAACGTAACACAGGACAAGTAACTATTTTATTAACTATTCATCTTTAAAGAATATTATTTTATATATATATAGTAAGTTTTTCATAAAATTAATGATGAGACTAAACATTGCTGTAAGCCTCAAATCAACTTTTTTTGTTTGTTTTTGTGGGGTTTTTTGGTACCAGGGATCAAACTCGGGTCCTTGTGCTTGCGAGGCAGGCAGCGGAACCACTGAGCTAAATCCCTGACCCTCAAATCACCTATTAATCAAACTGATACAAGAAAAAAAAAGACATTTACATCTTATGATTTCCAAGAGCATTAATTTTTGCTCATTTTGATAATTTTGTTGTTGATAAGGAAAGAAATCTCATTACATAGATCTTTTGCAAAGATTAATTTTTAACTAAAAAAAATCTAGTTTTCTTCCAAGTGTTAGAAATTTTAAGAATATTTTATTTTGCTGTAATATCAAATGCACTTATTTGTATCCTGTTTGATAGTTATAATACCTACCATGTAATATCTACCTTAGTCTACAAAATATAGCCATATAGAATACGAGAATGTAAGACTATAGACTCCTATTCTAAATAGTATTAAAAATAATGCAGGTTTTTTGTTAAATGATATTTATGCCTGTGAATTAAATCAATTGAACATATCATTCCACATGAAATTACAAATCGCTTTTTTGTAGACTTTGAATAACTTCTCTGAGAAGTGATAAATACTTTTCAGTAGTTATGTTCATAAAACATAATTGATTATTGAATTGACAGAAGACCATTGTGATATGCAGAATTCTAAATTGGACTCCTAAATTCCTGCACTATCCACTCTATATAATTAACAATCCACCAGAGTGAGTAAACTATTATTCCTATTAGCATTGCATTGCAGAGGTGAAGGAAGTAGGCATATGTAGTTCTTTTCCTTAATGCTGATTTTGAATTAATAAAGAGGGAGATTAATTATGTGACCAATACAAAAAAGTAAAGCAATTTTAAGTAAGAGATGTTCTCCTGTTGGCTTTCAAGTAGGGCACAACCAATTTGTGAGCTCCCTGTTTAGGTAGCCCATGACATGTACATACCTGGTGGCCCCAGGAGTTAGGAGTGATTTCCTGATGACAGCTGACAAGGAAAAAAGGGCCTGAGTCCAACAATCACATTGAACTAATGTATTCAAATAATCAGTGAGCAATACTTTCATGTTTCCATGTAGAAGACCTGGAGAATCACAGTAGATTGCAAAACAAACAGTACCTTGCTTTCAGCAAATAAAGACACTGACTGGAGAAAGCAGGGTATGTCTACTAGATAAAGACTTGAATTCTTTACCCTATTAAAGTGTGAAATCATTTTTGTTGTGTTAAGCATCCATATTTATGGTGCTTTGTTATAAAGGATGGTGATAATAAACAGATTTTTGTATTATGGAACCCTTTCATTGTTTTGTGGTTTCCTAAAAACAACAAGCAAAGTAGAGAAAGTTAAATATAATTTTTAATCAAGATTGGTTTGTCTCTAGTGGTAAATGTGGAATTTTATAAGAATAAAAGACAATTGATTTCTAATCCTTAAAAAATAAAATTAAATTTATACAGATTTACTGTCTTTTTATGCTGAGATACCTTTATTTACTCTGGGACATCTTTTGAAGTTGTCAGATTTGGGTGCAAAAAGGCCCAGAGAAATTTATAGACTTTTTAAGAAGAAAAGTATTGATTACAAGGGAATAGGTATTGACAAAAGCAGCAGGAGGGGTGGGGGAGGAAAAGTGAAATGGCCTCACTTTGCTCTAAAATCAGGCTTCCAGATACATTAGCAATTATTGTATATGTGAATAGGAATATAGAAGGGAATCATAGAAGAACAAAATAGCTACATCCACTTTTTCTGCTTCCCCTAAGCCTAGCTTTGTATCTGTAGTATGTGCATCTGTAGGTCCTTGTGTTTTACCTACATGACATTTGTTATGCTATTCTGTAATAAATTCTTACATTTGGAAATTTTATATTTCTTCTAAATTTTGATTCAGCAGTTTTGCATATATATCTCTGGTTAATATGGGTGCTAAATATTCAAGCAATTTGTTTCAGTAATGACTAAATAAAATATTCAGACTCTCCTATAGTACCTAAAAATTGTAATTAAAAGTTGGATTATTATTCTTAAATTTGATGTAAAGAAATAAGACACACACATATTTTCTACAGAACTAACAAATGTCTTATGCATTAGTATGTTTTATAATTTAAATATGTATGTACAGAAGTGAGCTCATGGAATATGAATTATACTCAGATTAATTCCTTATATTTACTAAGTACCTGTATGTCTACTCGTATTTAAATATAAACCAATACAACATTAGAACACTTTCTTTATTCTGTTGTATTGTTCCAACTCTAAATACCAAAAATAAAATAGTCATTACATTTCATAAACTATCAAACTGACTTGTTCTGAAATATGACTAGGACATTGTCACAAACCTAACCAATGATATTATTTTGAGTATTAGGTGTATGTGTGTCTGATTTCAGCTTTTTGATCTCTGAAAGAATACTATTTTTGTTGGGTTGTCTCTATCCACCCATTGTTTTAGGGTCTGTAGTTCTGTAATCTATTCTAACCAACTGGATATTTCATAGAACACTGGGGCTTTGTAGAGATACCAAAACAATTAATAGTCATTGCTTCATATCTTTTAGACTCCTAAGTCTTCAAATGCCAGTATTTGGTGTATAACATTTTTTAAAAAGCTTTTTTTTGAGAATTAGTATGTCTTGTTATATTTAAAGTATAATACTATTAATTTATTCAGTGCTCACAAACAAGGCCAATATTTAGCCACCATGCTCCAGTACCCTCACATCTGATGATAAACTGCTGAGATACTTTTGTGCTACTACCTGATGCAGTTCTGCTCTGGCAATACCAGACTCTTGCATGCAAATGCTTATGTCTCAGCATGTTCTAGAAACTAAAAGGTTACTACTGCAAGCAACAGGAAGCCCACTGTTCCTATCAAATATGGTATCAAAGCTACTTCTCTATATTGACTTCTAGATAACTCTGAGTTAAATAGTGTTAAGCCCTTCATATAGCTGTGTAAACTGTCTGGTTAAGACATTAAACAATTTCACCAATGTGATTGGATTTTACCCACAAGAGTTTTAACTCAGAAGTAAACTCTCTAAATGATACTTTATGTGCTTAAGTATTTTAATAAAATTAAAAGGAAAGTATTCTATTTATATTCATAAATAAATTTAGTAAGTAAAATTCTAGGGAACCTTATAGAATGATAAAGGTCCTTTATATTTGTATTACATTGTACACTTGTGATTATATATACATATATGCCTATATACATATCATAAAACATTTATTACATATGAAATATGTTTTATGTAACAGTATATATTTTATGTACTATATAACCATATTAAAGTGATAAAGATGGACAGTAATACAGTGGCACCTCGGGTCCCAAACTTCATTGTTTTATGATTTGGGGAAAGATGGCTGCATTTGTGTTTGTTCAGGGAAGATGGCCCTGGTTCTGTCACCCAATGTGAAGTTTGCAAACAGAAGCAAACTTTTGCAGAACTGAGGTATTATTTTATATTGTATATAGTGTATATAGTAGGACAACAGGGAAAAATTCTTCATATTCCACTTATAGCTCACAGTAAATGTCAGCAGCAATGGCAGTTTGAGATTTTTTTTCTGCAGGAGAAAACTAAGATAGGATTGAGAGGACATCCAACTGTCCTGCCTGGCATGACCACTCTTATAATTTGGGTCTGAAAGCCCTGTGTAGCTGCAGGTTAGTGATCATTGTGCTACTATAATAGCACTGTTGCAGAGGTGACCTTTTCAGTCTCCTATAATTTATATCATTTGCTGACAATTGGAAAAGCAGCTCTAATAACATCAGCTTCCCGAGAGTCCAGTTTTTCTGCAGGACACAGGCATCTATTTTGGAGATCCAGCACCAAGTAAAAGCAGAGAAAGCATGGAAAGGGGTAACAAAAATGTTCCGTGAAAGTCCTACCTGTAAAATCAAGAGTAAAGAGGACTCTTTACCTCTGTTTGCATATGGCATTGCATAAGGTAATTTATTTACAGATGACAGTCAAAGTAGGAAAGTAGAAAAAACATACTGGAACAATGATTTCCTTTTTCTTCTTTATTTCAAAATACATGTAAACATTACTAGCAAGCTTTTATTCCTGTGCCAGAAAAATGACACCAGTGAGTCAGTCGGTCAGTATCACCTAGTATAAAAATAAAGCTCATCTTCTTAACAAAACCAAAACAAGTTCTAAGTAGGCATCACTTTTATTATTAAACATTCCATTCTGAGAATAAAATTGATAAACTTATCTTTTTAAATAAAATGATGGCTTAAGTAAAGCTCCCTTTATAATAATAGGGTGTCATTTCACTTGGTGATTTTAAAAATTAGCTTCAAAGTATGTTATACACAAAAATTTTAATGTGAAATTAAGTTTTAACATGGAATTTAAATGTTAACAGAATACATAAGGCAACCCTGAAAATAAGAAATAATGAGGTAAAAATTAGTACAATCACTATGGAAAGAAGTGTGGAGATTCTCAAAAAATTAAACATAGAAATTCTAATTGACCCAGCTATTCCCCTTCTAGATGTCTTCCCAAAAGAGCTAAAGCCATCATATTACAGGGATACATTCATACCAATGTTTATAGCAAGACAATTCATTGTCAGTAAATCCTGGAAGCAGCCTATATTCCACCAACAGACAAATGGATGAAGAAAATATAGTATCTATACACAGTGGAATACTGCTAGGCTATAAAGGACACATTTGAGACATTTGGTGGAAAATGGATTCATCTAGAACATGTAATGTTGAGTGAAATAAATCAAATGTATTAGTTGAAATACCATATGATATCTCTCATCAAGTAAGGCAAAATACAAACAAAAAGCAGAAGAAAGTACTGATAGAAGGACAGAGGAAGATAGAAATTTTATAAATGGGAAGGAACCAAGGAGTCTGGGGTTGAAGTCAGGGAAGAGGAGGGGGAAGTAAAAAGATTTAAGATGTATCATGTACATATACTAAACACCCACAATGTATGTAAACATAATATGTTGTAAATATAAATTAAAAAAAATAATAACAATAATACCGAAAATGAAAATCTAGAGATGGAGGTAGGAAAATAGGTGGAGAAGGGAAAGGGACTGAGAAAGAATCATGCTATGCTATATATATGTGCCTACTTCCTAAGATGTATGTAAACTTCACGTACTACAAGCATGTATTCATAAATAGAATTTTTAAAAAATGAAATACAAAATTAAGTAAACCGACCCTATTAATAAACAAAATTTAGATGTTAAAACTATAAATTACATTTAATGTACTAATTAAATAGTAAACACATAAAATATCATATCTCTGATAGCAATATATTTTATTTTTAGAAATGGAATATTGTGATCACATGTAATGAATGGCAATTGTTTAAATTAGTGCTTCGTACAATGTGTGTTATCATTTTGTTATGAAAGGACCTACATGTTCAATTAATTAACACATTCCTGGAGGATATCATTTTTAATTTCTTCCATGTTTTTTGAATTGAAACACCAGATTAAAATCTATATTGATGCTTTCACTACAAACTTTAATCTCCTGCTGTAGTTATTTATTTGCATAACTAGAACTATTTATACATCTGTAAATACTGCTCCCAGTAGTGCTTTATAAGTATTATTATGAGGTTAGTTTACCATGACATTCAATACAAACAAGAAGTCACATTCACAGAAATTACAAAACTTTTATCAAATTTGTCTCCTGTTTCCTAACTTTATTCATTGACTTCCATCCATGATGGAAACTAACATTAATAGAGGTTAATTTCCATCTTTCACAATCAGCAATGTCATGCAAAATCAAATAAGGAAACAGAAGCCCCATTGTAGGGAAATATTTCTTACTGAAGATTAACTATACTTCAAATTGTCAAAGGACTTCAATTTTATAAATCTAGCCTATGCCAGTGTTAGGGAGATGAACTATTTAAGTGAAGAGTAAGAATTAGTATATATGTGGACATATATTAAAATGTTTACACACAATTAAACAGTTTGAAAATGCAAGCAATGATGTTTTATGCTGTTTTGCTATAATTGAGTTTGTATCCTAAGTTTTAAGCACAGCATATACTATACATTACATTACCAACTTAAACACTAAGAAAATATCTTCAGTGAACGGAGATGTGTTTCTGGCACCATTTTACATAATAGGCAAAACTGCAAATTGGAAGGAAGACAGGCATTATTAGCTTTGTGTTTAAAGTTGATGGCAGGAGACTCAGTAAACAGGGAGTGAGAGCTTTGATCCCTCAAGTTTCATTTAAATCCCAAGGGCATTCCAAAGTTTTGATGAGCTGGAATTCAGAGCAATTTGACATGTCTCCTCTATGATTAAAACTGCCATATTTAGCTTGAGAGCACCCGAGAAAGCTGTCAGATTAATAAGCAAGAAATGCTGTGTAAAGCAAGATTTTAGAGACTGCTACTCACCTCATTTGCCAACTCTGACTTAGAGTCCACTTATTTAAACTTTTTATGCTGAAATGCTGTGCATTTCTGGTGTTCCACTTAATTATGATCAGCTCTTTCACTCGACTTAATTCCCAACAGTCATCATGATGTCTACATTGGTTCAAGTTGGTTCTGTTTTCTGAAATACACCAGAAATCTTCTTTCTATGTGGTTAAGTAAGAACGTTAAACCCTGTACCTCTCCAACAGAAGGAGAGAATATTCACCAACCTTTGAAAGTCTTGACATGTTTATTTTTATTTTAAACCATGTATCATATATCCTGATTCTACTTTAAAGTGTGAAGCGAAATAAATCTACCCAATGCAATAACTAAGAAAACTCAAAAGCCTATTATGTTTATCCCAGTGAAATCACTACAGTATTGATACCAGAAAATAAGTTAAATTACTGAAGTGTTAAATAACGATGTGATTTCTATGTTCAAAATCCAGTAACAGGTAAGTTCTTGAAGCAAATGATACACAGGATTTGAATTAGTATTTGATGAAAAGAACCTAAATTCCAGGTGCCACCCTAAATAATAGATGATATATTATTTCAAAAGCAACTAAAATGACATAACAAGTGCGGATAAGTGAACTAATATTCTGAGATGTTCAACAACATCATTCAGGTCAGACATTCAGCTATAGGATATAGAACTTATGTTCTATCATAACTTGGTTTTCTTTCATAGTACATGTTTTTGTCAACCAAATATAATTTTACTGAGCCTACTTAAGATTTTTTGGTAGTAGAGAAATTTTAAAAAGTCAAGAAAAACGTGGCATGGTGGTACATGCCTGGAATTCCAACACTCTGGGAGACTGAGGCAGAAGATGTTAATTTGAAATCCAACATGGCCATCTTGGTAAATTAGTGAGAATATGTCACAAAATAAAAACATTATAGAAGGCTGCAGATGCAGCTCAATGCAAAGGCTCCGGGCTTAATCCCAGTACTGATAAAAAAAAGTCAACATAAGTTTTCATTTGTGAAAAATATCAAATACGTATAGTTAAGAATTTTAAAAAAAGAACTACAAGGCTTTATATTAGGAAGGTATGAAGAAAAAGAGTGAATTTACACATGGGGAAGATTTTGTTATTGTTGGATGGTCCTAGCTAAGTCTGGTGAATTTTCTCTCCTTTAAATATACTTGTCTGAAACAGGATTATGAATAAAACCAACTTTGCAGGTTATTGTAATACATAAGAAAAAATCCCTATAATATGTAAAACAAAGAATTTTACAGAATATAAGTTTAAAATATACTATCTATTATCATTCTTAGGTAAGAAAACAAAATGTCACATGTTATAAAACATAGCAACAGTCTAAAAATAATAAAATGGTAATAGCAATAGGACAATCACTTCAGGTGGTATGAATCAGTATAATTACTATTACTACAATAATCTTGTCATATTATTATATTATTAGGTATATTTAACAGTGGAAACAATTATAGCATAAATAAATTAAGTAGCTTTTTAGGTACGCCTCCAGTAGTATGAGGAAGAAAGCTGAAGGTTATGGGCAATTCTGAGTCCCTTTACACTGTGCATTCACTGAGTCACATAATCATGGACATAGGGCTGTGTGCTGCCTCATCACTGTCCATTTTCTGTAACATGACCTGATTTCATTTTAGCAATAAAATCTTTGACCAGAACATAGATGTTAGGACCAGATGAAGTGGCCCACTAGAAGGATAGCATTCACAGTCATGTAGAGCAATAATTTTGGAGTTCATGACTCTTGCTTGAAGAATTCTCAGGGACAAGGTCACCTTCCTGCAGCTGGGCAGGATCCCTTGGACTGGACTTGAACTATCAGGACCTATGCTGTTGAACTGATAATGACTGATAACTGAAGCACGGTCACTGATAATTCTCCAGACTAAAATGCCCTGCCTCGACTTCTCTCCCTTTTAAGTTTATTGCAAAAATTTCCCCATCATCAATCCAGCATGTTTATTTTTACCATCCTCTGATCCTATATTCAACTTTATTGAGCCTAAAACTGATGTTTATTTGTTTATTTTAAAAATGACCTCCAAGTTCCAATTTCAAAGGCAAATAGGAGAACAAGATTCTTCTAGAAAGATGGCCAGGAATCAACTCTACCTGTTCATGGGATAGTGTGGTGTCTCCTGAGACATTCCTTCCTGCTGAGCAATGCGATGGGAGCAAGTTCTAGAGATGCACTGTACCAGACAGGAAGCACAATGCACATGAATGGAGAAACTTCTTGGCAAACATATGCTATATTTTTCCTCAGTTCAATGGACAGGTGGGAGCAGAGATAACTTAATTGAAAGCAGAAAGAGAGTAGCTGCCGTAGGGAATTTATACTTTCTGAAAGCACTTCGAATCATAGCAGAGGAAGACATAATTGATGTAATTACCAGTCAAGTGCAGAGAGGTTGGAGCCCACAGGCATACTTGAAGCATGCACACGTTCCTTCTGCTAAATAAAATTTATGCTGTTGAGAAAAAGTGAAGTGGAGAAATGAAACAGAATCTGGTAAGAACTATCCCTTAAAGAAAAAACAACTATTTTTCTTGTTCTCTCTATATATGAAAAATCAGATGCTATGTACATACCGTAGCTTGCTTTATTTTCTCTCTTTTCACCAGCAGAGGATTGGACAAAGTATTTTCTCAAGCAGAAGATGTCTGGTAACTCTGTTTTCCCAGTTAAATGTAAAGAATTTTTCATACTATGAAGCATACTATGCACAGACACAATTCTGAAATGTATATTGCATTTATTAACTAATAACTTGTGCTTCAACCTCCCATTTAAGGTAGGTATAATTATAATTCACTTTTTTGGAAAGGAAGAAATTGAAAATCTCATATATCTATAAAGTAGTATAGCCAGATTTGGGATCCAGGAAGTCTGCTTTTGAATCCATGTTACTAATTTCTTCAGTATATTATCCTTGAATTATAGCATGACTATCACGAACAGGTGCCGAATGAAAGGTATAAATGAGTAATAATAGCAACAAGGTAATACATTTTCACAAACCTCTATTTCACCCAATGTATCCTTAGAATGATAGATAAGAACTAAGTACAATATTTGTTAACCTAATTAAAGCCATATCACAAACAATTTATTTAAATGAAATTAATTCCACAAGATCGTGTCACCAGCAGAGGATCTGCAGTTGGATCTCCATGAAGTGTGAATAGTACCTGAGAGCTCACACAGATATAGCTAACTAAAGAAATGCTGTATGTCTTTGCTACACAGTACAAGAGTTCCAAGGAAGAAATAACCATCGTTGCATAATGATGCTTCATAAACACATAATTCAGGTGGATTTGTTGAGCTAGGATCCCATCTTTTAGGAGATTAAACATTGTTGTAGCTTGCAGTGTTCTTAGAAGTGAAAAGTTTATTAAGTGACAATTTATCATTACATGGGTCTCTACCTCATTGGAAAACTCAGATAGATATAGTATGGTAACTACTCCTTATGCCCTAGTGAATTAATATTAACCTGGATATTTTTCCTGGCTGAGAAGTCCAAGCAGGTAACAAGACAATAATAAAAATATTGCTTATAACATAGGTCTGGAGTACTGAAAGAGGCAGTTTTTATTCAGTGATGGCTATAGATATAGGTAAGCATGTATGGAGAAAAACTTGTTGACATCATTTGTCTGTGTGCTTGACCATGGTAATGAGCAGCTAAACAGACCTATGGCATTTATTAAATACTAGAGGTCAAATCAATATCATCCACCAATAATCTCAAATGAATGAAGCAAATAGTCTCAATCAACCTATGTTACAGATGATTTTTTCCATGAAACCAACTGTGAGTGGAGATTAATGTCTAAGAGGATTATTGGAAAGGAAGTAGATTTGGAAATTAAAACAATAATTTCTGACATGATTACAACAAAGACTCATCTGGCCAAATGGGTCATTATGAGGTTGATACAGTCCTTCAGTTGTCCTAAACTAGGGGAGGCAAACGGAATTTCATATCCTTGCAATGACCTGTTACTGGGTGTGAATTGCTGTAGGAGGAGTTACTTAATTAAATCAAGAAACTTTCAAACTAAGGCATTTCATTTCAGTTTTCAGAGAAGAGCTGAACAATACCACACATTGTATATAACAATATTATTGTTTTGGATACACCATAATACAAGGATGAGAGTTGAGATCCAAATATAGTCTTGACCCTTTACTGACATGTGAATTGTGATAGTTATTCAGATTCTCTATGTGATTAAAAGTGAACACTGTTCAAGAAGAAGAGGAAAGCTACCCATCAGGAGCCATGTCCAACCTTTGGCAAGGAATTAGTAGTGACTTCGGTAGATTCCTAAACCATAGCTGATAGTTGTAAGGAACATCATACATTAGTGTTTGAGAGATTTCAGACTTGCTTAATTAAATGGAAGAAGTAAATGCAATTCCATACTTTTTCTTTTTAATAATTTTATTTTTAAAAATTTATTAATTTGCTATACCACCTTGGTAATGTTGAAAGCATACAAATACAAGGATGTATTTATTTTATACATTGACATGTCAGACCATTAGGAGGGAGGTAATTTTGACAATAAGAGCAAATATAAGCAGTAGATAAAATAGAAGTCAGATAAATTGTTCTGATACACCACACCTCAATATTTGAGAGGTGTCACTTGAAACACTTAAATCGAATTTTTAAAAAAAAATGAACACTGGTGTTGACATTTCTCTACATATACTAGTCAATGTTCTGCTGCAAAACTGAAAATAAAACCATTTAATATACTCCCTGTAGTTGTCTGAGTTATACTTTTAGGAAAGATCTCAAAGATTCATGAAAACATTTTAGTAAATACACTTCCCCATAATAAGCCTTTCTATAACAACATTTTGGTGTTGACACTTGGCAGATTATAAATATTAAATAGATTATAATCAATTCAATCATCAATCACTACCTGCAGAGCAATGGTAATAGAAGCTTCCTTGTCTACTGTGAGCTACATTCTATAATTAATTTCAAAAATCATTCCCTCCCAGTAAATATAAATTATCACTAAAATCATGAATACCCTTAGGGAAGACTACAATACACCTTCACTGTGTCTAGTAGTACCTTAAATTATCCAAGTGTTACCATAAATTCTTGCGTTTTGGATAAGAGAGATACCTTGGCAATGCCAGTGTCTTGTCCACTCCAGTACAGCATGATAATAATGACATCCTTCCTGTGAGGCTCACTAAAGAGAGGAGTCTTAGTGTGTGACTTGGGGTTCTCCAAAGGTGGAGTAGTGTTGAATATTGTATGACCATTTGTGTAACATCATGACAGAAAAATGAAAACTAGATAAGCTCTGAGCACACAAGTGACACTCTTCAATAGCATTATGGAGGAGAAATAAATATCAAAAAAATTCAGGATGCAAAACAAACAGTAAAATTTATGAAAGTAATTTATTAAAACTTGGTTGAATCAACCCACTCAGGATGAAAACAGAGGATCAACAAACACATTTTTAGTCCATACGAGAACCCACTTTTTTTTATATTGGGACTTTCCTGATAAGACTTTATGAAATTAACTGCAACAAAGGAAAAAGGCAAGTACAGATCCTAAAATAAATTAAACAATATCTGGACCATGTAGCAGTGAAGGAATTATAATATAAATATCTCTGCTAATTCCATCCAAACTGAAGCGATTCTGTGCAGTTCTTTCCTTAATTAGTAAAGCCAAAAATTGCTCTTTTTGGTCTTTGTCTATTTTTCCTTATAATCACCAAGGAGGTAGAGCACTCAAAAAAAATAAAACTATTTATATTCTACTATGTCCTGGAGATAAGGATACATACTGTTATCTAGAAGCCAGAAATATACACACTTGCTTTGATATTAGACTACATTGTCACATAATTCATCTAACATCAATCTCATCTAAGAAATATCTATCCACAAATTCTGGTTTACCAAAATTGTTCCCCATTGACCTACTAGGTTGGTTACTACTTGAAAATATAGAGAACTTATAGCGAGAGACCTGGGAATGTTTAGTACTCATTTTTCAAAAGCTCTTGTATTTGGGATACCCAAGTTGAATGTGACTTGAAATTATTTATAGCCTAGGCCTACTGACTTATCAGGTATAATTTTGTTTAGCTAGTAGAGGACAAACGCATTATGACCACAGAAGGCTTCCTTGAGCTGTCTGTCTAATATAAGCAGCATAGAATTCGGCCTTGATGAAAATTCAGCAAAAAGAACTCTAAGCATATACTTTAAACAATGAGAGAGAGAGAGAGAGAGAGAGAGAGAGAGAGAGAGAGAGAGAGAGAGAGAGAGATTTCAATGGAGCTGACAAAATGGTTTATTAAGAAATGATTAATTTGTGTATTCTCATTATGTAGCTGCAAACTGAAAAGAAAACAGAACAAGTATCCCAACATGTTACACGAAGACACAACCAAAGACAGAGTTTTTCACCTGTCACCATAATTCTGAAGCAGAGATTATTAGTCATATGCCTGAAAGTGAATCTTAACATCATGTATAGTAGGATCAGGATAGCTGCATGCTATCTTTTAATAGTCCGGGAAACAGTGCTACTATTTAAGAATAAAACAGCCTCCATAACTACAGCCTCATAAAAGAGTTCCCCAGAACAAAAAGAAACCCAGGTTTGAAAACAGACAATACAGGGTCTTTACCAACCAGCCAGTGTGAAGATACTGAATTTCTTTTCTGAGTACAGAGACATTATACCTCCAGGAACACAACAGTAGCCATCCTCACCAAAGACACTGTAAAACCATAGCATAGACCAAAATGATCACCAGTGACCAAGAAAACCTTGTTACGAACAGTCATAAAAGACTAGGCCGAAAATGACAATGGATCCTGGAATTCCCATTTGCCTTACATGCACTAAATTCTGGATAGACTGACAGTAATTCATGTGAAAATTCCCATGGTGATTATTAATTGTATTTCGCTAAAAAATAATCAGCACAGGCAACCAGTGGAGTAGTCTAGAAAGGGAAAATATCTACTTATATTACTTTAATAATGGCTATAAGGATGTAGAATTAACAAAGATATTATTTATATGCAAAATCCTTGAGCTACTGAAAAATAATCTCACATCAGTAACTGTCATGTTTAGCAGCAATATATTGGAAGCACTGTCACTGACAGAAGGCTTCAATTCATGCTAGTGGTTTAAATACCAGTAGTTCTTCTCTCTCCCAAAATGACACAACTGATGGAGTGAGTCATGAGTTTATAAAACATTCCTTTGTAATGAAAGGAGAATAATAGTAATGGGATATGTCATGCCTCCCACCCTTCCTTAGTAATTTATCACAGTGATTCATTCATTAGAATGGGCCAGCACTACTCAAAACTGGGGTATATAATGTAAGTCACTCTGTTGAACAGACATTACCCAGAAACTCTGTGAAAATAAGGGAATGGAAATTTAAAAGTACGATCGCTAATATTTTCATTAACCTAAAAATTATTGCTAACATCATTATAAGAAATCAGATGAATCTTCAATAGGAAGTAGAATTTATGAGATAATAATACTAAATCACATGTCCCTCAATTTCTTTCTAGAAATTTGGAGGATATATTTACTCTGTTAAATAAATCATGTTTAAATAAAAGTATTTTAGAAGGGCAATTTTTATCAGCCACTGCCCCTTAAAGCAGGGCAAGTGGATTTTATGGTAGCTAAGCATGAGATAATGCATTGTTCATTTACTGAAATACACTTACTACAAATAGAATAACGTTCCTCATATTAATTATTAGGTTTGCAATTATATGTTTTGTCATTAGGTAGAAATATTTACTTCCTGGAAAACATTACTTTGTTTCTTAAATTTGATCAGGGAATAGGAGACGGCCACTGAAATTTTCAATCAGAAGTCATAATATGGAAGACACCAGGTGAATATGGCAGACACAAGATAGCCTTCCTGGGCCCAATCTGTATTAGACTTTGCAACTAAATACTTACAAATAACTCTAGAAGTTGATCATATCTGTTCATGTATAATAACTAGATAGCATCACAAAAATTGAGAGCGAAGAGGAAAATTGATCCTAGCATAAAAATATGAAGATATTTCACCCAAAATCTTAATCTGAATGGTAATGCTTATAAAGGTACATGCATTATGATACAAATGGACCATAACAAATTCTGTGATCCACTACTCAGCTTTGGGAATTCAGAATATAAATGCCACTCCTCTGAGTAACCCCGGGAAAATATGAGAAAAAGCAGAGTAATCCTCTCACTGAATAACCCTGCCCAGGTGAAATGTGGATTCTTTTGCAAATCATAAATTTGTACAGCTATTGAATAAAAATTTGACTTTTGTAAATTTTATGTTTCAGTATGTTTATTTTCAGCACACTTAAAAATAGCGATTTTTGTTTATTTCTATTAGTTAAATTAGTTTATTTCTATTAGTTATCCACAGTACATTCTATGACATTATAATTAACATTTTTCTCTCAAAAGCTTTTGGCCTATACTTAATTGCATCATGTACCTTAAATGTCACAATTACATCATTTTTATTCACACACACACACACACACTCACACACACAATGTTTTTTCAATACATTTCAAGCAAAAGCCTCTTTTTACCAAAGTCAGTAGTAACGTGCATACATTTCAGTATTACTTGTCCTTCTCTTCTCCACCTTTATATTACTCTTGAGTTCTTCTCAAATTCCAGTTCTATTGCTTATTTAAGTGCCTTCTATTTTAGCATATTTTATCTAGATTTAATTCACCTTGCAATTTATTTTACTACATCCCCTTTATTGTAGGAAGGACATTTTGTCAAAAAAAACTTTCTAAAATTATATGCATCTTTCAAGTATTGTTGAACAACAGCCCTTTCACATGCTGTCATTTCCTGTGACACAGACTGGTTGGAATTTCAGGAAAGCTGGCTTGACAGGTGCAACTCTTTAATGTTTCAGTCAAAGAAAATACTTAAAGATATCTGAGGAATTGAGAAACCTGATTATTGTGTGCAACCTTTTTAGACTTTCTGGAAAGATAGAGATTGTGATGGCATCAAGATCTGTGGAGTCATTGCTAGTGGTTTGAACAAAAATCTCAGAGATCAGAGCAGTGCACCATTTTCAGAAGTGCTTCACGGACAATATTCTTAATGCACAATGATATTATACAAAACATGTGAACATGGGCAACATAAGCTGAGAAAAGAATGAGAGACTCAGAGAGATGTTTAAAAGATTCTTATCTCCTCTATTTCTTACTATTTTCTTTTGTACACAAGATACGAAGAAGATACTTGATAAAACACATTTAAATCTATCTCAGTAGCATTTTAATAATTTAAATTATCTATTCTCAATAATATGAAGTATATTATCATAGTTAAATTGGAAACAATTTTTCCTTGGTATAATATAATGATATAATTGGTGAAGTAACCACAAATAAATTAAGATGGCTTACTCTTTTATGGTAAGCCAGCCATAGCGTAGGCTAACACCTTAACTATGATCAAATATAATATATTCCTGGTCATTTCACAGATGTTACTTAACTTCTCTGGCTCTTTGAAGGTATTTTAATTTGATCTAAAACATGTCTGTATTAGGAACACAATATAAGAAGTAATCCAAGTTACACACATGCACACACACACACGTGTACTTATAAATCATGTATCAAAAAGTATAAATACATATGTAACAATGATGTAAAACAAAAATATATGTTAAAACACTCTGCAAAACTTCTGAATTTATTCATGAAAATTACAACAGATCAGTATTCTCCACTGGGGAGGAGAGGAATATAATTAAAACATTATGTTCCTCTAGGTTCTAGAGTCAAATTAAGAATTAATTCAAGGGTATCTATTGTAGATACCATAGGTGAATTCCCTTTGACTAGCAAAGGAAATATTTTGAATCTTTCTGTGATTAATGGATATTAAAGAATTCTATATTTATTGAGGAATAAAGCTCTCCATTAAAAGCCTTGGAAACTCTAAGATTATATTAGGTTATAACTAAATGGCTACAGAATAAATTTAAATTTTAAAATATGAGGATAGATAGCTATAATGAAGGTAGTAGATGAAGGAAAATGAATACTAGTGTCTGGTACTTGAATTTGAATTAATATCCAAGGACCTGTGGGTTTTTTTCAGGATTGTGGTCTTTCTGAATTCCTGAATAATACAATTCCCAGAAGATACATGATATTAGTCAATAACAAGACAGTAAAACTTCATTAGAACTTGATGTATTAGTGATGGATTCATTTTAAGTTTTCCATAGTAAGACAGATATAAAGTCATTTCAATTTACTTTTTTCCTTTATCCTGCCCAAAACATCTTTTTTGCTATAAAAATCCAAAATTTTGATGGAAACTACTAAAAAGTATAAAATACAGTTTTGGAATCTGTTAGGGAAAACTATAAAACCTAGGAAAAAAATAGACAAAAAAATATTACCGTGTCTGTCTTTGGCCAGTATTGATTGTTGTCATCATTGTTATTTCTGCTACTGTTTTTGACCTTTAAGAGTTGAAGATCCAAATACTACCTGGCAGTGAAATCAGTCTGTCCTGGAATGAACTTTGGAAAAGAAAAGAGGTTCATGTGTTTGGGAAGGAAGAAGGGGGTGCCTTACTGCTTTCCACTGAGGCTTAACTCCTAACTCCAGAAATTAGATGAAACCACAGGATGCTGTGGATGACTGGGGAAGAACAATAAAAGAAAGGAGATATTTAAAGCATTATGGTTGCTTATGATATAAATATGATAACAAAATTGCTGGATGCTCTTTGCTGAAATTAAAAAATAGAATTAATGTTAATTAATTCTTAAAATTGTTATATTTATCACAGTAATGTAAAAACTTGGTCTGGTCAAAATCACAGACTATTTAAAAAATCAGCAATTGTCTCCTCTTCATTTTGATCTTTCTTTCAAATGGAATATTTTCAACTTTTTACTTGTACTTTTTGTTATTTACCTTTATGACTCCAAATGTTATATTTAAAGCTCTATTCTTGAATCCACAAGTATTTTTATCACTGAATAAAATGTATAGATTTAGATTGACTATATCATTCTCTTTGCCACCTCTCCTTTCTCAGAGCTTAATATTTATATTCTTGTTTACTGGTCTTTTATTGACTGCATTTTGAGCTTGAGCTCATATGGTTAGACCTCAGTTCCATTCTTCATCTCTTTAATCTTCGGTGTGTCAGGCGAAGATTTAGCTTTCCTAATATTTTTCGACCTGCATCTTTTACTCCATATCTTTTTTCCTTTGATTTACAGTTGCTGAGATTTAATTATAATGGTATTGATACTTATTTTCTTCAATAACAACTAATTTTTCCTTTCTGGATTTATAGTTTACTTAAGAAGTCAAAAAATACATTAACCAAAAAAATACACTAATATTAGATTATAATTACTCCATAAACATGAGGTTTTAGGGCTAAGGTTTATCTTGAGTTTCCACTTAATAATTCTAATGTAGGATTTCTTGGCTAATACTAACTGTTAACATTATTTAATTCTTACGCATTCATAAGTATCAACATTTTTACTTTACAGCTTGATCGTGTTCACAGTCATATTTTCTAGTTACTTTGTTTTTTTTTCATTTAACAGTGTCATTTGTTGTATCCTGCATCTTCCTTTTCTAACTCTTCTTTTCCTACTTTTGTCTCTCTCAAGTCTTTTGTCCTCCTGGAAAAACCCTGCACACAGTTCTCACCCTCAGCCTTGGATTTTCACTTTTTAATCTGACAGATTTAGACACGATTTTCTATGCTATCCTAAATTGTCATCTTTTTCACTCTACTGGGTTAATCCTTAAGGAAACTCTTTTTTTGTTGTTGTAGTACCAGGGATCTAACTCAGGACCTTGTGCTTTTGAGGCAGGCACAGTGCCACTGAACTAAATCCCTGGCCTTTAAGGAAATTCTTAAGAAACCTGGCAAGTTAAACACATTCTGAAACATGCTTGACAGAGTGGACTTTATTCTACACATGCACACCCATGTGCGCACACACATACACACACATAGAAACATTTAATGGTATTTACTTTATTCTAAATCATTTATTCTAAATCAGAACATCCAAGTAATTGCTCAGTATTCTATTGCATTTATTGTTGTTGTGAGCAAGTCTAATATCAGAATGATTTAATTCTTTGGTACTTTTTCCTTCTCTGGAAGCATTTTTGTTGTACTATTTTAAAAGTCATTTTTTTATCAAACATTTTTTGCTCCTTTAAAGACTCATACTTCCCAATCTAGAAAATCATTGATTATTTGTTTAAGTAATGTGTGCTTTCATCTCTTGAGCTAAATCATTGTCCTTTTCTACTCTTTTATACGCATTCTTCCCTAGTATTTTTTTTCTTTATTTTTGTGTCACATAATGTTTGAGGATTTTAATTTTTAGTCTATATTTACTCATTTTTTAGTTGTTGTTATTGCAGTATTTTAAAACTAAATGTTTAAAATTTAAAAATTCAATTGTGTGCCTGGATTATTCCAGCTCTATAGCATTTTTTTTTTGTACCGAGGATTGAACTCAGTACATTGTACTTGAGAGGCAGGTGGTGGAACTAATGAGCTAAATCCCAGGCCCTAGCATTTTCTTTTGTTTAGTATCTAAAGTTTACTGAAAAATATCTTTAGATATATTTATCATAAAGAATATTTTTATCTTCTGTATGTCTTGTAAGAACCAAAGACTTCTATTGTCATATATGGTTGATAAAGTCTTCAGTTTAAGAGAGCAGGCATTTTATTTTTAGTCTTGATGTAAAAACTAGGGTATTAATTATCATTAATTACTATTTTATTTATACATATACACAATGGTATACTGCCAAAGACACAACACAGATCCTAGTATACAAACACATAAACACATGTAGACTTCTCCATCTTTCAGTCATAGTCACAAACCAGAATGTCTTATCTATTAGAAAAAGACAACTAGTTCATCATAGTTCTGGTTTTAATCAGAATTAACCTACTTCATTATTCCCTAACTTTTATTTAGAGAAGCATATAAAGAATTTTCTTTTCCATATTTCCACATGGTCTTCAGAAGTGCAGGTGGTATTTTCTAAATATTTGCCTTATTTCATCCCTCTGAAGACCACAGTATAATTTCCCTTGTTTATAAACTAATGCAAGCGTATTGTATTTTTCTTGTTTTTTCAAGTAATTGTTTCTATTTCTGTATTTCTATACTGGCTCCTGTATTTTTCTCATGAATTCATTTAATTCTAAAACATTGCAGTAATTTGTCTTTTTTTTTTTTCTGCCAACATAATCAAATCCATTCTACACAGATTTTACCCACATTAATTTATGTGGTCTTCTTGGAACAGCAAACCAAACATACTTGTGTTTTTATTGGCACTACCTTTTAATTGCAATTTATTTTGGTACTTTTAAATTTTATTTTTATGAGAGTAGCTATTGAAATATGTTATTGGGAAGAGATAATAGGGAATACAGAAATAGATTTTAAACTGTAAAATATTAACATTGTGATTTAAATCAGGTGAATTTTTCAGACACACATTTATTTTACATGAATCATACAGTACTTCATTATCTTTTATAATGTCATATATCTATATAAATATATATGTGCATCTATAAAATGTTATTCATGATATGATATATGTATCATTATATCGATAGATAAGACACACCATGTAAAAATATGTGTATATTTATACAAATGTCAAACTTTTTATATTTAATAACTGTGTACATATGTCTACCCTATTAGTTTTTATTTACAATTCTGTATTTAAAAATTCGCCTAGTAAAATTTTTTTACAACCTCAAAATAAATACCTGCAGTGTTTCCCTGTGTATATAGAGAACAGTGAGAAGTTTGAACAAATACACAATTGTCTTTTACGATATTAAGAGTATGGTAGGCAAAATAAGAATAAAGCCTTCCCTAAATGACAGTTGTGTACTAAAATTTCATTAATGATTTTTCTACTATTTATAAAATTCACCTGGAACCAGTGAACATTAACTTACATGGTAAAAGGACTAGGATTGATTTAAGAACCTTGAGAAGATTATCCTGCAATAACTGGATGGGTCCAATGTAATCACATTTATTATACTTCCTGGAAAACTCTCAAGCATGAATCTTCTACTCCACTTTGATAACTTCTCCAATAATTAAGGCAGCTGGAATTTCTGACTGGGTCAACTGCCAGTGCCTCCTGGTTTCTCTTTTGTATTGTTCAAATCCCTCTTTAATGTGTTGCCAAAATAGTCTGCCTAAAACTTAACTTTCACAATTATTATATTATCTTGTTTCTAACTCTTCAGTAGTATGAACTACCTATTTAACAAAACTTAAGCTTTTAAATATAAAATATGTAAACCCTTCTGTGACATGACCAGCCTATTTCTCGGTCTTTCCTAAATGTAGTCCTCAATTTGTTCTTTACATTCTTCATCACTAACTGCTTGCATTTTCCATGTGCATTATGGAATTTCTCAATACTTTTTTTGTTTATTGTACTGCTTGATGTGATATATAATTTTGCCATTACTGTTATAGAAAATGTCACCACATTTTAAGTATATTTTTGGAACAAATCCAAGTTTCCTTTTTGTAGAAAATTGTCTTATTGCTTTCCCATTTTGGATGAGGTTCAGGAGATTCTCATGTGAACTCTTCCTTCCTTTTATGGTTTGGCTCAAAAACGTCCCCTAAAAGTCCCAGGCATTTAGCTATGGGGCTTTTAGAAAGAGAGAATATTATGGAGTACTAGCCTCATCAATGGGTAAATCTATTAATGTGGTCATAGCTGGATGGGCTATTGAAGAGGGGCTGTTTGGAGAAAGTAGGTCACTTGGAATGTGCCTTTGAAGGCTGCAACTTTCCTCACCCCCTTCCTTCCTGACTCTTTCCCTTTTGCTGTGCTTCCTGCCTGTGATAAGTGGACAGCTTTCTTCATCTTGCCCTTCTGCCATTATGTTTCTGACTCAGATCCAGGTGAACTTTGAGTGAAACCTCTGAACTCATGAACCAAAATAAACCTTTCCTCTTTTAGGTTGTATATATGAGGCATTTAGCCCAGAAATGACAAACTGACCAATATACTATCTGTAAAAGTCATTGGAGCTAATTTGGTCTTATATTTGTCTTATCCACTAAATTACAAGCTTCAACTAACAGGATCTTAAATAGTACATCTTAGGACAAGAAGCACTCAGTGTCCAAAGAAATGAAGTTTAAACTTTCTCAAGTAGACTAGAAATAGCTTATTTTTGACATAGACATGAACACTAACCATATCTGGCAGGAAAGTTTATTCTCTACAAACATAATGCTGTTGTAGGATATATAATGATAGCCTAAGTCACCCATTGCAAAGTACATGATGTTATCCATTTCAATTTACTGACTAAAAGTCTTTGTGAGGTTTACTTTTTTCTATTATGTATGTTGTCATTATTTAATAAGATAACTTTTTTCTATAGAAAAAATACATCTTTCTAAGTTTTCTATGTTTATAAAGTGTCTCTCAATGTTTGCATGCTATTTTTCATCACTTTAATTTTGAAATAGTGTGGCCCTGTCAGTCTATGAAGATATGTGAAAAAATCACAAATTCAGTTGTTTTTAGATGCACAACTTTCCAAAACAAATGTAAGCATTTTTTACTTATGTATTTTATTTTTTTCTGAGAGAAATAAAGCACCATTATTTTAGTTACCATTTCTATAGCGTGCAGAACTTTCCTGATTGTAAATAGCATTTCTGTTATTATAAACCAGTGAATCTGAAAAAATTACATATTTAATATACTGAAGGACAAATATCTAAAAAGTGATTTCCAAGGCAGGTCCAAACACATTTGCAAATATTTTATGAAATGTTTATATACATTTTTAAAAGATTAAATATAAAAGTATTTTAACATGATACTTTTTACAATCAATTGCTATGCTAACATTTTAGACTCTACCTTTAATTACATTGTGAACTTAAACTATTCAGAACAAATTTAGATGTAACTGCTAACATAGATGTTATACCATTTTTCTTAAGCATATTTCACCAGGCTTTTCTTAGCCATGTTAAATATATTATGTAATAATAACATGTAATAATAATATATAATATAATAATATATAATATAATAATAATAATGCCAGTAAACAAAGACTAATCAGCAGATTCAAATAGTTTTTAGGAGATAAGTTATTTAGCTAAATCTTACTAAAATATATATGCCTTGTAATAAATGAATTTTAAGTATTTATGTAACAATAGAAATGAAAGAATAAATGTTAATGACCAAAGTATATAAAAATTAATTAGATATACACTGGAAAATTACTTGAAAAATCTCAAATTTGTAAATCAATTCTATTTGGATGGTGGTGGTAACTGAGACAGAAATAGAGGACAAAAAAAATCTTTATAGATAATAATTTGGTTTTTACATACATTGGGCTTGGTGCAGCAATAATAATAAAAATCTAGAGATCCATACCTAGCCTATACAAAATGATTCGGAAAATTCTCTCCAGGTGGTTAGGTCTTTTTTTTTTTTTTTAAAGTTGTGCAAATTAAACATAAGACTATACTAACTAGCTGTAAGAGCTTGGAATTCAAATCAAGTCTGTCTGATTCAAGCTCTGTGCTTTGAACACTCTGCACTGGAATGAATAAGATCACAATTAAGGATTAATGAAAGAGAAAAAGAGAAGAATGAATAGAGTTTTGAAATGTCTACCCACTGACTCTGAAAGCTGAGAACTTACTGAGACCCATGGGGAAGAGGGCCAGGAATGTGGGCAACTATCAAAAGAGAGAAAAATAAAAGAGCAGAAACCAGAAGACAGATATGTCAGAATGAAAGCATAGGCAACAGCATGAAATCCAATAATTTTCAATAAAAATAAAGGAAAGAAAATTAAATTTGGGACTGGTGATTATTGTTGATATTGAAGATATAATTACAAGAGGCTGGTATTCTGGAGGTCAAGTGTGGGGAGCCAGAGGATAGCAGTGAGGACACAGACTAGGTAATTATAGCCCCTGGCTCCCAGCTGTGTCATTTTGATGAAACCATTCATTAAATTTTACCATATTAAAAGATTCTCTCCAACTTGACATTTCTTTTGACATACTTCCTATATTCTCAAATATTTTTAGACAATCTTGCTTAGTTAAATGCCAACTAAAGAGGAATTTTAAAATTACTTTCTTTCTGTTTTTTTTTTTATGATTGCTATTATTCATTCAAGTCTTGATGCCCATCCTGTGCTCATTGGCTGTTTACAAAATAGAAAACAGAAATGATTTAGCACATTGTCTTTAGAAGGGCAATCCTTGCTCTAGAATATAGAATGTGGAGGAAGTGTTATAAGAGTCAATGTTCTTTATCTTAGTAAAGGATGGGAAAAAAGTTCTAAGAGTAAAGAAAATGAGTGGCCAAAGCAAAAAAAAAAAAAACCACACACATAAAACAAAATGAAAAATAATAAATTAAAAGAGAGAATACATTTCACTGAATCCAAATAAAAATTTAATTGGCTGATGAACTGTCTGGGGCAACAGCATGCAGTAAAACAGGCTTTCTGTCTCTCACATATGCATAATGGAAACTGGCTTCAGGAAGCCCAGGAGCTGAAAGAGGGATCCTGCATGGAGAGGTTGAAAATAGTAGACTGTGTCAACCATAGGGAAAAAAAAAAAATCAGAAATGCACAGTAGGAGGATTTGGAGAGAGAAGTGAATGTGACTGCAAAGACTTAAAAGGCTGATGCAGAGAGGGACATGCCTGTGACCAGTGATAGAGGATAAAATGCTGGAGAGTGTGATGGGTGAAACCCATGACAAGATGGTAAGAAAATTAGTTTATGGTGGAATTCAGGACCCCAGAGCTGCGCTACATGGCCCAGACTGGCTATAAGTATCTAGGTCATAAGGGGGCTAGGGAAGAGCTATTTGGAAGGGTACAGAATGATTCACTCCGAGAATGAACGCCCCAGCACGAAACTCAGCAAGACTGTACTTGAAACGTACCGAACAGAAAGATCAGGAAGGTAATAATAGTGGTATTGAATTTCAGAAAAACATTTCATTTGTTATCAAACTTTTAGAAAAATTTAGTTTGCGAAAACACTTAGAATGAAGAGAGGCCATGGGAGTCAATCAGTGTTTCGTGATTTCTGGGATGATGCTAGTATCTATGCCCTCAAAAATGAAAGTTTTTTAGCTGTTGTTCTACATGTAAGTTCTCAAATCTAAGACGAAAGGAGAACAATTGGCTATATTTAACAGGAAAATCACTTTTAAGCTCCTTATGTAAAACATCTGTCTTATCAGCCATGCCTATTTTCTTTGACAAGCATTTGGAATTTATACGGAACTGTGAAAATTGTTCTGACTTAATTTTAATAGAGTATTAGAAAATTTCTGAATTTTGTTTTCTGTCTGAACTTTTTGGGCATTCTAAAGCATACAAGTGAAGTATTAAGTTGATGAGAAAATCTTAGACAAGTAAAACTGCTTTTTATTATTTAAATTAAGCAAGTGCAACAGTTATTTTGAATTTTTGCAAGATGTTAATTTTCAAATAATTATCACAATTATAAAATAAACACTTAAGAAGGACAATGCCTATATATATTTTTTTTCCACAATCTGGCCACTATAGTGTCTTTGAATCTTAACCTTAGTATGATTTTATTTTTGGAAAAAAAGGAAACTTGAAACTATTTATCTATGAATTATGTATTAATTTGAAAAGTAATATACACTCCAGGCAAGTAGAGTTGGTTTACTTTGTTAGCAGTTAGTTGTTCGAAACAAAGGCTTATTTTTACTTATACAAGTCATTTTTGTTATTCTATTGTACTGAACCCTTTTGTAAAAATAATGGATACCTTGGGCTGTTTCCAAATTTTAAATTCATAATTTCAAAATAAGGGAATTATAAAATCAAGATTTCCATATGTATCAGCAAACTAACAGGTGTGAGCCCAAAAGGAGAAGTGTGAATCCACCTAACACTGACCTGTGTGCAGTGACTTCAACTCTGGCAATATGGAATACATCTCAAAGACAAAAGGAGCTATTGAATTTTGGTGGTAGCATCTTTTTTTTCTTTTATGCTCGTGCTTGTTTCTCAGTCTATCTTCTTTGCTGTGTGAGCCTAATTTACTTCTGTGGTATTACTCACTTTTCTTCATACCACATGGAGGTTTGGATAATACAAGTACTCTTCCCTCTATGAAATTTCAACATGAGCAGAGTGAAGAAAGGAAAAGAAATGAAAAAAAAGCACATTTATTTATTTTCATGGCAATGAAGCAATGAAACTCTTGAGAATTTGTCTTAGAAAATAAATCCCAGAACTATGTGGTTTCTATTATTTCTCAACAAACTTTCTCTTCTGACTCATAAATCCTATGAGTCAATAAATTCTAATTTTCTTTAAAGTTAGATAAAGGGAGTCTCATGCTTTTAACCAAAGAACCTCACTTTCAAAATAATTGGCTTCAGAATTTGCTTACAGATCTCAGAATTTTTTTTAATAGAAAATGTAGTATATTTGCAATTCATATCTAGGGAAGATGAAATCAAGGGCAGTGTGCCAGATTTGGAACCTAGAAACCTTCTACCTATTACTGAAGCAGCTAATTAAGGTATCACTTGTAATCATCTGGTACAAAATGCTCCTGCAGGGCATGGCTTTGTGAAGCTAAGGAGTGGCTGTCATTTAAAATAAAACTAAAAACTAGCTTTATTCTGTAGACAATACATAATTATAGGCAAGGTAAAAATGAGTTAATTGCCCAAATTCTCATCCCAAAATTAAAAATTAAAAAAATCAGATTTTTAAAAACTTTTGCTAAGTAATCATCTTCTATTGGCTGAGGGGATATTATTCCCAGAAACCAATTCTGATGTTATTCTGAAAGTTACACAATTTAAATTCAAAGAAGCTCTTAGCTTTGCCTGGTCTTATTTGAGAGCTTATGTCATTGATGCAGAAACTACTAGTCCCTCACAGTGAATGTTTCACATAGACTCAGAGGTCCGGGAATTCTAATGATTTTTAAATCATTTCCCTCTTTAAATCCTTAGTGCAAGAAGTATTGCTTCCCCCCTCAGAGTGCAGAAGTTGGTCATCTTTAGTCTGTGGATGCCATCTAAACTTGAACATCTAATAAATAGTTTCTTGCCACACCTTATGTGATTTCACTCTCCTCTTTTGAGATGCAAACATAGACTATAGAAGTCAATTTAAAGAGGCAAAGAGCATTTGGGAAAATAGATTTTTAGCATGTTTTACCAAAAAAAAAGATAATTTTATTGCCTTTTGAATTATTTGATGAAGATTACATTTACTCTAAACTCAAAGGTCTTTGTGGTATGTATTCTTCACATCTCCACTTGGAAATATAATGGGAATCTAAAAACTTAGATCTGAACTTGTTTTCTTGAACATGGTAGACTATATTTCCCAAATATTCATCTTAGTATAAACAAAGCTATATTGACTAACCTGCCTCGGGAGACAAGATATGTGGTACTCCCCTTGATTTTAGGTTAAACAAAGAGGCAGTCAAGATGGATGGAATGAGGAAGAAGTGACTATGCATGAGTCTTAACTTTACATTATAAGAGTGGATGTGACTGCAGGTTGGGTCTGGCAGTGTTCTAACCTTGGGAAGATAGCCATCACATAAAGAGACAAAAAGGCTACAAGAGTGGTTACACCTCAGAATCCCAGCTGGCAGCCTCCCTCTAAGGCCTTAGGCAACATTAGCACAAACTTCCAAATGTGAATGGGCCTTCAAATGATTCTGAGCCCCTGATTTTAAGCCTACCAGCTGATACCCAGTGAAGAAACAACAAAAAAGAGCTAGGATCTAGGCTTACTGCATATTGCTCAAGTTGTTATTTTATGAGCAAATCTTTAAAAATTATTTTAAACCACCAACTGTAAAGTAATTTGTAACATCTTTCTAAAGAACTATAGCCACAATCAGATCACACAGGGAGCTCTGGAGTGTTAATTCTACTAAAGCCTATTTTCCCTTTATTTGTCAGTCTTTAAGGAGAAGCTAATAAGCAAGCTCCTAGTCCTCGTGATCTTGGTCTGCTCCTGTTAGCCAAGAGCAACCTTATGGAGGAAGATTATAAATGCCACACTTAGGGCTCCTATCTCTGGTACCAGCAGGTGAGTGCAGCTTGGAAAAGACTGATCTGCTTAAGGATCTAGGCACATGGTTAACACCATAATATACATTTTCAACCACTCTGTATGTGTCATAATCTTCCTTACCTCTTTATAATTTTTTTCATAGTCATTTCCCCTTTATAGCATATTGTTGTTTAACATATTAGATATATTTTTATTTATTTTTGTAATTGTTTATACATGTATTACATTTTCTTCTGGTTCTATTTTAGTGAAGCTGAACCAACATAGGGCTTCTCAAATTGTATGTGTGTGTTTTTCCACTACAATTCCTCTGTAACTGGAATAATCACTTGCACTGAATAATACTTACATAAAATAAAAATTGAATGACTTAATTATAAGAATAGTTAAGTATAATTAAGTACATATAATAGTAATGATATACTAGTCATAATTTAAGAGTTATATATAATTAAGCATGGCATATATTTAATTAAGTTGTAATTAAGAATACTTATACCAAGAAAGAGTAAATTTTCAACAAATGCTACTTCTCCAATCTGGGAGAAATCTAATTATTTACATGAAAACAGAAAGCACCTTTTTGTGTGAAGGACCAGATTGCAAATATTATAATATATTAGGGGTCAGAGTCTCTGTCCCAACCACTCAACTCTGTCATTATAGTGTGAAATTCATTAAGATGTGTAAATGAGCAGGATGGCCGTGTTCCATTAAAACCTTATTTATATTTAAAAAAAGAGAAGTAGACAGTCTGTATATGCCGCACCAAGAAATGTGTCAAAAAAAAAAAAAAATGTGACCTCTCCAATAGGAAGCATCAAAGAACAGAGAACTCCAAAATTTATGATCTCCTGTATCAGGCATCCCCTTACTGTCCCTATCAATCTCAAACTAGTGTATCAGAATCTTTCTCCTATCTTAGTCACACATTGAAAAATAAATATTGAACCTGACATACAAATTTCATAAATATTCAAATTTTGAACTCTTCCACAGAGATGATGCTAAATTTAATAGCAATCTCTAATACAGCTGCAAGTAATAAACTCTACTTGCTTTTATCAACAAAGTGTCTTGTAAATATTATGAGGAACTATCATTTGATATTTTCCTTGTGCTAGGTTAACCTCTGGTTTTGCTCATGCTTTCTTCCTTCTGGAATATAGGAATATTCTATTTTTATGATACAAAATGTCCTTTAATATGTAGTTCAAACAATGTCTTCACAATGGCTTGCTCCCATATTGTGCTTGATAGAAATTCATTCGTTCAACCTATGCAATTTGTAATACATACATTTTTAAGAATGGTGGCTCAAGGAAAAACAAAACAAAACAAAACAAAAGTGCCAAAGCCCCAAACAAACAAAAAACATAGGATCTGGAGTCAGTTTATCTGAGCCTGCATATTGATCCTGTTTGCTAAGGATGGGTAGTTTTACCCAGAACTTTCAGCCACTTTTCCTCTTTTATGAAATGACATTCTTAGAATCCACTTTACATGATTTCTTGAAGAACTAATAATACTATAATAGAAACTAAACTCCCCTGTTTGCACATATGTGGCAATAGATATAGCACAATTTCAATATAATTTGTTTACATAATGAAAATTTTCTGTATTAAGTTAAAATATATTTTCTCTACCAATGGATTACATTTAATTCTACTTAATTTATTATTTTATATGATTTAATCTCCACTGTTTGAATAGGAGCTTTAGATACTAGTAGTGGTATATATAACAAAGCAATTACTAATCTGACAATAAATGTTTTTGAATTCATAATAGATGACAAGAAGAAAATTTTAAAAATTTCTATTTTCATACTTGAGTAAGTGCAAGAATATTTATGAAATCAATATCCTAAACTCCTTAGGACTAATTAAATTTTCCGGTCACCTGAACAACTTCTCAGGTTTGTTCATCCTTCCTTCTGAATAATGTTCAAATTATAAACAAACTTAAACTGATAAACAAATACATAAGTATGTTTTCATAAGTTGCATGATACCAAAATTGTACTATGTCATCATTTTTTACATTATCTTTTTAAACATTAATCATCTTGCTTTCCAACTGATGACAAACACAAGCATAGGCAAAATACAAAGCCTCATGTAAAACTATTTTGTCTTATACATTTGGAAATATCCACTATTATGTCTTTCAGAGAGGCAAAAATGAGACATTCTCCATACTATAGTAAGAAAGCCTTCCAAAGTTTTAAAGTTTTAAAATATGAAGACACTAGGTAGTTCTCTCAGGAAGTTAGAGATATACAAGTGGATATCCTGAAGGACCAATGACAAGTGTATTTAGATTTGCCAAGTCCTGTCAACATTCATGCTAATAATTTGCAGTAACAGCTTAGAGTGGGAGATCATAAATTGCTTTTGTAAATTTGCACTTGCAATATGTTTGCAACAAATAAAAAATGTGAAATAGTTCACATTGTCAGTTATTAGTACTTGAGTCAAATATTATCAAGTTTCAAGCACATACACAGTAATAGTATTTACTGAAGAGGGTAAAACTGCAACTGCAGATATCTACAGCTCTCAAAGTTAGTAGATCTTAGGGAATCAAAAAGAAAAGTAGAATATTTTGAAGAGGATAAAGAGAAAAATTTGTGCAAATACACTGGTAATTTCACAAATTGCCTTTTCTATATAACTGTCATTTTTATTGGAAGAGAAAACTGTGTATCTCTGTTGATGACTAAGATAACTCCCATGTCTAATTTCAAGTTTGGATCACAGAATGAAAAGATTAAATTTAGTTTCAGGTGTTGTCTTCCATTTATTTACTTGTATTCCTATGTAACAAAATATTTCATGAGACTGTATAAACTTGAAAATGACTGTTATTTAAAATACAACTGAATTATAAAGTTGTCTACTCATTTTACCATTTTTAAAATGAAAGGAGAGAAGGAGGGATATGCCAGTTAATTCTGACTGTCCAGTTGACCGGATTAAAACAACTCCTGGAAAGGTAATTGGATTGGGAGGGACTTGACGCTTCTGTGGAAGTCTCACTGTGCTCTGCTTCTCACCACTATGTAGTGAGAAGCTTCTCTCCGCCATGTCTTTCATCGTGGTGTGTTGGTTGTGGAGATACTGAACCTGAATTAAAAACTCTGAATCTATGAACCAAATTAAGCTACTTCTCCTTTACGTTTTGGATGGGACTTATTTTGAACCAAAACTCTCGAAATGCTGACTAATATAAGAAAGGAGAAGGAGATAGGGAAAGAGAAGGGGAGCAAGGAGTAAAAAGGAGAAGCACACAAACATGCAAACATACACACAGAGAGAGAGAGAGAGAGGGAGGGGGGGAGAGTCTTTTAAATAAAATTAGTGGAAAGATGTAAATTACCAATATAAATTTTAAACATGGTTTCTCAATCTTTGATGAATTTCTTGTATATCCAAATGCATATTTTAAACCACCTTTATTTGGACATAAATTTATGAATAGAATGAAAAGAGTTTTGTTTTTTGGTTTTTTTTTGGTACCGGGGATTGAACTTGGGTCCTTGTGCTTGCACAGCTGGCAGAGAGACCACTGAACTAAATCCCCGGCCCTGAATGAAAAGACTTTTGAAGGAAAAAACCCAATGAGAAAGAAAATTGACAGACAGAAATTAAGGAAAAAAAATTAAGCTTTTGGCATGAGAATTACTTGGCTCTGTAAGGTTTCAAAATAAAATCATAAAATAAGTAAAAGCTCACTATTTACCTAAATATTTGGGGAAAATGACTATAACTTTTAGTTGAATCCAACACAACATTCCTCTCCCAATTAGATTGCCTTTTTATTAACAAATGACTCTACCTTAAAAAAACATTATTAACAATAACAAAACCTTAGAGATTAAAACCTTAAATATGGCTAAAGATAAACTAATGTACACAGTAATTCAAGATCTGTGATTTGATACTCATTGCAATGTCCCAGTGAGTCAGACAATTATAAAACAGGGAGCTTGGTTAATCAAAGCCTCAAACATAAAATAAGATGCCAAAGCAAGAATGCGCAAGAGAGGGAGTATCTTGCTCATTAGAGAACTAAAATTAGCAGTAGCTTGTTCTGTAGCTAAGAAAAAATTACAGAAAAAAATCATTCAAAATAAATTCAAAATGATTTGAGTATTGGAAAGCTATTAGGGAGTGTATGGATTTGGATTATCCATCCATGAATGAGTTCTGTTACTTTAAGATAATAATAATTGGAATAAGACTTGCTGGGACATTCTTTTTGCTATATAAAATTTCTCTTAAGATCAATTTTTAGAATTTTAACCTATGATATGTATTTTAATACAACAAGTAGTTATCATTCTACATATTTTATATAAGTTGGGTTTGAAGGACTTGAGCAGGGAGTCTGTGCCATGTGATAGAACTAAGGTCTCACCATCATTTATATAACAATTTCTGGTTTTCCTTTATTATAATATTATATATGAATAAGAAATTATATGTATATTTTAAGTACTGCATTTTCCCTCATCATAAAGGAATAATGAAACAACAGCTTTTATGTACATGAACATGAGAAGGCTGAATTCAAATATTAACACCTATCTTGAATTTAACACCTGGGACATTTTCCCTCATAAATGAAGGAGAAGTAGAATTTTTCACTTCACAATTTGAATTTTTAAGAAACCATTCCCTTAGATCTACTAAATAAAATATATGAAATAGTCAATAAAATACATAAAATTATAATTAAAAAGAGATTATGATGTGTCATTGTTGCACTCTGGGATGACTATAGACAACAACTATGCACAATATATGTCAAAGAGTTAGAATGAAGGATTTTAAAGTGAAGAACATAATTTTTTCAGGGTATAAATAGGTTCAAGCTAATTTATATTCTTGCAATATGTATATGTGCTAAAAATTATGTTATTTCACTAATATGTACAAGTTTTATGCTTCTGTGGATAGTTTAAAAACATTATAGGTAAAAAGAAATTATGAATTAATTTACATAGTGACATATAATTAAAAATAAAATAGCCTTATTATTAATTAAAAATGAGAAATTTCTAATAAATCTCTCATAAAATAAAATAAATACAACAATCTTTCTTATGGGATGAACTACTAAATTTCCAACTAGAACAACAGATTTTGCATTCTGTGTGAAAATATAATCTGATGCTTAGCCTTTTACCTTTTTCTGGTGACACAAATAGCCAAAATGATATTATGGCTAATCCTAAATCAAAATTATTCATATTAGTTTGGTTTTTAAAACATTTTTGGTTTGTAAATCTCTTTTAAAATTCTATGCTCCTATGCAAAACTTACTCATTTCAGAACCGCTAAGACTAAGATAACAAAACTATTTGATATCTTCTAGAACACAGCCTTGATATTAAGATGTATTATGTATATTCACCAACTTCCAAAGGTAATTGTAGTCATTATGTACTGCAAACATGTACTAATAAAAATAAAGAACAAAGCATTGTTGAAAACATCACATAGCTTAACTAAAACAATTACTCCTATCTGAGAATTTTATTTAGTAAAATACCTCTTGATCTTCCTTCTCTTACATATTATGTGACAAGACTTATTTCTTTTTTTTTCCTGATTTGCTCAGCTTCATGTGTTTTTTGTTGTTGTTGTTGTTTTGGTTTTTTTTTGCTTAGATTCTTTTATTGGTACCTAAAATTTCTTTTATACATCTACAAATGTTTGTGATAGCAATTACCCTTATCCTTTCTTTGAAGGAATAAAAGGTTGTTTCCATGGTTCTGATATTCTTTCAGTAAATAAAAAAAGCTCAGATGTATATATCACTGCAAATATCGGATAACAACTAAGTTTTAAATCTATTTAAGAAGAGCTAATAATGAAAACAATGGCAGCAACTGTCCCATTTTGAGAAGAGGATATATATGTATGTTTTTATCCTAAAGATATACTCTAAAGAGAATGGAAATGAAAAATATAAGATATTTACTAAAATCTGGAGCATTTTAAGACCATTAGTTCATAGCAGTTGTAATTTACAAGGTATAGACCAATGCTTCCGAAACTTTAATGTTCACATAAATCACCTAGGAATCATGTCAAGACGCAGTTTTGGTTCAGGGTTAGGAAGGGCCTAAGGTTTTGTGTTGTGCCACAAAATCATTGTTGGTGGTCTCTGGAAACCACTGAGGAATCCAGAAGTGGATTCCAATTCATGTAACTCTACAGGCGACATTATAAAAGAAGGGAAAAAAATCGGAAGTGAGTCGGTGTAGGAAAAAAAATTGTGGAAAACTTTGAAATGAGTGGACACAGAATAAGATTTCTGAGCATTGTATCAATATGATTGTTTGCATTATCAGATGTCACAAGGCATACTGCATCACTGTCTTTGAGGGATTTTCCAACTCTATAAATTATGAAGGATTGACAACAATGCATATTACCCCTAGTACTGGGAGTTTACTTTATCTTATACATTTACCATTGATTATTGCCTTGTCAATATTGAATTTCACTTCTATTATCAAATTCATTGCAATGTTTCTGGTTTATAGTACATGCATCTTCTCTTTAGACTCTTTTGTAAAATATTTCCAATAATTTAATAGTATCCTCATTAAATATCAAATAAAATATTTTTATTATCATTTTTCATTTTAATGAGTCTTAATGTTATTTTTTAAAATTAACTTTTTAAATTAAAAATTAACTTTTAAAAATTAACATAATGAAAGATTTAAGACACAGGATTTCAACTGAACTTTCCTATGTTGGCAAGGAATACTTTACAAAAGTGAATGTTAGAAAAAGTATATTCTTGAAGAAGAGAGAAAATGAGAGAAGAGATGAAACATGATATTTACATATCTATAAACATCAAGTTAGTGTGGTTGGTAGTAATGGTCAGGGTGAGAGAATAGCTAAGAAGCATAAAGTAGTATCTAAAGAAATTTAGTTTAGAGATTAAAAGAATATAAACAAAAAATTCAGGAATTTTTAGGAATTGAAGAAATTTGTGTCATAGTGATGGACATTTATGCTCCAAAATGACAGGATTTAATTAAAACCTCTAAGGAAAGGTATGAGAATAAAAGCCAAATTGCCGGGGATTTAGCTCAGTGGTTCCGGTGCCTGCCTCGAAAGCGCAAGGTCCTTAGTTCGATCCCCAGTACCAATGCATAAAAGCCAAATTAACAGCATACATTTCTTTTTAATTATTTATTAAAATAATGTAAAATGTATAGATAGGTAAAAAATTAGTACAGAGACTTCTCACATAATCATATTCACCAGTTAAAACTTATTTTATCATTCTCTACCTTTGTCTCTCTCTCTTCCTCCTTCCTTCCCTCATGAACTTTATTTTCTTAATTTGTTCATACTAGGTATCAGCATCATGATCTTCACAATTTAAAATAGATCAAAAAATGAATATTATTGTCTCTGAGAATGAAAACTCTATGGTAAAATATTAAATTTTGAAAGAACAAAGACTTGGAAAATAAGCTGTTTTGACCAATAGACTTCGATGGAAGCATTTAACTTGAAGTTAACTCTATAAAACATATCATTTCAGGTGAAGTTTTGAGGAAAATACTAGTGAGATATGTTTTTTCTTTCCTAGCAACTAAAGCAAGTAAATATTTTTCTAATTTTGTTAATTAATGGTTCTTAACTTTAAGAAACAGATGGCTCAGTCCACAGAGTTTCTCTCATTGTCTCTTTCTGCAAATATGAGATATAAATTTTTAAATATAATTAAATCAGTGACCCTTTTGAAGTGTGCACAGTGAAAGTTAAAGATCCTCACACTACATTGAACACAAGAATCCTTACTGGAATTATTCCTTCTTAGATGTTATGTTTTCTTCTTAGATGCTACGCAGTAGAGTCTGGAATTACTCCTTCCTGGTCCCCCAAATACAGCAATGCCTGATGATCAGTTTTCAGCATTTGAGCTGATGAACTCTGGCTGAGTCAAGTGCGTGGATGGTCATTCAAGTTCAGGCATTAGCAAACCAATGTCCAAGAGGTGAATGTGGCCTGGTGTGCCTACTTTGGTAGAATAGGACCAGTAAACTAAGAATGAGTATTACATAGTTCAGACCTTGAAAACATTAAAAATAATATTTTTGACATGTGAAATTATATAAAATTCAAATCATGTTTATAAAGTTTTATTAGAACATAGTCACTCTGTTCATTTACATATCATTTGTCAATATTTTGCCCCACAATGGAAAACTGAGTAGTTGTGACAAGATTTTTTCAAAAAACGTAAAATATACTTAATTTCTTGTGAAAAAAACGTATTAACACCTGCAGTGGCAGACAACAATCTTCTGTCCAAATTTAAGTATTTATTTTAGTTTGTGATACTGAGAGGTCACTACCCTGTAGTTTCAGCAAAGTATTACAAGTTCTGCCCATTTTAAAATGAAAAAAAAAAAAAAAGAAAAGAAAAAAGAAAAACCCTGCTCCTTTTGCTACTTCTGCACTTCCTGGAGAATTAAATGGTCTAAACTTCCTATACGGCTAAGCCTATTTTTCCCAGCTAAACAAAATTTCAGTTGCAAAATAGCCCAAAACTCTTAGAATCCAAGCCAGGTCCCACAAAAGTCACATGAACCATTTCATTCATCGTGTGTTTCATTTATTGGAAACAGCTGGGTGAAATCCTTGGTGGAAAAGAAGTTCTCATCCCTCCTAGAGATATTTAAAGATATTTGGAGGTATTTAAATTTAAAAAAAGAAACTGAATGCCAGTTATTGACATTTAAGGGGTAGATATCAGGGGTGTGAACTGTGTAATGGATGTAAGAATGATCAATTATCCCTTCAAAAATTTCAATGGTATATTCATTGAAAAATACTGTCTTGAAGGATAAAAAGGAAAAGAAAAACATTTTATTATCTTTCTTTTAAGACACAATCAAAAAGAATTTGGTGTCAGTTAAACTGCCAGTTATTGACATTTAATGGGTAGATGTCAGGGGTGTGAACTGTGTAATGGATGCAAGAATGATCAATTATCCCTTCAAAAATTTCAATGGCATATTCATTGAAAAATACTGTCTTGAAGGATAAAAAAAGAAAAGAAAAACGTTTTATTATCTTTCTTTCAAGACACAATCAAAAAGAATTTTATGTCAGTTAAACTCAGAAAAACATGCCACAAGTAAAACAAAACATTCAACCATATGATACTAGTTTCCAAGGCTCCCAGATGCTCAGTTTTTCCATTGCCATTTTTAAACTAGTTTTTTATTATTTACTATTTCTTATAAGTTTAAGATCATTAAAAACACATGTCCTTTTATCAAGCAACATGTTTAAAATAATTCCCAAAATTCTCACATTTTAATTTAACACATATCAAAATAACTTCCAAACTACACCAAGAAGACCTTTTGGATTTTACTCATTTTTGTATATGCTTTCTGAGATGAACCACTTTTCTTCAGGCAATGGTTAGGAGGTGCACAGTTCATAGGTTTTAACCCTCATAAAGATACTGGTAAAATGTGTGTTAAATGAAATTTACCTTTTATACAGCCTTAGAGTCAACCAATCATTTTTCATTTTCAGCATAGGTCCAATATAAGGACTATTGTTAGTAAGGAGTAAAGGTAGATGATAAAAAATCCAGGATTCTTAAGCTGAATTGGTTAGACAAATACAAAGTGGTTTAACGGGATACACTTAATTTTAGTATAGTTAGTAATCTTCCTGTTTTACCGTGTAAAATATTGTCCTAGAACTAGAGACACAAGGTAAGGTTTAGTTCTTTAATTAACTTACTATTACTAATTTGTCCTCCACATACATATGATGTATATTATGATTCAATTTGAAATAGCACTTTTCACTTTCTTAAGCCTGTAAATGCAAATTTCATTATTCCTGTGGTTAATTTTACCACAAACAGCAGCAGTTCTTTGGGCACAGGCAGATTTGGGAAAAGGCTGAGTAGAAAAGCAAACTCTTGCTTCATTTAGGTATCCTGTAAAAGTTTTGGGTGTATTCTCAGGAGCCTGATCCACCCCTGAGACAGACTACACTATTTCCCACAGGATCTCTTTCAACATATGCCTGTATAACAATAATGTTTGGAAGGTATCCAAGGAATCTGAGAATATTTTCTGTGAGTTAAACTTCTGTTAGGACTTTCTTTTGCACTGATGATAGGGAGTGGCCCAGGGTCATCTACCTGTCATAAGAAGGCTCAGTACCTTCAGACCTGACTGGTACCCTCTAATCCCAATCATTCTGGTCTGCTTTCTGGGTCTTGCAGGACCATGTCCATTTAAGTGAGATGTCTTCTGGATGTGTGATACTTGCCTTTGGAAGATAGCTACATTTTTCACTGTGAATAGTTGCCCAAGATAAAATATGTATTTTCATGGGTCATTAAGATTTTAATTTTAATTTGTTAGCTGTGTTACACACAGGAAATTGGCCTATACACATCTTGATTTAAGTGCCTAATCATTACAATTTCAGGGGCCCTATGTGCCAAATGTTTATACTTCCAATTACCTTTATTATGGCACATTAAGACTAGGTCCCTGAATCCTCATTTATAAAATATAATGTGAGGACAGGTGTTAAACTTGAAGTAAAAAGATAAAGAGTCATCTGCAAACTATTCAGCAGGTCTAGGAAATGACTTTCCAGGATTCTTCTCGTGTCCTTTTCCTGTTGGAATGACCCTTAAGTGTTCTTCTTTTTTTTTTTTTTTTTTTGGTACCGGGATTGAACTCTGGACCTTGCGCTTACAAGGCAGGCGCTGGAACCACTGAGCTAAATCCCCGGCCCCTTAAGTGTTCTTCTAATGCCCCTTGGTTGTTCTTTCTTGGAATATTTCTGTAGTAAAGCAGCCAAGAAGAAGAAAAAAAATTTCATGACATAAGGTTTTGTTTTAATCTACTTATTCCACTTCCATTAAAGGGGTTCTTATATGTCCATCTCACCATATGGCAAAACATAACTTTTAGTAAAGTTTAAATAAAATTTTAATAAGCATCAAAGAATTTCATTTAAAGGAAACCTTCCATTTTGAAACTTGGGGTGAAACTAGTCAGTACTCCATGGGGCCTGAGCAATCTTGCATGCAGTTCTATTGTCAACTAGAAAGATGTCTGCAGAGTCCCACCTTGGTCTAGCAATAAGGACTCCCCGCCCCTCCCCCAAAAAATATGAATCAAAACATGTCCGTATGGCTCTTCTGGCACTATGACTTAGGGCTTTGTACAAAGTCACATATATTTTTGGTTCTAATTAAAATGCTACAGTGTAATATACAGGTATATGACATACACTCTTGAGAAACAAACCATAGTTTTTTTCCCCTATTTTCATGTATGGCTAAAGGATAATTGAATTTAAAAACATATTTTGTGGAAGAATATTTGATTGCTTTCCTGTTGACTGACTCATTCTTTTTCAAGTATTAAATCATCAAAAAGGTAAGGATTTCAATTATATAGTTTTCTAAATCCCCCTGACGATCGTGGCACCTAGGCTGTGGATTATGTAAATGGTGGGATATGGTAGGCTGTATGATTTAAGTCCTGAACAACAATTTTTGTCAGAAATAATAATTTAATATTAATAATATAAAAATTCCCTTGGATGAACAAAAATATAATTTTACCTGTATGAAATAAAATTAAACATTTATTAATGACTAAGTATTATTCTAAAAATCATTGAGGTTAGTGACTACTTTAAAACAAAGTAGTGACTTATAAGAAGCTAGCAACAGAAATATATAAATAGGCAAAAAAATGCAAGTTAAATTCATAGCATTAGTACCAACTCATCTAATTTTCTATAAAGTTCATGTCTATGTATTTCCTTCACAAAATATGATGAGGTATTAAAGTGAATATTGTGCAATATCATCACCTGTAGTCTCACTTTGAAGTCATAGTTGTAGCATTGATTGATTTTGTTGCAAAGAAAAGAGAATCTAATGAATGACTTGTGTAATAGAGAGCTCCTAAGTCTCTAGCTCACTGTGTCTGTTGTTCAGTGCATTTACTTTCTTCCAGTTGAAGCCAGACATTTTCCTATCTTGAAAGTGAATACTAATCAATTAAGACACAGTTATGGAAGATTAAAATCACTGCCTGACATGGCTTTGCATTCGGTGTTCAAGTTACATTACTAATACAATTTATTCCCCTCTTGATTTTCAGTTTGTGCTTTATATTTTTGTCACTGCATCCAAATACTTAAGAATAAATAGAATTTGATTCTTGGTACACAGCAAAAAAAAAAAAAAAAGAAAGAAATGTGTATTTTGGCTCATGGTTTCAGAGGTCTTCGTCCATGGTAGCATCATTCTATTGCTCTAAGCATATGGAGAGATAGAACAACATGGCAGAAATATATGGAAGAAGAAAGTTATTCATTTTATGGTACACAGGGAGCAGAAAGAAAAGGAAAGCCAGACAGGAAGGAGCCTGGGATCAGATATAGTCCCCAGGATCACAGTCCCATGATTTCCTACCTTCAAATAAACCATATCTCTTGTTCCATCACTTCCCAATAAAGCCCTCAAAATATGATCTCATCAGTAGATTACTCCACTGTTAAAGTTTGAGCCATCATGATTGAATCTCTTCCCAAAAGACCTTTAGCAACCAACTTTTTAACACAATGAGGTTTTGTGGGACCTTTTGGATTCCAATCATAACAGCATGGTACAAAAATTGAGCTTATAGAAATGACACCAAGATAAAGTTTTAATCTTTTCTGTTAGTTATCAAATGAGAGCAGAAGCAAAGGGGTGTATGCATGTCCCATATAGAATTCTCAACAGCACAGACAACCTGTAGCCAATGGAAATGGGAAGGGAAGAAGAAAGCCCAAACCCAATAATGCAACAAGCCCTAAGGAGAGAAAATCAAACTGTGTTCTGCAAGCAAATGAAACAGAGTGAAAAGAATAGGGAAAATATTTTCTAAATTTTTTCTCTCCTACTTTTATAACCTGAACTCCCGCATTTCCCTTAGAATTTGAGTTTACAGTACTTTGAAAATATGTTATGAAGGAAAGATTGGAACTGATTTCATTCATACACCAGAGAGATTTAGAGTGATAATGCAAAGGTTGAATTTCTTAATCTATTCTGTTTACAACATATTAATAAATTTTTATCCTCATTCTCTTACAAATATAGATTTTGCCATTCGGTTTCATTTCTTGGTATCTATTGATTCCAGGAAACTCTTGCATGCACCACCATCTGGGTATACTCAAATTCCTTATAAAAAAAACTTTATTACAAAATCTGAACAGCCTGCTCCTATGCTTCCATACACTTTAACTCATCTTTGGATTACTTATAATACTTAATGCAGTGTAAATATTGCATAAGTAATTCTTATAATGTATTGTTTAGGGAATAATGATGAGAGACAATTTGTGTATGTTACATACAGATACAAAATTTCGTGAAAATATTTTTCATCTCTGTATGATTAAAACCACTGATATGAAACTAACAGATATGAAAAGCTAATATCAATCAATTTAGAGATCAAAATGTTATATCCTCCTATATTCTACTATACAATATTCAGATATTTTCATAGGGATGTTAGTCCATTGCTTTACAGAAAAGTTACTTTCTCATAAATTTAAATTTATCTGTTGATTTTTGGAAAGCAAATGGTAGTAATTTTGTCTAGAACTAGACATCTTTTCAAAATTGGAATATTATCCAAAGTATTTTATATATTCTGATGGAAAAGATATGCTTGGTAATGGCAATACTGAATCTCAGACTTATTGTATCACTGGCAAGTGTTTTGTTGGTGGGTACTACTCTATGCATGGGATCAACACTGAATAATAAGTTTGCCTCTGCCTGTTGGGGTATTTGGGGTGGCACTACCATGATGGATTTAGGAGCCCCAAAGTTTTATTATATCATGTGTTATTAAAATAAGTGAGACAAAGAAAGAAGTATTATTAGGCAAGAATTTCTGTCAGATTGTAATAAAGACTGAAAAAATCTTTCTATATGAAGGGAAGATGTCTAGAGGGAAGATTTCCATTAAATTAATTCCAAATAGAGCAGAACTGGCTGGATTCTTTTACCACTGTCTTACTCATTCACTGGCTGGAATGAATCCCAAGAAGACCTTAACCTTGGCTCAAAATCCAAGCTGAACTCAAAAGAGTTACCAAGTAATTTGCAATAGCACCAAGTACTCTCTTGAAAGGAGATTTGATTTGATGATTTACATGTCTGAGAGTGAAGATCTAAGAAGGAGGTTCATGAACTACAATCTCATCTCTGCTTTTACTCTGAGCCAAAAATTCAATTCATCATTCCCTCATCCATTATACATCCTAATTTGCCCTCACTTCTTTTCTTGTTTTAAGCTACCTACTTTGTGATACTTTGTTGAATCTGACCACAGAAATTAGTAGAGACCTTCTTAAAACATGCATACTCAGGAATCCTGAAATATCTTTTTCCCTTGTATTTCTTTCAGACATTAGTCTCCTTTATAGCTGAAAATAATGGCATAGAAAAGGAAGGAAGCACAGTATGATCTGCATATTTTTCTCCTTCTGTCTTTATTTCTTAGTTAAACCAAAACCTAAATGTTGGTATAATGTGTAATAGTATATCTAGAAGTGAAATTCAAAGAACTACATTTTATTCAGCATATGCAGATAAAACCAAAATAAATGTTTGGCTATGGAATATAAACTGCAATAACCTTTGGTAATTTCATTCAGTTCTTTATTATCCATTATTATCCATTTTTGAGATATTTGTGCAAGTTTACAATGACCATGAGTTTCTGTTTTTGTTTTTTTTACATTTCATTTATGTTTCCCATAGTTGAATCATGATGTCATCAATGAAAATCTCTATGCTGAAACATTCTTCCAGGGAGAAAAATGTTTTCACTATTTGGCTTTCCATCCATAGGAAGAGTGGGACAGAGCATGATGAAGGGAAATCTCAAGAGAAGATCTTCATTCACCTCTAGGCAGTAGGACATTGGGTGATCTTATCCAAAAACGTTCTTTTTAAAATCACTTATAGAATCAATGCTCTAGTTAGGTCTAGGACAGAGTTACAAAGGCAGAGGAATGTTTTGAGCTGCAATACCAAAGTTGACAGAAGGGGGAAAAAACTTGATTGAGTGGAGAAGCCATCAAATTTAGAAGAATATTGAGAAATGTATAATTAAGAAAATAAAGTAGACTCTCAAAGAGTGAAAACCTGAATTTGTCAACTAAACATACTCTTCAAAGCTAGGGCAAATATCCAAACAGCAAAGCTCCTGATATTCAGGCCAATATCTCAAAAGATAACTTTGTAAGTATTGCATTATATTTTGGTAATAAGCTTATCTTTTTGAAAAATGTTCTCTTTTTGAGAAATGTTTACAGCCACATTGTTTGAGAATTGTTCACATCCACCGCAGTGGCTCTTACTTTCAAATGAAATAACAGATAGTGTCAACTTCTTTTATTAATAAAGAGGAAAGAAAAATTAAATGGGCAATGAGGTCTTCAGATTTTGAAAAATGGTTTATGGAAATAAGTTGGTAACTAATCTATCTTTCTATTTCTATCTCTATTTCTACTTTTTTCCCCATCTTAAAAAATAGCACCATCTCTAAATTGGTGTTTTCATCAAATGCTAGAAAAATATTTACATAATTATCATAATTGTACTGAGATCCACAGATATTTGCATAATGATTGTAAAGCATGCTTACAGTTTAAATCTAAACCATCTCCCCAAAATGTCTTGAAATCAGAGGTGGGGTTTTCTGGCAAGTGACTGGATCATAAGGGTTCTAACTTCATCAACTTTATCCATAGATGATATCACAATTTGATGGTATTATTGATAGGTAATGGAAAAAGAGGTGGGGTCTACTTGAAAGGAGTGGAATATGAGGGCTCTGACTTTGGATACTAAATCTGGTCCTAGCTCTTTCTCTGTTTGTCGCTTTCTGACATGAGGTGAGCAGTTCTTCTCCATTTATTTCTTCCTTCTATAGTCCTAAAAGCAATGGAGTTGGCTGACCATAGACTGCAACCTCTGAAACCGTGATCCAAAATAAAGCTTTCCTTCTTTAAGTTTTTTATGTCAGGTACTTTGTTACAGTAATGCAAAACTGACTAAACATTAAATAGCTCATTTATACATAGCCAACATATGTTTAATTGAATTAAGATTGGAGAATAAAATCATATATCAAGTCTATCTCGGAATCGTTTCAATGCAATACATAATAAATTTCCCTTTTCTCTTGATTCCTTGAGCTCAGCAATTCCATGTACAGCATATGCAGGAAGAAATCTTTCAATCCAACTTCCTTCTACTTATTAGAATTATATTCATGAAATAACAAAAGGTTTTAAGACTGCAGAATTCCAGTAACTAGGAGATACAGAGGAAAAAGTAGAGGGAGGTTATTTTTGCAGAGAGGTGTTAAATATGCAAAATTTTGAAAGTCATTTGTAAATTTTTTTGACTTATTTACAGACGTTTTCCAAAACATTAGTATATGTGGTATCAAATTAGAAGTATGGTATCATTATAATGCTGACCAAAGTTGGAGTGGAGTACACCTCTTGGCGAGCCAAGAAAAAACAAATCATGCTGCTTTTATGAGAACCCCTTGTTAAAACATCTTCATCTGCAGTATTTCTCTGTTGAGAAAATAATTGGGACAGAAATGGAACCAATTGATAGCAAAAATTAAAAGACATAGCTATGATTAGAATAATTTATACCATAGCAAAATGTTAGTGTCTCAAGTCAGACAAAATTTGTGTCCAGTGCACGTAACTCTATTCACGAAATAAGCCAGGTATGCCTTATAGAATCTTTACATGCTCTCTTTGTCTTTCCCGCCACATATTTCAGGCACATCTTTCCATGCATGAGTTTATATAAAATTTGGTTTAAGTTATTTTTAATTAACATGTATTAATTGTACATATTTAATGGGGTTCAGTAAATTTCCATACATTCACACGGTGTGCACTAATTAAGCAAAACACATTAAATTTCATTTCCTTAAAAACCAGCTCCTTCCTAAATAACTATATTTCTTTCTTTGTCTGATCCCTTATCCATTTTCTTAAGAAAATGTCACGCTATCTAAAGTTCTATAATTATTTATTGTTCTTTATGTGTTTTTTCCTCTTGATTATAAGCTTTTTGATATTTAGAACTTTATCTTACACTTGATTTTTCCAATGCCTAAAGGAGAACCTGACATAAATTGAAAAATAAACAGTGATTGAAATGAATTATAATTTTCTGTACTGGAAAATTATGTAGATTGAAATCTATACATGAACAAGCTAGTAAGCACGTCAGTGCCTTCAAAATGCACACTGACAATTCAGCAATATTTAGATGCTGTTTATTAAGGATGTAACAGAAGAGCATATTTAGAATTGTGTTGCTTACTCTAACATTTATATAAATATCAAAAATTATGTTTTAGGACTTAGAGAAGGCACTAGTGATTTTCATACTGATTTAATACAAAACTATGGGTGGTTGAGTAAACTTGAAGCCTGATCTTATTTACATTCTGCAACAGTGAGGTTATTTGAATATATAAACAGCAGAAAGCATTCTGAAATGACAAAAATGCACTTATGAAAATGATCCTATGGTACATCATATTTGTAAAGTGATATCCTAATTTCATTGCTGGGAAATTGTCATATCAATATATATTTTGAGAAAAGAAGTTGCAACAAAGTAGAAAGTTGGGAGGGCAAGTCATAGTTTTTCACCATGTAAACGTAACACAGCTATTGACTTTAAATTAAAACATTTGCTTATCATTAAGAAACTGCATTTGTGTTTAAAAGCCTTTAGTAAGAGAGATTTCAACTTATAATTTGCTTTATGGAAAATACTTCAATATAGGATGTTTGTGTGAATGTAAATTTATCTGAACAAGAAGTAAACACATAATATTACTGCATTATTCTTCACACATCCACAGAGAATATGAAAGAAAAATTCTTAAGGAAAAATCATAATCAACTTCTACATTTTTTTCACAGGGTAACCTTTGAATATATTCAGAAAAAAAGCACACAATAGTGAAAATACAAGAAAGAGAATCAAGATATGTCATCTACAAGTACAAATTCCCTATGATGAATGTGATCATTTTGCATACATACCTAAAAGGTACCAATAAACTTAAATAATTTAAAAAATACAAAAAAATGCAAGAAATGGATTTGTGTGCAGTGTTAATGTGTGTCATGCCACACAAATTGAAAAGTCAATTTCATCATAAGTAAATGTACTTATTAATGTGAAAATAATGCTAACCTGTACACTGTAGCATCTGCTCACCTGGTTAAAATATTATTTCTAATTTTGAAAATGTGTAGCATTGTCATGTTACTAATTATTCTTGTGACTCATGTTTTTCTCTTTAAAATGCTACTTATGTATGAAAATTTTAACTTTATATTTTATAGGTACATATATGTACACACATAATTAAAAATCAAGAGCAGAAAGGAAGGTGAAGTAAATTATCATGAGTTTAAAATGTTAGGTATCATTCACTTAGCATTGTGTATTAAATACAATATAGCAATAGTATAAAGATAAGTGTCTTAAACCTATTCTTTTCTTTGAAAAATAGTTTGTAGTCAAGTAGAAGAAATAAGAAATGAAATACATAAAACAATTGACAATTGGTATGAATGAAAAGAAGAAAACAATCATGAGATATAAAATATAAAGAAAATATTTTCCTTCTTGAAACAACATATATTTTAAATACTGTCCATTTGACCTTGGTCGAGTTTCTACATCTTTTCTTACTTGTCCTATGGCTGGTCAAAACTTAGCTGTCACCTACTTTAAGGAGTTCTCACCTGTCCAAACCACCGAAATTATGCTTCTCTATTATTTTTATTATCTTTATTTTCAGTCCTCAATTTCCTAGGATTTATTATGACTAGATTTTATCTTTGTAAGCAAACACTTGAAAAGGTTATATTTTTATACATTAGTTATAACTTCCTTTATTCTAATTGAACTTGTTGAATTGAAGAGTTACAATTAGGAACATTTTATAATCATTGAAATTGTATGTTAAGCTGAATAGCTACTATAGTGGTTGAATGAGAAAAATTATAAATATGAATTACAAGACATTTGCCTTTCCAAACAACTACTGAAGTTCAGAAAAACATTGCACTGTCTTTGGATATATTCTGAAGCTAAATAGAAGATTAAAAATTTGTTTAGGTAATTTTTGAAAAATTCAATTTTAGCTAAATTAAATTCTCAACATGTAAATACATATATTAGTTTCCACATTCAATTCAGGACTGCTTATACAAATATAACAATATATATGTTCTTTAGTACTTAAAGATTATTAATGACTAATATATATAATTAAGAAATATTTCAGTATTTTAGTCTACAAAGTAGCTAAATATCAGACTATCAATCCTTTACATAAAGCTTCATGTTTTTATGTATTATTATTTCTTATTTATTTATTTAATAGTTGCAAAATTTTATTAAATGAGGGAAAAGAAACAATGCTCTGCAGAGTGAATTTGAGGCAAGTAAATTGGGACGAGACGCCCACCCTACAGCCTGAAGGTGGACCACTGTGCAAGAGTGAACACAGTGGCAAAATCTCAATCTGAACTGTACTTTTTGTATCACCCACTCCTCAGGCTGATGTCAGGTTATGCCATCCTATCAAAAACCTGCTCAAGGACATGCAAGAAGTCCATGGGCAGGGCTTTGGGAATTGTTCTGCTCACATGTTCTGAGATTTTATAATTCCAAGTTTCACTAACTTCCCCAGCCAACTTTGCCACACTCCAATCTCCTGTCTCATTTCCCACCTGAGAGACACATATCCCCATAATTCTTTGGGATGTCTGTGTTCTATAGCTTTTTCTGCCTGAAAGGGGTAGTAGACCTTACCTAGTGAGGATTGTGTGCTCTCCAACTACCTTGAGATGCTGTGACTCACTGACTTCTTTTCAATGAGGAAAGCTTTAAAATATTTGCATTAAAATTCCTCAAAGTTCAAATATACTTCTGATATATTGTCATGCATTTTTTAAAAAGGAGTATAATATTGTAATCAACTAACTTTTATAATACTAAAAATGTCAGAGGCTTTTAGATTCTTCTTTTTGTACAGAAGATTGGAATTACTTAAGACTAGTTTGATTATTATAATAATTAATTGTTCCATTACTTTCATGATTGTGGTTATATTACCATTATGTATTTTGATCTTATAACTGATTACTCAGAAGGCCATTATTTATATATGATTTTACTAAAATAATTATTTTTATCACTGCTTATTGGTATAGAAATGTGCTAGTACATTTATGGCATTTTGCATTTACCTTTGATATAGAGATATATTACTGAATCACTTGTTTTGATGCAACAAATGATTTTAGGAGAAAGAGAATGTCATATATACAGTTTTTTTAGTTTTCCAAGAATGTGCTTATTGGAAAATACCATAGGCTATTCAATATCATTGATCAATAATACTGAGATTTTTCATATGATCCTTTTAAATACATTATCTACATCAGTTTTAACTTTGGTGCAAGATATAATTGTTTACTTCTTAGAGGGAGAGCAGTAACTAAATTTCAGGCAGTGATTTGAAAAATGTTTCTCTCATTTAATTTTTTATTTACAAGCACCTGTCTTATGTATCTGGAAACTTCTCTTCCAAATTGAGTAATTTGGTGATCCTGCCCCTGAAGCCTTCCTGGATATGGTGGAAGCTGAAAGGGAGGTGCCTTTTCCAGCCGCCATGTGTGTGTTCTCTGATAATCCCAGTGGTCCACAATGTCTCTTCATTACACCAGCCTAGAAGAAGTTCACCTGGTGTTATTTTTTGTTTCCTGACACCATTTTAAGAGTTATAGATCTATATGCAATGGATGTGAATGTGATTTCTTTTTATAAATCCTTTTTTGATGCACTGTGTTGGATATATTATTTTCTATTATAGAATTGCAACAAATATTTTTGTGTAACTTGTTCACCTACTTATTTAAAACTTCTCATGATGAACACCTACAATTCCTGTAGAATTATAGGCCTGGGATATGCAAATAATTTTCATTTTTTGATCATTGTCAGGTCCCCTAAAACAGTCTACATTTCACTTGCATGGTGTCATCCAATAATGTGCCCACTGTACGTGTAGTTTTAAGAATAGAATTATTCAAAAATTTTACAGTTTTTAAATTAATACTTTGTTGAAAAAAGTATAAAGTTAAAAATGTAGGGACATATAAGCATGCATGTATTTTGACATTTAAAAGAGAAAAGCATAAGTATTAAAACTTCTCCTAAAAAATATGTAAAGCTATTAAGAGGAAGCTTTTGTGAAAATCTTCAGTATTCCCTTGTCCTTTCCAGTTCTCTCACTTTATAGCCCCGACCTCATCCCTGCACAATCAGTTCTTCCGAAGAACATTCCCACCATTCTCCCAGAGTGATACAGGCACTGTCTCTTCACACACACACACACACACACACACACACACACACACACACACACGCACACTCCTTCCCTTATTCTGAGTTGTTGAATAGAAGCTATGGAGCCCCAATCAAAGTGCCGAAACAAAGCAGCTCCGTGGTGCAGTGCAAATACTATCTTGCTCTGTTGTTCTACATTTATGCTTCTAAATAATATGTAACTTTAAGGTATTCTAGTTGTAAAGTTGGAAGTCATATTTATTCTGTCCACATTATAATGCTGATGCTTCTTTATAGGACTTTACTAAGCATATGCATATCTATTTGATCTCAAGAGTAGTGGAAAAGACCACTTTTCTTCCTCAGTAGTTTTCCTGGAAATCTGTATCTATACATAAAAATACTATTTTTCAAATCACACCTTGGAAAGTAGTTTTCAATTAGCTTTAAATCAAAAATACCTCTGGAATCAATATTGTCAGAAAATTTCACTGACATATTTCTAACAGTATGGTCCACCCTATGAAAAATTGTGTGGAAACTCCACAAATAAAGTGGATGCAAGTTAACTGTATTTTAATAAGTTAAAAATACATAATAAATTCACATGGATAATGTAATCAATATATGCAATGATTATTTTTTAATTGCAGTAAATGATACATTGTCATTAATTCCACTCCAAATACTCCCCTTCATTTCAAACACACTTCTCCCGTTGTTTTTGTCACATTGTAAAGCACTTCTTGAAGTCACCATATTTTTCAATAAAACTTCTAGAAACACTTTTTATCTTCAGACACTAAGATATCAATATTTTATTTGGCTCATCCTCATAGTAATCCTGTAAAATAAACGCCACTGTTAGGCCCAGTATATGGACGAGGGTTAGGAAAAATAAAGACTCAAACCTATAGCCAAGAAAAGTAAAAGCTTTTACTAAAATTTAGGTTTGTTTGTCTACTGTTCCTGAGATTTAAACTATGAAGAGAAGCACATAAAACAATTCTCCAATGTTGTACATTGCCTTAAAAGAGGCCCAACTTAAACATTATTAAAGTATAATAAAATTTGTGAGAATTCATCTAATTTATCCACTAGTTCCATGTAGGAAAGTACTAAATGTTAGGCAGTTAATGAGTAATAAATTTACCCTACTGCATAAGCTTCATTTGTTAACTTGCTGTTATTTTGAATTCTGTAAATTTTGCAAATTATTTTTCATTTTCAAAGTCAGTTATTTAAACACATCTTTTATCCAAATAAACATTTATTTCTTAATTGTACAATTATCTGTTAGATGATGACTGTGTTCCAAACACTGTGATAGATAGATGAACAGTTCTATAAATAAAAAGCAAATATTATAAATAATAAGATCGTGATAGAGATATGCACAAATTTATTCAGGATACTTGAGATGGAGTGTTTCATCCAGAAATGATACTAGATTAAGTAAAACTATTAAAACATTGCTCCATCATTTCACATTCTTTTTATTATCCTGATGACCATTTTAAAAAGAAGTCTTCATTTTCTGTGGCTAAAATCATAAAACCCCAAAATTCTCAAAGTGTATAAGCTAGGTAACACTTTTTATTTCAAGAAACAAATAAATATGGAATTTATTCTACACTCATTCTACTTTTTGCAGTTAGATGACCAAAATTTCTATTTTAGTTTTCAACTGTGGAATTACTCATAAATATTCATTCATGCAGTCAAGTTGTATGTTACTTCACTTTAAATCGGTCATTGGAAATGTAATATACTCTGGTGAAAGAGTATTACTCATTGAATCCCAGATTTATGGAGGAAACAAAGGACTGGTATTGGTTAAGACTGTCATTTTGTGCTTTCTGTATGGACCCTGAAATTATAGCTCGTTGATTAGGTTGAGAAGGCTTAAAATATCAGAAAAACAATATGAGAGAATGACAGCTCAAAAGACCAGACCATAAAGTAGGATGTATATAGATTATTGGAGGGTTTAATTGAAGGGATCTGTTCAGTGAAAAGTAACAAGTTTTCTAAAAGAAGAACTAGTAGACTATATAAGAAGGCATTTAATATGGCAGAACACAGCGAAATGATGTCAAAAATAAGCCATTTCCTATATTTAACTAGTTGTCCATTTTACAACAAAGCAACTGGCATTTAAATTTGTAATTTGCATTTCATAAAATTTCACTCTCCATAATCATTCTGCAGATTTTGTGTTCCCAATAAATATAAGACAGTTTTTTGGTTTTTTGTTTATGGGGTAGGGGATCAAACTTGGGTCCTTGTGCTTGCAAGGCAGGTGGCAGAACCACTGAGCTAAATCTCTGGGTAGGACCTTTTTTTAAAGGTTTCTCTAATGAAATAAGAAGATATAAATGCTTCTGGACTTTTTTTTTAACAGGATCACTCTACTGTTCTAAAACAAAGCTGGATTTTTTCAGAAGAGCTTAGAATTAAATGGGAAATTTAAATTTGGCATGCTCATTGATTTGATTTATTCTCCCTCTACAATTACCGATTCTATTAGTCTTATACTGAGAAAACAAGTAAGATTAATATTCCACATGTCATTAGTCTATCCTGTTAAATTGTTAACTTGGCAAATGGAAGCTCTATGATTCCCGTACCCGCAACTTTGTCTAAACATTTCCTGTGCAAACTTGCTCTTTGAATAGCTAAAATCGCTATAAGCCGGAAAAAGTGACTCTTTCAAGACCTTGAATTGCTAGGGATATTTTGGGTTTTTTTGTTTTTGTTTTTGTCCACTGTGCCAGTTAATTTTATTTGCAGATTGACTGGATTAGCAGATTCATGGAGACATGCTTGAATCATGGGGATGATATAATTACTAGCGGATTAATATGCTATCTTCATAATTGAAAGTGCTAACATGAGGCAGGGCCCGGTTAGAAAAGGTGTATCAATGGAAGTGTGCTTTTGGAGAGTGTCTGTCTTTCTGGGACTCTTTCCTTAAGCTATGCTTCCTGTTGTCATGAATTGAAAATCTTTGCCCCACCATGCCTTTATGCCATGATGTTTATGCCTTGGAGCCAGATGACCATAGTCTGGGTCCTCCAAAAATTTGAGTTTCAAGGGTTATGAGTTTCAAGTATTTTGTTAGACCAATGTCTTCACTGAGTTGCTCTTGTAATGGGTGATAAGTTTTATGAATCAAGAATTAGAAGCAAATTCCTCTGAACATTTTTCTGTCCAAATTTAACTGCAAAATGAGATTATTTGAAAGTGTGACATTGATGTTCTTTTGCAGCTGCAGGTCTCATGTTAGAGTTGATACTGCTGGATTACATAAGAACTAATCTTGTCTTGGGAAGAAAATGTCCCTGATTTTAAAAACACAAAATGTAAATGATTGACTTTTATATGTATAATATTTTTATTTATTGTATATGTTATACTTTAGCAAAATGACTTAAACATAAAGAAACTCTCTATGCCAAGTACTAAAATCCTACAATGTATTAAATAGCGTTTAGAAGATAACTTTAGAATGGAACTTCATGAAGAGCATCTCTGAAGATATGTCATTTAACTGAAATTGGATCAATAACCAACATTTTGTCTTGTTTGGGCCACATTAGATAAAGAGGAATTATCTTGGGTTACATATAAAATATATGTTATAGTTAATGTATATAAGTTAACGAAAGTTTTTCTTTTTTTCCTATAACAAAAAAAGTGTGCAATATAAAACTAATGGAATATTTCACCTTCTCTTTGTGAAACAAAGAGATCTATGTCTGGTTTGATAGAAGTGGTGGCTCCAGTTTAATAATTGAATAAGATAACTTATATGACTGCTTCTACAGGTACAAATATATGTAGGGAGGTTAAAATACTCTTACGAGTAATTGTTGCTTTCACATACACTTGCCAAGTTGACCTGATACACGCAGGTTTCAATCGGACTGACTACATGGCAGGGGTGGGGGGTAGAGCGGGCAGAATCAGCACTGCCTTGAGTCATCTCACACAGTATTTCACTGTGGCCTGCAAAGGCCAAGCTCAAGAACCATACAATCAAGTCAGGAAAAAATGTTCTTCATGTTGAAAGTAATGGGGCCACATTACTAACTCTCCAGACCTGCATGTAGCCCATAGATCTTATGTTGGAGACATCTGAACCAGAGAAACCCCCTGTGAGAATGTCAGGGCCAGAGCATGGGAGGGAGAGAAAATGCTTGTGGAAAGTCCCCAGTGCAGAAGCGGGTTTGACATGCTGAAGGGATCAAAATTAGGCTAATGTAGTCAAAGCGTCTGTACATGATTTTTCTCCTACCTAGCTCAGTATTTTTATCTTTTATCTACACCTCCTTTGTTCAAGACCTCAAGATTAAAATGACAGGACAGGGGTCGAGGATTTAGCTCAGTGGTTCCACTGCCTGCCTTGCAAGCGCAAGGTCCCAAGTTTGATCCCTGATACCAAAAAAGACAGGACATACAAATGGCAATAAGTAGGAAATGGATCACAGCTCCATGAATTAGAATTTTGACTTATTCTTGATGTTATTAGAAAGCATAATGTCTTTGAAATAAAGCAACAGAGACATTGATATGGTCTAATTTACATTTTGACAGACTATTTTGGCTGCCTTAAGGAGATCATCAACATGGAAAACAGTGAGAAAAATATTGCAATTGTTCAAACAAGGAATGAAGAGCTGGATGAAGGTTCTGGTGGTGACAGAAGAAAAGTGAACAAATTTGGAAATATTTTAGAGATAAAACCAGCAGAATTATCTGATGAATTGAACATGGATAAAATGGAGAAAAGGATTCACAGGCAATGCCTACATTTGGTTTTATACACTGGGTGTTTTTTCATGCATATATTGAGATAAGAACTGAAGAGAAATATTTTTTTTTGTGACGTTTGGTGAAGGAGATGATTGGCTACCAGAAGGTCCCTTCAACCAAGTTTATTTGAAATATCGATCAGATATTTCAAATAGATAAAGGATAGACACTGTTGTGCAAGAGGAATATATAGGCTGTAAAAAAAGATTAAGAGTTGTATGAATATTCTATTAGAAGCAATGGAATAAAATGAGTTCATCTGGACAGAACATCTCCATAGTAAAGACAAGTGTATCTACATTAGGGCCTTAGAACATTTCCCAACGTTTTAAAACTTAAACAGAGCAGTGAGAGCCACAGTTGGTGAATAAGAATTGGCTTTTGAAGTAGGACAAAAGCCAAGAGAAAGTAAAGCTCCAGAAGACTTTTGTCTCAAGAAAGAGAAAATGCCCAGTTACATCCCATGATGCTAAGATGTAAAATAAGACAAGACTTTAGGAGTGATAATTGGGTTTGACTACATTTTTTACAAAAATATTTACAAGAAATTCACCACATAGTACTGGATATGAAAGCCTTGCAGAAATGATTTGAGGAAAGAGTCTGAGGAGATGCCTGGAAACAAGAACTTAAATGAACTACTTTCACAAATTTTTGCAAAGCTACAAAAACAAAAAATTAGAGTGACTAACTAAATATGTTTCCAGGCTTCAGAGAAGTTTCTTTCTTTAAAAGATGAAATAGTGGTCAAGAATTAAAACTTTCACTTTTTAAAGAAGAAAAAGTTGAAGAGATTTATTGCACAAGGTGGTGACTATAGTTAATAAAAATACATTGTATACCATAAAATCATTTAGAAAGTAGTTTTAAGTGTCCTTATCCCAATAAATATGTATGTGATGTAATGCATATATTAATTAGCTTCCTTTAGCCATTCTATAATGTATGGGTAGTTGACAACCTTAGGTTTTACAGGATAAAGATTTTTCTTTGTCATTCAAAAAATAAAATAATTAACGAAAATAAAATAGGCAATAAATGATAATAATTGTGCCTTCGATGAAATGAACCATATAGAGAGGAATTAATTCATCAGACGATAATGCTGAGAAGGATGGTTACAGAAGCCATTAATTGTGACAGCAGGGGAGTCACAGAACATGGCAAGAGTGATTATTGACAAGGCCAGGGTCACATCACTCATAGCGTGAGAGGGAGGAGACAGGAGTTATGGGTGCTGAGGATGGACAATTCACTTGTTGATGAAAAAATGCGGGAAATCTCTTCTTCATGTAAACTTGTAAAGTCACCATGTTTATGGTAAGCAAATAAGTTCAAGGAGGCAGAAGAATATAGAAAATAGCTGACCAGCTGAACCAAAAAAGTGTGGTAGGAGAAATATGTACTAAAATTTCCCCATAATATTGTTTATTCATTTGAAAATGGAGATCCAGATTTTATTTGAGACTCATAGGGACATACAGTTGCCATGTCCAGATACAAATTAACTAGAAAGTCTCTTTAATTAGGGTTTTGATTTCCCAGTGGACAATAATGAGTAACAGTGATGATACTAATGAAAATTTGACAAGTATTTTATCAATTGGAATAATAACTATTAAAAAATAATGAGAAACAACACTGAATCAGGAAAACTTAAGAGTGTTACTTTTTAAGACTAAAGGAAAACTTTAATGTCATTTTTGATATTTTATTTTCCTTGCATTTCAAATCCAATAACTGTTTGATGTCTCATAACCACATAAAATGAGATATAAAATGACCTTTTAATTTTTCAGTAAAGAAATCAATCTTGAAATTAAGAGCTAGAGTAAAAATCAAACAAATGGAATTTAATTGTGTCATCATATATTATTTAATGTTCTCTTAGCTAAATTTAAATCTCTATGTGACCCTCCAGGCCATATGATAAATAAATAATATCTCAGACAACATATTCAAATGCAACATCTGATATATAACAAGATCTCAATATTCATTGTTAATTTGGTGTTGTTGCTCTCGATGTTGCTCTTTTTTTCATTGTTAATACTTCTGAAGAGTAAGTTACCAGATTCTCTTTAATTGTGGCCTTCAATAAACCTTTATAAAGGAAATTGATCTATTATTTGCTCACATGAGATTCCCCTTTTAAAAATTGTACTCATAAACCTAGTATGGTGTCACACTCCTGTAATCCCAACTCTGTGAAAGGCTGAGGCATGACAATTACAAATTTAAGCCCAGCCTTGGGGATGTAGCTAGACTCTGTCTCAAAATAAATAACAAAAAGGCCTGGAAATGTAGTACATTATGAAGGCTCTGGATTCAATCTCCAGTATTTCAAACAAAAGAAAAACATATATTGATTATGGATTATGGATATATGGATATAGATTATGGAGTTTTTGTAAATTTAATTTACATTTGTCATTATTTTTTTCTAAATCCAAAATTTTCTGCCACTTAATGAACCAAAAATATTAACTATTTCAGAAATTACAAATTCCATAGCCTACATTTATTCTCATAGTGTTTGGTTTCTCTGTGAATTACAATGTTTTTGATACTTCTTCATTTTTGAAAGTTCTAACCTCCTTGTTTTCATGGTGTTCTATTTTCTCTTTTCTCATTTCTACCAAGTCTCATTTATTCTTCATGCATCACTCACTTAAATACCAATGCTTTGAAGAGTGTGAATCTCTTCTTGTCTTTGTCTCTATAATAGTACTCAACCTTTGGTGAAAATATCTTCTAGAGAATTTTTCAAATGAATCACTTGGTCTCATTACAAGAGATTTACTTGCTATACTTTGAAAAGGGCTTCAGAAAGTCCATTTCTCAAAACTCCACCTAATGGTTCTGTCATGCAACCAAAGTTAAGAACCACTATCCACACATTTTTAATGGACCATTGCCTCCAATCCCAGAATCAACACATTTAACTCAGTTTGATATTGTTTATGTAATCAGTTTAACAAGAGACATGTTTTAAAATAGTTGAAACAGGAAGTACTCCATGAACGTTTGATAAATAAAAGAAGGAAAAAATGATCTCTTTATAATCACAAGAAACAAATCAGAGTCTAAGAAAGTTTATTGGGGATGATATTAAATTGGCCTCTTTACCTTATCATTGTCCAACTGAATTTCAAACTATCTTCAAATGGGAAAAAGAGAAATGTATAAATGAATAGAGACTAGAAAATATTCTTAAATATTGCAATATCAATTTGTTTTTATCTACTACTGTGAACTGTAACAGAAGCATCTGGCTTAAAATTGTTTTTAAAATCGACAGCACTGTTACTATATAAAACAGTAAAATATGATTTAATCCAATTGTGTTTACTAAGTTGTAGATAACCAGTTTCTCTGTGAAACCAAAAGAATGTTAAAATCCTGCTGTATGTCACAAACTCTGGCGCCAGTTCTCGAGATGTTTAATTTTAAAATATACCCTTAGTAAACAAAAGAAGTTGAGAAACTTGGCAGAAATTTAAACTGGCTACAGATGCAGACAATCATTTTCTGAATGCCTCTAGTAGATTGTCCTTTGGTTTCAATGTGACACAGAGTTTGTCTCTGTTATTTTATGGATCTATAGATATATTTCACGTCTGATATCATTCACCTCTGTCCCAAGTGCGTACTGAATCTTGTTAAGGGGGAATATATTATGTACAATAAAAATTGGTTATTTTCAATCAATATTGCATTTACTGCCATGTAAGTTTAATATTTGAGCAAGACATTTAATTTTATGAACACACTGTATATGTTTCACAAGAAAAATTTCTGCTTGTTTGGAATCACCATATACTTTGTTTGCAGTTTTGTAAAGTAAATATATAATGAAATCTTGGAAAAATTCTACCCATGCAATATTGGATGAGTCATTTAACTAATGTCTTGAGCTGCAGCCAGTATATATAAAATGTACCTAATGGAATAGTTGACACATAAAGTTTAATTATTAATGGAAACAACTACTGTAATGGGTCTTAGGTTGTAAAGGGGTGGTATACTTTGTGTTAATGTAAACTAGAGTCCTTGTGACCATAGCACATATAAACTGTTTTAATGATCTTCTCTTGGATGTGGTAGACAGAGAAAATTACAAGATGATTGAATAAATCATTCATATTTTAAAACATTTTATGTATCAGATAATTCATTTCTCTTTCTGTTGGATAAAAATACAAAATTCATAATTAATTCCATATAGATTATAAAGTTAGCATAGTGAATATACTAGCCAGACATAAATGTAATCTGAAGTGCAAATATAGAAATGCAGGTTAGAGAAATAAGATGAAGGTGCATGACCAAGTAAGATATGTCCACCTTTTTACTAATCAACAGATCTAGTCAGCAAGTAATAGGTAGAAGCATATTAGCGATGTGAATAAGGAATTTAAACTATAAACACCCTATTTTCACACCATACAATTCCTTATTGTATCCAAAACCTTATTGACAATCCATTAAAAACTACAATTTTTATTGAGGAGAATAATTTTACCTGTGGGACTGCTCATCATTATATAGTTAAAAATTATCTAGAAAGGATGCAACATTTGTTTTAACTAATGAATATTAAACAATATGAGATCATCCAAGCTTTACCCAGATTCTTGATATTTTGTATTGTTTATACATATGTATTTAAAATTACTTGCAATCATTTTACATTTGCTTAGGAAAAGACTGTTCATTCATACATTTGCTTGATTTCACTGTAAAATTGAATGAATGGATTATGTAGTATATATTATTAATAATAAAATTATTAGAATTAAATAAGTAAATATATTTTCTTTGTCTAGTAATAATTATATTTGAGGCAACTCAGTGAACATTTGAGTTAGATATTGTCACCTTTCACACATATTTTCATTTTTTGATATAGTGATATTTTGTTTTATTAATTGCTCTTAGAACTTCACTATTCATGGGATTACTTATATCTGATTAACTTTTGAAAACATAATTAATTATATAATTTCATAGAGTCCCTATCAGAACATTTGATACAATCATCGATTAACTCAACAAAATCATATCAAGAAATTTTCAGTACATTACTCCTCCAGGGTTATAACGAAAAAAACTTTTCTTGCCTTATGGTATATTACACTGGAATCCTTCATCTTTAATACTTTATCTCCATATTGAAAGAACCATTAAAGTGATGAGATCATGAGACATTCTCATAAGTAATTCTGTAACTTTCCCACCACTTAAACAGAAGTCTTTAGACAGATACTTTTTTCCAGATACATATTGTTTTAAGTGTGAATAACTTAATCTGTTACAATTGTAGAATTTGCAATTATGAATAGAAAAATAATATATCCTGTATCATTTTTAATACATGTGAAAATAAAAATAGTTGAAAATATAGTTTAGAAAACTACTAATTAGGTTCAATTTTTGAAACACTGTCAGCTATGTTTGCTTATAAGACATATTAAAAAGTGCCAGGGATGGGCAGGGAATTTAGGTCAGTGGTTCTGCTGCCTGCCTTACAAGTGCAAAGTCCTGAGTTCGATCCCTGGTACCAATGAAAAAGAAAGAAAGAAAGAAAGAAAGAAAGAAAGAAAGAAAGAAAGAAAGAAAGAAAGCAAGCAAGCAAGCAAGCAAGCAGGCAGGCAGGCAGGCAGCCAGGCAGGCAGGCAGGCAGGCAGGCAGGAAAGGAAGAAAGAAAGAAAGAAAGAAAGAAAGAAAGAAAGAAAGAAAGAAAGAAAGAAAGAAAGAAAGAAAGAAAGAAAGAAAGAAAGGAAGGAAGGAAGGAAGGAAGGAAGAAGGATCTCTGGTTAGGGTCTTCCATTGAGATTGAGATGCTGTATGCATCTTCAAAATAGTAAAAGCAACTATGCCATACTATAGTAATCCAAGTAAACTGACTTCAGGAACTGCCAATATTTCAGATTTACTTTGAATTATATTTCTAAAATGCTTTGAAATTATTTGTTATTTTAGATGTCATCTATTTTGAAGAAGGAGAAGGTCAATTCAGGAATAAGTAGGTTCAGGCTCTGTTCTCTCAGGCCCCTACCCATGTGATCTTGAATGTACATCTCAAGTTCTATATGCTTGGGTTTTATGGCTAATACAATGAGGAAAGTAGAATTTTTTAATCATACGAAGTATTTGTTGTGATTACATATGATTCTGTGTTAAGCTAGCAATCACATAAGTAAAGTATTCTTCAGGGTCTTTGGAAAACCTTTCCTAAAGGGCAGGTGGTGCATAATTTTCTCTCTTGTTATTTTGTAGTTAGTCTCTCCTTTACCTGGAATATGGTGTGACAATAGATCTCATTCCAATATTTTGAAATACAGTAATTATAACTATTCTCCAAGATAAATGGGATCATTGAGACTTTACTTTTTTGAGGATTTTACGTTCACATAATCATGAATTTTTATGTGATATATACAAAAATTTTCTACTTAAGATTCACTTATTTTGAGTTTCTACTATTTACCAATATGCATTGTCACATTACAGCATTTAAATTGACACATGAATGGTTTTTGTAAAAGAACTAAAGTAAGCAAGATTTTTAATGAGAACTAAGAAAATTTCTCCTTTCACACAATGCAAAGATGAATAGTGGGCTGAAGAAACAACAAAAATACTAAACAAATTTTGTACTTAAGATTTAGTTCATTGTTTTTTATTTTATGACACTGCCTTTGTCACTTAGTAAACATCATTTCCATCATATTTGAAAACTAGAAAATATATAGTAGTGAATGATTGGATTAGAGACTATTAAAGTTCACAACTTTAAAGTTGCTTTAAAGTTCAGCAATCAGGCAGAGATGCCAAATTAGACTTAGTATTTGCTTATGGAGTTGGTATATTGATTATATTCTATATTGAGGTATCATAAGGAGAAACTAGATGACTTGTCAAATGTTCATATTTTAAGGTTCTTGATAAACATTTTTGAATTTTCTGAAAAGATCAACATCAATAGCTTTGATACTTGATTTTTTATTTTACATATATAACCTGTGTACTATCAATGTCATTATAAGTGTGGTGGTATGTATTGAGGATAAAGATGACAGATGAAAGTGAAGTATCTCATAGTGACTTATTTGTACAGTGATCCAGGGATCATGTATATTAGTTTTTTATTACTGCTGTAACAAATAATCACATATTTAATATTGTTAAACAATCCAAATTTTTTGTCTTACAGTTCTGGATATAAAGAGCCAGACAGGTCTCACTGGGCTAAAAAGATATCAAGATGTTGACAGGGCTACAGTTTTTTCTGAAAGTTGTAGTAGAAAATTTATTCCCCTATTTTTACTAATTCTAGTGTGTACGAACAATCCATATTGTTCATGGTGGCTCTCTCCCTGCATGTTCAAAGCCTACAATTTAGGTTTAAGATTTCACATGGTATCACAATGATCTGCTTTTCTGCCTCCTCTTCCACTTTCTTATTTGGAGGGGTTGTTCATTTGTTTGTTTCAGCTTTTTTTGTTGTTGTTTTTTTTGAGACAGGATCTCACTATGTAGTTCAGCCTAGCCTCAGACTAACTATGTAAGGCTGGCCTCAAATTTGTGGCAATCTTCCTGCCTCAGCCTTCTGAGTACTGGGATTATAGGAGTGAGCTTGCTATTTCATTGGACCTACTCCTAATCTCCATGAAGTCTCCTTAGTTGAGGATTTCAATTTAATCAAAACTCTACAGCCTTATTGTTATGAAAGGTAACATGTAAAGAACTCATATTTCTGGTGTTGGGAAATAAACATATTTAGGGTGTTATTATTAAACTTTGCACAGATAGTTACTAGACAAATTCATATGAAATTGCACTACTACATCCACGATTTTCTTTCTACATAGATATATTTTCTAATTTACTAGAAAATATACTGGTTACTCAAGGACCATTAAATTTTGGACCATTATATATTACCCCCGCTAATCTTGAGAGTTATATTTTAATGAGAAAATGAATTGGGCTAAAAATTACCTTTTCTAAAGGGGTCTTAAATGATGAGTGATACTTCTAAAGGTATTGAAATGAATTTTCAGGGAAAACAGTACTTGCACAGAAGGTCAATGGGAAGTTCTGGAGATCTACAATTAGATTCTCTATGTCCTACATTCATTCCTTGGTCATTTTACAGCAGACAATGGCACATATTTGCATATGTTCTTGGTTATATAATCAGATATCTATAATATGTATATAATTATATCTTAAAATTTAATTTCAGATTCACTAAATTTATTAAAATATTTGAAATTTTGGCAAATTTAGCCTGTTTGAAGTTAGCATTTTAACTTTGATGAGTTACATACTAGAAGCATATTTAAAATTGTTATTATTAGTATATTTGGTTACATTCTAGGACCTATTACAGACCAATGGTAAAGTTATTAAAGATATATAATATAAATAGTGTCAAAGAAAAAACAGAATTTTTACATTTATAACATGGCAATGCAATACAATTTGAGAACAGCTTAGAGATTTTACTTGAAACTGTTCACGTTATAATAAAGTAATTACCTGATATTCACCATAATATTAAAAAAAAGATTTTCTTTCTTAAGCTATATCATTCTATAAGCCTATCGGCACATATTTCACACAAATCATTTATTTTCATTAAACTCTGATTCCTCAGACTCATTTCCTTAGCAAATGTTATAAACACTTCCATATTATTTTTGTTATACTATCTACTTTGCTTATACTTGTGACTGATTTTGGTAGAAAGAATAAAAGTATTGGATGATTTATACAGTGCTCATTTGTTTATATTTAAAAAAGCTTTCTTTGTCTGAATGAAAGATTCCTAGAAACTCTACCCACAGTCAAGTATGACTTTTTTACTTTGGTGATGACTTGTGTTTATGAATATCTCTGAACTAATCAAGAGAACTCATTAGTTGCAACATTGAAACTATTCTTTCTTTTTTTTCTTTTCTGAAACTTACAAAGTTATTTTCCTAAAGACAATATAAGCACTGTTAAGTAAACATTGTATATAAAAACGTATAATTTTGAGGTTTTCACTTTGCTCTTTCTGCAAAAAAGGAGAAAGAAACAAAAAACAGGGGCACTGGATATTAACACAATAATTTTCCCACCATTTCTGTTTTTGAGATCAACATAGTTTGCTTTTGATGAGAGTGATTGAACCATCTTAATGTTAAAATTTATTTCAATTAGACATAATCAATTTAATACTTAGCATCCTGGTAAATTCTTTTAAACATTAGATAAAATTTTAACAACTATCTATTTTACCCTTTCCATATAAAATGTAGCTATTTACATACAGAATGTCAGTGTAGTATGCATAGAGATGTAGATCCATGAATTTTATTTTTATGAAATTTAAAAAATTATTAAATGTAGATAACATATTACCTGTTGGCTTTACTGGTTCTAAAATACATAATGTGAAGAGATTGATCAGTAACTGTGCACAGATCCCAGAGAGAAGCCAGCGTAGACCAGAGTGGCATGGCTGTGGGCAGGTCCCAGCCAGGGCCCTGCACTGACCTCAGCAGCTTGGGGCCACAGACCCCAGCCAAAGGTCTGCCTGGAAAAGAGTCACACAGGTGCATAAGCTACAGCTAGAGGCCCACCCCAATACCATTGTTAAGTGCCTGTAGACCGCAGCCAGAAGCCCACTCAGACACCAGTGACTGGGGTTTACATCCCCCAGACAAAGGTCCTCCAAGAAAGCAGCTACATAGGGGTCAGGCCCCAGCCAAAGGCAACCTCAGATACCATCCCAAGTGTGCACAGGCCCCAGCCAGAACCCCGCCCAAACAGGGGAGTTCAGGGATCAAAAATACCACCAGTTTGAACTCAGGAATTGGTGCAGTGGTGAGCAGCAGAGAAAAGGCAGCTCTGTGGCTTGCTGAGAATTGAAGATCACTGGGTGAGCAAAAAGTCACCTCAACAAAGGTTCAGAAGGCTATTGGAATGAGAAGACATGTAAACAAGTCTCAAAATCAGACTTCCAGATCACCTAAGGCAATCCCAAAGGGAAATGAGATGGAACAATCTGATACTCAACCACCTGGACTCCCTGAACAGTCAGTGAAAGAGGATCTGGAAAAAATGAAATCAGAAATAATTTCTCAGATAACAACAGAGATTGTGGTCATGATTAACAAACCTAGAGCAGACACAGATAAAAAAAAATAGAGGAGCTAAGGAACATGATGAAATCCCAGCATGGGAAACAAATGGAATCCATAAGACAGATGCAAACAGATATCCAGGAGATTAAAAATTCCATTGATAGTTTACATAGCAGAATGAGCCAAAATGAGGACAGAATATTAGCTATAGAAGACAAGATTGCAATTAGTGACCAGGAAAAGAAAAATTTCTTAAAAATAGTAAGGAATCATTAGAAATCAATCCAGCAGCTGCTAATGGATGCAAAGAACAATAACATAAGACTGATCAGAGTCAATGAAGAAACAGGAGAGAGTGCAAATGACATAAAGAAAAAAAACTGTCCTCAGAAGTAACAGCAGAAAACTTCCCAAGCAGGGGAAAAGAACTTGAAATACAGAAAAGTGAGGCATATAGGACTCCAACTAGCTGTCATCAAAAAATTTCTACACCTAGGCATAGAGACTGAATAAAGAAGATGTGGATTTTTTTGTAAAATGGAGTACTACTCAGCTATAAAGAATGAGAAACTAGAGATATTTATAGCTAAGTGGATGCACATTGAGCCCATACTCTTAATTCAAAGAAATAGGACACACGTGTATAAATACTGAATAGTTTCTTTAGTGTGGAAAAACTAAAAGTGTAAATAAGAATCAAAATGCATAACTGATATTGTGAAATAGGAAGAAAATGTCTGAAGGAATAAGGGAAATGGGAGGGGAAGGAGAAAGGAAGGAAGGGAAAACAAAAAAATGTGTGAAAAGGAAAAACCTGGAAACAAAGTCTTTGTAAATAGGAAAGGGTGGAGGGGGTGAAGGGAGGGCAGGGGAATGGGGTAAAAATAAGAACCAAGATACATCATATAAAGGTACCAGATCCCAATGAGGAATGTAACTATATTGTATATGTAAAATGTACCAATAAACTAAACGAAAAAAAAAAAAAAAAGATTCCAGAAACCCAGCAGAAAAATAAAATTCTACAAGCAGTTAGAGAAAATAAACAAATCACATACAAAGAAAAGCCCATCAGAATCACAGGAGACTTCTGAACACAAACCCTCAAGGCAAGAAGAGCCTGGAGTGATATTTCAAGCCCTAAAGGAAAACAACCTAGATTGAACTTACCCTGCAAAACTGTCTTTCAAAATTGATGGAGAAATGAGGTACTTTCATGACAAAGAGCACCTGAGGAGCTCCATGAATACCAAACCAGTGTTCTGTAATTTTCACTATAGACATCTTTCACTTTGTTAATTAAGTTGATTTCTATATTTTATTTGGAGTGATTGTGAGTGAAACTGACCATACAGAATGGGAAAAAAATTTTTTTTTTTTGGAGTGGTACTGGGGATTGGACTTGTGTCCTTGCACTTGCGCAGCAGGCAGCAAAACCACTGAGCTAAATCTTCAGCCCCAGAATGGGAAAATTTTAAAACATATTCTCAAAAATTAGATAGAGCTGAGAGTATCTACTATTACTACCTTTGTTCCATATAATGCTTACAATTTTAGCCAGAGAAAGAAGACAAGGTAAAGAAATAAAATCGATGTAAATAGGGCAAAAAGAGGTCAAACTATCTTTCTTTCGGACCATATGCTCCTTTTATTACACTATTCTAAAAATTCTACCAGAAGCTATTTAGACCTAATAAAGTATTCAGAAAAATGTCTGTATACAAAGGCAAGATATAAAAATCAGTAGATTTTCTAAGTCTATAGTGAACTCACTAGAAAGAAATCAGAAAATTACAGGTTTCTTATACGAGATTTGATTAATCTTTAACACTCTCTTCTGTGCAAATGCACACTATGAAGGAAATGATAGAAAGGAAAATGCTTGATTTTCAGTAGTGCAGGCTTAGGGTGATAAAACTGCATTGGTTAGTGTAGTTATCCTTGTATTTATAATACATATAATCCAAGAAATATATTTGGCAAGTTTTTTTGGTGGTTGCTCTTTCTTTCACTCAAGTTTAATATGGGAAAAATGGGACCAATTAGATAAATTTTGAAATGTTTTATTATCATTCATAAATACCTAGACATTGAAAATATTATGAATAATTAAATTCCTAATTTAATGTTTACTTTAAAATTTTACAATATTAAGTGATACGTGGAATCTTAAAAAGAACCAAACTTAATCATTTATAATTCTATCTACATTTTACAGATGTAGCATTTGTCCCATTCTTGGCAATACTTAGAGTAACTACTATTGTTTTCAAGATGGATCAAATAACAGTAATACAGTATAGAGATCTGCCGCTTATCAACCAACCTATTTAACGACTGGACTTCTCACTGAGGAGAGCTGTTCCAACTTACAACCTGACACTTGGAACTAGGACCTGTCTCATTTTTCTACAGTTCTATATATCTTTTTTTTTTTTTTTTTGGTACCGGGTATTGAAATCGGGTCCTTGCACCTGCAAGGCAGGCAGTGGAACCACTGAGCTAAATCTTTGGCCCCTGGAGTTCTATATATCTTGTATATAGAACTTCAATATTTTTGTACGGGGCACCTTATTTATACAGTAGTGTAATTTTTGCAATTTTACTGTACAGTACTATAGTTTTATGTTGTTGTCCATTACAGTACTGGATGTAAGTTATGCAAATGAAAGCAAAGTTATCAAGATGGAGTTTCCTTTGATCATTTCTTTGTTATAAATATTATATGTATGTACTATAAACAATTCCTCATTTAGTGAGCGATATGTTTAAAGGTCATGCCGCAGGAGTAAACTTGGTTTTAAACCAGGAATGCCTGTAGCCTATTCTATCACAGGCACACTCATTAAGCATGTTGTGCAAACATAGCATTCATAAAAGACAAATGTCTTCAAGATATGTATTATTATGTATTATTTCTATAATATTTGATACTGGCGAAAAGTAAGCCACCTGACATTTTTTGGTTATTGAGGCAATATTTTCAATATCCAAAAAGATTTTGCATCATTAACCAAAAAATATATATATATGGTTTGCCTGTTTTGTTGCAGAGGAGAGTGATGTGGAGCAGTTCTATGAGGTCATGATCACATAAGATACAGACAAAACAGAAAAATTTAGCAGTGCACTCTTTTTATTGGGCACATTTCTAAGGACTATTCACTTTCAATGCTTCCTCAGGTGATAATAAAAATTGATTCATTTGGAGGCAAATAAATTCTCAGATATAAGAAAAAACTCTTTACAAGTGACGTTGCCTTTAAAATTTTTTGATACATAGAAATGCATCAGATGGTTTCTCGCATTTTCTCAAGGGTTAAATATAAACTTTGGAACTGCCAGAAACAATTGAACAATTATTACTGCTCTTCTTGGCTCTGTGACTGTTTTATGTGTTTAATTTTTGCCATGCACTCCTGGCTAGTAAGCTCCTTTACTACAAACTTGAGATGTCTTTCTGTCCTCCAAGGTATTTGCCTCACAGGTGGACAGAGGAGTGACTCCATTAATGCCAGTTTTGCTGTCAAGGATATTTAACATTTCCAATGATTTTTACAGTCAAGCAGGTTCACGGTTCTGTGACAGCTCAATAATAATAATATTAGTTGTATTGGTCCCTTACAGTGACCCACAGAAGCTCCTTTATTAATAAGCCAAAATTGTATATTCCAAACACTGCTCCCAGCATATCAATTGTGTGATCAGTGTAACCTTGAAGAATTCATGGGAGCTGCTCAAATGCCAGGAAAGGGGAGAGAAAATATAGGAATAGAAGCTTTATTGATTTGGGAAGATCATATCTGTATTGCATCTGTTTTTTGATAATGATTATTGATGAGCCCTTTCTATATTATTGCTACATCATACGATATCCTGGATTTTCTGAATAATTTTTATCCCTGCATTTCCGATATGTGAGAGATTGATATTAACTGAACGTTGGTGATGTGCTGATTTGTTGGTGGCTGTTGTATTTTATTTTGAAGGCTATTGGAGACCATGTGTTCTTCAGAAAAACAAATCATTTAATTGAACTATTTTGATAATATTATATGTAGCACAGATATTCATCATAGCAACCTAAGTGTTTAACAACTGTTTAGACTGTGAACAATATGCACTGTGGTACTTACATCCCACTGCTTATATTTAAGGCTGTCTTCTTCTGTTTTCGTACGGCTTTGTACAACTTGTATACAGATCCTCAATGTCTCTTTTTGTACAGTATACCTTGGTTATATAGTACTGTAATTTTTGCTGATTGTAACATACAGTGCAGTAGTGAAGGTTTATGTCCTGTTGTATGTTACAATACTGGATGTAAGAGTTATGCAAATAAAAGCAAAGTCATGAAATTGGAGTTTCCTTTAACCATTTAATTGTTCCGACTATTGTAATGTACACAGTACATACCATTCCTCATTTAGTGAAGAATTCATTTAACAATCTTATGGGAACGAAACACCATTTTTAAATGAGTGTCTGTGGCATATTTTGGCTAGGAATGGGATGACATAATATTATTGCAGTGTTTTAAATATAAAATTGTTTTGTAAAGAATAGCATTACAAATTTCCAAAAACCAAACTAGAATATTTTATCTGTTCTCAAGATAATTTTAAAGTGACATTTTTAATAAGCCAATATGAAATATACATAACCATATGAATGTATAGATATATAAAGACTATACTAGAGTTTACTTTATTATAGACTCAAGTATTATTGGAAAAGCTGACTGGCTTAGCTATGAATTTTCCTTAGACAAATAGGAGACAAAAAATGATATGAAAGCAAAGAAAGACTTATTTACATTCTAGGTGTTTCTCAGCTGGTGCTGGAAAAATAGAAGGAGATGAATAGCTTGGCTTTTTTCCCTCTAATACATTATTAATTATTTCAAATTGTCAACATAATGCCAAAGAATGATCAGAAATCATGAATAAAATTATTTTTGTGTGCTGACCTATTCCTTGAATATCACTAGTTTCCATGAGAATTCAACATAGTATTTACAAAGTTCAAGGTGGAGTCATAAAAGGTCTCTAGGCCCAAAACTCACCCCTCACATCGCAGCTGGCCTGTAAATAAAGAAATGAATAATGTAGAGGATGCTGTATTTGAAAATGAAGTCTGAATTGAATTCTATGAAACAAGCTATAAGGCTGATAACCAAATTCACAGTAATAGAAACTATGATGACCAAATTTATGAATGCAAATTTTGTACTTTTCAGAAGATAATTTAAAATCTGTAACATTTCTTTTCTTGAAAATGCGATATAACTTAATGTACACATTCATATGCATTTTATATTTTACACATTTTCTTAAAATGTAGTGTATTTGTACTAGTCAGATTTACTGTGGCCAGATACTTAAAAAAATCAACTTACAGGAGTGACAGGGTCATAGTTTCATAGGCTCTATTCCAGGGTAAGTTGACTACAGTGCTTTTAGGCCTGTGGTGAGGCATGTTTTAAATGGGTGAATTAAACATTGAATTGATGAAATAAAATATATTTATTTTATAAGAATATCAATGAAGGATCATATTTTTCTAAATCATTATTTTAAGTTATTATTTTACGTAAACTACCATAAACCCTTTACCATATCTCTAGCATTATTAAATGATCTGAGAAATTATTAATTTTAAATAATTACATTTGTTGCGGTTGTTAAGCTTAACTATAGTTTTTCTCACACTTGTGAGGATTGTTTTGCATTGCATTATATACGTGAATACACATAAATGCATGGTGCATATATTAAAAATATATTAGAAAGGGGATTTAACTCAGTGGTTTCACCGCCTGCTGTGCAAGTGCAAGGACCTGAGTTCGATCTCCGGTACCAAAATAACACACACACACACACACACACACACACACACATATGAAAAAATAAAAGGTATGCCAAATTATAGAAGAATAAAGGCTATTGTGCAAGATGCACATACACACAAAGACATTAATTCATTCTCAGGTCTTTACTTAGACTATCAACACCTGTTTATTTTTTTTTCTCTAGTTTTAAAATGAAAAGTAAAGTGTGGAAACTGGTTTCTTAGGACACCAACATTTTATTAAAAGAGCAATAAAGGAATTCTAAAATAAACATTTCACAGTATTATATAATTTAAATATAACTCACTCAAATAAAAATATATGCATAATTTTAAAAATTAAAATAAAAAATAGTGAATAGTGGCAAAAAGAAAAACAGCAAGTGAGACACTTTTTATACAGACTAATGGTTCAATGTTTTTTTTTGTTTTTTTGTTTTTTGGGGGTTTTTTTTGGTACTGGGGATCAAACTCAGGTCCTTGCGCTTGCAAGGCAGGCGGCGGAACCACTGATCGATATGTTTTTAATAGATGTTCATATTATCAAAATGATGAATTAATCTTTATACTGCATTTATTTAGTGGTCTGACAAAATATATAAGAATTACTGGAGAAATACAATAATTTTTAAAACAAGTAAAATTCTTTGATGTAGAGAATAGATATATAGTCAAATAAATAGAATTTAAATTCATTAAAATTTTTATTATTGCTTAATTTCTTTTTTGTACAAGAAATAGCCTTTGTTTTGTTTTCAAACATTTGCATTTTACTGAATAGTTATTTCAATTAAATGTAATTAATATTCATCATTTATATTGGCCAGGAAGCTTTGATTTCAGAATATCTCAATAGAAAGAGAAATTAAAATACTTTTTATTTAGGAAACACAGTTTTGTTTATATTGTCTTTCAGAGCTATTGGATATATAAATGTTAATTTCTTTAAAATTCAGAACAAATTTTATATATATATTGTTAATATACATAGTTCAATATACATGAGTACAAATAAATGATTAATTTAAATTAAGTTCAATTTATTCTTATAACTCTTTTCATAAAACATAAGACATTAAGACTAATTTAAATGAATTTTATAAAAAATTCAAACAAAAATATTCCACAATAATTTATGTTAAAAATGTATAGTTCAATATTAATGTTGAACTCCAAAGATGAGATACTGTAATGATAAAGAAAACTTACTTTCTATAATGCCAAAGTGCAGAGTAAAAATGCTTAAAAAAGATTCCAGTCAAGAACAATACTTGTGAAAATTCTGAACACCTAATATAAAATTCTAATGTTAAAATATATATTAATCACACTTTCCAAAACATGAAGAAACAATTTTTTGTCATGAAAGTATTGATGAATGAAAAATACTACTGAGTTTCTTGTTAACATTTTGTAATTTTCCAATTCCAAAGATTTAATAAATGTAGAACAAAGAGTTTTCATCTATCATTAAGGAGACACAATGATATGTCTCAATTTTTTAAATATTGTAGATGTTACTAAATGTGTTGTCCAAAAAAAATAAATATTGAAGACAATATGATTTGCATTTAAATACATATATTTATTAACATAATATTGAGATAAATATCTGTGCTTTCATTTCTTAACAAAATGATTAGATCTTGTAAATAATTAGGCAAAAAAATTTTACTTAAGACAAATTTAAAAACATTATCTATAATCTGGTTATATTTATGCAAATGCTACTTATTGTGAGCTCAAAATATATTTAAATGTAAAAGATATTTAATTTGTGTCATGTCAGGGATATATAAATTAAAACCACACTGAAATTCCATTTCCTCCTAATTGGATTTATATTAATCAAAAATTCCTTAACATATACCAGAAAATCCTAATACAAATTTTGTATAAAATTATAAGTAATTACCTATATCTTGACTATAAGATTTTTAGTATGTTTTTAACTACTGGTTGCTGAAGTTTAAACTTTCTGATGGTACCTCAGTTACCTAGTACTAATGGAGCATTTTGTGATAGTGCTAATCCAATATCAAATTTAAGATTTTAAACCCCAGGTATTTTAATTTTGCCCAGGCTGATTGTTACCTAGAATATTTACTGACTTTGGGGAGACAGAAACAAATGCACTGAATATGTTATATTCTACAGCAATTCATGGAAAGATGACCAGTTTTAAAAGTCATATAGGATATTCAGAGATTCATGCACTGAAAAATGTTGTTATCTTTGTTTTCTTAAGAATGCAATTAAAACTAGAAGTAGCAAAAAATAGTCATATAGTATCTACTTCAAGAACTATATTATAGTTAAGTGGCAGGCTTTTAAGGTATAGTTGTATTTCTGGTATTCTGAAGTGTGTATATGTGTTTTGTGTGTGTGTGTGTTTGTGTGTGTGTGTGTGTATCTGTATGAATGCATAAAAATGTTTCAAGCAATTAAAAGTGCTTGGAGTTGCATTTTTATTATTAATAACAGTAGTAATCATTATTTTATGTACTTTGCCAAAGGTATGCAGTTTTCTTCATAAAAATCTATGTACATAAAGAAGATGGAAAGAAACATAAAGTGTAACAAATTTAATGAAGTAACATAAGTAAGAAAAATTAAAAGACAGTGAGAGTAAGCAGGAACAGCCTTCACAAAGCATGAAATTCTGACATCTTTGAAAAAAGTGGGAAAAGAAAGAAATTAGGGAAGATGAGCACATGAACATAAGACCACAAAACAGCTCTGCGAAAGGGCCAGCCAGCTTCACCAGGCCACAGGCCCCAAGTTTGTCCAAGAAAAATGAGACATTTGGTGGAAAATATCAATCACAGGCCATGATATTTAAGAAAAGTATCGTCCCTATGCAAATGGATTTCAATCCCAATGATGGTGCAGCTAGAAGCTGTAGACAAGGCTGTCATCCTAGTTTATTTGCTATTTCTTACTTAGGGAGGACTGAATAGCAGGTTTCCATGGCTGCCTCAAGATATCAACTCATACTGGGGATTTAGCTCAGTGGTTCCGCTGCCTGACTTGCAAGTGTAGGGGCCTGAGTTCGATCCCCAGTATCAAAAAAAAAAAAGGTATCAACTCATAACCAAATATAAACAGAAATAGAAAGCATTTGACTGAAGCCACACTTTTCAGTGACTTCAATAGTTTGTTTAAAATGCAGTTATTTGATTTCATTACATTCTTATTACACAAGGTGTATTTGACGTTTTTCTTTTTAATATTGTAGATTACCTTGAATCATAGCAGACTAAAGACAGACTAAAAACATCAGAATGTTCTCTTCTTTGAAATATTAATTATAGAAAAGTAGTCCTTCAATTTTAGAACTTTAAGATGTCCCTGTCATTATAGGAAATGACTTATGTATTATTAGTTTCATATTAAACACTTTGAGCATATCCAATAAATAAGCTTATTCAACACACTCAAATTTTAAATAGTAAAATATTGTGAAAAGTGTTAATACCAGTTTTGCAGTGCATCAGGTGATCTTTGTCTTGAAATATTGTCAGAAGTTTCTTTTCAGAAGTATGGTTTTCCAAAATTTCATTGTTACCCATCAAGTATGTCATCAATTGTATAACAGCACAGGTCTGGGTTGGGGATTTAGCTCAGTGGTTCTGCCGCCTGCCTCACAAGTGCAAGGTCTTGAGTTCAAGACCCAGTACCAAAAAAAAAAAAAAAAGGAAAGGTCTGAATCAGGTGAATTTTGCTCTGTTAATCTTTAGAACTAGAATATCTCCCCAAAAGGCCCATATGTTCACATGTGGGGCTACTGACGTAATTGGATCATGGGGGCAATATTCTCATTATTACATCAATCCACTCAGGAATCCCTAGCTGAATATGTTGTTGAGAGGTAGGGTCTATTCAGAAGTGGTGGGTCACTGGGGATGTGACCTATAAAGTTATACATCCTTCCTCTGCTCCTTTCTTCTCCCTCTGCTTCTTTGTTGACATGCTCTAAATATCTTTCCACCACCATACACTTTCAGCATCCCTTTCTTGCCTTGGAGACAGCCAGCTATGGACCGAATCCTTTAAAAACCGTGAAGTACAATAAACCTCTCCTCCTCTATATAGTGAGTGTCAGGTATGTGTCCAATGGAGGAAAATGGATTAAAGACACATTTTGGTATCAGAGAAGTGGAATCGTTCTTATGATAGTGCCTGACCATGTGGGTTAGAAGCTTTTTAAATTATGGTATGAGAGGAATTTGAAAAGGTTCAGAAATAATGACTACAGATGTCCTAGAGTGCTGTAAACCAAGATTGACGGAAGATTTAGTTTGGTGCTCAGAAGACCAAAATGCAGTAGAAATAGGCACAATAAAAGCCATGTTCCGAAAGTGACAATGGAGAACAAAGACTCAAAGGCATTTGGACAAGAGATCATTTCCTATACGCCCTAGCAGAAAATTTGTTGACATTTTGTCCACGTACTGAGTTTTTGGAGAAGAATACGTTAAAGGGAAGCCGAATAAGTAATGTGGTGGGGAAAATTTCAATTATACCATCCTCATTGTACCAAATTTAACTCTGATTAAATATTCTATGGTAATTTAATTCTGACAGTAAAATTGTTGTATGTAATGAGACTAATGATAACCATTCTTTTCACTTGTAGTATTCCAATCTAATTTCAAATAATTTATAATTTTTTTAATTTTTAAATTGCATTTATAAGACAATGTATATCTTATCTTTACTTTTATTTCATAAAACAAGCAGTTTAAGAAAAACAAAAACAAAAAGGCAGACATGTTTCTACTTTCTATAAAACCACAAAAAGTAAATCATTAGTGTTAACAAGCCATAATTATATGGTACCTGTTATATGGTATCTTACAAATTTAACAATCATATATCACTTATACATATAAGTATGCAAAATTTTGAATTCAATAGAATCATAAATTTTTTACACTCTATAAAATTTTGAATTACATTTGTGTCCCTCCAAATTTCATATACTGGAGCCCTAAGCTCCTATGCTGTTGTAATCAGAGACAGTGTCTGTGAGATGATTCATGTTAAATGAGCTCATGAAGGTGGGTCCCTGGCAGCACAGAACTGGTGTCCTTCTAGGAGAAGAAATACTGCAGAGCTTTGTCTTTACTAAGTGAGGATTCAAACCAGGAAGTAACAACTCTCATCAAAAAATGAATTGATCAACATTTTGACTTTAAGCTTTCTACCTCCAGAAATAATTTTTTAAATGACCGAATTTATGGTATTTAATTGTGGATCTGGACCAGACTAAGACATACACATTAATTTTGTTATTTAATTTACTTATATATGACCATATTAAATGTACAATTTAACAAAAAAATAAAATAGGAACTATTATTAGTTGTTGTGCAAACCTGTACATTTTTTCAAATTCTAACCATTAAGCACATGACTATTGGCAACATCTTCAAATTATTTTGAATTGTTAAATTTTATCTTTCTTTGAATTAAAAAAATGTCAGGATAGAACAAAATAAAATTATTTCTTTCATTTTATTAGATTGAAAGTTGAAAATGTTCCTAACAAATCATTTACTCAATTTAGTTCAAATGCAAGATAACCCCAAACCATTCTATTTATTTATTTATTTATTTATTTATTTATTTGCTTAAATTATTTTATTGGTGCATTTTAGGTATACAATACATTTACATTTATCATTGGGTGCTTGTACTTGTACACTTCTTAAAAACTTAAGTTTCTATGTCTAAAGATAAATACAAAGTACACATTGCTGGAATGTGAAATACTAAAAATCATCTCATTTTTGCATTTAAAAACTATTATTTTTGAATAGATAATAATTCTCTTGTCACTTTTATTACCTCTCAATATTTCCTTTTGTTTTTAAAATTTCTTTTGATTAGCAAGTTCTTCCCTAAATTTCAGATATATTATTGTTAAAATAAGAGTCTTTATTACTTATGAATAATTAATAAAATTACAGATGCATAAAACTGCTTTAATAATTTTGATTGTTCCCAGTAGTTTGCACATTGTATTTTAAGGGTGATCATTATCAAATTAAAATGAACACTGTCTAATTACTTTTGTAAGTCTTAAGCAAACATTTATTTTCACTGTCTAAAATTAGTTGTTTTAATTTTAAGAAAGAAGATGAAAATATTTACCATGAAAGTTCAATAGGAAGAATGTAGAGTTAAAATATTTGTTAAAAGTTTTTCTCTTTAGTGCATTATGTACATATATAGTCATTGCTATACATGACATTATTTCTCAAAAAATTATATCTATACTATATATCACTTTCTACAAATATTACGTGAAAGGATATTAGATTTCCTTGAGGTGAGTATGCAGAAAGATTACATTCCTTTTACACTCAAATGCTGTATAGAACAATCTTCTTCTGGAAGGGCAGGGACCGGAGAAGCTGTTATATTAGAAATGCACATGTGGTTTTGAACTGCAAATCATGTAGAGCTTTATCTGGTATGTAGATCATTTTAAATTTAGTAATCAAATCCATGAAGGGGGAAAATTTGGCTACTGCATCATTAGGCATTTTCTGTGACATAATCCAGTTTTGTTTGTATTTTGTTGAAAGTAGGAAAATAGTATGGTCTATAAAAACAATAAAACTGACATTTGTGTCATATATATTTGTTAGCCACTCTGTTTAAATAACACAACAGTACTGTGGAAGATCAATTAGAAAGTTCAAAGGCCAAATGGGCTGACTAATTACATGATACTTTGATCGCAATATTTCCTGCAGTAATAAAAATGAGGACAGCAAAATAGAAAACATAAAAGATCAAAAGAAAGAGATGAAAACAATACCTAATATCCACTTGAGACATCTGACTTATCTCAGAAACATGCTATTTCTATTTAATATTATTTCAAAAAAATAATCAGAGTAATTAAAATATTTTCTTTTAATGACATTGTAAAAGTGGCCATATCAAGATTAGTTATTTTCATGACATTGTTTTGCTTTTCTATAGTCTTCCCTTACATTACTAAGAATTTAACTGTCCAATTTTGTGTTTATTTGGGGAAATTTCATACACATGAGTTTAATTAGGGGTTTAGTTAGTGTTTATAAATAGTGAATTACCTGTGAATCTTGTTAAGTTAAATTAGTATTTTATTGATGTATTAATTCCAATCTTCAAAAAAGGATTTTTGTCCAAATTTTACTGATATTTGACAGTAAATATTAAGTAGTCTAGTTATTTCAAATAATTGCTATAGTCCATGCTAAAGAAATGGTAAATATATTCATCCATTAGTGGGAATTTTTAGAAGTTTCTTGTACTAGCTAAATGACCCTATTCAGCTGAATTTTCTTATGCATGGAATTTCTACCAGGCCACTCTTACCATTCATATCACAATTTCCAAACTGCACTTCATTCTACCTTTTCCTATGAAAACTTCTGCTTGTCCTGTGAGGCTTCTTTCAAACCTGTTTATTGAAAATTCTCATCATTCTTTATTTCTTTCCTTCAATCACTAAATTATGTACATTCGTCAATTTTATTTTCACTGTGTTTTTGTTTCTCCTGTTTTTCTTAGGAATATAAAAATTTCTTCCTTTGCAAGAATCAGACATTTTTATTCTGAAAAATCTCAGAGTTTAGCATAAGTTATTCTTTGAATGAAAAATTAAGTAATTGAATATATAAATATTCAAATTTTCCCTGTTTTCTTAAATTCATTTTCTCACGTAATAATATCAATGGCAGGTTCCAAGATGAGCCATGAAGATTACATTTTTCTCCATAATCACTTAAGAATTTGTCATTGTAAATGAAAACCTTTCACTTCTAACCACATGTAATAGTCCATAAACATCTATTGTGCCGTTGGTACAGTATTTGGAGAAAGTCAGTCTCAAATGAGTGGTCACTATTTAGTGAGATACTAAACTGTATGAGATATAGTGAGAAGCAAGTCTTTGATCTTGGGCAGGTTCTTTGATTATTCTTTGAGCAGTGTCTAAATGGAAAGTGTCATATCTGTATTTCATAGTTTAAATTTTAGAGAAAGCAACAACATTTGAAATGACTCTAAGTCATACTGCATCATTCCTCTATTCCTTTTGACTTTGTGCCAAAAACTAAGTGATACTAGATTGGTTACACATATGAAATATTTTGAGGTTTCTAAGGATGCTTTTACTTATATTTTTACTGTTTGAGTTTACAGGTCAACTAGATAATATTCAACCCACCCAAAACTTAAGTTTAACATAAAATAGTAAAACTCTTTTCTATTAAATTGTAAAATAGATGTGAAATAGATTATCCCAAATATTTTACTTTCTGTAACAGAAAGGTGATGAAGAGATTTATGACTGACAGAAAAATAAACCATCTTTAAGAAAGTTTGCTTTATGTCAGAATATTAGAAAAGTGGAGATTTTAATTATAATTATAATTTATTTATTTATGGTATATATTTCCAAAGAAAAAAATTTAAGGTTAAAAATGCAATCACACTTTTAATAAATTTCAATAATTAAAAAATATTTTAATACAAACAATGACTGGCATATTATCGAACACTTACTATGTGCCTGGAGTTAAATTATACATAGAATTTTTGTATTAAAACTGAAAAGCATACTATGAATTTGATTTTTAAGTCCTTTCTTATTGAGGCCATTTTTCCTAATCCTATATGTTTTCTACTTCCACAAGCAAAATTCTGCTTCACATAAGTTTTTCTCTTCATTTAGGTCAAATAAAAGTAAGTGAATAATTTTTTTGTTAAGTATTTTGTAATTTGATGAGCATAAATACTAAAGTTTGTTTCTTTAGAGAATTTTTTCCTAAAAATGAATGTGTTTTACACTCTTTCTTCCATACCCTGTGTTTATACTAAAGCTTTATTGCAAGAGGAATAGTCATATAGAAAGCAACATTTCACTGGACACAGAGTTTGTTAACTGTGCAAAGAGAAAATCTTGAGTATTTTTGTATGTTTAATAGCAGTTACAATGAAGTTTCCACTACTTGTATTAATAACAAGTAATTTCTAAAGTTTTAAATTATTTTATTATTAGAGATGAATTAAAATTGAGAGCATTTAGTCAGGAGTACATCATGTTCCCTTACTACTCAGATATTTTGACATAACTGAGATCCTCTGGGGAAGGCTTTGACTACCCTAGAGGTAGCATTATTTGTGCATATTCCCACTTTATTGCAGTGATACATTGCTTCAGATGATCCCTACTTAAAGTAGAGTTATTCAGATAGTAAACTGTCCTCATGCACCCCATCATCCCTTCTGTATACTAGTTTAATTTTATTTACTCATTTTTTCATTACTCTGAAAGAATTGTATTGGATTCTGTTGTTGTTTGTTATATACATCTCCCCATAGGAATGTAAGTTATATAAACACAAGAATCATTCTTTCCCTGTGCAACATTGTTTCTACAGTGCCACTGTCTAATATGTGCTAAACATCAGTGATAGGATGTGAGGAACCTGTTACACAGTTCTGTGTGTACAGTGGCTGAGCCAGGACTGTAATTGTAGAATTTTAGTTAGGTTGATTAGATAATTGATAAAGAACACCAATTTGTATCATATGTTTCATTTAGAAAATCTAAATATGCCTGACAGCTCATGAGAGAGACCTAATAATTTCTTAATTACTCTCATTTTAAAATTTATATTGTTATTCTTTTTGTTTTTATTTTCTTTCTTTCCACCTCTCTTAATGGTTTATTTATTTATGTATTTATTTATGAGCTCTCCATAGGATTCAAGGCAACCATTTCTACATTTTTCAGTTCTGGCAAGGTTTGACTCTGTTGTGTCTATCACATGCTTCTAACAAGTACTCTATTATCTATTCATAAAATTGGGTGGCAATGTATTTATTTGAGTCTAGACAGAGTTGTTACTCAGTTTTGACTTATTGTTTTTTTTTCTCCACAGAGTGTTTCATAAATTCAAGTTGATTTGAATGCAGAGGGAGTAGCAGATATTAAACAACCTTCAGTTCTATCACACATAATAAACACGTAAACCTTAGCAAAAAAGTGCATTCAAATTATTGTTTATGGAGAAAATATAAAACACTTAGAGACATGATTTTTATGTTAGGCCATGTTTATGTGATCTCCAAATAATCCACTTCAAAGAGTCAAAGAGTTCTTTGTAAATAGTGGCAGGCAAGTCATTTCATGATCACGCTATTACATCAACACATCAGGATTCCTTCTGAATGCAGACTGTTGATTTCCTTCTGTCTACATTCCAGCTGGCAGTTGTGGACTCTCCATTGAATTTTTCAGTTTTTCATCACTTCAACAAAGCAGTCTATTTATGATTTCACATTTTAAAAATCTTTCTTGTATTACAGACCCAAATCCCATACATATAAACAAATTTTCTCAATCTTACATTCCAAATTAATTTTCGTTTTTCATGAAGGACAATCAAAATCTACCTTCTTATTATTATAATATCATTGTACCATTCTAGTAAAATGTCATTTTTTCTCTCTTTGAGAAAGAAAGTGAACTACTGTTAACATTAATATGATACACATGCAATATAACAGACTAAAGATATTTCCTAGTATACAACAGATAAAAACCATCTATGGAAAAAATAAATTGATTATTTCAGGTGTTAACTACACATCATGTGAAGTATTTTAAATGCTTGGGAATAAAAGTGTTAAAGATTTCAAATATGTTGAATTTTGAAATATTTACATAGTCATTGATTAAGCACCTCAACTTCACTTGGAAAACTAGAAACTATGAGAAATATATATCATCATAAAGAAAGTATCTGCCTCACCTATGGTTAATGCTTTATTACAAAATAGTGACCACTGAAAAGACAACAGGATACAAAAAGTGCTTAACTATTGATATTTTGATTGTAACGTAGAATTCTATAGTTTTGTTTTTCTTGTTTTGTTTGAATCTTTCTGTATTGTTTTGAAAAGGAAAGATAATCCATTCCAGAAATCTTGTTCTTCCATATAAATTACTGAGTATCATAATATATGACACTATTTTGCCATCAGTGAAATAGAGCTCAATTACCTACAAATGCTAAAAAGAAGCGTTAAATACATATCAGTGAAAAACTTAAGTTTAGTGTAGACTATGACTAATTGACTTGTGAATGCCATTATTAATCTACTTTATATTTCACTTATCAACTGCCACCTTTATAGATAACAACTCAAAATAAATGCCCGGTTTTGCCAAATTTATCATATTGGCATAGTTTATCACATAAGCCCACTTGTTCTCTTTTCTGTTTCTTCTGAAAGTAAAATACAGAAGTTGACCTGATTTGTTATAATAGTTGCTCTTCTCTTTCCAAATATAGTCAGTCTTATACTCAGTGTAGAACTGAAAAATGAGTTCTTATTCCTTACAACTATTCAATTCTGAAAATGGGAAATTACATGCTGTCAGTACCCTTTAATAAAATATTTTTAACACCCATGTAGGCCTTTTTTTTTTTGGTACCAGGTATCGAACTCAGGACCTTGTGCTTGCAAGGCAGGCAGTGGAACCACTGAGCTAAATCCCTGGCCCTATTGAGGCGATTTTTATATCATATTGTATAAAACAAGGCTTATGATACCTATTTATTAAAAATCAATTCATTAATTATTAGTTATTTTAAATTTAAGTAGTTTTCATAAAACTAAAAAGTGATGTTTTGATAAATGTAGTAATTAAAATATAGTTTTTTCTCTTTCTTCTTCACACATCGTAAGCCTCATGACAAATCACCATGTTGGGTGTTCTATTCATTTATAAGATTATAATTGATTTATTATTCTTGGTAAAAATCAGCCATGCTTTTTCCAGAAATTAATTAGATACAGTAGCAGAAAGGCTACACATGTCTCTGATTTAAGTTTCAATTGGGATATTTTTTCCCTGTGGGAAGAGAAACTACTATTTAATGATCCCAAAATATTTTAGTTGTTCAATATATTTTTGTGCAATTGACTGTATATGAAATTATCAATGTCCACATTTCCTTCATATTTGGTGCTATTTAGTCATAAATATGTAAAGAAAGAAGACTAGCAATGATATCTATTGTTGAAATAAAGCAAAAGTAGGGTTTGAAATGTCATTATTATGGTCAGAAAATAGGTCCAATTTTGTAGGAATGATCATTTCTTTGCTTTCCTCTAGCAAGGATAGCTTGGGGAAGGGATCATCAAATTTTTTCCTGAGTCTGCTTGTCTTCTAAAAATCTCCATCAAAAATGTAGTTTCTGGAAAATTTCCTGGTTTCTATCAGAAAACTAATCAAAGGTACGAGTGCTCAGCAATATGTGTTTCTAAGCATTTTTAGAGAAAGAGAAAGAATAAGAAAACTTTAACTGACAATATGCTAAGGCTACACATTCCAAATTGTATATCTTCAATCAATCTATTTCTAAGGGAGTTATACTACAATTAAATGTTTATATAATGTGAAACACTTCAGCCATAAAAGTAAATAATGTTTACCTCTAAAATCAGTATTTATTGTAATCAATGCATAAATATATGAATCAAAATATAGAAGAATTTTGAAGTTTGTGTGGCAACCATTTGCCAAATAATAGTAGTAAACTGAAATTAATTTTATGTTGGATAAGTAGGAAATTTAATACTGAAATCTATGTAATCAACTTTTCATTTTATGAAGTATGTCTGAAAATTCAATCTCTAATTTAAATCAATGATCCCAGAATAAAAATTTTATATGAGACTTATAAATGGGTGAATAGGTAAATATTTGTTGTCTTTCACTTAGAAAATGTATGCTCTCAATCCATTAGATGCAACCATGCTGCATAATTTTAGATACATATATTTTTTTCTCCTTCAGTTAAGATTTACTTTATGATTCATTTGAAACAGATTATAAAAGAGACATTCCAGTACCGAAGGAATTTATGGGAATTATAATACTCTCTTTTTTTAACCAGTTAGCTCTAACCTATAACTGTTTTGTTTTGTTGGTGTGGTTTTTTTTCCCACCATTAGGTTTATTGGTACATTTTAGGTATAAAATACATTTACATACATCAATGGGATCTTGTACCATTACATGACTATCTTGGTTCTTATTTCTTTCCCCTCTTCCCCTGCCCTCCCTTCACCCCCTCCAACCCTCCCCACTTGCAAAGATCCTGTTTCCATTTTTTTCCCTTTCTCATATTTTTTCCCCTATCCCCCCTGCCACCTCCCCTGCCCCCCTAGGCCTTTACTTCCTATTCCACAATCTCAATTACACATTTTTAAATTAAAATATCAAGATCTAGGAGACATTACCACAGATTTTACAGAATTTAAAAGGATATAGAAAGCATATTTCAAAAATCTGTTTTGAAATAAATTTGACAACTTCTAAGAAGTACCTTGGAAGACAAATTAATGAAACTAACTCTGGAAGAAATATAAAATTTGAATAGCACCTATTAAAGAAAGTATATTCCTAGCTTGAAAACCTACTTACATGACAACAACAGGCTTGTATACATTTTAACTGATAAATTATATCAAACATTTAAAGCAGAAAAAAAAAGGAACGCTTCTCCCCTCATTTTAGGAACTCAACATTGTGCTAATCCTAAAACTGGATAAAGATACTAGAAGAAAAAAGTATGAACATAGATAGAAATTTGTTTAACAAAAGAAACTATTAGAAGTCAGATCTGGCAGTATGTAGAAAGTGGTTTTGTTATAAGGATGACAGTGTTTGTTCAGCTTTGGAAGATCCACCCTCAAAAGTCATCACTTTAACAGAGGAAAGGAAAAAGACATATGATCCTGTCACTAGTTGGAGAAAAAGTATTGGACTAAATTCCACAGATGTTCATGGTAAAAGCTATCAGGAGACTAGAAGTAGAACAAAACCTTCTCAACAGATTAAAGACATGTACTCCATACTTCCAGTGAGAACACCTCATATGACTGGAGAAGATACAATGTTTTCTCCTTAAGGTGGGGAACAAGGGCAGATATGCTTACTCTTCATCCGTCCATTTTAATGATGTCATTTAAAGTTCTAAATTTTGATGGAATCTCATTTATCAATTTTTTTTCTTTTATACATCATGTTTTTTGTATCCTAGGCAGTTCTTGCCTACCCTAAATTCATAATCATTTTCACTTATAATTTCTTCTTAAAGTTTTATACTTTTAGGCTTTCATATTTGGGTTCATAGATCCCTTCAAGTTATTTTTATGTATGGAAATAAAGGGTTGAGGTTAATTTTTTATATATGGATACCAGGTGTTCTAGTGCCGTTTGCTGAAAACATTATCTTTTCCTTGGCTCTTGAATTGAGTTTATATTCTATAAAATGCTAATGTTAAATAATCTTTCAAAACTCAGTGGACCATATATGTGTGGTTCTATTTCTAGATTCTCTGTTTTATTCAAATGATTTATATGTCTTTCCTTACACCAACACTGCCTTGATTACTGTAGTTTTAGAAGAAGTCTTAAAATTAGGTACTAAACGCCTTGCAACACGGTTTTTGTTTTTGATTTTGTTTTTGACTTTTCTAGGTCATTTGTACCCCTACATAACTTTTAAATTTCAATATTCAATTCCTCATTTATAGCAAGTATACACAGACCTGAATTTTTATATATACCTTGTGTCTTCTAATCCTGCTAAATTCAAGTACAAGTTCTAGGGGCTCCTAGAGATTTCTTAATATTTTCTCTGTAGATGATCATTTCATCTACATATAAAAATTTTGCTTCTGCTGTGCCAATCCTATCCTAGTTGTGTCATTTTATTGCCAGACTATTTTTGTGGGGCCTAGGTTGCAAAGTTTAGATACATATATTTTAAATACAAAAATCAGTAATGATTTTCTCTTTTCAAATACAATTCTTTCGATATATTCACCATTAATTATCCATTGTAATGGATTAGATATTTACTTAATATCTACTTTATTCCAATGTATTAGTCATTGGGTGTACAGCAATGAAACACAAATCTCCTACCTTCATTGAATTTGGATTCTATCACTGAACAGTGCCTGGAAAAGTACAAGTCCATCATGTAAATAATCAGCTATATTTTATGTTAACATCCATTGTAGCTCCCCATTTCACCTTTATCAGAGACCCGCATGGCAGATTCTGATCTCTTGCTCAGGGCTACAACACAAGGTTAAAAGAAAAACTCAAAGACAGAATTAAAGAGAGAGAAATGGGGAGCCAGGATGCCCAATGCTTGTGCAATCAAGGCTGAATAAGCAAAGGCCCTGAACACCCAGAGCTGTCGATATTTATTGGTAACATCATTGATTGAGGTAAAGTAGCTACTGGAGGGACTCTGTGGATTTGCTATGGATATGCTGCTGATGCAGGCAAGGCTTATAAAGGAAGAGTCAAAGCATTTTTGAACAAGGAACAGGACAGACAAATATAGGTTGTGGTTAATAATAAACCTTGAAGGGCTGGGGATTTAGTTCAGTGGTTTCCCTGCCTGCTGCACAAGCGTAAGGACCCTAGTTCAATCCCTGGTACCTAAAAAAATAATAATAATAATTTAAAAAAATAAAAAAAATTAATTAACCTTGTCTTTTTAGTAAAGACCATTTTAACTCTGGGGACATAATTTGGGTAAGAGTCACTCTGACTTTGGCGGGTAGGCTTTGGCCAGACTCCCTGCTCAAAATAAGTCTTTTGGGGAATTAACTCTTTACAACCAGCTCTGCTCAGAGCCTTGTTTGGGTGTAATAAATAGGACAGTCCCCCACATGCCTTTGTGGATTCTTTTGGCATAAAGTAAACTTCAGGTGTTTTTTTTTTCTTTAGTGGGTGACACATTGAATCTTATACCTGATTGTATGTCCATCTGCTTTTACTGAATCTAAATTCATTATTAGTAAATGAATAAAATGAAGTAGCTAATTAGAAATAGCTTATCTAAATTTCAGAAATAACATAAACATTCAACGTCTTTGTAAACTGCATTATTGAAATTAAATTCTTCTATTTTGATCTATGTATTTCTGGGAAGACAGGATAACTACTGATATATTAAAATTATCTAACTGTTCCATTTAAAATTTCCTGAGTCTTCCAACAGGATTTCAACATTCTCTGGGCTGTGATCTTAATTTATGATTTATATCTAACAATGAGTCTTTTTCCACATAATCTCTGCTCAGACATTGATTCTGCCTATTGTAACAACTGAATTTCTAATTACTGTCAAGTTGTCTACTATTGGATGATCTACTCAAATATATGTTTATACTTTTTAAACAATGACATATCTCTCTGCTCTTGAAGAGTAGGAAAATTCACAGATCCTGTTTCTAAAGAGATTTATTTTTAAAATCCTTTACATATAATATGCTTAAAATCTCAAATGTATTTTATTATCATATGAATAAAAACAGATTAAAACATTTAAATGAGATCCTTTATACATAATTTTATTACAATATCAAGAAAATATAGCTCAAAAGTTTTAGAAATATTTTACAGGTTATCAGAAAGCTTTAACATACGAACATTAAAAGTAAAATGTAAATGAAATGGGAATGCAAGTTCCTAAGCATGACTTGTAAACCAAATCTAATTTAAGATTTGAAAGTTCCATTGATAAATATATGCCAAATTAAAATTGGAAAAACATGTTACGCAAAAGATCCAAGCTTAAATCAACTCCATATGAATCTAATCATATTTAAGGATATGTATAAATATAAGCCAAAAGTTTTAGTTAAAAATCAAACCATTCCAAACTAAAACAAAGGGGTAGCCTTCTGAGTAAGAACAAAGTTAGAATTTAAAAGTGCATTCAAAATTAATTTATTAGTTGATTAAGCCACCCATTCTTTATTAAGTCCATGTTGTACGCAGTAAATTGAGAATAATAATTTTTGTGGTGGATGTCACTGGAGGAGTCAAGAACAGGCAGTGTCTGTATCATCCATGATTGTAAAATATGAAAGGGGAAAAAAGCAAGCTCCAAAGCTAACTTCTGGGAAACACGTGCAGAGACACACGGTTCCTTTGTCCTCAGGGCTTCAAAGGATCTTGTCCTTGTCCTCCACATCCACGGTGTTCATTTTACTTGGCCTTTTCAGCCTTAACATTTTAAAATTTTTGATCATAGAATCACCAAGGTGTAAAAGTTGTCTCTCTCCTTTTTTCTAAAGGCTCGTCTATTACAGGGTTAGGCTAAACCTTTGATTTTTCCACTCTTGCCATGAGTGGGTGGGTAATTTTAATTCAGAGTTTGAAATTATTAAGAGGAAAGAGGTGAGCTTATTAGGGAGGCAATCTTCTATCAGATTTAGCTGAAATATCTTAAACTATATTCTCATTCTATCTCCTATGTTATTTCCCTAATGTATTTGACATCAATGACAGGAGAAGGCATATGATAAAATCATATTTAAAGCAAGTCTGAATAAAGGCAAACACAGTTGTATTTTAAGTATTGAAAGAACATATTCCTTTGCATTTTTAGTCATATTAATTAGAAACACATAATTTAATCTTCCTCTCTCATATTAGCTGTTTCAGGAAGAAAGTTACACTGTCTTTATTGAATGAGTTATGCAGTATTCTTAATTCTTTTAAAAGATCCACATCTGAAAAATGTTTCTGGAAAAGTTCCTTTAAGAAGGAAATACTGTTTTGTTAACAGTGAGCTACAACTTTCTCAGAACAGCATGTGGACTTAATGTTTTCTTTGAGAAAAGATTTTAAGAATGATTTCTTTGCTTTAATTTATAGATTTATGGTTCCATTTTTTTCTGACAGACAAATTTAGTAATTTTTTTGAATGTATTGCTCATTTATTGACAATATTTTATGTCACTGTTATTGTCTTGGTTTTTATGTAGCTCTCTCACTTGTCATTCTTAATATTATACGTTTCTTTCTTTCTTCTTGTCTGGAATAATCATAGATATGTTCATTTTGTTTGACTTTTGCAGGAATAAATATAGCTTTGTTGAAATTTCCTGCTGTATTTTGTTTCGCTATGTCACTGATTTTAGATTTCATTTTAATTATCTGCTTTAATTTATTATTTTCTACCTTCTTTAGCTGGATATTTTAAATTTTATCTAATTATTTTTCTAAAACTACTCTTCCAGAAGCTATAAATACCTCATACTGTTATTTCATCCCAATACAGATACCAGTGCTTAAGAGATTTGTTCACATTCTGGATTGAATAACACTAGAGGCAAGATGCCTTAGACATTGGGTTTGGCCAATATCAAGACCAACTAATAAATGTTTGCCGTCTTGGTGATGGTCTGTCTAAGGAAACAAATGGTTAAGAAATGAACTGAGTATATTGGATAAGCGTTAATACATAAGTAAGGAAATGATACAGTAAAGCTGAAAAAACACAGAATATTTCTTGGCTCAAATTAGGAACTTTGTAGGCATTCCAAATAAGTGAACATCTGAGTAGAATTTTGTACTAATGAAAGATATTTTTCAGATAAGCAAGATGAGAGAAAATATAGCCCAGGCGACAGAAAATCTACATCATTTATAGAATCAAGTAGTAGAATGTCACCAATTTGCAAGAAAAGTAAACAATTCAGTAAGTGTAAATAACGACTAAAAGGTATAATACATAAGGTGAAAAAGGAAGAAAAGGGGCAAAGGGAAAGGGGAAGTGGAAGGGGTAGGGGAAAGGAAAGAAGGGAATGGAATTAATATGAGAAAATGGAAAAATGGAAACAAATTCCTTGTAAATAGGGAGGGATGGAGGGGTTGAAGCGAGGGCAGGGGAAGGGGGAAAAATAAGAACTAAGAGAGATTATCTTAAGGTGCAAATTTCCAATGATGAATGTCATTTTATTGTATACCTAAAATATGCCAATGATTAAAAATGAATAATTGATAATGCGAAATAGGAAGAAAAGGTCCAAAGGGGTAGGGGAAGTGGGAGGGGTAGGGGAAAGGAAAGAAGGGAAAGGAAAAATTATGAGAAATGGAAGAAATGGAAACAAAGCCTTTGTAAATAGGGAAAGGTGGAGGTGAAGGGACTTCAGGGAATGGGAAAATATAAGAACCAAGATACATCATGTAAAGGTAAAAGTTCCCAATGAGAAATGTAAATGTATTGTATACCTAAAATGTACCAATAAAAGAATTTAAAAAAGCAATTCAGTTTAGCTATTGGGTTACAGATGCAATTATCAAGACATATAATTTCTTAAATTGACAGCAAATATTATACATGCTTCTCATATATAATATCATTTTTAAAATATGTATGGATTGTGGAATGGCTAAATTCCATTATGGAAGAGCTAAGTTTATGTAATTAACACATATATTACCTCACATACTTATCATTAAGTATTAAGTATGTGATATTTTAATGTAAGAAAGTAGCCCTACAAATGAAAATTTGTATATCAATTGCACCACGCCATCTGGAGAAATAGGAACAATGTGTGTGAGACCAAGTCTGTGTACAGATTCTAGGTGTCCAAGGAGCATACAAAGTGGACCCTGAGGAAAATGCCCTGAGGCTTCCCCATGACGTGGTACAGTCATGGCCAGGGAATTATCACTGATGGCAGCACTGGGACCAAGACATCTTGTCAAAAATCACATGATTCACAACAGATCAAAGATAAATTTCCAGGACCTCTAAGGAACATGCACCAAGAAAGCATCTTGAATAGTCTGACGATTCTCCACTACAAACATGGGCATTGGGTTCTAAATGACTAACATGAATCTGAGTTAAAAATCCCCATGCAATGTCTCCTGGAAGATGAATAGATGTAACCAGTGAGATGACTGCTTGCATTTGTTTTTTTCAGAAAAGTTGGAAGTCTTTTCCATGAAGACACCTCAGATCTGAATACAGCTCAGTGCTTTACATGCTGTGTGGTGTGGAAAAGTCCCTTGTGGTTGTTACACTGAAAAGCATCACAGATGATAATCTAAGGAAAATTTCTGAAAGCAAATACAAGCTGGGGGGAAAGGTGTTTTTTTTTTTTTAAATTAAATGATGAAGTTCATATGAAAAAATGCTCACAATTCACACTTACAGCTATTTTTAATTGCATTGTTATTAAAGTTACTGTGTTATATAATACTTCTTTCATTTTTTTTCCTTTAATTAAAATTTTCTATCAGTTGACCAACATTTCCCCAATCACCTTACCCCCATCCTCTTTCTGTTAACTACCATTCTACTCTCCTACCAATCAAGGTGAGAACCAAGATCATATATTTGCATGACTCTTTCTGGCTTATTTCACTTAATGTCCTCCAGTTAAGTCTGAATGGATTGAATTGAATTGATCCATGTTATAAAATATCTTAAATCTCAAATTGAACCCTCAGACTTATTTTCAAAGTAATAGACATATACCAAAATAATTTAAAAACTGATGAGTACATTGATCATTTTTTAAGGAAAACTCTGGTAGATATTGAAGTACACGTGCTATGTTATACTAAATGAATGGTGATGCAGACAATAAGAAAATCAGATTTCATTAACATTGTGAGATGTTGTGGACTTGAAAATCAAGTTCTGGGATATATATATATATATATATATATAAAATAGAAGTTTGGATATATATATATATATATATATAGAGAGAGAGAGAAGTTTGATGTCACTAAAACAAATGTAAAAAAGAGTTTCATGAAAAAATAAAATGCAACATTTAGTATAAGGTCACACAATAAAGTTTAGGTTATATTTGTTTTGATCTATACAGTGTAAATGGTTTGGCAAATATGGATTTTACAAGGGATACTAGAGTCATTCTGTGAATTGAGAAATGACAGCAGTTAGACAATAGCACTGACTAAAATTTAAAATATATATTGCTTTATAAAACATATGAAATAGTCTAACAAATGCAGTCAAAGAACATTAGTAATAATATAAATAGGCAAATAATATCAGACTAAATTTCCTAGCTCTACAGTTTATCATGAAATATTTCTTTTGAGCACAGTAAAATTATTGGAAGCCAATTTTTGCTTTGAGTAGCACTGGGACATATTTCATTTCTCGGTAAATATACAATTTTGCCTTTTATTACAACTTTCACTATTTAACACTCGCTCTGTCACTTAAATTTTAATATTTACCTTCTCCCCTCTAAAATGTAAATTATACTGGTACCTACTTCATATGTTATTGTAAAAATTAAATTGCATAAAACCTTGTACATTTTTAAAAACTTAAATATATGGAAACGATTTTATTATTACCTAGTTTCCTACATTTCTTTTAATCCATTTTATTCCTTATAAGATTTATCAAATAGTTTTTATTTTTTCTTATAGACTGACCATTGTCTTCTTAAAGAGACCTAACATTTTTCAGTAAATTTAATATTACTTATTTGAGAAAATTTTGTTTTAAATTTTTGTTATACCAGAAATAAGAATCTATTATATTAGGCTCTTTGATACGATGTCACAAATAATTCATTCTGCTCCTCCACTCCTCTCTTTTCCTAAGTGTACAAATAGTGACAGTTGCCACACACTTGCAATTTGTCTCTTTATGCTCTTCTGGATAACAAAACAATAAGAATACAAACCTTTATACATCTAACATGAAAAAGAATCTTCCCACCATCCTAACTTCAAGAGCCCCAACTAGGCAGCCGACAAATACCGCAATTCGAATTTTAATTTTAAGAAAAACTAAGTTTAAAAAGTACACATATGGGGCTGGGGATTTAGTTCAGTGGTTCTGCCTCCTGCCTGGCAAGCGCAAGGACCCGAGTTCGATCCCCGGTACCAAAAAAAAAAGAACACATGTTTAGTGATTACTGTACTTCATCGAAGAGTTTCAGAATTATCTTTTTCAATTCCAAAATGCATATTATACTTAATAGTTATAGTTCTTTTCTGTGCATGGCTGAAAAGAGAGGTTAATCTGAATTAAGAACTATAAAGTTTATACATAAAGTCATGGTTAGTGATTCTATGCAATATAACTGATAGGACTGTCAGCCTTTTCCACCCTTGATAAGTCTAGATATGGTATTAAAGTTATTAACTCTCTACATGAACCCATCTGTTTCAAAAGAGCGTTTAATTTGTATATATATGCTTGATATTTTTCTAATGGTTTAATTCTCTCTCTCTCTACCCCCCCCCCCCCCGGTCTGTCTTTGTGTCTGCAGAACATTTTGACATGCATGGTGCTGGAGAACCATGAAGATGTTTAGTGTTAAAAACAAATTCACCTGGAGAAATAACACAATCTATCAATCAGACTCTCTGAGAATACTGATAAGTAAATACCCACTAATATCTATTCTATGGGCTCACCATGTCATCTTATGTTATCTTATCTTATCTCATGTTGTTTTTGTTCCTTCCTAGGTCAAGAAAATTTGTGTGAACATCTGAGGGACAACAAATTACAAAGATCATTAAATTGAGCTTTCATTATTAAATATTTTTGTATATTAGTATTAACATTCTAACATAAAAAATGGCAAGAAAGGAATATTTTGACTTTTCCTTTTGGTCATATCCTTTCTCCTCTCATTTATGCCTCTAATTTGCAGCCCACTTTTCATGTGCATCACATGTTGCAGCAGCATGCTGAGTATTCCGGTGGCAGTGGTGGAGACTCAAGGCTTCCGAGCGAATTGCCCTTAGTGAACACAGAAGAAGGTACATTGGTGGATACCTTAACTCTTTGCTATTTAAAGTGTAGATAATAATATGAATCAATTTGATATATTGAAAGGTAGCTCAATCTAGTTTGCATGCACAGAAATAAATTATTTAATCAATGCATTTGATTTAGACATTTGGAAAGATTTAACAATTAAAACAAGCTAGGTCACTTGCCTGTGAAGAGCAAGTCTGGAGATTAAAATTCATTTAGAATGAATTAGTAAAGATAATTCCTTCACAGAGACCTTGGCCATGTCTTTGACTTATAGAATTGGGGTAAGTGGATTGATGATAGAAAAAGAAATCATCCAGTAAACAAAGGCAAAGTGAGGAGAATGACATACAGTAAAATGTGGGTTCTGTAACCATGAAGTAAAAACCAAAAGTACTATGGTGGGCAGTGAATGGTCAGATTCTACATTAGATAACAGAATTATTTGATATTTATGATTTTATTTTACATTTTCAACTTTCAGCAGGAAAGGAAAAGCTGAATAATAAAGACAATAAGCAAAATGTACTGAGAATAATGTTTTGATAGGTTAGTAAAATATGCAAATATAAGTAGAATTAGATTTGGGCATGCCTACACATGGTAATCTCTAACATTTTCTTATAGGTCCTGATGGATGACATGCTTATAAAGTAACAAAGGTCAATTCATTTATATTGGTGTGTACTTTGGTTAAGAAGACACTAAACAAACATTGAATCCACCTGGATTAAATTGATTAAACCAGCCTCTGTCAACTAATGATACTTCTGCTTCTTTTAATTTTTTGGTCTAACTTCAACATGAATTGAAAGCATATTAAATTTTTAAAAATGTTTAGTATTCTTACATGCATTTGTTCACAGAGATGACATCGATATTCCCTGTAAACAGAAAATATACTAAGAAAGTTACCATTTTCCTTAGTATAAAAATGCATACAAAACTATGCATAAATTTTCTTAGCAGTTTTTCTTACTAATTTTCTTAGCATAAAAAAATTCAACATTTTTGTCCTTTTCCTGTCATCCTTTTCATTACAAGCTGAATTTTTATTTATTACAACACTACATGCTACACAGCACAAAATTAAGGATAAACATTATAAAGAAGATTTTGCTTATGTAGTATTTAGTTTCTTATGTTTAATTGGAATAGTCTATAATACATATGAGAGAAATAAAATACCTTTTACAGCCTAAAAAGAAAAGCCACAGCAATATGACTGACATTGTTCTACTGCCTATAACATCAAAACAATGTCTTTTGCACAGGATTCATTATAATTTTCTTTTTGAGATGCTCCAGCTATATTATTCTTATTATGCTGAACATGAACTGTAGGCAGGTTTCCTTCAGCAACTCAGTTGTCACATAAAGAAGAATATTTACATTTGAAAACTCTGTTGAACTTTTTAAAAGTAGCTGAAATTTAGGAAACTAAATCTGCTAATAACAGGGCAAGAACAAATGAAAACTAATATATGGAATGATTCCTGATTCAGAGATTTTTTCTAGGGGCCATATTTTTCTCTGATGCCTCAAACAAATATTGAAAACATAATGGGAGACTGTCATCACTGATCAACAAAACAAAATGTTAGCTGAGACATACACAGATGTATTGATTCACTGTGTATAGTTAGAAAAGAAAAAACTCTGATAAAATTAAGAAGAAAGTTATCAGGCAGGAAATTAATTTTAGGTTTTCATTTTACTATGAATTATGTGCCTCGATATGTACTATTTTTACCAGAAAATAGAAAATAATCAGAAAAATGGTTGATTATTCGTTATAAAGAGAAACGATAGTAAAGAGAATCCTATACAATTCAGTAATGTGTACTTGAACATTTGTTATTACATAGCATATATCACATGATCATCTTGTTTCACATCTTTATTCAAAGTTTTAAAATTCATAGCTATCAAAAGGCAAGGACATGATTGTTATTTCAATTTAATTTGGGAATTCCTCCTACTCTTCTGCTCAGGTCTTTCCACCCATTAATTTCATAGAGTTTGGGGCTATAAAATTCTACCACGCTAATTCTACAAATCCTATTAAAATGTTAAAAAGGAAAAAAAAATGAAACACAAGTGTAATATGCAGATTTGAGCTTGAGGAGCCTCAAGCCCAGTTTCTTTTCCACCAGAGGAAGATGTGCTGCAGCTGGCTGAAAGTGATGGCGCACACATGGAGATCGGGACTGTCTATCTATCTTACCTCTCCCCTCTGTTTCTTACTATAAAAGACCCTTACACACATGTAGATGGGAAGATAGTGATTTGAGGCAAATCCAGCTCATCCAGCTCCTTGGAGCTACCTTTGAATAAATCTTTTTATCCTTCTTACCAAAATATATGGCCTCCTTTGATTTAGTTGGCAGCAAGCAAATGAACCAGAGCTTATGAACCCAAGTGGCTGGTAAGGGTTTCAGTGAGCCAGCCAGGATGTGAGTTCCTGCTCCAGAGAGGCATACATCTTTGAAGGTACTTTGGCAATGGGACTGAATACATGATCTTCACCCTTTGGAGCCATTTTAGGGTTAGTGGAGGCCATTTTGGGCACTGACTGGTCAGCAGTGCCATCTGGGGTGAAGCAAGCGCCTTCACTATTTGTGGCCACTTGGACCTACTGTGGGTCATTTTGTGTACTGGTGGTGTCAGAAGAGATTAAAGGTGGAAGAAGTGCCGCACATTTGTTTTGTTGGTTGGGAATACTCTTATTTTGATTATTTGGTTTCTTTTCTATTTTTCTTCTTATAACCACCTTTATTCTAGGAAGAGCAGTAGGGTTTTGGTACGTTCTAAAATTATACAAGTTATTTGAGGTTTCAAGCTGATTGAAGCTTCTTTCTGAGCCAATATAGAGTCCAAGGTTGTTAGAACATTTGTCAACAAAAACAGTTTAGATTAAAAGATTGTCAAAAGATAGAGTCACTGATGGATTATTTGAAGAGCTGTGATATAACTTATTTAGGAATAAAAGTTCCACTTTCAGCTCCATAAAAATTTTAGTTACCTGTTACTTAGAAAAATGTGATTTCATAGTGCTACAAATGGACTGCCTCACTGAAAGCACACTGATTTCATGGAACTAGCCTTAAGATATTCTTCAGAGTATCTTTCTCCAAGATATCATACATAGCTGCTTTCTTTGGTCTTTTCTGGATTAGTGGCATGTACAACAAAAGCCATTGACCATACAGCTACTTGACTCTTATTGAGTTCTTATTAGGGTTAAATTTCCCCTCACTTTGGCTAACAGTTATGATTCATTGTAAACCAGTTGCATTTCAAATTAATTGTCAAAATTTCTGTATGCTGGAAATTTGCTCTTATCCCCTGCCACCTTCTTTCCTTAAAAACACAAATGCAGAGAAAGGTAACTAGGCTAAGAAGACAGCCAATATTTTGGCCCTGGCCCTCCAAGGTCAATAACTACAACTGAAAAGATTCAGAACATGAGAGAACCTTCACAAGATCCTGCATCCTTGATATTCTTCATTTAATGACCTACCTGTTTAGCAATTGTTCAGACTTAAAACTGAGGCCTGCTGTTGGAGGAAAGGGCTCCTGGGCTGCCGTGCATCCCGCTGCTTCAAGCCCAGAAGAAGGGGCTTCTGGCCACCATCTGTCCCACCATTCCCAGCCCAGAGGAGAGGGCTTTTGGGCTGCCTTCTGTCCTGTTGCTCTCAGCCCAGAGGAAGGGGCTTCCCAGCCACCATCCCCCCCACTGCTCCCAGCCCAGAGGAAGGGGCTTCCAGGCCGTCATCCCTACCACCACTCCCGGCTCCGGGCCTACCTCTCCCAGCTCAGAGGAGGTGAGCCTCGCAGACATCAACAGCACCTCCCCTGCCCCCCATGTCAAAATGAGAAAACATGTAAATAAGTCTCAAAAACAGACTTACAGATCACCTACAGCAACCCCAAAGGAAAATGAGATGGGGCACTCTGATACTCAATCACCTGAACCCACTGAACTGGCAACAAAAGGGGATCTGGAAAAAACGAAATCAGAAATAATTTCTCAGATAATAGGAGAAATTGTGCTCCTAGTACAAGGCATGATTAATAAATCTAGAGAGGACCTGAGGAACATGATGGAATCCCAACATAGGAAACAAATGGAATCCATAAAACAGATGCAAATAGATTTCCAGAAGATGAAAATCTCCACTGAAAGTCTACACAGCAGAATGAGCAAATGTGAGGACAGAATTTCAGATATAGAAGATAAGATTGCCAATAATGACAAGGAAAAGAAAAATTGCCTCAAAATTATAAGGGAACAAGAGAAATCAATCCAGCACTTGCTAGACGATGCAAAGAAGAATAACATAAGACTGATTGGAGTCAATGAAGAAACAGGAGAGAGTGCAGATGACATGAAAAAACTGTTCACAGAAGTAATGGGAGAAAACTTCCCAAGCAGGGGAAAAGAACTTGACATACAGATAAGTGAGGCTTATAGGACTCCAAATAGCCTTGATCAAAAACAATCTACAGATAGGCATATAATTGTTAAGATTCCAGAAACTCAACAGAACAACAAAATTCTCCAAGCAGTGAGAGAAAAGAAACAAATCACATACAAAGGAAAGCCCATCAGAATCACAGCAGACTTCTCAACACAAACCCTCAAGGTAAGAAGACCTTGGAGTAACATATTCCAAGCCCTAAAAGAAAACAGCCTCCAACCCAAATTGATATACCCTGCAAAACTATCTTTCAAAACGGATGGAGAAATAAGATACTTTCATGACAAAGAGCACCTTAGGAACTTCGTGAATAGCAAACCAGCACTCCAAAATATTTTGGACAATATCCTAGGAACAGACATAGAGGGTCACAACCCCAGGGAGAAAAGCAGAATGAATCCATCTGGCATGACAAGAAATTAAATGTAAAAGGGGAGAACCCAACAAAAAGAAAAAGTCATGGCAATGACAAGTCAATACATTTCAGTTATAACCATCAATGTTAATGGTCTCAATTCAACAATCAAACGAAATAGAGTGGCAGAATAGGTCAAGAAGCAAAATCCAACAATATGCTGCATACCAGAAACACACTTACTTCAAAAGGAAACTCATATACTGAAAGTCAAAGGGTGGAAAACAATACTCCATGGGATGGGAACCCGAAAGAAAGCAGGAGTAGCTATCCTGTTTGCAGATCAAGTAGATTTCAAACCAACACTGACTAAGAGAGATGAAGAAGGGCACTATATCCTTGTAAAAGGAAGGATCCAAGAGGATAAGATGACAATCATAAATATCTATGCACCAAACACCAGTGGGCCCAACTATATAAAACAAATACTAATGGACATGAAAGTCGTATATGCACTAATACAATTGTAGTGGGGGAACTCAATACCCCACTGTCACAAATAGATCAATTAGACAAAAAATAAGTAATGAAATACTGGAACTCAGTCGAACTCTTGAACAGATCTATACAGAGTCTTCCACACCACAAAATCAGAATGCACATTCTTCTCAGCTGTACATGGGTCATTCTCCAAAATAGACCACATACGCACACATGAAACATGTTGAAGTAAGCGCAAAGGAATTGAAGTTATCCCCGGTATGTTAACAGACCATACTGCAATGAAATTGGAGATCCATAGCAAAAGAAGCTGGAAAAATTTCATAAACACTTGGAAATTGAACAACACACTTCTGAATAACCAATGGATCACAGAAGAAATTAAAGAAGAACTCAGACGGTTCCTTCAATTAAATGACAATGACAATACAACATATCGGAATCTATGGGAGACAATGAAAGCAGTCTTATGAGGAAAATTCATAGCAGTGAATATGCATATTAGGAAAACAGAATGAGCCCAATTAAATAACCTGATGCTGAACCTCAAGCTTCTAGAAAAAGAAGAGCAGGACAACCCCAAAGCTCATACAAGGGAGGAAATTATAAAGATCAGAGGAGAAATCAATGCAATGGAGACTAAGAGAATGATACAAAAAATCAATGAAGCCAAGAGTTGGTTCTTTGAAAGAATCAACAAAATTGACAAACCCTTAGCCAACCTTATCAGAAAAAGGAAAGAAAAGGCCCAAATCCATGAAATTAGGAATGAAAAGGGTGAAATTACAACAGACCCAGCAGAAATCCAGAGGATCATCAATACCTACTTCCAGAACCTATATGCCAATAAGATGGACAACACAGAAGAAATGGACAGATTCCTAGATACATATGAATTACCAAAGTTGAACAAAGAAGACCTAAAAATTCTAAACAACCCAATATCAACCAATGAAATTAAAAATGTAATTAAAAACTTATCAACTAAGAAAAGCCCAGGCCCTGATGGCTTCACTGCTGAATACTATAAGACATTTAGAGAGGAACTACTGCCACTACTGTTTAAACTGTTCAGTGAAATTGAAAGGGAAGCAATACTTCCAAATTCATTCCTGAAAACAAGCATCACCTTGATACCCAAAGCAGAGAAAGACCCAACCAATAAAGAAAACTATAGGTCAATCACACTAATGAACATAGATGCAAAAATCCTTCATAAGATACTGGCAAATAGAATGCAGAAGATCATCAAGAAAATCATACTCCCTGATCAAGTGGGATTCATCCTAGGGATGCAGGGATGGTTCAACATATGCAAATCAGTCAATGTAGTACACTGTGTTAATAGAGCCAAAGCCAAAACCATATAATTATCTCCATAGATGCAGAAAAAGCATTTAACAAAATCCAACTTGCATTTATGATAAAACCCTAAAAAAATTGGAATAGATGGTCTGTACCTCAAACAGATAAAAGCCGTCTATGAAAAACCAACAGCCAATATCATACTAAATGGTCAAAAACTGAAATCCTTCACACTAAAATCAAGAACAGACAAGGATGTCTGCTATCTCCACTCTTGTTCAATATAGTTCTGGAAACATTAGCCTTGGCAATTAGACCAAAGAAAGGAATAAAGATAGGGAATGAAGAAGTCAAATTGTCATTATTTGCACATGACATGATATTGTATGTAGAAGACCCCAAGAACTCCACCAAAAGTCTTCTAGACTTAATAACCAAATTCAGTCAAGTAGCTGGGTACAAGGTCAACACACAAAAATCAATAGCTTTCCTCTACATCAATGACAGATTCACTGAGAGCGAAATAGGGGAAATAATTCCTTTCACAATAGCATCCAAAAAACTGAAATACCTAGGAATCAACCTAATGAAAGAAATCAAAGACTTCTTCTCTGAAAACTATAGCACTCTGAAAAGAGAGATTGAAGATGATATCAGAAAATGGACAGACATCCCCTGCTCCTGGGTAGGAAGGATTAATATAGTGAAAATGGCCAGACTTTCAAAACGGCTATATAGATTTAGTGCAATTCCAATTGAGATCCCAGCAGCATACTTCACGGACCTTGAGAAAACAATCCAAAAACGCATTTGGAACAAGAAGAGACCCAGAATAGCAAAAGCAATTCTAGGTAACAGAGACATGGCAGGGGGTATCACAGTCCCCAACCTGCAACTATACTACAAAGCTACTGTGGTAAAACAGCATGGTACTGGCAAAGAAACAGACCTGAGGACCAGTGGAACAGATAAGAAGATGCAGAAACAATGCCAGACAAACTCAGCCACCTCATCTTCGATAAAAGAGCCAAACACCTTCACTGGAGGAAAGACAGCCTCTTTAATAAATGGTACTGGAAAAATTGGGTTTCAACTTGCCAAAGATTAAAACTATACCTATATCTCTCACCATACATGAAAAATCAAAATGGATTAAAGATCTAAATATTAGAATAGAAACGCTGAACCTGTTGAAACAGAGGTTTTGTAGAACTCTTGAAGACATTGGTGTAGGAAAAGATTTTATGAACTAAACCTAAGTTGCCTGTGAACTAGCACAAACAATCAATAAGTAGGATCTCTTCTTATTAAAAAGCTTCTGCACAGCAAGGGAAACCACCAGCAGTGTGAAGAGTCAACCCACAATGTGGGAAAATATCTTCACCTGCTTTTCCTCAGACAAAGGTCTACTATCTTGAATCTATAAAGAACTTACAAAGATCAGACCTCCCAAATTTAAAGACCCAATCCACAAATGGGCATCTGAAGTGAACAGACATTTCTCAGGCAAGGAAGTAGAAATTGCAAATAAATACATGAAAAAATGTTCAACATCACTGGTCATTCAAGAGATGCAAATGAAAACAACACTGAGATTCCATATCACACCAGAAGGAATGATTGCTATCATGAAATCAACCAAAAACAAATGCTGGTGGGGCTTTGGGGAAAGAGGAACACTGCTCCACTGCGGCTGGGACTGTTGACTGGTGCAAGCACTGTGGAAATCAGTATGGAGATACCCCAAAGAGCTAGGACTAGAAGTCCCATTTGACCCCGCTATTCCACTGCTGGGGATCTTTCCCAAAGAATTAAAAGAATCATACCACCATGATATATGTGCACCCATGTTCATAGCACCACAGTTTGTGACAGCTAAAACTTGGAAACAGCCCAAATGCCCATAAACTGGAGACTGGATAAAGAAAATGTGTTTTTTTAATAAAATGGAGTACTACTCAGCCATAAAAAATGAGAAATTAGAGAAATTTATAGCTAAGTTGATGCACATTGAGGCAATACTCTTAAGTGAAATAAATAGGACACAGATGTGTAAATATGGAATAGTTTCTCAGGTGTGAGAAACTGAAAGTGTAAATAAGGACTAAAGTGTATAATAGGTAATGTGAAATAGGAAGAAAAGGGCCAAAGGGGAGTGGGAGGGCTAGGGGAAAGGAAAGAAGGGAATGGAATTAATATGAGAAAATGGAAAAATAAGAACAAAATCTTTGTAAACAGGGAGGATTGGAGGGGTTGATGGGAGCGCTGGGCAATGGTGAAAAATAAGAACCAAGAGAGATTATGTAAAGTGCAAATTTCTGATGATGCATGTCATTGTACTGCATACCTAAAATGTACCAATGATTAGAATGAATAATCGATAATGCAAAATAGGAAGAAAAGGTCCAAAGGGGTAGGGGTAGTGGAAGGGGCAGGGGAAAGGAAAGAAGGGAAAGGAAAAATGATGAGAAATAGAAAAAATGGAAATAAATTCTTTGTAAATATGGAAGGGTGGAGGGTGTGAAGGGAGGGCTAGGAATGGGGATAAAATAAGAACCAAGATGCATCATGCAAAGGTACAATTCCCAATGAGAAATGTAATTGTGTTGTATACCTAAAATGTACCAATAGAATTTAAGAAAAAAAAAAAGACAAATGGAGAAATTTAAATATAGAGGTCTTGTCTTTGTGTTTTTCTTCATGGGTAACATTTTCCTGATCTCATTTCTTTTCTCTATTCTAGAGGCCTTGAGCAATAGAGCCAAGATAAGGACGTGTAAACCTCGGACTAGTTATGTCTAAATTTTAGTATGATGAACAGTACATTAAAAGATGCGGCAAGGGATTATAATTGATTTAGACCTCTACTAAGTTAAGGCAAACAGGGAAGAAAAGCTTCAGGAAATTCAAACTCAGATAACTGGAAGAACAGTCTCCTTTTAAATATACATTTCTGACCTTGCTACAACCAGAAATCCTATCTCAAACACACAAATTTAAGACTAAATTTTGCTTAAAGTTGTAGCAAGGAAAATTGTGCCAGTAGCATAGTCTTTTAAAAGCTGGTATATGTTAAATCTAAGTCTTTGTTTTATGTGTGTTAGAACACATGTGTATGTTTTATATAATGTTTTAATTTAATGTTTTATTTAATGTTTTTTATATAATGTATGTGCCTGTGTGTGTTAGGTGGAACTAGATTAATTTAAAAATAAGAGCACTCTGTAACTCAAAACTGAAAACAAAAACCAAAAAACCAAAAAACCCACATGTTTTGTTCATATGACTTATGAAAATACTGTAACCTTAAAAATGTCACAAAGGTGTCCTTTTTTAACCAACATACATTTGGCTTGTGTTAGCCAATCAGAATTAGGTTGTAGTTGTTTGACTTTCAGAAAAATTTAAATTTCACAAAGGTTATAAAAATGATTAAAGACCATAAAGAAAATGTATTAAAATTTTTGATTTTGTTAAGCTCTTAAAGACTTCTGAAAATCAGAGTTGTTTAAGCATGGAGATAATGTGTCACACTAATAGAGCACTGGATTGCCATTCTTTCAGTTAAAAGTTTAAATTTAACTTTTCAGAAAATGTTACAAAACAAAAATCAGTGTAAATTCTGTTCTTAGTATTAGTAGAAGGCATCCTATGTAGCAGTGTTTTGGTTAAAATAGTTATGTTTTGTAACAAAAATGACTTTTAAGACAAAAACTGTCAAAAGAAAAAAGAATGCAAGTCATACTTTTAATGAGTAGCAAGTAAGAGCCCAAGTCTGTTTTCTAGCCCTATGGTGTTCACTGCTTTTAAACAAGAGTGGTTTACCAAGATTGGTGGTTTCTCCTTGGTTATTCTACTCAACAGTTGAGTTACATAACAGAGAATTTCAATGTCTTATTTCAGTAGAGAAATGGAAACAGTGAAAAGTTTATATGAGACATTATCTAATAAAAGACTATTTTAGACCTTTCTTACTAAGTCTATGGAGAAGGAACAGAGAGCTTTATCTTGTTCTATAACTTTTGTCGAAGTAAACATTGTCCAGCTATATCCTTTCCTTAATTTTGTGACAAGCTGAGTCTATGTTTACATGGGTAATAACTTTTACAATTCTAGAATGATAAATCCAGGGGGCACTACTATGGGACAAGTGGCTCTCCCCATAGTTTGTGGAACTTTCTAGATCTTCTGCACGTTGTCATTTTAAAGATCCATGGCTAGTAAATTTCCTTTTATAGTCTTATAAGTAGATTCACTTATGATCATTCTTATAGTCCAGGATGATTTCCTTTCTGTGAGATGAAAATGTAGTTAAAATATAATTCATTGGGGTCAATATAAATATTCAAGTTCAACATCCCCAGGAACCCCTTCAAGGATTATTAAATATTATTCTGTTGTAGTGGGTGTAGATGCAATTTCCAAGTACATATGACTATAAGATTAAAATTTCTTTGCCTCAGCCAAAAAAAATTAAAGCTTTTGTTTGTCAGATGTTTTACATTCTGTGGATAATTTAAAGGTAATTGTGAAAAACTAGACAAATAGGGCTGGGGATTTAGCTCAGTGGTTCCACCACCTGCCTCACAAGCACCAAGTCCAGAGTTTGATCCCCTGTACCAAAAGAAAAAAAAAAGAAAAGACAAATATATAAGTAAAACATCTCAACTTTTTAATTATGGAATTTTAAAACCCAAAGGAAAAGACAGAATATACAAATGCAAACCCAAAGAGACCAGAGTTCAATTTCCTTTCTCCAAGAAAAAAGAGAATGAACTGAAGATGGCTGGAAGTGCTGCAACAAGGGCGGAGTTCTTCACTGTTTCTCTGAGCTACACCCACCCTGTTCCTTACTATAAAAGACCCTTATTCACCTGTACACTGGGCAGTGGTGATTTGAGGTGAATAGGCTCCTCCATCTCCTTGAAGGTACTTTCAAATAAATACTTTTCCCTTTTGACCTTAATATATGACTTCATTTGATTTGACCAGTGGCATGCAAATGAAGCTGAGCACATGAACTTCGGGCCAGTAACACAAGGACAATACATATAAATGAATATTATCCATTTTATATTTTCTTTATACAACTAGTAAATATAAATATTTATATTAATATCACTTTTGGAAAGAGGTGAGAAACAAGCATATCAATGATTTCAAAATATGTGTCACATAGTGCCCATTCAGAAAGAAAGAAATCTTGTTCATGCTGAATGTGAGGGTTTGTTCACATGTTAATTTTCTCTGGCGACGTTAATGTCTAGATTCTACCATTGAGTCTACCATGCAAGTCTTTCAGGTGTCTGCATGCATAAATTACAAAGATATTATTAATTAATTCAGGAATATAGAATGTTGATAAATATTTGTTATCACCAGTCTATACTGAATATATATATTATTATAATACTAAAATGTAATATTATATAAGATTTATATATATAAATTAAATATGTAATAAGTATAAATAAATTAAATATGTAAATTAAATATGTAAATATGTAATAAGAAAATAAACTATTCAATTGTAATAAGTATTGTGAATTGTAATAAGTATTGTAATATGTATCTTACAAAAGATCAGAGGAAAGCTCTTAATCAGTGTGATTGCTAAACATTTTTATTGAGATTAGAACATGCTGTATAAATTTCTGACACTGGGAATTTTTCTTCTTGTTTCTGTGGTGGGTTTGTAATAGACTGAATTGTTTCCTGGTATTATTTTATCTATAAGATTTTGGTTACATTAGTCATGAGAAATAATCTTGTAGGAGATTTGAAAGATGGGAATGAAACAGGAGTCATATGGTAGTGTACATCCATACTGATGATCTGTTGGATCATCTTGTTATTGTGGAAAAGCAGCCAGGCCTGCATTTGCTTCATTTTCCCTGAGATTCTCCATCAGCATTAGAGACTTTTGGGCCAAGTGTTTATCTTTGTCCTGAAAAGTTTTAGCTTTTTATGACATTCATAACACCAAGGTAAGAAATAATAAAAGCTAACATCAATTTTATTCTCTTTCATTGATTCCAATCACTTCATCCTTCCTCATGACTTCAAATATCTATAAATTATTTTTTCTCAATGTGTATCTAAGCCTTTTATAGCTCTTTGATTACTAGATTTATATATGTACACATTTTGACATCTACAAAAGTTACCAGATAGTCACCTCAAATATAACGTCTTACATATTACATTGAAATTGATAACCATGTTGTACAAATAGTACTATATTTGTTCCTGTAATATTCATGTAATCTTTGTTTTTGAAACATGGAAAGATCAATATCATTAGTTTTTGTTTGGAAAAGTAGAAATTCAATATTATTAGTTTCTGAGTATTAAACAGTTTTGACAATTAGGGTTTTTTATTCCTTTATTTGCTTTTTCTATTTACTAAATTGAGTCATAAACATATGAGTTTCTTGCTTGTAATGTGCTGTTCTTCAAACAATGGCCTCACCGACTAGGTTCCTAATGACCAAACTGCGCATACGGATTTCCATTTTCAAGCTTCCTGATATCATGACCTAGTTGTGAGGTTGTATAAAAAATGAAGATAAGAGGAAAGAAGACAAGGAAAATTAGAACTATAAAATTCTACTTTTAAGAAAAACTATAGTTTCAGGGCACAGAAGTTCCTCAAGCCCTGTTTAAAATTTTTCTCTTCCTCCAAGACACCCTAATCCTAGCAACTGACTTTCACCTGCACATTGGTCTTTTCACCTGTGAATAGATTATCTTTTTTCACCTGTAAATTGTGCTTCCTCCCACAGGCACAACTCAACTATAAACACATGTAAATGACTTACATTCTAACATAGCCTCCAGATGGGCAGCCTCACAAACAGCAGGAATACACATCCTAAATCACCCATCTTGAGGACACCTCCAAGCCCCATAAATATACCCAGTTCCAGATCATAATGCACACCTCTCTCTATGACCTGCACTCTATTTCTTTGTGTGCATTTTAAAATTTCTACCTAGTAAATCTCTAATGAATACTCTTCAGCTTATGCCTCTTACTGACATGACCTAAAACTCTTTTTTGTGATGGGAATCCGCAAACCTGCAACTTAATTCTATTGGTAGGGTATGTCTAGGTTTCTTATTTCACTAGAAAACTCTTATCACCTCCCCAATGAGAGTTTCACTGATAGAATTAATGACACACTTTTTATTCTATTGATGCCTGAAAGAAGAGAAAACCTAGTAACAAATGTATTCAGACCACTTATGGAGGTTAAATCTAGAGTTTGATATTTAATTTATTTCAATATATTTACCTATATTCCTACTGGAATGGTATAATGTGGGTTCTTATCTCTTGAGGTCAAAGAGTAAAGTCGAGGCCAGAGAAGGTAGACAGGATGGATGTTTAATAAGGAGAGAGGGAATTCAAAGGTGGGTTGCCATGGAGACTGTCTAGGAGTTTTTATCCCTCAAAATGACCAGAGATCAGACCACTCTGAGTCAAATTAAGATCAATCATAAGACTAAAATAAACTTATTAAACTAGAAATGAACCTACGAGGAATTGAAGCACATAGCAAATGTATCTCCGCAGGTGCCTCTTGGCCTCTATCCTATCTAAGTGGTTTATTAAAAGAACAAAATGAGAAGGGAAAAAACATTTTCATGTACAGGTACAAGCACCCAATGATAAATTTAAACATACTGTATACCTAAAATGTACCAATAAAACAATTTAAGCAAAAAAAAAAATAGTGGTCATTCATCATCTTTTGTGTTCCCCACTGGTTACATCCCTGGACTTCATTGTCTAGCTGGTTTTTATTAACTGTTGACATCAGACTCCTGCTTTTCTGACCAAGCTCCCTATCCTGGTCCTGGTGCCTCTCTTGCTGCCTGCTATATTTTGCCTAGCTTGCCTGTCTATAAAAACAAAAAATCAAGTATTTTTCTTCCAAAAGCTCTACTGTAATATATGTGTTTTATAATGCACTCACATTTACTTATTTTCAGTTCCTCTACTTATTTTTCCATATTAACCAGAGTTTACTGCCCTACTACTCTATCTTGCTTTATTTATCTCTGTAGCACTTAACATTCTTCAATGTTAGAGTTATGTATTCAGCATTTACTTCTTGACTGTGTAATTTTTGTGCTTTCACTCAGAAGTCCATAAACCACTGTAGGTAAGTAATATATTTCTGTCCTTACTTCTGTATCAGCAGCATTTAGAATGGCAAGTGACACAAAACAGGAAACAGAACAAATATTTATTGAATAAATGAATTGCTGCGTTCCATTCAAAGTCTTCAATGGATTTTGATCTCACAGAAAGTGAAGAGTACCTGGTGTGTTTCATGCCTAAATTACTACAAGTTGTCCGACTTTCTAATCTTTCTGGTGACTTTCTGACGTTGTTCTTGTCTTGTTAACTATTCCATTCACATTGGCCTCAGTCCCTTTCTTTGGACAAACCATATGATGGTCACCTTAGGGCCTGCACAGTTATCTGTCCTCTGTATAATATTCATAATATTAATATTAATTTTAATATTCATCATATCTCAGTTTCTTAATATTTTCATTTTGATTGAAGACACCTATTTAATATATTCTTGTGTCTTGAAGAAGTAATCAAGGTAAATATATTCTGATTTGAATTACAGATTTTAATTGGAAACATATGGAATATTACATCCTATTCCCATCTTGTGTAAGCACATGGAACTCCTCACATGAAGCTATAATGAGTGTCTAGGGCAATACATTCTGCAAAAATGCAGAAATATATCAAATAGACCTTTAGCTTTGTGAAATGCCAGAGGAAGAGCTGAACCATTTGATAATTGCCTGAATCTTTCTCTGAAAACTCACCAGGACCATGAGTCATTGTTTAGGTGACAAAGATGTCAGGATATGACAAGATATTCCAGTTATATAATATGACAAGGAGCTTAACCTAGTTCTAATGCTGAAAAATACCACTCAAAGTAAAAATAAAAATGAAATAGGTCTTCCTTAGTTTCTTTGATGAAAACATATCAAAGGACTTTATAAAGCACTTCTATTTTCAAAATGCTCAAACTCAGAACCTAAGCCAAAGAGTAGGAGCTTTTATAAGTGAAGACTCTAATGTTACTTTAGTAGTTTATACAGCTATTTAAAATGAGCCTGGCAAAAGAAAACAGCTCTGTCAGAGCTCCATATAAAACCTTAGGAAATAGTTTTTTTCATTAAAAATGGAAGATTTTTGTTGAGTAAGAATTAAAATGTTTTGAAATATTGGATTTTTATAGATTTAATTCCTTTCTTTTGATTTATTTATACTTATATAACACCTGGGCAGATTGCCGTCTTGAGAAAAATAAGACCATGTTACATTCAATGAAGAACATATATTCAAAATGATAACACTTTTCAAACTATGCACCTCATTATAGAATAACATAAATGAAGTTTAGAATTACCAATGAAAACAACTGTGTGATTTGTAAAACTAGAAAACATTCATTAACTCAAATTGAAGAAAAGGAAAATAATTTCAAATGTTAATATTGGCTCTACAAATTACTAGAAATATGTTATGCATATTGTCATTATTTTGAAGTAGTTTTGAAGGTATTTTTTGATCATAAGACAGCAACTTCCATTGTACTCACTACAATTATCTAAAGAGGTAATGGAACTTCTACAGAAGTTTATGTACTCAACCTACACTTCAAATATGCAAAGTTTCCAAACCAAATTATTTCACCTGCAAAACTAAGGAGGATTAAGGGAATCACTTAAAAGATAAATTGGACACCCAACATTTGATGTTCCAGAATTTGAAGGGTAGTATTAATGCACACACTTCTCTAATTTAGTTATATGGACAAATATACAGCTAATTTATTTAGGCAGAAGTAACACAAACAAAATTTTCAAAGAAAGATGCAATGAGTTAAGTGATTTGGTGACATATACCTCAAAATATATTTTCTTTTTAAATGTCATAGTAGTACATGTTTGCAGTACATAATGGTTACATTTATTGAGGTGCATTGGTACATGTATATAACACATCTGAATTCGGTTTTGTCCCCTACCCCTCCCATCCTTTCCTGGTCCTTCCAACTTTTGGTCACCTTCCAATTTACAACTGTTCTATTTTCAGTATTTTTTCTTCAATTCTTTTATCTCATCTCCTTTCTCTCCCATACCTATTCACTCCCTCCATCTCATTCTACCTCCCATATCAAAAAGATCTGCCTAATTTGTATTACCTAGCTTTCATTTTTCTCTTTATATTTTGGGGTTTTCTCATATAAGAAAAAGTGAATAATTTAAGCTTGTGTGCCTGATTTATTTCACTTAATATCATTTATTCACCTACAAATGTCTGAAGTTTGTCTTTATGGCAGAGTAGGACTGGATTTTATATAAACGTCATGCTTTCATTATCTATTTACCTTTTGCTGAGCATGTAGGCTATTTCTAAGATTTAGCTATTATAAATTGTTCTGCTATAATCATGGGTATGCATGTATCACTGTAATACAATGACTGTAACTCTTTTGTAAAGATACCTAGAAGGGTAGCTGGGTCAAATGGAATTTCTATTTTTTTTTTTTTTTGAGGAATCCTTACACTGATTTTCATAGTGGTTGTACTAGTTTTTCCCTATTTTCTTGTTTGTCTCTTCAATCTCTTGGCTGTTTCCTTAAAATTATTTTGGCACTTTTGTCTTGCTATTGATCTATAATGCTGGACTACAAAGAAGTCTTTATATTAGATTGACCTACAGATACTTTCTGAGTATAATTTTCACACTATTCTTATTCGTAAGTTTCACACTAAAAGTTTAACAATAACATTCTAATAAACTCTCATAAATATCATAGGCTTTTGAACATTTACATAATGCTGCAGTATTAGTCTGTTTAAATATATGGCTATGCTCTCAACATGGCAGCTGTAGAAAGACAACCTGAACTCAGAAATCTCAGGGTTCAGGAAAGGGCTGTGGGAACAGCTTATTGGTAAAGTGTGTGTTTAGCACATGCAGGACCCTAAATTAAACCTCCAAAACTACCAAAAAAAATGTTAAGAAATGTGCATAATTATGCACCAAGGATGTACCCCAGTGGCACAGCACCTGTCTGGCAAGCGTGATATCCTGAGTTTGATGCTTGGTACCAAATAAATAAATAAATATATATAAATATATATATATATATAAATATATATAAATATATATATAAATATATATAAACATATATATATAATTACTTGAAATTTATCGGATTCATCTATTCTTTACATTCCTGAAATCTATTTTTAATTCAACCAACAGATAATGACATGTGTAAGAAATTCTTCTCACAATCTGACTCTTAAGGAAATTGTAGCCACATATTTTTTTGAGAGATACACTTACAAATATCAATAAGAAATTCATCTCCTCTCATTATTTCAATTTGCAGGACATAAATAAATCAATATGACAGTAAGTATAAATTCCCATGAAATAAACTTGATGCATTATTGTGAAGAAGTAATATCAGATATTAAATTTTTTATATTCTGAAGTCAATGAGATCATTTCATCAAAAGAGCAAAAGGTAAACATATTGGACTTCTTTGGTCATGGGAGATTTTTGCTGAAAAGTGAAGATTAAGAGTTGAAGCGTATTTCTTATTTGCCTGGCAATATGCATCCTTTATGTCCTTTATTCTTACAAAATTCCATTGAGGTATTTATGAGTACTTCCATTTGACACAGAAAATTTTTTGGAAGAAAATTTTTTCAAAGTCTCACAACTAGTAAAGAGAAGAATGAAAGTGAAATTGATAATATATTAACTGATTCAATGGCCTGTGTTCTCTACTGCTCTATGCTGATCTCACATCCTCCAAAGTTACATTAATAAACACAGACACTGCAAAAACTATGTAGAGATATTTAAAAACATTTTTGTTTAACAAATTCTAGTAGCAATTAGGAAAGTCACAAAAATAATAAAACACTAATATATTAGTTCATTGAAATACAGATAGGATACATAGAATATATTAAAAGGTAATTTAATTTACCCCATAGTTTCATACATCAATGGAAATGAAGGAAAGAAAGAAAAGAGCGAAGTGGAGAAATAGGAGGGAAAGAAAGAGGGCAAAGAAATGTGCTGTTTTCTAGGTACAGTCATTCAGTAAAGGTAATTGATGACCATTGTAAGTCTTTTGCTAAGCCAGGAGTTAGTGAGTAAAGGCTAACTGATTAATGGTAACTGCCCTCAAGGTCTGAGATGGGATGCAGACGAGTCATCAGGGATAACAGGTGTTTCGTACACAGATATGTTAAGGTCATGCAATTGCATTGTCTGTTTTTGTCCTCTCATCTCCTTGCTCTTCTTTTCTCTGTATCACATAGTCACATAGTTGAAAGCATTTGACTGGCTTTTAATACTTTCTACTTTTGTGCTACTACCAAACCACTCACAAACCTTGTTAACATAAACCCTATTAACTACTCTGGTTAAATGTTTAAAAAACATCTAAAACCACCTATTAGGAGTATATTAAACATGGATATAGTGTTAGATTTTCTGTGTTTATTTATATATGCAAGAAGTCAATTGTTACATCACAGTGACAATGAAAGAACAAGAGATTTATACAAAGAATATTTCTCCACCTTAAAAATGATAGTACTGAAGCTGAATTATTGTACCATTTTCATCTCTGTCACAAATTATTGACCCAAATAAACCAGATCAAATGAACCCTCTGTCTTCAACTTCAGTTCTTTAGTATGAGCGTCTGGAGGCTTCATTTCTGGAAATATATAGCACTGGGAATATTATAAATAAAAATAGATTGAGAAAATATAAATCCCTTGTGCTACATAATTGTGGGAGTGATAATGATGGGAATGCAGTATAAAAGTAAAGTATTTCTATCATATTGAAACAAGCACAAAGAAAATAAGAAGTCATAAAGCCCAACTCAAACAATTTAATAGTGGGAATTTAATAGGAGAATCCACTCCCAGCAGGTGCGGAAAAGATCAAAGGGCAAAGAGTGCCCAGACTGAAGTTAGTAACTCTAAGAAGCTGCACACACACTCTCTAAGTTCAGATATTGTGGCTGCTACCAGAATTTAGAAGCTGAGGTGCCTGGTGGCTCCCAGCTTTGCAGAGGCTTCTGGGAGAGGAGATGCAGTCTCTGCCAGAACTGTCACATAGGGTAGGGAGGGAGATGATGTCTGGCTTCCCTTCACCTCTGTGCTCCAGTAGTGGGACTTAACTTAAAGTTTGTTCACAAGGGAACCAGGAAGTATAATTTCCAAGGGTCAACCGTTGAAACATAGAGCAGAGCAGAAGGAAAATACAGCCTCAGATCACACAAGGAGTGACTAGGCAACTATCATTTTTCAAAGGTCACTTTATCCTCATTTACTAAAATTGTAGAGGACAATAATTTCCTCTTTTTGTTAATGATCTTGTAATTAGAGTCAAGACATGGTCTGAAATGAATCCTGTCCACTACTTTGCTGGAAAATCTTGGTCAGATTGATATATTTGCTTCTTGGTGAACACATAATTAAATGATTTTAGGAAGCAGTCCATGCTGTTTACCTGCTTAAATGCAAACAGGCTTTCCAATTGAACTTTTAGAGTAAAAGAAAATTTAGGTACCTCTCTCTATTAAACTCTTCATGGCTCCTGTCTGATCTTATGAAATTATGTCTGCTTACTCTATGTTCAGTCACTAGACTCCTCTTTTCTTTACTATTTTCTAAAACATATTGATATTATCTCATCATAATATATTTAAACTTGCCCAACATGGTACCTGGAGCTCTCGATGGGTAGATAGATAGATAGATAGATAGATAGATAGATAGATAGATAGATAGATATAGTGGCTGGTTTAGCATCAAGCCTCCTGCACACCTCCCTAGGAATGTGCTTTAAGACTTGTTTTAGTCTTCTTGTTGGGTTCAGGCCAGTAAACCCCGACTAGAAAGACAAATGAAGACACAAAAGACAGAGATTATCTTTGTGGGGAAGTCAGAGGGCTTCACTGGAATGAAGCCTCAAACTGAGTTAACCCCTAACTTTTATTGAGAAACAAAGGCATCGTGTTCTTATGAGTATGGATGCATATTTTAGATAAGAAAGACATGATGCTAATTATGCCAAATTGTTAACTTTATCAAATTGTTCTCAGGATGTTCCTCTTTGTTTTACCAACAAGGCTCATCTCTGCCCAAATTGGTAGAACACCTTGTCTTCAAGTTGTTGAGGACTAAAACTCCTTAGGGTCAGCAGATCTTGTGCCTTGAATCAACTTGAGCAGATGTTAACCCATTGACTATCACAAGGAGCTCCACATCTTTGCTTTATTCTCATCAGAACAAATGATTTTCTACATGGCACATACTAATTTCTGATACTTTGGCATTGAGTTATTTTATTTGTTTGTTACCACTGGAGTTGTTAAATCCCCCATAATAAAGATTATTTTGGCTTCTAATGAGACAAATTCTACTACAAAGAAAATGACTGGTACATGAAGACATGCTATATGAATGTATTAAATAAACAAATGAATTACCAAACAAATTATTAGACATTAAATTACTTTTTTGTTTTTCACACCCAGTCCAACCTGGCCTGCCGTGTTAATAGGCTTGTCACCTCACCTCTGGTAAGACCATTTTAAAATTGATTATTTTCCTACCAGGCCGCTATCAAGACATATTTAACTTGTTCGCCTGGTTTTTCTTCCTCACAGTCCATTACCTCCGTTTCTCTCTCCTCCTGTTTCTGAAATGGACATAGTCAACAGATTCTCCACAACTCACTCACCGATTTTACTTTCACAAAAATTCATTGATTATTTTCTATAAAATTAAGAATTTAGGATCAGGGAAAAGCTTATAAACCTCACACAAGTGTAGAACTCAGTAAGTTTTCAATTCCAAATTCCTCCAAAACAGGGGCATTTGAGTGTTTGCTTGGCTGCTTGTAAATTGGGACTTAGTGTTCATTTTGCCTTTTATTTAGGAATCTCATAAGGAGTAATGTTAAAAGAAATACTTCAGATGAATTACTTTTAACAAAATTTATTTGAGAAAAGAATGATTTGTGAACCAAGCAATACTGAAAATGAGAAGATGTCCAGACAATTTCACACATCACCATGCGAAGTGAGGATTTACAGGCAAAACAAGGAGGGAAAGTAGAAAAATCATGGGACTGTCTACAGCTAAATGTCTGCATCATTCATACAGTAAGGGATGGGCCTTCTTTGGGTAAGAACTGATCAGTTAGCTGCTTGCAACTGGTTGAAGTTTAGATGCTTGTAACTGGCTAAAATTCAGTTACAAAATATATTCCTAAAAAAAAAAAATATATATATATATATATTCATAAATTTGGTTTTGGTTAATTAATATACCAAGTTAGGTGGCATTTTGTTAGACAGACACACGAATTTGGCTACAAATTTAGACTAATGGCATTTTTTGATTATGTAATTTAACAGAAGGATAAGTACTAGAAGAAAAACAAAACAAAACAAAAAATAACTTCATTCTTTTCCCTAAACTCTGATTATCCATTGTGATATAATCTTGTACAGTTTTTCTTCAATATCTTAATTTTATATAAATGTAGCATTATCACAAATTTACTGATAATCAAAATTGATAGAAGCCTTTGCTATTAAAATGATACATCTGAGAAAATAGCCATGGAACCACTACAATGAGTTGAGTAAATTTACAGAGGTACCTCAGTTTACAAATGTTTTTGTTAGCAAATATTTTGGTTCGCAAATGGAAGCATTTGGGAAATTTTTGTCTTTGTTTGTGAGCTCTGCATTGGACAATGAACACGACCTTGACCATCCTTTTTGCTAGAACACAAATGTGACCATCTTTTCCAGAATCATGCATGAATCAATTCATGAACTGAGGCATCAATATATATTGAATGAATGAACTTTGTGCCTCTTCTCTAGAGTTTACCTCTGCATCTCAGTTTATAAATTGGAAAAAGCCAGAAGCCTATTTTTTAATGTTTTTGATATGTATGTATCTTTATGTTTGACTTATTGAAATGAAGCTCATGTGTATTGAGTAATGAAGTTTGTTATTTTCCCATCATTTTCCTCTGCATAGTTCTTAATGTTATGATTGGGTCCAACCTCTTTTCCTTTCTCTCCATTCTGAAACTGACATTCCACTATCTTCATACTAGCTTTGGCTCACTTCCCATTCTTATTTAAGCTCTGGCTTGTGTCTTGCTTTCTTCCTGGCTCTAAGCCCTGTTCCCACCATCTCAACCCTACTGACTTGTGCTCTGTCAGTAATCCTCACTACCTCCCACTCCACCTCCAATCCCGAATTTAAACTCTCTTCTGCCAAATAGCCACACTTTCCTGCACAATCCCAACTGTCTTACAAGTAGGGTACCTTAAATCTCAGAAATAAGTCTCTGTGTTTTCACCTTTATATGTATTAAGTTTTCTAAATTATTTTTACTACTGCAACTATCCTTAATATCACTTTAATATTCAAATGTGCAGTTCTTTGGATCACACACCACACAACCTTAAAACAAACATAAGTTCCACGAATTTCCTCTTTAATCCTGTATTTTCTTTAAAACAGAAAAGAAATAAAAACCTCCATTTACTATTTCTTGGTTTAGAAACTTTTAATTCCTTTCAATACTACCCTTTAAAAATATCTTAGTTATATTGCTTTACAACAATAATAAGTCAAAATTGAATTATTACCAATATATATCTAGTCCAAAGAGTAGCTTGTTTCTTTTTTATTTTAAAGCTCTGAAGACCTAATAATAGATTTCCCCTTCCTACAAATTCCATTCTTCTTCCCATAGGCATTCTCTGGGACCTGGAAATTTCTTTTTGTTGTTCCCATAGTTTTTTATTTGCCTTGTTAAATAAAAGAAGTCACTCATATTCCCTCTTTGGCTTCATAGTGAGGCTGTGATTTATTTATTTTTACTCTTAACTCATTCATTTCAGTGTTCCAAATATCATATTCCTGAATAAATGAATTCAGTTTCATTCATACTGACTTCTCGGCCTCATATGATTAATAGTTATCAAACATGTAAAAGTAATGTATATGAGCTCTCAAAGGAAAACATGTTCTTTGGGTTAGAAAGTCCATAATATGTGGTGCTCTCTACAGTGTAGGGTCAACACAGACAATCCTGTTGGCTAGGAGAAAGGGGCTTGGGTAGAAGCTCCTCCACACTTGGGTAGAAGGAGCAGAAGATGCTGCCCCAGGAGAGTCTGCAGTTGTAGCAGCCTGTCTGGTTCTACAGGGGAGGGCTGAAGATCTGCATGAAAACCACCTGATGAAAGGGGTGGAATGGATATCTCAGATGCTTCACCTCATATGTTAGACAGCACTAAGCTGGCTTCTAAACACGTTTTCAGAACTTCCCAGAGAGCCTTAGCCTCAGTGTCTCACAGCAGTAACTTTCCAGTAGAAGCATCCTGCATCGAGTTTCTTTTTCTCTCCCATCCCCATTTCTTTCTCATTGCCTCTTGATTCCAAAGTAAACTATCTACACTTACATTCTTGTTACACTGCGTGTTTGCAGTCCGAAAGTAAGCCAGAGAGTTAGTTCCCATCTTCCCATTATTCTGCGGCATAAATCTGCACTCCCATCTAAGCTGTTACTGAAAGATTGGCTTTAGTTTAAAAAAGATAAAATGAGGTTAGAGACTCATAATTGTACTTATGAGTAATAATTTGAATCAAAGGTAAAAATAAGTATTACTATGTTTCTTTTGCAGAAGGTTATAGCCTCTTCATTACATCTGTTATTTTTATTGTCCTAAATTGTTTAAAGCCAGCAATCATATTTATTATGACATTTATATTCAACAGTCTTTTTGTAGGCATTTACATTCAGTTTATTCATATTTCAATGAAGATTTGGAGCATATGTGTATCTGCTTAATATTGATTTTTAAAATAAATTTATATTAGTATTCCTAAGTCGTCGATTTATCCATCATTAGTATGCAGAAGTGTACATTTTTTTTTACTGAAAACAGCCCTATTAGATGCATATTCTAATTACCCAAATTGTGAAGAACATGAGACAAAGATAATGCACAGCATACACAAAGAATGACAGCCAGTGCCAGAGCCAGGTGTCCAGTCCTACAAAAGATCCTGTCCAGCAGTTTTCCTATAGTATCCACGTACTCAATATGCTACATCAGTTTAAAAAATGTCAAATAAAATAAGGCTTAAGTTATCCAGAATAAAAGTTAAGAACATAAAGGAATTTTAAAAAGTGTATTAAGCTAACATCAACTTTAAAAATCCTAAGTGATCAGTTATTCCTTATCAGTGTTTGCGCCACGTGCTTGGCCTCTAAGTTTTTATTTGATATCATAAGTAAGCATTTGTTAATTTATTTCCTATTCCTAATATATTATGAAGCTCAGGAAACAATCACACTATATAATGAACAGCATTCATCACTTTTGCCAAATTCCTGTATCAACCCCTCGGTAACACTCTCCCTTTGACTACTAATCACATTATCACCTGAATCTCACTCACTTCAACTCATTCTTTTCCCCATTACCCATTTCTACTGGATCTCCTTGTCAAATTTCCTTTTGGGACTTGCATTTTTCCAGTGAAACACACACCATAAACATTTTATAAAGATTAATGATTCTTTTAAAGAGTTTGATTAACTCAACAAAAACATAAAAGGAAAATAGCACAGTAGCAATAATAAAGACCTAATATTCAAAAAGTATAATAAGGATGCACACCATGAACTGTGCATTTTACAGATATTATCTTACTCAGTTTTAATAATGTCCCCTTGGATTAGGCAGGAGTACTTTCAACTCACAGAAAAGAGAGCAGAACTGAAATTTTTCATGGTTACAAAATTGGCTGGAATTTCAGAACATCCTAATTATTTTTTTATAATAACATACATTCAAGGAACAGTAATGCCAATTATGTTATCAAGCTTTTATTGTATTGATTTGATTAAAATAACTATGGATAGTTATACAACACAGTATTATATTTACTTATATTTTATACATATATCTCAGAAACCAGTTTTTAAAATAGGTTAATTTTTTTTTCTGTACGTTGGAAAATTGGTTATTATTTTAAGTTATTTTAGTTATGTTGCAAGAAATAAGTTTTGAACAACTTTTCTTTGAAGATAGAAGATGAGAATATGTGCATGTGCCAGTTCCCCAAGATGAATGTAATCATTATGTTTTACAAATATATTCTAATAAAAAAGATTCGTAAGCAAAACATTTTGCCATACAACTTTAAATTAGCTGCTCTAGGCTGAAGTTATCTTTGATTAGAAGTTACGTCTACTAGAATTAAGGTGTTGGATCTCAGTTAAGGAGAGAGAAGAGACTCTAGTTTTTGCAGTAGGAAGTAGGAGAATCAGGGTGGTAACCAAAATTGCAGAGACCCTTAGTACTGAAGAAAAAATGAATAGAGGAAGATCAAAGCAAAAGTAACCAGAAAATTGTTGAATCAACTTTTTTATTAATTCTTACCTTTCTACTATTTTAATGTGAAGTTTCAAATAATTTTGTATGGTTTTGCTTGGTTTGGTTAGATTTGGTAGTGGGGATCAAACTTAGGACCTTATGCTTGGGAGGTGGGCACGTGGACACTGAGCTAAAACCCAGGCTGCTAATTTTGTATGGTTTTTAATGCTAGACTTTAAACTTCTTAAGGCCAAGACTAAAGCAATTTTCATAGTTGCCATTGTTAATAGGTATTTTAAAAAATGTGTTCATTATAACAATGGAATATTTAGAAGTTTGTTTTTTATGGCTTCTGTAAATATAATTGTTTTAAAGGTACTTTCTTTTCATATCAAAAAGATATTATAACACATGGAGGAAATACAATTATTCTATTGTGGAAAATAAATCCTAGTACAAGTATGACTCCTTATGTCAAATACATAAATATTTCCTCAGATAGGAGTTGTGTTTACTTTGGGATTTAGGTACTACGTGAGAGAAAAAATACTATCTTTCTATTCTTAAGACAGGAGTAAATATTATTAAAAAAACCTGAGTATTCTTTTTTTTGCTTAAATTCTTTTATTGGCACATTTTAGGTATACAATACATTTACATTTATTATTAGGTGCTTGTACCTGTACATGACATATCTTGAGTATTCATTCTTCAGGAAATAGTTTTAAATTTTAAAATGCATTACTCCAGAACCCATCTGATCAAGATCAACCTTAAAATCTATTTCACTATATTATTCATTTTTTAGTTTGATTTTTAAGAAGAATGAAATAATCTCAACATTAAAATAATGTATTTCAATAAAAAATAAAGATAATAAAGAATAAATGCAAAAGTGAGAGATTATATTATGTTCTGCATATTTCTGCAATAGGATAGTCACAACATGAACTATCCTCTAGATACTAACAAATTTTTAGCTCCTTTATGTTTACTAGTCCTACAATATTTTTCTAATATAATTTTACTTAATTAAAATGGATTTCAAGGATTTCTATATAAATTATGGGAACTCAATTCATAAAGTGATTTTGAATTAGATTACTACATTTCCATTTCCAAGTAAGCCTGTGGTCTTATAAATGTTTTCTTGTGTGTCAAAGTCTTTCAGAGGCCTTGCTTCTCTTTTACTTATCTGGCTCACATTTTTTCTCTTCTGTAATCAGTACTCTGTGGCTTTACAATCTTATTTTTAAAACAAAATGCTTGCAAAATGGAATCACAGGTTACAGAAAGTCGTCACCTTCTAACCTCTCTTTAAGATCCTGTTATGAATAGCAATTAAAATTCTTCATGTCACAAAACTCAAGTCTCCAAAATACATTTGTATTATTTTTTTCCTTTTATGAGGGTTAGATTTGGTTTTCTAATGAAAAACATTCAGTTGGTTGGCTTGCATTCTAATGGAAGTAAAGCTAGGGTAATAACTGGTGATTTACTGCACCTTTCTTAAGCAACCTTGCATCAGCTATTTTTATGTAACATTCATTCAGGGATAACTGCATGATATTTAACTCTAGTGTTTAATGATATAGGAAAAGCAATACCGAATTATGCAACTTTTGTCTTGCTGGTCGGCCATTCCTTTCTTTTTCTACTAGACTTCACTATGAAATGAAGGAGAATTATATTTAAATATTATTTTCTACATAGACTTGAAGCAATAGAAAGATAAATGCAAAGCTCATTTTAAGATTTTAGTGATTTATATCCACTTTTCAAATGATTTTTTTCTTAAAATAATTTTGAGAAATATATGGTAAATGTTAAATTTTTGAAGTAATACAGAAAGGGTTTGTATATGAACCCTGCCATTTATATCGTGTAAAAATTACTTAATTTTGGAAAATTGGTTGACTTCTTAAATCTTTTCTCACATATAATTGTGGATATTAGTGAATATCTAATAGTATTGTGTTGTTAACTCTAATTTTCCAAGTTCAAAACTTGGAAAACCTGCACTTATGGTAGAAATTATACTTCTATAATATTATATGGAGCTGTATTCTTTAGCGGACACACATTGCATTTTTAAGTAGTGTGTAATATGGTGATATGCACTATGGTAATATTACTATGGTATATTATTTTAATTAACTTTAACCCTTCATAGGAATGAGAAGATAAAACATTTAAAATTATGACTCATAAATTGCCAATTGTTGTCTCATTATACTTTGTTATGAGGATTAAGTCAGTTGTCAACTTACCAATAGGAATGGGTGGAAATGTTAGTGTTTATCAAGAAAAGCAGTATTCAGACCCTCATCCCCCAATAAATGATTAGATTTGCTATTACAAGTAGAAATTTCTCTTTAACTTTTTACCTTTGTTAGCATAAATATGTAATTTATCTATTTCCTCATTCCATTTCATATTTGATCTTAGATTTTATTATTTCCTTTTCCCTCTCCTTTTTTTTTTCATTAACTTTGTTGGTACATTTTAGGTATACAATACAGTTACATTCATCATTTGGATCATGTACCCTTACATGATGTATCTTGGTTCTTATTTTTTCCCCATTCCCCTACCCTCCCTCCTACCCCTTCACACTTCCCTATTTACAAAGACATTTTTTCCATTTTTTCCTTTTCTCATATTTTTTCTTTCTTTACTTTCCCCTGCCCCTCCCACTTCCCCTACTCCTTTAGACCTTTTCTCCCTATTACACAATATCAATTATACATTTTGATCCTTATTTACACTTTTAGTTTTTCCTTTTCTCTCTCCTTATGTAGAGTTAATAAAGTTCATTCTTTCTCATGACCACTTTCACTCCGGGTAATTTGGCTGCTGTGTAGGTCCCCTCTAACCCTACTCACTCTCATCTTTGTTACACTGAATTTGAAAGAGCAGGGTGGCCCAATGGAGTCCCATTTCTTGGTCCAAAAGTCTTCTCTCTCATCCTCTTTTAATATGAATAGTGTCCTTCAGAAAGCCGGACTACAGCATTTTCCTGGAGACTGTTGATTTCAGTTCCAGACAGTTTTGCTGTACATGTCACCTTGTGTTTTCTATAGCTGCTATCCCAAAACCTGCTTGAAAAAACATAGAAAGCATGTAGACACTGCACACTTTCAATCTTGTCTTGATTTAGTTTATGTTGGACTTTGCATTGTAAAACCAATAACTCTTTGAATCAAAGTGTGAAGTTATATGGAGTTGCCTTCACCAAATACTTGTCCAAACATTTTCTGCCTATATATGCATTTATAGTGTATGTGTCAGCACATGCAAAGGTTTTATTTTACTTTATTTTAGGTGGAGAAGTTTTAATATTTTGTTTTAATTTCTTAAATCTTCTTCATATTTTTCTGTTGTTCTTTTATATCTTTTTTTAAAACTCTATTATCCTACATTATATTCAGTAGACATGTCTCTTTAAGTTTCTCTTGGTTGTGATTATGTCTTAGACTTCTCTTGTTTTGATTATCCTTACATTTTTGAAGAATACTGATGAAATATTTCATAGAATGTTCCCCAATTATGTTTTCTTTTCATTTTGATCCAAACAAAATTTCTGTTTCTCTTCTTGGCTTCTTAGTGCTGTAAACAGAACTTCTCCTCTCGAATTAGTGTTGATTACAAATCATCATGTCTCAAAGTATGAAGCAATGCAGAATATTGGGTTTATTGTTGGTACACCCCTTATTTTCAGAGTCTTAAAAAATGAAGCTCTAAATGTTTTTTTTTTCTTTTTTTAACAGGTACATCAATAGTTGTCTCTCTTGAGCCCACAAGCCTTTTGAAAGCAATACTTACCTAATATTTTGGACACAGCTCTCTAATCACATCAATGCCTTGCTTAATGGTTTTAAGTGACTAGAGTCAGAAGGCAAAGCTGCAGATTGGGATCATCTTGGTGTGTTCCATCTATCCTCAGAACCGGCTCCTTGAATGCTGCATTCTTTGTAATCAAAGGTCTTTGCTAATTGTTTTTAGTGTTAGCTTTGGGTTTTTTTAGAGCAAAATCCTATTATCTGGATGAAGTCCGGCAACTCACATTATTATTTCTCCTCAACTTGTGTCCATGCTGTTCCTATCATCTGGAACATCTTGCATGAATTAATTATGTATTTGTGACTTTCTAGACTACTGAAGTCCAGTAAAGTGTCATCACTTTATAATTCATATTAATCACTTAATATTAGTTCATTGTCACTTTATATATATATAAACAGTTATATATATATATTTACATAGCTCATTTGCTTTGTGTATAAATTATGTGTATGTATTTATAATACATTGCATATGTAATCCTATACTGCAGCAATTTTGTATTTATTGTCAAAAATTCTATTATATAATTAATAAATAAACATTATTGCATTAATAGCTTTACTTTATTTCACTTGTGAAAAATGTCTCTGAAAATCTGATATGCTTTAAAACAATACCTTTGATAGAATATATAGGTTTTACATAGATAGGGAGAATTACAATAAAAGTAATAAACATAGAGGTTCTGTAACTTTGATGACATTAAATTAATTTCTGCAAAATCCTATGTGTAATCAGGAAACATTTTATGTCTGATAGATTAGAATATTAAGTCAAAGGCAAAATCTGCTATTCATTAAACATTGCACCTGAACTTAAGGTCACCTGTAGAAAATAAGACCAATCATTCTAAAATGTTCAAGATTCCAAAGGAGTCTTAACAGCGGGAGCTAATCAGTGTGTAGAAAATCATTCTAATGAATTTCAGAAGTGTTTTCTTTTCTCATGCCTTGGTAATGTTCTATTAATTGCCATTAAATATTATGCATATCACATGTGTTTAGATTCTTTCTATTTTCACGTTCTAGTTTCTGGGAAAACAACCATATATAACATGTAAGACAAAAGTGTATTGACTATGGCATCATAGAAGATTCTGTACAAATGGAGAAAATGCAAGAGGGCAGGGGAACAGAAAATGTCAGAAGGTGAAATTTTTAAATAATGTGGCACTTAAAGACTCTTAGAACTAGAAATATTCTGTAAATTCTTAAAGCAAATACATAAATGAACCATATGTGTATATGAGGGAGGAGCTTTACAGATAGAGGGAAATCACAGGGAAAATCCTGAAGATGATGTTCCTGCTAAGTGCAAGAAAGGAGTAAGCAATAGGAAGAGTAGTTGGGGAGCTTTTAGATAAGTAACAGGGGAAGGCAGGAAGTGTTTGTTATTGGTGCTGGGGAGAGTTTCCATGGGCCTAGTAGCCCAGTGTAAAGTTTCTCTCTATGAGTGAGGTAAGAAGTTGGTCAGAGAACCTGTACAATCTGAGGAAATATTTGCCAAGTACTCATCTAACCGAAGATTAATATTCAGATTATTCAGAATATATAAAGACTTCAAAAAAGACAGAAAAAGCAATCCAATAAAAATAGACAATGATCTGAATAGACAGATCTTAGAAGAAGAAATGCAAATAGGCGAGAAATATGCAAAAAATGCTCAATATCATTAGCCATCAGGAAAATGCAAACCAAAACAACTATAAAATACCATATCATTCCACTTAGAATAGCTATTGTCCAAGAAAGAGAAGATAAGTTCTGGCCAGGAAGTGAAGAAAAGTAACTCTTACAGTTGACAGGAATGAAAATTAATACAGTTATTAAGAGGAACAGAATACATATTTCTCAAAAAAACTGAAAATAGACTTACCACTTCTGGATAGATATCCAAAAGAAATGAAATTAGTATATCTAACAGACATCTGCACTCCATGTTCTTTGAAACACTACTTACAATAGTCAACATAAGGAATCAACTGGCATGTCTGTCAGTGAATGAATGATAATGAAAAGTAGTAGACACCCAGTGGAATACTACTCAGCCACAGAAGGGAGAAAATCTCATCATTGGCAACAACATGAACGAACCTGGAGAATCTTAGGTTAAGTGAAATAATCCAAACACAGAAAGACAAGTGTGGAAGCTAAAAAACTGTTGATTTGAATGTTCAGTAGTGATTAATAAGATTTAAGCATGGAATGAGGGGATAAAAAAATAACAGATGGATTTCATCAGTAGAAAAATTATGCAATTGTAGAAATGTAACATTGTACCTCAAGAATAGGCACATTTTATAAATATTAATCCAAAATTTAAAAAGTAAGTCTGGGGAAACAGTTCAGTGGTGGAGTGCTTGCCTAGAATAGTGAAGGCTAGGGGCTAGATGCCCAGCACTGCTAAATAAATCAATAAATGAGCAAATAATTTAAAAAAATTGGCCACTGGACCATAAAGGATTTGAGCAGAGTATGTGAACTGACCCTGATATTGTCTCCTCTGTGTGAGCAATGAAGCCAAACAAAGCAAGGACAAAATCAGGGATAGCAGTCACATGGCGGCTGCAGTGATTTAGTTGCCCTATTATTATGCCTTGAATTCTGGTAGTGGTCCTGAAGATGGGGTAGCAGAGGTCAGAATATATTCTTAATGAAAAACAGTCAGTACTTTATGATGATTATATGTGTGATATGAGAAAAGTTATGAGATATTCCATTTTTTCCTCATTTTCAGTTTTTGCTCTAAAAATATAATAACAATTTCATGAATATTTGAGATGGAGAAAATTTAAGGAAGCCAATTTGGGTCAGAATATCAAACATTTGCGTAGACATTTTAATGTTGGCTTTCCTATTAAATACACATGTGGAATTTAACATGAACCAGATGGATATAAAAATCTGTACTTCAAGGATGAAATGTTCTTAAAATGTGAATTTAGACATAATTATCATAGCAATAATATTTTATTACATGAGCCTTGAGGAGATCAATAGAGGGGATAAATGTGAAGAGAGAAAAAAGAGAATTTGAGAGAGATAGAAACTAGAAAGAATAATAAACAGGAGAAATAATTAAGTAACTGGATGATTTAAGTGAATAGTTTAAAGAAAAAAGTATAAGTTAATTATGTCAAATGAGAGTAATCAGCAAGACAAAGATGGAGACTATTATTGGTTTCATAAAATGAAGTACATTTGTATATTTTACAAACAGGTTTCTGTGTCAATGATGAGCTGAAGATAACATGGTGCAAGCTCTAGAAAGAATTACAGGACTGAAAGTGGAAATATGAGCATGAAATGAATGGATAAAAATAAATTTCCACCTGCAATGACAAGTAGGGAAGAGGGTTTAGCCAGTATGCCAGCTGCCAGCACCAGTGTGTATATATGTGTGCACATGTCTCTGTGTGTGTGTGTATGCAAACATGTCTCATAGACGCACAGACATGCGCACATACAGACATCTTACATACTCCATTAATAGGTACAATGAATGATAATTATGTACATGTAACATATACAAAACAGTGTAATGTGCTATATGGGTATATATTATATGCATATGAAATAATAAACATTACTATATATTCCACATGTAATATATACTTGTAATAATGTATATACAACCATATATATTACACAGTGTCTGTCAAAAATGTATTCATCAGGAAAAGAAAATTTTGTATAAATATTTTAATACTAAAATTATTGAGACATCACGAGATTAATACAAGTTACCTTTGGCCTCCACTGTTATAAGGAGTTCAAAGTTGTGTTCATTGGCTTTACACATTTATTAGTATGGAAAACTGCTTAAATGTTTATACATTTTTTGGCAGAATCTCTATAAATGTACAAATACTTGTATGTACACATTATGTATAATACATAAATATTTACCTTTTGCTGGTACAAATGTATTTTTCACTTTCTTAAAGTCCAAATAATACTGCCTCACTGTTGCCTTCATCATTGTCATGCAGGAACCAATATACCTTCCCTGAGTGATTCTGTCTGCTGATAAAATTATGATCACCTCTTATACAGAAAACACACAAGGATATATAATATGAGAAAGGGGTGTTCTTTTTTTAAACATATATCAACAAAAAAGATGATTTTTCATTGAACATTTTATTGACAACAACCACATATTTTATTGTTCAAGTTGCTGGGAGACATAGTGAAGCCGTCTGACTCAGAAGATGAAGTGGGTTTAGAAATTGCATGTAACTTGCAATATTCTCCTCTGTGTATGCACAGAAGTATTTGCTTTCTTATGGATTTTTATTTTATGACACTCATTTTCAGTATTTAAAATATTTAGAATAGTTGTTGATTTTTTGCAAATTTAGTAGAGATCTTTCCATGTACCCATATCCAATTTTTCACTGCTTAATAATACATATCAGTAAGGTACTCTTGTCACCATTAATGAACAAACATTGGTATACTGTTAATAAGTAAAGTCCATACTTTGCTCATATTTTCTCAGATTTTATCTAATCACACTTTTTTATTTTGCAATTTACCATATTACTTTTAGATTTCATAGTTCCTTAGCATGAGAGAATTTTCCTTGTTTATGATGACCTGGTTAGTTTTCAAGAGTCCTGGCTGGGTACTTTGTAGAATGTCTCTCAATTGGGATTTTTCTGGTGTTTTTGTCATTACTCCATTGATAAGAATTCTGAGAGAAAGATGATATAAATAAGGTAACATTGTCATCTTATCAGATTAAGAAAATGTGCTATCAATGTATCTTATTGTTGATGTGAGAATTGATCACCAAATTGATAATCCTTTATTGACCTGGATAAATGTGTTAAAATTTTTATCAGTACATGTTTGTGGCACATAATGAATTCATTCATTATGAGTAGTTGGTACATGTACAGTACATATCTTAAAATTTTCTTCATCTTCATACTCATCCCCCTACACCCCATCACTTGGGCCCCTTTCTGTTTGCAAAAGATTTATCTCCCTGTTTCCTATTATCTTTTATTTTGTTCTTTAATTTAGTTATACTTTAGTTATAGCTTTTTCCTATAAGGTATACCACATGATATTTCATCTTGTGTGTTTAATTTATTTCATTTTACATTATGGTCTCAAGGTGCAAAAATTTCTACAAATATCTCATGTATCTTTCTTTATGATAGAGTAGTACTCTATTATGTATAAATACCATGTTTTCTTTATCTGTTCATTTATTGATGAGTACAATTACTTTTGAAATCAGAATGGAGATTCTTCAAAAAACTAGAAATAGAAATTCCATTTGAACCAGATATTCCCCTATTTGTTATCTTCCCAAAAGTTTTAAAGGCTCCATATTACAGAGATACAGGCATGCTCATGTTTATTGCAGCACAATCCACAATACCTAAATCTTGGAAGCAGCCTAAATATTTTGATTTTTAACAGAAGTGCTACCATAGGTGCAAAGTTTTTGAAAAGACAGAGAAGAAAGTATAAAATGGAGGATGGAAGAGAGTTAGGAAAGATAGTATTAACCTGTCCATATGTGGAAAACTTGGCATTTATAAAAAGCAATAACAGTTTTTTCTTAGCAACTAGAGAACAGGCAGGGTGTGGTAACAGATTGTCTCTCTTTTCTCTGGGAAATGGAAAGCAAAGCTACCAGCTGAAGCTATTAATAGATTTGAATGTACCAAGATTTTGTGGAAAAGTAAATATAAATGTGATCAATTTGAAGAAAACCTTTTTTACTTGTCTGTTGCACATTCATATGTAATGCTAATGCAAGTTTTTGCAAATGCAAAACAAATTCAAAAGTGAATCTGACTGGGGATTTAGCTCAGTGGTTCTGGTGCCTGCCTGGAAAGCACAAGGTCCCAAGTTTAAGCCCCCGGTGCCAAACAAACAAACAAACAAACAACAACAAAGTCAAATACACATAAAACTTTGGGATGGGATTTAGCTCAGTGGTTTCGTCACCTGCTGCGCAAACGCAAGGAACTGAGTTCAATCCCCGGTACCAAAAAAAAAAAAAAAAGTGAATCACAAATCTACTTATTACATCTATTATATTTTAACTATGTAATAGATTCCTTTGTTCATATAGACTATGTTTTTGAGCATTTTTGTGTTTTATAATACAACTCAGCCTAGTAGAAGTCATTCAGAAGATAATTTAGCTTTTCATCTGACATAAAATGAGTTTTTTATTCATTCTATAAGAATCCACGTGTATAGGACAAAAAGTAAATATATTGAAATAATGAAAAAAATTCCCTAGACTACCATACAGATATTCTATATTCAAGCACCATGGATAAAATATATTTTTGTTGTTGTTGTTTTTTGTAGGCAAATAATCCATTCCATCTTTTTTATATAGGTAATTACATAAGTACATATTTATGTCTAGGAATTACTTAAATAAGATATCAAATGATCTAGAACATTGTGTACAGTCCAAAAATGTGGCTTTAATTTAAAAATCATTCCACATTTGCAAAAACCTTTTAAAGTCTTTTTATGTGATATCAAAATGAAAACGCATGGCTAACATGAAAATCCTGTACTTTTTCATATGGAACGTGTGTTTTATGAATGAGATTTTTTTCTGACATACTCATGGTATTTTCCTCTTTTCTACAAGAGAAAAAGTGGTTACTGTGAGATTTTAAATCTGGAAGTAAGTCAAAAAATCTAGACTGTACTTGAATTTGTACAACCCCAAAAGAGTTCAAGGACATGGCAGCTATTGCTATGAGCCACTTGAGTACTTATGGCATTAATATAGTTTCTATATTTTGAATTACAGGCATGAACATGAACCTACTCCAAGCTCACACTGTTTTTGTTGATGCCAATGTAATCCTTTTATCCTAGAGAAATAGAAATTTTCCTGCAACAACTGCCTCATAACAGTATTGGTTCATATTCTTAATAAAGATAAATATTTTTGTGGTTGATAGCAATAATTAAAATAAATGTGATTACTTAAAAAACCTAATTTTGAGCTTTTCCACTTTAAAATTAATTTATTTTTTCAACAACTATACTGTTAAAATGGTACTTAAAGTAAAATTATTCTCAGAGGAGAAAGGATGTGGCTTAGTGATAAAATATTGGCTTAGCATGTTTCAGGCTTTGGATTCAATTACTAGCACAAGAAAAAATAATAAAAATAAGATTTTTCTACATTAGAAGCAAAACAACAGCATTTTTTATTCTAGAGACAATGGTGTGAATTAATACTTTATTATCACATAGAATAATTGTTCAAATTTTTTGAGAACATGTAAACTATATCCCTTATATCTTTATGTCACTACATAGAACTAAAAATTGCCTTAACATATTTAGAAATAAACAGTAAAACATACTGCTTCAGGCCAACTGTATTCATATAGTTTTACTTTAAAAGGAATTTTGACCATCACATCTTGAAAATCAGAGATTTAAGAACTAAACAAAAAAATAATAATCTAGGTAAATTCTCAGAAAATGAGATGAAATTTTTAAATAAAATATACTATATTATATTTTATATATTTTTCTGTTTAACATTTAAATCAATTCTCTGTTAAACATGCTGTGTTATATCACACGTATTATCCTGGCCATGTCAAGCACATTTGCATATTGTAAATTCCAATCATCATTTTTAGAGATAGCAAATTAGTTGTATTTACTTTCTGTAACAGAGAAGCAAAACAGTCTGAGTATCCTCAGAATTTAAATGGCATCCATTATGGTTAGACCAACTTCATCAGTTTTCTTAATCGAGATATTGTCCTTGTGTTCCTGCAAAATGACTTCAAATCTCCTCCACAAACCCAGAAATTTGTAGCCCTTTTTTCTGCCCTCCAGAACGTGCCTGCATCCTCTTTACTTTTATTTAATAAGGTATTTTATTGTTCTTCAAGCTGTACCACACTAAAGTCATGCCTACTATTCCTGTTTCATAAATTATAGCTACACTCTGACAGGACAGATCACTGAAATAAAAGATGGGTGACACTTTAACGCGTAGGTTGTACTGATACATCAGGCCAGTTTCTATTCTTGGAACATCCCCTAAATGGAAGAGGAACTTTGTAAGCTTCAGAATCAAAACGTGGAGAAATGTGATCTGCTTTCAGAAACATATGTTTCCAACAAAATTTAATATTTTTGTTTATGTCAAGAACTTTGACTAATACTTCAGGTTTAAAAAAAAATGCCTTAATTGAGGCTGAAAAAGCTCAGGGTTGTAAGTTCTTTTTTAAAAATTGAAATCATTTAAAATATTTAACATAAAGACATTATTTTAGCAAATGAATACATTCCTTTAGAGTTGTCATGGATGTATTCATGGTTTGATTATATAATTCTAAATTTTATAAAATTATTTTACTAAGGTATAAGAGGATTAGTCTACTGTATGAATACAAGGGATGTTGTGATCTATAATAAAACCTCAAATTTTAAGTTGACTCATACTAACTCAACAAATATATCTTAGTAGGCATTTTATGGTATAGTATAAAAAATTGTGTTGTGACAAAATAAAGTGACTTAACAAGATCAAATAAAATAGTGAAAATTCTCCTTCAGTCATTGGGACTTTGAAACGATCCAACTTGTTGAGGGAAACAGGATTTAGGCCCGTGGAAGGATGAATTTTTTACTTCCATTGTTCTCAATAAAGGCCGACTTTTATTATTAGAACTTTCCATGCTTCTATGAAAACGGGCCATTAATATGAATTTCCTGTTTTGTTCGAAAGAACTATTCTGCTGAAGTGACCTGCTTAAGGCCCCACACAGTGTCTGTCTGAAAGAAGAACAGACAGATCACTGCCAGGGTTCTTGGGCAGAGAAGCAGGCAGCTCACTTAAGCACCAGTTCTGTGCAGTTAATTACTATAAAAATGGGCATCCTTCTTGAGAACTTCACTACTGCTCTTTGTACAATGTGAATAAAGTATATTGATGATATACATCTATTTTATTTTTATATCTTGGGCCTATTAAAATTTTAGGATATTTAAATTACATAGATTATTTAAAATTCCTTGTTACTCCATTGTATTGTGTTCTAACAAAATGGAAATAATAATATAAGTAAGAATAATTGATACATGAATTTATCTCAATCAATTTGAAATTGAAAAAATAAGACACTTTTTCCCCACCTCCAAAATATATACAATTTTTACACACAAGTTAATATCCTCTCTTCTTCATCTCTCTGTACTGTAACTCTTAACTAATATCTATTCTCCAAACACATTTGAGGTACATCTTTATCAATTCTAAACTTTTCCCATGCTATTTATTTGCTAACATTGATATGAATCAACAGTTAATATTAAGTAGTACTTGAAGTTTCTCAGATATAAATCAAAATTGAGGAAGTATCTTTCCAAAAAAGAATTATTTCTAAAAGGTGGAATTTATAATAATGGTAGGACTTGCATCTGGCCCTTAAAGGAATTTTGTCAATACTGTCTACTTAGTCTTATGGTAGTATTCACAAAAGTTTGAATGGCCCTACTGAAGCAAGAAAAGTTGAGACATCATTTGGCATGCAACTGTTGTTCTTTTCATTTCAACTCCATTAATATGATTTGGGTGATTGAGATTGTGAATAACTGTTTTATTTTTGGAAAATTTAAAAATGCAAAGCTGGACATGATAGTTCATGCTTGTAATCCCAGCCCTTGGGAGGCTGAGGCAGGGGGAGCACCACAAGTTTGAGACCACCCTGGGCTACATTGTGAGTTCAAGACCAGCCTGAAATACATAGCAAGGCCCTGTCTGAAAAAAAAAAAATTAAAAATCCAAGAATAGCAGATCTCTCTGAAATCCATTCTTACTAAATCCAAACACAAATTTGTAATGTTAATGCAATAAAGTTAATTGAAAACAATGTTTTAACTTTAGCATAAGTAAGATGAAATAAATTATTTTCCCTCTACATTTGTTATTCTGAGCTCATATTTTTTGTTGCTAGCATCATAATAATCATTCATTTGTTAAAGAAAGAGATCTCAATATTATCATAGCTTTTTTCTTCTCTTCATCATTAGCAACTGATTGGTTATAGACCATAATTACTCAGAGTAGTTTTTTAGTTATTTCTGATTGAGTTCTGTTCCCATTGCCACTGTCTTGATTCTGGAAATCATCAAGTCTTACAACATCTGTCATGACTTTCAAATGGGCATCGACGACCAGTCTAGACACTTTGAAAAAACCTGCATGCATCTTATCTCATGTATTAAAAATTATTTTATACTGTTTATCCTAGAAGGAAAACATAAAATTTATATTCAGGACAAGAACGGATTTTAGGGACAAGGTGGTACTCCACGTTATTTAGTTCTCAGGAACAAATAGAACTGTGTCTCATCTAAACATTCACTATTTGAATATTAGTTGAATCTTGATTTCTACATTTCTTTGTTTAATCAACTTTCTTGACAAATATGTTCACCTCTTAATATTGTTATATCAAAATGTGTTTCCTTTAAGTCATAGTCTACTTCATCAAATCGTACTGGCATCCAAATCGTTTGTTGTTAAAGTCTAGTAAAAAAGAGTCTAAATATGCCTATTCTGTTTTATTTGTTAATTTATATGAAGACAGATCATCTCTCTGCCTTTCTATCTCTCTCTCAAATAATTTTCATGATATAGTGAGTATTGATTTATTTTCTGAAAAATCTAAATCAAATTTAGATGATCAGATAGTACATAAATTTATTCTTTCACTAAATAGTTACTGATCAATTAATAAACTGAAGACATTCTTCTAGATGCTGTGATAGAACAGTAAAAACAACCTCTGCTTCTTAAGTATACACTATGATTTGTGTGTAGAAAAGGAAAAATGTATAATATAATTTCTGGTGATACTTAGTGGTGTAAAGTATTGATGAAAGGCAAATGGGATGAAGCTGGGTAAGGTTTTTACAGTTGTCTCATAATCAGGAAAGACCCTCAGAGGGGAGACATTGAACACACACCTCAAAAAAGAGAATGAGCTATGATCTTCCTGGAAACGGGAGGTGAATAAATTGTCTCACGATGTCTTCCTTCTATTAATAAAAGAGACAGAGGAGGGCCAGGGATTTAGCTCAGTAGTTCTGCCACCTGCCTTGCAAGTGCAAGGTCACGATCCCCGGTACCACAGAGAGAGACAGAGAGAGACAGAGAGAGAGAGAGAGAGAGAGAGAGAGAGAGAGAGAGAGAGGATCATAATGCTTATATCATAAAGTCTTTATATGTTACGTCCTAAAAACGATTGCTAGAGAGTATTTCAGAATGTTACATCATTTTAGTTCTTTCTTCCTGTTGGTTTTGCTTCCTTTACAAACTGTGTAAATATTTAAGACATTCAAGGCAATATCAAATTTTTCTCATTTTTTCAGCTTTCTCACCTCTCAGCCCCTCCTACCATTAGCATCTGTACTGTTATTATGTCCTTATGCAGATTTCTCTCTGAACTGTGAGGTTCTGGAACCGTGCAGTACGGTATAAAGAGCAGCGATTCATAGGATGGTTAACTGATTGAATGGCCCCTTTTTGAATCTTCTGGAACAAAATTATTTCTTCATATTTGTAATGAATAGAGTTATGAGAATCAAACAAGGTTTGCTGTTTTAGCACACCAAAGAAGTCCTTTGATAAAGATGTTTTACTTAAATATAAAGCTAGTAGTGCAGAAATGAGGAAGTAGTTTTCATACAGCTGAAAGTATTGGTAGGCTTCCAATGACAATGTTGCCTTTAAGCCCTCTGGTTTCCAAAGGGAGTGTGTACTTTTCTCAACAATGCACAGAGCCAGCAATCCAGTCATTGAGTTCAACTGCCTGTTGCCCTATTGCAAAGTACACCTGAATGAGAAGTGATACTTCGAGACTGAAGATTACCTAACAGACTCAAAATATTTACTTTTTATGCTTGGATTAGATTTGGCCATATTCATTTACATCTTCATAATTGTCCCTTAAGATACATTTAATTATTCTCTTAGTTTTTGTTAAAGGATTTAATAATGTAATTCAATATTCATCACTTTGGTTACTGTAAAGCTATTTTTGAAGATAGTGTTTATTACTTTACTCGCTGTTTTCTATATAAAATCTTTGTGACATTTTTATTCCACAGTGTTTTGCAGTTTACATTAAAAAAACTTATTCCCTATAGCACTGCATGACTTTCTCCTTCATGATCAAATGAAGGATATAAATCACAGCATTCCTTTGCATTTTACTTTTATTCAAGATCAAAGACAAATGTAACATTCAGGCAGGCACAGCAATTTCTCTCATTCTCCACTTTGCTGCTTAGACATTATATAATATATATATACATATTATATATATATACATATAATATACATTACTTAAATTAATGCACATTGACTTTAAGTTATTGCAAAAGTTTTGCATAAAAATGTAATATAGTGTACCTATATATACAAATTAATTATTTCTCAAGTGCTTTTGAATAAAGCAGGGAAAACCTGTGCCTTATTTTTCTCATTGTATTTATGTGTTTAATGTCCTTGCCACAGGATGATGAAAGCCCTCTGTTAATGTGTTGGGTATAACACATTTGGCCATTTGAACTTTTACAGGGAAATTAATATAAAGCAATATTATGAAATGATTTTGCCTAACAACAGGTAAATTTTATTTATTAGACAATCCATTGAAAATAATGCTAGCATATCTCTTTATTAGTGATCATAGGGTTATTTTTAAAAGTAGAGTAATATTTTTAAAGTACTAAGATTCCAATTAAATGTTAAAGAAGAAATAAGATGTACAAATATTTAAAATTAACATATTATTGCTATGGAATAGAATATAAGAAATTTAAAGTGAAATTAATCACAGAGGCGGGTATGGTATTTCTTGTGCCTCACTGTTCACGTATAAATTCACCAAATGTCATCTTATGTTTTGAATATATACACCAGTTCTTCAATGGACACAATAGCTAAAAATATGTTTTTCAGACCACAGAAGAGCTGAATTTGAATGTAGACTCTGTCACTTACGATCTGCATGACAGAAGTAGCTGATTTAATTTCCTCATCTATAAAATGGAAGTAATGGTACTCATTTTGTGAGATTTTTTAACGTTAATATGAGTTAATATACATCCACTGGTAGTAGGTGGTTCTCAAACAAATAATACAAAAATCAGATTACATTAAATGTTAGAGTCAAAACAAAAAGTGATAAAAATCCTGCTACTTGCTGTCAGCTCCTCAGTGTGAACCCCATAGTATCTTAGACTTTGTATGTACTCACATTTGTGAAACCTAAACAAATGGCTAAGCTCTCTTCTTTACCTATTGTTCTTACCTCTGCTACTGACATCACTGTATAGGGAGCTGCTCATAGGTGCCAATGACCATTCCTATAACTGGATGTAAGTCATTCCAGGGGGGTTGCAAGATCGTGGGTAAAGTGGTCCTATTCTGCTGAGCCAACACTGAAGAGGCCTGTAAGCTTTGTGGCAGTTATCACAGCCTTTGATGAAGGTTATTCATCTCTGAAGTTGGATTTGGGAAGTATGTTGCAGAATCTCTCCACCAACATTTTCAAATGCCACAGAACTTGAAAACAACAGAGGATAAAATACTAGTAAGTACTTTTTATAATATACTATTATTACTATGACCTCTGGCTATATCTATGTTTGTCTCTTCTTTTCATAAATTCACATGTTGAAGGTATCAGACATGTTGCTCCATGAATTTTTCAGTTTAGAATAAGGTGCTTTATTGTGAGCATTTTCTTTTGATTAAATTTTTTCAATTCAAAGAGAGATTCAGACTTTTCCAGGACATTAGATTGAAGACTCCAACTAGAAATCTTCATAAGTTTGGAGAGAGCCTAACAAAGCTGCATCACATTACTTCTAAGCTCAGATTTGGGAAACACATTCACCTATTATCAAAAATGTTTATTGATCAGTTATTATACATTAGATACTATTCAAAGATCTGAGGATAAAGATAAAATTGTATGCTAAATAGCAATTGAAATTCATTGTTTGGGAATCAGTTGATTCACTTATTTGTGTAGGAAAAAAGTAAAATGAATGTGTTTGCACAAATTATGCTAAAGAATAGCCATGAAAAATAACTGAGAAAAAGTAAATATTAAAAAATATCCTAAAATATTGTTATGCTCTGAATGATAAAAGTATATTCAGACAATGTAGGACTAATGGTAAGTAGAAAAGACAGTGTAGAACTTGGCAATGGCCCATATGAATAAGATTGTAATTTAACTTCCAGAAAAATACCTCTTATTGTGTCTTTTCTTCCATTATTCATATTTAATATTTTTAGAAGTGTATTTGAAAGTTATATTTTTCTCATAGTATAATTTTTATATTAAAAATTTAAATTTCCTACATATTTCCAAACTAGATTTATACTATTCAAATATTTTTTCAACAGTCTTTCTTTTATTTATTTGTTTTTTAGCAATATATTTTGATTTGTGATCAAATCTATATTAACAAGTGATATTCCAGGTTTGCCAAACATCATGAATACATACAATCAGTCTCACAGGAAGCCATATTTATGTACTTTTTTAAAAAAAACCTGTAAACTTTCCTGTTTCATTTTTGTAATTAACTAGCTACAAGCCCTTTCTGTCCCTTATATCTTATTCAGGCTAACCGTCCTTAGGGCAGGTAGCATGCACACCTTTAATCCTAGGGCCCTCAGTCCTAGCATTGCACTACAAATCAGTCAAAGGATCTCACACTCTAGATCCAGCCACTTTTGAAATGCCCCACCTTTGACCACATGGGGCTTTAGGGGGAACATCTAGACATAAACCATAACATTCCTTGAAAAGAACACGACACGAAGACTTGCACAAAGGTTGACTGTTTAAGAAAAAAAAAAAAAATATTCCGAGGGACCAGAGATAGGGTCTAGAGGAAAACTTGGGACGGATGGAATGCCAATACAAGTATACAAGTATGATACAAGTATGGACCATTTAGTTGAGCACTAAAATGACTGACTGATGCCAGATCTTTGAAGAATTTCTGAGGAATTGTATATAATGTGCCCTAAAACAGGTTGCTTAGGTTTTATTTAAAGTATTTAACTTTGGTACTTCTTCGTTGTTTCAGAAATGGCCTTACAGATTTTATTGCTAGGTCACAACCAGGTCCCAGGAACTTCAGTGCTGAAATACTCTCAAGATATCTAAAAGTTGGAATCAGAAAAGCCTCAAGGCATAGTCGCCTTAAGAGAGGTGATGTCTGGCTTTGTCTACAGAGGCTGTACGACGCTGATGACTTTATCAGTGGCTGGAGCAAATGGTGGGGAGAGAGGATTTTTGAAGTGATGTGTAATTTTTTAAAACTACAAATATCTATCCTATTCTTAAAATACGTCTTTAATAGAAACACAGGGTATAACGACATTATTTATGTTTTTAATTTCAAAACTGAATCCAGTGACCTATATCACTTCTACTCCAATAAATAGGCATCAGTTTAAACACATAAACATTTCAGTATAATTGGACAGGATCTGACCCAACACAATGGATTTTGGTTGGGAGGAAATATAAAGGATTATTAAATAATTAATAAAGCCCTTTAATTAATAAAGCCCTTAGTAAAGCCCTTTCTAGGGCTTTACACATCACCAGTAAAAAATATCATATATATTTTTACATTCAATTTCTTGGTTGAGGGTTCATATTAACAGGCAATTTTGGCTCTATTATTTATGTATTTGTTAAATGCTTTGGCTCAGAAATTTCACTTCCTTTTGCAAAACAGGCTGGCTCAAGGAACCATTTCCGATAGAGCATGTGGTTTTTTATTAAAAATCTATTGTTCACATCCATAAGCTCTGTTTATTTCTCTACAAAATAAATTATCATGAGCCAAGAGACTAATACAGAAGGAAATCTTCATATCCTGTGTACCCATGCCAGGGTTTAATAGCTGACCTTAGTGACAGAGTTCATATAGTTGTTTCCGCTGCATAGATTGATTTAAAAGTTATTCTCAGAAGTTAATCTGCAAACAATTTATATTTGCTGATTTCTGTGATTCTCTCAAGTATGAAGATGTGGTTTGCAATCTGTCTTTGCTTTGTTTTATTCTAAAAAAATTACGTACATATCCTAGTCTGTATATGTAGAGAATGGATTGACTAAAAGATACATTTAGGAAATTTTTTAAAGAAATAGCAAATTTTTTTGACCAAGATCTATGATCAGAGTAGTTTAAAAAATATCTTGTCACAAAATTAACAAATTACATCTTAATTGTTTTCGGGAGTCAATTGTATTTTTCTTGAAGAAAGAAACCAAATTAATATATACTCATTCTGCAAATATATGTATGGATTTGTTATTGCTGGATTTTCCCCCCATTACCTTTATTAGTACATTTTAGGTATAAAATATAGTTACATTCATCATTGAGAACTTGTACCATTACATGAGTCTCTTGGTTATTATTTTTCCCCCTTCCCTTGCCCTCCCTTTACCCTCTCCACCCTTCCCTATTTGCAAAGACCTTGTTTCCATTTTTTTCCTCTTCTCATATATTTTCCTTTCCCTTTTTTCCCTTCACCTACCCCTCCCAATTCCCCTCCTCTTTTAGACCTTTTCTTCATGCTACACAATATCTGTTATACATTTTTTAAATTACAATATTAAGACCCAGGAGACATTAGCACAGATTTTACAGAATTTAAAAGGATATAGAAAGCATAATACAAAAATCTTTTTGAAATAAATTTTACAACTTCTAAGAAGTAACTTAGAAGACAAATTAATGAAACTTAACTCTGGAGGAAATATAAAATTTGAATAGCACCTATTAAAGAAAGTATATTCCTAGCTTGAAAACCTACCTATATGACAACATCAGGCTCATAAACATTTTAACTGATAAATTATATCAAACAATTAAAACAGAAAAAAGAAGGAACACTTCTCCCCTCATTTTAGGAAATCAACATTGTGCTAATCCTAAAACTGGATAAAGAGAAGAGAAGAAAAAAGTATGAACATAGATAGAAATTTGTTTAACAAAACAAACTATTAGAAGTCAGATCTGGCAGGATGTAGAAAGTGGTTTTGTTGTAGGGATGGCAGTGTTGGTTCAGCATTGGAAGATCCACCCCCAAAAGTCATCATTTTAACAGAGGAAAGGAAAAAGACATATGATCCTGTCAGTAGTTGGAGAAAAAGTATTGGAGCAAATTCTGCAGCTGTTCATGGTAAAAGCTATCAGGAGACTAGAAGGAGAACAGAAACTTCTCAACAGATTAAAGACATGTACTCCATACTTCCAGTGAGAACACCTTATATGAATGGAGAAGATACAATGCTTTCTCCTTAAGGTGGGGAACAAGGGCAGATATGCTTACTCTTTATCTGTCCATTAAACTTTGAAACCTAGTCCCCACCAAAATAGTCTGGCAATAAAATGACACAACTAGGATAGGATTGGCACAGCAGAAGCAAAATCTTTATATGTAGATGAAATGATCATCTACAGAGAAAATACTAAGAAATCTCTAGGAGCCCCTAGAACTTGTACTTGAATTTAGCAGGATTAGAAAACACAAGATATATATAAAAATGCAGGTCTGTGTATACTTGTTATAAATGAAGAATTGGATATTGAAATTTAAAAATTATGTAGGAGTACAAAGGACCTAGAAAAGTCAAAAACAAAAACAAAAACAGTGTTGGAAGATTTTTAGTACCTAATTTTAAGACTTCTTCTAAAACTACAGTAATCAAGGCAGTGTTGGTATAAGGAAAGACATATAGATCATTGGAATAAAACAGAGAATCTAGAAATAGAACCACACATTTATGGCCCACTGAGTTTTGAAAGATTATTTAACATTAGCATTATATAGAATATAAACTCAATTCAAGAGCCTAGGAAGAGATAGTGTTTTCAGCAAACAGCACAAGAACATCTGGCATCCGTGTACAAAAAATTAACCTCAATCATTTATTCCCATACATGAAAATAACTTAAAGGGATCTATGAACCTAAATAAGAAAGCCTAAAAGTATGAAACTTTGAGAAGAAATTATAAGGGAATATATTTATGAATTCAGGTTAGGCAAGATCTACCTAGGATACAAAAACATGATGTATAAAAGAAAAATATTGATAAATGAGATTCCATCAATATTTAGAACTTTAAATGACATCATTAAAATGAAAAGTAGTCCTTAAACAGACCATATTTACAATGCATATAACCTATGAGCAGAATATGTAAAGAATTCTTAGACCTCATTAATAGACAACTCAATTAAAATGTAGACAAAAGAAGATGATAAATAGCCAGTATAGCACAAGGAATGGTGTGCAACTCTAGAATCAGAAAAATACTAATCAGTACAATAATAAGATTGAATTATACACTCATTAGGGAGATGAAGTTAAAAGTTTTAAAAGCCTTGTCATGACTTTTCTTTTTGTTGGATTCTCTCCCTTTGCATTTAATTTGTCATGCCCAATGGATTCATTCTGCTGAGTTTCCTGGGGTTGTGGTCCTCATTGTCTTTTCCTAGGGTATTGTCTAAAATTTTTTGGAGTGCTGGTTTGGTATTCATGAAGTTCCTGAGGTGCTCTTTATCATGAAAGTATCTTATTCCTCCTTCAATTTTGAAAGATAGTTTTGCAGGGTACATCAATCTGGGTTGGAGGCTGTTTTCCTTTAGGGCTTGAAATACATCACTCCAAGCTTTTGTTGCCTTGAGGTTTGCATTGAGAAGTTTGCTGTGATTCTGATGGGCTTTCCTTTGTATGTGATTTGTTTCTTTTCTCTCACTGCTTGTAGAATTCTGTTCTTCTGTTGGATTTCTGGAATCCTAACTATTATATGCCTATGTGTAGATGTTTTTTGATTAAGGCTAGCTGGAGTCCTATATGCCTCACTTATTTGTATTTTAAGTTCTTTCCCCCTCCTTGGGAAGTTTTCTGCCATCACTTCTATGAAGAGATTTTTTATGTCATCTGCACTCTCTCCTCTTTCTTCATAGACTCCAATCCGTTTTATGTTATTCTTCTTTGCATCGTCTAGCAGCTGCTGGATTGATTTCTCATGTTCCCTTACAATTTTAAAGCAAGCTTTCTTTTCCTTCTCACTAATTGCAATCTTATTTTCTATATGTGAAATTCTATCCTCACATTGGTTCCTTCTGCTGCGCAGACTTTCCATTGAGTTTTCAATCTCTTGGAAATCTGTTTGTATCTGTTTTATGGATTCCATTTGTTTCCTATGTTGGGATTCCATCATGCTCCCAGATCCTCTATGTTTTCATCTGTGTCCTTTCTAGATTTATTAATCATGTATTGCACCATGAGCACAATCTTTGCTGTTACCTGAGTAATTATTTCTGATTTCATTTTTCCCAGATCCTCTTTTGTTGCCAGTTCAGAGACTCCAGGTGGTTGAGTATCAGATTGTTCCATCTTGTTTCCCTTTGGTGTTGCTGTAGGTGATCTGAAAGTCTGTTTTTGAGGCTTGTTTATGTGTTTTCTCATTTCCACGGCGGTATGGGGGGGTGCTTCTGGTGCCCATGCAGCTCACCTTCTCTGCTCTAGGAGCTTGGAATGGAGGCAAGGAGCTTCCTTCTGGGTGCTGGGACCAGCTCACCTTCTCTGCCCTAGGAGCCTGGGATGGCAGTGGGGCAGCTTCCTTCCAGGTGCTGGGACCTGCTGAGCTTCTCTGCCCTAGGAGCCTGGGATGGAGGCGAGGAGCTTCCTCATTAGTAGATTTCTTGATCTATTGCTGGATTTTTTAGAGAAAGTTTCTCTGCCTTGTTGTTTTTTCATAAAAATAAAGTTTGTCTTAACAATTTGAAGTTATATATATATATATATATATATATATATATATATATATATATATGAAGTTTCCTTATATTTACTGAAAATGAAATTCATCCAAAAATGTAGAAGGAAGTATAGCCATATGGTAGGACCAAGGAAAAAAAAGAAGTAACCAAATTATATCCATAATCTGATCCAAAATACCTGTGAATATCTTACATAGCAAAAGTGCTTTGTAAATGGTGAAGAATCTTGAGATTCAGAGAGAGAGACAGAGAGAAAGAGAGAGAGAGAGAGAGAGAGAGAGAGAGAGAGAGAGAGACAGACAGACAGACAGAAAGAAAGACAGAGAGACTGAGAGACTGAGACCGAGACAGAGAGAGAGATACATAGACAGACAGAGAAAGGATGAAGAAGTTATCCTGACATCACAAGGCCTTGTAAGTAAAATAATGCTAGGGATACAGAGGAGAGAAGGAGATTTGAGGATGGAAGCAGGAGTCTGCTGTTGCAGGACTATAAATCAAGGAATGTGGGCAGAGTGTAGAGGAATTTCCATATTGATTTCCATAGTGATTGTGCCAGTTTAAGTTCCCACCAACCATACAGGAGGATTCCTTTTTTCTCTATAGCTCTCCAACCTTTGTTGTTATTTTTGCTCAGTGTTATTTGGGTTTGTATTTATCTAATTGCCATCCACCTATTTTTATGTACATTTAGTTGACATTTCTTCTTGACCTGTTTATTCTCTCCTTTCCTGTCTATCTTCTTAGGGTCTAAACCTTATTTTTTTATTACAGCTTGTGGATAGATACAGTAATTCTAAGTGGCAAAAATGTCATATCAATCAAAAAAAACATATTAACATATTTTTGTGTACTTTTTAAATATTTGTGTCCACGCCTATTCTTTGTCTTGAGAAATACTACAGATGTACTATTAAGCCTAAACCCTGTCAGCAGAGTTCTTCTAACATACCAATTTCCAGAGAAATGAGAATGATATGATTGAGCAAGACTAATTCAAATTCACTCCTAACAGAGTTAGGGATATTTTTTGTTAATGTGCAGAAAATGAAGGAAACATCTTGGGTCTCACCAAGAAAAGGGACTGAGTTTTATGTGGAGACACTCGATAAAGACCATGAACGCAAAGCACACCTACCTCCAGAGTATACGTTTAAATTCTTAAATAATTTAACACCCAGATTTGGCATAGAAATACAAGTCATTCTGCATAAGATAATTTTATGTAAAAAAAAGAGAAAACTAGAAAAAGATTATAAGAGAAACCAGGGAGAAATTCACATAAGCAGTGAGCTTTGCAGGGAAAGAGAGAGGTGGAATGAGATAATCCTTGACAGGCATTCTTTTGTGTAAACAGAAAATGCAGAGTCAGAAATATTGAAGAGCAGATAACATTAGAAATGGATTCATCTAATGTCAAATTGCAACATTCCTTTGATATAAATAGGAGACAAATCAGCATAAATTAGCATACAGTTTCCACCTAGACAAAAAAACTTTATGTTGATTTTGAAAACCTGGATAAAGAAGAGCAAGTGCAAAACTTAAATTTTTGACAGCTGGCAGTGAAAAGGCAAATATACTTATTAATTTTGGGCAGAGACAAAAGTCAAGGAGTAAATAATGTTGATGTGATACCAAATAAATTGTTGGTGATCTTTAAGTTATCTCCAATAAGGTATACAACAGAAACAGAAACTGAGTTAGGAATGAGTCTGAAAATTGGGGAATGTAACCATAACTAAAAATACATAAATATGTAATATACATTCATAGTACACATTTTTTATCACAATGATAAGGTATGATATAATTATGAAGTGTATCACTTCTTCAGTTGAATAATTTTGTGAGTAATTAAATAAATGTACATATGAATTTAAATGTTCACATTTAGACCTTAAGTATATGATTCAGGTTATTATTTCAGCAAAGTATATTTTTCCACATGTTACCATAATACTATTATATATTACAGTGATCATTAATGCTTTACATTAGTATACAGTATAAAATATACTATATATCATATACTATGCTATAAATTATACTGTACATTACTATAAATAAATATATTAAAATAAATACATAAATATATATTACTCTATATCAAAGATTAATGTAGTTACTAAGAATTAAAGATTACATGTAATTCCAAATTTTCTTACAAGGAACATTGAAGAAAAAAGTCTCCTTATATGTCAGTACTTTTGCACTGAAATGCACCATCAGCCTAGCTAAGAAGCAATCAATGGACAAGTATTTATAGCAAATTTATGGCTCAGTCACAGCCAGAGAGAAGAGCTTTAGCAGATAAAACTTGACCATCCTGACTCATGACTAGAACAGATCTTCACAGTATGTGAGACCAGTGCAGACAATGGTACACCAAAGCTGCCAGATAAAGCAAGAAGTACTGAGCAGTAACAATGTCAAAATGAAAGCTGCAGAGAAGTAGAAACAGATGTAGAGAGATATTGACTGTATCCATAGAAGCACCTTCAGAAGTGAAGACAAAGACTTCCAATAATTTTAACCAAATGTGCAAGGCTGGAAAAGCTGAGAGCAATGTGTTCTGCCTGTTCAGAAACAGAAGTGGTTAGATCATTCTGCCCAACCCCTAAAGAGGCTGCCGCATAATGACAGTTGCTTTGTGTCTGAGAAGTATTCCTGACTTCATTCCAGGGTCAACTGAGACAGTTGAAGCCATGTCCTATTTTTCCTCTTTTTGTGTCTTCATCATATATCATCATCTACTGAGATGACTTTTATGTGACTCTGTTCTTGCAACATAAAAGCTGATCTGACATAATCGTGTAATTACTTGTGATCCACGTACATCCTTAAATTGCACGGTAAAAATTGCAATTGAAATACTGTAAACTGTAAAGCTTTAAAATAGAAGTGGCAAAACTCAAGCAATGGAGAGACTCATTTTTATCAACTTAACCGTTATCTCCATTTTTAAATTTATACATTATTTTAAACTCCAAATTTTAAGTAAACAGTAAAAATAGACATATAATGAGGTAAGAAAGTCTATATAATTCTATCTCCTAAACGGAGCAATAATTTCTAATAAAAATTCATTATTTTTGTGCTCACAGAAATTCTCAGGTGCAAAGTTGCCTTATACAAGCCGATTTAAATCAAAAGGTATAAGTGATTTCTTTAACAGAAAGTTTATAGCCAAGTCCAGAAGTTTTTTATATGATTCTTTCCTATAATCACTCATGATAAAAGAAAGGGAAATAGTATTGAAACCACATAGTCTGGTTTCAGTTTACCCTGTATTTTGGTCTCCAAACCCATTGTCTTTAAAAGGTATTTAAAAGGTAGTTTGGAACACATATTTTTTCAGTATTTAAATGTTGAACAATGCCATGCCTCATACTCCTCTAGCTTCCTTTCCTAGTTTTAGGTATATGTGACTTAATAAAGTTCATAACCTTATGACTCATACTTTCATTCCTCTGTCTTGAGTTGTCTATTCTAGCAAATTTTCTCCAAGTCAGACATTACCTTTCTCCATGTTTTATCTAGCTCCCTCAGAAAGCCACTGTCAAAAACAGACAATACTCAATACAATAACAATATAATTCAGATGTCCAATATTTCAAAAGTGAAAGAGCAACTAAAAAGGATGACATAAAAGTCAACCAAAATACTAAGGACAAGGCAAAATTCCCTCAGGTCTTGGAAATTAGCCATAGCTGATGACAGTCTGGATTCTATTACAAAATACCATGTATTTCTAAAACTGTCACAAAAATAATTCTATTTGAAATTTAAAGTCTCTTTAAAGACAAGTAATTCTGTCTTTGCTTTCTAGTGCAGCTACACTACTGATACTAAATTCTTAAGAAATTAGAAGAAAATTATCAGTCTTATTTTAGCCATATATTTTTAGATCCTCTTACTAGTCACATTTGAGTGCTCACATTTAGTTTAAAATTCTGTCATCATGACGTTGTTTGCATAGAGTAAGGGGATGCAAGGAATAGAAGCTAATACTAGGTATCAATATGATTAGGTTAAGGAATTAGCAGACAGGTGTTAAAGCATTCTTTGTGGGTGTGTCTGTAAACGTGCTTCCCTTTGAATGAATTCAATGAGTTAGGAAGATCTATCCCCGCCCTATGTGGGAAGAGACACCAAAGAGATAGCCCTGAAGGGCATCCGTCCAGTGGAGCCTGGGTTGTGGGGCCACCATAAACAGCCTCCACTATAGCAATGGCCAACAGAGCTATTAAGACAATGCTGCCCCTGAAAAACCCAGACTTGTTGTCACCAATATGTAACTCCAGCCTAGTAAATCCCAAGCATATGACCCAACTAACTACTCATGAGGGCAAGGTGGGAAGTCTGAAGACTCCAGCCACAAGACCACTCCAGTGTGCCTAGAAGACAGGGCAGAGAGTTAAAAGATTATTCTCTAGTCTTAAAATTGTAATGTTGTTTGGCATACTGAGTTTTGAACCTGCCTAAGACCTTTACTCATTTCTTTGCTGATTTTCCCCTTTTGGAATGTGAATGTGTATCTAAAACATGTCACACCATTGTATTTTAGACAAACAACTTGTTTGGTTTTATAGGCTCACAACTAGAGAGAAATTTCAGGATAAATTGTACTGAAATTCACACCCACATGTGATTTACTGCTTAGATGAGACTCTAAAGTTAAAATTTTTGAGCTGATGCTAGAATAACCTAACACTTTCGAGTGAAATAAATGTAATTTGCATGTAAGAAGGAAATAAATTTTGGGGGTACAGGGAAAGAATGCTCTGATCTGTATCCTTGGGTCCACTCTAATTTCATGATAAAAGTGAACCTTCACTATGATGTTATTAAGAGATGGGATGTTTGAAAGTTGAGGGGTTAAGAGAGTTGCACTTTCAAAAGTAGGATTGGTATCCTTATAAAAGATGCTTTATGGAATCTGTTGATCCCTTTCATGAATTGTTCACATAGAAAATTCCATCTGGGAAGCTGAGAATCCTCACCAGCCAATAAATCTGAGGGCATCTTGATCTTGGACTTCCCAGCACCAGAACCAGGAGCAGTAGCTTTCTATCACTTATAAATTATCCACTCCAAGATATTTTTATAGCAGCTTGAATGGACCAAGACAGTAAGATTTAGAGGTGGAGGATTAGAGAACTATTGTCTCAGGCTACAAGTAAGCCAAGTGGGGGATGTAATTTTTGAAGTGTCCTAAAAAAATTCAAATAATGATGAGACTGACAGCCTGAAGAATAGTCAATATAAAGAGATGGCAGAGTGGAAAGTCTAGATCTAACAATTAGAGAATAATTTGAGGAAAGTTAAAATATCGGAAAAGGAAGTACACCACAAAGTTCTATTTTCATTTTTAGGGTGGTAAGAATAAAAAGGAAAAATAATGAGAATGTATTTAACTTTTTGCAGGGAACAGAGACTAGTCTGAAGCACAAACTTATTGTAAATCTCAGGAGAGTTAATTAATTTTGAAATCTCAATGAGCTTAAGCAATAATAAAGTATAAAGATTTATCTACCAAAAATGGAGTATTATCAAATCAGGGTTCTAATGCCTTAGTTTTTTCTTCAAATCAGAATGTGCTCTTTTGGTTTAGCAAACATGTACTTTTATACCTAATTTAAAAAAAGAATATTTTTCAGTAACATTTTATCATAATATTGTTTCGTTGAGCAGTAAGTAATCTTACAACATGCTGTATTTAAATGTATAATTTTTTTCCAGTGCATGATGAAATAACTTTTTAATTACTACTTTACTCTAATGTGAAACTACCATGTCGAGTTTAAAAATCTAAGAGTATAGTTAAAGGAAAATAAGAAATAGAATATATTAAGCTAATCCAATACATAGAACAACTCTATTAACCTTTTAGTATTTTAACTTAAAAGTTAATGTTATTTATGACTTTTACCACAGTTGTGATTTGATCTTCTTTGTACATTTTGATAGGATAATAATTCATGATTTCCTAATTTCTCTTCTTTTTTAATTTCCTTATTAATTAGGGAGTTTGGTGTGTATGTTACCTATTTATACAAGAATAATGAGAATAATCTCAGTATCACCTCACCATATTTCCAGGCAAATGACATTGCTTCTACTCAAGCCAAAGACCCAAATATTTAATCAAAATTATACAAACTGTACCTTATTCAGCCCTTATTCAGAACTGATTGCTCTGATTCAGACTCAGATTTTTTTCTATCATCCTGACTGGCCTCAAATTCTTTGAGATTGTATCAATTCCCTCTTCTGATCAGCTCTACTGACAATAACTTTGGTTCAGTTAGGTCATCTTTTTTACAAGGTGACCAAGAGATTTGAACATATGCAACTATTGATTTGATTCTCAGTACTGGCTTTGGCATCAATATAGCAGGCAATAGGAGGACTAGGTCTGTTGTACTGCAGCTTTGATACCATTCTGTGATGAAAGAAAATCTCAATCAGAAGGCCCTTGCAGATATTAACATTTCTTATTAATAATTTGGCATCACCACAAACTACCTTTCTGTGATATCACTGAAATTCCAGCTTTCTTTATGTTAGCCTAGTTTCTTACCTAAACAAAAGCAAACCTTATCATATTCTACTGACAGCGTTTATGTAACTATATCTTTAGGATTGGGAAATGAAAATTTCTTAAGCATGTTATCAAGGAAATATTTAGTGAAAGATGAAAATGAAGAGTTTGCTACATTTTCAGTTTGTTCATGAAAAGTTAGAAATTCTCCTAGTTGTATGTTAGACAATCTGCTTGTTTTGATTGCTATTGATTTTTGCCAATAAACCACATTTTTAATTTGCTATGTTTCTAGTATCGGTCAGAGAAAAGATATAGTTTGTTCTTGGTATACTGAGGGGATTGCTTCTAAGAGCCCAGCAGATTCCAAAACCTTTAATGCTCACATCCCTTATGTAAAATAGCATAGTATTTTTAAATAATCTACACTACACACATGTTCCTAAACATGTTCCATAATCTCTAGATTAATTGTAACAGCTTCTTGAATATAAATGCTATGTTAATATTTGTTATTCTCCACTGCGTTGGAAAAAATTACAAAAGAAAAAATTGGTAATTGGTACACATTCAGTCCACAGTTCTTAAAAGCATTTTCTGCTGATGGTTTGTTAAACTTCTGGAGGCAGAGGGCTGACTATATCTGAAAGTGTCTTTATCGCATGCATTTTTTAATTGACATTCTTGATGTATATATTTCTGATTTGGATAACTCTCCACCTCGGTAAGAATAAATCAGATACAACATTGCATTTTTGTCATGAGTCCATATTGAAGTATTTTCAAGTAAATTATAAATTTTAAAGAAATTTCTCAGGCTTCGAACCAATTTCTTTCTAGAATGTAATTGCCTGAATATTTTCCTCGACACTGAAGTTTACAGAATACTGGTAGATAGTATTCTGCTTAATATTCCTGCCTGGGTGGAAGGAATGACAGGACAGAAAGAGCACATGATCAGGACAGATGATACTCAGCATATATTTTATTCTTTCCTTCTGGGGAACAAGGGCATTCTTTCCAGCCTCCCTTTAGGTAAAGCAAAACTGCTCATGTCACTACAGATCAGAAACAGTTCAAAATATATAAAAATACTCTTTTTTTTTCTTTCTTCCCATTATAAGGCTAAATTTGAGCCAAGTATTCAGATATTTATATCACAAAATGATGAATCCTATAGAAGCCCAAACCCTGAAAAATATATGAAGAAATACTATTTTGTCTAACTTTATGGGGTATATAGGAATGAAAGATGCAATTTTGGTAATGTGGAATCACTGAGACTTTAAGATTGGTTTGTTGGTGCAGAGTAACTTACCTATCTTGATTAATGGAAAGACCTAGTTATATATGTGAAACTGAAAGGTCATATTAATTTTCTTTTAATTAAATAAAATTGGGCGAAAGGAAGCAGATCCACTTATAATTCAAATATTTATTAAATTTATCACACAGAAAACTATCCTGGAATTATTCATGCTGTAAATATAAATGTAAACAATTAAAGCTCCTATATTTTGTTTGTGTATTCTCAAGAGGCTGCTTTTTTGAAATAGGGAATCAACTGAGAAATTTGCACACACAAAATGAAACTTGGAAAATGCATAGTATCCTCACCATCACGATCATATATTTATATCTCTAGATGAGAATTCTATGTGAACCAAAACAAAATGAAGCAAAAAGTTCTGGTACATTTGTTTGTAATACAGATATGGAGAAGCAATGAGGGGTTATAATCAGAAGGATATTATTTTCAAAGGTGCATTCAGCCCTTACTGGTCAACTTTGGTAGAAAACATTTTAATCATTTGGTGTGTAGTGAGTATTAATACAGCATTGCTTCTCCCTTCCAACAGTGCCCTAACACTCACTGGGACAAAGGCCACTCAGGTCTGCTTCAAATCTTGATAGCTGAAGTGCCCTGAGATCACTAATGTCTACTTCAAATCTTGATACTTGTAAGTGCCCTGAAATCTCCCCTCCCTTTCAAGTTTAGTCAGGGTGTGTCTTTATCAAATTAATTGCTCTGATATGGCTTTCCTGGAACTTTATTCTCAAGTAAGTAATTGTCTTTGCCAATTTTGAGTTCCTAAAAAGAATGTATCACAAAGTGTTCCTTATTATCAATAGAAATATATTTCTCACCATTTTGGTGGTTGGATACTGTCAACATGGTCAGGTTTTTGTTAATGTCTGCCTTCCAGGTTTCACATGCTTGCTATATTCTTGTATCCTCGCACGGCAGGAACAGGACCAGCTAGTTTTCTGTACCCTTGTAGGATAATAATCCTACTCACAATCGTGTTATTCCCACCATCTAATTACCCTAAGGGTTCCACCTCAAAAGGCCAGCCTTGCAGATAGATTTCAACATATGCATTTTGAGGAGACACATTCAGTCCATAACAGTGGCACAAGAATGGAGGTGGCATCCTGATTGCATGCAGTAGATCTGTGTTCACTTGTGTCCTTCATCCTAGCTTTCCTGCGTCCCCTCAAATCAAGCCACACCCCTAATCGTATTCTTCAGTCTCTCATCGCTTTGGGGAGTTTCACAATTGACCATCTTATCTTGTTGCCCATGTAAAAAATAGGCTCTTTTTAGTTCATGTTTTGGCACATACTAGATCTCATTCCCCTTCGCTGAATTTTCTCACGTGTAGGAGAAAAGTATTAGCCCTCAATTCAGCAGCAGTACCAACCACCCGCACCAACTGGCCAGATCTAGACAATACAGGAGAAGAGAAAGACCAAGCCCTGAGCTCGGAAAGATGGCGGAATGGTGAGCAGCAGAGAGGCCTATTGTTGGGAATAGAAAACCACCAGAAGAGTGAAGAGAGCCACTGTAATAAAAATGGAGGGGACTACAGGGGTTAGTGAGTGATTGGGATCAGCACCCCTACTGGAACACGGACTTGCTGTGACGGGGGAGCGGCTTGAATCTGCAGCAGAACCTTGCAGAGTTAAACCCACAGAGGTCAGGGAGCTCAACTCTGGCCTTGCAGCCAGACACCAGCCTGAATCACAGTGGACTCCAACTGGCTGGCTGAAACTAATGGACTCTGATCTGCATGTCACAGTCTGTGTTGTCTACAGGAGACAGCAGAAACATGCCCTGAAGGGAACATCTTTTTCTTTTCTTTTCTTTTCTTTTCTTTTCTTTTCTTTCCTCTTTCTTTTTTTCCTTTCCTCCTCCTCCTCCTCTTCTTCCTCTTCTTTTTTTCTCCTGTCTCACCAGTTTATTTTTCTGTGTCCACTAGCTTACTCCTAACCTTTCCCTCTCCTCCTATTTCATTATCCCTCAGCAGAAATCAATGCAATGGAGACTAAAAGAAGGATACAAAAAACCAACCAATTGAAGAGTTGGTTCTTCAAAAAAATAAGTAAAATTGACAAACCCTTAGCCAACCTTATTAAACACGGGGGGAAAAAAGGCTCAAATCCATGCAATTAGAAATAAAAATGGTGAAATTACAACAGATCCAGCAGAAATCCAGAGGATCATGAGCACCTGCTTTGAGAATCTGAACTCCAATAAGATAGAAAACACAGAAGAAATATAAATTCTTAGTATTATCAATGCCAGAAATATAAAACAGACAGAAAGAGAGGGAGAGAGAGGTAGAAACAAAAAGAGAGACAGAGATCCAGAGACAAAAATGGAATCTCAAATACTAGTTCTCAGTGGTGGAAATTTTTGCTAGGAAAAATATTTGAAATATATTACAGAAAGTTTTCAAAATAAAGTATGAGAATAAAGTAGAGAATGTAAAACTCAGTAAAATATATTTAACTACTAGAAATAAAAAGAAACAGAACAGTGCAACAGATTATTTGTGGTGGTGAGATTAAGAACTGTATGAGAAACTTTAGCAGACAAATCTTAATTCTTCAAACTTTCATTCAAGATTTCACTAAACTCAGTTTCTCCTTTTCTTCTTTTGGATTTAAATTTTCTTGATTAAAAGTCCACAATAAAATATAATATATTTTATATTTATTCATTATATAACTATCATAAAAATACATTATAGTTTATAGATTTCATATTTATAAAATGGAATTAACATGTCAGCATAAGAACAATGAAAAGAATTACATTAGAAAGTGGATTTTTCTAAGAAGTTTAAGCATCACCCAGGTTCTCCTTCTGTACCTAAATTTAAAACCTCCTATAATACTTAGGCAAAGTTAAAATTAGGGAAATGTCTCTTGGTACTCTAAGGATATTGCATGTGGAAAAATGGTTTTATAAGATTTTAAGAGTGAAAATCATCTAGGGCTGAATAATGTTTTAAAATTTGCATTATACTTTCAGTGTACTATAAAATTGGATTGTATGTAATATTTCATAATCATAATTGGTAGAATGATATTTATCGCAGAAGATGACTACATCCTTCAGCGTCATCATCAGTATCTGAAGATTGCCTAATATGTGTTTGTTTTCAGGTATCTTTATTAACAAAGAAGACATTTGAAGCCTGAGATACCCTTCTGCTATAGGCAAGTGTTATTTTACCAGGAAAAGAATAAAAACCTATAGAGTTTCTCTCAAATCTGATTTCTACCGTGACAACTTCCATTCTTTTTTTCACTCACTAATATATTATCACAAAAATCTATCTTGCAAGCTATTAGTACATAATAATGCAATATTGACTACATTACAAAAATGCTATATTTATAGAAACACTTTATTTAAGACATAGATAATACTTTTGGAATGAAAAAAAATACTTTTAGTTACAATTTAATCTCAATATTATATCTGTTGACTTAAGAAACTGGACCTTACCATCTAGAAGTGATGAAGAAACCTGATAAGCAAATTTAAAATGTTAAAAGTTGTTATATTTATAGGCCTTTACAATTCTTTTTCTGATAGATTTTTTGACACCTTTCCAAAGTTACCAAGACAAACAAAAAGTTTATTTTTCATTACCCTTAAAAAATACTTCTATTTTTTAAAAAAAAGATACTTCTATTTAACCCTTCATCTTAATCTACATACAAATAAATACTACATTAAAAAGGCTAAGAAATTGGTCAGTAAGAGTGGAATTATTAAAAATCATATACATCTGATTATAAGTCCACACTAATTCTCCTTGTCTGCATAAAAATTCAATGCAGCAGATTTTACTTGTTTTCTTTCATTTTTAAAAATAGAATTCTCATCTGTATAGAAGTCTAAATATATGGTAAGAGTGATGGGATAATACTAGAAATTTTCAAATTTTTATTTAGAGTATATATATTTCTCAATTAATGTCCCTCAAAAATGGGATTGGTGTTCTTATACAATTAATCTCAGAGAGAGAGTTGGCTCTTTCCTTATACCATATGAGGACACAGCAGTATAATGTCATCTATGAACCAGAATCCAGACCTTCATCAGACTCCGAATGTGTTGATGACTTCTCAGACTTCAGAACTGTGAAAAATAAATGTCTAATTATAGGCCATGCTCCATGTTATTCTGTTGTAGTCTCTTATCCGGACTAAGGCAGTGGATTTCTTTATATGATTTTTGGGCAAGCATTCTGATATTTCTCTGAGGGATCTGCAAATGTTGGTATTAGTAGATCATCTTGAATGGCAATCTTCTTCAGGCAAATTCCAATTTCCAACATTCTCATTCTCAATCTGAAAGGTAAAATCCTGGCTCTGGCTGTCTTGGGAGCCAAAGGGAAATAGGGTGACAGTGGTCAAATTCATTTCATTGACTGTCAGCATGATAATTGCCTCTGCTTCAGCTAAGTGGCCAGAATCTATTTGTTTCAGCTTCCTTATAAAATAAATTTCCTAGGCCAGAAGGAAGAACAGCTGGTGGCCTAGAAGGAATAGGCAAGGAAATTTCTGGATCTTTTGTGGATGTTCTTTGGTATTGTACATGAATTTGGGATATTCTATGGTTCTCATTATTTGTTCTTTGGAGGCAAGTTTTGAAAGAGGGAATTGTTTACTTTTGTTAACTTTCCTCCTATATTTTAGGTTTATATTTACATTCTCTAGTAGATCAATTTTAAGAGCCCATAAATCTTCTACTTTTAAAGGTCAAAAGTCATTTCTTTGTTAATTGCATTGAGTACAGGTAAACACATATGAAAATGATAGCATGTTTTTCATTTCCTGTGATTTATTTATATTGAAATAACTTTTGAGATATAAATTCCTCCACTATTATGCCCAAGTCTAATTTTTTTATTCTGAACCATATTCTTCAATCTTCTTTTTACATTGGCTTCCAGAATTGACCTATTTTTATTTTGCATATTTTAATCAGCTCATTTCCTACTATAATGGATCACATTCATTTAAATGAGTTTTAATTTTTTCAGCAATTTGATTTTCTGTATGCATAAATGAATGCACTTCATAAGTTTAAAAAAACTATATATTATATCCAAAGTTCATATCTATATCTTTCAAAGAACATGTTAGTACTTTCAAGTCTTTATATTTGAATTAATGCTAAAAATAGAATTGTGTATTTTTATCCTTTTCTCATATTTTTTCTTTCCCTTCTTCCCTTTCCCTTACTCCTCCCACTTCAGAAACAATGTCTTTGTAAATAGGGAGGGTGGTGGAGGGGTTGAAGGGAGGGTAGGGGAATGGGAAAAAATAAGTACTAAGATATATCATGTAAAGGTATAAATTCACAATGATGAATGTCATCATATTGTATACCTAAAATGTACTAATAAACTTAATGAATTAAAAAAATAAGATTGTGATATTTACCTCATGCCCTCTGTGAGGCCACAGAATATAGACATTTTCATAGAATCTGTACCTTCAATGGTCAGAAATGAGCTGAATATATATATATATATTATATATATATAATATATATATATATATAATATATATATATATATAGTTTTAAAATTTCTAAGTTCTTACTCAGTAGCCAGACCAAGTTCACATATATCTAATAACACCCAGTGCTAAAATAGTCATTGTATGTGGAAAGATAAAATTATATATTTAAATAATTTTATAAAATGCATTTTTTATCTTGACTAATGAGTGAAGTAAGTAAAACCTGAAGTCAAAACCAAGAAGATTGCTGTTATTGCATTGTTGAGTAAAATTAGATAAGGGTCAGCATGAGTTGGCAAATACACCCTGGGTCAAATATTAAGGGCCGCCTGTTTTTATAAATAACATTTTATTGGCATATGGTCATTCCCCATTTTTTGCACTTTTCCAACAGCTACTTTTGTATTCAATGGTAAAGTTCACTAATTGCAATGAAAAGTGGCCTTCAAAACTGAAAATAATTATCATCTTGAATGTTAAACAAAAATTTCTCTGAAGGTGGAAGAGGAAAGATATATGAAGAAACAGAATTTCCTGATGATGTGTTACACCTAACATACTAAATAAATTACTAGTTAGAATAGAAGGCAAATGGGAATGGTCTTTCTTGGCCTTGAAAAATGGTTTCTACTGAAGACTCTACTTTCAGGAATTTAAAATTGATGAAGGACATTAGCTATTCTTCTCAGGAACCCAATGGGTGGGATTTCTGTGAGGATATGAGGCCAAATTTCCCAGGGGATACTTTCAGACAGCAGATGAATAACATGGATAACATGATAGCTCAATTTTGGAAGCCTCATGACTCCTCTTGATGGCTGACTCCAGGACTGCTTTGAACTCATATAACTTTTCTTAATATTCTTGGTAGTCTAGATCCCTTACTCATTTTGTCTCTCACTTTGGATAAGACTAGAATCAAAGTTCTACAGTTCCCACAGCCTCATATACTTGCTTCCTTTCTTTCCCTCATTGGCATTTCACTATTGCAATGCTTTCATATTTAATCTTGTTGTTAAATCAAGAATTAAAAAACAAAAGCTCTTGTTATTTTAAGTTGGAGATGTCAAATAGATTTTTGTGCATGTATCTTAATTTTTGGAAGTAAATTTTTTTCCAAGAAAGATATAATTTTAGATTGTTAGCACAGTATCCATCCTAGTTAAATAGGTATTGCTATAGTCTAGATTAAAGAAAAAATATTCCTCTAAAGTCAGTCATTCACAAATTGGGCCTGATCTGAAGGGTGGGTCACAGGGAGATGATTTGGTAGGATGTACTCTTTTGGCTACTCCCCTTTTCAATGCTTCCTCACTTCTTTGAGTTGAGAAACTTTCCTTCACCATGCTCTGCCACCTAGCTGCCTCTGTCTTGATACTAGGTAAACATGGACTAAAATCATGAGCCAAAATAAACCTCCCTTCCTTTAAGATGTGGGTATTGGGTATTTTGTCCAAATGCTAGGAATGTAATTAGGACAGTTACTCACAATATTAGCAATCAGATGATATATGGTCTTATGGTTTACTTGGGTCCTTTCAAAAGTTCACATATCATTAATATAGTCTTAAGATATGGGGCTTTTCAGAAGTGATTAGACTATGAGATCCCCTCATTCATGGAGAAAATTAGGCTCCCTTAAAATAGAGCTTGGTTTAATATTATCAAATAAACATGTAATAAATTTAGTATAAATAATGTCAGATGAACTTTATTTTTGATATAGTTTTTAAAGGATACCTCACAAATATGAAAAATGAATAAAGCATAGCTAACGTTGATTTTTTATGTCTCTAAATAGTTTTTGGAAATTTTAATTATGAGACTAATTTTTAAATAATTTTATTTATAGCATACAATAATAGTTATTTGTATTATCAGTATTTTAAATTATTATAATAATTATTAAATTAAAATGACTTGCTAGAAAAAGTAATGAGTTATTAGATTTTTCTAGTTTTTGGGTTGATTAGGAAGGATATGTCAAGTGGAAAGTGTTCCAGATAAATTAAGAAAGTAATCTAAAGCTAGGATTAGTGAAGTTGGTTTCCAAGAGAAGAGATTGTTGGAAAGTAGAGCAGCTGCTTTAACGAGAGCTTTTTGTGAAAAGAGAAAACATGAATAAAAGGAAATTTAGAAAGTTTGCTGCACTCTGTATCAAGTAACCTCACAATTAATTAAATACAGTCTTAATTTTATTCAGTTCTTTAAACATTAACCCTTTCTTATAAAAAATCATGTATTTTAGTGTTAAAATATTTTATTATGGGAGATAAACAAACAAAAGCCATTTTTACTGAAATACATTTTCAGCAAGAGTCAAGAGAGTATAGATCAAGATTGGATACTCAGGTCTGCTGAAACAAAGGAAAGAAACTTCAGCGATGAAGTTTTTGTGTTGGGCGCAGGCAGGGGAGGGTGGGGGCCGGATAGACTATCTGAAGTTGCTGTAAGGCTTTACCCAGAGGAAAAGTAAGGAGCTTTGCAACTTTGAGCATGATTCCAAGGGGACTTAAGTTCCTCCTTTTCATATTGGATTTGTGGGCACTATGCTCCTTGTTAACCACATTTGAAGGGGACAAGTCATACACCCTTGAAAAAAACAGCCCTGTCTGGAAGATAAAATTAGCAGAAGACTTTAGAAAGCTTTACACCCATATAAGCGGAGAACAAAATTTATGACAAGTTTTCCAAAATAATTGCCCTAAGCAAAAGGACATAAAGATCCTAGATTTAGGAAGAAGACTATGAAAATTAGTAAAGTGGAGGAAAACGTTGGTCTCTTTTGACTTGAGTCTTCACAGGACTCTAAAGTAGGATGTATGATTAATAAATTGTTAAGGCAAAGGCTACCCATTTCACTTTTCATTAGTAACTACATAGCATTCTGTAAGAGATATTTCTGCAAAAAAGAGGAAAGAAGTGTAGTTTCTAAGATTCATAGGAAGTTAGAGTAATCTGAGCACTGTGTGGTGCTTCTCACTTGAACCAGCTTCCTCCTCAATTTGTTTTAGTGGCTGGGTTAAAGTAAAGCTGAAAGAATTGTTTTACAATTCTCAGTAAAACATTAGGGTCTGAACAGCCCTTTGGGGCATGTGGCACATTCTCATTAGAATGCCATAATAGGCGAGTGCAGCTAGTGCTTCAGAAATGGTACGGGCAAAAGGGATCTTAATGAGTTGAAGAGCAGAAATGTTCAGCACCAGTAGGACTTTCTGGATTCTATGATGAACAGAATAAAACAAAGAATATAAGCCACTAAAGATGGCAAAAGAAAAGCAATCATCTGTATTGAAAAATTCACAGAATAAATAAAGTTATGCTACACCTTTACAGCTAATTCTGATATTTACAGTAGTTGTAACTTTTGAAAATTGAAAAGAAATCATTTTCCTACCAGGTTCCTCTTCTATAAAATAATGTCTAGATATCTTGTGGGAATTATTTTATAATGAATGCAATTAGTAGCCATATTATTCAATTACCCACTTTTATGACATATCTACTGTCCCCCCCCAAAACGTCTTACACTCATAGGTGAAGTTATTCAGAGGTGGTTAGTAGGGTATGTGATACTGAGATTTAAGGTGTGATGCTGGGATTAAGGGTGGATGATTATTAAATTAGTTCACTGATTATTGCAACATAATTCAGGATGTGAATAATGGGAATGCCCATCCTGGGTGTAGTTGGCACTACCCCAAAGGCTGGTAGCCTAGATGAGACAGAAAGGAGAACCAGACATGCTGCCGTTGCTTTTATGGTGGCTACATCTTCTGTCATTGTTTGCTGCTTGCTGTCTTCTGCCTGCCCTACCATGCCATGGACTGTTTCTCCCTTGTGATGCCTTTCTGCCATGCTACCCTGTTTTAGAGCCAGGTGACTATGGGCTGAAACCTCTACAAACTATGATCTGAAATAAACCTTTCCTCCTTTAACATTGAGTGTCAGGTATTTTGTCTCTCCAATGAGAAAAAGTAACTAACAGATTTTGGCACCAGAGAAGTGAGGTCATTGCTGTGATGCTACTTGGCCATGTGGCTCAGGAGCCTTTGGAACTGTTTTGTGAAAAAAGTTTTGAACAGTTTGGAAATGCTGGCTGAAGAAGCAGGCCTGGAATGCTTTCAGTTGTTCTTGTTGGGAGATTCTTATCAGAGCTCATAAGACCAGAATGCTGATAGAAATGCATCCAGTAAAGATTAGCCTCAAGGGTTTTTTTCAGTTAGAAAAAAAAAAAAAAAGAGTATATTGGCTGTTGGACTGTAGACCATGTGTATTATTCTTTGGCAGAAAGTTTCTCTTCAGTTCACTAGTGTCCAGAGACTTAACCTGAGACTTCACCTGAGACTGAGACTAAGATTAAGGATGATGGACTCTTTAGTCTTGCAGAAGAAATTTCAAGATAGTCTTAAATTGAAGAAGTGGCAGGTCTACTATGTGGGGCTTTTAGCCCAATCTATGTTGAGAATCAAGAGCAAAAAGCCCAGCAGAACAATTTAAGACATTTTCAGTTGAGCCAGAAAGGAAGCTCCAGTTAAACTGAAGACTGCAAAGATAGAGCAGAGGAGAGCTTCTTTGCTGAGCAGAAACAGAATGATAGAAAAGAGGGCCTGAGGGCATCACAAGAACAAGCAGCTTTTGCAGCCTCAGAATTGAGAAGGTAAAAGACTTTGCTTTTCGACAAGAGATCCAGAGGAGCATGTTTCAGAATAGCCACAGCCTAAGGAATTTGTTCTTCAGGATTTCATTCATGGTCCTCAGCAATACAGGCACTCAGCCCCTACAGCCAAGAGAGAAGAAAGGCTGGCCATTGCTAGTGGCAAACTTTGGTGTCATTCATGTGATGCTAATTTTAGTTGCATGGAGAGTGTAAAAATTGCGGGGTCAGGAAGGGTTCCACTTGGATTTCAGAAGGTCTGGATGGTCAGTCAGTGTGCCAATGAGAGGACAGTTTGTGAGGCTATAAATGTGAAGCTGAAGGTTCAGTGGAGACCCCGTGTTATGATTTATGTCTAGATCCCCCCCACCGCAAAGCCTCATGCAGTCATAGGGGGTGTTTTTTCAAAGGTGCCTGGATCTACAGTGTGTGTGATGCTTGGATTGATTCATGGTGCAATGCTAGGCTCCAGGGCACTAACATTAAGGGTGTGAATCCTACCCACCCTAAGTAGCCTGGATAAAATATACAAACTAGAAAGAGCTATGGTCATACCTTGCTTGTTTTGCTAATTTCTGCCCTCCATAACCTGTTTCTCTGCTGTGCTTATTTGCCATGCCACCCTCCCTTGGAGCCAGCTGACTATGGACTGAAACCTCTACAAACTGAGCTAAATAAATGTTTCCTCCTTTATTGTTGAGTGTTGGGTATTTTGTCATAGCAATAAGAAAAGTAACTAAGGAACCCTAGAATTTTGGAGAAGCAAAGAACATGGATTATTTGAAGAAAGCTGCAAGGATTGAATAAAGCCTGCCCAAGAGAGAAGCCATGGGAGCAATAATCACCTGAAATGGCATAGGGGTGGAATCAACTCCAACCCTTTGGAGTTCACATCTTGACACAGATTGCTCCAGATGCTAGATATATAACTAACAATTTACTGTTTGCTCTGCTGGATCTTGGACTTCCTTTGGTCCTGTCCCTTTCTATCCCCCTATTTGTACCTTTTGGAATGGCAATGCTTACCTTGTGTCATTGTATTTTGGAAGACAGGAGCTTGCAGCTAAGAGTTTGACTTAAATCTCAGGAAGACTTTACACTTGGGCTTTTCAGCAAAGTTGAAACTATTAAGACTTTGTTAACTCTTAGAAATGGACTAAATAAATGCTTCTTGTATAAAGGAATGAATACAAGTCTTTTAGGGACCAGAATGCTATGGTTTGTGTCTAGAGGTACCCCAGAGCATCATATACTCATAGATGAGGCTTTTTGAAGGTGGTTGGCTCTAAGGTGAGTGATGCTTGGATTAAAGGTGTGATGCTGGGATTATAAATTTTATGCAATTGAAAATTTCTATGCAAATCTCAATAAGTTATCAATATAAAATCTGCACATCTGATACACTTATGCAGAAAAAACTCTGGGAACTATCATTCATCTCTTTTGAATTTAAAGAAAAAGAATACTGATTTATGAATTATGTTTCTACTTATGAAGAAGTATTCTTTTAAAAAACAGTAAAGGTCTTGAAGGTTTTCTTGTTTCTTTCTCCTTTTTGTGCTTTCAAAATGTCAAACACAGCCAGATTTAAAGGGAAAAAAACACAAAATAAGTCTCAAATGACATGGGATTCAGTCCAGTGTTTCCAATATCCCCAAGCTGCTTCTCCCCTATCAGTAACTTATGAAAGAAAATGAATTCAAAAATAAATATTTAAAGCATGTTTACAAAGTTAAATTCATTTCAAAAAACAAAGTGCATTGCTCTCCAATTCTAAAAATAGAACTACATTTGGTGAATCTGTACTAAGGCAGATCATGTAGGTCAGCTTTTATATTTGGTAAGTATCATATTTTCTGTATTCTAGTTTCATATACATTCATATTTTGTCATGGTTTTTAAGATCTATAATGAAAAAGAGAAAAAGCAAATATGAGCTTTCAAGGGAATAATTTCCTGCTAGAAGAGTCTCAAATGAGAATATTGAGGTAATAGGAATACTTTAGTCAATAGCTCTATTATCTTAAAATATGTAAAAACAAATATAGATTCCAGTTAGTGAAAGTCCTATTTTCTCATTCAGAAATATATGAAATAATAATTTTATTTCTAGAAGGAGTCTTTGAGGTTTGAGAGTAAAGCCTTTTCTTTTTCTATCTGAAAGTATTCAAACCAGTATGCTTAAATTATTTTAGAATTATAAAATTCCTTTGTTATTTTCAATCCTTCCTATCTAGAATGGATAGATATTTGTAGAAATATACCCACTCCCATTAATGTTGTCTATGAAAGTAGAAGGTACATGAAGAATTTTTTAATGTTCTATCTGCCTATAAATCTAATTCTGTAAAAAAAAAATCCTAGTACTTTTTTTGGGAAAGGAACTACAAGTCACTTATTAGCTAGACTTCAACTATCATCATTCTTATCTATAGTATCATTTGTGCAATCTGGAAAGAACTCAAACAAACATTATTTTTTTCCAGAGTCCAGTCATCCTATAAAGCTTGAAATATACTTTTGTCCAAAAAATAAGTGTGCTCCCTTTTAATGTTTATATTTTTTAACATTTTTAATTATAATAAAATTTTATTTCCCTTATTACCATATGAATCTTCTAATGGAACGCCTTATTCAATTTCAAAAAAGGTACAAATGTTTAAGATCTTACATTCTTTAAAAAGTCTAATCAATTTACACATTCACTTATTTATTTTTGGATTAATTTTCAATATCTTCAATAGTTTCAGTAATTTATGGGATGCTTAAAAATCAAAGAACTTGTCTTTAATTATTTATGAAAAAGTAACAAAATATAAACTAAATATAAACTAAGTTCTTATATCTTAATAATGAAAAATAGATTCCTGAACCTTGGAAATTACATAAATGGTTTTTAAGTTGGACATTTAAGGGAGACTCTTTATATAGTGATAAATGATCTACCATTGTCCTTGAGGATCATTGGAATTTGAAAGTGCTAGTTATTACTGAAGATATCACAAAACAGAGATAGAGTGGAAGAAATTGAATTTTAATCATTCAATGGAATAAGATTTTAACAAGTGGAGTAAGAATGGCTAATAATAGCAATTAACTTTTGCCGACAATTAATGGTAATTCTTTCCCATATCATTTTAAATAAACAGAATTTATAAACTGCCCAAATGTAAATACAGAGATGATTTATAAAAGGTTGTTTTCTTTTAATGTCATGAAACAATCTGTTCACATTATTTTAACCTAGACAAAGGAATTTTTATCATTAAATGAAGTCTTGATGTCTTTCTTTTTAAATACCACTTTAGAAAGTTTCTGTATCTATTTCAAAAAGGTGATTAGTTTAGATAAAATAAAAACTTTGACTATCATACGTTAAACATACACAGTGAAAATGTATGGAGCAATTAATTCAAGCCAAACATGTTAAGTTTTAGAAAAAGTGGTTTTAATGTATGAGAATTATAAAGTAATTGTTTCTTATACTGAATTAATATGGTTATATATGCAAATTTAGTATTTTTATTCAATATATTTTCTTTTTCATTATTTTACAATGTTTATATAAAGGCAATGGATCTTTTCATCATACTTGTTTTTACAATTAGAAAGTCATAATGTGTATGCAAGTTAATACAAGGAAGAGAAAAAGAGAATAATTATAAATACTTTGCTAAATCTTGTACAGATGCACATTTTTTGTGGAAAAAGATTAAAAAAGAGAAAAGTCATTAAAAATTATTAATCATTTCTCTTTTTCATAAAAATATATTAAAAAACTTTATTGAATCAGTAAGTGCTCTTAGTTATAATTTATTTATCCTTTTCAATTTTAAGAAATTGCAGGACTTCTGGGAAGATGGTAGAGTGGTGAGCAACAACAAATCAGCCTTTCAGATGTTTGGAGTCCAGATGCTGGAATATAGAAACATCAGAAAAGAAGACAATGGGAAGTGGGTTTTGGGACCCAGCAAGGATCTGAAATGAGAATTGGAGACTACAGGGAGAGCAAAGAGAGGGATCTCAATGCAGAAGGGGAAGGTGGCAAAGGGCACTTTCTCCCTGAATCCCAGCTCATGACATAAGAGAGATAGTTCAAATGTACAGAGACACAGTGACTACAAGTGATTCTAAAGGCCTCCATAAAGAAACTCACCAATAGAATGCAACAGTGGGTGCTGCAGGCTGCAATGCTTGGTGAGTGATTCCAATTGAGATGTCCCCAGGAAATGGTGACCTGGCCAGTAACCATTTTGGAAAGGGGCTAGCAGAACCTGGGACTCAGAAGAGCCATGGGTTGACTCCATCTAGCAGCTCACTGTCAAAGTGAGGCATAGCCATGCGGGACACCTAGTGTCAAGGAGCTGAGTTTAACACCTGGAGTGTGTTGTGGCCTGAACAACTCGAGTCCACTGAATTTCAGTGGGGTTGAAAGCACAGGCTTGCTAGGATTATCTGCCATCCCATCATAATTCTACTACAGTCTTACTGGGATCAACCAGCATTGATCTTGGCTCTGTCTGTCCCCTTTGTCTACCAGCTAGAGCAGAGACATGCCCTGAAGTGGACATTTTACTTCTTCCTTTCTTTGCTCATTTTCCTTGATTGTTACTATTTCTAATATAATGTGAACATTGTTTCTAGGGTTCTTTTGTTGTTGTTTTGTTCCGTTCTTGTTTCTGTTTCTTCTTTCTTTCCCTCTTGCTTTTTTACATTTCCCAAAGCTTGTATTTCTTGATTTGTACTTCAACATTTCTCTATTTTTTCCTCTTAGCCCTTTTAAATTTTCTTCCTTGAGGCTAAAATCACTTTATTAAGGTGGATAGTGATGCCATACAACTTTCTAGTTTGTTTTAAATTTTATATAATTAAAAATATTGTTTATATAGTTAAAAGTGGCCAATTAATAATTACCATGGTGTGTCATTTTCTAGGGTATTGTTATTACTGATTCTTATTGTTGATGCTATTGTTATTGCTGATTGTCCTACTTTAGTCAAGGTAACATAGTTGTTTTAATCAATTGTTTTTCCCTGTGTGCCAAGACCAAGATTTCCTGAGGGTCATAAACAATACTGTAAGCCAGTATGAATAACCCAGGGGCTGGACCAATTAGGTAGTAACTTCTCATCACCAATAAAATTAAGAAGTAGAATCTTGTAACACCCTTAAAAGTCAAAAGTCAGCTACACATGGAAGACATCTCTGAAAAGTAGTGATTTCCTAAAGAATTCTCAATACTAGCAATAAAACTTCCAACCATAAGCAATTTACCAGCATCAATGTAGAAACTAAATTAAAAATAAAAATGAAATGAAGAGACGTGTCCAGACTTCCAGCTCACAAAAGGCAAACCCAGGGGGAAGCTAGGTGGAACAATTTGAAAGCCACCCACCTGAACTCTGAAATGATAGCAGTGGAAGTACCAAAAAAGATGACTGAGTCTGTAAAAATGGAAATTGAATAGAAATTAGAAATAATTTCTCAGATAACAAAGAAGATAATGACAACAATGAAGGACATAGTGAGTGAATCTAAATGAGATATAAATAAAAATTAGAGGAGCTTTGAAAAAGGATAGAAACCAGAAATGCCTAACATAGTGAAGAAATTTAATCCATGAAATGAATCCAAACAGATGCCCAGATTACAGTTTGTATTGAAAGTATTCGCAGCAGAATGAACCAATGTAAGGAGAGAATAGCAGATCTAGAAAACAGATTTAAGTTCAGTGATCATGAAAAGAATAATTTCTTAAAAGTAGCAAAGAACCACACACACAAAAAAATCAATCCAATAGCTGCTAGACAATGCAAAGAATACATGAGTCAATGGGAAACCAGGAGATAGTCCAAATCACATAAAAAAACTGTTCACAGAAGTAATAGCAGAAAACTATCCAAGCATGGAAAAAGAATTTGACATACAAATAAGTGAGGCATATCAAAATTCAATTAGACATGATCAATAAAAATCTACACCAAGGCATATAGTAGTCAAAATTCCATAAATTCAACACAAGAACAGAATATTAAAAGCTGAAAGAGAAATAAACAAATCACCTATAAAGGAAAGCCCATCAGCATCACAACAGACTTCTCAATAGAAACCCTTAAGTCAAGAACACTTGCAGTGAAGTATTTGAAGCCTAAAAGAAAACAACTTCCAACCCAGATTGATGAAACCCACAAAATTATCTTTCAAACTTGATGGAGAAATGATACTTCCATGACAAAGAACACCTGAAGAAATTCATGACCATCACACCAGTAGTCCAAAATGTTCTGAAGGATATTTTGGAAAGAGATAATGAAGATTATAATTCCATGAACCACAATAGAGTCAATCCAATGGGAAAGGCAAGCAATTAAACATAGGGGAAAGAAAGACAACCAACAACAGGAAAATTATTTGATAACGATAAGTCAATACATATCAATTATGACCATCAATGCACCAATAAAATTTAATTTTTGAAACTTACAAAAGAAAGAAAATACAAATATCTCTGAAAGAAGAGATTAAGTTCATGAAACTTATGTATTCATTATGCAACTTTGGAATATATCACGGATATGAAACACCTTGTTTCCTTTTATTCCTATACACTCACATGTTTTCTTTATTTTAAAATTAATTCCATATTCTTACATCTATTTTAATGGTAGTTACATAATATATTTTTCTACTTACCACAATCTTTTTAATCATATTTTTGTTAAATATTTTAAACATTTTCAATATTTGTAAGTTATGTAACATTACTTTGAAATCTCTTGAATTTAAAAAGGGGAAAGATAATGTTTTAACTAGGGTTCTCTAGCAGAACAATTTCAATATAAAATATATGTATGGTTATACAAGGGATTTATGAGTTGGTCTTACAGGATCATAATTGGAAGAGGCTCAGTAGGCATCTGCTGGATCAGAGACAAATGAATCCAAAATGGCCATTTGCACACTGGTGTCAGAGAACCTAGTAGCAGCCAAAGATTAAAGGCCTAGAAGGTGACTGCAGAGTCACCCATATGAGGCATTATCAGAAATCTGAAAAGACTTCACAGGAACCCTGATGGAACTGGAGACTAACAGCTGAAGGCAATAGAGAAGACTAGACCCTCTGAAGCAAAGGGGGCTGAAAAGACAGACTGAAACTCAGCAGGTCAAAAACATTAAATGCAGTATTTCCACATCTAGGACTAGAGGCCAGTTCCAACAGTTTCTAAACCCCGTGGTCAAGTATAATTCCTACAATGACTCCATTTCTCAAGTACCAAAATCTGTCTTAGTCAGTTTCCCATCAGTGGGAAAAAATAAGGACTTTCATAAATTAAAGGAGGAGATACTTATTTTGGCTCAAAGTTATAGTTCCTGGCTGGCTGGCTCCAAGACAGAAATGACATGGCTGAAGGGTCTGCTAAAGAGGAAAGTTGCTGCCATCATGGTGGCCAGGAAGCAGAATATGAATTGAGGAGTCTAGGAGGGAGATATAATTTTTAGGTCATTCCCCAGTGATCTGTCTCTTCCAGCCAGGTCCTCCTAACAGCACATTGAACTTTGGATTCATCAATGAATTAATGAACTGATGTATGTAGCATCCACATGATCCAATCACTTTCCAAGAGTCCAACATTTGAACACATTTCAGATTCAACAATATCAGACAGAAATGACTACAACAAAAGAATATATGTGTTGGAGAGTAACATCAAATCAAATGTTAATTTGTAATGCAGTGACATTGAAAGTAATATTTCTTTATACTTCAGTTTTCTCATTATATACAGAGTCCACCAAGAAACAACAGTATACACACTTCAGGAAATGAAATACTTGTATAAATATTTTAATATTAAATTTATTGAGACATTATGAGATTAATGCAAGTTTCTTTTGCCATCTACAATTACAAGTGGAGGCCATTAGCTTCCAGATGTTTATTAGTATGGCAAACTTGGCTTGGATAAGTTTGGTCATTGAGACCCCTGCAAATACGTTTTTAATTTCTTCCATAAAGGCCAGCAGAGTAGTGGGTTTTTTGTGATATGAAACATCCTCTAGGCTCCCCCATATGTGGGTAACACCACCATACTATGTTTCTTTGCCTGAACTGTGTATATGCTTTTTTGATGGACTCTAAATATAAGTAAGCTTCCATATTGACTCATTTTATTCTACATATTTTGGTAGTATTTCTGGAGACATTTTTGAATCTGAAAAGAAAACCTCTTACTAATAAGATTTTGAAACAATATAACTTTGTGTAAATGTAATATAATCATGACTTTAAAATGTAAACTAGTGATAATAAATTTATCTTTATTCAAAAACATGCTTTGTACTCAAATTTAGCATTACAGATAAATTACTTCAAGTGATTCTTCTTTGACTACTAGAGATACAAAGTGCTGAAGTTCATGTTTATGTCCTTTACTTGATAGAGTATTTTAGCAATTATATTTTATGTGAAGCTTTTGAAGCAGAACTATAGATTAGATATTGTTACAAATTATTTTAATTTCAATATATTACCACATTTCTCATGTTAAGAGAAGATATTACTTCACAGTTGCTTTAGTAAAAATATTTTCTAGCCTAGGAAATAGTCCTTTGGAAGTTTTACAAATTGTAAAGTAGATTTTATGTACAAAAATTATCTGTAACATAATAAAATTGGTAATGTAGAAGATACTTATTATAAATGAAAATGTGCCTATGATTTTTTTCTAAGCTATAATACAGTCAAATTTTGGTAAATTGACTTAAAATAATACATTTCAAAGATCAAGGAATTATAGTACTGCACATAATTGGATAGATTATCTTTGCATTCATTGTGGAATGTGCTGTTATTATAACTTATAAGTGCCTTAAATATTCATATTATGGAGAATATGACTGAAATACATTTAGAAATGGTGAATAGATCAAGTAAATTCTGTTGGATGTAGAGTGCTAGTCCACTCCAAGTAGCAGAATTTCTAAAAAATAAGTCTCTTCAATTCTATCTCATAATCATTTATTACAAAAAACTGAGTCATTTAAATATTTCTTTAAATCATTTGATCAGTCAACATAGAAAAGTTTTGAATATTTTTCTTTATGTCTAAAATATCCTTTTCTGGGTTTCCCATGAAATATACATTTTATAAAATTTCCCTGCAAATGGTTTTTGAAGTCTCAAGAAAGAGTGATAAGGAAAAATGGTGCTAATAGTTCCTTCTGAGATTTTATTGACAGTTAAGTAGAAGTCAGTGTATAATACACCCAAGTCTACAAAAATAGCATCCATAAGTGTAATCTTTCCTTTCTTAGAGGATACCCCTGGTGTTCAGTAACGGCAACACCTAAAATCAATAAAAACAATCCTTGACTCACCCCCTTAATCTTTACTGGGGCATAGATAAGGTACAGTGGAAACATTTTAATGAAGCTAAAGAAATTACACATTGTCCTTTTGATCATCTGTGGTAAGAATAGGATTTGCCCTTTCTTTGTACCTTCTTTGGCTGGATATATCTCTGTTACTAGAGTTAATTGAGGTCACCAATAGCCCACAAAAGAGAATGCATGAAAAGAGCCAAGTTAGTTTCTGTCCTATTGTAGATCCAGTCCTGTTAATGTGACATGGTCATTAAACTTTTAGGTACCTAATACAATTTTTATTACAGTGACAAGCAATTTTCCATGGTACGTGTAAAACAATAGAAAAATAACTTGTGATAAATATTAAAAACTAAAATTAGAGGTAAAAGGGGAATGTTATTAATAGAACTAGCAGACTGTAGGATTAGCCATGTAAGAAATATGTCAAACACAAATTATTTTATAACAGCTTAAGTTACTATAATGTGTCCAGAGGGACTTGTCACCGTCAAATACAAAAATCTCATATGGATATGATTAACTAGCAAAAACATAAGTGGAGTCTTCTCTTTCACATGATTTCGTGCCTAAGAGTGTACCTTGTGCAGGTTTAATCTTCTTAATTCCCCTCAAAGAATACAGGGAGGAGTGTAGAAACAGATAATTAGATATCCCACACTTAAAATTCTTTTATAATTTTGACAGAGTGGGAATAATAGGGTTAAAAAAATACAGTGTCATAGTCACTATGCTATTTGTGTAAAGCACATCTGTAAATATCAAATTTATGATGATTTAATCCTAAAAGGTACCATTATTATCTTTCTCCCTCAGGATCATCTATAGACACAGCTCAGATAAAATTTCAAGATGTATCAGTGTTGTAAAAGATAAGATAAACGCTTTAAATGCTCAATTTGCAAAACCAGAATTAGAAATATGCTATTTAAAGACTTACTTCTTTAAGAAAAAAATTAAAATGCTTTACGATTAAGGGTCAAATTCTCATTTTCCTAATTTGGAAAACTGAATAATATTGGTAACACCCAAGTGTGTTAACAATCTAGATAGGCTGTTGTTATAGCTTGTGTCTAGATGTCCCCCAAAGCCTCATTCAGTGATAGGTGGGGCTTTTTCAGAGCTGGCTGAATCTAGAGCATGTGATTGATTTTTGGTGCAATGCTAGGATTAATGGTGTGGATTTAAGAGTGGATGATTACTAAATCAATTCACTGATTGGTTTTGCATCACCCTAATCCCAGCAGCCTGTATACAATGTAAGGGAAAGAGGCTTGTCTTGTCCCTTGCTTATTGGTTTGCTACCTTTTGCCTGTCTCAAACTGTTCCTCCTCTGTGACTTGGAGCCAGCCAATTATGGACTGAAACCTCTACAGACTCTGAGCTAAATAAACCTTTCATCTTTTAACATTGGATGTCAGGAATTTTTGTCTCAGCACTGAGAAAAGTAAGAAGACAACTGTTGACTACAAAATGTTTTAGAAGGACTGAATGAGGATTGGTCGGATTAATACATTATAATATTATCTTGCAGTATAATTCCTAAAACATTACTAAAATTATAAATCCATGAAATTAATTCATAATACAATTTCTAGAAATGTTACTGAATAAATACGTTACTAAAAAGTGATGCATTTTCTAGAGACATTACATTTACAAGTAGACTAAGTATACCAGATTAAATTTCTCAATGTATTTTAAGTATGTCTGTGTAGGAGAAAAAAATTATCATTTTTGAAATTCATATTCATTAAAAAATAATAAATACTGCTTTGCTAAGAATTATATATTTTATATTAATTAAGATAAAAAAGCAAAAATACCAAAACCATGCTCTGGTTTTAGTAGTATGCCTAAAAATCTTATGCCCAAAAGATGTAAACTAAAAAAATGAAATATTTATTTTAGCCTTATGTTTCTGATTCATTATTTATGCCATTCTAGTTATAAGAAGAAAACTCCCAGGAAACATATGTGTGAAAACAGAGAGTAAGACATATTTTTAAAAAATTATCAAAGGATTACTATGATCCCATTCAGCTATATGTTGTCTTATGGCATTAAAGCTTCCAGGTATGGTTTAATTGCAGAGAACTAAATATACTGGGGCTGGTTTGCTTGTAAAGGGATTTAATGTAGACTCTAAAATGCTTATTGAATTGTTGCAATTGCCGAAGAAAGCCACACTTGTCTGGGCTTCAAGGAATGATGGCCAGTGTCTCACTATTTGTCATGATGCCAAAGAATCTGCTGCTCCTGCTGAGGCCAAACAACTGTCAGCATCTTCTCCAGCATCTCATTCTAGAACCTTCCTTTTCTTTCTTAGTTAAGCAGCATAATGGATATATGTATGAACTAACCCATCTGTCTCCCAAATAAATCAGTTTTAATTTAGGTATCCAGTGAAAGTAATGATTTGCCTAAATCTAAATCACATTTCAGTTTCAATAAGACTGGGACATGAAAGTTTTAGTGTAGTCAGACAGCATGAGAGAAAGGCAAACGACAAGAAGGGGAGGATTTAAACAAAATGATAACACATCTCCTCCTTAGTAAGTTAACCTGGGCATTCTATATGAAGAAAGATTCATGTTGGGTCTATTCATAAGTCTAGACCACATCTTTGTATTGTCTTCAAGTTACAATTGAGCTCATATTAAAAATTGATATAGATTAAAAACTGAAGACGGTAAAAAACAAAACAGGAGTAAAAATAAGAAACAAGCTTTATCTCTAAAAATCAAAGAAAGATATTAAAGAGAACCATTCAATCCCCTCACTTATTTTAGCTGCACTTTTATTGTATTAAGTATTTGAGCATGAGGGTCTCTTCCCAAGTAGGAGACTCCCCCAGAAAGCCCCCCAAGGCCCTGTTATGCCATGGAGTATGAAGCAAAAAAATGATACAACTTAGAATAGATTCAAATGGAAAAAGATGATTCAATGAGCTAAGAAGTAGGTTGCTATCAAACTATTTTTATTTGTAATGGATGTGTGTTTCTCTAAAAATCCCATACTCATGGGTCATGGCATCTATCCCTCATCCTTAAGAAGCACTTATCTTGCAGGTAGTCAAAAGGCAGTGAATAAAGCAGAAAACATGAGCATTCCATAAAGATTAGCACTTTTAATAAACATAAGAATCAAATAAGATAAATTAACTTTTCACCATAATTATTTACATAAATTATGAAAATTAAAAATATTTAAAGATAAACATTTTTAATATCTTAATTAATCCTATAAAACAGTGGTGATATATCTGCCACCCATTTAACATTTATTAAATATCAGTTGAGCTATATAGAGAGGTTTTGTACACTCATAATACACATGAAGTATATAATCTACAAGAATGAAGATTTGCAAGTTATTTAATAGTAAAACATTAAATGAAAAATTAAAAGTATTATGATAGAAATCATGTAGAATTAAAGAAATGAATAACAATTTCATATTTATAATTTCATTTAAAATTTCCTTACTGTACATCTGACATGCAATGAGCCGTTAATACACATTTGCTAAGTCAGAGTGTTATAGAAGGTAATAATATATTTGCTGCAATGTAAAATAGCATGTGCAAGCATATAAATATAACAATACAAATATTAAATCACCATTACATAAAAATTGATGTTGTAAAACTACACTGGAAGATGTAGAGAATCTAGTCTTGTAGCTTTCATAGCTGAAAGTGGAGAGTAAAATCACATAACAAAAATACATAAATTTCTAAGACCTTAAGTAACTACTATAGATATCAAACAGATTAGAAATTTGTGTAAATTAAATCTATTGGAAATTTTGATGTTAAAGTATCCTTGATTTGTTTTCTCCATGCACTTCAGTATTTGTATTGTAAGAGACTGCTTGGACGTTTGCCATGCTTGGACAACTGAAAATGGCTAGAGTTTCTATTAGTTAGCCTATTCATTGTCTCCCGGAGCCTTATTCATATTATGAAAGCTATCACCAAAATGTCCATGAAACTATGCAGGTTTTTCTTTCTTTCGTCAGGATTCCCATCTGTCCTGTGAAGTTCTCTGTTACATCCTTAGGTAATCTGGGAACCAACCTATTTCCTATAACAAAGGCTGAGAATCCCTCAGTATTATTATGCAGAACCAATCTGTAATTTAAACCCCTTCTTATGAATTCCCTCAGGTTTTTTCTCACCATCATCACTGAGGTGACTTGTTCTGTGTCCAGTTTGTTGAAATTCCCAGACCCAGATGGCTTGATAGCTTGATATTTTAGAATTTTGCCCTTATTTACTTTGTTAAGTGCAGCCAAGATACTTTTCTCCCATCTCTTTTTCAGAGATCCTGAATGTTAACCTATGAAAACTGCTTAGGATGTAGAATACCTTAGAGAAACACCGCTCAACAATTCTTGTTTAAATGTGAATTTTGGTGAATTGCAATGCTGGAGAAAAGACAGCAAGCCTTTTTCATATTTTATCCAGGAATTAAAATAAATTATAAAAAAAGAAATTATGAGCTTTTATATTAAAAATGTAAAGCATATGCATTCATATCAAGATCTATGAATGTGGATATTTATGAGTTATAGACTATTACAGCAATATGTAGAAGCAGTAATGGCTAATGTTGAATTTTATACAGAGATTTCTCTCTGAAAATTATGCCATGCTTTGTCTCATAGTTTTAAAGTTTCCCTATCATCAGTCTCATCAGTCTCAGGGTTCACTTATCAGTAAAAGGAAAAAGTCACCTTAAAATGAATTTTGTCCAAATATTTGTCTTTAATACCATTAAAGTTGATTATTTATATTTAACTTCATAGACTCTAGGATTCATGTATAATCTGATGAGGTTATATTTTAATTACACAATGACATTGTAATTGTTAATCCTAGTCAACTATTAGTAACTTAATGAAAAAAAATTCTATCTAGGTATTTTTGAAAAGATACATAAGCAAATAATTTCATAATGTATCATGAAATTAGAACATACCACCTTAAAGGAAAACTCACCTTATATGGAAATGTAATTTAGTAATTTTTTGAGAAGGTTGTAAATTTGATAACATTAATTTCAATCCTAATCCAACCATGTGTATGTGTTTGTGTGTGTTTGTGAATCTGAATATATCATTTATTTTCTCATTTGTTTTCAGTCTTTAGAGCGAGTCACATAACATCTACATTGCAGCTTAAGATTAAATCCAATATTCCATACAAGTAATTTAAACTTTGTTACATTCTTACAGTATTAAAAATTATAAAGTATTTGAAATAATTTCATCCAATTTAACTTTCTACAGTTAATGTCATGCAGAGTGCTATTTTTCTGATAGTTAAGCCTTATATTTTGCAGGACAGAGGTCATGATTAGCTTCCATTAACTAATTTCTAGACACACTATTTCTAGAAGATTTACTGTGCTAAGGTATCTGCTTTCATGAATCAGGAAAGATTAGATTTTTATATCTTACAGTTGAGTAGACAGACTTGGTCATAGAATAGAGCATAATTTCCTAAAAAGGATATTTGTGCTTAGACACACTGTGAATTCAATTTTTAAAAAAATATTTCTCTCAAGAAGCGAAAGATAAAATACTCAATACTGTACTGAAAAAAAGGATATAGACCCATCATAATTTCAATCAGGGTGAATCTCTTTACCCAGGTTCTGTTCTTTTCTTGCTAACTACTTGCTATTACTTGCTACTATACTGGAATGTCTCTATTCCTTGGTTAAGCCCTTTTTTACTAATAAGCAGAAATGACATAATTTCCTTTGTACCTGCCCAAAGCCCTTTGAGTGCTGGTTCTTTATTAACTGTTTTCTGCAGGGTTCTTTGTTTTCCTTCAGTTTGCTCACAGCCTTCTGGCTGGCTAATTGCCTTTTAAACATACTTGAAATGACATGTCTATTTTACCATCTTGGCTGTTCTCTGCACAGTGCTCTCTATCTGAAAGTCATGGTCCCTTGTCCGCAGACAGTTACCTTGTTTTTCCACTGAGAAAGCTAGACATGCATTCACAATTCCTTTCAGCAAAACTGGTGAAAATATGAAATGAAAAAATAAAATGAATCTTCTATTCCAAGAAACCATGGCATTTAGTTGGCAATGTAAATGGATATCTGTATATATTTATTCTCATTCTTCTTGATCAGCTTGATTCTAATTCAGCTTGATAATAATAATTAATTACTATTTACATTATAATCAGTATTGTACAGTTAATAATTCATTATTTTTAATCCCCATTCACCAGTTTGAAAACCAACTCTCCCTCTGACTTCCTTACTTTTGTTAATATTACCACCACAAATATAGTGAACAAGATTAAACAGAGGGAGCTTTAAGAGTTTTAATGGTTTTTTAGCAGTGGAGTGTTATTTCATAATCCTAATAAAACTTTAGTTGTGATTTATTTTGTACAGAGCCACTTTAGTTCAGGTTTTGTTGTCCTGTGTCTTTACGGTTCAAGAGTTTTATTGTCTCCTGATCAGTTTTTTTAATCTTAAATCTTTCTCAAAGAAAGTGATCTAATCACTTTTTATTAAAATATTATTACAATATTGAGTTTTAATGTCAGGATTTTTTTGTACAGGGGATCACACTCAGATCCTAGTGCTTGCGAGGCAGGCAGTGGAACCACTGAGCTAAATACCCGGCCTTAGTTTTTTAAAAAGCTTATATGCCCAGTGTTTTAAGGAACTCTTTAAAAATAATATTTTTTCAAAGCTAAGACTAAACAGATTGCTCATTGATTTGGTTTATCCTTTATTAATGATTAATTTCCTCCCCCTACCTGTTTTTTTTTTCTCTGTTTTTGTTTTTCGTGGGTTTTTTGTAGCTGGGATCGAACTCAGGACACTGTGCTTGTGAGGCAGGAGTGGTGCCAAATCCATTTTTCATTTTAATGTCCCATTTTCTTTAAATGAGTTCCATATTCAAGTTAAAATGACTCCATTAATAATTATACAAATTTCACAAGGATATACTTTGGCATTAATGGAATAAAGGTATTAGCTGTTCATAATATTTTAAATTGAATTCAATGATGAAAATTAATAAATGAATTAAGGTGCTGAGAGTTACTTCAAAGAAATTTGTGCCATTACAGCACTACATTAGGGAAAATTTATAAATAGTGTGTGTGAACTGGAGCTATATTTCTAAGAAAAATTCAATATTATTAATTTTGTGCACAGCTAAAAGCAATTATTAAATAAACTAAAATAGAGAAATACATTAACAGTTGAGCCAAAAAAGGAGATACATAAGAATAATCCAAAACAGAAAACTGTCCTGCTCATAGATCTTTATCATATTTTGATACATTCCTTCAATGTGTATACTTTTATTTCACTGGTTTTTAAAAACAAAGAATTTTCAAAGGAGTTGCAGAGCAACTTTCCCCCTATGACTTCAAGATATATAACTTTAAAAGATGTGATTAAATTTTATTCCACTAAAAGGTGTGTTTTATTTTATATTCAGCTTGATGTATATATTTACATACTACAGCTCATGACAGAGAGTATGTTTTTATTGCTCTAGTTGGCACTTTTACAGTAGAATGGAAGTCAATTGAAAAGAGCTTACCAACTGTAACAGTGGTGGCAAATCTATGGTATGGTACCACAGTTGGCTGTTTGTTATCACTGAAAGCACTAAAAGATTCACCTTCACTGACCTATAAAAAGGTCATTATGCACAAATCATGTGCTTTGGAACTTTCCCTTCTATTTAAAGCAAATATTCTGGATATCTGAGGTAAAAATGCATGATTCTGTTAAAAAATGTGTCAAATGCATTTCACACTTTTATTTGGATGAATCTCTTAAGTTGCAATTGTAACTTATAAAAAATCTAGAAGTCTCATTTAAAAAAAAAAATGTGCTCCATAGGTGAGAGCTACTAATTCTCTACATAACTCACACTTTTCTTGTTGCTGTGCAGTTGGGAGGTTGAATGAAGCATATGATTTGTTTGCAAATCGATATGTTGCTTATCTAAATCCCAAGCATAAATTTTGGAATTCATGAACTAGAAATTAATGTATTTCAAATATTTAACAAATGAAGTACTAGACATGCTATGTACTTTAATACAGTCTGTCTTGTGAAACTGTAAAAACCAAACAAGCCAAATTATAATTTATCATCATTTACATATGTATTGCTTTTTTTGTCATACCTATGACCCAGGTATTTTATGTGTTTTTTCTTACTTAATAGAACAACCCTTCGAGGTTTGTGTTAAAATATACTCTTTACAGGTTGATTAACTCAATTTAATATGGCAAGTGAAGGTTATGTAACAAATTACATCTTACACTTCTGCTTCTAGAGTGTAATGGAATATATGTTTTTAAAATGTGAATATTTTAGAGTAGTTATTTAGCCATTTTTCATAGAAAACTATTCTAATGAGAAAACAAATAAAACAAAATGAAAGCTTTTGTTGGCCTATTACTTTATATGAGTGCAGTGACATATAATTATAAAAGTTTACGGCACTATTCTGGAGATATACAGCAAATAAGAAACAATCAAAACTTGGCTCCTCCATGCCAATAACCAAATCTAAGCCTCTTACTTGAACACTTAAAAAACAATGTTGTATTAGTCATTCTTGCCCTACTTCAGACTACTTATTTTTCATTGTGTCTATGTTGAATTGTAAGTTCAGTGCCTTTTAAGAATCAATCATTTTCTATTCAACATATTAAGATCTGTAATTAAAAAAGTGCTGGAGATACCTCAAATAACTAGGACTGGAAATCCCATTAGACCCAGCTATTCCCTGCTGGGTATCATCCCCAAAGAATTAAAAGAATCATACCACAGTGATATATGTGCACTCATGTTCATAGCAGCACAGTTTGTAACAGCTAAAACTTGGAAACAGCCCAAATGCCCATCAATTGCAGACTGGATCAAGAAAATGTGTTTTTTTAATAAAATGAAGTACTACTCAGCCATCAAAAATGAGAAATTAGAGACATTTATTGCTAAATGGATGCACATTGAGGAGATACACTTAAGTGAAATAAACAGGACACACGTGTAAATACCAAATAGTTTCTCTAGTGTGAGAAACTGAAAGTGTAAATAAGGGCTAAAAGGTATAATAGATAATATGAAATAGGAAGAAAAGGGACAAAGGGGAGGGGGAAATGGGAGGGGTAGGGGAAAGGACAGAAGGGAATGGAATTAATATGAGAAAATGAAAAAAAGGAAACAAAGTCTTTGTAAATAGGGAGGGATGGAGGGGTTTGAAGGAAGGGCAGGGGAAGAGGGAAAAATAAGAACCAAGAGAGTATGTAAGGGTGCATATCTCCAATGATGAATGTCGTTATATTGTACAATTGAAGTGTACCAATAAAAGGATATACAAAAAATACTGGCTGATCCATAAATATTTGATCAGTTATTTGGACATTAATTAATATGGTATTAAGTAAATGAGCATCTCAGTAAAAGAGTATGTTACTATATATAACCCTTATTTCTAATATGTGAACTTCATTGTATTTTAGCATATGTGCTGCTGAAGTGAGCACTGAACTTCTCTGTATTAAATACTTAGTAGATCAGCAAAGCACACTCCTGAGTGTGTCTGGGTGGGTCATGGAGGCATGACCTTGAATACTGTGTATGGTCCTACCTCATATTTCTCTGGAACTCTCCACTCTGCTTCATGGACCCAATGAACTAAATACCTTTACTTCACCATCCCCTTCCACCATGAGGTATCTGTCTTGGCACCAACCAATTCTAGACTAAAACCATGAGCTTGAGCTAAATTCTCCCTCTTTAAGTTGTTGGTGCCACTAACTGTGTCCAGTGACTAAAACGTTGACAAATACATCACACAATTGTAAAGTGATTATTTCCAAATTTTTCTCATTAACTTTGGAAATTATGTGATTCATGAATCTTCCTTGAAAGAGTAATAAGTCTGAGATGCCTTGAACCATAGCCTGACAAAAAGGTTTGGGCAACAAGTGCCCCAAAATAGTGCCCTATTTTTAAGTGTGATTCCAAGAACCAGGGGTAAGGGAGCTCTTTGGGACAGTATATCAAGCAGAAAGGAAAAAGCATGCAAGTATGCTTGGTAAAGTGAACTGTTGTTTCTGGTGTGTGGAGATCAATACCCTAAAACCTTCTGAGATGGCTAGGTAATGTGTACTGTACTGCTTCCCTGAGCAAGGAAAGGGAACCATTTCTTTATCAACTTTCCTCATACACTTATCTAAGAATACATCTTGGATATTAAGTTGCTTCCACTTCTGTTTTGTTCAAGCATGCCAATTAAATTTGCATAAATTCCCTGTAGTTTCCTGTTACATGAGCCATGAAAGCAAAATTTGATAGACGTGCTGCCAGCCAGAGAAAAGTGAGCTGTATCAGGTGGTGCACATGCTGAGTGGGTTGACATATGTACGGAGACTATATCAGGAGTAAGGGGGAGAATGTATAAAATTTGAGGTGAAATAAAAGACAAGTTGTATTCTTTTTTTCTAAATTTATTTCTGCTACTACATGTTTGCAGTACATAATGATTATATTTATTATGGTAAGTTGGAATATATGCATGACATATGAATTCATATTTTTATTCCTGCCCTCTCCCTCCATATCTCCATCCTCTTCCCTTTTGCTAAAGATCTATCTCCCAGTTTCCTTTTATCTATCTTTCATTGTAGTCTTTAATTTATTTATATTTTGGGTTTCTTATATAAGAGATATAATGCATTAAACCTGTATGCCTGACTTATTTCATATATCATTATGGCCTCAAGATACATACATTTTCCTACAAATGTTTCAAGTTCACCCTTCTTTATCCTATTCTGGTTGCAATGACTCTTCAAAGTTACTTGGAACAAATGCATAAAGAATTGCCCCAGTGAATCTCTTTCTTTTATGTTATACTACAACCTTTTCCCATTGTGTAGTAACAAAATTTTAAGGTGTCATTGAAATCAAAGTCCCTTTTGTTATCAGTGTAATAATTGCTATATTTACCTTTGAGTCTAGGGACATAAAGGAACAAAATACACTAGAAACTGGTAGTTTCATGAAGGTTGATGGAACCCTTATAAGGAGGCTATGGGAAAATTAATTCTGTTCCTGTAATCAGCTACGAGAATGTGCCACATTTATGGCACAGTTTATGGCAGCTACAATGAAAACCACTAGAACAACTTTGGTAAAAGGAATCAAATTACATGTGAGACCTCAATTTTTGCCTGACATAGCTACTCCATGTGGGCCCTGAATCATTCCTGCAAAAGGGTAATAAAAAAGAAAGGATTGACTAGCACCCATTTTTATCGATCATCCTTTCTACCTTGACTTTGAGAGTTTCAAGTTTGGATGAGTTCTGATGAGTATTAATGTACACAGCTTTGTTATCATTCCCATACTGTTCATTAGGTATTCAAACTTATAATCTTCAAATATTGCTATTTCTAGGAGCCTCAACTGATGAGTTGTTTGTCTATATTTGCAACTTACATCATCTTTCCCCCTATGATCTTAACAACTAATTGTCTACTCAAATTTTACCCTACTATGAGGTTGTAATACAATAGCAACATATTTGCTATTAGCATCAACAACATATTGTACTGTCTTTTCTTAAAACATATGCGCTATTAGTATATTTCTCTTGATAAGAGGATAATTGGTGTTTTCCCCCAAAATACTTGCATAGAAGGAAAAGAGAATTATTTGTTTAATAGGAATATTGGCCAAGGAATCAGTGCCAAATTTCATGTAATTTACTTGTGTTTTTTTGACCTGATTCTGCCTAATTGAATTATTACCATTTTCTTTCTAGGAGAGGTGACTGTAACTGCTCAAAGACTTGATGACTCAGGAAGTTTCTTGCTCACCAACTCATGGTAAAAAGGTCTGATTACATAGTCACTTGATGGTCACTGGTTTATTCCTGTCTATTGTTCTATGTTATGCCAGGGAAGTTTTTTTCAAATTGCAACCAGTTCTCTGCTCCAGAAGACACTGGCCTGGCCTAATATCTTAGGTGTCTAAATATTCTTCTATAGAGCATTTCATAATACATCACACAGCACATTGATCCACCAGAATACCAGTCAGATCACTGGACCAGGTATATTCAAGTCCTGTTGCCAAAAATTGCCTCTACTCTGGACCTGACACAGAAATCTTATTTGCTCTGGGTCATACAAAAAATCATTTAATTAGTGTTTTGTTATTGTGGCATGATGTTCCTGTTTAAAATATTTAATATATCAATGGAATAAAAATTCAGGGAGGGATAATACCTCTATGTTATTTGAGGTTTTGATGTTACTGCTCATTGTTCCAGTATCTCTAGGGGTGCTATACTGATCCAGCTTTTTATATTGGATAGCAAATAGAAAGTTTCCACAAGGACTTTTAGTATACAAGTCAATATATCAGTTAAAGATTATGGACAGTTCCTCAGTGGTTTTAATCCAATTATGCAGTAGGGGAAGGAAAATATTGTAAAGTGGAACCACAGATACCCATCAGACAAAGATATACATGAATTAGAATTTCATTTTTCAGTCTAGGCTTCCTAAGCACATTCTCTAATTGGTGACAATGAAGTCTTCTAGATTTTCTTCTATTAATATGTGCTCAAGGTACCCATCTAAAAGTCCTCACATTGTTTTAGTATTATCTTGGTTCAAAACACATTAACTTTATAAAGCATTACACACGCCTTTGGGTAAGAATCAGAATAATATTTCTATTACATACATGTGATGATGTTGTGTAGTTCTTTTTAGAGAATTGCCATTCTTTCTTCACTATCTATAGCTGTAACTGACACCAGGCTATATTTTAAAATCTCTTAAGGTTTTATTATGTGCATGTTAAGATATTGTTTGTACCATCCGAGCAACATTTTTATGTTTGTTTGCCATGACCAATTTGTGATCCACAAACAATACATGGAGGAATCCTATATCCATTGTCACTATAAATGGGCTTTTGGTTTCAAGTGGAGACCTACGTAAATTAATTTTTTCTACCATATTTGTAACACTATGTTGTCTGATTGATTATAGTATTTCCTACTGTATACTGAAGGATCATACAGACATTTTCATGGATAAGAAATCAAATATAACTTCATCCATTTAAAACTACCAATGTAGTATTTTTAATTTTAAGGCTTTATCTGATGGCCAATAGCATAAACCTACTAAACAAAAGAAATGACATTTATTATTTAACCCATGTAAGCAATAAAATAAACCTGTAAAATAAATTGAACATAAAGTTTTTATTAATATCTATTTAATTCTTCTTAATCCAATTATTAATATATTTCCTGTAACTGAAAATTTTTGTTCCCTCCTTTCAAACCAGTTATCCACAAAACAAATAGTTCATATGGTCTACACTTTAGCTTCCCTTGATATTAGGCTATATGAAAAAAGAAAAAGAATTCAAGTCCATCTGCTTATGGTCACAATTGCCAGATGTGATTTATGTCTGTACTAAGTGAAGGTAATACAAACATCCTATATTATTTTTATCAAACATCATGAATCTTGTTTGAGAACTTGTTTGAGAATTATCCACACTCACACAACATTTTTAAAAAATAACAAAGCTGATTTCTAAAGTAATGCCGTCAAACATGTGCATCCAATTACATAATATACTTTGCTTCAAATTAATCATAAGATAAACATGTACTGATGTTTCCTTGGTCTATGGCAATTCATAAGCTCTAGTCACACCAAAGTCAATAATTAAAAAAGGTATAGAAGAGTATACTAGATATGGTGGAATGGCCCTAGCACTGAATATAACACTATGGCATAGCCTTGTTAGATGTCAGATATAATTATTGTACTGAATATTCTGTGGTGAGCAGGGGTTGGGTTTCAACATTGATTTACCAATTTAACAGTTTCCAAATTGGCAAATCATAATGAAATTGCTAAAAACATACATTTCTGTGGTCTTTCATATTTATTGTAAATGTGATTTAAAAGTAGAAACTCATCATTTGGATCATGAGGCAGCAGCTTGAGCTGTGCACAAAACTGAGGAAGTTTAATCCTTCCTAGCAACTGAACTCTATGTCAAAAGACGTAGAACCAATTGAGACTCAAATGCGAGACAGCACCCAAGACAAGCAACAGGCAGTAACACTGAATTCTATCCTCTGATATATAGATATATTTTCTGACAGCTTCCACCCCCACAGCCAATGACTTTATGTGTATTCTCCTATTGATATCAACTTATGAATCTAAATAGTTATGGAGAACTTGAAGTTAATTTGTGGAGACAATATTTCTACTGAACACACTCACATTCTAATTCTTAATAAATTACCAAATATAAAATTAAACTTTAGTGGAAAAACAAGAACAATTACAGAGTGTCTAATTATGTTCCTGAGAAATGTATTAAAAATTAGTAGAGATTAGACAAAAATAGTTTGTAAATCCTCAAGTACAACATTGTCTTAAAACTTTGTTATTTGTAAAATAGTATTAAAAGAAAAATTAGGACATTTTTGATGAGACATGATTTCATCAAAATCTATAATATTGGGTAAATAAATTTATTTTAAATCTACAAGCACAAAATTATGATATGATTTACTCAGAGAACTATTAATTAACCTGAATAAAGTAGGATGGTTTAGAATCCCATGGTTACTGCAAGAATTAGCCTCCACCATTTAAAGTCATAATTTATAGCAAACAAAAACATTCCCTCAGTGGCTTTTAAAACTCTCTGGAGGGATTGCTTTCCTCTTCAGTAGAGTGCATTCTAATTGACAGTTATTTTTTTCAGTAGCCTGAAAGTTCAAAATCTAGTATAGCCAATGTAGAACCTATAGAACCTTATTAAGCACAAATGTATAATTCATATTCATAATCCACTATAATATTTTATGGACAGAATAATATATTAAGGATAACTCAATTTTCTTGTTGTTTTAGTTCTGTACTTGAGTTGAAACTAGGAAGTAATTAAAATTGGATTTCAATGAACTGTTTTTCTGATAATTCCATGTTATCTTCAAAAACAAAAGTAGCTAAGAAAAGTTTTCTACTTATTACAGTCAGTGCCAATGACTAGTCAAGTTTTAAAGTTTCTCATTATTGGAGAAACGTTATCAAATATAATTGAATATTTAAAAGGTTAATGTATGATTTGACATAAACAGGCATTGGTTGTAGAACACTTATTAGTGAAAATGGATGCCTTACCTTCTGACTAATTGACTTGTCATTTTGAGACAAAAGAAACAAAATTAGCTTTAGGAAACATAGCTGTATTATAAAAGAAAAATGACTTCTGCAGTTCTACTTATTTCTATAGATATTAAAAAGTCTTTTGCTTTTCATGTCTTGTTTTAATGTTTTTTAATTCTTAGAAATTAACTTGACCCTTCAATTTAAAACAATAACATCAAAATTGCATTTAATAATTTGATCAATACCTTATTTTATTATGTAAAAACTATGTCTATTATTTGATTTTCATAAAGGTGTTGTCAAATTAGACTGTTTATGACACTATCGAAAAAATTTGAATAGTAAATATTAAACTGTCAGTTAGATTTTTATTCGAAGAAAGATGAAATTAATGTAATTTTATAATTATTTAAATAATTTTACATATGATAGCATACTTTTCCAATCATCTAAAGATTTAGATAGTGGAAAATATTCAAGTAAGAATGACAAGACATAGTTAACTGAAATTCATGTTTTTTTAAAAAATCAACTCTAAGATTTTATATGATGTGTAACTGCTTATTAACTAATATTATTTTGTGTGATTTACATGGTAATTCATGATGTATTTTTGCAAATATAATGTAAAATTATAACCTAGGCACAATTAGCCAGTGACAAAAATATTTTTAAAATATTGCCTTTAAGTTTAAATTTTATTTCATTGAAATTTAAATACAGAATACTATGGATATGTGATATGTAGTTGTACATAAATGATGACCTTGTTATCATGTTGCCTATGGTGATCACTTAATCTTCCTACAAATAAAAGGCTAATTTTAGGTGAAGTATGGTGACTTCCTTTATACTATTCTGTATATGTTTTAAATGTCTCCATTTGCATATGAACAAAATTATGTATGCATATATGCATTTCTATAAATATATATACATGCACATCTCTACATAGATTATACCTATCAATAATTTTTTATTATTAGAGTATCATATGTATCTTAAGAGTAATAGATATCCTTGATACAGCCTCATGTATTTTTATCAAGTTCTGACTTAAATCTTGAATATGTGTTACTGGGTTTTTTTTTTAATTTAAAATATATGGTCTTATAATTTTAAGTGTTATTTTCTTCAAGAAGTGTTTTGAAATCTTGTTCAAATAGGTGCTTACCTTACTTGAAGGTGCTTGTTAATTGCTTTTTCTCTGTAGATATGATATTTTTAATTGAAGATCTGGTAACTCATAATAAATCGTACTGTTTTCCATTGTGTTTTTCTATGTAAATTTGCAAATATTTCAACCTAAATATTTTTACATGGTCTGATTTTCTTTTTGCCTCCACTTGACACATTTTTCTTCAAGAAATATTTGTTCTTTAAATTTACATGAGATTTGTCTATTTGTTACGTTTAGTTTTTAAATGTTTCTTCACATTTAAAGGCTTCAAAACCACAATCTCTAAAGGATTTACCAACAGGTAGAGAACACTAATTTAGCAAATTAAAAACATGATACTACATTTAAATATTACTCTTTAAATTTAGGTGTTTCGACGAAGACATTATAACTTCAAAATTAAATTTCTTTCTAAATTGAATATGTATCATTAAATACAGTCAATTTTCCTCTTTTGTAATAATTTTTATTGTTTTGCAATTTTTCCTAATATATGCAACTTATTAATAGATTCAAATGACAATTTATACTCATTGGTTTAATATTTAACTTATTTGAATCAAAATATAAACAAAATCCAGAGTAAATGTTTTAACAAAATGTTTACATCATTTGAAAGCAACAATAAAGATTCTAAGGTTTTATTCTGGAGGTTACTATGTCACCATTTTACAAGAGATCAGAGAATATACCAGATTCTTGGCTAAGTACATTTTCCAGTATTTTCACAACAAAATCAGTAGCCAGAATATTAACTTTACATCCAATCTTTCCCAAAACTTGATTCCAAAAATTACAAACAAAAAACCAGCTGGTAGCTTCATGAAATACTACAAAAGATAGTTTAAAAGATAAAAAATCTATGTGATCTAAAGAGAAGCTAAAGTATGTTTAAATTAATGTATTTTCTGGTATTGAGGACTGGACCTGGATCTTTTGCACTGAGGTACAGTAGAAATGGCCTCCAAATAGTGATTCTGCTTCCTCAGCCTTCTGGGGTGCTGAGGCTACAGGTCTGCACCTCCACACCCTACTAATCCAAATCTTTTTAAGTGGATACTATGTAAATACATATGCTTTTTACTCAAAGAAAGGTGCTATTTTCCAAAGCCATTTGCTCTAAAAACATTTTTGAATACATGCTATAAAACCAATGGATGTCTGTCTTCCTTTGCTAAATTAATGATACCAATGAAAATTGTCTTCTAATTCTTTACTGCTATAAAGCAAATTTACAATGTAGCTCTCTAAAGTTTCAAATATTTCTAAAATCTAATGAACTCCAACTAATAAACCAGGAGAGAACACCTGATATCTGAAGATTTTATGATTCAATGTTAACATTATTTTAAAGTTTTCTGATCCATTTGTTCTATGTGTGTGTGTATACATATAATACACATGTATATATACATGTAATTTGTATGTAAATTCTCTAAAATATATAAAATTCTCTAAAATTTCAGCAACTTTGTCTTCTATTAACAATACAGCATCTTGTTTGAAACTAGCTTGTATACCAAAACAAATACCAAATGTATTTGAGGTTTCATATTTTTAAGGATATTATTTTACAAAAATGTGTAATATAAAAATTATAAAGTTTCTTAATCAACCCCAAAACAAATAATCATATTTTCCACATTGTATTTTAATTAAGTATGCAGTAAAATTTACAGTGTTTTGAGACATGTTATTCAAAAAAGAATGAACAATTAAAAGCTTTACTTTGACTTAATAAACTAGACAAAAAGAAATTAAATCATAAAAGACCTTATTTCCTATTACAAAAATTGGATGGAAACATGATATAGTTTTGCATTTATATTTTTAATAAAAATTTCTTCTGGCAACATAGTACATTAACATTAAATTTTATTATTTTTTATCTATACACACATAAAGAAAAATAAAATTTGTAATGAAAATTAAAATAAATTATTTGATCAAAATTAAAAACAGAATTTACAGGACTTATCTAAACCCAATTTCTCAAGAACACATTAATTTTTTGGCTTCTGCAAATTTTAAAAATCTAATTCATATACTTTGAAGAAGATGTGCAAACAACTTCAACTGATATCTGTTTTTCATGTAGTCTGAAATATTCTTAGATTCCTTTGGTGAGAATTATGTAGCATCAACTTTGAAAAACAGAAATTTTCCGTAAAACATGCACTTCCATTGTTTTACATAATTGGTGTCCACTCAAAAATGTTTATGAGGAATGATTAAGAAGGCATCCATTGTGATTTAAAAACAGCATAGATTAACACCATATAAGTGAATATTTTAGCTACTCCACTGTAATACAAATTCTCACTAATTCTCTACCTCCTGGAATATTGATCTAATTTTATCGTTACCAGATTTTGTCTTTATTTTTATCTACATCATCCAGTTAGACTTCTGCTTTCACTGTCTCTTTCTGAGTCAGACTTGAATCTCCTTGAGGTCACCTTCCAAATTATACAGATGATGTTTTAACACACATCATCAATAACTAGCGATGAATTCTTATCACATTTGGAGGAAAGTTAAAGAACCAAAACCTATCAAGTCTTATGTGACCTTATAAGCCACTTCTATGGTCATTTATACCATCTTAAAGATTTAGTGAACATTATGTACACATCTCATTGTGTTTTAGGGACTGGGAATAGAAAAATGATTTAGATAAGGACTCACCTCTAGTAATGTTTGCAAGAAAACCAATTTATTGAATGATATAATGGAAGCATGATGATAAAGCTTTGAAGACAACATATTGTATATTCACTGCAGAAGATGGGATTTAATGTTATATTTGATAAATTGATATTTGCACAAAGAAATAATATATTGAACGACTATAAAATATTAGAACTTTTAGCTATTAAAGGACAATGTTATTGCAAATGGAGATAACATGATAAAAATCCGTGGGTCACAGATATAACAGGTACTTTTGATAGTTTGATTATTCAGTATCTAGGCACAAAAGAAAAATGTAAAGAAAGAGATTAATACCTTAGCTTTAAATGATGAGTATAAAAATTGTCATAATGCAAAACAGTGAAAAGTAAGCAGATTTAAATGAGTAGATATTTCAAATAAGTATTCAAAGGTACTAGCTGCAACAGTCAAGGGCAACTGAATTTCTACTCCTGGGAAAAAAATCACATCTCATTAAAAAGTTAGAAGGCAGTTCTCTGCATGTCATTTTTTTCTTTTAAATCAGTGAAAAGAATAGGGCTTAGCCACAAAATCCTTAAATATTTAGAGATCACATGGGATTAGATGGAATTACATCCACATTTTGCAGAAGTACTACAAAAGGTATATAATATGTTAATATGTTTGTTAATATATTATTATTTAGAAGCTGATCATATGTGAAGTTATATTTAAAACATACAAATAAAATAATGTCTTCCATTAATCTCATGGCTAGGTGTTGCAGACTAGTTTTAAAAAAAATCTTAACTACTAATTTCATCTTTTTATTTTTGTAATTATAATATTTTTAATCATATAAACCAAAATAATGATGCAAAAGCTTTCTGCACTGCTCTGCTTTATTGCCATATTTGTCTCGATCTTATAATAAAATCATAAATAACAATGCTTCAGGAGTTTCTAATTTTTAGAGTTCTGTTCCTCAAGAGGACTGATATTCTTTTGAAAAACTTTCCAGCCTCAATTTATACAAGAGACTTCTGCATAAACCCATAAAATGTTATAATCCAGTGACACATGTAGATTCACATTTTTAAAGTCTTACTATAGTTACCTTTGGGATTAAGTAAGATGAGTATTAAGAATAGTGGTTTTCAAAAGTTTTGGGAGAAAGTTTACTTTTTTTTCCTAAACTATGAGTAGCTTAGAAAAAAAAGTCATATTGTTCATAAATATAGGAATGAGGCCTACATTTTAATATCTCCAGTTAATAGGATATTTTACCTACGTTTGCTCAAGGTTACAGGTGTGTATTTGTGGAAATGTATCAAAGCAGAAGTAGCTGCCCTTAGCATTGACTACTCACGCACTCTGAAGACTAACCTCACTTTCCCTGTGAAGCTTTTCTTGAAATTGTGCTATCCAAAAGCAATCAAGTAAGAACATGAACAATAACGGATAGGAAGTTAAAATTTAATTTATTTGGCAGCAATTGGTCCAAAATAACGAAAATAAAATACAGAGATTATTCATGTATCTCAACTTTATCTATGATCAGTGTTTTTTTGTTGTTGTTTTGGTGCCAGGGATCAAACTCAGGAACTCGCACTTGCCAAGCAGTCACTGTGCCACTGAGCTAAATCCCTGGCCCTGTGATCAGTGTTTACGTGAGAATCAGTTCAAAGTTTTGTGGTTGGTTGGTTATAATTTCATTATTTATATTATATACCTTGATTCCAAAACAATTATATTTTCTAGTTTGTTATTCAGTAGATTGCAGAATTAATATTTTCTGCAATTTAGGACACATAATTGTGTTTTGCTTTTGGTTTTGGTTTTATATTGGCCATTAGCTTTCCATGCACTAGAATCGCACTTCTCAACATGCTATGATTTTTGACTCCCCACCATTACCAAAACACATCTTACATGTTCTAGGAGCACTGGAGAAATACCTAATTGTCATCATTGTGGAGGGAGGCTACTGGCTTTTGTGAATTGTGGCCACAGACGGTGTTAAACATGATATGAAACAGTGGACAGCCCACTGCAACAATGAATTATGAGATTCAAAATAAGAATGGCAAGCTGGAGAAATCTTTCAGTTGAGAAAATGCAACAAATATACTAAGGCAATGACTTTTGTTCCTTTTTATCCTCTCCTTGTTGGATACTCAATAATTTGGGAATTTGAGAAGTCAATTTTTCTGTTTTCTTTTTGATATGTTACTCATTTAAAAACTATTCTATTTTTATTTTCAAAGGTTCTGTGTAGTACTTTATAACAAGGAATGAAATTTATAAGAATATTCTCTTCTTCAGAAAAAATAAATATGTAAGGCTTTGTTACACATTTCACCGAAATTGTATGAAGGTTTTATTCTTTCGGTATTTACAAAATCTATTGATAAAGTATTAGAGGCAATTAAAAGAACTTTCATTCTCAAAAAGGAGTAATTGGGCATTTGCATCCTGAAGCCTGGGGGCAGAAAAGCTCTGCTATCAGCTAGTTAGCAACCTCATCAATAATTTAGATGCAGCCTAAAGATTATGTATAGGTGAATATTTGTTAGGAACTTGTTAAAAAATAAATGCATTCTACGCTAAAATGCTTGCAAGGTTCACCTTGCAAGTCAGCGAATTTAGTTGAGAGTTACAAATAGCTTTAAAATCTGGAGACCACCTTATTTTCTCTTTCCAGACTAGAATATTTTTGCTTGGTAAGACTTGAAGAGGAAATATTTCCTTTGTCTTTAGTTTCGGTTTCAATTCTTTATTTCTCATAAAAATTCTCCAGGTATTTTTTGGTCCCAGTGGCAAAAGTAGAATAAAATCCAAATGAAGTGACAAAGGCTATATCTATCCTCAGTTCTGTGTTTCATACACCAGAATACAATTTCAAGCAAAGTTACACTTGCATTTTTATAGACTCTTGTCTGTAACAGAATTCAAGGGGCAAGTCTATACCTTCTAATTTTCATTTTTTGCTTCCAAGATTATATCTGCATACTCCAAATATGTTGAAAAGTATGAAAATAAGTTACAGGTTTTATTTTCTTTGTTAATATCATGCTTAATACATGTAAACCTTAACTATACTTTCTTTCTAAGCTATATAAATCCAGAATCACATTTCCCCAGTTTCCATACAATTAGATGCTCCATTCTGAATGTTTCCCTGAACTGTGTATGTCTAAATTCTCAGCCTCAGTAGGACAGTGTTTTGGGGTGAGACCTTAGGGAACTGGTTTTGTCATGACAATGGAGCTTGGGAATGAAGTTAGTGCACTCAGAGAAGACACAGCCTCTCCACCATGGTAGGAGACTATGAGAAGTGGCCTACAAAGTAGCAAACATTTCCACAGCTGACTCCGGATCTGTCTAGTCTTAGATCCTGGAGTTTTTAGCCTCTACATTGTAAGAAATATATTTCTTCTCTTTATAAGCTGCTTAAGCTATGACATTATGTATGCTATAGCAGCCAGAATGGACTAAGAGTTTAGGAGAAGCTACCACACCTCAGAAAATGGTTCACTTCCCAGGTAGAGGCTATGAGCTGCAGTTTTCTCCTATTGAATAAAGGTAATCAATGACTTAGGCTGACTTTCAAGAAAACAAACATAAGTAAAAAATATGAAGTTAACTATACCAGTCAAAATCTACCCCACATTGAGTTAAATATAATTGTGGTTAGTTTAGAACCAGTTATCTTGAATCAATTCTTTAAGTAATTTTTCTCCATTGGTATTTTTAAATGTAAAGAACGTTTCTAGGAGATTAAAAATTGCATATATACCACTAATTAGAAAGTATAAATGCTGTTAGTACGTTAAAAACTTTCCTTCTCCTGAGAATCACCACTCTTGTTATAAAGAAGGAACTAGAATGATCTAAATTTACAAGTAATTTTTTAATTAGATGCCTTCTCTCAGGGCCTTACAAAGTAAGTAATATAAATAAACACATTTTTCTTGTAAGGGGTTTTCGGGAGCAACATTTCTTAAGTCACTCTTCTCTGTTGTGAGAGCGCGCGTGTGTGTGTGTGTGTGTGTGTGTGTGTGTGTGTGTATGAGTAAATTCATTCAGCAGTCCTCAATCTTTTGGCACCAGACACCAGTTTCAAAAAAGACAATTTTTCCACAGACTGGGGGGGAGGTAGATGGTTTCAGGATGATGTGAGACCATCTCACTCATTATTCACTTTATTTCTATTATTATTCCCTTACAATATATAGGGAAATAATTATACAATTCAATACAACGCAGTATCAGTGGGGGAACACTGATTGACCTACAGCTAGACAGAAACAAGGATAGGGTGTTGGAAAGAGAAGGAGGCTTTTCAGTGCTTTTGTGGCAATATCATGATATCGCATCTTGAATTTAAGCCAAAACATATGGAAAATTTGAAGTTATCATATTTCTAATGCTGCAATCTCAAACAGTTGATCATCTTCAAGCAAAGGCAAAGTTGACTGATCTGGCTTATTCACAAGTTGATCATGAATCCATCTTTTTCTAGTTCAGGAATTTTTGTGGTTGGGAAATAACACTGATACACTTTTGAAACCTGAGATAGGTAACTATGTATGTACTAGCTGGAGAAAAAAGGTACAGTTTCTGTCTCAATCACTGTACTATTTGAATCATGTAAAAAGTTCCAGGGTTCAAATGTCACCTCATAATTGCAATTTGACTTTTACTTTGAATTCAACCACTTAAATACAGCTGTTCTTCTTCCCCAAATGAATGAACTGCGTTTGCTGAGCAGGCTGAATATGCCACTTGAGTAAGCAAGTTATACGACCCATTCTGGTCAATGTGCTTCCTCTGGTGGCTCTTTTTCTAAAAGAAATCCCTGGACCATTTCTTGTAACTCAAAATCTCTGACCAATGATCTATATTGAGAAAGCCATCTTACCTCAGTGTATAAAAGAATATGTATGTGCTCTGTGTCATTTTTCACAGAGCTGCATAAATAAGCATGAGTTACAGGCATGGATTTTAATGTGACTGATAATTTTAATCACACACTGCAAAACATTATTAAGTTCAGATGATATTATTTGATTACCAGAATTTCTCTATCGATAACACAGTGTGTAGACAAACATTCCAAAGTTATCTCTTTGACCCAATAATACATCTAAGCAAGCTGTCCTCTCATGGCAGTCTCTCTGTTAGTGCACAAACCATCACAAAATGACCAACTCAATTTTCCTTGATATATAATCATTCAAAGACTAGAATAGTTCTGCAGTATAATTAGTTGGTAATAAAACTGTAAATGACATATTTGCACATCTTCCTAAAAATATATCACAAATAAACAAGCATTGTTGAGTTGTTGTCAACACTGGTAAACTGAGCAAGCTGGAATGAGTACCATAGTGACTCATTAACCCTAACAATTTTGCTGCAATATCTTCTACTGTTTTATCATTTCATCTAATTATGGTACTAGCTGAAAGAAGAAAATATGCCAACTTTTTAACTGCAGTCTGTGCTAAGGGTTCATGACCCATGCCCTTAGCAGGAAGCAGGATCAACTCTTCAGCAGTAGTAAAGGGCGTCTTAGCTTTAGCAATGCTGTTAGCCACTGAGAATGATTCCCTCCATGTGGACACATATGATACAGTGGTGCACTTCAAAAACTGCTTGTTTTTGTGTTCACTTTTTTATTTTGAAAAATTCCAAAGGCTTTCATTTTAATGCACAGTACTTGGTCTCTAGGTGGCAAAGAATCTTTGAAGGTTTCAGAACTTCACTGGACAGCCAGTAGTCACATTATAAAAAGTGGGATTGAAGAACATGAATCACCTATTGTAATGAACCTATAATTTCACAAGAACTCTTGACAGTTTCTTTTAAGTGGAATTTTATTTTGTTGCTATCTTAGAAAATTCTGCTGTCTTATGATTGTCTGTTTTCCTATTTTTAGAGAAGATCATCAGTGACATTTATTGTTTACTCATTAGGCTAGGGTTATCCTGTGGGCTTACCAAAACTGCAACTGAGACCAGTGGGAGTGCAGGAAAAAGGCACAGTAAATAAAATAATGGGCAGGCCAAACACAGACTAAAGAAAGTGTTGGAATCTGACTTAAAGCCTGCCACCAACTCCAGTTGTACAATCAATGTACATCAATTCTATTTCCACTATAAAACCTGGCTGTGGATGCAGTTTAAATGTCACTTACCAATCATGATACCACTATGATGAGTCTGCAAGCAATTGCTTATGGTCTCTGTGAAGTAAACCTCTCTGCTAATGTTAATGTGAATTTGGAGATAATCCCCAGGACAAGGAACACAGTTTCACCTCCACCTCAGATCTTCAGCCATTGGATTCTCACGAGGATCGCCCAGTACAGAGGCAGAATTCAGGCAATAAATCAAGTGATAGGGAACAGCTGTAAATACAGAAAGCTCAGCTCACTCACCTGTTCACCTCCTGATCTGTGGCCATGTTCCTAACAGGCCAGGACCTGCTTACTGGTTCTTAGTTCAGAGTTTGGGAATCCCTTCATCCATGCACAAAACTAAATGGCTCATTACTCACAAGTCAAGACACTTAACACTTTCAAAGAAAGTGATCAAAGCAAACCAAAATACTTTGGCCTTCAAAATATTTTCACATTTGTGTGTATTTAGTGGCCTGGCAGTAGCTCTAAAAACTAGGAATAGAGAAAGTTTTAGAATTGCACTACACTTTTGGCGAGAAAGCATTCTAATGAAAAGATGAGGAAAAATAAGAGCAAGATAAATCCAAAGCTTGTACCATGTAGGAAATTATAAAGATCAGAGCATAAATCAATAGAATGGAGACTAAGAGAACAATACAAAAAAATCAAAGAATCAAAGAGTTAGTTTTTCAAAATAATAAAAAAAGATAAACCCTTAGCCAACCTTATGAAAAAAAGAAAAAAAAAGCCTAAAGTCCATGCAATTAGGAATGAAAAAGCTGAAGTCACAACAGATCCAACAAGAATCTAGAGGATCATAAATGCCTACTTCAAGAACCTGTACTCTAATAAAATACAGAACAAATGAACAGATTTCTAGATACATCTGAATTACCAAAGTTGGATGAAGAAGATATAAAAATTCTAAACACCCCAGTTATAATCGGTGAAATTGAAAATGTAATCAAAAATTTACCAACAAAGACAAGCCCAGGTCCTGATGGTTTCACTACTGAATTCTACAAGACATTTAAAGAAGAACTATTTCCATTAAAAGTAAAAGACATCTACATTGAGAACTACAACAATCTGAAAAAAAAAGATCAAAGAGGATATAAGAAAATGGAAAGACATCTCTCGTTCTTGGATAGGAAGAACCAATATAGTGAAAATGGCCATACTTCCCAAACTGCTATACAGATTCAATGCAATACCAATTGAAATTGCAACAGTATACTTCACAGAAGTAAAGAACACAATCCAAAAATTCATTTGGAACCAGAAGAGACCTAGAATAGCAAAAGTAATTCTAGGCAACAGATGGCAGGGGGTATCACAATTCCCAATTTGAAACTATACTATAAAGCCACTGTGATAAAAACAGCATGATACTGGCAAAGAAACAGACCTGAGGATCAATGGAATAGATTAGAAGTTGCAGAAACAACACCAGACATACTCAGCTAACTCATCTTTGACAAAGGAGCCCACCATTCTCACTGGAGGAAAGATAGCCTCTTCAATAAATGGTGCTGGAGAAACTGTATTTCAACTGCCAAAGATTAAAACTAGAGCCCTATCTTTCACCATGCCCTAAACTAAAATCAAAGTGCATTAAAGGTCTAAATATTAAAACAGAAACATTAAACTTGTTGGAAGATAAGTTAGGTATAAGTCTCGAAGACATTGGCATAGGACAAAACTTTATGAACAAATTCTCAGTAGCATGGGAACTCACAGAAAGAATAAACAACTGGGATGTCATCTTATTAAAAAAACTCTTCACTGCAATAGGAACCACTAACAGAGCTAAGAGACAACCTACAAAGTGGGAAAAAAATTTTACTAGCTATTCTTCAGATAAAGATCTACTATCTAGAATACATAAAGAACTACAAAAAAATAAGACCCACCAAATATAAAGATCTAATTAAAAAATTGGCATCTGAAATGAACAGACATTTCTCAGACAAAGAAGTAAAACCAGCAAATAAACATATGAAAAAATGTTCAACATCATTGGTCATTTGAGAGATCCAGATGAAAACAATGGTGAGATTCCACCTCACCCCAGAAAGATTGGCTGCTGTCAAGAAATCAACCAATAACATTTGCTGCAGGGCTTGTGAGGAGAAAGGAAATCTTTTTCATTGTTGGTGGGAGTGCAGACTGGTGCAACCTCTGTGGAAAGCAATATGGAGATACCTTAAACAACTAGGGCTAGAAGTCCCATTTGACCCAGCTATTCCTCTGCTGAGTATCTTCCCCAAAGAATTAAAAGAATCATACAACAGTGATACGTCCTCACCCATATTTATAGTAGCACAGTTTGTAATAGCTAAAACTTGAAAACAGCTCAATTGCCCATCAACTGGAGACTGGATAAAGAAGATGTGGTTTTTTTTTCTAAAACAGATTACTACGCAGCCATAAAGAACAAGAAACTAGAGACATTAATAACTAAGTGGATGCACATTGAGGCCATACTCTTAAGTGAAATAAATAGGACAAACATGTGTATATGCCGGATAGTTTCTCTAGTGTGAAAAACTAAAAGTTTAAGTTAGGATCAAAATGCACAATTGATATTGTGAATTAGGAAGAATAGGTCTAAAGGAGTAGGGGAAGTGGGAGGGGTAGGGGAAAAGAAAGAAGGAAAGCTGCTCCCAGCCCACAGGAAAGGGCTTTTGGGTCACCATCCCTACCGCTGGTCCTGGCCCTTGTCCCACCTCACCCAGCTCAGAGGAGGTAATCCATGCAGGCGCTAATAGCCCCCCACCCCAGTCGAAATGAGAAAACACGTAAATAAGTCTCAAAACCAGACTTCCAGATCACCTACAGCAGCCCCAAAGGGAAATGAGATGGAACACTCTGATACTCAACCACCTGGACCCACTGAACTGGCAACAAAAAGGGGATCTGGAAAAAATGAAATCAGAAATAATTTCTAAGATAACAGGAGAAACTGTGCCCCTAGTGCAAGACATGATTAATAAATCTAAAGAGGAGTTCAGGAACATGATGGAATCCCAACATAAGAAACAAATGGAATCCATAAAACAGATGCAAATAGATTTCCAGGACATGAAAAACTCCATTGAAAGTCTACACAGCAGAATAAGCCAATGTGAGGACAGAATTTCAGATATAGAAGATAAGATTGCAATTAGTGACCAGGAAAAGAAAAATTGCTTCAAAATTATAAGGGAAGATGAGAAATCAATCCAGCAGCTGCTAGATGATGCAAAAAAGAATAACATAAGACTCATTGGGCTCAATGAAGAAACAGGAGAGAGTGGAGATGACATAAAAAATCTGTTCACAGAAATAATGGCAGAAAACTTCCCAAGCAAGGGAAAAGAGCTTGACATACAGATAAGTGAGGCATATAGAACTCCAAATAGCCTTGATTAAAACAAATCCACACATAGGCATATTATTGTTAAGATTCCAGAAACACAACAGAAGAACAAAGTTCTCCAAGCAGTCAGAGAAAAGAAACAAATCACATACAAAGGAAAACCCATCAGAATCACAGCAGACTTCTCAACACAAACCATCAAGGCAAGAAGAGCTTGGAGTGACATATTCCAAGCCCTAAAGGAAAACAGCCTCCAACCCAGATTGATGTACCCTGAAAAATTATCTTTCAAAACTGATGGAGAAATCAGATACTTTCATGACAAAGAGAACCATAGGAACTTCGTGAATACCAAACCAGCACCCCAAAGAATTTTACACAATATCCTAGGAACAGACATTGAGGATCACAACCCCAGAAAGCAAAGTAGAATGAACCCATCTGCATCTGGCATGAGAAGAAATTAAATGTAAAGGGGGAGAACCCAGGGAAAAGAAAAAGTCATGGCAATGACAAGTCAATACATTTCAGTTATAACCATCGACGTTAATGGTCTCAATTCACCAATCAAAAGAAATAGACTGGCAGAATGGGTCAAGAAACAAAATCCAACACTAGGCTGCATACAAGAAACACACTTAATTCAAAAAGAAACTCATAGACTGAAAGTTAAAGGGTGGAAAACAATACTGCATGTGACAAGAACCCGAAAAAAAACAGGAGTAGCTATCCTCTTTGCACATCAAATAGATTTCAAACCAACACTGATTAAGAGAGATGAAGAAGGACGCTACATCCTTGTAAAGGGAAGAATCCAAGAGGAAGAGATGACAATCATAAATATCTATGCACCAAACACTAGTGCACCCAACTATATAAAACAAATACTAATGGACAGGAAAAGTCATATATGCACTAATACAATTGTAGTGGGGGACCTCAACACCCCACTGTCACAAATAGATAGATCAACTAGACTAAAAATAAGTAATGAAATACTAGAACTCAATCGCACTCTTGAACAAATGAACTTAACAGATGTTTACAGAGCCTTCAACCCCACAAAATCAGAATACACATTCTTCTCAACTGCACATGGGTCATTCTCAAAAATAGACCACATACTCACACATAGAACATGTTTAAGTAAGTGCAAAGGAATTGAAGTTATCCCCTGTATATTATCAAACCATAGTGCGATGAAATTGGAGATCCATAGCAAAAGAAACTCAAAAAATTTCATAAACACTTGGAAATAGAACAACACACTTCTGAATAACCAATGGGTCACAGAGGAAATTGAAGAAGAAATCAGACAGTTCCTTCAATTAAATGACAATGACAATACAACATATTGGAATCTATGGGAGACAATGAAAGCAGTCTTATGAGGAAAATTCATAGCAGTGAATATGCATATTAGGAAAACAGAATGAGCCCAATTAAACAACCTGATGCTGCACTTCAAGCTTCTAGAAAAAGAAGAGCAGGACAACCCCAAAGCTCATACAAGGGAGGAAATTATAAAGATCAGAGGAGAAATCAATGCAATGGAGACTAAGAGAATGATACAAAAAATCAATGAAACCAACAGTTGGTTCTTCAAAAGAATCAACAAAATTGACAAATCTTTAGCCAACCTTGTCCGAAAAAGGAAAGAAAAGGCCCAAATCCATGCAACTAGGAAAGAAAAGGGTGAAATGACAACAGACCCAGCAGAAATCCAGAGGATCATCAATACCTACTTCCAGAACCTATATGCCAATAAGATGGACAACACAGAAGAAATGGACAGATTCCTAGATACATATGAATTACCAAAGTTGAACAAAGAAGACCTACAAATTCTGAACAACTCAATATCAACCAATGAAATTGAAAATGTAATTAAAAACTTATCAACTAAGAAAAGCCCAGGCCCTGATGGCTTCACTGCTGAATTCTACAAAAACATTTAGAGAGGAACTACTTCCACTACTGTTTAAACTCTTCAATGAAATTGAAAGGGAAGCAATACTCTCAAATTCATTCCTGGAAACAAGCATCACCTTGATCCCCAAAGCAGAGAAAGACCCAACTGAAAAAGAGAACTATAAGACAATCTCACTAATGAACATAGTTGCAAAAATTCTTACTAAGATACTGGCAAATAGAATGCAGAATATCATCAAGAAGATCATACACGCTGATCAAATGGGATTCATCCCAGGGATGCAGAAATGGTTCAATATACGGAAATCAATTAATGTAATACACTATATCCATAGAGCCAAAGACAAAAACCATATGATTATCTCCATAGTGGCAGAAAAAGCATTTAACAAAATCCAACTTGCATTTATGATAAAACCCTAAAAAAATTGGAATAGATGGTCTCTACCTCAACCTGATAAAAGCCATCTATGAAAAACCAAGAGCCAATATCATACTAAATGGTCAAAAACTGAAATCCTTCACACTAAAATCAGGAACAAGACAAGGATGTCCACTATCACCGCTCTTGTTTAATATAGTTCTGGAAACATTAGCCATGGCAATTAAAAAAGAGAAAGAAATAAAAGGAATAAAGATAGGTAATGAAGAAGTCAAATTGTCATTATTTGCAGATGACATGATACTCTATATAGAAGACCCCAAGAGCTCCACCAAAAGTCTTCTAGATTTATAACCAAATTCAGTCAAGTAGCTGGTTACAAGGTCAACACATAAAAATCAATAGCTTTCCTCTATACCAATGACAGACTCACTGAGAGAGAAATAGGGCAAATAATTCCTTTCACACTAGCATCCAAAAAACTGAAATACCTAGGAATCATCCTAAGGAAATCAAAGACCTCTTCTCTGAAAACTATGGCACTCTGAAAAGAGAGATTGAAGATGATATCAGAAAATGGACAGACATCCTCTGCTCCTGGGTAGGAAGGATTAATATAGTGAAAATGGCCAGACTTCCAAAACTGCTATATAGATTTAATGCAATTCCAATTGAGATCCCAGCAGCATACTTCATAGACCTCGAGAAAACAATCCAAAAATGCATTTGGAGCAAGAAGAGACCCAGAATAGCAAAAGCAATTCTAGGTAACAGAGACATAGCAGGGGGTATCACAATCCCCAACCTGCAACTATACTACAAAGCTACTGTGATAAAAACAGCATGGTACTGGCAAAGAAACAGACTTGAGGACCAGTGGAACAGATTAGAAGATGCAGAAACCATGCCAGACACACTCAGCCATCTCATCTTCAATAAAGGTGCCAAACACCCTCACTGGAGAAAAGATAGCCTCTTTAATAAATGGTGCTGGAAAAATTGGGCTTCACATTGCCAAAGATTAAAACTAGACCTATTTCTCTCACCATGCACTAAACTAAAAACAAAATGGATTAAAGATCTAAATATTAAAATAGAAACTCTGAACCAGTTGGAACAGAGGTTAGGTAGAACCCTTGAAGACATCGGTGTAGGAAAAGATTTTATGAACAAAGCTTCAGTTGCTCTTGAACTAGCACAAATAATCAACAAATGGGATCTCTTCTTATTAAAAAGCTTCTGCACTGCAAGAGAAACCACCAGAAGTGTGAATAGACAACCCACAATGTGGGAAAAAATCTTCACCTGCTCTTCCTCAGACAAAGGTCTACTATCTCGAATCTATAAAGAACTTAAAAAGATCAGATCTCCCAAATTTAAAGACCCAATCCAAAAATGGGCATCTGAAATGAACAGATATTTCTCAGACAAAGAAGTAGAAGTAGCAAATAAATACATGAAAGAATGTTCAACATCACTGGTCATTCGAGAGATGCAAATGAAAACAATGCTCAGATTCCACTTCACTCCAGAAAGAATGGCTGCTATCATGATATCAACCAATAACAAATGCTGGCTAGCCTGTGGGGAAAGAGGAACCCTGATCCACTGTTGGTGGGAGTGTAAACTGGTGCAGCCACTGTGGAAATCAGTATGGAGATACCTCAAAGAACTAGTACTGGAAGTCCCATTTGACCCTGCTATTCCCCTGCTGGGGATCTTCCCCAAAGAATTAAAAGAATCATACCACAGTGATATATGTGCACCCATGTTCATAGCAGTGCAGTTTGTAATAGCTAAAACTTGGAAACAGCCCAAATGCCCATCAACTGGAGACTGGATAAAGAAAATGTGGTCTTTTTATAAAATGGAGGACTACTCAGCCATAAAAAATGAGAAATTAGAGACATTTATAGCTAAGTGGATGCACATTGAGGCAATACTCTTAAGTGAAATAAATAGGACACACATGTAAATACCGAATAATTTCTCTGGTGTGAGAAACTGAAAGTGTAAATAAGGACTAAATGTATAGTAGGTAATGTGAAATAGGAAGAAAAGGGGCAAAGGGGAAGGAAGTGGGAGGGCTAGGGAAAAGGAAAGAAGGGAATGGGATTAATATGTGAAAATGGAAAAACAGCAACAAAATCTTTGTAAATAGGGAGGACTGGAGTCGTTGAAGGGAGGGCTGGGCAAGGGTGAAAAATAAGAACCAAGAGAGACTATGTAAAGGTGAAAATTTCCAATGATGAATGTCATTATATTGTATACCTAAAATGTACCAATGATTAGAATGAATAATTGATAATGCAAAATAGGAAGAAAAGGTCCAAAGGGGTAGGGGTAGTGGGAGGGGCAGGGGAAAGGAAAGAAGAGAAAGGAAAAAATGATGAGAAATGGAAAAAATGAAAATAAAGTCTTTGTAAATAGGGAAGGGTGGAGGGCATGAAGGGAGGGCTAGCAATGGGGGGAAAATAAGAACCAAGATGCATTATATAAAGGTACAATTCCCGATGAGAAATGTAATTGTGTTGTATACCTACAATGTACCAATAAAAGAATTTAATACAAAAAAAAAGAAAAAAAAAAAGAAAGAAGGGAAAAGAAAAAAATATGAGAAAAAGAAAAAAATGGAAACAAAGGCTTTGTAAATAGGGAAGAGTGGAGTGGGTGAAGGGAGGGTAGGGGAATGGGGAAAAAATACGAACCAAAATACATCATATAAAGGTATAAGATCCCAATGATGAATGTAACTGTATTATATACCTAAAATGTACCAATAAACTTAATGAGAAAAAGTGGTGATACTCTGAAGAACTAGTTGTATTTCAATGCCAAGTCAATTGTCATAGATACTATCTATTCATTGCTGTGGCCTACATGTGACACATGAAGACTGAGTTTAATCTCTGCTTTCTTTTTTCAATTTAAATTGCTAAAGATGTTGACACTTGAGAATGTGAGAACTTGTCAACCGTAATAATTGCTCTAGAATGACAAAAAATAATATCTCAATCTGAGGGAGACTTCTGGGAAGATGGTAGAGTAGTAACCAGCAACAAACCAGGCTCTCCAAGATCCAGAAAATAATAACTTGGCAAAGAAAAGAAGGAGAGTGGTGAATTCCTGGATCTAGGAAGTTCTGATGGGAATGTTGGGTCCTGCAGAGAAATTGAAAAGACAGAATATAAGACAGAGAAAGGAAGGGGCAATATGCACTTTCTTCCCAGCTCCTGGCAGAAAGCTCAAGAGAAAGGAAAGATGAATCTACAGAGAGGCAGTGAAACCCAGGAAGTCCCAAAGCCTTCAGGAAGAAATGCAGCAGGAATAGTAATATGAGCATGAGAAAAATTACAAAGCTAAATTCACATCCTGGTTAGGTGAACAAGATGAGATTATCTCCAATATCCTCATTCTACATCTATGGAAAACTCCAAGTACTGCAATGGATGTGTGTTAATTACCTCACCAGTTGAGGAACACACATTGCTTGATGATGAAGTCCAGGAGGGCCTTTCAGAGACACAGCAGATCTCCAAGAATGAGCATCTCTTACTTCCACTAGCTTATTTAAGTACAAACATACTTGCATTTCTAAGGATTTCACAATTACTGACATTTGGTATATCACAAATTGTGAGAATGGGATTATTTTCCTGTGCACATTAGTTCATGATTTGTCCATCTATAAGAGAAATACGGCATATTTATGTTCATAATCCCATGTAATACAAAGTAAATGTTTTGCAATGAAAATTAAGAATACTTTCAAGAAAAAAATATATTTTCCTTATTTGAATTAACTGAGTTATGTTTAAAATGTATAATGGTAGTGTGACAAAGAGAACACTATCTAAAACTTCAAATATAAAAATTAAAATATATAATATTAAACTCCAAGACATATTGCTTATTTTCTTAATATGTGTTCTTATATCAGTTATAAAAACAAGCACAAAAACTTCTCATAATTATTTTACCCAGAATTCTAATGCAGATAGTACAATTGGGTTTATGGGACTTGGAACCCTCCATTTGCTGCTGGATGGCTACTCACTACTGACAGGAAGCTGGACTTGCTTCCTTGTTTCCCAGTATTAGATGATGTGCCTTGTTAAGGAGAGCAACCTTGAGTAATTTTTCGTGCTTACAGGGGTGATCACATCAGGGGGTGATCTGTCTGTGAGGCTTCCTGTTCCTTAGAGGTAGATTTGATCTCTTTTCATGAAGATTTTTATTGATCAGACCTGTTAGTTATAGAATCTGAAATCAAAGTAACTCCAGGAGAACTCAGAAGGAAAAACTAAGAATCGAAGAGGCAAAATAAAATCAGAGAATGACAATAAAGACAATGGACTTAGTTAAGCGAGTGACTTGGCACTCCTTTCTAATTTGTCAAAATAATTTATTTGGTGCTCTGAATTAGAACAAAATATATAGTGATCTTGAGAGGCCAAGATAAAGATAAATCAGGACTTGTTATAGATGAAAAAGGAAAAATATTTAAAGTTATGGTCTAGAATATTTATAAATCACAAAATCAAAAACTGACAGTAAGTGTTATTGTTCTATAGAATGCTCAATGAGCTGCTAATATTCTTATGCATCATCAAATGGCTATATATATATATATCTCACAAGTTATTTCAAATAATACATTTTCTGAACAAATATGAAGTAGCATCAGAGTATGAAGAGGGAAAAGGATTTTGGTAGGATCACTAGATTTTAGAAGATAGGTCAGACAGTGTCCTTAGAAAATATTTTTTTTTGAGAATAAATGAAATACTTAAACCGAATCTTGAAAATTCTTGCGGAAACCTATATAAAAAGTTTGAAGGAAGAACATTCTAGTCAAAGCAAGCAGTATGTTCAAAATATGAGATAAAACTTAGCCTATTTTACCCAAGTAACTGATGTGACATTAAAGATCTTGAAAAATAAATACTTGAAGGTTCAGTCAAGGCCCAGATTTTATAGATCTTAGCAGGCCATGTGAAGGAGTTTGGATTTTATTCTTGTAAATAAAAATGTTGCAAGATCCTGCTAAATGATATGTATTGTATGATTAATATAATAAATAAGCCAATCTGAGTAGTACAAAGCTAGCCTATCCAGATAAGAGGTTAAAATTTTTCAGTTTACTATAATAGCCTATTATCTAAGAACAAATTAATAGGGCTTACATGAAATAAGGGAAGAGGTAAGAATGAATGGTAAAATAAACCAGCTGACTTTTGAGGCACAGTTTGGCTATGGAAAAAGTAATTTTTTTTTTTTTTTGTACGGGGATCAAACTCAGGACCTTGGGCTTGTGAAGCCAGCTATGGAGCCACTGAGCTAAATCCCCGGTCCTGAAAAAGTAATATTGATGAAGAATAAATGAGATCTAAAGAAAAAGAAGAATCCAAAAATATTTTAGTTCAATGAAGTAGTTAAACAATAATACTGTCCATTTATTTGAAGGTATTGATTAGTAGAAGGAAAATCAGTACTTTGTGTTTGATATATCTATATTATGTCTAAATGGAGAAGTCTACTAGAAGTTGGATATAGCTGAATTAGTCACAAGTACATATATATACATATTCTCAGGGAAGAGATCAGCTCCTGACATATACAGTTGCAAAGATGGCATTTAAAGTGGGGATCTAATGAGATCAACTGACAGGATTCAGATAGAGAAGAGAAAAGAACAGAGACTGATTCCTGAGCATTCATGTATTTAAAGATGAGGAAGAAGAAGAGAACTCGTGAAAGACGAACAGCTGGAGAAGGAGAAAGAATTCAAGATTAGAGATCCCTACTGGATAAGTAAAAGTGTTTCAAGAAAAGAAAAGCTTGCAAATTTTATAAACTGAGTGATCAAGAATAGTAAGAAGACAGAATTGATCATTTTGTGTGACAAGACAAGGTTTGTGGTCAAGCTGGACAAATTTCAAAATATTTTTAAAAGTACGTATTTTCTCAAAGTTGGCTAAAGAGAGAATGCCACATTAACACAATGTCAAAGACGACTGTCATGAAGATCCATTAGGAAGAAATAGAGGAAAGTACAGGGATTAGAAAGGGTAAAGAGCAAAATTAGCTTTTGTGTTGGTATTTTTTTTTCTTAAATTCTTTTATTGGTACATTTTAGGTATACAACACAATTACATTTCTCATTGGTAACTTGTACCTTTACATGATGCACCTCAGTTCTTATGTTTTCCCCATTCCTAGCCCTCCCTTCATACCCTCCACAGTTCCCTATTTACAAAGACTTTATTTCCATTTTTTCCATTTCTCAGCATTTTTCCTTTCCCCTGCCCCTCCCACTACCCCTACCCCTTTGGACCTTTTCTTACTATTTTGCATTATTGATTATTCATTCTAATCATTGGTACATTTTAGGTATACAATATAATGACATTCATCATTGCAAATTTGCACCTTTACATAATTTCTCTTGGTTTTAATTTTTCACTGTTGTCCAGCATTCCCTTCAACCCCTCCATTCCTTCCTATTTACAAAGATTTTGTTCCTGTTTTTCCATTTTCTCATATTAATTCCATTCCTTTCTTTCCTTTCTCCTATCCCTCCCACTTCCTTCCCCTTTGCTCCTTTTCTTCCTATTTCACAATGCCTATTATACATTTTAGTCCTTATTTACACTTTCAGTTTCTCACACCAGAGAAACTATTTGGTATTTACACATGTGTGTCCTATTTATTTCACTTTAGAGTATTGCCTCAATATACATCCACTTAGCTATAAATGTCTCTAATTTCTCACTTTTTATGGCTGAGTAGTACTCCATTTTATTAAAAAACCCACATTTTCTTTATCCAGTCTCCAGTTGATGGGCAATTGGGCTGTTTCCAAGTTTTAGCTATTACAAACTGTGCTGCTATGAACATGGATGCACATATATCACTGTGGTATGATTCTTTTAATTCTTTGGGGAAGAACCCCAGCAGTGGAATAGCAGGGTCAAATGGGACTTCCAGTCCTAGTTCTTTGAGGTATCTCCATACTGATTTCCACAGTGGCTGCACCAGTTTACACTCCCACCAACAGTGGATCAGGGTTCCTCTTTCCCCACAGCCCCGCCAGCATTTGTTATTGGTTGATTTCATGATAGCAGCCATTCTTTCTGGAGTGAAGTGGAATCTGAGCATTGTTTTCATTTGCATCTCTCGAATGACCAGTGATGTTGAACATTTTTTCATGTATTTATTTGCTATTTCTACTTCTTTGTCTGAGAAATGTCTATTCATTTCAGATGTCTATTTTCAGATTGGGTCTTTAAATTTGGGAGGTATGATCTTTTTAAGTTCTTTGTAGATTCAAGATAGTAGACTTTTGTCTGAGGAAAAGCAGGTGAAGATTTTTTTCCCACATTTTGGGTTGTCTCTTCACACTACTGGTGGTTTCTCTTGCTGTGCAGAAGATTTTTAATAAGAGACTGCACTTGTTGATTGTTTGTGCTAGTTCACAGGCAACTTAGGTTTTGTTCATAAAATCTTTTCCTACACCGATGTCTTCAAGAGTTCTACCTAACCACTGTTCCAACTGGTTCAGCGTTTCTATTTTAATATTTAGATCTTTCATACATTTAAATTTTAGTTTAGTGCATGGCAAGAGATACAGGTCTAGTTTTAATCTTTGGCAGGTTGAAACCCAATTTTTCCAGCACCATTTATTAAAGAGGCTATTTTTCTTTCAGTGAGGGTGTTTGGCTCCTTTATCAAAGATGAGGTGGCTGAGTGTGTCTGGAGTTATTTCTGCATCTCCTAATCTGTTCCGGTCCTCAGGTCTGTTTCTTTGCCAATGTCATGCTGTTTTTCTCACAGTAGCTTTGTAGTATAGTTTCAGGTTGGGGATTGTTATACCCCCTGCCATATATGCAAATCAATCAATGTAATACACTATATCAATAGAGCCAAAGACAAAAACCATATGATTATCTCCATAGATGCAGAAAAAGCATTTGACAAAATCCAACATGCATTTATAATAAAAAACCTACAAAAAATTTCAATAGATGGTTTCTACCTCAAACTGGTAAAAGCCATCTATGAAAAACCAACAGCCAATATCATATTAAATGGTCAAAACTGAAACCTTTGAAATTAAATTCAGGAACAAGACAAGGATGTCCACTATCACCACTCTTGTTTAATATAATTCTGGAAACATTAGCCAAGGCAATTAGACAAGAGAAAGAAATAAAAGGAATAAAGACAGTTAATGAAGAAGTCAAATTGTCATTATTTGCAGATGACATGATACTCTATATAGAAGACCCCAAGAACTCCACCAAAAGTCTTCTAGGCTCAATAACCAAATTCAGTCAAGTAGCTGGTTACAAGGTCAACACACAAAAATCAATAGCTTTCCTCTACACCAATTACAGACTCACTGAGAGAGAAATAGGGCAAATAATTCCTTTCACACTAGCATCCAAAAAACTGAAATACCTAGGAATCATCCTAAGGAAATCAAAGACCTCTTCTCTGAAAACTATGGCACTCTGAAAAGAGAGATTGAAGATGATATCAGAAAATGGACAGACATCCCCTGCTCCTGGGTAGGAAGGATTAATATAGTGAAAATGGCCATACTTCCATAACTGCTACATAGATTCAATGCAATTCCAATTGAGATCCCAGCAACATTCTTCACAGACCTTGAGAAAACAATCTAAAAATTCATTTGGAACAAGAAGAGACCCAGAATAACAAAAGCAATTCTTGTGTTGGTACTTTTACTGTTCTTTTACTTAGTTTTGGCTGAAAGTATGTTCAACAGATTTGAAATGATCCTAGAAAGGTATACAATCAATCTTTGAGTAGGAAGAAGAAACAGGTGGGCCCAGTTAGTAAAGAAGGATAAGATACTTAGAAGAAACAAAAAAGTAGTTTTGTGGTACAATGAGAAACAACTGATTTGAACAGCAAGGTAGAGTATTTGCGTAAATAAGCTAACAGGACTTATATTTAACTGGAATTAATATTTAGCTGGAATTTGAATCATTTCTCTTCAAATTGTTCCTATAAGTGAAATAGAGAAGTTATCAGCTAAGAATATGGAAAGAAGGGTAGTTTGTACTTTGTAAGTATAGGAGGACATGGATTTTGACTCTTGAGAGAAAAATAATTACGATGAAGATATCTGTGAGGGTTTCTATAATTCTTGTCCTATGTTGATTTGCATGCAACAAAATAGAGGCTTTTAATTTCCCCCCTTGGGTGAGTATAAAAAAGAGGGAAACCTGGAAGATCATTATGTTAAGATTCTTCTACAGAAGAAAACTATAAAAGTCTAACAATGTCAGATAATTTTTCTTAATTTTATTATATTTATAATGTTTACAGTAGGGGTTATTCTGAACAATCCTTTAGATACCCAAGATAACAGAGTACCATCTTCTATGGCTCCACCAGCTAAGATATAGCCTTCAAATTATCACAGCAGGAGAGAGAAACACTAGAGGATTCCACACTTGAAGTGAAATTTCTCAGTGTGGAATTTATACATGTCAATTTTATTTACAGCCTAGGGACCAGAAAACTTTATATGTCCAGCCCAAATATCAGATAACTTACAAGAATAGTAGCATGCGTGTCCACAAGGAGAGGAAGCAAAGTAAGACTGCATTTAGTAAACACAAGAATTGAGAGTGTATACATATGGTGAACTCTATGATGAAGACAGAAACAAATAAAGACAGGATAAAAATTATTGCTGATGTAAAAGTGTGGCCAAATTGCCAGCACTCCCAAAAGGACAGACTTAATTGCTTCAGCAGTAAACTAGCCAATTGATATTGAAAGTTTATAGGTAGAATTTAATTTTCATACATTGGCTGTGGCACAATTATGGTAGCAAAAAGGTGTAAGAATTTACTTTTTCACAGTTTGCATAATGTTTTTGATATCCTTTTGTGACTATAAATTATTTCTACATAGGGTTATCTATTAAATGAGAATTCATGAAATCCTTCTTATATTATTATTGTGAAGATAAAGTGAAGTAACCAACCTAAAACTTTGTTAATTGTATTATCCAAATGCAATAAACTGTAAAATTTTTTACTCAATAAAGATGAAGTAGTAAACAACTAAATCTATATGGAAAAACTTCCTCTAAATACAGCAAGATAAAAATCAAAATAAACTATGATCATTTCTTTAAAAATAATATTTTATTGCTTATTTTGAGAAAAGTCAATAAAATTTCTGAAAACAATTGTCATGTGGCCAGATAACACAGAGCACAGCTTGATATGCAATGGTTTAATTTGCTGCTGCCTGTAAAGCTCCTCACAATTTTAAGTTAGATTTTTAAGTAATTTTTTCATAATAAGGGTGTATAGAAAATCTGTGCCTTTTTCACTCATCTTGCCAGTTTGCTTGGAACAATCCTGGATATATCCCTGAATATTTTATCACTTATGGAAAAAGAAAGAAAGGGAAACATTTCTAGAGGACGCTATTTGCAGATCTAATGCTAGAATCTATTGGTTTTTAGCCATTGATTTTTATCCATGTCAGTATGGATTGTGTATACTCATGTGTGTATTTGTGTATATGACTGCATTTTGACAAACTATTTGGAAATATTTCTTTTTGGTTGCTTCTATTTTGTTTGAGCAGTTCTTGAACAACCATCCTATAAATAAACAAGGCATCTGTTCAAAGGTCTAAAACAATATTAGATAAAGGAATTGAAGCATAATATATAATCTATTCTACAAGAATATTCTATCTTTATTTTATTGCAAGAAAAGAGCTTCACAATAAAGTTTGAAAGATGTTATTTGGGGATGAATATTGTTGATTATTTTTTGAGGCATTTTTGGTTTTGAATTCTCTTGTGACACTCTTCTTGACAAGAAGATTCTACGCTTAATCCCTGTTCTCTTCATCTTCATTCCCTCCCATCTCTCCCACAACTGACAACCTGGCAGGAAGTAACTCTTTGTGGAGCTACACTATACACATACAGATAGCTAAACAAAATTTGCCTATCTAAATTCTACTGTCAACTTCTCAATAGTCTTACAAAACTAGGTGATTCTCAAGAGTCATAAAGTATAATTTTGAATAGAAAGCATTGATTTACAACAAAATTTAAATACATTAAATTTTAGTAATTATAGGACAATGGAAGATGAAAGGGGTTATTTCATTTATTACTTTATGAAATATAAAAATTCTGGGAAAACATGGTAAGGACTTTTGCTGGAGAAATTATTTGGAGTGATATTTGAAAAAACTGAGTTGAATGGATAAGAAAAAGTAAAATATGACTTACTACTTGTTATTCTTTCCTCTAGTTTGCCATTAACAAACTAAGGATCTGACTTGAAGAAGTCACAAGTCAATGTGTTCATTTGTGTCTAATAGATATGCAAATAAATTGCAGTTAGTGGAACAAACAAATGCTAGAGACAATTTATAGCTCCACTGGATATTAAACAGTTGTTTTTTATATAGTCCATCAATTTTGTTATTTTATAAGCATTTTAGCTTCTCAAATGCTATTTGAGCTAGTAATAAATCATGTTAAGTTCCTCATTAATATGCCATAATATATAACATACGTTCAATTTGTATTGCCATAATGAGTTGACCTTCTTGACAGTTTTGTTAATTATGTTTTAACACTTTTGCAACAGCTTGTATATTCCACATATTGACTTCACAGCACTTTTGAGTTCTTTCTCTGTACCTTATACTTCTGAAGCAATAGTAGATTTTATTATAAAAGTTACTATACTTGTCCCCATAGTTTTAACTATGGATGTGAGAAATATTTGGCAGAATCATGCAGGTTGGTCCCAAATTATAATCATGCCAGTGAGGCTTCCCCTATAAAAGACAATGTTGTTCCTAAACATTCTCAGTTTATCATCAAATTAGAGAAGAGATGGAACCTTCAGAAATAAGAAAGGGCCAACATCCTAGGGATAATAGAGATTTCCAGAGAAGCTTCACAGTGATCCACTAATTTTCTTCTGAACCTGGATAATTCATTTCTTCTCATTGCCTCTCTTGCCAATAGACTTTTTCTTCCTCACAACCAAATACCCAAAATTATACAAAAAATAGAACAACATACTTTATTTTTTTCCATTTCTAGCCTATCCCTCAGGGAATTATGTTATCTTTTTATGATTTTCTTAATTACCTTTTACAGCCAATTATTAGGGAAAGAGAAGGGAAGTGAGAAGGAAGTAATAGAATGATTTTAATAGTCTAATAATAAAAACAATCTTTGACTTCGCTTGAATTCAATGGATGCAAGTCCTCCTTATCTTTATTATTTAATTGCTACTACACCTAACTTTTTTGGTAGGACTCTGATCACAGTCTCCCCCAGCATCTCCACAGATCCCACCTCCCCTCTGGAGAAGGCTGTGAAACATTGCTCAGATCTCTTCAAAAAAGAAGAATTTGTTGCCTAAGCTCCCGCCAAATGCTGTCAATAAAATATCTTTAGCTTTCAGTTCACTTCTAAGATGACCTAACTCAAAAGGAGACCTCTCTTTAGTCTGCCTTCCAAGAGTAGCCTACAGTCAATGATGGAATTACATGGATCTATAAAGGACAGATGATATAGACTGAACTCATAACACTGAAGGACCACTGAATTTTTTTGATTGCACTGAAAGCTCAGCCAAGGTTATGGTTAGGATTATATCATGGCTGAAATTCCTTTACCAAAATCTTCTTTTCTCCCATCTATACTCTATAAATATTTACTTCAGGGGTCCTAATTAATTAACTTTCTTCAGAAGCAATTTCTAATAATCTTAAACTCTGAGTCAGCTTCTAGAACCTGATTGTAACATAGAGCCAATACCTCTAAAACAAAGTTGTTTAGATAGTCAAGATTGGCATATTCACATACAAAGAACTAATTAAGAGTTTTGGGTACTTTAAAATCTATGTGAACTTCTCTTTTATTCCCCTTCTCCTTGTTTAGATAAGATGGCTGTCCTGGACATTTTTTTGTTTTTGCTTACATTCTTTCATAGGTACATTTTAGGTATACAATACATTTACATTTATCATTGGGTGCTTTTACCTGTACATGATGTATCTTGGTTCTTATTTTTTCCCCATTACCTGTGCCCCCTTCCCGCCTCCACCCTTCCCTTTTTACATAGACTTTATTTCCATCTTTTTCTTTTCTCATAATTTTTTATATATTTTCATGAAGATTTTGAACTGGGAACAAAATGGAATACTTAAAAAAGAAGAGTGCCAGGTGTGCTGGTATATGCCTATAATCCCAGCACTTGGAAAACTGAAGTAGAAGAATCACAGCAAGTTCAGAGCCAGCCTTGTCTACATCTTGAATTTAAAGCCAACTTGAACTATGTAATAAGGCCCGGCTCAAAACAACAAAACAAACAAAAGTAAGAGAAGGAAAGAGAAAGTACAGGCTGGAAATAAAATTTCTGAGTAAGAACCACCGTGGATAAGAGATAGAATATGAATGGAAATTTATTTATTTCTCCATTTATCTTTCTTTTTGGCAATGTGATGCTGTTATTACAAAAGTGTTTCTTAGATCAATCTTAGGATAAGCCAGAAATACCTTTTCCATTAATGAAGAGAAGCTTAAAAGATGGGTTGCATTGGAGACAGAATTTCATGCAGTACTAGAAGCAACATCACAAGCAGGAAAAAATTCATGTGATTATTAGCCTAAAAGAGGCAGTAACTGAAATGTTTACATTCTGACATATACCAGTTGGAATAGATTGGGGTAACCTAGATTTTATCTGCAAGAATGACACTATTTTATTACCTATCTGTAAATACACTGACAAGTTTAGATGATACCACTTTGCATGTGTCAGTTAAAAAGAAATTAGTGTTCTTATGAAATGAAAACTGTATATTAATATGCTATATATATTTGAGATTCTACTTCTGCTAAATAGATTCAACAAGTTTGTCTGTACTCATGGGTTTGAAGTTCTGAGGAAAGGGAGAATTAGAAGAATGGCCTCTATGGCAGAATCCTTCCTTTTCATACATATTACTTCTTTCTCCTTTCCACTCACCAATGCTAACCACACTACTATTTTCTGCATGCAGTGATCTCATTTTTGCAAATTAAACTCATGCTTTATTATCACAGTGAATATTTTCCAAACAGCAATGATGAATTAATCGGGTCTTTTGGGGGGGGTGCAAATCAGACTCTTCCAGAGAATCCAAAAGCATTGAGTACAATTAAAAAATTTCTGACTAGGGCATCAAAGTTCTGTGGGCAATGGTGAAATATCATAAACTAGGTAGCATGTAAACAATAGAAGCTTTGGTGACAGTTATTTAAACAGATGTCTTCTGAGGTTTCAGTCTTCTGGTTCATAGATGGTGTCTATGTTTCTATGTGTCTTCTCATGGTGAGGGAGACAAGGAAACTTCGTGACTGCTTGTATAATAGTACTAATCTCATTCACAAGGACTCCATTCTCTTGACCCAGGTAATTCCTAAAGGGCCAGCCTCCTAACACCATCCAATTGATGCTCAGCTTTCAACATATAGAATGGGGGGAAACAAGCATTTAAATGACAACATGTAGCCACAGGCCTATTGACTGGCCTCTGCATCTTTCTTAGAGGAACTATGTCCTATAGGTTTATTCTTGACTACTTTCCTCAGCTACATCAGCTTTCTTGCTCCCCAATAAGGATGCCTCAACTATCTTCTGCTCTTGCTACAGTTCATAAAACATTTTTCTCAAATCCATGCATTATTTGTGCCTTTTCACGTATTCATATATTTTAGGCTGCCTCTGCAATTCATTTTCTCTTTTTTATTCTTTCCTTTAAAAAAATTATTTGTAGCACTTATCATGACTTGAAATGTGTATTGTCATTTGGTTCCACTGGTTTTATTACAACAATTGTTTCTGGGGCCGGGAATTTACCTCAGTGGTTCCAGCGCCTGCCTCGCAAGTGCAAGGTCCCAAGTTTGATCCCCAGTACCTAAAAAACAAAAACAAAAACAAAACAAAAACAAAAACAAAACAAACAAAACAATTGTTTCTGTCCTATTGCTTCAATTCTCAGTGCTTGTCCCGCTCCTCATAGTCAATTGAGTGCATTACTATTAGAGACAGCATCAAGCGTATATATAGATGGTCACCAACTTATAGTGGTCAGACTTAGTGATTTTTCAGTTTTACTGTAGTAGAAGTGAAATATATATTCATTGAAATTGTATTTCACATTTTTCCTTTCAAACCTACTGCATTTGGTATAATACTCTTCTTCTTCCTTTTTTGTGGGGGGAGGGCGGTGGTGGAGGCTTTTTGATGCTGGCCTTGAATTCACTATTATTGCAAATTGGCCTCGAACTCACAGCATTTCTCCTTCCTTGGTCTCCTGAGTGCTGGGATGCTCTCTTTTGATGATGCACAGTAGCAGTAAATCACACTTCCCATTAAAGAACAAGGTCATGAGAGTAAAGATCTGATGTTAAGATGAAATCAGATGTTAAGATGTGTTCAGATGAGATATTCAGTTAGTTAAGTCTATTAATGCATTTTCTGCTGATGATCCTTTCAGCTTACAGTGGGTTACTGGGATGTAACCCCAATGTAAATTTAAGGCATGTGCATATATATACAAATAGGTACAGAGCAGGACAAATAAGTCTTGGCAACCCCCAGCAAATACTTCAGTTTTACTCTATGCAGAGAAGCCCCTGGAATATGTCCCTCCCTGGCTCCTTGGTTCACTCTCTGCTTCCTGTCTGCCATGTTGAGAGCGGCTTTCCTCTGCCCAGTCCTTTCCACCATGCTGCCAACCGTGCAAGGATTGAGACTTCTAAAATGTAAGGCAAAATCAACTTCTCTTCGTTTAAATTGTAGGTGTTAGGTACTGTGTCTCAGTGATGAGAAAGTGGTGAAGACATATGTACCCTTTATATATTGCTCAAAGAAACTGAATATTAACCTTTACTTACCATCTTTCAAGGAATAAGTCACTTTAAAAGTTCAGAATGTTTTCAATATTTTTACACTGATAAGTACACCTGAGAAATAAAATTATTTCATGTTATAAATAAAACTATAAGCATTTATAAGCATAATTAAGTTAAAATTGAGTTGTAATAAAAGGAGATTTATGAATTTCAAATTTGAAGCATATATTAATTTGTAAATCAAGTCATTTTAAATATTCCTTTATGATAAAAAACCCATTTGATGTACAAAAATACATAATAGAAAATTGAGACTAAGAATAAAGATTTAAAGTGTATGACAATATTTTGGAAAAATATTTGGTTTTCTGTTTGTTTGTGAGACAGCAACATTCTATATAGTTCTGTCTGTCCTTGAGCTTACTATGTAGCTCAGGCTGGCTTCTACCTCTCAGTGATCCACCTGCCTCCACCTCCCAAGTTCTGGGAATACAGGCATGCTCCACCACACCCAAACTGAAAAAGTATTCCTTCAAAAGTAAGATAGGCTTTATATTATGTATTCTGATGTCAACATATTTCAGTATACTCTTTATGTAAAACATTTATTCAGTCACATGATTGATATTTTTTCTAAGTATCAATTCAAATTCTTGAGGTTCTAAACTAAACAACCAACAACCATAAGAAATATTTAAAACACAAAACAATATATGTAATATTTGAACTTTGGTTTATGTGAGAGTGAAAGTAAAATTGAATAGGGATATTTTTATATTCAGTGATTTGTTAGGTTACAGGAGAAAATGGTTATAATGAAAGTAGTTATTCAATCTTATTACACTGAAAAAGTGTTTTATAATCACTACAGAGTACCCAAGGTAAATATAGAGGGGTAACAATTACAACAATTTTAGGTTAAATATCTTATCTTCATTTTAATACTAATGAATGTATTATCAGAGGTACAGAAATTTAAATCATTGAGAGAATAGGACAATAATTCCTGGGATTACCCAAACTTCCATGAGTCTGACTTTTAGGACATTCCTACAAATAAATTTGTAGTATCAAGTATCACCTTGCCTCTAAATAAATCTCAACCGAAGAAAGATAATGAATATATAAGTAAAATTAAATGCTTCAGGATTTTTTATTTTCCATTTTGTTTTGGTTTTGAACTGGTCTCAGGCTGTCCTTGAACTCACTATGTAGCCAGGCTGGCCTGAGACTCACTGTGATCCTCCTGTTTTAGCCTCCTGAGCGCTAGGATTACCAGCATGCTCCACCACACTGGTCAGGCTCTTTTTTTATTTTTGTATTTTTAACTTTTCTCCTATCAGATAATTGTGAATCTAAAACTTGACTTAATTTTAAGAAATAACTTTTTATGTAAGGAACCAATGAACACTTCACACTTTTACAACCAGCCTGACCTATTTTATAGCATTTCTTGTTTACTCTTACGTAGTTACCTAGGAATTGAAAGTACTGACAGGGTGGAGTTGAATTGGAGCCTATTGCTCCCAAATGAGATCAATTGTGGATTCCATGAGCAAAGTAACATAAGGGTGTACATCTTAACAAAATGAGGGTAAATATGATAAAAATACAATAAGGAAATGTCATTCTTTATATTTCCTGTTTAGAAAAATAAAAGTGTCACTTCCTGACAGCTTTCATTTATTTTAATTAAACATGCTCTCTGGGGCCAAAGCAAATGACTGCTTTTCAATGTGAAAGTAAAACATAAAACCTGTTTTTATTGTTATTTTAAACAGAACAGATGTTGTCTATAATCCTAGTGCAAGAGAGATGTTATTGTGGCAAACTTTGGGATACGCTTAGGACTGGAATCCAGGAATCACCTCTTTCTCAACCCTACAGCTGCAGGCATCTCCAGGTTGGCTGAGAATTTGCAGGGCAAACAGGAAATGTGTTAAAGTTCATGGTAAGGCACACTCTTTGTTAGTGTTAAAGACAAGCCCTAACCTGTGCTTGACATAATTTACTCAACCTTTCAATGAAGATAAAATTATCTTCCTCAGAGGGGATTATTGTGAGATTAAGAGATAATAATATATAATATGTAGCATAGTTTTTGGCCCCCAGTGATAAAATTGCCTGTTACTACTATATTTAATTTTACAGATTTCTAGTGACAAGAATATTTTCGTGTTGTGTATTTACATTTTTTTGTATTGATTGTTTCACTTTTTACTGTTGTTTGACTTTCTTATCTTGATAATTTTTTGTAAGTGGCATTATTGATTTTCTGTTATTTAGTTGATATTGTTAACAAAAAATGGAAAAAAGAAAAACAAGGATAAATAGGAAGAAATTTTTGTGTATATTTAGATGATAGAAATGAAATTACTTGTTTAAATCAATAATGAAGTCAAATATAAAACTCTTTTATTTTATTTTTAGCCATTAATTTTTTTAATGAAACCAGATGGAAAAAATACATTGGACCAGAGAAGACTGCCCAGAATCGAAATGTACTTTTGTTGTCTGTGACACAATCAATATCTACATTGCTGAAGAAGGAGTGTAGAGTTTAGCTTGTGAGGAAAGGATGTTCAGTTATTTCGGAATCCCTACACTGACCCCATAAGCACTTCTACTTTTAGGAAGATGTCTAAAATCTAGGGAAAAGTTAGCTATAAATCTATATGTTGTGTCTTCTCTCTCTTCTTCCACAACTCACCTCAAATCAATACTGGCAGTCAAATGATTCATAGGATTAGGCTGAATAACAATACTATTTTTAAGGGGAAAATGATGTGTCTTCTTCCACAAAATAAATGACCACTGAGTTTCTAGTATGTATGCATTTTAGGAAAATATGAATGTTGGATTGTAGACTTCTGACTTTAAATTTTGTACCTTGATCTTTGCCAGAAAAAGTATTTCCTGAGAACTCTGAATCAATTAAACTCAGAATACCATTTGTGTACTTCTCTGATTTCAATAAAAGGACTTTGTTCAAAACTTTAGCTAATTTTTACACATATCAATAACACATATATTTAAAAAAATTTATCTATAGTTATTGTTTTCAATGAATATAGAGAACAATATATCTCTATATTCCAATTAATATAGAAAGTAATATCTTTTGGGGTGAATAATGCCTGTTATTTGATTTTGGTTTTCATATTAACCTCAAAAATAATATATTATTTGGGGAATATCAATTTCAAAATTATAAAAAATTATTGCTTTACTTTGGATTTGGAATCTCAGCCAAATGCCTTGTGTTGATGATTTGGTCTCCAGGGTAGCACCTTTGCGAGCAGTAGAAACTTTAAGTGCTGAGGACAAGCTGGCGTGGTTATACAGGACAGTAATTCCTGCACTGGGAAAGCTTGGCAGGAGCATCACAGATTTGAACATATCCTGGTCAATTTAACAACTTGTTGACATTTTGTCTCGAAATAAATGAAAACAAAATAGAGCTGAAGCTGAAGCTCAATGTGGAGATCCTGGATATGTAATCATCAGTAACACACACACACACATGCCCCCCCCACACACACACAAGCTCGGTCCTAGTGGAGGTCTCTAGGTCATTAGGCATGTATCTTCAATGGGGACTGTAGGATCCTGACCATTTTCTGAAATGCTTTTGCTTCTTGGCCAAGGAGTAATGGATTTTGTCCTACTAACATGATGCACTGCCTTGCTAAAGGCTCAAAGCAAGACAACCAATTGTTCATGGACTAAAATCTACAATCTCTGAAGAAAACTAACACTTTTATCTTTGGAAGTTAATTACCTCAGCTATTTTTGTCATAAGGCCAGAAAGTTGAATAACACAAATTCCTACAGAAAATACCCAAATATTCGTGTAAACAGAAGAGTATTTTATTTTGCTTCATTTTTCCTAGGGACATATACAAGCAACAGAAAAATATAGACAAAATATAGTAGATAATGTGAACTGTACATTCAGTTTGCTTGGCATTCACTTACATAATCCTGCAAAAACCTTGTCATCATCTCTACTTCATAAATGTGAAATGTAAGTGCAACAGAAATGGTAAGTTACTCAGACAACAAAAGTAGTAAAGGGCACAATCTGGCTTCAATATGAATCAGAAAGACACTATGTGCTTAAGAAATATGCAATATTATATTAATGTGATTGAGAATTAAAATTCACTAATACACAGTTCTGCAACAAATCTTTTAATAGAATTCCACCATAGCTTTCAAAACAGCCATAAATTCTTGTTTCTATTTGAAACTTCATACTTATCACCTAAATTACAAGTGTTCATTTCTGATTGCTATTTCCTTTTGTTTTGACAACTGAAAAAATACTATAAAGGATATTTATGCTCATGTATAAAGAATATTATCATGTCACTATTAGTGACATTTAAAATCTTCAGATTAGTTTATTTTATTTTCAATTAAGAATTAGTGAATTCTCACTGGGTATAATTGAGAAAATATAGGAAATTAAATAGAAATATACTTCTATTTTAACAATGACGAATAATTATTTTTATACAATTAATTCCAAACACAATTTAGAAATATCAGTTTGGAAGTGAAAATCATCAGGAAGAAAGCAGTTTGTGAGTTGATATTTCACTTACTGTAATAACATATTTTAATAATGTAAATATTCTTTTACAAAAGATTTACAAATATTTACATAATATTTTTAATAAATTCATGAGTGTGTAGTGTAACAAGAGTTTGGTTGCCTGGGGAGTAATATCTGTATTGTTTCTATCAACACATTGTGAATAAAGTAGCTAATTTTGTCACATCTGTATTTGTGAAAACGTAGGGACTATTTTTCTTATCCCTGTGTTGACAATAATTTTGAGGCAGTTTCATTGATCCACACACACACATACATTCACAAACACATCAATGCTATGTGAGGGAGAAAATATTTAAGATAGAATTGCACAATTTAGATAATGTAGAACTATGTGAATTTTCAAAATGAAAAGCAACGTTTATTTAGAAAACTCACGTCCATGGAAAATTAAGAATGAGTCCTTTTGATTTTGGCTGGCAGTAGTATATTATAAAGGAGTATGAAGGATATTTTCTCTAACATTCATTTTGTAATTTTATTTTAGAAGCCAATATGTAGATTAATTCCTTGGCTACTTATTATTCTTTGCTTTATGTATGAAATACAAGAGCTCTAAATATTTTTAATGCCGAGATTCAATTTGTCCAGGACTTTGAAAATATTTCTCATATGTTATTGCCTTTTGGCAAAGTTCAAAATGAGGAAAGAAACCTTTTAAAATGTTTCTGGTTTTCTTCTATGAATTTGAATAATGAAACATTTCTAACACCTTATATGAATACAGGGTTTACAATTTAATCAATAGATTCATAATATATTGTTCCCTATTTAAAATGATATTTCTAAAAGCTTCATGCTAATTATATGTTACATTCATTTTCTTTATAATTTTTTTTTTTGATGCTGGGAATCGAACTCGGGTCCTTCCACTTGCGCAGCAGGGGGCCAAACCACTGAGCTAAATCCCTGGCCCCTTCTTTATAATTTTTAAACTCTGTTATTGGAAGATAATTGTTCTACATAAGGACAGGTGAATTCTTTATTATAATTACCACCCATACTATACTGGCAGTGCATATGTTAATAAATGGAATTCACATACGCTTTTACACTCTAGGGTTTTAATGAATATTTCTTGGGATTTATGTTTATGGTGAATATATAACAATAAACCATATTATGTACTTTATATTTGCACTGTAATTCAGCCAATTGAATTATGAAAGTTTGTGTTCAGTTTTCAGCAATTTCAGATCTATGGCTAAAGGAGACAAGTCTCTCCTTCAGGACATACTTAGAAATCTCTAGGTTCTTTATGCCTGTCTGGTGCTGGGGATTTGAATGTTTGAACTTATTTTCTTTTATTCATTTTTCTTCACATTTAGAAGCCATTAGGCTATTTATGAATGTGTGGAACTCATGACTTTATTTTACTAGTTTGTCCAGAGATGCTAGAAGAAAACAAGAAGCATCACTATATTTTCTACACTTCCAAAAATGTTCCAAAATATTGTCTATAGTCAGTAAATTCTTTGCATCTCACAAGTAGTGAATTAGAATAATCAAATGGATCTATGTTAAAGATTTCACACCACAGACTATCAGTACTCTTTACGTTGTCAGGAAAGACCATGGCAACTTTAGACATCACCAAATTAGGGAGCCATTTAACCAATTAGAGATATTTATCCTTAGAATTCTGTTTCTCTTGATCCACTCCTGGAAACAAAATCTTCACTAGTCAGGGTTCACAAGAGAAACAGAATGAACATAAAATATATGTATAATTAATTATACAAAGGATGTATTAGGCTTACAGGATTAGAGTAAGAAGCATGCCAATGACCGTTTTGGGAATCAGAGATAGAAGAATCCAAAAGGGCCATAGGACCACTGGACAGCTGGAAGAACAGCAGCAGTTGGAGGTCAAAGGCCAGGAAGGGCCCTGCAGAGTCACTAGTGTGAGCTGGTGTCAGAAAGTAAAGGAGTCTGTGTTGAACGCCTAAAAACTTTGTGCTGGAAACCTGAAGTAACTTGAGATCAGCGTCCAAAGGGAAAGGCAATCACCAGAGCACCTCTGAAGAAAAGGGGAAGACATCCTTCTTCTTTCCCTTTTAATTCTGTCCAGGCTACAAGCCTTCACATGGTGCTGCCCACGTCTAGATTAGATCTTCCTTCCTCAGTTTGTGGTCTCCACATCAGTCAGCCACTGAGCTTTACTCATGTTGTACACAGTTCTTACTCCAGTGAACTTGACATACCTCAACTAGTGGTCACAAAACCTGTTGTGGTTCTGGAAAACTAAGCCAAATTCAATCAAGTAACCGTGATATTGTCAGAAAGGAAGTTGTAGAAAAGTTCTTCAAGGTGTAAAATTTAAGTAAATTTTGTTTGCTTTAACCATTTGTACATTAATTACTTCATAACATTTGAATTTTCTGTTTTTTCTATAATAACAAAATTGGCAGTGTTTTAATGACATTTCTTTATCATTTTGAGGTACAATGATTTTAAAAATCAAATATATTATTAGTAATGTACAATAGGGTAATCCTTCAAAGTTATTACCACCCAAATCATCAAAATTTTTGGCAGACATATTGGCAGAAATTAACATTTTTATACCTAACATTTTCCATAAGAAATTAACTATTCTATTTCCTACTTATGATTTGGTAATTATTGAATGCTAAAAGAAATGATAGGAAATCAATGTGTTTCAAATTTATGAATCATATTTATGGCTTTAATGGTATTGACTATTGTCAGGGCAATTAAATTTACTTTCTCTGTAAGCTAAAACACTTGCTTCATTGTGTTTGCTACATTGTAATCTTGATTTATAGTATAGAACACTAAGACTTAATTTATCAGGAATATTCTAGCCCTATTCACAAGTCTTTGCATCCCCCAGTTCTTATTCTATTTATGCACTGAAGATTTTGTACACTTTGCTTCATTAATTATAGAAATGTAAAAACCTATATATAATCAATACTATATTTATATTAAATAGGTACACAAAGCCACATATCCAAAAGATTATATCATAATTTATGTGCCATAATATTTTATTTCTCTTTTAAGAGCTCATTTGTAAAATTGAATTGGTTGTACTTAAGGAGACTTCTTTGTGTCTCATTTTGAATTATCTCTTAAAAAGCCACTCTACCAAATGTGTGCCTACATCTAGAATATGTAGAGGATGTCATATAAAATATTTTTATAATTAAGGTTGGCCTGATTATCTATTTTAAATTTATTTTGCTTAAATATTTATGGGAGTAGAAGTTAAAATTTCTTCATTCTCATAGTGAATATCTGAAATCTAATCTAATTTTAATGTTCTGTAAAGTAACAATTACAAATTGAGTGTTGTCTGATGTACATTCTGTTTTATGTCCAGCATAATAATTTTTATGTTTTTATCTCTATCCTTGATTATTAATCTATGTGATGGTAATTGAGTTTATTGAATATATTGTTGTGGTTAAGTATGTCATCTCAGCATATATCTATCACAGTTGATTAATGAGAATCACAGGACTTTTTAAAAGCTGTATTACAGATACATACATAGAATCTTTTAATGTTGCATTCTGATATATCCAGATAAAGTATATTACATATGAAAAATATCAGACAGAAAATTATCCACTACTGATTACAGTAACCCAGTCTAACAACATAAATTTAGCTTGTAGTTAAACCATGAAAAATCCATTATATATGTGCATTTCTCATTACATCATATCAAATGCTTTGACTAATACAGAAAATGTTCAATCTTGAAAACAATAGAAAAATGAGCCTCTTTTGTAGTGACATTATCTTATTCTATAAATGTCAGACTGTTCTTTTTAGAAAACTCTTCCTAAAACATGCAATTTTCTTTAGCAGATGTGAAATAAAATTATTTCTTTCAAAAATTTTAAGATATGATGAACTCAGTTTATCCTAGAACTGGAAATGTTTGCTTTGTTTGATATTGTCAGGTAACATAGCATGTGAAAATATCACATTTTCTAGCGATTAAAAATACAAACATTTCAGTAAGAAGCATATTTTATAACGGTTTAAAAAATTCAAAAGAGAACAATGAACATAATCTAAGCTATATATGATAATTTGAGATCATCACTGTAAATACTCATTATACAGTATAATCTAGATATGCTTTGAAGTTTTTACTGATGATTGATGTTCAAAAACCAGGTAAAGACTTCCATATACTTTCTGAATTGCTTTTGTTATTTTAAATTTTCTTCCTACATCTTTTTCCTGCTTTTACTTAGCCTTCCAAACTTGCTTCTTCGAAATACTACAGTACTGATAATCAATTTTAGTATAATATTTTCAAAATTTAAACAAAGATCTTCTACTATTATTAACCTGTTTGTATGGAAAATGTATGAAAATTGAGCTTTGACATATAGGAAACTTGAATAAGAGTGACTTTATGGTCACACAGGAAATTCAATTATTTTATTTTCATTGAAATAATTTATAATGGCAACTATCTGCCATAGTAAATTACATAAATTATACTTGTTAGATGAAAAACTAAAATGATTATATGGATGCAAGCATATATTCCCATATATGCACACACCCACCAAAATGCTTGCTTTAACCACTTAGAAAGTCTGAGATTTTCTGTATAACATATCAAGTAAGTTTCATAATTTTAGCTATAGATTATTGCATGAAATGCAGCTTTCAAATTTAAATTATTTAGAGAATATATTTCATCAACTTTTTTAGTTTCCTGTAAAATTTAGTATAAGTTCATTATTCATAAGTGTAGGATTTATTAAAACATAAATATGACTCTTTTACTTAAACCCTTGCATAACTTTCAACTGTATGAGTTCCAATCTTTAAAATTGCCTGTACTAAATGGTAGTTTTTTTTTAATTGATAGTACTTCCACATGTTCTGCTGCATTCTAATATTTTAAATTTTATGCTTACTAATATGTAATGATATGATTTTATACATAACTATAAACATACTGCTAAGTGTATAAAATGTCTATAATATTTTAAAATAACAGAAAAGCATGTCCCTAATGCCCCAAGTCCACATCAGGCATAGAATATTGGTAAAGATCTTTGTCTTTTGGTTGGGATTTCAACATATGAATTGCAGGGAATCAAATTTTCACTCTACAGTAATGGTACAAAACATATCCTCATACTTCCCACATATACATGTCTCCTGAACTACATAATTGAGTTTCATTAGCAAATACCCACCTGAACATAAAAATCTTTTGAACATCTCAAGTTTAATACACTTTTTGCACTGATGGTATTCTTCATCTCATTTGATATCAATTGCATTTTTCCAATTCATCAGTTGACTATTGGAATCATGATTAACTGCTTTATTTTTCTTAATTTTATCTAACTTTGACAATTCAATGAATAAGATTTTATTTACCCATGAAACATATGTAAAATGTGACTCTTTACCACTTTTTTTGCTGTCATCTTAGGCAGAGCCACATTTATTTAATTTCCAGACTACTAATTACTTTCTATCGAAACCCCATACAATCCTTTTAAATAAGCTACAAAAGGGATTTGTTTAATACTTAAAATTATTGAAACTTTGAATAACAATTATGGTATGATGACTAATTTTAGTTCCACACTTGACAAGATTAAAGGATACCTAATAGCTAATTGGTGATAATTATTATTATATCTAAATATGTCTATCAGTTTTTATGGATTAGAGTGCAATGAGAATTGGTGACATATAAGATCCACATTTACTCACTAATGATTATCACCATTCAATCAGCTTACAGTCAGATGAAACAATAAAGAAGAAGAAAGGTAAATTTTCTCTCTTTTCTTATACATTCTTGTCCTTAGAAATAAGGTTTTCTGCCCTTAAGACTCTGGTTGCAATGTCTTTGTCTTCTAAGTGAGACCTACTCTATTGACTTCTCTAGTTCACAGGCCTTCAAACTTGGATTGAGAGACGCTGTTGACTTCTCTTGTTCTCCAAATTGTGGATGGCTTATAATTGTGTAGTAAGAGACTAGAGCATGACAACATGGCTGAAGCAGTTGGGCATGACTTACCAATTAGGGACACTAAATAAACACTGGCACACAATAGCAGCACCCGAGCCTGACGGGATCAAGCCAAGCCTTGTACCCAGTACCAATCTTCTGAGATGAGAACATGTTGAACCTGGCACCTGGTATAAGAGATCAGTTGGAACCACCTAGATCAAAGAAGACATAGAAAGATGGCAGCAGTTGACTTTGGAGCCACTGTCCTCTTGTTCATGCAGTCGTCCAGTCTGCTTGCAGGATGAATCTTTTCTTTTTCTTCAAAGTGACCTTTTCACTCTCAGCACACCTTTTTCTCTTCTCACATTTCTTTTTCTTATTTCTGCCCTAAAATAAATTGTAATCTTTCACATCCACCAAATGTCCTGAGCAATTCATTGATGGAGACACATGAGAACCTGGAAAACACTTCTGGTCCCTAGCCAGCCAATAAGAGTGGAACTTTGGAGCTCCCTGTAAAAGGAGTGAAAGAATCCCCTGATCAATCCCTTCTCCCAATATAATATATATATGATGTATATATTATATATATATATGATGTATATATCATATATATATATCATATCTTATATATTACATTTCTTTGGAGAACCCTAATACTTCTAAAATCCTTTCAAAATACATAATTCTTTATCAGCATTCCTTCCTCTAAAATATAATCTAACATCTTTTCTTACCTAGGCTACTGCCTAACCTTCCTAACTGATCTTTTCAGTTTCTACTTTTTTGATCTTGTACAATGAGTTTCTACTTACCAGCCTATGTGATCCTTTAAAACTATAATTTAGAATATGAAAATTTTCAATATAAAATCAGCCACTGAATCTTGTTTGAACTTTGAGAAAATGGTGACCTCTTTTCCATAAATAAATTTGTCGTACATCCTGAGGCTCTTACCTACTTTGTCTTTTATTTCTGAAAATTCAAAGTAAACCCAGACACATTTCATTCTCTTCTTTAAATATATCAATACCACTTAAAGAGGGAATTTTTCTTACTCTTCTTTCTGGTATATTTTTACTCATCACATAACTGGATTTTTATCATCACTTAAATCAGAAGTGATGCCACTTTGGAAAAGTTTTCACCAACGTCCCGAGTTGAAAGCTGTCTCCTGATCCACTTTCTAACTTCACCATTTAACAATGGCTTTGTCTGCTTTATTTGCTTAATAAATCATAGATAGCACAATAAGATTGTTTTCAGGGATGTTATTACAATTCAAAGGAACTTATTCATTTTTTCTTACACTGTTAACTGGAATTAAAAACTAAAATCATCAGGAATATCCAATATCTTGCTCATGATTATGTTCCAAGCACCAGGAGAGTACATGATCTATTGTGGATGCTCAATACACTTATGTTGCATAAAAGTGAATGAAATTCCCCACACAGTACCCTGCCTCCTGCTCCAAGGTCTCCCTCGTTCTAGCCTTCATGTCTTCTCAAAACCTTGAAAGCTTGAAATGTCCTTGCAGTCTATGAGACTGCATATCTTGGTGATTTCTCGATAAAATAAAAGCTAGGATTTTTATCAAGCATAAATATGAGGACATTCATGGAGCCATGAAAATATAGGAAGATTTGGAATTTGAATGTTAAGGATGGGAAAGAAAGTAATGTAGAGAAATATGGTCACTTTACCACAAAATTAGGAGTTCTATTTTATGAGATTGTATATCATGCTGTTTTTCTTCATAATCTGATCACAGTTGCAATGAAATAATATTTTAATAATTTAATATTTGTTTTGAAACAGTAGCGATCTGTTTCACAAATATTGGTTTGTCTTAGTTAGTATATTTGTCTATAGAAGATGCTAAATTACCAAGCAAAATGAATGAACAAATTGAAATCACTCAAACTCAATTATCATTGCAGCTTTATATATTACTACTGCTTTCCCATTTCAATAGAGCAATTCCAGCTCTCCATTTGAAATCCTCTTTGATTTGTTTATGATGCTCTATTTTACTTACTCAGAATGTTCTTTCCCTAAATTTCTGCAGTTGATGTTTTAGTACATTTCATTTCTTTCTGCTGTGCCAGATTTCCATCACTGTGACAAAATATGTGGAAAAAAATCCCAGCTTAAAGGAAATGAAGTTTATTTTGGTTCATAATTTTAGAAGGTCTTAGCCCATTGCTGTGGGCCAGTTATGAGGCAGAACATGGTGGTAGAAGAGAATACCAGAGGAATGCAGAGTGAGGAAGAGGCCAAGAGGAAGGAGCCAGGGAGACAAGATATTGTCCACAAGGGCATTGACCCTGTGACCCACTCTATTTACCTGGTCTCACCTACCGCTAATGCCATCAAATTGTGAATCCATCAAAGGATTAGACCACTCATAAAGTTAGAGTCTTCACAATCCAATCTCCCTCTGAAAACTCCACTTCTAAACTCGAGTCTTTTAAAGGATAGTTTAGATCTAAACCATAATCCTTACAATTCTAATCATTCTTAAAAACCTATTTAATTTCCTCCAGTTACAATGAATTTATTCCTATAATATGGTTAAAGAAATTTACATTTCATCTATTGGCATCCTAGCATGTAACTTAATTTGTTTGTTGCTGATTATTTTCTAAACCAATTATATTTAAGCTCTTACACTCATGTTTTCTTGATATTTCAGGATCTATATGGATTATCTTTTAATACAATAAAAATCATATTAAAATCAACCAGTTCATTTTTATTGCATAAACTATACTTGAAAATAACAAGTGTTTGCTTAGATATTTAATTTATGCTAACCCATGTGTTATCCATCATTTAAATATTACAGGTCTCCAAGCTGGGAGTGGTGGCACATGCCTGTAAATCCCAGATTTCTTGAAAGGCGAGGCAGGAGGTTAATAAGCCTAACTCCATCCTGGGCAACCTAGTGACTTATGAGACTCTGGCTCAAAATTTATTTAAAAAGGGGATTGGGGAGGGATGCTAGTGATATAGCTCAGTGTTAAGTGATTATATTGTAATATAGTCCTGTTTTGAAAGAAAAGTTTTAAAAAATATTTTCTTTTGTGGCATGTATCAGCTTTATTCTACTAATACTATACCTATACTTGAGGAAAAATAGATATATTGGATTTCTGTCTTTGAATTTTGCATCGTGCAATTCTTGCTATAAACAAGTGTTTTCTGAAGATACTAGAGTTTCTAATCTCAGAGTATCATTTCCTTATATCTCCACTTTAACAAAGAAAGTTATTTTAGGTTCTTAAATGGGAGTGGAGGACATTAGCTCCTTTTTCATTTGCTTTTGGTTTCTTGGCCAAGAGGTGAAGGGTTTTGATCAACGTGGATGAATCTTTCCTGATGTGCTAGAAGTCTTCTGCCTTGCTAGAAGCTCAAAGCAAGGGGACCAATCAAACATGGACTGGAATGTTCAAAACTGTGAGCCAAATGAATCATTTAGATCTAAAAGTTAGGTTTCCCGGGTATTTTGGCATTGGGACAAAAAGCTAACTCATAAAAATTCTTACCCAGAATACTGGAATACTCAAGCAAATGAAAATGCATTTTAGTCTGGTTCACTCCACTAGGGAGTTGTGATAAACGATATACGGATACGGCATGGCAGCTGAGAAGAACTGTGTGTTCCTATTTTGTGCTGCATGATGTATTTGTATTCATTTATGTAAGCTTACCACGGGCTTGTCATTATTTCCACTTCATAAATGCGAAGCAGAGGTGTGCAGTAGAGATGATAAAAGATTTGCTAGTGTCACAAAAGTAGTAAAAGGTATAATCTGGATTTAGTATGAACCAGAATGTCTTTATAGTCTTAAAATCAAAAATATATTATATTACTATGATTGAGAATTATAATTCATTATGTTCATTTATACACAAATCAATTAATGCATGATTTCACCATGAAATCAAGTACATTCTTATTTCTAATGTTGTATGCTTATAGCCTAATTTATAGTTACCAATTTCTGACTGCTATTATTATCCTTTTTGTTTACTCTCCTGAGAAATATCTTAGTGGATAGTTATTAATATGCAAATGAGATATAAGGTATATAATGTAAAAGGAATTTTAACTACTGCTAACATTTAAAATCTTCGGACTGATTTTTTTCTATGTATAATTAATTTATAATTTAAAAATTCTTATTGGGAATAGTTTAGAAATTAGAGAAAAATTGAAAAAGTAATATTTCCTATTTTACCAACCAAAAATAATTACTTGTATAATATTAGCTGATTATCTTTTAGAAACAATTTAAAAATAATTATTCTTAAATAATAATTATCATAAAGGAACTCGTTTGTGAGCTTATATTTCACTGCTTTCTTTTTGAAGAATTTTAGCAGATGCCACGCTAAGTATGCTGTAAAATAACACTGTAGATGCCTAGGATTGCTGTCTGCCCTCCTGCGTCTATCAACACGTTACCGACAAAGTAGCTAATTTCATCACATCTGTGTTTGTGAAAACCTGGGGGTTATTTTTATTATCCCTGTATTGACAAGAATTTTCAAGTATCTTCAGAAATGCAAACATACAGACATCGATGTTTTATTATGGGAGAAAATATCCAAGATGCAATTTGCCTAATTTAGATCATGAGTAGGTTTTAAAAATCCAAATCATTTGATTAGAAAATTCCAATGCTTTGAGTAAATATAAAAGTTTTTATTTATAAAGAAAAATATTCATTGAATTTTTAATATTTTATTGGTGCATTTCACATATATAATTATTACATTTATTTTGGTCATTTGGGGGAGGTAAGGGTACTGGGTTGGGAGAGATAAATTCCTGATTTTTAAATACAACTCATAGTTTGTTGATAATGCATATAGTGATAATGTAAATTCAGACATTACTTTACAATTTACAGTTTTAATTATTATTTCTTGGGTCTTATTATTATGATGAAGAATTCAAAATAAACCAAATTGTATACTTTCTTTACATGAAACCTGATTAGTGGTCCTAAACAACTCAATCAAATTAAAACAAATAGCTATGATGCTGGCAAAAATAAGTTCTGAAAAAATTATTTAAGTATAAATTTAAATATATTTGGTTCTCCTTTACCCATCAGAACATTAATATTTCATAGCATCTTGCACAATGTTTTTATAGTAACAAAAATAGACAACATCCTAATGACACCAGTTCATTGTTTTTGAATTAGAGTGATTTCAAGAATCAAATGATCTTACTAGTAAACTTCTAAAAGATAATTTCTTCAAAATTACTTTCAATTCAAAACCATCATCATTTTAGGCACACATCCTGCAGTAATTAATAATTGTACATCTAGTATTTTCCATAGGAAAATGTTTTCCTAGTTACCTATTTGCCAATTGTAACACACTAAAGATTCCAAGGGAAAAATAAATTAATGTGTTTTAAATATATGTATATATCAATTTAGATCTTTGATAAGATTGCATATTTTCAAGGCAATTAGTAACATTTTCTCTGTAAACTTGAACATCTATTTTTTTTCTCTATTTATTGTAATCTTAGTTTATGGCATAGAAGTTGAAAGGCTGTTGTCTTTAGGTATGTTTTAGGATCACCCATAAATGATTTCATGGCCCAGTCCAAGTTCTGTTTTCATGCACTTTGTTTCATTAGAGCAGTTTTGAATCTGGTTTGAATCTGCATCACACTTGTATAATATCTATTATTAGATAATAGATCTCTTAATTCTGTCTCACCTAAATCTTATCTTAAGTTTTATTGCAAGCAACAGGGATATTAAAGAGATTCCTGAATTGTCTGCAGTATAACCATTACTCCTAATTACTTACACAATAACATCCTGAGTACATCAAACTCTCTAGCACCAAGGTAAGTAGGTAAGTATCATGTTTGGAATGCGTTAAAATTGCTTTGACAAAATGGTTATGCCATTGGTTTTCTTTTAGAACTGTGATAATAAATAGCTATTAAAATATCACTATTTTTATATTCAATGCATGTACCAAGCCATATGTTCACAGGTTAAGCTATAATTAATGGGTCAAACATTCTTGATGTCTAGTTTTAAATTTTACTTGAGGAACTGAATAGTTTTACTTGATGGAAACATTGCTTGTATTTCTCATTCTGTCTCTTAGAAACCACTTTATAAAACTAGTGTAGAGTATGATATTTAAAATACTTTATGTAATTAAAATCCAGAAAATTATATACTTTAATGTGAATTTTATTTAACTATTATGAAACTAAGACTGCAACACTTCATTTACTTTGTTCGTTGGTTACAACAGAGAATACCTAAACTCTAACGAGCATTTCATAGAATAACAATGGTAATTTAGGAGTTGTCTGATGTATGTGCAGTTACATTTCTAGTATAATTATTTTTACTTTTTTAATCTACATGATTGGTTATTAGTCTGTGCAGTACTCATTGAATATCCTCTTTACATTATAGTGGGTACATATGTTATTTCAACCTATGTCAAATATAATTGATCAGTGAATGCAAACATATTTTGTAAAGCTGTATTATTGATACGCACATGGACCAATTTAATATTGCATTCTGACAAATACCAAAACATAAATTTGTCTGTAAGATGTCAGAGAGTATTATCTGTATTGGTTAGAATTATCCAGTCTAATAATATAATGTTAGCTTACATTAATATATTGAAGATCTGTTATATATGTAAATTTCTCATTAGCTCACATAAAATGGATTGACTAAGAAAATGTTCACTCTTGGAAACACTAGAAAATGATCATTTTTTTGAAGTGACATTATCTCAACTCTGTTAAGTGTCAAACACTGTTCTTTTTAAAAGAAAGTTCCTAGAACATGTAGTTTTCTTTAATTGAAATTGAAATTAAAATGTCCATTCAGATATTTTAAGATACAATGAGTTCCCTGTCTCCTGGAACTAGTATAGTAATGTCTCCTTTGTTTGACGTTGTCAGACAATGTAGTATAATAAAAGAGCAAATTCAGTAGCAATTAAAAGTATGTCTTTCATAGGCTGGGGATTTGGCTCAGTGGTTTCGCCGCCTCCTACCCAAGCGGAAGGATCTGAGTTCGATCCCTGGCACCAAAAAAAAAAAAAAAAAAAGTATGTCTTTCAGCAAGAAACATTATAAAAACATACTGATTCTGATTATTTTCCGCAGTATATTTTATAATTATTTTCCATCTTGAAAAGAGAATAATGAAGAAAATTTAAGCTTTATACGGCGATTTGCGGTTACCCTATGAACACCCATAATGGAGTGTAGTAATCAAGATACACATTTTAATTCTTTAGTTATGGTTGACCTTAAAGTTTAGTTCAGACTTCTGTGCTTTCTGGAGTTGCAAATAAAAATGTAAATTGGTGTGAAATTTATATGGAAGACCAACTTTGTGTAAGTGATGATTCAATTTCCACCATTGATTTGATACCAATTTAAAGAAAATTTTGACTCAGACCAAGTTCGTACAATTTTAACCTTTGATACTAATATGAATTTGTCATTTCCTTGTTAAATACTAGGATTATTTATTATAAAAACTGAATTTTTGAAATGTTTTTAAGATGTATGTGTGTGGTACCTTTTGAAAGAATTGAGTTTCTATTGCTGTGCAGTGATATTAAATATATAGCAGGAGATTTTTAATAGTTTTTAAGTATCTCTTCAAAAATTTTAGTGATGACACAATTGAGACTCTGAAAATCACTATCACATTCATTTTTACAATCATTAAAATTGGTGAATAAAATGATTTATTTCTTTTTATTTTTGAATTCAGCTCATAGATGTCAATCAGGATAATTTCAAAATATATACTTTATATTTGTTGCTGCTGGAGAAGAAAGGGTATTAACTCCAAGATTAATTTATATAAAGAACTTCATTTTATGCATTCCACAGTTTACCATGAACTTTATTAGCAGGGCATGTATTTTGTCTTTTTGACAATTGGTACAACTTGATGATTATCTTATGAAACCAATTTGGCTGTACATTTATATGATAATTTAGCATTTAAAGTTTAGACATTTGCAGGTGTGAGCATAGCCAGAGAAATATATTAAAATTTTATTGGGCATTATAATATATGTGGGGGTTTTTTTTTGCTAAGGAAATACCTGTTATAAATTCTCTTAAATCCTCTTGTTCAAAAGATTTTATAGCAATACATAGAATGAAAACATAGCTACAGTCTAAGAAATATTTCAAATGCCTTTGTTAATAAAACTGACAATAAAAAAGGTGTGGCTTGTTTGACCTTTACTATATGAATGGTTTATCCTTTTCTTGTTCATACTATGAATGTTTGCTGTTCTGTAGCCCATAATTCACCTCTATCTACCTCCTAATGTGAAGAAGTCTAATGGAACTTTACAAACAGGAAAAGGTAAATCTCCAGTGGTTTCAACTATTAAACTGTTTTTGATCAACCTGATCTGAATCTAAAGAGAGATTGTTACTTTAATACAAAAAAGGCACTGTTTCCACTCCACAAGTCCTACATTCAAAATTTCCAACAGGAAAGCACTTAATTGTATCATAAAGACTTTATCATAGAGACTTTATTTGGAAATGAAGATTTGTGGAATGAAATGCTGGGGAAATTTTTCTACCTTTACAGAGTTAGAAGCAAAACAGAAATTAAGCTTAAGGTACTCTAACCTAAGACCAATCTTTTAGGAGACATATAATTAAGAAGGTAATACAATTCCTAAGATATGTGTAGGGATTTGGATGAAAATTTTGAATTCATACAGGAATATCTTCCAAATAAGCAAAAAGAAATCTAGAGAGTCCAAAGATCTTGGTTCAATTATTTTAATAAATGATAAAAAGCTACCTCCCAATCTTCCAATCTACTTTCTCTACACATTTTTGTCAAGGATTCTAGAGGGCCTGGCTCAGTCATGGGCCCCTTTATAAAAATCATATTTTTACTTTTTCCTGAAAAAGGAAATTAGCCCTGGGCTTTCATGACTATTTTTTGCCGAGTTCTTTCAAGAAGACTTGGCATATTTGCACAATTGTTGTTCCCTTAATTCCAAGGAAAACAATCAGTCTTACCACATTCAGCATATCAACATATTTTTGCTATTTTTTTTAAGAATACAACTGTTGCTTCATACTTTTTTAAATTTCTGATCTTTTCCTACCAATGAGTAGAATATTTCTAGTTATAACAAATACTATATAAAATCAACTGGATTAACATATTATTAATATATCATTAATCTGTTGGAACTAAAGAAGTAAAGCACAATAAAGATTGATAAATTGAAATAGGCAAAGGTATAATGTAGAGGTATGGCTGGGGATGTAATGTTTGACTTGGATTTGAACTTTGTCTTTATATTTGCCTAGGTTATTAGCAATTAAGTTACTTAAATTTTCTTATGTTTAAATTGGTCACATTAAAAATGGTTTACTCTGTATTGTGCAGTGTTTTACTTTTGACAATTTTTAATTTTATGGGTAATTAGTTATTTTTAACATATGGACCCTAAATTCAAAAATTTAAAGATTTTACAAAATTTGAGTACTACAGGAATATTCTTAAATTGAAAAATTGGGAAAATGATCATCATGCAACAAGAGAAAGAGGGCAATTTTAATAGGCTGTGATTCAGACAGATGTGGAAAGGGGACAAATAAACATATTGGAAGGTGGCTGTCAGCCTCACTTCTTTAGATACATCATACATTGTATATGAAACAAGAGCCACAAGACAAGACAAAATTTTATTTATGTTCCAAACAACGCCAATTTTCACTTTTAATGTTTGCAATGGTCTGCTGTATGCCTAATCACAGTACCTCTCACTGGACTCTTGCAGGCCTTTCATTTCTAAACTATCGAAGCATTCCTCCATACCTCTGTGCTTCTATACCTTTCCCTTTCACTCATCCCAAGAAATAAAAGCTGTACAGGAAGAGCAGAGTATGGCAGGTTCCCATCATATTTTGGAAAAATTACAGTAGGCTTGTTCTGGTTTTATAATGCATGTTTTCCTCTGAATCTGTCCATAGGCAAAACTACTTCACCTGGACATCTTCAGAAAAATAAAATCATTTTCTCACTCATGCCCAATGCAGGCCGTGGTTTTTAAGGAGGAAGTATAGACTTTGCAGTGTTCGATGGATAGAGTAGTGACCTAAAGTGTTTGTCTTCCACACACTTACCAAGTAGATCAGTTAAACAATAGAGCTTTTTAAAATTTGATTTTTCTTAATTTATATTCCATTTTACAAATTGACATTCTTTTTGATGTGGTATTTATAACTCAGATCATATGAAGAGAAAATAAACTATTGATGTCTTTCTTTTGGCTTTAGAAAGCCAAATACTGTGGTAATATTTATTTTCTTTCACTGTGCTTACATCTTTATACATGCAGGTGATGTTCTAAAGATTTAATTGTTATTACTTTAAAATCGCTTCTCTATATCTATGATTTCCTTGGAGTTTTGTTACCTTGTCTTTTGATATTCTTTTATCTCTGCATGGCACTGTAAAGGTGTCAATTTTCTTCCTTTTAATGATAGCTGTAATTAAATACATTAATCCAGTGGCTTCTAGTAATTCAAATTAGACAAAACAGCTGTCCCTTTGTTAACACACCCTCTTAATACTGTTATTAACTCTTTCTGGTTTTTATTCAGTTTTTTCTTTTTCATCTTATAAAAAACTGAAGAAAAAAACATTCAAGAGATTTCATGAAGAATTAAATATTTGTTATTGATACTTTCTCATAATATTTTTATTTTTAGCAAGACTAAATTTGGATAACTATTCAATTATACATGAAAAAACCCTTAGTTCATAAAATGACTGTAGTCTTAAAGTGGTAATATTAAAAAAAATAATTGCACCACAGTTTCCTGGGAAATGTTAATGAAATTTAACATTTGTCATGGCTTAATAGAGGATGACTTTTTTCTATTGGCAGATATTACACTGATGAAAAATATATCAACCCTCCCTTGTCATTATTATTCAGGACCTCAATTTTGAAAGATAAATTGTGAGCAATAAACTTTTAAAAATAAGCTATATTAAATATAAGCTATATTAAAAATAAGCAGGTTTAAATTTACAAAATATTTGGCAAAATGTACAGAGATTTCCCAAATGCCTCTCTCTATTACTCTACCTAACTTCTCATATTATTATGAATTACATAGCCCCTAATGTAGTACATTTATTAAATTTGATGAATCAATACTCATTATTACTTTAACTGAAGTTCATAATTTTACAGAGTTCATAATTTTTTACAAAGTTTACTCTGTGTTGTAATTTTTGTTTTGAATATGCATTGCCTTATGAGTCCACCATAATAGTACGAAACAGAATAGTCCTTTTGCTCTTGATTTCCATTAATTTATACATTCTCCTTCTCCTGTACCACCAGTGGTCACTTTTACTGTTACACTTTTGCATTTTCCAGAATCTCATATCATTGTAATTCTCATATCATTGTATTAGTTTTGTCATACTTCCTTCTTTCACTTATAATTATTTATTTCAGTTTCCCTCCATCTCTTTGTAGATTGACAGTTCATTTATTCTTATTGCTGAATAATATATTATTGTATGGATAAATTATAGTTTGTTTATTCATTCATCTATCTAAGTACATCTTGTTTGTTCCCAATTTTTGGCATATCAGAAATTAAAAAGTTTCCTTCTCTTTTGTTTTATACTACTTGCAATAAAAATATTATATGCTCAATATATTAAATGCCAGGAGAGGAATAACTATATCATCATAGTAGTATATCATCATATTTTTAATTTGCCAAGTCATGATAATAAATCATGTTGGCCTGTTTTCTCACACTTATTAGTCATCTACATATATTCCTTTATGGATGTTTGACACTTTTGCTCATTTTTAACTGTTTCTCTTTTCTTATTTTGAGTTTTAAAGGTCATCTGTATTTTATGAATATGTCTTTTATGAGATATATGTTTAGCAAAGATTTTCTACAAGTCTGTGGATAATTCTTTTTTTCCCCATTTGTGTAACAATGTCTTTTACATAGAAATGATTAACTTTAATAAAATCTAACAACAATTTCCTCTTTCATTTATTGTACTTTTTTGATGATACATCTGAAAAGCAATTACTAATCCCAAGATCACCTAGGTTGTGTTCTCTGTTACTCTCTATAAGTTTCATAGTTTTTGATTTTATGTTTAGAACTATGATCCTTTTAAGTACATTTTATAAAAGGTGTAAAGTTTGTGTCTAGATTCATTAACATGTGGGTGTCTAGCTATTCCAGGACCATTTATTGAAAGACAATCTTTTCTTTATGGAATTGCCATAGAATTGATCTCTGTCAAAGATCAGTGGGCTATATGTCTTTGCATCTATTTCTGAGCTCTTTGTTCTCTTCTCTTGATGTGTTTGCCCATCCTTTCACACTCATCAATGTGACTTGTTTATCGCAGTCTTGAAGTCTGAAAGTATCAGCTGTCTGACTTTTATTCAGGATTATGGTAGTTATTTTTTGGTGTTTTATTTTTCTGTATGAATCCTAGAATCAATTATTATTCACAACACAATTCTCTGGTACTTTTCCCAGAATTATATTTTATCCACAGATCAGATTTAGAAGAATGGAAACCTTAACCTTATTAAATGTTCCTATTCAGGAATCTGGAATGTATATTACATTTAGCTAGATTTCCTTTGATTTCTTTAACCAAAATTTTGTTTCTACCCTATTGACTTTGTACAGCGTTTGTTAGATTTATAGTTATTTCCATTTATTTGATGTGTTAATGTAAATGGTGTCACTTTTTTATTGCAAATTCCTACTCTACATGAATTAGCTTTTATACCTTATCTTCCTTTTGTATCTTTGAACAACTAATTAGTTCCCAGGTGTTTTGTTTATTTTCTTTTTGTTATTTTCCTTCAGATTTGGACCATGGCTGAAATGTATTCTGAGTGCCTATATGGCTGAGCAAAATAAAATGAATTGCATGGAACCAATTCCCTGGGGGTTCCCTGAGACTCTCTTCTCAAATGAATGAATGATTTACAATTTTATACCCTTGAGATTGCAATGAGTTAAGTCTTGCTGATTTCTGAAATGCCATCCAGGCATCTTTCTTATTGTACAAAGTACTTGCTTTTATTTTTTCCAATGGTGTGAATCTTTTTTAGTAGCCATATCTCTTTGGACCCCAATGTTATTTACACACGGCTCCTTCTGATCCAACATTTAAGTTTTTCAAATTTTCTTCTCTGCCTTTTGTCTCCAATTTTCATTATAAATCTGTTGAAAAGTAGTCAGCAGTGCCTATGCCACAGCCTAAATGTTGGGCTGCCTTGAAATTTCTTCAGCCAGATTATTTATCTGCCACCCTTAATCTCAGTCTCCTGAAAATTCTCAAGTTATGGGCAACATTTAGACATAATTTCTCCAAAAGCATAATGAATATGTCCTCTAGTCTATCTGCCTATGGAGTCTTTCTTCTCAATTGAAACCTTTCTAGGCTGGCCTTTACTGTTGCATTTTTGGCAACATTCTTCTCTTCTGAGCTCTGAGCAGAATCATTCATCAGGGTCTGCTTACAGCATTCTAGGTCTTCTCTAGTCAGCATCTTCAAATTTTTAAACTTCCAATCCAGACAACATCTAAAGGCTTTTAAGCCACATTTTCAGTTACAATTACAGCAATAACCCCACCTCTCTTGTTACAATTTTCTGTGTTAGTGACCTTTCTCATTGCTGGACACAATTTACAAAACCCACAACTTAATGGAGAAAAGGGTTAAATTAGCTCGTGTCTTCAGTATATGATCAGCAGTCTCCAAGGCAGAAATCACAGAAGAAGGACACAGAGAAGCAAAGCTGCTTAGTTCATGGTGGCTGGAAAACAAAAAAGGGAACAGTGCTGGAGAGAAACAGGAGTGGGTCCATATACAGCACCTAAGGCCATGCTTCCATCACCCACCCTAATACAGCCAAGAAGGTTCATTAGTAACTTTCGAGGCATTGTTCAAATGAAACTGGTATGTCAGGATTAATAGTCACAGCTTGTTATTTTGTGATTTTAAAATATATTAAATTTTAACAACCAAAGACTTTTGTATGTATATCTCAGAAATGTTTCACATGGATGAATTAAAGTGAAATAGGTAGAAGTTAATTTGTACTGATATTAAATTCAAGGAAAATCTTCCTGTGCATTCTGGTTTTTAAAGCTTTTTAGAAATAATGCTGAAAGCACCTTAAAATGTTTTATATGTCACAGCTCTTTATAAATGACTATGGCAGAGTTAATATATCTCTGCCTTATAAAAATAGTCTTTCCTTATGTGAAGAGGCTATTACAAAACCAAATTTCAGAGGCCCCCTGGGTTGTTATGTTACATGCTTCTCTTCTTGCTTATTTGTCAATCGTTTACTTGCTTTTCTGCTTCTCTCCCTTAAAAATGTTTTTCCTTTCCTCATCTGCTTCTTGTAATGACAAAGGAACTGCCACCTGAGTAAATAGTCTTTCTTCCAGATGATTAATGAAAAGTCATAAATTATTTTAGTCACTGATGAATAGTAACAGATGCTTCATATCTTGTGGCATCCAAGCATTAGAGTGAACCACTTACCTCAAAAAAACTAGACCACTTAACAAACAAGCTTGCACCCAGAAGCATGCACTGTGCCACTTATAAATCCTTCAAGAGATGTCTCAGAGAAATATATTGTTATTCTGCCATAGCTCTGTATTAATGAAATAGCATTGAAGAAGATTTCATTGAGAGAGCCAAAAAAATAAATGAAAACCACATTTTTCTTTCTAGATGAGTGAGACCCATTATTCATGAAATTGATGTAGCCAAACAACATATGCATTGACAATCAACATTTAGATGAACTTGCTAATAGACAATAGGTTGATCACCTGTAGGATTTTTTGAGGTTTAATGGTCCATCAAAATTCACTAAATATTTGCTGTGATCAAATTTACACTATTCATTATCAGAATCATATTGAATTCTGGCTCCTTAAAATACTGAATGGCAAGGAAAAACAACAGGAAGAATGTAGCTAGCTAGGCTGATTGAAAATATGGGATTCTTATTCAAACTTACACTTTTTCTATACTTTTCAGATAATTATTTATACATCAATGTGTCTTAGTAGGAGATATGAACCTAAAATATTTCCTGTTTCAAAGGTGACAATTTGTAGTTGGTCTTGGTGAATTAGAGCAAGTCACATGCTACAGTGCTCTACGGGCATCTTTCACTAGTTCAGGGCGTGAACATATTGAGTTGTGTATAATGTGAACCTCTTCAATGCCTATATCTTCAAGTTCAGCTATACAGATGACAACCATGACTAACACATGACTTGTCGTTTTGGTAATGCCAAGCTATTAAGGGTATTAAAGAAGGAAAATATCTACTTTGTATCACTGAAGATAATTCTGAGTACATTAGAAAGAATGGAATGGAACATTGAGAAATCAAATACTGTCTAATACAAGTACAAATAAAAACTATAGTTCACCCAAAATCATTCGTAGTCTCAGTCTACAAGATAATTCTAAGAAAATACAACACAAAGTGCTCAAATTTGATCATTAACTATATTTGTGGTTAACTATAATTGCCTAATGATACTGAACTCTGGTACCCAGTCTCTATAAAGCATCCTTTGATCATTGAATCTTGCTATTAATATCCCTGTGTATTCTCCTCCCATGTTACACTGGGCTGACTTGTATTACTAATATGAATAAAGAGCATTGAATGTTTTCCAAGATTAGGTTATAAAAGATATTGCAATGTGTATCTATTTTTTTTTAATCTTGGATCACTTTCTGAAGGAAATGAGGAGACAAGGTATGGAGACTCTCCAAGAATGCCATGTAGAGGTACACAAATCAAAGAACTATAGCCTCTTCCCAATATTCCCAATAGTGAGTTATGCATGAATGGGTTCATTTTAATCTTCAAACAAGTGTAGTCCATCAAGTATTGATTTTAACCTAATGAGACAACCAGAGCACAAACCATGTTATTAACCTGCTTCTGAATTCTAGGACTACAGAAACAGAGAGTAATAAACAGTTATTGTTTTAAGATATTGTAAGTTGCTAAACAGCAATAGAAAATGAAAGTCTAGTCCGTTATTAAATAGTTCCATGAAAGTACTAGTAAGCCAAGGTTTAAGATTCACTCACTCCCTATTTCATATAAGCCTGCTAATTATCATCTTGTTAAATTGTGCAGACATTTCTCTTAAACGTTCATGCTGATCATATTTGTAGGAAAATACAAACACCATTCATTTCATGTTCAGTGTGAATCATGAGTTCTACATTTCTCTGAATGACATAATGATATTTGGGCTCAACTCAATAATACCACTTTCTGCTGCTCACAATTTTAAATTCCCCCCAATTTATCACTATATGAAGAATTCTGCTCCTTTTCAGTGTCTTCATCCTATTCCCTTAGAGGAAATCAGAAGTTATACATATTCATTGGCTTGTTTTTCTTATCCTTCATGATAGATTTAAGGCACATTTTTTTCTGTTCCCAAAATATATTCCTATATCATTACTGTAATTTTTATAAGAAGGAAGATAATCAGTTTACCTATTAATTCATTTTTCCTAGAAATATTTCAATTAGAATATAGGAGACAGGAGACAGACTTTCATAGTAACCACAAACGATGCTCCAAAACTGTCTCCCTGAAATATGATAATTTCAAGAATTTCATTTACTTGTATGTTTCAGAATGTGGTGATCATTTGTTTTGTATTTGTATGACAAGTGAAAACTGCTTCCCAAGAGCATAAAATGTCATTCTCTCATTCATTCTGCACACATTCTGTATGCAGTATATATCATTCTTTGTGTGGAAGTAAAATATAAGCAAGAAAAGGAAAAAAAAAAAACTGATTCCATGGAGCACATATGCAAGCATGGAGCGAATATTGTAATTAAGAAAATGCAAGAAAAAGCAGACATTTATAAGTTTTATAAGTACTTGAAAAGGGATAATGATATGTGAGTGCCTAAACCCAGTTTTTTTGTCCCGGTGAATATCAAGCGACACTGAGATTAGGGTGAATGAATGTAGAGCACTGTGGACTCAAAAGTAATAAAAGAATCATTTATGAATATATTGGGCAATTTTATATTTAGAGGACATTAAAATTACAAAAAGTATGATATAAGAAAACTTATATAGTTGCTTTGTTGATTATATTGTGATTTGTCTTATTGTGTAGTATTTACGTTAAGCTATCTCTACTATGATAATTCTAATTTTAGAAATGTTTAGTAAATTTTAATTTTCATTCAAGGATCAAACATTTTTTCATATTTCTAAGTGATAAATTATAATATGCACTTACAAAACATTTTCAGTGAACAAATTTTTCTTCACCCATTAAAATGTGATTTCTTTCTGTTTCTGTTTTGATTTTCAATAAAGATTTTATTGTTCTTTTGGAAAACCATGATCAACAAATATTCTATATCACAAAAGAAATACAAAACTTTGACAAAATCACTAGATTAACATATGTATTTAGAACACTGTGGTTTTAAAAAGTACCAGTCAATGAATATACTATATCTGTATTATGAGAGTGTCCTTCTCATTGCCTTTATTCATCTCACTGTGTTGCTACATAATATTTGCAATAGATATTTCAAAATGGATTTTAAAATTATTTCATTGTGTAATATCTTTGTGTTATAATGAGTCAAAATAAAGTCTTCCCTCCTTCTCTAATGTGATTACAAGACTTCATGCATAATCCTTGGCCATCAAGACCTGTTGTGCCATACCACCACTCCCAGCACAGTGGAGGCTTCCAGGCCACCAAATCACCACTACCCACACAGAGGAGGGTTCCAGGCCGCTGCACCACCATTCCCAGTACAGAGTAGGTGAGCTGCGTGGGCACCAGCAGCACACACACACACACACCCCACCCCACCCCACATACCCTGCCCTGTCAAAATGAGAAGACATGTAAACAAGTCTCAAAACCAGACTTCCAGATCACTGACAGCAACCCCAAAGGGAAACGAGATGGAACACTCTGATATTCAACCACCTGGACTCTCTGAACTGGCAACAGAAGAAGATCTGGGAAAAATGAAATCAGAAATAATTTCTCAGATAACAGCAGAGATTGTGTTCATAGTGAAAGACATGATTAATAAATCTAGAGAGGAGATGAGGAACATGATGGAATACCAACATAAGGAACAAATGGAATCCATAAAGCAGATGTAAACAGATTTTCAGGAGATTAAAAACTCCATTATAAGTCTACACAGCAGAACGAGCCAATGTGGGGACAGAATTTCAGATATAGAAGATAAGATTGCAATTAGTCACCAGGAAAAGAAAAATTGCTTCAAAATTGTAAGGGAACATGAGAAATCAATCCAGCAGCTGCTAGACAATGCAAAGAAGAATAACATAAGACTGATTGTCATCAATGAAGAAAGAGGAGAGAGTGTGGATGACATAAAAACCTGATCACAGGAGTGATGGCAGAAAACTTCCCAAGTAGGGGAAAATAATTTGACATACAGATAAGTGAGGCATATAGGACTCCAGCTAGCCTTGATAAAAAATAATTTGCACATAGGCATATAATAGTTAAGATTCCAGAAAACGAAGAGAAGAAAAAAATTCTATAAGCAGTTAGAGAAAAGAAACAAATCACATACAAAGGAAAGCCCATCAGAATCACAGCAGACTTCTCAACACAAACCCTCAAGGTAAGAAGACCTTGGAGTGATGTATTCCAAGCTCTAAAGGAAAACAGCTTTCAACCCAGATTGATGTACCCTGCAAAGCTATCTTTCAAAATTGATGGAGAAATAAGATACTTTCATGACAAAGAGCACTTCAGGAACTTCATGAATACTAAACCAGAACTCCAAAAAATTTTAGACAATATCCTAGGAAAAGATAACAAGGATCAAAACCCAGCAAAAACAGCAGAATGAATCTATTGGTGTGACAACAATTTAAATGCAATGGGGGAAAATCCAATAAAAAGAAAAAGTCATAACAGGGATAAGTCAATACGTATCAGTTATACCCATCAATGTTAATGCTCTCAATTTTCCAATCAAAAGAAACAGACTGACAGAATGGGTCAAGAAGCAAGATCCAACAACATGCTGCAAACAAGAAACACACTTACTTCAAAAAAAATTTCATAGAATGAAACTTAAAGGGTGGAAAACAATACCCCATGCCACAGGGACTGGAAAAAAAGGAGGAGGAGCTATCCTCTTTGCAGATCAAGTGGATTTCAAACCAACACTGATTAAGAGAGACAAAGGACACTACATTCTTGTAAAGGGAACAATCCAAGAGGAAGAGATGACAGTCATAAATATCTATGCACCAAATGCTAGTGTGCCCAACTGAATAAAACAAATACTAACAGACATGAAAGTCATATATGCACTAATACAATAATATTGGGGGACAGCAATACCCCACTGTCACAAATAAATAGATCAACTAGACAAAAAATAAGTAATGAAATACTAGAATTCAATCAAACTCTTGAACAAATGGACTTAAAATATGTTTACAGAATGTTCCACTCCATAAAATCAGAATACACATTCTTCTCAGCTGCACATGGGTCATTCTGCAAAATAGACCACATACTCACTCATAGAACATGTTTAAGTAAGTGCAAAGGAATTGAAATTATCCACCGAGTATTGTCAGACCATAATGAGAAAAAAAATTGGAGATCAATAGCAAATGAAACCTCAAAAATTTCATAAACAGATGGAAATTGAACAACACACTTCTGAATAATCAATGGGTCACAGAGAAAATTAAAGAAGAAATCAGACAGTTCCTTCTATTAAATGACAATGACAGTACAACATATCGGAATCTATGGGACACAATGAAAGCAGTCTTACAAGGGAAATTCATTGCACTGAACACTCATATAGGAAAACAGAGCAAGCCCAATTAAACAAATTGCTGCTGAATGTCAAGCTTCTAGAAAAAGAAGAGTTCGACAACCACAAAGCTCATATAAGGGAGGAAATTATAAAGATCAGAGCAGAAATTAATGCAATGGAGACTAAGAAAATGATACAAAAAAATCAATGTAGCCAAGAGTTGGTTCTTCGAAAGAATCAACAAAATTGACAAACTATTAGCTAAAATTTTCAGAAAAAGGAAAGAAAGGGCCCAAATCCATGAAATTAGGAATGAAAAGGGTGAAATTACAATGGACCCCACAGAAATTCAGAGGATCATCAATACCTACTTCCAGAACCTATATGCTAATAATATGGAAAACACAGAAGAAATGGACAGATTCCTAGACATGTATAAATTACCAAAGTTGAACAAAGAAGACCTAAAAATTCTAGCCAACCCAATATCAATCAATGAAATTGAAAATGTAATTAAAAACTTACCAACTAAGAAAAGCTCATGTACTGATGGCTTCAATGCTGAATTCTACAAGACATTTAGAAAGGAACTACTGCCACTACTCTTTTTCTTTTTTCTTTTTTCTTTTTTTTGTACCGGGGATACATCTCTGGACCTTGCACTTGCGAGGCAGGTGGCAAAACCACTGAGCTAAATCCCTGGCCCAATGGGCACTACTCTTTAAACTCTTCAATGAAATTGAAAGGGAAGCAATATTCCCAAATTCATTCATGAAAGCAAGCATCACCTTGATACCCAAAGCAGAGAAAGACCCAACTGAAAAAGAGAACTATAGGGCAATCTCACTAATGAACATAGATGCAAAAATCCTTAATAAGATACTGGCAAATAGAATGCAGAAGACTATATACCCACACCAAGTGGAATTCACCCCAAGGATGCCTGGATGGTTCAACATAAGCAAATCAATCAATGTAATACATTATATCAATAGAGCCAAGGACAAAAACAATATGATCATCTCAATTGATGCAGAAAAAGCATTTGACAAAATTCAACATACATTTATGATAAAAACCCTACAAAAATCGGAATTGATTGTCCCCACCTCAATCTGATAAAAGCTATCTATGGAAAACCAACAGCCAATATCCTACTAAATGGCCAAAAACTGAAATCCTTCACACTAAAATCAGGAACAAGACAACGATGTCCACTATCACCACTCCTGTTCAGTATAGTTTTGGAAACACTAGCCACAGCAATTAGAGATCAGCAAGAACTAAAAGGAATAAAAATAGGAAATGAAGAAGTCATGTTGTCATTTTTTGCAGATGATATGATACTCTATATAGAAGACCCCAAGAATGGCAAAAAAACCCTTCTAGATTTAATAACCAAATTCAACAGAATAGCTGGATACAAGGTCAACACACAAAAATTAATAGCTTTCCACTACAGGAACAACAGACTCACTGAGACAGAAATAGAGCAAACAATTCCTTTCACAATAGCAGCAACAAAACAAAACAAAACAAAACAAAACAAAAAAACTGATACACTTAGGAATCAAGCTAACAAAAGATATCAAAGACCTCTTTTCTGAAAATTATAGCACTCTGAAAAGAGAGATTGAAGATGATATCAGAAAATGGAAAGAGATCCCCTGCTTCTGGGTAGGAAGTATCAACATAATGAAAATGGCCATAATTCCAAAACTGCTATATAGATTCAGTGCAATTCCAATTGAAATTCCAGCAGCATCCTTCACGGACCTTGAGAAAACAATCCAAAGATTCACTTGGAACAAGAAGAAACCCAGAATAACAAAAGAACTCCTAGGTAACGGAGACATGTCAGGGGGTATCACAACCCCAAACTTGAAACTATACTACAAAACTACTGTGATAAAAGCAGCATGGTACTGGCAAAGAAACAGACCTGAGGACCAGTGGAACAGATTAGAAGATGCAGAAACAATGCCAGACACACTCAGCCACTTCATCTTTGACAAAGGAGCCAAACACCCTCACTGGAGGAAAGATAGCCTCTTTAATAAATGGTGCTGGAAAAATTGGATTTCAACCTGCCAAAGATTAAAACTACACCTATATCTCTCACCATGCATTCAATTAAAATCGAAATGGATTAAATATCTAAATATTAAAATAGAAATGCTGAATCAGCTGGAACATGGGTTAGGTAGAACTCTTGAAGACATTGATGTAGGAAAAGATTTTATGAACCAAAACTCTGTTGCCCATGAACTAGCACAGATAATCAACAAGTGGGATATCTTCTTACTAAAAAGCTTCTGCACAGCAAGAGAAACCACCAGCAGCATGAAGAGACAACTCACAATGTGGGAAAAATTCTTCGCCTCTTATTCCTCAGACAAAGGTCTACTATCTAGACTCTATAAATAATTTAAAAAGATCAGACCTCCCAAATTTAAAGACCCAATCCAAAAATGGGCATCTGAAATGAACAGACATTTCTCACACAAAGAAGTAGAAATGGCAAATACACACATGAAAAAATGTTCAACATCACTGGTCATTTGAGAGATGCAAATGAAAACAAAGCTGTGATTCTACCTCACTTCAGGAAGAATGGCTTGTATCATGAAATCAACCGATAACAAATGCTGGCGGGTCTATGGGGAAAGAGGAACCCTGATCCACTGCTGGTGGGAGTGTAGAGAGGTGAAACCACTGTGGAAATCAGTATGGAGATACCTCAAAGAACTAGGACTCTTAGTCCCATTCGACCCAGCTATTCTCTTGCTGGGAATCTTCCACAAAGAATCAAAAGAATCATACCACAGTGATATATGTGCACCCATGTTCATAGCAGCACAATTTGTAATAGCTGAAACTTGGAAGTAGCCCAATTGCCCATCAACTGGACCCTGGATAAAGAAAATGTGATTTTCTTTTTATAAAATGAAGCACTATTCACCCATAAAAAATGAGAAATTACAGATATTTATAGCTGAATGGATGCACATTGAAGTGATACACTTAAGTGAAATAAATAGGACACACATGTGTAAATACCAAATAGTTTCTCTAGTGTGAGAAAATGAAAGTGTAAATAAGGAGTAAAAGATATAATATATAATGTGAAATAGGAAGAAAAAGGACAAAGGGGAGGGGGATGTGGGAGGGTTATGGGAAAGGAAAGAAGGGAATGGAATTAATATGAGAAAATGGAAACAAAGTCTGTAAATAGGGAGAGGTAGAAGGGTTGAAGGGAGGGCAGGGGAATGGGGAAAAATAAGAATAAAGAGTAATTGTGCTTATAAAGGTACAAATTTGCAGTGATGAATGTCATATTGTATACCTAAAATGTACCAATAAAATTAAGTTTAAAAAATGACCTGTTGTGCTTCCTCTCTCAAAAGCACAACTTTTCTAACATACTTCCCTGTCATAAAAAAAGATTCCCAGCAGCTATGCCCAGAGCTCCATTTTATCCATCTTGGGAACACAAAGGATCTAAGTACCCAGCAGAGAAGAGCTTCGTGATATATGTGACGTGTATCTAAGTAAATGCCCAATCACATATTCATATTTTTGCTTCCAATGGTCTTAGTCATCTGACATCATTCGAAATTTGCAATCTTGGGCCCAGATTTCCCTCAGTGGTTCTGCCACCGGCCTCCCAAGTGCAAGGTCCAGAGTTCGATTGCTGACACCAAAAAAAAAAAAAAAAAAAAAAAAAAATTGCAATATTATGTGATCATTATCATCTCAAGTGCTAGCTTTAATAGGAAAATTAAAAAATAGAAATACCTGTCCAGACAGGTATAATACCAGTGTACCAGTGAATAAACTACTGCATAAGTCCAATGTATATTAGACGATAGCATAGATGAAGTCTGTATATTACTGAGTTTTTCTCTGATATCAGAATTTTTTCAAAATGAAAGAGGTCTTAATCCTTGTTTATCACAGAAGTGTTTACTGCCAAAATGGCCATAAGCAACACACAGTAAAAAGGTATGCTAGTCTGGGGATTTAGCTCAGTGGTTTAGCTGCTTGCTGTGCAAGCGTGAGGACCCGAGTTCGATCTCCGCTACCAAAAAAAAAAAGAAAAAAAAAAAGGTATGCTAATACTTCATCTTTGTAAAATACTACTTATATTTTTATTTTATGAAATAATATAATTTAAAATGTATTAAAAGTAAAATTATTATTTTAAATTTTATAGAGATGAAACATTGTTTATATATTACAAATATGTACTTAATTCTCATTGAATACTCTATATACTTTCTATTTTACCACTTAGTACTTCTACATTCTGCTTTCTTTAACTAGATTTCTTGGCAAAACTATTTAGAAAAGATGAGTCATTTGAAAATAACTAAATATCTGTGAGTTTATACTTCTTTTCTTGCAAAATATTTCTTATCTGTAAGCACCTTCAACTATGGACGAAAAATGAAAGTAGATAAAATATAAAAGAGTCAATGGCACTTTTATTAGCAGCTTTTTTGTCTTTGATTACAAAACTGATTTTATGAACTAAAATTAAGTTTAAGAGAAGAGATTAACTTAATCTATTAAATTAAAGAGAATAGATTAACTTAATCTGCTATTTGCTAAAATAATGAAAGAATGTACATTCTTTAACACAGTAAGTCAATAATTACTTATCTAGAGGTTTCTATTTATATTATTTAAACATTCAATAAATTAAGTTCTGACTTACAATGATTATTTTTTAATATATAATTTTAAAATAGCTAATATTCCAAGGAACTAAATGCAAGAAATGGTAACTTTCATCTTGTTTTTTTCTGAAACTTGTTCTGATTTAAGTATGCCACTTGATTATTCTCTTTCTTTTTGTGTTCTTAGAGTTTAGTATTCTCTATCTCTAATTTAAATAATTGCAATGACAAAGAAAAGCAGTATTCACATATTACTTTCCTCAGTCAAGACAAAACACTACTGTACTTTAATTTTCTAACAAAAATTTGATTCCAAGTGATACCTATAAATGAAATCTTCATCATCACATATCAAATGATAATTTCTCCATTTGTATCATTTAGATAAGAAGTTTTAAATCTCATATTCTTCAATTTTTATTATGTTTGATGGTTCATTGCTATAAATATAAGTGGCATATTCACTAAAGACATGGTAACAAAAATTCTTTTGAAAGATTAACTATCCTGTGATGAAATACTAGCCCTATATCCATATTTTCCTTTGAATTTACTGGTAATTACATATTGACATGCCATTACATTATCATTTTACTAAATTCCCAGGCAAAAATACTATCAAAGAAGTTAATTTACAAGTGAAAAGGTCAAAATCATTTGTAATTATTTCCTTTTAGATTTCTATTCCTCCAGGGTAAAGAAAGAAATGAAGAAAGCAGCCAAAGAGTCTCAAATATATTATGACCCTTTAATCTGGACAATGAAGAGAAGAATGTTAGAAGTACAGAAAAGGCAGTATGAAACCTAACAAAAGCAACAGGAAATCGATGAACTATGGCTTTGTAGTAAAACTGTAGCTTGATCACATCCAGATACGCTGGAACATGTGGATTTAGATATTATCTCATTCTAAATCTTTTAGACATCAGTGGCAATGTATTTTGGACCTGTGAACTCCATAAATATAGTTCATAAAATTTATTTTAAAATTGTTTTACATGACTTCTTAGTCACTTTTCTTGTTGTTGAGACAAACTACCCAACACCCACAAGTTAAAGTAGGAAAAGTTTATTTCACTCACAGTTTGCAGAGGTTTCAATCCATAATTGGCTGGCTCCAGAGCAAGTTGACATGGAAGAGAGGGGCATCGCAGAGGAGAAACAATTCATAGCAAGCAGAAGGTGACAAAGCAACAAGCAAGAAAAAGACAAGCCTCTTTCTGTCCCTTATATTCTGTCCAGGCTACCCGGACTAAGGTGGTGCCAAAACAGTGAACTGATTTAGTAATCACCCACCCATAATACTAACACCTTTAATCCTAGCAGTGCACCATGAATCAGTCACACATGATAGATTCAGCCACCTCTGAAAAAGCCCCATCTATGTCTGCATGAGGCTTTTGGGGGACATCTAGACACAAGCTATAACAACTTCATAAACAACAACAAATACTTGCATGAGCATTATTTATAGGTTGTTTAAGTTTTACTATCACAACCCAGAAATGTTAAGTTAAAACTATCAAATACTGGTACTATGATTACCCATGATATGTTAATGAACCCTGTATTGCATTATTATATAAACCAATATGAGGGCTAAAGGGAAATAATTTTCTTTAAATTAGAAGTCAATTACTTCTAGTGGGTTTTGCTATTTTTGTTTGTTTTGGTACCAAAATCCACTTCCATTATTCCTGAAGAATGAAGTTTTTCTTTTTTTTATATTATTCTCATAATCCACTCATATGTTTCTCATTTGTTCCAAGTTTAGTGTGTATTTTTTCTAGTTTCATCTGAATCTGTGTAAAAGTGAGATACATTGTAAACAAATGCATTTTTCATATGCAACCAGTTGATAAAATACATGAAATTATATTTCAAATGATATTTTATATAAAAGCAGAGATGATATTTTAAAATCAGATAATTAAAATTATAATTCTTTTTCCTGTTTCAAAGACTAAAGATAAAAATTTAATAGTTTTATTAAAATTTTTCTTCCAAATGTCCATTCTTTGCATTTTTTTAAAAGGTTTCTAAAAGCTAAACCCAGTTGATATATAGTCAATTATGGTCACTAAAATGATCCTACAGTTACTAAGAAGAATCAAGATATATTACGTACAGGTACAAATGCCTTATGATGAATGTGATCATTATGTATATCTAAAATGTACCAGTAAAATTAATTTTAAAAATAGAGGGAGAATTTTCTCTTTTAATAAATTCTGGGACAGTTGGTGTAGCAAATCATTATGACTGACTGAAATACACACCAGGGTTTCGGCAGAATGCACTTCTGCAAGTATATGGGTGTGTCGTGGAGATGGGCACATAGGGTCTATGTCTGGTCTCTTACCATTTTCTCTGTGGCATTTCTACCCTGATCTGCTTCCTGGACACCATGAACTAAACAGCTCTGTTCTGCCACACCCTTCCATCATGGGTCTGCCTGAGTCAGCTGAGTATGGATTGAATCACCTGAAACTGTGAGTCAAATTAAAACACTTCTCTTAAATTGTATCATGTATTGTGTCCAGCTATATGAATTGTGACTAAAATAGGAAACTGGGACCAGAGAAGTGGGGTCATCCCTGTGACTGCACCTGACCTTTAGGTAAGAAGCTTTTAGGAAATACTTTGTGTGAGGCATTTTTAAAGCTTTGATAATGTAATCTAGAGAAGATGGAATGCTCTAAGCAGAGCCTGATGGGTGTTTCTGTCTGCTCAGAAAATTGTAATGTTGATAGTAAAGGCCAGGACTGATAAATTGTAGTTGGGAATAAGGACTCCTTTGGCAATTGGACCAGAGACCACATATGTTACACTGTGAGAAAAAGCCTACATTTTGCCCATCTCCTCAGATTTTGTAGAAGAATAAAATTAAAGGTGGTAGATTGGTCCCACTGCATGAATTTCAGAACAGACCAATGCTCACTTTGTGGTATGGGTAAGATTGACTGCTTTGAGCCAGAGTTTTAGTAAGAATTGATGCAAAAAAATTTCTGGAGCAGAGAAATTTGAAAAAACATTTTGGCCCAAAAGGCACCACATGTACAGTTCTGTAGTTCTTGTAGAGACAAAGGCATGACAACGTGGCTGAAGCAGGTGAGTTTGACTTACTACCTGAGGAGACTTCTTAACCATTGGTGCAGAACAGGGGCACCTGAACTTGACAAGGAATCAAGCTGAGCCCTACACCAGGTGCCAAATTTCTGATACAAGGACACGCACAACTTGGCACCTAATAACAGCTTACTAGCATGAGATCAAGTGGAACCACCTGGATCAACTATTAAAAAGACATAAAAGGATGGCAGTGATTGACTTGTGTCCACTGCATTCTAGTTCTTGCAGTTGGTGCATTCTGCTTGCAGAATGTATCTTCTCTTTTTCCTTCAAAGCACCATTTTCTCCCAGAGCATTTATTTCAAGATTCTTTTTTTTTTCTTATTTCTCCCCTAAAATAAAAGGTAATCTTTCACATCTACCAAATCCCCTGACCAATTCATTGATTGGGACAAGAAAGAACCTGGAAAGCACTGCTGGTACCTACCCTAACTGATAACATATTTGGGAGGACAGCCATCAGATGACAATAGGTAATAGGAAGGACAGGAGGTAAGGTCATTGGGCACAGTTATGTTTCTCTCTCTTTGAAATCTATAAATTCAAGCCAAGAAGGAATAATGAAGGATTTAAAAAAATTTCTTTCGGCTTCTCCCCTAGGAAAGCCCTAGGATAGGCAGGGAGAAACAGGTAGCTAGAGGATGGTAGAAATTATTGGAAGCTATGGTCTTGCTGGTGGCCATAGGAGAAGAGCTAAAGGAGTGCAGAGCAGAAAGCTTGTGCAGCTGCCAGCTCAGCTCATGTCTCAGTACCACAAAGGTGGCAAATACATATGGTATTTAAGTCCTGGACACTGCACCTGTGGCAGTAGCTGAGACACTGTGCCCTGGGGCAAGTGGGACCCAGTAACCCGAGGACAGAGTTAAATGCCTTGTGAGGGAAGACCCTTGAAGAACAGTAAGGACTATTGTTGGCACTCCAGTTTTCCCTGGGAAATGGATGAGGCTGTGAGACAGGAGATGGTAGTCGCTAGTATACCTAGCTCCTAGAGCACTGCTGGTGGGGGATCCCAGAGATATCTAATCTCTAGATCATCTGCTGCCAGTTTAAAAGTTCCTCCTGTGCAAGCAGCAAAATGCAGCTCCCGTCTATTAAAAGCAGAATGACCTGCTAAAAGGTGAAGGTATAAAAACTACAGAGCAGGATTGCTTTGTCTTTTGCTACCACCTTTCCTCCTTTGGAACTGTTGTCTTTCAAATAATTCACTCATTTAGAAACTAAACCTTTTCATCTCAGATCAGTTGTTTGCTTTCTAAAGATTCTTTGAGACTTTGAATTAGAAATATCTAATCTACCCCAGGTAGATGTTGACTGCTTAGATCAGTGGTTGTGAACCTATGGCATGCATGCCGCAAAGGGTTGTTTGTATCATTGAAAGCTCTAAAAGTTTCACCATCACTGGCTTAGATTGAGTAAGAAAGATTTATAAATGTTGACAGATCTAAAACCAAGAAAAGATTTTACCAGAAAGTCTGGCTATATAAAAGCAAGTGTTTAATTCAGGTGTTTTAGAATTCAATTTGTTTACCTATTCTATAATTATTTCACATATGAAAGTTGATTGAAATGTCATTTAATTGTAAACTAATTGTGGTTAACCAGGTGCTTCTGATGAAGTAGATATGTTTATCTGCCCACTACAGTGCATGAAGGAGAGAGTTCCCATGTTTCCATCTGAACGATATACATGCTTTAATTCTTAATCACACCTGACCATAACCTAGCTTATCTATGAAAATGAATTTAAAGCAATTTTAAGTGTGTTTTTATTTGTAAAATATTATGCTAATTATTCTAATCTTGATGTAAAGATATTCTTAAGAAATTGGAAATACTTTGGATCTTTAAAACCGAATGAGAAAAATTGTATAACGGTTCTCTTTTAAGCATTCTTGTACTTTATTAGGCAAGGTAATTAAAATTATGGATGTGTCTATGAAATCTTTATTCTAACAATATCTTGGGTTAGTTGTTATTTTATTATTCACTAAGTGGAAAAAAAAACATTTCATAACAAGGAGCTTGAAAGACCTTATAATTTATAGTCTGGCAAACATCTAAGGAACGTATTGTTCCTCAGGTTGTAATTTAATGAGTATTTGCTAGGCATGAACATTTATGCATTGAATATACCTAATTATTCAGTTCTAATCCATATAATTGTATTAAGAGCTGAGCCGGAGCCCACTTTCCTTTCCTGTTCACAAGCACTTTTCCCTTTTACTTTATTCTTTTGAATTTAATTAGTTCCTTTTGGGCCCACGGTACTTGTTGATTTCTTTCAATTTGAAAAGTTAGTATTTTATTTTTGTAAGCCTTGTAAATGGACAAGTGCTGTGGTTTGTACATCCCTGTAAAAAAGAGCTAATATCTCTACTTTTGGGGAACGTATGGGAGTTGGTTTAGATCACCTTGTTTAAAAATTCAAGGAAGTACTTTAAATTTCCTCCTTTCTTGCCTTAAAGAGATATTATTTCCCAGGTTGTCAAGAGAGCCTTTGCAGTTTTATGGCCCGATCTACTATATCTCAAGTGGCAAAAGGAGCCACTGCAAGCTCCATCCTTTTCCCAAAGGAGTTAGAAGGCCACAATCTGCAGAGTTCTAAGCCTAAGGACAATTAGAGAGCTAAAACAAATGTCACTGGCTGAGTTTTGAGGATATATCTCCATCTAAGGAGTAAGTATTTGAGTGTCATAAAAAGTTCTTTGTGAACTCACAGTTCTTCCTGCCTCCTTCTTCAGGGCATGTGCCATTAATTAGAATCCAGACCTAATTCTTTCTCTAAATAGGCTTCAAGATGTGTCATGGATCCTAGCAACTTTGCCATTAGGTCATATCCTTCAACAGTGGGAAAAATTTGAGCCTGACAATTGGAAAAAAAATAACAATTTATCCAGGATTGTATAGTTGTAGTCCGGTACAAACTGGAGGATAATGAGAAATGGGTAAAGGATTGTAGTTTAAATTACAGTACTATTGTGCAGCTAGATTGTTCCTGCCAAAAGCATAGAAAGTGGAGTAAAATTCCCTGTGTTAAGGCTTTTGTAAGTCATTATCACAAGAAAAGCCCAGAGACTCTGGTCCTTGGAGTGGCTCCTGAGGAAAAAGTTGATATCACTGATGACCCCATCCTTACACCCCCCTATCTGTCTCTCAGGGGCATATGTGTTTCTCTTGTCTGTTTGATGAAAGTAACCACACTGGGAGGTCTTTGATGAAAGTAACCACACTCTGCCTGCTCCTTATAATCTTCAGGCCAATGAAACAGTATGTTTCCCTGAAGTGACTCAAGAGTTCCATCACAGTCTGGTACCCCAGATGGATGCAGTGCTCCTGACTCTCCTCATATGCTCTGCATGTAACTTCAAGCCCTACACAATATACTCAGAATAAAGCTTTCTACTCCTCCCACAAATCATTCTGCCCCTCAGAGTTCCTATGAGCAGAAGAAACCACATGACTCAGGTCTCTTTCAGTAGCAAATATCCAGCAATGCAAAGAAGGGATAGGACACTTCTCAGAAGACACTAGTAAATTTGCAGATGAGTTACAAAACAAACATTGACTATTGTTTTTAACCTTTCATGGATAGCTATCCAATTCCTCTTGACCAATTGCTGTACCCTAGAATAAACCAAAATAGAACAAGAGAATCATAGAAAAGACTGGGTGCTATGCAGGTAAACAATATACTATAAGCAGAGAAAGAAATTACCCTGGATAGGTTGTTATTCCTTCAACGGAAGCAAAGTGGAACTATAATACTAGCAGTGGACTAAGAATGATATCTAACATGATAGTGGCTCTTATTAAGAGAAGGAAAAGATGCTCTAAGAAATCTGTTAATTATATGATAAGGTGAGAGGAGTCACACAAGGTAAAGAGAAAAATTCAGTTGTCTTTCATAGCCAATTAGTAGACGTTTTTCATAAATATAAAAACTTATATCCATCTTCCAGGAAAAGATAGGTTCTGATGGGACATAATTTCATTTTTCAAACAGCCCCAGATAATGGGCAAAAATTACAAAAACTTCAATTGGGCTCCCAGAAACCTATGACCCAATTACTGGACCTAGCTTTCTCTGTGTTTAACAATCAGGATCAAAATGAGAGTGAGAAAGGAAAAGCTAAAATTATGATTGTCACATTAGGCAGTGCTTTAAATGGTGCCAAGCGGCCTAATAGAAAACCCATGGATGATCAGGGGAATGATTCCTGCTTTAAGTGTTAAAAAAGGGGGAAGGGATTGAGGATTTAGCTCAGTGGTAGAACACTTGCCTAGCAAGCATGAGGCCATAGGTTCAGTTCTCAGCACCAAAAAATTAAAAAGAAAAAATTGACATTGGGCAGCCAATGGGCCTCTACCCCTGTCTCTTTTCCATGGGCCAGGTGGCTAATTTACCTAATGCATGGCGCTGGAGGTTGACTGTCCCTGTTTCCAGAGAGTAGCTAAGCCAGCCAAAATTCTCATTTCTCTTAAGAAGACTGAAGGTGCCTGTGGTGACTTATGATGTCTCTGTCAATGAAGATCACCATTTCAGATGAGAGATCCTGTATGACCCTAGACATTATGGGTGAGTTAATTCAACTACTGGTAGATAAAAAGACAGTTTATTCTATTTTAATCTCCATTTCTAGAAAGAATTCCTCTATTGGAGGCCAATCAATCCTCGAATCTGCCTAGAGAGGGGGGCTTCAAGGGCTACAGAAAGAAAGACAACAGAGACATAATTTTGAAGTATATGGAGGGCTGGGAGGTCAGTGTCAGAGTGGGCAAAGACAAAGACATTCCAAGCTAGCCATTATTTATTGGGTACACACAAGAAAAGGAGGAAGTCCCCAGAACCTGTAAGGAAGCTCCCTGCCTCCATCCCAGGCTCCTAGGGCAGAGAAGGTGAGCTGGTCCCAGCACTTGGAAGGAAGCTCCCCCACCACCATCCCAAGCTCTGAGGGCAGAGAAGCTGAGCCAGTCCCAGAACCCAGAAAGAAGCTGCCTCACTGCCATCCCAAGCTCCTAGGGCAGAGAAGGTGAGCCGCATGGGCGCCAGAAGCACCCCCTCCCATGGAAATGAGAAGACAGGTAAACAAGTCTCAAAAACAGACTTCTGGATCACCTACAGCAACCCCAAAGGGAAATGAGATGGAACAATTTGATACTCAACCACCTGGACTCTCTGAACTGGAAACACAAGAGGATCTGGGAAAAATGAAATCAGAAATAATTACTCAGATAACAGCAAAGGTTTTGCTCATGGTGCAAGACATGATTAATAAATATAGAGAGGACACAGATTAAAAAAATAGAAGATCTGAGGAACATGATGGAATCCCAAAGTAGGAAACAAATGGAATCCATAAATCAGATACAAACAGATTTCCAAGAGATTAAAAACTCCATGGAAAGTCTGCGCAACAGAATGAACCAATGTGAGGATAGAATTTCAGATATAGAAGATAAGATTGCAATTAGTGAGGAAGAAAAGAAAAATTGCTTTAAAATTGTAAGGCAACATGAGAAATCAATCCAGCAGCTGCTAGATGATGCAAAGAAGAATAACATAAGACTGACTGGAGTCAATGAAGAAAGAGGAGAGAGTGCAGATGACATAAAAAAACTGTTCACAGAAGTGATGGGAGAAAAATTCCCAAGGAGGGGAAAAGAACTTGACATACAGATAAGTGAGGCATATAGGATTCCCACTAGCCTTAATCAAAAAAAACTACACATAGGCATATAATAGTTAGGATTCCAGAAACACAACAGAAGAACAGAATTCTACAAGCAGCGAGAGAAAAGAAACAAATCACATACAAAGGAAAGCCCATCAGAATCACAGCAAACTTCTCAATGCAAACCTCAAGGCAACAAAAGCTTGGAGTGATGTATTTCAAGCCCTAAAGGAAAACAGCCTCCAACCCAGATTGATGTACCTGCAAAACTATCTTTCAAAATTGATGGAGAAATAAGATAATTTCATGATAAAGAGCACCTCAGGAACTTCATGAATACCAAACCAGCACTCCAAAAAATTTTAGACAATACCCTAGGAAAAGACAATGAGGATCACTACCCCAGCAAACCCAGCAGAATGAATCCACTGGGGGTGACAAATTAAACGCAAAGGGGGAGAATCCAACAAAAAGAAAAAGTCATGACAAGGCTTTTAAAACTTTTAACTTCATCTCCCTAATGAGTGTATAATTCAATATTCTTATTGTACTGATTAGTATTTTTCTGATTCTAGAATTACACACCATTTCTTGTGCTATACTGGCTATTTATCATCTTCATATGTCTACATTTTAATTGGGTTGTCTATTAATGAGCTGTAAGAATTCTTTATATATTCTGGTCATAGGTTATATGCATTGTAAATATGGTCTGTTTAAGGACTACTTTTCATTTTAATGATGTCATTTAAATTTCTAAATATTGATAGAATCTAATTTATCAATTCTTTTCTTTTATACATCATGTTTTTTGTATCCTAGGTAGTTCTTGCCTGCCCTGAATTCATAAATATTTACCCTTACAATTTCTTCTTAAAGTTTTATACTTTTAGGCTTTCTTATTTAGGTTCATAGATCCCTTCAAGTTATTTTCATGTATGGAAATAAATGGTTGAGGTTAATTTTTTATATACGGATACCAGGTGTTCTACTATTGTTTGCTGAAAACACTATCTCTTCCTCAGCTCCTGAATTGAGTTTATATTCTATAAAATGCTAATGTTAAATAATCTTTCAAAACTCAGTGGACCATATTTGTGTGGTTCTATTTCTAGATTCTCTGTTTTATTCCAATGATCTATATGTCTTTCCTTACACCAATACTGCCTTGATTACTGTAGCTTTAGAAGAAGTCTTAAAATTAGGTACTAAACATCTTCCAACACTGTTTTTGTTTTTGTTTTTGTTTTTGGTTTTTCTAGGTCCTTTGTACTCCTACATAACTTTTAAATTTCAATATCCAATTCTTCATTTATAGCAAGTATACACAGACCTGAATTTTTATATATACCTTATGTTTTCTAATCCTGCTAAATTCAAGTACAAGTTCTAGGGGCTCCTAGAGATTTCTTAATATTTTCTCTGTATATGATCATTTCATCTACATACAAAGATTTTGCTTCTGCCGTGCCAATCCTATTCTAGTTGTGTCATTTATTGCCAGACTATTTTGGTGGGGCCTAGGATTCAAAGTTTAATGGACAGATAAAGAGTAAGCATATCTGCCCTTGTTCCCACCTTAAAGAGAAAGCATTGTATCTTCTCCATTCATATAAGGCATTCTCACTGGAAGTATGGAGTACATGTCTTTAATCTGTTGAGAAGTTTTTGCTCTACTTCTAGTCTCCTGATAGCTTTTACCATGAACAGCTGCAGAATTTAGTCCAATATTTTTCTTCAACCAGAGACAGGATCATATGGCTTTTTCCTTTCCTCTGTTAAAATGATGACTTTTGGGGGTGGATCTTCCAATGCTGAACCAACACTGCCATCCTTATAAGAAAACTACTTTCTACATACTGCCAGATCTGACTTCCAATAGTTTGTTTTGTTAAACAAATTTCTATTTATGTTCATACTTTTTTCTTCTGTTATCTTTATCCAGTTTTAGGATTAGCACAATGTTGAGTTCCTAAAATGAGGGGAGAAGCATTCCTTCTTTTTTCTGCTTTAATTATTTGATATAATTTATCAGTTAAAATGTTTATGAGCCTGCTGTTGTCATTTAGGTAGGTTTTCAAGCTAGGAATATACTTTCTTTAATAGGTGTTATTCAAATTTTATATTTCCTCCAGAGTTAAGTTTCATTAATTTGTCTTCCAAGGTACTTCTTAGAAGTTGTCAAATTTATTTCAAAAAAGATTTTTGAAATATGCTTTCTGTATCCTTTGAAATTCTGTAAAATCTGTGCTAATGTTTCCTAGATCTTAATATTGTAATTTAAAAATGTATAACTGATATTGTGCAACAGGAAGTAAAGGTCTAAAAGAGCAGGGTAATTGGGAGGGGTAGGCGAAGGGAAAAAAGGGAAAGGAAAAAATATGAGAAAAGGAAAAAAAAATGGAAACAAGGTCTTTGCAAATAGGAAGGGGTGGAGGGCATGAATGGAGGGCAAGGGAAGGGAAAAAAAAGATAAGAACCAAGATGCTCATGTAAAGGTGCACAATCCCAATGATGAATGTAATTGTATTTTATACTGAAAATGTACTAATAAACTTAATGGGGGAAAAAAAAGAAAAGGAGGGAGTATTGGGTGACTTGGAAATATTGATGAGGGTCTTATATTGATGAGGATGGTGAGAAGGGCAAAACATTCTTGCAATAGTAGGTGGGATGAGATAGCGGGCTAATAAGGAATTTGTCCTTCCTCTAGGTGGAAGTTTTCTCCTTTTTTTAAAAGTCCATTTTCTTCTCAAATAACCAGGATGCCTTCAGTTGATGAAATCTTGTCCTTGAGCATCACAGCATCATGGGAACCTTGAGCCCTCAGCTTGTGAGTGGAGTTACACAGTTATATTTCTGTATATCATCATTGGCTCTCAGGTAAGGTGACACTGGGCCTCAGACAGCCCTTATCACAATTTTTATTATGAAATGATTTTTCTCCAAAATTATATAGCATGGCTCTCAACATTCTTCCAGATATGTAGCTATGATGGGAGTGGAGGGAACCTTTTAATAGATATTCTTTACTCCTGGATTATTATGTCAATTCAAAGGCCAAATATTTACCATGAATTTTTTAATGATCCACAGTGTCCTATTTCCTTGCTAGGAAGAAATTTACTTGCAAAGTTGGTGACAATTCTCAAAATCAGACAAAGGCCAATGCAAATTTTACCTGTTGGGACTATATTACGTCTTTCTGACCTGATAAGACAACAAGTGAATCCTGGTGATTGGTACAATGGTTGTTTGGTACACCTGGGAAGGCAAATTCAGCAAAACCTGTAGTATAAAAATAAAACACCCATCCGATTTCCTAATTGATAATAATATCCAACCAGAAAAGAGTCCTGTAAAGATTCCCAGGGTCTCATAGACAGATTTCTCAAATATGAACTTCTGCAGCATTGCTAGTCCCTTGAAATACTCCCATTCTCCCTGTACTAAAACCTTGAGGAGAATAAAGGATGGTACATGACTTTCATCTCATTAATGATGCTGTAATCCCAAACTACTCTTTCATGGCAGATCAATATACAATTGTTTCTGAAGGACATAAATTAGTTTTCAGTCTAGACATCAAGATTCCTAGTCTACTTCATTGAGATTTTAGTTTCTATTTGCCTTTGAATGGGGAAATCTGACTTCAAGTGGAAAAGGCAGCATATGTGGATAGTTCTCACACAGAGCTTTACAGATAGACCTTTCTAATGCTTGGATATTAGAAAAGACTTAAGGAACCTAGTGCTTAAATAGGTAACTATTCTATATTATGTGGATGATATTGTAATTTGGAGCCCAATTTGGAATTATTTAAACATAATAACATCCAAATGCTTAATTTTCTAGCTGAGAAAAGAGAAAAAGTCTTAAAGAACAAAACTCGGTTATCCGTCCAGAAACTTCACTACTTGGAATACATCTTTGTACCTGGAAAATGACAGCTATCTATGCACTGGATCCAGGTTATCTGTGATCTGGGTTCCCCGGCTACCAAACATCGGTTTTATTTCTTCCTGAGAATGACTGGCTTCTGAAAGATTTGGATCTCTAATTTTGAACTAAGAGAAAAGTCTTTAGATTAGGCTGTCAAGGATCCTGAACTTATTTTTCTAGAAAAGACAAAAGTGATGGCAGTGCCTTTTGGTAACTAAAACACTCTCATTCAGGCTACAGTATTGGAACTTCCTGATTTAAGAAAATACTTCTTCTCTACATGTCAGAAAAGAGAGGAATTGCCTTGGGTGGCTTAATAAAAAGTGTGGGACATGAACTCTATTTAGTATCTTATTTTTCAAAAAAAGTTAGAGTGACTGCTGGATAGCCATTGTGTATGAAGACAGTAGAGGCTAGAGCTATGCTAAAGGAAGAAGCTATAAAATTAACACTAAAACAAAAACTAGAAGCCCTAATTACCCATCAGGTCAGGGCTTTTCTTGATATGAAAGGCTACTTGTGCTTGAGAGGGGAATAGATTGGTAAGTATCAACCCATCCTATTAAACACCCCAGAGGTTAACGTAAAGATTCGCTCTACTTTTAATTCTGCCTCATTGATGCCTACAGTATCAGAAGTTCATCATTTTTGTGAACAAATGATTTCCAAGACCTATGCAAGAAGGCAGAACATCAGTGTCTTACTCCTCCAAGACCCTGATGAAGTTCAGTTCACTTATAGAAGTATCTTTATACAAGAAGGACATTGAAAGTTATGCAGTTGTCAGTTCCCAACATGTTGAGGCCAAACCCCTTCACTCAGGGACTTCTGCTCAAAATGCCGAACTCATAGATCTTACATGGACATTGATATCAGGAAAAGCCAAAACGTTAAAAGACTATACAGATTCTAAACTCACCTTCCTGATGGTACATGCTTATGTAGCAATCTGGAAAGAAAGGGGCTTTCTAACTAATAAATAATCTATATGAACAAACAAGAAATTCTACAACTCTTAGAAGCAGTCTCTCTTCCTAAACAGGCCACTGTCATTTATTGCAAGAACACTAAAGAGATATGTCTGTAGTCTCTGTGAAATCAAAAGGCTGATAAGGAGGCAAGAAGGAAAACTTTCCATCTCATCAAGACAATAACTTTCAAACCAGTATATTCCCCTAGGAAGAAAAATACACTAAAACAAGTAGCCATTAAAAAAGGAAGGCTGATAGTATTTAGAAATTAAACTGGCCCTTCCTCATGGAATACAGTGAAATTCTATAAAAATCCCTCATGATTCTTTCCATGTGGGAAGAGATGCCACAATGGAAATGGTCACCTAGATTTTCATGGGGCTGGAATTAGTGACAATTACCCATGTGCCAAGCTTGCCCACAATAAATTTAGTTATCCCAGACCACCTCCTTTATTAGAACCTGTACAGAGAAGAGGGATACCCCCTGAAGAGGATTGGCAATTAGACTTTCCTCACATTCCACCATATAAGGGATTTATTAAGGTATTACTTTTAATTGGTACTTTATAAGATGGGTTGATACTTTCTCTGCTCATTCAGAGAGGACTACAGAGGTAGGCATCGTGTTCCTTAAGAAAATTATTCCCTGGTCTGGACTACCTCAGTCCTTTCAGAATGACAATGGGCCTTCATTCACCTCTCAAGTAACTTATGGGGTAGAAAAGGACTTAGATCTAAAGTATCATCTCTCTTTGGCAAGGAACCTTAGTCCTCTAGATTTGTTGAGAATTCCAACCAAATTTTAAAACTGCAAAACTATTCCAAGAGACATCTGAGTCTTGGCTCTGATTATTGCCAATAGCCCTCAAGAAGATTCAGAATACCACAAAGACTGGACAAAATATAAGTCATTTGAGATGTTAAATGGGAGGCCTTTTCTGTCCTCTGATCTGGTGACAGATCCAGAAACCATGAAAATCCTGCAATATCTTATCAATCTAGACAAAGTACAAGTCATCCAACTATATGGTCACAAATCCCTGCCAGTTCTTGGCTCAAAGTAACAATCTAGTATCTGGACAGGAGATCAGGTCCTCATTAAAACTTGGGAGAAAATTCCCTTTTTATTGGCCTTTGTCTTGGTCACCCTAGTGAAAGAGGTAGAGATGCATAATTGGATCAACCACTTTAGGATAGTCAACTTCACACGAAGCATCTAAAGAAGACCATCCTAAGGAATAACACTACATATATGAATCTCTGGAAAAACAGTCTCCTCTTTGGCAAGAAGACCCCAATTTTACTTCCAGGACAGATAAGTAATGTAACTAATCAAACCTTATCTATCACAGCTTAAATTGACTCTGGTTGCTTATGCAACATTCCTCTTCTAGTCTACCAACCCTACATCCATTAAACAAGCAGCTCAACAGTTCTTCATATATAGATATAACTCCTTGTTGTTTTAACAGGTGTTGCTCGGCCAAGCCAATGAACCATATCATCCTAAATTCATTGGAGAGTACATAATCCTCATTAGGTAGGGCCTATAGTCCCTTTCAGCAGAAGTAGCTATATGAAGAAAGAGATCTCACTCCCTCAGAATCACATAAAGAATTATGGGAATTTATGTCTCTTGAGGGGAAATACAGAAAGAGCCTAAATCATAACAACATGGCTAGAGCAGTTGGGAACGACTACCAATTGAGGAGACTTTTTAACCACAGTTGCAGAACAGCAGCACCCAAACTTGACACAAGATCAAGCTAAACCCTGTACCCAATATCAAACTTCTGATATGAGAACACAGAATCTGGCACTTGATATGAATCTTCTAGCATAAGATCAAGGCTGACAACTTGGATTAAATAAGACATAACAGGACAGCACCAATTGACTTTGCATCCACTGTTCTCATTCATGCTGTGGTCAGTTCTGCTTACAGTATGTGTCTTCTCTTTTTCCTTCAACACATATTTTTCTCCCCGAGGACTTCTTTTGGGCTTCTCTTTTTTCTTTTATTTTTCCTATTTCTGCCCTAAAATAAAAGGTAATCATTTACATCCACCAATTTTTAACTAATTCATTGATTGGGAAATATAAGTTGTTTTAGATGTGAGCTTACTGTATTTTATCCAGAAAGGGGTTATTTCTGACTAATACGGAAAACTAAGGATTTAATACTGAAGAAGTGGTATTATTGTTGTGACTGTACCTGACAATGTGGTTTAGAAGCTTTGGAACTGGTTTGTGAGAGGAGTTTTGAAAGACTTGAAAATGCAAGTGTGAGAAACTAGAGTCCTCTAAACAGTCCTTGATGGGTGATGATTCTGGTTAAAGCTTAGATGAGAAAGTCAGTAGAAAAGTGGACAGTAGAAGCCAGGCTTGTGAGGTTTCATTGAGGAATAAGGACTCTATTGTAAGAATAACTGTGTTATACTCTTTCAAGGAACTTGTCTACATTTTTCTCATGTCCTTAGACTTTGGCAGTGGAGTGAGATTAAGAGCAATAGAGTAAGCTGCAGAGGAAATTTCAAGACAGCCAACATTTAGTTTGTGACATGGGTACTGCTGACTTCTTTTAGCCAGATATATAAATACACTGAGAATGAGAGGCAAAAGGTGAAGAAGAAAATTTTGAAAAATTCAAGTTTTATCCCTAAAGTTGGTTAAAAGTAAGTAGGGTGGCTGAAGCTATTAGCATCATGAAAAAGAAGCCTACTAGCACTTCACATTAGGACAATAAGAAACGTACCTTGAGGGCATCTCAGGAAATTGTCATTTCTCACTCATAGGCTCCAAGGTAAACTCCTTTGAAATACCTTGCTTTGTAAAGAGATTTCTAGAGGGATCCCCTGCTCATTCAGGGCCACCCAGAGAAGGTTTTCCCTGAGTTCAGCCATCCAGTCACTCCGGGGTCTCTGCAGTCATGATCCCATGGAGTCAGGCTTCCTCTTCAACTGATAGCAAATCTTTGTGTCATCCACACTGCAAGTCATTAAAACTAGAACAGAATACAAGATTTATAGGATTAGAGAGCCTCTCAGCCAGATTTCAATGAAGGCAATTCTGGGAGATGTGGGATTAATGCCAAAGGTTTATTAGACATGTCAAAAGTTTTGAGATCCCAGGGACATGGAGTGTATACCAAGGAAAACTGCTGGCCATGAGTAAAGCAAGCCCCAAAGACAGGTTATGTGAGCTTTAACAAGGAAGGATATAGAGATGTGCCTGCCCAAGCTCTCTAGAATTCATATTTCACTACCATGTGTCTCGGATGCTGAAAATTGAGCTATAAGACTTAATGTTCTTCCTTTTGTTTTGGTTTTGGTCTGATTCTTATCTATTTCTCTATTTCTTTCTTTTGGAATAAGAATATTTACCTAAAGCCATTATATTTAGGATTTTTGTAACTTTGTTTTATATAGAGAGGTTCACAGCTAAGGATTTGCTTTCAGTTTCAGGGGAGATTTTGAAATTGCACATTTCAGCACTACTGAAACTGTTAACACTTTGGTGACTCTTAGAAATAGACTAACAATATTTTACATAATGTAGTGGACATGAGACTTTTGAGTGCCAGGGGGAGAATGTTATGATTTATATCTAACATATCCCCCAGAAGAATTACATGTTAGGAGGTAGAGCTTTTGCAAGGTGTCTAGATCTTTGGGTTTCTATACTTATCAGTGGATTGATCCATTGATATGTTTAGATACATTTTACTTAGTGGGTGGGACCTGCTTGGAAAAGGGTGTGGCTGGAAGAATGCCAAGTACATTTTCCTTCTTGACCCTTACTTTTCCCACTGCTTCATTACTGCCATGAGGTGAGTAGCTTTCTTCTTCCACAAACTTTGTAGTATGCTGTTCCTGACTTAGAGTCAGATGAATATGAACTGAATCTACTGAGCCATGAGCCAAATTAAACCTCTCCTTTAAATGGTGAGTGTTAGGTATTATATCCACTAATGGAGAAGCTGATTAATACACAAATACTTTGAAATAAGAGAAAAAAATAATAAGAAAAATAAGAAAAAAATGCCTTGAGAGCATCCTATGAATCAAAGAGACTCCACCTATTGGAAACACAAGGGTGCAAAGTGAATCTCTGGGACCAGGGCTTGACAAGATCTATTAGGATGTATGTCCCTCAAGATATATTTCACTCTGCTCAGCAATTGAAGCTCTCAGAGGACATTGTAATCCACGGTCAAAGGGAACCTGGCTACTACTTCTGTGGCAGATCTTGAGACCATCCACATAGTTCTGGTTTAGTTAGTATAGCATGCAAAATGCAATAATTGCCTTCCACCCACATTTCAGTTGAAGACCTGATAGGCAAAGCAAGAAGCCCCTAAGAGAGCACTGTGTAGAGTGATGAGAGTGAAACCAATGATGCAAGGGGACACATAGCAATTCAGAGATGTCAAGAAAATTCAATATCTGCCAAGGAAAGCTCCAGGTCATGAGTGGAGCCAATCTGAGAGAGAGGCCCAGTGGAGTACAACACCCAAACCCTCTGTGACTCACATCTCACCAACATGTGCCCTGGTGCTGCATTTGGTTGCCCTGCTGTGTTTTGTACTTGCTTTGGTCCACTTATTTTTCTATTCCCTAATTGCTCCCTTTTGGAAAAGGAAGATTTACCCTATACCATGATATCATTGGCACTAGTGGAGTAGCCCATTTGTTCATAAAGAAGCTGGAATTTTCTAATACTATACAAAGTACATGAATTGCCTACTACACAATTAAGCTAGTTTAGTTTAGTTTTTTTTTTTTTAGTACTTTGTTTAATCTCAAGTTGTTTGGTTCATCATGCTTCAGTGCTATTCTGCCATAAAGAAAAATAAACTTGAGTCATTTATAGAAAAATCAATGCATCCTGAGACCGTAACATTAAGTGAAATACATCAAACACATAAGATTGAATGTTGCATATTTTCTCTTATAAGAGAAAAAGAAACTCTAGTATAAATTAACAGCAAATAAAATATAGATGATAAGAAGTAGGGAGATCTTTCTCAAATGGGAAAGGGGAGATGGAAGGGGGGAAGGAAAGAGAATTACATAAATGTATTAAGGTGTGTTCTGTAGATGTATCAACTACACACAAGGAATGTAAACATTATGTACTAATAAATTTTTTTTAAAGATTAAATTTAAAAATGTTACACTACACATAATAGATAAATTAAAATTTTATTATTACACTATATATGTATATATGTAATATAAGATGTAATCAAATGATGCAATGAATATTTAAATATTTAAAAATACTAGGTTATAGTAAAAGACATACTGCCACTAATCCCCCTCAAAATACTCCCCCCCCCACTTTGAATAGTTATCCCATTGTTCTTGCCACTTTCTGAAGAAGATCTAGACATCCTCCTCTGTATATTTAGTTGCATTACACAGCTGCCCTGCTGTCCTAAATCCATTCCCTTTCAAGTCATTTTCACTTTGGGGAAGAGCCAGAAGTCACATAATGTCACATTCAGTGAATAAAGCGAATGAAGACATGTTGTCATGTTTTTTTGAGCCTGCCTTTCTTTTGCATTATTTTATCACACCGCATAAAGACACTAACAAAGAAGATGTCCAAAATTTCTTCAGAACGTTTCAATAATGATGTGATAAGTGTGTTCAAAGTGAGGGGAAATATTTCAAGGGAAACTAATAGCCATATGTCTTTTACTGTAATTTTTTTAACTTCAGTATTTACCATATATGTTGATCACCCCTCTGGCAAATGAGTACCTAAAAGATGACTCATACTTTGTCATATTGGAAGTGCAAATTAAATCAACAATGAAATATTACATGGCTATTAGAATAGCCAAAATTCATAACACTGACAACTCCAAACTCTAATGATGATGTAAATTAATGGGAAGTTTTATTAATTGCTGGTGGTAATAAAAAGTAGTATAGCGATTTTTAAAGATTTTTGTGTAGAAAGCAAAACAGAAGCTTAACATACTATTTAGCCATGATGTCTCTTAAAATATACCCACATGAGTCAAAATTATGTACACATAAAAAGTTGCACTCAGATGTTTATCTCACATGTATCCATTATTATCAAAGCTTACGAGCAACCAAAATTTTTCTTTCAGAAGTGAACAGATAAAATAACTGTGGTATATCAAAAGAGACAGAATATTGTTTATGGCTATACATGTAGAAAAGGAGCTATCAAGCTATAAAATTACATGGAGAAAGCTTAAGTGTAATTTACAAAGTGTTGGAAGGTAATCCTAAAAGACACCATACACCTTCCTTCCAACATTTTGGCAACCTGGAAAAGGTAAAAGTAGTGAGATAGTAAAAAAGTAGTGGTTTCTGGAAAGAAATAAATAAACAAAATTCACAAGATTTTTAGGAGAATAAAATTATATTACATGATACTGTAATTGTGGAGAAATTTGTCAAACTCCACAAAATGAATAACACCAAGAGTGAAAGGTGAAAGGTAATTTAAGCTACTTTTCTTTGGATGATGTATTTATTAGTGTAATATATATAAATAATTATATTTTTTTTTCAAGAACCCAGTATTTGAAGAACAAGAGGGATCAAAGATTCAGCACCAGTACAAGATTGAAGCCCTGAGAGTTTCCTAAAGAGTTGCTGGTATGAGTCCATGTTGAAAGGTTGAAGAAGCCAGAGTGTGATGTCCACAGGTAATGGTAGTGGCAAAAAACACACCCACTCAAGCACTACGGAGTTTTCAATGCAGGGTAACTTTCTCCATCTTTTTCCATCTAGACTGCAAGACATTAAAATTGTCAAGGTGGGTCTTTTCCCTCAGTTTGCTAGCCTATTTGCTACTCATCTCTGGAAACACAACCACAGGCACACTTAAAAGTGTGCTAAGTAATCAGCTAGGCATTTCTTAATCCATTTACTTGACAGTCGTGAATAATGATCACAGGAAATAAGATCGTGTCAAAGTCAGTTCATTAAATACAAGAAATATTCCACTTTGTCGAGGGTTGCTGAGAGAGGAAAAGCCTATGCTTCTATGGGAGAAAGGAGTATATGGGAACACTATACTCTGGTCAATTGTCCTGCAAACACAAAACTACTAGAGATCATAAAAATCAAAAATCAAAATATTTCTCACCATAATCCTCATGTATGTGACAATTCTAATTATAGTTAAATTACACATGAGTTCCCTAATCTCCATATGTGTATAATTTTAATAATAGTTTTGTTATGTGTTTATTATGAAGTTTAAATTAACGTCATAGTGTGAGACCTGTCTGCATTGTAATTTCTTTGACAATATATTATATTATGAAGTAGAAAAATGTCTGAAATAGTTTGAAAGTATAACTGGGTATTTATGAATAATAATTAACTTTTTTGAATTAGAAAAAAATCTACCCAATAATTTTTCTCTCACAAGTATCTTTTGTTTACACTGATACATCTTTCTATATTTTAAAAATTATGTCTAAAATGTGACATTACTCAATAATATTTATTTATGCAGTCTCCTACTAAAATTAAGCAAATGTCTAGTATTTCTTTTAATAACATGTTAAAAATGCTATACCTGAACACAGAAGCAAAGTGTGTACAAGGACAAGTCACACACATTTTCTGTGATTTCACATGGCCAATAAATACTCATGGCTATTAGAGGCAATCTAATAAGGACCACTGCCCTGAGAGTATCACAAAGAAAATAGCAGCAATAAAACAAGGTTCCAATTCCAGACTTGTTATTTCCAATAGTTGTATGATAAAAGGCAAATCTCCTAACTCCTTTATATGTAAAATGAAAAATAGATATATCTAATGATATGTAACATGTGCTGCTATCTAGGATTTGAGTGATTGTTGTCTAATATTTCTAGGCCAGAGTACTTTGGAATGCTAAGAATATGGCCTAAAATATGATAAAGCAGAATTTAAAGAATGAAGACATATTAAACATTAGTTCAGCTAATTCTAATTATTTAAGAATGAGGAGTACTCTGAAATCCAATGTTAACTTCCTTCTTTTACTGTGCGCTTTTATATTAGCTTATGAAAACATGAATCATATAAAGTTAATAAGAGTAATAAGAGTTTACATGTCTTTGTATGCTCAGAACACCAAGGATAAAGTATATTTATTAAACTACACTTAACATACATTCACTAATACTGATTTCGTTGTTGATATCTATGTAAATTTAAAATTGAACAAGTTCATCTTGCAAGATGATGATTATTTTTGAATATAACATTTCCAAAACTTCTATGAAACAAAATATGACAAGATATTTATATATCTAGATATCTTACACAAGATAAATAATTTAAAACACCTTACTCACTTTCAGATAATCAATTTACTCCACAATAAAATCACTGAGATATGAAGAGACAAATAATTACTAGGTCTTCCTAGTTAATTAAGAAGGTCTTCCTGCTTTCCATGTTTTAAAATGTTGAAATAAAAGTATTCGATTTAAAAAGTGTACAAATTTAAATATTTTAAATCTGAAAAACAAGAACATGTGTGTGCATCTGACATTTGTTGTTTTGACTTGTTGCCTTTCTTTATTCACTAATCCACTGAAAGACATTTATAAACAGAAGAGTATTTGTCTATTTGATTATGCTTTCCAAGCAGCTACAAGAGGACTTTACACCTGCAGTCTCTTCTGTTACATATACATAAATTAGATACATATGCAATAAACATAAATTCATCTTCAAAAATTAGTTATAGCTATAAGGCATATAATGGGGATTATTTCCATAAAATACATAGTTGTTAAAATAATTTTAATAATTATTAAATAATAGTAATCAATGATAAACAATTCTTATATACTATTTTTTATTTGACACATTGCTAAGTTATCAAATTTAGAGAATGGGAAATGTCACCATTGTATAATGAGTGGAATTGAAAAGGCTAAAAGGAATCCTGTATTTTTAATCAGTTGTCTATTGCTCTTTGATAAGATCATTCACAATTTGGCTGCCAGGTATAAGACCGATTCTCTTAAGAAAGACTTGGAATTTCATTTTATAACAGGAAAAGCTTTTCCTCTTATAATATTCCTTCTTCTTCACACAATGTTCTACAGGTAAAAGAAATAGTAAGGAATTCACATGTTCACTATGAATCAATTTCCCAAGTACTAGCAAACTTATTCTTTCCTCGGCAAAATGCATTTGCACATACCTATATAATTTTCTTTTCGCTCAGAAAATAATCTCTCATGATAATTTTGTTGACATTCTGATATTATTGGAAGCATTGTTGAGTTTTATTTGGGTTTTTATCTGAGTTTTTAATATGAACCAGAAAACAGTTATGATTAAACTATCCCACAAATAGGCATCCTTCTTCTTTTAAAATATTTTTCAAGGCCTTGAGTTCCATCCTCAGTTCACCATAAATTGCAAGTATATCGATGTTGTATCTTATTATTTGTTCATCAAACTAATGTAAGATAGCATAATATAATATGTAATATATAATATATAAATTTAGCTTTTAAAACATACCTTAGAGTATACCATATATTCTATTTAGCAACTGAAAGTTATCAAGAGATAGATTAGTTTTGCACATGTATAGAAGAACATTAGAGGAAAAATGTAAACTATTACTTTAAATGCTGTATTTTAATGATAAAGGGTACCCACATCACATTCTTCAATCCTCACTCAAAGCATAAGCCTTGAATTAGTTTGGCCACAGCATCAAGGCTATTTAAGGTAACTTAAGTGATGCTTCACTTTACTTAATATTACAACATTAAGGAAAGGCTTTCTCTCTGCCTTGGTATGAGATTAATCCAAAGAAGTGAACATCATTGATATAAAAATGTCTTATGTAATATTACTATTTCTATCCCATTCTGGGTGTAAATGGAAAATAACTAAGAATACTTATAAAGTTACAATATTTAATTTAATGTAATTTGAGAAAAATATGATTCTTTTAGAAAACATTGACAGAATATGTCTAACAGATTTACAGAGAATTAAAAGTATTTTAACTAGTATTAATATATACACTAGTACTGCTGCTATATTTTTAAAAATTCTATTTTTGAACATCCATCATAATTTTACTGATGTGCTATGAGCAGAGAATAACTTCTATATAAATCAATAAACAAATGAATATAATTAAAAGCCTTTGTAGCTGGGCATGGTAGAGCATGCCTGTAATTCTTGCACTTGGGAGGAAGAGGCAGGAGGATCACTGTGAATTTGGGGCGAGCCTGGGCTACATAGAAAGACCTATCTCAAAACAACAACAACAAAAAAGCCTTTCTTTTGTGATCTGGCCATCTGACTAAGGCTGAGAATGCTGAAATAGAATTTTTGATTAAGAAACTGGAGCAGCCTATATATCCATCAACAAATGAATGGATAAGGAAAATGTGGTATTTATACATAAGCAAGTATACTCTGCCATAAAGAAGGATAAACTTGAATCATTTGTAGAAAAATGGTTACACTTTGAGACCATAGTGTTAAGTGAAGTCAGACACACAAGCTTAAACTTCATGTGGTTTCTCTCATTTGATAAACCTAATACATAAATAAAGTACAAAATAAGAAACACAGTTACAGAAAGAGACCAAGTTGGTTAAGTTAACAATCAAAGAATATAACAAAAATTCTTCTTTGTGTAGTAGGAAGCAGTAGTAATAGGGAATGCAGGTGAAATCATCAAGTTCTGAAATTCTTAGATTTAAACTCTGACAGACAAAGAATGCTACCATAGTAAATTCTCAACAACTAGTAAGAAACAAATTACATAAGAAAGACTCCATCTTGAGTAAAACATTTTGATCTTAAAAATAGCATGCTGTTTAGAAACCAAGCTATTTTACAATTGTATGGGGAATTTTTGTTATATTCTTTGTTTGAAGACTCCTACTGGCTTTTCTTCTTTGTGTATAAATTAATTCGGACAATTTACTTACCTGGTTTCATAAGTAACTTTATTTCTCTTGATTATGAGCTGGAAAATAAACATTTTACTTCAGGCAACCAACAATGAGGATTAAAAATGTATTGCCCCATCCAGAGAGAAGAATGTTCTTGATAGCATGTCTGTGTCTGTACTCCTGGATCCCTTCCAAAGTTCCTCCAGGTATGGAAAGTTCTTAAATCTTTTTAATACCTTTATGGAGTTGATTGGAATAAAAAAATATTGGCAGATACTCAACTGAATAAGAGAAGTGCAATAACATATTTTCTTCTCTTGCTTTGTTCTTCTCTTAAGACGGATATTTTTAAAATCACTGTTTAGAGAGTGTAACTCTTCACTAGTGTGTAAAATATTTTGTAGTAGATAAATACAGAACATAATATAGCATATGCTAATATATTTGACTCTTTGCAATTTTTACTTAAAAATCCACTTTGTCCTTCTAAACTTTTGAAGTAAATGAAGAAATTTAGACTTTACATGAAACTTTAATATACAATTCTTGATTGCTTTCTGGTAATATAGGCAATTATTTTATTTTATTTTATTTTATTTTATTTTATTTTATTTTATTTTATTTTTTGTTACCGGGCATCAAATTCGGGACCTTCTGCTTGTGAGGCAGGCGGTGGAACCACTGAGCTAAATGCCCAGCCCTAGTCAATTATTTTAAAGAGAATCCTAGTGATAAAATTTCACATTAGAATCACAATTAGTCTTCATATTATGAAACAAGACTTCCACCATTTTTATCAGCAAGAAGAGTTCTGATTCAAAATCGAAGAATGTATGATTTATTAATAGTGTAGAAATGTAAGAGTTAAAAGACAAAACATTTTGTATATTCAGAAACCACTGATGTATTGTTAAATCAATTAAAGAAAACACTTCCTTCTAGGCAACATATTCTTTCACAAAAAAAATGCATGACCAAAGGTAAAGTTCAAAATGCACACCTAGGTCACCATGACTAATTTCCTTTTATCTGGTGAAAAACTGCTGTATTGGTTTTATAATTACAATGAAGAATAATGGGGACCGGGAATTTAGCTCAGTGGTGCCGTCGCCTGCTTCGCAAGCACAGGGTCCTGAGTTCAATCCCAGGTACCAAAAAAAAAAAAAAAAAAAAAAGAAGAAGAAGAAGAACGACTCATTTTCATTTGTATGCCACTGGAACATAATTTCTTGAAAGGGAAAACTGCTACTCAGTGTTGAAGTTTGGCTCTGTGTCAATCATACTCAGAAATTGAATACCCTTTTTGCACACAGTGAACAAAATACTTCTGTATGCACAACAAATGGAAACCTCCTTTTTTTTTTTTTATGTGTGCATGGGCATGTTTATGTGTGCAATGTATCTATTTATGTGTGAATTAATCATGATTTGATTGACTTACAGAACACACTAATTGAAGAAAGCACATTTGAATATAGAGTTTTCATTTTAGTTTTATTGTAGTGAGCAATATTTTCAATTTTCATGAAAGGCACCCAAGAATAATTATTTTGTGAACCAAAGATATACAAAACTGTACAGAATAAATAGTTCATAGAAATCTACCTATACCTTCTTGTAAAATAAAGCTACATTGTCCCTCTCTTGAGGGAACTTAAACCACTTACCTTTAGAAGTGCCTTTTGCTACTAATTTATGGCATCTATCAGTATATATCAATGAAAATAAAACAACATTTTTTACTATTTGTTTTATACCTTTGAATTACTTGCCACAAGAAACATATTAGAACATATTTCTATCATGGTAATCAGCTTTACAGAGGATTAATTCTATGAAAGAAAGCAAACTTAATAGGTGCTCTAATCATATTTACAGTTAATCTCAGTAGCATTTAAAAAATATTCTATGAAGAATTAAACTTTGACCACAAGTGATATACCTTAGTCACAGCAGCATTGACATTAAGAATACTCACACAAAAACGTGTAGAAAAACCATAAAGTTTGCTCTCATTTTCCACCTGAACTATTGTCTTTGAATTTTAAAATCAGAAAGCATAGGAGTGGCATTTGTTTGATCCTCCATTGTTCAAAGTTTTGGGCCACTAAGCCCCATCAAATTCCAACCATTCCATTTTTTCTTTATGATCACAACTTAGAACTTTCATGTTCCAGTTCTTTTTGCATTAATTGCAGAAAAATTTAGTGTGTCTGACAGTGCACATATTTGAAGTATATTCTGGTAGTAAATAACATATTCATTACATATTATAAGGTGCTTTTTAAAAAACGATGAAATCTAATTTTATTCAATTCAAGGGTAGAATTATTCAAGAAAAATGTTGTTTAAATGTTCAACACTTTGAGATGTGCAAGAGGACTTCTATGAAACACTTTTAAGTATATGGTGAAGTATTAATATAATCCTTGTCGGAGTTACATGCAAGGATTTCTTTCATTTGGGACAGACTAAATTGCCTGAAGATATGCCACGGCTTCTCCCAGTGATCCCTGAGTTTCTTTTCCTTGTTCTTTTTTCCCATAGGATTACTGCTGTGCTTAAGTTCTGATCGATGACCAAAATCATTAAAAGGCACTTATTTCCAAGATTTGGACTTAAGCCAGAATCCCAGCAATTCTGTGAAAGCCCTCAAACTCAAATCTATGTTTGTTGCTCCAGGACTTCTAAATAATCAGGTTCAGCATGTAAATTGGCTTTGAGCTCAAAATACTCATTTTTAGTCTGTTCCACCAATACCTTCCTTGGCCTAGAATACATTAACCTTTCCATTAATTTCAGCTCTTCATGGGCTCCAGGATAATGTACTTCCATATCCGGTTGGAGCTGAGCAATGTTTTTTCTTAGGTACTCTGTGATTCCCAGTTGCTGAAGTTCTCTTTCTTTTTCTAAAATGTTCCTATATAGTGAACTGGCATCCTGGAAGGATAAAAATTCTCTTGATGAGTCTGTGGTTTTGTATTTCATATTTGATCCTGACAGTGGTGAATGATTTTCCCGTTCTAAAAGACTTCTTTGGAGATGTTTTACATCGCTTCCTTCTTTCTCATTCCCTTCTTCTTCCTCTTCCAAATGCTTTGGACCAAAAGATGGACTTCTATAAACATGAACCATGGGACTCACCATGTGCTGCTCATAGAGAGAGGCAGAGGGCCTTTCAGATGTATGATGAGTTGTTTTATGGCCATACATACTGTATTGAAGATGCACGGGGCTGTTGTCTCTCATTTGCTCATCTGATTGTTTCTTTTTGTATCTTCTCCTGCGGTGGAGAACAAGAACCACTATTCCTGCAGCACAGAACACAATAGTTATGAACACAATCAGAAGTCCTAATATTAGAACAGATAGTGGTACTGCATCAGTTAGAGATTTTAAAATTGTGCCAGCTGTGTTTGTCATTGTTGTAGAAGTAGTGACAATAATATAACTACTCTGAGTTGGCAGGGATGGGTTATTTACTAAACCAGGGCAAAGAAATTCACTGTTCAGAGCTTTTAATTCTTTTTTGTCAAGATGTCCTGGGGAACTGCAGAGAATGTCATCTGTCACTATATTCTTGCTTAATTTTTGTATCCATTGCTGCAATCCAACCAGGTCACAGGAACAGTCCCAGGGGTTATCCTCAAGATCAATCTGGGTCAATAAATCAAGGTCATCCAAGATGTTACTTACAGGTAGATGGGTGAACTGGTTTGTTTTAAGATTTACCCTAGTTAGGGGAACTCCTAAAAAGATATGTGGTGGTAAAACTTGTAGGAGGTTGTTATTTAAATAAAGGACTTTAAGTTTAGACATTGGGTTAAAGGTTCCAGGTAATATTTCCTTAACAGCATTGTATTCAAGATATAAGTACTCAAGACTGTCAAGTCCAAGAAACATGCCTCTGCTTAATTTAGTCAAATGGTTACCATTTAGATAGAGCTTTTCTAATCTTGTTAGATTCATAAAGGATCCTTCTTCAAGAACTTCAATACGATTGTTTCCCAAGTGAAGCATTTCCAAAGTGAAATATTCCACTAGATCTGATTTCATCAATGTATGAATTATATTTCCGGCTAGAATAAGCTTCTTAGGATTTTGTGGAGGAGGTTTTAGATCCAATAAACTTTCAATATTGCGTTCTTGACAGTGTATTAAAAGTCCTGAAGGGGATAGGACTTTGCAGTTACAAGGAACAGGACAGTAAGGTGCCGGAAGTTGAGTGGATGGCTTTGTAAGATAAGGTATTAAACCTAGTGCTTTGGTAGGTGGGTTTAAAATGGATATGATCTTAGTTGACATGTGATCATCACTTATTGAAGATGTTGCTGCCAGATGCAATGATCCTGAAGGATCCTCATGTTCTTCATACACTGGTGGAGTAGGGCAAATAGATTCTTTTTTCAGTCGACTTAGTATGCTTCCTTTGAAAAATGGAGGACTGTTACACACAACATCACCAATTATAGATTGTGGAGGCATGTTTTCCAGCCAAATTTTTAACTGCAATAAGTCACAATTGCAGGCCCACTTGTTGTCCTCCAACTGGAGATCCAATATTCGGCCAATATGTTCCAAAAATCCAACATAAGGCAATGTTTGCAACTGATTTCCACGAAGATCTAGATGGGTTAAAGGAACAAATCTAAATATGTTTGGGGGAAGACTCTCAATAGCATTATCATTTAAAATTAACACTTTAAGTCTGTTGAGCTTACTAAAGGCACTTGGTTCAATCACTGTAATAAAGTTGTTATCAGCTTGCAGAAATTCAAGGTTATCCAGTCCATGGAAGGTATCCTCTTTAAGAATTTCCAAAGAATTGTGATTGATATGAAGCTGTTTAAGGAGTCCAAGGCCATTAAACGCACCCGTCTCAATATCTGCAATATTGTTAAATCCAAGGTGTATTGAGATAGCATTGGTAAGCCCAGAAAAGTCATTTGTGTGAAGCATTGTCAAGCCATTATTTAATAAGCTCAGATGGAAAGGTCGTGATGGTGGCACACTTATTTGTGATAAAGTCTTGATACCCTTTTGTTCACAATTTATTATCATTGTTCCATCTTTTTCCTCACAATTGCAAAGATTGTCACATGAGCCTCTGACTGAGGGTATTGGAGTCTGGGATTGAAAAGTTATACAGGCAAGGAAAGATGAATATAAGAGACAAATCCACAGCTTCATGTTGACATGTGATGACATCTGATTCTGTAAAATAAAATCCAATAACAAGGGATTTTTAATAACAATTTCAAAATTATAGGTTTTCCTCTAAAAAGGAAAGTATTGACCACGATGAAAATATGAATACTTTGCTATATCAAATTTTCTTTTTTTTCCTCTTAAAACTCAAACAATCACATTATGGAATATCTTGACTTGCATCATGCTGAACATATAAAATTTAGGACAAGGAGAATTTAAAATATTAGATAATTTTTGTTCATATATGCCAAATAACCTGCACTTTAATAAATAAGACAGGTTCTCATGGATAAATGAACCACTGGTACTTTAATATAATGCAAAATTGCATATTTGAAAACACCTTGAGTTTTCTTTTTTACTTCAAACTAAATGAGTTTAAGCCTAGAGGATTGTAGCATAAGACAAACATGGAGGTATTAGCCAAAAGCATAGAGAACTATAGAGAATGTAAAAAATGATAGTTTGAAAGAATGCTTGCATATATATATATATATATATATATATATACATGTTTTTATATAGTATATATTTCCTTTATTCATATGTGTGTGTTTTAACTTGTTTGACTTTAACAAAGGTACATATTACTTTAACTATTTGAAAAACCTTGAAAAATTATCTTCTTAGATATGCAATAAAATAAAGCCTTATAAAAAGAACTCTGTTTTGACTATACTGCCTGAGGCATTTTGTAATAAGCATTATTTTATCTGGCATATAGTCTTACACATACCCAATCAAATTTCACAAATGTCACTTTATTTTGAATTTCTAGATGTAATATGTTTCCTGCTACTTTTTAATTCTTTCATAGATAATGTAAAAATCATTAAAACTAAATAAGAAAACTTGATCTTTAGCCTTACTTCAGGCTACTGTCAAAGAATAAACCATGCCCCATATAAGCTTAAAACAAATGACTTCCTAATGACATCTTGAAACAGGTTGTAGGGCACTGAATGTCATCACTTAATTAAGCAGTTGATTGTCATTATTATATGGGTTAAAGTTTCAAACAACTCTAACACAAACTGCATTATTTTAAAATATTTTAGGATATGTCTAATTTGGCTCATAAATGACAGTTCAGGGTAACAAACTTACATATAGCAAATCCTTCAAAATTAAAGACATATATATACAATACTCCCTTAAGGGATTCTAAATTTGAAATGACAGCAATAGCAAGGTAACCATATTTACCTCTAATGATATCTCCTATTTTCTTCTGTAAAACACTACACCATTAATTTACATAAGCCAAGTGGAAAGATAAATGCTGCATCTTATGAATACTGAGGTTTAAAAACTGATAGATGCCTTCATTTTTCTGGGTGAAACATGAATATTAACTTTAATATAAGTAAAATTTACAAACAGATAAAATATTCCAGAACGTAATCAATAATATAGAAAGCAAACTTTAATTTTCCCAACATACACAGCTGTGCTCAAAACTGTATAGTCTGAAGTTTCTAAAAGGCAAACTGCAACAGATGGAACAAAATAACTTACAGTCTTTCTAAATACAGGAAAAGTTAGTAGACTATATTTCCATGGGGAAATAGTTTGATTTACAGCTCTGAGTGTTGTGCTTAGAATAGAGGAGCTTGCAGTTGGAGTCTTCAACTTATGCATTAGCTTCCCAAACACTATAAGTACTTCTCCATAAATTACCAACACAGAAAATGATTTCTTTTATCAAGTACATCTTGAGAAAATATCAAATAATTTCCAATTGATTACATTTCCTTTTTTAAAAAAACAAATCTTATATGCCTTTCATGCTCTTCTTGCTTTTCATGCTAAAGAACAATTTCTAATCTTATCACAAATGCACAGAAACTTAAAAGGGGGTTCTACATTCGTCACAGTTGATACAATGCTATGGAAGACAGAACTCCCTGTTTACATATTGTCAGAAAATACATATTTATAAGCCAAAAAATTATAAAAATAGAATGCAAAATACAAAGAGTTATGAGACATTCTACTGATATTTAAAATTTAACAATGCTACTTGGATGTAATCTTTTCTCCAGAAGTACACACATTTAGTGTCCCCTAATAAGCTGCATGCTGCAAAAGAAAATGGTATATTATTACATTTATTCTTCACAACCAGCTGTTGGACTACATGTCTGCTTCTCTGAGAGAATAGGCATCTGCTACAGTGTTAGTTTGGCCAAAAGTGAAACTGATTATCTTTTAAGGCAAAATTATTTTATTTTTGTACGAGAGGAAAACACATAAATTCAATCATTTCATACTAATACATGAATCAGTGTAAGAAAAGCTTAGAAACATTCATCTTACCTGTAAAGCAGCAACCGTTCCTGACGTTATCTGTAATGCACAGCTGCAAGAGGTGTTCAAAGTAATTCAATTGCTTTATTAAAAAGAAAACACCAACCACCACATAGTTTCTTCTCAAATATCACTTTTTGGCAAGTCCCATAGCTTTGGAAAGTTAAAATCTCTTGTCAGAGACAAAATGTTACACATTTCATTGCAAATATTGCAAGCAGAGTCCACATCAGAGCATCCTGAAGCAGTTGTCCTTTTGTCCCCCAATTAAAATTCACAGCATACTTCACAGCTATGCTGACTTTCTTGTATATAGTTAACCATTTGCAAGCTGCTGAATGCAGGAAATAAACAAGATGTTTAACAGAGCTCAGACTGATCACTCTTGCTTTCTTTTGTTGTAGATCCAAGCTGCAGCAATGTTCTCCTTCCTCCCTTTCTAGTCTTTCTTGTTAGCTCAGTTTGTTATTAGTCAGATTGCCAAGGGCTGGGAGGTAGGCGTAAATAAAGAGACTTGGCTTTTGACTCAGCTTTTAAGCCCTTCCCAATCACAGGGCTTTAATCTGCCAGTGTCATATAACACAAGAGACAGCTCCACCTTGGGTCTGTTCAACTCCTCCTCTTTCTGCAAATGGTCTTTCCACTCTTTTTATACCAAATGTAGAGCAAATGAATTTTGATGGAAATAATTCATGCCATTTTGCATTTTTAATAATATATTTTATTATTATAGAAATCTAAAAATAAAAGTCTGTTAAATTGTCTTCTAACAGTATTGTACTGTGTGCACATTTGCAAAGAGACAAGCATGCTACATGAAAAATAGTTGCTTTCTGTCCTTTTTTTAAAAAAAGTTTAGAATTGAAGTGCATACATTAAATTTTAAAGCATTAATACAAAGTGCCTCCCTGCAAGATACAATTTTTTGTATTTACCATTTAAAAATTTTTAAAAGCCTATAGAAGGAGTTTGCTTGACATTTCATTATTTCACTAGAGCTAACGTTTAATAATAAAACCAAGAGTGAAGTCCTCTTTCAGTTATTTTATGATAATATTCATTTAGAATGGAACTATGATTTTTTAAAAATGGATTTAAAAAGTTTTACAAAATGATTACCATTGCTCCAACACTACTTGTCCCTCTCAAAAATGTGAAATTATATCTTCACAGATTACATGAAATTAATTAAAAGTACATAGAAACTACTGTGTCCTGCTTTTTAGGATTCTACCTGAGAGAATTGCTTTTTTTCTAAGAAAGGGAAATTTTAAAACTTTCTTGTTTCTTCAACTTTTCAAAGTTTCTGGGCTGGGGATTTAACACAGTGGCACTGTGCCTGCCTTGCAAGTGCAAGGTCCCGAGTTCAATCCACAATACTAAAAAAAAAAAAAAAAAAAAAAAAATAGAAAATTTTCTGAATCATCCTAATGGAACTCTCAGATTGCTTATTTCCTATCACACTTGTCCGAACTTGGGAGCTTGTGCTTATGAGACAGGCACCAGAACCACTGAGCTAAATCCCTGGCCCTTGTTTTTAAAATGCTATTATTTCTTTCACACATTCCAAGTACCTGAATATTTTCACATCCAAGATGAATATACTAGATGCTATCATTTATTTCTTTTGAAACATTCTGTTTAGGTTCATTGTTGCATGTAAATTTCAGAGGCTATCTTTATAAATTTAGGTCTCATTTCAAAACACGTTATTTTTTTTTACAAAGGGCATTTGATTTTGCTTAAGTCACCAAAATGGAAGAATATCAAATCCAATGATTATTTAATGATAACTTGAAGGTATGCATTCATATCTGTATAGTTTTTAAAGTCTTTGTGTAGACAATTTTTAAAAAAGATAAGGTTTGTGATAATTTTTAATACAAGTTTTTGCTTTCTGTTTATTTTTTTCTCTACTCATTGCATCTCTCACTTGTTTGAAAGACATTATGTGCTTTAAGATGTAATAGGAAAAAAAGAGATGTGCAAAGAGAAAAATATTAAAAAACAAGTGAATAAAAGGAATTAGACTGAAAATGAAAAATTACTCTTTGGCACAATTTTCTTTCTTTTTTTTTTTTAAATCTACATAGCAGCTTTTTTTTTTTTTTTTTTTTTTTTTGGTACTGGGGATTGAACTCCAGACCTTGCCTTTTCGAGGCAGGCTGCAGAACCACTAAGCTAAATGTTAGACTGAGTTTAATTACAGAATCTGAAAACTTTGCAGAGAGATAACTCTTGACCATCTTGGGTGTTAACTGAGACATATTTAAATATTCTGAAAGTATATGTATACAGTTGATGACCCCTCATGGGTGAAAAGACTCTAGCTATATTTTAGTATATTCTTTGAATAAAAATTTAAGCACAGGAGAGACCTTAAATCAGTTACTTTTAAGTTATTCTATTATTGTTTTAAAAAGAAATACACAACACAAATCTTTGAGAAATAGCTATAATCATGGACTTTGTCTGCTTTGTCCTGTCAGGAGTGATTGAATAATAATGTCACCAAATAATCTTTACAATTCCATATTATAGAGCAACTTTGCATTTAATTCTCAGATTTTGAGTTCAGGATTCCTGATTATGTTACCCTGGAAAAGAAGCCCAAAGCACTTTACAGTCCTTATTTATTTTGGATCCCTTAGATCATGAACATAAACATTATGAAGACCTGGACCTCTCCTAATAACAAGCTCTTTAACTAAGGAAACATAGCCTTTGTAGGAGGAAAAGTAGAAGATTTTCTACCTTTTAGCAATATATAACCATGAGTATGGATGACGAGGTTATATTTACATGTTCTTTTGTACAATGACTTCTCTCAGGAAAGGATCTACATATCTTGGAGGCAATGTGTAAGACAGATGCAACATTTTACCCAGTCACTCATGAATGGATGTTTAGAAAACTTGCTTTTTTACATTGGACCATTGAAAAAAACACAAATACTATAAGTTTGTTAATTAAATCTTAAGTTTCTTTCACACTTAATAAGTCAGAGTGCAAAAATATAAAATTGATAATGGGATAGCTGTATTCTGAGAGATTTATTTTTAAAAAAACACTCCTGTTGAGAATTTGAAGTCTGTTGACAGGAAAGAATTCATTGATAGGATTGTTTACCCTGGCAAGATAAAAACAAAACAAAAGGAAAGAAAACAAAACAAAGCAAAGCAAAACAAAACAAAACAAAAGCTTTCTTGTAGAAGCATGGCATGTAAACTGTCTTCATATGTATATTGGAGGTTTCATAAGTCTTCCTACTTCAAACAGATGACTAGGCAAACTTAGAAAAACAATAAAATGTTGATTAATATTTTCATGATGAATAGTGAGCAATTAGCAAGACCACAAGGAATAGTACTAGCCTTTGAACTATCTTGATTGTAGGGAGAGATTTTGTTTTGAGGCAAGACTTGTAACATTTTTTTTTTCTTCATAGACTATAGAGTATGTTGCACTTATGAAACAAATTAAGTAATTTCTTTATCATGATTGCATATATTTAGGACTTTTACTGATTCTTCAGCAGTGTATTCAGGTAGATTTATTTTTGCCTATATAATAAAAACTTAATGCTAAAGTTCAAGATTGAGAGCCAACAATAAGTAAATAATCCTTTCTTTCTTTCCAAATGTTGTTTGAAGATTGTCATACAAACTGTGCCACTAAATTAGTTTATATTCAGATGATTGATAATAATAAGTTAATACCACTGAATCAAATGAGCATAAGGGACCATCTGCTTGGTGGGCCAATTACAGATTTTGAAATCTAGATGTCTTCCTATTTCCAATAGCAACCCATGTCTCCTTGCCTCTGATTATCACACATAGCTATGTCACTGAGTGGTGGAACATTAAGAGTTACAATCTTTCAAAAATTGTGATACTTTGGGGCCGGAGATTTAGCTCAGTGGTTCCGCCAACTGCTTCGCAAGCGCAAGGACCCGAGTTTGATCCCCGGTACCAAAAAAAATAATTGTGATAATTCAAGATAATTACAATACCATCAACTGCATTTACTTGACTTATTTCAGTATATTAAAATTGTAAAAATTATAATTGCTAAGTAATACAAATAGAGAGGCATCTATTGGTATTCTTTAAGAACATCCATCTGGAGAGATGATCTCCACATAGTGGACTGAAAGTAATAAATATTTAATTTTAAGTTCAAAAATAATATTCATGAAAATGCTATCTGAAACACTAACTGCACATTCAAAATATTTAGTATGTGTAATATCTTTAGATATCAGAGAGATATATTCAAAATAATAATTTAAATGATGCCAATAGCAATCTAAGATTTATTAGCTGACAAGCAAACATAAGTTACAACTTGTATATTTGATTGCATAGAAATAAAAATTTCCTTGTTAACATTCAATCGATATCTATAAAGAAGGAAAATAATTGGGAAATTATACATGTGTTGAGAAATAGGTATATATATAATAGATAAGTCAGTACCTTTTATGCAGAAATTTTTGACTTGATAAAAGTAGAATTAATATAATTAATAAGTAAAATTAAACTATTACTGCCATCATGGGTGTATTAGTATTAATCTGAATAGCAAATAAATCATTGATAAATTTTTCTGAATAATGATGGCTTTTGGTTAGTTGGAATCTTGCTGAAATACTAAAAAGGAATAAAGTGCGTTATATTTTGTTATAGAACATTTCAAAGTGATATATAACTTAGAAAGTAAACTTTTGCATTATAAATTATTCACTCAGCTACTAAGAAATGGGTGTTCTTTCAGATGCAAACTATATAGAACACATAAGTATTCATTCCATATCTTTCTTCTACATTTACATGAATAATTTAGGACATGAATAACCATGAGTAGATATTTTCACGGTATTGTAACTATCTCTGATATTTTTAGCTTTATTAATCTTCATTATCTCTTTTAAATCAATTGGGTTTTTTTAGAACACATATCAAATTTCTATATCCATATAATATTATTATTCAGTTTTTTAAAAAATACCTAAAATTATCTAAAATTTCATGTTTTCATATACTCAAATAGAATATAGATCATTATAAGGTATATCAAATAAGAAAAACTTTAAAACTAATAAATTTATAATGAAATCTAATAACTACTAATTTCTAGTATTTGTAGACTATCAATTTGTACTCATTTAAATGGACAGGTACCTCTTGAGTATTTTGGAAAGTGGAAGGGGAATGAACTAATTACTGTCTGTAGGAAAAACTATCAAAAAATTTTAGATATATCTGATTTTCCTAAACATCACCAAAAAATATTCTATCTTCATGGCATACTCATTTGAAGGTAGTAGAATTTAAAATCATTCACCTCCATAAATGTTAAATTTTATGTCACTTGACTACAGCAAAACAAATACTGCTTTGAGACAGTGTTTATGTTTTTATTTGGCATATAATAGAGAGGCGTTTCTAACAAGTGGTTCCTTGTTTTTGTCTGTAGCTTTAACCTACTAGAATTTAGGAGATCTAGATTTTTTTTCAGAAACTTCACAGCTTAAAACATTATTTGGCTGCATCATAATTTTTAACACAAGTGTTTTTATAGCTTAAACAATGAATCAATTCAAAATAACACTTACCTGCTCTTTTCTCCTTTGTATAGAGACAAATGCTTCTCAATGAAATATAATCTTTGATATCAGTTGAAATCACTTTTTAATAATCCTTGATTTGGGAGGCTGAGGAAAATATGAAAATAAGATTTTCATTCTAAAATGAGCCTGAAATATTTGTATAACATTAATAAGAGTTTAGAGAAGCATTCCGAATGTCTCTCTTGGTTTAAAGCATTTATACTCTTTTAGCACCCTCTGGTGGAAATTAAAAATAAAATTACAGCAACTGAAAAACAGTTGGACAGCCTGCCAACTGCTGAAGTTTATTGTGAGTGCATAGATCACTTGTGTAATTATTTTATCACAACACGAAATTAAAATTATGGTGTATTAAAATTATATTTTAAAAAGTCAAATTGCATTGTTATTAGAGGCAAAATGCCATAAAATATTTGTAGGAATTACAATCTGTTGCTGTTATTGTCCAGCATCTTTTTTGCAAAGCATTATAAAGTTTCTTCAAGTTGAGAAGAAAAGCATACTTTAGTGATTATTTAAAATGAAAGTATCTAATATGTTTTTAATTATTAATGTTAGATATTTGAAATAGTAGCTAAGACTTACTGTGAGTACACCACACATGTAGTAACATGTTTAGCATTCGAACAGATCCACAAAGCAACTAGCATTACTAGCATGAGAAAACTGGAATAGAAAAAATATTATAATACATTAAATGTGACAGAAGTACTAAGAGACAGAGTCCAATTTTTCACCTGTTCACTTTTTCTGATTTGAGAATTTACTCATTCATAATATGACATTACTAGTCAATAAACGTATTTTAAAGAGTAGAAAAATTTATAGAATGGTACAGTTGTATTCCTATATATATATGAAGAAGAAATTAAAGCAAACTACTTCTTTCTTGTCTTTTTCAAAGTAAAATGTCCTCCTTCAAAACAGAATTCATTCAATATGCAACCACCAATGTCAAGTGGGGACAAATTACTGTAGTAATTGAAAACCTAAAGATGAAATGTATATATTTATGCACACATATACTTATGTATGCTTCAAATATATTTATATGTGACTGTAAGACTAATTTATTGAGTGATAGAATTGTATTGAACTGACAATTTTGTCGTACTTTTACTTTTTATTGACCATCTATGCTTCATTTTTTCTCTATCCCTAAGTAAATAAACATGAAGTTGTTATAAGGGCTGTCTTTAAGAGGAAAGCAGTTTATGTAAGATGCTACTCTCTTTACTTTATGTATGTATGATAAAAAGCCTTCTGTGCCTTAAATAGATCATTACCTCTTTGACTGGAATTATGTTACATGTTTCTTTTTTAGGAGCTCTGTATTGTTGTTGTTGTTGTTGTTACAAGTTGGACTATAGATATTCTGTAAGTTTGTCCAAGTATATACATAAGTCACAGATATTATTATGGGCACTAATTAATTAATTTCTTCCAATATGATAGCTAAACTATATGAATTCTCCACTGCTAATAAATACATCATTTTAAGGTATATGTATGATTTAAGAATATAAACATCAAGTATATAATATGCATAATCATTAATTCATTAAAATTGTGATTTATAGTTACTTTATATTGGGTCTTTTAAAAATGCTGATCATTTTATTTTATACCTCTTCTAGATAAGTAATTTTGTGAATAAGAAATTTATGTAGATTTATGGATGGTATAAAAATGTAACATGATGCTAGGAGCCTAGTCCTATATTTTGCCCAAAAGCCAGGCTTCACTCTTTTCTGATTCAGTGTTCATGGGGAAGTTATAAAACATTAAATTCTGTGAATAATGTATATTATAGTGTGGATATACTAGTTCAATAAAAATTATAATCTAATGCTAGAAACACCAGATCCACTGGGGAATTTTCTCAAGCAAGACTTATTTAATAAAGAAATATTGATTAGCAAAAATCTTCGAAAATTATGTGTGGAGATGTTTGGGTCAGTACAACATGACAAAATTTATGCACCAAGAAAAATATTATTGTTTTTACTAGAATTAGTTATTGAGATTTCCAGTCATTCACACAGGTAGCGCAGCACTATCTCTGGAGAAAGCAAAGAAGACCTAGAAGTTGTTTAGATGCTTCAACAAATGGCTTCCACAAGTCAAAGCAGCTAAGGGGGTATGTGAAACTCTCATGCACAGAGCATAACGCAGTCAAATAAAAGATGCAAGAGAGCAAGGACTGGTGGATTTGGCCTTGTTTTTTGTATGGAAGCAGTAAAATCTGAGTTTAAATCTTGTGGAAGGTATTGGCATCCACTATGTGTCTCCTGTTGTTACTCTGGAATAGTGAACCGAGCTACTTTTGGCAATACCAAAACTGTCTGCGTTAGGATGTAAGACTTCAAATTTAATAGAAAATTTGCTAGAAGACTTTAACTTGGCATTATTTCAAATACCACTTTAGACACTGACAGTTAAAAAAAGATGCCAATTTAATTGGCTTGGGAGCCACATAGGAGATTAGCCAAGCACACGTCTGGCTGTAATCGGGTAATTCATGAAAGTTTGACCTTGGGTACTATAAATGGTCACCGGCTCTTCCCTCTTTGGCACTGTTCCCCTGCTCTGCTTCCCATTTACCACAAACTGCTCTCTCACACCTCTGCCATGATTTTCTTGGAGCCAGACAACCTTGGAGTCAATCTGCAACCAGAAGCTAAATAAATAAACCTCTCCACCTTTAAAGTGTGGGTGTCCAGTAATTTGTCTCTGCATCTGGGAAGGTGACTAATATGGATATAATTACATTTCAATTACTACAAGTTAGTTATTTTAATACATATATATGTCTGTATATATTATACTTGAAATATAAATACATAAGTCAAATATTTCCTTAGCTTTGCAGTTAGAATATGCATCCTAACATATGATAATTTACATTTTTAGAAACAAACCCATAATCTCCTTAGAAAAGACTGCTCATTAATATATGTTCTTGAGTTGCCTTCAGCAAAATTTGACTTTCCTCATAACTTGAATCCCAAACCTTATCACTTCTCTATTTCATACAACTACAACAATCAGTTGGGCTTAACATCATATTGATTCCATATATTTAGTCTTTTTCACATTAGTTTTGCATTTTAGCCAACTATTTATTCAGTAGTCTCAATAATATGCTCTCATAGCCTCAATATAATTTTCCTTATTTAAATACTTACTCACTAATTCATTGTATACAGTGTTACAATTTTAATTTTCTGAGCCTATGTTTCTACTGTTTACAAATAGCCAGTGGAAGAACAGAGCTCAGTTTTTTGTCTGTAGTGATTATTGCGGTAGCTCAGAAAGAGACTTCTTTGGCATTTGCATCACTGTTTATTGTAGGTTTATGTTTTCTCCTTAATCAAAGTCCTCTAACATTTAAGACATATATCCTTGAACTCCCCATGAAGTATCTGTTTATCTCCTTAGAAATTACTAGTTTGTTCCTTTTCTATACTGTATACTTTTATCCTATTATGTGTACTTTTCAGTCCTATCACATTAAATGCTACTTGCAGGCACAATCATCTCTTTTAAGTTATTCAATTATAATTTCCTGTAATTTTTCTTGCTTTTGTATTTTCTAACAGAATTTTAAATAATTTTGTATCTTCCTTCAGGTGAATAAAAGCAAACTATTAGGCCACTAATATGTGTGAAGCTTAAAAATAATATGAGCATAAATTTAATTAAATGCTTTAGGCATGTTGAGTTAATAACATATATTCATGTATTTAATCTAACTAATTGATTATTGATTGGTTAAGGAGAATGAAGAGACGAACACCTAAGTAAAAGTAAAAATGAGCTTCTAAGTGCAAGGTCCTGAGTTCGATCCCTGGTACAAATAAAAGAGCTTCTTTCAATTCTTTTCAAATTAATTTAAATATTCTAATTTGAGTAAATAATGAACATAATATATAATTTATTTCTGTTAGTTTCCTTGTGTGAAAGCATATTGCATTAATCTACCACAGGTAGAAGTTGTGCTTTTGATTTTTTTCTTCCCTGAAATCATACAATATGTAGTCAAATAAGGCACGGACTGACTATGGATCAAGTTCTTTTTCACACACAGAATGATGGAGATTTTGTCATTCATAGCTCATTCCTCTTCCTAAATTGTTGGTCATAATTCTGTCACAGTTACATGGATAAAGAGCTCTGGCAGTGCTGTCTATGAGACTTCTTACTACTCTTAACTGCTGCAATACATCCTTACCCCCACTCATGTTTTTGACTTGTCCTTATCAGCTTCTGATTCACCAGCTAACATTTGGGCAGTAGATTCTTCAACATATTGTTTTAATGATTAAGTTTTTTTTATTCTTTTACTTCTTGGAACCTAAATTTCTATATATTTAGAATTTTTGTTAAATTTCTATATATACTTCTTTCATTGTAGATCAATCTAATAGTAGGTAATATCTAAAATTGACTCTTTAACAGCCATTCATTTCTTCCTTTACTGAAATTACCTTTCTTAAGCAATTTTTTCTGCCTGAAATGCTACTTGTTGCTTGTCAGTCTTGCCTGTATATATAGATCCATTTCAAATAACAATGTCTACTGTGAAAAGTTTTTTATTGTTATCTACCTCCAACAGTTGAATTAAATTGTAGAATTATTACCTGCAGTGCGTGATAGTGAGGAACAGAAGTTTTCATAACAGAGATTAGTGGAAACATTCTTTGCATAGCAATATAATAAAAAGAATGAGAAAATGAGGCATTAGAATTTCACAGGAGCTAGATTTAATTATTCAGTATAAAACAGTACAAGGTCTAAATTGAAACAATAGCAACCATTGAATGATACAGAACCCAAAGGACAACTGCAGTTCTTCCTAATCTCAGACAATTAAATTCAATCAGGTATTTTCATTTAAAGTCATTAAATAACATTCTACCAGATATTACTACTTGTTATCAGTGTAACTTTCATTTATTTTAAATCCCTAAATTTCCTTTTTAAATTCATTTGTATAATTAGGATGGCATGTGTTCTGTGGTAATTACTGAAAAATTTAAATAATCAGCTGTTTAAATGAAATCTAAATCATAACAGAAAATTTTATACCATAAATAACATTAGATGATTATTCTGTACTGGACACAAAAATATAATTGTATGTTTCATATTGGAAGTTATATATTTTCTGTAGTATACAAATTACTACAATATATAATTATAAAATAACAATATTATTATATACCTTAGATTTTATCTGATTAATATTTGCATATTTATGCATTTTCATGCATTCACTAATTCAGTATTTCTTCAGTTCTAAATATACTAATGATAATATTAGGAACAATAATAAAGGACTTGGCTATCTCTAATGAGAAATTATTTTGTTATACATTTACTGTATTCCAATTTTTAGTCTTCACAACAATACTATAAAGATATGTTCTAATCTTAACTGAGAGAAAAATAAAAAAATAGACTAGGAAAATAAACTTGCCAAGGGTCATGGGCCTAGTAACAAACAGAATAGAGTACACATTCAGATCTGGCTAATTGAAAAACAATGCAGTGCTAATTAAATACAAAATAAATATTTTAATTTACTTGACATCTACAGGTAAAACATTTAAATAAAATATCAGACACTAGAATAAGTACAGTTTTGTTTTAATTTTTATAAAACACTGCCTTGCTTTTAAGCAAGTCTTGAAAAATATCATCATAAATATTTATATCCAAGTGTATTGTCTCAACAAAATACTTAATTACCAAATTCCTTACTAGCTATAAGTCATTCTGCACATGTACACAGACAAATCTCAATTTGTCACTCAATATCTCCCTCTGCTGTAAGCAAACACTAATGTAAATCATTTAAGTATGTGGCTTTATAGGTGATAGAACGTATTTATTCTCTGTAAACAATAAAATCTGTTAAAATGTCCATATTTCTTGTGTTATAAAATTGTGAATCTGAGAATTTATTGTTGAAAATGTTTTATTTCCCTGTAATATATGAAATAGTAACATTTGAAATATTGAATGGTAAATAATTTTTATGATGAATTTATTCTCTTGAAATGTATTCATATGCCACATGGCTGACTCAATTATACATCCACATAATAATAGTTACATATTAAAGAAAAATGAGATCCTTTGTTGTGTTGTCTCCACCAATAAACATTTATGTGGTCTATTAATTAGGATTTTACTGCTAACTCTTTGCTGTAAAGTTATAATTTAGGAAAAAATATATTTTCATATTCACAGATTTCTAGGGCAGGGAAACTGCATGCAATTATTTTTTAACAGTAAACCAGTAAGTCTAAATACAATATTAAATACAACTTTATAATAATAAATTGGAACTACAGCTACAAAAGACACATGAGGAAATAAAGTAAAATATTATTACTAATATTTTGTTTCTAAAATGAGAGTGTTGCTTTGGACACTCAAAGAAAGATATCATTTTTGCTTTTCTAACATATTCATATTTTAAATTATTCATTATAAATACATTTATGATATGCAGCAGTGCATAGATACTAGTTTGTCTTCTGTACTCTATGACAATACAAAAACAAAAATTAAGGATTAAAATAGGAAAAATTAAAGGCTTTCTCCAAACAAAAGAGAAAAATAAGGTTAAATTCATTCAGATACATCTAGAAAAATGTGTATAAGATTTATTATTCAATAAAGTTAATTTGGCAATAATATTATTTGTAGAAATATAAATTTTAATGATTTGTATAACACAAGCTTACCATTCAATTTTTTAAATGTCATTACATGTATACTTGATTGGTTAAATTCCATCTATCTTACCTTCATACAATAGAAACAAATTTCTTGCCTGTACAGACTCCAATATACTTGCATCTGTCCAACAATGGAGTTTGTATGACTTTGCTGGAAGCAATGATTAAAGGATTACCTCTTGGCACTTTTGTTATTCACAACTTCTAGGGCCTTTTATTATTCTATACACATGCATGAAGAAGTGAGAAGGAGCCAGAAGAATTTTAACACCATTTTAATGCTAAGCTTGGCAATAGTGTATATGATATTAACTCTATTATAATGGATTTCTGGTTGAATGGATATTGGTAAAAAAAAACAGAAGTTATCACCACTACATTTTCTGCATTTCATTTGCCTCTAATTTGTTTTAAATGACAATGGTATTAATGTTTTATATTTCCCTTAATTGTTGAGAATACTTGGATTTTCTTTTTTTTTTTTCTTTCTGATAATAGATGCTAGTTTACTATCTTGTCTGAAGTTTAAAGAGAACATGATTAAATGCAAGTCCTTTTCAGGAAAAAAAAGTATATGGAAATTCTACCTTTGCTGTGGACAAGTTTGACAAAAAGAAGAAGAAGATACACTAAATTAGTTCGATGACACTAAAGAAGTTCAATTATTTATATTCTGGGTTTCTTGTATGAGAAATTATGTGATGTTTAAATATAAATAAATTGTAGACACAAATAAAAGATAATGGGATATATGGAGATAGATCTTTTGCATAAGGGAAGGGGACAACAGATCAAGGAGGGCAGAGGAGAGGGAGAATATAAAAATAAATAAGATGTGTTATGTACATCTACTAAACCTGCAAGATAGTGTAATCATTGTATACTGCAAACATATGGTAATAAAATATAATTTTAAAAATAAAGTTAAAAAGAAAGAAGTTTCACCATCATAAATTTACCCTCATCTTTAAACCAGTGACTCAACTGTGAATTTAATAATAACTATGCTCAAATATCATGAGACCATGAAAGAAACAAGTGAAACTGTTCTCCAGATGTGATCTGAAAGAGCTCATAAATCTTTGAAAGAAACCTCAGGTGTAACCAAGTCGAACATGAAGTAAACCGATGGTGCGTTATGGGCCTGTGGGTGGCTAATAGATATATAAGCTTAAATAACTTGTCCCCGAACACTGTCTGTGGTATTCAAGAGACATCGACTTTCTCAGGTGCCCTTGGAAGTTCATTCACAGATGTTTGAAGATACCTTTAAATTTTCAATGCAAAAATTTAAATTACTGCACATGTGTATTACCTGAAAAAACTATATTATTGACCTCGAACTTAGCTAGACAAGAACATTTTTCTTGCATAGGTGGATAAGTCAATTTATCCAGTTAATATTTATGGTGGGAATAAATTTAAAATTAAAAATTTACTTTGAGACTATAAGCATATTTTATGGTAATAGGGGTTAAACACAGCCTTTGCATGAGCTACATCCCCATATCATTTCTTTCTTTATTTTATTTATTTATTTATTAATAGGGTCTCACTAAGTTGCTAAATTGTTCAAACTGGGCTGAGACTTCCAATGCTCAGTCTTCCAGAGTTCTGCGATTACCATGCCAAGCACAGAATATAAGTATTCTTATATTGAGTTTGCCTTGTCGGTCTGGAATAAGGCATATATTTTCATTTATTCTGGTTGTTTTAAAATTTTCCCTCACACCATCATAATTATATTCTCTTATTTTCTACTGTTTTCTTTTTTAACCTGTTTTCCTATAATCTGATTTTTGTTTTCTGTTCAATTTTCTGAACTTCTTTTTATAATCCTAATTTTAATAATACCTTTCAACCTGTTTATAAATTTTGAATTTCAAAATATTGCTATGGATGGATAAATCAAAGCTTTACTATGAATTGGTCAAATATTAAAAACACTTACAAGTTAGTACAAACACATGTTATCATTTTCCTCTGACATTAAAGTTGTAGTAAAATACATTGTTATAATTCATTTTATAAGTACAACTTCTAATCAATTAAATTATTTAATAGCTCTATCCTATACCTTTTAATGTGTTTAAAAATTAATATCCACATGTTAAGGTTTGGATCTAGATGTCCCCTCAAAGCTTCATGTTGTCATAGGCTTGATCTAGATTGTGTAAAGCTGGCGTTGATTTATAGCGCAATAGGCTCAAGGGCACTAGAATTAAGAGTGTGAGTGCCACCCACCCTGAGTAGTCTGAATAAGATAAAAGGGGCAGGGAGACATTGTTAACTCTCTTGTTACCTTTGCTGCCTTATGTGTGCCATGGTTTCTGGTCTGCCATGCCTGTTTGTCATCCCTGCCTTGGAGTTGGCTGATTGTGGACTGTAACCCTACGAAGTGTAAGCCAAATAAACCCCTTCCCCTTTAACTTTGGGTGTCTGGTGTTTTGTCTCAGCAATGAGAGAGAAAGGTAACTAACACAAACATTTGGTACCAGAGAAGTGGGGTCATTGCTGTGACATTAACTGGCCATGTGTTTCAAAAACCTTTGGAACAGGCTTGTGGGAAGGAGAAGAGTTAGGAAAGATCCATAGACGTTAGCTACAGAAGCAGCTCTGGAATGCCTTAGGTTGTTCTGTATGGGAGATTCTGGTCAGAGCTCAGAAGACCTGAAAGCCGGTAGAGACCAGGCTTTGGAGGTTTCTGCTGAAAAGAAGGACTGCATTGCCTGCTGGACTCCAGAAGATGTTTCTTATGACTTGACAGAAAATTTGTCTAAACTTTTCTCTTGTTCAAAGACTTTTCTGGAAGATTCAGAGCTGCCAGCTATAAAAGTAGGGCTGGAATGCCTTAGGCTGTTCTGCATGGGAGATTCTGGCCAGAGATCAGAAAGCTTAAAGACCAGGATTGGGAGATTTCTGCTAGGAAGGAGGACTGCATTGGCTGTTGGTCTCCAGATGATGTGTGTTATGGCTTAGCAGGAAGTTTGTCTGCATTTTGTTCATGTCCACAGACTGCCTGAGACTGAGATTAAGGGTGGTGGATTAATTAATCCTGTGGAAGAAATGTCAAGGCAGTCAAATATTGAGGCAATGGCATGGCTACAGTTGGGGGCTTTTAGCCAGATCTATGTGGAGAATCAAGAGCAAACAGCCCAGCAGAATGATTTAAAACATTTTGAGTTGGGCCAGAAAGGAAGGTCCAGTAAAGCTGTGGAGTGCAAAAATAGAGCAGAGCAGATCTTGATTACTGAGAAGGAACAGGAAAATAAAAAAGATGGTTTGAGAGCATCACCGGAAGCAGCAGGACTCCACACTTTGCACCCTCAGAGTTATAAAGGGGAATGGGGTTTATTTGGCTTACAGTTCTTACAGGTTTCAGCCCATAATCAGCCAACTCCAAGGCAGGGATGACAAACAGGCATTGCAGAGCAGAAACAACATGGCACACACAGGGCCTCAAAGGTAACAAGAGTTAACAGCATCTCCCTGTCCCTTTCGTCTTATTCAGACTACTTAGGATCGTAGCACTCACACCCTTAATCCTAGTGCCCTTGCACCTAGCACTGCATCATGAATCAGTTCCAGCTTTTAGATCAAGCCTATGGCCACATGAGGTTTTGGGGGGACACCTAGACCAAAACCATAACAGCAAGCATCATAAGTGGACAAATATCAGCTGATTTCCTATGTTCTGTATAAAACTGCTGCAGAACAGACATAGGCAGTCTTTGCTAATGAGAAAGATCAGATTAGTGCTGGTGCCTACCCAGATACAAAACAGTTAACTTTTTTTATGTAATGAAAAAGGAGGATGCACAAAACATGACACTTATCGGTCTGTTCTAAGATTTGTTGTAGAGGTTTTTTTTTGAGTGAAGAAAGTTTTATTATTTGTAGCAAATAAAGAGCACACTGCGAATAATTTTTAAGGCATTACCTCCCCAAACAAAGAAAGGGGAAAACTTACTCTTTTTTTATTCATTGAGTTTATTGGTACAGTTTAGGTGTACATAATGATCACATTCATCATAGGGAATTTGTACATGTACATGATATATCTTGATTCTTATTAATGTGGAGTTTTATACAAAACCCACAGACAGACAAATCTGAGTAAGTCTAAGTAATTCTATCTTAAAAGCTTATTTCTTCAATTTCATGATTTTTTCCGTAAAGCAACAATATTTAGAAATATTGTATTTAGAAAATAATGCTTCCTTCTAAAGCTAAGGAATCTCTAATTTAACGATATCTTAGATCTACATTGCTACTGCAAATCAGAGGGACAAACACAAACAAAAAACTGAGCAGTGAGCAAAGAACTGACTTTCCAGAAGGGTTGAATTCATAAAATCTCTGTCACCGAAAATGATGAGAAATCACATATTTTCTTCCCCTTGAAGATTAAGAAAATGCCACAAAATTCTAATATATTCCAATAAATATTATAAATCTAATATATTCCTAATCTAATATTCATTACAATCATGAATTTGTTCCCTAAAAGCTTATGATAACCTTGGGTCTCAAAATACTTTTATTCACAACTTTATACATCCTACAGAAAGTAGTTAGTATATGATACTGGCAGAGGATGTTCTTACTAAATATTGATTTATCATGGTCTTCTGATTAAAATTATTTGAAGATATCTCCTCGTTAGTGGTGTTATGTTGAATTGAAATAATGTGATAATTTCTGACTCTGGCACAAATGAAGAAATAGCCGTTTGACTCAACTTTCATTTTTGACAATTACATACTTTTTTTTTGTAGATCTTTTAAAAAATTATTACAGTAAAAGACATATTGTCATTAATACACCTCAAAATACTCCCCCTCACTTTGAACATTTTTTATCCTATTGTTCTTGCTAATTTCTGAAGCAACTGAATAAGTCTTCTTTCATGACATTAGTTGTGCTGTCGTAGCTGCATTGGTGTCCTGAATCAACTCAAAACATTTACCTTTTGTGGTCATTTTCTTTGGGGAAGAGCAAGAAGTGACAGTACCAGATCCAGTAAATGAGGTGGATGAAGACAAACCATGTTTTTGTTATTGTTAATTTTATTGGTACATTTTTATATACCTAATGATCATATTCATCACAGAGAATTTGTACCTGTACATAATATATCTTGATTTTTCCTTTCTTTCCACAATCCCCTCTCCTCCCTTCAACCCTTCTTCTCTTTCTCATTTACAAAAATTCTATTTCCATTTTTCCTTCTATTCTCTCTTTTTTCTTTTCTCTTCCTTCTTTCCCACTCTTGTTATTCTTCCTATTTAAATATTTCCTTCGCATTTCCCAATATCTATTATATATTTGGCTCCTGATTTATGCTTTCAGTTTCTCACACCAGAGAAATAATACAATTTGTAGACACGTGTGTCTGATTTCCTTCACTTAAGTGTATGACCTCAAGGTACATCCATTTACCTATAAACATCTCAAACTTATCCTTCTTTAGGGCAGAGTAGTACTCCATTGTATAAAAATAGCACATCTTTATCTATTCATCAGCTGATGTGCATTTGAGCTCTTTCCAAGATATAGCTATTACAAATTTTACTGATAAAAACATAGGTGTGCGTATATCACTGTGCTGTGAGGCTTTTAATTCTTTTGGGACTATACCAAGATGTGAAATAGCTGGGTCAAGTGGAGCTTCTACCTTTATTTTTTTAGGAATCTCCACACTGGTTCCACCAGTTCACACTTGCACCAAAGGTGGAGAAGGGTTCCTTTTTCCCCACAGCACCTTCAGCATTTGTTCTTGGTTGATTTCTTGACACTATCCATTCTTTCTGAAATGAGATGAAATCTCAGTGTTGTTTTAATTTACATCTCTTGAATGAACACTAATGTTGAACATTACTTCATATATTTATTTGCCATTTGTACTTCTTCATCTGAGAAGTGTCTATTCATTTCAGATGTCCATTTTTGGACTGGGTCTGTAAATTGGGGGGGGTCTAATTTTTTGAATTAATTATATATTGTAGATGTTAGGCCCATAAGAAATAGCTGTCAATTTTTTTCCCACTCTTTGGATTGTCTTTTCACTCTATTGGTAGTTTCTTTTGCTGTGCAAAACCTTCTTAATAAGATGAGATCTCATTTATTGATCTTATTTTTCCTGTGTGATTGGGGTTTTGTTCATAAAGTTTTTGCCTACATTAATCTCTTCAAGAGTTCTACCCATTCTATCTTCCACTTGATTTAGTGTTTCTGTTTTAATATTTAGATCTTTGTTACATTTTGACTTTAGTTCAGTGCATGGTAAGAGATAAGGGTCTGGTTTTAATCCTTGACATGTGAAATCCAGTTTTTTCAGCACCATTTGTCTTTCTTACAGTGAAGGTGTTTGGCCCCTTTGTCAATGATAAGGTGGCTGAGTGTGTTTGGAGTTTTTTCTGTATCTTCTAAACTACTCCACTGATCCTTGGGTCTGTCTTTTTGCCGTTATCATGCTGCTTTTATCATGTTATCTTTGTAGTATAATTTCAAGTCAAGGATTGTGGTGCCCCTTGCCTTGCCTATGTTGCCCAGATACATACTTTCTTGTGGTATCTTTTATGCCATTTTAGTTATAGAATATGGAGTGGTAAATATTCTACATCAGAATCAAAAGGATGTAACTGAAAAATATAGAACAAAGCAAGGATGACCAAAGACAAAGCAATTTTTGAAGGCAAAGATAAAATAGGGACAAAGACAAAAGAAACTGGTACCTAGACAATTGTTTTCTGATTTGCTTTGGGGTTCCAGATCAGAGGGGAGGCTTTACTAGAGAGTTTGAATGAAAATACTAAAGTAAGGGTGTTTTTCTTCCATATATTTGGAATCTCACATGTAACTCAGTCTCATAGTTTGCTCATGCAGGAAGTTGCAAAGAATTAGATTGTAGAATGCAGATGCAGAAGTTTCTAAGAAAGGCTGATGATTTGATGACTCCAATATGCTATCCATCTTCTCCACTGAGAGCCTTGAAAGAATTAGAATATACAGTAGGTCTGCTGGTATTTGGACAAAGAATTCTGAGTACAAAATAAATTTTTATTACTGCAGAAGAGAATTTATGACATTTCATAATCCGTCTATCTCATTAAAGTCAATGTAGAAATAGAATAAATGAGAATTAATAACAACCACTAATGAGTATTTAATAATGTATCGAAATCCTACTCTCCCCATTAACACACATCACATAACTTCTTCCCTATAAAACCATCTGCTTTTTTGGAGAATAACAGGTAAAATAGATAAAATCTACAATAACAAAATGTTACACCAAACAAGAAGAAACACTAAAAAGAGTACTTTGTATGATGCAACTGAGATCTCATTGAATGGCAAGTTTAAAATTAGTTTCTGGGTGTTGCCAGGCAAACAAAACACATACACATAAAGACACCTAAAGAGGAGAACAACTCATGGAAGAAGAAGTATATATCAAGCCAGTCACTGTTTAGTTGACTGAAGTGTAATGAATTCCAATCTATTCTAGCAGAGCCAAATGATAAAACATTTCCTAGAATTTCATTCATATTGCTAACAAGAATATTGCATATTTGATCATAAACATTTAAAGATTATATATTTTTCATTATATCTGAAAGATTAAAATGGCCACATTTGGCATATGAAAGTGAATAAAAACTACTCCATTTACCTAATTATTAAATTACAAGAAAACAACTTGTGATAATTACGTTCATAATACACATTTCCTCATGGCATTTACCTTTGTCATAGTAACTGCCAAAACTCACCAAAATAAAATTGTAACGTAAATGAAAAGAAGGCAGAATTTTTAAATAATAATACTGTAAATTACCTAGAGCTTGGATTTTATGTATATATGACAGACATTGAATATTGTTGTGTTCCCTTAAAAATTTAAAATGACTCATTATACTCTCATGAATTTCATATGGTATTCTAAGCACACAGTTTGGGAATGAAAAATATGGAATATAAGAAATAGAATTATGTAATGATGAAATAGATTTACTAAATTTATTTCAGTTTCTGTTAAGAGAGCTTAATTTGAAATCAGAAAGAAGTCTCTGATTGTAAAATAGTAATGGTTAAGCATTTTAATTAATACTCACTAGCTAAAAAATGTTCATTTTTACTACTTTTCAGAAAGAATAATACAAGTGATATATAGATAATAAAGTTCAACTTCAGTAATTTAGCAAACTATGTAATTCAATTATGAAAAGTCCAATCTAGGAACTTTCACTTTTGCTTTGTAAAACTTTCTATCAACATCACTATGCTTTCAGATATATACTTATATTGATTAACAGAATGCAATTTTATTTATCCTACATACTTTCAAACAAAAACTTGCCACATGATTTAAGATTCCAAAAATTTACAATCTGGTTTGTATTTCTCTATTACAAATGTATAAAAGATCCTCCATCAAGTGCTGGTAAAGAAGGGAGCGAGAACCTTGAGAAATATGTCCTTGCTTTGCCTCACAAAAAGAACAAGTATTGCACTATAAAGTTTAAAAATTGGTACAACAAACCATTGTTATAATATTACAATGCTGCTTTACAAATTTCAGTAACTAATAGATACAGAAGGGAGTGAGGTGCCTATGTGCACATGTGGAAATGTAAAAGCTATTTCATTTTGTTAATAGTGCGTGAACATTACATAAATCTACATACACTTAATGTCTTAAATATTAATTACCAGCTCAATTCATATCCTGAGGCCTATGAAAGAACTTGGCACACTTAGATATTAAGATTTTCTCATCTATCCAAAGAAGAAACTTAAATTTCTTCCCTCATTTTTCAGCCCAGAAGTGACAGTATACTACAAACAAAACATTTCTTCCATTGTCAGCATTCATGAATGACATGCAACGAGGTAAACTTGAGTTTTAATTTGTATCAGCACTCATATGCAAAAAGTCCCCAAAGTTAATGAGCACATGACTTAATAAGAGACTTTATAAATAAAATGACTCTTCTTTGAAAACTAGAGTCAAACTTTCAGCCATTGTTATAAGAAGCCCTATCAAAAAATTGGATTATGCTTCAATAAAGCTGAGCCCCCAAATTAGAAGTAGCTCTGATAAAAGGAGGGCGGGAGAAGCCATAACTTAAAATATCTTGAAAACCAGTGTGAATGCAGGTTCCAAAAATAATTAAAAGACACATTTTCATAAGACTGCCTAGGATTAGGTTTATAATATATTCTAGTATTTCGGGTTCATCACTAGTTACTAAATATCAGTTTAAAAATATCATGTTATTTTTTTGTTCCTTTACCAAAAGAAAAAATGTCTACCTTTAATTCAACTAGAAGGAGGGAAATTAGAATATAAAAAAAAGTTTCAAACACATCCACGAACACATCACATCTTGCAAATGGAAGAAATCCCAACTGGACCAGAAGTTCTGATTACTAATATGCTTTTTATTGAAACAATTTTTAGTCAGTACAAATCCATAGCATTAAAATTCAGAAACTAGTTATTAAAGGACTGACAAGCAAATATTTGTTTTCTGGAACAAAAGCCTAAGCTAGGAACATTTTAGCCATGTATAATCACCTTTATACAAGAAAATTATAAACTCATATGTATTGCAGTATATTTACATGATTTTATCAAAAAGTCAATACTATATTTTATATTAACATAGAATAACCTTTTAAAATTTGTATCTACCATATAATTGATCTATCAAAAATGCCAATATATTATTAGTGTGGGTAAAATTGGAGACATATAAAGTAACACAAAATTACAGCATGATAAATTATCAGAAAATATAGCCATAGACAACTATTTCCATCCAAACATGAATTTTCCAATCTTATGATTGTGAATTAGCTTTTTTTATTCACTAAGTTTCTCAGTACATATTAAGTATACAATACAATGACATTCATCATTGGGAATTTGTACCTCTACATGATATATCTTGGTTCTTATTTTTTCCTCATTCCCCTAGCTTTTAAATATGCTTTAATATTTGAATTTAGAAAGAAACACTCAAGAAATTACTTGTTGGTCTACATTTTGAGAAATCTTATAACTTTCAGTACTGTTACACAGATATGGGAACCCAGAGAAACAATCTCACTCCATTGTTAGAGACCCAAGAATAACTGGCACAGGTGCTAGAGTAATAATAAATGCAATCAACATGATGGCCAGAAACAGGAGAGCTTTTGAAGAAATTATTTGTATAAATAACCCAAACGAATATCACATATAGCAGAATTTCCCAGCTGAGGCCAGAGAATCCATATAATTATGAGCAATACTAAGAACATTCTTCAAGGGCCTTCTTTTTGGGGTGGTTTGTTATGTGGCAATTCATAATAAAAATGAATATATAGGAAAAGTTAGATAATTTCATAATTTTTCATTTAAGTAAATGATTAAATTGAGTGTTTCATGTATACATGTGGTAAGCCATTAATAACTAATATGGTAAAACTATCTTTTAAAAATATTTGTATAAGGGCCGGGGGTTTAGCTCAGTGGTTCCAGCACCTGGCGTGCAAGCACAAGGTCCCAATTCAATCCCCGGTACCAACAACAACAACAAAAAGAGTCCCACAAAAAATATTTTTATAAGTTGATAACCTTCAAAGATGGAGATTTCTCACCAAAATGAAACATACTTACTTCCATTCAGGGACAGTAGAGATAAGGATAGTCCCTCTCTAAAGCAGATTTTAATGACATTCCAGCATAATAAGGCTAATGTCTTGAACTAAAAAGGAGAAGCAAGAGGATGTACAAGAAAATTTATAGAAGATTGGGTTTCTTACATAACATTTCACAGTGGGTACAGGCATTCCTGGCCCTCTTGGAGATATTTAAATGTGTGAATCTGATTTATTTCACTTATTATGGTTCCAAAATGAATCTATTTTCCTACAAATTACTCAATTTTATACTCTTTTAAGGTAGACTAGTACCTCCTTAAAGTAGACTAGTACTCCATTGTGTACAAATGCCACATTCAAAAAGATATTGGTGTACTTTTGATATACATAATGATCACTTTCATCATAGGGAATTTGTACCTGTGCATAATAAACTTTTATTATTTTCATCTCCATTCTCTCCCTTCAATGCTCCTTCCCATTGTTATTTACAAAAGCTGCTTCCATTTTTTTCTTCCATTCTCATTTTTTCCTTTTTCTTTCCTTCTATCCTTCCTTTCTTTTCCCTCCTTTCCATCTGAACATTTTCTTCCTAATTTCCCAGCTGTTTCCAAGATTTAGCTATTATGAATTGTATTGCTCTAAACATGGGTATGCTGCAACACTAATATAATGTCTGTAACTCTTCCAAGAAGATACCTACGTGGGAAATAGTATCAAATGAAATATCTAGTTCTAGTTTTTTAAAAGAATCTCCATACTGCTTTCCATAATAGTTTTACTAGTTTACATTCCCATGAACAATGTAGAAGGCCTTCACTTTGTCTGCAGCTTTGCCACCAGTTGTTATTATTTGACTTCTTGATGACAGCCATTCTTTTTAGAGTAAGGTGGAACTTCAATGTTGTTTTAATATCCATTTCTCTAATGGCTAGAAATGTTGAACATTTTTAATATATTGACCATTTGCCCTTTTAAGAAGTCTCTATTTATTTCAGTTGACATTTTTGAGTGGTTTTTATTTTGGGGAGAGTTTAAAATTTTCAAGTTACTTATGTATTTTAGAAATATCACCTGTGCAAGGAATAGTTGGCAATTTTTTTTTCATTCTTCACTTTGTTGGTTGTTTCCTTTGCTGTGCAGAAAATTAAAGTTTGATATGATCCTATTTGTTGACTCTTGGTAATATTTCTGGTGTAATTAGCATTTCAATCAGATAGTTCTTACCTACATCTATCTTTTTTTTTTTTTTTTTTTTTTTGGTACTGGGGATCGAACTCGGGTCCTTGTGCTTGCGCAGCAGGCGGTGAAACCACTGAGCTAAATCCCTGGCCCCTCTTGCCTACATCTATGTCTTCAATAATTTTCCTGTTTTACCTTCCAGTAAATTAAGTGTTTCTGTTTTTACATTTTTCATCCATTTTGATTTTACTTTAGGATATTATGAGAGATATGGATCTAGATTCAGTCTTCTTCAAGCGAATGGCCAGCTTTCCCAGCACCATTTGTTAAATAAAGAGCCTATCTTTTCTTCAGCATATATTTTTGGGCCCTTTGTTAAAGATCACACAGCTAAATATGCCAAGGGTTCTTTCTGTGTCCAGTCTGTCCTGTTCTATTCATACATATGTCTCTTTTGCCAATACTTTGCTGTTTTATCATTGTAGCTGTGTAGTATTATTTGAAGCCCAGGATTGTGATGTCTCTTGCTTTGCTCTTATTGCCCATGGTTACTTTTGTATTCTGGATCTCTTGTCTTTGAATGTGAATTTTAGGACTGTTTTCTCTAGTTCTGTGAAGAATGCTTCTCGTATTTTGGTTGGGATTGCATTATATCTATATTATCTGTATTATATCTATATCAGTTTTGGAAGTATGCCCATTTTGTTATTACTGGTTCTTCCTATCCAGAAATAGGATAGCTTTCCACTTTCTGATGTCCCCTTCAATTTTCTTTTCTCAAGTACTTTAGTTTTCATTATACAAGTCTTTTCCTTCCTTACTTAGATTAATTATTAAGTATTTAATGTTGATGCTATTCTGAATGGTATCATTTTCCAAATATTTTTCTCTGTGGAGTTGATTGTTGGTGTATAGGAATGTAATAGAATTTTTTTGTGTTGATTTTGAATGCTACTATGCTATTGACTTGGGTTATTAATTCTGGGAGACTTTTGGTAGAACTTTTTGATTCTTCAATGTAGAGAAGCATGCCATCTGAAAATAGTGATAGTTTGACATTTTCCTTTACTGTACATATCCCTTTTGTTTCCTTCTCTTGCCTGATTGCTCTTGTTAATATTTCAAGAACTGTATTGAATAGTCATGATAGTGGACATCCTTGTCTTATCCTAATTTTACAAGAAGAGCATTCAGTGTTTCCCCATATAATATGATTTTGGCCATTGGTTTGTCATAAATTGCTTTTATTAGATTGACATAATGTCCTTCTATGCGTATTTTCTCAGGGTTTTTATCATGAGTGAATGTTAGATTTTGTAAAAGACTTTCTGTGTCTACAGAGTTGATTATGTGATTTTTGAGCTTGTTTCTGTTTATGTGATGTATTAAATTTATTGATTTGTGTATGTTGAGCCACACCTACATCCCTATGAAGAAGCCTAGTTGGTCGTAATGTATGATCTTTTTGATGATTTGTTGCACTCTGTTTGCCAGTATCACATTGAGGATTTTTGTGTCTATGTTCATTAATGTAAATAGCCTATATTTAACTGTTTGGGTTGAATCTATTTTTGGTGTTGGAATTAGCATACAGCTTCTAGGAATGAACTTGAGAGTTCTCCTTTTCTTTTAATTTCATTGAAGAATTAAGGCAGTATTGATATTAGTTCTTTCTGAAGTTCTAGAATTCAACTCTGAATTGATCAAGTTCTGGGCTTTTTTTACTTGGTAGGTTTTTTTTTTTTTTTAATATACACTGTATCAATTTCATTGCCTGTTATTGGATTGTTTTTTATATCTTAGTTCGGGTTTATTAATTCATATGTATCTTGAGATATACCATTTCTTTTGAATTCTCCAACTGATTGAAGTACAGATTCTCAAAGTAGTTACTAGTGATCTTCTGGATTTCAGCAGTATCCCTGTGATTTTTGTCTTTCTCATTTCTAGTTGCATGGATTTGTATCTTTTTGCTATTGTTGTTGTTTTAAGATTCGTTAAGGGTTTGTATATTTTGCTTATTATTTCAAAGAACCAGCTTTTCAATTCATTGAGTCTTTATATTATTTTCCTAGTGTGAAGTTCATTAACTTCTACCCTTTATCTTTGTAATTTATTTTCCTATACAGCTTTGGATTTGGATTTTTCATTTTTCTAGGACCTTGAGTGGCATCATTCAGTTATTTGTTTGGGTTCACTTTGTTTTTCTGATGTGACCATTTGCAGCTATGAACTCTTAAGATTATTTTCATTATGTCCCATGGGTTTTGATATGTTATACTGGCATTATTGTTTAATTCTAGATACTCTCTGGGTCTGTCCCTTTCTTTTGTGACCCATTGATAATTCAAGAAATATTGCTTAATTTTCATATATTTGCTTAATTTCTGATTTTTCCTATAGCCATTGATTTCTACTTTCATTGCACTGTGATCTAATAATATTCATAGAATAATTTTTCATTCCTTTACATTTACATAAGCATGCTTTATGTGTAACAGTCCAGTTTGGAGAAATTCCATGTGCTGATGAGAATCATATTCTATTGTTGATTGGTGAGACACTCTAGATATCTATTAAGTCCATATTTTTGAAAGTTTGAATCAACTCTGGTATTTGTTGAGTTTTGGTCTAGTTATTCTATTTGTAAATTGGAATATTGAAATCTCCAACTATAATTATGTTGATACTTATCTGATTTTTTATGTCCAGTAGTGTTTGTTTTATGAATTTGAGTGCATTATTGTTTGGTGTATTTGTATTAATAATTATTGTCACTTTTTAATGAAGTGTTCCCTTAAATTCAGTGGTATCAAACCAATGGCATGAATTCTGCAGCTGGCTGTTTGTTATCATTGAAAGCTCTAAACAGTTCACATTACCTTTAGTGACTTTCTTAGCATCTTCTGAACATTTTTAGACTGAAGTTCACTATGTCTCAAAATAGGTAGTTATCTCTGCTTCTTTGGGAGTTTCTATTGCAGGAAATGTTGTTTTTCATTCGTTGAGTTTTAGTTTGTGAATTTCTTTAGGATTGAATGCAACTTTTTAATCTATTGTATTCTTAGAATTATTCCTTGATTCATCCTGACAGTATGTTTTCTTTTTTGTAGAATTGAGGCCATTCAGAGATTTATTACTGAAAGTGTTGACTTATTCCTGTGATGCTACCATTTCCCTTTTGCTGATTCTCTCTCTCTCTCTCTCTCTCTCTCTCTCTCTCTCTCTCTCTCTCTCTCTCTCTCTCTCTCTCTCTTTCTCCTTTCTACTTAAGTGCCCACCCTGCCTGGTGTATTTCTTCTACTAGATTATTTTTTGCTTCATTGTCTCTTTCTCAGATATCCTTGAGAAATTTTGTAGTTCTGGTGTGGTGGTCATGAATTTCTTAAGGTGCTCTTTCTTATGGAAATACTTTATTTCTCCATCAATTTCGAGTAGTAATTTTGAAGGATATATATGTCTAAATGGAAAGTTGTTTTCTCTAGGGCTTGAAATACTTCACTTATTTTCCCATGTTCTTGTGTTGAGAAGCCCACTGTAATTTCAATGGATTTACCTTTATCAGTAATTCATTATTTTTCTCTAATAGGGCTTATGATTTTATCTCTGTGTTGCATTTCTTGGCTTTTGCCTATGAGGTGTCCTGGAGAAGTTCCTCTTTGATTGTGGCTATTTGTAGTACTCTGTACCTCAATTATCTGTATATTTAATTCTTTCTCTAAGTTTGGAAATTTTTCTATTATTTCTGTAAGCAGGTTTTTGATGCTATTTGTACTATCTTCTGATTTTTTACTTATTTCAATTAATCTTAGATTAGTTTTCTTTGAATCATCAAGCAGCTGTTGAATCCATATTTCATGTTCTCTGTATGCCATCTCTGAATAAATGGCCTCGACAACAGCCCTATTTTCTAATTCTGACACTCTGTCTCACATCGGTAGCTTTTACTGCATATACTCACCAAGACTGGAAAAAAAAAGTGGCAAAGTCAACTTAGAGTCACTATGACACTCTGAATGAACACAAGCTCATGTTTTTTTTCTTTAAGTTTTTTGGTTTATTTTCTTTGATTTTGGCTGTTCAGTGTTGATTTTCTGTTGACAGATTATGGCCACAATGGAGAGTTCAGTTATGCAAAAGTGGGTGGGAATTTATTAATTGATAAATAATGTCATATTTCCATCAGTATTTTTTCACAAATAACATTATCTAAAATATCTCAGTAAGATATGTTTCATGCTGTTTTAATGAGATAAAAATCAAATTTATAAATCCTTTATGTATAATACTACCCTTAAAGGTCACAGCATTGGTTTCACAAGCACATCCCTTACTTTTCTACTGTAAATTTTTATGTTAGCACAATATTAACTGTTTGGGGATCTCAGAATCTTTCCCTGAGGGATATTTACAGGAAGCAACCTTTGTATTCAATGAACAGCAAAATATGTGCACCTGTGTGAAAGTGACAAACTGAGATTTTCACTCTCATTATGCTCCATCTAACAAGTTTTGCATACACTTACCAGAGCCTCATACAGGGTATAATACACCCACACCACTCTAGGATTTGTTTTTTAAAAAGTTTTCTTTTGTTTTTGTCTGGTAGAAGTAAGCCAATTCAATATAATGGCTCGTGAAAAACCAGACTTGTAAGTTTTGGAAGAGGTCAAAAGTAAATCATCAGATTACTCATGCATGGATGATGAAGATGATCCATTATGTTTAAATACATGTTTTCATAACAGAAGAGTAGTGAGAGTGTATGATGATGATAAATGATGATGACGATGACTTTGATGATGTTGGCCATGTAAGCCAAAGTTCCTGTGACAGTGAAATGGAGCAAGAATCAACTGATATAGACACAAGAAATGCAGACCTCCTCCATTTAGATGATGAAGAAGACAGCAATGTGAGTGGATATTTGACTAGTTGAAATGTTGCAACATGGTTACACAACCAAATGAATGATCCAATGTTAGAACTAGGTCCAGAAATATAGCAAGGACCTTGGCAGAGGTAAAACCTGTTGGACACAATGCCAGCACTACTGTTCACTGTTGTAAATTGTAACAGAAAAAATGCTAAAAGAAGTTGTGAAATACACAAAGGCTGAAATACAAGTACAATGTTCTGTATGCACCAATAGCCATACTCAAAAATGTATTTATTGTGTCACCTCACTAGCTAAACTGAAAACATTCATAAGTCTGCTGTACTTAGCAGGAGTTTCTCATGGGAATTGCGGGAAGGTAAATGACTTATGGAAAAGGAATGGCTGTAGACTTGAGGTTTGTATAATAACAATGACACTGTGGAGATTTGTTTCCTTCAAATTTTCCTGAGGTTTGATGACAAAACCACCAACCAAGAAAGAAAAAGGACTGATAATCTGGCTGCTATGCAGTCATTGCTTTACAGATTGTAACTAATTGCCAAGCAATTTACACACAATTTGAATACATGATATTGATGCACATCTTGCTGCATTTCATGGCTGCTGTAACTACTGGGAATACAAAAAGTCTTTCAAAATATGGCATAAAAATACATGTTATTATAGATGTGAATACTTATTGTACTTTCAATTTAGAAATTTATCCTGGAACTCAGCCACCAGGTCCTAATTCATATAATAATAAACCAAGTGATGCTGTGAGCAGACTTGTTGCTCCCATCTACCAACCTAATCAAAATATGACATTTGATAATTGACTTACAAGTTTCTAATCGATGTTACTTTTACTAACAGAGCACAAGTTGACCAGCATAGGAACTGTATGTAGGAACAAAGTAGAAATTCCCAATGAAATGTTCCAATTTCAAAACAGAGAATTGTACAGTACAATCTTTGGATTTCAGAGATTTATGTTGGTCATGTATATGACACAGAGAGATTTCAAGTATGTCCTACAAAAAGGCCAGGAAAAAAATACATGTACTGTCAGTGTAAACAGTATGTGTGTATAAAACATGCTGTTGTCATGTGTGAAGGAAACCTTAGGTGTAACAATTGAAATAAAGATTATTTTTTATAAAGTACTATTGGTATTTTTATTGTAGTTCACTTAAGTTTTTATTTCTGATATTTTGTTAGACTTTGTACACCAGAAACCAGTCTATGTTGAAAACTTTGATGCTTTTTAAAAATAAACACTCAATAAATAAAATGCAATACTTTATTTTTGTGATTTTTCTCCTGTTAATCACACACTGTTTAATATAATCAAACTCATAAAATTGAAACTAATAATTCATCAATAGAAATATTCTAAAGAATAAACGTGGGTTTGACACGCCCATATTTATTCATCTTTAGGACACAAAACGTATTATGCCCCCAGGCTGATACATTAACCTGTATAGGTTTTTGTATTTCATCCTTTAATGAGTTCAACAATTTGAAAAAACACTTTGGCTTTTTCTCATAAAATATCAGGAGATTGCATGTGCTGCCATCTGCTGGACATAGCATATTGACAAAATGTGTTATATATAAGAACTCTAAAGATTACTGAAACTTCTAAAAATTCAAGGAATACAGCTGGAATAATACTGAATAATATTTTCTAAATACTCCATGTATTTCAGTGGTAAATTATATCAATTTTCTAATAGCTTTTAACAGTAAAATCAGTATGTTTCTGAAAATCCTCAATAAATTGTATTATGGTTAAGAATTAGAGAAGACTCAATTTACCTAATATTAGATCCAGGAGCACATGCCTTTTGATTATGACTTACGTGACCAGTTTTGTTTGAGTCACTTTCTTGAGCTCATTAAAAATATTAATTTTAAATTATGTTTCTAGTTAAAAACTCTTGTTTATCTGTAAAAGTTAAATTTCATGAATATAATGCATACATTTCAACATCCTTATTTCCTTAGGTTCTCCATCTATTGATTTAGCTAACTTTGAATTAAAAATAAAAGAAATGCATTCATAATGAGCTTGTACGCATTTTTATCATTATTCTCTAAACAATTCATTACCACAACTATGTACTTATGATTTACATTATATTAGGTATTATAAGTAATACAGAGATGACTTAAAGCATGCAGTATGTTATACACTGGTACTGTGCCATTTATGTAAGAGATCTGCAAAAGTCTTGGATCCAGTTCTCTGGGATTACCTGGAAATTTATGTTGTCATCTCTTCTATTTTCAGAAAGGACTATATAAGAATAAAAATTTAGATTCCTAATAACAGATGGCATAGATTTTTATTTATAACATTTAAAATCATTATACTATAAATTTTATGGTAATGTTTCATAAATTATAAGATATTCATCTACATTGCTGTTCAATATTAAATATTTGAGATGATAATTTAAAAATATTTAATTTAAATATGTAATAAGATAAAAACCATAAGTTCTCACCTATTGTTCTAAAAAGGTTAAATTTAGAAAAGTAGAGTAGAATGGTAAGAATGAAAAAATGAGACTGAGAAAATGATGGTTAAAAGATATGAAATGTTAGTTAGGAAAAATAAGTTTAAGGAATTGTTTTGTTCAGCTTACCCGCTTCTGAGACAATAAAAAACTTGACATCTACAATTTAAGGAAGAATAAGTTTAATTAGGCTCACAGTTTCAAATCTTTCAGCCTAGAGTTGGCTGAATCTGAAGCAGAGATATCATGGTGGAAGGAGGCAGTAGAGCAGAACTTCACACTTCCTGGGCTCCAGGAAGCAGAGCCCAGGGAAAGAGCACCAACAGTAGATGTACCCTCTAAAGAGATAACCCCCATTACCCATCTCTTTCAACTGACCCCACTTTCCTAACATCACAATGAGTTATAAATCCACTGACGAGCATAGCTCACCGATGAGCCAATCATCTTCCCAAGAATCTTAGTCCAATCCAACTGACAAGATTAATGGGCATGGGTGTTTATTGTAGAACTTGGTCACTTTAGTTAATAACAATGTATTGTATTCTTGAAAGTTGCTACCAGTATAGATTTTGTGTTCTCATCATAGAAAATGAGAAATACATAAAGTAAAAATGTGTGATGTAATAACATCTATACTCTAGAGAATTAGAAAGAGAAAGATAAGAAACAAGGGCAAGATTTTCATTAGATCTAATTACCTTAATTTAGTCATATCTACATATGTCAAAACATGTACTCAATAAATACATTTATGGATATAATTTGTATTTGCCAATTAAATAATTACATCACAACTTTAACAAACTAGTAACACTTCTCCACCAGATGGCAATGTTGAAAATCATTTTAAAAACTATACTGAGAAAAGGCATTCAAATGGATATTACAGAAACCAGAGAGTGAATGCAGCAACTTAAATAATAATTACTAAAAATGAAAAATAATTATAATTTTCCTTTACATATCTGAAAAAATGTAATTATTTTTAATTCTAGTGTATTTGACCAACAGGCTTTCATTAAGTACATCAGAAAAACTTCTTGATTAAAAATTGAGTGGGTAATCTATTAAACAAAAATAAGCTTTTTAGATATTCACTCTCTACTACAATGATACTACCTATCAGAAAGAAGAAAAGTTTATCATAAATTAAGATGATGAATAAACTCACTTCTTAAAATTATTAGAATAAAGCTAGGTAAATAGAATATGGACAGCTTGTCAAATTTATAACAAATTATCTCAAAATGGAACTTTAAAATATTAGTTGAGGGACAAATACTCTATGATCATGTAGAAGCAATCGATAAAAGAACTTAATAACTGGGATCCTGAAATGCTATTTAATTTTATCAAGTAATTGAAACTATAAAGTCAATTCAAAATTGTGACTTTACATATATATACATATATATATATATAAAATGTGTGCATGTGTTTGTGTTTATATATATATGAAACCAAAATATGAATATAATAACTTCTTTTACCTATTGAAAAACCTTAGACTTAACATAGCTGAGGGCAAATTAACTAACATAAATATTAGAATTGATCAACCACCAGAAATGTTAAGTGTGAATTTAGAATTATGAAGGAGGTGTTCTGAATGACTTCATGGCTTATGTGAGCCCAAATAACCTGTAGAAAATAAACCATCAAATATAAGATAAGAAAATCTCAAAAAGCATTTGCAGCATTAGCAAAAATGAATGGTGATTATTTAGGAATGTTTAATATATTCAACACTCTTTCATTATATGGAAATTTTTCATGGTGGAATATACAAGATTATATCTTGTGACATATTGGAAAATATAATACAAGAAAAGATAATTATATATGATTGTTTAGGGTAAAGGGAGATGGTGAGTGGTAGTACCAATAATGTAAATTGGTTTTATTATCAAGATACTCGATTAATTTTATATTCATTCATCCAAACCCATAGCATTAGAATTTATATCAAAATTGTGCTCTAATCACTTGTATATTTTAGAAAACTTAAAGGAGAAAGTTTGGAATCAAAGAGAAGATTTATAGAGTAAGGTCATGTTTCACCCTAAATGTAGTAAGACTTTGGTTACATTGATGGCAATAAAATAGAAAGAAAACAGGTAAGAGAAATAGCTGTTGATGTACATATGCCTTATTAAAAAAAACTAGTGAGAAATTTAGGCAGATGGACTAAGTGAACCATTATAATCACAATTCATCATAGCATGACATCTGTTGCATTTTTTCACATCAAGAATTTATATTATATTGGCATTAACAAAAGAAAAATATAATTTGTGAGAAAACTATCTTGAAGAAGTTACACAAGGTTTATGAGTATGTAGAATAACTCTGATTACTTCACATCCCTCAAAATTAGAGAAAAAGGGATTAGAGAGAATTAGCTGAATGCAGAATGTTTTCTGTGTTCCAGAAAAATATTACAGGGAACTAAATTAATGAGGAGAGAGGTTATGAGAATATAAGTGGAAAAATAGCCACTCTAGCAACATGGCCAATAATGTGAGTGAGACATTTTGTATAAACTGCAAAAGGCACATGTTTCTGCAGAAACCCTAGGCAAGACCATATGATAATACAAAGACCAGTTATTGAGAGAATCAATATGTATTCTGTGGAGAAAACAAAAACCATGAGATATTTAAAGAAAAAAGGGATTTTTATGTCAGGAAGGAAAGGCTTAAATAACATCACTGACTAAAAGAGTGAAAAATGGGGCCATCCGTGAAACAATGAGTTAAAGATAAAGTGCCATAATTATGCTCTGATTCTATTTCCCCACAATTGCAAAATCTGTCATCAGACATAGAAATACTGAGACTTAATGCTTCAGCTGCTTCTGAACATGTATGCCACAACCACACTTGACCTGATCACAGCAGTGGGACAGTGGCCTCTGTGTTACTTCATCTTCCAAACCTTCTGTGACTGCATCTCCAATTCAGAACATTAGCTGCAAAAGATTGTCTTCAGCTCATACTCTGATATTCTGTAGTTCAAAGGACAGACAGAACATGACACTAAGTGAGTATAGGTTAAGTCCAGTAATGTGAATCAGGAAGATGCATCATTTGATTTTGGCAGAGGAGATAAATACATTAATAAGAATTTAGTTATGGACACATACGAATTGCCTACAATGAATGTAATTATTATGTACTGCAAACATGTACATAAACATAGAAGTAAAAAAATTTTAAAAAATCTTTATAAAGCTAGTGTCTCTGAATATTCTGTGTGTGTGTGTGTGTGTGTATTTATTTTGGCACCAGGCAATCGAGCTCAGGACCTTGTGATTGTGAGGCAGGCACGGTGCCATTGAGCTAAATCCCTAGTACAAGAAAAATGTAAGTTTTTTTAAAAAAGGTATGAAATGACAAACCAGGATGTGGTTGCATACTCCTGTATTTCCAACACTCTGGAGGCTGAGGCAGGAGGATCACTGTGATTTCAAGGCCAGCCTGGACTACAAAGTGATATCAAGACCACTCTGAACTATAAGGTTGGACTGTTTCCCAAAAAGAAGTTATGAAATGATATAAATCAATGCACAGACCAAGATATAAGAAATGAAGGCAAATATACAAATTTTGAATAAAAATAAAAATCTAAATCTGGCTCAGTAGATCCAGTCGTGGTCCCAGTGGTAGAAAGGCTGAGGTAGGACAATCTGGAGTTCAAGGACAGCTACATACTGAACTGAAATCCAGCTGGGAAAACTAGCAAGAACTTGGCTCCAAAAAATAATAACAACTACAAAATCCCAAACCTATCCATATGAAGAGACAGAAGTCACAGGATCCTCCCTGCCACCTAGGACCTCTGTCCTCACAGGACACTGGCCAAGGGTGGGCAGGAGGCGTGTCTTCATGGTGGGCAGTGACTCACAAGGTACAGACTGGGGTGATGGGACTCTGAGATCCTGGCAGGACCATGGGGTGACTGGAAGCTCCAGGACTCCTCTCTGAATATTCTTAAACAACAACAATAACAAAAACCATGTCAACAACAAATCAATAATAATTGCACATAAAAATATTTCTAGACTGCTCATGATAGTATAAATGCCTACCAGAGACATACTGATAGCATTTTACAATAATAGTGTCTGTTATACTTCTAATAACTTCAAAAATGTTATGTCTGGGATCACAAGGAAATAAATTGTTTTATGTACTCATTGATAAAATAGCTCATAAAAAAGAGAGAATTCTTTCTCTTTAAAGCATTTCATTTAGACAAGGAGAACATGGTCCTAGAAAGATTAAACTATTCCAAGATTTGAAAATCTAGGTATACTCACAAACTATTTCAAAACCATTGTTGTTGATTTAAAATGAAATTGACTACAGAAGTAGCTGATATTAATATTCCTATTTTAAAAACCACTACCTGTAATCATGTATATTTTATTTAACATATCTCAGATTTATCTTTTTAAAGTATATTATGATAACCTTGATAATCAATTTATTTGGTACTTACTATATAAGGTTATAATAAATTTAACAAATTTACTTTATTTCTCCCTCAGATGAATTGATTACGTATGATTTCATTTGATGTTTATATGAGGAAGTGCAGACTTAGAAAGTTAATTTCTCAAGTTCTTATAAATAAAATTTTAAAGGTCTTAGGGCAATTTCAGATTATTCTCAAATTTTCACTGTCTTACTTTCTATCTTGAACTATTCTTCATGTTGTGAATAATTGCTCCTTTTTGTCTGTCACCCAAATGACCCTTATATCAGAGTTTCCAGCAAAGCTGGCTATAACATAGGATATAGATATTTTTAAAAATTCTGAGGTACAGAGAAATCTTTCCAAAAAAATTAAAGACATCCTAAGTTTGTCCACATTTATAGCAGCACAATTCATATTAGCTAAATCTTGCAAGCTGCCTATATGTCCCTTAACAGATGAATGAATAAAGAAACTGTAGTATTTATACACAACATAATACTACTGTGCCATAAAGGATATGCTTGAATTATTTATAAGAAAATGGTTGCATCTTCAGAAAATAATATTAACTGAAACAAATCAGACACACAAGTATCACATTTTCTCTTTTATGAGAAACTAAAAATATAAATAAAGAACAAATAAAAGTTAGATGATTGGAAGTAGGGAGATAGGTCTTTTTGTAAAAGGAAGAAGGACCAAAAGGTGAAATGAGGGAAAGGGATAAATAAAGAATTGAAATGTGTTATGTACATTTCCCATGAGAAATCCAGTTATTATATACTGTAAACATGTACTAATACAAAATAAAAGTTGAAAATAACAAAGAGAAACTATAAAGTAGCTAAAACCCAGGAATAATTTCAGTATACTGAAAAGACAAATCACATGCACAGTGACTTGAGAGACCACCTCTCCCTCCCTGACTCTTCCCTTCTATTTCTGTTTCCTAGCTGCCATGAAGTGAGCAGCATTCATCCACCAGACGTTTCCACCATGCCCTTTCTGCACTGGAGTCAGCCAACTATGGACTGTAACCATGAGAGAAAATCAATCTCTCCTTAAACTTATGAGTATTGGTATTGTGGCCCAGTAACTAGAAAGTGATTAAAACAATAATGGGTAGATTTCTATAGTTCTTTTAAAATAGGTATCTACTGTCAGTGTGGCAATATGTACATATGTTTTTACAGACTCAAGAAGGCATTATCTACTATCCATCCATTGGCTTCCTCTCATCTACCCTCCCCCCCCCCAAAATAGCTTTGTAACTCTTCTCACCAGTGGTAAAATGTTAAATGCTCTAATGAGAACTTTAAATTTTCAGTCAAGTGTTCCTTCTGAGTAGCATCTGCAGGTCATTGAAATAGTACTTTACAATTAAAGCTTTATATCACTGAGACAATTTTCTGTAACATTGTTCAACAAATTATTACAGACATACTAAAATATAAAGTATTTATTCATCTACATTTTGAATTACACTTTCTTTTTAGAGACGTTTATGAACCAAGAAAGCATTATACAATTAGAAACAAAACTAAGAAATCAGTGCAAAATATTTATCAGAATCCTTTTTTTTTTTTTTTTCCTTTGGTACCGGGGGATCAAACTCAGGACCTTGGGCTTGTGAGGCAGGTACGGTGCCACTGAGCTAAATCCCCGGCCTAATTAGAATCTTAATTTCCCCCTGAACTTTTAATTTATCCCCTACTGAAAAAGGTGAATAAAACATTTTAATATGTGAATGCATACATTTAATTAATGTTTTCTAGTAATTATGTAAATATTCTAGTGTCTTTTGGCCTTCTGTTTAGAGATTTATGATGACTCCTCAACTGCTGTATCTCTTACTAGATAATCTATTTACTTGGTCTTTGTCATGTGGCCATTTCACATATTTCTACTCAAGTAAAAATTCTATGATCCAAGTTTCTTTAAAAAAATCATAGTTCTGACAAAATGAAAATAAATCTTTAGCAATGACCTATAAAGGTATTATTGCTAAAGGAGGAATATCAGCTCATAACCAAGCCAATAAAACCATTTGAAATTGAGAAACACCTACTTGGAGCAAAGCACGAGGTGCTGACAATCAGAGCAAATATAAATGTTCCTGGTACACTTTCTCTTTAAGTGTCTGTTTTAGACAACTCTAAAGACAAAGTGTTATCTGTTCAAAATGTAGGTACAGTGGACACTCAAGTTATGACTGGCCTGACATATGGAAAATTTGGTTTATGACCAGAATTTTAGTTTTAACTTAGGAACAAATTCTTGAGTTATGAACCAAATGTCTGCTGCTGTGCTTCCAGATAGACTCAGATACAGATTTAATCCTTAAAGAGTTTTGGAAGGAACATTACAACATCCTTTCCTGTGTGGGATTCATTGAGAAATCTTGGGACAATGTTTCTCTAAGGACATTGAGATCTGCCTGTTTACAGAAGAGAGACTTTGAAGGCCATGTAGAGGAGCCTGAGCCTTCAGTTAATTAGAATTACAACCAGGCCTCAGGAATGAATTGAATTCATAAGTCAAGGTATCACTGTAAATAAATACTTTATATATTTAATATTTCTATAATAATTGGTTGGACAGTATTATAGAAAATTGTCCCATTAAAAATTCAAATAAAGTAATCAAGTACTGAAACGTAGAATAATTGTGCAATATCTATTAAATCCATAAAATTTTATTAAAGAACAGAAAAGAATGTTTGGGTTAATTGTATATGTGCTGCTGAAGTGGGCACATGTTTGGGTTAATTGAAAATATATTATGATTCTGAATTACATTAAACTGTCTTATCAATATAAATATTAATAGATTGACAGAAATATAAAACTATGACTATACTGATAAGACAGTTCTTCCAAGTCAACCTCTTATCAGCTATAGATGTGTAGGTGATGGGTATGTTAGTTCCACCAGTGGTAGAGCTGACAAACACAAAAATAAATGAATGTAATCAGAAATATTTCTGTAACAATAATCTTAGAATGAGTAAAAGCTTTCTAGGAAAGACATAGTATTTGAAAGCCTAAGTGACTAATTTTCTTGACATATAGTAAGTATTTAATACTCATTTGCAGAGTGAAAGTATAATTGAATGAAGTAATGAATGTGATGAACTGAAAGAAATAGACTGCTTGATGTATGATGTTCTCTATATGTTCTTAAAACAGGATTTATTAGATTTTCTCTAAAATTATTCTAAGAGGGATCACTAGTAGTAAATCTGTTTGTATTAATCTTTGCTAGGGATAAAATATGAGTTTTGAATATTTTGGCTCGCAGGACTAAACATTAAGTTTAACTGAGCAAGATAAAGGTGATGATATTCTGAAGTGGTCACATGATTTTATTAGAAATTTCTTTGTATTATCTCATGACCAGGAAAAACACTTCAGATTTTGATAGGAAAGAAAGGTTTATTTTCTTAGAATGATTCTAGGGAAAAGTGAAACACTAGATTCTTCACAGGGTTTTTTTGGGGGGGAGTGGTGGCATCCATTTAGACTGTAGCTAGGATGTTAGATAAAATTCAGATTATCTTGAGAAAAATTATAGTTTAAATGATTCCTACTTTGGGGCGTGCAGTTTCTCCAAAAGTTCTCTGGGAAGATGAATCAAGGAGAATCTTGTGAACAATTGATTAAATTTCACTCAAGTACTCTGAAGATTATAGACTTGTCTACCAACTTTATCTAAATCTTTAATCCATTATAAGAAGATTCCAGTAAATCCTTGTGGATCCTACTGTCTTAGAATTCTCTGGTACTCCATTCAACCAGGTCTTCTCAAGTGCACCCCCCCACACACACACATTTTGCAAAGGTAAAACAACAAAACACTGTGGACCAATCTATGTAATAATGACAATTACAGGCAGAGCCCCGGGCCACCCAAAGAAGAAGCCAAGCGAGCAGTGAAACATGAATGGAAGAGTGGATTATTTGAAGAGATCCATCTTACTAGAGGACCCTCAGGGGGAAATTTGCTTTCATATACAAGGGTTTTGGATTACAAGCATATTTCTGGAATGAATTATACTTGGAAACCAAGGTTTTACTCTGCTTGAGAATTAATCTAACCAAGGAAATGAAAGACCCCTGTAACAAAAAAAAAAAAAAAAAAAAAAAAAACTATAGTACTCTGAAAAAGGAGATTGAAGAGGATATCAGAAAATGAAAAGATATCCCCTGTTCTTGGATAGGCAGAACCAATATAGTTAAAATGGCTATACTTCCAAAACTGTTATACAGATTTAATGCAATCCCAATCAGTATACCAATACCATTATTTAGAGAACTGGAGAAAGCAATCCTAAAATTCATATGGGACCAGAAGATGAAAGCAAAACTGACCAACAAGGGCAAGGCAGGGGACAGCACAATCCCAGACCTCAAGTTATACTACAAATCTACAGTCATACAAACATCATGGTATTGGCAATAAAACGAACTCATGGATCAGTGGAACAGAGTAGAAGATACAGAAACAACACCAGGCACACTCAGCTACGTGATCTTTGCCAAAAGGATCAAATCCTTCCATCAGAGAAAAGTCTTGTTCATGTTTAACAAATGGTGCTGGGAAAACTGCTATTCTTATGCTGCAGGTTGAACCAAGACCTGTATCTCTCACTAAACTAAATTCAACATGAATTAAAGATCTCAGTCTTAAAAAGGGAACAATCTGTTGGAAGATAAAATAGGTAAAACTCTCAAAGACATAGGTGTAGGCAAAACTTTTTGAATAAAACCCCAATTGCACAAGAAATGATACCAAGAATCAACAAATGGGATCACATTAAATAAAAAGCTTTTGTACAGCAAAGGAAATCACCAGAAATGAAGAGACAACCTACAGAATGGAAAAAATATTTTGCCAGCCACTCCTTAGACAAAGGGCTGACATCTAGAATATACAAAGAACTTTAAAAAATTAGCCTCCTAAATTTAAAGACCTAATCAAAAGATGTACACCTGTTTTGTCTTTTTTATCAGCCACTTACTAACATATGAGGAATTTCCCCAACACAACAGACTTCCAGCTCTGCAACTTAGTTCATGCTATTCCTTTTCCTGAATACAACATGATCCCTTCACAAGATAAACTCCTAAGAGAACCGGCCACATCCTCCTTTGTGCCCCCTATAGCATGTCCCAATGTCTCTCAAAGCCCCACAATGTTCAATTTTATTCATGGGCTCATACATTTGCTTTTCCCTACAAGACCGAGAGTGCTGTGTGAGCATGGAATGTGTCTGGTTTCCTGTGGTTCTGATACCTGGCTCAGTGGGCCACAATTTAGTAGCCACCCCATATATAGAAAATACAGTCGTGCATACCTTAACAACACTGATATATTCTGAGGAATGTATCATTAGGTGGTTTCATTTTTATGCAAACTTTACTTACATGAACCTAGATGCTCTGACTCTGGATCAGTCACTCATCATAGCCTCTTGATGCAATCAAATGACTGGGCAAAAATGAGACATGTGAGGCTGCTGCCAGCATAACACGGCATACTACTTTACAGTTATTTTTAATATAAATAGGAGTATACCCTAAAATAATGATAAAAAGTATAGTAAATACATAAGTCAGTAATAGTCCTTTATTACTATTTTAAGTATTGTGTGCTATACACAACTATATGTGCTATACTTTGCACAACTGGCCATGGTTTATATTAGCATAGCCACAATCATGAGTGGCACACTGGACTACAACATTACAACAGCAATAGGAATTTTTCAGCACCATTAAAATCTTATGCACCACTGTCCTCTATGTACCCCATCACTCACTGAAACATCTTTATGTGCCACAAGACTATGGACGAAGAATGTGCAGCTCTCTAGTTTTCCAAATAAAAGGCATGGTAGTTTAAAAAAATGACAATTACAGTTGACTTGATTATAGCTTTACACACACACACACACACACACAACTATGCCCTTAATCTAAGTGTATTGTTTTATCTTGATTTTATTTTTACAGTATAAATACAATTAATCTGGGAGAAATAGAAAAAGAATCAATAGAGATCATCTAGTTAATTTCCTTCATGCAATCTTCTTAAAATATACCAAAATAGCTCTACAAAGTATGTTTTAAAAATCAATTGCTGATGAGATTTACTTTTTGTTGTATCCCTAAATATAAATATAATATAGTTGAAATCTTCATAAATAGAACGATTGGGGACTGATTTTATAATTTCTTTCTATATTGAAATAAAAGATATTAGGTATTCTTTAACCTACTTTAATTTTGCTTTTCCTTTTGTGCTAGTGGTAACAAAAGCTGAGAGTCATTTTATTATTCTACATTGCTTTTTTATTTATTCCTCACTAGCAGCTTCTATAAAACCAGATCTTCAAGTATATAATTTATTATTGTGTGTTTTGTTAAGAATGCTACCTTATCTTTTCCCATAATATTTATTTCTAGATGATGTAAATTATTTTCTTCAAGATTCCTAAACTTGAATCATAAACATTATAAAACAAGCTTATAATCATAAACATTATAAAACAATGCTTATAAACTTTAGTTCACATCTTTTTTTCCTCCAAGTTCAACTTTATGATTTCTGAAACATAATCCTTTCAATTATTCTTAGTCATATGCTCACTTAGAACACCTTTGAAAAAGAAAATTATAGATCATGAAAACTGCGGAAAACAAAATTAAAGCATAATGTTCACTTTGTTTTACATATTTCTTTTTATAACCTGTTGATACTTTGAGCATCCATAACGCAGAATATACAGGCAGACAAAAGTGACAGGTATATATATATATATATCTCCTAAGATCGCTACCTCAGAGAATTTCGAAAACCTATTTGGTTTCTATAAAATAATAAAAAAAGCGAGAATTGCAACTGACTTTCAAAAGCTTTTTTTCTTCTTTATATTCTATTACTTTTGTTATTGGTTCTTAAAATATATTTTAAGAAAAATGAGTCTTTGTGCAAGTCTAAACCCAAATTACAAACAAAATAGTTAACATTTTTCTCCTCAAGTAGCATTCTTCTTTTATAAACATACAAATTAAAGGAAATGATAATCTATTAAATTATCAAAAATAAAATTTTTACAAAATGACCGTTATGCCACAGGTACTAAACTACCTCTGAGCCTCTACCTTAAACTTCAGGTTAGAAAGTTGTTACCACCTCCCCAAACTACATATCATGACTGCTTTTTATGATATGGAAGATACTGACATCTTCTTTCACAAGGACATTCCAATTACTAATGATTACTTCAAGGTCATCTGAAATAATGCTCCGAAGTGGTCCTTACCTTTTCCTGTTATATTCTCTACAAGTTGTGTTCATTTAAAGAGTTGGCAATTCAGATTTATTTCCATCAAAATTTTTCTTGAAATCATAATTTCCTAACAATTTTAGGGCCTGGCACATCAGAAGTAACAGGACTTGTCAAAACATTTTGTTTCTTTTTGTGTTTTACTAGAAAACATTTTAAATTTTTGTTTTACTCTGTTAGGAGGAACTTTATTGTAAAATAAATGCTATTGATATTTGTATGAAATATTCTGTACATATTTAATAGAATTACAACAAGAATGGTTCACGTCATATCTCTCATAATTTTATAATATTCTAATAATGACTTTTAGGGAAAATTAGCATTGTTAAATAAAATGAATAACCCAAGTTCAAAAAATAAGTTTTGATACATGACCTATTTCTAGCATTAAGCCTGGGTATATGGAATATGTGTTAATCAAGAAGATTATTATGTGATCTTAAATATAATTGAAGAAATATGCACACAAATAAGCTCTATTTCTCCAGAGCCCAAATACTGTAAGTTTCTTTGCTAAGGTGGACTATATAAACAGGTATTTTCTGGTACTTTGAGTATTCAAAGTAAATGAGTATTCATTTATTTTGAAATATTTATCATGTTGGCAGATATATATATAAAAAGTTTTTCAAGATAAACAATATTCTTCCTTTTTCAAATTTCATAGTATGATGGATATGAATTTTTAAAATTATCCATTAATGTAGAAGAAAAAAACATTCACTGTGTACATCAACAAATACAGTAACACTTTTATACTTAGAAATACATAATACATTAAGACTTTACAATAATTTAGTTCAATAGCTAATACATTTCAGCTTTTTATCTACAATGGACATAAATTATGTTCTTAATGAATACTCTCTGAAATACTGTTATTTGGAAAATAATATGAAGTTTTAGTAGATTGAAAATATTTTGTAAACATAGGCACTTCAGATTTTATGGCTCCAGAAAATCCTGAAAAGAAAGGCAAAGTTATTTTAATTCATCAAAGTATCAGTCAGGTAGGCAGATATTTCAATATATTATTTTGGCTTATCTAAAAAAAATTAATGCTAATGGATTATTTCTCTCTTATCACCTTTATCTTCAATTATTTTATTTTTGTATGAATCAGAGAAACAGGGTTCAACAGTGCTGGGAGATTCCATAACATCTCCTGTGTGCTTGAGAACCAGAGGATCAAGGAGCTGCTCACACTGGGGAGATGGAAGCCACAGAACAACAGGGATCAAGGATGAAGTGCGAGTCCATTGTCAAAGGCTCACAAGCTCACTACAAAGTCATCCATGTGAGTCTGCATTGGAAAAATGAAAAAACTGGAGTCCAAGACCTTGATGTCCAAAAATGTTAGTGGAAAAGGTTTATGTACTCAGCACATGAAACTCTTCCAAACAGGTTCACTTCTTTTTTCTGTCCCATTTTATCCCACAAAGACTATCAATCTGTTTGTTGGTGTCACTCTTGACTGGGGTAGGTTTCACCTCTCAGTTTGGTGGCTTCTCAAACACACACACACACACACACACACACACACACACACACTGTGCTTTGCTAATTTGTAGGGATTTTTAAAACACCATAAAGTAGATATATAATGTCTATGGGTCAAAAATCAACCTCTGGTCAAGCATAAAACTAGATATACCTTTTAAACCATCTTTAGTCTACAAATGCATTGTCTTTCTAGAGATTACCACCTAACTAGTACCATGACTGCATCTTCAAAAGGACATCCCATATTTCTATCTATCTAGCTGCTTTTAGATATTGAGGAACATGGTAAGACCAGTGTATTCTATGATCATGAGCCCATTGCTGCAGTTCTTTGGCTATAAAGTTTGTTCCTTGGTCAGGAACAATATTGTAGAATATCATGATGGTGACTTAGGCATTCTCAAAGTCCATGGATAGTAGTTTTGTCAGAAGCATTACATCACAAAGAAGGCAAAGTCACTCCTTGAATAGATGTCTATTCCAAAATGACAGAGTACTGTCCTTTTCGTAATGCAAATGGTCCAATAAAGTCATCCTGCTACAGGTTGCAGTCTAATTGCCCTAGGAATAGTGCAATATTGGAAACTCAGTGCTGGCCTCTGTTGCTGGTAGATTGGGCATTCAGCAGTGTCTATAACCAGCTCAGATTTTGTGAGTATAAATTTATATCACTGAGCACAGGCATAATTTAATTTTTTAATTCTTGCAAACTTGGCTTTTTCATGAGTTCATTGGATAATGATATGAATAGTTGAGGAAAGAGATTGCTTGGTATCCACCAAACAAGTCATCCTATCCACTAGATTTTTAAAATCTTTTCTCTGCTCATCTTTTCATGAGCATTTACATAGAATACAGATATCTTTGCCCATATGGAGAAATTTATTTACATAACTCTTCACTCAAATGTCTTTGTCACCAATTTTCCAGTCATGTTCCTTCAAAGTTCTTAACCATGAAGCAAAACTATCAGCTGCAGTCCATAAATTGGAATATAGTTGCATATCCAGCCATTTTTTTGGTCTTCCAAGCAGTGTATACAACCAAGCACACTGACTGAAATTTTGCCTACTGTAAAGATTTTGCTTTACCACAGTCCTTCAGGCATATCCTAAAAAAGGGCAATAGTTCTGCTGCTGTTCACTTTCATGTGGTGCCTGCATAACATGAAGATCACCTGTAAGCCAGGTCTTATCTCTTTCCCTTGTCAACTGATCATAGTGTATACCTCATGAGGTCACAAGTGAGTCCTGAGACACAGAAGAGGGTTGCTATGCTTTATATCTGAATGTTCCCCCAAAGCCTCATGTGCTCAGAGGTAAGACGACTTTTAGGAAGTGATTGAATCATGGAGGTGAGGTAATCATCAGTGGATTAGTCCACTAATGAGTTTATAGCTGACTTGCTATTAGGAAGTGGGATCTGTTTAGAAGAGATGGTTTAGTGGGGCTGTGGCATGAAAGGATTTGTCTCTTTGCTTCTTTTCCTTTCACTTACTGTCTGCTTCCTGCTGCCGTACTGTGAACTGCTGATTTTCTGCCATGCACATCTGTCATTCTGCCCTGCCTTGGAGCCACCTTACTATGGACTGAAAGCTCTACAAACAATGAGTCAAAATAAATCTATTCTCCTTTAAGTTGTGGCTGTCAGTTACTGTGCCTCAGTGAATAAAATGTAACTAAGTCAACAGTATACCAGGAATAGGAATCGCGAGCTTTTGGACACTTCTTCATGCAACTTACTTGTACCTCAAGGACTTGCTTGTGTCAATTTATGTGGATAACCTTTCCATTTGATGATAGACCATTGACATAGATGTCCCACTTTATGACTCAGTGGATCAAATAGCACCCAGTTTATGATGGGCAGCTCAATTTGGATGGTTACTTGCTTTCCCATACACAAGCTTTCAGTTTCCACTGAGGCCCAGTAAGTACCTGGTGTGAAGTTGTTTCTCAATGATAAAGTAGCAGTCCAGAGATGATGGGAGAACCTTGTTCTAAAACTGAGAGTATCTGCTGTGATTTACCTCCAGAAGTCTATCAGAATACTCTAATCAGAATACTTACCTTTCATTGGCACATCAGGTACCATTGGATTTTCTGAGTCATGTGGCCCACATGGGACAGCAGCTTGTTCAGCAGCCAAGATCTGCTGTGCAGCCTTCTCTTGTTGGGGTTCCACACAAAACTAGCAGATTTCCAAGTCACCCTGTAAGTGGGGCAAAGTAATAAATCCAAGTTAAGAATGTGTTATCTCTAAACTCCAAATAAGCCCAGGAGCTTTTGTGCTTCTCTTTTGGTCTAGGAGGACTAGATGTAAAAACTAATCCTTCACTTTAGAAAGATAGATCTCCATACCCCACCTCACTGGATTCCTACAAACACCACTGAGGCACCTGGCCTTTGAATTATAGCTGTATTTATTTCACATCATCTGACATACAAATTCTTATCAACAACCCTAGAATAGTCTCTACCTCTTGATACCTTGGTCCAATCAGCATAGTATCAATATAATGGACCTTTGTGATATCTTTGAATTGTTGTGAATGAAATTGTGGCACAGGGCTGGAAAATTGATACAATCACCCTTGCAGTAGGACAGAAAAGGAATATTGTTGAAATTGCCAGCTGAAATCAAATTGCTATATTAAATAAATAAATAAATAAATAAAAAGACATAAATAAAAAAGAACTTGTCAAAACAATAGCTGGATTCCAGATACTAGGAGATGTGTTCCTCTGATCAAGTAAGAAAACCATATCTGATACACCAGCTACACTTTGAGTCACCACTTGAGGAAGCATATATAATTCCATCATAATTCTCCAAGTCATATCCATCTTTTGCATAGGCCAAATAGTAGAGTTCAACTGAGATGTGGTGGGCACCACCAATTCTACATCTTTTAAGTGTTTCATGCTGGCACTACTCTGAAATCAATCCATAGATGTGATAGTGTTTTTCGTTTGCTATTATCCAAGTTAGAGACATTTCTAATGTCTTCAGTTTGGCCCTTCCCACCATAAGAACCTTCACTCTGCAGATTATAGAGCAAATATGGTTTTGTGGAAAGTATTAGGTGTATGTGATGCAGGGCAAATTATCCATTATGGAAATGAGGAAATAATCACAGAATAGATTCATGGAGCTGCTGAATCTACTTTGAGTCACACCTTGGCTGAAAGTCCATTGTTCACCTGAGCACAATAGGGCCCTACCATGGGGCCGCAATGATGTTTTGGCTGTTCTAGAATCAGCATGAATTCAGAACTATTGTCTAGTTATCCGTGAAATTTTTGATAATTTCCTTTCCTCGACTGTGGGATTACCTTGGTAAAAGACCATAGGCCCCTTTGTGTAGAAATGGGAGAACTATTAGCAGTGGAACTTGTTCATAGTGCACAATGTTCTTCTTCATGAAACTTAATCTCCCTTTTATTCAAGAGGATGGTAGGTCTGTAACTTGACTCCAGTCTAGGAATTGGTTGAGCAACTACAATTCACTTTTCCTATAATTTGAAGTGGTTTTGTGTTCATTTACCCTAAAATTATTCTCCTTATGTAAATCTAGTAAAAACTTAGTAAATTTTCTGTGTTAGCTTCCCCATTGCTGAAATACAATAACCAACACCCACAACATAAAGGAGGTTCATGATTTTGGGAAATTCAGTATATGGTTGGCTGGGTCCGAGGCAGAAACAGCATGCCAGAAAGGCATAGCAAAGCAAAGCTGCTTAGTTGTTAGTGGCTTGGAATTGGAGTGAGGAAACAGTGCCAGAGGGAAATGAGTTAGCCACAAAATAAGGTATCTAAATCAGGTCTACTTGATCTACCCAGGCACACCTAGGAGAGTGCCTTACTAATTAAGTGGACATTTGTTAATCTAATGAAGTTGACACCTCAGTATTAATGTTAATACTTTCTATCTACTTTGCTTCTGGGTACACCATAGTCAGTGCTACAGGGCAATTAATGTCAGATCTTTCTGATCATTGCTTTGATTCTACTGTCTACTATGGTAAGTACACCCATCTTGCTTTTGGCAGTTGAGTGCTGCTACTTGGGTGTTGTTACTTTCATCCTATTTTACCCACCATCTATAATTTCTCCAATGAAATGAATGGAGTCCTCACCATGAAATCTGGAATTCAGAAAAATTCTATCATGGGACTCTTTGAGTGTATTGATGATCCTCTCACAAATCTGTTTGTTAAGATATTATGGAATAGCACATTTTCTGGCCCAAAGGATTATGTTTTGTCTGGTAAATCCACTCTAGCATTCACACTTCCCTGAGTCTTTGAAAACTGTAAACCAAGGAACATCAAGCATCTTTAGTTCAATCATATTGGGGGATCTGTTGATCCATATTTTAGTCAGCAAACCCATTACCACCTTAAAAAAAAAACTACAAAAAAACTATAGTATTAAATCCAGAATTTCTCTTCATGGACCATCAAGAAACTCAAAGTAATCCATGTTTTTGTTTCTTCTACTATAATCCTTTAAAATCCATTTGAATGCCTTTCCCCAAAGAGCTGCTTATAAGAATTTCAAAACTCCAGAAGTTCTTTAGGAGTGTAGCATACCTCCTGATAGATCATGTTGTAAACCTCATATTTAAGAACGTTTTGATATTTGAGGCTGATTATAGGTCTAGAGGCAAAAATGGGTGGTATGGGTGGATGCTGAGGACTGACAGCATTGTACTGCTTCAAAACTGCACTAGGGAAGATCATTAAACTTTGTAGAGATAACTAATTAATTTCCTTGTGTACAGTGAGATCAACATCACAATTGGGAGAGGTGGGAATGACTCTGCAAATGAGAATGGGAAAATCTCTTCTTCTGGCAAAATTGTATCAGAATTTAGGCGTTCAATGTTTCTAGTCTCAGGTTTCTCCCAAACACCCTCATTCCAATTTATAGGTTACCATTTTTTTTTGGTCAGGACCTTTGATTTATCCTGCCAGGCTGAGCATTGAACTTACACTGTTATTCACCCAATCACATCATGAGGGATTCTGTTTGGTTTTAAACAAGCTACATCATCCCTAAGGCTAACAGAGGGAAGATTCTCCTTCAGGACACACTTAGAATCCTTTAGTTTTGTTTATTTGTTTGTTTTGTTTTGTTTTATGAGTGTGTGGAGCTGGGAATTAGAAACTTTGAGCTAATCATTTACCTTTATTAATTTGTTGACACACTTAGAAGCCTTTAGACTGTTATACATGTCTGGAACTTGGAATTTGAATCCTTGAGTCAATAGTTTTCCTTATTCCAAAGATGATAAGAATAATGTGCCGGCATCATTATATTTCTTATTTTTTCAAAATATCCAAGATTTTATAAAGTTATTAACTTCATAGCATCTCAAAAATAGTGTTTTGATGTTGTGTATTAATTTCAATAACTATTCTGATCTTTTTATCACTGAATAATTTTGATCTTATATATTTATTATTTTAGTTTTAGTTAACATTTTATACCATTCATATATTTATAAAAAAGCTGATCATTTTCAATAAATTGTTTGCCTTGTTTCTTTATATACTGCTTCTATGATTATCTCAGAAAAAACATGATATTTTATTGGATCTGGCATATTATGTTAATCACATACATTATGGTTTGGATCTGAAATGCCTCCCAAAACTCTCATCCACAGAGATGACAATTTTGGAAGGGGATGGAATTACTATACTCATTGATGGATTTAGTAACTCAAGAATTTAAGAGGTAATTTTTGTTAAGAGTTGGAATGTGGTTAGAGGCAGTCACTGTGGGAGGAAATGGAAGATTTTATCCCACTCTCTGGCTTCTCCCTCCTCTCTCTGTTTCCTGACCACTAATTATGTGAACAATTTTCCTCTACTAGATACTTCCAACATGGCTTTTCTGCCTTGGAGCCAGTAAACCATGAACTGAAATTTCTGAAACTGTGAGCCAAAATAAAGCTCTCCTCCTTTAATTTGTGGTTATCAGCTATTATGTTCCAGTGATGGGAAACTGACTAAGAGAGGTTTTGGTATAAGGATTGGGATCATTACTCTTTCTTTACCTCACCATATATAACTAGTTCACTGGAGGAATTGTGGAAATATTTGGAGATGCTAGCTACAGATCCCCTAAAATGCAATAGGAACAGCATGATAAATATTGGTCAGATCTCAGAAGAACAAAATGCTGATAGAAATGGAGGCAGTAAATGCCAGGCAAAGGTTTCAGTTGTAAGCAAAAACATGATTAGCAGATGGACTTGAGGACATGTGGATTATATTATGGCAGAATATTAGTCTACATTATGCTCACGTCCTGAGACTTTGCAGAAGCCTGATATTAAGGACAGTGGAGTAAGTAATGTGGTGATGAAAATTTCAAGGTAGCTCAATATCAGAATGTAGGATGAGGACTCTGGCAGTTTTTAGCCATACTTATAATGAAAATCAGGAATAAACAGAAAAGCTAAATACTTTTAAAAGTTTGTAATTTCCTCCAAGTGCCTGCAATGTTGGAATAAAAGAGAGTATGACTACTAAAAAGATTAGTACTACTAATTATGACTACCAAAAAGATTAAAAGTAAACAAAGTACTTTGCATCAGGACAATGGAAAAGATGTTGGGAAGGCATGTCAGGAATCAGCAAGACTCCACCCTTTTCAGGTTCAAAAGTGTAAAGACTCTAAAAGTTTCCTTTGGAAAGCTACCCCTTGTAGCCAGTACTTGAGAAGGACTGCCTAGGAAATTTGATTCAGGGGATTCACTTCAGAGCCTGTGATGTACCCATGATTGAAGAGGGGGTGGCTACTACGAGACCTTGAAGCAGACCTGAGTGTCATACACTGGTTCAGATTTTTAAGGCATGAAGAATAAAAGAGTTGTGAGATCAGAAATGGTTCCACGTGAATTTCAAAGGAAGGCCTGGAAGAACAGGTAATGAGTCACTGAGAGAGCTGTTCGTGAAGGTGTGGAAGTAAAGATGAATGTGCAATAGGAACACCAGATAGTTGAAATGTCAGAAATGTGGATCATCTACTGAAGAAAGGTACAGACACTGAATAGAATCTCTCCAAAGAATAAACCATGTGGGCTGCAATGGGAAATGATCTAGGGGTTGGGCTGCCCAACCTCATTGAGTTCACAACTAGCCACAACTTACCTGAGCTGCTATACATGGAACTATAGGATTTATTGTTTGTCCTGCAGTATTTTATTCTTTTTTCTAATTGTAGGTGTCTTCAGCTTTTAATTTTTCTTTTTTTTAATTGAGTTTATTAGTACATTTTAGTTATATAATATGATGCAGTATTTATTTTTGCCTTGGTCTCACTCTTTCTGTCTCTGTATTTGGAATTCTCCCTTTTGGAATGGGAATGTCTATCCAGGACCATTGTATATTTGTGATAATTCACTCTGATATGGTAACTGGATTTGAATAAGGAATGCCTAATAAATCAGTAAAGGTCTGGGTGTGTCTGTGGGTCATTGATATGTAAGCTTCAACCAACAGGCTTACAGCTCCAACAAAATAAAAATGGGAAGAAAAATGAAGTCTTCTCTTTCAATTTGAAGGAGCTCTGTCCTTCATTGCTTTTGAACATCAACCTCTAGTTTAGTCAGGCTTCTAGAGAAGATTCTTCATTCTTCCAATGCAGACTCTTTGGCTTCCTGACTGACTCCCACCTGTGACTCTTCAGTGAATTTCAGTACTTTGAACTTAGACTGCTGTTGGATCCTCCAGATCTCTTGAACACAGGTCTTTTGGATTCTTCTGTCTCTGATCATACTGACAGTCATTGAGCATCTTCCAATTCTGATCCTGTTCCTGTAAGCCTATTTCATAAGTTCCTTCTATAATCATTCATACATTTTTATCTTGAGTCTATTCCTTTAGTGAACCCCGGTCGTAAATATTTTTGTACCAGGAGTAGTTCCAGAGAGACCAAATAGTAAGATTGTATTTCTCTAATTGCCTTAGGCTTAGTGTCCCTGGAATTGGACCTCTAATTTGATAATACATAAAATTGCCAGGTATCTTCTTCTGACAATGTAGAGACAACTGATACTCTGTGGTAAAAACTATTTAAAGCAATACACAACACAACCCCTTTTGAATATCCTAATTCACCTCTTCTGAGATGCAAAGACTTTAGTAACTCTCTGTGTAATAATTTTGGAAGAGTAAGGAATATACGAGGGTGTCTGGTTGTTTTTACCATCTCTGTATAGCTAGAAAAGTGAATCATGAGCTAAGCATATGCATAAATAATGTAAAGGCTTCTAGACATGAGTACAATTTAATAAAGGAAAATAAGGATCACAAAGATTCAAATTCTTAGTCCAGACACATATCATTTATTGAAAGGTTTCTGAGACCTGGAAAACAATCTTTTCTCAATTAGTAATAAGCCTTTAGTTGCCAAAATCCAAAAATAAACCTTGATGACACAATGGGATGAATTATGCACAATTTTAATGCTATCTTGTGTGGTATCTGAAATGCCAGTGAGGGCACTGACAGAAAAGAATATGATACAATAAATTTGGATGGAGACATCTGAGAGGAACTTGATGAGGCTTGGGATTTTGAACTTCTAAATTTTTATGACCTTATTTCCACAGAGGATGAATTTGCTTTTCCCTCAGTGACAGAAGAATTCCAAATCTACCTCCTGTGTTGTTGGTCTCTCCCCTTATATTTGAGAAAAGTAATCCCTTGTTATCTATGTCAATGGTAACTCTCCTCAGGACCAACCCTGTCCATTGTCATTTTACTTCTATAATCTATAATCTATAACCTATTTAGAGTTAAAACCTATAACTCTAAAAGGCCAGGTATTAATCTATGAAGGCTTCTAAAGTTGGTACACAGCATAAACATGAGGAGGTCCTTGATACTTTCCAAGAACTTTTTGAATTTTCTAATTGCTGCAAGCAGAGGTCTGAAATAAAAGTGTGGTAGTACATTAATGATGTGGAATAATGGTGGCAACAATATAAAATTTGAACACCTATGTTTCTTGATATAAGCCCATGAAGTAGTGATTGTGGATTTAACACAATAGCTCATGGAATTTTAAACAAAAAGATGCTAATAGCATATTTGCTTTCTAGGCTGAAATATGGATCCAAAGGTGGCTCAACATGATTGACCTGGAAATGTCTGATATTCCTTGGTTTACTGGTGGTGAGTATATTCAAAAGCTTAGGGACATGGGAATGTTGGAAAAGATTTTCCAGTTAAAACATAATAGACAAGACAGGTCTTCCATTCCATCCCTAAGTGCGCATAGATCCCAGGGAGCAACTGTGTTGCCCAGACCAGTGAGGCTGCAGGAGGATCCCAGCTGGGGGTACATCCCTACCACAGAGGCTCATGAACACCTGCCCAGGTGGGGGGCCTGCCAAAAGAGGAGCTGCACAGGCACAGGGGCTTCAGAAAGAGGCCTCCCATCCCATCAGCAACAGAGAGGGACCTGCCTGGAAAAGATCTGTGCAGGCACACAAGCAATACCCAGAGGCTTGCCATGATGCCCTTGATAAGTGTGTGGAGGCCCTAGCCAAAGCCTGTGCAGACAATAGGAACTAGATTGTATAGCTCCCAAACAAAGGCCCTCCCAGACAATAGCTACATAAGGGCCCCAGTGAGAGGCATGCCAAGATACCACCCATAGTGTGCACAGACCCCAGCCAGAACCCTGCCCACACAACAGGTCAACTCAGGGATGCAGAAGGTCACCACTCTGAACCCAGGAATTGGTGTACTGCTGAGTAGCAGAGTAAAGGCTGCTTAGTCACTTGCTGAGAATTCAAGACCACTGGGGGAGCAAAAAGTCACCTCAAAAAAGACACAGGAGGCTGCATCTGTTGAAATGAGAAGACACATAAATCAATCTCAAAACTGTACTTCCAGATCACATAAAGCAACCTCAAAGGGGAATGAGATGGAACAATATGATACTCAACCACCTGGGCTCCCTGAACTGGCAAACAAAGAGCATCTGGAAAAAAATGAAATAAGAAATAATTTCTCAGATAACAGCAGAGATCGTGCCCAAACTCTAAGACATGATTAATAAATCTAGAGTGGACACAGATTTAAAAAATAGAGGAGCTGATAAATATGATGGAATCCCAACATAGGAAACAAATGGAATCCATAAAACAGATGCAAACAGATTTCCAGGAGATTAAAAACTCCATTGAAAGTTTATGCAGCAGAATGAGCAAATGGGAGGATAGAATTTCAGTTGTAGAAGATAGGATTGCAAATAGTGACCAGGAAAAGAAAAATTTCTTTCTTTTCTTTTTTTTTTTTTTTTTGGTACTGGGGATTGAACTCAGGTCCTTGCACTTGCAAGGCAGGCAGTGAAACCACTGAACTAAATCCCCAGCCCAAGAAAAATTTCTTAAAAATAGTTAATGACCACAAGAAATCCATCCAACAGCTGCTAGATGTTGTAAAGAAGAATAATATAAGACTGATTGGAGTCAATTGCAGAAACAGGAGAGAATGCAGATGACATAAAAAACTGTTCACAGAAGTGATGGCAGAAAACTTCCCAAGGAGGGGAAAAGAACTTGACATAGAAATAAGTGAGACATATAACACTCCAACTACCTGTGATCAAAAAAAAAATCTGCACAGAGGCATATAATAGTTAAGATTCCAGAAACCCAAGAGAAGAACAAAATTCTACAAGCAGTGAGAGAAAAGAAACAAATCACATACAAAAGACAGCCCATCAGAATCACAGCAGACTTCTCAATGCAAACCCTCAAGGCTAGAAGAGCTTTGAGTGACATATTTCTAGCCCTAAAGGAAAACAATTTCCAACCTAGATTGAGGTAACCTGCAAAACTATCTTTCAAAATTCGTGAAGAAATAAGATATTTTCATGACAAAGAACACCTTAGGAACTTCGTGATACCAAACCAGCACTCTAAAAAATTTTAGACAACATCCTAGGAAAAGACAACGAAGATCACAACCCCAGGAAGCATAGCAGAATGAATCCACTGGGCACAACAAGAAATTAAAAGCAAAGGGGGAGAATCTAACAAAAAGAGAAAGTCATGACAAGGATAATTCAATATATATCAGTTATAACTGTCAATGTTAATGGTCTCAATTAACCAATCAAAAGGAACAGACTGGCAGAATGGGTCAAGAAGCAAGATCCAACAATATGCTGCATAAAAGAAACACACTTAATTCAAAAAGAAACTCATAGAATGGAAACTAAAGGGTGGAAAACAATACTCTGTAGAAGAGGAATCCCCCAAAAAGCAGGAGTAGCTATCCTTTTTGCAGATCAAGTGGATTTCAAACCCACACTGAGTAAGAGAGACAAACAAGGACACTACATCCTTGCAAAGGGAAAAATCCAACAGGAAGAGATGACAATCATTAATATATGTGAACCAAACACAAGTGCACCCAGCTCTATAAAACAAATAATAATGAACATGAAAAATTATATAAGCACCAATATAATAGTAGTGGGGGATCTAAATATCCCACTGTCACAGATAGGACAACTAGACAAAAAATAAACAAGAAAATACTAAAACTCAATCAAACTCTTGAAAAAATGAACTTAACAGATGTTTGCAGTGTTCCACCCCACAAAATCAGAATACACATTCTTTTCAGCAGCACATGGGTTCTTCTCTAAAATAGACCGCATACTCACTCATAGAACATGTTTAACTAAGTACAAAGGAATTGAAGTTATCCCTTATGTATTATCAGACCACAGTGTGATGAAATTGGAGATCAATAGCAAAAAAGATGGCAAGAACTGCATAAACACATGGAAATTGAACAACACACTTCTGAATAACCAATGGGTCACAAAGGTAATTAAAGAAGAAATCACACTATTCCTTCAATTAGATGACAATGACAATACAAGATATCTGAACATGTGGGACACAATGAAAGCAGTCTTATGAGGGAAATTCATAGCAGTGAATACTCACATTAGGAAAACAGAGTGAGCTCAATTACACAACCTGATACTGAACCTCAAGCTTCTAGAACAAAAAAGCAGAACAAACCCAAAGTTCATGCAAGGGAGGAAATTATAAAGATCAGGGCATATATCAATGCAATGGAGACTAAGAGAACAATACAAAGCATCAATGAAGCCAAGAGTTGGTTCTTCAAAAGAATAAACAAAACTGACAAACCCTTAGCAAACCAAATTGAAAAAGGAAAGAAAAGGCCTAAGTCCATGCAATTAGGAATGAAAACATTGAAATTGCAACCGACCCAGCTGAAATCCACAGGATCATCAATACCTACTTCAAGAACCAATAAGATGCAAAACACAGAATAAATGGACAGATTCCTAGATATGTGCAAATTACCAAAGTTGAACAAACATGACCTAAAAATTCTAAATTACCCAATATCAATCAATGAAATTGAAAATGTAATTAAAAACTTAACCAACTGAGAAAAGCCTGTGTCCTGATGGCTTCACTGCTGAATTCTACAGGACATTAAGAGAGAAACTATTGCCACTACTGTTTAAACTCTTCAATGAAATTGAAAGGGAAGCAATACTCCCAAATTCATTCCTGGAAGCAACCATCACCTGGATCACCAAAGCAGAGAAAGACACAACCAAAAAAGAGAACTATAGGCCAATCTCACTAATGAACATAGATGCAAAAATCCTTAATAAATTACTGGCAAATAGAATGCAGAAGATTATCAAGAAGACCATACACCTTGTCCAAGAGGGATTCATCCCAGGGATGCAGGGATGGATCAGCATATGCAAGTCAATAAATGTAATACACTATATTATTAGAAGCAAGGGCAAAAAACATATGATCATTTCAACAGAGACAGAAAAAGCATTTGACAAATTTCAACATGCATTTACAATATAAATGTTCCAAAAATTGGAATAAATGGTCTCTATCTCAATCTGATAAAAGCCATCTATGAAAAACCAACAGCCAATATCATTCTAAATTGTCAAAAACTGAAATCCTTCACTCTAAAATCAGGACCAAGACAAGGATCTCCACTATCACCACTCATGTTCAATATAGATTTGGAAAAATTACCCACAGCAATTAGACAAGAGAAAGTAATAAAAGGAATAAAGATAGGAAATGAAGATGTCAAATTGTCAATATTTTTAGATGTAATGATGCACTACATAGAAGACCCTAAGAACTCCACCAAAAGACTTCTAGATTTAATAACCAAATTCAGTAGAGTAGCTGGAGATAAAGTTAACAAACAAAATTCAATAGATTTTCTGTACATAAAAAACAGACTCACTGAGAGAGAAATGCGGCAATCAATTCCACTCACAATAGAATCCAAAAAACTGAAACACCTAGGAATCAATCAAACCAAAGAAATCAAAGATCTCTACTCTGAACACTGTAGCACTCTGAAAAAAGAGATTGAAGAGGATATTAGAAAATGGAAAGACATCTGTTGCGTCTGGGTAGGAAGGATCAAGATAGTGAAGTTGCACATACTTCCAAAACTGCTATATAGATTCAAGGCAATCCCAAGTGAAATCCCAGTGGTATATTTCACAGACCTGGGGAAACCTATCCAAAAATTCATTTGGAACAAGAAGAGACCTAGAATAGCAAAAGCAATATTAGACAATAATGACAAGGTAGGGGGTATCACCATCACCAACTTGAAACTATACCTCAAAGCTACTGTGATAAAAACAGCATGGTAATGGCAAAGAAACAGACCTGAGGATCAGTGGAGCAGTTTAGAAGATGCAGAAACAATTCCAGACACACTTGGCCACCTCTATCTTCAACAAAGGAGCCAAACATCCTCACTGGAAGAAAGATACCCTCTTTAATAAATGATGCTGGAAAAATTGGATTTCAACTTGCCAAAGATTAAAACTAGACCTATATCTCCCACCATGCACTAAACTAAAATAACAATGGATTAAAGATCTAAATATTAAAACAGAAACACGGTACCAGCTGAAAGAGAGGTTTGGTAGAACTCTTGAAGACATTGGTGTAGAATAGATTTTATGAACAAAATGTCAGTTGTCCATGAACTAGCACAATCAACAAGTGGGGTCTCTTCTTACTAAAAAGCTTCTGCACAGCAAGAGAAAGCACCAACAGTGTGAAGAGACAACCCAGAATGTGGAGAAAAATATTTCACCAGCTGGCCTTCACACAAAGTTCTACTATCTAGAATATATAAAGAATTTAAAACAATCAGACCTCCCAAATTTAAAGACCCAATCCAAAAATGGACATCTGAAATGAACAGACATTTCTCAAAGAAGTAGAAATAGCAAATAAACATGAAAAAATTTTCAACATCACTGGCATTCAAGAGATGCAAATGAAAATAACATTGAGATTCCACCTCACCCCAGAAAGAATGGCTGCTATCATGAGGTCAACCAATAACAAATGCTGGAAGGGCTGTGGGGAAAGAGGAACCCTACTCGATTGTTCGTGGGAGTATAGACTGGTGCAACCTCTGTGGAAATCAGTATGGAGATACCTCAAAGAATGAGGATTGGAAGTCCCATTTTCCCCCACTATTCCCCTGCTGAGTATCTTCCCCAAAGAATTCAAAGAATCATATCACAGTGATATATGTGCACCTATGTTCATAGCAGGCCAATTTGTGATAGCTAAAACTTGGAAACAAACCAGTTGCCCATCAACAGGACACTGGAAAAAGAAAATGTAGTGGGTTTTTTTGTTGTTTTTTTTTTTTATAAAATGGAATATTACTCAACCATAAAGTATGAGAAACTACAGACATTTATAGATAAATGGGTGCACCTTGAGGTGATACTCTTAAGTGAAGTAAATAGGACACACATGTGTAAATACCAAATAGTTTCTCTAGTGTGAGAAACTGAAAGTATAAATGAGGACTAAAATGTATAATAGATTATGTGAAATAGCCAGAAAGGGGGGAAAAGGGGAAGGGGACGTGTGAGGAGTAGGAGAAAGGAAAGAAAGGAATGGAATTAATATGAGAAAAGAAAAAAATGGAAACAAAGTCTTTGTAGATACAGAGGTGTGGAGGTGTTGAAGGGAGGGCAGGGGAATGGGGAAAAAATAAGAACCAAGAGAGATTATGTAAAGGTGCAAATTTCCAGTGATGAATGTCATTATATTTTATACTTTAAATGTACCAATACAATTAATTTTAAAAAGACATAATACACAATGGAGGGTCCATAAACGTACCCTTCCATAATACCTTAAGAAACGTTTTTGATGAGAACACCGATATTCTTGAAGAGAACAATCCCTGGATGTCTCTCAATGCCAGGCTTTACAAAGGGGACTATTGAAGTTGTCACTGAATTGGAAAATATAAATATGGTGGACCGAATTGTACTCTGGAATGTCAGGGGCTGAGTAACACTGCTCCACCACCAAAGAGAAAGCTTATAGTAATGAGCAATGAACAATAGCTTATAGTAATAGCAATAATAATAGCAATTAATAATAGTAATCAGGAATTGGTAATAGCAATTAGCTTACAGTAATGAACAATGCTTCTAGTAACACCAATGAGAATACTTATAGTAATGTAAGAACCAAAGCAATGATTGGAATATTATGAAATGTGTGTATTTGTTGGTTGATTAGAGCTAATGTTCCAAAAAGTGAAATAGGGATACTATTAAATTTTTATTAGATTTATTGAAGCAGAAAATATTTTAGGGCAAATAAACAAAATATTACCTTAAATTGTAATCACAGAGAATCAGACTCTTCAACATATTCCAGATATGTACCAGCTTAAACACCAAGAATTCCTTGAATGAAGGAATATTTTAGCCACCTTGAGAAAGGACTCTGGGACACTACAAAAAATTTACAGGGTCAACATTTCTCCTAACTTTCCCCAAAGGGACCAAAGGCCTTTTACCAAAGTAACTTCTATGTCAGGGAAAAGGAAATGATCATATATCTTGGGGATTGTAGGACACTTTCTCAGATATAACTTATTCCAGGAGATCAAAAATATTGCTGTGGCCCTCCAGTAAGAATAGAGGCCTATGGAGATCAGACAAACAATGGAATTTTCCCTAAGATGAATCCAGTAAGTCCCTGAATCCCTCATAAATTAAGTTTTCAGTTCCAGAAGGCATAATTGGGATTGATTTATATGTATTGGTAGAATTCCCATATTGGTTTCCTATCTTATAGTGTGAGTGCTATTAGAAATAGTTAGGTTTGCACCATCCTGAGAAAATAGTGAATCACAAACAATATTCCATTCCTGAAGGGATTCCAGTGATTAATGCCATTGCCAAGAATTTAAAAGATGCTGGGCTGGGGATTTAAATCAGTGGTTCCAGCACCTGCCTTGAAAGCACAAGGTCCTGAGTTTGATCCCCGGTACCAACCCTCCCCCCCCCAAAAAAAAGAATTTAGAAGATGCAGAGGTGACAATTTCTACCACATTCTCATTTAAATCTCTTATGTGGCCTATGCAGAAGACTAATGGATTTTGAGGAAATATGGTTTATTAATGTGTGTTTATACAAATGGTGGCTATATTTACAGCTGTTCTATCAGATGTGGTTTCTTTGAGTAGATTGACACATCTCCTTGTATGTACTATGCAGCTATTGCTTTGACAAATTCCTTTCTTCCACACTTATGCATAATGCCCACCAGTAGCTATGTGCTTTCAGCTGTCAAGGTGAGCAATACACATTTACTCTCTTACCTCTGGGACATATTAACTCTCCAGTCCTCTCTCAACTTAGTTCATGGATGACAAACTATATTTTAATTAAATAACTTTATTATCAAACACACACACCCAAAAAAAATTAAAACCACTCAAAGAAGAACAATGCAAGGGGAACAAAACTACAATAATATTCTAATACAGTAGAACTCAACCAAAAGAGATCTGAAAAGCACTTAAACATTTTTCCATATAACTTATAAAAGCATCTCAAGCACCAAGAAGACACCAGAGGATGTGATTTGTTTCAGAAAGGTCCCCAAAACCAACACTGAAAAAATAATGATCTGGAAAAAAACTCCAGTTAGTTAGCAGGCTCCACATAAGCCAAACTTCTCCCTAATTTAAATTTAGATACAGTCATATGACATGCAATGGAAACACAATCCAAGAAATATGTTATTAGACAATTTCATCTGTGTTTGTATCCTTAATTACACTTTCAGTTTCTCACACTAGAGAAACTATTCAGTATTTACACGTGTGTCCTATTTATTTCACTTGAGTATCGCCTCAATATGGATCCATTTAGCTATAACTGTCTCTAGTTTCTCATTCTTTATAGCTGAGCAGTACTCCATTTTATTAAAAAAAACCACGTGTTCTTTATCCAGTCTCCAGTAGATGGGCTGTTGGGCTGTTTCCAAGCTTTCGCTATTACAAACTGTGCAGCTATAAACATGAGTATACATATATCACTGTGGTAAGATTCTTTTAATTCTTTTGTGAAGATGCCCAGCAGGGGGATAGCTGGGGCAAATGGGATCTTTAAGCCTAATTCTTTGAGATATCTCCATATTGATTTCGACAGTGGTTGTACCAGTCTGCATTCCCACCAACAATGGAGAAGGGTTCCTTTCTCCCCACACCCCCACCAGTATTTATTATTGGATGATTTCTTAATGGCAGCCATTCTTTCTAGGGTGAAGTGGAATCTCAGTGTTGTTTTCATCTGCATCTCTCGAATAACCAGTGATGTTGAACATTTTTTTGTATATTTATTTGCTGCTTTTACTTCCTTGTCTGAGAAATGTCTGTTCATTTGAGATGCCCATTTTTGAATTGGGTCTTTGAATTGGGGGGGTCTGATTTTTTTTTCAGTTCTTTATATATTCTAGATAGTAGTCCTTTGTCTACGACACAATTGCTGAAAATTTTTTCCCACATTGTAGGTTGTCTCTTAGCTTTGTTGGTGGTTTCTCTTGCAGCGCAGAAGCTTTTTACTAAGATAAGATTCCAGTTGTTGATTCTTTGTGCAAGTTCCCATGCCACTGAGGTTTTATTCATAAAATCTTTACCTGTACCAATATCTTCAAGAGTTCTACCTAATTTATCTTCTGGCAAATTTAGTGTTTCTGTCCTAATATTAAAATCTTCAATCGAGTTTGAACTTAATTTAGGGCATGGTGATAGGCATGGGTCAAGTTTTAATCTTTGGCAGATTGAAATCCAGTTTTTCCAACACCATTTATGAAAAAAGGCTATCTTTCCTCCAATGAGGATGGTTAGCTCCTCTGTCAAAGATGAGGTGGCTGAGCATATCTGTAGTTGTTTCTGCATCTTCTAATGTATTCCATTGATCCTCAGGTCTATTTCTTTGTCAATATCATGCTATTTTTATCACAGTAGCTTTGTAGTATAGCTTCAAGTTGGGGATTGTAATACCCCCAGCCATATCTTTGTTACCTAAAATTTATTTTACTATTCTAGGTCTCTTCTGGTTCCAAATGAAGTTTTGGATTGTTTTCTCTAGTTCTGTGAAATGTATTGTTGGAATTTCAATTGGGATTGCATTGAACCTATATAATAGTTTTGGAAGTATGGCCATTTTCACTATATTGGTTCTTCCTATCCAGGAACAAGGGCTATCTTTCCATTTTCTTATATCCTGCTCAATCTCCTTTTTCAAAGTGCTATAGTTTTCAGTGTAGAGATCTTTTGCTTCCTTTGTTAGATTGACTCCAAGTATTTCATTTTTTTGTATGCTTTTGTAAAAGGAATTGTTTCCCTAATTTCTCTCTCAGTGAGTATGTTATTTGTATATTTAAAGGCTATTGTTTTTTGAGTGTTGACCTTATATCCAGCTACTCTATTGAGTCTGTCAATTAAGTCTAGAAGTCTTTTGGCAGAGTATTTTGGGTCTTCAATGTAAAAGATCATATCATCAGCAAACAATGACAGTTTAACTTCTTCCTTTCCTGTTTTTATTCCTTTTATTTCTTTCTCTTTTCTAATTGCTGTGGCTAATGTTTCAAGAACAATATTAAACAGGAGTGGTGATAGTGAGCATCCTTATCTTGTTCCTGAATTTAGCATGTAAGTTTTAGTTTTTGACCATTTAGTATGATGTTTGCTGTTGATTTTTCATAGATAGCCTTAATCAAGTTGAGATAAAGACCTTCTATTCCAATTTTCTGTAGGATTTTTATCATAAATAGGTTTTGGATTTTGTGGAATACCTTTTCTGCATCTATAGATATAATCATATGGTTTTTGTCCTTGAGTCTGTTGATTTAGTGTATTATGTTTATTGTTCTATGAATGTTGAACCATCCTTGCATCCCGGGAATAAATCTGATTTGGTCAGGGCATATGATCCTCTTGATGATCCCTTGTATTCTGTTTTCCAGTATCTTGTTGAAGATTTTTGTATCAATATTCATTAGGGATATCGGCCTGTAGTTTTCCATGGATGAGAATCTTGATTGCCTTCTCTTTCACAATGTATTCTCCATACTTCATAGAGTATTCACCCTCCTTGAATCTTTCCTTCTCTCTCTGCTTCCTGTCCACTATGAAGTGAAGTGCTTTTTTCCACCAGGCACTTCCACTATGCACTTCTTTTTTGGTGGGATTCATCCAGCCATAGACTAGAAACCATGAGTCAAAATAAAATTATCCTCCTTTTTTTGTGGGTGTTAGTTAATTTGTTACAGCAATGAAGAAATTGCTAAGATAGTATGAGCACAACAATCTATCACAACTACCAACACAATAATTTTTATTTTTTGAGACAGGGTGTCACTATGTAGTCCAAGCCGGCCTTGAACTCCATATGTAGCTCAGACTGTGCTGGATTTCATCACTATCCTCTGGACTTGTCCCCTCAAGTGCTGGGATTACAGGCATGCACCACCATGCCCAGCTCCAACAATATAATATTAACACAATCTCTCTCTCTCTCTCTCTTTGTGTCTCCCTCCAAATTTTACCTTTAAATCTGTGTTAATGGCAAGATCTTCTATCCTGTTTACCAAAATTCTGAAACATTATTACCAATGATTATATATACCATTTTTCTTCTTCTTAAGCTTAATAATGTCGAATTAAATATTTTATTAATATGCATAGAAAATAAAATGACACTAGGCAAAGTTATCAATATTGAATCATCATTGTAATTTGGGCATTTTCCCCATGTGACCTTTATTCTGCTATATAATGTGTCTAAATTTGTATTTTTTCCCCATGTCCTCAAATATTGTTATCAAAATTTTCTTACAATAAGTTTTAGGAAAACATCATAATTATATTTGTATTTCATATGATTTAATATTCTGTTTAATTGTGATATTTAAGGTACTATTCCTGTCTGTCAATCACATTTCAAAATGTTCATGACATGTACAATTGTCACATAATTTTCAATGAGCATAATGCAACTATTTCCTCTTTACTATCCAACAAAAAAGAGAAACAGGAGAAGGAAAAATGATCCTGAAAAAAACAAAAGATTCTGGAAAAAGCTAATTTTAAGTCTAGTTACCAGTTAATTTCCGCTTTGGGGTTTCCTTTTATACATTTAGATGACAATAGTCATGATGGTTGAATATATCTCAGATGCCAAATCCAGACTGCATTAATAAACATAACAGGTATGAACATGTCTGAGAGAAACTTAAAAAGTAATTCCTAATTGTTTCTTATATGGTTAGTTTGGGTCATCATCATCATTTCTCTTAAATTACCAAAATGACAAAAAAAATTTTTCTTTTAGCCATTTATAAAAAATATTAGAACCATTTTAGTCATTAGTCTTCACTGAGATGCACTATTATAAGTCTTCTTTAAGAAAAGCATTTGGTACTGATTGGCATAAATTTAGAAAGTCTTTACTTGCTATATTTTTCTTGACATAGCTTAAATAGCACTTTGTTTTGCACTGTGCATTATGCTGACAAGGAGTCTTTAAAGTATTAAAATATTCATGTTTTGATTCAGTGCAATCATTCTCTAGTGCCTTCTTTGTTTTGCAAGAACAAATGAAAAAAGGAGTTAGAAGTAGCAGCAGTATTGGGATCTTTCAAAATAAACTTTATAAGTGGAGTATTTGAGAATACTTTGAGTTTGCAAAAAAGACAGTACTAAGCCTAAAAACATACTTTCAAATGTCTTAGATCTTACAGAATATGTAGAAAATGAAAGAGTCAGGACTTTAATAGTTGTAGACAGTCATCATTAATGATATCAAGTTATTGTGATTGAAAAAATTTTACTTGTAAAGTTACTGAAATGTAAATGATTTACTACATGGTCTTACAGCCCTGAAGAGCAATGAGACCACTGGAGTCAAAAGAACTTAGATTACATCTTCCATTTCTTTGGATACTGTGCAAGAGAAAGAAATGCTTTATGTGTGATATAATTAAATACCATGTTACTTAGTCTTGACTTATAACTTGATTGGGCTGAGAGAAGTCTGTGACATTAGCAAAGCCCTCTCCTGAGGGTGTATGTGTGAGTCATATGATATGATTGTGAGGAGCATATCTATCTGGTCCCTGAAACTTTTCCCTGAGCCACTGTTACTGCTTTCCTTGTTTCCAAGCTGCCTTGGAATAGACAGCTTTACTCTGCCATGATGCTTTTACTCTGAGCCAGTTGAAAATGGGTTGAAATGTCTAAAACCATGAACCAAGACAAGTATTTCTTTCTTTCAGTGGTATATACCAGGAATTTTAGTCATAGTGACAAAAGGTGACTAACACAGAGAATTGGTACTGTACCAAGAAGTGAGGTCATTACTGCAGTTGTGTTTCAAAAGCCTTTGGAATTGCTTTGCAGCAAGACTGTAAAATTTTGGAGATTTAGGCCAAAGAAGCTCTAGAATGTCAGAAACAGAACTTTATGTATGATTCTGGTGAGTGCTTTGAAGATCAGAATGTTGATAGGAAGGTGAACAGTAAAAACTTTGCTTGTGACGTTTCAAATGGGAATGACCGCTCTATTGCAAATGGCACCACATGCTATGCACATTAAATTTCTGTAGAAGATTTATCAACATTTTGTCCATGCCTTAAAATTTTGTGTGAGGGTATGTTTAAAGGTAACAGATTGATCTGGTAGAGAAAATTTCAAGGCAGCACAAAGTGTAGACTTGCCATGGGTACTGATAGTGTCTTTTAATCAGATATATAGTGAAAATTAATAACACAAAGCACAATAGGAAGAATAAAAAACATGACATTTAGCTAAAAAAAGAAACATGCAAAAAAGCTAGGCTAAATACTTGTTTCTGAATAGATTAATACTGTTAAAAGTACTCTGAACTCAGAAAATAAGAAGAATGCCTTGAGGGCATCTGAGGAATTGGCCAGAACCCTCACACTGTAGGCTCAAAAGTGTACAAGGGTAAACTTCTTTGAAAGACTGCTTTAAAAAGAGAACACTATGACACACTGCTTCCTGTGGGATTGAAAATTGTTTTCCCCGTGATTCTTTTCACTGTGCTTATCCAGACAGAAACTCAAGGAACAATTTTGTCATGAACTATAATGGTTATGCTTAATTGTGTCAAATTGCATGGCTTGGGAGCCACTGAGGAAGTTCTTAAAATATACTTCATGGTGTGTTTGTGTGGATCATGGAGGAGTAACATTAGCTGGTGGCGTCTGGTCCCTCACCCCATCTTGTTTTGCACTGTTCCTCTGCTCTTCTCTCTAATCACTATAAACTAAGCATTTTGCTCCACCACAGCTGTCTGCCATTATGTTCCCTTTGAGTCAACTGAACATGGACTCAATCCTCTGTAAACATGAACCAAATTAAACCCCTCATGCTTTAAGTAGTGAATGTTGAACATTGTGTCTCAACTATGGGGAAGTTGACTAGTATATGGCCTAAAAAGGCCAAGTTATTGTTTGATTAGGCAACAGACATTGGTATCATCAACCTGATGCTAATTTTGCAGGAAAGAAGAATGCAAGAATTTTGAGGTCTCTGAGGGTCTTGTGTAGGGTATGAAGTAAGGCTTGGAGGGCTGAGTAATGTTTGACAGAATTGATATCCTTGCCCAGCATCTCTAAGAGATAGGTGAAGCTGTGAGACTGAAATGGAAGCTGCAAAAGATCATGTAAGAAGATGCAGATTTGTGTTATATGGAACATCTGAAGAGTGAAACTACAGGCAGAGGGTGGACTCAGCCTGAGATGGAAGCCATGTAACCAGCAAGTAATTAAAAGATGAAGCTCATTTCTCATCTAGATGCTGTTCATAGAGCAACAGGATTTAATGTTTGCCCTGCTGTGCTTCAGTCTTGCTTTGATCTAATTCTCTTATCTCCTTCTATCCCTACATTTTGGAATGGGAATGTATAGCTTATCCCGTTGTATTTTGGGAATATGTAGTTGCTTATTGAATTTTACAATGACTCATAGCTGAGTGTTTACCTTAAGCTTAGAAAACACTGAACTAGGCTTTTGAACAATTCTAGAACTTTTGAGATATTGGGGAAGAAACTAGTGCAATTTTGTTTGTATGCAGGATATTACATAATATTAGGTGGAATTATAATATTGTTATTTTCTCTATTTGGAGATTAAGTATGATTTCATTAGATGTGTTAAGGTGTCAAGTTGAAAAAGGGGTGGACTTTGATGGTTAATCTTGGTGTCAATTTGATTGGTTTGAGAAATACTAAGATTAGAAAAGCATCTAGGTCTTGGTCTTTGAGATTATATCAGGTCTCTGGCTTTGTCTTAGTGGCTCCACCTGATCTCTCTGCTTCTTATCTTGGATTGGAGAGCTTTTCTTTGTTATGTAGCTTCCATTTTTAAGCCAGCCACCCATGAACTGCCACCTCTGAAACCACAGGCCAAAGTAAATATTTCGTACTATAATTTTTTTCTATCTGGAAGTTTTGTCACAGTAATTAAAGTCTGACCAATATAAATACATGTTAAACCAATATGCTTCTAAAAATTAGGACACATGAAAAATAAATAATTGAATTAAATGGTGAGCATATAATAGTTCTCTATAACTAGAAAGTGTGTTATATTTTTGTTTTCTGTGGTTTCAGCTGCCATCCAAGTTCAAGTGGGTACAAAATTTTATAAAAAGGAAAATTCTGAAAATAAAACAATGAATAAATTTATATACTATTAATACATTAACAATTCTTTATTCTTTGTTTTTCAGTACCAGATATGGATCTAGGCCTCATGCATGCTAAATATGCACTCTATCTCTGAACTACAGCCCTATACCTACAATCATAAAATTGAAATTGTATACCATTCTGCATAGAATGGTGGAATCTTGTGCCATCCTAGGCTATCTATCAAACCTATTTATACATTTTTTTGTTTTTAAGTTAGTTCTTTTGCTTTGTTCAATGTATATATACATTAGGATAATTATTCAATATATTTCTTAAAACTTGAACAAATTATGATTTCAAATTTTAATAAGGGTCAAGACTTTACAAATTGAAATGCTATCATTAAATACAAAAATACTTACATTATATAAGTAACAAATATGTATATAGTATAACTACAATTGAGTTATATTTGACTGTACTATTTATTTTCATAGATCAACGATGTTTATATTTTCTTTTCTAACTCTTGAATATTCTATAACTTCATTAAGTCTTCAAGTATCTGTAATTTCATGTTTCCTCTTATTTGTCTCCAAATTCCATTCCACTTTGTACATGAATCATCTCTTTATCTATAGTATACACATGGTATATGCTATTTACCCAATAGTCACTTAACAACTATCTCAGTTATCAGATACACTACCAAAGACATAGTTCTTGTGTTCAAGTCACTCTTATTTTGCTTGGTAATTATTTGGAGAGTCATTGTTAATGTATTTTGAGCAACGTAGTCAGTTTTAGCATTATATATTGTTGAATCATCTTATCCGGTGAAGTGAAATGTCCACTTTACTTTCAAAGATAATGTCTTTTTGTATTTAAAACTTTTTAAAAAAATTATATTATTTTTTTCTAATCATTTTCCCATAAAATTTATTAATAAGTATATTAGATCCATTTTATAAAAGAAAGTTATTGCTAAATATATTTTTGATGCTGTAGAAATCTTTAGTGAAATCTACATTTTATTTTATTTATTTATTTATTTATTTTTTTGGTATCGGGGATCGAACTTGGGACCCTGGGCTTGCTTAGCAGGCGCCGGAACCACTGAGCTAAATCCCCAGCCTCATAACACAATCTTGTTTTTGGTTTTTTTTGCTTGGTTTTTTGGTACCAGGGATCAAACTCAGGATCTTATGTTTGTGAGGCAGAAATCTACATTTTAATCCTCTCATTCATTTTCAAATTACTTTCACACAAAATGTACTGTAATCTAAAAGGAAAATTAGTTTTACTTTCTTATTTGTATAATTATTCTTTGCCATTCTTTTAACATTAACAAGAACTTACAGAAAAAATTATTAAAGTAACAAAATTTTTTCTTCTCTTTCTTTTAATTCATAAGCGATTCACCATTAAGAGTAAGCTTGGTGTATCTGCAACCTGAAGAAAGTAATAATTAAATTTTTATTTACAAAATTAGAGTTAATTCTGTTTGCTGTGTGTATTTTTTACCTCACCACATGACTACTTAACTTTCATTAAACCACAACTGTATTTTTTCTAAAACAGCAGTGTTATCAGAGTGTATTTATATCTAATATATTTTTACTGATTGCAGTTTCTTTCAAGAATAGTCAGACTAGTATCCAAACACTAGTTTAACACTCTTTTGTGGTTTGACCAAGGATATTTATCAGATTTGGGATCCTATGTATTTCAGAACTCAACAGTGTACCTAATTCATGACATTGTTAGCAGCAGATGCTTTTATAATAATTAAAAGATGCTGTTGGTTCCAATATTTGATAGGGACTTTAGAAATATATGACAAGTTTGGGCTCGGGATTTCCCTCAGTGGTTCCGTCCCCTGCCTCAGAAACCCAAGGTCCTGTGTTCCATCCCCGGTACCAGAAAAAAAAAAAAAAAAAAAGAAAAAAGAAAAATACTACAACTTTGACAAATCCTTGAGGAATTTAAACAGAAGAAAATAATTTCTCCAAGAAATTATTTTGTCTATAAAATATTTTACAAGAATATTTTAAATGGTAAAGTAAACGACCTCATTGTCAAATAATGTAAAATCCAAGAAAGGAAACAAAGTAATCAAATAGACTTAAAATTAGTCTGTACTTTAACCCATTCTAAATGAAGTAATTTTATTTTTTTTTCCTTAAATTCTTTTATTGTATATTTTAGGTATACAATAGATTTACATTTCTCATTGGGAACTTGTACCTTTACATGATGTATCTTGGTTCTTATTTTTTCCCCATTCCATGCCCTCCCTTCACCCACTCCACCCTTGCATAATTCCCCATACGTTAAAGGATGTTAAATTAGGAAAAATGGACTTTACATCCTTTAGATTGTATTTGTATCTTCCAAGTTATACAAGCATATTAAAAAGAAAACAGCAACAAACCAAAGAGAATTAAGTAATGTTACTAAATAATATGTATAAAGTTATGTTACTAAGTATTGTTATGAGAGCAAGGTTAAATATGAAAAGAAAAGAAATAGTAGAAGCCAGGGAATTATATAATTTAAAAATAAATATAGACAAGTCATGTGGCTTTAGAATTTGGTCTTAAACATTTGTACTTTGACTTTATTAATTGAATCTTTAATATTTATGAAAATAGAGATTGTTTAAAGTTTAATTATTAAGGAAAGCTGAAAATTTATGCATGTGACTCAATGTGAATTTTTAAATTTCTTTCTTTTTTCTTTTCTTTTTCATTTTTGTGATACTGGGAATTGAACCCAAAGCCTTTACATTCAACTACATCACCCTAATTTTTTTTTTTTTTTTTAGACAAATTCTCTCTAAATTGTCCAATCTGGGCTTTACTCTGTGATCCTTTCATCTCAACCTTATATTATTCCAGAGTGCTGGGATTATAGGTATGCACTACCATGCCTGACTGACATGAATATTTTTATGTGCTTTCAGTTAATGCATAATATAAAAGTGTTTACTTGACAAAGGGACACCAGGACTCTTGTCATGTAAAGTCACTTACGTGTAATGTGCTGCTAATGTTTCTGAAGATTAATTAGACCATTATAAATTGCAAAAAGAAATACCTTGTATTTTCAGTAATGAATCATTATGTTTGTATCCATATGCAAAATATGTATCATTTTGTATTAAAAATAAATTTGTCATTCAGGTCTAGGGCTGTAAAATAATTTTCCAGATTGAGGTAGCCCTTTTAGCCTTTTCCTAGGATATGCTTTTATTTCATTTTTCTCTCTTCTCAATTACATTTTTATTTTATTTCTTTTTCCACAATATCAATTGAATGAAAGTAAAATCACTAAAAGTATAAAAAGATAAAAATGAGCTCTAGAACTCAAAATGTACAAGAGTATATTGTCATACAATGAGATAGGTTGTAGGTATTTTCTAATTACCTTATTGGAAGAGACAGAATTTTCTTTTGAACACTGAGGGAGCTGGTGATTATTTTTGCTACAAAACGCAATGACATAAAAATTGTTTGAAATGCAATAATTTTGGCGAATTATTGAAATAAAATAAAATTCACACCAAACTGAAGAACTGAAAAGTTGTATGAGCGAACATATAAAGTAGATGAAGTTGCTGAAGCACTGTGTGAAGAATTATGTAATAGATAATGTGAAATAGGAAGAAATTACTCAAAAGGAAAGGGGAACTATAGAAGGGGGAGGGGGAAGGAAGGAAAAGAAAAAAGTGAGAAGGGCAAAATGGAAAAAAGGCTTTTGTAAATAAAGAGGGGAAGTGGGGTTGGAGGGAGGGGAATGGATAACCATTTCAGGAACTGTAAGGGTGAGGTGTAGATACCAATTTAATGTCTAGAGGTGAAGCGCTGGTTTCCTGTAATTTTTGGAGTCAATAGGGAATCCTGTTTCAAAACCAAGATCTGCATGAAGGAGGTATAAAAATTCCAATAGTAGTGAAATGAGAGACTACTAAAACTTAATAACGACAAAAATAGATGAGAAAAAAACATTCTGATTTTGAAGGAAAAAAAAAGAAATTATAAAATACGAAGTACAATTTTCCTGCTTATTTCAGAAATTAATCATGCCTTCTTGATCAATTAAAATATTGCTTTCTCATTGTTGAGATGATATCATGTCTAGTCATTCATAATGTGTCTCCTCTACTCAAATCTTACATCCAACGTATTAGAAAATTCAAATTTCTGATCAATTGAAATTTATTTTTAAAATATATACAAGGTCTTATTGTTTTTTACCAACTTCACCCCTGAAACCTCTGTGTAATCTGTTAGTAGGTGGATGGTCTTCAAGTGTCCTTCCCTACTCTCTCCTCAAATCCGTAGTCAAAATTTCCATTCATCCATGAACTCAGTAGATTAATGCATGAGGACTAAAGCACTCCTGTGATCTAGTCACCTTCCAGAAGCCCTCCTTCTGAATTCATGAGACTTTTGAAGGTCATTTTAGACCTAAATCATAAAAAATATATAGTATATCACTTCTGATTATATTTCCATGCTTTAAAAATACCGTAGTGACTTTGATATAAACAAAAGATTGACACAGAGTAGATATTTCATGACCAGTTGTTAAAAATCAGTAATCACCATTTAGTAGTATTTTATTTCGTTTTCAGAAAATTTAGGAAATCTCCTAAAGTCAAAGGTGAAAATATAGAGCACAATTCCAGAATTTAGAGCTCTCCTATTTCTACTTGAAAAGTTAAATTTAAGAAACAAGCAGTGAAAAGTTTTCTGATTCACAGTGAATCAGTTGTGAAACTTGCTAAGTTAATATGACTTTATAAAAATGTGAAATAGTATAGAAATATTTATTTCAATATATTAAATATAAGTTTTCAAATAATTTAAATAATCTGTACTCCTGTGAAACACTTGCATAATACTAGAATGCATCACAAAATATCTAATAACTTTTAACCAAAGAATTCATTGTTTCCATAAATTATAAAAATTTTTTCAAGGCCTGAGTACTACCTTTGTATATTCTCCTGTTGAGAAGATTAACTAATTTAGTAACCACATTTAAAAGATAGGACTAGAGTAGCATATAACTTAGTTTTTCATCTATGTATAAACACCTGATTTAAATATTAGTGTGAGTAATCACTATATAAATTCAAATATTTTCATATGTCTTTGCATATATAAATTCTTTTGGTTCTATTTACACATTCCCAGAGTGTCACACTAGCAATAAATATCAACATTTGAAGATATTTCCATATAATCTCCCTGTGTATACTCAAATTAATTCAACTTTTGGCATGGAAGGGAATCATCCTGTCTGATACCATAAACTTTCAAAAATCTTTGTGCTAAGCTTGAATCCTTCTGAGCAATATTCACACGTATATTTGTCCATTACCACACATTATAGTTTTTCTCTTCTAACCTTATTGTTTACCTCTTTATGTGACTGATTTATTACTTGAAATATATAACAGTATGCATGAATACAAAACAAGGTAGGATACATAGGGCTCAATACTACTCCTAGTTTTAGTCATCCATTGGTAGTCTTGGAAAATATTTCCCCATGGTGAATAGGAGGCTAATGAAATACAATATTGTGTATCTAGTAAGAAGAAGGAACAATCATAAGGGAAAAAAGACTACATATTTTTAAAAAAAGAATTGCAATGATCACGTGTAGTACAGTAAGGGCTGCCACAGATTCCTTTACATATTTGCACTTTAAATGAAAAATAATTCCTCTTGGATGTGGGTTGACATTTATAACTTGCTCAGCTAATAGAATTTGATATATTTAGATCACTAATATAGTTGTTAGAGAGAAAAGATAACTTCACTGGAAAAAGAAAGTGTTGCAGTTTGGGATATTAGTTTATAAATAAATATAAATAATTTTGTTACGATATCAAATTAGAGTTAGGGGATTTATACACTTTATATGTATGTGTGTGTGTGTATGTGCATGTGGTTGATCCCATGTCTGAGCTGAACAAAATAACATAGCATTGTGCATATGTGTAAGTAGACCTGAAAGCATGAGCATTTGCTTGAATGAGTGTGTCTGTGTGGTACACTCTTAGAGGCACTAAGAAACAAGTTAGGTTTGTGTTCTCTGTTTCCAGTAGTGTTTGGTGCGGAATGGATTGCTGCCTTCAAAATAAAGAACAAGTGATGGAGCAACGTAGCATGCCTCATGTTAGTTGGGAGACAGAGGAAAGACAGGGGAGGAAACACAGTAGTACCTTGGTTAATGAACTTAATTCTCTCCATGATTCTGGTTACAGATCAAATTGGAGGAGAACTGAATCAAATTTCCCCACAAGATCAATAGTAAACTTAGCCACTGAATTTGACTCGGTGCCTTTGAAGGCACATCTCCAGTGACCTATTCTGGCCAGCTGAGCTTCTCCTCCTATTGTTTCTGCTACCTCCCACTAGTGCAAACACTTGGAGACCAAGCTTTCGACACATCAGTCTTTGAGAGCATTCCAGACCCCAAATTTATCATTTGATATTTATTTTCCTCCATTTATCCTCCTAATATATGTTTCATCTGGTTTTTTTCTCATTTTTTAAAACATTTCAGCACTTTGTTGAATTCTTTACCATAGGAGCTAAGCATGTCATTTATACTAGTCCCTAGGAAATAAAATGAGTAAAATTATTTTCACTATATATTGATAGCAAAGGTGATTATGAAGAGAAAGTTCTTAACTAATAAATTATATTACAAAGCAAAGGATGGAGACTCAAAGTATGAGAAAATGTAAAATTAAAACCATAACTTTCATTTTGAACGACAAAATTTTCTTAAATGTGATGACATTTATATTCTGTCCTATCCTAATCTTCTTGATGTTAAAAATAACCTCAGTAACAGTAGTATTAAGAAGTGAATATAAATTCCTTTGATTTAATTTTTTAAAAACTATTATTGATTCGTATTGTTTAATGTCCAATGACAGATGCTGGTATTCATACTAAAACAATATAATAGAAAATTGCATATAAAATCATTAAAATTACCATTGAGTCCATTGTACTGCCTTTATTTATTGTCTTATGTAGGGCTGTTTCTGAGCATTTTCATGGGTCTTTGTTCTGTTATCCTTGAAAGTAATTTTAAAATATGAAGGGGAAATTAATTGTTTGTAATGCTTATAATGATGATAGTACATTATTCAGGATATATCACTATGAGTTCTTTTAATGCTTTAGCTACTAAATTTTTTTCTAATACACTAGAGTATAATAATTACGTGACAGTTTATCCTCTCTAATCTACAAAAACCTAAACGGAGATAATAATGCATTTACTGGCATAATTATTAAATAAAAATAGAAAGACAAATACAGATATAAATTCTCCAAAGGAGTCAAATGTATCATTAGCTTAAATGATTGCTAATGAGTTTGTATTATATCGTGAATTCACTGATGGTGCTGAGACGCTCACCTCGTTCTTTGACCCTTGTGCTAATTTATTTATTCTCTATCTCAAGAGCAGCACTGTCCATCCTGTGAATTTCCAGGAGTCTGGCAACAGCTTCAGACTTTTCATGTACAAAGACAAACTAGTGCAATCACACACAGTTATTCATGTCTGGTGGGAAAACATTGTTTTGTACTTTATGTTACTTTTTTGTTAATGGCTCTTGACAGAATTGTGCACATATTTATTACATTATTTTATTAGGAGTAAATGACAATTGTCATGATTTCTTAGTTTTATATTCAATCTTTAAATTTTTTCTTCATTTATCTAATTGATAAAATGTTTGAAAAATAAATTTTAACTTAGCCAAATCATTTTATGTAGGACTTATTCCTTGTTATTTAATTGGATTCTCTCTGGTTATATCATCTTGAATAGATAAATCCAAACTTTATAAAATGAAGCAAACTTTTGAATAGAATTAATTTATAAAATTAGTATAGAAATACTTTTTTTTCTGTTCTTAACTTTTAGTATAGTCCATCTAAATTCGAAGTCAATTTGTTCTACTGCCAAAGCACATTCCAAATCCATCTTCCTCATTCCACATCAACAGCTACTGCCTTAGTCCACGACTTCTAAAATAATATTATGGCTTTCATTTGGCCTCCTTTCTTCCTTCTCTGAATTCTTAGTTGTTAAAATACTATCTTCAATCAAGAGCTAAGGTAATCTTTTAAAAAGTCATTACTGTTTCAACACAAAATTTCCTAATTGCTTCACACTGCAATTAAAGTAAAAGATATAGCTTGTTTTTGTTTTCTGCTTTCATTTTTCTTTGCCTACAGGACTGCTTGAATTTTGTCTTTTTGCTAGCATGTTACACTATTCACCTTCCTCTGTAGCTCTAGAGTGATAGCTTCTTGCTTATCTTTATATGTTTCCTTAATTATACTATTTGGAATATTTTCATTATATACTTTTATGGCAACATTGTACCCATTTTCCAGATTCCTACTCAAATTTAGAGACTTCCTACGACAATCCTGTCTATAATGGCCATAATTTCTTTCAGCTCAATTGATTTATAATTTGTATCATGATTTATTTTATCATATTAATAAATTTTCTTTTTTTCAAAATTATATTGCTTTGAAATATCATGAGTTTTCTGTTTTATCAAGAGCTGAAAGCCCACTGACGGAAAAAATATGATGCATATTAGATTTTCAAATGATTTAAAAAGTCAATACAAGGGGTTATAAATTATTGTTTTGTATAATATTCATAAAATAATGTTTATTTTACTGATATGAAAGGCAGAATTTTAAAAGACTCTCCCTGAAATAGCCTAGGACCTTGTATAATTAACTCCTAAACATTGGGCAGCACCAGAGTTCATGATTGGATACAGCCTCCTTCATTAGGTTTTGTCATATGGCAATGGTAAAAAGTAATTTGTTAGATGTGATTTTAAAAACTCATGAGGTGGCCTTTAATTAGTGTGACCAAATGGTGCTCTTGGGCCTACCCTAATAAGGAGTCTTCATAGCAGACTGGAAGCAGTAGCAAAAGCCCCCGTGTTGATCTTGTAGAAGGTATCATCCATAATGTGCAGAGGGTTGTTATAGCAAAGAGCAGATGGCTGAGGGTGCAGCCAACACTGAATGCTCATATGTGACTAATGAATGTGTAATATGATATCTTCACTTTGAAAGACATTTTCCAGGTTATGTATATACTTACCATAAAACCCATAGTTCTGGTCTTAGATATATAGGAACAGAAAAAAAATTGAAAAACTTGTGTTCAAACATACGCTAACAAAAAATGTTCAAAGAAACATTACTTGTAGCATCACAAAAGGGAAAATAACTCATATGACTGTCAACTGATGCATGGACAAATAAAATATTTTAGAAATAAAACATCCTGCAATAGAATATTTTTGGCAATAAAATGGAATGAAACATTGATAAATGTTAGAGTGTCAATGAACCATGAAAATGTAAGTGAAATACTCAAAAAAGGCCATGAATTTTATGATTCTGTTTACATGATACCCACAGAATAGGCAAATCTGTACAGACAGAATACTGCCTGCCTATAGCTATGAATGAGGAACATATACAGTGTGGGTGATTAAAAAATGAGGGATTTTTTTTTTTGATGTGATAAAAAAGTTTTAAATAAATTGCTGTGGCAGCTGGATTATTTTTGTATTTATATTAAAACCATTGAATTATGCACTGAGATTGTATGCATATGAATTATCTCATTCTATTACAAAATATATTATCTATTAAAAACAGTGGTTTAAAGCATAAAGTACACTATGCTTCTTTCATGTATAGTAAGGCTAAGAAGAGTAATCTATGTTTATGGGGTGGGTCAGGTCCATATGGTCTGTTCTACTGCTCCTTCAAGGACACAGATTTATTTCACCTAATTATTCAGGATTATAAAATGGCACTAATGGAAGGAACTTATAATTTGAAGATAATACTGAAAAGCAGAGAAAAGGTATCCTCATTTAATTTATCATTTTTATATATTCAATTAATTTACCTTAAAAGTGACAACAAGGTTGTTTTTATATAAAGAAGTGTTATTCCCTAATCAATGCAATACTGTAAACAGCGGTGCATACATTCCCTCTGAAGAAAGTAAAGTCATATCTCATGAAATAAAATTTGAGATGAATGACAAACTTGCATTTTGGTGGGACAGTCTCTGTTCCATTAAATTGTTTGGGTTAGATATTTGAATTACAGTTATCTAATTATAAAGTACTTCTTCAATTTGATATTAAAGTTAATATGTTTTTTTCTAGAAAATCAATACCACAAATATTAAATGTCCATTGTTTCTAAGAAGTTTTACTTCAATTTTAATAATGACACTTTGCAATTTTGGAAGTTTGAGCAATAACTTAAAGATTTTCAAATATGCTATATATTTGTACAGTCAGCTTTTATTTCAAGAATGTTTTAAAGTTCATCTTCTTTATAAAGTATAATAAAAAGAGCAAAGTAATTATGCTAAACACAAAATGCAAAACTTGCAATAAAAGTGAACCTCTATTACATTTTTTTTTGTTTTTATGAGGTATTCTCTAAAAGCTGAAATAAGAAAAAATTATTAAAAACAAATTTTTTCTGTGTTCTTAAACAGTTATGTGTTGTTTTGGTAGAATGAGTTTGTAGGACCTTTCATCTGAATAAAGTGAATTAATACCACATTATAAGAAAAGTAAATTTTTTTCCTTTGAAAATGCATTAGAGAATAGTCTGTAAGAAAACTTGGAAGGAATATTGGAAGGATTCAAAATAAGCTTTCACTAAGATATCACCCAAATAATGTAGGTTAGCCTTTGAATTTTTCAGAAGACTTTATACTTTTTGGAAAATTGTAAAGATCTTATGGCAATCCATTCCATGATTTTTGTATTTAAAGCATAAGAATGAAATTTTATAAAGTCACAAATCTAAAGGATCTTTTTGAAATATTTTACGGTAGTAATAGAATTTATATTCCCACTGAAAATGCCTGTATTCTCAACCTACATCACAGAAAAATGGGCATTTGAAAGGTTTTTCAGATTACCATAACATTTAATGAAAGTTTAAATTCTAAATATGATTTCCTCCTACTCACAAACACTAAAGCTTGTGCTACAAGTACCATTTTTGCAGTGTAATGTCCTTCCTAGGTAACTGAATGAGAAATTGATTATTAGAAGCAGAAACTATTTTCAATGGCTCTCACAATACAGACTACCTTTCTGCTTATTTTTTTACTTTATTGCAGTTATCACAAAAAACTCATGAGATCAGCATTATTTTTCATCACTAAGTTATGTAGTAAAGAATTAGTCATCAAAGAATATTATTCAGAGTTGCTCATGGCTTTACACCAAGTAAATAACAGAATTTTAATTCAGACTCACATTTTCTGTTATCTCTTTCTATTTGAATAATGAGACCGATATAACTGCTGCTCATTACACAAGCACAAAAAAAATTGTAGGAAAGAATAGAGGAACACAGGCAATATATCATCCAAAACATTTGCAAATAGGTTAGCTTTGTGGAAAAAAAAAGGCTTTAGGATGAGAATAATTAAAATATTCTGTTTCTTTTTAGAAGGACAGAGAGCAAAGATATTTCATATGGAATTTTAGCTTCTGAAACACAGCATTTCAAAACTATTAGAAAAGTAATTACTCAGGGAGATTTAAAAAAGATATGTGGTCTGTTTTGAGACATCCAATTTCCTGCTTTTCCAAAGATCTTTGAATATTCCTGCATCTATCCTACTTTGAGGATGGGACCACTTAAAATTAGAACATACATACATATTGATGGATTTTTTGGGGGATTCTCTTTATGACAAGTAGGAGACAAAGGACCCAGCAGAGAAGCTTGTGTACAAAGAGGATTTATTAGTTACCAGAGAGTGCTTAGGAGCTGAGAACTGTGATGTCTCTGGTGAAAGCTTTCATGTGACTAATGAAACTTAGTGTCTGATTATGAGAACCTTATGGGACTTAGGATCAACATAGGCATAAAGTAACATTTGTAATGTGACATTTGAAAAGGGATAGCATAAGCACTTGGGAAATCTAAGGCTGAGAATTAACTGTCATGTGTCCATTGAAAATTAAAAAGGGAAGTAGCTCTCACTGCAGTTAGAAACCCTGAGGAATTGATACTACTGAGGGTCTAAAAAAGCATATTCCTGCAGCTAATGTGTCATCAATAGCACATCATAACATGGAATCATGCATAGCCTAAGAATATACATATTCTTATGTATTATATAATATACATATTCTCATACACATAAGAATATATAAATTATATTATACAAGGAAAATATATTATTTATTAATATCATTATTGATATATTGTTAATATATTAGTTGCATATATTAATAATGTATATTATCCTTAAACAACTTGCATCCCTGAGGAGGGCCTAGGGAATGCAGGTGAGGGTCTAGATTATGGTGTCCAATGAGACCATTCTCCTGCAAGTATTAGTAAAAAGTATGAAATATTTCACAAATGTGTTTGTCATTCTTTCATAGGAACCATGGTATTTTTTTCTGTGTCATTCCACTTTGAGCATATGTTCTGTCAAAATGAGCACTCCTAAAATGATTTTAATGAGGATAGTCATAGAACTCTTCAAAGGAAAATAATAAACTATTCTGAGAGGCACGACTAAACTCAAGTTCTGGAATGTAACAAATTAATATTGTAAATTGTGAATTTCTGAACTACTTTATCATACCATTAAATTTAATTTTACAAAGGATAATCAGAAATAAAGTGAATGTTTACATTTAAAAAAATCTTATTTCAGTAAAAGATACATTATCAAGAACAATGAGATAAATGTGCTTCAAGTGAAGGGACCTATTTTGAGGGAATTGATGACAATATGTCATTTTCTGTAATATATTTTTTAAATTTAAACATTCATCATGTGTTATGACTGCACTTTGTTGATCAACCGTTCATGTAAATTTATGCCAAAAATATTATGGTGAATGCTCATCCACCTTATTCACCAGATCTGACACCACGCAATTTCTGGCTTTTTCCCAAAGTCAAAATGACCATGAAAAATAAATGTTTGGAAAGGATGTAGGCATTAAAGTAGCCAAGACACCACAACTGAGAATGAAATTTCTAAATCTTTATTCAGAAAATATTAAGAAAAATTGGATAAGTGTGTTCTAAGCAAGAGGGATTAATAGCAATGTACTTTTTTACTGTATTTTTTAAAAAAATTGTGCATTTTCCATAGTTTTTATCATAACTTTTATAATTCAGTATGTTAAAAAAGTAATTACATAATAATGATAAAAATTCAGACTCCTGAAAAATTTGGAAATGAACAGCAATGCTTCAAGGGTTCCATATTTATATATATACATATATATATATACATATATATATATACACGTATATATATGTAGAGACACACACATACACACATACAGGACTAAAGAGGCTGAAACTTCACATCTAAATGTTAATAGATTATTTTGTAGATGTGGCAGAAGTGAATGGAAAAATAGCTGAAAACTCAATTTGGAAAAATGTATATGGAAATTTAAAATGACACAAAAAAATTAAAACCTTTTTAATAATAAGAAGTAGGAGCAAGAGATTGCATTATTAATTACCATGACATAGATAAAGCTAACATAATGACATTTCCACCTCTAAGAATGGAGGAATAGTCTATTTCAGACAAATTCCTACTCTTTAAGATTAGGTGTTATGTATCTTTATCTATATTCAATTGGCCATACATTTATCTTCCATTAACCCATTTTTAATTAATTTATTTATGTATTTATTTATTTTATTCATTAAATTTATTGGCCCATTTTAAGGTATACAATATGATGACATTCATCATTGGATACTTGTACCAAAGATGATACATCTTTGTTCTTACTTTTTTCCCCATCCCCCTGCCCTCCCTTCTACCCCTCGACTGCTCCCTATTTACAAAGACTTTGTTTCTGTTTTTCCTTTTCTCATATTTATTCTTTTCCCTGCTTTCTTTTCCCCTGCCCCTCCCACTTCCCTTCTCTGTTTGGACCTTTCTTCCTATTTCACATTATCTGTTAAACATTTTGATTCTTACTTACACTTTCATCTATTTATTTATCTGCAACTTTATTTCACTTTTTCTTCGAGCTATTTATTCACTAATACTTGAGGAGTCTAAAATATCTGAGAAACTATGAATTTGAACTAAGTTTTTAAAATGTTTGTCATTTTAACTTTCCATTTTCTAAAATTTACAACATTTAAATGTGGCCAAATATGTTAAAACATATATATATAAATATACAATATATAAATTAAATATATATAATTAAAATATATAATTATATACACAAATACATATAATTAAAATATACAGTTAGAACAAATACATCTGCAGCAAGAGAAAAGATGAATTGATTAAAAAATGTAAAATAAATAGAAAGGGTGTGATCATAAATGGTAGAAACTTAACCAATGATGACGCAGTTACAGGATCATCAAATGAATATTTTTATGAGTTAGGAAATTAATAAACAGAAAAAACGGTAAATATCAGAACTTGAAAGCATAAAATTAAGGAATCAGCAGATAAGACTATATCATATTAGTCTCAAGAAGACAAAATGATTTAGCAGAAATAGAGGTCAATATTTAATATAGAAAACAGCAGAGCAGTAATACCAGTGAAAAATATTAAAATATGTGCAATCCAAGTTAGAGAAAGAGGAAGGATAAGAAAAGTTTTAAAATTGAGATAACATCAAGTCACTGATTGCAAAATATTCTGTGATTGCATATCTTGTTCCAGCTCCTTGTAGCTCCTTGACTTAACGAATCTCACTCCCACCAATCAGCAGGCCTCCTACTCAAGAGGAAACGACTTAGAGATTTCAAGGCTTCTTCTCTGCACCTTTTATTGCCTGGCATCCTGCTACCAATTTTATAGCCTCTTGAAGAGATCCAAAGCTCTATTCTTCTCCCTGCTCACTGAATGCAGCTCTCTTTCTGCTTCAGCACATCCTACTGTGTTAAAAATACATCTTGAAAAAAATATGCCAGAAAAAACACCCAAGTGAAGGTAAGACTAGTGCTCCCCCCTTGCTGGAGATTTTTAGTTTTGCTTTGATTATTGCCACCCAGTGTCTCCAACTATCATTTTACCTTTTATTGTTTGTTAGATTTTGCTTTTTTTTTGAGACAGGGTCTTGCTGTGTTGTTAAGGCTGGGCTTGAACACACTATGTAACCCAGGCTGGCCTCAAACTCACAGCCATCCTCCTCCCTCAGCCTCCCAAGTGCTGAGATTACAGGCATGCACCACCATGCCTGGCCGAACTATGATTTTAGAAATGGTATTTTGACTGTATATTTTAACAAGATAAATAAGTTACCAATTCCTCCAATGAATAGATTTGAAAGGGTAAGGCACATTTAAAAATAATACCATAGGTGTTATGCATGGCATGTAATGATTCAGGGAAAAGTGAAAGCAGAGAGCTGGTCTGAGCACAGCTAATTCACTATTTATGGTTTTAGTCACTAACAGTCAAGAGAAAAACAGAAAGATGAGTACAGTATAATAAAACATTTTGAAAGAGAAGGAGAGAAAGGAAGAGTGGGAGGGAGAGATGACATAACTTACTACAGTGTATTTAATATTCTGCAAAGGAGGTGAGCCACTCCCAGTGCCCAAGAGGAGGCTTCTGGGCTGACTTACCAGCACCATCACCACCCCCATGTTGAAATGAGAAGACAAGGAAACAAGTCTCAACCAGACTTTCAGATCACCTAAAGCAAGCCCAAAGGGAAATGAGATGGAATACTCTGATACTGAAACACCTGGGTTCCCTGAACTGGCAAAAAAAAAGAGGATCTGGAAAAAATAAAATCAGAAATGATTTCTCAGATAACAGCAGAGATTGTGGCCAAATTGTAAGACATGAATAATAAATCTAGAGAGGACATAGATAAAAAAATAGAGGAGCTGAGGAACATGATGGAATCACAACACGGGAAACAAATGGAATCCATAAAACAGATGCCAACAGATTTTCAGGAGATCAAAAACTCCACTGAAAGTCTACGCAGCAGAATGTGCCAATGTGAAGACAGAATTTCAGATATAGAAGACAAGATTGCAATTAGTGACCAGGAAAAGAAAAATTTCTTTAAAATAGTAAGGTACCATGAGAAATCCATCCAGCAGCTGCTAGAAGATGCAAAGAAGAATGACATAAGACTGATTGGAGTCAATGAAGAAACAGGAGAGACTGCAGATGACATAAAAAAACAAAAACAAAACAAAACTGTTCACAGAAGTGATGGCAGAAAACTTCCCAAGCAGGGAAAAAGAACTTGACATACAGATAAGTGAAGCATGTAGGACTCCAAATAGCCTTGATCAAAAACCATCTGCACATAGGCATATAATAGTTAAGATTCCAGAAAACCAAGAGAAGAACAAAATTCTATAAGCAGTTAGAGAAAAGAAACAAAACACATAAAAAGGAAAGCCTATCAGAATCACAGCAGACTTCTCAAGGCAAACCCTCAAGGCAAGAAGAGCTTGGAGTGATGTATTTCAAGCACTAAAGGAAAACAACCTCCAACCCAGATTGATGTACCCTGCAAATCTATCTTTCAAAATTGATGGAGAAATAAGATACTTTCATGACAAAGAGCACCTTAGGAACTTCGTGATACCAAATCAGCACTCCAAAAAATTTTAGACAACATCCCAGGAAAAGATAACAAGGATCACACCCCCAAGAAGCCCAGCAGAATGAATCCATTGGGCGTGACAAGAAATTAAAAGCAAAGGGGAAGAATCCAACAAAAAGAAAAAGTCATGACAATGATAAGTCAATACATATCAGTTATAACCATCAATGTTAACGGTCTCAATTCACCAATCAAAAGAAATAGACTGGAAGAATGGGTCAAGAAGCAAGACCCAACAATATGTTGCATCCAAGAAACACACTTAACTCAAAAAGAAACTTATAGACTGAAAGTAATAGGGCGGAAAAAAATACTCCATATGACAGGAACCTGAAAAAATGCAGGAGTAGCTATCCTCTTTGCAGATCAAGTGGATTTCAACCCAAAATCTGAAACACTTCTGGTCCTAAGAATTTCAGATAAGGACAGTTAACTTATATGTACAAATCTGTTGTGAACATTTGTTTTTATTCCTCTTATGTAAAAACTTAAGAACAGAACTGTTGGTTCTTAACAGTAATACAATAAATTTCTATATTGTTTTCCAAAATGGTTTTATTATTTTATATTCACATTAGCAGCATTAGAAAGTTCTAACTGGTTCAGACCTAAGCTGACATTTGTTCTTTTGAAACTTTTAACTTAATCTCCCTAATGAGTGTATAATATGATCTTGTTATTGTACCAATTAGTATTTTTCTGATTCTAGTGTTGCACACTTTTCCTTGTGCTGTACTGGCTATTTGTCATCTGTGTCTGTTTTTTAATTGGGTTGTCTATTAATGAGATACAAGAGTTCCTTATATATTCTGGTCATAGGTTATATGTATCATAAATATAGTTTAAGGACTACTTTTCATTTTCTCACTGATGTCATTTAAAGTTCTAAATTTTAATGGAATCTCATTTATTAATTTTTTTCTTTTGTACATCATGTTTTATATATCCTAGGAAATTCTTGCTTAGCCTAAATGCATGAACATTTTCCCTTATAATTTCTTCTTAAAGTTTTATAGTTTTAGTCTTTCATATTTAGGTTCATAGATCCTTTCAAGTTATTTTTATGCATGGAAATAAAGGGTTGAGGTTAATTTTTTACATACGGATACCAAGTGTCCTAGTACCATTTGCTGAAAACATTATCTTTTCCTCTGGTCTTGAGTTTATGTTCTATATAATATTAATGTTAAATAATCTTTCAAACCTCAGTGGACTATATATGCATGGTTCTATTTCTAGATTCTCTGTTTTACTCCGATGATCTGTATGTCTTTCCTTACAGCAACAGTGCTTTGATTGCTGTAGCTTTAGAGGGAGTCTTAAAATTAGGTAATAAATGTCTTCCAACACTGTTTTTGTCTTCTTTTTCTTTCTTTTTACTTTTCTAGGTCCTTGTATTCCTACATAACTTTTAAATTTCAGTATCCAATAGCAAGTATACATAGACTTGAATTTGTATACACACCTTGTGTTTTTTAATCCTGCTGAATTCAAATACAAGTTCTAGAGGCTCCTAGAGATTTCTTAGTATTTTCTCTGTAGATGATCATTTCATCTACATATAAAGATTTTACTTCTACCTTGACAATCGTATGCTAATTGTGTCTTTTTATTGCCTGACTATTTTAGATGGGCTTATGTTATAAAGTTTAATGGACAGATGAAGAATAGGCATATATATCTGCCCTTGTTCCAAACCTTATGGAGAAAACATTGTATGTTTTCCATTCATATAAGGCATTTTTGCTGAAAGTATGGAATACATGTCTTTAATCTGTTGAGAAGGTTCTGTTCTACTTCAAGTCTCCTGATAACTTTTACCATGAACAGCTGTAGAATTTAGTCCATTACCTTTTCTGCAACTACTTACAGGATCATATGGCTCTTTCCTTTTCTCTTTTAAAATGATGACTTCTGGGGGTGGATCTTCCAAAGCTGAATCAACACTGCCATCCCTATATAAAACCACTTTCTACATACTGCCAGATCTGACTTCTAATTGTTTGTTTTGTTAAATAAATTTTTACCTATGGTCATACTTTTTTCTTCTATTATCTTTATTCAGTTTTAGTATTATCACAATGTTGATTTCCTAAATTGAGGGGAGACATGTTCCTTCTTTTTTCTTCTTTAAATGTTTGATACCATTCATCAGTTAAAATGTATATGAGCCTGTTGTTGTCATATAGGTAGGTTTTCAAGCTAGGAATATACTTTCTTTAATAGGTGCTACTCAAATTTTATATTTCTTCCTGAGTTAGTTTCATTAATTTGTCTTCCAAGGCACTTCCTAGAAGTTGTCAAATTTGTTCAAAAAAGATTTTTGTATTATGCTTCCTATATCCTTTCCAATTCTGTAAAATCTGTGGTAATGTCCTCTAAATTTTGATATCATAATTTTAAAAATGTATAATTGATATTGTGTAATAGGAAGAAAAGGTCTAAAGGACTAGGGAAAGTGGGAGGGGTAGGGCAAAGGAAAGAAGGGAAAAGAAAAAATATGAGGAAAGAAAAAAATGGAAACAAGGTCTTTGCAAATAGGGAAGGGTGGAGGGGGTGAAAGGTGGGCAGGGGAATGGGAAAAAAATAAGAACCAAGATACATCGTGTAAAGGTACAAGATCCCAATGATTAATGTAACCATTTTTTAGCTAAAAAGTGCCAATAAACTTAATGGAAAAAAATAAAATTCTGTATTATTTTTATTTGTCCCCTTCCTCCTTCCCTTTTCTCTCCCTCCCTAGCTCCCACTTTTCTTTCTTTCATACCTTTTTTATCTGTCCATCTTTTCCTGAGTTGGGTGGTTGGACTCAGAGCCTTGGGCATGCTGAACAAATTCTCTAAACAGAGCTATGTCTCCAGCCCTAGTTATTTTTGTTAATCTCTTACTCTGTGGGACAGATGAGGTAGGTTGCCAACCTCATGGGCTTGGATTACACCCAAGGGACTAGAGAAGAACAGTTGGACATGTGTCCGGATGCGTCATGAGGTCTTTCATGACAATCCAGGCACAACCATGTGACCTTATTTACAGTTTGACAGCCATTCTTCTCTGGGATTTTTCCGCTGCTCTGCTTTCTAGTCACCTTGAACCAGGAAGCTTTACTCTGTCACACTCTTCTGTCACAATGTTTCTGCCTTGGAGTCAATCTACAGGGAAGAGCTTATTATGGTTTGGTTGTACTCGGTGTATTTGTATCGTACTAGACGTAGCGATGAACTTCTGTTTATTTGGGGATAAAGACTGGTTTAAGGTGATACAGGGTTATGAAGTTGATGGGGGGAGGTTCATTAAGGTGGATTGTCAACCCCTTTGGGATGGATATCCACCAAGAGGAATAGCTAAGCATACTTCCAGGTGTGTCTATGTGGTCATGGAGGCCTGACAGTGGGTAATTGATATGTTCTATGACTCATTTCCTTCCTGTTGCTGTTATTATGCTCTTCTTTCTGGTTAACATGAACTAAGCATTTTTGCTTTACCACAACCTTCTGCAGTGATGTATTTATTTTGGGGCGAGCTACCATTGTCTGAATACTGTATAACTGTGGGCCAAGTTAAATCTTTCCTTATTTAATTGATGGGTGTGCAGTATTGTGCTCCAATTATAGTAAAACTGACTAATATACTCCGCTGAATTTATAAATTAGTTGTCCTGGGTAAATGTATGTAGAAAAAAAGCATAGTATATATAGATTTCAGAATTCTCCATGGTATCAATAATTCACTTAGACATCTTTAACATGTTCCACAGGAATAAAAGGTGGCCACTGAATTTCTCATGCTTTAGCTTGAAATGATCATATAAAAATATTACTATTAGGCAACATTATTTTTCTCTATTTATGAAGCTATTTTTCATAGATTATTTATCATGACTAAGTCACTAAATTCCTCCTTTGTATTAAAATACTCTTTTATGACCATTCTCATATACTCTGCAAATGCTGGGCCTTATTTATACAGAATACAATTTTAATTCTCAAATTTTCCTCTTTTTCCTCTGGCTGACTTTCATAGAGACACTCCTCACGCATATTGCTCTAAGATAGGATACTTTTTTATTCCACTGCACTTGCTATTAGTAGACCAAAATATAGGGGAAAATAAAGTATGTTCTTCACTCCTGTGGCTAAGTGATTTCTCATGCTTCCTCTGTAAAAATCCCTGTGTTTGTGTCTCTCATCTTTAAAAGCTAACATCCACTAATTCACTTCTTGGTCTAATCTGTTGGGGAACATCTTACAACACATTTGCAAAGACATTTATTTCCTGCTCATCTTCCTTGTCTCCAAATCTTCTCTTCTGATTACTGACAATGTGATTCTTTCCATAAACTAGCCTCTCAGTTCCTCAAGGTCTTCTCCTTAACTATCTATCCTTACATTAAATGTGCACACCTGAAATCTCTCCCTTACATGAAGACACTTCACCTCCATTAGTCTCAATTTTATGTTTTACCTTCTATTCATAAATGAATATATTTTTAGTTTAATCTCTCTCTAACCTTGATTCTCATATTCCTTTAGGATCAGTGCTTCCTGCACCCTGCTATGCTCATATTACTTCTGGGTAAATTCATGGTGCACATTCCCTTGTTTAAAGTTTGCAGTACTTTATAACTTCCAGAACTGGTATAATCTCCAAGGTACTTTGATTTCTTTACTGCTTTATTATACTCACGCTGCATTACTGCAAGTGCAGATGATTCATTCCCCACTATAGTGCTCCTCTCTCTAATGTCTTCTCCTGTGTCATTAAACACATGAAGAACTTGCTGCCTGGTCTCAACCTACATTTACATCACTGCTTTTAATTGAGATCACCCTGGTCCTAGCAATCATATTCTCCCTTTATCTATTCACTTCCTCATTCTCTTCTGTGATTCTTTTTCAAACATTCTCTCCCCCGGTTTAAAGTTCCAAATAACTTCTGTTCTCATTTTTGGCTAAGACATTGAGTGTTTTTATTGTGGTAAAAAAAAAAATCACACATTAACTCTCTTAAATATTTTTAAGTGTAAAGTTCATTAGTGTTGGTGTTGATTGTATTTAAACTTTTGTGAGACAGATATCCAGAAGTTTTGACTGACTTTTATAAATTTCTGTGCTAACCTGGTGTAACTAGCACATTTTTTCATATCTCTGCATTTTCACTATACACTGAATTTGGGCAGTACACACGAGCTACTCAGAAATAGTTAACACTCTCAGTGGTATTTTACTTTGATCCCTACTTTCATATTAAAGATCATTTAATCCATAATTATCTTTTTTTGATCTCTCCACTTGATCATTACCATCAATACATAGACATGTTTTTCTCTGATTTTATCTCAGATTTTCTTGCCCGTATTTTCTATCTTCAGCCACTACTCTGTTTCTCTTCTTTTCTTTACTACAAACCTCCTAGAAGACTTGTGTACAATATTCCTCCAAATTTGTTACTTCCTATTCTCTATTACGGATTATAAGCAATTTTTACTGCCACTGTTATGTAGAAGCTACTTTTGTAATATCAGCAATGTTGCTGAATTAAAATTCTTTTTTTTAGTCCTCACTTGCATTAACTTCTTTGTAGCATTTTCTACACTCCACTAATCTCTAGATATATGTCTCTTTATTGGTTTCCAGAATAATATACTTTCTAATATTCTTTCTTTTTCACTGACTTCTTCTGGGAGGTAATATTACTTGTTGTTTCTAATCTCCCAGCCCACTTAATAATCAATGTGGTACAGTTCAGTCTTTTTTATTTTGGTACCGGGGATCAAACTCAAGACCTTGCACTTGTAAGGCAAGTGGAGCTCCACTAAACTAAATCCCCAGCCCGAGTTCAGTCTCATTTTAGCCCTTGAACTCCAGATATATTTATCTACTGATTTTACATGTATTTTTGAATTCTAATCCATATCTCAAAAATTATATGAAGACAACATGATGATCTAATACCCTACCTTCATATCTGCTCCTTCTACATTCTTTACAATTTCAGTTTACAACAACTCTATTCTTTTCCCTTAAAACAAAACTTTGAACTTTTCTTGGTACTCCTTTGGGCTCATGATTTTAATCTATAATCCCATATTTTATTTTCAGAACATACCATATCCTAAACTATCTCACCAATTACACGCTCATCTTTTTTTTTCCTAGTAGCACTAGCCAGTAGAAGTTTCTTCGGTCATGGAAAAGTCCTATATATGTTTTGTGTATAACACCGTTTTAACACTATATGGGTATTTAACATTTGAAATATGCTAATGTCATTATAATGTTTGATTTTAAATTAAATAACTTTAAATGCCTGCATATACCTAATTCTACAAGGCAGATGTACACTTCTACACTGGCAGGCTCTCTATCTTAAAACACAAGCTTACCCATATATTTTATATTAAAATTAAAAATTTAATTTAAAAATTAAATTAAAATTTAATTAAATTCATTCTTTTCAATTATTCTATTAATAATTGTATCCAATAACGAATCTATCCTATTTTTCATTAAGTTTATTGGTACATTTTAGTTACGCAATACAGTTACATTCATCATTGGGAACTTGTACCTTTACATGATGTATCTTGGTTCTTATTTTTTCCCCATTCCCCTGGCCTCTCTTCAACCCCTCCATCCTTCCCTATTTACAGATACTTTGTATTTTCCTTTTTTCATTTCTCATAATTTTTTCTTTCCCTTCTTTCCTTTCCCTTCCCCTTCCCACTTCCCCCTCCCTTTAGACCTATCCTTCTCAATGAGTTTTAGAGTTTTTCCATTGCCCAGTGACAGTCCTCACACTTGTTTACTGTCACACCCAGCACAGCCCCAGGTACCCACTCATCTGCTGTCTGTGTTCATACATTAGCCTTTTGAGTATGTTTCATATAAAATGAAATTATACCATGCAGATTATGTGCTTAACTTCTTTGTTTTGCATATTGACAATTTTCCACTAGTGTCCTATATTATTAATTAATCTTTTTGTTTTAAATAATCCATTATGTCACATTTTGTCTTTCCATTCACCAATTGATGGTTATTTTGTTGTTTCCACATATTGGATACTATGAACAAGGCTTCTGTGAACATCCATATATAAGACTTTATGCAAGGATGTTTTGTTCCGCTTAGGTGAATACCTAGAGTTAGAATTCTGGGTTGTATGTAGTTTTATGCTTAATTCTTCAAGAAACTGAAAGTTTACCATGATTGCTGTACCAGTTTACGTTCCCACCAGCAGTGCATACGGGTTCCTATTTTTCTATATCCTCAACAACATCTATTTTGTCTGTCTTACCTACTGTGGCCATTCTAGTGTTTGCAACACCATATCATATTATAGCTTTCATTTGCATTTCAGAATTGATTAATGATATTAAATAGCTTTCTGTGCCCTTATTATTGACCTATGTATCATTACTGGTGAAATGTCTGTTCATCTCCTTTGCAGATTTTTTATCATACTGTCTACTTTGTTATTGAGATGTAAAAGATATTTTATTAGATATGTGTTTAACAAAATTTTATTTATTTAATTAGTTTAATTCTGTCACCCTACGAGAATGTAAAGTCTACAAGAAAATACTTTTTATCTATTTTCACTTTTCTGTATTCCAGTCTAATCTCTAATTATAATTATTTGTAATTTGAATAAAAATATACTTCAAAATTTATGTCAAATTAATCCTCAGATATTCATTTTTCAGTTTTTTATTATGAAATACAAACATATAAATTTAATCCGTAGGATATTTTGGAAGAAATTGAGAATGTAAGGCAATACACAGGAGATGTTTTTATCTGCAAAATCATATAAACAGTCCACTTAATTTTGTTATGTTTTTACTTTTTAAGCTTTTTCTTTTTTTAGTTTAACTTTATTGGTATATTTTAGGTATACATTATGATCATCCATCACTGGGAATTTGTACCTGTACATGATATATCTTAGTTCTTGTTTTTTTCCCATTCCTCTTTCCTTGCTTCCACCCCTCTACTCCTCCCTATTTACAAAAGCTATCTAACTAGAAAAAAATTGATCAGTATTCCATAATATTCACACCTATGACCTTTTGCCAGCTTTAGAAAAATTAGTATTGTAGTCTTGTTCTTATCTTGAAGTTACTTTTACTACTAAATCAATCTTGAGTTTGTTTTTAGCTTCGTGCCTACTTAGGTTTAGAACCAATCTGTTATGAGCTGTCTGAGGTTCTTTTCTGGATCTGAAGGTAATCTTATCCATAATGCTTTTATACAGTAGCTATTTAATCTTCTTCATAGACTGGACAGAATAACTTCATACTTTACATTTCCTATAAAATATTTCTTGCTTAAGAATTTTAATTAAGGAAAGAATTGGCTATCATTCAAGCATACCAGAAACATACTTACAATATTTTAGCATGTATAGAAATTAAATAACTTGTCAGTTGCTAATTTTTATGTAATGGGTATAAAAAGATATATATTGTAAAAGATTTTTAAACAAAATATGAGACCAATGATTTCTTTTTCTTATATGTACAGTTTTAAGAGTACATAGGATTTTCTTCCTGTAATGGATTTTTTTTCTATTTGCTTCATAAATGTACACAACTACTTAGACCTTTTGTGTGTTTATCTTTGCACAAAAAAGTGTAGATTAAAAATAATATTTATTTCACATATTTCATATGTTTTTGGGAAAATAGACTAAATTATAGATGCTTGCTATGTTTTACATTTTAAGTGTGAAATGTATATTATACATTTATGTGTAAATTAAAGCATAAATTTTTGCAAAATAAATAGAAAAAATGTAGGTTATGAGATGTATTCAGTTATATCAAGTAATAATAAATGAGTAATATATTCAATGTATCACAAATTGTTATTAAAATTGTATAAATATATTAGACACTTTGCTTACATTACATTGTAAATAAAATAGACATATATAAACTTTTAGCTACAGATGAGGAGTCTGTTTTTAAAATTCAGTTAAAACACTTCTAGTTTTTATTTTTTGTTTAAATTTGTTTTCAGGAAAAAGGTATCATGAGATGTTTCATGATCCCTGTATACCATTTTCACAGGACACATTAGAAGGTTAAAGAAATTTTCAGAATTTCAGAATATTTACTAACTGGTTTTGTGAATGATCAACTAATATATACCTGTTTTTCAATTCACAGCTGTGAGTAGACATCACTGTGAGCAAAGGTGGATCAAATTTCATGGTATTCACTCAGTTTTCCAAAGGTAGCATTTTCTATTTACGTTCAGAGAGAGAGAATGGTGTGTAATGGGAGACAGAGAAAGTAGTTTCTCAAATTACATGACGATAACCAAAATGGGTAAGGGAAGAAATATTTTCTGTCAAATTAGCATAATCAATGAATTTTCTTTTTTAAAAGTTTCCATAAAATTTAGTTTGGTCTAGAATAGATTTTTGTTTAACATATTCTTTAGTGTTATCATACACTCCAGGTCATTTAAATTAGCAATAATGGCAGTTTTATCTTTCCTAGAGTGACCATTTTTACATTTATGGAGTCCCAAAGATAAGATAAAATTGAGTTAAGTTTAAAAGTTTAAATATATAGAAATATATTTTAACTTATAATATGTTATCTAGGTTTTATCAAATTTAAAATGTAATATTTCCAGAATTCTATAGGTAGATATGATTAACTATTTAGGATTGGATATTAGGAAAATATTTGAGCCTGTTCAATAACTTGTATACATAATTGCTCTCACTTAATTTCTTTCTTTCACTCATGTCCTACATGCTCAAAAGCATGTTTCATAGTGTAACTAAAATACTCCCCATATCATAAAGGTGAGATAATTTATATAAAGTAATGAAAAAATCTCCTACTTTCATAATACATCAGCTTGGTAGCACACATTTCAGTGCAGATGTGCAAATTTTAAACTTGAATTTGATTTTCTACTAGTTAATTTAAATCATTTTTCTATACTATAACACATTTACAATGGTAATCATCGAATTCCGTAAATGTATACCTCATTTTTGTACATTTTTAATAACATATTTTAAATAATATTTCTCATACTTACTAAAATGGTAAAATGCTTTATTGCTATATTTACTCAAATATTGCAATGCAGTCCAATTAATCTTTAAAACTTAAAACTGAATATTAATTCATACATGTTATCATATCTTCTATTATCCATTAAAATATAAACAAGCTAATACAATCCATTATATGTGATAAATTATAGTTTATATTTAAATTGAATATTGTTCTATAAGTATGTATTTTTAAAAGCATAAAATGTGGTTATGTTTCTGAAATTTTTTCAGCTTCCTTGGAGAAAATATTTTGTTGAAACTATCTTATGTGATTTTTCCTCAACATTACATTCCTTAATTAAAACTGTTGACCAAAGTTCCTAAACAATAAACACAAACACACACACACAGAGTCATAGTCAGTGTTGTACAAACTATTTACATAATGGTTTACTACTTTTCATATAAATATATAACCACACATATGCATGAAATGCTTCCAAAAATATCTTTATTGTGCATTTTAAATTAATCATTATGTAATAACAACTGTGCAAATTAATTCTTATATTTAGATTATTAATGATTTATTCCATCCATTGTCTTTCTCAGACACATGGTAAAAATTTTGTGATAATTAAATAAATAAATGTTATTTTGCTAATGAAATAATGAAACACTTATAACTGAATTTTAATCACAAATAATTTCAAAAATATACAGTACTATCAAACTAGTTCTGTGCAATTGTAAGATAATTTTCAAAGTAAAAAAAAAAAAAAATCTATTATTTATAGAAAGAAAACCAGGTCTCACAAAGCTGACTCAGAATGAAAATGATCTAAAATCATCTTTAGGGGGCAGCACCTAACTAGGGAAAGGAGTATTTCAGTTCTAAGCAGAAGTTTGACTACATATTACAATGGTTATATCTTCTAATCAAAAGTTGATGGCTTTTAAGATATCACTCCACAATTCTATTATCAAAGTAACTAAATAATAGCATCTTATAATAACCTCAACTTACAATCCAGTTGAGCTTTACGCTTCATTTTATATCACCAACTGTTAAAGTTGTATGCATTTTGTCAATTAATATTTAAGCATCATGGAACATATTTTCCTTACTGTAATGTGGTGATGTAGAAGTCTAGGCTTTAATAACTATGTTTTTAAAAAGGGGAGAAAATAATAAATTGATCATATTTAAATTTAATCACATAACACAAATTAAATAGAAGCAACAAGCGGAGAAGTAAAATAAAGCTATAATATGTTTTGGAAATTTTTGAAAATTACATGAGAATAGGACATTGAAACATGGATTAAAGGTTATTTTATTCTCCATTACTTGCCTTTAAAATAGAAAAGTTGAGTTAAAATCTCTGTGAAATCTTTTGAATAATTAATGCATACATTCTCAAGTGAAACAATTATTCTATCACTCCATTAATTTATATGGAAAAATGCTACACTGCACACAATCACTATTTTTGGAAGTCTTTGTTATTACAATTCTATCTAATGTTTATATAGCCAATAACAATTGTTTTAGAAGTAAGCTTTCCAAGCTCATAAGAACCAATTAGTGTATTTCAGAACTTGTATAAACTTGACTTTAATAACATTAATACTTAAATTAGAGATTGAAAATTAGAGACTGAGTGTATCATTGATTGTTTCTTTAAAATGAATTACTTATCCATATAATTAATAAGCATCAGTAGATTATCAACACCAACAAGTATAGCAAGTTCTTAAGAAACCTAGGCATTCTACAACTATATATTCAGCATCTACTTGTATGAAGCATTTCTAGAGAGGAAGAATACACTGTTGCCCCAAACTACACATTTTGGATTTTTGTACTCTTGGAGCTTATATCAAATTCTCCCTCATATAATTTTTACCTTTAGGAAAATACTGTGTCAATAGGAGTAGTGACAAATGGGTACTAAGGAACAATACATAAGTTTAGAATTATTTTAGTATCATCAAAATCAAACATCAGTGTTTCCTTAGAACAGTGAAATTAGTTATACTCATATAACCTCTAAAATTCAATGATATAATTTGAGGTAGTGGGAAAAATGTTATTTTGGAAAAGTTTATATTTAGGTAATATTATACATAAAACCACCTAGACCAAAACAGTATTTAAAATCCTGAGTGAATTTTTAAAAGTTATAAATGTGTCTCCATGGTTCTAAATAGAAATCCAATTATACATCTGTTTGGTTGTTAGAAATTAATAATATACTGAATACGTACAGTTAGCACAATTGTTTTAAATAAATATATATTTAACTCTTTCCATCCAGTTCTTTAATTTTTAATTTTTGAATATATTGTCTTCAGCCTCTTATCTATTAGTACTACTTAGAACACTTTCCAAAATATTGAGATTTAAAAACATACTGTAGGGAGAAGAGTACTTTAGATGTAGCACTTTGCATTCACCCAAACGCAGACTTGCACAAAAATGAAAATGTGAGAAAAGAAAGTTTTATTAAAACATTTATCTTTTTGAAAAAGCCAAAACCTTGCCTTTGGCAGGTTCTCAAATTTATTAATAGGACATAAAATGCAGATAAGCCTTTAAGTTGTCAAAGTATCAATTTTAATCCTTGGCATGGAAGATTCAATGTGAAACTTGAATTTAAATTGCATTATCTACAATCAAAATGTTAACAATATGCAGAGGTATCCTTCAGTTATATCTTACATTTATGTCAGATAAGTATCTCTCCAAATTATAATGCAGTTATTTTTGGCATGGGAATGAAATTTAAGTCAGAACAGAAATAGATGCTATTTTGGGGCCTTATATTTTTCTGCAAAACTAATTTATTTCTTATCAAGTTATTATTAAATTATATCAATTATCTTGAAAGCTTATCTTGTCATTAAGTTTTGAGTTGCAACATTTATACTTTTCTGATTATATTCCCTAAATAGGTAAAGGTCATTTCAAAATATTAAATGGACTTTTCAAACTATTAAAAGTAAAATATAAAATTTGTATATTGCCTGTATGACTGTATATTCATTTATGTTTAATTTTTCCTATTGATTCATCAATGTCACACAAGTTCTTTATTTTCCACATTCTTTGTGCTATGTCCTTTTATTTTTTTCAAAAACTATTTTCCATGCAAGGCAAAAACATGTGTCATAGCGGTATTATTTAAAATACGAAAGTTAAATTTTTTCATTTCATTCTTATATATATTTATTTTTCCTGCCAAACATTTCACAACTCTGAGCGCTCAAAAAACTAGGAGAGTCTGTTTTCACTTTTCTTTAGCTGGGAAAAAATAACTGACAGGCACTGCTCAAAAGACAAATAGTTTAGTATAGCTTGCAGTTTCAGAGGTCTCAGTCCATGGTCATCCTGCTTCAAGGCAGAAATGTCATTGTGGAAAGGCACTGTGGAGGAAAGCCGCTCAACTCATGGCAGACAGAAAACAGACAGAGCAAGTAAGAGACAGAGACAAACAAAAAGACTAGGGCCAAGAATGTATCCTTACTGGTTACATCCTCAGCAATCTGTTTCCTCCAATCAGCTCTTATGTAGTAACTGCATATTCAACTATGCACCAATCAATGGTTGATCCACTGATGAAATTAACATATCCATGATGATGAAATCACCTTTCCAAAACCTCACCTCTGTACACAGGAGTTTTTGGAGTGACACTTTTGATACAAACCATAAAAGAGTATATCATAATTCTTGAAAAGGAAAAGTGGAGGATAAGATTTAGGTTGGGAATGGGGAGATACAAGAAGTCATTTTTTTGAGTGGTATGAGTAAAAAGCATAAAATTTTGAAAGTTAAGGAAAATTACTTGTTAGACACATACATCATTTGCTTTAAATAACCTAAAAAGCTCATTTAAAAATTTTAAACTAAAACAAACAACTCTGACAAGTTAGCTGCATTGTTAGTCTTTGGCATCATGATTGTATAATAGACAGCTAAATTAGATTGAAATTAATAGACACTTAGAAAAGGATCAGCCCCTTGAGAGGGTGAGTTACACCAAGATTGTGGCAGAATATAAATCTGAAGAAAGCCAGGCCTCAAGATGGAGACACAATAGCCAGATTTGTGAGCCTCCCTAGAGATAAACAGCAACTTGAGATTATATTGTAATTAGCTCAGTGAGCCCAGATAGACACCAGATGCATATCTGGGCCCATAGTCTTATTTTTTCTAGGAATATCTTTGTTCTTTCCATATGTTCTTGCTATGCAATTCATTCCCCTGATTAGAAATAGCTCAGTGACTATTCCTATAATACTATCAGTTAATTGTAGTTTGGCCCTCATTGTATTCACATTGTGATTTTGCTATAGAAAATACCACTGACAAAGAGACTCTTCAGAACTCTTCCTGTGAATCCAGGAGCTATTCTCCTTTTCCTTATTTTTAATAAACCTCTCTTAACTTCTTCATTTTGTTTCCAGCTTCCTTCATCAGTGCTGTGAGACTGTGAACTTGGCACATGTTACTTCTAACAGGTTGGGAATTGTTTTCCCCAGAACAGTTGAACTGGTGATAGAGTTTGCAGTGTACACTATATACAATTTGCATGCTTTTCTATGTATTCTAGTATTTCAGATAACTTTTAAGCTACAAGTGTACAAATAAGAAGCAACGAAATTTCTGTAGATTCTTTCATTGTTAAATTTGTTTTTTCTTTTTTAGTTATCATCCACTCTTCTCAATCTAATTTTTATCTTAGTGATTGGAAAAATTTCACCTAGTTTCTTAAGTCTTCCTTTTGGTTCTTAAACCCTCAATTTAGAAAAAAAAATGTTTTCATCTATGTTATGGTTTGGGCTTAGATGTTCCCTCAAAGCCTCATGTGGTCATAGGCTTGATCTAGAGTGTATGAAACTGGAATTGATTCATGATGCAATTTTAAGCTCAAGGGCACTAGAATTAAGGGTGTGAGTGCTACCACCCCTAAGTAGTCTGAATAAGATAAAAGGGGCAGGGAGACACTAACTCTCTTGTTACCTTTGCTGCCTTGTGTGTACCATGTTGTTTCTTCCCTGCCCCGCCATGCCCTTTTTTTGTCCCTGCCTTGGAATTGGCTGATTATGGACTGAGACCTCTATGAACTGTAAGCCAAACAAACCCCTTCCCCTTGACTTTGGGTGTCTAGTATTTTGTCTCATCAATGAGAGAAAAGTAACTAACACAATCTACCTGTCAAACAGTATTATCAACATTCATCATAATATTCACTATTTATTTCCATCATCAGGGAAAACATTTTGAAAAGTTGTGTGATTGAACTATTTTATTATAAAATTTTGTAAAGGGAAGATCGTAGGTGCAGGTACAAATTCATGAGTCTTGAGTGTGTTTTCAGAGATTTTGCTTTTCAACCCATACTAAAGAATTTTTACCCATTCTCAAATATTTGGTTGTTCTTCCTGAAGTATTTGTGAAGTTGTACTTGTTTAAAACAAGGCATTTTACTTGAGACTCTGAAATGACACCAAATTATACTTGAATGGTAAGCTTGAAGTTAAAATGTCATAGTCAATTGTTTTTAAAATAAAAGAAAATTGAGAGAGTCATTACCATTTTGAAATAAAACCAGGACATAGATTTATAGCGGAAAAGAAAACCATTAGGTAGATGAGATCAATAGATGTCAAGCACATGACAGACTTTGTGACATCTTAAAAAAAAGAAGTGACTTTCAGCTATAGAAATAAAGATTTATAAATGTAATCTAAAGGGCTTCTGAATTAATTGACAAGGAATATCTAAAAGCCTACAATGAGATAAGCCTTAGATCATGAATTATAAAATCCTATATGGTATCTTAAAAAGTGTCTAACATGAAAAGTAACTAAATTCTTGATTAAAATAAAATTGGATATATCTACAAAAATAGTTTTAAATTATTTTACTCTTGGCCTGTTTTATATCATGAAAAACTCACATATTCGGTTTAATTAATGACTCTAAACAAATTTATCTATCTCATAATTGCATTTAAATTTTAAATATTAAGTTTTGTTACTTTGTGCTTTTAAATATTATTTAAACTACACAAACTTGACCAATCTTTTAATAATTGAATATTTTAATATTTGTGTTCAACTCATTAATATTTGATAATTTATAAGATACCTACAAGTTAATGAACTATTTAATATTAATTAACATTAACTCTTTTGATCCCTTAGTATCCTTATGATTAAAATGAGAGAACTTTTTAAAGGTTATACTTGATGTTCTTTTATTCCTCAAATTATTTAAGATTATAAAATGCACTTGCCTTTAGAGATCATAATTGACAGTGACTAGATTTTCAGAATAAATTCGATTTTTTGAGATATCTCAATATTCATTGAAAATGACACCTTAAGAACCATACATAACACCTGAAGGGAATTCCCAATTTATCTTGTACAAAAGTAACTAAGAGTAGTTAAAAAAATACAGATAATTTTTAAAATACAATAACATAGCGATATATATATATATATATATATACACACACACTCAATGTTGGTGTTTAAAAATAATACGTGTATACAGAATTGTACATGCTATATATTCCATTGTTTAAGAGTACATTTAGGCTGAGTATATATATAGAAAACATATTTGATAAGTGAAGCATGCCCTTTGATGTTGAGTGAAAGCTTTGAACCTCAAGAACAGAGACTGTAATATATAGATAAGTTGTATATGTTCCTATGTCTGTACACATTGATGACTTTCACCTGTAACTCATATACCAGTAAGCAACAGATGGTTGGTTGCATAGATTGGAGTTTGGCTTCACTGATTTCTGCAACTCTTCTGACTTTCTTTTAAAAATATTTTTAATTATTCCTTTTTATTGTTCAGGTTTATTGTGTATATTTGACTAATAAAAACCTACATACATTTAAAGTTTACAATGTGGTGAATTGATACATATATATAGTGAAATAATAATTAAAATCATTATCACATTATTATTCACATAATTAGTATGGTGTGTGAAGAACACACACGTTTCTTTTTTTGAAGAAACTTCAGACCTACTCTCATTTAGCAATTTTAAATACCTATAGCCAATAAATAATTATTAATTGATCCCTAGAAGTTATTCATCACAGAACTGAAAGTTTATATCCTTTAAACAACATTTACTTATTTCTCAAACCCCTGCCAAGCACCTTTCTACTCTTTTTTTATTTAAATATTTTATATCTCACATTAATGAGACTATATAGCATGATCTTTCTGTCTTACTTCACTTACTTGTCTTCATGTCCATCTATGTTGTTGCAATGGCAGGATTTCCTTCTTTTTTATGACTCAATACTATTCCACTATGCATGTGTATATGTTCATGAATATATGCCAGTTTATAAAAATTCTTTATTTTTTAATACCTTAGTGGCTACTTCATGCTTTGACTATTTTCAGTAATTCCCTAAAGGAAATAGAAGTGTAAATATGGCTTGTATATACTGTTTTAAATTATTCTGGATAAATATCTGCTAGTAGGATATCTAGATAATATACTCTTCTATATTTAATTTTTAAGAAAACCTCTTATTACACACAATTTAGTTGTTTTTAAAGGGTTAAGTGTGTATTTTATTTTCCTGTTTATCTCCCAATATGCTATTTTCTACAATTTTAATTATACATATACTGTAGTTTAAATATATCCTATCCATTTAATGTATAATGATAATGTAGTTCATTTCATTCAAAGGATCACTGACTGAGTGGCAATTGTTGCTAGTTAATTTGAAGTTTTGTTCCAAATATATCTTTGTTATTTTATACCATGTTTTCTTATTTGATTCTATTCAGTTTAATCTTTATTGTTCAGGTAAATATCTACTTTGTGTTCCTTTTTATAGATTTTAGAAATTTTAGCTGAATTTCTTTAATGCATTGAGTGATCTTTTTCTCTTCTCTGTGATTCAAATAATTTAATAAAATATAAAATAATCTGAGACAATAACAAGAGAAATATTTTCATTTATTCCTTGGAGCAGAAACTAAACTACTGAGAAGTAATTACACAAACACCAACTGAATGTGCTATAATTTTATTAAGAGCATAACATGATGAGGTCTCATAAGAGAATGATTGTGTCTTAGTCCTCAGCTTCCACCTGATTAAAGTGAGATTCTATTGAGTGGTATGCATTTGTCTTTATGGACCCCACATTAGCAAATTCACCTAATCATTGGAATTTAACTGAAACTTCAATAAAACACTTACTGTAGGGCACAATTATCAGAATATTTGTATAACTTCAAAAGATTCGAGTTACTTTATAGCACATGCATAATGCATGAATACGCTACATAACCTACCAATGGTAACCTGCTTTTGTTTCACCTGTTTGTTATAAACATTCTCCATTTAGTGTCTTACTTTTCACATTTTGGTTCTTTTTCTTACTTTAAAACTCTTTTTAATGACATTCAATATAGTATTAAAGCGCTGGCTAATGTTCCCAAGTTCAAGAAAGCTGGGAACTACTTTACAGAAAAGAAAAATATGTGTGAGATAAGCTTTGTTTAGGCATGACTTACAGTGCTATTGGCTCTTATTTCAGTGTTATGAATCAACCACAAAACATTCATAAAATGAAAGAGAAAAGTTGTCAATCTCCGCATGAGGCTGCTCTTAAAGAGTTAAATATTATCTATAGTGTACAACAGTGATAGGAATATGTCCAAATTTATGGATTCACAGGATATAACTAAAAAAATAAAAAATAAAAAGGCACAGTGAGACTAAAATCCAATGAAGTTTATATTCATGTTCCTCAGGGCACACAAATGTTAAATTCTTCTTGGCCAGTGCTGGCTAACCTATCTCAAAAATAATAGGGCATGACAAATATAAAACTTGTAGGTGCAGATAAGTAGTCTGTAGAAGAAATTTTAAAAGGCCTGATGTTATATGAGGAAGTATTGTGTGGAAAAAAATTTTTCTGCTTGATGAGGCAGACTTGTTTTGAAAACAACTCAGCAATTAAAATTAAGTAAATAGTGAGGTTTTATTTTTTACAAAAAGAGATCAGAGTTTCATAAGACCCTAACCTTACATTTCCCCTGGATGTAATAGCTCAGTGTTTACTATTTCAGTGTTTGTGGTGGTTTTATAAATCATAACAATGCAAATAATAAGAACTGACTACATAAGACATTTTCCTACTCCATGAGAGAGTAGTAGCACTTGAACATAAATCTCTGCTCTTCAGATAGACATTTCCACATATACATCAATGTGTTAGAAAGTAAATTATGAATAAGAATATAGTAGTCTGCAAGTCTTTTTAATTATGTAGTTTTCCTTTTTAAAGAAACAGTATCTGATTATAATAATTATAATAGTTTTGTGTACCTTTCCAAAGTTGACTTGTTCCATCATTATTCCAAATGGAATCACTGGAAAAAACACAGTTTGAAGCAATTAGTTTGGGACCATAATGTATATATTCATTGTATTGTAGAAAACATCATGGTATCATCAATAGTATAAAGGCCAAGAAATGTATATACGCCAATACAATGGAGGAGTCATGTTTTATTTTGTTTGTTTTTCATTTGGTTTTTCAGAGAGGGTCGTGTACGCAGTTCAGGTTGGCCTTGAACTCTTAGAGATCCTCCTGCCTCAGCCTCAGAAATTATACTTTAAAAAGGAATACATTAAACCTTAAAAAGTAGATTCAATTTTCCCTAACATAAATTAAGGCATTTGAATGATATTGTTAGATTACCCATTGCACACTGATTTCCCAACAATATCACTGTGCCTTATTTTTTAACTTCATGTCATTTTCCTTTAGATAAATTCCCAAGTAAAAGTTTATAGAGATCTTTCAATCTTCATGGAGCATTTTTAAAAATTACTTTTTTTTCAATGTATAATTCTCTCAAGACTTCAAATCTTATAAAATATATTTTGGCATCCTAAACGATTTTAAGCTATTTTCCAAGTACCCATTACAAACATTAGTAGATTGATGGAAATGTTATTTAATTATGTATAATAATGCTATAGGTTTTTACTAGTACATGATTTCAGAACATCATGAATAACTTCATGGTGGGCAGTTGCATCAAGTGAATGTTGCATCTTATTTCTTTTTACATATATCTGGCCTTCCCCAACCCCTCCCTGCATCTCTTAACCCCTTTCCCAATTACCTCAAATATTACAATGTGGAATTCTTAAGATAGATTTTGACGCTATTTTTAACTTTAATAATAAATGTGGCTCTACTAAATATGTATACAGTATATTCCCTAAGAAGTTTAGGCCTATTGCTAATCCAACTGTCACTGAGCAGTTCCAAGGAGAGGTTCCAAAATGGAGACAGAGAACCTAAACCCATCCCACCCACAGAATAAGTTGCAGGTTTTCTGACTTCCATTGCAGGAAGAGCAATTTTCACAACGTGGCAATAAGAAGCACAAAGAGATTTATTAGTCAGAATTTTAAAAGCACACAGAACAAGAAAATCTAATGTTTCTAAATATAAATTGAACAGATATATAATTTTGTCTTAATTTTTGTTACTAGCAACTAAAATAGCAATAATACATACTAAAGGAAGACATATACCATGTGATTTTTAAATGGTATAGAGTTTTTGAATTTGTATTTCTGTGCAATATTTAAACATGTTGAAATATGTCTATTCCTTCAGCCATTTGTAATTTCTGTGGCAAATGCTTCAGAATCAATTTTTCCTATGGTTTTTGAAATATACAGTACCCAATTTTTATCTATAGTCACTCCCCCATGCAGTAGTGCTCCAGAACTTCCCACTCTTTAGTAATTAGTACCCATTGGTCAACCTTTCCCCATTCATCCTTCCTCCTATGCTCCTCAAGCTCTGGTAACCACTAATGTACCCTCAAATTCTGTCAGTTCTTTTCTCTTTAGATGTCACATATGAGATGTGCTACTTGTCTCTCTGTGCCTGGTTTACTTCATATAACTTGAGGATCTCCAGTTCTTTCACTGTGTCACAAATTTCAAGATTTCTTCATTTATGACCAAGTACTGTATGCTCTTTATCCATTTGGGATCATTTTGGGCATTATGTATATTTTTAAAATTTGAATCTTCTGATGCACAAACCCAGAAATTCTATCAGAGTTTTATTTGTTTTCTTGATTTTCTTCTAAGTTTTTATAGTATTTAATGTGGAAATTGTTCACTGCTTTGTTTAAATCAATTTTAGGTATTTTTTTGTAGCTATTTTGAATGGGATTGCTTTCTTGATTTCTATTGCAGACAATTCAATATTTCTAGATAGCAATGTTCTTATTTGTATGTTCATTTTACACCCTTTAGCGTTCTTAAAGTCATTCACTAATTCTAATGGTTTTGGGTTCAAGTCTTTAGGATTTTTTTATATTTATGATCACGTCATATGTAAAGAGTGACAATTTGTTTCTTTTAAAACATATATTTTTCTTAACACCACTTGAAAGAGCTACAAAATATAGGAAATTATTTATTGTTTGAATTTTCTGTTATATCTTAAATCATTAAAAAGTTTGTAAGTCAAAACAGAACCATATTTTAATATTACTTGTGTAACATTTTATTTGAATTAAGAATACAACAAATAGCTATTTTTTAACCTTTACTTTGAAATAGTTACATAATGTAGAAAAAGGATAATTCTATCTTAAAGGACATATTAATTATAAATCAAATGTATATTATCACACATTTATACTTGGACAATATTATGACATGTACCATCTTGAGCTGATTAGTAGTTATGAAAAAGTAAAGAATTGCTAACCTTGACAGCTCATGAAAAATAAACAAAAATAGAAATTTTGAAAGGAAGATCAAGTCCTTGAGAAAGTAATATTCATAAACTTCATGTATGTCAAAACTGCAGAGAACATCAAAGCATCAATCAAATAAATACTACCACAGAAGACTAGAGAAAATATAATTGAATATCCCAAAGAATGATAAAAAATGAAGTAGATTCTAATATTATATGTAGAATGAATTTATTTACACATACACTGTATATATACATATGTGTCAAATTAATTTTCAAAAATTAACATATCTGCTCTAGAATTAAAGTATATCAACAGTGTATGAAACCATTAATAAAAAATGCACAAATAATATGATAAAGCTACTTCAAAAAATATTTTGGTGAAAGGTAATTATAGGCAATATAATGAAAAGGGGATAATGTGAGAGCAAGATTATTAGGCTGTGTGCTACATTATTTAACTTCTACAGGACAATATAAACATAAGCTTTGGTGTTTTCTGTTCAGTTGGAAAGAGACCGACATTTTTCTATAAAATTGGATGGATCGAGTTGTAATAGAACAGCAAATACCAAAACCAACTCCAGCTCATATTCCTAGAGAAACAATTTATTAGAATCTGTTTAACATTGCTGCCTCTCTTGCCTACATCCCAAACTGCTGTCTTATGTTCAAATTTTGGATAAAATTTCAGAGGAAAATTCAGTTCTATAGATTAACAGAATTGACAGTTATAAAATTTTCAGTCTTCTGATTGTTAGATATACTAAACACATTTCTTTATCATTTCTTTAAATTCTCGGCAATATTTCATGTTTTTCAGTCTGTAGATAACAAATACCATTTGTTACACTTATTACTAAATATCTCATATTTGTTTACCTTGTTACTAATTACGTTTTAATTTTAACTTCTATCCGTTTCAAATATGAATACAACTTATTTAATGCATAAATCTTAAATGTTAAAATGTTGATAAACTCATATATTTATTGTATAGTTTTTAGTACGTTCTATAAGATTTTTCAATACATTATTGTATATTCTTCAAAAAAGAAAAAAAAATTCTCATGCCCTTTCTATTTAAGTATCATTTGCTTCCTTTTCTTGCTTTGATATATTGTTTAGAATCTCCAGTACAGTATTAAATTAGAAGTGCAGAGAATATACATTCTTGTGTTGTTTGATTTATGAATAAAACATTTCAGGCTTTAAACATTAAGTATGATACCAGCAGAGATTTTTCCAATTAAAAAGGTTGTGTACTGTCCATATTTGCTGAAATATTTATCTAGAACAAATGCTTAATTTTGTCAAGTATGTCCTCTACATATATTGTAATGAAAACATGGACACAGAAAATTGTTTAGGACATTTGATGAAGTCTAGAATAATTTCAGAAGTATTTGATGCTTTCTATTTGCTAAAATTTTCATGTAGAATTTCTGCTATTTGTGTCAAAATGTTTAGGATAATTCATCAGTGAATACATCTGAACTTGCCATTTTCTTTTTGAGCCATAATTTCAATTTTCTTGAAGCTACTCAAGCTATATATTTATTCTTGAATAATGGTAGAATGTGTGTTTCAAAAATATCCTTTAATCAAGTTGTCAAGTTTATTGACATAAGTTATCAATAATATTCTCTTATGTTTTTAATATTTGGAAACTCATAAGATTAACTCTTATTCCTGATGGTGGTAAGTTACCTCTTGTCTCTACTTGATCATTCTATGAGCTTATCAATCTAATTTACTCTCTCCATAATACACATTGTTGTTTAATGATGTTATATTTTATTTTTATGCTTCCTTATGCCACTGATTTGTACTATAATATGAAGAAATAAGAATTTATTTTCATTAGATTAAATTTATCTCATTCTACTTATCTCAGGTAGAATGTTATTTCAGTGAGTTTATATCTTCATTTTAATGTATATATTTGTGGCAAAAACATTTTTTGGCAGTGATTTAGTTGCATCTCACAAATTTTGATGTGTTACATATTTCCTCAACTTAGTTCTAAATAATTTCTACTCTACATTCAATTTATTTGTATTTGTTAACATTACAGATGTTGTAATTTCCCTCTGCTGCTTTATGTCCCTTATTGCCTTATAATCTACTTAAAGTTTCTCCCAAACTATGATTTTTTCAGCTTTTTTTCTACTCACTGAAAAAAGTGTTTCAGAGATTTAATTGTTATATTTTCAATTTCAGTAACTTTTTCTTTAGGAGTTTCTTATCTAATTTAAATGATATACAGTACATTTTCCAATTTAGATGGCATTTGCTATATCTAGAATTTCAATTTAGGATTTAAAGAATATATTTTTTATTTCCATCTGTTTAGCATAGACTCTTCTTTTCTAATTCATCTCATAGGATTGAATATAATTTCCAAGTAAAGTATCATATTAATTCAAAACCATTTTTCTATTATCTTTACAACTTTTTAAATTAAAGCATTTGATTAAAGGTTTGGTTGGATGAAACACTATTGACTGCTGTGTAACTCATTTTCAAATTCCCTTACATATTTCCTATCTTATAATTTCCTTTGGTATTCTAGCCTGGAACATTTAATTTAATTTTTCTTTTGGATATATTTTATCCAAATTTTCTGGAACATTTTTAGTTGGCTATGTATAGGCTAGCTATGTTCTAGAAAGAAAGGTCTGTTCATTTTTTTTTTTTTTTTTTTTTTTTTTCTGATTTGGGTTAACTTGATTTCCATGTCATGGAGTTAACTTGGTATTCCCAATTCCTACAGCTTTTTGCTCATCTTCAGAAGGAATTAGGTATTATGCATCTTTTCTACATCCTTACTTATGAAAAGCTAGTTTTCTGCTTTCTCTTCATTGGTTATGTAACCTGAATTTTTCTATCCTCCTCTCATTTTTTAATGGTGCATTGACACATTTTTACTTGTTATTCATTCTAATGACTTTAAAATTTTATCATATATTTCAACTGGCCTGGAAAACTCAATAAAACACTCAGTATAGTTTGAGTGTAAGCCTTTAACCAAAATAAGAATGTGACACCTTGAGATTTATAAATATCTGCCTAGGTTTAAAATTTTCTTAGGAAGAAGTCGGTACTAATTTGACTGTGTTTTTGTTTGTATGGATGGTTTAATGGTTACATATATTTTAAACCATTGTAATGCCTTGCTTAAACTATTTGATCAGCAGGAGATGAAATATATTGGTGTAAATTTTTTCCTTAAATTAAGATAATTCATATATTTATCAGTGGTTCATAAGCTAAATTTAAGAATGTTAGCAATTAATTCAGAAAGGAGACTGGATGCTTTTATATCTGCATATGCTTGTAATTTCTTTCTCCTATGGGCACATATCTTGTCTTTGTTCTTTCCTTGTATGAGTCCATCCTATGATGTCTTGTGAGTCCTTTTAATGATCTAACTTTGCATAATCAATGTGAAATTTCACTAAGAATTTGTATTATTTTGTGTATACTTAGAGATAAATACATCACTTTGTTTTGACATATATTTTCAAAGATTATTCATTTCAATGTATTGAATGGATTTTTAAGCATCAGGGCAATTTCTCAGTCTCTATAGCTTAGTATAATTTTTTTTAGATGTCAAATAAAAAGACATTAAAATTCTTACAGAGATGAATGTAAATAAACAAAGTCATATAATTTTGAAAGGAGTCCTCAAAAACTCATCAAAATCTATCAAAACATTTGAATAGTTTGAGAATCTATAAATTTGAAATCATACATTTTAAATTCAAAATTCATAAGTTTAAGTAAATATAACTGTAATTTAAGCAAACTAGGAGCCATTAAATATTATTATATAGTCAAGTTTTATGCAGAATACAATGAAGTTATTAAAAAATAATATAAGTAGAAAAATATACCACTGCATGTATGTATCATTCAAATTATTTTGAAATGAACTCAATTAAAATACCTTCCTGTGGTTTTGATTAGGCATTTATTTTCCCATGAATATTTTCCTAATTTTCTTTTAGAACAAAAATTTATTTTATAATTAGAAAGCACATAATAATTATAATGAATAAATCAATGGAAGAAGTTACTATCTTAAGCAGAGTGCAGTTAAGTAATCAGCATCATTTCAATGAAGAAGGATCTGAAAAGATGTATAGAAAAATTTAGTTTGAGGTTGTGTTCAGCTAGTGATTACATGATATTTATTATTTTTTAAATTTTTATTTATTTTTCCCAGAATTATTGGTGTTTAGAAACATTTATGATTTAAAAATGGCAGATCATTGAATATATGAAAATAAACCATTCATATAGTTCATATTAATACAAATATGAGTTACAATAAAGATATAAAACTAATATTTCCTTAGAGTAAAATACATTTAAAACTGTGGTTAGTTAAATGACATTTAATGGATATATTTCATTGTAGGTATGAGATTTTAAGATAATTTAAAAACTAAAAAAAAAATCTTCATTTTACTTTCAGTTGAACATAATCCTTCTGTTCATGAACAATTCCACTTGCAAACAGCAGTTCTGACAAAATTTTGCTTCTTTTTGCAAACTCCAAATTGGGTAACAAATACTACGGTGGCCACCTTCCCTGCATGAACATGATTGCAGCCATCTTCCCCAGAATCATGGAATGAATTAAGTTCATGAACTGAGGTACCACTGTATAGGATTGCTTTAAGAATGAAAAATGATGCTTCACAAGCACAAGGACCCGAGTTCGATGCCCGGTACCAAAAAAAAAAAAAAGAATGAAAAATGTAGTTTTCTTCAAAATGAGACATAGTTAATCCTCAGGTACATGTATACTTGTTCAATGATTGCTAGGTTAGGAGAAGTACTAGTAAATAAATTTCTAGAACTTAAAATTTCATGTTATCACTCTTAATCTAGAGATCTTCCTTTAGGTTCCTTTTTATAAATGTAACTTTAACAAATTACAGCTGAGTGCCATATCCTTACAAACTATATCTCTAACCTCTTTATGGTCATCTGTTTTTTTGAGTTAAATGAATAGTAGTCAAAAAGATACTTTAAAATATTGACCTTAATATCCAAAAGAAGAACTGTACTAATGATTGACTGGATAACATTATTTTACTAGTTGAGTGGTTTTATTTTTTTAATTTTATTTTTTTGCTGTTTTAACATAATTGAAGGAGTATTTCTGAGTTGTCAGTTGAAAAGTCGAGCGGTATACATTCTGATAATATATTGCTGTACAATTTTCAAAAAAAAAATTGAAGTCCAGAAACTGACTTGTGTACTTATACTCAATATCCTTCCATTCTCATCCATTTATTTTAATGTTTTGTGAATACTTATGTCTAGGAAAATGAAACATAAGAAGGAAAATGATGCTGAAACCTGTTTAATATTAGTGACAAGAAGTATCTATCTAATATATCAACTTTCTAAAGCAAGCCTTACAAATTTTATTTCCTATAAAAGTTCACTTTTTATATTTAATATTTAAAATGTTCTAATTATTTTATGCAATTTTGACCTATTTTACTAATAAGAGCTATAGTGCCAACTCATTCAATATATATATATATATATATATATATATATATATATATATATATATATATATTTGGAACACCTAACTAGTGCAGAGAAGTATAAGTTACTCAAGTATAATGTACATAATGTATTGGGAAAAAGTTTGGGGAGCTACCACAGTTTAAATATTATATTAAGGAGAAACAATTGTTGTACAATTTTTAAGAAACTTGAAGAGGCAAAGGGGAAAGGGAATAAAGGAAAGGAAAAATTATGAGAAAGAAAAAAAAATGGAAACAAAATCTATGTAAATAGGGAAGGGTGGTGGGGGTGAAGGGAGCATAGATAATGGGGAAAAAAATAAAAACTAAGATACATCATGTTCAGGTATAAACACCCAATAATAAATGTAAATATATTGTGTACCTAAAATGTACAGATTAATATATAAAGAAAAAAAAAGAAACTTGAAGTGTTTCATTATTCTAAAAATGAGTGAGTAAGCTCGAGGCATTTTTAGGTAAATGACTGCAACTTGATACCATGATGTTAAGTGAAATAAGTCAGACACAGCTTAAATACCACACAGTTCCTCTTATAATGTCATCTTCAGAGGTGAAACATAAGATACACAGATTGGAAGAATAGAATCAAGAAAAAAACCAAGCCATATATAGTATAAAAGAAACACATTGAATTCAAAAAGATACTCACAGATTAAAAATCAAAGGATCTGGGCCAAGGATTTACCTCCTGCCTTGAAAGTGCAAGGGCCGGAGTTCAATCCCCAATACATAAATAAATAAATAAATAAATAAACAAACAAACTAAAAAAAAATCAACTTTGATTTTTTTGGGGGGTATTGGGGATCGAGCTTAAATAAATAAATGAATAAATTTTCAAAACATCAACTAAAAAAAAAATCAACTTTGGTTTTTTTTTTTTTTTTTTTTTTTTGGTATTGGGGATCGAACTCAGGCCCTTGTGCTTTCAAGGCAGAAGGTAAATCCTTGGCCCAGATTCTTTGATTTTTAATCTGTGAGTATCTTTTTGAATTCAATGTGTTTCTTGTATACTATATATGATTTGGTTTTTTTCTTGATTCTATTCTTCCAATCTGTGTATCTTATGTTTCACCTCTGAAGATGACATTATAAGAGGAACTGTGTGGTATTTAAGCTGAGTCTGACTTATTTCACTTAACATCATAGTATCAAGTCTTTGTAAATAGGGAAGGGAGGGCTAGGAATGGGGAAAAAATAAGAACCAAGATACATTATGTAAAGGTACAATTTCCAATGAGAAATGTAATTGTGTTGTATACCTACAATGTACCAATAAAAGAATTTAAAAACAACAACAAAAAAATAGCCCCTGTAACAGGAACTCAGAAGAAAACAGGAGTTGCTGTTATAACTTCAGATAAAATGGATTTCAAGTTAAAACTGATCAGAGGAGAACAAGAAGATCAATACATATTGGTTAGGGGAACAATTAACAGGAAGGAATAACAATTATAAACATCTGCACACCAAATACTAGCACACACAACTTCATAAAATGAGCACTAATGGACCTGAAAAAAATCATGTAAATATCAATACAATTGTAATAAGAGACTACAATACTGCACTGTCACAAATGGACAGATCAGTTAGATGAAAAATAAACAAGGAAATATTAGAGTTGAACCAAACATTCAAACAAATGGACTTAATAGATATTTATGGTATGTTCAATCCAAAAACAGAATACACATTCTTCTCAAGAGTGCATGGGACTTTCTCCAAAATAGATCACCAACTATCCAATAAAGTATCCTTATGTAAATAGAAAGAATTACAATTATCTCATTCATATTATTGGACCACAGTGCACTGAAACTAGAAATCAATGTCAAAAGGCACCATATAAACACATGGAAATTTAATACACTCTTAAAAAAATCAATGGGTCACAGATAAAATTAAATCATTTAGACAGTTTCTTCACTGAAGTAATAATGCTAGTACAAGACACTGGAACCTATGGGACACAGCAAAAGCATTCCTAAGAGAGAAGTTCACAGCCGTGAATTCCCACATCGAAAAAACAGAATGAGCTATATATAAAAAAAAGAAACAAACAAAAAGAAAAAACCTAACCCCAAGGTTTTAGAAAAACAAGAACAATCCAAACCCAAAGCTAATATGAGGAAGTGAATTAAAAAGATCAAGGGATAAATTAATGAAATTGAGACAAAAAAATCAAAAGAATCAATGAATCAAAAAGTTGTTTCAGGGCCGGGAATTAGTTCAGTGGTTCCATCCGCCTGCGTCGCAAGCTGAGGACCTGGGTTCCATCCCGGGTACCAAAAAAACACAAACAAACAAATAAACAAAAAGTTGTTTCTTTGAAAGATTAAACAAAATACACCCACCCTTACCCAATCTTTCAAAATAAGAAAAGACCCAAATCCATGCATTTAGAAATGAAAAAGTTGAAATCTCAGCATATCCTGGTGAAATTCAGATTATGAGTAAGTACTTTGAGAACTTGTCTTTCAATAAAATGAAAAATTCAGAGGAAATGAATAAATACCTAGATACATAGGAACTACAAAAACTGAGTCAAAAAGACAGAAAAATCTAAAATTAGCCAATATCAGCCAATGAAACTGAAGAAGTAATAAAAAAAACTACCAACTAAGAAAATGCCTGTTTCCAATGGACTCATTGCCAACTTCCACAAAAACTTTAGCTAATAAGAAAAAAAATAATTAAATTTTTTTTCAATATAGTAATTTTCTTCCATTGGGTCATATTGATCCATATTTCGAATGGTACACATGCAAAAAGTCATTATCTTGCTTGGGTTTCTATAATACATATGGTTATGGTTAGATGAAGTTAAATGACTGAAAACAGTCTTATTATTGCTTTAGAGTATTTTTGTAATATTTTCTGCATTTATAAAGAGTATGATTCTATTATTGTGCTTGTTCTGCTATATATTGCTATATAAAAGAATGACTTCTGTTTCATTAAGTTGTTTTATTAAAGCAATAAAAGAAGTGTTGACATCCTCAAATAGATTTGGAAACCACATTCCATTTTGAATCACAATAAACGTTAGAAATTGAGTTGTGCAAATAATACTTGTTATAAGGAAATATACTTAAATATCCTTAATATAATGATTCTCAAATTTATTGGATTACATAACACCTCATTATTAAATACAATAAAAGTCTAGTGGACAGTATTTGGAGAGAAAAAGTTCATATTTCTCCAAACAGTATGAGAATTTGAAAGCTAATTTAAAATAAACAATCCAGCCAAGTAGTTGCCAAGACAAAATTATGAATAATTCTCTTTTTCAAAAGTGAAAAAAGTCTCTCATTACAAATCATATATTTCCTGAGCTGTGACCTTTTGCAGGTTCACTAACAATCTCAAAGAGGTTTCAGCAAAGTGCCAGAGTAAACATGAAAAGCATGCAGCGTGCCCAGCAAGTGGCAATTCAAATAAAGATTTCTTATAATCACACTGATTATGAAAATTTGGAAATATACTCAGATCTTTTAGGTTTTCTTGGGGTCTTGAAGGCACGTAGGGCTTATTTAATTCTACATAAAATTGCATTTTGAGAGACAGTCTCTTATGGAATAAAGTTAAGGAATAGTGAAAGTTTTACGTAGATTAAGTAGATTGATATTTTAATAAAATTAAGAAATATATTTTTCTATTAGTGTGCTCATTCAGCTGTATATTGCTTTCAATGTGTATCTCTCTATCACTTCTAGTTTTACAAAGTTGGGGAAAAAGTCATCTAAATGCTTTCACAAAATTAATCATATAGTTCACTGTGTTTGGTGAATTACTTGTCAAAAATTCAAGAGAACTACATGAATTTCTTTTTTCTTGTGCTTGCTCATATTTTAAAATATTTGAGCTTTTGCTTATTTTTCTGTCATGGAGCTAAACAATAAGCTTGAGATTGCTGTTGTGGGAAACATAATGTCTGCTGTGCCTTTCAGCATGGAAAGAAAATCACCTGTGGCTAGTTTGAAGTTGGTGCCTGAAATAGATGGGAATCAGTCTTCAGGTGCCTGATGTGATAGAGGCCCAGCAAATCCTTTTATCTCAGCTGTTCTAGTGAAGGAGCCTTTGTTTAATCGTGATGAAAAAAGATCCCACAGTAAAAGTAAAATGGGTTCCCCAAAGAATTGAAGCCTCCAAATGGCCATAAAAAATGTATGCAGGTAAACATCATTTATACAATATTGCTTTATAGCAGATTATAGGGCTCATGTTGTGTGCCATTGACTCCATGGGGGAATGAGGAGAAAAACAGACTTTCTACTTTCTTGGAAGCTGTATCAGGATAACACAACTGAAACAGTTGCCAGTAATCCCTGAACAAAGTTTGAAAGCTCATCTCTTTGAAGGATAGCAAATACAAAACCAGTAAAATTTGAAGCACAGATTTGCTCAACATATTTATTTTAGATAAGAAAAATACATATTTAATACTCCAAGAGTATACGTATTTTAATATTATGTTCCCCAAGTAAATTATAAATTTATTTGTTTTAAAAAACAATATATATTAAAATATATTCCTAAGAATAAGAAAAACTGCATAGTTGCTAGACATTTGAAATGCATTTTTAAATCATGTTTTTCCACTTGTGAGATTTGCTTCTGTTTGAATCATTAAATATATTATGTGAGTAGAGCAATTGTTTTGACAATAAAGACTTCTATATAGTTGTGTATTTGTGTGTGTGTGTGTGTGTGTGTGTGTCTGTGTTTCTGAGAGAATACAGGGCCATTTGATTACAGTTAAAATTGTACTCAATGGCAGAGCCTAAATTATGCACATAAGGAGAATGTTTGTAGGATTATGATAAAACATTTCCATTAAAATTAACAGCAGCATAATTTCTAACTTCATTGTATATGTGTAATTATTATGAATTAGAAAATGCTATTCTTCTGATATTCTTTATTTATTTTATTGCTTATTGTTTACTTCACAATTAACACCATTCAAATAAAGTAATTATTTGGTTATATCATCACAGTTACATATAGAATACAAAGTGAACATAAAAACCTCCAAGCAAAGAATAAAATACCTTTTTTTGTTTTTAAATACAATTTTCAGCAACTTATTAGAATAGAATTTATTCTTTTGCAACATTTTATTTTGTACAAATTGAATCATACATTTTGTCCGTAGTGGAAATAAAAATTTATAGAATGAAATCAACCTTATTTTGAGTTTAGAATAATTATTACTCATATTAATAACAATCCTCTGAATTTATTTTTTTCATTCTGTTTCACTGCCCAGTACCTGTGAATTCAGTGATATTCCTTTTAAAATATTTTTCATTTTAAAATTTTGTTAAGTATTTTATATAAGAACATTTTTTGAAACATCATTAAAATTATGATCAACTCTTTAAAATGGTGACTAAAATTAGAAAAGATAGACCTCACTCATCCTCCTTTTCCCTTCTTTGTACCCCTTCCTTCTTTTCCTCTCATTAAAATCCAATAAAAAAGCTAAATGACAAAAATCTACAAAATAAGTTTTGCTTTGGAGATATATAGTAGACAAAATAGCCAACCATTATACATTTATGAATTTTGATTGAAATAATCAATACTAAGCATTAAATCCAAATAATTATTTCAAGACAGTATTTACAACTTGTAGTTTAATACAACTGTATTTTCTTATTATTAAAATGTTTTCTCCTTTCTTCATGTTACCTATCACAGTAAATATTATACATTAGACGGAACAAACTTCCTATAACACAAATATAAGTATTCCAGCACATCTTGTACAGCCCTTTCATAGATTTAACTTGCATTTGTGTGATGTTGAAATATCTTTGAAATCCTCACAACACTCTTTTTGACCCAATTCCTACCTTCACCTATGTAGCTGGCACTCTTTTTATTTTATTTTATTTTATTTTATTTTATTTTAATTTTTTGCAGTTATTGAAGGATGTTACAGCTGTTGGTTTCTTTTTCCCCTGAGTTTTCAGATTTATGAGTTTTTTCTCCACAGGAATACCTCAATTCTCCATATCTCCTTAAAGCATTTCATTCCCATTAACCACCTACTTTTCAGATATCATTTTTTCTACAATATTCTCAAAGAAGCCCTTTATCATCTTTGTAAGTTAGAAAGAAATTTATTGAGATTAATTTGTGTATCACTAAGTATGTCTTGATCATTACTTTTATATTCTTGTGTTAGTATTTCTTTTGTAATATCTTTTCTTTTGTAATACTAGTATTTCTTTTTTAATTTCAAGGGGACTGTGTTTAGATGAACCATGGTTTTCTTAATCACCTATGAACATTTAGAACAATGTACAGGCCTTAATATTTAGTTGGTACTAAATAAGTACTTAGTAAGTGAATAGATTATCACTCCCAGTTGTCCACACCTGTAATCTCCTGTCCATGGGAAGCTACAGAAGAAGAATTCTAAGTTTCATAGAAGACTGTGATACTTAGCCAGACTATGTATCAACATAAGAAGGAAAAAAATAACTTTAAAATGGGCTAGAGAAGTAGTTTAGCAGCAGAACTTGGTTCAATCCCCACTACTATAGGAACTGAATAAATAAATAAATAAATAAATAAATAAATAAATAATGTTTCATTTTCCTACAGTCTTAAAAATACCTTAATTCAGTGTGTATAAATTCTCTTGGGAATTTTATCTCTAAATTGATACCATACAAATAAGAACATGTACATATGATCATCAAGAAGGTCAGGTTTCATCTTTAATGAAATTTAGATTACAGCTGCAATTTGGATTTCTGTAATAATTTCTAGACAGTGAGGCAGGAACACAACTGATGTGTACATTGAAAATCTTGACAACTAATTCCAACCAGGTTATATTCTAGTCCCTTCTATGCAGAATATCATGGAAATATTTCCCTCAACGTACCTTTGCTATGTGGCTTGATGTCACCTCTCACCACACAATATGGTGCTATATAAAGGAAATGCAAGTGTCTATCTGAGCCTTAGAAGAAGTTAGAAGAGGGAACATCTGTGAAAGCTGATAGGGCCGCTGCACAACATTAATGAGAAATGCTCGTTACCTATTCTTTCTAGGATAGACATTTTTGGAAATATAAGTTGTGTAAAGAGCAATGGCTTCCCCAACTCTCTTATGATTTGTATTGAGTTAATTCTCCCTGTTATAATAGTTTTATTGCTATGTACTTTTCTGGCAATTACTACTAGAATAATGCTCATTGCAAAGTACAAGAATAATGTATGTGTGATTATTGGTAACTACAGTATAGGTAATATGGTAATTCATAATCAACTTAGGCAAATACAGGAATTTAAGTATTGTTTACCTTCCATCAAGGAACAATGAGTATGATGCAATAGGTATGATGTAAAAAACAATAGGTAACAATTCTGAGATGCTCCCAATTCTGCCTATGTATACTTTGGGCTGTCCCATATTACATGAGTAAACATTTAGCTCATTGTAACATTTTATAAAATTAAAGATCTAACTTCTAGACTTACACTTCATAACTGCCACAGTGTACATTTATGATGCCTAAGAACATAAACTGAAGATCATGGCCCTGACCAAAACAGTCCTAATAATCCTCTCTTCTTTTCTGTAATATAGGCAGGTTTTTTCCTGGCTATAGTCTTGTGACCTTCTTTCTTAGAGCATTTCCTTTAGATATTTGCTGTCTTAAATTCTTCTTCTGCCATTTTGGTTTTTTGTTTGTTTTGTTTCTGTGTTTTTATTAGTACATGTTTGCAGTACATAATGATTACATTTATTGTGGGAAGTTTGTACATGTACTTAATGCAACTTAATTTTATTTTCCCCTTCCTTTTCCATTCCCCTTGGCTCCCTCCTATTCTCCTTTCAGTCTCCATTTGCAAATGTCTATTTACATTTTTTTCTTGGACTCTTTTTTATACATGCATTTTTGCTTCCTTCCCACTCCTCTCCCTCCATTTCTTGATCTTCCCATTTGAAAAAATACTTCCTACTTTCTACAATCTATCTTTTATTTTCCTCTTATTTACACTTTGGGTTTCTCATTTTAAAACATAAATCATTTCCAAGCCTCTTGCTTGTTTTATAATCTAGAAAAATCTTTCCCAAGTACCTGAGAACCATCCCTATGAATTGTAATCATGAGAAAAAATATGACAATGTCTTTTAAGTCTTAGGATGGTAGCCTTACTTGATAAACAATGATCGGCAAACACAGGTGGCCTAATGATATTGATCAATTTGTTTTCTAGTATTTTTCCACTTTCTTTACTCAAGCACTTAAATCTGCCACCTTTTGTTTCAGCAGAGTTGAGTTCAATCCCTCTCCTCTACTGAAAAATAATCTTAAATAAAGCTCCTCTCACCTGTTTGACACTGTCTGGTGTAATATTTTTTGACATTCTTATGAAAAACGTACAGTATCTTTTTATATTTTTAGGAGAAATGATTACTATGAAACTGATTTGTAAGAAATGTATGATTTGTTAAAGAACTCAAGATTATTTAATTAGTTTCTAATAGACTTTTAAATTTTATTTTACGTTTATTATTTTAGATTTTCAAGGAATTATGTGTTTACGAACCTGTCCACTCATGCATTTGTTTAACCTGGAAAGAACTGCAAACATAAGTAGTTATATTTTAAGTTACTGATTATTTTTAATGCTAATCACTTTCTTTCTAAATAAGGCCATTTCAATGTTGCCTTAATGAAAAAAAGTGATGATAATTTTCATAATTGAGCCACTAGTAAGATTAATGAAAAGCATTTAAAATTTTAGAGATTCTTTTATTAAAAGTTCTGTTTTTAACTTTTACTATTTACTCAGGTCCTCTATAATTTCTACTACAAGTAGCATGATTGTACTTGCCTCTGACTATAGAGAACATTTGATTATACCCAGCAATTTCACATACAACTTTTTAAGTACATGTTGAGAGTAAAAGAAAATAACCATAATGATTTAATTTTCCCACTTTAAATAGCTAATTTATTATGTTGGAATATTGCTAAACAGTAGGTCTATGCAACAGCATTTTTACATTTTCTGTGTGTTTTTGTAGGACATGATGAGGCAGTAGTTCTGTACTGTATGATTTATCTTTGTTTTATTATAGTCTTGAGAGATTGAATATTAAACTTCAGAAAGTGATAGCTGATTTCGAAAGAGAGCATGAACAGGTGTGAAATCAGCATGCCCAACTCATTTTTACTGTTTCTTGCCTCCTATTGTTTACTTTGTCATATTCATCCTTGTTTGACAAAGACAGTTTCTTACAGCTGTCAGTCAGTGACAGGAAGAGCCAGATAAATTGTGCTACAACTCTGAGTTTGTCATATTTTCTCCTAATTATGTGATTATCCTGCTGAGGAGAGAACTTGCTGGGGAATGACCACTAAATTGCCATTCACTAAAGCCATTCCTATACTCTGTGAATTTGGGCCCTTTGGGACAAAGTGTGAGCATCTGAGGTCTTCCCATGGATGTCATTACTTGCTTGGGGAAAAATAACTTTATTTTACTTTTATTTATTTATTTTTTTATAGACAAATATTTCCCCAAACATTTTCTTTTTTAAAAATTAATTTTAATGGTACATTTAAGGTATAAAATATAATGACATTCATCATTGGAAATTTGCAACTTTGTATAATCTCGCTTGGTACTTGTTTTTTCCCCATTCCCCTGCCTTCCCTCAACCCCTCTATCCCTCCCTATCTACAAAGAATTTGTTTCCAGTTTTTTCATTTTCTCATATTAATTCCATTCCCTTCTTTCCTTTTCCCTTCCCCTCCCCCTTTTCCCCTTTTTTTCCTATTTCACATTATCTATTATACCTTTTAGTCCTTATTTACACTTTCAGTTTCTTACACTAGAGAAACTATTTGGTATTTACATATGTGTGTCCTATTTATTACACTTAAGTGTATCGCCTCAATGTGCAGCCATTTAGCTATAAATGTCTCTAGTTTCTCATTCTTTAAGGCTGAGAAATACTTCATTTTATAAAAAAGCTAAATTTTTCTTTATCCAGTCTTCTGTTGATGAGCAATTGGGTAGTTTCCAAGTTTTAGTTATCACGAATTGTGCCGGTATGAACATGGGTACACATATATCACTGTGGTATGATTCTTTTAATTTTTGGGGGGAAGATACCTAGCAGGGAAATAGCTGGGTCTAATGGGACTTCCAGTCCTAGTTCTTTGAGGTATCTCCATACTGATTTCCACAGTGGTTGCACCAGTCTACACTCCCAAGATCAGTGAAGCAGTGTTCCTCTTTCCCCACAACCCTGTCACCATTTGTTACTGGTTGATTTCATGATAGCCACAATTCTTGCTGGGGTGAGTTGGAATCTCAGCATTGTTTTCATCTGCATCTCTCAAATGAACAGTGATGTTGAACATTTTTCATATGTTGATTTGCTATTTCTACTTCTTTGTCTGAGAAATGTCTGTTAATTACAGATGCACATTTTTGGACTGGGTCTTTAAATTTGGGAGGTCTGATCTTTTTAAGTTTTTTATAGATTTGAGATAGTAGACCTTTATCTGAGGAATAGCAGGTGAAGATTTTTTCCCACATTCTGGATTGTCTCTTCACACTGCTAGTGGTTTCTCTTGCTGTGCAGAAGCTTTTTAATAAGAAGAGATCCTACTTGTTGATTGTTTGTGCTAGTTCATGGGCAACTGAGGTTTTGTTCATAAAATCTATTCCTATACCAATGTCTTCAAGAACTCTACCTAACCTCTGTTCCAGCCTATTCAGAATTAGTATTTTTATATTTAGATCTTTAATCCATTTTGATTTTAGTTTAGTGTATGGTGAGAGATATAGGTCTAGTTTTACTCTTTGACAATTTGAAACCCAATTTTTCCAGCACAATTTATTAAAGAGGTGATCTTTCCTCCAGTGAGGGTGTTTGGCTCCTTTGTCAAAGATAAGGTGGCTGAGTGTATCTGGAGTTGTTTCTTCATCTTCTAATCTATTCCACTGGTCCTCAGGTCTTTTTCTTTGCCAGTACAATGCTGTTTTCATCAGAGTAGCTTTGTAGTATTGCTTCAAGTTGTAGGTTGTGATACTCCCTGCCAGGTCTCTGTTGCCTAGAGTGGCTTTTGCTATTCTGGGTCTCTTCTTGTTCCAAATGAATTTTTGGATTGTTTTCTCAAGGTCTGTGAAGTATGCTGCTGGAATTTCCACTGGGATTGCATCAAATCTATATAGCAGTTTAGTGGGATCTACCACCGTTATTTTTTAAAATGTTGCAAATTGACTATCTAAAGGTACCTGAGATATGTGTTTTCTGTGAACCGAGCCAATACACTTAATTTGCCAGATTTATGGATATTAAAATATTTCCTTTGCAATATATATTATATGCAATGCAATTAAGGTATTGAGTAATACAAGAACGTTCACTCAGTGCTTTAAACAAAATATAATCTTTGGCATCATGGAAATAAAATTGGTGTAATTTGTAATACTATTTAAGAGGCCAAAATCTACTAAGAAACTCCTTAAACACTTTCTTTAGAGTATTAATATTTCAAAGTTTTAAACTGTTAACTACCTGACACAAAAATTGTTGGAAAGCAATTTGAATAAAATCAGACAATATGCAATTAAATACTCTCTTATTAGAGTGAGGATCAATAATATATATGTATATAATTTATATGTACTTTTTTATGATAGATATGGGTCCCACAGGCTTTGCACTCATGCTATGTCCATAAGTCGTTTTTAAATTTTTTTTTTGAGCTAGAATTTCAAAGACTGGCTAGACCTTGAACTTATTATCATATCAATAAAATAATTTGAAAAGGAAATTGCAGTTAGAGTTATACTGGATGCAATTGTGCATAGCAATCATACATGTCACAGAATGATCAATGGTATAATAATTTGTATCAGAAATATTTAGAAAAAAGTTTACATATTTGAAGATGATAACATAAACTGCTAACATAAAATAATTAATTTTTCTGTGACAATACCAATAGTTGTAATATGATTTATATATTGTATGTTTTTTTTAAATTTTCAGAAATTTTATTTTATTTTATCACATTCCTCCCCAGGTCCCCTCCCCTCCCTATGTATAAAAGCTTTGTCTTCATTTTTTTCTTCTATTCTCACTTTTCTGTCCCTTCTCTCCCTTCTCCCTCTCTTCTCACATGTTCCCTTTTCCACTTGAACATTTTCATCCCATTTCCCAACATCTCAGTCCTTATTTCCACATTCAGCTTCCCACAACAAAAAAAAATGCAGTATTTAAACATGTGTGTCCCCCATTTTATTTCACTTAAGAGTCCCTTGGTCTTAAGGTCCATCCATTTAGCTATAAATGTCTGAAGCTCATCCTTCTTTACAGCAGAATAGTACTCCGTCATATAAAAACACCACATCTTCTTTAACCACTCATCAGTTGATGGGCATTTGAGCTGTTTCCAAGATTAAGCTATTACAAACTGTGCTGCTATAAACATGGGTATGCATATATCACTGTGGTATGATGCTTTAATTCTTTCCAGAAGATACCAAGAAGAGATATAGCTGGCTCCAATGGAACTGCTAGTTTTAGAGGTTTTTTTTAGTACCAGGGATCAAACTCAGGTCCTTGCACTTGTGAGGAAGGTGGTGGAACCACTGAGCTAAACCCCAGCTCTTAGTTTTAGTTTTTTTAGAAATCTCCACACTGATTTCCACAGTGGTTGCACCAGGCTACACTCCCATCAACAGTGGAGAAGGGTTCCTTTTTCCCAACAACCCCACTAGCATTTGTTATTGATTGATTTCTTGATAGCAACCATTCTTTCTGGAGTGAGGTAGAATCTCAGTGCTGTTTTGATTTGCATTACTTAAATGACCAGTGATGTTAACATTTTTTATGTATTTATTTGCCATTTCTAATTCTTTATCTGAGAAGTGTCTTTTCATTTCAGATCCCCATTTTTGCATTGGGGCTTTACATATGGGGGGGGTCTCATTTTTTTGAGTTCTTTATATATTCTAGATAATAATCCTTCATCTGAATAGCTGGTAAAAATATTTTCCCACTCTCTGGGTTGTCTCTAAACTCTGTTGGTGGTTTCTCTTGGTATCTAAAAGCTTTTTTAAAAAGATGAGGCCTCCGTTGTTGATTCTTTGTAGTATTTCCCATGTGGTCTGAGTTTTATTCATGAAGTCTCTGCCTACTTCCATGTCCACAAACATTCTACCTATTCTCTCTTCCAGCAGATTTAGTGTTTGTGTATGAATATTTAGATCTTTGATCCATTTCGATTTTAGGTTAATGCGTGGTGAAAGACATGAGTCTAGTTTCATTCTTTGGGATGTGGAAAGCCAGTTTTCCCAGCACCATTTATTGAAGAGGCTATTTGTTTTCCAGTGAAGGTTTTTGGCTGCTTAGTCAAAGATAAGGTGGCTGAGTGAGTTTGGAGATGTTTCTCCATCTACCAGTCTGTTCCATTGATCCTCAGGTATGTTCTTTTGCCTATACCATGCTGTTTTAATCACAGTGGATTTGTAGTATAATTTCAGGTCAGAGATTGTGATACCTCCTTGTGATACCCTACCTTGCCCTTGTTGCCCAGAATTGCCTGTGCTATTCAAGGTCTCTTCTGGTCCCAAATGAATTTCTGAATTTTTTTAAGTCTGTCACATATTTTTGGGGGATTTTTATTGGGATTGCATTAAATCTGTATAACAATTTCAGAAGTATGGTCATTTCCATTGTATTTGTTCTTCCTATCCAAGACCAAGGAATAACTTTTCATTTTATGATATCCTCTTCAATCTCCTTTTTCAGAGTACTGTAGTTTTCAGTATAGAGGTTGTTTACTTCCTTCATTAGATTGATTCCTAGATATTTATTTTTTTTTGGATGCTAATGTGAAAGGGATTATTTCTCTAATTACTCTTGCCATGAGTCTGTTATTTGTGTACAGGTGTACAGGAAGGCTATTGACGTTTGAGTGTTATCTTTGTACCCAGCTATGTCCCTGAATTTGTTCACCAAATCTAAAAGTCTTTAGGTGGAGTTTTGGGGGTCTTCTATTAGAATATCATGTCATCTTCAAATAATGATAATTTAACTTCTTCCTTTCCTATCCTTATTCTTTTCATTTCTTTCTCATCTAATTTCTCTAGGTAATTTTTCCAGAAATACATAGAGCAAGAGTGGTGAGAGTGGACATCCTTGTCTCGTTCCTGATTTTAAAGTGAAAGCTTTCAGTGTTTGTCCATTTAATATGATGTTGGCTGTCGGTTTGTCATAGATGGCTTTTATCAGACTGAGATAAAGAGCATCTATACCAATTTTCTGTGGGAGTTTTATCATGAATGTTTGTTGTACCTTGTCAAATACTTTTTCTGCATCTATTGAGAGGATCATATAGTTTTGATCTTGGGTCTGTTAATATAGTGTTTTACATTTATTGACTTGCGTATGTTGAACCATCCCTGAATCCCTGGGATGAATCCAACTTGGTCACAATATATAATCTTCTTGATGATTTGTTGCATTCTGTTTACCAGAATGCAAACATATGGAGAACTTTTGCATCTATGTTCTTTTGGAAGATTAGCCTGTAATTCTCCTTTTTGGTTGGATCCTTCTCTGGTTTTGGAATCAAAGTAATGCTTTCTTTCAGGAATGAATTTGAGAGTATTGCTTTCCTTTCAATTTCATTAAAGAGTTTGTGAAGTAGCAGCATTAGGTCTTGTCCAAATTTTTCTTTTTCTTATTTTTTTTTCTTTCTTTGGTACCAAGAATTGAACTCGGGTCCTTGTGCTTACAAGGCAAGTGGCAGAACCACATAGCTAAATCCCCAGCCCCCCAATTTTTTTTTCTTTGTACCAGGGATTGAACTTGGTTCCTTGTGCTTACAAGGCAGGTGCCAGAACCACTGAGCTAAATCCCTGGCCTTTGCCTAAATTTCTTATAGAATTCAGCCGTGAATCCACCAGGGCCAGGGCTTTTCTTTTTGGTACTTTTTAAAATACATGTTCAATTTCATTGGATGATATTGTTTTTTTTAAATTTCTATATCTTCTTGATTTAATTTTGGTAATTAATATGTATACAGGAATTTGTCTATTTTTTCTCTATTTTCCCTCTTATTAGAATACGGGTTGTCAAAGTAGGTATTGATGATCTTTGGGATCTACTCAGGATCTGTTGTGATTTCTCCCTTTTTATTCCTAATGGATTTGTGTTTTTTCTTTCCTTTATTGATAAGTTTGGCTAAGGGTTTGTTAATTTTATTTAATCTTTCAAAGAACCAACTCTTCAATGCATTGATTCCCTGCATCGTTTTCTTAGTCTTCATTGCATTACTTTCTGCTCTGATTTTTATAATTTCTTTCGTCTTATGAGCTTTGAGTTTGACTTGTTCTTTTTTTTCCTAGAAATTTGAGGTTGAACATTAGGTTGTTTATGCGAGCCTGCTCTGTTTTCCTGATATGGCAACTCACTGCTATAAATTTTCCTTGTAGGGCTGCTTTTATTGTGTCCCATAAGTTCTGATATGTTGTATTGTCATTATGGTTGCATTGTAGAAATTGTCAGATTTCTTCTTTAATTTCATCTGTGTCCCACTAGTTGTTCAGGAGGGTGTTATTTAAATTCCATGTGTTGATGATGTTCTTGTGTTTTCATTTGCCATTGACTTCCAATTTCATTGCACTATGGTCTGATAATATGCATGGCAAAATTTCAATTTCTTTGCATTTACTTAAGCATGTTCTATGAGCTAGTATATGATCTATTTTAGAGAAAGTCCCATGTACAGCTCAAAAGAATGTGGGTTCTGATGTTGTGGGGTGGAACACTCTGTAAACATCTGCTAAGGCCATTTGTTGAAAAGTTTGATTCAGTTTTAATATTTCATTGTTAATTTTTTGTCTAGTTGATCTGTCTATGTGTGGCAATGGGGTACTGAGGTCCCCCATTACTACTGTGTTAGGGCTTCTCTGATTTTTCATGTTCATTATTATTTGTTTTTTATAGTTGGGTGTGCTGCTATTTGGTGTATATATATATTTAGGATTGCCATCTCTTCCAATTGGATTGTTCCCTTTTCCAGGATTTTGTGACCTTCATCTCTCTTAATCAGTCTTGACTTGAAATCTACTTTGTCTGCAAATAGAATAGCTACATCTGCTTTATTTTGGTTTCCTGTCACATGGAATATTGTTTTCCATCCCTTGACTTTCAGTCTGTGAATTTGTTTTTCAATTAAATGTGTATCTTGTATGCAGCATATGGTTGGATCTTGTTTCTTGATCCATTCTGACAGTCTTCATTTTGATTGGTGTACCGAGATCATTAACATTGATAGTTATCACTAATATTTACTGTCTGATGTCTGTCATGTTATTTTCCTGCTGTTGGCTTCCTTCTTTCATTTTCTGTTTAATTTCTTACTTTGCCTGGTGGATTCATTCTGTTGGGGTTCATGGGGTACTTCTTATTGTCTCTTTCTAGAATATCCTTCAGTACACTTTAGAGTGTTGGCTTGCTGGCTTCAGGTGTTCTTTGTCATGGAAGTATCTCATTTCTCCATCAATTTTGAAGCATAGTTTTGGAGGGTACATCAGTCTGGTTTGGAGGTTGTTTCCTTCAGGGCTTGAAATACTTCACTCCAAGCTGTCCTTAACTCGAGAGTTTGTGTTGGGAAGTCTGCTGTGATTCTGATGGCCTTTCTTTAGTGTTTTGTTTCTTTAACAGATTTTTATATTCTCTCCTTGAGTTGAATTTCTGGAATCTTGACTTTTATATGCCTCAGGGGAAGATTTATTTTGATCATGACTAATTAGAGTCTTATATCACTCACTTATCTGTATGTCAAATATTTTTTTCACTGTTTGCAAAGTTTTCTGCCATTACTTCTGAGAACAGGTTATTTATGTCATTTGCACTATCTCCTACTTTTTTATTGACTCTAATCAATTTTATTTTATTCTTGTTTGCATCATCTAGCAGCTGCTGCATTGATTTGTCATGGTCCCTTGCTATTTTTAAGAAATCTCTCTTTTCCTGAATGCTAGCCACAATCCTGTCTTCTATATCTGATATTCTGTCCTCACACTGGGTTATTCTGCTGCATATACCTTCAATGGAGTTTTAATTTCCTGGATATCTATTTGAATCTTTTATGGATTCTATTTCTTTCCTATGCTGGGCATTCATGGCTTCCATCATTTTCCTGAGCTCCAGTATTTTTTCATCTGTATCTTTCATTCTGGTCACCATATCTGTAGTTATCTGGGAAATTATTTTCACTTTGATTTTTTCTAGAGCCTTGTTCATCTGCTTTGTTACTTCTGCTAACAATGGAATCCTGGATTCAGGGAACCCAGGTGGCTAGTTTTTGGCTTGTTCCACTTCATATGCCCCAGGGTTTGCCTTTGGTGAGCTAAAAGTCTGGGGCGGGAGGGGGGGTGCATCTTGTGTGAATGTCTTCTCATTTTCTATTTTTTTCCTTTTCTCATATTTATTCTTTTCCCTTCTTTCCTTTCCTCTAACCCTCAAACTCCCCCTTCCCCCTTTGGACCTTTTCTTTCTACTTCACATTATCTATATACATTTTGATCCTTATTTACACTTTCAGTTTCTCACACCAGAGAAACTATTTGGTATTTACACATGTGTATTTTATTTATCTCACTTAAGAGTATGGCTTCAATGTGCATCCATTTAGCTATAAACATCTCTAGTTTCTTATTATTTATGGTTGAGTAGTACTCCATTTTATAAAAAGAAAAACCCACACATTTTCTTTAGCCAGTCTCTAGTTGATGTGCAATTGGGCTGTTTCTAAGTTTTTTTATTCCTAAGTTGATGCTCATAAGTGGCTCATGGTGAGTAACTATATTGCTTAGGCAATCTCAGACTTGGTATACCAAGAGGAAAAACTGAGTAGCACAATTATGCCACCTTGGCTAAGGTAGTACAATCAACAATAATAATAGTGTCAAATGCAGCCTAGAAAATGACAAGTTATAGCCCTTAATATGGCCTTTTTACTTTTAGAGGGGAAAATTTAAAAGGGGTTAGCATGTAAAAAACAGAAATAGAAGAAGAGAAAGAGGTAATAACCAGGGATGGAGGAAAAAACTTTAGAAAACTGATGAAGAAGGCAGGTTGAAAAGAGAAAAGGAAAATGTAAAAAAATAAAAAAAAAAAAAGGAACAGAACAACAATAAAAAACTAGAAACTGTGTTCAAACAATAAAAAGAAAAACTAAATGAAACAAATCAAGACCTAGAAAGGAGGAAAAACAGAAAGTAAAAAGAAGAAAAAGAGAAAAAAGTTTTTTAAGAAATCCAAAATGTCCAATTCAAGGTATGTCTCTACTGTCACTGTTAGGTGATGTGGGCAAACAGAGTCCAGAGCCAAACTGATTAATCCCAGCAAGCTAGCTGCAGCTTCATGGTGGGGTAGTGGATAATCTTAGCCAGCTTGTCCCTTTAGTTCCTCTGAAGTTCAGTCCAGGTTTTGGCTATAAGGCAGGAACCAGATTCTTTGAACTTACAATAGTCTTTGTGTCTCCTGCTGGCTTGAACTCCACTCCCTGACCTTCTGCTGACTTGAACTCAGCACCCACACTGAGACACTGGAAACCACTAGATGGAGTCTGCCCACAGCTATTCTGAGTTCCAAGCTCATCCCTTCTCCAAAATGCCTACCAGCCAATCACCCTCTCCTGGTTTGAATCCAGATAACTCACCAGTCAGTGCTGTCTGGTTCATCCACTGCTCCATTCCACTGCTGCGTTTCTCCATGGAGACCTCTGGGGTCATCAGGAGTCACTGTGGATCTGCAGTTTTGGCCCACTGTTCCTTCTTAGAGAGTCAGAGTCAAGGCTCTGGGAGAGAGTGCTGCTTGGTACCTGCTTCCTCTTCATTAAAGTCTGTTTTTTCACTCTCCCTATAGACTTCAGTTCTTGCCTCATATTCTTCCTGTGTCCTAGGGACCCACTTCCCTCCTCCTTCCTCTCCTCGAATTGCTATCCTCCAGTGTAAGGACACCAACTCCCTGAGAAGCTGTTTCTCTGCTGCTCACCACTGCACCATCTTCCTGGAAGTACATTGTATAATTTAATAATATTACATTGGCTTTCATTTCTGGTACAATATTTCTTCTTTTTATGACATATATAAATTCCAGGGAAGTTTTCAAAATTACCAGTGTTGTCAAAACAAAAACAATGTAACTGGAAAATTATGGGAAACACACAAATATCTATTTTAATTGAACAAATTCATCTTAATGGAGAAACATCTATTCCATTATGTCCATTGAATCTTAGAAAGAGTGGCAATATCTTATCACTGTCTTTGTCTCTTTCTTGAGTACTATACTCTCACTTTAGGAGGAAATAAAAATCTCAATGGTTTTCATTCACCTAAACTACATGTTAAAGAACCTTTTCCCCTGACAAAAGGGGCTGTAAAATGTAGGGCTTCCTTTCTTCTCCATTTCCTCCAGTCAATCAAAGCTGTGCCTCAGATCATTCTTTGCCCTGATGATCCACTCCAGAAAAAAGATTGGAGAAGCTCAGAATCTATTACTATAGGTAGACCTGCTCATAGATCTTGCCCATCACTCCAGTAGAAGCAGTTGTCATCTCTTACCTCATGTTCTGAAGCAGTGATGTCACAGCTCTGTTCAGAGTGAAAAACAGGATATGACAATTTGTTCCCCCACTAAGGTTAATAATTTAATTGGTAATAGAGCATAGAAGTTCAAATCTAACTGTGCTCTTGAATTCAGTGGAAATTCTGAAACTGGATACAGTGGTACCTCACTTGATGAACTTAATTATTTCCATGATTCAGGTCATAAACTGAATTGAACAAGAACAGAATCAAATTGAATGGTTAGGTTCCATGTTGACTTTATGAGGAAATTTGATTTGGTTCTCATCCAATTTAGTTTCTAACCAGATTTGTGGAAAGAATTAAGTTTTGTAATTAAGAAGAAATTGATAGCCTTGTGACATAATCAAGTTAAATGATGGAATAGCTAAAATTTTAACAAAGAAAATCAACAAAAAGATATCTAAGCACTCTCCCATGGACAGATTCTTGGTCAGATTTTTTGTAACAAAATATCTGAGATAATCACCTTTAAAAGATAAAAGGTTTACAGTAGTTCATGCTTTTGGAGTTTTAAGTCCATGATTGGTTGGCCCTGCTTCTTTGGGAATGTGTTAAGGAAATGCTTCAACACATAACTGTATGGTGAAACGTGCACAACTCAAGGCAACTTTGAAACAAAAGGTTAGAGGAGGAATAAACTGGGGTCTCAATATTATCTATTTTTATTTGCTTTTATTTTATTAACACATTTTTGCAGTACATAATGATTATATCCATTGCAGGGCACTGGTACGTGTATATAACACATTTCAATTCTTTGTTTCCCTTTATTTCCACCTCCTCTTTACTTTTCAGCATCAAATTCACTTATTTATTTTATAAGACCTGATAAAGGTAATTATCATTTATACAGATTGAAGAGCAGACTTATAGGACAAATAATATATAAAACATGTAAGACAATTTCAATAGGTCAGGGTACACTTTTAGATACTTGTCTGAACTGAATTTCTCTTTGTTGCTATTATCTTGATATCTATATGTATATGTGATATATGTATACACACACACACACACACACACACACACACATATATATATATATATATGAGAGAGAGAGTTTTTCATATAAGAGAAACCATCCAATGTTTAAACTTATGAGTCCCTTCACTTAACATTATGGTTTCAAGATGAATCAGTTTTTCTAAAAAGGATTCAAATTTGTCCCTCTTTATGGCAAAGTAGTATTCCATGGTGTATAAATATCAGATTTTCTTTATCCATTCTTCTGATGATGAGCATATAGGCTGTTCCAAAGATTTAGCTATTAGGAATTGTGCTGCTATAAATATGGTATGCATTAATTACTGAGGTATGTTGTCTTTAACTTTTTTTGGAAGATACCTAGAAGGAGAATAACTGGGTCAAATGGGATTTCCAATTTTAGCTTTTTGAGGCATCTCTATAGTAATTTCCATAGTGGTTGTATCAGTTTACAATCCCACCAGTAGTGCAGAATTACCCTCTTTAAAGGGGTTGAACTCACCATTGAAATACAGAGAGGCCATATTTAAAATTAAAAAAAAAAATTTTAGACAGGGTCTCAGTTGCTCAGACTGTGCTTAAACTCGAAATTCTCTTCTTTCTGCTTCCTGAGGAACTGGACTTACAAACATCTATAATTTAATGTTCATATTAACACGGTATGTCATTTCAGTTCTCATCTCTCAATTCCTTATCAACAGTGATATAGTGTTGTTCTAATCAAATGTTAATAATATTTATTGAAAGAATAAAAAATGCAAAATGAATATGATTATGGATAGTTTCTTTTTATTAACACACTAATGGAGGAAGAGAAATGTATTATATTCTAAATTCAGAATAATAATTTATCATGGATATATTATTTAATTTTTTTTGAATAAGTGATTGAATACTGTCTGTATTTAGAAAACTCAGGAAATATCTTCACTAATTTGAAAATTAACAATGAAATTTCTTTATTTATTATTTTTTAATGTGCAGATTTGACCCAGGTATAAAGGTTATTATATTTTTTCTGATTATAAATATTTAGCTCCTCACGTCTCAATTTTTATCTCAAATAGAACCATCAATGATCTTCACAATATTAATTTTCAAGTTACTTATAAATTATATACCTGCCTACTATGCATTTGCTTATCCAAAAGTAGATTCATAGTATTAAATTAGTAGTAGCAAGTTTGTGCAGTTCAATTACTTTTTCATTAAATTAGTTTTTTTGCACAAATAAATATCACACCAATAAATTCTATCCACCATTCTTCTTTAAAATATGTATGAGACAAAGACATTTTGTGTCTAGGCTTCCAAAAATATGTACATTGTAAATTTATTTACACCTAATATCTAAACATTGATACCAACATATGAGACAGTTCTGCTATGGTACAGAGGCTCAGCTACACATTCTACTTCTGAGTCATTCATAAAGTGGGGACATTGCCTTGGGCTATGAGACATAGTTAAACCAGAAGTGACAGATTGTTCCAATTAATTGTGCCCGGTTAGCCTGGTAATCCATTTTAAAGAGTGCATCAAATGTCCCCACAGGTGTTCCTAGACAAACTAAGAAATACAGCCAATACATATTTGAGGGTTAAATGGTCTGCCTTAAACAAGTTTTAATATAAAAATGTTAAAAATATATTTTTCTAGAAGTGGCTTAAATGTATATTTCAAAATTAGTTTTAGTGCCTAAATAGTTTGACAAATGGTGTAATTAGTCTTTAGAAATAAGGGTTCATGACACTACTAATTATTTGTAATTAATGTATATGTGATTAGATAATATTGATTAGAAACTTTCAATTTACTTAAAATGAAACATGACAAATATAAATTGTTGGTTGTTCAATTTTTCTTATCATTGTCTCCTCTTTTTGCTTAATATTTATGGCCACATTTTAATTGGAATATTTTTACTCTAACCAGGAAAATATATACCTATAATTTAAGAGCAATTAATATTAACCTTTAAATATTCATATTTTATTAATAAATGGCAATGGTACATTGTCCCGGCCCGCGGGTAAGTCAACGGAGACCCTAGAGGGGGCGTGAGAATGACAAAGGACAGGGGACACGAGAGATGGAGACAAGACAGGTTTCTGATCAAGTCTCGTTTATTGCGGAAGCTGCTACAACATATATACCGTAGGGCTAGAGGGGAGGAGCAAGAGGAGGGTACTGGGGCTACTTCCTTGTTGCCGGGTAGATTTGCAGCAGGCCCGGATATGCCCGTAAAAGGCACTCAAGAGTTCTAGCGGGGGGGGCAAGGCCCCCCACAGTACATTATTTCTTTCTCTAGGAAAAATTAAGTCCCTCCATACTCATTTTATACTGACCTAGAATCTCAATCAAAATGAAATAAAATACTTTTTTGTGGGATATATTTCCTGATTGCAAACAATTCTTTCCAAATTAAAAGATATTCAGGGAATCAAAATTGTAAAAAAATCTTAAATTTAAAATTTTAATTTTAAATCTTAAAATCATAATTTTTTATAACAGAATTATGACACTTGAGGTATATGGGTAAATAAAGTTTATGTGAAGATGAGTTTTTAAACTAGTAAAATTTGTAGAATTATAAAACAATATAATAATTTGTACAAAACTTTTGAGCAAAAATATTTCTAAACATGAAGATTTAGAGCAATAGTTTCAGAGAAAGATAAGAAACATCAGAGAGAAGAGTATTTGAAAAATTCTTCAGAAGTTCTATAATTTTGTAAATAGAATAATCTGAGATCAGGATAGGCAGAAATGCTAGACCAGAAGACACCATAACTGAATGGTATAAAAATGTAACAGATTAATTTTCTTTCTAATGGAACTGTCTGGACTTGAACCACATACTCTAGAGAGACCATTCAACATTTGAAAGTCATTCTGACATTCAAGTTTCTTCCATTGCCTTAAAAAGTGTCCTCTGAGGCAGAGGTTTGCAAACCAGCTCATGATCTAAATATGGCTTGTTTCTTTTTGTAAATAAAATTTTGTTAGAACACAAGTATATTAATTCTTTTTTGTAATGTCTATGACTGGTTTTGTGCCACAAAGACAGAATTGGGTTATGACAGAATCTTGATTGCTTACAAAGTTGAAGATTGAGTTATTTTCTTATGTGACTGACTGGAAATAAATAGACCAATCATTTCCTTTTTTAGAGAAATTTGCATAGTGGAAAACAGTAGAATCATGTTCTTCCTTTTAATTGGAAAACCCTGTAGGGTCAGTAAGTGGGTTGCAAGTTACTGCTGTATATGTGAAATCCAAAGATGCTAGACAAAGAATCTTTCTTAGATAATACCCAGCAACCATGTGGTAAAATTAAAAATGAAGATTGTAATATAGAGGATACGATGAGCTATAGGGCTCAGTGAGAAACTTTATATTAAAGATGACCATGTTCAGAATTATGCCAATGAGACTGGAAAACTGCTATGTACTACTGTTTTCTGTGTGCCTCCTATTTTTTACCACTTTATGCACCGAACTTTTAGTTACAGTTTTAATTTTCAACTTTATTATTACATAAGGGAAAGATACCTGTTATTTTGTGCATTTTTCTTGAAAATATTTTTTCTGTTTCTAGGAAGTAGAGTTACTTCCAATATTTGATTACAGTAAAGAGAACTGTGCTGGTCTCTAGTTTTTCATATAATATCCATTTCCTGCACATTTCTAAGGATCAAAATCTTAACAAACAACAAAGGTATGCAGCTAAACACTAGATTTTTAAGTCTTATGTTTACCTAGATGTATGCATAAGCATAGTTTCTTGCCAATGAATTTTGATCAGATATGGTTTTATAACTACTGAAATAGGCCATTTAATTAAAGATAGCATATACTAGTTTTACATTTTCTCTGTGCAAACTTGCTGTAATGTACAGAAAATAACAATCAGTAACATCTTGCATTCCTGGGTATAAAAATCCATGTCAAGCAATTTATGCTGAGTTTGAGACAACATAAAGATAAACATTTGTCTATATAATTTGAAGATGCTATATGTGTCCTGGACTCCAAATAATTTGATTGTTATGTGCATGAGAGAAACATATTCTACTATTTAAATGATTAGTTTTTACTTTTGTTACAGAATAAATATTTGTATTCTAACAAATAAAAGCTTACAATTTTTAAATTTATTTTTATCTTTAGAGAGTACCTCTTCCCAAAATACATATTTAATAAAACTTTGAATTTGTCTCTCAATTTTCGCCCACTCATAGAAAACGCGGTACATAAAAGGAATCACTACAAATATTTGCTGGATGATAATGCATAGAAAGTGTTATACAGTGAAGGTCTGTGCCCTGGAAAATGCATAGGTTAAAGACTCAACCCCTAACATGATGACATAAGGTGGTAATATGGTATGGATGACTTCATGAGTGTCAAGCTGACTTGATGTGACTGAGGTCCTTGTGAGAGATGAAGAGCCCAGAGGATCCTCTCACTGAGAAAGAACTATGGGGGGTCATGTAAGAACATGAGGTGGCTGTAGTCTGCAAACCAAGAAGAGGGACATCATCAAGAACTGAATGCCCTGGCCCTCTGAAGTTGAACTACACAGGCTTGAGAATGCTGAGAAATAAATATCCATTTCTAAACCACATAATCATATATTGTTGTAACATCTAAAACTCAGTAAAAACAAAATGTATATTTACCATGTGATATTTATGTAGAGGCACTCCATAGCCATAAAAAAAATTTAAGAAAAGTAATCAATTCTTCATTTTTTGATAACATCAAAGTAAAGAATTTGAATGTTTATTAGAACAAAAAGGAAATGTGATAACATTTTACCACATGGTTGCTGGGTATTATCTAAGAAAGATTCTTTGTCTAGCATCTTTGGATTTCACATATACAGCAGTAACTTGCAACCCACTTACTGACCCTACAGGGTTTTCCAATTAAAAGGAAGAACATGATTCTACTGTTTTCCACTATGCAAATTTCTCTAAAAAAGGAAATGATTGGTCTATTTATTTCCAGTCAGTCACATAAGAAAATAACTCAATCTTCAACTTTGTAAGCAATCAAGATTCTGTCATAACCCAATTCTGTCTTTGTGGCACAAAACCAGTCATAGACATTACAAAAAAGAATTAATATACTTGTGTTCTAACAAAATTTTATTTACAAAAGATACATCATTCATGATGTTCCCTTGAATAATCCTATGAGTTTAAGATAGTTATCATATACTACCTCAAGCCATTTAAAAGGAAAAGTTCTGCAGTTGCATTCACACATACATTAATATATTTTCTGGGATCACATGTACACAGAGAACCATGTTCCAGAATAGCAGAAGCCTACAAACCCTCTGTCATACCTCGGAGACAGCCAACTCTGAATGGGTATCATTAAACACTGAGACAAAATAAATATTTCTTCTTTTAACACTGGGTATCAGGTATTTTGTCTCAGCAGCAAGAAATAACTAACCCAAAACTAAGCTTACTGTTAATTTTAACCCTAAAACGAATCTTAGGCCTAACCCTAACCTTAACCCTATGCCTAATCAAACCCTAAGCCTAACCCTAGCCCTAGACCTAACCCTATGGTTAGAGTTAGGGCTTGCTTTATAGTTGGACTAGCCTAGGAGTAGGATTGGCTTAGGGTTAGGGTTAGCTTTAAAAACTTGAAAATTGTGGACTTGGATTTTCCTTTGCACTCCTCAACCATAGAAGTGAATGGAAGAGTGGTGCTTAAAGTGCAGTTTGTTGCTGAAAGCATCAGTATTTGTGTATAGACTTGATACAGGATATGGAGTCTGGCTGTGCTAGCTGGAATGTCTGCCTATTTGCAATACTGATTTTCAAAGTTGCACATATCAGGCCTCTTTATGGATAACATTTTAGACTAAAAAGTGCTTTTTATCTCTGATGAAAGGCAAAGTGCTGCAGAGTTTTGCTTGTCTTACTGCAACGAACCCTAAAAGTCTAGCTGATACAACATATTTTTTGTTATTTTAAATTAAATTTACAGTTAGGTTAGAGTTTAGGTTATGCTTACGGTTAGGGCTAGGGCTATAGCTAAGGCTAGGTTTAGGGTTAAAAATATGAAAGTTGCAGACACAGATTTTCCTTGGCACTCCTCTACGCATACAAGTGAATGGAAGAATAGTGCATGAATACTTGTTCAGTCTACAAGACTTACAAAACCAGACACACTTTCAGTGCTTAGACTTGAGCTTAATTAATTTAAATTTCCCTCCCCAAACCCCTGCCTGGTTGGTTTTCATAAGTGGAAAACAAATATAAGAAGCTCCAAAGTAACTAAATTAATTTTATCACAGAAAAAGAATTTCATATGCACATACAAATAAACAAGATGATTAAAAGTTTGTACAAAAATTTAATTCATTATTTCTATTAAATTAGTTTAGTTTTCCAATTAATACAGGGAAGTGTTAAAGAAAATGGAGTAAGATTTCATTTTTGTCTTTAAATTATAAAATCTTTGTCAATTTAAAAATGCAATGGTGGGCCGGGGATTTAGCTCAGTGGTTCCACCACCTGCCTCTCAAGTGCAAGGTCCCAAGTTCAATCCCTGGTACCAATAAATAAATAAATAAATAAATAAATAAATAAATTTTTAAAATGCAGTGGTACCTCAGTTCATAAACTTAATTTGTTCTAAGATTCTGAAAAAGAATGACAAGTCTGTGTTTGTGTGGGAAAGGTAGCCGCAGTTGTGTTCATCACCTAATGAAGAGTTTGTAAGCAAAAACAAAATTTTACCAAATGCTTTTGTTTGTGAATCAAATCATTGGCAAACAAAAGTGTACATGAACTGAGGTACCATTGTAGTTTAAAACAACTATTGTAAAAATATGTCTAATAGGGTCTGCTCACAGATGGAACTGCCAAAATTATTAGATGATGTCACATTCTTCCCAAAACAAGATTATATTTTCATAACTTTTCTAATGTTTTGTAAAACAGAAAAACAGAGGTTAGAATTACAACTGGTGTAACGTTCACATTTTTGTTTAAAAAAATGCTAAATATCTTTCAAATAAATAAAATACAAATATAAGATTTAATTGAGAACCACAAGCATCATATGTTCTAGAGGGGTAAGATATAGCATTTCCTTATTGATACTAATTAACTTAAATTAAAAATTGTGGTATTGATGAGTCATGTAGACATCCTTTTTAGCACAGCCATTAGTGTTGGTTTGTAAAACTATAGCTTTATTACTCTACTAAAATCTTTTATACAGTATTGTATAATATGGAGCACTCTAGTTTTCCTGTGGTATATAATCTTCCACATTTTTAAGCTTTTACAACCTCACTGATTTTTTTTTTGTTGTTGTTCTCTTTTTCTGGTACCAGGAATCAAACTTGGAACTTGGTGTTTGCACGACAGGTGCCAGAGCCACTGAACTAAATCCCCGGTCTGAGTTGCTGATTTTTTAAATGTAAATTTTTGCATCTCTGTAGAAAATATTTGATGAAACAACCAGGCATTTTACTAGGCAATTGTGGATGGAATATATTTCATCAATTTCATGTTCAATATTTAAGGCAAGTTTTCTATTTTACATCTGCAATTGAAGATGTCAGATTTCTCAGTATGCCTGTTCTTACTTGAGTGTTGATCATCATGTGTTCATCATAAATTTCCTGCTGGGGAATTTATTATTTTATTCTTCAATTTTATATTAAGAGAAAAATTTAAACATTGTATTTCACAAGTCTGTATTTGCTTATATAACCCAATCTTCATACAATGTATGTCATATAATCAAATCCCTTACATATAACAACAAAAGTAAAAATTTAAGTTAATAAATAAAAAATTTAAAATATAAACCTGAAACTTTTAGTCAATTCCTAAAGCAGTTCGAGTTCTGTGAATTTAGACCTTGCTACTTCAGTACAGCAGAATCCTTGCTATAATTTTCCTGTAGTAAGTTCAGTGCTGAATTAAATAAATGAAGCCATCATTCTATATGTACAACAATAATAGAGTGTGGACCCTTTTTATTCCTTATTTTATTTTTCTTTTTTTGTGGCAATGATTCAGTCCTTTTCACAGTTACAGTTTTGCCACTCCACATGCTACCGGCTCAATTTCTTACATAGAAAGTTACAGCCTAAATAATTAGGTAAAATCCCTAAAGGACTTAGTTCCTTAGGGAACACATAAAAGAGAATAAATGTGTTTAATTATAATTTAGTCATGCTTAGATTATCATGGCTCACTTATATTTTTATTTAATTTTAATTTACACAAAATAATGGCAAAAACTGAACATAATAAAAATGTCATAACATCCCAATTTATGCTCTGGAGAAATTAACAATTAACCAATTTAGAAATATCCACATATAGTTAAGGAGATGTTAAATTCAATTATGTAACCAATTTTTTCACATTAGTTTATACAGAACATAAAGAGTCTGTGTTGTCATTGCATACAGTATGCTTCTTCCCTAGAATAATATACTTCCTTCTTTCATCCACAGATGAATCAGAATCTGCAGCACTTGGACATAGGAGGAAACTGATCCTATCTAGGTCAGTGCCTTACAACTGCAGACTCTGGCATCAGGAAAAGTCCGTTCAAACCCCAACTCTGCCATTTATCAACTGTACAGTCCTGCACAAAATCATTTCGTCTGTGCTTTATCTTCTAACATAAAATTAGTTTGAAAATGTGACAATTAGATATTATGAGATTAAGTGAGACAATTCATGTACAATATTTACAGTAGCACTTGTTACAGAATATGCACTTCATACATTTTTTTCATCATTATTAGTTTTCTCTCATTTATGACCTTATTACTAACAGTGAATGAATAAACACTTAAACTGTTCCCAAACAGGCTTATTTTTATACAAATAAAATGTCCACACAGAAGTCTTCATTACCCAACTTCTCAAGTTTTGCTCATACTAGAATGTCTATATACTTTTTTTCTGTCCAAATGCTCAAAGTTGTAGTATGACAAGATTCTGATTCACATCAATTTACTTTTTAGTGAAGGTCACTTTAGTTATGTAGATTTTTCCCATTCTAAGTTAGTTAATTCTATCTGCCTACATCCTTTTTACATCTAGTATTTCAAACAGGTATAGCTTCACAAAGGATCTGCTAGGGTTGTTTTTCCTGGGTTTTGACTTTGCATTTATTTTTTCTTGTAACATTTGGGGAAAATATGGGCATTAATGCAAAATATTTATACATTTTAGTATCTGCATTTGCTTTGAAAATCTTATATTCTACTATCTAAAACTATTATATTTTGTGTACTTTAATTTTTAAAGTGTAATAATAAACACATTACTTTAAAACCGTGTTAAACCCATGTTGTGCATGTTGTGTGTGTTTGTGTGTGTGTGTGTGTGTGTGTACATGCACATGTCTGTATGTTATGGGAAATCCAAACCACGACTTCACACATGCTTATCAAGTCCTGTTCCACAGGGGTATAACTCAGCCCAACCTCCATATATATTCAATTTTATCTTTTCTTTTATACAGTGAAACATTTATTTACAGTATTTTAAAGTAGTTATTCATAATTAAAATTGAGCAGAAGTAGGTTTTATTTTATTTCTTCAGTAACATCTGGATATGAATAGATCAGAATATATTCAATAATCCTATTTTGAATGTTTCACTCTTTGCATTATTTTGACATTTGTCATTATAGTTCTATTTAAACAAAGGTAATATCTGAATTTTCAAATATCACATTCTGCACATTTATAATTTATTAGACGTAGATTTTATCCACCAGAAATAAGCCAGTGTTGTCACTGAAATTGTGTGTGTTCAATAGCTAGGGGATGTGGCACTTACATAAATATCCGGTTAGCTGACAATCGATAGACGATTACAAGCACTGAAGCATATTGGAGATGATTGTGGTGCCAAACTGTCTGGATATAGGCATTGATCAAATTAATAACATATATTTAGAATCCCTACTTCCTTTCCTAACATATATATTCAATTCTAACTATTTTGTTTCACTTGCTCTTTCAAGAAATTCATGAAGGTTTAAGATAATCACTTCCTCTTCAAAATTTTCTGTTGCTTTTATATATCTCTGTTTTGCAAGAAGTATCATAGAACTTCATTTTACTGCCTTCCCTTTTATCCCTACTCAGTTATTCATTCATTGTTCACTGGTTTCCAGTTTTCCCACTTTTGATTTACTTATTCCTTGCCTTATTTGCATTATTGGTTTTTCTCATTTTTCCTTATTGTTCTCCCTTTATTGGGTGGTCTTTTCGTTCTCAGATAAGTAGAGTTTCTTGGGATTTCAACACACACAAAAAAAACATATTTTAATACGTGTTTATCACTAAAAGTTGCTATGTTAAAGCCAGAGGTGGCTCTTCCCTAAAATGCAGGTCTGCCCTCCCTTTTTGATTTATTATGCAGTTATAACACGGAAAATTTAAAATTCCCAAACATTTCACTGGAATGGAATTTATTTATTTTTTATTTTTTATTTTTTATTTTTTTTAATTAAATTCTTTTGTTGGTACATTGTAGGTATACAACACAATTACATTTCTCATTGGGAATCGTACCTTTACGTAATGCAATTTGGTTCTTATTTTTTCCCCTTTCCTAGCCCACCTTTCATGGCCTCCACCCTTCCCCATTTACCAAGACTTTATTTCCATTTTTTCAATTTCTCATCATTTTTTCCTTTCCCTTCTTTCCTTTCCCCTGCCCCTCCCACTACCCCTACCCTTTGGACCTTTTCTTCCTATTTTACATTATCGATTATTCATTCTAATCATTAGTACATTTTAGGTATACAATACAATGACATTCATCATTGGAAATTTGCACCTTTACATAGTCTCTCTTGGTTCTTATTTTTCACTCTTGCACAGCCCTCCCGTCAACACCTCCATTCCTCCCTATTTACAAAGATTTTGTTCCTATTTTTCCATTTTCTCATATTAATCCCATTCTTTCTATCCTTTCCCCTAGCCCTCCCACTTCCTTCCCCTTTGCCCCTTTTCTTCTTATTTCACATTACCTATTATACATTTAGTCCTTATTTACACTTTCAGTTTCTCACACCAGAGAAACTATCTGGTATTTATTCATGTGTGTCCTTTTTATTTCACTTAAGAGTATTGCCTCAATGTTGATCCACTTAGCTATAAATGTCTCTAATTTCTCATTTTTTATGGCTGAGTAGTACTCCATTTTATAAATAAATGACATTTTCTTTATGAAATCTCCAGTTGATGGGCTTTTGGGCTGTTTCCAAGTTTTAGCTATTACAAACTGTGCTGCTATGAACATGGGCACACATATAACACTGTGGTATGATACTTATAATTCTTTGGGGAAGATCTCTAGCAGTGGAATAGTGGGGTCAGATGGGACTTCCAGTCCTATTTCTTCCAGGTATCTTCATACTGATTTCCACAGTGCTTGCACCCGTCTACACTAACACCAGCAGTGGAGCAGGGTTCCTCTTTCCCCACAGCCCCGCCAGCATTTCTTATTGGTTGATTTCATGATAGCAGCCATTCCTTCTGGAGTGAAGTGGAATCTCAGCATTGTTTTCATTTGCATCTCTCGAATGACCAGGGATGTTGAACATTTTTTCATGTATTTATTTGCTATTTCTACTTCTTTGTCTGAGAAATGTCTGTTCATTTCAGATGCCCATTTTCGGATTGGGTCTTTAAATTTGGGAGGTCTGATCTTTTTAAGTTTTTTATAGATTTGAGAGAGTAGACCTTTGTCTGAGGAAGAGCAGGTGAAGATTTTTTCCCACATTGTGGGTTGTTTCTTCACACTGCTGGTGGTTTCTCTTGCAGTGCAGAAGCCTTTTAATAAGAAGAGATCCCACTTGTTGATTGTTTATGCTAGTTCATGGGCAACTGAGGTTTTGTTCATAAAATCTTTTCCTACATCAATGTCTTCAAGGGTTCTACCTAACCTCTGTTCCAACTGGTTCAGTGTTTCTCTTTTAATATTTAGATCTTTAATCCATTTTGATTTTAGTTTAGTGCATGGTGAGAGATACAGGTCTAGTTATAATCTTTGGCAAGTTGAAGCTCAATTTTTCCAGCACCATTTATTAAAGAGGCTGTCTTTCTTCCAGTGAGGTTGTTTGGCTCCTTTATCGAAGATGAGATGGCTGAGTGTGCCTGGCATTGTTTCTGGATCTTCTAATCTGTTCCTCAAATCTGGACCTCAAGTCTGTTTCTTTGCCAGTACCATGCTGTTTTATAACAGTAGCTTTGTAGTATACTTGCAGGTTGGGGACTGTGATACCCCCTGCCATGTCTCTGTTACCTAGAATTGCTTTTCCTATTCTGGGTCTCTTCTTATTCCAAATGCATTTTTGGATTGTTTTCTCAAGGTCCATGAAGTATGCTGCTGGGATCTCAATTGGAATTGCATTAAATCTATATAGCAGTTTTGGAAGTATGGCCATTTTCACTATATTAATCCTTCCTACCCAGGAGCAGGGGATGTCTGTCCGTTTTCTGATATCATCTTCAATCTCTCTTTTCAGAGTGCCATAGTTTTCAGAGAAGAAGTCTTTGATTTCTTTCATTAGGTTGATTCCTAGGTATTTCAGTTTTTTTGATGCTATTGTGAAAGGAATTATTTGGCCTATTTCTCTCTCAGTGAGTCTGTCATTTGTGTAGAGGAAAGCTATTGATTTTTGTGTGTTGACCTTGTACCCAGCTACTTGACTGAATTTGGTTATTAAGTCTAGAAGACTTGGTGGAGTTCTTGGGGTCTTCTATATAGTGTATCATGTCATCTGCAAATAATAACGTTTTGACTTCTTCATTTTCTATCTTTATTCCATTTATTTCTTTCTCTTGTCTAATTGCTATGGCTAATGTTTCCAGAACTATATTGAACAAGAGTGGTGATAGTGGAAATCCTTGTCTTGTTCCTGATTTTAGTGTGAAGGATTTCAGTTTTTGACCATTTAGTGTGATATTGGCTGTTGGTTTTTCATAGATGGCTATCAGTTTGAGGCAGAGACCTTCTATTCCAATTTTTTGTAGGGTTTTTATCATAAATGTATGTTGGATTTTGTCAAATGCTTTCTCTGCGTCTATGGAGATAATCATATGGTTTTTGTCCCTGGCTATATTGATATAGTGTATTTCATTGATTGATTTTCATATATTGAACCATCCCTGCTTCCCTGGGATAAATCCCACTTGATCAGGGTGTATGATCTTCTTGATGATCTTCTGCATTCTGTTTGCCATTATCTTATTAAGGATTTTTGCATCTATGTTCGTTAGTGAGATTGGCCTGTAGTTCTCTTTTTCAGTTGGGTCTTTCTCTGCTTTGGGGATCAAGGTGATGCTTGGTTCCAGGAGTGAATTTCGGAGTATTGCTTCCCTTTCAATTTCATTGAAGAGTTTAGACTGTAGTGGCAGTAGTTCCTCACTAAATGTCTTGTAGTATGCAGCAGTGAAGCCATCATGGCCTGGGCTTTTCTTAGTTGATAAGTTTTTAATTATATTTTCAATTTCATTGGTTGATATTGGGTTGTTCAGAATTTTTAGGTCTTCTTCGTTCAACTGTGGAAATTAATATGTATCTAGGAATCTATCCATTTCTTCTGTGTTTTCCATCTTATTGGCATATAGGTTCTGGAAGTAGGTATTGATGATCCTCTGGATTTCTGCTGGGTCTGTTGTCATTTCACCCTTTTCATTCCTAGTTGCATGGATTTGGGCCTTTTCTTTACTTTTTCTGACAAGGTTGGCTAAAGGTTTGTCAATTTTGTTGATTCTTTCAAAGAACCAACTCTTGGCCTCATTGATTTTTTGTATCTTTCTCTTAGTCTCCATTGCATTGATTTCTCCTCTGATCTTTGTAATTTCTTCCCTTGTATGAGCTTTGGAGTTGTCTTGCTCTTCTTTTTCTAGAAGCTTGAGGTTCAGCATCAGGTTGTTTAATTGGGCTCATTCTGTTTTCCTAATATTCGTATTCACTGCTATGAATTTCCCTCATATGACTGCTTTCATTGTGTCCCATAGATTCTGATATGTTGTATTGTCATTGTCATTTAATTGAAGGAACTGTCTGATTTCTTCTTTAATTTCCTCTGTGACCCATTGGTTATTCAGAAGTGTGTTGTTCAATTTCCATGTGTTTATGAAATTTTTTGAATTTCTTTTGCCATGGATCTCCAATTTCATCACACTATGGTCTGATAATATACAGGGGATAACTTCAATTCCTTTGCACTTACTTAAACATGTTCTATGTGTGAGTATGTGGTCTATTTTGGAGAATGACCCATGTGCAGCTGAGAAGAATGTGTATTCTGATTTTGTGGGGTAGAAGACCATGTAAACATCTGTTAAGTTCATTTGTTCAAGAGTTCGATTGAGTTCTAGTATTTCATTACTTATTTTTAGTTTAGTTGATCTATCTATTTGTGACAGTGGGGTGTTGAGGTCCCCCACTACAATTGTATTAGTGGGTATATGACTTTCCCTGTCCTTTAGTATTTGTTTTATAGAGTTGGGTGCACTAGTGTTTGATGCATAGATATTTATGATTGTCATCTCTTCCTCTTGGATTCTTCCCTTTACAAGGATGTAGTGTCCTTCTTCATCTCTCTTAATTGGTGTTGGTTTGAAATCTATTTGATGTGCAAAGAGGATAGCTACTCCTGGTTTTTTTCGGGTTCCTGTCACATGCAGTATTGTTTTCCACCCTTTAACTTTCAGTCTATGAGTTTCTTTTTGAATGAAGTGTGTTTCTTGTATGCAGCATAGTGTTGGATTTTGCTTCTTGACCCATTCTGCCAGTCTGTTTCTTTTGATTGGTGAATTGAGACCATTAACATTGATGGTTATAACTGAAATGTATTGACTTGTCATGGCCATGACTTTTTCTTTTCACTGGGTTCTCCCCCTTTACATTTAATTTCTTCTCATGCCAGATGGGTTCATTCTCCTTTGCTTTCTGGGGTTGTGATCCTCAATGTCTGTTCCTAGGATATTGTGTAAAATTCTTTGGAGTGCTGGTTTGGTATTCACAAAGTTCCTAAGGTTCTCTTTGTCATGAAAGTATCTTATTTCTCCATCAATTTTGAAAGATAGTTTTTCAGGGTACATCAATCTGGGTTGGAGGCTGTTTTCTTTTAGGGCTTGGAATATGTCACTCCAAGCTCTTCTTGCCTTGATGGTTTGTGTTGAGAAGTCTCCTGTGATTCTGATGGGCTTTCCTTTGTATGTGATTTGTTTCTTTTCTCTGACTGCTTGGAGAACTTTGTTCTTCTGTTGTGTTTCTGGAATCTTAACAATTATATGCCTATGTGTGGATTTGTTTTAATCAAGGCTATTTGGAGTTCTATATGCCTCATTTATCTGTATGTCAAGCTCTGTTCCCCTGTTTGGGAAGTTTTCTGCCATTATTTCTGTGAAGAGATTTTTTATGTCATCTCCACTCTCTCCTGTTTCTTCATTGAGCCCAGTCAGTCTTATGTTATTCTTCTTTGCATCAGCTAGCAGCTGCTGGATTGATTTCTCATGTTCCCTTATAATTTTGAAGCAACTTTTCTTTTCCTGGTCACTAATTGCAATCTTATCTTCTATATCTGAAATTCTGTCCTCACATTGGCTCTTTCTGCTCTGAAGACTTTCAATGGAGTTTTTCATCTCCTGGAAATCTATTTGTGTCTGTTTTATGAACTCCATTTGTTTCCTATGTTGGGATTCCATCATATTCCTGAGCTCCTCTCTAGATTTATTAATCATGTCTTCCACTAGGGGCTTGATTTCTCCTGTTATCTGAGAAATTATTTCTGCTTTCATTTTTTCCAGATCCCCTTTTTTTGCCAGTTCAGTGGGTCCAGGTGGTTGAGTATCAGAGTGTTCCATCTCATTTTCCTTTGGGGTTGCTGTAGGTGATGTGAAAGTCTGGTATTGAGACTTATTTGTGTGTTTTCTCATTTCAACTGGGGCCTGGGGCTGTTAGTGCCTGCACGGATTACCTCCTCTGAGCTTGGAGAGGTGGGACAAGGGCTGGGAGCAGGGGTAGCGATGGTGACCCAAAAGCCCTTTCCTCCCGGCTGGTAGCAGCGGGAGGGATGGTGACTTGGAAGCCCTTTCCTCTGGGCTAGGAGCAGTGGGATGGTGGCTCAGAAGCCCCTACCTCTGGGCTGGGAGCAGCGGGACTCAGTACCTTGGTCTGGTGGTCTGGTGTCCTCTCTGGAATGGAATTTAGAATCCTTGTAAATCAAGACTTCTTCAGAACTCAATACAGTAATCTTAATGCATTAGTTTTGCTGTATTATGCTCTAACCTCTACTTCGGGTCTACAATTTCCAACTCTTTCTATTATCTTTTGTTTGTATCATTGCTGCGAAAATGTTGTGATAGTTAATTTTATATGTCAATTTGTCTACCTGTAGTAGCTAAATATTCAAATAAAATCTAATTTATAAGTAGCTATGAAATTATTTTTTGATATGGTTATTAAGTTCAAAAATTATTTTTGATTGAGTTGTTCAACCTCCTTCAGTCTTTTGAAAGGACTTGAGAACAAAGCTAAGGTTTCTCTGAAGAAGAATTCTCTAGATTGCAGTAACCTCTTCTGTCTAAGAGTTAAGATTTTCCACCCTGGTGGTTTACCTTACAGATTTTGACAGCCACTGAACAAACATAAACAAACACAGACACATACTGAAAAAAAATATATTGATTACGTTTCTCTGGAGAACCCTGCCTTACTCATCAATCTGCCACTGTGAAGAAATGTACACACATTTACATGCATGCATACATATACACATTTTAGTAGGTAAACGGAAATGTTTAGGACATGTATGTGACATAAAGAGACATAAACTACATGTATGTATTTAAATCTGAGAATACTGTAGAATATTGTATTAATTTTATAATTTATTTGAGAAAGAGATTCTTGCAGTATTTCTTTATTTTGATACTATAATAATTAGCATCTTTTCTGTTTGAGATCCATCAGTTTAAAGCAATAGAGGAAATGCAGTGGACCTCCAATCTCCTTTGACAGTTTCCCTGGGGCCTTAGGAAATGGTTCACCATAAATCCTAGGATTCTCTTACTTTACTGCTCACTTATAAATAATATACCTGTCTCTTGGAACTTGTTATACATGAATGAATTCCATCTCACCAGACTCAAATTGGCAAAACACACAGTAAGACTGTATCATAGTGTTATGTGATCACCTTGAGGTTTTGACTTGCATTTCTTTGATGATTATTGACATTGAGCATCTTTCCAGACATCTGTGGCCATTTGTACATCTTCTTTGGAAAAATATCTTTCTAGGTCTTTTACTCATTTTTAAAAAAACTCTTTTCTTTGTTTTTGTTTTTGTGGTGCAGAGAATTGAATTTAGGGCATTTTGTTTGTTAGGCAATCAATCTACTAATTATTTATACCACTAGTTCTTACTCATTTTTTACTCATGTTACTGAATTTTGTGCTATCCCATTATAGGAATCCTAATATATTTTGGTATTAGCATCTTATGAATTATATGATTTATAGGTATTTTTCCCATTTCATAATTTCCTTTTCACTATTTTGATATGTCAAATTATTTGATGTACAGGATAATATTTTTTGTAAATAATTAATTTATTTCATATAGACAGAGAATGATACTATTTCAATTGTGTATAGGTCTGTTTCATGGCCACACGTTTGTAAATCATTGGCAAATTGTTCATTGTTTTAGGGGAATAATGCTAGTGTTTTTATATTCTACTAATGTACAAGTATATTAACTATGCTATTAAAACATTTCATTTCTTAATTTTTTTATGCTGTATCTATCAATGATGATAATACTATTTTAAGATATATGTAAATAACAGAGGATTTATTGACTTTTTTCCCTTGTACTTTTTCAATTTGACTTTATATCATTATCACAGACTTCTTGGATTGGTGACCTTGGTTCTTCATCTTTCCTTCAATCCACAGCCTTTTTTTTTAAATACATAGTGCTTTCAAACTTGTCACTAGCCTTTGTCTTCTTGGTCCAGTGGAATTTTAGTAAATATGACATGGGTCAGAACAGAGCTTTAACAATTATGTTTGTTTCTGTCATCTACTGATTACAATGATTTTATGTCCTGGGTAGACTTTTTCAAAAAATTCCTTTCAAGACCATCCAGACAAACAGGCAATTAGCTAATGAATAGTTACATGAGTAATATGATTTGATACTGGAAAAATAACATGGTCAACTCAAACCTAAAGAGCTGACTTGCAATCTCATGAGAAAATCTGCTTTAAAAAATGCCCCTGACATTGTATGAAATATGTATGTCCCCATTTATTGATTTTATTGCAACAGAGAAATGATAAAATATTTTGGTTTTATATGTGCATAAATTCTATTATATGACTGGGGATTGACAGCATTTTATTATTATTTAAAGACCTGCAAAGACAAGTAATTTTTTTTCTTTTAGGTTTATTTTTGGTGGCTGTAATATTTCTTACTACTTTATATTTAAAGTTATTTAATCTTTATATTTTGTGTACCTCTTTCCTGTAATGTAGTAGAGAGGATAGAGGCCTTTATAGTTGATAGATACTCTATATTTTATGTTGCCTAACTTGAGCTACCTGCAATATGAAGAAGACTGTAAATAACATGGAATAAAAGAGAGACTGAAAAAGTTACTCACTTGCAATTCATTTTTAAAAATTATTAAAATGGGAAAATAGAGTAACATCTTCAAAGCATCAGAAATGATGAAAAATATTAATTTACCAAACTAGAATTACATGTTCAGACAAATTAACATCTAGAACCAAAGTTACAATATGGTTATTTTCAGAAAACCAGATAATAAAATAAATTATGAAATTAAGCTGCTCTGAATTAATAATTAGAGGTTACAGACTGATTGAATATAATTATTAATACTACAAGTGCTGAAACAAATCAAATGGTGAAAGAGAAACATATATCCTTAGTTTTTAAGTATTTCTTTTAAAAGTAACTTCCATTTAAAAAAATTCATTGGTTGGTTTTTCTCATTTTGTGTGTGTTTGTTTAGCATAAATACCGGAGAATTGAAAATACCAAAACAGTTCAAACAAACACAATAAAAATAAGTCGTAATAGTTAACTGTTGGGTCAGTTTGACACAAGAAACACTCTCAACTCATAAGACTAGCATAGTTCTGGGTGTGGCTGAATGGAATTACTGAAGACAGAAAATCCATCCATGAGTGGCACCAACCAATAGGCTTGCAGCCTGAATGGAATAAAGAGAGGGCAGAAAGAAGACTCACTTCAATTACTTCAGAGGAGCTCCAGTCTTTGATATCATTATCACTTTCAGCTCAAACCCTTCAGCCTTTCAGCTCAGACTGTGCAGCTTCCAATGTAGACAATTTGGCTACCAAAGCAACTCTGCAGTGAGCTCCCGATCTTCCATCTTTGCCTGGATATTTGGACTCTCCAATATGCAGGCAGCCCTTTTCCATACCTGTACAGCTGACCCTACAGGGAGCTATTGTAAGCCTACCTTGTATAGTATATATTAAATCCATTATTCTAATGAGCCCTGACAAATATAAGTGAAGGCTAAAAGTCTAGCATTTGTATTTAAAATTTTTTTAAAAATAAAATTGTAATGGCAATGAAGAAAAATGAGTTATACAGCTAGTAGTTTAAGAGATTTTGGTAATTTTATTTAATCTTTTATTTAATCCAAGCATAAGAAAGAAGCAAAATGAGTTCTGATATTTTATTTTATTTCAGCATCAACTCTCATGTGGCAACACTCATTAACTAATATGATAATTATACTTCTACTGAGAAACAAATCTTGAGGCTTGATTCACATAATCTAGGCCTATGAATTTGGCTTTAGAAAATGTGCAATATTTAGCTTTCATAAATGTCTACATTGGAGAGATAAGCCATGATTTTCTGACCATATTTGGTTCCTTTATTCAAATATATGAATTTCAGTATGAATATGTCTGCTACAGTATTTCTCATTTCTACTGATTTCATTTTCATAAATTCTTCATCTTATTTCATTGATATTCCTCTTTCACTGCCAAGAGAATACTGATTTGCTAATTTAAATTTCATCTCAGGATGTGATCTCATATCTTTTAATATCAGTTCTTTGGTTTGTCATCTCAGAATATGTTTATAGTCTTGCTATGATTAGATATTCATCTTCTCTGAAATTTTCTGTTTATGATTAGATATTTATCTTCTCTGAAATTTTCTGTCCATTGTTTCCCAATCTGTCAAGTAATTCTTGAGTAGATTCTTAGCTAGGTGGTTAACATAGCCATTATGAATAAATACTTCATCCTTCAGTGATTCCTTACCATTTACTACATCACTTTCAAGCCTGTCTTTTTTTAATCCAAGACAATTTTAAATTAAATTAATTAATAGCACAAGATATAATATTGGCATATATGTAATTTCTATGCTGTATACAATTTACATTACTTTCATAGGTCTATTAAAGGAATGAGGCATATTACATCTCATATATTGAAATAATCAAGTTGGAATTACAGCTCTACTAATAGTGGGCTTACCTGCCCTCAAACCATGTAAAATTATTGATATGAAATAAAAATTCCGGACAGGCAGGATTGTGCCTACCTACAATCCCAGCACGAGTGAGCACAAGGCAGGAGAATTGCCAAGAACTGAGGCCAACCTGGGCTACATAGTTCAAGGGAAGCCGGAACTGCATAATGAAACTCTTTCTCTTAAGAAAGAAAGAAAGAAAGAAAGAAAGAAAGAAAGAAAGAAAGAAACAAACAAACAAACATAAACTTTCCTATTTGTAGCAATTAATCCAAAACAGTTTAAACATGCACATTACTTTTAAAATTCTTTTACAATTAAAAATCAAGTTATCTCAAGACAGTCATCTGCAGGAGATGGTGAATCAATCTTGCTGTAGGAACATTTCAGGGAGAATGGCAATAAGAGAGGGTAGGCACGAGACATCCAGGAACAGTATCTAACAGAAAGTTCAGCTTCATTAAAGATATTTGCGGAGCTACCTTCTGAGAGCCACTGCAATACCTGAAAGCCCCAGGGGACAAGTAGAGGCTGAATTTACTAAGTTTTATCACAACAAATAGCTTTTATAAAACATAATTATTAGAAGAGTTACTGCCACTGATATTCAGGAAAGTTCAAAAAATGGAAGGTTACTAGGTGCTACACATATGAAGAAAGAATGATGGTGGTAACACCAATGACAGCATTCCTCTTAGTTTCCCTTATCTTCAAAGCATTAGTGTGAAGTTTCTGATTTTTCTGATATCTAATTTGGGCAAATAGAGTCAAATAAAGGCTTATCGTTTTGCCTGTTTGATCCTCAGAATGAATTCAAAACCATGTAAATATTTCTTTGTTCACTTGGTTAGACTTCAGTGAAGAAGCCTACATTTTTCCATTTGCTCTAAAGTTAAGTATTATAAATTAAATTTTGATATTATATTCTAGTTCAGTAATTCCTATAAAGCCATCCAAAGGTAAGACTAGTCTACCTGCAAACTGATTTAAAAGGGGATAAAAATAAACATTCAAATGTTTAACATCTAAATTCATTATTCATATAGGAAATATATTTCAAACAATAGCATTATCATAGTTCATGTATTCAGGGGATACATGATGTCCTAAAAAAAATATTGGTAATGTTGGGCATATTGCTTAATATGATTCCTTAGAGTGTATGCCTCTACTACTACACTATAACATTCTCCTATACACTGTTCAAACCAGAAAATAACTTATTTTAAGGTCCATTACTCTAAATTTATCTAAACCATAATTTGTCATATTAAAATATTATCAATTCTAATTATACATATATGATTATATTAATGGAATAAAATATTATTTTCTTAGGATTTAACAAAAACAAAAAAGCATTGCTTTTATAAGGGCTTTGTTTTGCTGCTTAAATGTTTCTGTAATAAAATTTGAAAAAATTCATTCATTAATAAAATTTAGAAATCAAATTAATATATGCCCAAATATTATTTATCTGATGGCTAATGAATTGAATAATGCTATTTCGTTTTCATAGGTTTGAAAATGTGACCTGTCTAAAAAACAATTTTAACTACTTTTTTAAATTCTCTGCTTAATTATACAGAGTGCCTTTTTTTCAATGAAGTATTTTATTGCACAAGCACTAAATTGGTCACAGTAATTTCCCTTAGAAATGAACATCTATTTAATATGATGCATGTTTTTCTTTCCAAAGCAATAAATGAGATATTTGCCACATTAAAAGTTAATATATGAGTTCATATTATATTTTCTATCTCTCATAGAAGCAGACACATTTCTATTACTGAAAACTAAACCTCTCTATATTCATGAAGAAATAGTAAGTTACAAGGGAATTATCTTTACAACATTCTTCTTTACATTAGAACACAAATGATTTTTTAAATGAATTGATTTTGACGACTACAAGTGTTCAATATATCTTCATTTTATGACATGAGAAGTAATATTTATCTTGAATTGTTTTTATAACACTGCATGTCTTAGTCCCGTTCCACATTGGTGGGGCAAAATACAAGGTAAAGAAGAGATTTATCTTGGCTCACTCTGACAATCCAAGGTTGGCTATCTTCAAGGCAGAAGTAGAAGAAAGCTGCTCACATCGTGGAGATGAGGAAGCAGGGAATGAAGAGTGGAGCTAAGGAAGGAGACATATATTACCCTATCAGCTCATGCTCCCAGTGGCCCAGCTCTTTAGACCTGGCCCCATATCCAACAGCAAGTCTGCTCTGGGGCCTTCAGTATTCATCACCTTGCCCAAACCCCAACTACCAGTGCATGAGGCCTTCAGGGGAAATTCTCAGTTTAAATCATGTTACTTAACTCAATCCATTGCCACTTGGAAAAGTACATATATACTCACATATGTTTTTATCTCCTGTGGTATATACAAGATTTTTGAAAATTTTATGTTGGTATTTAAGATTAACTATTATCATACAGTGGTAAGCGGGGCCCATTTATTTAAGATAAATTTATTATCAAAGTATCTCAATAGACAGTTACATTTAACTCCATTTTCCAGGAAACCTAGTCAGAAGCCTCATCTTTTCTTGTGACAAAAACAAACTAAATTAATAAGGAAATGGAGTAATGACTAAACAGACTGTGAATTTTGAAAAAGTGTCTATTTATTTCCTACCCAAGAATATTTAAAACACTTAACCAAAAAGTGCTGAGAACTACATAAATAATAAAACTCTTTCACACATATTTAAATTGAAAGATTTGCATTTAGTATCCAATTTAAGTAAGGTATCTTGAAAAAAAGAAGGATTTTTAAGAGTTAGAATCCACATATCCTTCGTTTACATGGAGCAAACAGTATTTATGTTACAGATTAAAAGATATATGCCCACGACTTGCCTCTTGCTTCCAGTCCACATTTGTTCTTTGTAATGTTAATATTGCCAGATCTATTACAATGAGAATCAAGGTCTACAAATACTTGTCAATGTTCATTGTCACTTTCATAAATGCCAATGTACAGCTGTCTTTTTATTTAACATCTCTTAAACAAACGTAACCTCCTAATGACATAGGAAGTAGGGCATGGCAAAGCTGTCTTGGGAAATAAGCAAGATCTTCAACTACAAGATCCCAGGACAGAGCCAAATAATTCTCAGGACCCTTCTGTGGAACTTCTTGCTGGCTTCCACAAGATGTGGTCTACATATAAAGATTTTGACACCACAGGGAGTCCATTATCTTGACTCCTCATGGTAGCTCACTCAATTTTGCTTTTATCCTTTCTTCTCTTTGGCCCAAGTTCACTCTACAGAGTCAGTTTTCCCCTTACTCCTTCTCCCTGCATTTTTCAAATAAACTTTTGGCACTGTTTCTGGCTTGTCTCATCCAATTCTTGGTTTGAGGCAAGAAGGACCTAGAATACTTTTAATTGGCAAACCATTTCTAAAGGAACAACCGGACAATACTAGGGCATAGTTGAAACAGCACATCTCCCATAAAGTATTCTCTAATGTTGTTTCCTGTGTACTTCTTCCTCTTTTTGTGCCATTAAGGATATCCATTTATATACCAGACTTATATTCTTACTTTATATATAGGGAATTCTAAGTAATAGTTGGTTATTAAAAATATGCAAAAAGTTTAATATAGGTTAATTATTACAAAATTGTTAATGTTCATCTACTCAGCAGAAATGTATACTTTACATAGAATTTTTGTTGAAAGATAATCTTGTATTCATCATATTTTATGTAGTATTTGATGCTTTCATCTTAGTTTACAATATATATTTTCTATTTTAGGAAATGACAAATATTTAATTTTTTTTTTGGTACTGGGGATCGAACTCAGGTCCTTGCACTTGCGGAGCAGGCTGTGAAACCACTGAGCTAAATCCCCGGCCCAAAGATTTAATTTAAATAATTCCACCTTATTACTCAATTTTTCTTCTGTAGTTAATGAAAGGAAATGAGTACTAAGAATCATATCAGATCTCATCCAATAGGAAAATTACCCAAGGGAATAAGGGCAAGAGATGAGGAGGAGGGCGAGGGGAAATGAGAGGAATAAAGATGTGCAATGTACAGGATCCTAATGACTCCAATCACTGTAAACATTATATACCTTAACATGAGCTAAGGCAAATGATATCAACAAGTATACAAAAAGGTATAGGAGATAGGGGAGGAAGGAGAGGAGGGAAAGGGAAGAAGATTAGACAAAAAAAAAAAAGAGCCGTAAAATGTACCTCTAACCACTCCCCAAGATTACTGTAAACTGTGAAATGCAAGCATGTACTAATATAAAAACATAAGATCACTTCTAATTCTTGTATTAATTTGTTTATATTCTTAGATTTTATTTCATGTTAGACTTACTTTAGACAGATCTATTCACACCTTATTGTCAAGAATTAGGCTAAGACTGCAGGCCCATTACATTCTTCCTTTCTATTAACTCTTCTGTCAAGATTGAATATGTGTATAGTACTCTGAAATAAAATTATTTCTCACCTTTTAAAAATCTGTTTAAAAGTTAGGAAGTAATTTACAGGTTTTTTTTCTCAGTATTCATGTACAAATAATGTTAACTATTGCAATTACTTGTTAGAATTTTATTTTATTTCTAGTATTTTATTTTATGTAAAGCAAGATCAAAAATTTTATAAGTCCTATGCTGATTCTGTAGGTCCCATTCCCTTTCTTAGTATACAAATACATAATGTGTGTTCCTGTATCCTTAGGACCAAAATCATGTCAAAATACCTCCAGTATTTTCTCTTTCCTCACCATAAAAATTTCAGATTCCTTTCTCTAATCCAGGCTACCAATTTTAAGCCTTGCATCACTGCATTTGTGGGAAAAAATTCCAATTATTCTTTTATCATATGTCATTCCCTGTTATAAATTTCTTGTTAAGTTCTTTTGGGCAAAAGAGTGTTATATGTAAAACACTGGAGTCCATGAATATTTGAAAAATATCTTTATTTGCCCTTCTACTGCATTGACTGGTTAAGTACAGCACAGTGATTCACAAATCATTTTGCCTAAGTACAATGGAGACTATTCTCATGATTTCTAAATCATATTTTCTGATAAAATGTCTCATGCCACACCTGAGTCACATTTCTTTTTTTACAAATGACCTTTTTTATGACTTCAGATGCTTAAATGTTCACAAAGCTGTATTTCATGTAGATCTTTTTTCATTCATCATGCTTGCTTGGGAATTGCTGCACATTTGAAAAATAGCACATTTCTTGCTGGGAATTTAATTTCTATTGCTTCTTTTATTGTTTATCTCTACTACTTTTTCCCTCATCTCTCATTCTTATGCACACATATGTCTGCTAACTTATGAACTTTCCTGTCTGTTACTTAAAAATTTCTGTCTTCTAACTCAAAGTGTCTGAGATTTCATGAACAATTTTCCACCTCAAATCCTTAGGAGGGTTCCATGTTTCTCATCTGACTTACTACATCAGCCTTCTAATTTTCAGTCTTGGCCTTACTTTCAGTAGGTATACTTTGTAAGGACAGCTTGGAAATTTTATTGTCTTAACCTGAACTTCATTTTACTTTTTAAAATAGAAATTATAGTGTTTCTCTTCTACAAAAAATGTTAAATAATTCATTTATTACAACATAAAATACTATAAAATAAGATCATATAAGATCAAGCATAAGCATATCTGATTAGGCTTTGATTTTTTACTTTGAAAATATCTAGAAACTAAAATTACCACTGATTCACTTACATAACACTAACTTTATTCTTTCTCAAATCTTTCCTTACACTAAAATGATTCTAAATTTATTTTCAATTTTCAATCATGCAATAATTTTATTTGATCATGGCCCATTAAACATATTGCTCCATCTGCATAGAATACTTTATTCCTGCTTACTATTCTTCACTTGATTGACTCCATTAAATCCTGCAAATCTGAATTTACAATTACTTGTCCTAGAAAGTCAGCTCCAAAATTCTTTAGACTGGCTTAGCTTCTTGTCCACTTGCTCTTCTAACATTCTGCAGTTTTACTAATATTGCACATAAGAAAACATAATTTCATGCCATCATCTCTCCTTTTCCAGAAAATATGGGCATATTTATCATTCTATATCTAAAATAAATCATAAATCACATAGAATACAGATGCTCTATTTTCCTTCTAGTATGTCATATTTTTTGTCTATTAGTCTGCCCCATTTAAATTCTTAAATCCTATGCATAAGATCCAAAGAAAGAGAGGGAGAGAGACATTCTACCTCCACACATAAACACATTCAGATGTATGTATCAATAATTCAATGGAACAGAAATAGTAGAATTTATTTTCCTCTACATGCCTAGATTTTCTACACATTGTTCTGATTAAATTTTGCAAATATATTGTTAATAAAGTATTAATATCTATTTATTATTACCAGGCATACCACTATACAGTATATTGTACATTATGGTATTATTACTAAGACGGGCATTATAATGTTTGAATTCATGAAAGATTTTCAGTAGAGGGAAAATAAAATTTTCATTATATATAAGCAAAATCAAAGCAAGATCAAGATGATGCACACAAGGTCAGATGTCTATTGATTTAGGTAAGAATTAAACTCACATTTTCTGATTAAATTAAACGTTCTTTAGTTTTCACTGTGCTTTTCAATTTCTCTAATGTCTGCTATGTAAACCAAAAGCATAAATAACAGATAACACCATATTTTTCTTCATTACATCAAAATATAAGAGGCAGAGATTTTACTGGTTTTCAGTGAGTGAATAAATATCAAGTTGTGACCAGTTTTAAGAGCTGTGTCTTTTACACCACTAGCACATTATAGATTTAATGCAATTTTCATGTTACAAAATGTACATCCACATTTCATTCTTTGAATTTTCCACAAGCTATGGATGTACTGTGCTGCAAAAAGTAGGAAATGATGATGAGCATACTTAAGTAACTTTAAAAGAACAACAGTGCCTCAATCGGGTGTGCTGAGATTAGTGAAGAGACTACTTAAAATACTTTCTAGAAATAGTTTTTACCATTGAATTTCCAGCAATTTCACAATAGATAAAAGTTTAAAATGTAGAATAAGAAAAATTACAGCTGAGTTTGGAGATATGTACACAGAATTATTTAACTGTTTCAACTACTTAACTTTCTTCAAAATTGTTCCCTTATTTGCAGACAGTGCCTGAAAATACTAAGCCATTAAATCAGATATATGAAGTCCTCTTAGTCTTAAAAAATAGATTGTTAATAATAACAATCTCTAGTAAAACTAAGTATCATATTTGTCAATATCATATAAAGGCATAGGTCTTTTCAATGGAAAAATATTTTCTGAGGTAGTATTATTATTTATTTTTTTCTTTGCTTTGATACATACTTTGTAATTTCTTTTATAGGTTAAAAGTTAAGTGATTTCTGAAGTGAAAATTAAGTTCAGAAGAAAGTGTTCAAATGGGAAGGGGAACAAGGGAGGAGGAAGGGAGAATGGAAGGAAGGGACAAGAAAAAAGTGGAAATGGAAGGAAAAAATGGAAACAAAGGTTTCGTACATAGGGGCTTGAAGGGGGGGAATGGGATAAAGTAAAATAAAATGTATTTAAAAATAAACAGTGTGATGGAAAGTGAGAATAAGTTTATTAGAAATGTTTCAGAAAAAGGAAAATTAATTCAAGATCTCATTAAAATATATGGTAGGAAGGCAGCCTTTTCTATAAAGCCATATTTTGTATATTCTCCTCCACCAGGATACTTTTTTACTCTCTCTTTTTCCATTTGTACTTGGTTTTCAGCAGCTGTACTATGACATTTCACAGTGAGGATATGTTTTTTTAACCTATTTTTCCATTTTTGTGAATTGATAATTTTCATCAAATTTTAATATTTATTAGTAACATAGTTTTGGATCTTGCTTTTTATCCATTACTGTCAGTGAAAATTATTCTAGATCCTATCATAATGTCCTCTGTTTAATTCCCTTTTCCTTTGATTTATTTCATCCTTCTACATTTGCACTTTTTAATGAGTATTTCATTCTACTATTTAAAAATTGTTCTTTTCATTTATATTTAGCTAACCTTAACCCTAAGCATAGAGTTAAATTTAAGTATTAATTTTTTATGTTTGACATTCTGTGTATGTATTAATTCTATGTAGAAATCTTTTCTTTTGGTATGAATATGGTAAGTTTTATGTCTGATATTTCCAATATCTTCAGACTTTGTTATTCTTTCCTACTGTTCTGTTACCTATTGTCCTGTACTTTGTATGTCTGAATGTCTGCAGAAGTGTTCTAGACCTTATTTAATATTTAAGAGGTTATCTAATACTGTTTCCTTTTGCATCTGTCAAATATCTAAGGCAGAGGTACACTGGAATCATTTTAAGTTTGTCTCAAAGCTTATGATTTTCTTTTTTCTAGATTATTTAAAACTAAGGGGTTAAATTAAAAATTTACTGTTTATTTCAAGCTGACCAGTTTCTTATGGTTTATCCCTTTAAAGTCACATTGAAAATTATAGACGATCTCTCCACAGTTATAAATTTTCTTTTCATGATTATATGAAAATATAAAAAACACAGCTCAGTCTCTCAAATAATTATTTTTAAACTGAAAATATTTCACAACTCAAAGTTAACCCTGCAAGCCAAGGTCCATTTTCTGACTTATAATACTCTTGGATATTTTCACCTATTAATAACACGTTAGCATTTCAAATTCTTCAAGCACATTTTCAATGTTTTGCTTAATTTTTCTTGATATCATTAGATGGTGTGATCAGTCTTAAAATATTTTATGCCCTGTGCTGCTCATTCTTCATATCAGAAGATATATAATGGAATCTTGTCCAATTATTGGGGCATCTAGGTTGACTGGGTTAGTAGTGTAGTGACAGGTGCTCTCTTCAGTGTAAAGTTTTCTAGCTATTCTTAGATAAATAGTAGGTCTGAAAGGCTTACTTAGGCTGATCATTATGGAGAAAAAAAAGTATCATACTAGAACAAAAAAAACCTTGAAATGATTATTGAAGGAGTTTGGCTAGTTAAGTTATCATAAAAGTATAAAAATACTAAGCATTTTTAATATTTTAAGTAGATATTAAACATTTTTCTTTGAAATCAAGTAGACTTTGTACAAGGTGTGATGGAGAAATATTTGAATGTTAAAATTTAAAAAAAAATTACAGTAAAAGACACATTGCTATTAATCCTCCTCAAAGTTCTTCCCTTCATTTTGAGCACTCTTATCCCATTATTCCTGCCATATTCTAAAGCACTTCTCAAAGTCCTTTTTTTTGTGATTATCATGGCTCCCTTGATGTAATAAACTGATTCTAAATGTTTGCCTTTTATGATCATTTTTATTTTGAGGAAGAACCATATGTTACACAGTGTCTGGTCTGGTGGGTGGAGTAGATACAGATATATTGTAATGCTTTTATGTGACATAAATTGCAGTAAATAATTCAAAAAAATTCAAGACACTGAGGCAGCAACAATAGCACAACTAAAAATACTTCAGAAAGGTGACTTCCAGGACTGCTTAAAAAAGTGGAAAAATGATGGAATGAATGAGTGCAAAGCCAAGAGGAGTGTTTTGAGGAGAATTAATAACAATGCCTTTACTGTAATAAATTTCTCTATTTAAACATTCATTGCGTATTTCAATTACAATTCAAATATAAGCCAATCAGTTTCCACTCTCTCTGGCAACATAACATAGTAATGTGATGGTTGAAACTCTTCCATAAAATTATTTATAATTATATTTTCTGAACTTCCAATTATTTCCTTAATACTAATTTGACTGAAAGGACATATATTTAACAATTCCTTTAAATTAGTATGATATTGAGGTCTGAAAGATTAAAAATAAAGGTTTTGAAAAATTACTGCTTAAATATAAAATACTTGGTCACCGAACTGCAATAAATCATTTTAATTTTCATAATGTTAGGGATCAAGACTCAGATTGTATTTACTCTTGAGATATCAATGAAATATATATGACAATGATTCATTTATATAAGTGTGCAAATTTGAGTATAATGACATATGAACAACCTGTTGCCTAAAGTTTTTGTATTTTCTCCTTAAGAAAATTAAAGAAAATTTCTACACTTTGGGAGAAAAAAGACAATAACCAATGGAAAATCAAATTAATAGCCATAGGATTCATCCCACATGTAAAATTTATAATAAAAATTAATGAAGAAAATACCTAGATTTAATAGTTTCTTCAATCATTAATTTGAAATCATTCACTGGGGTAGATTTTATTTTGCTTTAATTAAACTTTAATTCCAGTAAAATAACTTGTTCTAAAGTGTGTGTGTGTGTGTGTGTGTGTGGTAGCAATTTATATTTGTCAAAAATCTCACAAAGTCTTTCAAGTAACAGAATGTTCATAACAACTACTGAAATTCATTGTTATAGATGGTGAAAGATCCTTTAGGATTTAATTTCTTAAAAACAACTATGACTATGAATTATCTCTCAACAAATACAAGTCATTCAACAAACACAAATACATTCTTTCACTGTACTAATAATTCTAGCATTATCTTGAAGCCTTCTGTCATTTTCCTACTGTTTAGCAAGGATAAAAGTCTAAAGGCCAAAGGTCTTATGAGTGATTTTTAAAACCATTGTCCCAAACATTCTATGAAATATGAAGAAATTATTGGCATTGGTTTTGTAATAGTGCTCAAAATTCTATCCGGCACGGAATTTCACTTTAACCTAAAAATCTATCTCCACTCTTCTGGCTATGTATTTAACTCTTCATCAAAATAAGAGAAAATGTGCAAAGAACACATACTGTTGAGATAAAAATAAACAAATAAAATCAATGTGAAGACAGAATGTCAGGCAGCCAAATTACTTCTTACACTTTGATAATTCAGACAAAAAGCTTCTATAGGATCAGCAGTTACCAACTTATGCCACCTTTAAGCTGCACTAACACTGTTCAGGACAGACAATATCTGAACATCAACTATCCTATTACACTGTCAGGCTGTTGTGTCATAAAAAAATCTTGTTCTTATTTCTTTGTAGTGTAGTTAGAAAAAAAATGATCATCTCTAGATAAATGGAAAGAGAAGTGGTGCGGGAAAGGAGATGAAAAAAAAATGTTGTAACAACCTGCTGAAACTATCAAAGTCTAATAATATTCTTTTGTAGCTGAGATTAGATTTTAATTTACTTGCTACATGTGAAGAACCAAACATTTATTCACTATAATAGGTTTTTTCCTTAGTCAATTTTTGGAAATATTTATTTACTATGAGACATTACATTAATTTCTAGATGACTAATATGAAACTAACAGACCATGAGTTTTACAGTCCCTTTATAATCATAAGAGAGAGTATGTAAATGAATGTTAGTGTTTAGGGTTTATCATTCACTTTACCTCTTAAGTATGCAAATGCTAACATGGATGTTTCTAAAGTGTTGGGGAGTTTTGAGTCTGTAAATTTTGAAATATGCATACATGTGAATGTCATGTACAAATATTGTTTTTTGGATATTTTATTATTTGTTTCTAATTTAATCTTTTATCAGAAAATAAGATTTATTATGCTTTTTGTAATTTTAACTTACTTGATGGGCAATACATATTCAATTTTATACATAACTCTTGTTTTCTAAAGAGAACATGTATTGTCAAATTTTATAATATATTTCCTTTTATGTCTATTAATTTTATTTTTATATTTTAAAATTTATATTTTATTGATTTTAAAATATTTTAATAAGCTTCAAAATGTCTTTAAGCAAATTATGATAGCAGAAAAACCAGTAGGAGATTATATTTCAGGCTATCAGGAAATGAAAGGTCTTATGAACCTCACATTTTTGTGGCACTTTACAAGTTGGGAAAAGATAGACTCCAAATTGGTAGCAAAGAAGAAATTTTCAAGGTAGGAAATCATCGTGAGTGTAAGTGATTGAATTCTTATAATGCTTGATGAAACAAAAACGAACTTAAGAACAAAGATTAGTACATTTTAAGGAAACAAAGAGCCACCAATATTGAAAGCAGTATATATATATATATATATATATATATATAATTATTTTATTGGTACATTTTAGATATACAATACGGTTACATTTATCATTGGGTGCTTGTACCTGTACATGATGTATCTTGGTTCTTATTTTTTCCCCATTCCCTGTGCTCCCTTCACCCCCTCAACCCTTCCCTATTTATAAAGATTTGTTTCCATTTTTTCCTTTTCTCATAATTTTTCCTTTCCCTTCTTTCCTTTTCCCTTCCTCTCCCACTTCCCCTACAAATTTTGACCTTTCTTCCTATTTCAATTTGTCAATTATTTGTTTTAATAATTTTAATCCTTATTTGCACTTTCAGTTTCTCACGCTAGAGAAACTATTCGGTATTTACACGTATGTGTCCTATTTATTTCACTTAAGAGTATGGCCTCAATGGGCATCAATTTAGCTATAAATGTCTCTAGTTTCTTGTTCTTTATGGCTGAGTAGTACTCCATTTTATATATTAAAAAAACCCACATCTTCTTTATCCAGTTTCCAGTTGATGGGCACTTGGGCTGTTTCCAAGGTTTAGCGATTACAAACTGTGCTGCTATGAACATGCGTGCACATTTATTGCTGTGGTATGATTCTTTTAATTCTTTGGGGAAGATATCCAGCAGGGGAATAGCTGAGTCAAATGGGACCTCTAGTTCTAGTTCTTGAGGTATCTCCATACATTTTCACAGTAGTTGCACCAGTCTGCAGTCCCACCAACAATGGAGAAGGGTTCCTTTCTCCCAACACCTGTGCCAGCATTTGTTATTGATTGATTTCTTGATAGCAGGCATTATTTCTGGGGTGAGGTGGAATCTCAATGTTGTTTTCATCTTCATCTCTCAAATGACCAATGATGTTGAACATTTTTCATATGTTTATTTGCTGCTTTTACTTCTTTGTCTGAGAAATGTCTGTTCATTTCAGATGCCCATTTTTGAATTGGGTCTTTGAATTTGGGGGTCTGTTTTTTTTCAGTTCTTTGTATATTCTAGATAACAGTCCTTTGTCTGAGGTACAGCTGCTAAAATTTTCTTTCCCACATTGTAGGTTGTCTCTTAGCTCTGTTGGTAGTTTCTCTTGCAGTGCAGAAGCTGAGGTTTTGTTCATAAAGTCTTTTCCTATGCCAATGTCTTCAAGAGTTCTACCTAACTCATCTTCCAGCAAGTTTCGTGCTTCTGTTTTAATATTTAGATCTTTAATCCACTTTGATCTTAGTTAATGAATGGTGATAGATATGGATCTAGTTTTAATCCTTGGCAGGTTGAAATCCAGTTTTTCCAGCACCATTTATTAAATAGGCTTTCTTTCCTCCAATGAGGGTGGTTGGCTCTTTTTTCAAAGATGAGGTGGCTGAGTATGTTTGGAGTTGTGAAAGCAATATATTTTCAATTAAGTTTTTCAACAACTTTTCAGAAAAAATACAAATCATTCCAAAGGAAGTATTTAATGAAATAGAAGTTGTGATTTTAAATTTGTGCAAAAGTATGATTACTTGAAAAAGTAATTTTAATAAGTAATTTAATTGAATTTCTTAAGTGAAAATATGAATTAAATTTAAATCTCTTTGAAAGAATAAAACATCTATTCAAAACAAAACAAAAAGATTATGAACAATATTTTTAAATTTGAAGAATGCCTTAAAATACGAAGAAAAGGATGTGAAAGATAGTATGAAGGAGAAATAACAGAATATCAAGATTAGAATAAGAAAGTTGGCATAAATCTATTTGTTTTTGCCAGGAAGAAGTTACAAAATTTAAGGACCGGGGATTTAGCTCAGTGGTTCTGCTGCCTGTCTTGCAAGCACAAGGTCCCGAATTCGATCCCTAGTACAAAAAAAAAAAAAAATAGAAGTTACAAGAATTACTGTAGAAATATTATATTTAGATAGATACACTAGTAACTACTCCAAAATTTATGGAATATTTGAATATCTATGGTAGAATAGATAAAAGTGAATATAAAATTATCATATATTAGAGAAATATTGTAACAACATTAATGATCTTATGATTACCAAATGAAAAAATAGAATTAATGTCTGCAAACTTCTTAAGAGCTGAGGTCAGACTTAAGCACAATCATATGCACTGTGAAACACATGACAATAATTGTAATTGTTGAATTACGTATGCAGCAAAATTTATTTTATCACTGAAAATAAAAATAAGATCTCTAAATCCAAACAAAATTAGAGGATGAATTATCAGCAAATTTTCCATGGAAAACTCAAAAAAGACAATTTAAGGTGCTAAAATTAATAAAAAGCAAAAAAGTAACAAATATTTGTGAGAATTTAAGAAATACGTTTATGTGCAAAGTGACACAACACTTTGATTTATTGTTATCGCAGAGAATATATAATTATATAGAAAAGAATAGATTTTGAGTGTGCTAGAAAAATTAAATAATTTATTTAGTCTGGATTATTGAGAGAAAAAGACAAAATTTTTCAACTAGTTTGATTTTTAAAATTAAATGGGCATATTAATATTTAATAAACTGAAAGTGTAAATATGGACTAAATGTATAATAGGTAATGTGAAATAGGAAGAAAAGGGGCAAAGGGGAAGGAAGTGGGAGGGCTAGGGGAAAGGATAGAAGGGAATGAGATTGATATGAGAAAATGGAAAAATAGGAGTAAAATCTTTATAAATAGGAATGGAGGGGTTAAAGGGAGGGCTGGGCAATGGTGAAAAATAAGAACCAAGAGAGACTATGTAAAGGTGCAAATTTCCAATGATGAATGTTATTATATTGTATACCTAAAATGTACCAATGATTAGAATGAATAATTGATAACACAAAATAGGAAGAAAGGTCCAAAGGGGTAGGGGTAGTCTGAGGGGCAGGGGAAAGGACAGAAGGGAAAGGAAAAATGATGAGAAATGGAAAAAATGGAAATAAAGTCTTTGTAAATAGGGAAGGGTGGAGGGCGTGAAGGGAGGGCTAGGAATGGGGAAAAAGTAAGAACCAAGATGCATTATGTAAAGGTACAATTCCCAATGAGAAATGTAATTGTGTTGTATACCTACAATGTATCAATAAAATAATTTAATTAAAAAAATAAAAATAAAATAAATTACTCAAGAACTATATAGAGAGAATTTCAATCTTTTTTTCTAGGTTCTTTTTTTTAGTTCATTAAGTTTATTGTTATATTTTTGGTAAACAATATGATGAGATTCATCATTGGGTATTTGTACCTTTACATGATATATCTTGCTTTTTTTTCCCCATTCCCCTGCCCTCCCTTCAACTCCTTTACCCCTCCCTATTTACAAAGACTTTGTTTCCATTTTATCCTTTTCACATATTTTTTCTTTCCCTCCCTGTAGAGAAAAATATGTTAGTTTTCCTTACATTATGAGATATATTTTGTTGTGCCCATGCATATCTTTTAAAGCTTTATGAGGTGTCAGTAATTTTGAATTTTACCTGAATGGCTGGTTTTTTAAAATCACTTATTTGTGCATATCAGGAAAGAAAAATGTGTTTGGGTTAATAGTAATGATAAGCATGAATTGGAACATTTCAGTTAAAATATAAGAACATGAATCTATCAGTACCATTGGAAAAGATGATGAATTTTAATGAATTGAGTTTATTATCCCAGTAAATCCAGGGTAGTTAATTATATATAAAGCATATCATAGACATTAAATGTGTAAATTAAATAAGAAAAATAGTAAGATTTTACTTGATGTAGAAACAAATCATTTTATAAATACCAAATGCTCTTCATTATAAGAAAAGAAAACTGATATAAAACTTGAAGTTATTTGGCACAAATTGCACTGAGCCTTACTTTTCATTGAGAAAGGCTAGCAGAATTTTCTATTAAATATTGATAGTAACATCAATGATTCACAATTTTATTCAGCAGGATACTCAGAATAATGGTTGGGATATTAACAAGTGTAATATAATTCAATGGATAAAGATTTTAAAGAAAAAGAATAAAATATAGAGAAGGTAACAGTGTATACATAGAACTTCAAAAATACACAAATAAAGGAAAATAACATGAGATGACTTACAACACTGTGCTTAAAGTAATTACACTTTTTTACAGGAACAACAAAGTTAATAACATAATAGGATGATTCTAGTTCCAAGAGCAGTAATATTTACTAAAAAATAAAGAATAACATTTCCACATAACAAGAAATAACTTGTGTAAGAAAGACTTACATGGAAGTCACTAACAAAGGCTATAGTTAATTTAAATTTTCAAGGTCCATTGTTAGAGTTGCAAAAACATAAAGATGACAATTATCTTCTAGCTGAATGTTGATTTCAATGAGATTTTTAACTATGCTCTCTAACCACCAGAGGGCTGTGAAAGAATGAGAATTTTCTGCAATAATTTTTACCATTGACAGATTATTTTTGCAATCTGATATGTAAATATTCTTTGGTAGGTTGATAATAGGTAATCACAAGTATGGATTCTTAACAGTCTGTGACTGCTGAACACATACTTGGGTGCTTGATTCTGAGTGAACTCAGAGGTCTTGCAGAATTAAGTCTATGTTTCTGCTGGTGCTGGTTGTGTGCCCTGTGTATTGAAAGAAGCTGATGAACTCCTAATTTGTCTAGCAGGAGACAAATTCGGTAACATTAATTTCAAGATGTTTGTGAGGGTTACTGGTTGTCGAAATGGTTCTTACACCAGTCCATGAATCATATAACTTTGTATCTTCTGTGGATGCCTACACCCTGAATCATTACTTAGTTGCATAAAGAGTAGATCATAAAATACATTGTTAAAATAATGAATAGTTAAAATTCTTCCAAAGTTCTCCAAATCAAGGCGACTTTAAGTATTTAACATGATAGGTTTTCTTAAGCATTTTTATTTGCATACATGAAATTGACATTCAATTAATCTTTAAGTGGGGTAAAGGTCAAAATGATAAATAATTTGTTTTCTTCTACCTTTTATGTACAATCTAGAATTTAATATTTTCTTTCTTAAGGGTAGAGCAACAATGTTTTTTTTTATGATATTTAATTTTTTTAAAAGCCCAGAAAAGTGTAGTGAAAACAGGAGAAATGGCATCAGCAAATTTTGTTCTATTTGTGTTTTCAACTCTCCATAATAGATGTAGATTTTTATAGAGAAAGATTTTGGGATGTACTTGGCAAGTTGCTGTAGTTCCTAAGCTCCTAGAATCTTTATAAAACCATCTTACTATGGTTGGACTTCATCAAGATTTGCTTGGTCTCATGCTGAGGGATGCATGCATCAAAGAAAAGAAAAAAAAGTGAAAAAAAAAACTGTTGAGAAACAGATTTACAGTAATTTTATAATGCTACTTCTGCTTTCTACCCTCTACCTGCTACCTTTCCTAAGCACTCAATGAGAGACTGTGATAAGGACTCACATATATTTTGACATTTAAATTTTACCATTATACGGGGGACAGATATAATATCCCTATCTTACAAATTAGGACACCAAAGTTAAGATGGTTTAAAAATTTAGTTCAAAGTTACACAGCTAGCAAAAGTCATTTGAATTATTGGAATTGAGGTCTATTTGATTGTAAAGGCTCTGCCATCAATCACTGTGCTACATTTACTATCACAGTACATGTGTTCCTATATTTAGGCTAGCTGTATATTAACTGTTTCAATTTTGACCATGTATTTCTCTCTAGATACAAGATGAGTACATAATTCAAGAAATATATTTTAAAATAATACTTGAATTCAATATATTCTTAGGCTTAGCTTATCTCATAATTTAGTTTTATTTTACTTACTTTTGCGTAAAACTTTTAGCCTTTTTTAAAATCAACAGTCTACGATCTTAAAAAGTGCAGTTTTCAAAAGAACCTATTGTTTATTGTAACAGCCCCATTACTGTAAATACCATTTATTAATATTAATAATTAGAATATTATTGTACAAACCACTATTCATAGTTTTTGCTTTCAGTTTTGGTTTTGATTTCGTATTTTATTGATATTTTCCCTTCCTCCATGACAGACCAAAGAAGACAATTCTGAGAGTCAGCATGTACTGTTACTATTTTTCTTAAAATATTATTATAATGTTAATGCATATTTCCTTATAAAAAATAAATTACTACAATTTGAGTGCATACATCTATGTAAAACTGTAGAAAAATTATCCAGTTTTTTACCATCTTGGATTTTTGCTTCTGTGGTCTTTGCTGCTTCAAAGTACCTACAAATTTTGAATCACTTATTACTCCTGCTGTTTAAACTGTTGAATTATCCTATATTCACTGCAAATTTCTATGACATTCTGTCTAGATTGGTAGAATTTAAAAACTCTTCTAACAGTATCTCAGTAGGTTAGCAATCTTGGCTAAAAGAGGCTTTATTCATATATAACTGTCACTTGCACTATCTTGAATCTCATAAACACTTTCTATTCTGCAAAGCTGTGGATTCAATACAAATCTCTAGTGATAGTATTGAATAAATATTCAAATGACAGAATTAAATACTAAAATTAAAAGTGGAGCACTCTGTAGCCTTGTTACCAATCTCTACAGCACCAAAGGCATATCAGAGTGGAAGAATCAAAGAAAAGCTAGTTCCTTCTATTCTTATTCTTTCCTTCAAATTTGGTCTATCAATTACAAAAAGTTTTTACAATTAAAAATTTTTGATTAGGCCAAATTATTTAAATCTTCAAAAAGAAATTAAGTACACAAAAATTAAAAATTAATATCAAAGCATGAAGTGAGGCAAATATGTCTATATGTGTACCATGATTACTAGATATCATCCCACACTAAATTTAAATTTAAATGATGTAGATTTTATTTAACAACATATTTAGCACTGACTAAATAAGGAAATTGAAAGCCAAAGTAAAAATGAAAAAGATTCAATATATTATAAAAGGAATCACAAATAAAGACAATATGAATTATTTTCTTAGTGCTATTATATTATATTTTAATGTGGAAAGAATAGTTATAGACACACAAAGCTATTTTTCTTGGTGAATGTTTATACATTATAAATGTATCACGAAGACCTGGATAGGTTACAAATAGTATAGAAATCAAATCCTTTGGAAATGGAGAGGGTAAAAACACGAGATAAGTTATGGTTTATATTAAGACATCCTACAAAGTCTCATGTGCCTCCAGGTGGGACTTTAGGGAGGTCACAGGGCCCCGAGTGTGTGATATTCATTAGTGGATTTGTCCACTGACAAGTTCACAGCTAAATGTGATGTAGGGAGATGGGATCTGCTCAGAAGAGGCAGTTACCATGGGTGTGGTCTAGAAACGACCTTCTCCCTTTCTGGCTCCCTCCTTCTCTCTCCTTACTCAATACCTGCCCTGTCTTGCAGTCCGCCAACTGTGGACTGAAACCTCTACAAACTGAGACAAAATAAACCTCTCCTCCTCGAAATTGCAGATATTGGGTATTGTGTGCCAGGAAAGTGACTAAGACAAGATGTAACAGATTTGAGAGTTTTTTAAACAGTTTTATTACTGATAATGTCAAATTGAGTAAATAATAAAATATACTAACATTATCAACAAATAAATTGTATGTGTCTTCATATGTACATATGCTCATATTTTTGTCTAGCTATATAATGCATAAAACTTCATGTGTTAAAATTCCCTTTTAAACAAAATATGATTATATTATAGTATTCCAATAAATTATATAGTAAAGTTAATCATACATATTTTCTGTCAAAAATAGAAAATATAGAACATTATAAAAATAATGCTCTATTTTTCTGACAAGTTTAATCATGGGACATAAGAGTAGTACTAAGAGACACTACAAGCAATATCCTGCACTCCAGGCATTTTATTCCTCACCTATATTGTAGCAGTAGCCTAATTTTCTCTTATAATCAGGATCAATTACCTAGATGATGGAGTAACTCCTTTCTTATCACCAGTTCATGAAGTTATTGCCACGTACTTGGCACTGTCTGTCAATTTTTAGCTAGCTGCTTCAAGGTACTAGGAAATGGGGCAAGATAAGTGAATTCCATAATTGCAAGTGTATTGCCATTCATCATTTGCTATGAAGTGAGTACCTTGATTGGGAACAATGCTGCTTGGAATACTGTAACAGCAAATAAGACATTCTATATAGGCACAAGCATTTTTGTCACAAGCATTGCATTAAGGGAAGGCAAGTACCTATGCAGAAGTTTCTAATCAAATAAAGCAAAGCTTTCCCTCTTTTGTGATGGAAGTATTGTAATGTAATGAATATGCCAACATGTAGTTGGTCATTCTGGGAAGTTTCATTATATTGGGAATTTCCAGTTGGCCTCTGGTACTGGCCACTCAGCAGTAGCAATAGCCAGATCAACACTGACTGAAATCCATGTTGCTGAGACCATACAGAACCACCATCCCTGCTGCCATGGAAACTTTGGCTATGGGTCATTTGAACAATGACAGGACTGAGTAATAAAAGTATTGGACTGTATCCAAGGAAAGGGTCATGGTATCCGCTTTATGATTAGCACTCATTGCTTTGGCGATCACCCTTTGGTGAATATTCACATGGAATACAAAAAAAAAAAAAAAACCTTTTATTTTTCTTGTTCATCCAATGGTCTACCCAGATATCTATTTCCCTGAACTCCTTGTCATCAATATTCTAATCATATTCCTTCCAATTCCCTAATCATACAGCAAAACAATTTGTCAAAGCTCATAGGTCAACATATATTCATACCTCTGGCACTTTCTCCTTTCAACCAAAATGAACCAGATATATTATTCAAAGTTCTGCCCTCTGGAAGGATTTCCCTTCACCTAGTGATAGTCTAGGAAGGGATTATGATACTAAAGTTGTTCATTTTTTGTTGATACTTCATAATATTTAGAACCATCAATAAAGCACGGTGGAGTTTGTTAATAGTAAGGGGATTCTCCACGAGAGAAGCAGATTTTAGGCATTCTAAGACCTAAAACCCTTGTATATATTATTTTTGTGTGGTAATGGATTTCTGTATATGTCCCACATTGTGGCATGGTGGATCAGACATACCCCAGTTCAGTTCATGACAGGCAACTCAGTTTTAATGACATACGAATGGTTTTTTTTAAGTGTTGAATCTCTATACTAAAGCTCAGTAACAAGGCAAGAGATCTTTCTCAAAATAAGAACAGTTATCTGGAGGAGGTTATGGCTTTGGTTTGAAATCCTAAGTGTTTTTTTCATGATTAAATATTGGGACATAAAGAGTATGTCTGTCTGCCCTGACAAAACAAGCAACATTTGATTTGCTGTTATATGGCCAAACTGCCAAAATAACTTGCATAGCAAGCTGGACCTGTTGCAAAACCTTCACTTCAGATCTCCATTTAAAACTAAGGTGGTTTTTTAAAAATCACATTAACTGGGTCAAAGTAGCTCACTGCTACTTTATGAAGAATATGCTGCTTCCAAAATCCAAAGTGGTTCACTATGTACTGTACCTTTTTGGTGGCAGGAGATATCAAATATTACTAATCCTTCATCTGGAAGAGATATCTTAACATGCCCTACATCAATGGACCTGTGAAAATTTTACTAAGGAAAGAATTTCAAGAATTTTTGCCAGATTTATTAAACTGTGTGACTCACAGGTATTTTGCCAGGCAGGTTGGCAAATGCTACCTCTTAATCATTCAGCCCAATTAGCATAATATCAAGGTAATGGATGGGGTGTGTTCTTATGAAAGGTGATGTTGCTCAAAGTCCTTGCAGAATAAATTATAATTTAGGTCTGGAAATTAGATTCTGAATTGGGACAGTAAAATTTCCTTTTTAATGTTCTAGTTCAGTGTAAATAACTTCTTTTGGTCTTCTGAAATAGGGTTTATGAAAAAATTATTTCCCAGATCAATAGCTGCACATCAGGTGCCAGAGAACGTGTTAATTCATTCCAGCAATATATCTATTTTTGAAATTTAAGCTAAAGTTATGACCTGGCTCATTTTATTACAATCTCTTGCCATTCTCCAAATCCATGTGTTTTCATAACAAGCCAAAAAGTTGAGTTGAATTGGATACGGTACCAATCAGCATCTTTCCATTTCTTGAGTTGTCTTATCATCTCTAGGCACATTGTATTGTCTACAGTTTACTACATGTCTTAAGACATATTTTACTGGCTTTTAATTTGGCTATTCAAAATTAAATATTGTAGAATCACTAGGTGAAGACATATCTCTATACATTGTGAGTATGTGTGGGGGTTTTGTGTGTGTGTGTGTGTGTAGCAATTATAATTCAGTTACATGCAAATATATTAACTGAAAGTACATGTTAAATATTAATCTAATCACTAAAGTTATAAAAACTCTAGAGGAAAATATGAGAGAAAATCTTTGCTGAAATAAGATTGCAATTTTTTTAGGAAATAAAAATAACAAAAAGAGAAAAATAATTTGTTGTATGAGCTTAGTACTGACTGAAATCTCCTCTTTGAAACACACCCAAAAGAAATGAGAGAACAAGAAGGAAAACTATAGGAGAAAACATTTGTAATTTGTGTATCTTGTATTTAGAATACTTAATGAATGTTACTGTATTCAGAACATAAGAAGAGCTGGTAAACCTCTGGGGGAAGAAAAGCAGAAGATGAAATGGGACAGAGATTAGAACATATACTTTGCAGAAGACATAGTGGTAAATGATCATGAGAAAATGTTCAAAATCTTTGTTATGTAATGCAAATTATATCATAATACATTATTTTTCATTGGTTAAAAAAAAGAGTAAGATATCAACAGTTGTTAAATATATGGAGGAATTAGAACTCTCAAACATGGCTGAAAAGTTTGTAAAACAGTAAAAACACCACTGAACCTAACGTAACGTGACAGTTTTCTCTAAAACTATTCATTTTTAACACACCCAGGATTTACTCTCTGAGCCATTTGACCAAAATAAATGGAAATAGATCCACAAAAAGACTTGTGAAGGAATATACCAAGCACTTTATTCTTAATGATCTCAAATTATGTCTAAACTGAATGTCTTTTAAGCATGAATGAATATTCAAAAATAAGATAAAATATGATAAAAGCCATAGGCATGAATAACTAAAATGTAGTGAATGAAACAAGACAAATATTAAGGATGCAAGAGATTCCATAGCATATTAAGCCATTTGTATAAATATTGGAAAAGTTAAAAGTCGTAAAGTTCATAACTTCCTGCTGTTGTCATGTGTTGGATGGAGAGTAACTGATGAGTATGCAAGAACACCTTTTGGGTGATGAAAACATTTTATAATACAATTACGATCATGATTCCATGGCTTTTTGTTAAAAGCCATCAAGCCATATCCTTAAAATTTGTTTATTTTCTTAAGTACAAATTATACATTAGCTTACTAAAATGAAAGCAAAGTAAGAACAAAAAACAAAAAGAGTACGCATCTAAACAAATTAATCATTTTTGTCAATATAATTAATACATCTTGGATGAGGTAATGGTATACCCAAATTGGAGAAACAAGCATATGTAAGTCTTTTGTCTCTTAAAGTGAGTAGAAATACTCAGTGATTATCTTGTTATCCTATAAATAGCATGACCTGCTAATAGATAGGGGATACAAACTCTGAAACAACTATATTTCAATTCTGTGAATAAAGATGTTTTTGACAATAGAATTATGTTGCACATCATCTATACATTTATGGATCTATACATCTGTACATTATGTGATTGTGTTTCTGTGTGCACACATATATAAGAGTGATAGAGAGAGAGCAAAGCTGAAAGTAAGAAATTAATTACTCTTCTTCAACTTTTTTTCCTTTCTTCACTTTCAATGTCACCCCTGGCCAGTAGTAGAGAAAACAATAATAGAACATCTTGTGGTATTTAAATATGAAATTATTAACTATAAATTTCATATGTAAATCTACTCAGCAATGGCATCATATTTTTCTCCTAAATCATACACCACACTGTGAGATGAGAATTTCTACTTCTTCCTCACCTTCACTTTATCTATTTTCCCCACAATAAATGACATTATTTCTTAATTGGGGATAATATAATTTATCACTGGGAAATGCCCTCATGTTTCTACTAGAAACATATATAAACACATGTTTATTTAGGTTGCTATTTATCATCATGCCTTGTGTTGAGATGTAGCCATTTCTATTCTCTATTTTTCTCTATCCTATGTTCTCCTTGTTCTTTCATATGTGCTCATTTCCTTATGCATCATGAGATTTTTTTGCCTTTTGGTAATATCTATTAGTATATATGATTATGATCTAAAATACCACATCTTAAATAAACACAAATTTTCAACTAGAAATCACTTGTACTATGATTACTTTTCACTTTATAAAGTTACAAAATTATAGAAAAATATAAAAAAGATATGAGAAAAATAGTATAAGAATTACTAATTGCAATATTGTACATCACATTGATGAATCTGAAATATAGAAGGAATGATATACTTTCTAGGAATATAAAAATTATAGAACTTATTATAGAAATTATAGAAATTATGGTTTAAAATAATACAATACCCAAAGTAAAGAAATTTTTGAAGTGGCTGTTAATTCTTAACTATCTGCATTGCCCAATTTCTATTTAATTTACTCTTTTTTAAGTACCTGCCATGCTCCCAAATGTCCAAGTGACAAATTGACAAATTTCACATTGCCAAATCCATGACTTTCTTTATTTTGATCTTCATACCAGGGTGTGCAACACATATGATCTCTCTACCTTCTTGAGATCCTCTTACTCTTGGATTTTTTTTTTCAAAAGTCTTTATCATTTTTTGTATTGTATTCATAGTCCTTTTTTTATGTCTCTCTTCAAACTGGTCATACCATATTGGAGTTTCATAGGACCTATAGCTGAATATTGTAATCTTCTTTATATATGCTCTTCTCTTAAAAAGCTAAGAGAAATTCTTTGAAGAATAAAGGTATTTATTTAGGAAAGCAAGGACATTAAAATAGGAATTCCTATGCTATTGTAAACCAGAGTACACTCAATGTACTTGAAGCCAGGGGGAGATTCTAGAAACAAAAAACAAAGATGATAAGATAATTTGAAAGAACAATCTTTGGACACTGATTAATAAAAGAGTGGCATTTATCTAAAGTTGAATGGAGAGTTTCTACAAGACGTCTTTGTACTTTTGTAGAGAGTTGTAGTGATATCTGTGCAAGATTGTATTTCTACCAGTGTATTTTGTGATATCAGGAAATCATGCACGAGAATCTTTCCTTAATATTTTCTTATTTTATTATTTTTCCATAAAGATATGATACAAGCCACATCTTTTTGATTTTGACAACTTTCACATATCCTTAGCACTTTAAATTAATGCCATCTAGTAAGAGATCTTACAAACTCTGGTGAGGCAGTAGGAAAAATGAAAACCTTCTACATTTTGATTGTTACGTAATTTATTGCATCCATAAAGTAACCATGATGGAAATTCCTCCAAAAACTAAAACCAGAAACACCATCCTACCTAGCTGTTCCTCTTTATATTGAAATTCTCAGGTCTTCTGGCCCAGAGATCAGAAAGCTGACTAATATATATATGCATACACACAAACACAAACACAAACTAATAAAAACAGTAATAATGAAGATGATACAACATACTATGAATAAATTAAACTGTTAACAAGAATTGAAATTAGGAATGTGTTTCTATCAGTAGTAATACTGATAGTAATTATTTTACTGTACAAAACCATAAGAAGGAATGCAAAGTTATCTAGACTCTGAAATGAAAGGGATATATGTTATTAATTTAGCAATCTTTAAAAATTTATTGAAAGGAATTTGCTCAACATTATTTTCTATGCAGTTATCTTGCACCTTGATGCATTAGATATTTATTGCTACTTTACAAAATGTAACAAAGTTCATACCAGGAAACAACTGTTACCTCGTCTGCACTCTCTCCTGTTTCTTCATTGACTCCAATCCAGTCTTATGTTATTTTGCTTTGCATTGTCTAATAGCTGCTGGATTGATTTCTCATGGTCTCTTACCACTTTAAAGAAATTTTTCTTTTCCTGGTCACTAATTGAAATCTTATTTTCTATATCTGAAATTCTGTCCTCACATTGGCTCATTCTGCTGCATAAATTTTCAATGGTGTTTTTAATCTCCTGGATATCTGTTTGCATCTGTTTTATGGATTCTATTTGTTTCCTATGTTGGGATCCCATCATGTTCCTCAGCGCCTCTATTTTTTAATCTATGTCTGCTCTAGATTTATTAATCATGTCTTGCACTATGGGCACAGTCTCTGCTGTTATCTAAGACATTATTTCTGATTTCATTTTTTCCAGATCCTCTTTTGTTGTCAGTTTAGGGAGTCTAAATGGTTGAGTGTTTGATTGTTCCTTCTCATTTCCCTTTGGGGTTGCCTTAGGTGATCAAGAAGTCTGGTTTTGAGACTTGTTTATGTGCCTTCTCATTTCAACAGATGCATGCTGCTGTGCCTTTGTGGAGGCAACTTTTTGCTTACTCAGTGCTCTTCAATTCTCAGCAATTCACAGAGCTGTCTTTTCTCTGCTGCTCACCAGTACACTAATTCCTGGGTTCAGAAAGATGATTTCTGGATCCCTGAGCTACTTTTTATATCCTTTTAAATTCTGTAAAATCTGTGGCAATGTCCTCTAAATCTTGATATTGTAATTTTTAAAAATATATATAATTGATATTTTGTAGTAGGAAGAAAAGGTCTAAAGGAGTTGGGGAAGTGGGAAGGGTAGGGGAAAGAAAGAAGGGAAAATAAAAAATATGTGAAAAGGAAAAAAATGGAGACAAAGTCTTTGTAAATAGGGAAGAGTGGAGGAAGTGAAGGGGGGACAGAGGAATGGGGAAAAAATAAGAATCAAGATACATCATGTAAAGGTACAAGATCCCAATGATGAATGTAACTGTAGTTTATATCCAAAATGCACCAATAACCTTAATGAAAAAAAGAAACAACTGTTATCTCACAGTTCAGTAAGTCAAAAGTCACCAGTGGCCTACATAGGTATTCTTTACTCAGGTACTCACAAGGTCACAGCAAGGTGTGGGTTAGGATGGGTTCTTATGTAGAGGTGCTGGGAAAGAACTTCTTTCCAGGTTTCTTCAGGATGTTATCGGAATCTAGTTACCTGTGCCTGTAGAACTGAGAGACCTGTTTTCTTTGATGACTCTCAGGAAATTTAGAAGTTTCTTGGACATCTCTTTCCATGTCCCCTCCATTAGAGACTTTGATGAGACCTTATCACTGGAATCTTTCTGACATACTCTTTTGCACTAGCAGAAGAAACTGCTTTAAATATGGAAAAGCATAAAAGAACTCCATGCTTAAAAAAAGATATGTGATTCAATTAACCCTAGGTGGATAAACTCCATTTTAATTAATTCTAAACCAACTGAATAGTACCCTTCATTACATCTGCAAAATCCAATTTCCATATAATCAGTATTTTTATATTTCAGCATGTTTACATCATGAAAGTGAGAAGTCTGAGGGGTCATTCTCTGAATCAGATATATATATATATATGTGTATATATATATATGAATATATATATGTATATATATATGAATATATATACATATATATATTATAATTTAGAGATGCCTACTTATTATATATAGCCAGAATTCTTATGGCAACTTGGGTGATCCATTTTTATCTAATAATATTTTAATTCAATTCAGATTATAGCAGTTATCAAATTAATGCTTCTCAGCTACAAATTTCTTCTTTCCGGCCTGCTCTGTGAAAAATAAATCTGGCATGTATATTAGAAGGCACTGGATAAATATGGCCGGGGAAAGGGATTTCTTTCTTTCTCTCTTGATTCTGATGTGCTTCCTCATCATACTTCTGTAGTCTGCATGACTTCTTGCTTCTCAAGCACCCATGTCTAGCTCCAGCTTCCTGAAGGGCACACAGCTTTTCTAAGAAAACTCAGCTCCTGTGGTCCACAGTGGTAATCAGTGCCAACATGAAGAACTGTCCACAGATGGAGTTTAGTTTTTTTTATATGTATAATAAAGACAACTCACTGTCATTCCCTATTGTACTGATTTATAGAACATTCTGAAAGGTAGGGTGACAGCAAGTTCCAGTGGCAGAGAATCATTTATTTCTCTAATTTAATGTTTTTGGTACTGGAGATTGAACCCAGGGTCTTTGGACTGAGCTACATCTTCAGTCTTTTTTTTTTTACACTTAAATTATTTTATTGGTACATTTTACTCATACAATACTTTTACATTTATCATTTGGTGCTTGTACCTGTCTGTACATGATGTATCTTGGTTCTTGTTTTTTCCCCATTATCTGTGCACCCTTCATCCCTACACCCTTCCCTATTTACAGAGACTTCATTTCCATTTTTTTCTTTTCTCATACATTTCCTTTTCATTCTTTCTTTTCCCCATCTCCTCTCACCACCCCTACCCCTTTGGACCTTTTCCTATTTCAAAGTATCAATTATTAATTATTAATCCTTTTAATCCTTATTTACACTCTCAGTTTCTCACACTAGAGAAACTATTCAGAATTTACACGTGTGCCCTATTTATTTCACTTAAGAGTATGGCCTCAATATGCGTCCATTTAGTTGTAAATGACTCTAGTTTCTTATTCTTTATGGCTGAGTAGTACTCCAATTAATCAAAAAAACACATCTTCTTTATCCAGATTCCAGTTGATGGGCACTTGGGCTGTTTCCAAGCTTTAGCTATTACAAACTGTCCTGCTATAAACATGTGTGCACATATGTCTCTGTGGTATGATTCTTTTAATTCTTTTGGGACAATACCCAGAAGGGGAATAGCTGGGTCAAATGGGACCTCCAGCCCTAGTTCTTTGAGGTATCTCCATATGAATTTCCACAGTGATTTCACCAGTCTGCACTCCCACCAACCATGGAGAAGGCTTCCTTTCTCTCCACACCCCCACCAGAATTTGTTATTGGTTGATTTCTTGATAGCAACCATTCTTTCTGGGGTGAGGTGGAATCTCAGTGTTGTTTTCATCTGCATCTCTCAAATGACCAGTGATGTTGAACATTTTTTCATATGTTTATTTGCTGCTTTTACTTCTTCATCTGAGCTACTATCTAGAATATATAAAGAACTGGAAAAAATCAGACCCCCCCAAATTCAAAGACCCAATTCAGTCTTTTTTTAAACAGGGTCTCACTAAGTAGCTATGATAACCATGTTGGACTTCAACTTGCAACTTCCTGACTCATTCTCCCAAAATTCTCAGATTACAGACATTCACCAAAACCCCCAACTCCTCATTTCTTAGTGTTCTACTTCACCATATTAGCCAACATTTGTTACTATAATCCATTGAAATAGTTATTCTATTTCATTTAATATTTTCCTTGTTCAAATTATTAGGCAATTACCCCTTCTAAATTGAATGCACACTGATATGAATGCTAATAATATTATCTTACATTTATGATATAGCTTATATCAGTAAGAATCTGGCTAGGAAATGGAAAACAGGACAAGAATACACTCCTCCCAGTCATGCCCCCAGTGACTTACTTTGAACTCACTCTGTCTCAGCTATGAATGCATCATGGATTAATCCACTGATATATACCACAGCCCATGATCCAGTCACATTCCTACAGCTATACCACTGAACTCATGAGACCTTTTTGGAGACATTTTAGATCTTACAAACGGTTATACCTTGAACAAGTAAAATAGATAAATGGAAAAAAGAAAAGTTTTCTTGTAGGAAAAAAAGGTTTATTGGCATTCCATATTTTTGTGTTAAAGGTTATCTGTTCTAATTTTTTTTAACTTCAATATGTGAATTGCCAAAGAAAGCATGTTTTTGGCAGAAGTAAAGGAATAAGCTAAATGGTTTTTTTATATCAGTGAAAGTTTTATTTTTCTCTTAATTTGCTCAAATATAATTGTTTAATAGAATAACATAGCTTGTGAATTTTCATTAAATGCTCCAATATATGTCATAATTTTAACAATTTGACATAATTTTAATATTTCACTTATGTATGGATTTTACTCACACCAATGAAATTCTTGGATAATCCATATGATATGGAGAAAATATAAATATAGCATACACCGAAAATGATACTAAAAAATTGTACTTTTTGAGATATATAATGCTTATGTTTAGATGTAAGACGTTTCCATAATGAGTGTCATAATATCTAAATTATCTGAGTTGATGGCACTCTTGCTAAGTTTTTAAAAATAAAAATATATGCTATAATTCAGGAGCTTTTTTATTAAAGAAATTATTTTAGGAATTCTTCCATAAATTATGTTATTAAGCTGAATATGATACTTTGTGACAACCTCCAAATAAATAAATAATAGCAATTTAATTACTGCTGTAAATAAGAGAAGCAATTTCATGAATTATAATTATTCTAATTTTAATTATTCAGTAGACATCAATATCTATTATTTTGCTTTATTCATGATCAAAATCACTCTACTGTTTTCTCCAATGTATAATTAAAATATAATAAAGATTCTGTATTTGTTTCTTTTCTGTGTTTTTGTTTGATTGAGCAATTCTAAATGTATCACTATAACAGTAAAACTCAAGGTAAGATATTCCATAGTAAAACTAACACTCAAATAAAAGTTAAATACTTTACTTTTTAAAGTTTTCCATGTTTGAGAACAACTGTGACAACTGATGGACTCACAACTTAGTGGAGCAAATAAATGATTTAAAAACTACTCCTGAAAAACAAGGTATGTTTTATGGATTAATACCATATAAAATTGTTACAAATATTTGCCTACACATTTTCTCCTCATAAATCTCAGAAAAATGTGTTAAGTCATATAAGCATGTATTTACATGAAGGTGGAGAAAGCCAAACGCTAAGGAATGGAGTTTGTATCTTAACAGCAGTAATCACAGTTACTGTTATTTCCTGCTATGTTTGGATCAAAATGATGCCTGGCATTTCTTATCTGGTCATGTTACTAATGCTGGATTCTCAAATGTCCTAATGTAACATAGGGTACAATTATAGTTGGTATTATTATTAAGAATGAATAAAATTGAATTAAGACAACAGCATAATCAGCTAATTCTATGATAATGCAAATTGATTGCATTTTTATATTATTATACAATAAGTGACTAGTTTTTAAATGCATTTGAATCTGAGTCTTTCTTTTTTCCTTTTGTATGCTTCATTGCATAGCCAACTGGGTTTCATTTTGTGAAAATGTTTTGTAATAGGCTGACATTAATGCTAATTGAATCATTTCATCTAATCCATTGTGTACCAAACTGAAAGTGCTACTTTAATGACAAAAGCAGTCAAAACAAAGAGGTAATGTGTTGTTAATTAACTCACATTATTAGTTTTATTTCCTTAAATTTTCAAATATTTGAAAACCACACTGTCAAATAGTAATTAGAGAGATAGAACATGGAGACCTATTTCTAACTTTTGTTTAAAATATAATCACTTAAAAATGAAGAATGACAGATGCTATTTCTTATAAGTACCCTGAAATGGTATGTCAGTTTTAAAAGCTTTTTACTCAATGTCAGAAAGGATTTAGCATTTAAAATGAAGTGATCTAAGTCAGTCAGCGTGACCAAATACATAGATACTTTCATACATACATACATAAAGTAATCCATCTTATATTTTTCCATCTCATTTGCCTTCTTTACATATTTTTCACCTCTTTGTTAAGAGAAGAAAAATTCTACCTTGATATACTTTCTCTACTTTCTTGAAAGGTGTTCCAATATTCATATATATTTTCACCTGTACCCATGTATGAAAATTTGTAATTGCGTAGAAATATGATGAAATCCTTTTTACATTTTGGTTGGATGCATCTTTGAAATAAGTGTGTTGGGAAAGATCAGTTAAGTAACAATATAATAAAAATAAAATTATAAATTAGTTAAAGAAAGAATTGAACATTTAGGAATACCCATGTACATTGCATTGTGGTTAACACACAACATGGTTGTGATTGGTTCAGTCTTTTATGACAATTTTGACCCCTTATAATTATGAGGTATATTTTATATAACTTTATTTAAATTATATTACATATTCCTACTATAAATTCTTTAAGTAAATAAAAAAACACCTCCAATATTACAATACTTCTACTTTTATCTCTGTAAAATTGAAATTAAATGGGCTGGGGATGTAGCTCAGTGGCCCCACACCTGCCTGGTAAGTGCAACGTCCTGAGTTCAATCTCCAGTACCGGAAAAAAAAAAGAAATTATATATTTCATAAGTTAGACAGAGAATAGTTTCATCTTATTACTTATTTCATTAAGTAATAAAGTCCATTAAGTAATAATACATACATAAAAGATACCAGCTAATATCTGTGGCAATTTTACAAACAGCATGATCACTAAAGTTAGAGTAATAACCAAAGTAAGAATACAGTATTTCCTGATAGTATTTGATGGAATTAAAAGGTCTATTGATATGAACTTTGATGTTAACAACCTTGTATTTTCCAATGTGGAAAATGTATCACAGCCGTATAGATTATAAAGTAATGTTTAAATGCTATAAACTTTAAACTACATGCATTATATTGCCATACATCTAAAAATTGTGTTTAAAAAAAATCTATTGTCAATTAGGGGAAGAAAATTCACTAGCTAATTAGTTCAAGTACTTATTTAAAAGGCATATATCATAATAACATAATCTCTTTGTATATATGTTAGTTTGTTTGAGACTATAAACAAACAGAATCTATCAGATATTCTTCTATAGTAAGATGATGCTTACAATTTAATATTGGAAGAATAAGAAAGAGAAATTAAAAGACATTTAGTAACCTCAATAAAATTCTATAAATTTAACCATTATGAATGAATAAATAAATAACACAAATAGTATAATATGCAGCCAAGACGTCAAAAAAGCAATTATCAGAACAATTCAAAATCTACCATGCACATCACGTGGAGGCACACATACAATCACATACACACACACATAAACACACACAAAACCTCTATAATCTTATTAGAAAAACAGCAATATGAATGCACTCGAAGTTTAAAAGTAAAATAGTGAAACACTTAGTTGGGAAAATATTTATCAAATATAGTAAATAAAAGTGTAGGCATATAAAATTATCAGATTATTTACATATAAACCTAATAAGAGCAAAAGAAATTTAGTCATATTCGCTCTTTAGATTTGTTCTTTAGATTCACTCTTCACACATCTTAGTTTTATTCTCTGTTCCAGGAAGCTGAAATTGACTGAATGGAAAGATTCTTTCCTCCTGTAGCATTTATTTCAGTTTAACTAAAGGTATCTACAGTTTGATATCAGAGAAAGGGGAGAAGTGAAGTCAGAGTGTTTGCCTCTTATTTTCCCTCTTCCAAGTTTATTCTCTGAATTAAATCTCTTATCTCCAGCCTCATAACCTTCACTACCATATATATTATCAGAATTCATAGGTTATCCCTTTCCTAAAATTAGAGACATTTTAAAATATCTAATAGATTTCCTTAAGTCATACCAGCACCATGAACATTTCTTGTCTGCATGTGGAACAATTGGATACTTCCCTTATTTAATGTTTATATAGCTAATATACTTTCCCAGATTAAATGGCATTGTCATATAAATGATATGTAATTAATAAAAATTGTACATAATATGTAAATGAAAGAAATCATCACCAGATTGGAGTAGAAAGAGCTAAGAGTATACTGGCAGAGCAACTTTGGAGAAATTAATTAGTATTTCATTAATTTAAGATCATATATTGGGCAAAGAATGAGTACAGTAGTACCTCATGAGTACAGTGGTACTTTGGTTCACAAACACTTTCATTTGTGAACAAATTTATTTCACAAAAGGAAGTGTTTGACTAAATTTTAGTTTTGTTTATCAACTCTATTGGGTGATTAACACCACCATGGCTGTCTTTGCTGCACAAATATGAATGTGACCATCCTTTCTAGAATCATGTAATAAATTAAATTTGTGAACTGATGAACTGCTGTATACAAAGTCTGCCAAAAAATGTATACACACTCAGGAAAAGACAAATAGTATGTTTTTTTAAACAAATAGTGTTATCCTCATATAGTGGACCCTAAAGGATGTAATATATTGCAGAAATCCCACTACACTGCCAGCCCTTAGAGAAGAAATTGAAAACGTATGTCCAGCAATCTAAATGACCAAGGTTACCTAAGTAGCAGTTCACTGTACTAATAAATGTATGGAAGCTAATGGCCACCATTTTGAGCTCCTCTTGCAATTGTAGAGGTGAAAGATAACTTGTATTAATCTCATGGAGTCTCAAAAAATTTAGGATTAAAGTATTTCTGTTTTTCTTTTTCTAAAAATCCACACTTTTCAGGGACAGATCATCAAACCTGACAATATTTATCTTTCAAAAGAGTTTCTATCTCTACTATTGCCATATTTGCCAAGTAATATTTGAAGGGAAAATTGACCAAAGATCAAAGTCCAAACTGATTGAAAATGCTACAGATTTCATAAAATCTTTATTACTTTATGTCTAGGATGTTGATGAAGTAAGGGTGGAATCCTGAAATAAAAGATGAAGAAATGAGACTTTCTAATCTTTATTCCTCAAACATCCTTGCGTCAAATTTCCCCCCTCTACAATCTTAAGGAGATGGCCTTTATGTTTTTCCTATCAACTTATCGCTAGATAACAAATTATCCAAAATTTCAGATCAACAAAGATTTAATATCTCATACAAGGATCTAAGAATCACAAATCCAATTGTGGTTTAGCTGAGTTGTTCTAGTTCAGAATCTCTCCTATGTATTTTAGTTGCAATATCAGTTGGGATGAAGTAATCAAGGTTTCAGTGGGGCAGAAAATATGATTCCACAAAAGTTCTCTTACCTATTAGCTCTACCCTAGCCCTAGCCAAGTTTGAGATAATAAATGCTTGCTGTGTGTACTAATTGTTTACTACAATAATTGTTTGTACTGTAGTTGAAAATTATTGCATATTTTCATACCAGGATTACATAGTGATCATAACAACTAAGAAAACATGACAGTAATTTTAGGGAGGTTCACTAGGCATTTGACAGAAAATCTCCATGTGAAGGAAAATAGTAAAAACCTAAAGGACTTTTGAACAGATTTTAGGTAGAATTGTGTATACTTTACAGGCTGCCAGGGAGGAGTTAATGGAAGAGGAAAGCATTTGGAACTGAAAGAGGAAGAGCCTTTTTACATATGGAAAACATAGTGACTTTTCATACAAAATGTAGAAATTTTACTGAATGAACTGGCTGACCTACATAACATTTCTACACTCTACTTTCCTGTTCGGTGTCATAAAATATTTCTGAGGGACTTGAATTATTGAAAAAACATGATATTAATTTATCTAAAAATAACATGCTTATTCAATTTGATGAAAAAATAGACAACAGTTCTTGTCTATGGTTTGTAAGATATGAATGTCCTTAGAAATTCTGCTGCTTTCATTTGGGTCCCTATGAACATTTCTATTTTCATGTGGTTGGGTCCAATTGTCTGACAAATGTTGACATATTTTCTGTAAATTCATTTTCTGTTCAACAAGAGACAAGATGCTATACGTTGGAGTCCACAGTGAAGATATTATCAAAAATGGAGGTTCATATTACGTGTTTGTTCTCTTTGATTTGGTATGTCTCATTTGAACTTGCTGTTCTAATACATTAACCAAGTAACTCATAAAACTGAGTTTTGTGTTCTGTTCACAGAAAGGAAAAGCTCCCAACTAGGTTTACACTGAGGTTAACTGCCTTGATATTTTGACTTTAAATCTCAGCTGTATTAATATGATAAGAAGTGCTTCTAAAGGCACATAAGAACCAACATGAAGATTTTCCCACTCCTCCCCCAGAATATCACTACAAAGAATCCTATGGTTTCAAAAAAGGCTAGACCTTCTTCTGACACTAAATAAAATTTAAAGATTGCATTTATTAATATGGGCATTTACTGCTATGAATTTCCCTCATAGAACTGCTTTCATTGTGTCCCACAGAATCCTGTACGTTGCATCGGCATTATCATTTAATTATAGAAACTGTCTAATTTCTTATTTAATTTCCTCTATGACCCATTGGTTGTTCAGGAGAGTATTATTCAATTTCCATATGTTTGTGGAGTTCTCACTGTTTCTTCTGATATTGATCTCCAATTTAATTGCACTATGGTCTGATAATATACAGGGATAACATTAATTCCTTTCTATTTACTTAAACATGTCCTATGAGTTAGCCTGTTTTCCATTGTGGAGAATGACCCATGTACAGCTGAAAAGAATGTATATTCTGATTTCATGGGGTGGAACCCTCTGTAGACATATATTAAGACCATTTCTTCAAAAGCTTGGTTTATTTCTAGTATTTTGTTGTTGATATTCTATCTAGATGATCTGTCTGTTACAGTGGGGTATTGACGTCCCACACTACAATTGTATTAGTGCTTATTTGGTTATTCATGTCCATTACTATTTGTTTTGTATGTTTGGAGCCATTAACATTCGGTCTATATATATTTATGATTTTCAAATAAACTAAAGTTGAAGTGGATTAAAGATCTAAATATTAAAACAGAAACACTAAACTTGCTGAAAGATAAGTTAGGTAGAACTCTTGGAGACATTGACATACAAAAAGAGGTTATGAACAAAAGCTCAGTATCATAGGAACTAGTACAAAGAATCAACAACTGGGATCTCACTAAAAAGCTTCTGCACTGCAGGAGAAACCACTAACAGAGCTAAGAGACAACCTACAATGTGGGAAAAAATTTTATCAAATGTTCTTCAGACAAAGGACTACTGTTTAGAATATATAAAGAACTTAAAAGAAATCAGACCTCCCAAATATAAAGACCCAATTAAAAAATGGGCACCTGAAATGAACAGATATTTCTCAGACAAAGAAGTAAAAGCAACAAATAAACATACGAAAAATTGTTCAATATCACTGGTCATTCGAAAGATGCAGATGAAAACAACACTGAGATTCCACTTCATCCCAGAAAGAATGGCTGCTATCATGAAATTAACCAATAACAAATGCTGGTGGGATTGTGGAGAGAAAGGAACACTTCTCCGTTGTTGGTGGGAGTGTAGACTGGTCCAACCACTGTGGAAATTCATATGGAGAAACCTCAAAAAACTAGGAATAGAGGTCCCATTTGACCTAGCTATTCCTCTGCTGGGTATCTTCTGAAAAGAATTAAAAGAATCATACCACAGCAATATATGTGCATCCATGTTCATAGTGGCACAGTTTGTAATAGCTAAAGCTTGGAAACAGCCCAAGTGTTCATCAACTGGTGACTGGATAAAGAAGATGTAGGTTTTTTTTTTTAATAAAATGGAGTACTACTCAACCATAAAGAAGGAGAAACTACAGACATTTATAGCTAAATGAATGCACATTGAGGCCATACTCTTAAGTGAAACAGGTAGGTCAAACATGTTTAAATACTGAATAGTTTCTTTGGTGTGAGAAACTGAAAGTATAAATAAGGATCAAAATGAATAATTGATAATGTGAAATAGGAAGTGAAGTTCTCAAGGAGTAGGGGAAAAGAAAGAAAAAAATATGAGAAAAGTAAAAAATGGAAACAAAGTCTGTATAAATAAGGAGGGTTGGAGGGGTTGAAGGCAGTGCAGGGTAATGGGGTAAAAATAAGAGCCAAGATACATCACGTAAAGGTACAAGTTCCCAATGATGAATGTAACTGTATTGTATAGCTAAAATGTACCAATTAATATATAAATTTTTTAAAAAAGTCTTTGTAGAGACTGACGTTCTGACTATGGATAAAATGATTATGCAGGGATGACTAGTATGAACTACTTTTCATTTGATTCAATAAATTATAACACTAAGCACGCCTAATAATAATAATATATTTTAAAATGTCCACACATTTTACATAGTCCTTTTTGTTTAATGCCTTTTGAATTTTTCACCTTGAATGTGTTATATGTGCTATAATCAATTAATACTGTGATATTTTAAATTTTAAAATTACAGTGGTAGATGGCACATTGCCATTAATCTCCCTCAAAAATATTCCCTCTCACTCACTATAATGATATTTCTACATATTGTATCTAATATATAAAGTATAATAGTATGAAATCAAATTATGATAAATTGGGGGACTTCATATATTTATGTAGTGCTCTTCAAAAATTTAAATAGAAAACCTTTTCATTATTTCTTAAGAACTCATTCCCAGAATATTTTACTTGCCCTGTTGCTTTGTTAATTTAACTATATTTTACGGTTATGACAAATGTGCATATCTATCTAATAAACATGATTTTTATTTTAAATTAGTGTAACTTACTTTTAATTATTTTTTCAATTTTACTACCATGAGTTATTCTCCTCTGCTTTCATGTGTTTCAAGGGAGGGAGCAAATTTTTATACATGTTTTTATGATTTAGGTTTAAATATGTGCATATGATTGTTGCTTAGAAATTCCTATTTTATTACATTTCACTAATGATAATAACAAAATGAAATTATTTCATAAACACTTATATATGTTTAAGTATAAAAAGATTCTAGTGCTCATATAAAAAATGGACAAATAGGATTTAGTACTACAGGCAGTCAATAAAAAGGAAAGCTTATATTATATTTATAACACACTTCATCCTTTACACACAATTAAAACACTAACCATGAAATTAAAATAGAGATGACACATTCATCCAATCTGAACCAAAATCAGCTCAAGATATACATTTTTAAGGACAGGGGGAAAATATTGTCTTGAACCAGATTAAAAAATTCTACATGGACAGGTTAGGAGCACAGTGTAGCATTGATATCCTGGGTAGCTACAATACTATTTCCAAACTTTGCTGATAGGGTGAGATAACTGACAGTAGCAGATACTTAAAAATAAATTGACTGAACCTTGCTGTTGTGTAAAGGTGTCAACATTAAAAACAAAATAAAACCATAGATTAAAAAAGTCCTGCAAATCTGAGTCTTTGTAGACAAGTTTTTAAAATGATCAATTCAAAATGATATTGGAATATAACTAAAATATAAATGCATACACCCACACATAAGAACAGTGTCATCCATATATTGAAAGACAGGATTAAGTGCAGTAGTTTAATCAGTATAGATAAAAGAAAGGCATTTGTATCACAAACTGTGGGAGCCAAGGATTCTGAGTTAAGCCACCTTGTTTTTAATTCCAATACTAAAATGCTAAATAGTTATTGCCATCCAGTCAGGAAGCATCAGTAGAATTGAATGGAATTTTTTTCAAAAAATGAAAAGAGTGGGATAACAAATCATTTTGAGTTTTATTTTAAATTATTTTCTCATTCAATATTTTAATTTTTATTGGTAAAATAGTTGGTCTTTAACTTTTAGTTTTAATGAAAATAAATCCAACTATATAATTGTTTACTAGCTTTACTTGAAAGAATGGATGTTTGTTATTATTTTACTTAAAAATCTACACATTTTCTTGGATTATATTGGTTCAGGTTACATTTCCAGAAGGTAATATATGTTCTTAAATTATTTAAGAACAAATTATACATATTTGCATTCTTCATGATACCTGAAACAGGCAAAGAGTGCAAGAATGTTCTGTATCCAATGTTTGTATTACTCCTCCAGTTACGATATTGATTTTACCAGTAATGTAATGGCATTTGGAGATGGGGCTTTTGGGAATTAATTAGAGTTAGATAAGGGCCTCAAAGTTAGACAGAAGAAACATCTGAAAGCCCCCCTCCCCCAGTCTCTTTCTCCCTCTCTCCTCCACCCTCTTTTTGTCCACAAAGTCCCAATGAGCACATAGAAAGTGGCCAGCTGTCTTCAGGGACCTCATGAGAATCTGACCACACTGCCAACTTGACATTGCAACCTCCACAAGTATGACACAATACATTTCCTTTGGTTCAACCACATTGAGTAATTTTATCTTGTCATGACAGTCCACACAATTAACATACATTGTGTGGTCAGATTCAGAACTATGGTAAATTTATGATACCCAGGGTAAACAAGTTTCATAACATCTCATATACATAAATACTTGGTAAAATTTAATTATGAAAAGTAATTACAATTTAGTCTTCTTTGCTGAGAAACAGAGGGTAGGTAAAAAAAAAATATGTTATCTACATGTCCCAGCACTCTGATAAATGTAATTGGTATGTACTTCAAAGGTCTACTAGTAATTTTTCTTTAAATTATAAAGGTGCATTTTAAAACAAAATTATCCTAATTGGCTCTAACTTCTAAAGTTTTTTCTTTAATTGATATAATTTCACATTTTGTCTACATTGTTCAGATTAATATTTTTATTTCAGTGATTAGGTTTTTAATTTTCAAGGCACTTGATTCAGTTATTAGATGTAGTATTTGCTTTCAATTATAGATAATGGCAATGCTTATTCCATCTTTATTTCATTCCATTTGTTCCAATTTAAATGTCACTGTGCATTTTTTTGTTAAATCTATGATAACTATTGACATGTGCCCATCTCTGTGTGCTAAGCTTTGTGACAGACTTCAGTGGAGAGGAGGGCGCACTGTCTTCTCTTGGGGCTGCTCCTTTGTGAGGAGCTCTGTTCTTGACTAAATGCAAGTGGGTTCTGGAGAGACTTTTTGTCTCTTTAGATTCACAGTTCTTCCAGAGTATTTTGGGTCTTTCTCTGCTTTTCAATACCATGTCTTTAACAACAAGCAATGTCTTTTCTATATAGAATTACTGCTACTGTCTGAGAAAAAAGATGAAGTCTATGGAGAAACCAATAGCCTGACTCTCTAGTGCTGTACTCTTCCCAACACATCTGTTTGGTTTAAATTGGTTCAAATTCAGGTAAGTTCTGCTTGTAAGGCATAGAATCATCTCAGGGACATTCTTTCTTCAGTGTTATACACTGTCTTTACTATCCAGATTCTATGATTTTCTTCTGCAACAGTTTTTCATGTGTTATTTTATCTATTTTTCTTCTTTTTTCATTTCTAATTAATGTACAGCAACCAACTGAAGTCAGATAAATTCTATGATTTTAATTGATATATTTAGGTACCACTATTCATTTTTTGTTCTTTGTTCTCACAGAGAAATTTGTAACACATGTAAAATTCTTTTTGAAGATAATTGATGAAATCTGGCAGGAATAACAGATGTTTGTTTATTGTGCATAATATCATCCTTACCTGATGGATTAACCCAGAATGTGATTCTAAAATGCTGAACCAAATAATTTCATTTCACCGATGAAGATTTTTAAGCTCAGGGAACTTATGTAACCCTTCCAATATTTCATATATTGTATCCATGGCTGGATTACAACTGTACTCAGCACTTTCATTATTGGATAGATTATACCTTTTATTCTGAAGAATAGAGTAGCTTGATTCAGAATACATTCAAGTACATGCTGCAAGTGTATAACACGTTTGGTGTTTCTGTGTGTCTTGAAGTCCCTCTTATCAGTCCCACTAGAGAATTATCCTCCTGCTATTCATGTTCTCACACCGAATCAAATACATAGCACTTGACTATTCTTTGAAGTACCAAATAAAATAGAGTAGCATAAAAATAAATTATATTTTCAGAACAGAAACTACTTCATTTATGCTTTAATCTCGACATTTTGTCTGGCATTCTCTTCAAGAACAGACTGGTTATTCTGCTAAAACCATTTTAAATAATCGTATTTCAAAGGTTACTCATAAATAGGTACCATTATTAATGAAACCGCAAACTGAAAGTTGTAACTGAAGTTAACCTGACAGATTCCATGGAGTTACATAGAAATAGAATTTATTTCATGAGATTACTGTTGAATATGGTGTAGCCATAAAAATTTAAGAGTATTGCTTTGTCATTACTGTATTTGCATTATTCCAATGTCTGTATATATTCCCAATCATATTAAATCCAAACTATTGCTGATATAAATATTAGGAGACTAATTCACATACACACACTCCTTAAGATTTTTTTAATGTTAAATTTCATTACTGTTATTAAACGTGTAGCATGTTTGATGTTTAATTACAATAATCATAAGAATTAAATAATATATAATTTTGTGTATTTAAATTATATATATTGGAACACAAGGTTTAATGAAAGCGATAGTTTACTCTAGAATCAATCTTACATCATTATTGTCTTTTCCATTCTTGGTTCTTGTTTTGTTGTTGATGTGTGCAATTGAAATAACTCAATAGTGGAATCTCCTGTAACCCCTTGGACTGTGATCTTTCATATAGAAAGGAAGAGAGGAAAAATAAGCTGACTAGGGCTAGGGAAATAGCTCAGTGGTGCCGCTGCCCGTCTTGTAACTGCAAGATCCTGAGCCCCCCCAAAAAAACCCAAAAAAAAACTGACTGAACTATCCTCTACTTCTTCAGTACTGAAGGATTACAAAAGATAAATGTTAGATTAAATTTCATATGTCATTAAAAGTGTTACTAATAAGTTTCAAATGTAGTACTCAATTATCTTCTCTTTCTGTACTGGCGTTCCACAACTTGTAAACACACTGTCACCAAAACCAAGGAGTAGTTGGTTAGTCTACATGTAAAGCTCAAAATATTGTTTCAAACTCCAGTAGAGTCTCTGTAAAAATATTTATGTATATATCAATTAAAAATATCATATCTTCTATATTTCATAATTGAAATTACTTTTGTGCAGTATTTTTGCTTTATAATCCAGTCTTCCCTGTTTTGTAATCTCATTACAGTCTTGTTTTCACAGCTATGTGGCCTTGCAGTTAAAATAATCAGTCTTAACTTCAACATGTCAATAGTGATGTATAGCATGTACCCTGTACATATTGCATAATAGCTGCTGTGAGCAGAGCCTGACGATGGTGCTTCATCTCTTCCCTCTCCCTTGCTCCTCCCTTCTCCCTTTATCTTCCATTGGTTAGACCCTGCTCATATTGTAGATACTGGAAGGCACAGGCCCAGGAGACAGTTACATTGTATCCTTCCCTGTTCCCTTCCTGCATGCTTCCCCCGCTCCTCCGACCACGAAACAATAATATTATATTCTGCTTAGGCCATGTAGGCTATGTAGCACTATTTGCCCTGCCTTCTCTTCCAGTTTGCCTTCCGCTATAGATAAACAGCACACGGTACACCAGGTGGCCATTAGCTCCTGACAAACTATGGTTCCACCTTGTCCCAGCTATCAGGAGTAATCTTGGTCTCATTGTCTTCATCTCCCACTGCTCTCCCTGGCTTTGGACACCTCACACTTCGTTGTACGGGTGGCAGCAAATAGCTATTTCAAATTGCAATTTTGGATCTCTATAAAGATACAAATTTTTCTGGCCAAGGGCCTAATATAGTGTTTCAAATAAAATTATTTTAACTTTAAATTTAAAAATATTTAATATCTGAAGTCTTGTATACTAGATCTTTAAATATAAAAATATATTTAATGTTAGTACTAATGTTATTAGTACCATTTTAGTTTCTTAAGATTAATTTGAGACCCGGAAAAGTTGTAATGTGTAAGATTGAGAGGCAAGCTTTGTATAATATATTTTTACTATATTTATTTCTGTATTTGTTATTCATAATAGTATTTTTAAAATTCTAATTTTATCATTACTTAGTCATTTTTCTTGTTGCAGAACGGGAGGATAGCCGATACTGACAATTTAAAGGGGAGGTTCAATTTGGATTCTTGGAGAATCCAGTCCATAGTTGACTGGCTCTAAGACGGGAGGGGCATGAGGAAAGGGCCTGGTAGATGTAAGCTGCTCACATCATGGCTGACAGAAAGCAGATAGGGAAGGGAGGAGAAGTGTAGGAGATGCACTCTTCCAGATAGTGAGCAGCAGACCGGCCCCACCCACCAGGCTCCAACCTCCTCACAGCACATTTCGCACATTCAGCAGAGCACTTCCCTGATCTAATCACCCTTCAAAAATGCGAGGATTCTGGGGGACACACAGGCCAGTCTAACCCATAACAGTTTAAGTAAAATATTAATGTATAGTGCCAGGGATTTAGCTCAGTGGCTTCTCCTCCTGCTGCACAAGCACAGGGACCCGAGTTTGATCCCTGGTACCAAAAAAAAAAACAAAGAAAATTAACATCTAAACATTAATATCTAAAACTAAATTGGTAATATCTGCATTTGAAAATAATTACATAGAAATACATCTATAAAAGCATATCCTTCAATTGTAAATTGTAATTCCTGAAAATTATACTTCTTGCCTTAAAATATTTATATAATACAAATTTTCTAATTAAAACAAGATATAATTAATATAAATTATTACTCATCTGAATAACATAGTAAATGTAAATAACCAAATCTTTTATTTGATTCTCAATTAAGGGCATGAAATTATTTAGGTAATAATCTTGTTTCTCATGGAAAATGTTTTAGAAAAAGGAAAAATTATGTAAAATTGAAAAAGGTAAATAGTATGCATTATTGTTTAAATATAACCAAAACTTGATAGATAATTTAAGAAATTACTAGAGATTCGATGATGCTGTCCATGATCTCTGAGAATGTGAATTATAATCCACTAAAATTATGATTAGTCTTATTTGACAATTTTATTTTCATTTGACATATTAAATGATTAAAAGATTATATTTAGGATACTTTAAAAAGCTTGTTTGTCTCAAGAAAGGAAAGTGTTAGCAAAATTTATTTATTATGTGATAGAAAAAATGTGAGACCAGATGGAGCATACAAGATGTTGTGAAGAAATAAATATAATGAAGCTGGATTTACTTTTTAAAGAGACAAAATATTTTATACAATTCGTAGAATTCTCTGTTTTATCTCTGTAAAAAGTACATTTTAATAATTTTATGAGAAAAAATCCTTTTGTAAAACATAATACTATTTTCAATTTATATATAGTAGATCAAGATAAACATGTCTTGAATAAGTAGGACATCAATGTGGGCCTACCCTAGGTACCACCTCCATGTTTTGAAAACTCAAAACTATGTTTTGTTTATTTTGAATAAGCAGAACATGAACTTTGGTCAGTACTGTACACCACATATAATTAAAAAAAAATAAAACTATATTTTAGCTTAAAGAAAACCCAATGGACAATAATTTTGATATAATCAAAAGAAGAAGAGAACACTCTTCATGTGAGGGGAAGAGATTGACAACAAGGTTGTCCTAGGGCTGTGTAGGTTTATCACTGTGGAAAAAGGACCTGAGCACAAGGAATTCTTGGACCTGGGTATTAGGACCAAAGAAGGTAAGGATTCCTTCCTTCCAGGGCCAAAGTGAGCCATACCCTTCATGTGATTCCTTAGCCACACAGGTAAACATGCATCCTAAAGCGTGATCAACAAAAGAAGCTGCCAGTCAGAACTAAATCATCAGATTTCTGGTTTTGTAATGTTTCTATTGTCTGTAAGATCAACTTCAAAAGTCACAGACTACTGAGAACATTACTGTGTTGTTTAGATTATTGATTTAAACTTAACCTTTAAAGGCAACACAATGGTCTACCCTGGTGGTACTTCCTTGAGGACCCGACAGTACAAATTAGACTTGTGTTTAATACCACAATGAGTAGTCTCATTTTTATCTCCTTAATTATACTTTCTATATGTACCATGTGAAATGTGAAATAAAGATCAAATAAATTTATTTTGAACTTTCCAAAGCATGATATGCATTGTGTTAGGAGACATATACGTAAGGTTAAAAAAAAACAAAACTCTTTCATCAAGTAATCATGTTTTAATGAGGGTCAAAGATATCTAGTAAATAATTACAATCTGAAAGATCAAAGTAGACTAGTAGCAATAATTTCTATGAGAAAATAGAAAAAAGTGAACACACCAAATGAAGTTAGTACCATTCAAAACTCTTTGGCAAGAGTCTAACTATGTTTACTGTAATTTGTAGCAAGAGTTCTTTGCCAGTGTGAGATCAACTTTCTCTTGGCAAACTATCATTTCTTAGATTGTTCAATTCAAAGAATGCATGTCTCCATCATGTCTCTGTTATGTATCTGTGGATTAGTGCTTCTCTAAACTATTGAACTTCTCTAAGTAAATAAATTGCTCTGGACATTGATAGAAATTTTCCACTGAATTATAGGTAAAAGAAGAAAAACATATCAGATAAAACAAAACAAATCCTTCTTGTCTCAAGTTTTCAGTGGAAGCATGTAGTTTATTTTGTTCCCAGAGATTCTTGGAAAATAGCTTAGGTATGCCTAAATTAATGACAAATATTGCAGAAAAAGAGCAAATGTGGCGATTCATCATAAATTTTGTAACCTACAGTAGGGATAATTCAAATTCTTTGATTTTAATCATGACTATCAAAAAAGCAGCATTATTCGGAGGAAATGAAAAAATAAATCAACAATAACTTCTTCATCAAATTAGTAGCTTCATCAAAATCCCCTTCTTAACGTTGTACCTTTCAACATAGATGAGCATTTGACCATCAAATCCACACAGCTGTATTAGAAACCTTGTGCATTAAAGCTGATTTCCATGGGATTCCAATTTTACTTAACTATGTCATCTTATTAACAGAATGTGCATTGCAGCAGTCTTACTTCATAAACAGGAACACTTTTTTCCCGGTAGTTTTACTTTTATTCCACCATTTTTTCTCATTAGGCATAGCTTCTTCTTCTCAACAAGTCCATTTGCTTAAAATTTGTTACTTCAAAAGCAAAACTGTAAGAAAAAAACTGATCTGGGTTTTCTGACCTTGAGCAAATAAACATCAACTAAAAGCAGAAAGTTCTTCTAGGGTTTATCAGGTTTCATCACTGAAGTATAAAAATGACAAACTATAAAAATAAAATAAAATGCTTATTTGCCTTACAAATTAAAGCTACCTTCAGACAGCTTCAAACTACTTGCTTTTTCCCTCATAAAATTTGTATTTTCAACTTTCAAATATAAAAATCATTTTTCTTCTTCTATCAGATAAAGCCATTTTACTTTGCTGCAAAATATTATAGAGTACGGTAACTGAAAAAATCACAAACAAGTATAGAAAATGACCTTGCACTGTCCTACATATATTAAACTTAGTTAACGATAAAGAAAGTAAAACTTCCATCAATCATGTTCTGATTGCACATTTTCTGAAAATTGGAAACTATGAGCACTGAAAGTTTGAGGACATGCCTATTATATATATATGTACATATATATGTATTAATTTACTTCATTTACCGTAGTCAGACAAGAGTCTTGAAAATCTATAACAACAAAAAGTGTTATCTACCAGCTAACTAAATTGTAGAGATATATTCATAGGCTAGAATAATGCTAAAAGACAATAAAATGTTTTAGAATTTCTTAAAATTATGTCATGCTCAACATTTGCAGCTAAAACCTATTCTTAAGCAACAATGTGACAATCTACTTTGAAAAATCTTTCCATTATAGTTATTTTAACCTTTTTTAAATAAATGATTGGATACTCTTAAATTACATTTTTGAAAATGTTGTGAATAGTATGTAGTGATAATCTATGGTAACTTTATGGTCAGAATTTTACAATAAACTCAAAATTGTCTTCCAATGCTACCATTTTTAATAAAACAGAATTTAAAATAAGATGTTTAAACAAATAATTTAGTATATGTATCGATAGATAGGTAGATACATAGATAGATACATAGATAGATATACCATCATCATGTTATATATAAAAAAACGACGTTTTGTTAAACATTTTTTTCATTCTCCTGCTGCCAGGAATCATCTTGGCTTATAAAATGACAAACCTCTAATAGAAATAGAATATGTCAGTGTAACCTTGCTAGTGTCAAAAAATCTGTAAAATTCTAAGTGATTTATAGGATCTTGATAAATTATAACATAGTAAAGAATCTCAAATGATCATGAGAAATGCCCGCATAGCAAAGGACACTTTGAATCTGCGATTGTTATTTTTGAGGTATTACACAGAATCTCTTCTTTCACAGGATTTTGGATCCATTATTCAAGAAGCTTATTGTCTGTTTTAAGTAATAGTGATCTTAACTTTCAAATTTGACATTACAAAATGGGTTTGGTGGAACAAGTTTGTAATCTGAACACCTAAAAATGCTGAGATGGGAGGAAAGAGATTTTGAGGCCAGAGTGAGCAACTTAGTAAAGCTCTATCTTAAATAAAAATGAAAAAAGCTAGGGTTGTAGTTCAGTGATAGAATGACTAGCACATGAGAATCCATAAGGTCAATACTTACTGCCACAAAAAGTTTTTAAAATACAGAAATTGAGATAAACAAAATTATGTTTTGAATAATATTACATCATCAGGTTTAGAGTTCAAGTGAATATAAACAACCTCTAGAAATTTACAAAGCAATCTAAACAAATAGCCTAAGTGTTTTTAAAAAATAATAGTGGTTTCACCAAGGTAAGAGACGTGTAAAGCATAAGAAATATTCTAACACAAATATTTTAAGCTCTCTTATGCAATTACTTACACATTATCTAATAACATTATGGTAGTTTTTTCCTCTTATGTGTCAAGGACTCTATGAGAAGCTTGTGCTTCAATAATGTGAACCATTTCTAAAGACAAAATTTATATTTTGTACTAAGTTTTATCCTCTTCAAAAGAACTGAATGTTCTTAACATACATTCCAAGATCCAATGTGTTGATGTGATGACAGAGTATTAAAAGAGGTATTATTTGATTCCATTGTAGAATTATTTTAAGTAGTCTTAATATATTATAAAATAGGGAAAAAAGGAAATAAGGAAGAAGAACTTGATTAAAAGCTGCCATAGGTGCCATGGTCTCAATGTATCTTCTTTAAAACGTAGGGATTGCCAATGTAGTGAGACCTGAGAGATGGGAGGAGGGCCCCTCCTGTGTGAGAGGAACCAGAAGGACCACATGCCTGTATAAGAGGTCTTGATCAGAAGTCTGTCCTCTCTCCTTCCACTTTCTGCTTGATGAGGAAACAGTGTTACCTACTGGAGGAGCCAGTGCTCAAGCCACCCTCTCTGAAGCAGAAACCAGGCCTTCACCAATTAATGGACCTGCCCATGCCTTGCTCTTAGACATTTAGGTCTCCAAGAGAGTGAGGGATTTCAATTCTCTCATACAGAATGTATAATTTTCCAGTCTCACCTATTTTCTTATAACAGCACAAACAGACTAAGACAGTAGAAAAAATAAATTAACTGTACTTAGGTTAGGTTTAGAAAGGAGTATGGGATCTTAATTTTAAGAGTATGATAGCTAAGGAAAAACAATATATGATCAACTGATAAAGGAAAACAATTAAAGAAAAATAAAGGGAAACACATTAAAAAGAGTAGAAGGAGTCAATGAGTGATTAATTAGAAAACACAGACTGCCACTAATAAACATCAGGGGAAAAAGCAGGATAGGTGAAATTATATACGAAATTTCATTGTCTCCTTTTATTTTCTTTATTACCTAACTCTTTCACAAACTTTGAAATCCATTCAAATTTCAAGAAGTTTTCTTGATATTTTTCTGGCTTCTACAGCTTCTTGAATTGCTTCATTCCATTTTAGGCAAGATTCATTCAGAGAATTATGGCTTTATCTGCTGATTGTATGCTATTTGATTTTTTAATCCTCATCTTTGATTATGAATTAATTCTTGATTGATTTCACCTATGAATAAAAATAATATTATCTAATGTATTTAAATAATAAGAAGCTAGTCTTTATTAAATGTTCTTTCCTCAAAAATACAAGAACAACTGAGTATTTTTCTTTTAAAATAAATCTTATATGTAGTGTTTAATATGAGAGCCTAAGATTTAAAGCATGAATAAAAATTTGAAATATGGATATGAGAAAAGATATTTTTCATCTTAGGCTTATATTTCACCTGCAAATAACTGTGGAGACTATAGTTATACCAGTAATAATGTGAATTCTTTATTTTACTTTATGTTATGCATTTTCACCATACATCCAGCATGCTTTGATATTAAAGTGACAGGATAGCAGTGGAGGAAATGCAAAGTAATTGCATCTTTTGGAATGATAACTTCACCAGTTTGTCATTTTGTAGATGGCAATTTAATAAAGGTTACAGACAGTATGATAAGAAAAACCCTAAGTCATAATAAAATATTTTGTACAAAATTGAGATAAGTAATAATATTTAAGTGGTATGTGGAGTCTGGGTGCTTCTTTTGGTTGCTGAAAAATATGTCAAACTTTACATGACAACAGTTAATTTTGTGTCAACTTATGTAGATCACAATACCTGGCTTTTATTTTAAAAGTCTAAATGTTGCTATAAAAATATTATTAGATGTACAAATTAAAGTAAAAATCAATAGTCTTTGAGTAAAACAGACTAATATCCCTAATATGAGTTGGGCTTATCCAAGTTGAAGATCTTGCAAGAAAAGAATGACATACGTCCCTCAGGGAGAAGCCATCCATGACATCAACACTTCCCTTCTTACAGTATAAATTTCAAATGTGTCAGGAGTACAATTGTGGTCAATTCCTTAAATCAATGGTAATCTCCTCTCTCCCTCTGCGCGCGCGCGTGCGCGCACACACACACACACACACACACTATTCATATTTGTTATGTTTTTCTGGGAAACTTTGAGACAACATTGCTGTACACTTATTAGACTGCATGTAAGATGATGATATTTTCAAGTATCTGCAAGGGATTATATAAAATTTTCTTCCTTTTAGGCTTCTTGATAAAAAATCTTCTCTGTTCATTTTAAATGAAAGGATTTGGTAGTGTAAAGGTAATACACTATAGATTACTTTTCCTTTTTTACATTTTATTAGTACATGTTTTCAGTACATGAAGTTTATATTCACCCTAGGGAGTAGGTACATGTACATAACACATCTTGCTTTTTTTATCCCCTTCCTTCTCCACCACGTTTCTTCCCTCCATCTCTAAATCCGCTTTTTCCAGATCCACTATTATGATTATTATATTTTTAGTTTGTATTTACAACATATCATTTTTATATTCACTGTGGGTATTTTGTACATGTACATGACACATCTTAAATGTGTTTACTTCCCTTTTCCTTCTTCCTCCTCCTTGCCTTCAGCATCCCGGACACTTTCCCATGTACAAAAGATCTATCTCTTGTTTCCTTCTATCAATCTTTTATTCTGGTCTTCATTTGTACTTTGCCTTATTGAAATAAAAGATACTTTTTCTTAACTAAATCTTGTAGAGTTCTGTCCTATTTCTATATTTCAAAATATAGAAATGAAGAAAACCTTCAGAAGTTTAGAAAAATCAATTTCATAGGACTTTGCAGAATATGGTCAAATTTAGCATGCATGAGATGTGTTTTCCAGAGGTCTGTCTGTGTGCTAATTCCTATGGCTAGGGTCTAGTCAACTATTACATTAGATAATTTAAGACAAGGCAGCTAATTATGATTCATTCAGCTTTTTTTGTGTGTCCTGCTTTTCTTTGGACCATTATTAATTTTTAAAAGTCTCTCCCAGGTACTTCTTGAATAAGCACATATTTTCTTATCTTGTTACTTCATTTAATGTACTTTTCCAATGAAAGAATACATATTTAATTGTAGAAATGCTATTATTATTAATAGCGAGCATACTAAGTTTATACTGGATATTAACATCACAAAGGAGGAAATTTCTTTTTATATTACCAATATAATTTCTTATATTTATTGTGCAAAATATTAGGATAGTTGATTCACAATTGATATAATCACTTTGTTTTTATTTCATAGGTAATAAATTTATGCTGATTTAGTATAGTGCCTCTCTTGGTTCTAAATAGAAAACCTCTACTCATTTAAAATTGATGAACTTAGGGTACTAAATAATTTTTGCCCTAAATATGAAGACTTTATTCATAACTTGGGCTTTTTATGCTTTTTGATCCAAAAAGAAAAGCGAATTTTTATTCAAACTTGTAACATTCACTTTATCATTGTTTTAAACATACTTCCATAGTGATGAAATCAATAAATATTAATTCTGATAATCATATGTAAGTTTAACAGATTTATCTTTGAAGTAACAAGGCATTCATACAGTGCCATTAATACACTCCAAATGATATGACTAAAGAGAATTAGGTATATTTTTAGCTTTTTAAATTTAGATATTACAGAACTATTACAGAGAACTTTAATGTTTAATCTACCAAAAGAGTAAAACCCCAAATGAAGAGTGTCGTCTTAGATATAATTTTCATAAAATAGTCATACAATTTATCATATCATTATGACTAATATACAATTTATTACTGATCAGTTATTCATCTTAGTATATAACTTTCTACAATCCATTCTATAATTTGGAATAGTATTTACATTTTAACCCAATAACATATGGAGTCCTCAGGTATCTTCTGAAATTAAATACTTACTTCACTATCCCTTTGTTTCTTTGCATCCTCTTGCTTCTATTTATTATGTTCTGTGCCATCCATATATAATTGCTACTTACTCATGTTGCATGTTGTCATCTACACGTGTAAAGATTACTCTCTTTTGGGCTGGGGATTTAGCTCGGTGGCACTGCCCCCACTAAGTATAAGGTCCTGAGTTCCATCCCTGGTACAAAAAAAAAAAAAAATACTCTCTTTTATTTTGGGATTAGTGAATCTAATATTCCTTGGTAAATTATGTCGTGTGCCATGACTTGTTTAACAATATTGCCTATGTATGACACAACCCGACCACAAAAATTTTGACCAAGGATAATGTTGTTATGCACAGCAATTGACTATGAATATGACTATCTATTTCAAAAGGAAGAATGCACATATAATGCTATCATTTAAAATTATTTTCTATAAACACAAAAAGGCCCAGTTCATAGGCTAAACTGCTAAAGTTTCCACTCTATTTTTTATCTTTTTAAAATCAATTGTTATACTAAGAATAAATTTTAAAATGTATGAATATAATCAATACTATCTCACACATATGTGTAGTGATTCACATTATGAAATAATTTCCTAGTTATCTCAACAAGATATTTAAAAATCTACTTCAAATAATATTCTGCACATTAGTCACTTATCATCTTATGTTTATTACAGATGGTAGCATTTAACTCTGTTTTTGCAACTTTAATTTCAAAGGTGGGAGATATGTCTTAAATAGTTCTCAGTAAATAATAAAATTCCAGTCAAATGTAAAAAAATAAAAAGTTTTTATGTCATTAGTTTTTCTTTATACAGGAAGGTGAATCTGCTGATGTAAGCCTATTATTTTACACAAAGAAAAACCTTTATAATTTTAGTGTGCTTTTGTTTAAGACCACAAGCTTAAAGAATCAGTAGAAAACTTTCAGGTCTCATTACCAATCAGTGCTGTCCCGTTTAAATAATCTTCATCAATAACGCTAGAGGGCCTAATGATTAAATCATAGCAGTCATGGCATTGTTATAGAATTAATTAATTCAGTGAATTTAAAAACATTTAAATAATACATGTTTCAAATTCATTTTGTTTTGTAGGAAATAGATTTCCACACTGTAACTATTTGCAGTGTTATAATTCACTGAGATGGCTACAGCAAATATTTATTATTTGAAATTTTAAGATAATGTAAAATAAATTTTATCGTATAAAATTGTATAATTTGTATAAAATTCATATTATACAGATTATACAAATATAACTTGTATAAAATTGTGTAAATTGTATAAAACATTGCATGTTTTTATTTTCTGTATTATTTACTATGATGGATAAAATCAAATACTTTGAAAATGATTTAGAAAAAACCCTAATAATTAGAAATAAGTTCAGAAAATAATGATAATAAATTAGACAATATACATGTTGTGATGTAATTATCAATTGTAAGAAAATTGCTATTAAGAGAATTTGGAATCTAACTCAATACACATACCTAAAAAGCACACATATGTAAGTGGGCATGCTTTGGGTTGGATTTTTTCTTCTCAGAAATAATAATAGTTCAACTCCATGGATAATTTCCTATCTTCCTTTTTCCTTCTGGAAAATCTTTATTGCCTTATACCTTTTTAGAAATACATTTCTTGCATGCAAGTATTTCTCCTACATTTCAAGAATAAATTAATATTCATTTTGATTTAAAGTGTATACTACTAGTGTGCAAAATTGATATCTAAAATTTTTCTTTCCATATAAAACTTATTTTTATTTGTTTTATTAGCATGTTCAACATCCTGAAATTTTCTACCTTCTGGAAATGGAGGTTTCTGATTCAACTCTACATTAAGTGAGCTTTTAAAATATGTGTTCAAGAATTTTACTTTCCTACTCAAGTTGAAATAAAAAATATTAGTACATTAATTTGAATAAAATGTTTATTTCATAGAGGAATATCTAAAATACATACAGAAGGATAAACTTGACTTTCCCTAGAATTTTAAATACATGAATGAGGAAATAACAGACAAGATAAAAACAAATGTTTAGAATGTCACTGGTTAGAGTTTAACTAAAAGTACATTAAAAAAACTAGAAATCTGCATGTACTCTATTTGTATTTTTAAAAATTATTTTATTGGTACATTTTAGGTATATAGTACATTTACATTTATCATTGGGTGCTTGTACCTGTACATGATGTATCTTAGTTCTTATTTTTTTTCCTATTACCTGTGCACCCTTCACCCCCTCCACCCTTCCTTATTTACATAGATTTCATTTCCATTTTTTTTTCTTATAATTGTTCCTTTCGCTTCTTCCCTTTCCCCTTCCCTTCCCACCACCTGTACACCTTTGGACCTTTTCCTATTTCAAATTACCAATTATTCATTTTAATCATTTTAATCCTTATTTACACTTTCAGTTTCTCACACTAGAGAAACTAATTGGTATTTACACAGGTGTGTCCTATTTATTTCACTTAAGAGTATGGCCTCAATGTGCATCCATTTAGCTATAAATATCTCTAGTTTCTCATTCTTTATGGCTGAGCAGTACTTCATTTTATAGAAAAACCACATCTTTATCCAGTTTCCAGTTGATGGGGACTTGGGCTGTATACAAGCTTTAGCTACTACAAACTGTGCCACTATAAACATGGGTGGACATATATGATTGTGCTATGATTCTTTTAATTCTTTGGGGAAGATACCCAGCAGAGGAATAGCTGGGTCAAATGGGACCTCTAGCCCTAGTTCTTAGAGGAATCTCCATGTTGATTTCCACAGTGGTTGCACCAGTCTGCCCTCCCACCAACAATGGTGAAGAATTCCTTTCTCTCCACAGCCCCACCAGCATCTGTTATTTGTTGATTTCTTGGTAGCTGCCATTCTTTCTGGGGTGAGGTGTAATTTTAGTGTTGTTTTCATCTGCATCTCTTGAATGACCAGTGATGTTGAACATTTTTTCATGTGTTTATTTGCTGCTTTTACTTCTTTGTCTGAGAAATGTCTGTTCATTTCAGATGCCCATTTTTGAATTGCGTCTTTGAATTTGGGGGTCTGATTTTTTTCAATTCTTTATATATTCAAAACATATATATCAAACTTATACCTTACCAAAAATTACTGTGCAATGATTTAAAATCTTGACTTAAATGAAAATAAAAATAAGGCATATACTATATATAGAATCTAGCTAAAATCATATGACTGGATATATTTATTATTGTAACAATTTATTATAAATGTTAAGTAATAAAAACTAATGCTGAGCATCTGTCTCACGATTTTGGAAAGAAAGTAAATATTAAGTATGATTTTGAATTAGTAAAATGAAGAACTGAATTAACAAATTAAAAATTTTATTATGGAAAAGAATTATTTATTACTTGAAAAGATTAATAATATTGATGATATTTTTGAAAAATGCTTATTGTCAAGGTGGTAAAATGGAATGGAAGGGGAAAATGAATATGAATAATGACCGTGTGCTACCTTTAAACATTTAAAATAAACAAAGAAAAACACCTGTAAAAAACATATAAGAAATATGCATTTTCTTGCACATATGTGTTATTGAAATTAGCATACAATTTAAAAATTTACATAGAAACTTGAGAATTCAGGGTTTAAAATGATAGTATATTTTAAACATTTATTTAAAAATTACACCAATTTTAACTATTTTGCAGAAACATTTTATGTCCTCTTTTATGGTGTTAGAATAATCCTCCTATGAATTATTGATATTAAGATAGAAAACTTTCAATTCATTACTTTTATGAATGTAGAATAGCATAACTAAGTATTAGGAGCTACTTTCTGCAATACTTGAATAGGATAATTCATAAACTGAAAAGTTTTTATTTAGAAAATAGGACACTGATAATCAATGTTTACTGAAAGAAACTTGGTCTCAACTGTTTAAAATGTCGTTATTATGAAAATGTAGGGCAGGGCAACATATAGAATGCTACAATATGTGTTTCAAATTTATATTAGCAGAGAGAGAGAAAGAGTAAAAGAGCATACAGATATGGCAAATGTATTTTGTTCATAAGAGAAGGTTATGTAGTGTTCATTGTACCAGTCTTTTCAGCTTGAGGGATTTTTTAATGAAAATTATTTTGAGGAAAGTCAATCAGTGTGATTCAGCACATCAATGAAAGGAGAAAAATATTACCATTTTAACAAACACTGATAATATATTTAATGAAATAAAATAATAATTTGTAATAATTTTTAAAGTCTTAGCATAGTATTATAGGAAATCATTCCCTCTGCCAATAGGAACAAAACTAAAATACATTACTCTGGGGCTACAATTGTGTAATTTCTACAACCATTTTTATTATTGCTTTTCATTGTCTGCTAAAATTAAAAATAATGATAGCTTGATACTTTGCTATTCTGCTCCTAGCTTGCATAACCAACAGAAATGAATATAGTGTACACCAGATTTATACTTTTTTTATATTGTGGATTAAAAACACAAAATAATGTGCTCCATTTTTATAACTTTTGAACAAGGACAAATTTAAGCTAAGATATATATATATATATATATATATATATATATATATATATAATTATTTTACTGGATAAAGAAAGTTGGAAATTAAGAGAACTTTTGAAATGCATACGTTGTTCTAATTTTTAAAATGCCATTCTGGATATATCTGAATACTTTAAGTCTCATTAAGCTAGACTCACAATTTTTCACTCTGACGCATTTTTTAATGAATTTGTATTATTTTTTGTTTGTTTGTTTTGAGACAAGCTCTTGCAATGTAGCCCAAGCTGGCCTTGCGCTCCTTGACATCCTCTGTCTCAGTCAGTTGTGAACTGAGATTACAGGCATGTCCCACCAAGTCCAAGTTCTTATGCATGGTTTTATTTAATTAAAAATTTATAGAATAAAACTAACTAAAAAGAAAACTCGTGAAATGTAGACAAGCTGGAGAAAATTATCGCACATGGAACAAAGTATAAAAATTAGAACACTTAATAATTTAAGATCATCATTGTTCTTGAGCTAACAGAGAAATGTTTCATGTATTAAGGGTTGTGATAGAAATTTACAAATTTTTTAGAAAGACATCATATTTAAGTTAATCTTTCATATGTATCAGGTAATAGCTAATTTGCAAGACATTATTTACAATAGAAAGAATAAATAATATAAAAGCTGAAATGGCAATGATAGAGTACATAGTTGCACTGTGTATGAATAAAATGAAAACTTCCATAAAGTAATAAAACTGTAGCACTGTATATTTACAAAGAAAATTTTTTTCAAAAGATATTTTACATTGATCAGTTTTTTATAGTTATATATCCCTAAAAGTGGAAATGTAATAATGTCATAAAAATACAGAAAATAAAATTTAAAAACAAGTACAGAGTAAATCCTACTAATTAGAAAGTAGGAAATGGGGAAATTTAAATTTAAATCATTTAGTAATGATTTATGCTTTAATTTGTGTCATGATTGTGTAGTCCCTTGTCCTATCTCCTTCCATACTTTCACATTTATTTCTTATGTTTGCGGTATTTTATTTTGAAACTGAGTTAAGCCTGTGAATCATGCCCATTTGGGTTTGGTAAGGTCAGGGTCAGCCCCAGCAGGCAGCACCAGTTGGAACTCTGCTCCAAGTGAGGGCCACACAGCTTCTCCCCTTGTGCACTGGTGACTGTCTGTCCCTCCGGTCCCTCTGGAAGAGGAAAGCTTAGCTTTCTGCACAGAGCAGCCCTTTCAAAGCTTTGAAACAAAGAATATCCCTGAAGCGTTTCATCGCCATGAACTCTTGAAAATCACAGAGATGACGTGAGCAAATGGGAACCCTGTGACAAGGTGCTATGTTGCCAGAGGGGAAAGGGACTCAGCAAATGATCACAGCTCAAAGTGTGGTTTTCTTCAGCGAAAGTGTGGAGAGTACAACAAATTCTCTCCTGAAGCAAGCTGTCCAGTCATGCCCACACGGTCAAAGGATAAATACAACCTTATGGATGATACTATATTTAGAAGCCCAATATGCTTCTCCAAAAGACATGGGCTGCTGGAGAACGTGTCCTAAATCTCCTTGATGATGGCACTCATTTCCTTCTAGTGTTGGTGTCCTACTTCCCCACAATCTTTTCTCTAAAAGACTGAAATGCCTGCTCATGGTTTATATCTCTGTTTATTAGCAACACCTTGATTCTGTGATGAAACAGGAAGAGGAAGCTTATCTATACACTGCTTTAAGGTTTTCATTTTATTTTATTGTTTGGAAGTTCAAGCTGATTGAGAGGTATGAGTTGTGACCTCTTCAGGAATTACTTGGGAATTCTTGATTTAAAAGATAATCCTTTCTACTAGAACAGTCACCGTCTTGCTTCATGTGTGTCTAGAGTTATTTCATCATATAAACCCGTGACACAAACCCACAATAAAACTTTGTCAATATCCATATAACGGGTCAAAAAAATCACATGATAGGGAAGTTTAATAGCTTCAGAAGGAAAATTTAGAAAATCATTTTGAGATCCTAAGTGAGTTGTAATCATGGATTTATACTCAGTTGTAATAGGTGAAGAAAAAGTTGTAATTTTATTGCTGAAGGAAATGATAATTTCTGGTAATAACAAATTTATTGATACAAGAAAGTTAACAATACAATTAGATATGTCCTTGCTTCATTTCTATTTAATGAATAGAAAAGTTATTTAGATGTGTCTTTAATATTAGAGGAATTGAATCACTTTGGGCCAACTTATTTTCAAGAATATATGCCAGCTGCTGGAGACTTAGTTCAGTGGTGCTGCCGCCTGCCTTGCAAGTGCAAGGTCCGGAGTTCGATCCCCGGTACCAGATAAATAAACAAACAAATAAATAATAATAATACCTTTTATGTTGACTCAATTCTTAGTTGAGAATACTTTGGAAAAAAATATAAACTTTATTCGTATAAACACAACTTAAGGAAAACCAAAATAAAAAATACATGAGTGAACAAAATACAAAATATATACATGTCATACTATCATAATAATAGATATAAAATAACATAAACAAGAGTATTACTTGTCAGTTAGATACCTCCAATTATTAATTCAGTTGTTTTAAATTATCACCTACGTATTTTAGTATTTAACAGGAGCATTTTTATAAGCAATCATCAAAATATTAAATGAATAAATACTCTTTTACAGAATTTCAAAGCTATAGTAAAATATTTTTAAATCTATTGTTTCCACATATTGACATACCGCAAACTGAAATTGTTTAACTTTTTCAATAAAATCTGTGGATTCCTAAATTTAATAAAAATTCCAGAAGAGGGAGATGTTTACTCTGAAATGAAAATATTTTTACTCAATGTAAGTGAATTGAGTTCTATAAAATAAAAAATGAAAGCTTTATTTATCATCTCTAGTATATGGAAATATAAATCCTAAGTGTATGTTGTAGTTAAAATTTCAACTTACTCTATAATACTAAGAATATTATATTTACATTTCCTATCAGTAGTCATATTTTTAGTATAAATTGATTCTCTTAATTAAAGTAAGTTTCTTACAGCACTTTCTTCAAAATTGATAGTGTACAATTTTTATTTTCTCAGTCATTTAAAAAAATATTATTTTTCGCTTTGACAGCACATATACCAAAAAACTTGTTATTATTTGCAAAAATATATCAATCAAGATAAATTTCCTTACCAATTGTGAATAACTAGTGCTTGTTTTATTAAAGTTGTTAAAGGAAAATACAGACAAAATTATATCACTGTCTCAAACACTTTTAAATTAATCAAAAATTATTTTTAAATATAGAGATACATACCTTTTCATTTAGTTCTTTTATTTTTCTAAAAAAATTCATTGTTCTTTACAAGAGATTGAATATTGTTCCACTGTCCTTTCTGATGAGAAGATTAAAAGTGACAATAGATATAATAATACCGTGTATTCATATGCTTAATTGTTAACAATTTGTCACAACAACCACATGTGTGGGCGACCCAGCTGACCAGCCCTTGAGCTTAGTGTTGGCAGGCTGAATCTTGAAGTGAGCTAGGTTTTGGTTTTCCTTCTGCAGCAGTCTTGAAAGGAGATTTCTAATTCTCCACTCCTACTCAGTATTTTTTGTCTATTAAATATTAATGAGAAAGTCTGTGAAAAGTCAATGCTAACTTACCTGTCATCTGCATTAGTCTATATTTTGCCAAATATTTTTATTTCTATGAAGTAATGTGGACAATGCTATATTTTTTTTTTCACCAGATATAGTTTGAATTTAGGGCAATCATTACAGACTAACTAGGTGCCAGTTGCAGTGTGCTTTATATCATCTGCACAACATTTTTCTTCTGCTCCCTGTTAATAACTTCAGTATGTTGGAAAATGATAGCTGAAATATCAATGTCAGAACTGTTGGAAATAGATACAAATACAGTAGTTAGGGGTGGGGAGAATATCACAACTAAACTGATGAAAATTCTAACCCTTCTCTTGAAAAAAGTGATTTAAGACTGTGAATGATTGTTACCACCACAGAAACTCTGAAAAACTCAACAAACTAAGTTCCAATTGTTTTTTAGAATACATTTTGGTCACAGGAAATATGATACTACTGATTTTAACATGTTCAAGTAATGACTTTTTTAGAAAGAAGCTTAAACACAAGATGAAAAAGGATTATGTGATTACACTTGCTAACAGACATATATTGTAGTGACTTTCTGAATTGGGCAGACTTACAAAATGCATTGAGTAAGTAACAGTTGCAAATCTTAGTCTCCATCCCTTTTCTGTACCTTCTTTGCACTTTTATTCAACAATCTCATCTTTATCCTATCTCACTTTAAACACACTTTGGTACTTTTTTAAAGGTATTTACTTTTCTTAATTACTTGCTCCTTTTCTTGAGCAAAGGTTAAATTTTCTCAGTCCTCCTCTTGTACTAACAGTGTCCTTGGTTATAATCAAGGAATACTGTCACAATGTGTATTAAATATTCATACCTATTGAGAATATGCAGAGTATAGAAAAAGAATACAAAGAATAGACAAGCAAATAAAATTATTCATCTTCAACAGAAAAACTCACTCCTTTCTTAAAAATTCTTCAAGAAACTTAAAAGTATTCAAAGTAAAATCAAAATACTTTAAAATGACATTAAATATTTTTAAATGTTTTTCACTTGCTATTAGCACTTACTTTTCATTGCTTAATCTAATAATAAAGTGTTTACAATTCCCAAAGATCTGGTCTTGCCTTAACAAAGTTCTGGGTGAACTATATTTCACATATCATTTTACCACTGCAGCTGCATCTACTTCTAGAAACTAACAACAAAAATTTTCTGAGGAAACAGATTTTCATGCTATAACACATATAATTTGTCTCATTCTTTTCCAAGTTTTCTTTTTATTTTCCTGGCTGTGCAATTCCCATCTGTAATGTTTTATAGTCTATTTTACTTTCTGACCCATGATAGATTTATTATAATAAATCAAATTTTTCTATCTGTTGCCAACATATAAGGCATATGGTTCTTCATTATATTGTTTCTGTGGCTCTACACATGCTTTTGCCAAATAACTAGTTAATTATTATCTAAGTTTGTTTTAGCCTCCTTGTTTATCATCTTTTTCCAATTTAAAATATCAATATGACATGATCCCATCTACATTATATCCATTTTTCAAGTCATGCTCAAATTTCTCTCCATCACTTCGTGTTTCAACTTACTATTCCAGTTTATGTTGCTCTTTTTGTTTTATAATTTTAAATGTATTTATTTGATAAATTCTCACATGTAGTATTCTAATATTTAGCTAAATATTACCTTCTATTTTCTGATGGTCTATGTGATCCTTGCCATAAGCCTTTAGTTCTTTAAATCAGAAACTTTGTGCTATATTTTGTATTAATCTCTAGGGTTTCTAGGTTTGAATTTGGCCAATAATATATGCTTCATAAATAGTGTTGTTCATTAAAAGTGGTCATGGAGACTGAATAGATGATAATATATGATAATCATAATAATCATTTTTAGATATTTTTAAATGCTGATACACAGTTTAAGCTGTCTTTTAAAAGTTTCAAATGTCAAGAGACAAAAATAGTGCCCCTGAACATCAGTGATAGACAGCTGGTTGATAATGTGATGATGAATCATTCCACATTCCTTTCAATTTCTTCCCTCAAAATTCTTAATAAGAACGTGAGCCATTAATCATAACAAAGCACCCTGCATGGTTTGTGGGTGGTTCTCAGAACAAGCATAAAAATCAAGTAATAATATTGACCATCTACCAATTCCACGTAGGCCTTTACCATGTTTTATCAAGAGATGTAACAAAAGGGGAGCGACATACTACAGCTTTCTATGTTCCCACTGCAAAATTTAGCTATATGAAGGTAAGACGTTTCCTACCTACTACCTGCAATCTTTTTTTCCAGTGCATTCTCACAAAATAGGCTACTATTTGCCAGTGGGTTTTAAGCTTCAAGACCACTACATCCTTTTTCCCAGCAGCAGCTTTTCATTGCAAGCAGAGCTATCAGCAGTGTGAGCCCAGATTACAGCCCCATGCTGAAAGACTCCCTCATTTCTGGAACAGCTCTCAGAATATGGAGTTTTTGAAGGTTGTCAAAGCAGGGTGAACTTCTAAAGAGATTTTTTTTACAATGGAGTGGGCATTTTTACAAAAATAGAATGTGCTCCTCTTTGTCAATTCACATTAACATTTTTATGCAAAAAATATTTCATGAAGAATATTACCATTTGAATTCTATCACTTTGAAATAAAATATACTTTATATAACAAAATAATAGGTTCATTCTTCTTTATCACGTATATAAACTTGATTTTAGTACTAACAACTCACCCCCATATTTTTCTTCTTTTTGGTTTACTTTTTTCCCAAATATATGAACAATATGCATTTTTAATCAGAGTTTTAAACTTCATGTCCCTCATTCTTGTCAATGAAGTTCTAGTGTAGCTTCATTTAGTTTTTATACTTGAAGATTAGAACGTGTTTTATAAGACATAGTGACTATGATTTAACAATTGGCCTAATATTCAATTTCTCATGAAAGACACCTAAGGAGCTACTGATAGCAAACATAATAATATAGCATGCAAATATAGTAATACAAGAGAATATTATGTTTACATTGATATTTTTGTACTATTACATGGAAGAATATCTATTATGGTGGCTCTCCATTAGGATTTATACTATTGAACGTCTAGGACATGCAAGACAAAATCTCTGATGAAATACAGAAGCATGTTATTCATTCAAATGATGCACATGAAATAATTTTTGTTATGAAAAATTATTTCATAGAATGATTTCTATATTTTCTTTATTAATATCTGCTTGTGTTACATTAAAATATATTAAAATAAAAAGTGATTGTAAAAAATAATGCCCAGGGATCATGCTTACGAATAATAATAATTATTATTTTTTAGCGGTACCAGGGATCGAACTCAGGACCTTGCACTTGCAAGGCAGTTGCGGTGCCACTGAGTTAAATCCCCAGCCCCTACAAATAATTACATTTAATGTAAGGAGAACTAAGTAGTTGATTCAGATTAGACTACTAGGGAAACAGCACACAAAGTAGATGCTGCAAAATTCTATGGGTGATATGCCTTTTATACATTTCTTGTGTTAAGATAAAAGATACTGTGCTATGAACAATTCAATAGTTTCCAAAAATATATAAACATATTTATAGTAAGTCTATGTTACAGAAATACTTTGTTAAGCAGTCAGCAAATATACCATGCTCAAATTCTTTATATGACATGAATAAAAATAAGAAAATTTGGTCACTCTAAAACTTATGTTTTGATTTTGCTTAATGTGAGTTTACATATTTATATTCAAAAAATGTTATTCGATATCATGTGTCTATTATTGTTCTATAATAGCAAGCAGAATAAATTAGTTTTCTTATGCAACTAAACAAATTTAGAAGAGTATTTAGGTAGCCTACTCTTAGGCAGATTAGTATGGTTTTTCAATAGTCAAATTAAAAACCGATGGCTTTTGATCAATATATGAATCATAATGACAATAAAAATGGGCTGATTTAAAAATCATTAAAATTAATCGCTCTTTGGGATAAAATATAGAAATATTAAGTTGGCAACTTGCCCGCTTAAATATTATGAAAAAAATCATGGAAATTAAGAAGATTGACCAAAATGAGTGCTTAGAATAAGAATAAAAAAAGACTAGTACTAACTTTCTACAATGGGAAGATGAGGAGAAATTAAGTATAAAATAGAACAATTATATCTTCCAGAGGAAAATAGTGAATATATTTACTCAGAAATTTCGTTGTGAATATTTTAGTACAAAAAGATGAATATATCCATTTCACCTACAAATCAGGTACAGGTATTTTATAATTCTGCTAGATTTTACTGACATGAAAACTTTATTTGATAGACACATGAAATGTTGAATGCTAAATAAAGGCATAAAATTGAAGAACATGTATTCCAATAGCACTGTATAAAGTTATTTGAGGGAGAGAACAGGAAAATGTTCCCAGTGACAAAGTAAGCTGTAAATATGGTGTGGAAGATAATGTTATTTTGATGAAATTGTGATTGCAAAGGACAAAGAGAGGTTCGGGATATTAGTGAAAAAGGATAGAATAAAGATCAAGCAAAGAGGAGCTGAAATCAGAATCCATAGCAAGAGAAATTAAGGACAAACTGTTTTCAGAAGCATCTTTATTATGGGAAATAGAAAGCGGAGAGTCAGTAGGAAAGCAGTTGCAATATGTTTATTACAGGAATATCAGAAATTTAATTCTTAACTCCTTGTGCAGAAGTTAATGTCCTTACCCACAGTTACTGAGTTCACAAGACAAATCGTCATTTTGAAGACAATAGAAAGGGTGTGAAGAATTAATATGTAAATAGAGAAAAATATTATAGAAATCATGAAAGTTGAGATATGATTAACAGTCACTGGACACCATTTTCCCAAACATTCCCTAGCCCCTGAAGTGATATAATGATATGCAGCTTGGAGAGAAGAGCCTCATCTTCATTAACTATGCAGCTAGAGCCTTGGAGTGGACGAAAGGAAGACATTACTCTGATCTGAGGATGGAAATGTCATTAGGTTGGAAAGAACATGTGGCTCAGTGCTTACATTTACAGTCCACAGTCTTAGGAATTTTTTTTTCTGTTTTTTTAGTCTTAGGAATTTTTATACACCAGATATTAATAATTTTTAAATTTGATTTTTTTATGATTTAGGAAATTAATTTCTATTTACATCCAACTTACAAAATGTATTACATTTGAAGTACAATGTAAGTTGTTATATGTAAGATAAGACCATAGTTTTATTAATTCTTCCAAGTAATTATTTTAAGATAAAAAGGAATGATTTTCCTCTAATAATTAAGAAATATTAAGATAAATCATAGTTGTATGAATGAACATTGAACAATGATGTTAAGTAAAAGAAGCCAGACTCACAAGGATACATCGTTTTATGACTTTATTTACATAAACACCCAGAATTAATAAATCCACAGATACAAGAATAGATTAGGAGTTGCAGGTGCACAGAAAGTGGCCAGTGGGGTGTGACCATTAATTGGAATGGTGTTTCTTCCTGGGATGAGATTAATGCTCTACAGTTAGATAGTGGTGACAAATCTGTGGTGGATATTAGTCTCTTTCCTTTTCTTACTGTGACTGGGAAGTCAGGTTCTCAATTCTTGTGTCTTTGAGGAAAGAATTCAGACAGTACATGTAGGCAGTTGTACAGAGTATAGGCAGACTTTAGTTTAAAGTGACATTGAGTTTCAGAGTGTGAGAGATAATACACCTTCAAGCATAAAGTTGGGCAAACACCAAGATGGTAGCTGCTCTGAATTAGGGCTCAGGCTAAATTCATAGAAAAAATAGCTCTTCAATGCATATCCTCTCCTTTCTCTGAAGTTGTAGTTTAACTACACGGAAAATGGGACTGCTTTGACCAACTTCTGAGGGAAAAAGAGTTCCTGTGTACTCTGTAGTTGGAATGTTTCAGTTTAGTTTGAATCCTTGAGGATTTTTCAAACTCTCACCCATGGTCTGGATGTTTTCCAGTATCCTGGACTAGATCAGCACACTTAGTGGAAGTTACATTCTCCAGGGCCATAGATTGAAACCGTAAGCTTGTGTTTTTCTGTAGATAGTGATTAGAAAAATGAAAGAAAAAAAAAGTATGTTCCCTTTTCCTGTAGTTCTCTTACTTTGTTCACAACAAGCTGTCTGGAAGACTGCTAATGTTTATACAACTTCCTGGCTAACACTACATAGCAAGAGAAAGTCACTTTTTAAAAAGTTCTTAAAAGCCACAGTGAGTATGAATAATATATAGTGTTGATTTGCATATAGTTTCATACAAAAATGACTTTCTAATCAAGCCTGGTGATCTTGTTTCCTTTTCTATCAGAATGGACTAAACAATTTCATGTATGTAAATTTTCCTTTTCCTAGTTTTGAGTTCTAATCTATTTGTAATGACAATTACCATAATCCTTTTCCAAATGCTTTAAATTTTAATCAATATTCAAATCTTCCTATCTAATGGCACAATACCCTTCATTTAAATTCCTTATATTACCTTGGAACTATGCCTCCCTTCAATTTTTCAACTCTTCATACAATATCGTATCCAACTTCTTTCTAAAATAATAAAACAATTCTCCATACTGCGTTAAACACTCCAAATATCAGACTATTTTACTTACCCGAAATTGAAAGACAAAATTTTTCTCATTTGTGATTTCACATATAAAATACAATGCCCAACTTCATTATGCATCCCATATTAAAATGATACTTCTTGATGGATTGGATGTGCTCCTGCATTCCTTTAATCCCAGCACTTAGGAGGCTGAAGCAGGAGGATCACCATGATTTAGAGAACAGCTTGGACTACATAGTGAGTTCAAAGTCAATCTTAATTATATAGCAAGACCCTGACTCAAAATATAAACAAACCAAATAACAAAAAATCACTCTTCTTGAAAATATAATTCCAAAATAGATGAAAAAATAGGTTATGTGAGAATAGTAGATGTGATAAAATGATGTTATCATCTTAGAAACAAAAGGAAATAACACTCTAATGGTAATAACACTACTTGCCTGGATGAAATTCAATATTCAATATGATTAGCCAGTCAAAAATATTCTAACGTCTATTATAATTCATTTCTGTACCAAGATTTTGTATGTTAAATTTTAAATTTTCATCAGTATTTATTTTTATCAATAAATCTTTATAGTTAATAGATTAAATGTAACAAAATATTCCATTTCACTATTTTGAGTATCATATCCTCTTTATTTCTAAATATGTTGATGATTGCAGATCATGAATTATTACTTTATTTGTTTAAATACCTGAACTCATCACTCATACAATTTATTTTGATTATGCTTTTGATTGTTGTTGCTTAATTCTAGTAGAAATAATTATGTTGTAATTTTGTTTTGTATTTTACGTAGGAATCTCGTTTACAGCACTTTTTGCTTAACAAGTGCCATATTGCTTGTATGCTTTCCCAGGCTATGTTGTGGAAGTTGCAAAAGTTTGCTTCAGAAAATTAGATTTTGATAAAAGTTCCTAAAACATTATTATTTGGGTCACTTGTGTCTTCTACACACACAAAAGTGCTTTAATTGGGCTGGGGATTCAGCCCAGTGGTTCCGTTGCCTGCCTCGCAAGCTCAAGGACCGGAGTTTGATCCCCGGTACCAAAAAAAAAAAAAGTTTTAATTTACCAACTGAAGGTGGATTATTTTCTTTGAAGGACTGTTTTTACACTTGCAGTACCTTTTAGTTCCTAAACAAGAAATTAAAACTGTCTAGCTAAAACATGGTATAGCATTTTTAAGCATTGTGTTTTAAAGCATCACAAATTAAAAACCTAAAATAAAGATACTATTTAAATGTACAACCTAAGGAAAGTTGATTCTGCTAAATCTGTCATAATAATATTTTTATAAAACAAATATAATTCCAAATAAATTTCTGGACATCTTGTAGAATTTAGTGATTAGGGGACATACCATAAAACATCAAGAAAATAATGCAGTTAGAACTCAAGAGATTCATCTATACATACTTTTGAGAAAAAATCCAGAAAGTCTTTGTTCAAAGACATAGGTTTCTGTTTGAGAGTGCTTTTCTATTTAAAGACTATAGTCACCAAGAGAAACGAGAACCTTGCACTAAAAGAAAGCTGTTCTCTGATGTGTTTACTGCTAGACCATCATTAGCAGACCCCGAGTCTACTAAAATCAGTTCAATTCAATATCCATATCATCTTTAAAGCAGCTCTTTTCATACATTTTTTCTGTTTCATTGTTTAAATTTTTAAATGAACAGTCAGCATATTTTTTTCCTCTTCAATTCTGCACCTTATTATCACATGTGATCTCCGCTAGTGTTTTATTTTTGAAATTTTTGTTCACATTCTCTGGTCATCTAAACTTATTTATGGGGATGTTTATCAGTACTTGTCTGATATTTCACAGCTATCATGGACATCTTTCTGAATTTAACAATCAAAGTTGGTTTTAATTTCTTTAATAAATAGCTAATGGTCCAGTTCATTGTATGTAATGATTTTATAAATGTATTCATCCCTGAGTATTTCTATGTGGTCTTTTTGCAGTAATAATATATGTGATAAACTTCTATTCTCAAGCACAAGTACATTTTTTTTACTCAGAAGTATAGATTCCCAGAAATGGAGCTGCTGGGATGAAGTGTAAATGTATTTTTAATTTTTGTACTGGTTGGCAGATGGCGTTCTAAGATTTTTTTAACAATTCACATATCTTCCAGCAATAAAAGAGAGTACTTTCTGCCTTCATTCTTGCTGAAAATAGATGTTATCATTCATTTTAATTTTGTCAGTCTGATAGATATAATGTGATATCTCATCCTTACTTTAACTTGCATTTCCCTGACAAACAGTGAATTGCAGCAACTTTTCATATGCATGCTGTTAATGTGACTTGTGATTTTAAATTCCTACCTATATTTCTGTAAGAAAGATTATCCTTTTGTTGCGACATGCTGTGTTGCAAGCATTTCCCTAAAGTTAAATTATCTATTATTCTTTCTCTTTTTAGTGATTAACATGAAAAAGCCTGTCTTTTAAATTATGTCACAAATGTATATTTCCTTCATTTTAAAATATATTTAGTCCCCTAGCATTTTAAATGCATGTTCAGGGTTTTTGTTTGTTTTTTTAAAATGATGTTTATTATCTTCTAGCATCTGTAATTTATCTTTGTGTTCTATGATATATGTCCATTTATAATTTTCTATTTTTATTTTTATTGTGCCACTTGCAATTTGTATTTCTTCTTTTTTAAAAAAGTTTGGTAGAATTCTCAAGTCCTGGAGATAAAATATTGGTAAATATTTTAAATACAATTCAATTTCTTTAATACATACAGAATTTTTCCAAATATATACTTCAAAATGAATAAGATATGGCATGCTTTTCCAGGAACTGATGCTGTTTGGATAAATTGTCAAATGTATATGTGTAGTGGTGCTTGAAGCATTGCCTTGTTTTATGTCTGTAAATTCTGAAAAGACATACCCTACTTTATTTCTAATATTAGTAATCTGTGTGTTCTTTTTTCTTCACTAGATTTAGAGATTTGTTAGTGTCTGTCTTTTTTAAATGAACTGGCCTTCTATTTCATTTATTTTATTCTATTTTTAGACAAGGTCTTGCTATGTAGTTCAGCCTGTCTTTGAATTCACTATGTGGCCCAGGCTGGCCTGGAACTCATGGCGATCCTTCTGCCTCAGCCTGCTGAGTCCTGGGATTACATGTGTGTGCCACCATGTCTGACTTACATATTTTCAATATTAGGAATTTTTTCATTTTACTTGGTTTGGGTAAAGTTTGCTTTTTTTTTTTTTTTTGTAGTTCTTCATGTTGGGAACCTAAATCATTGATTTGCTAATTTTTTTCATAACATAAATATTAACTACTGTAAATTTCCTTCTCAGCTTTGCTTTAGCTGTAAAAAACACACTTTAATATTTTAATATTTATTTTCAATTTAAATTATTTTGATATATTTAAAACTTTCTTATTGACCAACAGATTGTGTACAAGGTTGCCTTTTGGTCTTTCATTAATTTCTAGTTGGCAATTACAAATAAATATGCTATAATGATTTGTGTGGAGTCTGTTGTGTGAAGATAAGTTTCCAACTCATTTGGGTAAATATCTGGAACATAGTTCCCTGCGCAAGTATATTTAGCTTTGTTAAAAAAACAAAAACAAAAAAAACCCTGTGAAACTGTCATCAAAAGCTGCACCATTTTGAATTTGTACAGTGTCTCTCTTGTTCCATTCTAATCAGCATTTGGTATCATTGGTGTTTTGAACTTTAGCCATCCTAAGAGATGCAGAGTAAAGTCTATGTTTTAGCTTTTTCTTCAGTTACATAATATTCATTAGTTCTCTGTGTGTGTGTGTTTTCCATCAGTTTATCGTTCTGAATGAGAAATAATTTTAGTTTCTCCTTTTTCAGTTGAATTGTTCATATTTTATTGTTGAACTTTAAGAGTACTTCGCATATATTGAACATGTTTTTTCAGATATATGTGATTCACAAATAATTTCTTCAGTTGTGTGTAATTTTATTATTTGAAAAATGTCTTTATCTAAACTGAATCTTAAAATTTTAAGGAATTTAAATTTTTTTCATGGTGTATGCTTTTATATGCTGTCTAAAATGTGACTGACATATACAAAGCCATCTAAATATTCCACTGTTTTACCTTGCAGGAGTTTTAGTTTTATACTTTAACAGAAACATCTGATAAATTATGTAAAGGGTTCAGTATCTGTATATAGCTTCATTTTTCTCCATGTATTTTATCATGAGAACATTATTTGATGAGAAGACTATTCTTTCTCTATTAGAATGCCATTCTTTCCTTTTTCAACAATCAATTTATTCTATTTGTATGGTTATTTCTATTCTTACTACATTGTGCACATTTCTATGACATTGCAGTAAGTCTTAATGCCAGTGTCAGAATTCTAACTTTGAATTTCTCAATACTATATCTTTTCCTTCTTTCCTTCCTTCTTTTCCTCTTTATTTCCTCTCTTTCACTTTTTCTTTCTTTTTTCCATGTAAATATTAGAATTGTGTTTTCATATCTAAAATGTACTACTCCAGGATCTTGGTTTGGATTTTTTTGTATCTAATCAACAATTGGGAAACATTCACAAAATTCTACCTTCCTTTGCATTAAGGATGGGATAGGTCTCTATTATTTTAGATCTGATTTGCTTTCCTTCCTCTGAGTTTTGTAGTTTTCCTCATTTAAATCTTGTTCATTGTTGTATGATATATACCAAAGTTTCTATGTTTCTGTCTCTGCTCCTCCCCCTTCATATATATTTTACTTTCTTTCCCCTTTGTTTTTTTTTTTTTTTATGGAAGAGAGAGGAGCAGGTAGAACTGGTGTTAGTATTAATAGTGCTCTTATTTTAAATTTTATTTGCAACTTAATGATACTGTACACAGGAAAATAATTGATTCATGTATTTTAGCCATCTTAAAACAATTGTTTATTTTAGTTAATTTTTATTATGATTAACAAATATATATTTATTATGTAAAACATTAGTTTTTAAATACGTGTATATTGAGGAATATTAATAGTTAAATAGTTAAAATATGCAGTACCTAACATACAATCATATTTATGGTGAGAACACTTAAAATATACTCTCATAGTGATTTTCAACAATATAATACATTGTTATTAACTATAGGGAAAGGGTAAGGGGACATTGTCAGAGACCCCTGCAGTGGTCTTGGTCTCCTGCAAGCCAGTACGACGTCTGCGAGGTAAGAAAGTGGAATTAAAAGAAGCACAGAGAGATTTGAGAGAAACTGAGTCTTGGGCTGATCCAAGCTGGTCGGGGCAGCAAAGACAAAGAATTCCCAGGACATCCAGTGTTTATTCATTACAAGTGTGGGAAGGGGGGAGCTAGGCAGGCCTTGGGACTCGTGCTGTTAACAAGTATCAAGCAGGCAGGACTGTAGAATGAGGGCACATGCTTATCTTTGCTGAAGAGAACAAACGGTTAATTCAGAGGGGAAGAATTTAGTTGGAGTCAGCTGACCTTGAATGGGACTGAACTCAGCCAAGCTCTGCTACTTCCAATGTAACACAGCTGAATTGTGGAGGGGCAAGAAGCTTGTGCCACTATAGCCTGCTAATACTGGGCAGAGGTGTCTGCTACAGTTAACTGCAGTCACCATCCTGAGACCCATAACTCTCAAATTTATTCCTCTTATTTGATTGGAATCAAATATCTTCTGGCTGACATATTCTTAATCCTACCTCACCACTTCCACTCCAACCTCCTGGCAATCAACTGTGTACACTGCTCTTCTATGACTTTAACATTTTTAGTTTCCATATAAGATGGTGATCATAAGACTTCCTATACCTTTCTTATTTCCCTTAACAAATCATCCTCCATGTTAATCCATATGGTTGTGAATGATGGTATATATATATAATTTTTTTTGGTACTGGGGATAGAATTTGGGACCTTGTGCTTGCAAGGCAGGCGCTGGAACCACTGAGCTAAATCCCTGGCACAAGGTATACATTTTTAAGGCTGAATTGCATTCTTATTTGTATCCATAGCACAATTTCTTTGTGTTTCCATCTGATAAACACTTAGGTTAATTCAATACAAGGGCTATTGTGAGTATTGCTACTATAAACATGACAATATAGAAATTTTCAGGACACATTTTCTGTTTTCTTTGGATGTGTATTTCATAGGGAGATCACAGAGCAGTTTTAATATTTGAGGTAACTTCCATTAACTTCCATAGTGTTTTCCACAATGGTTGTACTAATTAACATTACTACCAACAGTATACAAGTGCTCCTTTCTCTATATTCTTGCCAAACCTTATTTAATCATAACAGCTATATTGAAGGGTTGATGTAATATGTCTAGTTTCAATTTTAATTTCCTTGATCATTCATGATGTTGAACATTATTCACATACAAGTTGACATTTGTATGTTTTCTTTCGAGAAATGTTTATTCCGGTTCATTGTCATTTTTATTTTTTATTTATTATTAATTTTATTGATCTATTTTAGGTATACAATATAATGACATTCATCATTGGGAATTTGTACCTTTATGTAATCTATCTTGGTTCTTATTTTTCCCCATTCTCCTGCCCTCCCTTCACCCCTTTGTATTTACAAAGAGTCTGATTCCATTTTTTCATTTTTAAAGTGGAAAATTTGTTTTCTTACTAGTGAGCTCAAGTTCCTTATATATTTTGGCTATTAGCCACATACCTTATGTATGATCTGCAAATATATTCTCCCATTCTATAGGTTGCTTCTTCACTCTGTTGGTTGTTTCCTTTGCTATATAGAAGGTTTTAGTTTTACATAATCCCATTTGTCTTGTTTTGCTGTTGTCTGTGGTTTATGGTTTATGCTTTTTAAAATATACCACAGAACATTATAACTTCTAAGCTTTACTTTCTCTTTTGAGTTTCATATTTTCTGAATTTACATTTAAGTTTTTTGGGGCATACCAGGGACCAAACTCAGGACCTTGTGCTTGTCAGGCAGATGTGGCATCACTGAACTACATCCCTGGGTATACATTTAAATTTTTAAAGTACTTTGTGTTGATTTTAAATGTTGTGATTATATGCTATAATTGCATTTTTGCATGTAGATATTCAATTGTCTAAGCAGCACAATTTATGAAAAAGACATTTTTTTTTTTTGTGGTACTGAGGATCAAACTCAGGACCTTGTGCTTGCAAGACAGGCACAGTGCCATTGAGTTAAATCCCTGGCCCAAAAAGACACATTTTTTCATTGTATATTCTTTGCATTTTTCTTAAAAATTAATTGCAAATATGTGGATACATTAATGAACTTTCTGTTCTATACCATTGATCTATGTGTCTAATTTTATGCCAATGTCATGGTGATTTTACTGTGCTATAGCTCTGTAGACCGTTTTGAAAACAAATTCTGTGATGTTCCACCTTTGTTCTTTTTGCTATTTGGAATAATTTGTGTTTGCACATAATTCTTAGGAATTTTTTTCATTGAAAAATATGAGATTTATCATGGAGATAACATCTACCTTTTTTTTTTTTTCTGATTTTGGTAGCTGTTGCAAATGGCATTCTTTTCCCGAATTGTTTTTCAGATAGTTCCTTCTTAATACATAGAAATGCTACTAATTTTCCATATGTTGCTTTTGTATCATACGATTTTTCAAAATCATGTATTTGTTCTAAAAGTGTGTGTGTGAGATTGGTGGTTTTTAATGTATAACATCTGCAATGAGGGACAACTTATATTTTTTCTAGCTCCACTTTTTGTAATTACTTTGACTAATTTTTGGCTAGGACCTCCAGGATTATGCTGATGGAAAAGGTGAGAGTGAGCATATTGTCTTGCCTATAATCTTAAAATAAAACTATCAACATTCTCATTAATATTAGTTCTGTCTGTTATATATGACCTTTATTGTGCTGAGTTTTATTTCCATCCTACAACTTGTTGAGAATTTTGTTAAGAAAGTTTGTTTATTATTGTTGAATGACTTTATGGGTAAATCATTACAATTGGTGGCTTTTATCCATTCTGTTAATATTATATATCACATTTTTGTATTTTTGTGTGTAAACTATCCTTTAATATCTGACAAATTTCACTTCTTCATGATGAATGATACATTAATGTGCTGTTGGATTTAATTAGCTAGTAGTTTTGCAAGATTTCATCAGGAACATTAGTCTATAATTTTCTTTTTGTAGCCTGTTCATCTGCTTCTGATATAAGGATATGCTGTCCTGATACAATCATTTGGGAACTATTTCCTGGCTTTAATTTTGTCTTGAGAATTTTGATAAGGAAATGATATTTTTCTTTAAGTATTTGATAGAAATAGAGATAAATGGACCTTATTTATATATTTATGTATTTATTTTAGTGTGAATTGAACCAAGAGCCTTTGAATTGAGCAGCATCTAGTACTTTTTTATGCTTTTTTTTTTTTTTTTTTGAGAAAGGCTTTCACTAAGGCACTAGATTGCCCAGACTGAACTCAATACTGAGACCTTCCCAATAATCTTTTATTTGATGTGTTTTGTTTGTTTGTTTGTTTGAGACAAGGCCTCTATTCAGTTCAGACTAGATTTGAACTCACTACCTTGTCCAGGCTGGTGTCGAACTTGCAGTGATTCTACTGCTTCAGCCTCTCAAATGCTGAGATTACAGGTGTGAGCCACCACAGCCCCCTAGGTGGGTTACTTTGTATTACTGAGTCAAAGTCCTTCCTCCTTATTGTTGGCTTCATGTTTTCTATTTTGACAAAATTCAAGCTTGGTAGGTTGTTTGTACTTGAAAATTTATCTGTTTATTTAGATTATCTATATTTTAGGGTATAATCATTCATAGAAGTCTATTATATTACATAGTATTTTTATAGATTAATTTTAATGTCTCATTGTATTCTATTTTATTACTATTAATAATTCTATTGTTTTAATTACTTCAATATTCTTTTTTCTTAATTTTTCTAGCTAAAAGTTTGTTATTAATTTTTCTAGCTAAAGATTCTGCTCATCTTTAAAAAGCAGTTTGATTTGTTACATGGTTTTTATTGTTTCATTTGTTTCAGGTTTGGTAATTACTCAAATAGTTTATATTTTCCATTTTCTTTGGTCTTAGTTTGTTTCTTTCTCTAGTCCTGCATGGCAGAATTCTAGGTTGTTAATTTGAGGTTTTTCTTCTTTACTATTGTTGGCATCTATCTCTATAAATTTCCCTTCTAGCTCTGCTTAGGTTTCATTGCCCTTGGTTTGGTATTTATGTTTGTGTCAGACTTTTTTATTCCTCATTTCAATTTCTTTTTCACCAATTGATTTTTAAAAAGCATGTCATTTAATTTTTATGTATTTGTGAATTTTCCAAAATTTGTTGTGATCTAGATTTCTAGTTTCATGCTATTATTGTCAGACTTGATGCTCAATATGTTTTCAATATTTTTAATGTGTGAACTATCCTGGGAAATATTCTTGTATTGCCTGAGAAGAATGTGTACCTACTTTGTAATGGAATATTATGCATATATAAATTAGACCCATTTTATATAAATAAGCATTTATGTATAATATTCAATTATCTGATGAATCTAAAAAGAAATATTAATTTGTTCAGCTTTTTTCTTATATGAATAGAAGGGACAGCTTCCAAGAATTTTACGTGTTGGATTGTATGTCTCAAGTATAATAGAACTGAATTTATTTAATTATGTTTTGAACCAAAGAGAAATATTGTTCACTTTCTAGTTGTTACTTATGAATTAAGTAAATTTTTGATAGGAAAATATGCTTTATTTTAAATCTAATATCTCTTAATTTTTATTTATAATTTCAAATATAGATTTTTTAAATTTTGTTATTAAAAATGTCCAGGTATATTGAACAAATTGTTAATGTAATAATGTATAGTGCATTCTTAAACTATGTCTGCAGGAATATTAAATGGAAATATCCTTACTATTGCATGTTTCTAAAAGAAGGATTGTAAATAAAATCTAAACTATTGGCTGTAAAACAACATAATGTGTTGCATGGTCTATGTCAGGGATTTGCAAGCTATGACCCAGAAGCCAAATACTGGTTACAACTTATTTCTATAAATAAAAGGCTGTTGTATTGCAGCTGTCTTTTGTTTAAAGATTGTCTATTGCATCATTCACATTGCAGAAATATAGTTAAATATTTGTGATAGAAATTATCTCAAAAAATCTACATTATTGCTATTTGTATCTTTAATAAGTTTCTTGATCCCTCATATAAATAAACATAATCTGGGCTGGGGATTTAGCTCAGTGATTTCTCTGCTTGCTGCACAAGCACAAGGACCCGAGTTCAATCCCTGTTACCAAAAAAATAAAAAAATAAAAAGAAATAAAAATAATAAAACAAACTTAATCACTGAACATAGAACTTTCACCAAAAATCTTTAATTGAATAAAAGGTATATTGTTTTGATATTAATTGTCATTTCACATTTTGTTACACTAGTATTTTTAAGAATACTGTATAGTGCCATTTAGTAACTATGCTAAACAAAGCAAGCCATAGGAAACTTAAATTATACTAATTTAAAATAAAATAAACTTTGTATAAAATTCAGAATTTGAAACTCTCAAACTGCAAATACTTTGTGTCAGTTTTAGAAATTCACCTATTTTGAAACTATTAGATTTGCTAAAAATGATTTGCTATAGGTTGTATCACATATACTGCTGTTTCTTCTATAATGGCTGTTTTGCTAGATTTGGCATCATTAGTTTTATAAAAAGGAGACAGAACTTTTGCGCAACAACAGTTACAAGGAGAGAATGTTTATGTCATCTTAGTTAACATATTATATAACAATTCAAAACCACATATTTAACATAATCCTTTTATTGATTTTTAGATAAAAGAAAAAGAGTCATATCACTTGAAACTAGAGCTCCTAAAGATAAATAGAAAAATCCTGTGTTGACTCAACAGTTCAGAACTATTCCATCATAACAGTCATTTGGACTCTTGCACTGAACTTATCAAACAGGCACCAGTGTTTATTTTAAAACAATTGAAAATTGCCTAGAATGCATAAACAGCTCAATATTTATCAATAATTTTCTGAAGTCATAATATTAAAGAATAAAGAAGAATTAATCAAGGGAACAACATTTCTCAAAATTAGTGTGAAATGTTTAATAGTTTATGGTCCTGGAAACTTTGAAATTTTAGAACAATAATTAATTTTTTTCTTTCTCACTGATATATTAATAAATCATGTACTAAAGCCTCAAAGGGTGAGAGATTGATTGATTACCATGTGAAGACTTACTTAGTTTCAGGCTCTGAATTCTAAAAATTTATTGAATATAACTGTTTTCTCCAATTTTCCACATTGTCTAACATTCCCATAAGTTAAAGTTCAGCTAAAAGTTTCATATATTTTTTACCTCTTTACCATGGAGTTGAGTGTGTTATTGTGTGTAATGAATATGGATTAAGTAGTCAAAATTGACTATGATATTTACCCAGTTAGTATCCTGTAGGAGTCTGCTTCTATTCAAAGAATATGTCTCCAAATGAAGGGCAGTGGACTGATATTCATAGGATGCATAGACGCAACATATGATACTTCTCACTTAGATGCAGCTTGCCAAAGACATGTAAGATGGTCTCTTGATGATTCATTTATGGCCCTGCTTGAGGACCAATATACATAAGTTGGAATACTACCCTGAATATATATATATATATATATATATATATATATATATATATATATATATACACACACACATACATACAGTGCTTTTATTCTCAATAAATGTATGATATTTTTCTGGAATCTAGATATAAAAGAGCTAATGAAACCTCCCATTGTAACACCAAATACCACATTCACTAAAAATATACTTTTTATATCTATGACGAGTCTCTGTTTGTATTGTGTATTTATAGTATTTCTGATTGGAATGACTTGTTCACAGATAGCAGAGCTTTTTCAATTGAATTTTACCCTTTGTCTTCTAGTTATTTCAGGGGTTTTATGTAATTAGAGGAAAAAACAGTTAATGTGTAATTTTTCTTGATTATCTAGAGTGGAAACTATCACTTTCTTAGCTGGAGAAAAGGAAGGCTATTATTTAGCGTCTCCCAGTAAAGTGATGATGGAAGACTGCAAATTCATACAAGCTGAAAATATATTTATGCCAATTCTGGGTGTATGGATATATTTTTTGAATTGTCTCATGTTTACAGAACATCAATTAACTCAGGAGCTGAATGAGATCACAGGAAATGTAAATTGGAGGTAGAGGAAACAAATATAAAATTTACAGATACATGAGCAATTTCAGTAGTAAGGGAAATGTATATTGCCCTTTTACATATTAATCATAAGAATCTGTGAATAAAAGAGAGTCAAGACTGATGCTACAGATTCTAAACAGGTATTACTATAGAATGCTTAATAAATAAGTGATCTAAAGGAATATGCTAATATGACCCCTTTTCCTAGATAATTCTTTAGGTTGTTAAATGGAATTTATATTCATTAATGCTTTTCTTATATTCAAACAAATTTCAAATATGCAATATTTGTTGCATCTTTTAGCTAATAGTTTATGGCATATGTTTTATTTCTATACCATGAATCCCTATTTAAATACCCTACAGCTATATAATATTAAATTACCACTATTTGGGAAGAAAAATTCTTTTTTTTCCCATTAACTTTATTGGTACATTTTAGGTATACAGTACAGTTATATTCATCATTGGGATCTTGTACCTTTACATGATGTATCTTGGTTCTTATTTTTTCCCCATTCCCCTGTCCTTCCTTTACCCATTCCATTGTTCCCTTACAAAGACCTTGCTTCCATTTTTTTCTTTTTCTCATATTTTTTCTTTTGGGAAGAAAAATTCTTAAATAAACTGTAGAGACTTTATAAACCATACTGACTCAAATATAATCAGATCAAAGGTCAACATTTGTGGTTAAAACTTGAGGCCTTACACAAAGGTGTTGACTTTCTGGTTTGGTTATTCCTGGCTCTTCAAATTATTGGTGGCTTTTTGGAGGAGCTGGGTAGTAAAAGAGGCATAAGTTTTTCTGCTGCTTTAATCAACAGCTTCATATTTACCTCTTGCCCCAGTCATATGATATATCAGATGGTACTGTACTTTTCGCATTTAACAAACTCTCATTGTGAAATCAAATATTAGACATTAGATTTTGTAGTACAAAAATTAAAAGCAAGAAAGAAGTGACATCCAGGCATGGTGATGCAACCTTGTAATGCCAGCACTCCGAGGCTAAGGCAGGAGGATCTGTACAATTTTGAAGACAGCCTGGGCTACGTAGTGAGTTCAAGTGGAGCCTGAATTACATAGTGAGAACTTGTCTCAAACAAAACAAAACAAAACAAAAATAATAATAAAGAAAAAAAAGAAAAAGAAACAAAATTCTTCTTTAATTGTCACTTTGACAATGAGATATGGCCCACAATATATTTGAAAGGCTATGTCAGTTATATTAGGAAGGAATAACGAAGAAAGTAGCGCGGAAATGAGGTCATTTAACAGATGAGATAAATTGACAGGTATAGTCTCCTTGTCCCTTATTGTTCATGATAATCTCCAAGCTCTGTTAGAAGCTTGTTCTTACTTTCTTTTCTAGTATTGAATATTCATAGAAAGATTAATGTTGAACATCTGCCGATTATTAGTTGTCTCAGAATTTAATGAGGAATCTGTATCTGTACCATAATCTACCTTTTGGTGTAATGCAGGCAGACATAAGCATTGTGAGAAGACTATGTTAATTATAGGGAATAGTAAAAGGGGAAATGCTTGCTGTGGTGCATTACGTTTCATGTTTTTTTTCCTAGAAAATACTTCCACTCATTATCTATAGAGCTTTATGCTAACAAATCACTTGAAAGACAACAGGGCCTCTCTTAAAAAAACAAAAACAAAAACAAAACAAAACAAAAAAAAACAACTTTCCTATTGTGCACTTTATATCATAACTAATGAACAAACATTTAATCAAGTGTTTTATTTCAATGAAGTAAATAAAGTGTATTGTAACAAGGGCTATCCCACATCACCTGCAAAGAATGTTTACTCAGAATTTTAACACCAAATATTGATAGGGAAAAAGAAGATGTTTCTTTCGGCATGTCTATTTTATAGTATATACTTTGAAAACATATTCTTAATAAGCAAGAGCTAATTTTGAGTCTTAGTTATCTCTATACACAATGCTAGGATGAAGAAGTTTGTACAATAATATTCATTTAAGATAACCAATTATAAAGAAAAAATTGGACCAAATTAAAGAGGAAGCAAAACTAAAAATTATAATTTTTTTTAAATTGACAGGGATTATTGAAAGTAGTATAAATTTGAAGTCTGATGTGTATGTAAAATGGATAAACTGTTTTATAATAGAAATGTAATATATCACTCCTACTAGAAGGCCATAGATATTTCTTTAAAAATAAAGATAGAATGTATTTTATTGTGATAGGCTCTTCTTGGTTCAGCTGTTTTAAAACACATTGGATTTTAAAACTTTTTTCTATTATTTAGGCTGACTTACATTTAATTAACATTAAGTTTAAGTTCTTGTAAGAGAGTGGTTATTTGTGACCATGGAATCCATTTATAACTAATTCTACATTGATTTACTTTGTATCTCTAAGCAAGGCAAATAACTTGTTTTTGACTCTAGTTCTTCATTTATATGATACATGTGCCACTGTTATGCAGAAATGGTGGAATAAATTTTACATTGCCAATGAAGAAGCTAAAGGGGGAAGAAGACATAATACAATGGAAATTTGATCATCTCTTTTAAAGCACTAGCTTTTAAACTCTGTAGAAGCTACTTCACTTAGTTGTATGAGTCCATGTATGCAATGGAGTAAAGCAAGGGCTAGAAAATATAAATGGGGTAATTTATCCAACTCATCTTTTCCAACAAGCAAAAAATGTTACTTTTACGTATGACAAGAGTCTTGTTTGGAGAACATTACCTGGTTTCTGTGGGGTAAGAAAGACAAAGTATAATGCTAATCAGGGGGGAAAACAACTATAAATTAGAAATAATTTATTTCATCCTCATAAAAATTATAAAAAATTTAATACTGATAGTCGTCAGCTTGGTTTCACATTAGACATTATTTGGTATGTATTTTCTACAAATATATGTCCCTTGGGATTACTCAGATCCCTGAAATTAGGACATTAGAATTTTTTTCCTTAATGCTATGAAACTTTTCCTTTACACAATAATATAAAAATAATTCTTGATTTTAAAATATTTGGTAATCATAACAAACATTTGCTAGAATTTTTATAGTAATGGCTGTAGGCAAATGATCCACAGGATGATGTGATGCAGAATGGTAATTATGGACTGAAATGATGCCTACCTAGAAAAATAGAAAGGGTTCTATGGAGAGAAAGAGGAACTTACGGTTGGCAAGAGGGAGAAATGATATAAATTTTGAAAACTAGGAGAACATCATTTTCAATGAAAGGTTGATTTGGAAGAAAAGATAAAATTGAAATAGGCAGCTACAATGAAACATTAGAAGGGGAAAGGAGGAGAGAAGGGGTACAAAAAAGAAAATTATTTCAGAATATCTCTCATTATATTAGTAAAAATTTCCCTTCCAATTCTATGATATTATACTTATTCAATCCTATTTTATAAAATCTGTTGGATTTGAAAAACTTGAAATTGAAAAAAATGTGTAGCAAATACAAAAACAGTTTTCTTTTCTTTCCATTTCTAAAACTAAACCTGAAAGTTTCAGGCTCACATGTCCAAAGAGCTGTATGTAAAAAAATCATTGTATCTTACCCAGGTGTGGTGAACACACATGTAATCGCATGCTGAAGCAGGGAGATTGGAAGTTACAGCCCAACCTGGACAATTTAACAATTTTCCAAGATTCTATCTCAGAACAAACAAAATAAAACAGAAACAAGGCTAGTGGATGTGTAAATCTATGCTAAAGCCCTGGATCCAATCCCCAATGGCAAAAAAAAAGAGTGAAAATGAGGGAGTTATATTATTGGCTGTTCCTTACTTCTCCTCTATTACCAGTAACTTTTGTTTTAAATATTAGAAGGTATATTTTATTTTCTGTTTATTGGCTCCCAATACAATATGCACCTTTGTTTCAGAGACACAAGTAATATGTAAGTATAAATATTAATATGCATATTTATGACATATTTATAAACTAATTTATTTGTTCAGTGTGTACAGAAAAACAGAAGATATAATGGGAAAGAATTTCCACTGATCCATATCAGGAAGGCTGGAGAGGAAAACATTTGTAGAAGATGGATGGCTCAATTAGTGAGAAGAGTGGACAAAGTCGATATTACAAAAAAGAAAAAAAAAACTATACAGAGGGTTAAAATGAACAAAAGTTCAGTGTACTGATGAAAGTAAAGAAGTTTATAATATTCAAACAAAAGAGTAGCACTCATAAATGAAATTATAGAGTGCTAGATTCACAATTGTGTATAATAATACTGTATCAGACTCTGTAGATTTAAATTCTTATTTTGAATCTAGAAGATGAGTATTTTTAAAAGATTAAATAACAGTCCTACATCCTTTAATTAATCATATATAATGGCATTGCTTTAGAAAAATGCACTTAAAAGCAAAAACATCATACATAACTATTACAAATGAAGCAGTTAAATTATTGGCTGTGAAACTTATTTCTCTTTTATTACCAGTAGTATTTTCCAGGAACAAAGATATGAAGACCAGTGATCCATGTAATATTCTTGTCAACATATTAACTGGATTTCTGGGTAGACAGGCTAAATGTTTATCAGAGAAAAATCCTCGGCTATAGAATACTCTTAACAGGAAGTTGTTATTTATTTATATTTTATTAAAAGAACTCAAAATCTAGAGATATGTCTGTCTTGGGTCTCTAAATGTCACATAAGATACGATTGTAACAGAAAAAAAGTGTTTCATAGGTTATTGTGGTCTCAAATTTTTCTCCAACAGTTCCTGTGCTGAAAGCAAATCTCAAGGTGGCAATGTTGGAAAATGGAATGAAATCATTAGAAGGTAAGACTTGGTGTTGAAGGTAGGTTCTTAGACCAATAGGATGCATATCCTCAAAAGAGCCTGTGAGACCCTAGGTCTTCTCTGGCTTCCTTTCTGATGATATATTTTCTTCATCCTGAACATACTCCAAAAATTGTAGTTTATCACCCTTGAGGACATCTGATATCAATATCATTCTTTACAACCTCCAGAGCTTGGAGGTATATAACTTTTTCTTCATATATCCTGGCTCAGTTATCTTATTATAGTAACATAAAATGGACCAGAATATAGATGAACGTTTTCTACACATGTTAGTCAGGTTTCTGTTACTGAGTCAAACAATCTGATATCAATATCTTGAAAGTAGGAATGTTTATTTTGGCTCCTGGCTTTAGAGGTTTTTGTCTATGGTGGGCAGGTTCCCAGGCAGATATATCACAGCAGAAGGGCATGACAGACTAAAGTTTTCCAACTGGTGGCAGCTAGGTAGCAGACCAAGAAGGAAAAATTTAGATAAGGAGATTGTACTAACATGTTACATCTATCCAAGGCACACCCCTAGTAATTTATTTTCTTAAATTAGACCATATCTCTTTTCAAGTAATTCAGCTAATGCACTCATCAGTGATGTATTAAACCATGCTAATTCATAAGGTTAGTGTCCTCATGATCCAATCACCTCTCTATGCCTAACCTCTGCATATTTCTGTATTGGGGATCAAGCTATAAATATATGTCCCTGATAGTTAATATTTAGAGTATAGCAATGTTGCGTGGGACAAACCCATAAATTTCATTTATAAGTTTCTCTATGATATTGATCCAAAAAATGCCTGGGAAGAAAAGATATAAGTCTGACTTGAGATCCTAAATACTCTTTTATTTTTCTGAATCACATCATTGCCTGTATATTTAACATTCGTATGAAAATGATATCTCTATTTCACTGAAATTTTATTTGGCAATGTACTTCGTGTTTTGTTCCCATCTATGTGATGTTGTTTTTTGTTTTTTTCATTTATGACTGTAAGCACTTCTTTACACAAGAGTAAATATGCTTTGTATATTTTATACATTTTTCTACCCTTTGTTAACCAGGAATAGAAAATGTGTTTTTTGGCACTGAAGACATTTGAATCTGATTGCTAATCTGATGGCATTCTGAAGTACATTTTTATGGGATTTACATTCAAAGAACCTTAGCATTTTCTGTTCAAAATTGATTTGATTAGTTAAATAAGTTATTTTTGACATTTGAGAGTAGTATATTAATCTTCCATTTGGCCATTATTCCTTCAACTAAGATCAAGAGAGCAAATTTAAATGCACCTAAATGGTTCTTAAAAGCACGACTACAGAATCTAGTGAACTTTGGGCAAACATTCACTGAATTCAAATCCACACTCATTTTGATTTCCTTTGACATAATTCTATTATTTCCTTGACATGTTTATATGACTCAAATTAAATTTGTAATGTAGATGCTCTTAAATTTGTCCTTGGAACATGGAATCAATTCTCAAGAATTTAAACATACTTTAAATAAACTAAGTTACAGAGATAGAAATTTGAGGACCAGTTTAGAATATTTGAGAATAGGTTTACAAGGATGTCATTATTTTCAATAACACATATTGGTAAATATTATAATATATTATCATGTTGTTAAAACTGGCTAAAATTTCCAACATTTTCTATGTAAAATTTCAAAATATTGAATTGGAAAAATTCAAAATATAGAAGTCTGTCAGTAATATTGAAGTCATATTCAATGTTATTTATATATATTTTTTTTTAATTTTTTCCCATTAAGTTTATTGGTACATTTTAGGTATAAAATATAGTAACATTCATCATTGAGATCTTGTACCATTACATGAGGATCTTGGTTCTTATTTTTTCCCCTTCCCCTGCCCTCCCTTCATGCCCTCCACCCTTCCCTGTTTGCAAAGACTTTGTTTCCATTTTCTTCCTTATTTCATATTTTTTCTTTTCCCTTTTTTCCTTCCCCTACCCCTCCCACTTCCCCTGCTCATTTACACCTTTTCTTCCTATTACACAATATCAGTTATACACTTTTAAAATTGTAATATCAAGATCTAGGAGACATTACCACAGATTTAACAGATTTTAAAAGGATATAAAAAGTATATTACAAAAATCTTTTTTGAAATAAGTTTGACAACTTCTAAGAAGTACCTTGGAAGACAAATTAATGAAACTGACTCTGGAGGAAATATAAAATTTGAATAGCACCTATTAAAGAAATTATATTCCTAGCTTGAAAACCTACCTATATGACAACAACAGCCTCATATATATTTTAACTGATAAATTATATGAAACATCTAAAGCACAAAAAAGAAGGAACACTTCTCCCCTCATTTTAGGAAATCAACATTGTGTTAATAATAAAACTGGATAAAGATAATAGAAGAAAAATGTACAAACAGAGATAGAAATTTGTTTAATAAAACAAACAATTAGAAGTCAGATCTGGCAGTATGTAGAAAGTGGTTTTGTTATAGGGATGGCAGTGTTGGTTCAGCATTGGAAGATCCACCCCCAGAAGTCATCATTTTAACATAGGAAAGGAAAATGCCTTATGATCCTGTCAGTAATTGCAGAAAAAGTATGGGACTAAATTCTACAGCTGTTCATGGTAAAAGCTGTCAGGAGACTTGAAGTAGAACAGAACCTTCTCAACAGATAAGCCATGTACTCCACACTTCCAGTAAATACGCCTTACATAAATGTAGAAGATAAAATACTTTCTCCCTAAGGTGGGGAACAAGGGCAGCTATGCCTACTTTTCATCTGTCCATTAAACTTTGAAACATAGGCCCAAACCAAAATATTTTGGCAATAAAAATAAACAAATTGCATAGGATTGTCAGAAGTAAAATCTTTGTATGTGGATGAAATGATCATCTACAGAGAAAATACTAAGAAATTTCTAGGAGACCCTAGAACTTGTATTAGAATTTAGCAGGATTAGAAAACACAAGATACATATAAAAATTCAAGTCTATGTATACTTGCTATAAATGAAGAACTTGATATTGAAATTTAAAAGTTATGTAGGTATGCAAAGGACCTAGAAAACTAAAAAGAAAAAGAAATAAAAACAGTGTTGGAAGACATTTAGTACCTAATTTTAAGACTTCCTCTAAAGATACAGTAATCAAGGCAGTGTTGGGGTAAGGAAAGACATATAGATCATTGGACTAAAACAGAGAACCTAGAAATAGAACCACACATATATGGTCCACTGGTCATAGGTTATATGGATTATAAATGTTTAAAGACTACTTTTCTTTCTCTTAATGATGTCATTTAAATTTCTAAACTTTGATGGAATTTCATTTATCAATTTTTTTCTTTTATACATCATGTTTTTATATCCCAGGAAATTCTTGCCTACCCTAAATTCATAAACATTTTCCCTTATAATTTCTTCTTAAAGTTTTATAGTTTTAGTCTTTCATATTTAGGTTCATAGATCCTATCAAGTTATTTTTAAGTATGGAAATAAAGGATAGAGGTTTTTTTATATATATACAGATACCAGGTGTTCTAGTGCCATTTGCTGAAAACACTACTTTTCCTCTGCTCTTGAATTGAGTTTATGTTCTGTAAAATGTTAATGTTAAATAATTCTTTGTTGTAAATAGAGAAAAATTACTTAAGTGTGAACTTTTTCCTTTCTGTTTCATGTCAGTAGACAGTCTGTCTGCATTTGGAAACAGAAATGGACTTCACAGCCAGGTCCTGGGAGTTGCTCTTATGCATTTTCTGGGTCTTCCTTTGCTCATTCTTTAAACAGTCACTGTGTGTATCAAAGGGCTGAATGCAGACAGGCTGAGACTTGGCACAGTTCACAGCTTGTGGATTATGAGACAGAAGACTCCATTAAATAAGAAGTGTCATCAAGATGTCTATTCTGTGACCAAAGCAGCCTCACCAAGCTTGACTCTACTTCAGACATCTTTCCTCTAAGGTCCCTGACCTTCCTTTCCTGAGAACATTCACTCTAGGAAACTTTTAGTCAGAGTTCTTTCTCTTCCTGTTGGCTATGTAAATGTTCTTCCAAACACCTGCCAACTTCACAAACCACGAATATCTTTCTCAGGGACTTAAGAATCAAGCTTTCCTTTAGAATGCAATAATTCTAAAGTGGAAGTCCGAACTCTCAGTTTCTGTGGAAGGGTAAGAGCCTGACTGCTGAGCAACAACACTGCACAAGCACAGATGGCCTAACCCTTAATGTCCTCTGGTACTTTTCGTGTAGCTTTCCCTGGTGCCTGTGATCCCCTAAGTTTTGCTTCATGTCAGTTGAGTTTAGTCTCTCTCCTGTTCTGCAGCAGTCTTGAATGAACTTTCTTGTCTATTTTACTTGCCTGGGACAATTTTTGTTTCACAGCTACTTGACCTCCTGGAAACTAGGTCCTTGGTGACTGGAGGAAGCAAATTTCATCTGAGAGGGTGTAAAGTAAGAACTTTTGAAAGTTGATCTGTGAGTTGCACTAATCAGACTGTGAAATACAGAATAATCCAAGCAGCAATTTTTCCAAGCACTTTCAAAGAGGCACGGGAATGGCACGCTTGGAAAATGCCTTGAGATAACCTGTGGGGTATGAAAAACCTGATTATTATTGTGCAATTTGTCTGTATCTTCCATTCCACTTCCCAATTCTAGCTTGAAGTTCTTGTCTTAATTGAACAATTATACTCATTTAATAAAATTAATCTGCCTCTAATCTCACCCACTCAGGAGGCTGAGGCAGGAGGATCGAAAGTTGGCCTGGGAAGCTTAGAGAGATTCTGTCTCAAAATAAAAAATCAAAAAGGGCCGGAGGCTACCTCAGTGATAGGACATTTGCCTACCATCCATGAAGTCTTGGATACAATCCCAAGTACCGGAATAAAAAATCTGCAAAACTCAATAATTAAACTTATGGTTATTTAGGAACTTCCATATGCCAGGCAAACAAATATAGGTCCCCTTGTTATGCATAAATATTTTGTGTCCACACAATATACTTTCAAGTCTCTCAGCAGCCTGACTTGTAACCTTGGGCAAGTAACCTGATCTCTCATGACTCAATTTCTTCAACTCTAAAGCTGTTTTCTTAGTTGTTATGAAGACTAAATAAGTTAATGTATGGAAAGCATTTATAACAATGCCTGACACATATTAATTGCTTACTAATTTCATATTATTTGAAATTTATTAAAACCAAGTCTTATAGTTTAAGTGTAGAATGATCCCAAAAAGTCACCTGTGTAGAGGTGAAGATTTGAGAAGCTGACTATATCATAAGGGTCTATACTCATCAGTAGACTGATCCATTGATGAGTTCATAGCTAAATGTACTGTCAGGAGGTGGGGCCTGGTTGGAAAAGATGTGTCACTAGGGGTGTGCTTTTGGAGAGTGTATCTGCCTTGCTGGTTCCTTCCTTCTACTTCTGCTTCCTGATTGCCATGGGATGTGCAGCTTTCCTCCACCACACCCTTCTACCATGATGCTCCTGCCTTGAAGCCAGCTGACCATGGACTACTTTCTCCAAAACCATGAGACAAATTAAACTTCTTAAATTGTGGGTGTTAGGTATGTCTCACCAATGAGAAAGCTGAATTATACACCAAGCTTAAGCCATACTGATGGCCATTTTATGTTCATATTACAAAAAATGCTATCACCAAAAGTGATGAAGTCATTATGTTTCAAGATTGCTTTATATGTCTCCTTTGTAAATATCCTCATGCAATAAAGAGAGTTCCCTCCCAATACCTTATCTCCAACTCTATTCCCTCACTACCAACATGCATGGCAGAAGATCTTGTGCTTTGTATAAGGACTTTGCCTCAGCTCTCCTCAGGAATTTCCTCTAAATGTGTGTGTGTTTGCTGGTTGGCCCATCAGAGTTAATTAAGGAGAGTCCTGAGTTTACCTTCTTGTCTCACAATCTGTACACAGCAACATGCTGTGTCTTCATTGGGTCTATTTTCTCTTCCATCTTACAGTGGAAAGACAGGAGAGAAAGGAAACCAGAAGGCAGGAGAGGAGCAGAGGAACTGATGTGCAGAGCACAAACATCAGTAAGTAAGGGCTGGCCAGTGGTGAGTCTTGGAGCCAGCTTTGCTTCATGCCTAAGCCTGTGGGCTCCAGAGCCAGGCTGTCTGGACCAAACCCAGCTCCATAGCTACACGACCCTGGGAAAATGACTTGCTTATCTGTTCTTTATTCTACTCACCTCAATTTTGGTAATGGTGTCATGGGTTTCAGGACATGTCCAAAGTCATCAAACTCAGGTTATTCCAGATTTGCTCAGCAGTGCTCACAGGCAGTAAGCTTGCTTTTCTTTTAACTCCGTAAAATCACTCGGTTTACATGTGGTACTGTATATAGATGGCTCCAAGTTACATTCAGCTCCATCTCATTCCCTAACTGTGTGAATAGAAAGAACAATGGCAGAGACATCCACTTTCTTACAAATAATGTTAATGTGCCCCAATTATATTTTCAGTACGTGCCTGGCAGAGTTATACAATCCAAATAAAACTCTGAACTCAAAAATATTCTATATCTTCATAATTTAGTTTAGTAAAAACTATATCAACATGATAATATCCTAAATTTGCAATTCATTATTAAAATGAAAGGTAGTATTCCAGCAATAAAATAGCTGATAACGAAGAAGGAACATTTTATTTCACACGGGACTGTCATATGTGAGATGGCATATGTGACATTTATATTCACAATTAGAAGTTAGAGTTTAGATCACTTTTTAAAAAGACAGTGATATCAATTTTGAGGAATATACAGATGAACATATCTAGATGTTTCACGAATTTTAAATTTTGGAAATATTTTATTAAGAGTGCTCAATACAAGGTAGATGAAACACAAACTGCAAATCTTTCCTCTTATGCTATTAAAATGATAATGTTTATATAAATGATTATTATAACAGATTGATTAATGGGTAATTAACTTCTCCCTGAAGTCTTTGGCCCATGTTGCATTGTCTGAGTTTATATTAGCACTCCAAGATAAGAACATGATTTAATAAGCATAAAGGTTATGTAGTTTTTCTAAGGTAGCAGAAATTGTCAGTGACAATGCTAATTCCTTGGAACAAAATACATCAATGATTTTTATTTATAATCTTAAAATAATGACTAATAAAAGTATTATTCTATAATTGAATAACAGTATAATTATATCTAGTTATTGTTTGATTCAACAGTATAATTACATGATATATATTTTATTATAAAGAAATTTTTGTTCTAAAATGTTAAGTAATATGTAATACAGTATTTAAAATGAGAAAATAGGTTAAGTATAAAATGAAATAAGGTCTAGTCCGAAATGAGTTGATATATTATTAATTTTATACATCTTTAAACTATAAATAGCATATTTTTGACAATTCTATTATTTTCATCTTGTTTGGATAAGATAATAAAATTAATGTTATTGTTAGAAGAATCAGAATTATGCTCTGTATGGAAGATATGGTCTCCATATGAAAATAAAATAAAATACTATCCCTTTCTATTATGAATATAAGTGCAGAATGTTTGAAATTATATTAAAAGCAGAAAAATATAACTTTATTATTTATTTGGTTAGGTTTTTTTTATACAGGGTCTTGGTCTGTAGTACAGGGTGGCCTTAAAACTACTTTGTAGCCCAGGCTGGCCTTAAACTCACTGCGATCCTCTTCCCTCAGTCACACCTTGCTTAGAAAAGTAAATTATTAGAGGAATCAGCAAGGTCTCAATATCTGACATCTGGGCTCTAAATTTTGTTTTGTGTTACATTGGCTCTGTGTGTGTGTGTGTGTGTGTGTGTGTGTGTGTGTGTGTTGCTTATTGTACAGGTCAGCTGAAATTTAACCATTTAGAGTATATAGAATTGTTTCATATAATAAATTAGAGTATATTTAATCTAGTATTCCCATTTGCAAAACAAATTCTACCCATTTGATTTTGAAAAATGTACCACAAATATAGATGAATATTCTGGTGAAATTGGCTTCAATGCAGCAGTTGTTATTTGGAAGATAAGAAAAGGCCTAATAATTGTTACATATTTCTATTACCGGGTCTTTTTTATTACTTGAAGGAATTTGATGTACTGTGCTAGAAGGATTAATGATAGAGATAGAAAACTATATAATTAATCATCAAACTCATGGATGACATTGCAGGTCTTAAGATTTCATATTATGTATTAGTACATTGTATAGTAGCATGATTTAATGTATTTTAATTATAGTCTTTTATAGCAAATAGAAGACAATGATTATCTAGTGCTCTTGTACTTGCCTATTATTATGAAGTGTCCTTATCTATAATTTCTCAATTCATAAATAACAGATGATTTCACTTTATTTCCAAAGACCAGATATTTTATAATTTTTTGTGGTGATGGAGATCAAACTCAGGGTCTCACACAAGCTAGCCATCTCTCTATCATGAGCTACCCTCTACCCTGATGATAGTTTTATTCTGATTTCCATATTGTTTATTAACTATTGCTCTTTAGAAATGTTTAGCTATTTGCTTCAACATTCAAACTGCTAGTTGATAATTTTCCTTCACTTTGGACCTAGATTAAATGAGAGCTGAATTACCAAAATGAGCAGAAACTTTTCTTTTGTACAACAGTTGAGTTTCACTAAGAACAGATTTTGGAATTTTTTGATGTATTTTAAAGTAATTTCTTAAACCTTTATATAATTTACTACTGGGATTCTCAACTCATTCTATCCTTTCTGAAATAGGATTATATGACAAAATCACACATTTCTATAGCTTTATTTTAATTATAATCATCTATGCTAAATTTTCCATTGATTTTTTGTTTTGTGTTAATTTTAACAACATTCTCCTATAAGGTATTAACAATTAAGTGAATTACTTGATGAAAATGGATTTAAATAAATCCCGATTCTAATGCATGTATCTATCTGTTTTCCTAAGGTTTAAGAAAATCTTTAATTACTGTCTTTGACTTGGCTTTAATGAGGGATTCAATGCAACATGTACACCTCAAACACTTGTTTCAGGAATCTTAGTGGAAGAACTGCAGTGAAACTAATCTTTTATTCTATTGAGAGAAACAACAACACAACAACAAAACTTGAAGAATAATTCATATACAGAGACCTGGAAAACAGACTAAAAAAAAAATGGAAGGATTTAAGTGTGTAATAGTGGTAAAACATAGAAGGAGGAAGACAGGGTTTAAGAAGTATATGTTTAGAATACATAGAGTGAATGTGAGTTATTTCACTTTAATTTTGTTATTAAATCTTTAAAATAGAATATCACCACAGCATATTCAACAAAGAAAACTTTGATTTTGAATGCTCAGGATGCAAATCAAAGAAAGGTGACCATAAATTGTTATCTGACTTCCCTTGCTTTCTAGAGTTCTTTTAAAGACTTTGAAAAAAAAGATATCTGTCAAAATTGTTATTCTTTGTATTTACCATAATAACAAGGTAAGTGAAAAAATTAGATTAGATTTTTGTTAAGATTATATTTTAAAAGTATTTTTTCTAGGAAGGGATCACAGCTTTCTAGAAAATGAAATCCTTAACACAGAGCTAAAAAGAAACTACTGATTAAAAATGAATTTTAATTTCACAACCTAGCAGAACCAAGAAGTAATGTTAGAAGTAAAACTTCAACTATCATTGATTTAAAAAATCAGATCCAAGTGATTTAATTCTTCAGAGAAAGTTAATAATGTGATGGGGGACTTGAAGAAAAATTAATCAATTTTCTTTTTGTGAATTAATCTTCTGTTAGATTTAAAATATTAGTCTTTTGTGACATCTTGAACATGCTACTCATCAAATTTATTTCCTTCCTCATTTCTTATGTAGTATCCTTCTATCAACCTGACAGAGAAAAAATGCTGAGCCATCAATGTAAGAGTTAACTTTATGTAACCAAAAATAAGTGACCATGAATTGTAAAGCCAAAAGTATATTGAGACATTATAACTACATTGAATTTATTTTACATAAAATTATCAAACAGAAAATTGATACGAGGCAAAAAATTATAGACTTCAATAATAAATCAATGAAGTTCCATTAATTGTAATAAATGAACAAACTAATGCAGAAAATAATAAGAAAAACTGGGAAATGTACTATGCAAAACCCCCTGCAACCTTTTGTACTTTTTTCTGTAAATCTAGAATATTCCAAAGTAAAAGTTTACTTTATAGAAAAGTAAAGAATACAGTAAGTCTACCAGATTATGTCAAACGTGTATACAAGTAGTATTCTTCTCATTTTAAAATTTAATTTATACAGAAACCAATTTTCTTTTCAGTTCCACAATAAAAATAGTAAAAAGCACATCCATGAAGTAAGTCATATCTCAGATTGCTTTTGTGATTTCATGCTACGTGGGAGCAGATCTGAAGAAGTATCATGAAACAAAGGGGATAGTGCTCACATTTGTTCTCTGAAAATCTCATGGAAATTGTAAAATGTTGTTCCTCGAAAAATATTTAATGGACTCTCTGAAGTGATAATAGAAGAAGTAACAAAGTAGATGAATGAGGCTTTAGAAAAATTCAAATCAGAAATAATTACTGAGATAACTACAGAACTGGTGACCAAAATGAAAGATTTGGTTAGTGATTCTAGAACAGACAAAGATTAAAAAAAAAGAGCTAAGAAAAATGATAGAAACTATGAACATCCAGTTTAGGAAAGAAATGAAATCCATGAAATATACTTAAGCATATCCGGAAAATTAAAATTTCCAGTGAATATTATATGTAGCACAATGAGTCAATGTGAGGACAGAATATCAGATAGAGAAGACATGATTGTGATTAGCGATCATGAAATGAAAGATTTCTTAAAAGTAGCAAGGGACCACAGAAAACATATTCCAACATCTCCTAGATGGTGCAAAGAATAACATAAGATTGATCAGAGTCAATGAAAAAGTATAAGATAGAACAAAAGACATAAAAAACCCTGTTCACAGAAATAATGGCAGAAACCTTCCCGAGAAGGAAATTTGACATACAGGTAAATGAGGCATATAGAACTGCAATTAGTCATGATTAAAACAAATTTACACCAAGGAGCATAATAATCAAGATTCCAGAAATACAACACAAGAACAGAATATTAAAAGCTGCTGGCAAAAAGAAACAAATCAGATACAAAGGAAAGCCAATCAGAATCACAGCAAAAAGAAAAGAATCAGATACAAAGGAAAGCCAATCAGAATCACAGCAGAAACACAAGCCCTCAATACAAGGAGAACTTGAAGTGTTTCAAGCCCTAAAAGAAAACAACCTCCAACCCTGATTGATGTAACCTATTACACTATCTTTCAAAATTGATGGAGAAATAAAATACTTCCATGACAAAGAACACCTGAAGAAATTCATGGCCACCAAACTAGCACTTCAAAGTGTTCTGAAGGACATTATAGAAAGAAGTAAAGCTACAACTCCATGAGCAAGTCAAGCCCAAAACTTCTATGAGGGAAGAAATTATAACGATCAGAGCAGAAATTAATGCAATAGAGACTAACAAACAAATACAAAAAAAAAAAAACAACAACAATGAATTGAAGAGTTGGTTCTTTGAAAGATTAAATAAAGCTGACAGACATTTAGCCAACCTTATCATCAAAAGGAAAGAGAAAATTCAAATCCATGCAAATAGGAATGAAAAGGGCGATGTGACGACAGATCCTGCAGAAATCCAGAAGATCATCAATATCTACTTTGAGTATCTGCATTCCTATAAGATGTAAAACTAAAAAAAAAAAAAAAGACAGATTCCTAGATATATATGAATTAACAAAGCTGAATGAAGAAATAAAAGTTTGAAATGAACCAATAGCAGTCAATGAAATTAAAGATGTAATTAAAAACCTACCAACAAAGAAAAGTCTAGGCCCCGATGGATTCACTACTGAATTCTACAAAAAAAACACAAAAAAAACAATGGAGAATACCTAATATCACTACTTCTCAAACTCTTTAATGAAACTGAAAGGGAAACAATACGCCCAAATTCATTCCTGGAAGCAAGCATTACCCTGATACTAAAACCTAAGAAAGATCCAACCAAAAAAGAGAACTACAGGCCTATCTCTCTAATGAATATAGGACCCCAAAAATCCTCAATAAGTTACTGGGATATATAATGCAGCAAATCATCAAAAAGTTTATACACCATGTACAAGTAGGTTTCATCCCAGGGATGCACGGATGGTTCAACATATGCAAATAAATAAATGTAAACATATGTAAACACTATATTAACAGAACCGAGGGCAAAAATCACATGATCATATCAATGGACACAGAAAAAGCATTTGACAAAGTCCAACACCCATTTAAGATAAAAATTGTACAGAAAATTGGAATATATAGTTTTTATCTCAATCTGATAAAAGTCATCTCTGGTAAACCAACAGCCAACATTATACTAAATGGACAAAAGCTTTCATTCTAAAAATCAGGAGTCAGATAAGGATGTCCACTGTTCGAATTTTTATTCAATATAGTTCTGAAAACATTAGCCAGAGCACCTAGATGAGAGAAAAAATAAAGAAAAGGAATAGGACAAGGACAAAGAAGGAAGAAATTAAATTATCATTATTTGCAGATGACATGACACCATATTTTGAAGACCCCAAAACTCTACCAAAGACTTCTTAATTTAGTATATGAGTTGCCGAAGCAAACACAAAGACTTCTTAATTTAATAACCAAATTCAATAGTGCAGCTTTGTCCAGAGTCAACAAAAAAATCAGTAGTATTCCTGTACACAAATAACAAAATCACTTAGACAAATTAGGGAAACAATACCTTTCACAATAGCATCCAAAAAATTGAAATATCTGTGAATCAATCTATTGAAGGAAGTAAAAGACCTCTACATTGAAAACCATAGTTATCAGAAAAAATGAAATCAAAGAGGATATCAGAAAATAGAAAGATATCCCTTGTTCTTGGGTAGGAAGATCCAATATAGTGAAAACGGCCATCCTACCAAAATTGTTGTACATAATTAATGCAATCTCTAACAAAATACCAATAGCATATCTAAGACAATTATGAAAAAAATCTTAAAATTTATTTGGAACCAGAAGAGACCTAAAATAAGAAAATCAAAAAAAGCAAGGGACCTCATAATCTCTGACTTGAAATTATACTACAAAGCTACTTTGATAAAAACAGCATGGTATTGAAAACAAAAACCTTAATATCATTGGATCAGAGTAGAAGATGCAGAACCAACTCCAAACACACCCAGCCACCATATCTTTGACAAAGGAGCCAACCACCTTCACTGGAAGAAAGATAGCCTCTTTAATAAATGGTGCTGAAAAAACTGGCCTTCTGCACATTGAAGACTAAAACTAGATATGTATCTTTCTCCATGCACTTAACTCAAATTGAAATGGATCAAAGATTTAAATATAAAAACAGAAAGACTAAATCTGCTGGAAGAGATAATAGGTAGAACTCTTGAAGACATTGGTGTAGGCAAAGACTTTCTGAACAGAACCCTGGTTGCACACAAAATGTCATGAAGAATCAATAATTGGAACTTCATCTCATTATTGCTTTTCATAGCAAAAAGCACCAGCAACAGAATGAAGAGACAGCACACAGAGTGAGAAAAAAAATTGGACAGCTATTACTCAGACAAAGGACTAATATTTACAATATATGAGGAACTCAAAAAATCAGATGCCCAAATTTAAAGACTCAATCCAGAATAGTCATCTGAAATGAACAGACACTTCTCAGATGAAGTAGAGAAATAAAATAAATATATGAAAAGGTGTTCAACATCATTGGTCATTTTAAAACACTGCTGAGATTCCATCTTATTCCAGAAAAAAATGACTTATCAAGAAATCAACCAACAATAAATGCTGGCAGGGCTGTAGGGGAATATAAACACTTCTCCATTGTGGGTATGAGTGTACACTGATACAACCACTGTGAAAATCAGTGTGGAGATTCCTCAAAAAATTAACTAGAAGTTCCCTTTTACCCAGCTATTCTCCTTCTTGGTATCTTTCTGAAAGAATTAATAGCATCATACCACAGTGATATATGAACACCCATGTTTATAGAGGCACAGTTGGTAATAACTAAATCTTGGAACCAGCCCAAATGACCACCAATCAATGAATAGATAAGATGTTGTGTTTTTTTTTATACAACGGAGTACTATTGTGCTAGAAAAAAGGATAAGCTCCAGACATTTCTAACTAAATGAATGCATCTGGAGACCATATTCTTCAGTGAAATAAATCAGACACACGTTTAAATATTTCATTATTTCATTAGTGTGAGCAATCAAAAGTGTAAATAAAGACCAAAACGTATAAAAGACATTGGGAATTTGGAAGAAAATGTTCAAATGAAAAGAGGAACAAGGAAGGGGGAAAGGAAAGAAAGGATAAGGAAGAAAGTGGAAACAAAGCTTTTGTAAACAAGAAAGGTAAGAGGGGTTGAAGGAAAGAGAATAGGAAAACAGAAGCAATATATATCATGTATGGGTACAAATTCCCTTTGATGAATGTTATCATTAGGTATATCTTAAATGTACCAATTAAATTTTTAAAATTTGGCGAAATATCCAATTGTTAATGCTCTAAAATTGGAAAAGAAAGTAATATTTGTGGGTTCCCTATAGAGGTCAACAAATTGGACTTGTAAAGTAGTCTCTTTGAGCGAAGTAGAAAGTGCTGATCTTATGTAAGATTTAGAGAAATATGAGGTTGCAGAATTGGCAAATTTTCAGAAAATGAAGTGTTTCAGAATGGTTGACCTTTAACTATAAAAGTATGTTTAATGGAGTGCTGCTTTTGCCTATTGGCTGCCTTTCAGAAACATGACTACTGAAGTGAATTGTCATTGATTTATGAAGTGAATATAAATTTAGTCCCAGTGGTTATGTTTTACTTTGGCTAAGAGAAATATTTTTTTCTTTTCTAGAAGACTAGACAATTTTATTATTTACCAGAGAGGAAAAGGCACATATTTCATTGTTTAATGTTTTTATTTGTCTGCCTTCTATCTGAGCATATTACATTCTGTGTATTTTCAATGGGTGCTAAACTTCTCTCAGGGTCAGATATCTAATTCAAAAATGTAAAATGAAACAGATAATAGATATAGGGTTTTCTTTTAATATCAGTTGGGTTTTATCCAATTTAAATGAAAGTTTGAAATCTGCAAAGAGTGTCACTGATAATAATGGATTCCCAATAGCATTGAAGTTGCATTTATTTCCATTTTGTGTGTCTGTGAATTACAGCAAGTAATCAAGAGAGTCTGCAAACAAATTTGTGTCATGGAAGATATTTTCTATTACTTTTCAAGACAGAATGATGTCACATACAGTTACAGGTGTAGTTGCCATTTTTGGAGTTTTTGCTACCTTTCAAGTTTTATAGAAAACATAAATTTCAACAAATCCTTATAATAATCTCCAGTGATAAAAACAAGTACAATAATCTAAGTAAAACTTTCCTTACAAGTATGATTACTAAATTATAAGTATGAGTTTTTAAAGAGTTGTAACTAAGTGAAATTATGAAGAAAATCACTTTTATTTACATACACTTTAATAGCAGGTTATGAATTACTGACTCATTGTTAAGAAGATGAAAATGAAAGACTTTGAAATCCAGGTCATTAAACCAATAGTCAATAGTTACTAATCTGAATGAAGATAAATTAAAAATAAGATTAAATTTGAAGAAGTTCTTCCTCTGGTAATGGATAGTTAAATTTTTCAGGACAAGAGTTTTACCAGAGAACAATGAGAAAAACAGGACAAAATACAAACATATTATTTCTTAAGGTTTCAAAAAGATGGGAGGGGACAAGAAATTGTGTTGCCTGTTAGTAATTTCTCTTAGATCATTGAAAGAAAGTTTTGTATAATATCTGTTTTGTTTCTTCTTTAGAAGAATCATTTTTGTTCCTGTCTTGTACTCTGAGTAACTACTTTGAAGATGACCATACACAGTGTATAAATTATTGTTATTGTCTTAGTATTTTGTTGTAAAATATTTTCATTATTTCAAAAAAATAAAAAAATATGATTAATACATTCTATAAGGCCCTTATTCCCCTAAGGGCAATTGTCATTTCAAGAAGACAATGTAATCACTGAGAGAACAGGTAGGTGAGTAGAATCCTCTTCTGTCTCAGTAATTTGGAGGGTCCTGGTGAACACTCTAGACCTTTAAACTTGATCTTAAGTATCGTCCCCTGTAATAGAGACATGAAGCTATGTATTATTGTGCATTTTTCATTCACATTGATGAAAATATTTTAAAGAAGAAAGAACATTCAAGAAAAAAAAGAAAAATGAGAAAAAGAGAATGAATGTATAGAAGTTCCAAATATTGGAGTTTTCAGCCTGGTAAGTAGGAAAAAGTGTGATAATCATGAAGTTGTATGACCCAATAGAGATTTGCAGTGCAGTATTTAAAGATATAAAGGAGAAATAAACAAAATGACATAATTTTAAATATATATTGTTAACTTAATACTTAAGTGAATGTTCTTAACTAAAGAAGACCTACAGTTGAAGACTTACTTGGTAAAATATATACTTAAAATGGAAAATTCCAAAAGAAAAAAACATGAAAGAGACAAAAGATAGTACAGAAAACAATGAAGAAAACAATCATGATGTATTTAAACATATAATTTATGTGTGCTTGAAACGTAGGAGGAAGGAAAAAATAAAAACAATCCCTCAAACATTGAAGAGATGGTGGATAATGTTCAAAATGAGAAACTATAAACTGTTACAGTTACAAAAACTACTGCAAAACTCAGGAGAAAGTGAAAGAAATAAAAGCATGACTAAACATAAAGTGCTAAATATAATAACCACTATAAAAAATAGAAACTTATTTAATTTTTAAAACATATTTGTAGTTTTCATGGTAATCTCCAATGTCTTTGGCTAAATTTCTTTCTATGTGATATTAGTTTTGCTTACTTTACAGAAATTTTAATTTCTAAACAGGTAGGTTTCTCAGAAACTGTTATTTTAGTGATATTTTCATTTAATTATTTCATAGTTATAGGACATATTTTATATGATTAATTTTGAAAATTTATTGAGTAATATTTTATATCCTGTCATAAAAACTTGGTGAAGATTAATTGGTAACTTGAAAAATTCAGCATTTTGCAGTTGTGTCTAATGTTCTATAATTTTTTACATAATCACATATATTTAAAAAATAATCAGAGAATTTCTGAATAATTTATAAGTCAGTCCATAGTGATAATCAAATTTTACAAATACTTTGAGTTGAATAAGAACAAACATACTGCATATGACATCTTGAAAAGCAACAGAATTTGTAACTTAGCACTGAAAATTTAGAGTTACACATTCATTTCCTTAAAATAGAGGAAGACATAGTAAAAAAATCCAAAAAAATTACAATAAAAACCCTAAGTATCCTCCTTAAATTGCTTGAAAAATAACAGCACATTTATCAGGGGATGGTGGTGCACAGTTATAATCCCCATGCTTGGAAGGTTGAGGCAGGAGGTGAAATTCCCACCTGGTCAATTTAGAGACCTTGTCTTAAAATAAAAATAATGAAAGGGGCCAGGAATTTGGATAACTGGCAGAGTACTGTGAGTTTGATCCCCAGTGCCACAATAAAAAGTACATTCATTTAAAAAATTAGAAGACAAATGGATATGAGAACACTAATAAATAATCATTTAAAATATAAATTGAGTATATCAACAAAATAGTTTTTCTCAAAATCTAATAAAGTTGATAAATTCTAAATGTTTCATCAAATCTAATAAGAATCTAAAAATCATTATCAAAAATGAGAAATGTATACTTGAAATATATATGTATATTTACTTCAAATACATATAAATTTATTTGGAATATATGTCTATTTACTAGAAAATATATATATAAATATTTCTTAAAAGAATATACCCTAATATTATGAACAAATTTATGCTACAATGTTTGTAAATTTTACTAAATTAAAAAACCGTAGCATACTGTACCAATGCTAGCATAAGAAAAAATGAAAACTTGAATCATCTATTATGTACAACCTTAAAATGTCTTGAGAAAGGTAACTCACAACCAAGATTAATATTCCAGTTAACATTATAAGACATATATTGAAGAAATGTAACTTTCTCAAGTGTTCAAAAGAAATAGTTAATATGAAATATTCCTAACAATTTATATGAAGTAAACATAAGCTTATATTTTTAAAAATTAGGAAATAAAAACAATCAGACATAAGATGAAGTAGTAAAATAAATCTCAAATTCAATGATTTATGAATGGGCAATATATCACAATGGATTGAAAATAATTTCAGCAATGTAAAATTGAGTCTACATGTAAAAATTTATGATAAAATGAGCAAAACTCCTCTGTTATGTTCACCAAGGTAGACCATATGTTCAGAAGTATAATATTACTCAGGATATGTTTGGAAATTAAGGTATTTTTGAATAATAACCAAAAGCAATATCACATAGGAAAAAAAAATTACCAAATGACATTTAATAAGTCTACACTGAAAACTTCATATTTTTAAATAATTAATCTTGAGCTAGTATAAAATAGTTAAATAACTCAAATATCAAATATTAAAAATGAAAGATGTATTTCTGAGCTCAAGTGTGTGATGAACATGAATTCAATATAGTACTGGAGGATATATTCAACAAAAATGAGACAAAATAAATAGAATTTATAATAATTGATTTAAAGGAAATGTACAACAATCATTGTTGATATGAAGACTTGGGTAGAAAACACACAAAAAAATTGTAGATATGCCAGTAGAATTAGCAAGAATCTTTATGTGTGTGTTGAATACAAGATAATTATACAGAAGAAAAATATTTCTATATAGCCTGATATGTTTTATTAATTATTTTATCTTCATTTGTTAATAGACTTTTCTTTTAATGTTACTTTCTAATTAGGTATTTGAGATTTTCTAGATTTTAAAATTATACACTACTCTAGAATTTATGTATTTTTATAATCATATCTTCTGTGATTCCTTGATACTCTAATGTTGATGAATATTATTGCTTTGTATTCATAAATCTATCTCTGTATGAGTAGGGAGTTTTTAAGGGACAAAAAATATTTTTATTTTGTGTAGTTTTCTTTTTCTGAAATGGGATCTCCATGGAACTACTATGTTTCTATGGTGCTTTTATTCAAATTATAAAAATTTTATAATTAATGCAAAATGAATGACAAAAATATTAAACTGTAAAATTTAATTCTCTGCCTATAATGTTTGAGGATCTGGGTTTAATTCCCAGGACCACCAAAACAAAAAAAAATGGTGATAGAAAAAATTTTTAAAAGCACCCTCCTATAATTCTCTTTCAAATTGTTTACTCTAATTGTTTGCCTTTGCATTATAAAAGGTAACATAGAAAACAACCAATATATGTAAGAATAAGAGACCAAACTGTATTTATTAGAAAAATTCATAATTGTAATATGACTAAAATTATTTTGTAAAACACTCATGGAGATAGCAAAATGCTGTATTGCTCTGTCATTTTGGTGTATTCAAATTAATGTGAAAATAGATCTGAAGTTACAGTGGAGACAAAGGACATATGTAGGTGGGTATTTCTCATAGATAAAAGAAAACTATAAGAATACAGTACACAAACCGATACATGGTAAAATGTCAATCTCAGTTATTGAAAATGACATTGATTTGTGTTGTGACTCAGATTCAGGTTAATATGGAAGAAAAATGTGTCAAGATCAATATTCATAATCTTCATATCAATATCAAGATCAATATCAAGATCAACATTAATATCAATACTCATAGTTTTCACATCATAGTAATATGGAAAAATGATTGTGTAAAACATGCCTTGACTTGAATCTTAGTCATGTAGCAATAAATCTGGTGATTTCAGAAAATCACAGATAATGAAATAAAAATCACCCAAAATTTCAGCACTTAGAAATAACCACTTTCACATTTTGGTTTATTAGCATTTCATGTTTTTAATACTATGTATGTCTCAGAATAGCTCATCCGGCGACAAACTGTCCTGCTACCACACCACAGGGAGTGTCAAAGTTCACAAGTGTGTACGGTGGTGTCTCTCAGACCTCTTCACTGGTATTTTAAATTTGTAATTTGTGTCAAAATATCACTTAAATACTACTCAAAGGTATGAAAAATTGCATGTATCACATCATTTTATACTTGTTTCAGAAAGATTATTTTTGCAAAAACTTATTGTATAATTTCAATTTAGATGGTGTTCAATCAAGTGAAACGATTCTTCTATATGTAATGTATTTTTATTTGGCCAGCAAAAACCAAATGCAGCCGCTCAACAGGGAGGAAATTCATGACTTTTTAAAATAACATTCCACATGCGTTATCCATGCGATTTCCCGCTGTAGAAACACACCTCTGGGAATGTCATTAATCAAGGACCTAAGGCACTACATTGTGAAGTCCTTCCTCACACTCATGCTCGCGATTTTCCTCTGATGGATGGCTCGCAGCTGATAACTAAAGACACCAGGTATATTAATGCAAATTTGTACACAGGCTCGTCTGATATTGAATTTGACTTAAGGGTATCTTGAAACCTTTGCTGAAACTTCCTAAATTTAATTCTAAGATGCTTAGATCCAACTTTATTTCCTATACTCTTTATCAGATTTATACTGTGTCCGAATGGCTACACAATTTAATCCTCATGCCTTGTCATTTCCCCTCAAACGTGCATTTCCCCTACTAAAATCCTGGAATATTTAATACTGACTCTGTGTGTGCTCCCCCACAGTAGGCACAGGAGATAGAGTAGGAGTAGGAAGGATGGAAGGAACTCTGCCCTCTGAAGGAGTAGGAACTGTATCCTCCTTCCTATCTGGATCCACATGCGCTTGTTACTGCTTCGACTCCTACAGAGTACTTGCATCCATTCAAGAGAAAAGACTGGAGTGCAATTTATTTTAAAAAGTTAGCAGACAGGTTCTTCCATGTTTTCATTCATGTATCATTGCTCCTTTTACCCCATATGTTGAACTCAGAATTTTGCGATTGCAAGGCAGGCACAGTGCAACGGAGCTAAAATCCCTTTATGAAAAAAAAAAAAAAATCAAATCAAGTGAAAAATAGAGCTCGGAATGATCTCAAGAAGGAAAATACCTGAAATGGGGGAAAAAATGTGAGTAAAAGTAAGAAAAAAGGAAACTTCTCTGGAATAATAAAGAGATAGTAAAAAATGATACACGTTTATTTTTTTAAAAATTGTGTTTAACTAATTGAGGAATTTGTGATTGTGCAAGTGTGCTTTTTATATCCTGTAGAGATTTCTTAAAGATGTTATGACACTTATACAGTGTGTAATATTTTTCATTAATGAGTAGGGAGAAATATGCTGAAGTACAATCTGATGTATGAAATTCATAGATTATAAATTACAGTGAATTTAAACTCTCTCCTATTTTAATAGGTACCTACAATGGTATCCAAATATGAAAATATCTACATGGTTACTACAAGAGAATTAGAAAAGACTTGGAGCTTTAGTTGGATTCATAGACTCATCTTATTCTCTCCTAAGAGATGGAGAAAAACAAGAATTTTTTGTGTGTGAATTCAGGAAATTCATCACTCATAAATTTTATTTTCCCAATCAGATACTTTATCATGTCTCTCATCACCCAAATCCTGAAAATGATAGTAGTAATGGATGATAGTAATATGTGAATATGAATAAAATCAACCACTCTCTTAAAAACAAAATTTGGGCTTTTCATGGATGAGCCTATTGGGAAGAATGAAGAAACACTAAAAATGTCCATGCCCATTTTTTTATTGTAATCTATCCTCCACCAACCCAAGAGAGTACAAAATCATACTTTTTTTTATTTCTAAGGACTAACACACAATTGCAGGTTCAAGATTTTTTTACAAAGTCTATACCTGTGCTTGGCTAACTTTATTATGCTCAGGAATCACCAGGGGACCTTGTTAAAATGTGAGTATGTCTTCCTTAGGTCTGAGGTGGGATTGGGCTACTGAATCTCTAATGACTCCCAAGTAATACCCCATTGCAAGCTCTTGTAAGTTCATGAGCCAAACTTTGAGCATTGAGGTTATATAATTATACTGATTAGCCCAAAAATGTAATATCAAATTGATTTCCACTTTAGTGTATTTATTAAAAAATATAATACTGGATTATACAATTACATTATACAACCCTAAAATTATAAAGATGTATTTAAACCCAAATGAGAGGAAAAGACATGTAACTATTTCAGTAAAATATGTAGTAATATATTTACACTAAAATGTTTGTCTTATCATAGTATCAGTGTGAATTTGTTCAGGAACATTTCAGAATTTATAACAGAATGATAGTGATCCATATAATAATTTATTTCAATAATTATAAATGTTAATTCACATTATTGGCTATTAGATTTTTAATCAGTCTCAGAGCAGGAGATCATTTTGTGGTTCTGTATTTGCATAGAAGAATGCATTAAGTTTTTATGGGGGTATTTCAATTATTTTGTGTGTGGTCAACTCAGATTTTGTAAGCCTATCCAATTAATAATTAATATTATATGTATTATATATAATTTATATTCCAAAATTACAATCTGAACAATATTAAGACAATCTACCTACAGACTGCTAAAAGGTTTTTTGCCAATCTCGGTATTCTGACATGCAAACTTTGTTTCTTGACCCTATGTAAACTTTACTCCAGTTTATTGCATTTACAAGAAGAACTGTGTAGATTTTTTATGATGAAATTGTTCAGATGAATAGTAATTTTTTATTGTTCGACATATGAACTCACTGCATCCTTTTGTCACGCCTGGGGGGTGTACACCACCCCATGTCACTACTGGAACACACAGCTACTGCGATGCTACAGTGATTCTAAATTTGGTACCAGTAATGAATTGAAGAGGCAGTTTGAAATAAACGAAGATGGTTTATTTGGAAAGGGTCAGAAAAAAAGAGAAGACAGACAGCTACTCTGGAAGAGTAGGAAGCATCAGAAGTAGATATCCCTGGGATTTGTCTTCAGCTCCTTTTTATTTATGATGAGTGATTTCTCCCATCCCCGACGTGGGCACCTAGAAGTTGTCACCATCTCATTGGCTCCCTGGCTGTCTTTGATACTAGCCTGGGCACTTCTGTCTATATTCTTTACGGCGGTTTGATTCCTTCTTGCACTTTTTTGGTGGATAAATGTGGGGAGGTGGAGCCTCATAGAAGGGCAGCTTAGAGTTAGCAAGTAAGGGGGATATGTGTGTATCTTGTGCAGTAGTATAGTGATGTTAAAGTGAGAATATACATAGAAGTATGTATGTATAGATGTGTGTGTTTTATATATCAAATAAGAGACCTTAAGTGGCTGCCATTTGTCTCATTTGCATTTTATCACATAAAGGGGAACTGGCAACTTACTGAGTCTTGTTTCTCTCTTTACATTTGTCTTTCTAACTGCTGAAGTCTTACTGCAGAGGAAAAGGTTGTCCTTAGTAAGATTTCCTCTTAATTTATTTAATAAAGCTTAATGAGATATTATTTTATCCTTCTTCCTGATTATGAACCCCTACACTTTCAGTGATATTCTTATATTATCTTAAAAATAGTAAGGTATTTTATCATAATACAACAAAAATAATATATTTCAGCTTTGTTTTACAGTAAAAAAACTTGTAATTTGTACCTTAAAATCATTTTTTCTAAACTCAACAAGTGACTTCTATATTGTAAAATATGCACAGGATTTGAAATACTATTTTAACTCATGTTAATGGTTTTATAGAATAGTGAATTCATAATTTGTTTTCTTTTATTTAAAATTATAGTCATATTATGTAAAATGCAATGATATAGATATAATTGAAATGAATTTTTTAATGTGCATTTTTAAGGCTTCATTTATGTTCATATTTCTTAAAATTTTTGAAAAATAGTTATAATGTGTATATTATTATTTTTTATTATTTCTAGCTTTGTTATCGCATTTACTAAGTAATCCAAAATTAACATCTGGATGAATAAAGAAAAATATAGCAGATGTTACAATTTTTGAAGTATGTTTTCCTTTTTGGTTACTAGTAAAGCAGTTTGGAAATGCTCATGCTTACTACTAGAGTTTCTGCTTGAAAGTGTTTCACTTCCCAAATTCAGGTAACTGCAGGTGTTTCTCATCCAGGTGTATGCCTTTAGAAAACCACTGCTATTGGATGCATGGCACAGCAGTTCTAGAGCAAAAATTACCTGAAAGGATTTGTTTTCAGGTAAATATAATCTACTGGATATTCACTCTGGAAAAGCAAAGTAAACACTGAGCTTTCAAATTGGAAACCAGGAATGCCAGAAGATTCTCTTTGGTAGGCAAATAAAAGATATTAACTTGGTAAACTTTACAAAGGAGTATTATGTGAAGTAATAGTATGAGGATCCACCTAAGGAAGGTCTTTTGATAAATATGAATAGAGATTAAAATATTGTAAAATGTTTTTAAACACTAATCTATGGTCACATTTGTATACATATCATTATAAAATTTAAATACTGGCCTATATTTCTTTCTATTCAAAATAGAAATAATAGCATTTATTTTTTAAATACAAAAGGATATAAGGGAGATGTACATACTATGATCATGGCAATACTCTGATATTTATGATGACACTTTGTTTAAATGGAAAGTGTATTGCTAAGACTAGGAAAGTTGGATAGACTTTGATAACTGTCATAAAATAATTGAAGAAATACTTCTCTATTATGTTAAGGATATAGAGTTATTAGATATATTCTCCTACTAATATTTGGTTGGTCTGATCAATAATATTCCAGGAAGTAACCACATCACCTTCCCAGATCCAACTTACCATCTCACCATCTTCATATTGCTGAGGTGCAAAATTATATCTGGTAGGGCAAAACATGAAAGGATTTTAAAAATATTTTTTCAAGCTCTCCATTGAAGAAAAGCTAGTATTTTGGTGCATAATGTTCTGTAGCTAATTGAACTGATGGTAACAGCACAAAATTCAGCTACCACATCCTGGGAATGAATAGATTATTGTAAGTGAAAGACAAAATTATAAGTGTCTTTGCTTGCTTTTCAATATCTGTTCAAAGCAACTCTGTATTTAATTATTGATTCAAGAAAACTGATTTCCAGTAAACCCACTTTCTGGTCCCCTCCTGTCTGTTTCAGAAACTAGCCTCTCAATAAAATTTCCTACTCTTAATACCCTTTGTTTCTCAGGATTCGTTCTTCAATTTGGAGGAACACAAACTTGGTGCATCGGACATGTGCTAGGTTTGAAAGTTAAATCTATTCCCCTATATCATCACTTCTGCACCAGGGGAGGAGCAGACAAGCCCCAGGGTGTGGGGCTATGTTAGGCTCACATCTTTGTGACCTGGATCCTTGTAACCTGGGGTTTGAATAGTTGAGGACCTATAGAGGACACGTGACACACAGCTTGCTTGAGGTCAGTGACAGTCACAGGGTGAAGAAGGCATGAATGCAAAGATATTTGGACCAGAAGTGTGGCCATCCCTGGAACTTAGTTTTCAATTATTTATCTGCAGGAGTGGGGATTGAATCCTGCTCTTTTAAATTTTAAGACAGAGTCTCAATAAATTGCCCATGCTGAGTTCATACCTAAAATCCTCCTGTTTCAGCCTGCTAGAGTGATGGGCTTACAGGTGTGCACCACCACACTTGGCTATTTTGAAGGACATTTTTTAGAAAGATCCCTGAGTGGGAGGTGACACATGGATGAAGAGATGTAGGAGGAGGCAACAGCACAAGAGTGTAACAGCAGTGTCTTAGTGGTCTAAATTATGGGTATAGCATGTTTCATTGTGTAATTCTCTTAATTTTTGTGCATAAAGAGGCCATGTGTATGTAAAGAAAAAGAAAAAAACTGATTTTCTAAAACTGATTTTACATCTTAAATTAAGAAATAACACGGGTGAGGACCCAAATGGGGCATTGTCTGTTGAAGGTAGAAATAAATGTAAAAACTGCTGTCTTTTCTCAATGCTGAGATAAAATACTTGTTACCCAAAGTTAAAGGAGGAAAGATTTATTTGGCTCACAGTTTGTAGCGGTTCCAGCCCATAATCAATTGGCTTCAAGGCAGAGTGGCATGGCAGAGAGGTATCACAGAGGGGAAAACGTTCATGGTGGGCAGAAGACAGGAAAGCAAGCAAGGGAGGACAAAGCTCTTCCTATCTCTTATATTTTATCAGGGTTACTTAGGACATATAACTCACACCTTTTATCTTAGTGCCCTTGATCCTAGCGTTGCACCATGAATCAAACCCAGAACCATACATTCTAGATCTAGCCACTTCTGAAAAATCCCCAATTATGGTCACATGTGGCTTTAGGGGGGACATTTAAACACAAGCCATAACAACTACCTAATATGATGATATATCAATTATTGTTTTGTTTCTATTTCAGGTGAGGAGTGAAGTTTCCTGTGTTTTACTGTAAAAAATTTAGATACAGAATACTCATAAATCTCTAGAATGTGGCCTATACCATCACATATGATTCTAAAATATTACTGCTTTCTTATTATGTGAATTTATGTCGACAGTGGACAATTATGCAATTCACAGACCTATTTGATATGTTGTAAAAAAAGGAGTCATCTAGTTAAATGACTTGATTATTGCAGCTTTACAAGCACTTTTTATTACTTCATTCAGATTCCTGAGTTTACAGTGTGGGTAAATAAATTTCTGCTACATTTAACCTACTGGCTAAAACACCCAGCTATAAATTGCAGGCCAGTTCTTAAATGATGAATTATTTACTAGCAGCTTTATAATTGCTGATATAAAATAAATTAAAGCTTACATTTTAAATATACTGATTTTAAAAGAAAACACATGACCAAAAATCCATTGGATTAAAATTAGTTATTTTATTTTGAAAATAAGTAATGCATATGTACCAACTGCTTATATAAATGAATTTTAATTATACAGGACTGAAAAATCATTACTATAAGCAAAAAAAAAAAACATGCATTCTACATGAAATATTGTTTTTGTCCTTCAGAATTAAATTTAAAAAACTCAAGCATTGATGAGTACTCTGTATTTTTTTTTACATTCTTTATATGTACCACAAAAACAAAATATTTCATAGATTTCTGTAATGTCTGCTTTAAGTAGTATAAATTAATATCTTCAGGGACTTGCAATGACAACAATAGTATTTTAGTAAAAGTCATATTATTTCATATTTCTAACAAAATATTCAATAGAACTTTCCTTTGGGAATATTTCCATTATTAATCCTCTCTAACTGGAATGATAATGCTTAGTAGTCTTTTAGTTTGTGAAAATGCTTGTATTTGAAACACAAGAGTGCAGAGGACTATAATATTGATTATATTGACTGTAATATTGATAAAGCAGGCTGTAAGCAGTGCAGGCTGTAAAGAGTTGACCCCACAATTATCTTGTTTTGAGAAATTAGTCTGGCCAAAGTCTACATGCCAGCTCAAATTCCATTCCCCCAACTAAAACCTTCTAACTAGAAGGACAATGTCCTAACTGCAACCAAATATTTTGTCTATTCTGTTCCTAATTCGAAAATGCTGTGTCTTGTCTTTTTTATGAGCCTTGCTTACATTAATTTTCATAGAAACTACATGACTGCATGTTCTTGCATGTAATTCTGCCCTTGCATGTAATTCTGCCCTTGCACCTGGCTCGCCTTAACCCCAAATGATTACCAATGAAAATCAGTTGTTTGGACTTGCCAGGCCTTTGTCAGTTGCATCGGCATTGGTCATCCTGGCACTCCACTTTCTGGCTCTCTTAGTTCTTTCTTTTAGTTTTTGTTTCTAAGGCCTGCATCATATATTGGGTAGCAAACTGGAATGTAACTGCAGGGGCCTCTAGTACAAGAGTCTTAAATAGTTATTCTTTATTTTTCTCAGTACCTCATTCGGACCTTTCTCTATTGTTCTCTAACCTCAATGTAGAATCAGCAATATTAGCCAATGTTAAACAAAAAATGTATGGAAGGCCTTTAATGTGGGCTGTCCTCTTAAAATAAGCCCTAGTATAATTCAGCAAATGAAAATGGAGACAATCATGCCAAGTGCTGTATAATCAAACTGAAACATCAAGGAAAAAGACAGATGCTCAAACAGAACAATTTTTTCCTAAAACAGGAAAAATCAGCCTGAGTGTAATAAAGAAGTTTTCTACCCTCTTGTTTTCCAAAGTAACCTGAAATAAACAGCTAACTAATCAGATTTTTCCCTTTTTTTCTCTATCCTTATTTCAATCTTACAAAATCCATTTGGAGATTTCATGCCTTTTGGTAGAGTGATGGCTGTCCTATTTCATGAACTGTGAATAAAAGCTAATTAGACTCACATCTACCTCTTTGGAGATAATTGTGTATTTTGATATAATGGATTCTGGTTTCTCTTATCAGAGAATGATGTTTGGCCATCAAGATTTACATGCTAAGTACACCTATTTTTAGACTTGCATTATTTTCTGGTCACTTTCAAACAAAAGAATTAGTAAATATGTCTGCATAATTATTCACATTTGTACACATATTTGGAAGTTTCTGTAGCATGTTTAGATAACCATAGTCATAGTTAATTGCATTATTTCTATGAGGGTATTTCCTAATAAATTTAGCATTTGAATTAAGGGATTTGGTAAAGTAGATTTCTGTGCCCAGTGACAGGAGGCAAAATTAGTTTTCTCTTATTGTTGTGATGTTGTTGTTTTACCTGCCTTATTGAGTGAAAGCAGACAATTCTTCTCATTTTTTCTTCTACTACAATTTACATCATTTCCCTTAGTTCTAGGTCTTCAATTGTTCAAACTAAGTGGTGTTTAATGGCTTTCCTGGGTTTCAAGCTTTGGAGACTACTCAGTTCCCATAATTGCATGAGTCAATTTTATGATAAACCTGTCTCTCTGTCTCTCTGTCTCTCTTCTCTCCCTTTTTCACATTGACCTGGAATCACAGATGTTGAAAACAAACAGCAAACAAAAAAACAAAACCAAAATAGCCCTGGGAATGAAAGTAAAGTGGAGTCTCTTCTGAGTCCTCCTGTTACAGGAGCGCATTGGTTTTTTCAGTCTCAACACCTGAGCCACTCTGCATTCTCATGAACACCACATGCAAATCATTTCTCACTGTATTAACAAACAAAGTTTAAAAGCTGGTACTAGGGACCAAGTAGATAATGTGATTGGTGAAAATATTTTATGCCTTCACCAGAAATTCATGACATAAGATTTATTCCTTTTGCAAAACATTTAAAATCAATTCCAAGAATGGTAGAACTATCCACAGCACACTGCCTTTCTTTGCCTGCACAAGTGGTACACTTTATTTTTTATTAACTGCAGTATTTTTTAAAACAAGACTTATGTTGCTTTTAATGATGTGCTGACTGGTCTTGACAGACTTCCCTGTTATAATCAATTTCAAAATTAGCTTGTGAAGTTACATTGCTTCAAAAAGTAAGAATAAGTTAAAAAAAAAACAAGAAAACAATACTGTTCAAGTTATAAACTGAATAACACTATAATTATTGATTAATTGGAGACAGTTGACATTTTTCAATAGTAAATCTGTCTATCACGTTTATTTAGGTCTTCTTCCTTTCATTAAATGCTGTAATGAAAGCCTTCTTCATACAGATTTAAATGTCTTGAATTGGTTTAATTATGGATACTTCACTTTTCTGGTACTATTGGAAATGATATTTTTAAAAAATATTTAAAGTCGCTGCTATTAAAATACAGAAATATAAAAAGAATGTATTCATATGGCAAGTTTGTTCTGAAAACTTGCTGAATTTTTTCATTTCTTCTGATATTCTGCTGTACAATCAAATAATATGTGCAATATATGATTTTTCTTCTTTATAGATAATGATTTCTGTTATTTTCCTCCATATAATACATAGCATAAAATATTTCCTAGGAATTCTAACATAATATTGAAATGATAAAATAAAATATATTATAATGAGTATACTTTATTTCAATGTATTCTTAAGGGAATTTCTTAAATGCTTCATCATTTTGTAATATTTTTTGATTTTTACATTTATAACCAAATATTATGAATTTTGGGATGTTTGTTTCTCTTTCTACTTTATAAAAGGGTTTCAAATGTTAATTTTTTAATAGGATGACTTCTCTGCATATTTCTCCTTACCACATGTGACACATTATTTCAGTGATATTTTAAATGTAAGGTTAAGCTTGCATTTTTGGAAAATAAAAACTAACAGCTACGGCATGCTTTAAAGAAGATTAAAAAAAACAGCTCTTTAGAATTAAAGTTGTCATATGGTGATTTTTCATATGTGAAGTACAGAATTTGACTCGCTCTAAACTCGGATCAAAGCAATTCTACAATCGAGCGGATGAATATATCCATCACCCAATAGATGCCTTACTTCAACATCTTTAAAGTCTTTTGTTGTTGTTCCTTTCCACTATCCTACTACATCTTCAGGAAAATTGTTGCCATATTTGATGATTTGAACTCTAAACATGAGAATATCAGTGTTGGGTGTTTACCTATTTTTAAAAGTAAGTATAGAATTCTAACACTCAGACTAAAGACATTCCTTGCACAGGACAAGACTGTGGGAAAAGCCTGGAGGCAGATTTAGACAGGGCTTCACTCACCACAGTAATGCCAGGGACCTTTCCTCAGAATGATAGCCATTTGCAAATATTAATCTCAGTTCAGAGCCAGCATTCATTATCTTTTAAAAGTTATAGGTATATGAATTGTCCAGGGCACACTCATCTTTTCAGAAAGTCTGTATAATCTTTTTTAAAAATACTAAGAAAAATATAAATATTGCCTTGTAACATCATTACACACCAATTAATGGTAAAGCTACAAAAAGCATTTTAATTTTGTGTATATTCTTCACAGGGCATTTGTGGTATAAATTATGCTTTCTTTCAAATGATCAGCTCTCTCTTTTAGAGAGAGAGAGAGAGAGAGAGAGAGAGAGAGAATTCCACAGAAAAGATGTGCTCAGATGGATCATAGGAAATGATTGGAATGATTTTCAGAGATACAGACAAGGTGATCAGGGAACCAATAGGAATGGTAAATCACTCCTATAGCAAAACAGTAGAAAGCCATTACTACCCTTTTCAATTGAAGAATATTTACTGGAAATTTAAGCAATTAAATAGCAAAATTTTGTAATAATAGGATCTGGAGTTTGTCAGACAGGGTCTGTGAACTCCTATGGAGAATCAGAGCCAATTCCTTTCTAATTCTGTACCTTCTGAAAAGAATCTTAGAAAAAAAAATCACCATTTTTCCCCCTAATTTAGGCATCCTTTGGAAGTAATGTGACCTCAAACTAAAGAGCAAAAGAATCTATATTCAAGTAGACATTAGAGTTTCGCCTTCAGGGACATTCAGCATAATGGAAAAAAATAGAGTGGGGTTTAAGTGCACACAATAAATATTTACCCTCTGAAAAGGAAATTTTTGTATAATAATTAAAGTATATGAATTCACATCTTTTTCTATTTTGAAAGTAAGATGTTTCTGAGCTAAATAACAGCATTAAATATTTATTCTAAAAGCAGGAGAACATTACTGGTATCTATTCTTCTCTCTTGTTTATAAATATAATTTACCCTATTGCGTGAAGTGCTAGCTTTAAAACATATTTGATTTAACTGCCCCCACAACATGGCCAGCTAAAAGAATGGAAAATATAAACATTATTTCCTGAGAAAACTGAGGATAATTGGATGTTCAATATATATTTTTAAACTGAATTAAAAGATTGTTAAGCACTAATGTTTTTACTAATAAAATAGGGTAATTCTCAACATAAATTAATCAATATGAGGTAAGAAAAGATAACACTAAGCACCCCAAATTACAAACCATGATATTTGTAGATTATTTGTAACTAAATAAATATTTTTATTTAACTCTAATTTTCCACATTTAATTGACAGATAGTTAAGTTGGTATTTTTCACTGATACATGTTTCACAATTCAGCATTTGTCATTTCATTTATCCTTCTTGGTACTCATATATTTAAATTTGAAAATTATTTGTTTAGTTTTCATTAACATCAAGGAACTGAAGTAGAATTTTCTTTGATAGCTTTGAAATACTATTAAAATACAAATAAAGGGTGCATGATATGATGAAATGATATAAACAAAAAGAAAATCGAATGAATGGAAGAAGGAATAACACAGATAGTGTAAACTTGGGAGCAGATGGATTAGTGATAGAGGAAATTGAAATAATAACCTTAATTGGATACATGCTGAGATAAGTCATACTCCCCAAAATATCAAAAATCAGAGCACCTGATTCCTTTTGCAAATGATGCCAGAGATAACACCTAAAGTCAAATAATCACTTAAATTATCTATAGTTAAATAATATTGACACATTACACTTTATTCCATATATTTAAATCTTAATATCAATTCAAAATTGTTTTAAAAATGTGAACCCCAGATTTTCCTTGCCATGAATCCTGAGAAATAAGTACAATTTCCAGCCCCATTGCAGCACATAACTGCAAATTTGACTTACAGGAAATTTTTTCACAACTATAATAGGTATGGTATCCTAGAAATGAAAAGACCAAACATATTAAACATTTAAAGTCATCTACTTACTCCCTAATAGGACAGTAACATGCTGATAGACTTGCTTACTACTTTTCAGTGGCAAAGTCACCCTGGGTAAAAGTTTGTAACATATATAATTTGATCCAGTGAATGTTTACCTTAAAATCATTTGCCATTTCAGAAAAATGGAGAAATTTTGAAATTTTCTAGAAAGGTGAAGAAAATATCACATATAAAGTTTAAGAAATCAACTGTTTTGTTCCCTCCAAAGAAAACATTAGAATGTTGACAATATTCGAGAATATTTGAAGAAAGTGATACACTGTATGTGTAAGTGTAGCCATACTGAAGGTATTAATCACATGTAAAATATGCTCATATGAAGACTTTAAAATAATAGGTGTAGGTGGCTTTTCTCTGTAGTCAGTTAATGGCTATGTTCAAAGAAATGTGAGAGCAAACCAAGAAAAAGAAAGAAATGAAGGAAAGAAAATGCAAAAATCAAGAAAAGAAAATGTTGAAAGGAATTCCTAAAAGGATGTCTGAAACATAAACAATGACATTTCTCTGTATCACCCTGAGAATTCTGTAAGCAGAGATTTGAATACAACAATAAAAATATGAAGAACATAAATTTTTTTTTTGCTTACATTCTTTTATAGGTACATTTTAGGTATACAATATGTTTACATTAATCATTGGGTGCTTGTACCTATACATGATGTATCTTGGTTCTTATTTTTTTCCCATTCCTTGTGCTCCCTTCACCCCCTCCACCCTTCCCTATTTACAAAGACTTTGTTTCCATTTTTTCCTTTTCTCATAATTTTTCCTCTCCTTTCCTTTCCCCTTCCCCTCCCACTTCCCCTATCTTTTGGGACCTTTTCTTCCTATTTCAAATTATCTATTATTCATTTTAATCATTTTAATCCTTATTTACACTTTCAGTTTCTTACAGTAAAGAAACTATTTGGTATGTACACATATGTGTCCTATTTATTTCACTTAAGATTATGGCCTCAGTATGCATCCATTTAGCTATAAATGTCTCTAGTTTCTCATTCTTTATGGCTGAGTAGTACTCTATCTTATTAAAAAACCTCATCTTTATCCAGTTTCCAGTTGATGGGCACTTGGGCTGTTTCCAAGCTTTCTGTAGTATTTTAAATCTGTTACAGAAAGACACTGGGGAGATTTTGGAATTGGATTTTTAACACATTAGTTGATAATGATACAATGGGAGACTAAAATGCTACTAAATGATTCATACTTGAATGTTACATATTACATGATATAATCATTACTGAAGTAATTGCAAACATTTTTCTATGAACATGTCAGAATTGGAATTTGGAAGGTGGGCGAAATTATGGTTTTGCTTCAGAGTCTTTCACATTATTTTGCTTCAAAGAAAATCATGTAACATATGTAACAATAAATATAACTTAATAAAATAAAATTTCTAACATTAGTCCAACTGCCTAACTATAAAATGGCATATCCTAATTAGATTTTTTTGCTTACTTCAAAAATTGCATGTGTAGGGTCAGGGATTTAGCTCAGTGGTTCCGTCACCTGCCTCGCAAGCACAAGGTCCCAAGTTTGATCCTCGGTACCCCCTCCCCCCCAAAAAACAAAGAAAAAAAATGCATGTGTGTACATATGAGGACAATAGCATGTAGTGTAATATCTCACTTTTTATTGATTAAAACATTTTAAAATAATTATTATGTTTTTGGTGTTCTTTTTATATTTCATATTGCCTTGTGGCTTTTCATTATACATTATATTTTTGAGACTTTTAGAACAGTTTTTGTTTTTTATATTTATAAAACTAAATTATTACTTATTTTTTTAAAAATTATTACTTCTAATTGATTATATCTTCCTGGTATAATTGAAAAATATTTTTATTACAATTCACTTTTTAGAATTTAAAATGATTATGTAATTTACAGTAGCATTTTACATTAAATGACATATTTAGTCAAATTCTTGATAGGCTTTTAGGATATTTCTTGTCTTTCTAAATTAAAAACAATATTACAATACTGAAAAAACATTGAAAACTTTTTGGCAGAAGTTATAATGTATAAATAAGAGTAGGACAGAAAATAGAATTTCTAGGCCAAGGTTATTCCATTTTTCACTTGTATAAATCTTATACAATTGATCTATCAGGAAAATGCAAAATCTGAATATTGATTATTAGACTTGAAATGCATCTAGTGCTCCAATTATAAAAATTATTTCCATGTTTAATGTTATTGTGTTTGTTAAGCTGATTAGTTAAAAGATTACTTTGCATTGTTGAGTTTATTCTCTATTTTTAATTATTATAAATTAAGACATTTAAATTATTTCTATCAATTTTAATTTCATTTGATATAAATTTTTGTTCATACATATATTCTGCTGTTATTATTCTCAAAACATATATTGTACCTCTATTATTGAGTAGTGCCACTGTTTCATCATACATTTGTAAATATGATTTAATACTTAGTATCCCTAATATTTTAAATATACGATATTTTATGTTTTCCATTTAAAGCCAATCTATGCTAAAATTATAATTATAAAGCATTTATTTCTTAGATTCCGAATATATGTTTCATGTTGGGAATCTTTTTTTTTTTTTTAATTTGTTTTTTTGGTACCGGGGATCAAACTCAGGACTTTGTGCTTCCGAGGCAGGCGCTGGAACCACTAAGCTAAATCCCCAGCACATGTTGGGAATCTTAACATTTCATTGAAGAATTTATTGAGAGAGATGGAATGGGGGAAGGAGAGAGAGATTGAGGAAGAGAACGAAAGAGAAAATAAAAGGTATTAAGATAGTCAATCAGTACTTTTTACATTTCAGGCTAGCTTTTTAAAAGTACACTTATTATATAAAATCATGTATGCCTTTCAGAAACATCAAAATATAAAATATTTTAAATGTTTTGCAAACCATAGTCTTAGCATTCAACATAAATAACTCATACACTAAGATAAATCTGTAGTTACCTACGTTTTCCTCATGAATAAAATATATTCTTCATTACTATGAATGATACAAATGTGCAATCAGACTGGCAACACACTGCAAAATATTGAAATTGTTCAAATTTGCATCAAAGTAGCCAGTATACACCCATCTAGACAATGAATTTAACCTTACTATATTTTAAACCTTCTTCTCTTGGAGGTAAAATCAGAGTGACACACAAATATAAAAATAGGAAATTAAAATAGATAAGAGAGTAGCAATGACAGCCAAAGACATTGTCAAGAGATACACTGTATTTCCATCTAGCAGACTCAATTGGAGCTTTGCGGCCCCAGGGAGACCTCCCTTTCCCACACGGCCTCTGATAGCACAGGATGGCATTCAGGAACTAACACAATGAAGCCTTAACTGATCTTAATTTCCAGGATGATATATAGCAGCAGACAGTGCTGGATAAAACCTTTGTTTACTTACAACTTTAATAACCTGGGTTATAGAGATAGAAAATTCTATAAAGTGTCTTTAAAAGGCATGTTATTAACTGTTAGGACAAACTTATTTCAATGGTTAGCATATGCATTCTAATTTGAGACAAGGGCAAAATGTTCCTGACCTAGACTAGTGGTTTATCAACTGTCAGAAGAAAATTCACTGTGACTTTAAGGCCATTTACATTTAATATCTGACATAATGTGTTTTATTTGATAACTTATTGAACACAATATAAATAAGGTAACATCATCTTCATATTACTTTAAAGTTTTTTGTAAAATAAAAAATAAAGCAAAGACATTGATCTAAAAAGTTTCATATGTAATTTGGAATTAAGAATTCAACTAACAATTTTACTTACCATATTTGCTTTGAGGGGACAATATTTTTTTCTCCATTTATCACTTTAGAAAAATGTAGATTTTATAAATATATGGTTTTCCTAAATGTAATTGCTTTCTGTACTCAATATAGTGCTATGGAAATATTTTCACTGTTGAATTTTTTTGTAATCATAATGAATAAAAGGATATGATTTTCCATCTATATAAGACATTTAACTAGAACTTTGAAATTGTGTATCATACAGAGAATACATTAAATATAATGATTATAAAAACAATTGGACCTGCTGTGCAAGCGCAAGGACCCGAATTCGACCCGACTTGAGTTTCGATCAAAAAAACAAACAAACAAACAAAACAATTGGATACCCTGAATATATTGTTTTGTGGTGGTAAAGGAAAAATTGGAGGCTTAATTACTTTCGGCATTTTTTTTCTGGCATTACTCATAGCATTAAAGTTTAAAATATGTTAAAGAGGATTTAATAAACTTTTCTGTGAGTTTATTCTCTCCACTTGAAAGTCAGGAAATAAAATGGAAGTTAGGAAGTGTCTTACTGGGAATAGAGAAAGTTATTGGATGTCAAACTCTATAGATTCTGAATCTAAACATAATTAGTGTGGGCCTGAAGAATCTTAAAATCAATAAATACACTTAAATGATGGCAGCTCTCTTAGGTGACTCTGGAGGGTTCTTATCCAATCGATTTTTTAAGTTATTGTCATTCAATATACATTTATTGAGATCCAGCCCTGGGCAAAGTGCCATGCAGTAGGAAGGGGATATAAAACACTATTCCATCCAAACCTTTTCTTTTCCAGGAGATCCAGAGAAAGTAATCAACCCACCAAGCACGTTAGGACAAAGAATGAGAGAGAGCAGATTCATAAATGGCTAATACCTCCACATAAAATATTCTGAATATTTGAGTAGATATTTTCAATACCATCATTGCATGTTGACATTAAGTGGAAGAAAACAAGGCACATGGATGTCACATAATACACTGTTATCCCATATACCAAATAATTACTCAACATCTCATATAACTCAAAAATCATGAGATTTTAAAAAATGAAAATACTATGTATGTCGATTTAAAACATCCAATTTAAAAATATATTTGACAAATGTAAGGAATATGAAAATTGTATTAAGTTGTTTAGTGTGCTTGTAAGAGTTATTCAACATTTTGGAACTCAAATTTTCATGTAAGTACAATCAAACAATATTTGCTTTCTGGTTACGTTTTCTTGTTTTTTTACCGGCGATCCAACTTGGGACCTTGCGCTTGCAGGGCAGCGGCGGAACCTCTGAGCTAAATCCCCGGCCCTCTGGTTACTTTACAAATCACTCCCAGCTTCATGTTCTCATTCATCCATGTTATAGTATACTTTGGAATTTCCTTGCTTTTAAGACATTTTTTCATTCATTTATCCATTGATGGTTATCTACTTCTACTCCTTGCCTATGATGAATAATGTTGCTGTGAACATATGCATTTAAGTATCTCTGCAAGGTATTTCACTACATTCATCTGGAGATATGTATATTCTAATTTGGAATTACTGGTTCATATGATATTTTTATTTTTATTTTAAGGAAACCTTGTGTACTTTTCCATAGTAGTTGCACTAGTTTAAAAAGAGTTCCAATTCCCCCACATCCTTGCCAAGATGTCTCTTTGTATTTTCTTTTTCCTTCTCTTACACCTTCACTTTCTTCTCTTTGTCCTGTTCCTTTTTAGTGGCCATTTTAATGGGTGTTGCATAGCATTGTACTACATGGTAGTTTTGATTTACATTTCTTTAATTATTAGCGACATTTCTTTAATTATTAGTGATCTTTTTATTTCATGTTGTTAACCTATACATCTTGTTTGGATAAACACTTTTTCATACCCTTATGCTATTTTCTAGTCAAATTATTTTCCCATTTTGTTCTTATTGTTTAGGTGCAAGAATTGTTTGAATTTTCTGGGCATTAAACTTATGACAAAGATAATAATTCTCAAATATTTATCCAACTCTGCATGCTGGCTTTCCATCCTATTGTGTCAATTGAACATAAATATAAACTTATCTTGAGATTTAAAACTAAAAGGTAATTTTGAATATCTGGTTAAAGGTGGAAAATTTTACTTACATGAACAAAATTAGAATTATCACTTAACATACATAGGAAATACAGTAATGTGGCCTATATTTTGGTAAAAAGTAATACAGAAAGTACTATGTAATCAAAGGAAGACTAAAGACTAAATAATTAAGCTAAATTGCCAAAAAGATATTGATTCTTTAAAAAAAATAAAAGTTTTAAGAAAATGTCTTAGGTCACTTAAAATAAATAAACTTTGAAACTCTGATAGCATGAAAGTGTTTGATTCAGAATTGATTCAAATCAAAGCTTTTGATCTAAAAAGAAAAATTGAGTAATGTTGTGGTTGCAGCCTGGACAGATACCATGAGAATCTCTGAAGCATAGATGCTCTTTAAAAGTTTTTCAGCCATGATCCATGGAAGATAGATATTTATCCTTAAGCTTAAATTAGGATCAAAGAGAGAGCATGATGCTGTCCCCATTTTGTCAATGAAAAAACACTAGTGTTGGTATGAATTTATGTACAAAGTATCCATAGGCCCATACACTCATGTCTTCCCAGAACATTATTATTCCTGATTTTTAATCTTTCACTTACTAACTGCCTAGGAAAATCAACTGTTTGGCCGTTCTCGTCCAGCACTTCCAAAGATAGTCTAATTCTGGATGTTATTTCTAAATAAGAAAGATGAACACATGCACCTCCCTAAGATCTCGTCATTAAGAGGACTAACCTGTGCTGCTGACTTTTATAGGTGTCTTATATGTTGCTGTAGTGAAGCATTCCATTTTCAATCTGCATCTATATCCTAAGTTGACCAAAGTATGAGTTGAGTTTAGCTATGTTCCATCATTGTAAGTTGATTGTAAATGGTCTCTTCATATGGATATTGATGTGAACAAGGGAGAAGTGATTTGGAAACATCGGATGATGACATAGTCATTTGGAAAAGTTAATTATGTGGGGTTTTTTGGTTCCCTGTCTCTGTATATACTTTATTTTAGGGACACCATTTACACCTTGTGGTGCATTGCTGCTGGGACGATCCAGTCTTTTGATTTTTTGATGACAGAATCTAGTTTGTAAAGAGATACTATAATCTAGTATCATGATCACTTGATATTTGTATATCACTTGATAATCCAGTAGTATTTCAGGAAGTTTAAAAAAACTGATCATCATTCGCTGCATTGTGAGAGGGGTGATTTTGCTCTAATTCTTTTGATTTCTGTTTTGTGATTATCTGCTTACGTCTTGCTATAAACACCTTATGATATCTTATTTCACATAGATTTATCTATTATCTTACAGTTCAGTTAATGTCAGCCTGAGCAGCAGATCGTTCTACAGCCTTCACCTGTTAAAGTCTCTAGTTCAGGGAGCATTTGCAGCTAACAGCCCTTTTCTGTATTCAAAAATTAATTGAGGAAGTATTCCAAAGGGTGGAATGTACGAAACACCCAAATTGAAAGAAATATTCTATGTGTTATGCATTTCTAATGTTTCAAAGTAAACAAAGATACAACTTATGACTTTGGAGGTTTTTTGTTGCACCTCTGGACACCTGAAGATTTTCACCATGTGGTTAAGTCTACTTTGTCTAAAACCATATGCTCCCCTTTAATCCTTCGGCCTTATAAATGTTACCTATGTTTTTATACTCTTTGCTTATACACTTTGATGTCACAAATATTATTACAATGTAACATTGTCATAATTTTTAGCAAGCTGAGATAATATAAGGTCTTTGGAATATATATTAAGATGTTGGTAGTGGTGGAGGACATAGAATGTTGTCATTGTCATGTGAACATGGGATAATTTTCTTTCTTGATAAGGGTTGAAAATGATGTATTTAGCATGCACCATTCAGCAGAAGCTGGGTTTAATCAGCTTGAGCAAAGGTACCTGGCAACACAGTGGCAAAGGAGTTCGAACTCATTGAGTATGTAGATGTCCATTGTTCTCCTGGATCTGTTACATGAATTTTGCTAATTTGAGAAGATATGAAGGACATAAGAAGAAAGGTCAGTAATAGTCACTTTCCTCTCAAGGTAGAATTATTATTTCTTTTTCTTCATAGCCATTATCAGGAGAATTAGTTTTAATAGGTTTCACTAGATTTCCTCCAAGATAACTCTAGGTAAAAGAAACCAAGGATCCAGTGTGTTGATTATGCTGATCACAGGCCTGACCATTCCATCTGTATATTCAGATATTACAAAATTGTCACTAAGTGTGCTTATGAATCTGCTGCAGCCACTGTGAACCAGGCCAAGAAGTGTTTTACACTAATTGCCTCAACACTGTGTTAAGGGAATCATAATAATGTTGAGAATCTTCAGTTATCCCTGTCCATTTAGAAACTGGATTTAACAGGTTTTGTGTTTCAATATTTTTCCTTTGGTATACATTTTCCTGGGCAAATGGCTACCGGCCACTTTTTGTAGAATTATTGTTTGTACTTGCTATAATATTTTAGCATTCTTCCTCATAAACTGCCAACTCTGACTTAGATACATGGGCTTTTTGGAAGGTTGTTTCAAATATGAAAACAAGGTGAAAGATTATAGCAATTTATTTGTGAGACTGCTTGATCATCCATTGTAGTAGATCTTTGCTCAGTATTAGCAGGCAATAAGTGGCACAGGGCTCTTTCCCCTCCATAATTTGGCTGTATTACATTAGGGGTCTGACCCAAGCTTTACATGACTCAAACGGGCATATCAGATAGCAGAGTTGGGTGAATATAGCTCCTCCACCAATAGCTACCACTGAGACTTATGTCCTAGTCTGTGAAGTAGCAGGGTCCTTCACTTCCAGCCCTAGTCAACCTGATTCCAACTAAATTCTTTCATTCTGAATTATCAGTTTGTTCTCTTCAACAAGATATGCTTGTGCTTGCCTTCTACAGTCCTGCCTGCAATACCCAATATCATCAGGTGTCCTGCAGCATAACCTGTTCCCCTCCTTCCATGGTTGTTATGAATAAATTCCAGATATCCTTGGAACCTTTTGTCTTTGCTTCCCAGAGCAGTTTAGATCAGCCCAAGACCCAGCCTTCTCTTTAAGTTCTTTCTTGTGTTTGTTCTTATCACCTTGTGTTGTATTGCCTTACATGACATAGAGACCCCCAGTCAGGGTTCTCAAAAATGTTCTCAATAATCCATCTTTAATTTATTTGGGTCCTTAAGTAGCACTTTATCCTTATTGAGGGCTCATATATTTCATCCCTGGAAAATCCATGTTCTGATGTTCTGTTAAATATCTTCATAGCTTTCTGTGGGTTAAGTCTTTCAAACTACTAGATTTATGGTTCTTTTCATTACAATAGCCAAGTTTTACCCAGTTTCATTTAATTAAGTACCATATATAGGGAAATCTATATAGCTTGCCCATTACTATCAGGGAATTGAGTTCTGTAGTAACATCTTTTGTGAACAGCCCTTGTCTACAATCAAAGCTACAACAGACCTTCTTAATGATACTATTTCTTCACTCATTAGTATGTTCCTGTGTCTTCATTGTCTGTTTTATGAAAAATCAGACAGGTCAAAGAAGATGGAAGTAATTACTGAAAACATAGGTATTGTTCCCTAACTGCTGCACTTTGCTAAATGGGGTGTCCTCACTGGTGTGAATCAATATACATGATATGTGGTTATAGATATTCTAAATGTGATCTTTAAGATACTCAGCAGGAAGAATCAAGAGTTTGCCTTCTGATAGAACGAAAAAAAGAGTGGTATAACACCATCTACCTTTGAGATTATTTAACTTTCTCCTGTCTTCTGTGTACACACCTACTTTGCTTGTCTTGACATTTCACATAACAACTTATTGGTCCTCTAAATTCATGACAGAGCCATTGTGATGAAAAGGGTCTGCTGTTTCTCAGATACCCATTTAATATTCTTGCATTTTAGCAAGCTACAATCCAGTCAAGACTGAGTATAAACCTAATAAATATTCAGAAATTTCAGTGTTTCAACATTGTATAGGTCCATTGCCTCAGGCATTCACTCCTGAGTAGAATGATATATAAAAGTGACAACATACTGTGTAATATTTATTGCACAATGATAAATCAATAATATTTAATAATTAATAGTTATTATCAAAATGGCTTTAATTATACTAATTCCTGGATTATATTTAACAAGTATTCTCTTGTACCTTATTTTGTATTTTTAAAATCCTTTGCCTTTATTCTCTTGTGCCTTATATTTTACTTTATATCCTTCTTTGATATTTTACAAATCCAGATATCAGTTGTGTAATTTTGTTTCTTATTTCTTGAAAAGAGGTATCATTGAGTAAATTTGATAAAATATTTACTGATATCTCTATCTCTAGAGATATTTTTTCAATCTCAGCAATAAACTTTTATAAAATTATTGCTTCAAAGGACAGTTTTAAAAGACAATATGTCTCTTACTAGAAATTAACAATTAGATATTGGAAATACTGAAATCATTTAGTTAGGAAAATAAAGCTCATATATGATATTGTGCACATCTTGCTCATGACAGACTTGATTGTAAAAATCTTTCAGAAATTATTTTTAATGAATAGTGAAACTAGCCAACAATTAAGCTGTCATTTAATGGCTTCCATAAAAATGGGCAGATGCTACATTAATTTGTCATCTGTGCACTATTAAAATCATTTAATTGCTAATGTATAATAAAATTTTGAGCCTGAAATCCTTAGAATGAACATGATCCTTAACTATAAAATTATGTTTTACATAGATTTGATAAAGAATATGCACAGGACGTCACATATATTAAAATCACAATAGTAAAATCTGAGTCCAAAAATGCCATTTATTTTGACATGCTTGGTTGAACTAAATTTGAACCATAAAATGTTTCCTTTTCAGCTAGGTTGACAAGAAGTACCATGTGCAGTTTAGAAGTTTAGATTTGATAACAATAGTGGTTTCCATATGTTTGATCTTAAATTATCCAAGGTCCAGTATAAATATATAAATCAATGCCAAACTGTCAACCATGGCACCATGAAATCTACAGAGCTGATATAACTGAATCACAGTGTCATGGATCCAAACATTTATCATTGACATCTGTGATAATATAATATAATATAATAATATAATATCTGTGGTATGGTAAATAATATGATTTGAGTATACCAGAATTAATGTTGAAAGTAATTATTTCATAAATATTTAACTTACTTAATTGAATTGAGGAAGAAAAAGGAGAATTATCTTTCAACATTACAAAGGTGATAGCCAAACATCAGAAAACTCAAGTACAGAGAATATATTATTCATAAATCTTGGACTTTAGTTCTACAATTTGTATAGAGTTCTTAAAAGCATTAGTGTTACCTCCAAGGACTGTGGATTACATAAATACTAAAACAGATTCTTCAGGGAATACTGAATATATTCAGAGTATATTCTGTAGTCACTTTAAATTATCAGTGTAGTCATTACCCTTTTTAGATAATTTACTACATCATTTTAGTTCGGCAGTTTATCTGTTTAATGCCAGCATTATCCTCATGCCAAAAGCAGATAACACCAAAAAAAGCTATAGGTCCATATTGATTTTTAATATTTTTTATTTTGTTTTGTTTGTTTGTTTAGTTTCTGTAAAAATTTATTTGACCAAAATGTATAAAAAGTGATACTATTACATATGATACAGTTACAGGAATCCAAAGAAGAAGAATGTAGATTTCATTCAGTTGCACAATTTGTTAGTATATCTCCTGGGTACTGTGATGTTTAATAAATAGCAGTTGGGGCAGGGGATTCCGATAAGCTAGAAGCAGGGTGGTTTTTAGTCAGAATTGTAAACCTGTGTTGGCCCCCACACTGCTGGGAAATATAAAATGTTTCAGCTTTGAGATGTTAACTGAGAAAGTAAAACTACAGAAAAATCAACATGTGCAACTCCTTCCTACAAAATTCTCCACATCCAGTTTAATCAGGAGTTTCTTGAACTTTTATTACATTGGACCCGAAGAAGGAATTCAAGTCCTACATGAAGAAAATCTTCAATTTTCCATTCCCTGAAGTGTGGAGCTGAAGCTACACCAATCACTTTATTATTTTGAGACATGGTGTCCCTATGTAGTTCAGGATGCCCTGAACTCACTATGTAGCCCATGCTACTCTCCAACTTGAGGTGATCGTCCTGCCTCAGTCTCCCCAGTGCTGTGATTACAGGAGCGACTCACCAATCCCATCACCAATTACTTTTTTTTTGGTAACTGGGACCAGACTCTGGACCTTGGCACTTTCCAGCCAGGTGCCGTAACCACTGAGTTAAATCCCTGGCCTCAGTTACTTTTTTGTTTCTACTTTGCTGCCCAGCATTTCTCATAGAAAACAATTCCTTTGCTCAGTTTATTGATGGCCAGCAGTTATCTGAATATGGCTGGGCTGGCTAGGACTAAACACCATATTCCTGCCTACTTATAGCCTAATATCAGAAGAGACAAACCTGGGCCATTGATAAAGTAAGAGAATTATTCATCAGCCAACCACTTTAGAATGCAATACATGGAAGAGCACAGCATTCAGGATGTGTCCAGAAAATACTTGAGTAAATATTGTGACCATTTCCCAGGCAGTCTCTGCTGGCCATGGGAGGATGTTTGTTCTGCAGTGGAGTACGGAGAAGGGCTAGGGTGACCAGGTTAATTTAGCTGTGGTTTCTGCCTTCCCACAATAGCCCGTTTTTATTTTTTGTTCTGGATGGAAGATCCTCACACATTTTACTGTGATGGTTCCTAGCCTTCTGTTGTTCGGCCAAGGCTGACCTAGAGAGTTTATATTCTTTAGCATTTTAAACCTATTATTAGATATTGGAGTCTATGTTCTGCAGAGTATACGGCTATTCTGCCAGAAAGCAGACCTCATTCTCAAGAGAGAATGCTCAATATGAAATTCCCTCCCTATTTTAGGAGTAAATGCAACCTAAGGATAAAATAGAGCTGAAAAAGCTGGTGCTATTTAGAAAAGGTGTGTGTGGGGGGGGTTAGATTAAACTGGTGCTCAAAGCGCCTCTGATATAAAATATTTGGTTATGTATTCAGAATCTGTTTGACATTTCCAGCAAAGGGAAAATGCAATAACAAAAGAAACTTCTTACAAGGCAAAGAGAAAGACACAGAGCACTGGAGCTTCCGTAGGAACAAGACTCTTCCGTTTTTGTTTATATACAGATAAATTCGTATAGCACCTGTCCCAGTGTCTGATGTAAGCGCAGGTTCACTTCTTTGGCCTGGGGAAGTTTTCTTCCAGGTCATCAGTGGTATTTTTCCAGTTTTGCAACCATTCTCTCTGCAAATTCGGCGCAGGTCTGTCTCTTTCCGTTTATCAGAGAGAAGTTCATTTTTTTCTTCAAATTCTTCCTCCTTCTCAAAATACTTTTCAGATGCAGCCTCCAGCGATTTCAGGTTGTGAGTCATATTCTCGAGTTCTTCCGGGTCAGCGTGTTTTACTTCAAAGTCTCGCTTTCCGGCTTTCCGGCTCTCTCACAGCAACCCCTTGTATCCGCAGTTGGCCTTGCAATGCGCTGCACCACTTTGAGCTTCAACTCCTGGATCTCCATCTTCTCATTTTTCAAGGCCTGGTTTTCTGTCACCTTTATTCCTCTCATCCGCTCACATCCGCATCCTTTTCTGCCTCCTCCAGTTTCTGTCAGGCTGTGGCCAGGTGCTCCTGAGCCTAGTCCAACTCCTCCACAAATGGAATGCGTCCATTGAGAGCTGCGGGTCTCTTTCAACATCTTGCGGTGTCTCGCTCCCGTCCAGCTCGCGCTGCAAGCCCTGCACAGTGCTGCTCCCTGTGTCGTGCCCCCCCCCCCCCCCCCCCCCCCCCCCCCGGCTTCCAGCTCCTGGATCGCCTCCAACGAGTTGAGCCTGGCCATGGCGCACGGGCCTTAGTCTCCCATATTCTTAATAAACTTTGGTGCACCCGCCCTCAATAATAAACAAACTGAATCATCTAACAACAAATCTAAAGAGTTTAGTAGACATGGTCAAATGGGATCCATTCCTTAGATAGATGTGGCTCAATATTTTGAAATCAATAAATGTGGTACAACACATCGACAGAGTGAAAGACAAAAGGCATATGATTCCAAGGGATATAAAGAAGGGCATTTGAAAAATTTTAAATCTCTTCACTAAAAAAACTAAGCAAATTAAGTAAAGAATCAACATAACAATAAAGTTTGACTTATAATAAACCAGCTACTAACATTATATTGAATTAGGAGAAGCTGAAAAGTTTCTTTCTAAGATCTGGAACAAAAAAAGAATTCCTACTTTTACCACATTTAATAAATACAGTATTGGTATTCTAGCCAGAACACTCAGACAAGAGGCAGAAATACAGTTCATCCAAATTGGACAGTAAGAAGTCAGATTTTTAGGGTAAATGACATGATATTATCCCCCAAAATAAAAAAATCAAAAGCCCCAACTTCAACCAAAAAAGTGAAACTAGTAAATTCTGCAAATTTAAAAGAGAAGATAGAAACATCATACCTTTTTTATACATCAATAGCAAATTATCTGAAATAGAAATCAATATAGCATTCCCAACAGCCAAAATATATAAAATTCATAGGAATAAGCTAGTTAAATGATAAAGAGCTCTACAATATAAATTATAAAACATTGATAAAATAAATTGAACATAAAATCAAACAAAATCCTATGATCATGGGTCATGACACATCAATATGGGTCCAGGATTTAGCTCCGTGGTTCCCCCACCTGCCTCTCAAGTGCAAGGTCCCGAGTTCGATCCCTGGAACCAAAAAAAAAAAAAGTTTGAAAACCTCAATAATGTTAAAAATTAATAATACAAAAAATATATGTACAAATTTACTGTAAATTCTATCAAAATACCAATGACAATTTTCAAAGACTCTGGAAAAATGCCTAAATTTTAACTAAAGCCCTGCAAAAGCAAAGCATTCTTGAACAAAAAGAACAAAGCCATTACCCTGACTTCAAAATAAACTGAAAGACCTCATGATTAAACAGTATGATATTGAAATAAACACCTATACATAGGACCAGGAGAACAGAACAGGGAGTCCAGAAGTTAACATATGTGATGTCCAAATATTTTTTTTTAAATTGTGAATTTGGCCAAGCAATATAAATGGTATGGGCAATTAGGTTGTCCACATTTCACCAGTTAAAAAAAGCAATTTGAAATTTATTTATGATTTAATTTAACATCTAAAATTATGAATGTTCAGGAAAAGAGGAGGAGGAACATTTCATGACAGTGCAACAAGCAAGATTTTTTTTTTGTTGTTTTGAACAATGCCTCAAAACCACAGGGAATAGAAGCAAAAATAGACACATTGGATCACAGAGCCATCATCATACTTGAATAAATGACATTAAAGATGACAGTTGTCAATGAGGTGTAGAAGAACTCCTGTACAGTATTTGATCAAATGTAAATTGGTACCTCCATTGGAAAATAGTAAAGAGGCTCCTCCAAAAACTAAAAATTGAAATACCATGTCCCATAAATCCCATCTGCACTCCTCTGTTTTTTGCAGCATTATTCACGATATATATGCAAGAAATAGAAATGTTTTAAGTGTCCCATCAGCTGATGACTAAAGAAAATGTGGTAAATACACATAATGAAATACCATTCACTCCTAAAAAAAATCCAATTCCATCAATTGCAACATGTACAGAAATGGCAATCATTAAGTAATAAAATACCACACGATCTCATACATGTGTAAAATAACAATTGGTTAAAAATAGAATAGTATTTCATGGAGGCTGGAGAGAGTAGGGGAGAGAGAGTTTCTGGGAACAGATTCACCAATGTGTAGCAAGTTACACTTGAACAGGATTAAAAATTCTGGTGTGCTGTGGGACAGTATGGTTACTAGAGATAATAATAATATACTGATAAGCCAAAAAATATGAAGAAATGACAAGTACTTAAGCAAATGTATATGCTTAATTTAACCTAAACATTAAACAATGTATAACATGTCTCAAAACATTACATGGTATCATATATATATATATATATATATGTATAATTTTTAGGTATTATTTAAGAAAATAAGCTTAATTTAGAAAAAGAAGATTTGAAAATCATTTTGTTGTCAGTTTCAAACCTACCTTTCAATGTTTTGTCATGTGGTTCTCAGGCTGGGATGTACCACATCTTGTGTCCCCTTTGCCAAATGACTTTATATCATTTGAGGTGTGGAAGCAGCTTGAACAACTGGCCTAGTAAGACAAGCAATATCTGTCTGTCTAATTTCTTTCCTTGCTCATATTACTTAAGCTACGGGTTTTTATCTAATGGCAATAATGAGTGCTATTTGGCTTATTTTCTACCTCAGTGAAAGCATCTTCTTAGTGTTCTCTCCACAGAGACCTGAGTTCCAATTCTGAAGATTCCCATTTCTCGTTTCAAATATATCAGCATCTATAATCCAGTGCTGCTCCAGGAATTCTGTGTCCTGTAGTCCACCCTCCTCAGGGGTCACGATTACAGGTCCGCAGGTTCTCTTCTGTATCTGACTTATGTATGTATTTAACAATGACTCTTCCTAAAATGTCTATTGGTTCAGTGGATACATCATTCCAAAATCAATTTCTAATGTTTCCTTCTATTGACCCAGGCTCAGTAATCATGTCTGTTTTTAGTAGTTACTATCTCTGTGATACAACATTCCTCCTTTTTTGTGGAAATTATACTTCTATTATGCCCTGTTAAAATCATTTCTGTTTCTTGATCAGACACGAGTGATACAAGAATTGCTATAAGGAGTGAGGAAATATTCATAGAAATTACATATGCCTTTTAGGCCTCACTAAGCACAATATTGAAAATCAGTGAAACTTTAATCTTGAATAATGACATCTATTGGGCAATTAATACTGTGGTTTAGAAATCCTAAAATCTAAACATTAAAAAATGTTTATTACTCTAGGTTTTATGAACTGCAGTTCAAATAAATGTTAACAGCAGGCTTAACTTTGTTTTATTTTTGTTCTTCAGAGATTATAATTTACCTTGGCATATAGATTCACAACAATTTATCATCTAAGAAAATTACCAAATAAAATAGCCTTAATTTGTTTTTAGTGCCATTATAGCACAGTATTTTATTCTTTGTACAATTTTACATGTACATTTTTACTAACAGGCATAGAGACATTTAAAGTTGCTTCATTTTTAATTTATTTTCCACTCTTCTCACCTTCTTTGAGATTGGTTATTGACAGAATTATTACATTTAATTGTCAGAAAAATGAACATTTTGGAATAAAATAAAACATTTTAGGCTAAAAACATTTTTATATATTATAGTATTAAATTAGCTTAAGAAATGTATGCATAGAAATACAAGCGTATCAAATATTGAGTCTATTTGTTGATTTTTTAAATAATTATGTTAGTTGTTTTAGTAATGTGCAATTATATAGTTAAATGTTCCAATAATTCTATGATTTTTTAATCACTACACATTTGCTGGATTAATGAAAATATTAATATCACTTTATAATATGCAAATTTTTAGGGTTAGCTAGAATGTCTTTCTACTGTCTCATTTTTTACTTAGTGTACATTTTGTCAATTTCTTACCTATTATTATGGATTGTTACTCTTCAGGGCTCTCGTCTCACTTTCCATTCTAGAGTTTGTAGGGGCCATCGTGTTTTTCACCTTCTAGCATTGAATCTGGAATGTGTCATACAAGGATGTTTGACTGAATAAGAATAAAAGATTTTGAGCTCTTAGAGTGAGTCCTAATAAGGACTTCATACCAGTCTAACAGCATGAACTGACCAGACAATTTTGGTATTTATCCCTGTTTTATGTGTACCAAAAGACAGAGAAAATGTAAATCTTATGTAGTACACTCTGTGGTAAAGTTTGAGAAGTTATTTACTAGCACCTCCTATGTGTGAAGATGAATGTGTTACTTATGTAGTATCATGAGTGATACTTGTTCATTGTTCATTGATATTGACAGCCTTAATCCAGAAACAAGTTAGAATAGCATTTCCATGAGCATTTAAACTTCATGTAATCATGTGACTTGCTTTGTGAAGTGTTGGCAAAATGACAATGTCACTTCCGTGCAGAAGATCTATGAATCATGTGGTAATTCAACAGTTTTCTTTTCCAATCATTGGAGTATGAAAGATAATGACCTGTTATAGTCACCACAGTTCTGTGGCCCTGATTAGACGATGATAACGAGAGTCTCCTTGCCAACCACAATGCACAAACACAGACTCCAAAGTACATTTCCAGGGTGTGTGTGATCAAAACATCACAATGAAACATGCCCTACCTACCTCCTGGTCACAGCTGGATACAGAATGTCACCCAAATTCTTGTGTTGAATGCTTAGTCCTCAAATGAGGGTGTGGTTGAGAGGTAGTGAAAACTTCAGGAAGTGGGGCCTAGTTAGAAGAGGTTGACCACTAGAGGCAAGCATGTGATGGGTACCTTCTATATCTGGCCCCTTCCTCCCTTTCTCTCCCTCTTTGGTTCTTGGCTGCTGTGGGGTGAATTGCTCTGCTCCACTGTGCCTTCTCTGCCACCCTAACATTCTAGCTCATCACTTCAAAAAATAACAGACCAAGGGAACCACAAACAAAACATCTGAAAAGATGAATCAAAAGCAGTCTTTCCTCTTTTAAAGTGTATTTCCTAAGTATTTTGTCATGTGGTAGAAAGTTGAAACACATGATCTTCAAGGAAGCCCTTGAGAATCTCCAGCATCCTTCCACTGATACAGCCTCTGACACTCACTTGAACAAGCTCAGCCTCCCAGCATCTGACTCACATGGGAGCTGTCCTCAGGAATTTTTAGCATCTCTTACTATTCCCAAAGGGACTAATAAATGAATAATTTCAGTATATCTTTGGTGAATTCTAAGATCGCTTTCTTTTAATGGTAGCCTAAATACTTCTCTAAGAAAACTGGGAAAGAGTGGCTGTTAATTGTGATTGTCAACTTGACTGGGTTCACAGATGTCTAGCGGATTAGTACAGCATATCTCTGAGGGTGGCTGGGGGTTCCCAGGGTATCAACTTGGGGATTAGAATTCTTTCGAATCTGAACCCCTTCCCTGTTCCACTTTTTGTCAGCCATGAAGTGAGCAGCCTTGCTCCAGCATGTCCTTCTACCATGGTGTTTCTTCCTGAGGGCCAGCCTACTGTGAGTAGAATCTTGTGCAACCATCAGTTGAATTAAATGTCTATTAAGTTGCTGCATTTGGAGATGTTATCCTAGCAGTGAGATAACTGGCTAATATTGAAGGTGGAGTGGAAAGGAAAATGTGATTTGAAATTTATCTTAAGCACATACTCCAGGATGAAATCATTGTTTTGTGACACACACGGTCCTTTCTTAATAGATGATACCAATGTGTTCTTCAAACTAGCAATTTGAGTTTACATTTCCTTCCAAAATGCAAAGGTTCTCACTGTCTTCTAGTTTCAATATCACTTATATTGCTAGGATGTGAAAATTTTTCTTGTCAAATTAAATGAACTATTATCCTTTTTATTTTAATTTCGATTGGTCTGGCTACAAATAAATATAGTGGTTTTAATAAATGAATTACTAAACATTTTGTTGTTATTGATTATATTTTTAATTTGAGTGTTTCTATTTTATTAACTTCATCTCATGAATTTTAATCAGTACTCAGTATTATATTGGGCTTCTATTCTAGATATATTCTAACTCAGTTTCCATTAATTATTTTGTCCAAGTTATTTAAAATACACATTTTCTCTAGTTATGTAAAATACACATGGTGTTATGTGGGTAGGTTAAATATGTGTCAGAGCCCTCTTAACAAGAACCTGTATCTCAGGTGTGTATTCTTGGTGATGAACATTACTTGTGCTGCCAATGTTACATGTTATATTCTGTATTTCATAACACATCACTCCTGTAAGATATATATTAGTTTAAAGTGAAAGAGATTGCTCTGGAGACAAATTAAGCAATATTTCCTGGCAGATGTGTTAGCAAATAAGTCGATCCTCATCAGATTACTTTTTAAATTTCCCTTTTAGAAAATTTCATGGTAGTCTATCATATTTAGTATCTGTAAGTCACTCATACCAAATAACTAAACCAATGCAACACAAAAGTCATGAAAAATTTACATTTTCAGCACGCTCAGTCTTACATCCCCCTAATTTTATATCACTGCTCAACCTTCAGCAGACATCTCAAACACTATAAATTTTTCAATATATGACCATTAAGAATTCTAAGTTTTCTTTATAAATGGCTGCACATGATGGGTGGCAACACTTAAAAGTGGATGATGCACGTTGCTATGATATAAGCCCACTACAGAATTACCTAGAAAGACATTTCTTTAAGAAAGCACTTAATCTACCAGTTCAAGTTACTGGTTTGTTCACAAAGGAAAATATGAGATCATAATCAGCACAACGCATGATCAACCATGAATGGAATACACAGCTATTTTATGATTAGAAAACTGAATCTGTTTTGAAAAAAGTGAATTGGAAGTTCAAGTGTTTTGATTGGCTTTCAGGAGAGTGAAAATGCAGACAATTACAGCACTGAAACTGGATGACTTTATCTTCTTCCTGTTGAATATAGCAAAGGAATGTGTGTTTTAATCAACTCAAACACTAAAAATGTACTTCATAAAATCTGAATGTCCAATTAAACTGTAACAAAACCCCATTATAGCACACACATTAAAGAATATAGCAGATAGCTGTTTGAAAAGTTATTATGGATATAGATATGTTTTTGCTGCCCTTTCTCTGTCATTCAGCACCCTATTATGTCTGTGCATGTTGACATGGTGCCTGCATTCAATTTTTTTCTGAATCCTTCAGTCAAGTTTTGTAAAATATTGAAAACATCTACTGCAAAAATAACATGAGTTGTCATGAAAAACTAATCTCTTTGATGTTGGTTTCCTCTTCTATTAGATGTGTTGTTTCAAACCAGAATGTGTGACCAAAAAAATCAAGAGCTTAAAGAGGATCTAGCACACTTATAATACGTAAAATAACATTTCTTATTTCAGATTTTTCAATTCTAGTTTCTTGAAATCTAGATTCTGCTCCTGTAGATGTTTTAGTTTGGATGCCACTTTTTTCTTCTTCTCTTCTTTCTCCTTTTTAAATTTTTCTTCTCCTAATTTTCTTCCTTTTTAAAATTTTTCTTTTTCTTCTCTTCTTCTTCCCAATCTTTCTCTTCATCCTCTTCTCTCACCTTCCTTTTCTCCTTCTCCACTTCCTCCTCTTCCACCTCCTCCTTCTTCTTTTCCTTCTCTTCCTCCTGCTGCTTCTTTTTCTCCCCCCTTTCTCTTTATTCTTCTTCTCCTTCTCTTCTCCGCATTCCTCCTCCTCCTTCTCCTTCTTCTTCAGTACTACAGATGGAATCTAGGGACTTCCTGATCAGCTACACTCCCAGGCCTTCTTTACTGCCCCCTTAAAACAATAATAATAATTACTACTATCTTCTTTTCAAACAGGACCTCGCTAAGTCACTAATTTGCTTATTTGGGGCTCAAACTTACAATTCTGCTGTCTCAGCCTCTCATTTTTCATTTCACTTTATTTATTTATTTAATACATGCGTAGTATATAATGTTTACATTTCTTGTGGGGAGTTGGTATATGTATATAATATATTTTAATTCTTGTTTTTATCCCTTTCCCTTCCCTCTATCCCCTCCACTCATCTCTTGATCCCTTTCATTTTTTTTTGCACATGTCTGCAGTACATAACATTTCCATTCCTCATGTGGAATTGGTAGGGGTATAGAACACAACTCCTTTATCCTCTTTCCCTCCACCCTCAATCTCTTGATCCTCTCCTCCCTTGAGAAAGATCTGTCTCCCTATTTCCTATTGCCTGTCTTTTATTTTGCTCTTTTTTAAACTTTGGATTTCTCATATATGATAAACAAGGGGTTATTTAAGCTCATGTGTATGATTTATTGTACTTACCATTATGCTTAACATTTTTAGATTTCATATATGAGTAAGATAAGGCAATATTTGTCCCTCTGTGTCTAGCTTATTTATTTTATGATGATATATATAATATTTTGATTACAGGTTTTAAGTTTAAAAATTTTAAATGTTAGGATAATTAATCTCTTCACAATGCATTAGTCAAAACTTCATGATTTTATAATTGATCCAAACAGCTCCTTGTACTATCAAAATTATAATTTAACTACACTTTGTGCTTGTGAAAGAAGCAACTTTTCTCTGAAAGGCATTTAGGTGACTTTTATTTTTATGAATGTGTTCCACCACATCACTAAAGATATATGATTAATTTTTACTATTTTTAAAATGCTTTATAATTAGCACTTCATTAGAAAATCAATATTCAAGTGACGAAAGCATACTTGAAACTCTAGATCAATAAACAAAATTGAATATTATGAAATGTTGATCAATCAGCAAAAGCAACTCATAAGAATTTATAAATTATTTTTATATTAATAATAATTCTGAAACAAATAGTAAGGACATCAGACTTACATAGGCACACATAAATTTATGACAGGCTTTTGAAATTAGGCAATAGCAATTGCAATTGATTAGAGAATATTGGAAAATTTTATAGACAATTAATCACCAAGAACTGTCAGTTAATCTGATTATAGTCTGTATCAAAAATATTTTAAGTAAGGTTAGGAAATTGATAATCAGCATTCAGTAAAATGGGTTAAAATTTTCCTGTTTATTTACATATTCATAAAAGAACACACATTCTAGCTGTTTATTTTTTTCTCATGTTAATGTATAGTGCTAATGTAGAGAGCCAACATTTTCTGTTTTGTCACATTAATACTTTGTGGTTTTGAGGCAAAATTCCATCAGATTCCATTACTTGAAAAAACATTGAAATTTATGTCATTTCCTTACTCTACTAGACATTTGTTATATTCCAGTTCAACGTGTGTTTTGCTTATATCAGTGTACCAATTTGCCAGTTAAGCTTTGAAAATAAAACCTGACAGAAAAGCAGTTATGAACCAGATAATATTATAGATCAACTAGAAGGGAGAAACAAAGCCAAACCTGGGACCTCTGCTGAATGACATGAGAAATTATTCATAAATAAGAATAATAGTTGACATCAACATCTTAGTTCAATTTAGCAGCAGTTCTAAAATTAAAATTCAAATAAAAGTAACAATGTCTTCCACATACATCTAAGCTTCATTTAAAGGGAGGGTTATCTGTAAGTCGTATTCAGGGAATAGAATATAAAGAGTATCCCAGAAGCCAGGAAAATTGATATCTTTTCTTTGAAAACAGAAGCTTAATAAAAATTTATGGCAATAGAGTATTTATCTAGAATTTGAAATGCAATACTATACCTAATGAAAGGAGTGAAAATATTTTATGATTATGTTCATCAAAAATTTTTAAGAAGATTGAGCCTTATGTAGATATTCCAGAAACTTCACAATCATTATTGGAAGGGGCTAGGAACTTGAACTTCTATCATTTTCCCAAATTCTAAAATTTTCTTTAGAAAAATAGGATTTGGATTAAATCAAAATGTACTTATTTTTATTTAAAAATTATCATTGAAAATTCAAATAAATGCTGTGTTGAATGACTTTATTTTCTGAAACTAAGTAGTTAATGAAAAATTGGTTTGAAATCTTCATGTGCACATCCGATATTTATAACATACTAAATTTTTATTTCAAAAATTCTGCCTTTAAAAAACATCCATTTACAACATTACATATGTATATTATCTTTCTTCTTTCATTTCAATTGTCTTCATTTTTATTGACAAAAACTTTATCAACCATAGATATATTGTGAATATCTGAATAATACCAAGAATACCACCAAAATATACTTTTTCTAAATAGTTTAATATTATTTTTACAGTTCATTACATCCTAAAATCTATTTAATTAGTTGTATAAAATTAAGTTATAATGCTTTAAGGTGAACTGAAATAGTTCTTCTATATGGTTATATCACTAAATGCACGCAGAATAAGGAAAATATTTTGCCTTCATTTGTAGTTGTTTTCCTTTACATTCAAGTTTTATACTTCAGTAGACTATTAATATGGATTCAAAGTTAAAATAAAATAAAATTATAACTAAAGAAGTCCAGAATCGATCATGGCATTTTTTGCCCTATCCTTCTCTTTTATTTCATCATGGATCTCTCCATATTCATCTATATACTGCAATTTTTATAACAGTCCAGATTACTTTGATTAATGATAGTACACAAGGAAATTTTCTTTATATTTTGACCACCTGATAAAATGTCCTGATGATATTTCCACAGCAGTATACATAAATATCCCTCCTTAGTTTTTTGATTGTGCCCTATGATAAGAACCAGGGATATGCGTTCTCTAGTGGTATGCACTTGATTCCTGCTGTTGTGGAGCCTTCACAATTGACTTACATTGAAACTTTTGTCACTGTATGTTTACAATGGATTCTTTAGAAGACAACTTCTCAATTGCACAATGTTTGAGCATGTTTTTGCTGTGAGTGGGTAGATTTCCTTTCATAAAGACGAAACCGTACTTCATTCCTATAAGTGACACATTTATTTGCTCACAGTCCACCAAGAGTATATGTTGTTAATCATTCATTTTTTCCAAGCTAGTAGAAAAGAAATAGTATCTCAGTTTTAGTTTTCATTTTTTATGAGTAAGGGAAAGTGTGTTATGCTTAGATCTATTTTCATTTCTTTTTTCTGAATTGTTAAGAAACTCCAAATTTTTTATAGATAAAATGCTACCTTTTAAAGACATTACTTTTTGATGATAAAATCTGTTTTAAAAGGTTTGTATCTATAGAAATTCTTATAGTTCATGAGATTTTTTTTAATTCATAAGGAGCTTATTCTTAAAATAATTATCAAAGTTTCCCATATCCTGGTCATTATTATTGTTAATAGTAATAATATGATAAACAAGGTATTGGCTTTGCTCTCACAACTCGGTGGAGGAAACAAAATGTAACAACCAAACAGAATCTCAAATATTAAACATTAGTGAAGAAGAACAAGTGCATGGCTGGGGAGTTATCTTAGTGGTTCTGCTACCTGCTTTGCAAGCACAAGGTCCCAAGTTCAATCCCCAGTAACAAAAACAAAAAGACCAAGTAAAGTTTCATATGAAAGTTTTAAAAGAGTTAACACTGAAGATTTCTTTGAGGATGTGATTTTGAGATTTTGACATACACAACAGAAAGAAAAAGAAAAGCGAAGTATTTGAAATTTTAAAGAGAATTCAGTAAATGCACCAAATATAAAGACCTGAAATTAGGAGCGGAACTAGTGTTTGGTGCTGAAAAGCACAACCTGTATGGCTGTAATTTACTGCCTCAAACAATAGGTTAGCATACATTACGTCATACTCCTGGAGTATGCCAGATAATTTAACATTTAGAGAAAGGTAATAAAAATGTTTACTTGGATTATGTGTTTGTCAAAAAGTATTGTAAGCATTTGACAAGAGATGGGCTATGATTTTTGATAACTCTGCCTAAGATGTAGGGAACACCCTGGGACTGAAGACCAAAAAATTAGTGAGATGCCAAAAAAGGTTACCAGAAGAAAGCAGGTAAGGGACAAGATGGTGTCCGTGCAGTTGTCCCTTAAGAAATCCCTATACTAGTTACCAAAATTTTCAATAAAAATACAGCTCTGGGCCAGAGATTTAGCTCAGTGGTTTCGCCGCCTGCTACGGAAGCCCAAGGGCCCGAGTTCGATCCCCAGTACCAAAAAACAAAACAAAACAAAACAAAACAGCTCTACTCCACACCTCTTCATATTTTGAAATGATTAAAAACACTACTCAGAGCTTACCATAGTCTAGGCACAGTTCCAAGTAGTTTATATGAATTGATGCATTCAAGACGTGCAATTTCATAGGTTAGATAATCATATTATAGATGAAGGACTTGAACTTCAAAAAGGTTAACTAAATTGCTCAGGGTCATAGTTTTGGAAGCAATGAGGATAGATTTTCAGTCTTGACCCTAGCTTGGAACATTTGTTGATATTGTATAGAATCAAACTAAGATGTAAATGTTAAAATATGTAATTATATTTTAATTTAATTTAAGAAAATGTTTAAAGGACTAAAATTGCCAATTAACTTTAATACTGCCTTCCCTTGATTATTAGTTAACTGAAATTTGAAGTAATTTCATTAGAATTTCAAAGTCATAATAAATATGCCTTGAGAGTTTCTAATTGAAAATAATTAGCACACTGTTTCAATTTATTTTATTGGCTTAATTTATAAATATTGATTCAAACAATTCAATAGAGAAGTTTCACTGTCCTAAGTGAATAAATTATGCATTAGACTATTTTTGTAGCATTTAGGACTATAGTAAAAATAAGCATTTGGCTTTAAAGAAGTTTTTAAAAAGCTTTGGGGAAGTGATGATGGGAGCTATATGTAGTTTAATAGGACAGCTGTGTTTTCTGCTGCTGGTTATTTGATGCCAAAAACAAGGATGTTAAACATTTAACTGTAGTGACACAATAGCAATAAAGGGAATTGGGGCATTTAAGTCTTAAATGCATATTCCTTTTTAGTACGAAAACATCACTTCTCTACATACATACACATTCACTTTGAAAACAGTTATAGTGATTCAAAAGTTTACTGCTATTTTGAGATGGTATATAAAAGGAAATACGAAACAAAAATGTACAAATATTATAAATCATATTTAGTAGTAAATAGCATCATTACTTATTAAGAAAATGTTAATTTTTGCATTTTCTCATGACTCATCTTTGGAAGTATCTTTATTTTTGAATTGGAGATTTCCTATACACTAAAAGTTCATCAAGCATAATTATTTATTTTATAGGATCATAACCCTTTTTCACAACACTATGCTATTGTTTGAAAATAAACACTTGGGTTAAAATGAAATGAGGCAAAATTTAGTAAGATTTTTATAAACAAAACATGTGAAAATAATAAATGTTTATGAGTGCAGGAAGGAATTGGAATCTCCATATACTGGTGAAAAGTAAAATGGTGCTGCTGCTATAGGGAGAAATTTGGGGATTCCTCAAAATGGAAGCACAGAATTGCCATGTGGTCCAGGAATTCTACATCTTTATATCCACAAGAAAGACTTGGAAGGCAAATACTCAAACACTTGTTACTAAATGTTCATATCCATAGCAACACTATACATAATTGTCAAAATTTCAAAGAACTAGACTTCCAAAAATATGAATACAGTGCTGATATAGGATAAAACATGAATGAAACAATATGATAAATAAAGGAAGCCAGGCAATAAAAGTCAACTGTGTTTCTACTTATATGAAATGTCCAGGGTCAGGGATTTAGCTCAGTGGTTCCAGCACTTGTCTCACAAGTGAAAGGTCCCAAGTTCGATCCCCGGTACCAAAAAAAAAAAAAAAAAAAGAAATATCCAGAACAGATAAATCCACAGAGATTAAAAAGCAGACTGATGTTTCCTCAGGTTGAAGGAAAGAAAAAATAGGATGTGATCGCTAAATTAATGCAGGGTTTTCCTCAGGAGTGAAGAAAATACAGACTGTATGTATTTAAGAAAACTTAATATAATAAATTATAATTACTTATACACTTTAAAATAGTTAATTTTTACACTGTGTGAATATCAGCTCCAAAACAAATATATATGTGTGTGTGTGTGTGTGTCTATTAAAAATAAATCAGAAACTACATTGAATAGGAGTGGTGATAGTGGGCATCCTTGTCTTGTTCCTGATTTTAGCGTAAATGTTTTCAGGTTTTGACCATTTAGTATGATGTTGGCTGTTGATTTTTCATAGATAGCCTTAATAAGATTGAGATAAAGACCTTCTATTCCAATTTTCTGTAGGGTTTTTATCATAAATGGTTGTTGGATTTTGTCGAATGCTTTTTCTGCATCTATTGAGATGATCATATGGTTTTTGTCCTTGACTCTGTTAATATAGTGTATTACATTTACTGATTTATGAACGTTGAACCATCCTTGCATCCCTGGGAATCTGACTTAGGGTGTACGATCTTCTTGATGACCTTCTGTATTCTGTTTGCCAGTATCTTGTTGAGGATTTTTGTGTCTATGTTCATTAGGGAGATTGGCCTGTAGTTGTCTTTTTGGATTGGGTCTTTCCCTTGTTTTGGAATCAAAGGAACACTTCCTTCCAGGAATGAATTTGGAAGCCTTGCTTCCCTTTCAATTTCCATGATGAGTTTAAAGAGTAATGGCAATAATTCTTCTTTAAATGTCTTGTAGAATTCAGCAGTGAAGTTATCAGGACCTGGGCTTTTCTTTGTTGGTAAATTCTTTTTTATATCTTCAATTTCCCTCATTGTAATTGGAGTGTTTAGAAATTCTATATCTTCTTCTTTTAACTTTGGCAATTCATATGAATCTAGGAATCTTGAGGCCATACTTTTAAGTGAAATAAACAGGACACACATGTGTAAATAGAGAATAGTTTCTCTAGTGTGAGAAACAAAGTGTAAATAAGGGTTAAAATGATTTAAGTGATGAATTAATAATTTGAAATAGGAAGAAAGGTCCAAAGGTGTAGAGGCGATAGGAGAGGAGGGGGAAAGGAAAGAAAGGAAAGGAAAAATTATGAGAAAAGAAAAAAAAAAAAGAAAAGAAAGTCTATGTAAATAGGGAAGAGTGGAGGGGGTGAAGGGCGCACAGGTAATGGGGAAAAAATAAGAACCAAGATACATCATGTACAAGTACAAGCACCCAACGGTAAATGTAAATATATTGCATACCTAAAATGTACCAATAAAAGAACTTAAGAAAAAAAATCAGAAACAAAAAAGAAAGAAAAATTCTTGCAATAGGAATGAAATCATTTGTTAAATGCAAAAAACTGTAACTAAAGAGAGTATGAAGAACTTTTGTGTACAGTTCTAGTAAGGAGCATTTTAACATTTTAATGGGAGTCAAAATATTACAGTATGGTAAACCACCATATCTAAAATAAAACATGATGAAAAACAAAATGTTGAACTTTTTAGAATGAATACATTTTTGCTTCCAGAATTTGTGTGTAAAAATGTGGGTGAGTAAAAATTTTTCAATGCATGGTAGTAACAGAAAATAGTGGATTAAAATAGTGGATTAAAATAGTGGATTAAAAAATAGAATAAAGATGTCTGTGTGTCTCACGTAACCTGTCTCTAGCCTTTCCCACACTTCTTGCTATACCATTTAGCTGTGTGAGACATCTCCAGCTTGACAAGAATACAGTGCATTTTCTTTCACTTATTTTATGCTCTTGGACTTCCCTGCTACCTTTGTAGATTTGAAGTCAGCACAAAACACACTTGAGAAGAACACTTTGTTTCATTTAATGCATTATTTGGATGGATAAAGATTTGAGAGGGTTCCACAGGATGTGAGAGCTCTGCCTATCTAAGGTAAACCTTCTCTGGAATCAAGGCCATGCGGCAAATCTGAAGGTGCTTTAAAGCAGTAGAAGGTAAAGATATTTTGTGGACTATGTGACTAGGGTCTGTGATGGAATCAGCACACACTCCTAAAGTTAGGAAGCAAGCCCATATTTATAATTTCTACTGTATTTGAAAAACAGAACTTATGAAGCCAAATGGTTCTAGTAAAAACAGAGCTAGATTAAAGGATATTAAGGATCTCCAACTAGAGATGTTCACTATAAACACGTATCACAAGTTCAGGTAGGCACAGAGTGGACACACTAGAATACTAAAACATCCGTGGGACTGAGAGAAAGGCAACTTTGCACTACTGTTTCTCTAATTACACCTAGCAATGAATGTTCCAAGTACTAGAATGTATGACAGGTTCTGAGTATTGACCTTGCATTATCTCTCAAGACCACCATTTGCCACTGCAGACAGGTGAACCTGGCCAAGGCAGTTATACATAGCTCTGACGTGATAAAAGAATATTGGCATATATATCATAAGTGTCAAATGTCTTAGACACATATCTAAAATTATTCTCAAAGTTACTGTACTCTGTAACAAATCAAAAATTCTCTTATATTATAGAACATTTCCTAAATAGTTAAGGAGATACAATATTTAAGGTGACCTATGAAACTATGTTTAGTTGCATGCTAGTAATTTATTATCACTAAAGAGTATTCTTAAATGTATGATAAATATATTTTTATTGGTGCTGAATAATAATCTATCAATCTGGCTATTGAAGTTTTCATAGAGAAAAATTTTTTCATTCATATAATATGAATAAAAATATATCTCAAAACATATGGTAACTTAACACTGTTGGATTCTGTAAGTGTGAGTTAATATTAAAATACACTTTATTTCATCACAAATAAAATTTAGATGATGTAACAATGAGCAAACTGAATTGGCATTCATATTAGTTTCTCTCATATGAGACGCCCAAAATATAAATGATTCAAAGAGCAAACTAAAAGAGAGATGGTAGAAAATAGGGAAGTAAACTCTAGGTACATGGGAAGAGTATATGGGAAAGAAGGGAGAGGGAAGATGAGAGGGGTAAAACTCCTCAAGATGCTATATGGATATGGACCAATTCCCTGAGTAAACATAATTATTATACAATGTAATCCTACAATAATAAAATTAAATAAAATTAAATTTTAAAATACAATCTCAGAAATAGAAAAAATGTATTTTTGGGGATTAGAGTATTGAAATGCAAGATATTGCAATTTTCCTTGAATTGCTACATTATCTGAAAGAAAGTAAAATATAAGAATTTGTCCATGACAATGTTACTTATAAATGTTTAAAAAATAGTATTAATATTGAAGTAATTGGATAGTATCAAGTATTAAGACTCTCATGATTATTTTGTGAAATGCTAGAATAATGTTTTACTATTTTTCAGCAAAAATTGCTCAATAAATTATTTGCCACAATTTTTAATAATTACGTTCACTTTTTTTTTTTTTTTTCTGTCGGAGATCGAACTCGGGACCTTGCGCTTGCGAGGCAGGCGCCGGAACCCCTGAGCTAAATCCCCGGGCCAATTTTGATTAATTATAAGTACACGATGTATCCATGTATAAAAATACAAAATATTATGAAGCATGTTTTTAATAATTTATTTTATCTTTCATTTTTGCTACTAAAAATGTGAATTTTAAAGAAAGAAAAGTAAAATATCTAAAATTAGATATTTAAAATTACCTCCAATTACAAATGACCTTTGTGATGCAACATCAACTAATTTACAAATAAAACATGAAAACTTCAGGAATAAATAGTAATTTAATACCATTGAGTACATACATATGTTAAATCTGTTGAATACCACTAATTTATACATATTTTATCAGTCAAATAAAAATAAATTTTAAAAACTTAAAAAATGTCATTGTAGAAATTTCAGCCACAGTATGGGAAAAACATGATTCTAAGATCCCTTCAAAGTGATATTTTACATGAAAAAGATTTATAAAGCAATAAAATTTGAGTGAAATTTGAAAGTTAAGTTCTTCCGTGCATTTCATTTACGTTCTTGGGTTTTCCAGCCATATATTTAAGTAACTTTTAGTATTTTTCCATCTAAGTTACTTTCTCCATTTTTAGTTATAAATAGAAGTTTTTTATATAAATTTGATTATTTTGGATAAGTCTTTAAATTGCTTTGAATCTTTCAAGTCATTTGTTTATCCCTTAAATTCTCAGGTACAATCAAATTTCAAGTATTCCTTAAAATGATGTGGATTAATTCATTATGATCCTATGTTGTGTTCTCCAGAAGATATAAAAAAATTAACAAAAGAAAGAAATATGAACAAATATGTATAATCATGAACTTAAATAATTAGCATACGTTATTGTTTTTAGTCTTAATGATTACACAGAGAAGAAAATAGATACTATTGTCCGTTAATTTGGAGAAAATTAATTTAATTTCTAAAGTTAAAAACCATCAAATTTTGTAAGAAAAGAAAAATATTACTTTATACTAAAATAAGTGAAAAAATCATTATCTAGCACTTGCCTTTAAGATAAGTACTTTATATCTATCTTCAAACTATTTGTAGCTTTTATATAAACTCAGATGCAAAGAGACATAATGTTGTCCAAAGAATTATTATTAGAAAAAATAAGAAAAAGCTAATTTGAACCGAGATAATATAGTTCCAGAATCAATAATCAATCTAGCTGGTTTAAAAAGTATTATAATAGTAAATATTTATGCAGTAAATATTACATTTTGGCAATTTTTAAATCCCTATTACAGGCTTATACAGTAATGGACAGTTTTATATATTGATATGTACAAAATATGAGTTTATCTATATGTTACATTTTTAAAATTAAGATTAAATTTGTTTTCCAAGACACAAAACAATCCAGTGAAGTTCATTGATTACTTTTAAAATGAAGTCAGAATATTCTTTTTCTGAATCAGAGATGTGGACATTGCAATTGATTTAGTGACAGCATGAGGGCATCCTAAGATCATGTATATGCAGTCATTTGATCATCTTTACTGGATTTTCAGTATATCTTTCAGGTGTTTTCAGATCGTTGTTATTATGAATCACTTTTAAAACAATCTGCCTTGTCAATAGTTGAGAGATAACAGTTGAAAAGTTTAGTACAAAATATTTGTCATTTTTTATAGAAAACTTCATCCATGATACTTGGCTCTTCTTATTTGCATATGTTTTTCTGTATTTTATTAACATAATGAAACACACTATTGAGATATCTGTTGAGATTTCTCTGAAGCTGTATGATCAAGGTAAAAGGTATGCTTGGCGTATGTCTCCTTTTTCTTTTCTCAAATTATAAAACTACATACCAGGAAATCAGAATCTTTGCAAAAATAATGTACTGAAAAGCAGAGATGGCAGTTGCAGATTTACATGCATTGATGACTTCTATGTTCTCATAATCTATTTAATAACCTAGAAGTTTTCCAAAGAATCACCTTATACTTTATTTAGGTCTTATGATTTGTTTTCAGTACATTAAAATAAAAAATAAATGTTGATTTTCATTAGAATGAAAATCATGTTTATCATTTAATAGATACTGAATGAAATAAAACATGTTTAAGCTGTTGTTTCCTTGATAGACAACAGAATTTTTTTATCAAGGAAATGTATATGTATTTACTGAAATCATACACATTTATTCATAATATTGATATGTATAGAAAAGCACTGATACTTATATTTTGGAGTCAGACTTTATTTGGTAAAAATTATACTCTGTTTTCGTGTGTGAAGTATTATAACAGTAGAGTACTAACAGCTAATTTATAGTGCTGTAGTAAAGAATTAAATATGAAGATTACACAATGCAGTACATGACATATGAAAAGTTACAATAGACCCTTGACCTATGAATTCGATCGGTTTCTGAGGGCTGATTGTAACTCAAGTTGGTTGAAAGTCAGTGTGGCTGAGATCTGCATGTTTACCTGGGTACACACTATAGATAACAAGAGGTAGATGAATCTTCCATTAACCTAATTAACCTAAGTTGTTCATATGTCAGGCCAGTTGTACCTTGATGATCCATTGTATTAGTAAATTTTGGCTATTTTTAGGATTTTCTTTTTTTTTTTTTTTTTTTGGTACCAGGGAGATCTTGGGAACTTGTGCTTGCAAAGCAGGCAGCAGAACCACTGAGCTAAATCCCTCTCTCTACTTTTAGAATTTTGAATATATTTTCTATTTCTATAAAAAAGTTAGCAGCTCTTAATCTGCATTATTATTTATGAAAATAATATTTTAGTAGTATAAGTTAGTCTTTTATTTTTAAACGATTCTTACAGCTATATTTCAAATTTTTATTTGCTTGAAGTGTAAAGCTGATATGTTGCAAAATCCAAGACAAAATAAAAATACAATACAATGGTTAAACCTCATATACTTAGAATACAGATATTTGACAACTATAAATATGTAGAAAATGTTGAAAATTATAAAAATAGTAGCAGGCAAACACTGTCATGTGTGGTAATGGAAGTTACAAAGAAATAATAATCAAATGCAATTACTCAGTGATCTATCTTCTCTGTGTGTATGTGAAAGGCATTATTTATTTTAAGGAACTGATCATGACAAATCTCTTCTGACTTTATGTAAATATTTCTTGCTCAGTTTTCTACTTTCTCACTGCCAATAGCTAGGCTTGAACTGTTTTTTGACAACAGGCAATCCATGGTCAGATTCTTTTTTATGTAACATAATAAAAGTAATGAATATATACAGAGTAAATTTATGTAAATTTGTACTCTTTTATATTACAATAAACTTTTTGACAAGTCCTTTGATATTTTTCTGTAGTCTGAATATTAACATTAATGTGTTGTTAGAAGATAACTAATTGTTCACGTTTCTGTACATTTCTTCATCCTTTCTGCCAATTTGGAAGTGTTTGTTTCAGTTTATCTGTTTAGGAAAAGATTTATAACAAAGAACCTTGGAAGACTGAAACATTGTCCCTTTGTGGAACAAAGGGCAGGTCAGCACACGTACTGTTCAATAAAAGCAAGATGGCTTCTTCCTGAACCAAGGTCAAGCATGTTTACCGCTATTATAAAATCTTTAGGTTTACTAAGTTCAGAGGAAAATAATTCACTCCGTGTGCAAGTATAGCTCTAGGACCACTAGTGTCAGCCTCATGCGACTGGAAGGGTATAGAGCATGAGGAACTGACACAAATACAATTATCCTCATGAGTGACTGGCCCAGCAGTTGTTTACCTTCTCCTTATTTTCATTAAACTGTGGCAGACTGACTTGTTAAGTTGCATACAGGGTAAAGTCTAAGCCCTCACAATTCTTGAGAATTTTGGGGCAAGGATAGGGTACTTAAAGGACAGTTTTCTAGGAAGGGAAGAAGGAGTGTCTACCAAAATTAAAGGGAATGAATAGTGAATATTTTAGAAAATCAGAGGATACAAAGGAATAAATGGTGCTTCATATTGTAGGCTGCTAAGGAGAATAAATTGGGTAAATATTTACAAGGCAATTCTTAGGAAATACATGTAATGACTTCTGCCTCAAAAGTGTTTGTTGCGCCCTATCTTTTAATTGGTGGGAATTTCCTTAATAATCTGGAGGTCAGAATGAAGATCTCCCTATATTAGCTTCTGTTAGTTCTATTCCATCTTTTTTTTCTTTTTTTCACAAAACAGTTGCAGATCTGTGACTCTATATTGACCATGAAAAGAGAATTTCCAATCTGTGGGGAAAAATACTAAAAAAACTTTTAACTTTTGCTGGCAGCCTCCATAGCTCTTGAAAAAAAATAGCAATAGGGAGATCATTTTATGGTTCAAACTCTTCTAAGATATGGATCAATTTATAGATGGTAATTAAAGTTCCCCAAGTCTTTAATGGACACTTGCTTTGGTAAATAAGTTCTGGGCTTTACAGAAACATCTTCTTTAAAAAGAAAAACTAAAGAAATCCAACCACTGCCATCCTGATCACAGACCCCTCTGAACCACTCCTCCCCCCACAGCTGCCCCTGAGGACTCATGACACCATTAGCCCTGATACTGGTAGCAATCACTGCTCCCTGTGCTTTCCCAAGCCTTGTCCTTGGGCAACTATTTCCACGTGTGTTCCCTCAAGCCTTGTTCTTGGCAGGGAGCCACAACTTCCTTTCAGTGAACCCAACTCCCCAACCCATGACCCTATAAAAGATCCCAGAGCCTGTACAAGAGTTGCTGGTCTAGTCTCAGTGAAAGATGGACCCTCTGAGATTTGTTCTGAAATAAACCTGTCCTGTTGAGCTCATACCGCTATTTCTTTTCCTTTTTCCCAACAAAATCCCCTGTGTCAAACAAATAAGGCAATGAATTGATCCAGAGGGGGAAAAGAGTGATGCATGGTAGAATGAGAAACTTACCTCCAATAAAATCTCAATAAGTCTAATAATCAGCCCACCTCCCAGGCACAGTCTATACCCATGTATTAAAATCAGAAGAAAATTTAGGTGATTGCAATGTTGGAACAGATGCTACAAAATAACATAAAGCCCTCAAAGACATTCACTGCTTGCAGTACCAAGCCAAAGTCAAGAAAAGGGGACAAAGTGCACAGCCCCAGCCCAAAGGTAGCTGGTAGTGGTTATTGAGTCAAGGGCTTTCAGACTTGAAGTAATAACATCAGCAGTGGGTGGTACCTTGTTGTTTCCTTGACTGAAAATGTAAGTGAGGATCCAAATATATAATCGATAATGTGAAATTGGAAGAAAAAGTCCAAAGGGGAAGGGAAAGGGGAAATGGAAGGGGAAGGGGAAATGGAATAGGTAGGGGAAAGGACAGAAGGGAAAGGAAAATATATGAGAAAAGGAAAAAACAGAAACAAAGTCATTGTAAATAGGAGTGGAGGGGTTGAAGGGAGGGCAGGGGAATGAGGAAAAAAATTACCAAGATATATCAAGTAAAGATACAAATTCCCAATGATGAATATCATCTTTTTGTATATCTAAAATGTACCAATAAACTTAATGAATTTTTTTAATAAAAGAATAAAAAGTGATAGCTAAAGCTTCAAGTAGACTGAAATCTTCAGAAGTTGATTTGGTTGAATAGAGAGCAGTCCATGAGCATCATCATTGCTTTAAAAAATGGCCCTTATTTTATTGGAAACATTCCAGTGTACAAAGCAATGATCTGAATCAAGAAGCCCTTTATTTTCTGAAGTTATCTGAGTATCTAGTTCTCATGCACTGGTAGATTCTTTAAATTGAAACCTAATTATGTCTGTAATGCTGTGGATTTTCAGACTCAAGGCAGTTCTGTATAATGTATAATGGAAAATGTATATAACCACTCTCCTCAGTAAACAGAAGTCAAGGCCATTTTCATAGCTCTAAAAATTTCCTTCTTGATATAAAAGTTGTTATGATTTTACTGACTTTTAGACTACAGATGTATCCCTAGATATTTGTTCTGCCACTTGGAAAACTACAGATTATCTAGCCAATTAAATCATTTCTCTCTGGGACCACAATTTTATAAAGAAAGAGTAGTTTTTAATTTAACAATCTGTGTCATTCATATACATCCCCACAATAGAAACTTATTCTTTGATTAGACTGTATGAAAGTAAATTACATAATGAGACCAGAATTCTCAGGTGTCTCTTGTTGATGCTTGGATTTGCCATTGTTCCAGATATGGAAGCACACCCATCATTGTTAACTGGGAACAAGTAAAGGACTCTATGTTTCTGATGAAATACTACCATTCAGTAATTTTACAAGATAGTAGGCCCTGCTGAAAGTTATTTGATGGAAGATTGTACATTAATCTGGAGCATTTGATGCAACATTATCATGGTAACAGCTCTTAAATTTTCATTTTATTTTAACATATGAGGTAAGGGAGTTTTCCAAGGTGGCATGTTGGATTTAAAATTATTTTAATTCCTTTAGGCCATTTTATCATTGTTTTGTTGCTTACTTTTTTTTTCGGAAGTGCAAAGAAACCCAGGAGACACATTGTGTGGCTTATGGTCCTTCCTTACACCTAACAGAAATATGTCATCAAAACTTAGACCCAGTTCTTAAAGATCATAGCAGCAGACCTGAATATTTTTAGATTGCAGTGTAGCTATTGCAGTTTGGTAAGCGCAACTCTAGGCACGTCATTGTAATGCTTGAAACTAATTAGTTATATCTTCAGAAATCAGACCCATTTTCTAACAATAGTGTGGCTTTCACTCCAAAACTCACCTAAGAACAGGCTGATTCTCAGTTTTTGTAGAAGCTTCCATGCTTCTTATAATGCAAAAGCAACTGAAAAAGATACCTGACTTGAACTTCTTGACCTCTTCTTAGTCCACATGTCTAAGAAAGGCAGTTTTTCTTTTTCATTTGATTCAGAAGTCTACATAAATCATTTCCTCTAGGACTAGGTTATGATCATAACAAAAGTAGTGCTACTCAAGCCAACCTGGAAAATTCCAAATCCTTTTTCCTGTCAGTCAGGGTATAATGTATCTTTTTTTCCCTTTAACAGCAACCCAAAATTGGTCTCATTTTTTGAACTTTCTGGTGGCAGTCTTTTCAAAAGGGCTGCTAGAGGTTTCAAACTTGGTTCTGTTTTTGTCCTGTGCTTTCATTTTTAGAGTGACATGATTTTAGGTCATATAGGAAACCTTTTATTTAAATATGCTGTTTACAAAGTCTCCTTTCTCTACTTAAAATGCATTTAAGTTTTATAAAATTTGCCCTTCTACAACAAGCTTCCAGACAAAAGGTCTAAATGCAAGTAGAGAATTATTGTGGAAAAGGCAAAGAATTAGTTGTCGAATGAGACAAATAAATGTTGTGAGTTTAGAGTGAAAACAGTTACCTTTTGGGGAGGGACAATACCTGAGACACTGAAAGGTATGTGGGGAGCAATGGTAATCCTTGTTTCCTAGTATTATCCTTAACAAAATATCCTGGTTCAATTCTAATATTTTCATGCACCTTAACTTTAATTGATTGCTAATTTTTTCATCCCCTGAAAAATAGTTCTGACCATGATTTGTCTACCATTCTCCTAAACTTCCCCAAGAAGCCTTTTACAGACATGAAGTGATGACCCCACTCCCTGGACATCTACTCAATACATCTGTGAAGTTCTTTGTATATCATTTCAAGGGACAAACAAATATCAACTTGCTGAATATGTGAAAAGGTTCCACTATTCCTGTAAAGCATCAAAACTAAACTCATTTAATCAAGCTGAACTAGGCGCCTTCAGGTCTACCACATTTTCAGAGTTACACTGGAGATATTGTAACTCTATCCTCTGTACTGTTTAGTTCTCAGATTGGAAGTTGTGAAAAGGTGAATAACTGATTTTTGAGTTAACGTGAGTACTCTCACATCTATACATTGTATCTGGAAACCAGGCATTAAGTTCCTTTCTTTCTGTAACATTAGGAGTGAAACCTTTGATTACTGTGGTGATCTCCACAAAATGTTCATACTTTTAGTTTCTAGATTGCTTCCTGGAGTGATAATTCATTCATTCTTCTGCCTATCCAAAAGGCAATTATTACTATATTGATATCAACAAAATTTCATACCAAACAGGTAGTAAGAAATCTGTCTCTGTTAGAGGTTTCCATAATAAATGATCTCAACTTGGCCATTGAAATTCTTCAATTTACTCTCAATTCTTTGATCATAGCTGTTACGGTTGAAATAATTTCTGGATTTCTTTGTGGATCAATGAAAAGGCTAAGTATACTAATATATCCTTCTATATTTGAATTAATATCATGGGCCAAAAGAAAGATCAATACAAAAATTTATGAAGTACTTAGATTTTGTGTACGCCCAAATAGTATATAGTTTGTTTGCTGATTTGGTTCAGAGACTCTGAGGGTAAGCATGTCCTGAAATATAGGACATCCATATAAATTTGAATATCAAACAAGCAATGTTTCCTCATAGGTATTGCCCATATAGTATTTAGAATGTACATATATTAAAATATAGTGTTTCTTTGAAATTCAAATTAGCTGACGGTTCTATATTTTTAATGACAGAATCTATCAACTCTATTGGAGACATTTTAAGGTCAGTATTGCAGAATGACTTTATCGTTTTCATGAAGTCCTGTCAATATTTGCCTCAATTAAATGATACAGGAGCAAACTGAGTGGATTTGATATCACTCCCTTGGATGAGTGTACTTCACTATGTATGAGTCTCTAATTGGCTATGACAAATTCCATTAAAAGATCTTCATTTAATAAATTACTGGTAAATCAATTTTAGTTGTCTCCTATACTGACTTCCAAAGTTCTTCCAAAAATATTAGTCAAAGTTCTAAGTAAAGTAACTTTGAAGTTCTAGATCATATCTCAATGGATCTTTAACAATGCAATGTATAAATCAGTACAAAGCACAGCACGTCTTTATAATGAATGGAAATTAGTTTTCTTGTTCATTATCAGCAATTACAATTGTAAACAACTTTAATCTGTTGTCAGGTTCTCAAGTTAAAATTCACACAGACCACTTTCAGTGGTGTCCATCTGTAAGCCTTGAGAGATTTGTCCCGTTCTGGGATTCTGCTCTCACACTTGCCTTAGTCTCTGACTTCATGACTTGATTTGATTATATTATGGTGAAATTCTAATTTAGTCATGATTCTGCCATATACAAGACAAAATTCTCAATTGTAGGTTAAAGATATGTGAAATTATACTTGATCTGAAGATAAACTATTAAAACAAATGAAACTGGTCCTGTTTGCATAAACACAGATCAATACACATCTCTCAATTTATATGGTGTGGGTTTTATTCTGCTTTTTGTTTCATTTTTTGATGTGCTTAGTCAGAAGCTACTCACAAACTAGCTTTTCCTAAAGCAAGAGAGCTCTAATCTCCTATCATTCTTTCTCTCAATATTGTGTTTTCTTTCTAATAATCTCGTTTTTACAGAAATGCCAAGAATCAATTTTATATCCAAATAAAACAGGCTCAAATTTTTAAATTTTCCATAAATAAGACAGGTACACTATAGTGACACAGAAGTGCTCATAAAGGTATAAAATTTGAAGGAAATATTGAAAATTTTTCTTAAAATCTAGTTACAAATTAAGAGTTTGGAACAATAGATGTAATTTGAATTTATATCATATTGTGTATCTCTTAATATATAGTTTCAACAAATTGGGTATATTATTAGGAAAATCCTTTGGGGTACCTACATGAGTAACATTCACTCTGCAAGTTTCTTTTTGGAAATTCAGCTCATGAAGGGAGGTCCCTTCAACATTGAAAGGAAATGACTGGCAGAAGGCATTGTTTCATAATCTCTTTGATGCAGTTAGCATGAAACTTGCAGTCTAAAAGAGTCTTTTGTAAGTAAAAGGTTGAATAGTATGAAAGACAGTCTATACAACCTCTAACTATTCCTAAGGGGATTTGTTCCTGCTCTTTAAACCTGTCCTTTGGACAAAATAAAATGATTTCAAAAGAAAATGATTACCAACATTGTATTTTCACTAAGGATGAACACTGAGCTATACATTGAGATAAAGGTCAGTGGTGACTATTGGTTAAATCTGCAGGAGCCAACAAATAAAAAGCTTTCACTGCTGAAGGAAAGAAATGTGTGTCTCACCAAATCCTCCACTGCCCTGATATAGGAGAGTCCTCAATACTGTTAAGTTGAAGGGAAATCACTAGTAATTCTTTATTAACTGTGCTGATACTGAATTAGTGAATAACTTAGAGTGGTACCATTCTTTGACAATAGGGAATTCTTTTGTAGTCCATTCTGAGGAGACTTTCTGTACCATGGTGAGTTTTAGAATTGAGAACTAAAGCTTAGTGAGGTCATTTTATATAGGACTATCTTTTCATAGCTCTGTTTAAGAAGAATACTATCTTCAAAATAGTAAATCTTAACACTTGAAATTGGTAAACTTTATAATTCTATTCAGTGTTGCCTTGTTTTTATACCATCTTCAATTCTTTGTGGGGATAATTTTTTACATTCCTAAAGTAGAATATGTCTTTCAATTTTTTCTGTATGTGTTTGTATGTATATGTAATCAGTGATGTAAACACCCAGTGTCCTGAAGGTTTAAAAATTAGACATATTATTACAGTACTCCTGTAAACATAAACTGATAAAGGCAGTGGTTTATAAGATATATCTGAAGATCCTTAATTAATTTATTCACTTTCTATGCCCAATTATGAAAGAAAGGAAATCAAAATTTCAGTTCGTGTAAAATACAATTTCTGAGAATCAAACTTAGAAATAATCCAAAAAGGTAAAAAAAAATTGTTAGATAAAATTCTAGAAACTCTGAAACAATCGCCTCAATATCATTGACTCTAAAAGGATTTTCTTTATGACTGTGTTTAAAATTTCTGTACATCTTTTCTTTGTATCATGCGTTCTTTCCACCTAACTTGGGCTTCTGTCTCTATTCCTTCAACTGCATGTCCTGTCTTTCTCCTGTTCTTTCTCAGATTGAGTGGCCTCTCCCTTATCAATTGACTTCCCTCTAAGCTTGGTGAAGGGTAGCCCAGTGTGGAAGGGTGTAAGATAGATGGGAGAGTCTATGAATTTCTCCCCCTTGGTGCCTTTGATTACATTTCTAGCAGTAAGTGGTTAAGTCCTCTGGGAATAGTTTCTAACATACTTTTATTTTTTCTCCCTTTGAATTCAAGATCCTTTGTTAATGTTGACTAAATAGTTTTAATAGTGTAAGTAATGAAAGCACTTTGTAGAAAATGCATTAAACATCCTATGAGAACTAATTGTCTCAGTAACTCTGCTTCTTTTCTAAAGACCAATCTGTACATTTTGTTTTATTTATATGTGTCTTATTTCAGGTCAATACCAAATCATCTTAATTTTTAAAGAAAATTAAGTAAAAAGAGTGGTGTTTTTTATTATTTCAACATGTATTTAAGCCATATAAATGATTCCTTATGAATCAACTTTACTAAACAGCAAAAAAAACAATTTACTAGTGTTCATGACATTTTAACTGATCCTACCCCATTATTTTGAATTTTTCTTTAACTTCTGAATTTTTTTGTTGTCATTGTTCTCATTTTTTCACATTTATTCTAAAAAGTATTTATTTCACAATGTGGTTGATTTAGCTTTGAAAAGTACTCAAAGTTTTGACCCGCCAATAACATGTAATTATTTTGAATTAATTTGGCATGTTTAGTTATGATGGCACAAGTAATTGAAATCAACATCTCACCCAGTTTAACCTGACAATATTTTAGTCTGTCTAATGAATTTATTTTTGTTCCCATAATTTAAAATGGGTTTACTTTTATTCTATAATTCAAATTTATATCTCATTTAAAAGTAATAGCAATCATAAGGATAATGTAATGTTACTTAATTTAAATTAGAAAACTTGGGGCCGGGGATTTATCTCAGTGGTTCCGCCTCCTGCCCCACAAGCACAAGGACCCGAATTCGATCCCTGGTACCAAAAAAAAAAAAAAAAAAAACTTAGAAAACTGACCTAACTTTTGTCTTAAAATATTTTCTCTCAGGAATTTTATAATTTAGGAATTACATGAAAAAAATGATTTATATATATTTGAAATAATTATTTCAAAAAAAATTAATGTTGTCCAGAAACTCGGTTTTTCTGATATCTATTTATAATGAAGTAAACTTGTAAAGATGTAGTTCTAGTATTATAGTACAATATAAAGAAAAACAAACAAAATATTTATTATTTGAGTCACAGATACTTTTAGTATTTACTGATGATATAAAATGTTCCTTGTAATATAATAAATAGCAGTAATAATTAAGTTAAAATAATAGTGCTATTTAAACATATACTCCAATGTTTAGGGACACATGCACAGTAACTGATTAATATAATAGTAATAATGATATTAATTACATGCAGAAACAAGCTTGTGACCTGTAATATCCAGTGTTACCTTTAAATAGTTTATATTTACCCACATAACTTCCTAAAAGTTGATTCATTCTACAGTATGCTGGCATTTTCACCGTCACGTGTTAAAATATGATGCTAAATCTGTAGTTTGTTTATAGACACACCAGTTTTTCTTGAAAAGCATTTTAGGCGATTATACTAAATACTCAATTTGTTTGAAGAACTCAGAAACAATGGTTCAACAAATCAAGTTTAAGCAGTCTTGGCTTTGAGTGCTGGCTGCTAACCCTCTCCAACCCATTCCAACTGAAGTGCACCACCTGTGGCCCTCCTAATGCACAGCAGCAGGCAATAATTTTCCTTGGATACCCATTACCAGTAATTATTCCCAAGACAGACTATTAGCTATGGCTTGTGAACATCTCAGTTGTAGACATGAAAAAATTAATTCTAATATTTCCTGTGAGGTTCATTTATATCATAATGACAACATAAATTAAAGGTATTCTCTTTTAAGGAAAAGCATGGGGTTGTTTTTGAAACATCATAATATTCATTTAAATAATATTCTTACAGATTTTGCAAGGTTCTTATATGATTATGAGAGAAACAGTTTAAGTCTTGATGATTAGGTAAAACAAAGCAGTTGATAGTTAACAACTGTCTTTTGTCTGTCATACTGAAGGTTTTAAAAAAATATTGAATCATATTATGTAACACTTGTACAGGTTTAGCATAAGTATGACTTCTGAAGACCAAAAGATAACAAACTGAAAACAAAATATTAAACACATTTATATGCAAATTGCTTTTATAACATTGCATTAATTAACTTTCACAAAAGTTTAAAATGGTTACATAAACTATTCTTTTGAAAATAAATTTATGTATTGAAAAATGCAATACATGCTTGCATGTCAACACCATCTATTTGTCAACTTTGTGATATTAACCAAAGTGATGCCCTTTTTATTTATTTTCATGTAGTACTTGCATTTGAATTTTTTTCTTTTTCTTTTTACCACATAAAAGAGTTGTAATAAAGGGAAATGTATGTCTGTAAAAGTTTTTGAGCTGTGCATTTGTAAACTCTGCCAGTCTGGAAGAAAATGATGGTATGCCACAGTTCACAATTACCTACCTCTTAGTTTTCTCTGTGAAAGAGAAGCTGTAGTGCTTGAAAATTATACCCAATAAATGTGAATTACTTTGCACAACCTATAGAGGGTATGTTTTTTGTTAAAAGAGTAGTTTTAGCAGTTTCACTATAAAATAAAAGACTGATTGTTTCAGAATCAGAGAAAAGTACAGATAAAACCTGAATCCATATAGATATAATCATAGATTACTCACAGAGAAGAAATTTTATTTTTCCACTTTAAACCTGGCTAAAATTTAATGGATTAACAAATTTATAAGACTTTCAAATTGAACTTCAGTGTCAAATATATACTAATTCAAAATTATAATTTAATGTATTTATGTTAAAATGTATTTCTTGGAAATTTGATCTCTATATAAGTATATTGTTTTTCTGCATTTTCTGAGTAATATGAATAAATGAGATAAATTTTGTTTTTTATCAATATAATTTCTGGTGTTGTATAATGACTTAAGGTGTTCTCGATTGCTTAAGAAAGCAAAGCCTTTTCACTTCTGAAAGTGTTTCTTTACAATTATGTTACCATTTACTATTAATATCTTTTTTTAATTTAGTTGAATAGGTAGCCAAAAATATTTTTCTTAATAAGCCAGGATTTTATTTAATCAAAAGTGAAAATCTCCTGACAAATTTTAATAGGTATTTTACTTTTTAAAAACTACATTAAAATAACATATTTTGAATCAAAACTGTTTCCAAGATTTTCCGAAAGGCTTCTGGAAATCAAATCACATAGGATTTTTTTCATTTCACTCTTTGAAAACAGAAGCCAAAGATAATTAATTGTTTTATATTACCATTGACAAGTAGATTCACAGGCATCTTTTATTCAAGTATGCTGCTTACATTACTTATCTATAAAATTTTTAACATACAATTTTTAAAAACACTTTAATTAAAAATAAAATTATATACACATATGGTATATAACATGATATTTTGATATATGTAGATATTGTAAGATGACAAACTATTTGATGTTTTTATTATCTCACATAAACACATTTATTTTGTGATGAGAATACTTAAAATATTCCTACAGTATTATTAAATACATAATATATCATGATTGACAGGTCATCTGTACTCACCATGATGTACAATAGATCCCTTTAATTTATTTCTCCTCACTTAAATTTTGTATATTATGACCAGCATTTTCCCCAGTGGCCATCTTCTCAACCTCTTGTAACCATTTTATTTTGTTTTTCTGAATTCAAAACATTTTATAGTCCACATAAAAAGAAAAAACTGAGTATATGTGATACCTTTCTATGCCTAGCCCCTCTCTCTCTGTCTCTCTGTCTCTGTCTCTCTCTCTCTCTCCCCCTCTCCGCCCCCACCCCCGTATCTTCCCTCTTGCCCCTAGAAATTGAATGCAAAAATACACTACCACGGACAGCTGTATCTTTCTCCTCATTTTACTTGATATGTATATACATATATAAATATATATTTACATATGTGTATAGATACATATGTATCTATACATATATACATATATAAATATATAGCTTTTTATATATGTATTTTTTTTAGTTCTAGGCATTGAACCCACGGTCTTCACTTTGAGCTATATCCCCAGTCCTTTTTATTATGAGACAATATCATATTAAGTTTCTCAGGTTGGGCTCAAACTTGTAATCTTTCTGCATAAGCCTCCAAAGGAGCTGAGATTTCAGGTGTGCACCATTGTCCACAACAGACAGGATTTCTCTCTTTAAAGAATGAATGGTATTATATTGTGTTTTTTATACCACATATTTTCTTTTCCATTCATTCTGTGCTAGACATTTAAGTTGATTTCAACTTATTCCGAAAAATGCAGAAAGAGGTTATAAATGCAGATATCTCTTGTAGATATTGGGTTTATGGCCTTTGGATATATATCCAGTGATAACATTACTGGACCATATGATAATTCTATTTTTAGTTTTTAAAAATAACAACTGTAAAGAAAATGTCATTTATAGAAATGGATATTAGTATCCACATTGCCACCAACAATGAAAGAATTTCTTTTTCACTATTTCCTTGTCAGCAATTACAGTGTTTTATCTTTGGTCTTCTTAATATTGTTTACTGTAACAAGATGTTATATAATATTTAATCGTGGTTTTGTCTTTCTATTCTGATTAGTTGAGTTTTTTTTTTTTTTACTTTTCAAAATTGTATTAATTTTATTGGTACATTTTAGGTATACAGTTAATGACATTGATCATTGGAAATTAGCACCTTTATATAATCTCTCTTGGTTCTTATTTTTCCCCCATTTCCCTGCCCTCCTTTAAAACCCTCCAACCCTCTCTATCTACAGAGACTTAGTTTCCTCTTTTTTTCTCATACTAATTCCTTTCCCTTCTTTACTTTTCCCCACCCCTCCCACTTCCCCTTCCCCTTTGCCCCTTTTCTTCCTATTTCACATTATCTATTATACCTTTTAGTCCTTATTTACATTTACAATTTCTTACACTAGAGAAACTATTCAGTATTTATATATGTGTGTCCTATTTATTTCACTGAAGAGTCTCGCCTCAATGTGGATCCATTTAGCTATAAATGTCTCTAATTCCTCATTTTACATGGCTGAGTAGTACTGCATTTTATTAAAAAAAAACCCCACATTTTCTTTATTCAATCTCCTGTTGATGGTCAATAGGCCTGCTTCCAACTTTTAGGTATTACAAACTGTGCTGCTATGAACATGGGTGCACATATATCATTATGGTATGATTCTTTTAATTTTAGGGAGAAGATACCCAGGAGGGGAATAGCTGGGTCAAATGGGACTTCTAGACCTAGTTCTTTGAGTTAACTCCATGCTGATTTCCACAGTGCTTGCACCAGTCTACACTCCCACCAGCAGTGAAGCAGGGTTCCTCTTTTCCCACAGCCCTACCAGCATTTGTTATTGGTTGATTTCATGATAGCAGCCATTCTTTCTGGGGTGAGGTGAAATCTCAGAGTTGTTTTCATTTGCATCTCTCAAATGACCAGTGATGTTGAACATTTGTTCATATGCTTATTTGCTATTTCTACTTCTTTGACTGAGAAATGACTGTTCATTTCAGATGCCCATTTTTGGACTGGGTCTTTAAATTTTGGAGGTCTGATTTTTTTAACTTCATTATAGATTTTAGATAGTAGACCTTTGTCTGAAGAAAAGCAGGTGAAAATTTTTTCCCACATCGTGGGTTGCCTCTTCACACTGTTGGTGGTTTCTCTTGCTGTGCACAAGCTTTTTAACAAGAAGAGATCCCACTTATTGATTATTTGTGGTAGTTCATGAGCAACTGAGGTTTTGTTCATAAAATCTTTTCCTGCACCAATGTCTTCAAGCATTCTGTCTAATCTCTGTTACAGCTGGTTCACCATTTCTGTTTTAATATTTAGAAATTTCACCCATTTTGATTTTAGTTTAGTGTATGGTGAGAGATATAGGTCTAATTTTAATCTTTGTCAAGTTGAAATGCATTGTTTCAAGCACCACTTATTCAAGAGGCTATTTTTCCTCAAGTGAGGGTGTTTGGCTTCTTTGTGGAAGATGAGGTGGCTAAGTGCATCTAGAGGTTTTTCTGCATCTTCGAATCTGTTCCACTGGTCCTCAGTTCTGTTTCTTTGCCAGTACCATGATGTTTTTATCAAAGTAGCTTTGTAGTATAATTTCAAGTTGGGGGTTGTGATACCTCCTGCCATATCTCTGTTGCCTAGAATTTCTTTTGCTATTCTAGGTCTCTTTTTCTTCCAAATGAATGTTTGAATTGTTTTCTCAAGGTCCATGAAGTATGCTGCTGGGATTTCAATTGGGATTGCTTTGAATCTGAATACCAGTTTTGGAAGTATGAATATTTTCACTATGTTGATTCTTCCTACCCAGGAGCAAGGGATATCTTTCCATTTTCTGATATGGTCTTCATACTCTCTTTTCGGAGTGCTAAAGTTTTCCAAGAAGAGGTCTTTGATTTCTTTTGTTAGATTGATTCCTAAGTATTTCAGTTTTTTGGATGCTATTGTGAAAGGAATTATTTGCCCTATTTCTCTCTCAGTGAGTCTGTCATTTGTGTAAAGGAAAGCTATTGATTTTTGTGTGTTGACCTTGTAACCAGGTGCTTGACTGAATTTGGTTATTAAGTCTACAAGACTTTTGGTGGAGTTCTTGGGGTCTTCTATATAGAGTATCATGTCATCTGCAAATAATGACAATTTGAGTTCTTCATTTCCTATCTTTATTCCTTTTATTTCTTTCTCTTGTCTAATTGTCATGGGTAATGTTTCCAAAACTATATTGAACAAGAGTGGTGATAGTGGACATCCTTGTCTTGTTCCTGATTTTAGTGTGAAGGATTTCAGGTTTTGACCATTTAGTATGATATTGGCTGTTGGCTTTTCATAGATGGCTTTTATCAGTTTGAGGTAGAGACCATCTATTCCAATTTTTTGTAGGGTTTTTACATAAGTGCATGTTGGACTTTGTCAAATGCTTTTTCTGCATCTATGGAGATAATCATATGGTTTTTGTCCTTGGCTCTATTGATATAGTGTATTTCATTGATATATTTGCATATGTTGAACCATCCCTGCATCCCCAGGATGAATCCCACTTGATCAGGGTGTATGATCTTCTTGATGATCTTCTGAATTCTGTTTGCCAGTATCTTATTAAGGATTTTTTCATCTATGTTCATTAGTGAGATTGACCTATAGCTCTCCTTTTCGGTTGGGTCTTTTTCTGCTTTGGGGATCAAGGTGATGCTTGCTTCCAGGAATAAATTTGGGAGTATTGCTTCCCTTTCAATTTCATTGAAGAGTTTAAACAGTAATGGCAGCAGTTCCTCTCTAAATGTCTTGTGGAATTCAGCAGTGAAGCAATCAGGGCCAGGGTTTTCCTTAGTTGAACAAATTTTAATTACATTTTCAATTTCACTGGTAGATATTGGGTTGTTTAGAATATTTAGGTCTTCTTCGTTCAACTTTGGTAATTCATATATATCTAGGAATCTGTCCATTTCTTCTGTGTTTTCCATCTTATTGGCATATAGCTTCTAGAAGTAGGTATTGATGATCCTCTGGATTTCTACTGGATCTGTTGTAATTTCACCCTTTTCATTCCTAATTGCATGGATTTGGGCCTTTTCTGTCCTTTTTCTGACAAGGTTGGCTAAAGGTTTGTCAATTTTGTTGACTCTTTCAAAGAACCAACTCTTGGCTTCATTGATTTTTTTATATCATTCTCTTACTCTCCATTACATTGATTTCTCCTCTGATCTTTATAATTTCCTCCCTTGTATGAGCTTTGGGGTTGTCCTGTTCTTCTTTTTCTAGAAGCTTGATGTTCAGTATCAGGTTGTTTAATTGGGCTCCTTCTATTTTCCTAATATGCATATTCACAGCTATGAATTTCCCTTGTAAGTCTGCTTTCATTGTGTCCCATATATTCTGCTATGTTGTATTGTAATTGTCATTTAATTGAAGAAACTGTCTGATTTCTTCTTTAATTTCCTCTGTGACTCATTGGTTATTCAGAAGTGTGTTGTTCAATTTCCAAGCGTTTATGAAATTTTTTGAGTTTCTTTTGCCATAGATCTCCAATTTCATTGCTCTATGATCTGGTAATATACAGGGGATAACTTCAATTCCTTTGCACTTACTTAAACATGTTCTATGTGTGAGTATGTGGTCTTTTTTTGAGAATGACCCATGTGCAGCTGAGAAGAAAATGTATTCTGATTTTGTGGGGTGGAAGACTCTGTAAACATCTGTTAAGTTCATTTGTTCAAGAGTTTGATTGAGTTCTTGTCAGAAATTGTAGAATTCAGCTATCTAGTTGTAAGAATAGATCACAAGAAGTTTGTTAACTGAGAGAATTAATTTGTTTCTCAGAAATTCCACAAGTCTATTGTTAAAAGAATGCCAGAAAACTTTAAGAGACCTTGCAAAAGTCTCACAGGAGAAAAACAGGTTTTCCTAGTTTTCTTATTTACCATTTTCTGGGATTAGAGGACCACGACCCATGACTCTATGGGTAGTAAGAGAGATACGACTCACTATGCACATCTGTTATGTTTATGGTGGGCCAGTGGGCTTGATTTTGGCTGAAATCATCCTGTTCTCTTGATACTATCTGATACAAAGTGGGCTGCAGTGTACTCTTTGATGTACAGGATTGGTGAACATGAACAGGGGACTTGTGAATTCTCCTGTAGATTTTATGAGTCACTTAAACTCACTGGTTATCATCAGAGGTGAAAATCAGAAAGACAATAGCCAGAATAACTAAGCTGCTTTCCTACATGTATAAAAGCCTTGCTTCTTTCTTTTTTAATTGTTGAATAGTGTCAGAGGAATTAAACTGCTGCTTATCCCCCAGGCTGTCTCCTTTTCTTTCTTTAAAAGTTGCTTCTTTCTGGGGTTCCAGGTCTCCCTCAAGAGAGACCTTTATTAAAAATAAAAACCAACAAGTTCTAGTACTTCATTACTTGTTTTTTGTCTAGTTGATCTATGTATTTGTGACAATGGGGTGTTGAGGTCCCCCACTACAATTGTATTAGTGCATATGTGACTTTTCATGTCTGTTAGACTTTGTTTTATATAGTTGGGTGCACTAGTGTTTGGTGTATAGGTATTTAAGATTGTCATCTCTTCCTCTTGGATTGTTCCCTTTACAATGATGTCCTTCTTCATCTCTCTTAATCAGTGTTGGTTTGAAATCTACTTGATTGCAAAGAGGATAGCTACTCCTGCTTTTTTTCAGGTTCCCGTCGCATGGAGTACTGTTTTCCACCACTTAACTTTCAGTCTATGAGTTTCCTTTTGAATTAAGTGTGTTTCTTGTATGCAGCATATTGTTGGATTTTGCTTCTTGACCCATTCTGCCAGTCTATTTCTTTTGATTGCTGAATTGAGACCATTAACGTTGATGGTTATAACTGAAACATATTAACTTGTCATTACCATGACTTTTTCTTTTTGTTGGATTCTCCCCCTTTACATTTAATTTCCTGTCATGCCAAATGGGTTCATTCTGCTTTGCTTCCTGGGGTTGTGATCCTCAATGTCTGTTCCTAGGATATTGTGTAAAATTCTTTGGAGTGCTGGTTTGGTATTCAAGGAGTTCCTAAGGTGCTCTTTGTCATGAAAGTATCTTATTTCTCCATCCATTTTGAAAGATAGTTATGCAGGGTACATCAATCTGGGTTGGAGGCTGTTTTCTTTTAGTGCTTGGAATATTTCACTCCAAGCTCTTCTTGCCTTGGTGGTTTGTGTTGAGAAGTCTGCTGTGATCCTGGTGGGCTTTCCTTTGTATGTGATTTGTTTCTTTCTCTAACTGCTTGTAGAATTTTGTTCTTCTGTTGAGTTTCTGGAATCTTAACAATTATATGCCTATGTGTAGATATTTTTTGATCAAGGCTATTTGGAGTCCTATATGCCTCACTTATCTGTATGTCAAGTTCTTTTCCCCTCCTTGGGAAGTTTTCTGCCATTACTTCTGTGAAGAAATTTTTTTTTTATTTCATCTACACTGTCTCCTGTTTCTTCATTGACTCCAATCAGTCTTATGTTATTCTTCTTTGCATCATCTAGCAGCTGCTGGATTGATTTCTCATGTTCCCTTATAATTTTGAAGCAGTTTTTCTTTTCCTTGCCATTAATTGCAATCTTATCTTCTATATCTGATATTCTGTCCTCACATTGGCTCATTCTACTGTGTAGACTTTCAATGGAGTTTTTCATCTCCTGGAAATCTATTTGCATCTGTTTTATGGATTCCATTTGTTTCCTGTGTTGGGATTCCATCATGTTCCTGAGCGCCTCTCTAGATTTATTAATCATGTCTTGCACTATGAGCACAATCTTTGCTGTTATCTGAGAAATTATTTCTGATTTCATTTTTTCCAGATCTTCTTTTGTTGCCATTTCAGTGGGTCCAGGTGGTTGAGTATCAGAGTGTTCCATCTCATTTCCCTTTGGGGTTGCTGTAGGTGATCTGGAAGTCTGGTTTTGAGACTTATTTATGTGTTTTCTCATTTTGACTGGGGGGCCGAAGTGGTGCTCTTTGCACCTGTGTGGATTACCTCCTCTGAGCTAAGAGAGGTGGGACAGGGGCTGGGAGCAGCAGTAGGGATGGTGGCCCCAAATCCCTTTCCTCTGGGCTGGGAGCAGTGGGAGGGATGGTGGCTAGGAAGCCCTTCCTCTGGACCAGGAGCAGTGGGATGGTGGCTCAGAAGCCCCTACCTCTGGTCTGGAAGTGGCCAGAGGGGTGGTGGCCTCAAAGCCCCTTCCTTTGTGCAGGGAGTGGTGAGAAAGAAGGTGGCCCAAAAGCCCTTTCCTCTGGGCTGGGAGCAGCGAGAGTGAAGGTGGCCAAGAAGCCCCTTCCTCTGGACCAGGAGCAGTGGGATGGTGGCTCAGAAGCCCCTAACTTTGGTCCGGAGGTGGAGGGAGGGATGGTGGCTTGGAAGCACCTTCCTCTGGGCTGGAAGCGGTGGGACAGAAGGTGGCCCAAAAGCCCTTTCCTCTGGGCTGGGAGCAGTGGGAGGGATGCTGGCTGGGAAGCCCCTTCCTCTGGACCAGGAACAGTGGGACGGCAGGTCAGAGGCCCCTACTTCTGGGCTGGGAGCAGTGGGACCCATTACCATGGTCTCCTGGTCTGCTGTCCTCTGTGCCTTTGTAGTGTGGAACCAGGTGGCTGTACAGAGAAGTGGGGGTGGGGGAGTCCAGTGGATAGCTACTGGGATGCAGGCTAATTTGGCATGTTCTGCGCAACTCACGACCTCGGTAGGGTGTCCAGAGACCTGTCTGTCTGCAGTTGGCTGATTTGCCAAGTTCTGCATGACTAGCGACCTGTTGCAAATTCTTTAATAGACCTTTAACTTCTCTCCCTGGGCTGGATTGGTATATGACTACTTTTAGTTTTTATTTTTCTTTGAGGATAAAAGTCCATTCTTTTATTTTACTCCAATATGTTTATGATGTCTCTTTTTTAATATATATATTGTAAGACACAATCACAAATTTAGGCATACTTAATCTTGAGATTAGTAATGTCATATTCTTGGTGGTTTCTAAGGTTTAACTATAATAAATTGTTTTTCAGATATATTTTAACTTTTCTGTAAAGATTATGTGCACTAATTTTGGCAATTAGATAATTAACTCTTGATTTTTTACACATTATGTTTATAGAAATTTTATTTAAAATTTTGGATTGATTTTGGGAGAAACATTTCTTTGTCCATGGTATTTTTCTTGCAAAGCTTTTCTCAGATCTTCCATTTGTGAAAATTATCAGTAGTACTTAAGTCATATATATTTCATTATTTCACAAAAAAAAAGGAAAAGAAAAAAATTTGAAGTCATACTTTTAAAATGCAATAATCATAAAGAAAACACCTGTCTATCAGTGTCAGTTTCTTTTTGAAGGCAAGAATCTAAATTGTATAAACACCAATTAGCAATCGAAATAGCTTAATCACATTGACTGATTTCTCTCTTCCTATTATACTCCATTTTTTTTCCATTTGCTCACTCATGATTTAAAATTCCTCACAGGTTTTGTTAGAGCAGAGTTGAATATTTTTACAATATAGCAAAAATCTTGAATAATGTCTCTACTGTATAATTCTGTTTCTCCAATTTTCCAGTGACCATTCATACCTTTCTGTGATGGTTTTCAGGATAGTTGGAAGCTCTTGTTCATAAATAGGCTATCTTCATAACTGTAAAATGCTACTCAAAATTATTTTCTCATTTGATTCTTTTCCTCTTCCCTCTTTTTGACCCATTTTGGTTCTTTTTATTTCTTATGTTCAATATATTTATTCTGAAAAGCAAAACAGAAACAAAATTTTAAAAACTTTTTTATATTCCTGAATGTGTCAGTTTATGTCTTCCATAGGACATGAAATATTCTCAGCTATCACATCTTCATAGATTGTCTATTTTTGTCTTTTTGATTCTAAAATTAAGACTTTAGATTAGGTGATTGTATAATTTTACTTCCAAAAATTAAAATGATTAAGTTATAAAATGGAAAATTTAGGCAGGATAATTGAATAATTAGTACTTTTCAAGCCATAGGACAAAACAGTATATCTCCCTATGATGAGTCAAGGATCTCACAGATCTGGCCCCATGTTAAACTCTAATAATGCTGGTTTATTAGAGGTGTCTTGCCTTCAGTTTCTTATTCCATTTTACTTGCTGATTTCTGAACAGTTGTAGAGGAACTATGTTTCTAGGTTTCAGTGGGCAATGGCCCTGGTGTCTATGGTGTTGCTAAGATGTTGGTAATAGTAGATTATCATACAATCTTCAAAGCAACTTGATCTTCTTCATGTGCTTACAATTGTTTTTTCTCATAGAAAGATCCATTCACTGGTTTAATTAAATATAGTTTCAAAAGTATACAGTTGTTTTTCACTAATATTTTCCAGAATATTTAGTCTTAAATAATGATGTCTATGCCTAAATTATTTTTTAATGTTGCTATTTCAATATAGCCAATGCACGTTTTAGATTTCAACACATTTTTTACCAAATCATTTGCTTAATACCATATAGATTTCTCATAATAAATTTAGAGAGCTATAAATTATTGTGCTTTCTTTTTACAGGAATGCGATCAAAGTCTTTGAATCCTTTAATTTTATTCTTTTATGCAAATACCATTAAAACTGGTATAATAAATTCATACATTATTTGAAGTATTAATTACATATTTCTTAAAATCCTCTATGTAGCCATTTAAGGAATAAGTTATAAGAAATAATTTTATCATATGCATAATTTTTCTACTTAAAATTTTCAAATTTATATTTAGCAATTAGATAGAGAATGTTGGAAAATTTAAGAGAGAAAGATAATGTCAATATCAATTCAAAGCAGAATTTTGAAAAGAGCAACTCCATGTAAAAAATGAACACTCATATTCTTTGAAGATAGTCATCTTCTAAATGGAAAAAAAAAGCAGCTCTTCTTGATTCAAGTCTGCAAATATAGCTCATGATTGTAAAAGTCAATCAACTCTTATTGACCATGCAATTGTTTTTTATCTCTGAACTATCATTGTTCTTTTTTTAAGATACTTTTTTGAGGGTGTATTTATATTTTTTATTTTTTTGCACTATTTTAGATTGTCAGAATTATTTTTTACAACTATATTATATATTTAATCTTTAGATTATTTTCCAATATTAAAATGTATTGGCAATTCAACTTCAGTATAGTTTATCCATCATAGTATAAAATTTGTTTTTCTACTAAAGTCCATTAGTAGGATTTATTTATTTAGAAGTAGTGTGTGAATAAATCATCACCAACACAGTGTGGGCTCTGTTATGGTTTTATTTGTCTACCTGACTAAAAGTTTCTCTTGTTCCACTAAATGCTTAAATCAGTATTATCTAATAGTATTATGACAATCATAGTTATTTCAAACTCAACGTGAGACATATCTATTATTAAGATATCACTGAATTTTATATTATTAAAGTGCCAAAATAATTTATACTATAATTTATTTCATCCATTTGAAAGCTAATATTTTGATGAAGTTATAACATTTTCTTTTTTCTGGTTTCTTTTATATTTGTCTCATATTTTTCAAACTGTTAATATTCATGTCTTCTCTCTACCTATAATTCTTTAGTATTCTGATTTAAGCTAATTATATTCTGAATTAATCTATTTATCAGTTACAGCTCATTACAATTATAAATTATTTTAATACTGAGTGAATAGTTTGGATAATTTCAAATGACTAATTAATTTTTCCCTACTTATGAATATCTAATATGCCATTCTTTAATGGCCAATTAATTTTTCATTTTCTATATTTTTGAACTACTGAATTAGAAGAACTAGATTAGGGTACATATATACCAGACTTGATAAATACTTTGAGGATATTTTTCCTAAATATATTATGTTACTGTTTTATAAAATATATGTGCACAAAAAGTAGACACAAAAATAAAATTTTATACACAGGGCAGTAGTATGGATATTAAAAACTTATAAATGTTAAACAAGGAAACTGGCACAACACAATAAAAAATAATGCATTCTTTTATATCTAGAAAGTTGTCATTATCCCAAGGTCAATGATTCATTTTGGAAAAATAATAATAAAAAAAAACTATTGTATATTTATTTTGATTCACGAATTGAGACAGTCTCTCTTGCATTGTCCCTGAAATAATAAAATTATAATCCATGTATTGTTATAGCTATTTCTATTTGAAATACAGATACTGTACACCCATGCAAGATAAATTAGTTTCTGAATTCATACCTGAGTCAAAACTCAGCATTTTTATTTTCGGTACCAGGCATGGAACTCAGAACTTTGTGCTTTTGAGGTAGGTGCAGGGCCACTCAGCTAAATCCTCAGCCCCAAAACTCACATTTTAATCTGATTGTAGTCAATGTTTTCATAACAGACTAAATAAAATGAAAAGCTAAAGTACTAAAAATATATTATTTCTTTAAATAGGAAATGAGGTCTTAATTGGTAAAATGTAGCTTTTGTTTAAAATATTAGTATTTTATATATATGAAATAAATAATTTTAATTATACTAATATCTATTAATAGCCTATGAAAATCTTATTCTTTATTATTTGGCACTTGTTTGTAATTATAGAATTGATTCTCTGCCTAAAATAAGCTATGAATAGATTATTTATATATTTTTTTCTGTACTGTATTTTGAACCTAGGATTTTTAAAAGGAGCTACATCCTTAGCACTTTTTTATCTTTTCAATTTTTAGACAGGGTCTCACTAAGTTGCCTGGGTTGGATTTGAAATTTTTCTGTCTCACCATCCCAGAGTAGTGAGATTACAGTTATATGTCATCATACCTGGGTTGTTTATCATTATTTTCAGGCCATTAAACAACACAAAGCATTAAATTATATCTATAAATTATACCCATAAATTGTGATTAAGACATTAGATAAACATATCCATGCTTTTATTTAGTGTTATTTAATCTACAGAGATTTTTCAGAAAATTATAAAGTATTTCATAATTATATTTTTTACAATGCACTGAAGAATGAAAGTTTCTCCTGGTTTTTAAAGATGTGAACCATGATCTTATGTAGAGCTATGTTTTGCGAATCACAAATAACTATATACTATTTTTTAGCTCTAACCTTTTATGACTTCACTGTCTTAATTTTTCTATTTTTATTTAGAAGTATTTTTTTAAATTTTCAATTTTATTCAGATTTGTTTCCTTTTTTGCAGAAACATGATTCATGTTTATATGTGATATAATGTTAAATGTGATAATGTTAAATGTGATATCATGTTAAATGTGACATCATGTTAAATGTGATATAACAATGAAAAAGAATAGTTACTTTCAAAAGTCATGTAAGTGTATATTACTTTTTGGAAATCATTTTGAGTAATTTTCATCTAGTAAGTCATTTAATCATTGAAAAAAGATTTTATTTACTAATGTAATATATAATTATAAATTTATATATTAGTAAACAGGCTCTGAGTGATTTTTTTAATGCTACCAAGTAACTGAATAGTATAAGAAGATGCTTGCAAAAGTATTTTGGTTTTGGGGTCCCCATTTTAAAAAAAACCTTTCAATAATTAAAATGAATTAGTGTGCAATGCTTGAGATTGTTCAATAAAACAAAATAAGTAAGTCAAAAATGTCATAAAGTAAATTTTTCTAAACTTGGTTACATGAAAACTTACATTTTGATTTACCATAAACATTGTTGAAAGACAAGCAACAGATTGAGAGGACACATTTGCCATGTTTTACACAAAGATAACTGATATTCAAGATATGTAAATATTTCTTCCAAAGCAAATAAAGAAAATAAAAGACATTCAGGTTAATAAGAAGAAAATAATTGTGAATATGAGCAAAAGTAAAATGAGTAAAATGGTCAATAAAAAGTAATATTTCATTAAGAAAAAGTAAATGCAGATTAAAACATTATTAGCACATTTTAACAATTGAGATTTTGACAATGCCAGATGGTGTTGAATGTAAAAATTGAAATGGTTCTATAGAAAGTATTTGTAAAATACTATTAAAATATAAATATTGATATTTTATATATTGCCACTAATTTTATTTTATTTTCTAAAGATTTGCTTTTGTGAATGTATAAAAAATATGCACACTAACGTCTAGGGAAACTTTTCAACTCTAAAAAAACCCCTCAAAAAGTGGGCTGGGGATTTAGCTCAGTGTTGCTACCGCCTGCCTAGCAAGTTCAAGGTCCTGAGTTCAACCCCCAGGACAAAATAAAAGCAAAAACAAAAAGTATACATGTAGATTACTAGATACTGATTAAACAAATTCATAGTATAGTCATTTTAGTAGTGCAATATAGAAATGTATTCACATACACTTCATATATACAGTGTATATTTGTAATCTTGAAATATACATATATATAATCTAGGGATATACTGAATTTAAAATATTATACCATTGTCAAATAAATGCATGCACAGACACTGATAGTATGATGTATACATTTAAATATATATACATAAATGAAGAAATTGTGGATATACACACAAAACAGACAACAGCAAATGCTGAAACTGGAGAAGAGAGAGTTTGGAATTAGCGTGTATCAAAAGAACCATTAGCTCTAAGAGTTTTGCTTTAATTTTGTGATAAATGCATTAATGACATATACTGGGATGAATGGAAAGTACAAGTAGACTTACCAAACAGCAATAAGGTAGAGTAGAATAAAAAAAGAGGAAATGGTGGAGGAGAAAGAGGAGCAGGAGGAGAATCACAACCATCATGTTTGAAACTCATTCTGTGGCATAGAAATTATGACTATGATTGAATAATTAATTTAATGTTCTCGGTTCTACAGATGGTTTCTTAATGACTTCTCCTGTCTCATGAGTTACATAATTGTCTCATGTCTTCATTCCTCATACTTCACCAATATATGACACTATAATCCATGAATAATACATTAAATCAGTTAGTTATATAAATAACTGATTCCAACCTCTTCAAAACTTCTTTTCAGAAATAGGATGAATTCTATAAGGTAATCCTTTCTCTTTCAATCAATGATATAAGACAATAGCAATCTCTTCTAGAGTGTATAAAGAAGTGGTGAACTATAAAATTATATGTAAGTTCTTATATAATGCTTTCCTAATTCTACAGCTATTTGGAAATGGAAGAACTCAAGCTGAGTCATTTTGCCTGACAAAGTTTTCTTGCACATTTTGTATATACACACCCCACTCCTATCCCAAGTACACAAGGAGCCTCATCATTTTTAAAAATATATTCATAGTGTACTTTATCAGTATTTATTTTATTCTAAGCCATTTTATACTAATAGTAAATTTTATACACTGTACATTTTCTTATTTCTCTCTTCATTTCAAGTTGTACTTTTTGTCAATGGATGATTTTATTTTACAATCATTAAAAATATCTTCTATAATTAAAATGTACAACCAAAAACAATCCAATTATTTTATGGAAATTCTTCTGCAGTATATTCTGTATTATTCTGGAGGAAAAAGAAATGAAACAACAGATTGTATAATGAAATATCATTTCATATTGACTACACATTATATTCTTCATACCAAAATCTTAATATTGGAACAGCATGAAAATAAAATATTCTATACAAATGAAATCATATTATTAGTTACTATGCAGAAATCTTTGCTAAATTTATAAAAATATTTATTGAGATTTATTATTTCATTCATCATGTAAATAACAAAGTACTTACTATTTACTAAAAAGTTATATTTTTTTATCAACTCTTATGTCAAATGTAATAGATATGTAGAAGTCAAGAAATTTAAAATGTTATGACTCATAAAAGATTATAAAATATGGATATTAAAATATCTATATATGCCAACATTCTAATTTCAAAGTTAGAATTACAACAAATACTAAATAATTTGCAAGTTTTATTTTTTAAAGATAAATCTATTTAGAGAAACTTGAGATGTCAATAATAGTTGACAGATTTAGATTATATTTTATTTCCTGTATCTGTTTTAATTTTTATATTTTTATCAGGATTTTATTCAATTTGGTATTCATTACTACTGTTATCAGTGAGTACAGAGATTTAACAATTTAAACAACTACAATGAATCAGTGTTCTACTTTTTTAAGGAAATAATCATTTTACCATGGTTCATGTATTTCAGATCTGTTTACAGTAACTCATATAGGAAAGTAACTGAATAACTACTCATTTGTTCTAAACCAAGCAATTTGCCACATTGTTTTTTTGTTTAGCATTCTCTTTGTAGCTAAATATAAAGAAATATATCTTTAGATGTTTTAGTTCTTATTACAGAATTATTTTTCAGTGCTGGAGAATGAGCCCAGGACCCTCACACTAGGTTGTCTCCCCAGACCTTTGTTATTTTTAGACAAAGTCTTGCCATCTCCAGCTGGGCTTGAACTTGCAACCCCTCTTCCTCAGGCTCCCAGAGTACCACCATGCATAGCTTATCATAGAATTATTAAAACACTTGTACTTCAAGGAATATTATGAAATTATTATCAGTCTTTTACCAATCATAGGAGATTTGATGTTTGCTCAACAAATACCACTCATTTTCTTACCTTCATCTTTATAGGAGAAGCATAATACTCTTCCATGAAGCTAGATTCAAGCATTAAACTTGATTTGGCCAAATACATGTTTTTGATGTGATACAAAATACTCATGAATTGTACTTTTGTGACTAAACGTTTCCTTCTCTTCTCCCAACATTGATGTGAGAAACCCTACTTTAAGAAGGGTGAGAATGCTAGATTTCTATTGAATTGGATCTACCCTTCCTTTATTTTTCTTTTAATTTCTTTCATTGGTACATTTTAGGTATACAATATGTTTACATTTATCATTGGGTGCTTGTACCTGTACATGATGTATCTTTGTTCTCATATTTCCCCTCCACCCTTCCTTTTAATGTCAAGCTCAGCTGAATCCAGCCTAGATGATGGTAACACCAGCCAACACAGACATGTAGAAAGCAAGGGATTAAGTTTTATGATACTGAACTATCATTTACACATAGTCAAAGCTAATTGAAACACATTATATAAATGAATGGAATTAACTTTCTTAACTCATCAACACTATTAGAGAGAAAATCAACTCCTTTTTTATTTTTTAACTTTAACCTAGTCTATTTTTGTCAATAGTATTTGAAATTAGCGGCCAGATTTAAGTACATTTTTACTGTTAAATACAGTACATGAAAATTGTTATAATAGCTTTAAAAGTATTGTGCATTGGAATGAGTACATATACACATAATCTATAGAGGAAAGTGAATACATTCAGACTATAACATGGTGCTTTTGGTAGCTATTTTTGACAGGTGATATATTTTATGCTCATCACTCACTTGGTTTGAGTACTATCAGCAAAGTGTTTTAGCAAGTATCTAATATTGCTCTTTCTTTAAAAATACATGCTCATGACTTTTTTCTCTAGGCAATTATTTTGCATCCCTTAGAATCAAAGTACTTTAAAAATTTAAAAAAATAAAATCAGAGCAATATATATCCAGTAGCCCCTCACTGATGGCTGTTGAATCAGTAGGTGAGTTAGTGTTATGTGCAATAATATTAGAAGGGGCTAATAGTAACCTGCAAAAGAAAAAAATGGAAACAAAGTTTGTAGATAGGGAGAGGTTAAGGGGTTGAAGGGAGGGCAGGGGAATGGGGAAAAATAGGAACCAAGATGGATTATGTAAAGGTGCAAAATTCCAGTGATGAATGTCATTATATTGAATACTAGAAACTGAAAATGACCTAAATAAGCTATAAATAGTAATAGATACTGCTGATGGAAAAGAAATGCACAGCAGAACAATGCTTTACAACATTTAGACCAAGTGTATTCACTGAAGTTATCTCAAAGCCAGTTAATTATGACTGCTTAGATTCTAAGGGGCTTTATAAATACAGTTTCTTCTAAAAGAGTCATGGCTAAGAATGTTATTTCTAGAAATTAAACAAATGACAGAACATAATGTTAGAGAAATGAAAAAGGGACAGGAAATAAAATTGATGGATATGGCAATTTCCATGTCTAATTCAAACAGTTTGTTGATTACATTTTTGTTTAGATAAATGACAGCAGCTTCTTTCAATAAGAACAACACAAGGACTGTTTTAAGGGTTGACTCATGCTCTAATGTTTAGAACTTAAGTAAGAATGAATGAATCCTGCACTTTGAATGTGTCCCACAAATTTCATTTGTTGGCAACTTAGTCTTCAGTGCAAAAGTGTTGAGAGGTAGAACATTTACCAGGTGATTAATGCCATTATCATTGCCGTGATCACTGGAGTGGATTATTTTTTAACCTCTGGAAGAGGATCCTGATAAACTAATGTCTCTCCCACTGTCTCTCTGTCTCTCTGTTTTCCTTCCCACAAGGCATGATACAGGAAGAAGTCCTTCATCTGCTACAAGGTCCAAAATCATTGACATCCGGACTCCAAAACTGTGAGCCTAATCAACCTATAAATTATTCGATTTTTGGTGCATTGCTATAGCATCATGAAACAAAGACAGCACATTTGTTGTTTTACAAAAATGAATTACTAATATTGATTGCTCTAATTCATACTGACCTCTAAACTTATTGAAGAAAATACCGTCTTGAGATTTTGTTTTTTTTCAATTTATGTCAAGTCATTTTCACCATGGGTCATTTTGGCCATTCTCTACTGACAGTATTTTTTTCATATTTTCCAAATTCATATGACCATGAGAAAACTAAGAATTTTTCAAATTCTACTTTGTCAGTTTTATGAAATAGAGACTGCTTAATGACCCTTTTGCATATGGTTTACAAAATGATCTTTTAAAAATGAAGTTTAAATTGTGAAATACTTAATTCAGACATGTACCACAAGTTAATGGTGGACTAACATTGGGGGATGGGGTCTAGGCATCATGCTTCTGTCAGCAAACTCTTGAGCTTTTAAGTCTACTATGTCTGAACTGTGGTTTCTTGTTTATCCTTTTTTCCTTAGTTGGACTGTAATGTATGGTCTGTCAACCTGTGAATCTTTAAAGTATGTTTCAGGTATTGTTGTATTCTTTACTGTGTAATAAAAAAGTTTTAAAAAAAATGAAGTTTAAAATGGTATGGTTTTCACTGTTTTGCCTTTCAATAAAATGTTCAATAAAGGTTATCTCCTCATAAACCCAGTAACAACAAGTTTAATTAATAAACATGAAAAAGTTTAAATGATAGAAAAGTGAAGATTACATAAGAAGAAGAAAATTATAGGTGTCTGTGCATTAAAACACTCAGGCACCATAATAATACTCAAAGGACCAAATACATAAGGACTAATGTGTTAGCCCATCTGGTGGGAGGCAGTGACTTACACCTACTATGTTCAGAACTATACTGAACAACTTTCACATGTTGCATATCTAGCACTTATATCACAGAATGATATAGTTATGGTGTAAGAAATAATATGGCCTGATGCAAGGAAATTTAACTAAATTTACATTACTAAAATTTTCAAATTTAAAAATGCAAACTTAGATTTGTCGGATCCTAAAGCCTGCGAACTTAACTACAATGTAATATCTATAATCCTGTTTAGGAGGGAAGGATATTAAAGAAGAACTCATAATTCTGTTAAATTTTATTAGAATAGACTTAAGGGAAAAGAAAATGAGTTTTAAATGGTGTGAGTTAATGTACCAGTGAAGGGTAGTCAACAGTGTAGGAGTATAAAATGTACATTATAACTGTGATCAATAAACTATCAGGGCATTGCATTTACAGGAGCAATTACATTAGGACAGAAATAATTTGGAAGTTATTTTAGGAAATTTTAGCCTCTCTTCCATGTCAGATTCAACTGTTGAAGGAAACTGTAGAGTCTCATTATATTATCAAGAAATAAATACAGAAATGTAATCAATAATCACTTAATTTACTTATTTTTTCTATGAAATATTAAAGATGAAAATACATAGGGAACATATAAAACAATTTTATATAATTTTTAAATTATAAGAAAGGAAAAATCAAAATTTTAATTAATTAAATATGAAATTTTCATTAAAAATTGAATTCAATTGTTTGATCTGAGAAGGTTTCACTGAAGCATAAGAGAATTCAACTTAAACCACTTAATTGAAGAAAATTATTGAACTGAATGTTCTCAGAAAATATACCCTGTGGGTTTCAGCATTCTAGTTTTCATATATCTAAAACAATTATCATTTCCCAACTCCTTCCTATTAAATGTGGTCATGCAGAAATTTTATTGCATCTTTTTGACACATTTTACTGCTTTTCTAAGCACAGCAGATTGTTTTCTTTGCCAAAACTTGCCTAACATAAAATGATTTTAACATCGTTATAATAGTTGAGGTTTTTGTCATTTCTAATACTTCAGTAATATGATAAGAAATGTAGATATGATTAAAAATAAAAATAGTTTACTGGGTTTTGAGCATAGAGAATACTACTTGACAAAAATTAGCTTTTAGGAAGAGACAAAAATAGAATCCCTTAGTAAATAGGAGTGAGGAGTATCAAAAATATGATATGTGTAGCTAAAACTTCATATATTCCAGAACAGTGTGAAACATAGAGGTATTAATTTTATACTTTATTGGAATCTATTGCAGTCTGATAGAATATGAAAGAAGGAAATTGCATATGGTATTTGGGACTTGCTTTTTTTGCTTTGTAATATACCTGCCATCATCAGTTTGCTCTCCATTAGTAGTAGTAGTAATACTTCTAGATTTCTTGTCCTCTTGTCACTGGCCTAATGAGAGAATTCTAGCATTCTAATTGACCTGGTGGATCCCTTCATACAATCCAGTATGTGTAGTTAAGTAACTGTAAATGCTCATGTGGTTATTCATATTCATAAATAATTATACAACCAACTGAAAAGTAAATTTCAATAGCATTTAAAAAGGAATTGCAATGATGTATTGATCACCCTATGGATGTTCTTAAAATATAAATAAGAAGACTTTAACAACATGCATAGGCTGATCAATTAAATATTATATAGCATATTTACACATCTCAGTCTTCCCAAAATTTGCTAAAATTGATGCTGAATAAATAGAATTTCTAAATGCTGAAAAAATTAGCAAATATAATAAGAACCATTCCCACAGAATGTGGAACAGTATCAGTATGAGTTTTAGAAAAATAATAAAATAAAATAATCATGCCTTACCGAGGTCCTGAGTCACACGGAACACACCAAATTAGCCCGCTGCAGAAAGACAGGTCTGCAGACACTCTACTGAGGTCTCCAGTCATGCAGAACACACCAAATCAGCCCACTGCAGACAGGAAGCCACCTGGTTCCACACTACAAAGACACAGAGGACACCGGAACACCAGACCATGGCACTGAGTCCCACTGCTCCCGGCCCAGAGGTAGGGCCTTCTGAGCCACTGTCCCACTGTTCCTGGTCCAGAGGAAGGGGTTTCCCGCCCACCATCACTCCCACCAGTACCGGCCGAGAGGTAGGGGGTTCTGAGCCGCCATCACACTACTCCTGGACCAGTGGAAGGCGATTCCCGGCCACCATCCCTCCCACTGCTCCCAGCCCAGAGGAAAGGGATTTGGGGCCACCTTCCCTACTGCTGCTCCCAGCCCCTGTCCCACCTCCCTCAGCTCAGAGGAGGTAATCCACACAGGTGCAAAGAGCACCACGTCGGCCCCCCAGTCGAAATAAGAAAACACATAAATAAGTCTCAAAACCAGACTTCCAGATCACCTACAGCAACCCCAAAGGGAAATGAGATGGAACACTCTGATACTCAACCACCTGGACCCACTGAACTGGCAACAAAAGGGGATCTGGAAAAAATGAAATCAGAAATAATTTCTCAGATAACAGCAAAGATTGTGCTCATAGTGCAAGACATGATTAATAAATCTAGAGAGGAGCTCAGGAACATGATGGAATCCCAACATAGGAAACAAATGGAATCCATAAAACAGATGCAAATAGATTTCCAGGAGATGAAAAACTCCATTGAAAGTCTTCAGAGCAGAATGAGCCAATGTGAGGACAGAATTTCAGATATAGAAGATAAGATTGCAATTAGTGACCAGAAAAGAAAAATTGTGTCAAAATTATAAGGGAATATGAGAAATCAATCCAGCAGCTGCTAGATGATGCAAAGAAGAATAGCATAAGACTGAATGGAGTTAATGAAGAAACAGGAGAGAGTGGAGATGACATAAAAAATCTCTTCACAGATATAATGGCAGAAAACTTCCCAAACAGGAGAAAAGAGCTTGACATACAGATAAGTGAGGCATATAGGATTCCAAATAGCCTTGATCCAAAAATCTCTACACATAGGCATATAATTGTTAAGATTCCAGAAACTCAACAGAAGAACAAAATTCTACAAGCAGTTAGAGAAAAGAATCAAATCACATACAAAGGAAAGCCCATCAGAATCACAGCAGACCTCTCAAAACAAACCATCAAGTCAAGAAGAGCTTGCAGTGACATATTCCCAGCCCTAAAAGAAGACAGCCTCCAAGCCAGATTGATGTAACCTGCAAAACTATCTTTCAAAATTGATGGAGAAATAAGATACTTTCATGACAAAGAATAACTTAGGAACTTTGTGAATACCAAACCAGCACTCCAAAGAATTTTACACAATAACCTAGGAACAGACATTGAGGATCACAACCCCAGGAAGCAAAGCGGAATGAATCCATCTGGCATGACAAGAAATTAAATGCAAAGGGGGATAACCCAACGAAAACAAAAAGTCATGGCAATGACAAGTCAATACATTTGTTATAACCATCAATGTTAATGGTCTCAATTCACCAATCAAAATGAATAGACTTGCAGAATGAGTCAAGAAGCAAAATCCAACAATATGCTGCATACAAGAAACACACTTAATTCAAAAGGAAACTCATACACTGAAAGTTAAAGGGTGGAAAACAATACTCCATGTGAAAGGAACCCGAAAAAAAGCAGGAGTAGCTATTCTCTTTTCAGATCAAGTAGATTTCAAACCAAAACTGATATAGAGAGATGAAGAAGGACACAACATCCTTGTAAAGGGAAGAATCCAAGAGGAAGAGATGACAATCATAAATATCTATGCACCAAACACTAGTGTGCCCAACTATATAAAACAAAGACTAACAGACATGAAAAGTCACATATGCACTAATACAATTGTAGTGGGGGAACTCAACACCCCACTGTCACAAATATGTAGATCAACTAGACAAAAAATAAATGATGAAATACTAGAACTCAATCGAACTCTTGAACAAATGAACTTAACAGATGTTTACAGAGTCTTCCACCCCACAAAATCAGAATACACATTCTTCTCAGCTGCACATGGGTCATTCTCAAAAATAGATCACATACTCATACATAGAACAAGTTTAAGTAAGTGCAAAGGAATTGAAGTTATCCCCTGTGTATTATCAGACCATAGTGTGATGAAATTGGAGATCCATAGCAAAAGTAACTCAAAAAATTTCATAAACACATGGAAACTGAACAATACACTTCTGAATAACCAATGGGTCACAGAGGAAATTAAAGAAGAAATCAGACAGTTCCTTCAATTAAATGACAATGACAATACAACATATCAGAATCTATGGGACACAATGAAAGCAGTCTTATGAGGGAAATTGATAGCAGTGAATATGCATATTAGGAAAACAGAACAAGCCCAATTAAACAACCTGATACTGCACCTCAAGCTTCTAGAAAAAGAAGAGCAGGACAAATTCAAAGCTCATACAAGGGAGGAAATTATACAGATCAGAGGAGAAATCAATGCAATGGAGATTAAGAGAATGATACAAAAAATCAATGAAGCCAAGAGTTGCTTCTTCGAAAGAATCAACAAGATTGACATACCCTTAGTCAACCTTGTCAGGAAAAGGAAAGAAAAGGCCCAAATCCATGCAATTAGGAATGAAAAGGGTGAAATTACAACAGATCCAGTAGAAATCCAGAGGATCATCAATACCTATTTCCAGAACCTATATGCCAATAAGATGGAAAACACAGAAGAAATGGACAGATTCCTAGATATATATGAATTACCAAAGTTGAATGAAGAAGACCTACATATTCTGAACAACCCAATATCAACCAATGCAAATGAAAATGTAATTAAAACCTTATCAACTAAGAAAAGCCGAGGCCCTGATGACTTCACTGCTGAATTCTACAAGACATTTAGAGAAGAACTACTGGTGCTACTGTTTAAACTCTTCAATGAAATTGAAAGGAAAGCAATATTCCCAAATTCATTCCTGGAAGCACACATCACCTTGATCCCCAAAGCAGAGAAAGACTGAACAGAAAAAGAGAACTATATGACAATCTCACTAATGAACATAGATGAAAAAATCCTTAAAAAGAAATGGCAAACAGAATGCAGAAAATCATCTAGAGGATCATACACCCTGATCAAGTGGGATTCATCCCAGGGTTGCAGGGATGGTTCAACATATGCAAATATATCAATGAAATACACTATATCAATAGAGCCAAGGACAAAAACCATATGATTATCTCCATAGATGCAGAAAAAGCATTTGACAAAGTCCAACATGCACTTATGTAAAAACCCTACAAAAAATTGGAATAGATGGTCTCTACCTCAAACTGATAAAAGCCATCTATGAAAAGCCAACAGCCAATATCATACTAAATGGTCAAAACCTGAAATCCTTCACACTAAAATCAGGAACAAGACAAGGATGTCCACTATCACCACTCTTGTTCAATATAGTTTTGGAAACATTACCCATGACAATTAGACAAGAGAAAGAAATAAAAGGAATAAAGATAGGAAATGAAGAACTCAAATTGTCATTATTTGCAGATGACATGATACTCTATATAGAAGACCCCAAGAACTCCACCAAAAGTCTTGTAGACTTAATAACCAAATTCAGTCAAGCACCTGGTTACAAGGTCAACACACAAAAATCAATAGCTTTCCTTTACACAAATGACAGACTCACTGAGAGAGAAATAGGGCAAATAATTCCTTTCACAATAGCATCCAAAAAACTGAAATACCTAGGAGTCAACCTAATGAAAGAAATCAAAGACCTCTTCTCTGAAAACTATAGCACTCTGAAAAGAGAGATTGAAGATGATATCAGAAAATGGACAGACATCCCCTGCTCCTGGGTAGGAAGGATTAATATAGTGAAAATGGCCATACTTCCAAAACTGCTATATAGATTTAATGCAATTCCAATTGAGATCCCAGCAGCATACTTCTTGAGTATGAGAACCTTGAGAAAACAATCCAAAAATGCCTTTGGAACAAGAAGAGACCCAGAATAGCAAAAGCAATTCTAGATAACAGAGACATGGCAGGGGGTATCACAATCCCCAACCTGCAACTCTACTACAAAGCTACTGTGATAAAAACAGCATGGTACTGACAAAGAAACAGACCTGAGGACCAGGGGAACAGATTTGAAGATTCAGAAACAATGCTAGACACACTCAGCCATCTCATCTTCGATAAAGGAGCCAAACACCCTCACTGGAGGAAACATAGCCTCTTTAATAAATGTTGCTGGAAAAATTGGGCTTCAACTTGCCAAAGATTAAAAATAGACCTATATCTCTCACCATGCACTAAACTTAAATCAAAATGGATTAAAGATCTAAATTCTAAAATAGAAACTCTGAACCAGTTGGAACAGAGGTTAGGTAGAACCCTTGAAGACATCAGTGTAGGAAAAGATTTTATGAACAAAACCTCAGTTGCCCATGAACTAGCACAAAGAATCAACAAGTGGGATCTCTTCTTGTTAACCAGTTTCTGCACAGCAAGAGAAACCACCAGCAGTGTGAAGAGACAACCCACAATATGGGAAAAATTCTTCTCCTGCTTTTCCTCAGACAAAGGTCTACTATCTCAACTCTATAAAGAACTTAAAAAGACCAGACCTCCCAAATTTAAAGACCCAATCTGTAAATGGACATCTGAAATGAACAGACATTTCTCAGACAAAGAAGTAGAAATAGCTAATAAATACATGAAAAAATGTTCAACATCACTGGTCATTCGAGAGATGCAAATGAAAACAATGCTGAGATTCCACTTCACTGCAGAAAGAATGGCTGCTATCATGAAATCAACCAATAACAAATGCTGGTGGGGCTGTGGGGAAAGAGGAACCCTGCTCCACTGCTGGTAGAAGTGTAGACTGGTGCAAGCACTGTGGAAATCAGTATGGAGATACCTCAAAGAACTAGGACTGGAAATCCCATTTGACTCCACTATTCCACTGCTAGGGATCGTCCCCAAAGAATTAAAAGAATCATACCACAGTGATATACGTGTGCCCATGTTCATAGCAGCACATTTTGTGATAGCTAAAACTTGGAAACAGCCCAAATGCCCATCAACTGTGGACTGGATGAAGAAAATGTGGTTTTTTTAAAAAATAAAATATAAACTACTCCGCCATAAAAAATGAGAAATTAGAGACATTTATAGCTAAGTGGATGCACATTGAGGCGATACTCTTAAGTGAAATAAATAGGACACACATGAATAAATACTGAATAGTTTCCCTGGTGTGAGAGACTGAAAGTGTAAATAAGGACTAAAATATATAATAGGTAATGTGAAATAGGAAGAAAAGGGGCAAAGGGGAAGGAAGTGGGAGGGCTAGGGAAAAGGATAGAAGAGAATGGGATTAATATGAGAAAATGGAAAAATAGGAAGAAAATCTTTGTAAATAGAGAGGAATGGAGTTATAGAGGGAGGGCTGGGCAAGGCTGAAAATAAGAACCAAGAGAGACTATGTAAAGGTGCAAATTTCCAATGATGAACATCATTCTATTGTATACCTAAAATGTACCAATGATTAGAGTGAATAATTGATAATGCAAAATAGGAAGAAAAGGTCCAAATAGGTAGGGGTAATGGGAGGGGCAGGGCAAAGGAAAGAAGGGAAAGGAAAAATGCTGAGAAATGGAAAAAATGGAAAGAAAGTCTTTGTAAATAGGGAAGGGTGGAGGGGGTGAAGGGAGGGCTAGGAATGGGGAAAAAATAAGAACCAAGATGCATTATGTAAAGGTACAATTCCCAATGAGAAATGTAATTGTGTTGTATACCTACAATGTACCAATAAAAGAATTTAATAAAGTGCAAAACAAACAAACAAACAAAAAAAAGAATAAACAAATTCAGTTCACATGGCTATACTGGTGAATTCTTCTTAAGTTTAAAAAATAGATAACAGAATAAAGAAATACTATGTCTCACCTGTTTCATACATCTAATAAAACGTTTACTTGGCAAATATATTATAAAAATAAAAAGTGTTAACTACTATCTTTTATGAACCTAATGTAAAATTATATTAGGAAGATAGCAAAACAAATTCAGAAGTAAATAACAAGGAAATTGCAGAACCATCAAGTTTAGTCATTTTCAGAATGAAAACATGATTCAACCTTTACAACACATTATAACATACAATATTTTAAAATAATGATAAAATTATCTTAATTAATTTTGAATATAATTTAATAAAGGTCAAAATAATTTTTTACAAATTATAAAATAAATGTTTTTCTGATATAAAGTTTGTCTTTAGGAGAAAAGAATACCTAGTATAAACATTATATTATTGATGAGTTATGAAGATCTCCCTTTGAGAATGAATTTGTATTATCAATTCTCATTCAAAATTTTATCAGAATTCTATCTAAAATTAATAAGAAAATGTATAAATGATGAGGAAAATCTGCCAATATTTATAGAAAAGTTTTAAAAAAACTGATTACTAATCCACAGAAAACATTGAAATTAATAACTATAATTAGTAAATTTCCAATCACCAACAGCAATGACTGATCTTCAATTCTATGCTATGTATCATCTATGAAGAGAAAGCTAATTTTTTCTGGCTAGTTATATTTTCAGAAAATCACAAATGCATCAGAATAATGATCTTAATGCAGAAAATCATAACACTATCCTAACTGAAATTAAGAGAGATAATGCAAATGATTTTTGAATAAAGTACAAAGACAGTTTAATGGGAAAAAAGACAAATTTTTCAGCTAATATGATTGCAATATGGGAAAAACTCAGGTTCATATTATATACTATGTAAAAATGAGTGTCAATATCAAAGGCACATCTAAATGAAATGGCATAAAATACAAAATTTTTGGAATATGACATGGGGAAAAGTACAGTGACCATAGGCTAAGCAATAATTTCTAATACAAAATACAATGAAAATCAATAAAGTGTTTTATCAAATGAATAAATTTGAAAATGAAGTTTTGCTCTTCAAATTAAGAAGGAAAGCCACACACTTGGCCAACCTTATTTTAAAAAGGAAAGAAAAGAAAGAAAATCCATGTAATTAGGTATGAAAAGGGTGAAATTACAATAGATCCAGCAGAAATTCAGAGGATCATCAATACCTACTTTGAGAACCTATATGCCAATAAGATGGAAAACACAGAATAAATGGACAGATTCGTAGATATGTATGAATTATCAAAGTTGAACAAAAAAGACCTAAATATTCTAAACAACCCAATATCAATCAACAAACTTGAAAATGTAATTAAAAACATGCCAATGAAGAAAGCCTGGGTTCTGATGGCTTCAATGCTGAATTCTCCAAGACATTTAGAGAAGAACTATTGCCATTAATATTTAAACTCTTCAGTGAAGTTGAAAGGGAAGCAGTACTCCCAAAATCATTCCTGGAAGCAAGAATAGCCTTGATACCAAAAGCAGAGAAAGTACCAACTGAAAAGGAGAACTATAGGACAATCTCCCTAATAAACATAAACACCAAAATCCTCACTAAGAAACACAAACAGATGCAGAAGATCATCAAGAAGATCATGTACCTTGCCCAAGTGGGATTCATTCCAGGGTTGCAAGAATGGCTCAACATACGGGAATCAATAAATGTAAAATATTATATTAATAGAGCCAAGGACAAAAATCATATGATCATCTCAATAGATGCAGAAAAAATATTTGATAAAATCCAAAACATATTCACAATAAAAATCCTTTAGAAAATTGGAATCAATGGCCTTTATCTCAAAATAATAATAACCATCTATGAAAAATCAACAACCAGTATCATACTAAATGGTCAAAAACTGAAATCCTTCATGCTTAACTGAGGAACAGGACAAGAATGTCCCATATCACCAGTCTTGTTCAATATAGTTCTGGAAACATTAGTCACAACAATTAGACAAGAAAAGAAAAAATAAAATGAATAATAGGGAATGAAGAAGTTAAATTGTGACTATTTCCCTATGACACAATAGTCTATACAGAACATCCCAAGTATTTTACCAAAATTTCCTAGACTTAATGTCTAAATTCAGTAGAGTAGCTGAATACAAAGTCAACACAAAAAAATCAATAGCCTTCCTGTACACAAACAACAGATTCACTGAGAGAACAACCGGAGAAACAACTCCTTTACAATAGTACCATCCCAAAATGAACTACCTAGGAATCAACCTAACAAAAGAAATCAAAGACCTCTACTCAGAAAACTATAATACTATGAAAAAAGAAGATGGAAGAGGATATCAGAAAAATAGAAAGACATCCCTTGCTCCTGGGTAGGAAGAACCAATATAGTGAAAATGGCCATACTTCCAAAACTGCCATATAGATTAAATGCAATCCCAATTGAAATTCTAACAGCATACTTCACAGAGCTTGAGAAAAAGATCCAGAAATTTATTTGAAGCAAGAAGAGATCTAAAACTGCAAAAACAATTCTAGGCAACAAAGACAAAATAGGGGTATCACAGTCCCCAACTTGAAACTATACTACAAACTACTGTGACAAAAACAGCATGATACTGGCAAAGAAGCAGACCTGAGGACCAGTGGAACAGATTAAAGGATGCAAAAATAACTCCAGACATACTCAGCCACATCATCTTTGACAAAGAAGCCAAATACCCTCACTGAAGAAAGATAGCCTCTTTAATAAATGGCACTGGAAAAATTGGGTTTCAACTTGCCAAAGATTAAAGCTAGAACTATATCTCTCACCATGCACTAAACTAAAGTCAAAATAGATCAAAGATCTAAACATTAAAACAGAAGCACTAAAACAGCTGGAAGAGAGGTTAGGTAGAACTCTTGAAGACTTTGACAAAGGAAAAGATTTAATGAACAAAACCTCAGTCACACACGAACTAGCAGAAAGAATCAACAACTGGTATCTCAAATTTTAAAACTGGTATTTCAAATTACAATAAAGCTTCTGCACAGAAAGAGCAGCCATCAACAGAGCAAAAAGACAACCCATAATGTGGGAAAAAAAATTTACCAGCTTTTCCTCAAACAAAGGTCTACTATCTAGAATATATAAAGAATTTACAAAAATCAGACCGCCCAAATTTAAAGACCCAATCCAAAAATGGGCATCTGAAATGAACATTTTTTTCAGACAAAGAAGTAGGAACAGCAAATAAACATATGGAAAAAAAGTTCAACATCATTGGCCATTGGAGAGATGCAAATGAAAAACACTAAGATTCCACCTCACTCCAGAAAGAATGGCTGCTATCAAGAAATCAGTCAATAACAAATACTGAAGGGATTGTGGGGAAAAAAGGAACCCTTCTACACTGTTGGTGGGAGTGTAGACTGGTGAAATCACTGTGGAAAGCAGTGATTTCAAAAAACTAGGATTAGAGATCCCATTTGACCCAGCTATTATTCTACTGCTGGGTATCTTCCCCAAAAAAGTAAAAGAATCATTCTATAGGGATATATGTGCACCCATGTTTGTAGCAGCACAGTTTGTAATAGTTAAAACTGGGAAACAGTCCAATTCCCCATCAACTGGAGACTGGATAATGAAGGTGTGTTTTTTTTGTTGTTGTTTGTTTTTTGGTACTGGGAATCGAAAGAAGGACTTTGCCCTTGCAAGGCAGGTGCCAGAACACTGAGCTGAATACACCCCCGCCCCACCAAGATTTTTTTTTTTATAAAATGCGGTACTACTTAGTTACAAAGAATTAGAAACTAGAGACATTTATAGCTAAATGGATGCACATTGAGGTCATACTCTTAAGTGAAATAAATAGGACAGAAGTGTAAATACTGAATAGTTTCTCTGGTTTCAGAAACTTAAAGTGTAAATAAGGATCAAAATGTATAACTGATATTGTGTGACAGGAAGAAAAGGTACAAAGGGAAAGAAGTGGGAGGGGTAGGGGAAAGGAAAGAAATAAATATGAGGAAAAGAAAAAAATGGAAACAAATTCTTTGTAAATAGGGAAGGATGGAGGGGTTGAAGGGAGGGCAGGAAAATGGGGAAAAAAGTTAAGATCCAAGATATATCATGTGAAATTACAAATTCCCGGTGATGAAAGTCATCATATTGCATACCTAAGATGTATCAATAAACTTAATAAAAACAAAACAAAAATAGAATTTAATAGGGATTTTACTGAAAATGTGTATGTAAATCATTTTATATATATATATATCTTACTCATTTTATATGCTTACTTATTATTATATGCTGCTAGATCCTACTCATTTTTTTCTCTTTTAATCATACACTAATAAAATCAAATATTCTTGGTATTAGCTTAACACAATGAGATAATTATAAAGTTTACTACTTAGTTTGACTGTGGGAACACTGGAAAATTGAATAGAGAGAGAAGAAAATTTTACTTCTATTTTGGAATCATACATAATAACGCTAATTTTAAGAACTTCTACCAATAAGATTTATTTACTCAGGAAAAGAAGAGGGAGGAAGATACAAATAAATTAATTCATTAACTTGTCTTTATCCCATTCTCTCATAGCCTAAGCATTGTATAAATTGATTTTTTCCATTAAGTTTATTGGTACATTTTAGGTATACAATGCAGTTACATTCATCATTGGGATCTTGTACTTTTACATGGTGTAGCTTGGTTATTTTTTCCCATTCCCCTTCCCTCCCTTCACCCCCTCCACCCTTCCCATTTTTTCCTTTTCTCATATTTTTTTTTCTCTTCTTTCCTTTCCCATACCCCTCCCACTGCCCCTACTCCTTTAGACTTTTTCTTCCTATTACACAATATAAATTATACATTTTGATCCTTATTTATGCTTTTAGTTTTTCACTATTCAGAAACTATTTGGTATTTACACACGTGTCCTATTTATTTCACTTAAGAATATGGCCTCAATGTGCATCCACTTAGCTATAACTATCTCTAGTTTCTCGTTCTTTATGCCTGGGTAGTACTCCAATTTATAAAAAAAAACAAACAAACAACAACAAAAAAAACCCACATCTTTTTTATCCAGTCTCCAGTTTAAGCCAGATTTTGTTGCTAATAATACTCTACTAGATGTCAGAGAATGTCTAGTTAGGAAAATTAGAATCATAAATTGCAAAACATGTAACATATTTTCCTGACAGCTATATATTGGAAACTAAAAGCTCATGGATATTTTGACTACTATTGTTTATATTTCAAGAGTCAAAGAATGTTACAACAATTTTTGAAGTCAAGCCTGTTAGCCAATAACAATATTCCAGTGTTAAGATAAAATAAATTCAGTTCAAATATTATAAGGTCAATTTATGTCATGGTAAGGTATATTTTGATGGTTAATTTAAATGGCAGCATTACTGGATTGAGGAAATCTAGAAAACAGATTAAGTCTTACTGCCGGATATGCCTTCAAGAATGTTTTCAGAACAGGTCAGGGTGTCTGTAAACAGTGTACTAAGGGTGTATGGGCTTACCTAGTTGGGTGAAATCTAGCTAGAATATATAAAAAAGAAAAAAGAAAAGCAGTGAAAATGTGATTTTCTCTCTTTAACCCTTGGAGCTTGCTTAGTCTTTTTTTCCATTCACTTGGGATTCATATTTTCTGGCACATCAATCTTTGGATTCCAGTATTTTTACCACTGTTGTCCTCAGGTGGCTTCTCAGATTTGTGACTATGAACCAAACATTAAATGATTGGCTTCCTTAGCTCTGAGGTATTGGGATATCCACTGATCGCTCTACCACCATCTAGGGTCTTCAGCTTGCCCACTGCTTTATGTGAAACTTCTCAGCCTCTGTATTTACATTAGCCAGATCCCATTAAAATTTCTCTCTAGTACTCTCTTTCTTGCTCTGAGTTTGTGTGTGTGTGCATGTATGTTTCCATACACCATACATTTATCTTATTTGTTTCTGTGTCTTTGAAAAACACTGATGAGTGCAAGTGTGAGAAATGAAGTGGAATGAACAAAGGAGATATTCTGCTAATTAAACTGCTGACTACCATATTCTTTAGTCTAAAATTTAGTTTGATAACAGAGAACCTTATTGACTGGTTCAAGCATGAAAGTCTTACAAAACATTCATTTAAATATATGGGTCTATTTATAATAGTATAATTTTGAAGGTGTTAGCAGCATGGAGCAGTAACTTAAGTAAAAAGTTTTGGTAAATTTAATGGAAAATGTCAAGAGATATACACATGATAGAGGGAACAAGTGACCGAAAGAGATGAGAGAAATAGTATGATATGAGGCTATCTAAAACATTTCTAGTTCAAAATATCTAGGTATTCTGCTTATCTACCCAAACACAGACAATAGAAGCAGAATGTGGTACACTAGATAAATATTTGGGTTCTCTGAACCTTTCCAAAGTTACCATCCAGAGGACAACCTATATCAGCATTGGTGAACCTATGGCATGATTGCTATTATGTTTGTCTTTTCAAACAAAAGAGTTAATGTATGAGTTCCTTTTTTCTAAACTAAAACCCCAGTATCAAATTTAATTAGAGTTTGGCACTCGGTTTGTAAAAGATTGTCCACCACTGAACTACATAGTTCAACCTGCTCCAAAGACAAAATATTTTTTAAAATGTGTTATCAACATTGTTTTAGCCTTTTATCCCAGCCTAGCTTATAATCAAATTTATATATTTACTATGTCATGAAATTTTATATATGGACCCTGGGGAGAAGTGGATCAAGACGAACATTAAAGATCGGTAATAGGAGCATAATAACTGTTAAAAAATGGGCTTAAAATGCACCGCCTTGTTTATCAGAAAAATAATCTTTCTTTTAAATATGTATGAAGCTGTAAGCAGACAATTTTGTATAATTTATCTCCCACTGCATGCTATCATTATATCTTCCTGGATAAGATATCAAAATGAATTATGTAAATTCTTGATTGTGTTATCAAGCACTCTTGATAATCTTGGTAATCATTTCTTGATTCTTTGCAATTTGGAAATAATGACCTCCAGAATGCTCACAGCTTATTTGTAATCTGCTCAAGAAATCAATATAAAGATTGTTTTATATGATTAAAGAATGTCCTCCAAATAAAATGTAATGACAATATGTTGAGAAGCCAAAGTAATTAATTATATTTTGTACAAATTGCACTTTGAAAAGATGGACTTTTTAAAAACAAATTTGAATACAAATGGCAAAATGTTATTTAAATTAACTTTAGTATCATTTTAATTGTCCTTTTTAAGGCTTTTGTAAATTTAAAACTTCGTATATATTATGAAATCATAAAATTATTTGAAAAGTCTATCAACTAAATATCAATGTATATAGAATTTTTTGTACCAGACACTTTAGGTAGAAGTTTATAATACACACCAAGTATATCAAAGAATATATTTGTATTTGTTTGTTTTTCTATAGTAATCAAAATTAGACATCTGTGATTTTCCCTATATTTTTTGTTGTAAATCCACCATAAACTCCACTGATATGGTGTCTGTATATTCTTGAAATATACATTTCTGAAAAGTCATAGAGCTTCTACTAAGTGTTATGCCAATATTGGACTTCTATTAATTGATAACCTTGGTAAACACTTTAAAATAGTACAGTAAGACTCAATGGAAATAAAAACTTTAGTGAGTCCTGAGGTTCAATGACATCTCCTGTCATTTTAAACCAATAAAATTAAAGTATCATCCTGTAACAATAATTCAACTAATGTATCTCGGTATAAAAATGGGCACGCATAATAATTTAATTTACAAAGCTTATATAATCACAACATTGAAATTTCCCAAATAAAATTGTTAAGCTCTTGTAGAGATAAAAACAAAATGAGAATTATTTCTTAAATTTGAACAAATTAAAAAATAAAACAATAAGGAATTTTTGTAATTTCCTATGTTAAACTGTATAAAAAATGTTAGAAAAACCCACACCATCAAAAATTTTCAAATGTTTTGTAAGAAAGACACAACAACATGTTTTCATTTGAATTTGGTCTTTGGTAGTTGAATTCTTTCATTTAAAAAATTTTAAAGTCTATTAATAAGACTATTTTCAAAAATCATGAAAAATGACACTAGTCATTTCAGCAAGCATATGGTCTTTAGCATTAACTTACAGGTAGTTAATTTTGGCCAAAAGTTAAGTTTTTCACACTTTTCTGCTCTGGTTTTGATCCCTGTTTCTCACTGTAAACCAGGGAAAGCAGTCATCAATATCCATGCCATAGCTTGTATGATTGGCTGCCTGAAAATTACCCTGTCAGTTCAATTAGTCCACTATCTTTAGTTTCAGTCTACTACAAAACTTCAGAGAATGGGTAAAATATAATAGAAATAATTTTTATTCCATAGTATATATCACACATGGTATATAATCCAATTGGCAATTGAGTTTTTAGCCCACTAACACTTGTTTAGGTTGGCCTTTATTGTCCACACTCCTATCAGTGTTCTGCTCTTCTGCACTCTAGCCAAAACTGCCTTCCAGGGTATGCTTATAACATTGTAAGGTTTCTCTAGCCTGTATCTCCAAACCTCTCCTAATTCCTTCACAGCCCAGTTCCAAAGGCTTGTGAAGCACATGGTCAAGCATAGTCACAGCAATGGCCCTGCTTCTTTGGAACTAATATTTGTATTAGTCAGCTTTCCCATTTTTGACACACTATATTCTACATTCAAAACTGAAAGGAAATGTCTAATTTGACTATGTTTTCATGCAATTCAGCCCGTGGTACATTGGTTCCAAGGCAGAAACAAGAGTATGCCAGAACAATGACACTTAGCTTATGCCAGTAGGAAAGCAAAGCAGGAAAACAATCCCAGAGAAAAAGGCAGGTGAGGCTCTGATATAGACCTCAAGGTCACACTTCCATGACCCACCCCATGACACTCCTAACTGTGCTTTATAACCCCCCAGACAGCTCCAAAGTCATTAAGATAAATATCTACTTTAACTGTCATCTTCTTTATATATTCTGGATGTAGTTCCATTATCAGGAAGATAATTTATAATTATTGTCTCCTAATGGATTTTTTTATACCTTGTCTCAGAAGAGAGTATTAAAGATTAAACATTGCATACTGTATTTAAAAGCCTGTGCTACTTTTTATTGTTCACACCTATTCTGTGTAGATAACATCACCTAACAAATGTAACTAAGACTTTACCTCATGACTTTTTTTCCTTGAATCACGAGGGTTGTCTTTCTTAGATCTATGGCAAGGATTCTCAGCCTCAGGACTCTAAATATTTTTGTTTAAATAAATACTCATTATTGGTTTATGTACTGCTCATTATGTGCTTAGTACCTCTACTGGTAACCAATACAATCCCTTAGTAGCCCCTCTTAGTTTCAACAAGCAAAATTATCTCTAGATATCCCTAAAAGTACTCTGGAACCAAAGAAGTGTTTCAAAAAGCTATCTCAGTTGAGAATAGAAAATATTGATCCAGACTTGTGTCCCATTTAGGGTACATTTTTAAATGTAGATTGAAGAAAGATATAGATTCTTATTTGTGACTAGGTTTATACCATTGGTATGATAACATTTGTTGTAAATATTAACCTTTCTCCACTTAATTGTCTTGGCATCTTCCAAGAAGAATTAATTTTATGTATTATATGGTTATTTATCAAATCTATTTTGTTCTGTTGATAACATCAAATTTATAATAATCCTTAACATCAAATAATAAAATAATCCAATATTTTTACTTGTTTTCAGGGTGGCATTGACTAATTCAGATGCTATAGTTATAATAATACTCATAAAAATTTCTATGAAATTTTCTCCTTCCAAAATGATTTGTTATCCTTTTTGTTTAGGGAATTAAGGTTTTAATGATTTATAGACTCAAAATGAAATGACCTCTTAATTTGTCTCCATTAATATTTTTCTCCATTTTTATTTGGATTTTAGTGCATAAATATTGAGGATATTTTGTACTTTTCATATTTTTAGTGTATTTTACATTGTTTCTGAATTCTAATTACAACAGAATTTTGGCTAGTGTATACAAATATGAGAATCAATTTTGTGTCCTTTATCCTTACTAAACTAAATGACTTCTTAGCTTAATATCAATTTCCTTGTAATTTTCTGTGTAGATAAAATGTCATTTATGAAAAAATCTAATTTTACTTCTTTTTTACTTCTACATTTTTTGTAACTCGTGATCTAGGAGCTCAGGTACAGTTCTACATGAACATTATTAGACTACTTTTTTCTCATCTTAGAATGAGATGTGCACTCTTTCTTAAGTAATTGTGTTACTAATTGATGGAGTTTTATACAGTCCCTTTATGAGGTTTAGGAGTTACTTTTCAGTATGGTCATTTCTGAAAAATTGTTTTATAAAATAGTGATATTCATGTTTTGAAATGCTTTCCCTACACTAGAAATATGACAATGTCATTGTTATTTTTTGTGTTCATTTTTCATGTTTAATTAAAATTAGTTTTTGTTGAATTGACAAAATTTATATAACAAAATTTGCGATTTAAAGTGTAAAGTTCAGCACTGATTGAATTTTAAGAGCTAATATAATTATTTTATGTCTGGTTACAGTTATTTCATTTCATATTTTGTTGATTGGGACTGATTAATTTTCTATATGTTCAAATGTATATTTCTGACTCTTTTTCTTTTTTTTTGTACCAGGGATCGAACTGGGGATATTGCGCTTGTGAGGCAGGTGGCCGAACCACTGAGCTAAATCCCTGGCTATTTCTGATTCTTTTTATTATGCATTTTCTTATATGATCTGAGGTATGTCTTATATAACTTTCAACACTGTTTTTGCATTTTTTTATACATGGAGTCAAATGTGTAAATAGTCTATGTGGTCTTACTTCTATAACTGCACATAATTTTATCAAAATTATGTGCATCATTGATTTCATTTTTTCGTGTTTCTGGAACTTTCATTCTGTGAAAATATGACAGGTATGGTACATTATTTCAACATAATCCTAATTATTGTTAGACTTAAGTACATAAACAGAACTGGTCGTCTTCAGAATATTTGACTATAAATTAAAGGTACAATTTTCCTCCCTCTTTACAAAGACTTTGTTTCCATTTTTTCATTTTCTCATATTAATTCCATTCCCTTCTTTCCTTTCCTCTACCCCTCTTACTTCCCCTTCTCCATTTCCCCTTTTCTTCCTTTTTCACATTAACTACTATTATCACTTTTAATGGGGCAAAATGAATGTAATTTTTAAAATAGAATATAGAATTCTAGTGATTTTGAAACAAACATTTCAAAACCTATATAAATAATGCACATTTTCTTCAAAATATCTAGGAATGCCTCTTTACTTTGAATAGAGAAAGATATTTCCAATATTTCCACATAATCTATAACTAACATTCTGCTTCAAAAAAGATTTAACAATTTTATTCAAGGATAACCAATGTAATTTATTCAATAACATGGACAATTCCTGAGAAATTGTTTACACCTAATGAAAATCTAATTAAATTTTATAAGCATCTTATTCTCTTATTAAGTCATTTTATCTAGAGATGTCCTAAAATTGAAATCTTCAGTTAGATTTTTAGATTAAAATTAAGATGTGAATTAGAGAATAAAAATAAAATAAAACACATTAAATAAAATTAACTGTCAATTATTCTGTCAACTTTTCCACATTTCAAGTGATCTTTAAAAGTGACTGGTGATTATCATACTAGAAATTATTGCATATGTATTAGAGAATGAAATTTAAGAAACTATTTTTGAACTTTCATTTTGAAACTCCAGCTATCTGATATTGACATATTGGTTTTCAAAATATTGGCTGTGTGAACTTGGACAATAACTTAAATTTATCCACTAATGTTTCCTTAATGTAAAATAACATTATTATTGACACTTATCAACAAGACTAACATAGAGTTAAATTATACAATGTAAATAAATTGCCCAGGAAAGTTCCAGGTCTCTTTTAGGTGATACATAAGTATTATATTGGAAATGAAATAATAGTCATTTTTACTCAATTGTTTCTTTTTTTTATTTTATTTTTTTGGTACCAGGAATTGAACTCCAGACCTTGCACTTCTGAGGCAGGTGACAGCACCACTGAGCTAAAGCTCAGGCCCAACTGTTTCTTGACTGTCATAGCTTCAAAATCTCTCTTATCTTTCTGCTACATTACTACTCCTGAGAACTTTGTTCCTTTATCTTGTCCAAACAATTTTCCTTTCCTTAAACACACACACACACACACACACACACACACACACACACACTGCAAGACTGGTAATCACTTGTATCAATTCATGGGTCTTCCTGTTCACAACGCACCTTCCATTCAAGAACTAAGTCTAGATGCCCACCAGCTGCCAGCATACCAGTGTGAGAAGAGTGTTCCCAAGCTGACTGGAGCCCTATTCCATCTGGGTCGCCATGCCCACTTGGGACCTGGAGATGGTGAAGACTCCCCCAAGCACGCCCACCAACACCTGCAACAACAGCTCAGCCCCGCCTCTGGCCTCCTGGCTGTGTAGCTCCTTGTTCCATGCTAAAGAGCCAGAGGGGGATATAAAGGCCATTGTCCTGAACTGCAGAAGTCAACAACAGAGAAAGGGCCTCTCTCAGGCTCCCTGATGAAAATTGAAGCCCACTGGAAAAGTGAAGAGTATCTCTGCAATAAAGGCACACCACACCATGGTACTTGGTAAGTTGGAGGGATCATTACCTCCCATTGGAACCTGGACTATCTTCATGGGAAAGACAGCTGGAAACTGCAATAGAACCTTGCAGAGTTCAAACCTGCAGGAGGAAAAGGAGCTCAAATTGGGACTTGCAGCCAGAAATCTGTTTGTATCTGACAGGTCTGTGACTGGCTTACTGAGATTCTATGAATTATAAAGGCACACTGCTGCCCACATTGTCTATTGTGACAGCAAAGACATACCTTGAAGGAGGCCCTTCATTTTCATCTTTTGTATGTTATTTTCAAAATTAGCACTATTTTTTTGCTCTTATTTTAAATTTTTTTCTTCTTTCTTTACTCTTTTAAAATTTTTATTTTTCTCTTTTTTCTTTCTTTTTTCTTTCATTTCTCTCCCTCTCTCCCTCACACCCTTGCTTTCCCACATTGTTGTTCATCTTCCTTTGTTTTCCTGTTCTGGCCCTAACTTTTATTTCCCTTTATTTTTCTTTTCTTCTCTTTCCTTCTCTTGCCTATGTCCTCTGACCTCATTGCTAACCTTCCCCTATCCTTCTATCTCCCTGTACCTCCCTTCTCAACTCCAACTCCCCATCCTAAAGGGTAAAGTGACTATACTGAAGAGTTTATTTACTATAAACATATGTTGGGTTGGTCCTTAACTTTGACTAATTCACACATTTTAAGGTGATAGATTAATAACTACCACAAATTGCCATTTTTCTAAGAGGTACTTGATGCTATAGTGTTGTTGATTGTATCACTTGAGCTAAGGTGTTGTGATTGATCTAATCAGTTGTTCTTCCTGGTATAATGAAAATGAGAGCCTCAGAGCTATTAGAGACTCAAAACCTAAAAACCAGCTATATCTGGAAGACACCTCTGAGAAGCAACTATTCCATAAGTGTTCTAAATACATCAACAAATATACTTACAATAAGCAACTTTAAAGTATCAACCCAGGAACTAAACCAAGGACAAAACAAAAAGAAAAAAGAGAAGACATTTAAGCAAGGAACAAACTCAGACTTCCACTCCATAAAAGGAAAATTCTGGGGGAAATGATGTGGAAAAGTCTGATAATCAACCACCTGAACACCGTGAACCCATAGCACAGGAAGTAACAAAACAGATGAAAGAGGCTCTAGAAAACTTCAAAGCAGAAATAATTTCAGATAACTACAGAGATGGTGAGCAGAGTGAAAGACATGATTAGAGGCTCTAGAACAGAAACAGATTTAAAAAAAAAAATAGATGAGCTCAGAAACATTATGGAAGCCATGAATACCCAGCATAAGAAGGAAATGGAAACCATGATTGCTCAGCATAAGAAAGAAATAGAATCCATGAAACAGACTCAAACAGACATGCAGGAGATTAAAAAATCTATTGAAAGCATGCAGAGCAAATTAAGGGAATTTGAGGACAGGATGTCAGATATAGAAGACAGGATTTCAGTTAAGGACCATGAAAACAGAGATTTCCTAAAAAATCATAAGAGATCATGAGAAATCAAGCCAGCAGCTGCTAGATGATGCAAAGAAGAATAACATAAGACTGATAGGGGTCCATGAAAAAACAGGAGAAAGTACAATTGACATAAATAAACTGTTCACAGAAGTAATAGTAGAAAACTTCCCAGACAGAGGTGGAGAATTGGACATACAGATAAGTGAGGCATATAGAGCTCCAACTAGCCATGATCAAAAATATCTGCACCTAGACATATAATAGTCAAGATCCCAGAAACCCAACAGATGAACAAAATTCTACAGGCAGGTAGAGAAAAGAAACAAATCACCTACAAAGGAAAGCCCATGAGAATCATGGCAGACTTCTCAACAAACCCTCAAATCAAGGAGACCAAAGTATTTCAAGTCCTAAAAGAAAATAAATTCCAACCAAGATTGTTGTATCCTGAAAAATTATATTTCAAAATTGATGGGGAAATTAGAAACTCCAAGCAAAGAACACCTGAGAAATTTTATGAAGAACAAACCAGCACTCCAAACAATTCTAAGCAATATCCTAGAAAAAGACAATGAAGGCCACAACTCCATGAGGCCTAACAGAGGGAAGTCACCAGGCAAGGTAAGAAACTACAGGAAAAGTGGGAAATATAAGAAATAAAAGAGCCAACAAAAGTAAAACATCATGACAAGGATGAGTCAATATCTATCAATTATAACTCTCAATGTTAATGGCCTCAATTTACCAATCAAAAGACATAGACTGACAGAATGGATTAAGAAGCAAAATCCAGCAATATGCTTTATACAAGAAACATACCTAACTTAAAAAGAAACTAAAGGGATGAAAGTAGAAGGATGGAAAATAGTTCTCCATGTGACAGGAGCCCAGAAAAAAGCAGGGGTAGCAATCCTATTTGCAAACAAAGTAGATTTCAAACCAAAACTAATTAAGAGGGACAAAGATAGTCACTACATCCTTGTGAAGGAAACAACCCAAGAGGAAGAGATGACAATCATAAATATATATGCACCAAATATTAATGCCCACTACTGTACAAAAGAAATATTAATGGACATGAAAAATCAAATAAGCACTAATGCAATTGTATTCGGGGACCTCAATATGCCAGTATCACAAATAGACAGATCATTTAGACAAAAAATTAACAAAAAAATTCTAGAACTGAACCAAGCTATTGAACAAAGGGACTTAATAGATGTTACAGAGTGTTCCACCACACAAAATCAGAATACACATTCTTTTCAACTGCACATAGGTCATTCTCCAAAATAGACCACATGCTAGCTCATAGGACATGTCTAAGTCAATGTAAAAGAATTGAAATTACCCACTGTATATTATCAGACTATAGTGCAATAAAATTGGAGATCAATAACATGAGAAACTGCAAAACTCCCACAAACACCTGGAAATTGAATAACACCCTCCTGAACAACCAAGGGGTCACAGAGGAAATTAAAAAAAGAAATTAGACAGTTTCTACAAGTAAATGATAATGCCAGGACAACATATAAGAATTTATGAGAAGAAAAAGGAGTTCTACGCAGAAAATTCATAGCAGTGAATGCCCATATTAGGAAAACAGAGATAACTCAGTTAAATAACCTAATGCAGAACTTCAAGCACCTAGAAAAAGAAGAGCATAACAAACCCAAAGCTTGTACAAGAGAGGAAATTACAAAGATAAGAGCAGAAATCAATGTAATGTAAACTAAGAGAATGATACAAAAAAAATAAATGAATCAAAGAGTTGGTTTTTCAAAAGTACAAATAAAATTGATAAACGCTTAGCCAACCTTATCCCCAAAAAGGAAAGAAAAGGCTCAAATTCATTCAATTAAGAATGAAAAAGTTGAAGTCACAACAGAACCAGCAGAAGTTCAAAGGATCACCAGTTCCTACTTCATGAACCTGAACTCTAATAAAATGGAAAACACGGAAGAAATGGACAGATTCCTAGAAATATACAAATTGCCAAAGTTAAATGAAGAAGATATGGAAATTTGAAACATCCCAATTACAATGAGTGAAATTGAAAATGCAATAAAAAATTTACCAACAAAGAAAAGCCCAGGTCCTGATGGCTTCACTGCTGAATTCTACAAGACATTTAAAGAAGAACTATCACTATTACTCTTTAAAATCATCAAGGAAATTGAAAGGGAAGCAAGGCTTCCAAATTCATTCCTGGAAACAAGTGTTACTTTGATTCCAAAACCAGGGAATGACCCAACCCCAAAAGAGAACTACAGGCCAATTTCCCTAATGAACATAGATGCAAAAATCCCCAACAAGATACTGGCAAACAGAATACAGAGTGTCATCAAGAAGATCATATACCCTGACCAAGTCAGATTCCCAGGGATGCAAGGATGGTTCAACATTTGTAAATCAATAAAGGTAATACTTTATATTAACAAAGTCAAGGACAAAAAATATATGATCAACTCAATAGATGCAAAAAAGTCATTCAATGAAATTCAACACCCATTCATGATAAAAACCCTACAGAAAATTGTAATAGAAGGTCTTTATCTCAACCTTATTAAGGCTATTTATGAAAAACCAACAGCCAACATCATACTAAATGGTGAAAAACTGAAAACTTTCACACTAAAATTAAAAACAAGACAAGGATACCCACTATCACCACTCCTGTTCACTATAGTTCTGGAAACATTAGCTACAGTAACTAGAAAAGATAAAGACATAAAAGGAATAAAGTAGAAAAGGAGTTACACTGTCATTATTTTCTTGGTGATATGATACTTTACATAGAAGACCCAAAATACTCTGTGAAAAGACTTCTAGACTTAATTGACAGATTCAGTAGTGTAGCAGGATACAAGGTCAACACTCAAAAAACAGTAGCCTTCTTATACACAAATAACAGACTCACTAAGAGAGAAATTAGGGAAATTTTTTCTTTGACAATAGCGTCCAAAATATGAAATATCTAGCAATCAATCTAACAAAGGAAGCAAAAGACCTCTACATTGACAACTACAGCACTCTGCAAAAGGAGATCCAGGAGGACAAAAGAAAATGGAAAGATATCCTTTGTTCCTGGGTAGGAAGAACCAATATAGTGACAATGGCCTTACTTCCAAAACTACTATATAGATTTATTGCAATGCAGATTGAAACTCCAACAGGATACTTCATAGAACTAGAGAAAACAATCCAAAAATTCATTTGTAACCAGAAGAGACCTAGAATAGCAAAAGCAATTCTAGGCAACAGAGACATGGCTGGGGTATAACAATCCCCAACTTGAAACTATACTACAAAGCTACTGTGAAAAAAACAGCATGGTACTGGCAAATAAACAGACCTGAGGATCCGTGGAATAGATTAGAAGATGCAGAAACAACTCAAGACATATTCAGCCACCTCATTTTTAACAAAGGAGCCAACCATCCTCATTGGAAGAAAGATAGCCTGTTCAATAAGTGGTGTTGGAAAAACTGGATTTCAATCTACCAAAGATTAAAACTAGACCCATATCTATCACCATCCACTAAACTAAGATCAAAGTGCATTAAAGATCTAAATATTAAGATATAAACACTAAATTCTTTGGAAGATAAATTAGGTAGAACTCTTGAAGATATTGCTATAGGAAAAGACTATTAACAAAACCTCAGTAGCATGGGAACTAACACAAAGAATCAACACCTGGGATCTCATCTCATTTAAAAGCTTCTGTACTGCAAAAGAAATCATCAACAGAACTAAGAAACAACATCCAATGTGGTAAAAAATGTTCACAGCTGTACCTTAGACAAAGGACTACTGTCTAAAATATATAAAGAACTGAAAAAAATATCAGGCCCCCAAATTCAAAGATCCAATTCAAAAATGGGCATGTGAAACAAACAGACATTTCCCAAAGAAGTAAAAGCAGTAAATAAATATATAAAAAAGTGTTCAATGTCACTGGTTATTCGAGTGATGCAGCAGAAAACAACACTGAGATTCCACCTTACCCCAGAAAGAATGGCTTCTATTAAGAAATCAACCAATAACAAATGCTGGTGGGGGTGTGGAGAGAAAGGAACCCTTCTCCATTGTTGGTGGGAGTGCAGACTGGTGCAACCACTGTGGAAATCAGTATGGACATACCTCAAACAACTAGGACTAGAGGTTCCATTTGACCCAGCTGTTCCCCTGCTGGCTATCTTCCCAAAAGAATTAAAAGAATCATACCACAGGAATATATGTGCACCCATGTTTATAGCCACATTGTTTATAATAGCTAAATCTTGGAAGCAGCCCAAGGGCCCATCAATTGGAAACTACATTAAGAAGATGTGGTGGGTTTTTTTAAAATATAAAATAGAGTACTAGACAACCATAAAGAATGAGAAACTAGAGACATTTATAGTTAATTGGATGCATATTGAGGCCATCCTCTTAAGTGAAATAAATAAGACACTATACCGAATAGTTTCTCTAGTGTGAGAAACTGAAAGTGTAAATAAGGATTAAAAAGATTGATACAAATAATTGATTATTTGAAATAGGAAGAAAGATCCCAAGCAGTAGAGGGAGGGGGGAGGGGAAGGGGAAAAGAAAGAAGGGAAAGGAAAAATTATGAGAAAAGAAAAAGAATGGAATCAAAGTCCATGTAAATAGGGAAGGATGGAGGGGGTGATGGGACAGGAGGGGAATGGGGAAACAATAAGAACCAAGATGCATCATGTACAGGTACAAGCACCCAATGATAAATGTAAACATATTGTATACCTGAAATGTACCAATGAAAGAGTTTAAGGAAAAAAACCCTGAGCCTACTTAAACCCAAAAAGCTCCATATTCAAGTTTGTGTGCCTGAATTACTTCACTTATACTCATTTACTATTAATGCTTCAAGTTTATTTTTCTTTATGGAAGAGTAGTATAAATATTACATTTTGCTTATCCATTCATTTGAAAAACATATATATATATATATATATATATATATATATATATATATATATATATATGAGAGAGAGAGAAAGAGAAAGCAAACTAGAGGGTAGATAAATAGAAAGTAAAGGAGAAGTGTAAATAGTTCCCTAAATTCCTATGCTGTTGAAAAAATTATATATATGCTAATTCATTTCATTTATAATACTAGTTCCTCAGTTCATTGAAAAGAAGGTTTTGTGATATTCTTTCCTCATTCTTTCTTTGTAAGACAGTAACTTTTTGTATATTTCTTGCATATTAACTACTTTGAAGATAACAATACACAGTACATTATTATTCTCTTATTTTTGTTATAAAATTTTGTTTTGTTTTTGTATAAAATAAAAAAGCCTCATAGCTATGCGAGCTTTTACTTTCCTTTTTAACCCAAAACATTTGTGAAAGTGAAAAAGATTGGTGTTTTAGTTATGAAATTGAAAGGGAGACAATTTAGGCAATGGAACAATTTAGTTTCATTCTATGAATAGCACTGCTAAGGTGCAAGTGCATACTCAAACCCATTAGAAAAGGTTTCCAAGGAAAACCTCAAGTTGTTTTTTCATAGAATTCATTATTCCACTCTAAATGAATTTCTTGACTACTTATTTGACATTACATCCTTAAATACTAACTGTGCCCCCTCCTATTTTTTTACAAGGTTTTTGGCATTAAGCAAAAAAAAAAAAATAGATTGAAGATAAAGGTAAGATTATTAGCATAAAGTTATTTATTATTTTTCTACAGCTATTATTTCTCTGGAATGTGTTTGCTGTCCTCTCACTAGAAATTTTCTTCCTATAGAAGTGAAGTGAAAATGTGCAGCCATTAGCACTTTCATCATTATCAAAATATGTGGAAGCATAAAGTGACTCATTCTGTTTTATCCTGTAATTCACATTTTATTCAGTGATACTCAAGGGCCAGTAGTTAACTGATTCAGTGGTTCTCACTTGCCAAGATGTACACACATAAACAAAGAACCTTCTTTTTCTGTTTGTTTGGGGGTTTTTTGTTGTTGTTTTTTTGGTACTGGGGATCGAACTTGGGTGCTTGCACTTGCGCAGCAGGCGGTGAAACCACTGAGCTAAATCCCCAGCCCACAAAGAACCTTCTTATAGCATCTTTTGTTGTTGTTGTTTTATTTTGTTTTGAGACCTGGTCTAACTACATAGTTCAGGCTAGCCTTGAATGCCCTGTGCAGCCCAGGCTGACCTCAAACTCATAGCAATCCTTCTACCTCAGCCTCCCAAGGGCAGGGATTACAGGCATGCAGGATCATGCCTTGGTCTCTTATAGCATCTTGTATGATAACCTAGTCTTTAGAATATTTCAACATTTCTTTTTTTTAATTAATTTTATTGGTACATTTTAGGTATACAATATGATGACATTACTCATTAGGAATCTGTACCTGTACATGATAAATCTTGGTTCTTATTTTTTTCCATCCCCCTCCCATCAACCTCTCCACTGCATCTAACAAAAGGCTTTATTTTCATTTTTTCCTTTTCTTCTTCTTCTTCTTTTTTTTTTTTTTTTGGTAAGAACAGAATTTTACTTTTCACTTAGCTTTTATCTGTAACCTTTGAAATTTCATATAAGTATATATTGAAATTCTTGAAAATGTATAATTGAGATTTACCGGTGTACTTCAATGTAATATAATTTCAATTAATTTACTACTTACTATATTAAAAATTCCTGTGATAACTCTCTAAGAAGGAAACATAAGATACATAAGAATTGGGGGTCTGAGGCTATAGTGTTAGAGCACTAGTGTGTGAGATCTTCATTTGGTCCTCAGCATACACCACCCAAAGGAATTGGTATGATATAAGTGCATATATATCACTTTTGTTGGCCAATATGTTTCAGTTAGAGAATCAACTTAAAAATTGCTTGAATTCACCCACGGTTCCACGAATCGATCACAGCCAGATACAGTAGTGCAGGTGTGTGATCCCAGCTACTTTGGAGCCTGAGGTAGAAGGATTATGAGTCTGATGTCAGCCTGGGCAACTCTCTTAGTTACTTTTCTCATTGCTTAGACAAAATACTTGACACCCAAAGTTAAAGGGAGAAAGTCTTATTTAGCTCACAGTTTGTACAGGTTTCAGTCCATAATCCCCTGGCTCCAAGGCAGGGTGACATGGTAGACAGGCTTTGCAGTGGAGAAAGAGTTCATGGCAGGCAGAAGATAGCAAAGCAATAGAGGATAATCATAGCCCTTTCTATTCCTTATATCTTATCCAGGGTACTTAGGATAGGTGGCACTCACACCCTTAAACCTAGGATCCTTGACCTTAGCATTGTACCATAAATCAATCCCAGTGTCACAAAATCTAGATTCAGCCACCTCTGAAAAAGCCTCACCTATGACTGCATGAGGCTTTAGGGGGACATCCAGACACCAACCATAACATTCCACCCCAGGTCCCCCAAGGACTCATGTATATCCTTTTATGCAAAAAGCACTTAGTCCATCTCTAAGAGTTGCCAAAGTCTTAAGAGTTTCAGCATTGCTGAAAAGTCCAAGTCCAAAGTCTCCTCTGAGATTTAAGACAAACTCTTAGCTTCAAGCCCCTGTACAAATGCAAAGAAAGTTAAACACTTCCAACATTCAAAGGCATGAGATAAACATTTCCATTGCAAAAGTTACAAGTGGGGATAGCAAGGAACAGGAACAAACCAAGAACAAAATCCAATAGGGAAAACATTAAAAACCACAGTTCCACTTCTAGCATCCCCAGCAATCTGTGCCAAGTTGTGAAATCCAAAGGGCAACACTTGTGGTTGTAGCTCCCATGGCTTCTTTCTTTGGCTGGCTCTGTTTCTTCTTTGTAGCTTTCCTTGGATGATCCATGTTCCTGGCTTTTCCAACCTTCTGGGGTCTCCACAGTGCCTTCAACTTCACACTCACAGCTTCACATACTGCCTTTTCAGGGACACACTGCCTGACTTCCCAAGCCCTCTTCTGAAATCTGGGTTGGAAGCCTTTATGAACCAACAATTCTTGTATTCTGCATGTGCCTAAAACCACCACCACATGGAAAAAGCATTATTTAGCTCACAATTTATAGAGGTTTCAGTCCATAATCGCTGGCTCCAAGGCAGAGTGGGATTGTGAGGAGAAACTGCTCATGGTGGGCAGATGGTAGCAAAGCATTCTCCTTTTCTTATATTTATTTCTTTCCCTTCTTTCCTTTCCCCTACCCTATCAATTTTCCTTGCCCTTTGAACATTTTCTTCCTATTTCACATTATCTATTATATATTTTGAATCTTATTTGCTCTTTCAGTTTCTCACACCAGAGAAAGTATTCAGTATTTACAAATGTCTGTTCTGTTTATTTCACTTGAGTATGGACTCAATGTGCATCCATTTAGCTAGAAATGTTTCCAGGTTCTCATTCCTTATGGCTCAGTAGTAGTCCATTTTATTTTTTTAAAAAACATATCTTCTCTATCCAGGCTCCATTTGATGGGCAATTTGGCTGTTTCCAAGTATTAACTATTAGAAACTGTGCCTATATAAAAGGGCACACATATATTGCTGTGGTATCATTCTTTTACTTCTGTTGGGAAGATACCCAGTAGGGAAATAACTGAGTCAAATGGGACATCTAATCCTAGTTTTGTGAGCTATCTCCATGCTGATTTCCCCAGCGGTTGCATCAGTCTACACTCCCACCAACAGTGGAGTAGGGTTCATTTTTCCCCACAGCCCTGCTAGCATGTATTTTTTGGTAGATTTCTTGACTGCAGCCATTCTTTCTGAGGTGAGATGGAATCTCAGTGTTGTTTTCCTTTGCATCTCTCAAATGACTCGTGATTTCAAATATTTTTCATGGTTTTTGCTGTTACTGATTCTTGATCTGAGAAAGATCTGTTCATTTCAGATGCCCATTTTTGGATTTGGTCTTTAAATTTGAGAGGTTCAATTTTTTTAAAGTTCTTTATATATTCTACATAGTAGAACTTTGTTTGAGGAAGAGCTGGTAACATTTTTTTCCTACTTTGTGGGTTGTCTTTTCACTCTATTGATAGTTGCTTTTTCTATGCAGAAGCTTTTTTTTTTCAGAAGCTTTTTAATAACTTCAGATCCCAGTTGTTTATTCTTTGCACTAGTTCACATGCGACTGAGGTTTTGTTCATGAAATCTTTTGCTTTGCCAATATCTTCAAGAGTTCTACCTAACCTGTCTTCCAGTCTGTTTAGTGTTTCTTTTTTAATACTTAGATCTTTGTTCCATTTCAATTGTAATTTAGTGCATGGTGAGAAATATATGTCTAGTTTTATTCTTTAGCAGTTCAAACCCCATTTTTTTCCAGTGATATTTATTAAAGAGACTATCTTTTCTCCAGTGGTGGTGTTTGGCTCCTTTGTCAAAAATGAGGTAGCTAAGTATTCCTGGGGCTGTTTCTGCATCTTCTAATATGTTCCAGTTATCCTTAGGTATATTTCTTCACCATTACCATGCAGTTTTGAATCACAATAGCTTTGTAGTATAGTTTCAAAATGGGGATTGTGATATCCCCTACCTTGTCTTTATTGCCTAGTATTGCTTTTGTTATTCTAGTTCTCTTCTTGTTCCAAATGAAATTTTTATTATTTTCTCTAGTTTTGTAAAGTACGCAGTTGGAATTTTAATTGGGATTACATTGAATCTATATAGTAGTTTTTGAATTATTGCCATTTTCACTACATTGGTTCTTCCTATCCAGGAATAAGGAATATCTTTCTGTTTTCTGATATCCTTTCCATCTCTTTTTTCAGAGCGCTGTAGTTTTCAGAATAGAGTGCTTTGATTCCCTTCATTTGGTTGATTCCTAGGTATTTCATTTTTATGAATGCTATTGTGAAAGGTGTTGTTTCACCAATTCCTCTCTCAGTGAGTCTGTTGTTCATGTACAGGAAGGCTATTGATTTTTGTGGGTTGACCTTATATTCACTACCCTACTGAATTTGGTTATTAAGCCTAGGAGATTTTTGGAGGAGTTCTTGAGGTCTTCTATATAAAGTATCATGTCATCTGCAAATAATGACAATTTAACTTCTTCATTTCCTATCTTTATTCCTTTTATTTAATTACTGTGGCTAATGTTTCCATAACACTATTGAACAAGATTGATGATAACAGCCATCCTTTTCTTGTTCCTCAGTTAAGCATGAAGGATTTACGTTTTTGGCCATTTAGTATGATGTTGCTTTGCATAGATGACTTTTATCAGGTTGAGATAAAATACAATGTATTCCAATTTTCTCTAGGGTTTTTATTATGAATGGGTGATAGATTTTGTCAAATGCTTTTTCTGCATCTATTGAGATGATCATATGGTTTTCGTACTTGGCTCTATTAATATAATGTATTGAATTCATTGTTTTGGATATCTTGTACCATCCCTGCATCCCTGGGATGAATCCCACGTGGTCAGGGTACATGATCTTCTTGATGATTTTCTCTGCATTCTCTTTGCCACTGTTTTACTGAGTCTATTTTCATGACAGAGATTGGCCTATAGCTCTCTGTTCAGTTGGGTTTTTCTCTGCCAGTGATATCAAGACAATACTTGGTTTCAGGAATTAACTTGAAGTATTGCTTCCCTTTCATATTCATTGAAGATTTTAAACAGTGGTGGCAATAGTTCTTCTCTAAATATCTTGTAGAATTCAGCAGTGAAGTCATCAGGAACCAGGTTATTCTTTGTTGGTAAGTTTTTAATTATGTTTTCAATTTCATTGATTGATATTGGACTGTTTGGAAGTTTTAGGTCTTCTTCCTTCAACTTTGGAAATTTTTACATTTCTAGAAATGTGTCCATTTGTTCTGTGTTTTCTGTCTTACTGGCATATAAGTTCTCAAAGTAGGTATTGATGAAGCTTTTGATTTCATCTAGACCTCCTGTAATTTCACCCTTTTTATTCCTAATTGCATGGATTTGTGCCTTTTCTTTCTTTTTCTTCTTTTTTTTTGGATATCTTGTAAAGGGTTTGTCAATTTTGGTTTTGTTTATTTTTTTTTGAAGAACACATTCTTTGCTTCATTGGTTTTATGAATCATTCTCTTGGGCTCCATTGTATTGATTTCTGCTGTAATCTTTATAATTTCCTCCCTTGTGTGAGCTAGAGGTTCAGCCTTACATTGTTTATTTGAGCTTGCTCTGTTTTCCTAATATGAGTATTCACTGCTCTGAATTTCCCTCAAAAGACTGCTTTCATTGTGTCCCATAAATTCTGATGAATTGTATTGGCCTTGTCAATCAATTGTAGAAACTGTTTGATGTCTTCTTTAATTTCCTCTGTGACCCATTCATTGTTCCGGACTGTGTTGTCCAATTTCAATTTGTTTACAAAATTCTTGCAGTTTCTTTGCTATGGAACTCCAATTTCATCACACTATGATCTGATAATATTGAGGGGATAATTTCAATTCCTTTGCATTTACTTAAACATGTTCTTTGACAAATTATGTGTTCTGTTTTGGAGAACTACCTGTGTGCACCTGAAAAGAATGTGTATTCTGATTTTGTGGGGTAGAACACTCTGTAAACATCTGTTAAGTTCATTTGCCAAGAGTTTGATTGAGTTCTAGTATTTGTTGTTTATTTTTTGTCTATTTGATCTATCTATTTGTGACAGTGGAGTATTGAGGTCCCCCTCTACAAAATGGATTAGCTCTGCAAATAGGATAGCTACTCCTGCTTTTTTTTTTGCTCCTATCACATGCAGTACTGTTTCCCACTCTTAAACTTTCAGTCTATAAATTTATTTTTGAATTATATGTGTTTCTTGTATGCAGCACATTGTTGATTCTTGCTCCTTGACCCATTCTGCCAGTTTATTTCCTTTGATTGTTAAATTGAGACCATTAATATTGATGGTTATAATTTATTTATTTATTTATTTTGGTACCATGGATCAAACTCAGGTCCTTGCACTTGTGCAGCAGGCACCAAAACAACTGAGCTAAATCCCCAGCCCCTTGATGGTTATAATTGATATGTACTGACTTTTCCTTGTCATAACCTTTTACTACTGTTGGATTCTTCCCCTTTGCATTTAATTTCTTGTTTTGCCTGATGGATTCATTCTTCTGGTTTTCATGGGGTTGTGACCTTCATTGGATTTTCCCAGGATTTGTTTAAAAGTTTTGGAGTGCTGCTTTTGTATTTATGAAGTTCCTCACATGTTCTTTGCATTGAAAGTATCTTATTTCTCCATGAATTTTGAAAGATAATTTTGCAGGATATATCAGTGTAGGTTGGAGGTTATCTTTGTTTCAGGATTGAAGTACTTCACTCCAGGCTCTTCTTGCCTTGAGGGCTTGTGTTGAGAAGTCTGCTGCAATTCTGATGGGCTTTCCTTTGTATGTGATTTGTTTCTTTTCTCTAACTGCTTGTACTATTTTGTTCTGTTGGATTTTTGGACGCTTAACTATTATATGCCTATGTGTAGTTTTTTTTTTTTTTTTTTTTTTTTTTTTTTTTTTTTTTAATCATGGCTAGTTGAAATCCCATATGCTTCACCTATCTATATGTCAAATTCTTTTCCCCTGCTTGGGAAATTTTCTCCCATTATTTCTGTGAACAGTTTTTTATGTCATTTTCCCTACCTCCTGTTTTTTCTTTCACTCCAGTCAGTCTTATGCTATTCTTTGAATCATCTAGTAGCTGCTGGATTGATTTCTTATGGTCCCTTACTATTTTTAAGAAATTTTTATTTTCTTTGTCACTAATTGCAATCTTATCTTGTACATCTGATATTTTGTGCTCAAATAGGCTCATTCTGCTGCATAAACTTTCATTGGATTTGGTGGTTGAGTATCAGATTGTTCCATCTCATTGCCCCTTGGGGCTGCCTTTTATGATCTGGAAGTCTGGTTTTGAGACTTTTTTAGGTGTTTTCTCATTTGAACTAATGAAGTCTGCTGTGCCTTTAGTGAGGTGACTCTTCTCTCCCAGTGGGCCCAACCAGATACCATTGCTAAGTGTACATAGGCCCCAGCCAGAATCCTGCCCAAACAGCAGTCTAGCACAGGGATCCTGAAGGCAAGCTTTCTGAACCCAAGAATTGGCCCACGGATGAGCAGTAGAGAGGGTTCTCTGAAGCTTGCTGAGTATTGAGGACCACTGGGCAAGCAAAGAGTCACCTCAACAAAGGTGCATTTGAAATGAGAAGGCAGGTAAACAAGACTCAAATTTCAACATTATTTTTGTGGCATATTAGTCACCTATAAAAAGAATGTGGCTTTCCAGTTGGCTTACCTATGGGCAATTTTTTACTCATCACACTTATTTTAGAATGCTTATTTTTTCTTGCATTATGCATTTAGTAATTTAAACTCTAAGTGCCAATATGTTCAAAAATGAAAATCAGAATATATTGAATGTGTTGAGATTTCCCTCTCAATTGTGGTTTTTTATTATTATTATATTACTTAAAATTTAATATTATGTAAATGTTAAATCTTTATTAAAACAATATTTGTATAATTATGGAAATATGTCTATATTAAAATAATATTTTCAGAATGACCAAAATGACAGAATCTATTATTGTTGTGTATGCAAAATAAATTTTTATTCTCTGTGTAAATATATTAGTTCTTAATATACATTTCAACAATTATTTAGCTCCGCTAGTGCTAGAAAATTCTAATATCAAAAACTAAACAGGGGCCGGGGATTTAGCTCAGTGGTTTCGCTGCCTACTACACAAGCACAAGGACCCACATTCAATCTACAGTACCAAAATAAAAAAAAATAAAAAAACTAGACTGACACTATGCAATAAGAAGGTAGTTTTGTTTCTACATTTCTATTTTTATATGTCTTCATCCAAATTATCACATAACATAAAGTGTTTATACTCAGATTTCAAAGAGGTTAGATTTTTATTTCAATTAATGTCACTATTACAGTAATGGTTACTGGATAAAGAAATAGAAGACTAAATGATTTCATTTCTTTTTAAAAAACACCATAGTTTAAACATTTTTTACAACATACTTGGTAAATATTTAACAGTCTTGTACTTTATGATATTCAATATTTATTAAGCATTTATGCTATAAATTAATAAATCCTAATGTTTGTTTTGTTTTTGGAAATTTCACAATTTAGAATCTAATATTTTAAGTCTCTTAACTTTTACCACTCAAATGTATAAAATTATCTCTTTCTTGGAATAGCTTACAAAACTAAGAATACCATTACTAAGAAAATATTTACATGAATTAGCTATTCATTTGTAAGATATTTAAAATCCCTTCATGAGAATTCCATAGTAATCACAAATAGTTGAAAATTCTAATTTTTAAAGTTCTGATAATATAATCAAAGTAAGGGAAAGAAAAGCAGTATCAATGACTTAACTATCTCATTATTGGGGTTTTACTATAACACTGAGGCTGATTCAAAGAACAAGTAAGTGTATGAAGTATTAATATTGATTGAAAAGAAGAATCTTTAAATATCACCAGTTAACTACAAATGTTTCATCATACAGTAGAAGTTTATATTTTATTTTTCTTCTAGTTTGAATCCTTTTTCTTTTTTAACCTTTATTCTTATTAGTAAATGTTTGCAGTATGTAATGATTGCATTCATGGTAGGGAATAAGTACATGTCTATATCATATCTTCATTCTTTTATATCATCCTTCCTTCCTTCCCTTCCCTCCTTACTCCATAGGTTCCATTATATTGTGGGGCTATTTTATAGGCACAACTTAATTACAACTCTGTCATATGTTGTATCTTGCCTTCTTCATCAGTTTTTACTAACAGGTATGATTACTAAAAGGTAAAATAATTTTATCAGTATTGAAGAGTAGATAATAGAAAGTAAAATTAAATACCTCTGGATCAGAGAATTTTGAGCTCAAACAGAAAGTGATGGTTATTATATAATGGTTCACACAGCTCTGAAAGGTATACAGTAAATTTTTTGGCATTTTCATAATCACTAAACACTTTTAGAACTCATCCAAATTCATCATTCAGATTCTTCATTATCACTTTTTACAGAATTAAAGGAAGCTCAGTCATATGCAAGGATAATTCAATTTTACCATTTTATTCCAGACTCTTCCCTCAAATTGATCTAATTCCATAATGAGGTAATGTGTGGTCCGTCATAAAAGGATCCATTTTTGTCCTCAAAAGAAGGTGAGCCCTCTGCTTCTGGATGATCTCCTTATCCTAGCAGAGTTCTATGAAACCACACATAATCCACAGCCCTGTCTGTTCTCCTTTGCCCAATGTGCATTTTATGAGAGCTGCAGACTTTCATTAAAAAATACACTACTTGTTCTCTGCCTTCAAAGGTAGCAGAGGTGGTGCATCATTCTTTCTCCCTGACTACAACATACTGCCTTCTTCATGTGTAGAAATCACTGCTGCTTGCCATTATGTCACTGGGAGGCTCCAGATCATGATGTTCAATAAACAATTTATCTCTAAGACTTGTAACCAACGAACTTCACTTAAAAACAAGGTGTAAACAAACTATGTATCCTGCAATTGCAAAATTTCATAAAAAGTTATATTTCTTTTCCATATTCAACTAAGATTTAAACCAGAATAATTGACCACTCTAATTCTCATCTATCCTCCAAATATTTCATTACCAGAAAAAATATTTATAAGTGTTAAGGGTGGTATATTTATCTCTCCAATAAAATTTTATGGCATAAATTTGGTTATTCTCTCTGAACATAGCATTTTACATTGCAAAATGCACTCTAATTTGTGAAAAGAGTTGGTTTTTAAGTGTGTATCTTAAAATACATAGATAGGAATTTCACTTTTTGTTCATTCTTACTCATAAAAACACAGATATTTGCATGATTACTATTAAATGACTTTGAAGCACTGAAAGTAGTGAACTATATGAGTAGTATAAAAGGGCAGAGGTGAAGAAATTAAAATTTATAGATGAGAGTAAATTTATGCAGCTTGTGGATTCCATTTGCCATAGTTAAACTGCCTAGGTTTTCTTATTTATCTCTTTTTATTCTTTCTCTTCCTTTGGCAAGACCACCATTAATATGCAGTAAAGCAAATGATTCATGCATTTTAGACTGTTTAATACTGACTGAAGAACCCATTAAAATAAATAAAGATGTTAAGAAAATATAATCTTATCATTTGAAACTTTTGCTTTTTCAACTATTTTAAATGTGAACAGCAAATGCCATCTGTTTCTACCTTTCATACTTTTTACAAAATCACAATATTTTTTTTCTATTATTAATATTGGGAAAATTAGTTCACCTTGAAGCTCTTTTTTTTCTTTTCCCACCTGAAGTTCTAAATCCATTTATGTGTTTCTTATACCCAGTACCAACTGAAAAAGTCATATATCAGTATTTTGTGCTAAACTATTTTATTAGAATTTTACAAATGAAGCTATCTCTCTCTAGTAATTTTAATAGTATCAAATACACTGTAGTTTTATTACAGGACTAATATGTTAGATAGCCCCTTTATTGCTTTATTGATATATCTATCTGAACTCTCTTTACTTGTGACAAATGTGTGATGTTCAAGATATATAGACATTATATATATTATACTATAGATTGTGTGTATTATATATTATGTATATTAATTATAAATTCTTAGTACTTGTCTATTTGAAAATGATTTTATCAATAGACTTGGAAATTAGTTTAGTTACATATGAAGTTCATGGTTTAAAGAGCTTTACTTTTCTTGTAAAGCATGTGACAATTTTATTGATTTCCTTTTTTATAAATATTTTAGATGTTACCTCTTCTTTCTTTGAATCTTAATAAGGATATATCATTGCATATAGTAAAATTTATTTTTATTTTTTGGCAATTTGCTAGTTTGTCTTAACTTTCTTAAATTGACTTCAGTGATCTTTCTTTAAACAAAGCAAACGTCTCAAATAAACAGACAATATCCTTTAATGAAATATAAAATAAAGAATAAATTGAACACAAATTAGCAGAAGGCCAATAATATTACATATCTGAACTGAAATAAAGAAAATAAACAATAAGAAATTCAGAAAATGATTAAATTAATAGGTGATCAAAGAAAAAGTAGGGAGTATCACTATCCTCAACTTGAAACTATACTACAAAGCTACAGTTATAAAAACAGCATAGTATTGACAAATAAATAGACCTGAAGATCAGTGAAAGAGATTAGAAGAGGCGGAAACAACCCAGACACACTCAGCCACATTATCTTTGACAAAGAACCCAAACACCCTCACTGGAGGAAAGATAGCCTCTTTAATAAATGGTGCTGGAAAAATGAGGTTTCAACTTGCCAAAGATTAAAACTAGCTCTATATTTCTCACCATGCACTAAACTAAAATTGAAATGAATTAAAGATCTAAACATTAAAACAGAAACACTAAACCAGCTGGAAGAGAGGTTAGGCAGAACTCCTGAAGAGAATGGCATAGCAAAACATTTCATGAATAAAATCTCAGTCACACATGCACTAGCACAAAGAATTAACAGCTGGGATTTCTTATTGAAAACCTTCTTCACAGCAAGAGAACCCACCAGCAGTGGGAAAAGACAACCCACAAGGTGAGAAAATAATTTTACCAACTGTTCCTCAGACAAAGGTCTACTATCTAGAATATATGAAGAACTCAAAAAAATCAGACCTCCCAAATTTAAAAACCCAATTCAAAAATTTGCATCTGAAATGAACAGACATTTCTCAGACAAAGAAATAGAAACATCAAATAAACATATGAAAAAATGTTCAATATCACTGATCATTTGAGAGATGCAAATAAAAAAATGTTGAGATTCCACCTCACTCCAGAAAGAATAGCTACTATGGAGAAATCTACCAATGACAAATGCTGGCAGGGCTATGGGGATAAAGGAACCCTTGTCCACTGTTGGTGGGAGTGTATACTAGTGCAACCACTGTGGAAATCAGTATGGAGATACCTCAAATAACTAGGATTCGAAGTCCTATGTGACCCAACTATTCCACTGCTCAGTATGTTCCCAAAATAATCATAACCACAGCAATATATGTGCACCTATGTTCACAGCAGCACAGTTTATAATAGTTAAAACTTGGAAATAGCCCCATTTCCCATCAACTGGAGACTGGATAAAGAAAATATGGTTTTGTTTTATAAAATGGCGTACTACTCAGCCATAAAAAATGGGAAACCAGAGACATTTATAGCTAAATGGATGCACATTGAGGCCATACACTTAAGTGAAATAAATAGGACACACGTGTAAATACTTAATAGTTTCTCTGGTGTGAGAAACTGACAGTGTTAATGAGGATTAAAATGTATAATAGATAATGGTGAAATAGGAATAAAAGTTGCAAAGGAAGGGGAATTGGGAGGGGTAGGGAAAAGGAAAGAAGGGAAAAGAATAAATATGAGAAAAGGAAAAATATGGAAACAAAGTCTTTATAAACAGGGAGGGCAGAGTGGTTGAAGGAAGGGCAGGGGAATGGGGAAAGAAATAAAAACCAAGATCTATCATGTAAAGGTATAGATTCCCAATGAGTAATGTTATCATATTGCATATTTAAAATGTACCAATAAACTTAATGAATTAAAAAATTAATAGCTTATCTTTTGAAAAATATAAAATTGGCATACTCTTCTAAATTAATGAAGAGAGACTGCAAGAGAAAAAGAGACAAGTGCAAGATATGTAAATTCTGAAATAAGACTGGAGATATCACAAATGTCTCAGAAATTATGACTCATAAGACTATTATCAACAATACATATCAACATATTGAAAACTAGAGGAAAATCATGAATTTCTAGAAAAATGCAGCCTAACAAGTTTGATTCAGAAAACATAGAAAGCCTTAAACAAATAAGCAGAAATATAGAAGTAGTACTTAGTATAATCACCCCCCCGAAAAAAAGCAGAAGACAAGAAAGCTTAATGGTTGACTAGTACCAAGTTTTCAAAGATGAATATAGATATTGCTTTAAATAGCTCTCAAATCTTTTCAGAAAAAGAGCCAGGAAGAATATTTATCAAAATCTTTAGAAGTTTAGCATCAGCCTGGTATAAAAGTCAGAAAATATTATCCCCAAAAAAGAAAACTGTTGGGCAATATTTCTTATAAATATGATACAAAAATATTCCCCAAAACATTAATAAGTCAAATTTAATAACATATTACAAAGGCTATATAACATAATGAATAGTGGGATTCATCCATGACATACACTTTTACTTTAATAGATCCAAATCAATGTGATTTGAATCATGTCAAAAGACAAATCATGTCAAAAGACAGAAAAACAAAAAACCACATGATTATACTAATAGATGCTGCAAAAATGTTCAAAAAGCTCAACATTCCTTTTAATATAAAATCTTACCCTTTTAGATATATTAGGAAAATTCCTGAAAATAATAAAAGTCAGTTATACTACATTCACAGCTAACAAAATAATCCTTTGAAGAAATTCAAATTTTTTATTCTCAAATCTGGATCAAGGTAAAAATACCTATTGTTGTCACTTCTAATCAATGTAAGACTGTCAGAGCTATCAAAAACAATTACAGACACAGAAACACAGACACACACAAAGAAAAGTTATGAAAATAAAAAAAGAGGCTTAAAATTTATCTTTACAGATGATATATTCTTGTTTGGTTTCTCTTGCAACATTCTTATTCTCTTTTTTGTGGAAATTATGATAATTAAATATAAACTATGACCTCACATTTTCTATAATTTATATTTTTCATTATGTATATGCATCAATTTATTCTTTAGCTAAATTCATTCCATTATTCACTCATTTTTAAATCCAGAAAAACATTTTTAAAAATATTCAGCAATAAATCCTTTCATTATTTTTTGCTTTCTTCTTTGATAGAAATACTTTTTGTTCTTGTTTGTGACAAATTCTTCCAAAAATTTTTAATTAATTTTATTTGCACATTTTAAGCATACAATATAATGACATTCATCCTTGGAAATTTGCACCTTTACATAATCTTTCTGGGTTCTTATTTTTTCCCCATTCCCTTTCCTTCCTTTCAATCGTTCCATCCCTCCCTATTTACAAAGCCTTTGTTTCCATTTTTTCATTTTCTCATATTATTTCCATTCCCTTCTTTCCTTTCCTCTACCCCTCCCAGGAACATGCTTTTTAAAGTTCTCTGTTGTGCTTTTAGTTGTACATGTTTCATCACATTAAGTTGTTCTATTTTTCTCTCATCTTCATTTTATTCTCATTGCAATTTATAAAATTATAAATTATATTTCAAACAGATGGCCAGCCTCTGTTTTTTAAGAAAATTGATGAACAGACAAAAAGGCTCTTATAAAGGTTCTTACAGTATCTTCAAGAAAAACTAGGTCTATATTTGGATTAATAATTACTTTAATATATTTCATAATTAAATATTTATAAGAACATGTAATCATAATCATTTTTGTGTATAATAAATACTAACAGGATAAATTAGTAAAATTGGATAAGAAGCTAATAAATTTTACAAAATACACATAAGTAATTGATTTCTCTCTCTATACTTGTTTGATTAAACTATTAGAATATAATTTAATTTATGAACAACAGATATATTGTTTTTATCAAATATCTAGTCAGACTGTGATTCAAAATTTATCCCTTTCTGAAAGACTTCAATAAAATATTTGTGCAACAAAAATGCTGTTGCTAATAGTTACACTACATAAGTTTTCTATTTATTTTCTTTATTTCAATTTGCTTTTTCTTAAGGACTATTTATTCTGTTTGCAATGTTTTCCAAATTTTAAACAACTAATTTACTCAGTAATTTTTAGAGGAAGAGAATTTTTTGAAAATGATCCATTACATTAGTAAAAGTTTTGCTATTAGATTAAAAATATTATCCTGCTATTACACTTGCCTTTTTTATATAGAGAGAGAAATAAAGGTCTAAGGCAACCGCAGCTATAACATTTGTAAGAAGTTTGCAGAGAAATGCCAGCCCACATACCTTATGTCTAAAGACCTAAAAGTTATAAATCAAGGTAACAGATTGTATAATACAATACATTCTATCTTTTGACTTTGATGATAATACTTTCATAAAGTTTTGAAAGCCATGTTTGAATTTCAAAATATTATTTTCTCTTTATTACAAGGCTGACATATGTAATCATAGACAGTGGCCTACATCTTTGGATCACATCCCTGGCTCTTTCCTCATTCATGAGACACCTTAATCTTATACAGTATGCCATTTTCTACATGACCAAGATTTGTTTATCCACCCTGAAATGAAGTAACCTATGGAACCACTTCTGAGCAAAATAGTGGGGTAAGAGCTTGGGTCATCAGAGATATTTTTAAAAACTTGTTTGGACTCAGATTTCATGCTGTCTAAGGCACCACTTCTATGATATGTAAAGTGAAGGCATGAGGTCTATGTGAAAACTTTGCTTTTGCATATGGAAAGATGTATAGGTGGAAATTGTATATGGCAATACTACAAAACAAGTGGTCCAGTGCATTTGGTCCTTTTGCAGTGTTTAATGGCAGTTGTTTGTCATGATTCAAATTACACTGATGGAATAGCTTCCAAGAAGAATATTAACTGAATTATCTCAGGTCTAATGCAATAGCAACTTGCACAGATCAATTTAAGGTGATTGAAACATAGAGCTAATTAAATTAAATTGAAGAGCTGTAAGGATGAAGAAGCCAGGGAAATAACACTGGTGCAGCATGCCTATTTGTGATGGTTAATACTGATTAGCAACTTGCCCTGGAAGAAACCTAGGGGATTAGTAAACAGCACTTGTGGGTGTGGCTGGGTGAATCCTGAGGGTTTGACCTTGGGGACTACACCTGGTCCCAGGTTCTTTCCTGTCTGGCTCTTACTCTTCTCTCCACTTCCCAGATGCAATGACCGCACAGCTTTTCTCAACTATTTATTTCTGTCACGATGCTTCAACTTTGGAGCACTGAAGTCTTTTGAGCCATTAGCCAAAATAAACTTTTCCTCCTTTAAGGTGCAGATGTCAGGTATTTTTTCCAAGCAAGGAAAAGCTGACAAATTCACTATGAGAAGATACACTTATCACACTCTAAGTGGATCACACTCTCTGGATCCTGAATCTGTAATGTTCATATATGTTCTGTAATCATTGGTCATCCATATATTTAGATATATATTTAGAAGACCAATCTTACATCACCATCAAAATCACCCACTCATATCCTGACTATGAAATTCTCCACAGATGGTTTTGTTATGATGATTAAAGTCAAAGTTTGAACACAGTGAGCACAACAACAGATAAAAAGATGCCTGGACTCATATGCATATTTCTTGTGTTAAAATGATTGATAAAATAGGTAAAACTATTTTTGGCAATAACTTCAGCTTGGCAGTTAACCTGGTAAAGATTTATTATGGGTGAGGAATACATTTTGGCAGAGTGCAACCATACTGAGATTCACTGGTGGGGGCCAATTTAAAGGAAGCATAACTATCAGTCCAGACATCATTTTGCATTTTCTATCTATCTGAAAATGATATTCTTGGTAGTGTTGTGGATTTTTCTGGGAGTAACCAGAAAACCTCACAGGAGACAGAGGAGCAGAGGTAAAACAACAAAATTTATTTACTAGCAGGCCAGCCCCACAGGATCGTGCCTTCAAGGACTGACCCAGGGTCACACTGGAGGCTTACATTTATACTGTAAACTAGGTCTAGTCATGTGATTTACAGAAAGCTTAGGGTCTACATGTACTTTTGCTCCTAAGGCATGGTTATTGTTATCTTGGTACAGACATCTGGCCTCACTTGGGTGGGGGTCACATTTAGGCAATATTTTAGGCAGTTGCTTATCTCATGCCTACAAACTTGTGGTTCATAGTGAAGCATCTGGTATTGCTATTATTGTTTGCTTGTTTGTTTTTGGTATTGCTATTCTGAGAACCAAAACAAGCAAGTGAAGCAAGTTACAGAAGCAGAATGAGGCAGGCAGTTATTCTATATTATTTTTTACTTTCCTTAACACTAGTTTTATTAAATTGTTGCTTTAATTTTTCTTTTATTACATTTAATATACTATATATTTATTATATCATATAGAATCTAAGTCTATAGGTCAGTGGCTTAATTTTAATGTAAAATGAATACATCTTATGAATGCATATATATTTTGTGAGTAGATAAGTTTATTATTATTCTGCCTATGTTTATACACCTTTCCATTAACTTATAACAAAATTATTTCCAAATACTATAGCGAATCCATATCATTTAAGTACTCCATTTTCATTGTATGAAAATTGTTTTTGAAATAATGTAAATCCTTCATTTCACCATACAAATAAAGTAACAAGCCATAAAATTTGGAAAACCCAATTCTGATATTGCAACTTAATGCAGAACTAAAAAATGTTATGAAGCTAGTATGATATGACTTTTCCTCTGTCCTTTTTCTTTTCTGTCCTTTTTTTTTTTCATTTACACTATAATGTTCCATTTGGAAAGTACAAATCAAAGGAGATAAAGGAAGAGAAGGAGGTGGAGAAGTAGTGGGGGGGGAGAAAATCACTATATATTAGCAAAAGTCAAGTCAAACAAGAAATGTTTCAAGTAAATTGTCCAAGTAGGTTTTATATAAATGGTATATACAGTTACTTTTGTAAGTCAGTAAGAATAAAAATAAATGTTATCTTAATCAGTTAAAGCAATTCATGGTTCTAATGCAATTCATGACATGCTTTTATTCTAAATACTTTTAAGAGTCTATTAAACATCATTCCTTTCAACCTTACCTTTCAATTATCTGAACAGTTATCTTTTGAATATTTAGCAATTTCTGTTTCCCTAAAGATCTTCATTATTCCATATTTAGATAAAGTTATTCATGTGATGAATGTCTGCACTTCAGAACTAGACACACAGCAACAGAATGTTGCATTAACATCCTCTGCAATAAATCAATTTTAAACAGAGCTTTGAAATTCTTATATAGTTTTATACTCTTAATTTATATGCAAGTGACTTTTCATTAAATTAGTATTACATTAATTTATACCCATATATGTTCAGATGCAAATAAGCTATTATGTAATTATCCATGTGGCAAGAAATGGTAGTAGAAAATTTCATTATTATAATTAGAATCAATTAAATGACAGATGTTAATGCATTCCTTTTTTAGTTTACTTTTATATTTCAAGGTTAGATAAATAAACTAATTCTATTCCATATTTTATAGCACTTTATCAACTTTGCTGGCTTGTTGAAGTAGTCTGTATTGTGATTATTGGGATACAAACAAACTATCATTGTACTTGCTATGATTCTGGTAATAGATATAGGAAAATAATGTATGTATATTTTAACATTTGCCAGTCAGTAAAGAAGGCTAGAGTGAAAAATAAACAGGATGAGGTCACAATATACTGGGGCAGAGTAACGATGGACTGATTATAATCCAAGTGTGAGTCACAATAAACTAATGGAAAGAGAGAAGCAAAAAACAAAATGAAACAAAACACAAAGGCACAGAGAAATGAGCTTTAAAATAATACTAGCCACTTTAATGGAGAGATATTGATTTGTGTCTGACAAGGGCATAAGTTCAAGTAACATATCAATAATCATGATAGTGTGCAAAAGAAAACCATAAAAATGAAGGTAGAAAGTCACGTATAATCTTTCACTCATTTAAGTACTTGGATTCTACTGAGATTGATAAGGAAAAATATTTTAGGAATGCAGAGAAGAAACGCAATATGACTCCATTTTCAGTGGATCATTTTGGTTGCATTATGATTAAAAAAGAAAGCGTAGGTGCAGAAGATGAGATGCCCATTTGGGTACTTTTTGAAAAATCTAGGTGAGATGTTACTGTATGTGCACCAGGAATCCAGCATAAAGGAGCCAGCCATATGGGACTTCCTGCATAGAAGGTGTATGGTTTCAGGTAGCCTGTTTTCTAAATCTGATTTATAGCACAATAAAATGATATTGAAAAATACTGAAATCTCTTATTTTCAGTATGCTTTTGTACAAGTGATGTATTATATATATATATATATGTATGTATACGCACACACACATATAGACATATATTTACAATTGTAAATAGCGTGGTGTCTCAGTTCATGAACTTAATTTGTTCCATGATTTTGGAAAAGATGGCTATGTTCATGCTTGTGTGGGACAGATGGGTGCAGTCATGTTTGTCACCTGAGTAGAGTTTGCAAATAAAAACAAAACTTTACTAAATGCTTTTGTTTGTGAAACAAATTGTATACAAACAAAAGCATTCATGAACTGAGGTACCACTCTATAAAGTGTAAAAAAGAAAAACCTATGTAGAATAACTTATTAGATTTATATAGCATTGGATGTGAGTAGAAAGCAGAATACAATTGGCAAAATATAGAAAATGTATGGAAGACTATATAATTTAAAGGCACACCTGATCATATGTGAATTATACTTTCGTAACAAAATGAAAATAAAAAGAGATTTTTTCTGAGCTGCATTATCATTTCATGGAAAATAAAACTTTGCATTACAAGTAACTTGTTCTGTGAGTGTTCAGCAAGATGATCAAGTATTTCTAATAAATTTAACTTGATAAAGGAGTGATGTTTTGCAGTACAAATACAGTAGTGCATATCACCAAATTTCACATGTTCACAACTGAGCCAATGGCCTCTTTCTCTCTCTCTCTCTCTCTTTCTCTCTCTCTCTCTCTCTCTCTCTCTCTCTCTCTCTCTTTCTCTCTCTGCAGAATTGTGGGTGATCATCTCACAGCAGCAACAATTTATGGAGGACATCTCATCTGGAGAGGAGAAAGAGAAAAAAGCAGAAAGATCCTTCACTTCAAATGAGAGTAGGGAGATGTGAAATATGTGGGAAACTGCAAAATTTTGTAGAAATGAACCACCTGAGTAAGGTTGTAGCAGTGGGAGCAATAAATCTGTTTCACAGCAATGGGATGTCACATTTCTGCAAAATCCTCAAAAAAAGCCAAAAGCAAGTGACATTGGATAGGTTACTTGTTAAAGTTGCATGATAAGAACCTCATTGAGCCAATATATAGGAGTGATTCTGTTAATGATAGTGAAAGTTGTCCTGAACAATAACCCTCTTCTCTCTTATCTCTCTGACACCAGCCATGGTTTTCAAAGATAAATGTGTGTTAATTTGTTTATTTTTTTAATATTTTATATTTTCTTTATTATTTTATATTACAATATTATAATCACTTTATATAAATATTTTTGGGTTATGGAACAAATCATCTGAGTTTCCTTTATTTCTTATGGGGAAATTTGCTTTGATATACAAGTGCTTTGTATTAAAGCATGTTTCCAGAATAAATTATCCTCTCAAACCAAGGTTTACTGTACTAAAAGAATAACAAAATATAAAAGCAAAAGAAAAACAGAAAAGAATAAAAACAGAAATAACTTATGAAGTTTTGAATAAGTAATATAACTATAAAGTGCAGAAACAGGGAGGAAATATGAATATTACTAATTGCCAAGACAATATTTTGAACATCTAGTTACAGACTAAAGCCAGAAAGAATTATCTTTTATAAAACATTCTAAACTAAAATAGAAGAGCTAATTTACTGAACTAAAATAGCAGAGCTAATTAACTTATTAGGAAAAAAGTTTTATTTTGGCTCCTGAGTACAGAAGCTTCAGTTCCTGGTCCTTGTCCCACTTGTGATGTAACACATTATTGTGTAGATAGCATGGTGGAGGAAGCGTCTCACCTCCCTGGGGACTGGCACCAAAGAGATAGATAGTTGCCTCACATTCCGCTTTGAGTTCTAGTCTTAGTGACAGTGACTTAAAACTTCACATTGATTCCCACTTTTTAAAAGTTTCTTTCACCATCCAATTTTGCTAAGCTGAGGACCAAATCTTTAACATTTGGGCCTTTGGTGGACATTTAAGATCTAAACTATCAAACTGTAAGTTAATAGTGTCCTCCCATAGTACATTTGTTCTTCAAAGTTTATGATTTAGTAATTTTGAAAAAAAATTATATATTTTGTGAATAAAGAAAATATAATAAATAAATATAAGTAAATATAATATTGCTGTCAAATATATTTGAGCTATCATATTAACTCTTGTTAATATAACTAATACATAAATAAAGACTAACTCAAAATCTATTTTTAAATTAAGAAATAAAATGTGTTTTAAATTTTTTCTTATATGTTCTTTATATTTTATTTTTAATGATAGCAGACACATGGTAGATATAGCTTTAAATGATATACTTCTCTGTTTCACATCAAGTAAAACTAATAAAGTCAGAACTCACAAAAAATTTGCAAAAATAACTATTATGGTATAGTATTTGTTTTGCTAATTTATATTCCCTATGTAAATGACAAGTAATACTTAGAATATAAATATTGTTTGTGATATAAGTTGATAAAATAAAAAATTCTATTACCAAGATATGTGAACATTGAATATATGAAGACAAAAATCCATATCTAAGATGTTCAGAAGCTAATCCGTCATAGAACTTCTTGTCTTCATTCTTCTCACCATAAGTAGTGCTTTGACGTGAAAATATTTGCTGATTATTTTAGATGACATTTATACCCAGTCATGCTCTACTGCCTATCCTTTCTTAAATATGACATTTATATTTGCATTTTGGGTAAAAAGAAGGGAAGACATGGGAATTTGTATATTATTGTATGAACAAACCATAAAGCACAAAATATAAGTTTAAAGAGCTTTGTTAACTATACAAGATCAAAAGGAACTGGATGAAAAAGCTAGACGTGATGTGGCAATTTCAATTTTCCGGCTTCCTTTTTTAGTTAGTTTTAACTTTGGAAGCATGGCTATTAAAATGACTGGATGTTTGTGTCTCCCTAAAATTCATACATTAAATGTCTAACTCAGGTATGAAGGTATTTGGAAGTGAAATCTTTCAGAAAAAATTAGACCACGAGCATGGATCCCATGATGAGATTAGGGACAAGGCTCAGATTACTCCTTTTTCTGTTGCTATAAGAAGGTGCTTGCAACTGGATACTGGGTCATTTTATGAAAAACAAAAACATTTATTTAGCTTACAGTTCCAAATATTAACAATCATTACACTGTCATTACCTAAAGTCCTCATTGCTGATGGAATCACATTTAAGGAAGCACACACAAGAGAAAAAGGTCATATTGACTGTCAGAAGGCCAGAACTCAACTAAGGCCACAAAGAATTATTTTCTTCTGTCCCAGATGCATGCCCTAAATAAACTAGCTCCTCTCAGTAGGACTGCTAAATGTCTCACTGTCTCTTTATACTGAAGACTAAACTTTTAAAACATGAGCCATTTTTGAACAACACTTAAACTATATCCAAATAAGATGCCCTTATAAGAGGCCAGACACATTTTAAGCTCTCTTTCTGCTACATGGAAGTCTAATTAGAAGTCAGCAATCTGCAGCACAGAAGGTGGGTGTCTTACTTTCTCACCTCTGAGACATAGTGCCAAATATTTACAATTTAAAGAAGGAGAAGTTTATTTCAGTTTGTATTTTCAGTGCATGATCAGATGGCTCCATGGCAGGAAGAGTATGGCAGAGGCGAATTGCCAAGGGCTGATGCTCAGGGAGCAGTGATTAAAGGGTAGGGCTGAGGACTGAGATACACTGTTGAGAATCAGCTGCCAGTGATCTGCCTGTTTCAACAAGGCCCCCCACCCACTAGCTGAACATTCAGTTCTGAATCCATCAGTGCATGAATCCACTCACTGATGAGTCTGGCTCAGCCATGATCCAATCATTTTCTTAATTCTTAATCTTATAGCATCATTGGAAGATGGTGGAAACTGGAAGATGAGTCTATTTAGAAGAAAACTAGATCACTGGAGTATCAGATGAAAGGGCATGTCTTATCTGGGGCCTCTTCTTTTCTTCCTGGCTCACTTTCTCTCTACTTCCTGTCCATGATGAAGTGAGTAGCTTTGCTTTGCCAAGCCTTTCTGCAATAATCCTGTATCTCATCACCAGTCCAGAAACAGATGGTCAGCTCTCTGAAAGCATGAGCCAACATAAACTGTCTCTCCTTTCTATTATCACAGATATTTTATCACAATGACAGAAAATGATTAACACTGTAAATATACATAAATACATTCATTTTGGCTTCTAATACTAAATCCTTGAGGTATCTTAGGTACCCATCACTAGGTGACTGGAGGAGCAAAATGGAGTTGATATAGAGAGTGGGAAATTTTTGTAACTATAAGAAACAATACATTTGATTAGTTAGAGGAACGTACATGGTACTCATGAGCAAATGGTTGTACACAAATGTAAGAATTACAGCATGATATCATTTAACATAAATTATAATCATAAAGCTATGAAAAAGTAAAAAATATTTAGACATTTTCTTCTGAGGGGAGACAAATCACATTGATTTATACTGTTTCCTCACTGAGCTGAGGATTCTGTTAACATTATGTACCTGATATATATCCAGGATCCCAAAACATTATCATCAATAATTTGTTATTTTATCTAAATTATTATATCATGAATTATTTTCCTTATTGCAAAAACCAAAATTTTATTAGATGATTGTATGCTTTTGATGTTTTCTAATTATATTAGCCAGTGATTAAATATTGGAGAATCAATTAAAATATTTTATTTTTACAAAAATATTTATTGGTACACTTGCTGTATATAGAATGTTTAATACACAATTTTAAACAAATTGATTCTATCATTGGCATACTTAAAATATTTTCCAAAAAATTATGTAAGTAATATTTCCATAGTCTGAGACATATTTTCTAGTGTTTAAAAGCAAAAGCATCCTCTGTAGAATTTTGATAATTTTAATTAATTTATTTATTTTCTCAGACCAATAAGACTTCATAGACTATATGGCTAAAAGTTCAAGTTTTGTTTTAAGTTAACAAGTTGTATTTATATAAAGTAGAATCTCCCCAAATATGAGTCCAAGAAACACAGATGCCTCTCTGAAAGTAAGTATCCTATATTTAAATACTTTTGGAAAAATTAAATTATACTAAAGTCATAGTATTCACAAGTATAATATATATTCATAGTATAAAACAATGTATGATATATGTAATTGTGTATAAATTAAATGATATATTTAAAATGTTGTAATGTATTGCTTTCAAATGCATTGGATTATTTCATTTATATATGCACAGACATTAATATTTTGTATTATTTCAGTATTTTATATATTGCAAGCAATAACTTTGCATTGTTAAAAATCAGTAAGTAGAGTTTTACATATTAATTACAGTAGACAATACACACATATAGTAAAAAATTTAGAGTTAGTTCAATGAAGGGAAAAGGAAAGAAGATAATTTAAACCACAACCATTTTTGTTCCAGAAGTAAATAACTCAATGCTTTTATTCAATTCAAAGTATGTCAGAAGTGACATTTTCATATGCATAATTTGATTACTTTATTTGGACTTGTTTGCCTCTAATCTATTCCTGACTTATTGACTTCATCCAAGAATTCATATATGCTATAAATCAAAATTTTAGTAAATGACTAAATTTTACCTACAGATTTATAAGGTGAAAATTATGGCATTGGTCAAAACTATCCAAGATACTCATCATTTCCTTTGGGTATCTTAAATTTAAAACACTTTGGAAAATTTGCTATATTTCATGAAAATAAACAAAAATTGTGTTAAAATCTTAAAATTGCATTATTATATTTCAACGAATCCAAAATGTGAGCATCTTGCAGTAAATTTATATATTACAGTTCTGTTAAGGATAATACTTAATAATTGATTAAAACATTATCTAGAGAAATTTTGATACTTTTTATTACAAAAATTTTTTGACTACAAATGTAATCATATGAAAAAATTGTAGCCAGATGTAAAGGCACACACCTGTAATCTCAGCACTTTGGAATCCAAGGCAGGAGGATCACCACCAGTTCAAGGCCACCCTGGACTACACAGGGAGACCTGTCTCAAAAAACAAAAACAATAAAGAGTTGTATACATGGGCTTTCAAATATTCATAATTTTTAAACATTTTCTAATATTTTGTTTACCTACTTTTAATCAAAACATGGATTCTAATATTGTAATTATTTAAAGTTGATATATATTTATTTAAAGTTGATATATAATTTCAGTTATACTCTACAACCTTGTTTTTAATTAGTACTTACACCACATCTCATCTAATAAAGGAAAGCTACTTTCTTTAAAGTATGGAATGAACTACTAAGAAATCATAGACAAGTTTCAAATATTATTGGGGTATGTTCTATTAGAGTTAAGGGAATTTAGTAAAGATAATTGTTATAGTTTAGATCTAATCTGACCCCCAAAGCCTCCTGAGCTGTGGTGGAGCTTATGAAAGGTGCTGGATTATGGGAGTTAGTGGTGACTTTCTATTAGGAGGTGGGATCTGGTTGGAAGAGGAGTCACCAGGAGTGAGGTCTGCGGTGTTTATCTATCTCTTTGGGTACTCCATTTGTCCTCTGCTTCCTGGGTGCTTCTATGTGAGCAGTAAGTCCCCTGCTATTCATAAACCCCTCTGCCATGCCATACTGCCTTGGAAAGCTAGACTATGGTATGAAACCTCTACACACTATAAGCCAAAAAAAGTTCCCCTCCTTTAATTTGTGGGTGTCAGTTATTGTGTCTTAATGATGAGACAAGTGACTAAGACAATCCTAAGTAAGTTTGTTTATGTATTACATATTCCTGAAATACACTCCAGAGACCCCTGATGGTATGCAATGCCACAGTACAGATTTTAGCAGAGTGTACTGGTTATATTATTATTCTAATCTTTTCATATTAAAAGTCTTGTAAGTCAATATTTCAATATAATAGGTTGAAGTATAGCATTTTAATAAAACGAGTCTATCAGTGGTAAGCATAGCTCACATTTGGCCTAGCTTTTCAAACAAACTGATAAACTTTGCTTTTTGGAAAAAATATAGGAATTGAATGACACTGGGCCCAATTATCAAGCTAAATGCTTCATCTGGTTTAATAAATCTCATCATACCTCCATCCTCAGTAATGACACAGCTGGCTCTGGTGGCTTACTAGGAGATTTAATCAAAACACATATCTCTGAGGGGTTTGAGTGCCTATCAAAATTCTTTTCTTAGGATACAATTAGTAACTTTTTGTTTTTATTGTTGTTGTTGTTTACTGTCAAAACTGGGCAACAGAAAGCCCAGAAGTGCTGGAGATGATAACCCTTATGTCAAATATCTTTCCTTCTCACTTTCCATCTGATGACCAGAATAAATTTCAATATGGATCATGACTTTTTCTGGTCTATTTCCTTGGCAGAAAGAATGGAAAGTGTGGCAATCAGTTTGTGATTCACTACCTTTTTTCTTCTATTCCCTGGAAGTTCTGTACTCCCTCCGACATCCAAGATCTCTAAGTTTGCAAAGCACAGAATTGTGGTGACTTGGAATATACTACACATGCATATCAAAAGAACTTCTAGTGTTTCCAACTACTGATTCTCCAACACCATGATTCTTACTGAGAAGATTAGCAGTTTTAAAAGTTCCTTATTTATATCCACTTGCATATCTTCATGTCTAACATTGTACAGTACTTTAGTCTGTTCTGAAAGATAGTGTTACATTTTACTAAAGTATTGCTACTAAAGTGGTATGTCTTATGTAAGTAGCCTACGGGGCCAAACAATTTAATATAGTGTTTTGGGTCACAGGGTGGTGGGTTTACCCTTGCTTTAAAGTGGGAATACTTGACATACATGATGGTAAACATGATTCTACAATAGTCTCTCAAACATTCAAGAAGCTTTTAGATAGCTGTCATAACTGAGGCGCTGAGAACAAAAAGGGAAAACCAATTTCTACATTATGCTATTTTTCATTTTTCTCAGAATGCATCACTAGATCATTTGTCAGAGTCTAATATAATCAAATATTTTTTCTAAAATGGATGGTGCCACTTCAGTGATCTAGCATAAATTTTTCAGTGGTCTCTACCATCACCAATGGCTGTAGTCAGATAAGCCTTGGAGTTTCCATATCTGCTATCATGATTACTTTACTCGTGTTCCCATCAGAGCAACCTAAGTAACTTTCCATGTTATTTTGTTGTTAGGTCCTTCTCTTACACAATATATAATGTATATTTGTTGATAAGAATTTTCATTCTTTTTATGCATTCTAATGAACCAATCCATATGTCCCTATTATTGAATTTCTTTTGTTTTTTTTCCAGGCCTCTAAGTAATCTAAGACATCTGCCACTGTCCATGTATTGCCTTACATTTTAACAATTAGCCCTTTCTCTTTTTACAAATTACTAAAAACCTCTGAAACATTATGGAAAACCTCTGCAGTAGGCTCCAGTCTCCCAGTGTACTATGCAAGTCAGCAGGGAAAATAAAGCTGAAAGACAGAAATAAGAGAGACAGAATTTGAGTTACCAGGATGACCATTGCTGGTGCAACCAACAAAAGCACTGGCTAGTCCGAGCCACTGATTCTCATTGGTCATCAATTGGGGTAAAGGAGAGCTATGTGCAAGGATAGGACTATGTGTAAAGATGTGCAATCTGTAAGGTTTCTATGGAAACTAATGGAAGCAAGGGTAAAGGACAAGACAAAGCATTCTCAAATTAGGAACAGAGTAGACAAAATATATGGTTGTAATTAGAACATTGTCCTTCTAGTTAGAAGCTTTTAGTTGTGGAAACAGAATTTAGGTGTGAATTACTCTGACCTCAGCATGTAGCCTTCAGATGGACTCACTTCTATAAGGAAGCCAGTTGTGAGCTTAACTCTTTACAGCCTGCACTGCTTTACAGCCTGCTTTGGGGCATAATTAATATTTTAGTCTCTTGTAACAAATCATCAGTGGCTAAATTCACAAGTAAAAAAACAATGTACATTGGCAAAATTTTGCCTCATCACTCGTAAGCCCACTCTAAGTTTAGAATTTTCTCTTTTATCTTTTTGTCAGCTACTCATAAGGCATCCCCTACACAACCATAAGTATGATGAAGGGGGGCAGTAGAACAGTGGTGGTAGAAGATGGTATGAAATTGTGGAATTTCTTCTCATGCTATTTTTATGCCTTCTGCTCTCACTTCTGCAATGCCCTGGGTATACCATGGCCAAGTTGCCCAAGATTTCTACTGGGCTCACATGATGGTATGATATGATGTCTCTCAAACTGGACAATTTAAGATGGGCAGTTATGATGTGGGGCATCTCTAGATATGTACCAGAGTCCTTTTATCCAGAAAACCAGAGTTCTGAATTGTAATTTTCACATTGGGATCTTTACAAAACTCACAAGTCAGGTTTTTTGCCCTAGCAATGATAGCACATGTAGAAAAAAAAATTCCAAATGGTCCTATTTAGTTTGTATAATTTGGAGAACTCTACTAAAATTTTCAAGGACATATAAGGGGTGATGAAAAATTAGTGTGAATATAAATAAAAATAAAAATAAAAGACACATTGCCACTAATCTGAAAATATGCCTCATTTCTTCAAATACACTTCTGCCATCATTCTTGACACTTTTTGAACTTCTGAAAAATCTTTTTCATGGTCGCCTTAGCAATGTGTGGTCAAAAATACGATGAATGCTGCTGCCAGATTCTATCTAGTGGAAAAGCAGGCTCAAATAATTTGAGTCGTTTGTAGGAAAATGGATGCACTCTGCCAGCAGAATTCTAAATTTAATAAATTAGAGACAGAAGGAAATATATCACATGGTGTCTGTTATGTGTGGAAGCTAAAGAGCAAAATTAAAGGTAGATCATAGAAAACAAGGAGACTGACCTTTTGCAAATGGAAATGACATCTAGGGATGGAGAAAGAGGGACAGCAAAGGAAAGTACAAATAATTAAAATGTGTTATGTACCTGCACCACTCTCCACAGTGAATGTATTCATTATGTACTGGAAATGTGACTAGCACAGAAAGAGGAAAGAGATAACCCCCCCAAAAAATCCACCTTATTCACCAGATTGGTCACCAGATGACATCTTTTTCCCAAAGTCATAAGGATGATGAAAAGTAAAAGTTTTAAATTGATTCAGGACATTGAATCAGTCTTGACAATTAAAGATACTCATGAAATAAGACTTATAGGACTGCTTCAGAAAGCGTCAAGAATAATGAGATAAGAGTGTTTAAAGAAAGGGAGAGTATTATGAGTGACACCGAAGGTAATGTATCTTTTACAGGAAAATTACTTTATAAATTTAAACCCACTGTATTTTGTAATCATATCTCATATCTAGTTTTTCCAAAGTCCAAACCAGTAAATTAAATTATTACATTTTAAGAACACTGTACTTGTATCCTTTGGAGTTAAAACTGACACTAATTGCTACTAAACTTAATGTAAGTTGTGATATGCTATCTCAGCCAAGATATGGTCACAATTATGAAGATTTTCACTTGGCTTTGTGCCCTAGGATAGCTTTTACCACACTGACCCACTAAAGAAGAGTGTAAAATTCATTAGTCAGTATAAGTAACCACAGATTTTTTAAATATTATTTTATTGGTGCATTTTAGGTATACAACATAATGATATTCATCATTGGAAGTTTGCACCTTTACATAATCCCTCTTGGTTCTTATTTTTCCCCCTTCCCCTGCCCTCCCTTCAACCCTTCCATCCCTCCCTATTTACAGAGACTTTGTTTCCATTTTTTCATTTTCTCATATTAACTCCATTCCCTTCTTTCCTTTCCCCTGCCCCTGCCATTTCCCCTTCCTCTTTGCCCCTTTTCTTCCTACTTCACATTATCTCTTATACCTTTTAGTCCTTATTTACACTTTCAGTTTCTCACACTAGAGAAACTATTCAGTATTTACACGTGTGTCCTGTTTATTTCACTTAAGAGTATCGCCTCAGTCTTAAAATGGATCTTAAGATGTGAAGGTTCTCCTGTAAGATAGGTCTTTAATATAATCTGACAAATATTTCCCTCTTTCAATGTTCCTAAAAAAAATATGTACAGGTTCCCTTGAAGAACAACTAGAGGAATTGGTACATTCATATTTGCTGTCATGTTATCTGGTCCTAACACCTAAGTTTTTCTTTAACTAATACTTTTGAATCTACAAATGCTCTGATTCAAAATCTTGATGAGAGATTATGACATTTACCTGATAATTTGACTGCTTTTAGACCCTTAATTATGCATCCTTAATTTATTTTTCTTTTTTTCTTAATGCATATTATACAGAATAATGGGTTTCATTTGGTATATTTGTCAACACATATAACAAATTCATAATTTCAGCCCCCTACTCCCTTCCTTTAGCCTTCCATTTTCTCCTCCTTCCTACCCACATATTCTTTTGCTCTTCTCTAATAGTATCCCTTCTATTTTCATGTCATCTCTTTCTTTTTAGATTCCACATTTGAGAAAAATTATGTAATAGTTATCATTTTGATTCAGTCTTATTTGTCCTAACATAAGCATCTCTGGTTCAGTTCATTTTCCATATTTTTAAAAATGACATGATTTCATTCTTTTTCATGGTTGAATAATATTCCATTTTGTACATGGACTATATTTTCTTTATTCATATATCAGTTGACAGGAACTTAAGCTTTTTCCATAGCTCAGCTATTACAAGTGAGCCCAAAATAAGCATGGGTAGGCAGATATCCAAAAAATATGCTCGCTTAAATTTAGGGGGAAATATACCAAGAAGTTGTAACTGGATCAAATGGCCAATGTCCTTTTAGTTTTATGAGTAATCTCCAAATGATTGGCATAGTGATTGTACTAATGGACTTTCCACCAACAGTGGAAAAGTGGTGTTTTCTCTCTCACCCTTGCCGACATTTGTTGATTTTGTATCCTTGATGACAATTATTCTGTTTGGGCTAAAATAGACTCTGTGTATAGTTTTGATTTGAATTTATCTGATGGCTAAAGAGTACATAAATCATTTGTATTTCACTTAGAGTCAATTTGCAAATTTTACTTTTTTGTGAAAATCCCTTTATCAACTACAGTCTGTCATATAATTATTTTAGTAATTTCCCTTATGTATATCTTATGTAATATGTGATATTGCTATGATTTTAATACAATAAATTCCTGAGAACAGTATATAATATTTACTCTTATTCTCCCTGATTCATGTTATCCTCTTCCTTTTCTGAAGTTCCAAGTATCTTTTTATTATGTTTTAGAATTTTATTTATCTATTCTTTAAAGATGGTAACTATTTTAGTTTTCCTTCATTTATAAACTATTTATTTTGTCTTCATTCCAGAAGGATAGTTTTGGAAGATACAGAATTCAAAGCTGATTCTTTTCTTTCAGCAATGGAAGCATGGAGTTATTTCCTTTAAGATTGTTTTATTCTTTCAGATGAAAAACCCATTGTTTTTTATGTTTTTCCCATATAACTCATATCCCATTCTTCTCTTATCCCTATCAAGATTATTTATTTGTCATTAGATTTCAGGGTTAATTATGATGTATCTTTGCTTGAGTTTTTAAATATCTTTCCTTAAATCCATAGATTTATGTCTCCTACCAAATCTAGAGAGTATTAACCACTGTTTCTTTGAATTGTTCCCAGTCTTATAATTTTTCTTGTAGACTGTACATATTTTTCAATCTGTTTTCACTGTTTGGGAAGATTGGGTAAAACACTAATCTGCCCATATGTTTTCTGAGGTTAGAGTCATTTTCTGCTTTCATCACTTTAGTGCTGTGCTTTTCAGTTTTAAAATTTCATTTGATTATCTTTACATAACTTTTATAACTTTGCCAAGATTTTCTCCCTCTTTTTCCGTTTCATTTGATTCAAGACAATTAATAATTTTTGCTAAAACAATTATTTTATGAGTATTTTAAAACTCTAATTATTGCTAGGGGGTGGAGGTCTGTGGTACACAACTTCCCTATCACATGACTATTCCTTGGTTTGATCCAAGTGCATGCAGGCACACACACACACAAAAAAAAATTCAAGAAAAATTTAGTCATATAATTCTATTACCCTATTCATCTGTGTAGTAGGGAAGAGTGAAGTCTATTTTCTCCCCCTCATTCATTCCTGTTACATTTATATGGGTAGGAATGGTATGTTTCTTCTATTGTTTGTCTGAAGCATAGCAGGTATTACAAATAGGTTTTGTCAAGACACAATTTTCCTTGTCTTTTGTCTACAGACACAGATTTTTTTCTTGAACCACTTCCTTATAATTAGCTCTTGAAACTTTTGGCTTTGGAGGCTTCTTCAAAGCTCTGTCTGGGATCTACGGTAGTCAATATAGAAACCAACAACATAATTTCAAGTCATTCCACAAATCACAAGGTCTCAGAATAGTCTGCCAGCTTCTTTCCAGCAGAGTTTTCTTATGCTTATTTATCAACTTGTTTCAGAATACTTTAGTAGTTAGAAAAAGGTTGAAGGGGGAGTGGGGCTACAGCAACTTGTCTAACTCTTACACATCTTTATAAATGTCTGAGGACTAACTGTTCACCCCATTCTCTGACCTTGTCTCTTGACCTTTCTTAAGATAATTGTTTTAACCTGGATTCTATTATGTTGGAGGTCTGCCAGTCATGCTGATTATTTGGAGGCACTCCAATAGAGACTGCTTACCCTCTTATTCATGATAGTGGATTTGTCAAGACTTCATGACCCTAGCTACTCATTCATTCTAGCCATTTCTCGGGACTGTTTATGCCACAATCAGTTCTGAGAAGTAAGTCATATTTCACCCCAAAAGAGTTACTTTGCTTTGATTGTCAATAATTTTAATATTACTTTGACTACCACTTTTGTTGTATGTATGAATTTGCCTCTGATCTAAGAGAATCTTATCAGATGGTAGCATTCTTGAAACTGTGGCATACCAATCTATTACCCTGTAATAATAGTAAATATCAATATAATCACAGTGGTCATTGAGCTCAGTTTCTTAAGAAGTTTCCTATGTTAGATTCCTGTCTACAATTGAGAGCTACTATACATTCTCATCAATGCATTCTCTTTTGTTTTGGTAAATCACACATCCTTTGTAATGGAAAATAATCATTTATAGTGTTTTTCAGCTTTACGTAAAAATGAAGTATAAAGTATTTATATTAACACACTAATTTCTCTAAATAGTCTAAATACTTTTTTCACTGACTGCAGCAATACATTCAGTAGATTGAGCCTATTTCATATTAAATACCACTTTTGTCATTATATTAAAGAGTCATCCTTGAATTAAGTTTTCACAGTATCATGGAATACATTCCACAATTTTAAATCATATACCTCTGGAAGAGTGCTTCTAACTTAATAAGTTATCTATTTTGCTACCTGGCTTATCTGATCAAACTAAAAAATAGCCTCCTGGCTTCAACTGGTACAATGCCAGCAGGACCTTATAGTTCCCTTGAATATTTAGTCCTTTTCCATTATTACACTCAGCACATCAGTGGTTGGGTTATATTGTTACTTAATCTTAATTGAAGGCATGCTTCAAAGGGCAGCCATAACAGCAAAATCAAATAATGTGAAAATATACTATTTGTGCATTAGCTAGAGCAAAAAAAGAAATGCTAGCTCTTAAAATGAGGGTAGGACCACTTTTGATGACTGAGTGACTTCATTGAAATCTCCTTATTCACCTCTGATTTATCAAGCTGGATGTTTGTCATTTATTATGTGTTGATGTTCTATACATTTATAACCAAGTCCTGAACTTGGCAGAGCAACCTGCCATGCCACGTAGATATTCGTTAAGTTTACCCCTGAGTCTTATCACTGTGGTTTTCCTCATATGTGATAAAAAGTGTAAGCAGTGAAAACTACCCAGAAAGTATATTGGTGTAAAAAGGCATTTAAATAGTAATTCATTTGGGTAAAATGTCTTGTAATTCTCTAGAAGATCATACACCATGACCAAGTGGAATTCCACCCAGTGATGCAGGGATGCTTCAACATATGCAAACCAATAAATGTAATACACTATATCAATAGAGTCAAGGACGAAAACCATATCATCTTCTCAATAGACACAGAAAAACTATTTGACAAAATCCAACACACATTCATGATAAAAACCCCACAAATAACTGGAATAGGTGGTCTCTACTTCAATCTGATAAAAGCCATCTATGAAAAACCAACAGCCAATATCATACTAAAGGGTAAAAAATTGAAATCCTCTACACTAAAACCAAGAACAAGACAAGGATAACCACTGTCACCACTCGTGTTCAATATGGTTTTGGAAATATTAGCCACAGCAATTAGAAAAGAGAAAGAAATAAAAGGAATAAAGATATGAAATGAAGAATTCAAATTATCATTATTTGTAGATGACATGATACTCTACATAGTAGACCTGTAGAACTCTACCAAAAGTCTTCTAGAATTAATAACCAAATTCAGTAAAGTTGTTGGATGCAAGGTCAACACACAGAAATCAATAGCTTTCCTCTACATGAACAACAGACTCACTGAGACAGAAATGGAGCAAACAATTCATTTCACAATAGCATCCAAAAAACTGAAATACCTAGGAATCAACCTAACAAAAGAAATCCAAAACCTCTTCTATGAATACTATAGCACTCTGAAAAGAGAGATTGAAGATGATATCAGAAAATGGAAAGACATCCCTTGCTACTGGGTAGGAAGAATCAGCATAGTGAAAATTTCCATACTTCCAAAACTGCTATATAGATTCAATGCTATCCCAATTGAAATTCCAGTAGCATACTTCACAGAGCTTAAGAAAACAATCCAAAAATTCTTTTGGAACAAGAAGAGACTTAGAATAGAAAAAGGAATTCTAGGCAAAAGAGAAATGGCAGGGGCTATCACAACCCCCAACTTGAAACTATACTACAAAGCTACTGTGATAGAAACAGCATGGTACTGGCAAAGAAACAGACCTCAGGACCAGTGGAACAGATCACAAGATGCAAAAATAGCTCTAGACACACTCAGCCACCTCATTTGTGACAAAGTAGCCATAAACCCTCACTGGAAGAAAGATAGCCTTTTTAATAAATGGTGCTGGAAAAATTGGGCTTCAACTTGCAATGACCAAAACTATACCTATATCTCTCACCATGAAGTAAACTAAAATTGAAATGGATTGAAGATCTAAATATTAAAAAAGGAAATGCTGAACAGGCTGGAAAAGGGGTTAGGTAGAACTCTTGAAGATATTGGAATAGGAAAAGATTTTATGAACAAAACCACAGTTGCCCATGAACTAGCACAAACAATGAACAAATGGGATCTCTTCTTAGTAAAAAGCTTCTGCATACCAAGAGAAACCACCAACAGTGGGAAGAGACAACCCACAATCTGGGAAAAAATTTTCAACTGGTGTTTCTCAGACAAAGGTCTACTATCTAGAATATATAACGAATTTTAAAAAATCAGACCTCCCAAATTTAAAGACTCAATCCAAAAATGAGTATCTGAAATGAACAGACATTTCTCAGACAAAGAAGTAGAAATGGCAAACAAACATATAAAAAATAATGTTCAACAGCACTGGTCATTCAAGAGATGAAAATGAAAGCAATGCTGAGATTCCACCTCACTCCAGAAAGAATGGCTGGTATCATGAAATCGACCAATAACAAAGGCTGGCAGGGCTGTGAGGAAAGAGGAACCCTGCTCCACTGCTAGTGGGAATGTAGACTGGTGCAGCCACTGTGGAAATCAGTATGGAGTTAACTCAAAGAACTAGAACTGGAAGTCCCACTTGACCCAGCTATTCTCTTGCTGGATATCTTCCCCAAAGAATTCAAAGAATCACACCACAGTGATATTTGTTCACCCATGTTCATAGCAGCACAATTCATGATAGCTAGACCTTGGAATCTACCCAATGGCCCATCAAATGGAGAATGCTTAAGGAAAATGTAATGCTTTTTAAAATTTATAAAATGCAGTATTACTCATTCATAACAAAAAACTAGGGACATTTACAGCTAAATGGATGCACATTGAGGCTATAGTCTAAAGTGAAATAAATAGGACATCCATGTGTAAATACCAAATAGTTTCTCTAATGTGAGAAACTGAAAGTGTAAATAAGGACTAAAACATATAATAGATAATGTGAAATAGGAATAAAATGGGCAAAAGGCAAGGGAAAGTGCGAGGGGTAGAGGAAAGGAAAGAAGGAAGTGGCATCAATACAAGAAAATGGAAAAGCAGTAATTAAGTCTTTGTAAAAAGGGAGTGTTGGAGGGGTTGAGGGTAGGGCAAGGGAATGGGAAAAAAATAAGAACCAAGAGAGATTATGTAAAGGGGCAATTTTCCAGTGATGAATGTCATTATACTGTATACCTAAAAAGTACCAATAATATTAAGTAAAATGAAAATGAAGTATAAAAAGTAATAGATACATCATGAAAATTTGAACACTCTGGTAATTTTAATAATTCTGTCAGTTATCTAGATTTCAAGGAGATATATATATATATATATATGTACAAATTATATATAAAATATATATTATATATTCTTTGAAATCATATATACCTCTATTCAAAAACCAGAGCTCTTTTTTCCCCCACATTAAGTTTATTGGTACATTTTCAGTATAAAATACAGTTACATTCATCATTGGGATCATGTACCATTACATGAGTCTCTTGGTTCTTATTTTCCTTCCCTTCCCTTGCCCTCCCTTCACCCTCTCCAACCTTCCATATTTACAAAGACCTTGTTTCCATTTTTTTTCCTCTTCTCATACTTTTTCCTTTCCTTTTTTTCCATTCCCCTACCCCTCCCAATTCCCCTGCTCTTTTAGACCTTTTCTTCCTGTTACACAATATCAGTTATACATTTTTTAAATTACAATATTAAGATCTAGGAGACATTACCACAGATTTTACAGAATTTAAAAAGGTATAGAAAGTATATTACAAAAATCTTTTTTGAAATAAATTTGACAACTTCTAAGAAGTACCTTGAAAGACAAATTAATGAAACTTAACTCTGGAGGAAATATAAAATTTGAATAGCACCTATTAAAGAAAGTATATTCTTAGCTTGAAAACTTACCTATATGACAACAGCAGGCTCATAAACAGTTTAAATGATAAATTATATCAAACAATTAAAGCAGAAGAAAGAAGGAACACTTCTCCCCTCATTTTAGGAACTCAACATTATGCGTATCCTAAAACTGGATAAAGATAATAGAAGAAAAAAGTATGAACATAGATAGAAATTTGTTAAACAAAACAAACTATTGGAAGTCAGATCTGGCAGGATGTAGAAAGTGGTTTTGTTATAGGGATGGCAGTGTTGCTTCAGAATTGGAAGATCCACCTCCAAAAGTCATCATTTTAACAGAAGAAAGGAAAAAGCCATGTGATCCTGTCACTAGTTGGAGAAAAAGTATTGGACTAAATTCTACAGCTGTTCATGGTAAAAGCTATCAGGAGACTAGAAATAGAACAGAAACTTCTCAACAGATTAAAAACATGTACTCCATACTTCCAGTGAGAGTACCTTATATAAATGGAGAAGATACAATGCTTTCTCTTTAAGGTGGGGAACAAGGGCATATATGCTTACTCTTTATCTGTCCATTAAACTTTGAAACCTAGTCCCCACCAAAACAGTCTGGCAATAAAATGACACAACTAGGATAGGATTGGCACAGCAGAAGCAAAATCTTTATATGTAGATGAAATGATCATCTACAGAGAAAATACTAAGAAATCTCTAGGAGCCCCTAGAACTTGTATTTGAATTTAGCAGGATTAGAAAACACAAGGTATATATAAAAATTCAGGTCTGTGTATATTTGCTATAAATGAAGAATTGGATATTGAAATTTAAAAGTTATGTAGGAGTACAAAGGACCTAGAAAACTTAAAAACAAAAACAAAAACAATCTTGGAAGATGTTTAGAACCTAATTTTAAGACTTCTTCTAAAGCGACAGTAATCAAGGCAGTGTTAGTGTAAGGAAAGACATATAGATCACTTGAATAAAACAGAGAATCTAGAAATAGAACCACACATATATGGTCCACTGAGTTTTGAAAGTTTATTTAACATTAGCATTTTATAGAATATAAACTCAATTCAAGAGCCAAGGAAGAGGTAGTGTTTGCAGCAAATGACACTAGAATACCTGGTGTCTGTATATAAAAAAATTAACCTCAACCCTTTTTTTCCATACATGGAAATAACTTGAAGGGATCTATGAACCTAAATAAGGAAGCCTAAAAGTATAAAACTTTAAGAAGAAATTATAAAGGAAAATATTTATGAATTCAGGGTAGGCAAGAACTACCTAGGATACAAAAAAACATGATGTATAAAAGAAAAAAAAACCGATAAATGAGATTCCATCAAAATTTAGAGCTTTAAATGACATCATTAAAATTAAAAGTAGTCCTTAAACAGACCATATTTGCAATGCATATAACCTATGAGCAGAATATATAAAGAATTCTTAGAGTTCATTAATAGACAACCCAATTAAAATGTAGACATAAGAAGATGATAAATAGCCAGTATAGCACAAGGAATGGTGTGAAACTCTAGAATCAAAAAAATACTAATCAGTACAATAATAAGATTGAATTATACACTCATTGGGGAGATGAAGTCAAAAATTTTAAAAGTCTTGTCATGACTTTTTCTTTTTGTTGGATTCTCCCCCTTTGAGTTTAATTTGTCATGCCCAATGGATTCGTTCTGCTGAGTTTCCTGGGGTTGTGATCCTCATTGTCTTTTCCTAGGGTATTGTCTAAAATTTTTTGCAGTGCCGGTTTGGTATTCATGAAGCTCCTGAGGTGCTCTTTATCATGAAAGTATCTTATTTCTCCATCAATTTTGAAAGATAGTTTTGCAGGGTACATCAACCTGGGTTGGAGACTGTTTTCCTTTAGGACTTGAAATACATCACTCCAAGGTCTTCTTGCCTTGAGGGTTTGCACTGGGAAGTCTGCTGTGATTCTGATGGGCTTTCCTTTGTATGTGATTTGTTTCTTTTCTCTCACTGTTTGTAAAATTTTGTTCTTCTGTTGGATTTCTGGAATCCTAACTATTATATGCCTATGTGTAGATTTTTTTTTTTTGATTAAGGCTAGCTGGAGTCCTATATGCCTCACTTATCTGTGTGCCAAGTTCTTTTCCCCTCCTTGGGAAGTTTTCTGCCATCACTTTTGTGAACAGAGTTTTTATGTCATCTGCACTCTCTCCTCTTTCTTCCTTAACTCCAATCAGTCTTATGTTATTCTTCTTTGCATCATCTAGCTGCTACTGGATTGATTTCTTGTGTTTCCTTCCAATTTTAGAGCAATTTTTCTTTTCCTGGTCACTAATTGCAATCTTTTCTTCTATATCTGAAATTCTGTCCTCACATTGGTTCATTCTGCTGTGCAGACTTTCGATGGAGTTTTTAATCTCTTGGAAATCTGTTTGTATCTGTTTTATGGGTTCCATTTTTTTCTTGTGTTGAGATTCCATCATATTCCTCAGATCCTCTATTTTTTTATCTGTGTCCTCCCTAGATTTATTAATCATGTCTTGCACCATGAGCAAAATCTTTGCTGTTATCTGAGTAATTATTTCTGATTTCATTTTTCTCAGATCCTCTTTTGTTGCCAGTTCAGAGAGTCCAGGTGGTTGAGTATCATATTGTTCCATCTTGTTTCCCTTTGGGGTTGTTGTAGGTGATCCACAAGTCTGTTTTTGAGTCTTGTTTATGTGTTTTCTCATTTCCATGTGCATGTGGTGCTTCTGGCACCCACACAGCTCACCTTCTCTGCCCTAGGAGCTTGGGATGGCATTGGGGGAGCTTCCTTCTGGGTTCTGGGACTGGCTCAGTTTCTCTCCCCTAGGAGCTTGGAGTGGTGGTGGGTGACCTTCCTTCCAGGTGCTGGGACTGGCTCACCTTCTCTGCCCTAGGAGCCTGGGATGGAAACGGGGAGCTTCCTTCGGGGTTCTGGGACCAGCTCACCTTCTCTGCCCTAGGAGCCTGGGATGGAGGTAGGGAGCTTCCTTCCAGATTCTGGGACCAGCTGAGCTTCTCTGCCCTAGGATCCTGGGATGGTGGCGGGGGCCAGAGCTCTTACATAGATACATAACCTTAGAAACTGGATTAAATTCTGAAAGTTCTTGTGAGAAGAGTGGGGATAATAATTATGAGTATGTTACTACCTCTAATAAAGTAATGTGGTTAATTCTGTACTAGGAATATAGTAATCACAAATTCAGGAAGTTATAATTCTGTCTAAAGTAATTGCATATTTAATAACACAAGTAACAATTCAGTATCTTTTATTGAATAGAAATCTGAGACTTACAGGGTTTAATAAGACGTATTGTAATCACTGTTTGGAAAAAAAATCATTCTAACTGTGGGAAATCTGTCCCTTTTTCATCATCAATATATTTGTAGCAGCAAATAGCTATTGTAGCCTATAACCTGTAGAAAACAAATGCACCAGAGAATACTATTTGGCTGCAGTTTTATATGTATATTTTTTTATATGGTAAAACTTTGTGTAGTATATTCAGTTTAGTTCTTTAACTTTCCAGTCTTCAGAATGGTTATATTTGTCATATATGATAAGGTTAGGTTTGCAGCTCTTTGTGTTGTCATTGAACTTCTTCCATATCCTAGTTAATTTCAATTATTGTCTCTGAATATATATAACATTGCCATTGTTCTAAAGAGGAGAAATATATATATGTGTATATATATGTATATATATATGTAACACTATACTCAGGAATATGTTCTTTGTTATTCATTCCTTCTATTCATTGCATTTTTGATTTCATTTCTTCCTTTTCCTTCCACTTCCTCTAATTTTCCAATCTTATTACTTTCAAGTTTATTTTTCTTGTACTTTATTCAAACAGGAAGACATTTGCATGGTTTATTATAATGTCTTACATTCTTACATAGTGAAATAACATTTACTTTGTACTACTTTGCAATTTTGTAATTAATGTATTTGGAATCAATCTTAGACACCATGAATATCCAATATTAGAGCTGCTTGACTTATTTCTCCTTCTGTTTGGACAAACCATTATGTTTCTGGCTACATTCTTATGGACAGATATATAGATTATTTCTAATATAGCCAGTATTGTTTTCATTTCAAAGAATATCTTTTACTTGTGATTTCAGTTGTCCTTGTTATGAGAACCTGGCCACAGAAAGATGAAAATATTCATATTGCTTATGAGAGTAGTCAGGATGATTTCTTCCCCAATGTCAGCACTATTAGTACTATATTCCATACTGTATGAGGAAAGGCAACCAAGTTAAGATTTAGAAAAATTTTGCTTCATTTTTTCTTAGGTGATATTTTCTTTTTACTGTGTTTGAACTTTAAAGATTATTTTACTTACAGTGCCTAAAAATGGAAATATTGAAAACAATAAAATAAGTCATGATGAGAAAAATACTTTGGGAATTAGAAATGATATATGATTATAGAAAGATTTTTTTCTCAATATTGAAATAGTGTCTATATGTATTATTTAATTTTCAGCCTAAATACCTGTTGAATGGATATAGAATTTCACTTCAGATTCTTTTGTCAACTATTCATTGATTCGGTGAATACTTAGGATGGACTCTTGTGCGCTATCATAGAAGTTGAAAGAAAATGCTATGACATCAATAGTGTCTACATTATTTGTAGGAATGATACAAAAACAATAATGTTTTAAAATATTGTATGTTGTGTAGAAAACATAAATGCTAATCCATTACTAAATAGGGTAAGATATCTCATTTAAGAAATTGTGGTCCTGGTAGGTAATAGGTCAAGCAATGTATGAATTAAAGATTTTAAATGTACAATATATAACTGGAACAAAGAAGATATTCATGTGAAAACAAAAAACAATTGGCAAGCTCCTAAATATATTGAGAAGGATATAAAAAGAAGGTGCTGCTGTGCTTCAATTGTGGTATGTGTGATGAAGACGGCTATGTGCTGAGGAGGTAAGAAATTGTCACATAATTTATACCCTGTTAGACCAAACTCAGGAGTGAAAATTGTACACAAATGGCATGGGAAGACTTTGAAAGTGAATTTCTTTCAATTTGATGTTAGCCAAACCAATTTGTTCAAAGCCAACCTGGACTTAATGAGGCACAAGGTGGCTGTAATTTAAACTAATCAATTTTGGTTGTATTTACAATCAGTTTTAAGTAAAGAGAAACAGAATCTAGAACAGTAAAAGCTGAAGTGAGAACTGATTAGATAAGAGAAATATTTTGAGACCATGAACAGAATTTATAGTTGGGTGGGATATGTGTGTTTCTGAGCAGCAGATTGGAAAAAGCAATAGACAAAAGGGAGGGTGAATACCAAGTTAAACATGAAGTGGGCAGTTGAGTCAATTGTGGGCCACTCAACTGAGATCAGGAAATATAAAGAAGATTAGCTAGATATACAATGTAAATGTCATTTTTTTTATTTAGGCATCATAGATTTAATAAACACATAGATTATTCAAGTAGAATCATGATATAGGCTGAGTCTGGAGCTCAAGCCAGAGGTTGAGGCTGAAAATAAAAAAAGGGGCATTGTCAGCATTTGAGATGTGTGCAAAACATCAAATTTGAGTTATCCAAGGCAGAGTTATTAGCCAACAGAAGAAGCCTATAAATTAAATGTGAACAATGTTAATTTTTATTGGAGTTCTAAAAATAGCAATTCAGGAAAGATATACTTTAAAAGTATTCTTTTAGAATGTTCTCATTACTATCATAGCAACCCTTAAGATTTGTGAAGGTCTTTATATAATAGCAATAATGATAAAAACAACTAAGGCTAATTCAGTGCTTAATATATTCCCAAATTATACTATGCTCATGAAAAAGTATTAATTCAGAACATTCAGATTTCACAGTTGAAGGCCATACATAGTTCACAAACATCTCTAATGTGATTATGTTGAGTGTGATTTTAGTGTTGACCTTTTCCAAGGTCGTTCTCAAAATCCAGTCAGCTTAACGGACAAGAAATTATTTTCATTAAATTGCTACACCTATGTCATTGTCTTTATTCTCAATCCGTGTTTTATTGATATTTTTAGATAACCCAAACTATAAAATTCTCCTTTTAGGTTCTCTGGTGTGGAGGCACACGTACACCAATTTTCAATATATTAAATTTATCCAACATCAATTGATATAAATGAAATATCCTTATTTGGAAAAAAATCAGATACAAACTAGAACAATTAAAAGAAAATATTACAATTTAATATTAGTAGTGATAAGTGTAGATTGTATTTAAGTGTTTAGAAAATAATGTTAAGCACTATATGAAAATTTGTGTAACTCCTTTAAAATTTTAATATATTATAAAAATAGATATACACATAGATATCTCTCCAAAATATAAATAACTATATTTATTTGAGGCAGTTTCAAAAAACTTGCAAAACTCAAATTATCACACTCCTGACCATCCTTAATTTTCCCAGCAATACCAAGTTCTATGCCTGATAGTATTCTCAATTAATTTTTATTTGTCATGATTTTCTTAGACTTTCTTTTTCTGTCATTCAATATCCTTTTCATTATGTTTTATTTTTCACCTTAGAACAATGAATAATCATCTTAAATCTTTTATGATATACCCAATGCATTTGGCTCTTTCTATAATATATCTCGGTATACATAAAGCACTTTACATTATCTATATTTTAAACATGCTGGAATAGTCATTATTCATACACTGCTTGTTAATATACATAATAAAAACACTTTACATTATCTATGTTTTAAATATCCTGAAAAAATTTCCTGGAATATTCATTATTTATATCAATGTATGTTATGAATTTTATCTATCTCATTTGTTCTTCTTCTTCTAGTGCAATAAAGCATTTCCAAGTTCTAAAATAACTACAGATTACACTGATACAAATCAAGGAAAAACTTGATGGATAAGAACAGTAAGCCCAGTGACAGGTAAAAATACATTAAAAAATATAGATCTCTTTAAAGGAACTCATTTACAGTACTTATGAAAAAAAATCACTATATTCATTCCTGTAAAATATCGTGTAATACATGATTATCTGGAATATGAAACAGATATGTTTCACATCTTAAATGCTCTTCATAGAGTTGAGAGTTAAAACCTTACAAATGCCTGTTAGAGGATTTGTTTTTTCCTTTGATCCAGATATCCGTGTTCAAAGTAACCAGTGTGACCCTTAGGAGGTGGGCAGCACATTAAACACCTGGATGCTTTCTTTTGGTGGGGCGGTATTGTTTATTTGATCAGTAAAATTTGACTCCGAGAAATTATCAGTGGCTACTATAGGAGGAGAATAATTTTCTCTTTCCTATTATTCTGCACCAAAAAAAAAAAAAAAGAAGAAGAAGTTCCTCTTTCACTCAGGACTTGATTTTAAACAAAAATAAAGAAAAGAAACACCAAGTTCCATATGACTTTTATATCCTTGGGATAGGGAAAATTAAAAAGTTCTAAATAACTTAACTTTTATTTTTAAAATACTCCTTTGTTAAAGAAGTATTTAATCATCATCCTGATGATATGTTAAATTTGAAAAGATTGGGTTTACAAGTGCTAAATTTAGTTGTATGTTTATAATTTAGTATTTACAATTGTACCCTGGATTCGGAAAAATGTTTTACTCTAATGAATTTTAAAATGTGACCTCTGCTAAAGTCAGACATTAAATTGAGACATTTTTCATGAAATATGCACATAGTATTTTATGGTCATTACATAAGCAGGCTGTTTTATCTTCTATTGCAGCTTCATTTCACCCTGGGGAACCCAGCTGCCAGAAAATGTGTTATCATTACATGCATGTCAAAAAAGATAGTACTCACTTCACTAAAATGCACTCATTCAACACATTCATTTGGCAACCTCCAGCTGCTACATATTTAACACAACCTTGAAATTATATGCTGAAGTGGGAATTGAGAGCAAGATTTACTTCAGTGGAAATATAAGACTAATTGAATAATATAATTTTCAGCTTATTTCTTTAAATTCCTATAAAAAAATCACTCTAGATACATTTTTCTTGAAAACATAAATTTACTGTGGTCAATCAAAATATTGTAGAACAATCACAATGATTTAGAGGCATGTAGAATTGCATTAGAAAAAAAATAAAAATATTGATTGTTTCAATAATATTTTAGCTGTGGCTTTAGGGTAAATTTTTTACACAACCTTAGTCTATTTTCCATTTATTTATTTTTTTGGTCATTTTGATCACATACTTTTTTATGAGTCAGTTCTGGAATGCTTTTCTTTTTTGTTAGGATATATTAATTAGAGAAATCACACTGTAGCCATAAACAGTGTAAATCTAAAATAGAAATAGTATAATGCATATACTCATTTCAAAACTCTTTATGATCTTGCTTCACAATTGCAAAATACAGAACTAAAACTTTGCCTGAATTATTCTCTTTGTTGTAAAGCCAGTTTTTATTGCAAGCATGTGTATGATTTTACTATGACCATCACAAACCCATATATAATATGAACATATACATTAATTATATTTATTTTGAAATGTTCTAGGGAATATACATATTTATTATCACATAAATTAGAACTCTGGAATTGAACACTAGAAGTGGCCCTATTTCTTCAAAAGTACAAGACACTTTTAGCTATTAAGATTTTAACATCCACAATACTAGTTTGTAGAAACTGAACAAAAATTCACACAGAAACAAACAGATTTTCTGATTTCTCTAAATGTGCAACACTGAAAATTAAACAATATATAATCCGAGTGATTTTATGCATAATTAATATGTATATAATACTCCAGATTCCAAACGATCTTAACTTTTCAGGTATTGGGAAGATGTGGGTCATTTTGTGAAATCACTCTTTGTTTTTAGGGTAAGGCATGGTATCAGTTAGCTAATCTATGTGAACAAAGGAAACTGCATAGGAATTATATACTTCATTTATTTTTTATTCCTTTAAAGACACTTGTGTCCTGTGTTTTGTATCAATATTTATTTATGATAGTTCTATCAGTGATAATCAGGTTTATGGGGTAAATATAATTTTCAGTGTTTTGAGGTCAAAGCAGAAATGGGTGCCATGTTTGCTCTTGGGTAATTCAATACCTACAAAGTAATGAAAATCAGAAGTGGATAGATAATCCTGAAATAAACTTTGATAGCAGATACTGAGAAGGCAGAAGCAAGCCAGAATTATATCAGAACATACAGGTAGAATATTCTAAAAGGTCCTTTTCTAGTAGGACAGAATTATTTAGAAGATGCTTTATCCACTTTCTTTTTGGCTGATATTTTCTAAAATGTCATAATTGACATCAGAGTCTCTCAGCCCATTGTTATCTAAATGAATGTAAAAGAGTGCAACCCCCACTAGTCAAAAACAAGATATTTGTACCATAGGTGGATTTTTATAGATACAGAAGTTTGCGAGAGTAAATCATATTAATTAAGCATATTCAGTAACCCAAAATGTGTTTCTCCTCAATAGAGGATATACTTATCAAAAAACTTACATTCTTCTTGTTCATGAAATGCTTCCATTTCCTTCACTCAATGCAATGCTCTATCAATTGGTATTCATTATTGTTTTTTGCTTTAACACTGGAAAATTAAAATCTTGGGATGCCAAGTCCTGTAGGCTCCCAGACACAGAATATGAGATATTTCTTCTTGTAAGGGCTGAGGAACTTTTTTTTATCAGTTTCTTGGAAAAGTTTTTGATAGAGTACATCAAGCCATTTGAACTTGCTCCCATTTCCACCTTTACTCACTCACAGCTAATTTTTCTTGAAACAGCTAAAGTGATGCTTTTACAACATAAATTGGATCATACTATGGTAAAAATTAAATATTTACACACTTAAACATATATGAAATGAATTCAAGTCCTCCTCAGTCTACTCGTCAGTCAGCTGGTGGGTCCTCTGTATCATCCACTCTAGCTATCCTGTTTTTCATATTCTTTCTTTACACTCTGTGTTTTCTCCACCTGGAATTAATGTCTCACGCATAAATATACAGTATACTTGAGCAGTCCATTCAGGTCTGTGCTCAAATATACCATTGGCTAAATATAGACTAAAATTTGCTGCCTGCATTCTAATTTCATGCGGTGATTTTTATTGAGATACCTTTCAGAAGAATTGGGGTGTGATATATATTTACTCTTAAAAGTGTAAGTTTTATAAGAATAAGAACGACTTATTTTTTATTTATATATATATATATTTATTGGTACATTTTAGGTATAAAATACATTTATATTTATCGTTGGGTGTTTGTGCCAGAACATGATGTATCTTAGTTTTTATTTTTTCTCCCATTACCTGTGCACCCTTTACCCCCGCCACCCTTCCCTATTTACACAGACTTTGACTCCATCTTTTTTGTTTCTCATAATTTTTCCTTTCCCTTCTTCCTTTTCCCCTTCCCCTCCCACCGTCCCCTAACCCTTGGACCTTTTCTTATTTCAAATTATCAATTATTCATTTTAATCATTTTCATCCTTATTTACACTTTCAATTTCTCACACTAGAGAAACTATTCAGTATTTACACATGTGTGTCCTATTTATTTCACTTAAGAGTATGACCTCAATATGCATCCATTTAGCTATAAATGTCACTAGTTTCTCATTCTTTATGGCTGAGTAGAACTCCATTTTATAGAAAAACCACATCTTCTTTATCCAGTTTCTGGTTGATGGGCACTTGGGCTGTTTCCAGTCTTTAGCTATTACAAACTGTCCTGCTATAAACATAGGTGCACATATATCGCTGTGGTATGATTCTTTTAATTCTTTGAGGAAGATTCCCAGCAAGGGAATAGCTGGGTCAAATGGGACCTGTAGTCCTAGTTCTTTGAGGTATCTCCATACTGATTTCCACAGTGGTTGCACCAATCTACATTCCTACCAACAATGGAGAAGGGTTCCTTTCTATCCACAACCCCACCAGCATTTGTTATTTGTTGATTTCTTGATAGCAGCCAATCTTTGTGGGGTGAGGTGGAATCTCAGTGTTGTTTTCATCTGCATCTCTCGAATGACCAATGATGTTGAACATTTTTTCATATATTTAATTGCTGTTTTTACTTCTTTGTCTGAGAAATGTCTGTTCATTTTGGATGCCCATTTTTTAATTGGGTCTTTGAATTTGGGGGATCTGATTTTTTTCAGTTCTTTGTATATTCTCAATAGTAGACCTTTGTCTGAGGTACAGCTGCTAAATATTTCCTCCAACATTGTAGGTTGTCTGTTAGCTCTGTTGGTGATTTCTTTTGCAGTGCAGAAGCTTTTTACTAAAATGAGATCCCAGTTGTTGATTCTTTGTGCTAGCTCCAGTGCTACTGAAGATTTGTTCATAAAGTCTTTTCCTATGCCAATTTCTTCAAGAGTTCTACCTAACTTATCTTCCAGCAAGTTTAGTGTTTCTGGCTTAATATTTACATCTTTAATCCACTTTGATCTTAGATTAGTGTGCAGTAATAAGTATGGGTCTAGTTTTAATCTTTGGCAGGTTGAAATTCAGCTTTTCCAACACCACTTATTAAATAGGCTATCTTTCCTCCAATGAGGGTGGTTGGCTCCTTTGTCAAAGATGAGGTGGCTAAGTACGTCTGGAGTTGTTTCTGCATCTTCTAATCTATTCCACTGATCTTCAGGTCTGTTTCTTTGCCTGTACCATGCTGTTTTTATCACAGTAACATTGTAGTATAGTCTCAAGTTGGGGATTGTTATACCCCCAACCATGTCTCTGTTGTCGAGAATTGCTTTTGCTATTCTAGGTTTCTTCTGCTTCCAAATGAATTTTTGGATTGTTTTCTCTAGTTCTGTGAAGTGTATTTTTGGAATTTCAATCGACATTCCATTGAATCTATATAGTAGTTTTGGAAGTATGGCCATTTTCACTATATTGGTTCTTCCTACCCAGGAACAAGGGATATCTTTCAATTTTCTTATATCCTCTCCGATCTCCTTTTTCAGAGAGCTGTAGTTTTCAGTGTAGAGGTCTTTTGCTTCCTTTGTTAGGTTGATTCCTAGATATTTCATTTTTTCAGATGGTATTGTAAAAGGAATTATTTCCCGAATTTCTCTCTCAATGGGTCTACTATCTGCGTATAAGAAGGCTATTGTTTTTTAAGGGTTGACCTTGTATCCAGCTACTCTACTGAATCTACCAATTAGGTCTAGCAGACTTTTGACTGAGTTGTTTGGATCTTCTATGTAAAGTATCATATCATCAGGAAATAATGACAGTTTCACTTCTTCCTTTCCTATCTTTATTCCTTTTAATTCTTTCTATTTTCTAATTGCTATGGCTAATGTTTCCAGAACAATATTGAACAGGAGTGGTGATAGTGGGCATCCTTGTCTTGTTCCTGATTTTAGTGTGAAACTTTTCAGTTTTTGACCATTTAGTATGATGTTGGCTGTTGGTTTTTCATAGATAGCCTTAATCAGGTTGAGATAAAGGCCTTCTATTCCAATTTTCTGTAGTGTTTTTATCATGAATGGGTGTTGGATTTTTGTCAAATGCTTTTTCTGCATCTATTGAGATGATCGTGTGGTTTTTGTCCTTGACTCTGTTAATATAGTATATTACATTTATTGATTTATGGATGTTTAACCATCCTTGCATCCCTGGGATAAATTTGACTTGGTTAGGGTGTATGATCTTCTTGATGACCCTCTGTATTCTGTTTGCCAGTCTCTTGCTGAGGATTTTTGCATCTATGTTCTTTAGGGAGATTGGTCTGTAGTTCTCTTTTTGGGCTGGATCTTTCCCTGGTTTGGGGATCAAAGTAATACTTGTTTCCAGGAATGAATTTGAAAACCTTGTTTCCCTTTCAATTTCCTTGATGAGTTTAAAGAGTAATGGCAAGATCTCTTCTTTAAATGTCTTGTAGAATTCAGCAGTGAAGCCATCAGGACCTGGGCTTTTCTGTGTTGGTAAGTTTTTTATTCCATTTTCAATTTCACTCATTGTAATTGGGGTGTTTAGAATTACTATATCGTCTTCATTTAATTTTGGCAATTGGTAGGTATCTAGGAATCTGTCCATTTCTTCTGTGTTTTCCATTTTATTAGAGTACAGGTTCTCAAAGTAGGTGTTGATGATTCTCTGAATTTCTGCTGGATTTGTTGTGGCTTCACCTTTTTCATTCTTAATTGCATGGAATTGAGCCTTTTTTTTTGATAAGGTTGGCTAAAGGTTTATTGATTTTATTTATTCTTTTGTAAAACCAACTCTTTGATTCATTGATTTTTTTGTATCTTTTTCTTAGTTTCCATTGCATTCATTTCTGCTCTGATCTTTATAATTTCCTTTCTTGTTTGAGCTTTGGGTTTGTTATGCTCTTCTTTTTCTAGGAGCTTGAGTTTCTGCATTAGGTTATTTATTTGAGTTCTCTCTGTTGTTCTAATATGGGCATTCACTGCTATGAATTTCCCACGTAGAACTGCTTTCATTGTGTCCCACAGATTTCTGTATGTTTTCCTGGGATTATGATTTACTTGTAGAAACTGTCTAATTTTTTCCTTAATTTCCTCTGTCACCCATTGGTTTTTCAGGAGGGTGTTGTTCAATTTCCATGTATTTTTGGGAATTTTGCAGTTTCTTATGTTATTGATCTCCAATTGTTTGCACTATGGTCTGATAATATACAGGGGATAACTTATTAGCATATTTACTTGGATATGTCCTATGAGCTAGCATGTGATCTATTTTGGAGAATGACCCATGTGCAGCTGAAAAAAATGTGTATTCTGATTTTGTGGGGGGGAACACTCTGTAAACATCTATTAAGTCCATTTGTTCAATAGCTTGGTTCAGTTCTAGAATTTCATCATTAATTTTTTTCTAGTTGATCTGTCTATTTGTGATAGAGGGGTGTTGAGGTCCCGCACTACAATTGTATTAGTGCTTATTGGGTTTTTCATGTCCATTAATATTTGTTTTATATAGTTAGGGGCATTAGTATTTGGTGCATATATATTTAGGATTGTCATCTCTTCCTCTTGGATTGTTCCTTTCACAAGGATGTAGTGACCATCTTTGTCTGTCTTAATTAGTTTTGATTTGGAATATACTTTGTCTGCAAATAAGGTTGCTAAGCCTGCTTTTTTCTGGCTTCCTGTCACATGGAGAACTGTTTTCCATCCTTTTACTTTCAGTCTATGGATTTTCTTTTTAGTTAAGTGTGTTTCTAGTATACAGCATTTTACTGGGTTTTGCTTCTTAATCCATTCTGTCAGTCTATTTCTTTTGATTTGTGAATTGAGGCCATTAACATTGATAGTTATAATTGAGAGATACTGACTCATTCTTATCATGATGTTTTACTGTTGTTGGATCTTTTATTTCTTATTTTCCCCCATTTTGCTTTAGTGTCTTACCTTGCGTGGTGACTTCTCTCTGCTGGGGCTCATGGAGTTGTGACCTTCATTGTCTTTTTCTAGGATATTGCTTTAAATTGTTTGGAGTGCTGGTTTGGTGCTCATGATGTTTCTCAGGTGTTCTTTGTTGTGAAAGTATCTAATTTCCCCATCGATTTTGAAAGATAATTTTGCCAGATACAACAGTCTAGGTTGGAAGTTATTTTCTTTTAGGGCTTGGAATACTTCACTCCAGCCTCTCCTTGATTTGAAGGTTTATGTTGAGAAATCTGCCATGATTCTGATTGGCTTTCCTTTGTGGGTGATTTGTTTCTTTTCTCTAAGTGCGTGTAGAATTTTGTTCCTCTGTTGGGTTTCTGGGATCTTGACTATTATATGTCTAGGTGTAGATTTTTTTTGGTCATGGCTGGTTGGAGTCCTATATGTCTCACTTATCTGTACATCCAATTCTCTACCTCTGTCTTGGAAGTTTTCTACTATTACTTCTGTGAATAGTTTTTTTTGTCAATTGTAATTTCTCCTGTTTTTTCATGGACTCCTATGAATGTTATGTTATTCTTCTTTGCATCATCTAGCAGCTGTTGAATTGATTTCTCATGGTCCCTTACTATCTTTAAGAAATCTCCATTTTCATGGTCCTTAACCGCAGTCCTGTCTTCTATATCTGATATTCTGTCTTCAGATTCTCTTAGTCTGCTCTGCATGCTTTCAATGGAGTTTTTAATCTCTTGAATATCTGTTTGAATCTGTTTCATGGATTCCATTTCTTTCTTATGTTGGGTGATCATGTTTTCCATTTCTTTCTTATGCTGGACATTCATGTCTTCCAGCATGTTTCTGATCTCATCTATTTTCTTATCTGTTTCTGCTCTAGAGCTTCTAATCATGTCTTTCATTCTGCTCACCATGTCTGTATTTATCTGGGAGATTATTTCTGCTTTGAATTTTTCTAGACTCTCATGTATCTGCTTTGTTACTTTCTGTGCTATCAGTTCAGGGTCTCCAAGTAGTTGCTTGCCAGACTTTTCCACCTCATTTCCCCCAGAATTTCTTTTTTGTGGTGTGGAAGCCTGTGTTTGTGCCTTGCTTAAATGTCTTCTCATTTTTTGTTTTTGGTACTTCCTTGGTTTAATTCCTGGGTTGATATTTCAAAATTGCTTAATGTATGTATCTTTATTGCTTGTGTTTAGAACCTTTGTAGAATGATTGCTTTTCAGAGGTGTCTTCTAGATATAGCTTGTGCTTGGCCATTTTTATTTTCCTTGTACCAGGTAGGAAAATGACTCTGAGGCTATTTTATTTTCCTTATACCAGGAAGGAAAACTAATTAGAGTAATCACAACATTTTAGCCCAAAAGACATAGTCAGCAATACCATAGCATCAAGCACAGCTTAGAAAATGACAATTTGTAGTAGTTATTAATCTATCAATTTTAACTATGTGAGTTAAATTAAAACTGAGGACAAACCTAACATAAATTTATAGTGAATAAGCTCTTCAATATAGCATCTTTCCCTTTCGGGTGGGGAGTTAAAAGGAGTTGGGGAGGGAGGGACAGGTAGAAAGAACAGGTAAAATTAGCGGTGAGGCCCTAAGACACAGAAAGATCACACAAACTCTAAGAAGTTGTTAAAGGCAAGAGAAAATCTCAGAATGAAAGAACAAAGATGTGAATAGAATCACCTAACAGCAACAGGGAGGCTAGATACCAAGTTTACTTTCCTTTAAACCTAATGATAATCAAGAGAAGGCAAAAGAGAAGAAAACAACAATAAGGGAGAAATCCAAATTCAGTGCAGAAAGGAACAAATGGGGAGATGAGGAGTAATGTGGGACCACAAGAGAATGAGTGAGAAGGAAAAAAAAGTAAAAGAAAGAAAAGAAAGAAAAGTAAAACTTTGAAGATTAGAGAGAAAATAAAAATTAAGAATTGAAAACAGGAGAAGAAAAAATTTTTTTTATTTGCAAATAGTAAAAAATAAAAATTATGGGCCTCCTTCAGGGTATGTCTCTGCTGTCACAGTAAGCAATGTAGGAATCCATGTGCATATAAGAGTCAATGAGTCTCAGCAAGCCAGCAGCAGACCAAGTACAGTGGTCTGCTGTGCCTTTATTGTAGAGATTCTCTTTACTTTTCCAATGAGCTTCAGTTTTCATCAAGGAGCCTGAGAAGCCCTCTTTCTGTTACTAACTTCTGCTCTATCTTGTGGCGCTCAGGACAAGGGTCATTATAATCTCCTGTGCATCTGTAGTGTGGGACCTGGTGGCAGAGAAGCCAGAAGGCCAGAGGCACAAGGCGGGGGAGGGATTGGGACTGCGGATCCAGATTAGAGAGAGTCGGATGGGGGTTGGGCTGCAAGACTCCCCCCCCCCACCTCACCGTGGCATGGGCAGGGCCTAGGACGGCCATGTAGCTTCTAGGTCAAGAATGACTTATTTTGAAGAAAGTGTTAGGAGAGAAAATGTTGAAACAGTCTATGGATGACAAGTTTTGTATTAAGCCTGCTTTGTGAAGTGGTAAGGCCTTCTACTAGAACTTTGAGTATAATTATGAGTTCTTATTTAGATACACATAGGTAAAAAATCCTTACAGAGCTATTACAAAAGAAAAGAAATAGATTAATAATAAGATCTAAAAGGTTTTCTGTGTACAGACACTTCACATTATCACAATGGCCCTTCTTGGATGGGGTGAGTGGTTATTGATAAAAAAAGATATTTTCTTATATAATACTAGATATATTAATGATGATAGTACTACATTAGTAGAAAAAGTGAGGATATTTTTCAGAAATATAAATGAAACACAATGAAAATACAAAGAGGAAAAAATAGCAACCAAGTTGCTCTATCATCCAATTAAAATGACATTCTGAGAGAAAAAATAAACTGGAGGAGAAATCAAAGATTTAATAAAAGAAAGTTTTCTGGAACTAAAGCACATGAGTTGATATATTTTTAAAAATTGAATTGATTCTTCTAGACATAATGATAAATTAAATAATACTAATAGAATAATATATTTGTAAAATTTCAGAAAATAAAAAGTTTCAAGAACTTTATAAAGGAGTAGAAAAACTGCAAGTTGCATAACAAAATCAGAATGACATCATCCTTTATCTTAGCAATGAAGACTACTAAAAACTGTGTCAATTGTGCAATACAATTTTCAAGGGAAATTTTTTTCAGCCTAAATTGAGTACGCTATCTTTTCCTTGCCAGAACACAATACTCAACATTCACAATTTAAAACAGGAGAGATTTAATTTGTCTCACAGTTTCAGAGAATTCACTCTATGTTTGCTAGGTCAAGGCAGGAAAATCATGGTAGAAGGGTGTGGCAGGGCAAAGCCCCTTAGTTCATGGTGCCCAGAAAGCAGGCCAGGGGCATGGTATCAAAGAGGAAGAAGCCAGCGACCAGACATAGACCTGAAAGCACATCCCATAACCCACCTAGATCTTTAGTAATCACTCATATCTTTAGCTATCCTCTCAGTGGGTCCCAGGCAACAAAATTGATCACTAAACTTAACAGTCACTTTCCCGTATCACAAATACCACCACAAAACAGAAGACTATTCAGTTACATCACATGCCTTTACTTAGGCTTTTAGAGGTTGTTTTGCAAATGCAAGAATTAAGAATACAACTGTGAGAACAGGAACCAGTGAGTTCAACAGAAATAAGTGATTTTGAGAAACTATAGGAGACAGCTATTTCAGAGGGAGACAGAACCCACTCATTTTAGCAAAGGACTATGGCTGCCAAGCAAAACAGTCTCCAGGAGAACAAAAACATGCATGATCAATTTTATAAGAACATGGAACATATTATTAATAAATCTGGTTGGTTAAAAATGCATGATCATTACTGTGGGTGTCATTGCTCTGTGACTTATACCTTAACTGTCTCTGATTTGCATTGCAAAGGACAGATTTCTGCAGATTAAACTGCCATACTTCTTTGTGAATTGGATTCCAGTTGCTTTCATTGGAAAATAAAGCCAGGAGATTAAAGACATAAAGAAGGAAAAAGTCAGCATGTATATACCTTCATAACTGCTACTATTGGCTATTACTATTTCAACTTCAATTCTGTTTCTTCTGTGTTCTAATTCTTACCAGTTAGATACACCTTTGTGCTTTTGTGTGTCTAGGTATCTGCTGGTCAAGACTTGTACTTTTTGTGTCCATCAAAATGTTCCTGATTTCTTGGTTTTAATGAACCACTTCTTGAGCACTACATATATCACTGCCTTTCATGTTTTCACAATCTCTGTCTCTCCCTTGTCCTCACTCTCCACCTCCCATCTCTCTCTCTTTTCTTTACCTCTTGTCTGCTGTCTAACATTTCCATTATTTCAACACCTTTGTAGCTAGTGTTGTTTCTTTTTTAAAGCTACACAATGTATGCAAATAAAAGAGTACATTAAGGAAGTGAAATATTGCTTACAACTTAAAAAATATTTTTATAACTAAATACTGATACTGACTATTGGCTATACCAAAACATAAGGAAAAAAGAAGAGGTGAGTGAATTAGCATGTGTATCAGGCATCTAATCCTCAGGTACTATGAAAAATACCCAGTATAATGTGTGTAATTAAAAACAATGAATAAAAAATTTTATTAAATAATTAATATAATGTGGTGAAATTATACAAGTAAATATTTAAGAGTCAAAAATAGTAGCACATAAAATGCAGTTGCTGAATTTGAAGACATTTCCTTCTATAGAAGTCTTTCCATATTTTTTATTTTCAATTTTTTTGGCATTACCTTAACACAATAATTATTTCTTTTTCATTGAAGTACATTGATAGAAATTTGTACTATAAATAGAGTCATATTTTCTTTTACCTAGTTCATGATTGCAGCAATTAAATAGCTTATTATTACTAAAATATAATGGTAATTTACAACACCACAGTACACTTCAAAGGATGACTATATCACATCTGGATACCTGTCATCAAATATATTTTCTACTCACTAGACATGTATAATAGATGAAATTGGACATTACTGTATGAAACCAATTTTAAAAATGTCCTTTTGTAATTTCATTGCTTCTGTAGAAGGGTTTAAATTTGTAACAGTTATTTTCTATTTGTTAATTTTTTCAGGTATCAAATGGCATTTAGATACCCAAGTAAATCTGATCCTATATTGAGAATATTATGGTTCATTAAACATCATGATGTTAATTACATTTAGTCAGTGACTAATTCTTGATTAAGTATAAATATTCAGTACTTGCATTGCTGCACTAAAATCTGTATTTATAACATTACCTACCATTAATATGACTTTATTTAATTTGATGTTAGAGTTACTCATAATACATTTTAAAATGCACAAATACAATGTTATTTACACATTGATCTAGCAATTTAAAAAATTGTTTTATTTTCATTTTCTCAGGAATTTTAATTTCTCAACATATATTTATAAGACCATAAATGGGTTTTTTTTGGTTTTTTTTTTTACTTTTATTTTTAGTTTTTTGGTACCAGGGATGGAACTCAGGACCTTGTGCTTGTGAGGCAGATGCTGTACTGCTGAGCTAAATCCCCAGACCCATAGATGTTTTAAATCAGTATTTGGAGTTTATATTGAGGAGGTTATTTGTTGTTATTCTGAAAAGTTGTATCATGTTTGTCAAATGGTCAGTCAATACCTTGGACATCACTTTAAGCAGTTGTAATCCATGTGCATCAAAAACAGCTATATTTGACATGGACATTATACGCTCTTCAACTATGATATAAAAATGTAATGTAGAAATAGGAATTTCTTCTATATTTCTTTTTGGAAAAATATAAAATAATTTATATCAGTATATATTCCTCCTGTAAATTAATCAATCACTGAGGAAAGATACAACACTGATTTACTTTGGACTTTCTTCTCTTTGAGAAATATTTTTGTTTTACTATTGAGTCCAGCTTTTCAGAAGTCCCCCACCTTACATATAATACTTCATTACAACCTATTGACTTTTTTTATTTTGAACCTTTTATGAATTGATATGGTCATCATGGTACATTTTTTAAGACAAATAATAGGGGTGTGTTATACACACATTTCTTTTTTAGGACTTTTTATTGATGAATTATTAATTTTAATTTTATAAATTATTATATTAAACAATGTGCACGTAACAGAAAAATAAAATGTCAATTATACTAAAAGTTTAATATATGAGTGTTTAGAATAAACATCATCATTTGTCAACATCAGATGTTTACCTGCTTACAAGATCTAAAACTTAATAGCAGAAACATATTCCTATGTGAACTACAATGAAAATACTAACAAAACTCTACCACAGAAATAAACTTTGCTTCAATTATCACATCTAAGTCAGTCTTTGCACATGACAATAGCATGTTTCATACACAAGCCTTGAACATACTGACAGCATGTGTGCTTAGCTTTTCTTCCTTGTTTTCAGGCAATGTTTATCACCTCTTTTGTCTTCCTCTTTTGTCAGAAGCTTTGTATTATACAATTATAATATACAAGGATAATAAAATATCAATAAAATAAAATATCAAATATCTAATGAGTGTTTAGAATAGCATCAACATTTTCAACATCAACTGTTTACCTGTTTACAAGATCTAAAAAATAACAGAAATAAATTCATATGTAAACTACAATGATTATACAAGTAAAACTCTACCACAGAGATAATCTTTACTTCAATTATCACATCTAAGGCAGTTTTCATACATGAGAACAGCATGTTCCATACAAGTATCACTTGCACTGATAGCACATGTACTTTTTCTTTTCTTCTTTGGTTCAGACATCTTGCTGGTAATCCTATTTTCATAGGAGATTTTTGTGATATTTCACCCTTCTGTTCAGTGGTCTGCTCTAGAATTCTTTTGCAGAATTCTTTGAGGGAGATACATATTGTTCTTTCTCTGCTTTAATTGATCATTTATCAATTCCAGTCTCAATCCTCTAAGAAAATTTCTCCATGATATTTTGTGCTTGTTAATTTATTTGAAAGCTATAAAACTATTTATGCCTGACATGTATAGGATCCCATAATACACAATCTTTGGCCAATGCTTTGTGTTTCCAGTCACATACTAGTGGCTGCATAACTTATCAACAACATGTACTCTGCCTTTCACTTTGTTGTAAAATGTGAACATTCCTGGCTTCATTTGTATTGAGGAGTCATTTTCATTCTTTTGTTGTTGGTTTTGGTTTTTTGAGACAGGTTCAGCCTATGTAGTCTAGTATAGCCTTGACTACACTATGGACCACTGGCTGATCTTGATCTCAAAGGATAGTGCCTCAGCCCCACAAGTGCTGATATTACAGGCATGCACCACCAAGCCTGGCCTCACTATAAATCTTATCACCATGATGTAATATTAATACCATTAATACTATTTTGCTTTTTTTTCACTATATAGGAGTCTTATATTATGTCTTTCTGAAATCCAAAGATGATTATTATACATTTCTCTATTGTGAAGTTAGGAGATGTTTTCAGGAATCTCTACTTTGCTCTTGAAAATAGTTCCTGTGCTCCTTAACATTTTTTTTTTAAAAGCAAATATAACATCAATGGGTAATTCATAAACCAATTGTTCAATGTGACATATGGTTTATTATTGCATAACTGAAGACCTGGTGGCTGAGTTCCAGGATAAATTTCTAAATTTGAGGAGTAAAACGTCTTCACATCTATCAATGATGTTTTTTTTAACATATATAGAATGTTTATTTGCATATATTGTTGAAACCTTCAACAACCATGAAATGCTGCAAGTTGTTTGCCAATTGTCATTGTATTCAGAGAGTGTATATAATCGCCTGACCGTTCAAAACAAAGCTTTCAAAAAATGAGTAAATAGCCAATTTGTCACATTTTTTTCTTTCTTGTTAGTCTTTTTGTCTTTAAAATGTAGGCAATTTTGAAGGAAACCAAATCTCTTAAGGGACATTATGGTTCTAAAAATCTCACCACATTTGTAACTTCATAAATCCTTCAAATTCTGAGGGTTTGAATGATAAAATCCTGCTATGCAGGCTTTTAGTTCAAATTAGTGAGGGGTCATTATAAATACAATTTTGAGTATTACTATTGATGTATATAAAATGTTTTACTTTTATTTTATTATTAGTGCATTTCAAAACATGTTGAAGCATGTTGCCTGTTACAAAGAATTTCCAACACTGAATTGCAGTGTTGGCATTCCCTCTAATAGGTTTCACCCCTGGCAAGAACCTAATAACATTTTCTGACCTAGTTCTAACATTGGATTTTTCATTTATACATGACCATTTTGTAGCATTTTGATTAGTCAAATATGTATTTACATCATTGCTTTCTTCATCTGAATTAAAGATTCATTCCATACTTCTCTGTCATATCTTGCTAACTTCTTTGACTTAAATGATCCAAAAGATCATTAGTAGCTGTCATCTGATAATTTTCTAATCTCCTCTCAAAGTTGTAAAAGTGGGTTTTCATGTGACATTTTACTGAATCAGTCTGATTCAAGAAAAATAAAAAGAAAACATTTAATAAAAACCACCATGTTTCCACCAATAAATTCAAAGGTACACTTGAATAAAAAATTATTTTACTTAAATGTACCACTTAAAGTGCAGTCCTTTTTGAGTTATTCAAATACAAAAAATTCAAATTTAAGAAGATATGTAAATTAATGAAAGTGAAATAAAATTTGCATGCTGTTTTAGTGATTTTTTCTTATTGTTGAGACAAAATGCCCGGCACCCAAAATTAAGGAGGATAGGTTTATTTAGCTCATAGTATGTGGAAATTTCAGTTCATGGCATGGAAAAGGGGCATCACAGAGGAAAAACAGTTCATGGTGGGAAGAAGGTTGCACAGTAGCAAAGTATCAAGCAACAAGCTACTGGGTGGCACTCACACCCACTGTGCTACTGCCTTAATCCTAGCATCACAGCATGAATCAATACCAGCATCACATCCTTGACCCCAGCATCACAAACCCTAGATCCAGCCACCTCCAAGGAGCCCCACCTATGACTGAATGAGGCTTTTAGAAGACATCTAGATACAAGACATAAAACATGTCATTGTCACGATACAAATTATCTTTGCTGTAATTTGTTATTTCAATGCCATTTCCCTGAATTTTCTAAGTTGTTCAAAATAATTATCTATTGCCATATCATTTCATTAGGGGCACATATTACAATACAAATACTTTCTGAAAGCATATGCTGAGTAAAACTTTGACTAAGGATTTAAGGAAAATATGAAAGTTTTTGTATTTCACAACACATGTCATCTAAAAGGGTCATAAATCCTACACAGAAATATATTAAAAACTTCAATTGCCAAATATATATTTTATATTTTGGTTTGCACCTAATGATTTTGATATCTCCAGTGACAGGGAACTTCATACCTTCCAGGATAGCTAATTATATCTGCTTGGATTTTCATAGAATAGGTCCAAGTATAGGGAATGTATATTTCTTGCCTATTTTTTCTTTTCTTGAATAGTTTTAAACCAAAAGGAGTGTGAAATCAAATCACAGAAATTCTTTAGATGCTGTTGAAATTCAGTCAATGATATGTTAGGATCTCCAAATTCCACTGATATTATTAAAAGATTCTGTTTCTTGAGAAATTCCTTTTAGTAGATAAAAATGAATACATATGTTTTATTATATATAATATTTATATTCATTAATATATTATATATAATTATACATAATTATATTTAAAATATTAATTTGTCTTTAAAAATTTGTTTATATAATTTGTTTTAAGAAACATCAATTTGTTTTAAGAAACATCAATTTGTTTAAGGAAAAATTACTTTTCATCTAACTTATGAAAGAGAATAATATTTTTAAAACTTATTTTCTTTCATTTTTGAGTGTAACATTGCAATATAGATAAGTAAAAATAACTTTTGATAATACATGTATAATTACCTACTTTAGTGACATTTTTCTAAGTGAAAGTTTCTATAAATAAGATTAACCCTAATCCCTATATCAAATAGTTAAATATAATTGGCCATATTAAGCAGGTTGCAATGAAAACCAGGCTATAAATGTGCAAATTTGAAAAGTTCAATTAATTTAAGTTTGATTTTACAAATATTAATTAGGAAATTGTATTTACTCTTGGTTAAACTAAGAGCGACAACTTTTACATTTGATGTTACAATTTAATTCCATATTGAATTTCATTTGACTTTCACCAAAAGAAAAGATATCTATTTTTTTACTCTCTATTCTTCATTTACCTCAAATTTAAGAAACATAGAGTTTTAGCAAAGTTTTTTGTTGAAAGTAGGAGCTCAGTAACTCTTTGCTTTATGAATAAATTAACACACCCCTTTAGGACACTTGGCCATTTTCATCTAGAAGCAAATAAAATCCACTGAAAAAAGTAGTCATAAATGTCCACATCCCTGAAAAATGTATGATCTATATATTCATCCTTTCAATTAATTGATTTAGTGTTGCCTGTGCTGATTCAAGAATAAAATTCTTTCCTAATACATATATCCTTTTCTTCATTTCAGCTATATTTCTTGAAAGTTTATATTTCCTTTCAGTAACCTCTATCCATGAGAAGTGTGTAATTTATTGAGGAAATTATGAGAAACAATCCCCTTCCCAAATGGTGGATAACATTACATTTATAAAGCAAAATACTTGAAGCAAACACAGTTTTTTACCTTGGTCCTGATCGTGAAATCAAAGAATGAAAACATATGTTACATTTAAAATAAGAGCTTACAAATATAAGACCTCTCAAAATAAGTGTTATTTGGTTGTTTTCTAAATATTAGTTATTTTTTTAGAGTTAAACAACAACAAGAACAAAAAAGGAATTACAAAAATATTTGAAAAATATTTTGAGAAAGAATGAGTTATAACAACTTGTTATTAAATGATGTATTTAAATAAAAGTTCAATGTGTTTTTCAATTTAGTTGCACTCTGTAAGTTTACATTAGTAAGTCATTGAAAGTATTAAATGAATATGGGAAGGTGAGTAACAATGATACTGGAATCCAAGGGACAGAATTCAGAGACACTTGCAGACATCCTTACATAAAAGGGTAATATCTATGCTTACATACCTAATCAAGGAGAAGGTATTCATGTTTTAAGCAGTCTCTTTAAATGGGCTACATAAATCATTGCAAACATTTTATTCAGATTGATAAAGTATTAACTACAGAAGAATGCTAGTGCAAATATAGAGGTCTCAATTTACTGAAGAACCTGCTTGATATGTTGATTACCTGGTTACTTTATTATAAATCCTTCATCCTAGATTCACTGCCTAGCCATTTTGAACCATGATCAAATACTTTGCTTTTTCACACCTTGGAAATTTGCATAATTAGATTATTGTTTTATGACCATTCTTTCTTTCACTTTTGGTTTACTTGGTTGTTCAGTTAAAGGCTTATTTATAAGTCTTATCTTCATCAAATTCTTGCTTGAAACTACTGTTTCCTAGAGTAATAATATAATTCTATCTCAATAACTAATTTAAGCATATTAAATGTTACATATATTGCACAGAAAATTCTCATTGTGATTGTTGTATTTTTTAAAGTGATGGAAACACAGAATTAGTTAGTTAACACAATGCTCCAAGTGTGCATCCCTTCTAGATTTCAACAAAGTTTGAGGTTTGAAAACTCACTAAATACATCAAATTTTCATTTTTTTTCTTTTGATTTGTATTTGGTCAATTTTTCGTTATTCACTATGCTGTTGTTGCTCAGGCAGTTGCATTACTAAACAATTTTTAGTGATTTTCTTTGTCCCCACAAAACCTCTAGTAATAGAGTTCTTTCCACATAAAAACCCTGAGTCAGTTCAAATAAAGGCAGTCCCTGAGAATGGAAGCTTTAGGGAGCCTCCAGACAAATTAAATAGTGACAGGTTTGTGGGAAGGAAGCTAAAACTCATTCCTCTCATTCCAATAGTTTCAAAGTACTTGACTTCAAAACTACTATAATTATGATGCTATTAATTTTCAAGACTCTTTTGTATTTGAGATGAGAATCAGAGAAGTGCAATTGTCAAATCTCACTATTATTGTAAAGCCCTTTTTTCCTTGCATAAATCTTCCTCACATTGTTGTAAGCCTTTGGTTATTTCCAGAAATGGGCAAAAGTTGATTCTGATAATTGTTGCCAATACTCCAATACTCTTTGATAATTGTATAAATTTTTATAATTCCCTACCTTGGCATTCTTAATTTTTTTCCTGCTTTCAAAAAATTCAATGGGCAAATGTGAATGATTATATTTAATTTGTTTTTTAAAAGGGAAAGAGAAATATGGTAAATTGGTTCAATGAGCATTTGAAAATATTGTACCAGAAAATTCATTTAAATTTTTTTGAATAAGATTTGTAGGTTAGATATAGATCTTGATAATCCCTTTAAAAGCAATAAAATCAACAGGACAATTGACTTTGAGTTATCTATATTTTGCAAGAGAGAAGTTTATAGGTTAAGTCATAACTTAGCTGTGTCTATAAAACAAGTAAAAACAAGTAAAAAGCACCAAAATCAAACACTCACATGCTCTTCTGGGAAAGCTAAAAAAATTTCCTAAGTTAACATGCTAAACAGATGTAATAAAGCTTGTTTCCCATCAAATTTCCTATCTTTTGCCATGTATTTTCTGAAACTACTAAAAGTTAATTTTTCACTCTCACTGATACTTCTTTAATAGAATCACATTTTTATTGTGCAACCTAAATTCTAAGGAGGTATTATTAATAGAAAATTACTTGCATTTAATGTTGTTGTTTAATTAAAATTATTAATGTATTTGGATACCTAATAATAGTGAATGATGTTTTCATAATATAGAATCTACTTATAACATGATTTTCATATAAATATTTCTCTTAAGTGACAAAAATTTTTCAGTATACATCCCTAAGTGCCTTAATTAAGCACAGACCAGGAACTACAATCACTGAAAATTCTCTGAAGTTTTATTTTTCTAGAAATTTGTAATATAAAAGATTTCAAGTGTATCTTTGATGCCATGTAAAAAATTAATATTTGCAAAAATTTTATTACAATGATTTTCAAATTATGCATCAGTAAAGTATAATCATTTTAAAATGTTCTTCAAGTGGTAAGAGATTTACATTAAAACAAAATATATAATTATGATTATTTTACATAAAATGATTTCAAAATGAGAGCAATAAATGACACACTCAAGTACTGTTTCTATTTTTTCCTGAAAGGTTAATTTTGTTCTTTGCTCTCTCTCCTACTCTTACCTCGTCCTCATCTAGGTATGGTCCTGTATGCTAATTAGTTGCCCCAAGGTCTCTTACTAGACTTTTGATTATGTCTCCAGAGCTGACAGATGAATTAACAACTAGGATTTCATTGTCCTTATAAAGGACTGTAACCTACTTTTCAAAACTTAATCATTCTACTTTTAGTTCTGACAGACCAATTTTAATTGAATTGTACAATTGCAATCAACTGCAAAACATTTAGCTATCTACTGTTTAAAAGTGTGAACAAGAAGCAAATATGTGCACATTTTGTGGTCATAAAGACAGTGTGAATATTTTTCAATCTAGTAGTTTTTGTGTCATTTTCAATTCATATCATATTAAATATTACATTTTATAGTTTTGATAAATTAGCACATAGACTTTTGAAGAATAAGTTTCCTGTTCACCACTGTAAATTTCATACACTGCTTAATGGAATCAGTACAAAAAAATCTTTTTTATCTTGTTACAGTATGTTATTATTACAGCCTCTGAAGCAGGCTCAAAACCTTACTGAGGGCTGCTTAGACTCTCAGCTATCTTTTGGGGGGAATGATGAGAAATTAAAGAAAGAGACAGAGACAATTTTCAAGATAAAACGGGGGGACTGGGAGAAGATTTGACTCTACTGGACAGATGTGAACAAAGCTCCATACTTGACCCACATTTGTTAGCCAGTAAGAAGCATGGGTGGGGGGGTAGCATGTATTTCATGGAATAGCAACTATAGAGAATGGGTGCATAAGGATTAAGTTAATGAGAACCTAGGTTTTATCTACACCCAAATTCATAGCTGTCCTAGTAGATGCTGTTTTGCCTGAGGAGTGCCGTTGTTGGCATTCACCCATAGCCAAGTAGCATGCAGCCTTCCACATACTTTCCTGTTCCCAAGGGACGATAACACTGACCTGGAGACTGTGAGATCTGAGTTACATAGCCTATTCCCCAATAAAACCTTATCTGTAAGATTACATTATTTTCAATGTGACATCACAATGTACCCTCAGCATAAATTAGTAAAATCTACACCTAAATATGAATAAAAACTTTACAATATCTTAATACTTCAAGATTTTCTTACATTGTGAAGGCATTTTAAGTAATTTGATAGTGATAATCATAAACTGATTCAACATGAAATATTGTTGATCTTTTTGAAAAGAAATCTAGTGAACATAAAATAAATACCATATTGCACTGAATATTAGACACTTATCAATCTATTTAATAAAACATTGGTGTAATTTAAGATTCTTGAGAGCAAAAATTGAGCTGCAAAAATCATTTGTTTTTGAAATAGAGTTAGAGACACCACTATGTACTCATGTTTAGAGATGTGTGATTATGAGATGTTATTAAAATACAGGGTGAATGCTTACATTTTAAAACTTACAGTAAAAGACACATTACCATTAATTCCACATAAAAAATCTTCTCACCTTGAACACATCTTTAATTTTTTTAATTTTAATACAAGTAGATATTAATAAAATATATAGAAGCCATTCTATGGAAAAATAATTTTTCATAACCAAAATTATTAAATAACAATAGTAAATACACTGTATAATTAAAAGAATATATTTGTATTTGTTAATCTATCTCTCAACTCATTTCCTAATAATACTATATCTTTTTTTTACAAAAAACATTTTAAGTATCGAGAAAGTATCTCACATTCTATATAATTTTGAAGAATTTCTTATTTCACAATATTTATTATTCTTTTTGGTCTTTATTTTCATTTTCTCATACCAGAGAGACAGTGCAATATTTACACATGTGTATTTGATTTATTTCACTTAAGAGTATGTTCTCAAAGTGCGTTCATTGACCTAGAAATGTCTCAACTTTTCCTTCTTTATGTCTGAATAGTACTCCATTATGTAAAATGTAATATAAAAACAATATCTTCTTTATCTATTCATTAATTGATGGGCATTTGTGTTATTTAAAGAGTTAGCTATTACAAACTGTGCCACTATAAACATGGGTGCTCATATATTGCTGTGATACAATGCTTTTAATTCTTTTGGAAGATATTCAGAAGGGGAATAGCTGGGTCAAATGAGACCTCCAATCCTAGTTTTTTGAGGAATTTCCACTCTGATTTCCACAGTGGTTCCACCAGTCTACACTCCCACTAACAGTGGAGAAGAATTCCTTTTCCCCACGACCCTGCCAGCATTTGTTGTTGATTGATTTCTTAATAGTAGCCATTCTTTCTCAAGTGAGGTGTAATCTCCACATTGTTTTCATTTCCATCTCTCAAATGACCAGTGATGTTGAACCTTTTTTCATGTATTTATTTACTGTTTCTATTTCTTCATCTGAGACGTATATATTCATTTCAGATGCCCAATTTTGGATTGGACCTTTATATTTAAATATTAATCCTTTGTTGAAGGAACTGCTGGGTGAAATTTTTTCCCACTCAGTCAGTTGCCTTTTCACTCTGTTGGTGATTTCTTTTCCTGTACAAATGCTTTTTAATAACATGAGGTCCCACTGTTGATTCCTCATAGTATTCTCTGTGCCATCTTGGTTTTGTTTATGAAGTTTTTGCCTACAACTATGTCTTCATGTGTTCTACCTATTCTCTCTTCCAGCAGATTTAGTGTTTTATCTCATTTTTCTTGCCAATTTCTGAAGCAGTTTTCAATTCTTCTTTTGTAGGTGTCTTTAGGAGAAGTGATTAAAAACAAAGAAACAAAAAACCTGAATGCTCCTGTCCAGTGCCATTCAATGGAAAAACAGTCTCTTAAAAAACTTTAGGATATATTATATACATGTACAAACTTCCCCAGAATAAATGCATTCATTATGTACTACAAATAGGTACAACTAATAAATTGCAATATACATATACATAACAACATGTTAAGTTTAAAAAAACATTTAGGGTGTGTCTTCGTCTATCTTATTCACCAGATCTAGCACTGTGAGACATGTCACTCTTCTGCAAAGTCAAAACAACCATAAAAGGCAAACATTTTGAATGGATTTAGGACATCCAGGCAGTCAGGACAACACAACTAAAGACACTCAAGAAAAAAGACTCCAGAATTGCTTCAGAAGGATACTAGAAAGCAGAATAAGTATGTTTGAAGTGTTTATGGGCATTGAGCAGAATTAATGGCAATGTGTCTTTCACAGTAATATTTTATTCAATTTAAATATTCACTGAAATTTTTGAACATAAATTATATGTCCTAACATGTTTATATTATCCAACATTTTATAATTAGAAGACCTAGTAGCAGTGATATACCAGTAGCACCAATCAAATTCTGTGTCAGGATATTGTGTTCTAGATACTATTATCTACTAAAATATCATTCTTTGATAAAAATTCCATTATTTGTATTTCAAAGCTCTCTGGAGAAATAGCTTATCTTGGAGCTGTGGCCTCAAAAATACAAGCTTGCTTGCAGCATCTTATACTTCCAGAAAGTAAGTTATATGCTCAGAAAATAAGAATAAGGACATGTAAAACCAAGAAATAAATACCAAATAGTTTCTCTAGTTTGAGAAACTGAAAGTGTAAATGAGGACTGATAGGTATAATAGATAATGTGAAATAGGATGAAAAGGTCCAGGGGGGGAAGGGGAAGTAGGTGGAGTAGGAGAAAAGAAAGAAAGGAATGGAATTAATATGAGAAAAGGAAAAAAATGCAAGCAAAGACTTTGTAGATAGGGAGAGTGGAGGGGTTGAAGGAAAGGCAGGGGAATGAGGAAAAATAAGAACCAAGATGGATTACTTAAGGTGCAAATTGCCAAAGATGAATGTCATTATTCATATACCTTAAATGTACCAATAAATTTAATAATAATTAACAAAGAAGTAAATAGACAAAAAGAAAACGCAACACCCCCCCCATACATACAAAACAAAGAGTTTGCAATAGGAAAATTTATACTAATTTAAGAAACAAATTTACTATCTTGTTATTTGTTTATAATCAAGAGAATAGATAAATATCCATGGGCCTATAGTGATCTAAATAAAATATTAAATTATAAATAAGTGCTAAAGAATCAACAACTGGGATCTCATCTTATTAAAAATGTTCTGCACAGCAAGAGAAACCACCAACAGAGTAGAGAGACAACCCACAATGTGGGAAATAAATGTTTACCAGCTGTTCCTCAGACAAAGGTCTGCTATATAGAATATATAAAGAAATTTAATAAACTCAGACTCCCCAAATTTAAAGACCCAATTCAAAAATGGGCATCTGAAGTGAACAGATATTTCTCTGATGAAGAAATAGAAACAGCAAATAAACATATGAAAAATTATTCAACATCACTGGTCATTGGAGAGATGCAAATGAAAACAACACTGAGATTCCACCTTACTCCTGAAAGAATGGCTGCTATCATGAAATCAACCAATAACAAATCCTGGTGGGGCTGTGGGGAAGAAGGAATCCTTTTCTACTATTGGTGGGTGTGTAGACTTATGTAACCACTGTGAAAATCAGTGTGGAGATTCCTCAGGAAACTAGGATTAAAAGTCTTATTTAACCTAGATATTCCCCTGTTGGCTTTCTTCCCAAAATAATTAAAAAATCATACCACAGCAATATATGAGCACCCATCTTTTTAGTGGCACAATTTTTAATAGCTAAATCTTCAAACAGCCCAAATGTCCATCAACTGGTGACTGAATAAAAGAGATATGGTTCTTGTGTAAAATGGAGTACTACTCAGTCATAAAATGATAAACTAGAGACATTTATAGGTAAATGGATGCATATTGAGGTCATACTCTTAAGTGAAACAAATCGAACAAACGTGTAAATACCGAATTGTTTCTCTGGTGTGAGTTACTCAAAGTGTAAATGAGGACCACAGTGTATAATAGATAATGTGAAATAGCAAGAAAAGGTTCAAAGGGGAAGGGGAAATAAGGAGAGGTATGGGAGAAAGGAAAGTAGGGAAAGGAAAAATGAGAAAAGGAAAAACTTTTTGCAAATAGGAAGGGGTGGAGGAGTGGAAGGGAGGAAAGGGGAATGGGAAAAAACAAGAACCAAGATATATCATGTACAGGTACACATTTTCAATGATGGATGTGACCATAATGTATACCTAAAATGGACAAATATACTTATGGAAAAATAAAATTATTTCAAAATAAAAAATTATAAATAAGTGCTGAATATGGGGCACATTTTATTTAGACAAAATTACCACTAAAATATAATTTGGACAGATATTCTTCTAGGAATCTATTATCTCAAGTGTAACCTGTGTTAACTGACTAGATTCCAAGATAGAAAGAGGAATGAACTACCCAGATAGTGGTTAAAACTTGTGATAGATTTACCTGGCTAGGTATTCAAAGTCAACTTTTTAAACACTTTGACTCACATAAAAAGAAAAACATTCTGTGTGATTCGTTGCAAAATTCCATATCTCCATCTATCCATAAGGAAAATATCAGCTGAGAGAGAGAGAGAGAGAGAGAGAGAGAGAGAGAGAGAGAGAGAGATTCTATAAACCACTTGACAAGAACATCAGAAAACTTTCCATGACACAAGAAACAATAGAAAATTGTCAAAGGCCATGTTATACTTAGGAGACATAATGATTACATACAAACATAGTATTCTAGGCTGAATGCCAGATCAAACAAACAGAATTAGTGGGAAAAGTACTTATATATTTAACAAGTTGAGAATTTTTAGTAGTATTGCATCACTCTAGAATCATGAGTAAAAGATATTTTTGCAATCATATAAGTGGATATTGATAAAAATCTATGAAAAAGATAGAGGCAGGAGAGAAAGAAATTCAAGAGATAAAAAAAAAGTCAAATGATCAAGCTTGAACTTGACATTGAATGTTTATGTTTATAAAATTTTTAAATTAAACTAAGTACCTACAAAGTTATAACCCAAGAAGTCTGAAAAAATTAAAATATTTTAATGTGATGAATCTGAAAAGATTATAATATAATTATAAGTAGAGAAGTGAAGCAGCAGATTGTAGCAAACCATTTTATTTGGGATAAGGACTGGATAAGGAAGGAAATATGGCTGAATGGGAAGTATTTGTTTGATTTTTATATATAATATTTAATGAAATCACATATAGTCATATTTTTAAGGTATGAAAATGTTTTACTATATGAAAACTGATTTGTGATGTAAAAAGTGGAGACAGCATATTTTTTTCAATAAAGTAAAAATATTATAGGATAACTAGTAAAAATTTAATACTTTGGTTAAAGGACTGATAACAAAAAGTATAGGAGAATTCAGTGCATCATTTCCTTGCAAAGCTAAATATTTCCTAAATTGTGTTGAAGCAAATGAAAAACAATTCCATGTTATTTTTTATCAGCAATTAGAATTGTGTATTGTAATAATGCCAGAAAAATTATAATTGTAGATTGTACTAATGCCAGAAAAATGTCAGACTCACAATACAAGATAGATTCACAGATCTGAATTAACAGGGATAAGTGAAACAAACAGGAATGAATCTACTGGAAACCCTTCAAAGAAGTATAATAAAGCCAATGATTTTTTTACATTTTTATTTTGATATAAAGAAAAAGGAAACAAATTGTTTTTTAGAAAAATTAGGAAAACCAAGGAAATATGGGAATAATATTAGGAGGTGGGAAGGAATATAGTTTTGTAGGGAAAATGTGGTCCTAGGGTGAATACAGCCAATTAGAAGGCCAGTGTAGGCTGAAGATACATCCAGTCAATGTTAATTACCAAGTAACTTCTTCCTTACTTTCTTTTTAGGGATCTGAAAACTCTGAGGGACTATTGTGGTAGTACTGTAATCAGTTACATGCAGCTAGAATTCTCATGGAGCTTTACTTCCTGGGCCAGGAGGAAAATCTTCCCTACAGAAAGTATGTGTCTCTGACCCCTTTTCATGTGGAATGCCATCCTGTGGAGCCATTGGCACAGCCATTTTATGAAAATGAGGCAGAAAGCAGGAGGGAAATTACAAGACATATTGTCAGATTACACAACAGTATAACAACTGCCTAACTCAAAAGACTAGTAGCTGGCATTTCTTTTATTTGTGGTCAGTTCCTTTCTGTTTTAGAGGAGATGCCAACCCCAGAGGAGTGACCATCCTGATTGAACAGAAGGTAGAGATTTAGAAAAATCCATAAAACAGGAAGAAATGCAAAGCAGAAAAATACTTGATGATTGCAAGTGAAGAACTCTTACAGATTTGAGTTATTATTGTGTTGATACCACTTCATAAACAGGAATATTTTTCTGAATAATAAATGTTCACAATGAAACTGACTAAATCATACAAGATCTTTATTATGTTGCATTTGTTGTATCAGGTTTTTCTCACCCAGTTCCATACATGTGTGTGTGTAATTTTTCAAACTACAAGATCTATTCTGTCTGCCAATTTGCATAAACAAATAAAGATATTTAAAGAGTTAAAATAAAAATATTTGAAATGAAATGCTTTTTTAAATATGTTTTGCTGAAGAGATAGTAGAGTAAAACTTCAGAGTACTTCATAATTTCCACAGAATATAGTAATATCCAACAGTTTAGGTTTCTGAAAAATAAATGACAACCCTCAGCATATTTTGTTTTTAAAACAAAATTTAAAAATAGTAAATCAGAGAGAAGAAGAATATTTCAGAAAGTTTCTATAATTATAAATTATAATTTAATTGTGGCTTTAATGCAATGCACATTTTAATTTTTACAATAAGATCACACTTTACATGACTGGGTAAAAGCATATCCATGCACATGACCACTTGAGTATATCAGTGGCAACTCTCCTTTCCCGCACATTTTCTATTTCTTCAAGCTAGAAAAATTGAAAATATTTGAAATTTTAATGTAGTATGCAAAAATTACCTGCTCATGAATTACATTCCTTTATAAAAATGTCAAAATCATTTATGAAGGAGCATAGGAACTTTAAGCCATTTTTTTCTACATCATACCAACTCTAAATATTCTTTGCTAGTAATCTTCAAGCAAGAATTTTATCTGGTTAAAAATCAGTCTGTTGGTTACAGTGAATACTAGGCTTTTTTAAGTGTGCCTTAAGAAAAGTGAAGTAGAAAGAGTACAGGAAGAAAGTTCTGAGCACACCTCGTGCTCTGTACACTCGCAGTGTCATCTGTTGCTTTCATAGTTCTTAATATTAGTTTACAACAATCATTTTGCAAGTCCTCTGAAACATAATATGGAATAAATGCAAAATAGTGTAGTGTATTTGTTGTAAGATAATTTTTAACATTAAGGTATGTTTTCACTATTATGCTAACATAATAACGATTATGAATACAATATTTTGCATAGAAATCATGATTCTTAAAATTTTAAATCACCCCTATTTTATTAACAGATTTAATATAGTATAATTTATATAGTATAAAATCACTTGCATGGAATAGACAAGTCAATTTCTTTTAGAACATTTACAGGGTTTTACAAAGAAATAATGTACTTTTATAAATATCATTTATCTCCATAACACATGTAATAATAATGTCTGTATTTCCATATATTCTATTTAAATTTTTAGGTAATTTTGCGTGTGTTCACTAAGGGAGTAGTGGGAAGTTACAAAAGTAATCTAGTGCCTATGGGCCCAAACCGCTGGTGTCTGGGTGGGGATCTGGCTGGGAGTCGCCCGCACTATCACCTCTCTGGTCCACGCAAGCTTCTCCCTGGGTTTTAAGCTCACTTACCAATGGTATATGGGCACATCTCTGGCTGTTGCTTGAATGACTATGAAGTTTGTTTTCATTTGAAATAAGAAGAGGCCTAGAGTAGCAAAAGTAATTCTAGGCAACAAAGACAAAGTAGGGGGTATCACAACCCCCAACTTGAAATTATATACAAAGCTACTATGATAAAACCAGCGTGGTACTGACAAAGAAACAGACCCAGGGATCAATGAAACTAATTAGAAGATGCAAAAACAACTCCAGACACACTCAGCCGTCTGATCTTTGTTTCTTTTTTGTTTATTGTGGGGTTTTTTTGGTACCGGGGATTGAACTCAGGCCCTTGCGCTTGCCAGGCAGGCGGCGGAACCATTGAGCTAAATTCCCGGCCCTTTCTGATCTTTGACAAAGGAGCCAAACACCCTCACTGGAGAAAAGATAGCCTCTTTAATAAATTGTGCTGGAAAAATTGAGTTTCAACTTGGCAAAGATTAAAGTTAGAACTGTATTTCTCACCATGCACTAAACTATAATTGGAATGGATCAAAGATCTAAATGTTGAAACAGAAACACTAAACCACCTGGAAGAGTGGTTAGGTAGAACTCTTGAAGACATTGGCAAAGGAAAAGATTTCTTGTACCAAAATTCCGTTGTATGTAAGCTAGCACAAAGAATCAACAAGTAGGATCTCTTCTTATTAAAAAGCTTCTGCAAAGCAAGAGAAACCACCAACAGAGTAAAGAGATAACCCACAATGTGAGAAAAAATTTTACCAGCTGTTCTTCAGACAAAGGTATACTATCAAGAATATATAAAGAATTTTAAAAAATCACACGTCTCAAATTTAAAGACCAAATTCAAAAATGAGCATCTAAAATGAACAGACATTTCTCAAGCAAAGAAGTAGAAATACCAAATAAATTCATGAATAATGTTCAACATCACTGGTCATTAGAGAGATGCAAATGAAAACAATGCTGACATTCCATCTCACTCCAGAAAGAATGGCTGCTATCGAGAAATCAACCAATAACAAATGTCAATGGGGCTGTAGGGAAAAAAGGAACCCTTCACTGTTGGAGAGAATGTAAACTGGTGCAACCACTGTGGAAATCAGTATGAAGATATAGAACTAGGTATAGAGGTCCCATGTGACCCAGCTATTCCTCTTCTGGGTATCTTCCCAAAAGAAATAAAAAATCATGCCACAGTGATATATGTACACCCATGTTCACAGGTGCACAATTTGTAATAGCTAAAACTTGGAAATAGCTCAGTTGCCCATCAACTGGAGACTGGATAAAGAAAATGAGATTTTTTTTTAATAAAATTGAGTACTACTCAGTCATAAAGAACAGGAAACTACAGACATTTATAGCTAAATGAATGCACATTGAGGCCATACTCAAGTGAAATAAATAGGACACATGTGTGAATACTAAGTAGTTTCTCTGGTGGGAGAAACTTAGAGTGTAAATAAGGATCAAAATGTATAATAGACAATGTGAAATAGGAAGAAAATTTCCAAAGGGAAAGTGGGTAGGTAGGGTAAAAGAAAGAAGGGAAAGGAATAAATATGAGAAAAGGAAAAAATTGTAACAAAATCTTTGTACATAGGGAAGTGTGAAGGGGTTTAGGGGAGGGCACAGGAATGGGGAAAAAATAAGAACAAAGATATATTATGTAAAGGTACAAATTCCCAATAATGAATGTCAGCATATTGTTTACCTAAAATGCACCAAGAAAATTTATGAATGAAAAAAAGTAATCTAGGGTGCTATTTTTAAATGTTTAAGGACTTCATTCAGTGTGATGCTTACTAAACATAAAGGACAAAATGAATATGTGAAAGAGTAAGCACACCTAAAAATATAGCATTATTTAATCAATATACAGCACTGCTTGATAAATGTATGTCTGTAGGTTTTCTGCATCCCAGTAAAAATTAAATACATGAACTGATTTTCAAAAGGAGTATTACATAGAATATGCAGAGATATTCAACTCACTGGCACCTTTCAGACTCTCAGATAAAAGGAAAACAATGTTATAAAAAATATAATTGCCACTTCTTAAGTGGTAATTTGTGATATTTGTGAATATTATCTTCATAAAGCAATTACAAAAGAAATTACAGATTAATACTTTGCGGCATGGCTATGTCTAGTGTTATTTATAAGATTTGATTTTAAATACCACACATTTATTTTTATGATGACAGCATTAAATGTGGCAGCAGAATGTTGAGACTACTTTTCATTCCACTGGAACATTGATCTGTGAAAAAGCTGTAGCTGCAGTGTTAATCAATGCATAAAGCTAGCACCACCATTTCATATTTCACCCAGATAGAGACAAGAAATGGTGGACCTAGCGTTAATATGTGGCTGCACTCATCTGGATTTCAGTCAGTTTAATTTAAGCAGAAGCTGAGTAGATCATTTATCAGGACTGAATGTATTACTGCAATGCATTGCAGTGATTGTAGAGAAACAGCCATAGTGTAGAGATATTCAGCTGTAACTCATAATGACACAACCTGGCTGCTTGTTTCTGTAGTGCTATTTTTAACTAAAATGGTCTTTCTCTCAGATATTTGAGTACTCTCTTGACTCATTTAAAAAAATAAACTCAGATAAACAAAACATCGTATTCTAGACCATACTGAGAAAGATTAAAAACCTATCAATTCATTTCAAAATAGAAGAGCCACTTGTAACACTTGTAAGTTAAATATATAGTAGTGATCACTGCTCTTTCTACTTATTCCAAAACCATTACATTCTCCATTCCTCTGGCCTCATATAACCATTGATATTTGAATAGCTTCTTGGAGAATATAAACACTTCCATCCAAGTGTACCAATGCTATTAAGCATTTAAATCCTCAACACTGGTAGTTAATTTTATTTTCACCCATCACACTGACTGCCTTCTAGTAGTTAAAGTGGAAATGATTTATTAAGCAGTATGTTTCTCCTCCTAATTCTATTTTAGTCATTCAAAAGAGAATTAAAGTAATGATAATATCTTGAATTATGTAAGCAATTGCAAAATCTCTTTACAACTTTAGGCATCCCCTCAAAGTCAGTAAGTTTTTGATTACCATGCTAATCAAATATAAAACAAGTAAAAGTTAATTTCTCAATATAACTAATTTTTGTCCTGTTTTTAATATTCTGACTCTTATATTGATAAGAAGACTTACATAGAAGTTACCTCATGCAATCATTTTTAAAAATTCTGGTGAAATAAATATAAAATGTACTGTTTACACATTTTAAATTATATACTTCAAGTTCACATTGTTAGGCCACTACAAGCACATATAAAATATTCATGTCCAAAATATTTCATTTTTTCTCATCTTTTATCAATTATTTTCATAATGCACACATAGCTTTCTCTCTATCTCACTAGGCTAGACCCCTGGTAGCCTGGAAATTTGTAATAGATTTATTTCATTCTCCTACAATTACAAATTTGCTCCATTCTTGAAATCATAGCAAGAAACTGAAGCTTCTGTATGCAGCATATTGTTGGATCTTGCTTCTTGACCCATTCTGTCAGTCTATTTCTTTTTATTGGTGAATTTAGACCATTAATATTGATGTTTATAACTGATATTATTGACTTATCCTTGTCGTGACCTTTTCCTGTTAATGGATTCTCTCCCATTGGATTTTATTTCTTGTCATGCCTGATGGATTCATTCTGCTGGGCTTTATGGGGTTTTAACCCCCATTGTGTTTTCCTAGGACATTGTTTAAAATTTTCTGGAGTACTGGTTTGGCATTCATGAAGTTCCTCAGGTGTTCTTTGTCATGAAAGTATGTTATTTCTCCATCAATTATGAAAGATAGTTTTGCAGGGTACATTAATCTGGGTTGGAGTTTCTCCTCTTTAAGGTTTGAAATACTTCACTCTTCTTGACTTGAGGGCTTTTGAAATGTGTTTGCTGGGATTCTGTCATGTTTTTGAGCTCCTCTATTTTTTATCTTTGTCTCTCTAGAGTTATTAATCATGTCTTTCACTTTGCACACAATCTCTGTTGTTATTTGAGACATTATTTCCAATTTTATTTTTTCCAGATCCTCTTTTGTTGCCATTTAAGGGAGTTCAGGTGGTTTAGTTTCAGATTGTTCCATCTCCTTGGTCCTTGGAGTTGCCTTTGGTGATCTGAAGTCTGGTTTTGAGTCTTGGTTAGGTGTCTTCTCTTAACTGCTGAAGTCTGCTGTGCCTTTATTGAGTTGACTCTTTGCTCACCCAGTGGGGTCCAATTCTTAACATGTCCTGGACTGACAGGCCTTCTGTCTACTGCTTATCACCACAGCAATTCCTGGGCTCAGAATGATGCCCTTTGAATCCCAGTGATGTGCTGTAGTCCAAGTGGGCAACTGGCTGAGGCCTGTGTGCACTTACTTACCAATGGTCTCTGGGTGGGTCTCTAGCTGGGGCCTGTGAGCCTACACAATTGTTTTCCTGGTGGCCTTTGGCTGGGGTCTGTGTGCCCTCATTCCTGGTGTCCTAGTGGGGCCCTGGCTGGGGCCTGCACACCCACACCATTGTTGTCCAGCATCTGTGCTGCTTCTGGTTGGGGTCTGTGCTGCTGAACCACTGGTGTCTGTGCAGTATTCTGGCTGGGGCTTGCATGCACTTGCCTATGGTATCTGGGGAGAATTTTCTCAAATTTTGAAGATCATATTCTAGGAGCAAATATATAAAGCTTAATCATACCTAACAAGAAGCTTTAAGTTTATCATTACAGATGGAACTTAATAAATTAAAGTCCTAAGTAAATGATTATTAATGAATAACTTTTATTCTTCCATATTTTGGCTATTGATGACGTCAGGACACTTGTATATTAACTATTAGGGTTTGGGTCTAGATGTCCCCCCAAAGCCTCATGTCTTATGTGTAGGAAATTTTGAGAGGTGACTGAATCTAGAATGTGTGATGCTGTGACTAAGAGTGTGTGATTACTTAATTGGTACACTGATTACTTTGGCACTGCCCAATATCAGTTGCTTAAATACAATATAATGGACAGAATGAGGCTCGTCATCACCCTTGCTTGCTTGCTTGCTTTTGCTGTTTTCTGCTTTCCATGAACTGGTTCTTCTCTGTGATGCCCCTCTGCCAAGCCACCCTCCCTTGGAGCCAGTTGATTACGGACTTAAATCTCTACAAACTGTGCAGTAAATAAACCTTTCCTCCCTTAACTTGCAGTTGTTGAGTATTTGATCTCAACAAAAAGAAAAGTAACTAAGACATTAACCACCCTTAATTCTAAAATAACTACAGGTGTATTTTCCAGATTATTTATTCTTATATGAATTATTTTTCATATTAATAATTTAACTTAAAAATGGGACCTGAATTTGTAGTAATATCCAAGACATCAAAATGGAAATTTCATCTATATATGTTGTAAATATATTATTTATTAATTTAGACATTATATAGAAGTCATGATATCTTATAAATATAATAATTTTAGAGTCAGAGTCAATTTAGAGACAAATGAAGATGCATGTATATGTGTAGACTTTTAGAAGATGTATGATACTACATTATTACCATTACAAATAATGTAAGAAGTGTAACTCAATTAGATGTCACACTGTTGATAAAATGCATTTAAAATATCTAAAATAAAAGATTTTATTATTAAATATATTAGGGAAATCTAGAATGGAATAACATTTGTTTACTTTTTACTTTCATATTTTTCATTCATTACTGTTAATATATCTACTATTCAGGAGGCCTTAGATAAATTGGAGAAACAAACAGCCCATTGAATTTAGAAAAATTGAATAGAAACAGAAATTAGCATCCATTTGTACTTTGCATGAGAGTATGCTATTAAATTTTCTCTTACTTTTTTTCTGATTTACAAATATACTAGCTATATATGTTGCTAAACAGTTGAAATTTATTTTGTGGAGTGCTATATTTTCTCATAGGTGTTTTTTAATAAATACAATGTGAATTTTCAGGTAAGCTAAGTATAGTAACTGGAAAATTAATAAAGTCACTTATTAGATATGTAAACAAAAGTTCTCTTCTGTTTTGCATCCTGTAAGTTGAGTTTTTTTCTTTTAATTCATTAATTGTGGAAATATTAACTTCATAATGTCTCTATAAATTACATACAAAGCAATGACATCAATAGGTGACTATTCAAAGTACCATTACAAATTCATTTTTGATAAATCTATTTCATTTAATCCTTACTAACTCTAAATTGTCTCTATTCATAGGTAAATAAAAAGCCCATCTCATAAGGATTATAGGATTTATTGCAGACCTTACCCAGACCACATAATAAAAGAAAATTTCATTTTCAAATCTACCTGAATATATATAATGTGGTATAGTTAATCCAGGATGTACATTTCACTTTTTAAATTCTGTAGGTTCTATTCCTTCCTTTGAGTTATATGCACTTTGTAAAATAAAAAGTAGTGTGTATTTGAAGATGAGAAGTAAATTTTTATAAGATTGCTCCATGTCAGAAAAATTTGTGATTTCAAAACGGCTCATTAATTTTGTGTTCTGTCTTTCCTAATAGAACACATCATTGTTTCTTCTATACAATTATATCAAGAAATATCTAGTTCTTTCCTGGGAATAATGGGTATTTTTTTTCGCTTTTCCCCATTAACTTTATTGGTACATTTTAGGCATGCAATACAGTTACATTCATCATTGGGATCTTGTACCATTACATGAGTCTCTTGGATCTTATTTTGTTTTCCCCTTCCCTTGCCCTCCCTTCACCCGCTCCACCCTTCCATATTTGCAAAGACCTTGTTTCCATTTTTTTCCTCTTCTCATATTTTTTCCTTTCCCTTTTGTCCCTTCTCCTAACCCTCCCAATTCCTCTGCTCTTTTAGACCTTTTCTTCCTGTTACACAATATCAGTTATACATTTTTTAAATTACAATATTAAGATCTGGGAGACATTACCACAGATTTTACAGAATTTAAAAGGATATAGAAATCATATTACACAAATCTTTTTTGAAATAAATTTGACAACTTCTAAGAAGTACCTTGGAAGACAAATTAATGAAATTAACTCTGGAAGAAATATAAAATTTGAATAGCACCTATTAAAGAAAGTATATTCCTAGCTTGAAAACTTACCTATATGACAACAGCAGGCTCATAAACAGTTTAAATGATAAATTATATCAAACAATTAAAGCAGAAAAAAGAAGGAACAATTCTCCCTTCATTTTAGGAACTCAACATTGTGCTAATCCTAAAACTGGATAAAGATAATAGAAGAAAAATGTATGAAGACAGATAGAAATTTGTTTAACAAAAATAACTATTAGAAATCAGATCTGGCAGGATGTAGAAAGTGGTTTTGTTATAGGGATGGTAGTGTTGGTTCAGGTTTGGAAGATCCACCCCCAAAAGTCATCATTTTAACAGAGGAAAGGAAAAAGCCATATGATCCTGTCACTAGTTGGAGAAAAAGTATTGGACCAAATTCTACAGCTGTTCATGGTAAAAGCTATCAGGAGACTAGAAATAGAACAGAAACTTCTCAACAGATTAAAGACATGTACTCCATACTTCCTGCGAGAACACCTTATATGAATGGAGAAGATACAATGCTTTTTCCTTAAGGTGGGGAACAAGGGCAGATATGCTTACTCTTTATCTGTCCATTAAACTTTGAAACCTAGGCCCCACCAAAATAATCTGGCAATAAAATGACACAACTAGTATAGGATTGGCACAGCAGAAGCAAAATCTTTATATGTAGATGAAATGATCATCTACAGAGAAAATAATAGGAAATCTCTAGGAGCCCCTAGAACTTGTACTTGAATTTAGCAGGATTAGAAAACACAAGGTATATATAAAAATTCAGGTCTGTGTATACTTGCTATAAATGAAGAACTGGATACTGAAATTTAAAAGTTATGTAGGAGTACAAAGGACCCAGAAAAGCCAAAAACAAAAACAAAAACAGTGTTGGAAGACATTTAGCACCCAATTTTAAGACTTCTTCTAAAGCTACAATAATCAAGGCAGTGTTGGTGTAAAGAAAGACATATAGATCATTTGAATAACACAGAGAAGCTAGAACTAGAACCACACATATATGGTCCACTGAGTTTTGAAAGATTATTTAACATTAGCATTTCATAGAATATAAACTTGATTCAAGAGCCAAGGCAGAGATAGTGTCTTCAGAAAATGGCAGTAGAACACCTGGTATCCGTATATAAAAAAATTAACCTCAACCCTTTTTTTCCATACATGAAAATAACTTGAAGGGATCTATGAACCTAAATAAGAAAACCTAAAAGTATAAAACTTTAAGAAGAAATTATAAAGGAAAATATTTATGAATTCAGGGTAGGCAAGAACTACCTAGGATACAAAAAGCATGATGCATAAAAGAAAAATCTGATAAATGAGATTCCATCAAAATTTAGAGCTTTAAGTGACATCATTAAAATGAAAAGTAGTCCTTAAACAGACCATATTTACAATGCATATAACCTATGAGCAGAATATATAAAGAATTTTTAGAGCTCATTAATAGACAACCCAATTAAAATGTAGACATAAGAAGATGATAAATAGCCAGTATAGCACAAGGAATGGTGTGCAACTCTAGAATCAGAAAAATACTAATCAGTACAATAATAAGGTTGAATTATACACTCATTAGGGAGATGAAGTCAAAAGTTTTAAAAGCCTTGTCATGACTTTTTCTTTTTGTTGGATTTTCCCCCTTTCCATTTAATTTGTCATGCCCAATGGATTCATTCTGCTGAGTTTCCTGGGCTTGTGATCCTCATTGTCTTTTCCTAGGGTATTAGTGCCGGTTTGGTATTCATGAAGTTCCTGAGGTGCTCTTTATCATGAAAGTATCTTATTTCTCCATCAATTTTGAAAGATAGTTTTGCAGGGTACATCAATGTGGGTTGGAGACTGTTTTTCTTTAGGACTTGAAATACATCACTCCAAGGTCTTCTTGCCTTGAGGGTTTGCACTGGGAAGTTTGCAGTGATTCTGATGGGCTTTCCTTTGTATGTAATTTGTTTCTTTTCTCTCACTACTTGTAGAATTTTATTCTTCTGTTGGATTTCTGAAATCCTAACTATTATATGCCTATGTGTAGATTTTTTTTTTGATTAAGGCTAGTTGGAGTCCTATATGCCTCACTTATCTGTATGTCAAGTTCTTTTCCCCTCCTTGGGAAGTTTTCTGCCATCACTTCTGTGAACAGTTTTTTTATTTCATCTGCTCTCTGTCCTGTTTCTTCATTGACTCCAATCAGTCTTATGTTATTCTTCTTTGCATTGTCTAGCAGCTGCTAGATTGATTTCTCATGATCCCTTATAATTTTAAAGCAATTTTTATTTTCCTCGTCACTGATTGCAACCTTATCTTCTACATGTGAAATTCTATCCTTACATTGGTTCATTCTGCTGCAGAGACTTTCAATGGAGTTTTTAATCTCCGGAAATCTGTTTGTATCTGTTTTATGGATTCCATTTATTTTCTATGTTGGGATTCCATTATATTCCTCAGATCCTCTATTTTTTTATCTGTGTCCTCTCTAGATTTCTTGTCATGTCTTGCACCATGAGCAAAATCTTTGCTGTTATCTGAGTAATTATTTCTGATTTCATTTTTCCCAGATCCTCTTTTGTTGCCATTTCAGAGAGTCCAGGTGGTTGAGTATCACAGTGTTCCATCTCGTTTCCCTTTGAGGTTGCTGTAAGTGATCCAGAAGTCTGTTTTTGAGGCTTGTTTATGTGTCTTCTCATTTCCATGGTGGGAGGGTGCTTCTGGCACCCACACAGCTCACCTTCTCTGCCCTAGAAGCTTGGGATGGCAGCGGGGGAGCTTCCTTCTGGGTGCTGGGACTGGTTCAGCTTCTCTGCCCTAGGAGCTTGGGATGGCGTTGGGGGAGCTTCCTTCCAGGTGCTGGGACCTGCTGAGCTTCACTGCCCTAGGAGCCTGTAATGGAGGCAGGGATCTTCCTTCCGGGTGCTGGGACTGGCTGAGCTTCACTGCCCTAACAGCCTGGGATGGAGGTGGGGAGCTTCCTTCCTGGTGCTGGACTGGCTCGGGAATAATGTTATTGACCCCAATAGACTACTGAACAAAATTTTTCAGACAATTTAGACTTTCACTATTATACTCTTTAATATTTTAATCAAATTAATTTATTTTACATAGTGTATTATCTAGTATACATGGTCATTTATGAAATATAGTTGCTAGGATTATTAATTACTAATACACATATACTACATAATCTATACATTCAGTATATGAAGGAAAGCATAAATCTACTTATTTCTGCATCATGTTGAATTGGGGGGCTGGTAGAAAACATGAGATTGTTGATTTTTTTACAAAGTACTATTGAATTTTTTATATCATGAAAATATTGACAACAAAGTTGGTGTTATGATTTTTCAATTTCAAATACAATTTTAGTGTAATAGAATTTTTTAATAAATGAAAAATATAATTGTCAATGTTTATCAGTATAAAGATAATCTTTTATTTGAGGAGTCATTACTCTGTGTAGAAATTTATTTTAACATAATGTGGAAAGTTCTGTCCATCATCACTAATTATGAATTGCATTGGTCATTTATGGTGTTAGTTCATACAACATGATTCGTGTATTTCTTAGTCAAATTTATACTGAGAATTCTTGGATGCATAATTTTGAATCTGCACCATATTGGTTATTAACTTACATTTTAGTCAGAAAAATAGATCTTCAAATGTTGATAGAATACCACAAATAGTTTGTTGCCTTGTGAAATGTTAGAATATAATATTATTGCTAAAAGTAGTTGCTATGGTTTGAAAATTTAGGTCCACTTAAGGTAGATTTATTGAGTAATTTATTTCAGAGATATTTTTCCCTTGAAATAACAGGGCAAAATAATTCATTGAACTCTTTGTCTTTTTTGTGAAAAAATTTCGTTATACTTAGATATTAAAGACTCGAGAATCCAGAAGTAAATTTGCAGTATTATCTCTGTCTGATACCATCTATAAATTTCACTGTGTCCTATCCTAATATGATGTGTTTATTTTAAAGAGCTTTTCAAAGACAATATGACTGGGCAGAGATATCTGAGATACTGAACTTAAAAATAAATGTTCCCATGACTTTATGTGTTTGTTAAGTAATATCTGAAGGTATTCCTTCATTTTAAACTTTGTTAAAAATCAGAAAGAATTGTTATATTTAACTTGTCTCTATTGCCAGTTATTATGAGTTACTAAATATTTACTTATAACTAAAGTACCAAGCCATTTATCAATATTCATAGTTTTTCATTAGACAAGATTTAAAAAATAAATTTATAGTATTTTTCTAGGAAAAAGACTTTATTTCCTAAAACAGAATTAATTAATTATACTGGGTATGCTCCAATATAAAGAATACATTTAATCACAGTTTGTTCCATTATGCTGCTGAAATCTGTCTGCCATTAATTATCGGGAAAATTCCGAGTTTAGAAAAAAAAATCATCACGTGCTAATAAGTGATAGTGGATGAATAATTATTTTTTCATTCATAAAAAATAGAGGGCAAAGTATATTTATTAGTAAATAGATGTTGAAGATGCAGAAGTACTTTAGTAACTAGAAAGTTATTAAAGAGGGAGGCAGTGAATTTAACATTCTAATACAGATTTAAGAAGAATCCTGAGAGAATACTGCAGAGATAGGACTTAGGCCTATTTGAGGGGTCAAAGACAGTTATGTAGGAACAGAGACATATGAATAGGGATTTGAAAAAGTATGGCTTATATTGATGGAGCAAAATTTTAGCACAAAAATGTGAATAAATTTATAGAGATGTAATCACACAAGCATATTTGAGAATGCTTTAAAATTCTTGCAATGGCTGTGCACTGGTAATGTGGATTTTTGCAATTTCCATTTTAATCCAGAGAAAACTAAAAATGCCAAGTTTCCCATGACAATCCAGGAGTTTTCAGATAAGCCTTCAATTTCTTTGAGAAATTGCAACTATCTTAAAACATTACTAAGCTTTTTCATTTGATTTGATTGCTTTCAGCTCTAATAACATTAAGGAAAACCATACCTTGTTTTGAGATATCTCTAGATCTGCTGCATTGTTCATTCTCTGAACTCTTTCAAGCAACAGAATAGGTATTTGGGGGCTGTCCATTGTGTTGAAAGTGTTTTACCCTTCATCTGATATTTGTTATGTGTCCCGTTAGCCAATTGAAAAATGTTAACAATAGTTGTGAAATGCATACTGGTAATCAGATCATCATTGCCAATTAAGTTTAAATTGACTTTTGCTCTTAACTTTCGCAACATTAAAAACTGTCAGTTTTTCAGTACAGAAGAGCAGCTATGACTTTCTGGAAGTTTTCTATTATCATTTTCTTATCTTTCCAAAGAAATCAGTTCTTTCTGGTCATGTCATTTATTATTTAATATATTATAAAACATATTTAATATTAACCAAGATTTACTACATAATAGTCTGTATAAGCATTACTTTTCTTGGGTCAGAGTTATATGTATAATCAATATAAAATAGCAATTCTTTATTAGTAGATTAAACTAAAATCTACTATAAATTCCTAAAATTGTAATTCATATAAAAAGATTGTGTATTTAAAGGAAAACATTTTAAATACTAAAATGTTCAGCTTAAGGAATTGATCAGTTTTTTCTAATGCAAGTGTTGTTCAGCTTTCATGACAGGAGATCTGTGACATGAGACTTCTAGCTCCAGAAGCTGAAAATATACATTCAGGGAGTCTATGATAAAATGTTCAAGCAAGGGCTTAGGTGTTTATATTTATTTCTATCTAGTAATTAATAATATAAGACTACAAAAGCAAGACATAACAGCATAAAAAGGGGCAAAATCTATATTTGAGACTTGAGAAATGGGAGGGATTTTGCAATGGTTACTCAAAAGGTTTTCCAGAGACCCAAAGATGTAAAAGAGGAAAACAAATCTAGGTGGCCAGAATGGGATTTCAGAGGTTTTGATGAAAAAACTTTATCTTTTTCTTAAATTGATACATTGGAAGCATTGGACATATTTTAACTAGCGTCCAGAGTTGGGATAAAAATTTAAAGAAATACATGACATGACAGATTCAAAATTAAATTGTGCAGAAGATTCATTGTTTAATCATCAAAAAAAGCAGAAAACTGTGTAGTAACTAATTTTATGTGTTGAGGTAGTTATCTATGATGTGTAGTTATTTGGTTCAACATGGGTCTACACATTATTGTAAAGATAACTTTTAGATCTAGTTGACACTTAAATCAGTAGACTTTGAATAAGCAATTTACCCCCCAATAATTTGGGTGAGCCCCATCAAATCAAGTGAAGTCCTTCATTGCAAAGGCTAAAGCTTCCTGGAAAAGGGCTTTGAGTGTAAGACTGAGTCATAATACCTAGCTTAAACTTTCAGGTTACATTGCTTACCTATGGATTATGAATTTAAGACTGCAAAGTCAAAATTTATTTGAATTTCTGGTCTACCAACTTCCTCTACAGATTTTGGATTTGACAAATCCCACACTCTATGAACCTGTATAAGCCAATTCCTTAAAATTGACTCCTCTCTCTTCTCTCCTCCTCATACCATTTGCCCTTCTCCTTACATGTCTTTTTCTTTTTATTTCTCTCTGCTTTTCTCTGTATACACTTATGTATATATCTAAATGAATATATATATATATAAATGATTATTTTTCTTTTCATAACTCTAACAGAGCATATCTTTATAAGATGTGTTAAACAGCTGGGCATGGTGGTGCATGCATGCAATACTAGCTCTAGGGAGGCTGAGGCAGGAGGATGCTCAGAAGTTTGAGACAAGGCTGGGCTACATAGTGAGACCCAGTCTCAATAGATAAATAAATAAATAAATATGTGCCAAGGATTTATCCCAGTGGTGCCGCCACCTGCCTTGCAAGAGGAACATCTCGAATTTGATCCCCAATATCAAAATAATAAAAATAAATAAATAAATGTATTAAATTAAGATTTTCACAACTTCTACTTTTTCAAAAAGTAAAAACACAATTGGGTATGTATCCTTAAATATCCTCTGTTGAAGTGAAATGGTCAATACATAACTTGATCAAGTTTATGACACATTGTTTCAATTAAAATTTACAAAATGATTCAATATACAGATCCTTGTCTTTCTGTTTCTCATATAATAATGAAATTGAAGCTAATGCTGTTATAAATTAACAATGAAATGCAGCAAATGGGTAAAATAAACAATTTGGTGAAACTGGAAGGGTTACAGGTGAAGAACATAAAGTGATGCTGAATAAGAATGGAAGACAGAAGTACAGGAGAAATAAAAAAAGAAATTCCACAATAAATTTACATGTAAAAACTATTAATGATGAAATGCACTATCCAGAGTGGAGTGCACTTAAGGAAATGAATTCTCATTAATTCTTCCATTGGTAATTGATTCTAGATAATCAGAAGAGATAGTTTGAATTTCTGTGTATGAAAGAATGACCTATAAAAATAGAAACTAATATATTATGAAAAATAAGGAAAAAGAAAAGGAACATTATACGAATTTAGTGCCTACTACAAAGCTAAAATCTTTTATTTGAAAATAAGTGCTGTAGTACATTTGTAGAGATCCAGAAAATAAATCTCTACATTAAAGAAAATTCTGAACATTTCCATAAACATTATTTATAATTTTAGTCCTCTAAGTGAAATCATTCTTGGACTAAGAATGAAATATGCTCTAATTCTGTCACATTTGATTCACCATTCTCAAATCTGATCATATAGAAATTAATGCTTTAACTGCTTCCAAGCCCAGTTGAATTTAAAATATGGATTTTACGGATTTATTAATCTTCTGAGACTAACTTTATTGCTTTTCCTTTTTAGACAAATTTATCTCTTTGCTGTGAAATTAACAAAGAGCCTAGAGAAAAAAGGGGAGTTTTATGCTGATATACTTATGATCTAAATTTATTATCATCATATTATCACACTAGTTATTTTTTCTACTACATAAAGCTAAATTGTTAGTGAATGGAGCAGAACAGATAAACTTGAGGGGAGAAAGGACCTTAATTAAAGCTTTGTCCACCAGGTGGCTGGGATGAAAATACTCCCAAGAAAATATAAATACAATGAACACAGAAAAGGAATTAAACTGATTAGTAAAATTTCTTAATGAAGCAAAAAAAAATGCAAAAATGGACCAAATGTTCAAACATAAATTTCCAGAAAAATGAACTGGGGTAAAATACTTAGGGGAAATCGAAGAATAGGAATATAGTTATCTATCAGGTAAAATTGTTCAGAAAAGTTAAAATGTTCATATGATTAAATATTTCAGATTTTCTCATATCAGATGACATGCGGTAATCCAAAATTGAGATTGAAATGTGACAGAAGATATGTGCAAAGATAATGTTGACAGATAGAGTAAAGATAATTCATAAAGTTAGTATAGCAAAAAAAATGTCTATCTTGATTTTTTTCAAAACTAGTATGTGTAAACTATGGTAAAGATTGTTTCTTTGCACCATTAAAATGATAACACATTCACTCTATCTTATTCCCTCTATTTACCATCCTTTTCACATTGTTATAGAGTGGCAATTTTCCTTTTAAATTGAAACTATTGTTGAAAATCAAGTTATGAAAATCTCTAAATAAATATCCTTCCTTCTAAATGCATACAAATGTCCTCCCTAAGGTCAATCTGCCATCTGGTGGGCACACTAAGAGGTGGACATTTTGTTCCAGGTATTCTCCATGAACTATATTTGTTCCATGTCAGCCAATATCTGATAGAGACAGAGATCACACTGCCTTGGAATAGGGTGCTGAATGAACATACCAAACACCTATAAAGTGAGGTTTACAAAAGGAAGAGTTCTTTCAGAATCAACTACCTTCTGTTTGCTCCTGAAGTCTGGTAACATCTCAAGATGGAAATTTAAAGATTGTGTTAACACACATGTTTTAATGCTACTGGGTTGTGGAGAAAAAGACAACCAACAGTTAGAATGTTATTCCTTTTGTGATATACCATGGCAAAAAGAAATGGCTGGCTTGGAATGAAGTAAGAGTGAAGAAATGTAGCTACTGGCTCCCCAGGAAGTATCCCTTCTGGGTAAGAGATAGAAAATACTCCTTGTAGACATGCTTAGACTCAATCAAAGTAGAGCAGGAGTACGTAATAGAAACAAGCAATGAGATGGGGCAAGAAGGTTTGAAAATATGTTTTATACAAATGGTAGAGAACATATTTGAGCTTCCCACAGGGAGATCATTGTATAACTACCATTACTCAGAGACACATAGTTTCAATTAACAAACTGCAATTTTTTTTTAGTACACAGAGATTTGAATATCTCTTCTCCTAACACTAACATTTTAAGAAAGATCCAATTTCCTGAGAGTAGACCATAGCCACACCTTTTATTTCAGGCTCACAGTTATACCTATACCTTTTCCTAGGACAGAAATTCAAAAAGACATTTGACAGACATAAATTATAAAATTTAAAAATCCAAATAAATGTATAAAGTGGCACACAGTAGCTGAAAGGATGTAGACTCTAAGTGAGGAGTAACAAAGAGACCCTGTTTTCAGTGGTGAAGTATGTGCACCTTTATATGGTTGAGGAAATTTGTTAAACATAAACAACAATTTCTTGTCTATAAAGTTGAGATATTTCAATTATTTATGTATGTATTACAATATAACCAACGTTAAATGTCACCTTGATTTAATAATAGAAGTCTTCTTGTTTTTACCCTTTGAAGGTAAGATACCTCATATATTATATTTATAATTGTATGTATATGATATATAGATAGATAAGACATTAACAATAAATATAGTTTCCTATTAGTTTTATTAATGCTGCCTGATGACTACTACATTTAATTTTTTATTCTATCCTGAAGTGAGTGTAAGTAATTTGTAATATATTTTCATTAACTTTGTGGCAAACATAAAAATTTTATGTTTAACGTCTTTCTAATGAAGTTGAATAATCCTAACCAGTTAACTTTTTACTAAATTCAGCACCATTCTGAAAGCATACAAATAATTTATCATTGGTGTCAGGATTTTCTTTTCATGCAGTGTTCTGGCCTTTCAAAACTTATAGTAACTGCTTCTCATGACTTTTCATTGAAAAGCATTTATAGCTGCAGTGTAACTAAATGTTTCAAAAAATTCTCAGACATCTTAGTATGATTCATGATTCCACTTTTAGACTTTGTTGATTTAAATATGAAGTTTAAGGTAGTAATATCTAATTTCCTCCTATATTTATCATTATAATTATCACCAAAAAAACATTTAGATGCTTTTTTCTCCATTCTCCATCATCAATAGTTGTCTTAATTTACAAAAAGATAAACATGACTTTTATGATATTCTAATTATATACATAACACATTTGATAAAAGAGAAGAGCCTAAATTAATTATACACAGTATCTTTCCTAATCTTTTTCAATATCTGATTTTACAAAGTTTAGCCCTATTTCAAAGAGAGATTATAAAAGTTGAAAAAGAATAAACTCTAACAATCATCTTTCGAATCAAATGTTTTTATCTCGCTTCTCCATTCTGAGATTATACAATTAAACATAATATAGGTTTATATTGGAAACATTATTGAGAGCCCTGGCCATCAGTCTGGATCTCCTGTGAGACAACACAATGTTAGATGACAAGAACAGGAGACAGAAACAAGACTAGAGAGAAGAAGCTGGGTCTTGAGGCTGATCTAAACTGCTCAGGTCAGCAAAGACAAAAGTCACCAAGGACATCCAGGACATCCAGCATTTATTCAGAACAAGAATGAGAAAAAGGAGAGCAGGGTATGCTTCAGAACACCTGGTGATAGTGAGTGTTACAGACAGAACTGTAAAAGGAAGGCATTAGTATATCTTGTTGAAAAGAACAAATGGTTAATTCAGAGGGAAAGAATTTAGAGTCAAGTTGAGCTTGGCTGGAAATCAACTCAGCAAGGCCCTGCTACTTCATGGACTAGGATGTAAGTCTCAGTGGCACCCATTAGGGGAGGAGCTATACTTGCCCAATTCTGCTATGTGATATGACCATTTGAGTCATGTACAGCTTTGGTCAGACCCCTAATGTAATACAGCTGAATTATGGAGGAGAAAGAAGCTTGTGCCACTTACCGTCTGCTAATACTGGGCAGAGATGTTTGCCACAGGTTTACTTCACAGAGTAGAACCTGAGTGAGTTACTTTGCAGTTATGAATTTGTAATTTTCATTTATCCCAAGGAATGTAATTCTTTAAAAACTACCATGGTTCTCAATAGGTAATCCTAAAACACATACATTTTACACTTAGATTAGAATACATTTATGTTAGAGCACTTAGTATTATAACTATTTTCTGTGTTTATCACCAGGGAAATGTAGTAGTTTCATGTAAAACCAGGCAATGAAGGTTGAGTATGTATAACAATTTAGCATGATTTCATATATATAAATTCATTTTTTAATTCTCATCAATAATTGGCTTTATATGGAAACAATGAATTTCAATATGCCTAATTTTTCTCAATTGATCAGGTTATGGTATATGAATACTTTCCAAGAGAACATATTATCCTGGCTGCTTCCAGTTTATAGTAATAGAAAATATTGTTAGGTATCATTCATTATTCCAAATATGTTGCTTATAGATTAGACATGTACACCATATAATCTTATATTGTTTGGTCTCTCTTTTGACACAGTTACTGTCATAGAAACCAGTGAATATAAGAAAGCCTATATTTTAAATTCAAGATCTGAACCACTGTGACATCTGCCAGATACTTCTTCTTACAGAAATATGTCCTAAATAGATTCAGAAACAGATTGAATACAGCTATTCTCAAGATAGGCAAGTGACTAATTAAATAAAAATAAATCATGCTATCTTCCCCTTAAAAACTTATATTAACTAGGAAAGAAGTACAGGATATTAAAGGCAGAGCTCAAAAATTATACAAATCAAAGTTAATTAACTTTTATACTCTCAAAAGATCATTTCACAATTTTGTTGACTTAAAATCAATAATGATAGTGTGAATTTCTCTGCAATATTTAATCATTTTCTTAAGAAATGAAGCTTTTTAAATGATAAAAATAAATCAAAATGACAAGTATCTTTCTATAATGCAGGATGTACAAGTAAATATATGCTGTTTTATTTTAGGAGATAGTTGTTTAGAATATATTAAAGTATGTTAATATGCACTTTCCACCACAGCAGCCCATATAAGTTCATTTTTGTATATATCTGTATTGATTTATACCTCTCTTTTTCTTACTGATGCTTGCTTGTATAGGCCAAAGTTTTAAATTTTAGCAATTTTGTCAATATGTTTTATGGTAAAATATTTAAAAGCCTTTATAATTTTAGTTTTTTTGTGAACTTCTATAGAAAATATATAATACACTTCTAGCTTTGGAAGGGAGTTAAATACCATTATATATCTTATCTTTTGTTACAAATAAAATTGGAATAAACAGTGTCTAACAAATCATTAAAACCTGTCATCAGTTTAAAGTAGCTGTGGTATGGATGTTGTTTTATTTTTACTTATAGATATTTTAAGCTTACATATTGGGTAGAAATTGTAGAATATTGCTTTCTATGTAATCTCAAGAATGATCTTTGTGTGCATGTGTGTGATGATGAAGATCAAAACAAAGGCATCACATACGTTACGTAAGCTCTATACTGCTAAACTACATTCCAAGCCCCAGGAATGATTTCTTAAGATAAATAAAAATATGATACCAACTGTAATGCAACTATTTAAAATTAAATTGTGTTCTCTTTGCAATGGATTTAACATTTTGGAATTCTTGAGTCCTGTAATTCAAAGTTGTTCGTCCTCAGATATACTAAAATATATCTTTAAAATTAATCTTTGATTTAACATCTATCCATGTAATATCTGCTTAAAACATTTTCTATTGTTGCTATAACAAATTACCAGAATCTTAGTCGCTAAGAAACATAGTTATATTTCTTAAACACAAACCAAAACTAATGGAAATCAGTGCACCCAAAATATTTTTACTAGGTTAAAATCAAGGAGTAGGCAGGGACATGATTCTTTCTGATGTTTTGAACTGAGTTCATCTTTTACTATGCCCAGCTTTGATATTGATCTCCCTCTGGCATTAACAAATTTTGTTTTTCATTTTCATATTCCTTTCTTCAACTCTAATTCCTGACACTATGTTTAAAGATATTTGTGATGGCATTTGGCCCACTTGCATAATCTAGAAAAATCACTCCATCTCAGAATTATTAACTTAATCAAATCTGCATAGTGTCATAAGGCATGTAAATTAATATTGACAACTTTTGAGGATTAAGGTGTAGACTTATTGGGAGAGTCATTATATGCTGCACATGAGAGATGTTTATTCTGTTATTGAAAACCAAAATAATGGTATTTATGTTATCATAGATCTAGAAGACCAAAAGACAATTGAAGCATTAAAAATGTGTTTACAAATAAAAGGAGAGTAATAAAATAGTGGATAAGTTGAAAAATAAGCAAAGATGATCATTGGGAATCATATTTCAATGAGAGTCAGAAATAAAAATACTATGTATGGGATATATGTATGGGGTATATTTCCAAATATAGGAAAAGTTCAGATACTGAATGACAATTTAAATCAATCTTGAAATTTAATTAGAATTTTAATTAAGTTTTTAAAGCTCTTTCTTTATCTCCATGGAAGTTTATGATCTTTGGAGTGGATACTGAGGTTTTATAAATATTATCAACATGATACATGTAATACTGTTATTAACAGGTGGAAATTATTGCATTCATACATCCAAGAATGGACTATACCATGATCAAGCTTTCTGCCAGTTTGGTGAAAAAGGAAAAGAAAACTGAAGGAACTTTAGATATGAAAGCTATTTGAAACATGCATTTAGGGAAGAAAGTTTGAAAATTAACACATAGACAGGAAAGCTGCCAGGCATTATTACGAAACAGATGGTGATCAATGACCCTGATGTTAAATAGTGCATATTGTAGCCTGCTATAGAAGTAGCTTGAGTTTGAACACAACATCAGATATTTCCAACCAGCTATGAAAATAACAATATATTCGTAAGGGAGAGCTGGAGCTAGGGATGTAGCTCAGTGGTAGAGCACTTGCATTGCAAACCAGGGGCCCTGTTTTACATCTCCAGTTCTGATAAAAATCCCAAGGAAATTTTAAAGGTATGCAGAAAGATCATTAAAATTAATAAAGGATAAGAACATATATGAATACAAGGAGGGAAAGATATAGAAATTCTTTTAGAAACAAAGGAAAAAACTAAGGCAATATGTTATTTCCAGTGGGTTTTCAAATAATTGGAAATATTATAAGTTGGTCCTTAGAGAAGACAAGTCTTCAAATTATTTTATTAAAAATCAGATATTTTAAGGTAAATATTCTATTACATGGCCAATATTAGAATTTGAAAGGTATCTACAGATTAAAAATTAACAAAAAACAACAGGAGACTGAAAATTCTGATGGTTAAATGTGTCTGGCAGAAAGAAGTTGACATCCCTATCTATTTTACAGATTCTAATAGGTTATCCAGTATGACAAGAAAAGCTTTTCATCATATCATCTTTTCTTGATTGGCTTCCACTGATTGTCATTCTGAATGTTCACTCCCAATCCTCTGATTGTCCTTGAAAATTCTGTTTTATAAATTAAAAATTTTACTTCTATATATCTTAAGCATTTTCTCTTTCCTTTATTCCTCTTTTTCTCCTAGGAGCTAATTTTAGATGTCTTTATTAAAGCCTATTCATGAAGGAAGCTGACTTACTAAAAGGGTATGGAAAATAATTTGACCTTCCAAACCTCTCCGGATAGTGTCTCCTCTTTCAGCCATGGTTATGCTGACACATTCCCTTATGATTAGAAAGGTATGATGATAAAAATAAAATAAGGATAAAGAGAAAATGTACTAAGAGTTACAGCTGATGTCTTAAAATTTTTAACTGGCTAGGCATGCAGAGAAGGAAAAAAGTGTGCTAGTCTAGAGAACATTATTGGAAAAACAGGGCTGTCATGGAATTCAGAAGAAAAGGTAGTAAATTCCAAGAGACAGTGTTAAACAGCTTTCAGCAATCACTGTGAGTAAAGTAAATGGCAAATGATTTGTTGGCACAATGAAGACGATAGAATGTCAGAAGAAGATTTGCTATTATAGTCACAAAAATGTCACAAAGAAAATAGTACCTGAGTGCTACTTGGAATGTTGGCTACATTGAATGTGTTTCTAGTGTAGCAAATAATGTTACATGTCATGGTTATGCGTTGGTAGCTGAGGAATTATTTGAGGTTTCCTTTAATTACTACATTACCAAAGGTAAAAAATATAAAGTTTCTACATAAAAATGTCTGGTGAACTTTTCAATGTTTTTCAGAATTTTCTGGCTGCTATGTTCTAAAATTAACGTACATTTTGCTTTTTACATGAAATTATGATTGGTCTGTACCAGATACTGGTGTTCTTTATCATGAATATCTATTTCCAAAATTTTTACTTTTGAAAATTTTTAGTTATTCACTTACCTGTATGCTTATAATTCTATACTGTACATTAGGTAAATCATGTTTCTTTTAATCCAGTAAGGATATTTAGTAAGTATAATGGTAATGAACTTGTTCAATGTTCCCTAGTTAGTGTGAGCAATTATTAAAGTCTTATCTTGTTTGGATTAATAAGGACATTTCTGGCCCAAAAATCATCTCTTTTGTCTATATGAAATCAAAATGAACAATTTTAAAGAGTTATCTCCTCACTATGGTAAACCTGTGTCCCTAAGTCATTTGTTCAAATTCTGGAGCTGTCCCCTAATAGTCTTATAAGCTTTGGTTGGAGACTGGGTTCTCCATTTTAAATATGAATATCTATCACATGACTATGTTTTTCCTTGCTGGCAAATTATATTATGATCTCAAGAATTCTTGACCAACAAACCATAAGAAAATGATTGGTTCTATAAGGATATCAGTCTTATTTGTCTAAGGCAAACTAATATGTCTATTATATTAACCTTAGTTTATTTGAGGGATTTATCATAGATTTATTTCTACAATTATTTGATAACACATAAAGTCAATAGAAAAATACTTGAAACCTTCTCATAAAAAATAGTGTAGTAAACTCCTAATTAAATAAAGGGAGAAACATAAATCAACAAGACATCCTTGACAAACAAAATCAAGAAGAAAATTAAAAACTGGATAACAGAAAAGTTATAAAAATGCAGGGCCCCAGTATATGAATTTAAAAATAAGAGCACAGATTCAAGGATCAGCTAAACACACATTCTAATAACAAATCTTGGGTCATAACTTCTGAAGACTGAAATGAGTAATTTATAGTAAAGGGAAAATATGTACAAAGTAGTCTTCAGATTCAAATAAAACAAAAATATGTATGGATATTTGTAGACCTAGAATTCAGACAGTTTTTAAATCTTTATCTTCTCAAAAATACCCTTAGCAGATGACGTTTTGCCTTACCTTATCAGTCTTTTGGCAAACATACTGCAAATACTCATAAGATATTTGTAATTGATGACCACACAAATAGCTAATACATTGAAAGCTATGAGAAACTAGCAGTTTAACATAACTGTCTGTGAAAACTTAAGGGAGCTTGCATTTAGCAAAATATAATTTCAAGTGGTAGATCTCTAGAGTGGTAGATCTCTACATGATATTTGAATTAAAAAAGAAAAATAAAGCTTCATACATAAAATTGTCATCATTTTCTATTCCTTGACCAAAGAAATTTGACTTCTCCCAACTATCTCCGTTGGCATCTTCTTAATATTCCATTATGACGACATTGACAATAAAAATGAAACTTAAAAGTGAAATAAATTTTACAAACTCATGATCATTTAAGCTTGAAGAGGCAGAAAATATAGGGAAATAATACCAATATGAGAGAAGACATAACCTTGACTTTATGCTTTCAAAATTTTGTATGTTACAAAGGGAGAAGAATTTTTTATTGAAATATTTTTTCACTAGATTGTACAAGTGGTTAATTCTGTGTTATATGATGCATTCTGCATTAGGCAAAATTTACCTGGTTACGTTGTTGGTTCTACCTAAATGACAGAACATATAAGTATTTCCAGGAAAAAAAAAGGAACAGGAAAATAATCTGATCATTTTTTATCCATCTTGCCTATATCACTGCAAAAATGCTAAGCTAAATCTTGGCTTACACCTCTGTATAATTTTTGTATACTCTATTAAATTTTACTGTATAGATGAAAATATTTAGTAACATGTAAATATGGAGATCACCTTGAAATCAGCCTTAGAATAGTTGGATCCTCTCTTAATTTAGTCACCTTAATTTCTGATGAGTTCTGATTTTGTAATTTTATTTAAAGTATTCAAACCTATACTTTTTCTTTGAATGAATGTCTATCTACTTATCTATCTACCTTTATCTGATTATTAAATACAACAGATGAATCATCTTACTTATTTGTTGGTCAGGAAATTTTATGCACTATGATATATTTTGTCAGAGCCTAGGGTCCTAGAATCTACTGTGGTATAGATGATGACGTACAGATGCTCAGGTCTGAAGAACATAAATCAGAAACAATATACCATATTGATCTGGAGAATGGTTCCTAAAGTTGTACTATAATCTGAACAAAGTATTCAGCAATAGCTGGTGACAAAAAATATTACTTAAGTCTGCGAACGATATTCACACTCCAATATAAGATCATAGTGAGGATTTCATGTCCTATAGTTTATGTCCTGCTATTGCTTATGATGCTTTGCAGTAATATGACACATTGCTATGAATGATATACATTGCTAATTATTTTACTTGTTAGATTACTTACAAGTAATTTCATGCTGCTTTCTATCACAAATTTACGTATACGTTAAATTTTTGTTTATTGATTTATGAATTTATTGGCTTATTTATTTCTGACTGGGGTTATCATAAGGTCAATAGAGTAAAGGGGATTAAAAGAAACACACTTATGCTTTGTCTTGACCAGATATTCTTTTACTAGCTGTTAGAACTCATTCCCTCATTCTGGTAAAGATAGAAATGGTGTGATAATAATTTGGAAGACATTTTTAATGAAGTGTGACTGCTTGATCCAAACAGCAATAATAACATTTTTTAAAAGTGTAAGCTACACTTTCAATGAAGAAGAGGAATTTATTAGATAGATTTGATATCAAAAGATAGTTAAGTCCAAATACAGGAAATAACATAAGAGGATATCACCAATATTACTTGCCTTTAAAAACTGTTAACCAAAAATTGAGGGCAGAAATCAAGTTGTTAATGCTGAATGATGTATTATTGGTGGGATTTCCAAGAGAATGGAAAATAAGAAATATCTTCTTTTTCATTATATATTTTCTTGTTTCACTATTTATCTATTTATTCATTTGGTGACCTATAGTAGACAGAGGGATTCTTTGCATTTTTAGAAATAAGAACATCTAAAGATAAAATTGATTACTACAATTCAATTATTATATATCTAGGAAAATCATTGCTACATTTTGAGAAGGGTCCTACCCTGGGATTATAAAATATAAACTTTTTCAGAATCTTTTTTCCTGAAAGAATAGACACATTTTGAAACAATCTGAAAATTTTTGTTCTTTTATTGTTTAGATTTGCTTTATTTCTTTTTTGAATAAGTTCTCATTTTTTTCTTTAGGTATTCCTGTACTTGTTTATTATTTAAAGTAAATGTCAATATTTGAAAAGTCTTTATCTTTTATTCTCTCCTAACCTCTATTTTGATATGACATTTTTCAATGCATTTTTTTCAAGGTTGACCGAGATCATCAGAAGTTCAAGTTAGGGGGATTTAGCTCAGTGGTTCCGCCGCCTGACTTGCAGGCACAAGGTCCCAAGTTCGATCCTCAGTACCAAAAATAAATAAATAAATAAGTTCAAGGCTAGCTTGGGCTACACATAGTAAGTTCAAGTCCAGCCCGAACTCTCAGCAAAACTAATAACAAAATATATAGAGAGATATCATAGAAATGTATGGTACATTTAGCTTTTGAGCTAAGGGTGCAGGTCAGCATTACAGTACTTCTCTAGCATGAATGAGATCCTGAGTTTGATTCCCAACATAGAAAATTATTTAAAAACAAAAGTTTGACTTTTTATCTGAAGAAACTGAAGCCAGACTGACAAGAAACTGAGGAAATCTTGATCTTTGGCGCATCCCAGTGTGAGCGTAAGTAATCTGTGGATGTTTCTACCTTAATGCACCCTGGATATTTTCAAAATTTTACCTCCAGGATCTCCTGCTACGAGGCATGAACAAAAATCTTTCTGTGCAAATAAAGAGTGAAAGTAACAATTTTAAAGGACACACAAAGATACTGTTCTCTTAACAAATCAGCCATCCAGGAAACAATTGCACTAGAGTTTAATGAATGTGGGGAAATTTGGTAAGTCCATTTCTCCTCCTATTTTCTATTTGACTTTTTTTTTTAGCACATTGTCTATTAGATGTACAGGTGTGGTCCTCCTTGTTATCCTATTGGAGTTTCATTTGTTGGATCCATAATTCAAGTTGTTGCTAAAACTTTGAAATCAAATGCAGGAATTTTTCTTTTTTTCTTTTTTTTGTATTAAATTCTTCCATTGGCACACTGTAGGTATACAGCACAATTACATTTCTCATTGGGAATTGTACCTTTATATAATGCATCTTGGTTCCCATTTTTTCCCCACTCCTAGCCCTCCTTTCACGTCCTCCACCCCTCCCCATTTACAAAGATCTCACTTCCATTTTTTTCCATTTCTCATCATTTTTTCCTTTCCCTTCTTTCCTTTCCCCTGCCCCTCCCACTACCCCTACCCCTCCGGACCTTCTCTTCCCATCTTACACTATCAATCATTCATTCTAATCATTGGTACATTTTAGGTATGCAATATAATGACATTCATCATTGGAAATTTGCACCTTTACATAACCTCTCTTGGTTCTTATTTTTTACCCTTACCTAGCCCTCCCTTCAACCCCTCCAGTCCTCCCTATTTACAAAGATTTTGTTCCTATTTTTCCATTTTCTCATATTAATCCCATTCCCTTCTATCCTTTCCCCTAGCTCTCCCACCTCCTTCCCCCCCACCCCTTTTCCTCCTGTCTCACATTACCCACTATACATTTAGTCCCTATCTGCACTTTCAGTTTCTCACACCAGAGAAACCATTAGGCACTTACACATGTGTGTCCTATTTATTTCACTTAAGAGTACCGCCTCAATGTGCATCCACTTAGCTATAAATGTCTCTAATTTCTCATTTTTTATGGCTGAGTAGTACTCCATTTTATTAAAAATCCACATTTTCTTTATCCAGTCTCCAGTTGATGAGAAATAGAAAAAATGGAAATAAAGTCTTTGTAAATAGGGAAGGGTGGAGGGCATGAAGGGAGGGCTAGGAATGGGGAAAAAATAAGAACCAAGATGCATTATATAAAGGTACAATTCCCAATGAGAAATGTAATTGTGTTGTATACCTACAATGTACCAATAAAAGAATTTAATACAAAAAAATACAATACAATAAAATAAAATAAAATAAAAAATAGAAACTCTGAACCAGTTGGAACAGAGGTTAGGTAGAACCCTTGAAGACATCGGTGTAGGAAAAGATTTTATGAACAAAACCTCAGCTGCCCGTGAACTAGCACAAACAATAAACAAGTGGGATCTCTTCTTATTAAAAAGCTTCTGCACAGCAAGAGAAACTACCAGCAGTGTGAAGAGACAACCCACAATGTGGGAAAAAATCTTCACCTGCTCTTGCTCTTCCTCAGATAAAGGTCTACTATCTCGAATTTATAAAGAACTTAAAAAGATCAGACCTCCCAAATTTAAAGACCCAATCTAAAAATGGGCATCTGAAATGTGCAGGAATTTTTCTTCCATTATTTCTTCAACTCTTTCCTCTACTTTTATGGCTACCATGACATGTGTGGAGGACTCTTAACATCATCTCACAGGTCTCCAAGGTTCTGTTTGTTTTTCTTGATTTTGTTTTCTGTCTTCTGATTGAAAAATTCCTACTAGCTCTATCATATTTTCAAACTTATTTGCCTTTTTGCTGGTTTAGTTTTCAAATCAAAAGTTACTATTTTCTTATTTCTTCATATTTTTATATTAAAATATCTATTTGTTATTATTACATAGTTCCTTTTAATTCTCACCACAGTTTTATAATAGCTTTTTTGAAGTCTTGTGAATTACATTATCTAGTCCCATTAACAGTCTGTTACTTTTGAACATGGATAATATTTTTAGATGCCTTTTAAAATCCTATAAGATATTACTGAAAATTTGAAGTTTTAGAAAGCATATTTAAATAACTCTGATCTGTGCTTCATTTTCGAGTGTATTATTTATAAACTTTCTGAAAATACAAATCTTTTTTTCAAGGTGTTTACCTACATCTGATGTTTCTATATAGATTTTTTTGTTACTACTAATTTAACTTAGTTTAGATTTTTGCACATTATCCCTGACCCTGAAGTGCCTTCTTGTCAGCCTAGATTTTGATATATCCAATCACCTTTCCCTCATTAATTTCCCATTTTCTTCCTATTTATTTGTAGTTTGAGGAAAATATTCAAAATCATAATTGCTGATCTATTTTCCCTTCACTCCCATACCTTTTCTGGTTCTCAAGGAAAATAACTGTATGTAGCTCTAATCTCAGTCAGCTGGATGTATGGAAAACACATCCTAGAAGAAATGAATCTCTCATTTCCACTATCACTTGGTTAAATTCCTGTCTATTGTATCCTTTGCTTCAACTAGGATTATGAGCTGGGGATGACAGACCTGCTGGGTTGCTACATCAATTCCTAATTTAACTCATCACTGCTAGCTAAAAGAACTGAGGGTTCCTGATACCTACAATGAATTGAATCTTTTTCCCCTGGACTAATTTATGCATTATTCCCCCGCATCTGATGGAATTACACTCACCATCAAACTGTGTTTCAGTGAGATATTTTGGACAGTACTCAAGCAAGAAGATGACAGACACACGTTATCAAATGCAGCTCTCAAAATTATTCAATAATAAATGCTTTCATGTCTTATTTGCCTTTGGTCAACCAGCAAACCCTTTGGACAGACCTTTTTTTTTCTTGCATATATTTTAAAAACAAGAAATATTGTGGATATCTTTAAGCTCTTCTCAACTTTAAAACTTTGACTTTTGTTTGCTTTCCAGTTTGGGGTATTTCATATAAGTAGAATTATACAATACATAGCTGTGTATCTCTCGGTTATTTGATTTAACATAATATTTTCCATGTTTCCACATGTTGTGATATGAATTGTTATTTAATATTTTGTGGTATTAGGCACTAATCTCAGGGCTTTAGAGTGAGCTACATCCAGAGACATTTATCTATTTGTTTATTTATTTATATTTTGAGGTAGAGTCTTGCTAGATTGTCTAGGTGTTACTTGAGCTTGCTCTCCTATTGCCTCGGCCTCCCAAATGCTGAGATTACAGTGTATACCATGACACTTGATTAGTATTTGCTATTTTATGTCTAAATAACATTTCACTGTGAATATATATTTTATTTACACATTCATCATTATGTATACATTTTGATTTTTCCAGTTTGGGATTATGTAAGCAAATGCTTTTATAAACAGCCATGCCAAATTTTTTGTGTGAATATATGATTTAATTTTCTATGACACATTCCTAAGCATGGAAATGCATGATTATATGGTTACTCTCTGCCCGAATTTTGAGCTTTTGCAATCTATATTCCACCTAATTGAAATTATTTAATAACCTATCAGAAATATATGAAAGTTGTGATTTTCCACATCCTAAAACTTCTTTTTATTTTAGCTATCTTTATTTATGTGAACTATCAACTTTCTTTAGTTTTGATTTGCATTAACCTGATACTAATAATGTTAATTATTTTGTCATGGAATTTAGTTGGCCACTTTAATAACTTCTTTAGATAAAAGTTCACTTGAGTAATTTTTTCCAATTTGAGTTGAATTATTTCTTTTATATTTTTTAGCTTAATGGTTCTTTTGTTGTTTATCAGTCTGTTACAAAGCATGTGATAAAGGATACAGACGAACAACAAGATGAAAGGATACACAGCACAAGACCAGGAGGAATCTTGAGCTCAGCGCTTCTAACCACTTGGAGTTGGGGTGTATCCTCCTCCCAGCTTGTGGATGAATTCACCAATCCAATGCTCTCTCATCTGGTGTATCTGAAATTTTAGTGGATGCTAAAATTGGGCTGACTGATTTATTGTTACTTTTTGGATTTTTGAGAGTCTAAACCATGTATCTTAGATTGGGCTCCAACTCTTGATCTTCCTCCTTCAGCCCTCCAATCGCTGGAATTGCAGGCCTGCATCTCCACTCCCCCTAGCATAATCCCTTATTAATCCAACCTCCATCTCTTCTTCCTTCCCTAGAGTATAGGGAATGGGGCAGAACTCCAAGCTTGTAATCATGGCCTGAAGTTTGGTGTCCATCTCCCATCCAGAAGCCAGTAAAAGTTATATTATGAGAACAAATCATCCAGAAACACCCTGGAGATTCTGGCTCTCTCAGTAACCATGGTCAGAGACCAAATAGTGAAGCAAAAGATGCATGGAGTCACCTCAGGACCACCCCAACACTCAGGAAATTCCAAGGGTTATCAGAGCTCTCTGCCAGAAGCCGGGGGCATATGCTAAACATGTGTTTATGTTGCTATGCCTGCTCTCTCCATCCATGGGGCTGCAATTCAGGTATTTTCTGGTGGTATAACAGTGTCTCCTCGGTAGCCACTCTGCATTGGTCTCCCTGACTTGACCACTCAAGGGTAGGTAGTTAAGATGGAAAGGAGGCCACATTGTTAGAGCTCTTTAAATACTCCAGATACTGAAAAGTTAGCAAGTTTATGATTTTCTAGTGTATTTCCTCATTGAGTTGTTTCTCTTACAGAAATATTTTGTTGTATAAAACTAGTATAATGGTGAGCACATAAACTATATGATATGTTGTCTATTTTTGATGTCAAAGTAATAAAAGTCTCATAAATATGTGGGATGAAAATGTACTCTTGAAGAGATTGTCAATAATTTGTGTCCATTATTCTTTAAATATTTGGTAATACTCACCAGTGACTCAATCTATGTATTTTCCCCTTTTTTCCCTTGCTGCTTTCTGCTTGTCTGTCTCTTCATTTATTCCTATTATTATTTTTCAATTACTAATTTATTTATTGTTGATCAGTTTCTATTTTCCATTTCTTTTGGGGTCAGTTTTGGCTCTTATATATATTTCTCTTTGTGTATTTCTAAGGACTTGTCCCTTTTTTTCTAGGATATCTAATAACTCATGGTAGTCTCCTCTAAATCTTTTTTGTTTTTAAGCTAAGAAACAATGTTTCTCTTTCATTCTTGATGTTGGCTGGGTTTCTCTACCTTGCATTGGTCAGCCAAGGTAAAAATGCTGATATTCTGCTAAACATAAAGGACCAACTTTCAGTTTCATAAACTTTCACTATTCTTTATTTATGGTTTATTATTTTTGTTATATTTAATGTATATCAATTCATCACTTATTCTCACTTTGAGTTTAATTGTCTCTTCTTGTTCTGGTATTCTAAACTAGAATACTAGGCACTGATTTGAGACCTTTTAACTTTTTATGAAAGGAAAATGACATCTATAAATTTCCCTCTGAGAAAAGCACTAATTCTGCTGTGTCTCATAAGTTTTGGAATGCATGGTTTTTGTTGTTTTCACTCAATTTAATTTGTTTCATAACTTACTTTAATTATCATCCATCACTAAATTTTCATATGACTCAAATATTTGATCCATCCCTAAATCATTTCGCTGCATATTTTCTCTCATACTCTAATTAGATACAGTAGGCACACAAAATATAAAAATATAAATTTTAAAATAAAATCCTATTTTGTTAGAATCACTGAAAAGTCTAATGTAACAAAAGGTTCTTAACTTCATCAGTGATATATATATATATTTTTTGGGGGGGTTGGACATTGAAATGGCTGTAATAATTACAATCAAACTAAGAAGCTGAATAAAAACATCTTAAAATAACAATAGCCATATGGGTCTTTGACCTTGGATGTTTCTATTATGCAACTATGTCCAACTGAAGTTTCATTAGTTTTTGTTTAATTTCACTTATTTATTTACCAAAATAATTAAATAGCATATTTTAGCAGACATTTTTATACATATAAGTTTCAAGAAATACCTTCTGGTTCAAATTTGAAGTGTATCTTCCTTTGTACATTATAATGAGAAAATAGACTTCAAGAAATGCTTCCAGGGAAAATTTTAAGCATTATAAAAATTATTACACATGATGGTGTGTTGTTTAAGCTTTGATTCAATTAGACTCTCGATATTATTTTAAGTGGATAATGGAATTGCATGCAGTTATTTTATGTTCAATAAGATTTTATAAATTGTTTTTATTTGTCTTTTATGCTTTTGTTATTTGAATAATCTCTAAGAATGTAGAATCTAATCATAATTGATAGGGAATAATGTAAACATTTCCTTTAACTTCTGATTATTTAAAAACAAATTGGAAAATCCTTTTGTTTACATACTCTGGGAAAAATATCTAAAACTGAGAACAATTTTAATGACTAAGGAAAGTGCAATTTATTAATTATTAAAGATAATTGATTAAGCCATATTTTCCTTGATCATTCTGAGCATTTTTTATAGAATTAAGGAGTTTAAAATTTGCAAATACTATGGTCTATTGGTTTATTAATAATTTAAAATGCTGCTTTATTGTAATAGCAGTATTTCAATCTTAAAATAATTATTGAACAAAACCCAGTTAATGAATATTTTCTCTTTGATAAATATTTAATTTGGTTTTCCAGTGTTTTTATATAATTTTAATACCTATAACAATTTCAATTATGCTATCATCACTCAATAAAAAAGTTTACAACTTTAAATTTAAATTATATAGAATTTTTTACTTATTTTATAGTTTAATTTTTGATTGAGAAACAATAATTATATATGTTTATGGGGTACAATATGACATTTTTATCATGTCCAGTACAGACATTAAATTACGATAAATAATTTTATGTGCACTTATTTGAAAATGCCAAAATTCCTAACCCATTATGATATATGAATTTCATTGAAATTTAACGTAGGACATCTTAGGTAAAGGAGAGTTACTCATAAAATATTTGTACCTCTTTACAAAATCTGACAGTCATATATCACAATTTTTTTAAATCCTTTATTTTTATTTGATATATTTTATAACTTTCCTGCAATAACAAAATCTATAGTTGTATGTATCATGTTAAATTTCAGTCCTGTTATCTGACTTAAATTCCTCTTTTATGTGTTCATGATTAGTCTGTTTTCCTTGCCATAACAAAATGCCATAAACCTGGTGTCCTGTAAAATAGAAATTTATTTCTTGTACTTGTAGATGCTGGAAGTCCTGGCTTGGTCTCTGGCAAAAACTCTTCCTTGTTTGTAGAATAATGTCTTCCTCAAATCCTCCCACAGCAAAGACAACCAAATTTGATGTCTCTTCCACTTCCTATAAGGACATAAACTCTGAGCTGATTTTAATTTTACTTATCACTATTTCTTATCCCCAAATATTATTATAATTATGGCTAGAACTGCAACATATACAGTGATACCTCAGTTCATGAACTTAATTCATTCCCTGATTCTGGTCTCCAACCGAATTGGTTACAAACCCCATCAAATTTCCCTGTAAGGTTCAAGGTAAATAAGGTTAATCTATTCTGAATGTTATGTATTTTTTAACCACAAAAATATGAAACAAAGTACAGTGTAATAGAGACAAAGAAAGACAATACTAACCTTGCTTGAGGTGACTTCTGTCATGGAGTACAGGAAGGTAGGTGGAGAGGAGGTTATTGTTTGAAGTGGGAGTCTCCCTCCATAAGGGCAACAGGAAGAGCTCCTTCAAGGGTTTTCTCTCTTCTTTGTCTTTAGGTACAGGGTCAATTTTGATGAATAATCTGTTACCTGCTCCTTCCTGCATGGCATAACCCTATAGAAATGAGAGACCACATTGTCATTCAGTGCAGTATGTACAGTTATGTTGGGGTGGTGCTTCTCAAAGAATTCCTGGCCCTCATTCCATTTTTCCCTAATGGATTTTATCACATCACTGCTAACCTCCTCCCTACCTTCCTCTTCCTCAGTGGAATGCTCCTCAACAAGCTCTTTCTGCTGCTCACTCTGGAGTTCACCCAGTTCCTCCATCACTACATCCTCGATATGATCCTCAACAAGCCCCTCTATGTTTGCACCATCAACATCCAGGGCCATACTCTTGCCCAAGGACAATTTCCTCCACTACCTGTGCATCAGACCTTTCAAAGTCATGTTCAATACATATTCTGGCCACAGTTTCCTCTAGGCTGAGTTTAAGTTCTGTTATGTGACATTTTCTCAGGGTTTGTCAATGAGGTTGATGCAGTGGAAGACATTGAAATGTTTCTTCCAGAACTCTTTCAGAGTCAAGGACATCTGTTCAATGACATTAAAACACTTGATTAAGAGAACCTTTGTGTACAACTTCTTGAATTTGCAGATCACTTGCTGATCTATAGTCTACAGAAGTATTGTGTTGGGGGGAGGAACTTGATCTTTATGAAGTCATACTCACCTTTCCTATCATCCACCAAGGGCAGCGAGTGGTCAGGGCATTGTCAATCAGAAGAAGGCACCTTCAAGGCAGTTGGTTGTCAGAAAAAATATTAATTAACAGTGGGTGTGAATGCCTCATGCAGCCATTCTATGAACAATTGCCTTGTGCCTCAAGCTTTCACATTGACCCTCCACATGACAGGCTGTCTAGTCTTGTTCATATTTTGTTCCTTAAATGCATGAGGGGTCTGGGAATGGTACACAAGTAGTGCGTTAATCTTCAGATTGGCACATAGGTTGACACACAGCAAATGTATTGGTTCACTAACGGTTATTTCAATGATTCTGGTTGAAAACTGAGTTGGATAAGAACTGAATCAAGTTTAATAGTTAGTTTCAGTGTTCTCCTAATGGGGAAATTTGATTCAGTTCTTTTCCAGTTCAGTTTGCCTCCAGAATCATGAAGAGAATTGAATTTGTGAACTGAGCTACCACTGTATTTGAGAGTGTTGCTTCACTATCTCATACTCTGAGGCCAAATCTGTCACATGAATGCCATGCTTATGCTTTTCTACAATTTCCTTCTTTAACTCAATGGTTATTTTGTTCAAAATCTTATTAGTCTTACTCTATCTTGTTACCTTCATTATTGCTCTGCACATTCTTGACACCTTCATTACTATGCTATACTTTCTTTTTACCATCATGTTTGCTTTTCACTTTCTTTAGTGCCATGCTGGGTTGATAATTTTGTTCAGTACAGTATATGCTGTAAAATACACAAAAACTCTTCAAGTGTGCACTGTCTGTCTGAGACCGTGATCCCTACTAGAGGAAGCCACGACCACATGTCAGTGTGGGGAAGATGGCTGCTGTCATGTTCACCTGATACAGAGTTGACAAACGGAAGCAAAATTTTGCTGAACACTTCTGTTTGTGAAATGAATTGTTTTCTCAAGCAGAAGCATTAGTGAATTGAGGTATTATTGTATATAATCAGAGGAGAGGCATAATTCAGCCCATAACATATACCAAAAATCCCTTAAGCTGTAGTTAAACAATGCAAAAGTCTATCCTTTTCTATTGTTATCAAGTTTATTACACTGTTTCTTTCTTGAGTTTTCTTTATATACATATTCAGTTTGGTTTTTTTTGAAAAATGTTATAATTATTTGGATTATATGCATGATACAAGATTTGACAATACCATTGTGTTTAATAATGTGACTTCATAGCTTTATAACTATTTTAACATCCTTAAATATATGTAAATAAAAATGATAAAAATCAGGGTTGAGAGAGTAGCAGTGTTAGAATGTGTACTTAGCATATGCAAGACCCTGAGATTCTTTTCTAGCACACATAAAAGAAAGGTCTATATTATCTTGCAAAAAATAAAATTGATTTTAGTTTTTCTCAAATGTCATTTATAATTTCACCAATTACTTTAATTATTTGATATTAGATCACTGTTCTCATGACGGTAATTATGATGATAATCATAAAATAAAGTAATAATGTAGCAAGCACTTTATGTGTAAGCTATTTGCCAAATATTCCAGTGAATTATGTAATCCAATCTGAACAAAACTCTGTCCTGTATGTTCATTGTAACACATGGTTAATTATCTACTCAGAGATTTCAAAGCAAGAAAAGTAGGATATCTTTTAAATGACATTACTTTCTGTGAAAGATTACCTTCTTAACCACTCGCTATACTACCCACTCAACAAAACTTCTGTGTTAAAACTGATAGCTTGTTTTACATTATATTTATCAGTATTTTACATTTTTTGTTGTAGTAATGCTTAGCAATGATTACATATTTGTAGATAAATACATAATATGTACATTTTCTATTTTAACATGTAGCCTTAATTTAAAAAATGTACCAGAAACTATATTTGAAAGGCAAACTAGGGTGAGTTAATTATAAAAATTATTTAAAGAGGGCTTCTTTACATGGTAATATTTTCCAGAGTAGAATGGCTCCATTACATGGGAGATTGAAGTCCCCCAACCTACATTTGATCTTTAAAAGCACCAGAAAATTAAACTAGTTTATTAAAATTTAAATCTAGAAGGAAATTTCTTTCCTTCTATATAGGAATCTAGGAAGCTGGGAATAACATTGATCCAGTCCTTATAGTAAGAGGAAGCCAGATGCAATTGTCTAAATCCATCAGAGAATTAGAATCACACTACAAACACACAGACTGAATTCTATAGAAAATCAAATGCCATCAGGGAGATAGGGAACTGGAGCACTGCACCAACTGTGTCAACACCTGAGAGGAAGGGATGAAGAGTATCATAGAAACAGCTAATAGGAAAGAAAGGAGCTGAACATTGAAGAATATTACTATTGGTGGAAAGTGAGCTACTATAGAAAACTCAAGAGTCACAGATGCAAAGGAAACTTGAACCAACTGACAGTCTACTGTCACACAGACTATCACTACGCACTTGCAAGAAAGACAAAGAATTTTGGGGAAGAAACAATAATAATTTTCTACATGGTATGTGTTTTCCAGAGGAGAATGGCTTCATTACAAGGTCATTTGATGTCCCCCCAATCTGCATTGTTAGACTTATTTTTTTCTACAAAATAAAAGCTTACATCTACTAGAGAAGTACGTGGGTAGGAGATGTTGTGACAAAGGTGCAAGGGGAAGTTTTTGAGAGTTTCTATAACTTCATACTCCTGATATTTACATGATTTATATGCATCTTTCAAAACTAAAAGAAGAAAATGTATACTAAGAGGGATAAATTTAAACTATGGAAAAGATAACTGAGTAAGCTTGTGGTTATCCCCAAAACTTAAAGCGAGATTTTTTTTTTTCAGCCAGTGTGGACATGGATCTTGATTAAAAGAAGATGGAAAAAACATTATGTTGTGCACCAAAAATAAAAATGGTTTATTCTTCTGAGACAACAACATAACTGGGACAAGTAGGAGTACCAGTAATCCCAGCTCCTAGTCAGACATGAATTAATTCAAGAAAATGACAGGTAAATTGGACGTGAAGAAAATTACCAGTTTTGATAAAGTCAACCAAAAGACAGCAGAGATAAAGAAGAAAACTCTCTCCACCAAAAAAACAGCACTGAAATTGCCTCAGAGCCTAGGGAACTTCCGTGCCTAGACAGCTGCAAGACCATAGTCTTCAGGAGGAGAGAGAGCCACCTACAAGAGTTATCTAAACCAACACTGCACCTCGAACCCTAGCACTTTGTGTGGTATCACTGGCCTAGGGGTCCTGCAAAGACACTAAAATCCTGTCAAATTTTCCATTTTGCCCTGGAATGTTATACAAATTACTAGTATGGATAATGGATATAAAATATACCTTATGTGAAAAAAAGCAGATGTATAAATAAGCCTGTCACAGGAAAAAAAATATTCACTTACATGCAAATTTCAAAAATTTGAAAATGTAGGGGTTCAAAAGTAGTTAACAGTCATGGGGAGAAAGGAGTATGGGAAAACATGGAAAGATAGAGGTCAAAGATAAAAATTTGTAGTTACACACATTTAATAAGACACTTTTGGACCACATGAGTACAATAGTTAATAGTGTTCTATTGTATATTATAGTTTGACGAGAGATTTTAGGTACTCTAAAAAAAGAAAGAAAAGAGAGAGAGATAAAGAGAGGTGGGGGGGGAGAAAAAAAGCCAGGAAAGAAGAAACAAAAATAAAAGAAGGAAAGAAAAGGAAAAGAAAAATATGCAGTTTTCCCTAAGTATCTGAGGCAGATTGTTTCATTACCATTGAGGCTAACAAACTATGAAGATATTCAAGTAGTTTACACAAATGGTATAATAGTCACTATAACCTATGCACCTCCTACTATATATATAATCATATTTCAATTATTCATATTTTAAAATATACATAATATATTATAAATGGTAAATAAGTAGTTATACAGTATTTTAAATTTTGTATTACTGTTTATAGAGTTATCTCATTGTTTTGTTGTATTTTAGTATTTCTATGCATGATTGAGTCTGTGAAGGCAGAACCCAAAAATATGGAAGGCAGCCATATTATATAATGGATATATTCCATGTGTTTTAGTTTTGTACAACTCTCCCTACCCCTCTCAACTGTTGCTCAGTCAGATATCATTGAGCTGTATTAGTGAGAGTTTTCCAGAATGATAGAACCAAAGGGAGGTACATAACATAGGTAAACAGAGATAGATCCATGAATACATACATGTGAAATTCTATTTATAAGGGGAGCTGCCTTCCATAATTATGGAAGGTGACAAATCTCATGACAGGCTATGATCAAGCTTGTATCTCTGGAATGCTGATAGTATGGCTCAGTCCAAGTTACACAAACTCAAAAGCAAATTAATGGGATATTTCTCAGTATGACATTAAAGGATTGAGAAATCAAAAATGCTACTAGTTCAAGTTTCAAAGTTTAAATGCTGAGGAGCCTGAAATTCTGAAGTTCAAGGGCAAGAGAGGAATTTCATTCCAATCCAGAAGACAGAGGAGGAAAACTGCCCTTTCTTATGCTTGTTTTGATTTTTTTTTGTTTTTATCTGGATCTCCAGCTGATTATATCCTGCCCAAGTCCTCAGTCGATATACTGGCTGATATGAGAAAATGCTTTGGAAATATTCTCATAGACTCAACCAGAAATGGTGCTTCACCAGGCTTCAGGGTTCCCTCAATTCAAATTTACACTCAAAATCAACTAACTCTGGAACTTTTCCTTTCTTTTCTCCTAGTAAGTTTATCATTTCATAGATTATGTTTAAGCAGTCTAGAATATTTTGTTATAGCAACCTGAATTGATTAGAGAAGTCAGGTGAAATTGTAGAAGTAGATATACATGACTATTCATGTACAGGTAAATGACACTAAAATATGCTATTGTGCTTACAGTTGTCATCCAATACAAACACAGAAATTTAGAAATCATAAAATATATTAATTATTTGTTAGCTTATGAAAAACCAAGAGTTCCACTTATCTGATAATTTCATTCTGAATTCGACAAAATAATTCATGAAAAGCTAGAATTTTTAAAATTAAAACAAAGAAATATATTAGTATCTCTAAATACACTTTATAATAAACAATAATATAGGCTAAATTGTTACATAAAATAATCAGCAAAAAATCCTTATTAAAAATTTAATTTGACATTCAAATTTCTCAAATGAGTAACCTGAGCCTGACACAAGACCAAATGATATTTAACTACAAACTTAATTTTAGGTTTTTCCATTGTCTTTAATCATGGAATGTGGTAACACTAAGAAACGACTTTAAAGTACCCCCTTTTTTATCTACATTTTTGGCTACATTTAGTGAGAGGACTGATCTTGGGCCACACATAAAATACATTACATAGTTGATGGACATGAAAAAACTTCTTTTTAAATATTTTAACTTATTAAATTTTTGTGAGATAACATAAGCTCAAATTTAAAAATTAAATATAGCATACCTGTCTGCCTATTAACAATAAATGCCTGTCTTCATAGGTATATGGAAACATACAGGTTAAAACACTGTTACTGATAGGCACTAAATTTTACTCACCAAGTCACACAACCACTTACAATGTCTGATACACTCTGATTTTGATTCAGCTGACAGTATGTGTTGGCTCAGAAGAGGGTGTCAGTCCCACACACAAGCTTTCTTTCTTGTCTATGAAGCTCACATTTGAGCACTGCACATTCTAAGCCATTGAAAATTTCTCTAAAAATCACATAAAATTGTTAAAAATTTACAATTTTGTGGAACCACATTACTAGTTTGAGTCATAGGTTAGTACACAACTGAAGATCTCTGGTATCACAGACATACATTTCCTAAACTTCACTGGAGAGTAATAGTCTAATTGACCTTTTGTAGTCAGTATCAATTATCTGGGCTTGCACAATAATTCTCTTTTCTTTGCCTGTTGATTCAGAGGCTTGTAAACCCCAACACTGGCAGGTGACAGACTTAAGTTTCAAAACTATGGTATCATTTCTGATTGTTCCATTGGAAACAACCCACAGTTTGGAACTAAGATCTCCAAGACAACAAAGCACAAGGTTTTGTGAGTAGCAAACAAATATTTCCCAAATCACTAGATGTAATTTCCTCCCCTTGATAGTAGAATGAGTAAATAGTACAATACATTACCTTTACTCTTTTTATTATCAATTAAACATATGGAGCTGTAATGAATAATCAAGTTCTTAGAAACAAACTACAGAGTCCATTCTGACTGTTTTAATAAAATAAATATTTTTCTAAACTGGTTAGTTTCTCCACAGAATTATTGGGAGTATCAAATGCAAACATTTATCAAAATCACTGACAATGGCAAAGTTATTTTCTCAACAGAATATAGATACTACACCCACAGGTAAATTCCTCCTATTTTCTCAATAACCAATAAAAAATAAGAACTTCCACATGAAGTCACAAAATGAATCTATACGCTGAATCTATGTCTAAATATTTTCATTTTTATCCAAACTGGGAGATGTATAGAGCATACAGCAATGCCCCTATGTCTGAGATCTGATCCATATAATATGATTGCATGTAAATTTTTCCAAGTGTGGACAAGTGTCTAAATACATTTTAAGTAGGCAAAAATGTGACACGGTTATACCTAGACTAATATTGAGGATTTCTGCCATAAAGGTACACCAGGCTTTGTATTTAATCATTCAATTCAGTACTATTTATTCCAGTATCAAATAACAATTTTTTACTAGGACAAATATAATATTAGCTTATACTCAAAACAATAAAATTAAAAATATATTCAGTTGTAACACACATCTATAAGTTTACACTTGCTTAAAGTTACTGTTGTCCCTATTTTTGACATCTGTCATAATTTAATTTTGTCTTTATTTCACACTCAAATGTGATGTTATCCACAGCTAGACACTGAAATATAGTAGTAAGCAAGTAAAATAAATAGAAAACAGTAAAGTTGTATGCTTTTTTTGTGAGTAATTATGAGATCATAGCTGTTATTCTTGATGACAGTGTACCCATTATCTACCTCATGTTCCTGTAACTCTGTCAAATTTCATCTGATTTCTTTCTTTTCTCTAACAATATCTAAATTTTCCAGATCCCAGAAAACCATAAGTCTGACAAGAATTTAGGCAGTTAAGTAAGTTCAAATTTGAAACAATATTGAAAAATAATAGCAAAGAAATTCAATGTTTTCATATGGCTGCTATACATAATTTACGCAATTATAACAAGCAAAATTTCATTTTATGTAATTCAATCTTAAAGAATTGCATGAGTGCTTTGATAATCATAGTTTACTAAATCATGAGGCAGTTTATTCTAATGTACAGTGTCCTCCTCCTGCTTTCATAAATTCATTTTTAAACATGCATATTTTACTCATATTAATGAAAAAAGGATCAGCATTTGAAACATTTTATTGCCTTAGGTAATATAAAGAAATTACGGTTGTGATAAAACTGTACCGAGAACAACTTACTAAATCTTCCACAGTACAGTGTAAAAAAACACTGTTAGCAGTATGAGATCATTTAAAACAACAAAAAATCTTTCTAATAGAATGACAGGCTGTGTCAACAGAAAGTAACCCTTAGCTTATCTGTTAAGTGAAGATTATATTCACTTATCTACTTTCCTTTAGTCAAAATTTTATACAGTGGAATGAAGCAGCCCCTAATACAAACAAGGTGCTGGTGATGATGGTAGATCAGGAAAATACTGACATATGTAGATAACAGAAGAACAGAACAGGGAGAATTTTTTTTTTTTTTTTTTGTACCAGGGATCTAACTCAGGATTTTGCACTTGCTGGACAGTGGTGGCACTGAGCTACATCCCCAACCAGGAACTTAATTCTTAAAAGTTCCATTTCCTAATGCTATCTGCTTGTCAACACCTGAACTTCAAAGGGTACATGCTCACTGAAAAGCAACACAGAAGCAGCAGATGAGCAGATGATTGGGGATAGTTATATAAAGAAAAAAAATAAGGGTTATAATCAAAAACATTATTTTAAAAACTGAGAAACAGGTAGATGAATGGATATAAAGTTTCTGCTTCTTCACTCACAGCTTTTCAGATATAAATCTCACTTTTGTGGGAGCAATGAAAAATGTTAAGATTAACCTATAACATTAAGATATTATGCTTATATTTTATGGAAAAGAGCTTTATGTAAATAAGGAAGGGTGAAGGGGGTGAAGAGATCGCAGGTAATGGGGAAGAAAGTAAGAACAAAGATTTATCGTGAACAGGTACAAGCACCCACTAATAAATGTAAACAATGTACCAACAAAATAATTAAATACCAATAAATACCAATTAAATACCAATAAAATAATTTTTAAAAAGAAAAAAGATATTATGCTTACATTTTAAATAAATATTATGCTTTTTTACCTACCATGAACTAAAATATTTTAATTATCAAATTATGTGGTTATTAAAACTAGATTGAAATATTAATAAACACTCATTATTTGCCAGAAAATAGTAAATTTGATAAATTTGAATGGACAAACAGAAAATATAACATTTATATCTCAACCAGCTGAGATTTTGATAACAAATGTATTCATGCATATTGTAGCTTTATGTATATATTCAAATGTATGTGTGTGTATGTAAATTAACTAGTTTACCTATCTGCTTGATAAATGTTAACTAGAACTCAATGTGTATACAAGATAAATTCTGATTTAATATGTTAAATATGAATAAATACAACTTCTATTGTTTATAAATTATTGATTTTATATTTCATATCAAATGCAACTTTAATGTTACTTAAATTTACATGACAAAATCATCATAAATGTTGGACATTATATTGCACTTATCTCATTGTTACTTAGAGAATAAACACCAAGTCATCACTCTGTAATGTAGAATGTGCTTTATCTTTAGTCTCCTCACATGCAGATTTGCCTTGGGTTCTCTCACCCAACCAAGAGTAGAAAACTCAAAAGTTTTCAGTCTCCATAGATTTTTTTCAGTTTTCTCATCATTTCCAAGGTTGTAATTATTCAGAAAATTGAGAACTATATTACCTAAGGAATTGACAGAGATCAGAGAGTCTAGCCACTTTAATACTAAAAGGTTTAACTTCTTATGAAATTAGAAAGTTTCACAAAGACTAAAACCAACAGAAGGGATGTATTCAAACTAAGTTAATAAAAATGCCCTACAGCTATGATCTGTAAGATGGAATCTGATGGGATTTAAATATGTCACTTTATACTCTATTGCAGTACTCACATCTTCTGAATTTTTAAAGTTAAAAAAAAACTTGCCTAAAACTTCACATTTGAATGTCATTAGAGCACATTTTAAATGTTTTATAAATAATGTCTAACTTCAGATTTCTGCATAAAGTTGACTTTTAATATAATATTTTCTAGTAATTTATTATTAAAATATTGTTAGTAACATAACTATCATGAAAGGTAAGTCGCTACCGTTTACATTAAAATGTCATCACTACATGAAACCGATGTGGTTCCATTAGAACTTTTTCAGTAATGATAGTATAGGAGCCTTGATAATGCACATGTGTAATTTAGATTTTTTCTTTTAATTACCAAATCCACAAGTGTTTTCTGACTGCTCACTACTTCCAGGCACCACTTCCAGTGCTGTAAATATGACACTAGAAAAAATGTATTCATTTGGAACATAAAGACAACTGGGAAAACTGATAATAATATGTTATATGATATATTATTATGTATAGCATTTGCCATTATGTGATATGAAATGACTAAATAAAGATAAAAGACTAGAAATGAAGACATAATAGGTCAGGGTAGGACTATGGATGGTTTCACAGATAATCCATCTGTGTAGTCACTTGAAGTCCCAAATTCAGAATTTGATTCCACTGTCCCTTAGTGCTTTTGGGGTACACCAACAAAATGTAGTTACCCTTGGTAGATATGTGGAATTAGGTCCAGGACCCCTGAAGATTGCAAAATCCATAGATATTCAAGTCCCTGATATAAAATATCCTTGTATCTATGTACATTTTCACAGTAATAATAAACATAAGAGAATAGAATAAATGATTAATGATAACTCAAAATAGTTTTTTGAGATAAATATGGAGATGGTGCTATTGTGTATAGTTCAAGTAAAGAACTTTTCTTAGTGACTGATTCTTAGTAGCAAAACCTCTTACTATAACAAGAAATCAAAACCTTTGCCTCTAGAAGGAAACTGAACAAATTAAAATTTTGTTGCCAAGCATGAAGGGGAGAAAAGTAAATGAGTAGAATACTGGATAATTCAGAAGCAGAATGAAAATATTTAATTTGAACACTAAGTGAACTTTTTGGTCTACTAAACTAAGAGAAAGAGGCAACATCATTGATCACCTTCAATTTGGGGTAGGTGATTATCTCAAAATCATTAAATAGGATACATGATATCTTCTAAAATAAGTAACTTGGCATTGATTTTGAACGTGGGTATGAAGCTTTTCTGAAAAGATTATGTTTTTCAAATTCTTTTCATGTTGATTGATGAAGTATAATGATACATTTGACTTTTTAAGAAAAAAATTCATTCTGCTTTATATCCAATGATTATTAGGATGATTTGTATTTTGAACCAAGATTTGCCCAAAGTAAATCCTATTCACATTACGAAATGTTCTTATATAAGGACACATACATGAATCCCTGAAGGAGAAATCCAAGTCTGGCTGAGCCAGGTACTCCGCACTTAGGTCTCATAGCAGACTAAGAGACTAACAGGGGTTTGAGCATACTCGCTCCGTTGAAACCGCCTTATAGCCGCCTGGAGGCCTCCAGTTCCTCCCTGAGTCATGACTCCTACGCCCCATCCAAGAGCAAACTACCAATCAGCTAAAGACCCGTCACCTCTGCTCAGTGTTCGCCACTCCCCTAGCGCTCCCTATATAAGTGTGTATAATCCCCAATAAAACCGGAAGTGTTCGAAACCTCCCCAGAGTCTGCGTGGTGGCTCTGTGCCTCACCCTCCAGGTCAGAGCTTCCGAACCTGAGTCTGTGAGCAGGCTTGCAGACGACAACAAATCCCATTATCCAAACTCAGAGCTATATGAAACCTATCAATGGACTAATTTAGTAACCGCACATTCTTGATCTCCATATCACAGACTTTGGATCCAGTCATCTTTAAAAAGCCTCACCTATGATGACTGCATGAAATTTTCAGGGGACATCTGGATACAAGCCATAACAACAAGCTCTGAAATTTTCCAGTATTTGATTATCAGTTTCTTTATGAACTTCAGCTAACCCACTGAGGTCTGCAGGATATCTACCAGTTAAGTAACTTAAAAAGACTCACAGTTATGGAAGGTCACAGTTTTGTGGAAGCATTTATGCCTTCCTGAGGAGAAAAAGAGCTGGGGAAGCACAGTGCTAACAAGTGATTTTATTCCTACTGGGAGAAGCTGTGAGCAGATGTGCATATTTTAGTTTGGGAAAAGCCCAGAATTATTTACTATTTTTGTGTACAGTGCCTATCTTCTGATATTTCAATATTATTCCCATTTGCTCACTAAGTCAATAAAGGAAGTGAATTATGTGTCAAGAGTTAAACCCCAACCGAAATAAAATTTACTATTATGAGTTGCATAGGGGAAGACTAAAGTTTCTTAGGTATTTCAACTCTAAAAATCTTTTCTATTATTAAAAAAATTACCATATTAGTGTATGTTATAAATTGCAACTTAGTTGTAAAAATGAAATACAGTAATTTTCAAATCACTGAGGCAATTTTTCTTAAAGAGTCTATTTGATTTCAAAAGTCTATCATTTTTATCCAGACAGTTGTCACTTTTAGAAGTATGTGGAATATCTAAAGTATTTTCTACATAATTATTCAAAGATATTATGGACAATAGATATTTATAGCTAATGTTCCTAAAACAGTAAAATAAATTTAATTTTTGAACTAAATACAATATGTTTAATGAAGTTAATTTAGTTAGTTTTTTTATTTTGTTTATTTTTTGCTACAAGGTATCACTATGTAACAGGACAGCCTTGAACTAAGTAAATAGTTCAGGCTGATCTCAAACTTGTGATCCTCTTACTTCAGCATTCCAAGTGCTAGGATTATAGGCATGCATCATGATACAGAGATATTCAGTGATGGATGGGAGAGGGGGGGAGACACTAATGATATTATGAACAGAACTAAGAACCAGCATAAAACAATGAAACTTACAATTCAAGAGACACAAGATATGTCTTGTTTTCTTGCTTGAGTACTCTATAAAGTGCTTATTGAGCAAGCATATGTACTGACAAAAATATAATTAATGTTTCCTCAGCTTGACTAAACTTTTATTTTTAATTTTATTTTATTAGTATATGTTTGTAATACATGAAGTCTACATTCATATTGTGAAGTAGGTGCATGTACATAATGTCTTGATTCTTTCGTATTCCTCTTCCATCCCACCCACCTTTCTGCCTGCATGATTAATCCCCTTTCACCATTTCCATTACTATTACTATTATCATTATTCGTCCATATTTAAGATGAGTTTACATTCATTGTGTGTGTTTGATATGGGAGAGGAAGGGAAAGTAAAAAGATTGTCTAAATTTAAGCAGATCCTTTTTCTAATTTTCCAAACTCCCTCTCACCTTTGCCATAAAAATACAGACCATCTAACCACTGATTCTCTCCTGTTACTTTCTTAGGAAATTTATTTTAGAAAAAATATAGTGGCAAAATACTTATTTACCCCAGGGAGGCAAAGCTATGCAAAATAAAAAAAAAATTTAAACAAGAAAAAAAAAAATCTTTTGGTGCTTTACAACCCAAGACTATCACAAAGACCTGGGAGTACTCTTTGAGAAATGCTGGTTAGTGGAGGAGAGCCACTCTTATCATACGCTTTCTGTTAGAGGGAAGACTAATCTAGGACGGTACCCTACTCCAACTTACAACACTGGCTGATTGCTTGTCATGAACAGAGTGTACATTTTGTGCAAGCATTTAGCAAATACAAGAATATGAATAAATGTGTTGCAGATGTAAACTAAATGATAGCATTGGGCAAACTATAAATTAGCCTTCTATACTTGCTGGGAACCGAATAATGCTGTTTTAAGCAAAAATTATTGCATCTTAGAATCTTCTACATTGAAATAGCTAACAAAGCAGAAAAATAATGTATTTCTAAGAAATAGTTATAATAGATATTAAAATATCATTTTATTCTGTTCTATTGTCTATATATAATTTACATATTCATTTTATCATAGATTATGTGTGAATCTACGGGTGTATAAATGCCAAATTGCAATCAAATATCAGTGAAAGGAATCATTAAGACAAATGTAAAATGCTTATGCTTAACTAAAATAAAGAAGCAAACTAAAAGGGCATTAGAATTCTCTATAAAAGATTTTATGCTAATTTTTTTCATTACAAAATTTAGATAAACTTTCACTGTACAATTATGCCCACCTAAAATGTGATGTTCTTGTTTAAGAAAGACTATTCTGCCTGAAGTTGGTACCAATGCATTTTTGAGTTTAGTTATTTGAGTCTAAAGTTAATGATATCTTAAAATTTTAAATACAAAATCATTTTCTACAGTTCTTACTTTGTAGATGGATGATTAATTAAATGTAAATCAAGTTTCTTAAGCTCAGTGTGGTGGTGCACACAGGTAGTTACAGCACTTGTGAGGCTGACACAGGAGGATTTGCATGAATTCAAAGCAAGCCTTGATTGTGTAGTAAGTTCAAGGCAAACCTGAACTACATTGTGAGACCCTGTCTCAAAAAACAAATTTTATGGCTGGGGATTTAGCTCAGTGTTTCCACAGGCTGCCTTGCAAATGCAAGGTCCTGAGTTCTCAGGTACAAAAAAAACCAACAACAGCAAAAAAATTTTATTGAACATTTTCTAAATTTTATTTTAAATACCATGCAAATGATATAAAATGACTAAAAAAGAACTCTCGGGAATATTTAATTATGTAAAGAAATAAAATTTTGATATAAATTAACATGAAAATTATGAATTTGGCTATCAATTTCTAAATTAATATGAATTTGGTTATCAATTTCATGAATGTATCTTGTGTAAGAGAAAATGATCATGAAGTTGTTTATTAATTTACCATAAATAACACAAATATAGGGATTACAAATTGGATCTTCATTATAAATTATATATGGATCACAATCTATAAGCAGCTGTTAGTGGAAAGTGTCACACCATTTTATAAAGATTTTTTTGAATTATTTAAAAGATCAAGAAAAAACAAACAAAATGCCTTTATTACACAGTTATTTTCATTTTAAAATGTTTTCTCTTTATATTTATGTTTCGTGATACATATTTTTCTTAACCAAATTCAAAGCAAAAACTGCCTTGTAATTTGAACTGGTTTTCTTTTACATTCACAAATGTTCTGCTTTTCAAGAGTTGTATCATCCTATTTTGTTCAACATGAAATGAACAACCACATTTTCTGATGATGATTTTCAGAAGATCATTATAACACACATATAAAAAACAGATGTAGTGGTTGTCAGTACCTAATAAAGTGGTTTTTCCTTTTAAAATTTTTATTGGTATATGTTTGCAGTACATGAAGTTTGCATTTATATTAGGGGGTAGGTGCATGTACATACCACAGTATATTCTTTTTTAATTCCCTTCACCTCCCCACCTATTTCCCTCTATCTCTAAATCCCCTTCCCTCATTTTCCACTTTTAAACAAGATCACATATTTTCTTACTAAGTTTTGCAAATATTGTTGTGCTCATATTTGCAATAGAAATATGTATATACTCTGTGAATTTAAACTGGGAAATCACTTACACAGACAAATTCTTCAAAGTTTGCAATCACACTTCTTATTCCACAGCTGCTAATATTTAAGATGTTGGCTTTAAAATTTCTTATACTGTACAATTAGTATTTTCTCTTATTTTAAAGAATATTTTTAAAATTTATCTTCAAAGTTCAAGGTGACCTTGAAAAAATTTAAATACAAAGTGAAGCCATCCTCAAAAATATTTTTTTGTGAGTACATTTGCAAGGTACGGTCATAGGTGGATAATGAACACTAAACTTGGTCCAGTTGAATTGACTGGCATGTGAGCATAAATTCTGATGAAAGGACCTGGTCTGATTAATTTTGTGTGGACTCCAGATGACCCGATGTTTGATAGATCTGACAGAACAATTCTATTTTCACTTTTCTTAGGGCACATGTAAAATCATGCCCAGTTGAGTTAAGTTTTTACAATTACGTGCATCATAGATACAGCAATACATGGTAATATAGATAAGAACAAAAGAGCATTCTTCTCCATACTAGGCATTTAAAAATATGAGACACTCAAAGCATGGATAGGATTTAAGTTATAGTGTTATGGTTGTGAATATAATAAATATTGTATTCTAACACAGCTGATAAAAATATCTAAATCCAAATACTAACACTGAAGTTAGACTGTGCCATGTGTGAGTGTGTAGGAATAATTGGTCTATGCTAATAAAGTTTGAGTTAAGCAATTATTTTAATTTTAAAACAAATATGTGGTTTAATTTTTGGATTTTATAAACTTCCAAATAACATATTCAGTGGAGAGTCTACTAAGTTATTCTAAAAACTTCATAAACACAGACACATTTCATGTATAAGGGCTATGGGTTGTTGCATTACTCAATTTACCATTTATTCTAAAATGTGTAACTATCTTCTGTACAATGCTCTGAAGGGATCTATTGTATTGATAAGAAAGAGATGCCTGATATAAAGCCAGTCTAAATACATTCTGTCCTCAAACAGGGACACTCCAAAGTGATTTATATACTCAACTGATACACAACTTATCTTGGTCGAATTAGTCTGCTTCTTTAAAATTTAAAAACAAATGAATATATAAAATACATACACACAAATTATCATCCTGAGGTGCCTACTCATTAGTCACAAATCCTAGAGAAAAACAGATTTAATAATCTGTTTATCTCTCAAGGTTATAATGAAAGATTAAACGTGTAATCACAGGTATACTTTAATTCTCTTACCTTCCATTTATCATGTTCAGTTGGTTGCCAAGTTGGCCATCCTTCTTCAATGTCTTTTGCATCAATTCTTTTCCTTCTAGGCTCTATGGCACATATTAATGCATAGCCACATGATTTTGCCAAATTATTTTAACAGCCTCTGACAAGTAACTATAAATTAATTTTCCACAGTGCAAAAATATCCAATATTCAAACTTCTTCATATGAATTTTCTATTTACAATCTTCTTAGACATTTCATCCACTGCACATATTTTGGTATGACATATGAAATATGAAACCTATATCATCTGCCACCCAAATATTCAAGTTCAATTCTATGAATATATCATCTAGACGACATCATCCAAACTTTTAAAACCATTCTTTATCCTGTAAGGTCACCTCTGCAAACATTTCTACTTCTAATACCCTTATTTCTCACTGGCTGCCAATGGGTGGTCCTACTTATCTCTTAAGACATATGTTTGTTAATCGCTTCTCATTCCCGAAGCTCCAATTTTTCTCTATTATTAGCTCATCCCTACAACATCTCATTCAAATCTCAGTGGCATTTTTATATTGAAATTTTTACATTTTGAAATTATATTAGTAATATTTATAAATGTAATATCCTCAGTACCCACTTATAATAGGCATCACTTTTTGTTTAAGAAATTTGCCTTATTCATTTTTATATTTTCAGAAAAGAAGAATGCTACTCAATCATTGTTAAAACTGTCCATTTTACGTTTTAGGAAAGAGGAGAATTATAATTTCTTGTAAATGTATACTGCTATTTAGAAAAAAAACAGCTAAATTGATCTATTGAGTACTGTATATTTGTGCTTACACATGGATATAGGTTTTCCAATATAATTTTTATGTATTTCAAGTTGTTTACTTCTAGACTTCTGAAACACTTTAGTAATGAAATATTGTTTCTTTATCAGATATGCTTTAATTTTCTTATATCTCAGCTGCAACATTCCTATTTAAATGGGCTTAGCTATGGAATCATTCATATTCATTACTTTTCCAGATCATTTTCCAATTGTGCATTACATTTAGTGAGACATTTACTTTCTATGTTATGCTCCAGTAAGAATCTGATATCACTTATTTTCCGATAATATTATCATTTTCTTTCAATAGGATTGCAGAGATATTTCAAATATGTTACTATATTGTTAGTAACTTCAACATTATGGATCTTCTGGTGATTGTTTAAAATCTATAACATTAAATTTAGTTTGACTTTTTCTGATATAAAAATACTGATTTCATTCCTGATTATTTACAAAATTACAAATGTACATCATTTCATGTATTATAAAATTATCTTTCATAATAAGATGAATCTTTTCTACATTACCAAAAATTACATTTAGACATATTTATTTTTGTAAAGAAAGATTTGCAATGGACTTTAAAAAAATCATCATCTTCTAAGCCAAATTATTGTCATCTAATTTTAAGTGGGTCTCTCTTTTGTATATATATATATATATATATATATATATATATCACCAAAAAGAGACACATGGGGTCAAATAGATAATTATTGCAAAATTTGGAATATTACATGATTGATAACAATACTTGAAAAATATACTCTAATTTTGAATGTGAATGTATTTAGCTGACAGTTTGTTTCATCATATTTTGAGGTTAAATTGTTTTGAATATTAAATGAATTGAATATATTGAAAAAAATCAATGATGTTTATTTGCCATCAAAATGCTATAGTCAGGGAAATATGAATTCTTTCTTGCTCAGTGTATTCATTTTGTACTAATAGTTAGAATTCACTGAAATATGAAGGCAGATAAAATAAATATTATGGTCTGGTCTAGGAGATATATTTACAAAACCTCTCTCATATAACATGAGAATGTAGTGGTTATTGCAAAGTCTGTTGCTAACTGCATTCACTCAAGTCTATTCACAAGAACACTCACTATAGTGCTTAACAATAGTTATTGCATCCTTCTCCATTTATTCACAGATACCACGGGCCATATATGCTAAAATAAATGATATGAATGATCAGAATTATGACCAAAGTGGTTATGGAGTTGTAAAGAAATAATTATGTATGAATAATATGGTTCTGATAGTTTCTATTCCTGTTTGGAAATGATTTTTTTTCATTACTGTTTGTTGATTAATTATATGAATCAACTAGGATAAATGATGGACAAGTATCTGGTAACACATTAATTCTAAGTGTGGATTGAAGGGTTCTTCTGGAAGATATTAATATTTCAATTATTAGACAGTAAAAAAGACACCCTTCATCAATGTAGGCGACATCACGTAATTTACTGAGGATCTGGAAATAGGACAGATATTCGAGGATAGAGCAAATAGATGGATAAGTTTAGTTCTGTAGACCTGGGACATATATCTTCTCCCACACTTAGACATTGGCATTCCTACTTTTTGGCCATTGAACTTGGAGTTATAAGTTCACAATACCCCATCCCGGGTTTCCAGCCTTTGAAATTTACATCATGGAACTCCTTCATTTCTGTAATAACAACAATCAATTTCTATAATACATTTTAAATACATTAGACACACATATTCCCTCTCCATTCTTTTTCTCTGGAAAACCTTGATTTATACAGAATGCTTTCACTGAGAGGGATTCTAGAAGAACTGAATTTTAATGATTTGTTTTCTGAATTGGTTTTCTGGATTTTCCAGAATCAAGTGTCCAATCCAATTAGATTTAAGCACATTATGGACTCTTTCCAGGAGTAAAGCTATCTCTGGATAATCTTCTGGATAGACTGTTTTTACAGAAACATGACAAATATCTGCTTTGGTTATCAGTAATCAACCACTTATGAGCAAGAAGCTAAATGATTCTGTACACAATACTGTTGAACATTTTTAATACTAAGGATTATAATGACATGGGTCGGTTATTTGTTTTGTTCATGGGAAAGTGGCTAAAGAAGAGGATGAACTAAAGTATTCTAATAAATCCCACAAGAGATGCACAAGTACCCCAAGAGCTCTTAAGTATGCCCTGAAAGAAAAGCTTATCTTCCACAGCCTCAAGACTGTAATTGCAGAAAATTACATACAGGCCTTCAGTGACTGAATTCAAGCACATTTTGAACCAGCAAACTCAAAGAGTATCTATGGAAAAATGTCATATGGATTTAGAAAGAATGTGATCCTGAAAATGGAGAGTGAGAATTGTGAAAAAATACATGATAAAGTCAAAGTTAAATCAGAAAAAGAAATATTTAATGCCTAAAGTTTGATCAACCTTTGCCAATGGAAAAGATCACCATACTCCCAATGGAAATGACAGCATGATTTAGATATAAAATGTACTCTAAGAGTCTTATGATTGGAGGTGGGGCTAGCTGGAGGGGATAGGTAACTAGGATCATGACACAAAAGTGTGTATTCCTGTATTCTTGTTACTTACCACAATTATGTGAGTAGCCTTCCTATGCTAGGCCTTGGACCAGCCTGTTTCTGCTATTAGAGCTGACCAGCAATCATGGATTGATCCCACTGAAACTGTGAACCAAAATAAAACACTCCTTATTTAAATTGCAGATTTGGATACTTTGTTCCTGTGATGGAACAGCTGTCTAAAACTCAAAGTTGGTATGAAGAGTGGGTTTCATTGCTGTATCTGTACCTGACTCTATGGGATAAAAGTCTTTGAAACTAGTGGGAGGAGATTCAAAAAGTTTTGCTGGGAGCAATGTTTGATCATCAGTTTAGATAAGAATGCTGATAAGAATGCAGACAGTAGAGGCAAGGTTCGAAAGGTTTCAGTTGGGAAAAAGAAATCTATAGGCTGTTTTACTATAGGCTGTATGTGTTGCACTCTGGAAAAAAATTGTCTACATTTTAACTATGTCTTAAGACATTATAGGAGACTGAGATCAAGGGCCACAGATTACTATCTATCAGATGAATAATTATGTATGGCCTTGACATACTGAAAAAAATATTTTTTGTGATGTTTTGTTGCTATTGTTTGTAATGCTGAGAATGAGAAGGGCATCATTATTCTGGTAAGTGCTGTACCACTGTGCTGAATCCAAGAACTTTCTAAGTTTCATTTTGACGTAGGATTTCATTGAGTTATACAGGTTGGACTTGAATTAGTGATACTTCTATCTTGGCCACCTGAGTAGCTGGGATTATAGCCATGCACTATCAGCCTCAGCCAAAATTTATTTTTATACTGTATGATTTGAAACTTAAAATCATTTATTTTTCTATGGCCTGAAGAACATAAGCTATGTGCTATATTAACAAGCATGAAAAAGTAATTGTACCTCTTCATCAGAGCTCCTATGTGAATAGGTGCACTTTCAATATGCAGTTATGTTTTGAAGAGTATTTTTTTCTGAACAATACATCATCAAAGAAAGATTAAAATATTTTGTAACATCTCTTGCTAAGAAAGTCCAAAATAATACCATCCTCCCATAAATGGTTGTTTTGTATGCATTGATATATTGTTTAGTGTAGCTACTTTGTCAGCGACCTTATCATGAGATTTTAGGTAACTTATCCAGTATCTACATTAACACTTATTGCTTTATTTTTCAGATCTGAATTCCAGAGATTGCTCTTTCCTCCACCTTCATGAACCAATTTTGGTCAGCTTCCAAGTTTTCTCCTACACCTTCCTCATTTCTCTCAGTCATTACAGTATCGAGAAGTGCTTACTATCAATTAGACTTGGATTTAAGGGAATCTTCTATTTGTTCTTTTATTCAAATAACTCATTTTAGTTCCATTTTTCTACTAATTGTTGTAGCACTTTTAAAATTCATCAAGAGCTTTGTCTTTCTATCCAAAACTTGACTATTTGGTGCACAAAGCCTTACTTTTGACCTGTCTAGACTCGTTATAAGACTTCCTTGATAAATGTAAAGTAGAAAATGATCTTTGACACAGGAGCCAAAAAAATTCATTGGAGGAAAGATAGTCTCTTTAGCAAATGGTGCTGGGAAAACTGGCTGATTGAATGCCAGACCTACATCTGGGATTCAGATGATTAAAACTAGACTCATATTTCTCATCACATACTAAATTAAAATAAACATGGACCAAAGATCTAAATATTGAAACAAAAATATTTAACCTGTGGGAAGATAAAATAGGAAAAACTATTTTAGTCCTAGGCATAGGCAATGACTCTTTCAACAGACTGTCAAGTGCACAAAAAACAATATCAAGAATCAAAAATAGGATTATATCAAATTTAAAAGCTTCTGCACAGAAAAAGAACCAACAAAGAGGCAATTTACCTAATAGGAGAAACTTTTTTCCCAGCTACACCTAGAGAAATAATATCTAGAATATATGAGGAAATAAAAATAGACCCTCTCAAATACCAATTAAATATGGACAAAAGAAATGAATAAATACTTCTTAGAAAATACAAATGGCCAATAAATACAACAAAAAATGTTTGACTTTGTGGATTATTAGAGAAATGCAAATAAAAACAACACTGAAATTTCACCTTATTCTAGGAAGAATGGCAAGCATCAAGAAATCAAATAATAAGAAATGCTAGTTTTGGTGAAAAGAGAGCTTTTTACATTGTTGGTGAGAATGTAAACTAGTCCAAAAGTTATGTAAACCATTATGGAGCTTTCACAAAATTTAAAATTATGAATTCTATTAAACCCAGCTACTCCTCTTCTAGGTATATTCCTGGTACCTGTATTTAAATGATATTACAGTGATGCATGCATATCAATGTTTATAGTGGCACAATACGTAACAGCTAAATCTTGGAAGTAGCTAATAAATCTATCAGCAGAAAAATGAGTAAAGAAAATATGGTACCTATACCTAATAGGATACTTGACTATAAAGAAGGGTGAATTTGGGAAATTTGTAGTAAAAATCATGCACCTCGAAAATATAATGTTAAGTGAGATACAATGGACTCAGAGGCTTAAATATCATATGGCTTCTCTTATTTGAATAATTCAAAGTACAAATAAAGAGTAAAATAAAGATTGGTGAAAGTAAATTGGGAGATAGAGCATACACAAATGGGAAGGACACCAAGCGACTAAAGGTGGGGAGAGAAAAGCGACTAAGAAGTAAGATGTGTCACCTACATACCAACTACCTACAATGAATGCAATGTAATGAATGTCACAAACATTAAAATACTTCAATTAATGATAATAATAAAAATATCAATAATGAAAATAGGGGAAGAGATATAGAGATGGAGGAAGAGGGGAGGTTGAGGGCGAAGGGGGAATGAAAAGAATCAAGATATACTGAGTACATGCACCTACTCCATAAAATGAATTTAAACATCATTTGCAGCAATCATGTACAAAGAAAAATATAAAGTGGAAAATAAGTAACTGTTCCTTTAACTTGATGTTTTTGTTTATTTTTAAAATTTTAGATTTATATTTGCCACTTTTTTCAGTATAAATTTTAGTTTTACTTTTTAATACTTTTATCAAGTAAATATATTTGACAATATCTGGCAAAACATTTTTTAAAAATTTTGCCTTAAATACGCAAAAGAAAACACACAAGAAAATAAATAGCCAAGTTAATGAAGGGTTACTATGTTAATAATGTTAAGGGATTGTGTTTTATGTTGGTAAATAAAACTATTAGTGAAAGTTAAGCATAATGATTTTAAAGGCTTCAGTGCACGGATTGCTAGCTCCAATGCACAAACATTATGGTAGTGCAAATCTGCTCTGGGAGGCAGAGTTCAGAGGAGTAGTATGAGTGAGACATACACCTTCCAAAAACGTGTGCCTGTTGATCAGGTTCCCACTGGCCCCACATCTTAACAGCACATTCACTTGTGAGTATCTGTGCATTAATAAAAATAGTGTTGTCACGATTCGTTTATTTCTCCAGAAATTTCTTAATCTGGTCAGGTAGACTATTAAGCTTAAGTATCAAGAAAGAGTGAACATTTAACCTCGATGCATGAAAACATGTATAAATATGATAAAGAAAGCTAGATCATCAATGAACCGGGAGAGTGAAAAGCTACCAACAAAGAAGAAAGGTATTCCAGAGGTGATGTTCTAGGAGCAAAATGATAGGATAGCCCTTAAATAGGAAGGAATAACCAAAAGTACTGAATGATGTTTGTAAAGAACATGAAGAGAATTAGATAAAATAAAGTGTGGTTATTGCTGATTATTATATTCAAAATTACATCTTATGAATTATTGTAAGAAATATTGAGTTCATTTGGCTTGGTAACAAATAATATTGTATAATTCAGTATACTATGTGTATAAATTAATTTTGTCAAGAAAGAGCTGTACTATTGAAGTTGTTAAAATGAATCTGGAATTGAGGAAAACTTTTTTATTATAAACAGTTTGTAATCTTCAGGTTTGTTTAAATTAAAAGTTTCACTACATTTTAAATTTAGTTCATATCAAAATAGACTATAATTTGATTAATGACTACTTCTGATTAAAAACTAAGTTAAAAATTATAGGAAGCGTATCATTTACCAGAATTAGTACTTCAAAAATTTAACTGAAGCAAATATCATAGAAAAAAAGCTATAAATTAGTATTTCTTAAGAGTGGCAAATATTTTATAAGAATTATTTTCCTAAATTTACAAAATACACCTATCAGTCATATTTTACATTATATTATTTTTATATAAATTATCTATAAACAATATAGTTAAATCTTTGTAGCACACTGAGAATACAATGAAGATTTCCTTCACTATTAGTTTGAATTTAACTATATAAGTACTGTATTTTGTTAAGAGTGACATGGATTTGCAAAAGTAAGGCATAATAGCTTTCAGTTCAATCAGTTTTAATTCTTTCACAAAAAGAAAGACTAGTGAAAGAATGTATTGCAGAAAAGGTGATGTCAAGTAAAAGACAGATAATCATCACCCAGCAAGCAAGTGGACATTTTCTTGTCCACTTTTGTCTTTTCTGTCAGAGAAATTCCTCTGAGGTTTCAGGCTTTCAAAAGATTTGACATAATATTTTAGAAGGGCTAAAGCTGTCATAGAATAGTGTACAAAAATAAGAGTTTTATATTCATTATTTCTGCAGTAGTTCTTGAAATTTGTATCACTTTATTAGGTTTACCTTAATACCAGCAAGAAAACTGATTTTTAAATTTTAAATACTAAAATTATTCCTTGAGTTGAATATTCTTTGACTAATATATTTTTCCGATTCACTCAATAAATTAAAGATTTTGATTTATTGTAAAAGACATTATCTATATATATTAATTATTTTTATTTGTACAATTTAGATAATGATTACCCAGTTTATCTCTTTTTTTTTTGGTAATGGGGATCGAACTTGGGTCCTTGCACTTGCGCAGCAGGCGGCGAAATCACTGAGCTAAATCCTCGGCCCAACCCACTTTATCTCTTAATATAAAAACACTATAAGGAATTTGAGTGACTGGCTTAGGAAAGCAATTTACTACATTAAACTTTGTAAAACAATTATATTTAAAACCATGTGTTTTTGTCAATAAATGCATTAACTTGCTGAGTAACTTTTATTTCTATAATTATTTGAAGTTAAATTTTCCCCACTAAATTCCGTTATAACAAAAAACAGAAAATGATATTTAGCGTGACATGCAGGTAGGATATTTAATTTGTTAATTAATAAATTCAATGTAAACAAATCTATATTTATATTATAATACATGTAGAGTATCATTGGAACACTAAGTATAATCTCTAAGAGTGCAAAGGGTTAGACAAGTGTTAGCAAATTTAGAATCTGTGACATTAATTTTTATGTCATATTGACAGAAGAAAGAAAGGCCTAGTAGATTAGTAAAGCAAGTTTGTGTGTGTGTGTGTGTGTGTGTGTGTGCGTGTGTGTTGAAGACTAATACATAGGCCCACAAAGTGAAGAAAGAACAAACACTATGGATGTGGGTGTCACTGACCAATAGGCTTGTAGCATTAATGGAATAAAAAAGTAAAGAAGGATGTGTGTACTGATAGACCATGGAGTGAAGTGTTTAATGTAACACACAACATAGGTCTATTTGATTATGCTACTTAACCACTTGTGAGATGCAAAGAACTTATTGACACTGTATAAAACATTTTGAATACTTTTGATGAGTAAGAAATATAATAATGATGGCTGGTTGCTTTCAGCATCTCAGAAAATAAATAAAAATAATAAACTCAAACAGTAAACTCCTCAGCTCCAGACATGCATAAGGCTTGTGAGTCCTGGCCAGAAGCTTTTATCCTTAAACTACAGAGCTTCACATACCAAAAACTAAACAGAAGCCCCCTAATGTGATTTGCTGGATTTTAGTACAAATTTCATGCTCAGTCTTGAAGAGTATCTGAAGTTAAAGCAAGGGTGATGACCAGAAAAGAATCAAATTCATGAATTTGGATAGTATTGTTTGAGAGGAATCTGATGTGGCAGATAACATTACACTTCTAAATTCTAAGATTGTTTTGCCAGAAAAGAGATTTTTCCCACCCACAGTGGCAGAGGCATGCCAATCCCACACCAGTGGTGTTGTTCACCCTACTTGTGCCTAAGGAAAGTAACGCTTACTGCTCTGAAAACAGAAATGAACTTCTCTGATGCAGTTACAAAGCAAGACAATGTTAAATGCTCTTTCAGATTTATCCTCACTATACACATTTATCTCTAGTCTTATGAACAGGCTCAGATCTCAGAGGGCTCCCATAGGTAAGGTACATGGCATGACTCCTGAGGAGTTATGCTATACTCCCAAAGAACATTTTGGGTGTTCTAATTCTTACAAGTAGAGATTTGAGGAACAATTATGGGAATGAATTTCAAGAATTTGAATAATTTTGAAATGAACACTAACTTGGATCAGGCTGAACTACTTGATTTGGGACCATTAAGCAGAGATTCTGGATTTAATATCACAGATTAAAGAAGTTAATGAAAGATGGTAAGAGTTTACTTGGTTGGTTGACTGTAATGTGGGAGAAAAGATAGCTCACTCTGAAAGAGCTAGAGATGCCTGGGATTCCTTGGTTAATTGTTGATGAGAATATTCAAAGGCTCACTAAAATGGGAATGGTGGAATTAATTTTCCAGGGGAAATCTACTTCCCCACACCAGAAAGGTACAGAAAATGTACCAACACTAAAACCTTCTGAATCAGATTTATGGGAGGAGAATCAGCAACCTGAAGAGCTCCAGTGCTTCTCTATATATGTCAGACCTTATGGTGTTGAACACAGTCAGTTAACTGGGAAACTTAACTGAGATGGGTAAAATTGGATTTAAGAATTGCAGGAGCCTACAATCAGAGTTCAACTGCCAAAAATAAAGTAGGCATACTTTCCATAATTGACAGAGCCAAACCAAAGATCAGAATGGTTTGACCCATATAAAGTAATTATCGTGGTGTTCTCTGAAGTAAAATGACTAGGAAGCCTACTAAATTTTTATATTAAGAAGAAATATTTAAAAACAAATGAACAAAAACATAATTTGATTTGTAGCAGCAGAAAATCATAGCCTCTCCAGGAATCCCAACATGTAAGCCAAGTTACAGACTCAAATTCTCTTCCATAAGGAGACCAGTTCCCATGAGGAAGAATACAGGTACATTACCCAATATTTCTATTGTCAATCTTTTTCCTATTGTTTCTCAAAGAGATCTACAGCCTTTGACCAAGTTAATCATAGATTAGAAAAGGAAATCATCAGCTATTTTGGGAACTACAATACACTGGCTGTGAGGTAATACTGATTCCAGGAGATCTAAAACTTCATTATGATTCTTCAGTAAGAATAGTGACCTTATGGAATTTAGGTAATCAATGGAGTTCTAGCCTAGTATAATGTCAAATTGATCCTGCATTAATTTCCCCAGGTCTAGAATGCATAATTGTGCCTCTATCTTGGAAAATAGTTGATCAAAAAGAATATTCCATTTCTAGAGAAATAGCAGAGATTACTGCCAACATTAGTGCTTGAAAGATGGAGAAGTGGTAGTTCCCACCACATTCCAATTTAGCTCTCCTATTTGTCCTGTGCAGAAGGAGATACATCTTGGAAAATGATCATGACTTACCATTAACTTAGTCACATTTGGCTCTAATTGCAGCCACTGTACCATTTGAACAAATTAACACAACTCTAGTAACTCACATACAGCTACTTATTAGTCAAATATATTTTTATCTCTACCTGTCAGAAGCAATATGCTTTCAGCTGGCAAGGACAGAAATACACCTTTACAACTCTAACTCAGGAATGTATCAACTCTCCATCCTTGTGTTACAACTTGTGTTTCTGAGTATCTTGATCACAATTCTCCTCCACATGGTAATACTTTGGGTCATTCCATTGATGACCTTATGCTGATGGTCCCCATAGGCAAATCACAGTACAACCCCTTCGGATTGTGGAGCAGCTTCTCTACTGTCATCACAAGACAACTACTCTCCCTTTGAGTGAAAGTTCCTAATTAGGTCTTATTGAAAAAAGAATCCTTGGACATGGACATTAAGTTTCCATGGGATCCAAGCTATCCATAATGAAGTGGGTGCTATCTGACCCATTAGAGTCATAAAGTTGGACACGGATAGCAGGATTCTATTATCAAATAGAAATTGTATATATGTGAATGGAATTGAGAAAAAACAAGTTACGTGGAATAATATCTCAAATGCTCCTGCTCATTACTCCTGTTATTATATTGCATTCTGTCCCCTGGTATGGCCCTATGGCCTCATGTGGTGCATCCTGCAGTCAGTTGCAGAGGAAGTGAAGACTATGGCCTGGCTTATAGATGGTTATGGGTATTCTACAGACATAACCTTAAAGTTGACATCTGCAGGACTAAGATTTCTTCCTGGGATATTACTGATGAACAGTAGTGAAGGGAAATCATCACAATATGCAGACCTTTAGGCACCATAAATTTTGTTTGGAATAAAAAAAAAGCATATGTATGACTATATACTGATTCACGGGTTATCATCAATGATCTGACTGTATGATCAGGGTATTGGAAGTAGCATGACTAGAATATCAGTGATAAAGATAATTGGGAAAGAGTTATGTTGATCAACCTCTCCAGGATTCGAAAATATTTGAGTCTTCAATAAATGCGCAATGAAAGGTGACCTTAACAGAAGATTTCAATAATCAACATAATAGTATTACTTTGGAGTGTGTTTGTGATACTGATTGTAAGTGAGATTAACATGGGAATTGGTGGATTCAGTAAAGCAGGTAGTCCTCATCAAAATCATTAAGAACTGGGATTTGTATCATTGCTTCTCCTAGTTCTTGGGCTTTTGACTCAGATTGAATCCGACCATCAGTTCTCACAGTTTTCCAGCTTGAAAATGTTAATCTTGGAATTTCTTGGGCTGCACAAATGTATCAGCCAATTCTTCATAATAAATGTCTCTACATACTGCATAATTATATACTTATATTTATGTATAGCTGAACCTATCATAAGCTCTATATCTCTATATATCTAGCTAAACAAAATATAAATTAAATATGCCACATTAAAAACTGCACTTGTATTGAAAATATATAGATTTTTGTCATTAGTCCCTAAAAATGTAATGTGATGATTTATTCACTTATTTATGAATAAATATAATATAAATATAACATTGTATTTATTTTTATAATAATTTACCTTGTATTAGCTTTCATAAATAATGTTGAATGATTTGGTATGTATAGAGGAATATGAATAATATATATATATATATGAATTTTGTGTAAAGGATTTGAAAATTGTTCCTTTAGGTATACTTTATGGGGAACAGAGGAGTTTGCTGATACAAATCCCCATTTGTATCCAGGGAAGACTGTGTGTGGATTTATGTAATACAAATGCAGGTACTCCTCAACTTGTGATCAGGTTATATTCTTTTAAAGCCATCAGAATTTGAAAATATACTAAAGCAAAATTATATTCAGTTCCTCTAACCATCATAGCATAGTAACTGAGTACATTGCAGTGTATCATCTGTATACTTTACGATCTTGTGGCTCACCTGGAGATACAGCACCTACCACTGCCCAGCACGATGAGAGCACCAGAGTCTACATTGCCAGCCCCAAAGATGAATATTCAAAATTTAAAGTCTGGTTTCTACTGAATATTTATTTTTTTACACCATTGTAAAGTTGAAAAAAGTATGTCAAATTCTGAGTGGTGGATTGTCTGAGTACACACATATTTGTGTATCTGCTTTATATCTCCATATATATTATCTCATACATTCATACATTTGTGTGTATCTTTACATTTACTTAGAGATACATGATAGTTTGATGAATAGATAGATCCTACCATTTCTATTTCTCTGGAAGTTTATCATAAATAGAGCATTTAACTTAGAAAATTGTACTTTGAGCAAAGGTCATGAAAGTCCTTTTTAAGAAGTAGCATTTGCATATGGCTTTAAAGTATGCATAAAATATAACATGAAAGAGTCAAATGAGGTTAAGAATAACAGCTGTCAAGGATAATGACATTCCTGAATCAGAGAAAAGCATTTTTAATTTTTTCCTCACAATAGTGATTATAAATGAAGGATTTTAAACAAAGGATACCATAATCAAATTGCTATTTAGAAAGAGCATACAGTGTTCTAAGGTAGAGCTTGGCAAAATATTTTTTTCTTAATTGACACAATAGTAGAAAATTTCATCTGTGCAGACAATAAATAATTTAATGAGGATGGCTGGGATCCAGTAAAATTTCATTTATGAACACTAAAATTTGAATTTCATAAAATTTCTGTATTTCACTAAATAAAAGTGTTTTTTGATTTGGTTTCTATTCATTAAAAAAACCATATTTAGCTTCACTGTAAAAAAGCAGGCATTTTACCAAAATTCCTTTTTAGATTGTAATTTTCCTGACTTCTGGACTAAATTACTTATCTAAGTGATAAATGAAAGCAGAAAAATAAGTTAATAAATTATTAGAGAGGATGGATTAATCCAAGGAATGTATAAAAGTAGGTGAAGTATGTAGATTTGAAATGAAAGGTATTATTTTTGCTATGTTATTTATAAACACGTTTTTTCACTCTAATAGTATGACGTGATAGGCTTATTGTATACTTGATGCAAAAGGTAAAACCAGTGAATCCTGTGATAAGGTTGGTGTGTTAGTGAAATATTCATTGCTAGTGAAGACACCTTCAGAGAAATGAACATAAAGGAGAAGAAGATTTATTCTGGCTCATGGTTTTAAAGGCTTCAGTCCAAGATTAATTGGTCATGTTGCCTTAGGTCTTGGGCTAAAGCAACATATTTGTGTATCTTTTGATGGCTGGGAAACAAAGACAGAGGGAGAGACCAGGGTCCCAATGTGCTCTTACATGTCATGATTCTAATGACATAATTTCCTTCCATTAGGTTGTTTGTGTATGCTAAAGCTTCAGCTACTTCTCAACAGTGCTATATTGTGCAAACCAATGTTTAATATTTGAGATTTTGAGGGACAGTTAAGATAAAAATCATAACAATTGTATATATAAAGGGTATAATAGCCACACTAAAGACTTTTAAGAATCATTACAGACCATTCAACTGTTGAATTATTATGTTTAAGAGATTCCAGGATATAAAATAAAAAGTAAAAAGTGGTGAGTCAGAAAATGCTTAAGAAATCCAGCAAATGTAAAGAATTTTATGGGACCTTAAAATGTAGTAGAATTTACAGTGTAATAACAGAGAAAGGTGTTCTAGGTAAAGGTAGATACATTAAAATATGGGAAAACATAAGAGTGCTTCTGTGAGTGTGTGTGTATGTATGAGACAGAGCTTAGCTTTTTATGTTGTTGCATTTCTATTCATAGTTAAAACCCTAACCTAAAGTAAGAACACTAAATTCTTGAAGGGTTAAATGAAATGATATTTATATTAAATATTATGATTAAGCATAATTTGGTAAATAACCAGTATATAATTATAGATGTATTTATTCTAATAAATATTTATGGAAGTACTCTTATAAATTAGGCATTTGTCCTCATTAAAATACTAATAAAACTAAGGTACATAATATTGATTTTAGAGTGTTTACATACTATGTATTAGAAGACTGAAAACTAATTTAAAATATGATTTTACAAAATCAGGGAAATAAATAAAAATCGTGGTAGGTTTAAGGAAGGAGAGAGGAATTCTGCTTCACATTGGGACAATAGAAGGAAGTAGAAGAGCTTTAATATTAAAAGTAAATTTAAGAATACTGCTGTGCTTTCGATATGGCCTAACTCTGAATCCCAAAGACTCATGCTTTAAGCTGTAGAACCCAAGGTGGTGGTTTGGGGAGATAGCAAGGACCGTTAATAGGTGGTTGTTAGGAAGGGGTTATTAAGGCAACTGGGAGCATAGTTTCTGAAGGGACTGTAGAATGCTACTTTCTCCTTCTGGCTTTCTGTTTTAAGATATAGTCTCTCCCCTTGCCCAAGCTTCTACTTTAATGAGACACAAATGAATGGATTCTCACCAAAGTGGATTCAATGCCAAAACCATGTCCTTGAAACTTAAAGAACTTTCAGTTAAGTAAACCTCTTTTGTTTATAAGGTTAGCTGCCTCAGCTATTGAGTTATAAGCAGAGATAAAGAGCTAATACAAATATCAATAAAATCAAAATATATGCTGATAATATGTATATACTTAAAATATCATTTCTATATTTTTCCAAGTACAGCAGTATAGGATTATCTTTTCCTAATAAGGTAAAGCATAGGAATCTTCAAATTTTTATCCATCAGTGTTTTCTTCATCCAAATATAGGGTATGTCATAAAATTTTATTAAAAATTGGTACACTAATTGATTGTCCATATGATTTTCTTAAAAACTTTAAAATATCTGAAAAGTTGTTATATATTTTTGCTCTACATTGTCAAATTTTCCCAGTTAAAATAAGATTTTATTTAATTTAGCACTTTTTTTCTGAAATTTAGACCAGTTACTTTTGGTATATTAGACCCTTGCATATATTGTGAAGTATATTTAGGCATTAGCTAACCTTGTTTAAGTAACATATTATGTAAACTTCCTTGGTTATTTATTTGTAATTTTGCCTTCATACATGCTTGATAAAATTCAATGAAAAAATTTTTAAAATACATTTTTAATACAATATTTTATTCTCTTTCCTTCTAATTATGTTCACTAGGTTTAGTAGGGAGTTACTTTTCATTGAAGTCAATTAAATTACATTAAAATCTTAACTTGATACTCTGCTTGTAGGTTATTACAAGATTTTCTCTTGATTCTTTAACCCTTAAGGTATTTTTTTGGTGAAGAAAAGCCTTTCCTTTGGTGCAGTTTTATCTAGTTTTTTCTATCACATTGTAGAAAAATGTGATTTTCCACATAACTATGTCAGTACATACTTCAAAGCCTACACTATAATTCAATTCTATAGCTTGTATAATTACTTTTAATCTTAAATTGCTTAAGGCTAATTCAATGGACAATTATTATAATTTTATTTTTTTAATTAACCTTTTATAAACTTCATACATAAATTTCTTTTTAATATGCCTGATGATAGGAGGTCAGTGCAAGCTAATTTTAACTCATGTTTCAGGCAAAAGTATAAAAATATATTGGGAAAACACACACATGCTTCAAAGAGAACTGATATTAAATTGTGATCATTTTGTATTTCATAGTTGTGCCTATTTTACTTACTATGGTAATACAAGGAAATAATATAACGGTCTAAATAAAAATATTTAATATAAAGGAATATAAAGGATCTGTATAACTTGAGCAAGCTAATAAGCCTTTTGAGTTGCAGGCGTTCATTAATCACTTTCTGAGTGTGAAGTATTTGTTTCTTGCTGTGTGGGTGAACTGGACATTGATATGTGTCAAATCTTAGTCATTTCCTTTTTTAATAAATTTAATCAATAGTATTTGGCTTCCTTACATTTGTTGAAGGGAAGATATGCTACTTTTTCTTAGGCTTTGAAATTCCTCTGCCTTCTAACCCTGCTCATACTTACTTGGTCTTAACTATATCTATACAAGGCATTTATCTTCTGCTATAAGTTGCAAAATTTAAATTCAAGAGGTTGTACATATTCTGAAGCATTTTAAAACATCAAGGTCAATAACTTAACTTGACATTTGTATTTTATGATTTTACATATTTGCTTTCTATTGTTTACCTCAAATCATGAATCCCCACAACTTATGACAATGTTAGATCATATTTATTAAAAGGAATTTTTCATACAAAACATAATATAGTAACTTACAAGAGTCCCTAATGATTAGAGAAATATTCCATTACAGAGTGACAAAACTATGAATCTATATTTGAAATTTTTCAAGTAGTTCATGTTTTTCTATTCAAACAAAAAGGGGAGGGGCAGGGTATATTATGTATTTGCAAATTCCTTATGATGAGTATTTTCATTGTGTATATCTAAAATGTATCAATAAATATTTTGCTTCAAAAAAAAACTACTTTGAAACAAGTGGCCAGAAATTTGGATCCAATTTATAAACTGAATTATCTATTCACAACAATATTTGAGTATAGAAAATATAGCAGATATACTTTTAGAATAAAAATTTGAGTAAAATTTATAATATGATAAATTTTGCAAATGGAATTTCTATGGAAAACATTTAAAACTGAAAATCATAATGCCTATGTAGTTATATCACAATGAAAATATTAAGCATCATGTGCCTGCAAGTCTAAGATGGTAGAGAAAAATTTAGACCCAAAGAGCTCTGAGAAAAATTAACAATGTGAATAAAAAGTGGCAAAAGTGAATATGAAATAATAGTGAACATTCAGTGGAAATGCTGATAGCTAGCAAATTTTTCAAGATCGTGTGAGACTCACTTCAGTATAACTTCATATGTCTGTAAATGCTGTCATTCATAGCAGCACAAAAGAAAACTGGCAACCTATATCAAAAAAGCTGTATTTATTCTTTAACATAGACAGTGGCAAAATGAGAGTGTGTAGGCATCATAGTAAAAGAGAGAAATTTTTAATGACAAATAGGGGATTTTGTAATTAGTTTCCATCCCAACAGAAATTTTAAAAAATGAGTATTTTGTTTTCCAGCTGTGAGAAAAATGGCAAAATATTGAGAGAAGTTTCATTAAAAACTCCCTGTTGATGACAAGCATTAAACAGAAGACCAAAACGTTGCTGGGTTGAGCTTTTCCTAGCAACTAGAAGCTGCCTTGATGGTCGAACTTTGTGGGAGCTTACTTCTTCAACTTTGCTGGAGAATCTTACAGGGACTTGTATATATTGTAGTATAACTCTTGGAATTAATACCTCACATCCATTGCTGTGAAATAATCTATTCAAAAATTGAAGTTCTTTTATATTCACTAGCCATAACTATACAAAAGGAGAAATTTAAAGACATATGAAATGAAGATCAAAAAACCTGAGATCATCTCCTATTTAGTTTTTTTTTCTTCTCAAAATGTAACTGTGGTAAATAATAAATGCAGTCATCCTTTGGAATCTATACATATACATATCACATTATCAGTCTTTTAACTTCCTCTTCCATTCCCCTTGGGTCAGTCTCCTTTATCCCTAGATCCTCTATCAGATTCCGCAGTCTACTTCCCTTCATTCTTTCCTATTAACTATCTTTTATTTTGCTCTTTAACATTATTTATAATTTGTGTTTCTAATATAAGAAAACCCATACAATATTTAACCTTCTGTGTCTAATGCATTTTACTTAGCATTGTATTCTCAAGGTCCATCCATTTTCCTGAAAAAGACTGAAATTAATGCTTTTTATGAATAAATAGTAATCAATTGTGTATATAGACCACTCTTCCATTATTCATTGATCTGTTGATGAGCACATAGGCTACTTCCAAGGTTTAGCAATTGCGACTTGTAGTGTTACAAAAATGGATATATATGCATCCCTCTAATATGATGTCTTTAACTCTTTTACAAATATATCCAAATTGTGATAGCTAAGTCAAAAGAAATTTCATTTTTTTTCAGTTAAGTATATATTTAAGAAGCATACATTAAGTATATATTAGTATACATTTAAGTATACATTAAGTAGTTTTCCATTAAGTATACATTTTAGGTATACAATACAGTTGCATTCATCATTGGGATCTTGTACCTTCACATGATGTATCTTGGCTCTTATTTTTTCCCCATTCCCCTGCCCTCCCTTCTACCCTGGCACCGTTCCCTATTTACAAAGATATTTTCTTTTCTCATATTTTTTCTTTTCCCTTCTTTCCTTTCCCCTACCCCTCCCACTTCCCCTACTCCTTTAGACCTTTTTTTTCCCTATTACACAATATCAATTATACATTTTGATCCTTATTTACACTTTTAGTTTTTTACACCAGGGAACTATTCAGTATTTATACATGTGTGTCCTATTTATTTCACTTAAGAGTATGGCTTCAATGTCCATCCACTTAGCTATAAATGTCTCTTGTTTCTCATTCTTTATGGTTGTGTAGTAGTCCATTTTATAAAACAAAACATCTTTGTCCAATCTCCAGTTGATGGGCAATTTGGCTGTTTCCAAGTTTTAACTATTACAAACTGTGCCGCTATAAACATGGGTGAACATATATCACTGTGGTATGATTCTTTTGGGAAGATACCCAGCAGAGGAATATGTGGGTCAAATGGGACTTTTAATCCTAGTTTTTTGAGGTATCTCCATATTGATTTCCACAGTGATTGCACCTTCTGCACTTCCACCAACAATGGAGAAGGGTTCCTTTCTCCTCACAACCCCGCCAGCATTTGTTATTTGTTGATTTCATGATAGCAGCCATTCTTTCTGGGGAGAGGTGGTATCTCAGTGTTGTTTTCATCTGCATCTCTCATATGACCAGTGATGTTGAACATTTTTTTCATGTTTATTTGCTGCTTTAACTTCTTTGTCTGAGAAATGTCTGTTCATTTCAGATGACCATTTTTAAATTGGGTCTTTATATTTGGGGTGTCTGGGTTTTTTTGAGTTCTTTGTATACTCTAGATAGTAGACCTTTGTCTGAGGAACAGCTAGTAAAAACTTTTTCCCCATGTTGTAGGTTGTCTCTTAGCTCGGTTGGTGGTTTCTCTTGCAGTGCAGGAGCTTTTTGAAAAGATGAGATCCCAGTTGTTGATTCCCTGTGCTACTGAGGTTTTGTTCATAAAGTCTTTTCCTATGCCAATGTCTTCAAGAGTTCTACCTAACTTATTTTCTAGCAAGTTTAGTGTTTCTGTTTTAATATTTAGATCTTCAATCCACTTCAATTTTAGTTTAGTGGATGGTGAAAGATAGGGATCTAGTTTTAATCTTTGCCAAGTTGAAATCCAGTTTTTCCAACACCATTGATTAAAAGGGCTAACTTTCCTACAGTGAGGAAGGTTGGCTCCTTTGTCAAAAATGAGGTAGCTAGGGCCGGGGATTTAGCTCGGTGGTTTCGCCGCCTGCTGCACAAGCGGAAGGACCCGTGTTCGATCCCCGGTACCAAAAAAAGAAAAAAGAAACGAAGAAGATGAGGTAGCTAAATATGTCTGGAGTTGTTTCTGCATCTTCTAATATAGTCCACTGATCCTCGGGTCTGTTTCTTTGCCACTACCGTGCTATTTTTATCACAGTAACTTTGTAGTATAGTTTCAAGTTGGGGATTGTGATACCCTCTTTTGTGTCTCTGTTGCCTAAAATTGCTTTTGCTATTATTCTAGGTCTCTTCTGGTTCCAAATGAATTTTTGGAATTTTTCTCTAGTTCTGTGAAATATACTGTTGGGATTTCCATTGGGATTGCATTGAATCTATATAGCAGTTTTGGAAGTATGGCCATTTTCACTATATTGGTTCTTCCTCCTCAGGAGCAAGGGATGTCTTTCCATTTTCTTATATCCTCTTTGATCACTTTTTTCAGTTTTGTAGTTCTCAGTGTACAGGTCTTTTGCTTCCTTCATTAGATTGATTCCTTTATATTTCATTTTTTTGAATGCTATTGTAAAAATGATTGTTTCCCTAATTTCTCTCTCAGTGAGTCTATTATTTGTGTACAAGAAGGCTATTGATTTTTTTAGTGTTTACCTTGTATCCAGCTACTCTACTAAATCTGTCAATTAAATCTAGAAGTCTTTTGGTGGACTTTTTGGGTTCTTCAATTTTTAATTTGAGAAATCTCCATACTGATTTTCATGATGATTGCACTAGTTTACATTCAGACCCCAAATGTTAAAGATTTTTTCTTCTCCACAACCTAGCCATTACTTTTATTTTCTTTTCGTTGTTGTCATTGATCTTGATGAGAGCTATTCTTTCTGAGATAAGACAGAATGTGTCAGTGTTCTTTTGACTTGCATTTCCCTAATGGTCTAAGTTGCTCGAACATTTTTCATGTACCTATGTGCCATTTGTTCTTGATTTTTGAGAAATATCTATTCATTTCAATTACCTATTTCTTAACTGGATTTTTAATTTTTTTAATTTTGATGAGTTCTTTATATATTCTAGATATTAGGCACCTGCTGAATTTATTTACCACATCTTAAATTTTTCATAATCTACTTTCAAGTACTATACTGCTTCACCTAAACATTAATGAACTTAAACAAATGATTTGTTTTATTACTGTTATACATTTCAATATTCATATATTGTTAACACATAACACATTGCCTTATTTTGTTTTGAAACTATCAATTATGTTTCAAATATACTTAAACAATGAGAAGAATGTGTTGTATATTAACATATTTATAACTTTTGCTACACTTTGTTTCTTTGTTTAGATCGTGTAATCAACAGGAATAATTTTCCTTCATAATCCCTCTGTAGTATAGATATTTTTGATTGATTCTTTCAAGGTTTTTATGGGGAAAAAGATGCTACCTTTTTACTTGAAAAATACTACCTCTGTTAATAAGATATACATTTGCTCATATTTTTGTTCAAATTTGTTTTAATTTTTATTAGTACTTTAAATGTATCCTTTCATTGTGTTGTCTTGCCTTGTTTCTAAGAATGCTGAATTCTTATCTTCTTGATTCATTTCTTGTTTTGATAAGGAGAATATGTAATGAACAAAATAAACAGTATTTAATATATGTACTGGTTTCAGCTATTTGATTAGGTAGCTGTTAAATGTTTTATTTCATGCATTATATTTCTAATAAGAAATGAGTTATTTGAGTATAATATTCATAATAATTATGATCTAAAGATATTAAGCTATAAGGTAAGAGTATTTTAATGGTCACATGAGAAATTACTAAGCAATTTTTCTCAATCTTTCTCATACTAAGGTCTTACTTTTGAGATAATGGTATGGTCTATCATCCTGAAAATTAGAATGGAAAATACATCATAAAATTTTACTTTTTTTTACTTCTTTATCCCTAGACAGAGAAATTTGAAAAACAATTAAACTTGAGGTAGCATAATTCTTCTCTTTTTCTATATTAAAACTATAACCAGATAAAAAAGGGTGCTTTGAGTCATTGTAGTGACAAGTCATCATCACATTGAATATTACACATTTTTTATACACTGGGTTGATATTAGCTTAATAAGTACAAATCATAAAGAAAATTGCCAAAGAAAAATGTCTTATTAATTAAGGTTAATTTATCACACCTAATAAACATTAATTTACATCAAAATATTTAAAAAATCATATAAGTAATTATTAAAGATTTTTCTGTCTTCTTTTACTGTCCTCATGATTGAGAAAATAGTATGTTTCATCATCTTACAAGTTATAATGGAAAGAACTACTTTAAAATTTTTAAGTTCAGTTTTTGTTTATAAACCCATAGTGGCAAAATTATTAATGGAATGTAAATATAAAAAAGTAAACTATTTCAAAGAATGTCATAATCACAAAGCCTAAAATGATGATACAGTGATTAAAAGTAGCTAGAGAAGAAGGATACATTAAGCACACTGTTAAATAATACAACCACTCTAATTTGAAGTGTAAGCACATTTTTCAAAAAAATTGAAGTAATTCTAATTAGACATTAATTTATCAGTATATATTTATTGGAAAATATTTATAAACTTTCTTACAGACGCTAACTATATATCCTTTACCTTAAAATAATGCGTATTTAAAAGTACTTCTTTTTCCTTTTGCATCAGAAAATCCATTTAAATTCCAAAGATGATAGCATCCAATGTGTAGTAAGTAATCTAGTTTGCAAGTGAAAGTCTGACAATATACATTTTTTAGAAATATGATGACTACATTCAAAACTTTCATTCCTTCACAAAAAAAGAAAGTTTAATAGTTCTAAGCATTTAAAATTGTTAAATAATGTGTGTTTTTTCAATCAATTTGAATAAAATGAATTATGCCAAGGTAGTTGTTTTATATCTTCAATATCTATTGGAAAATTATATTTTTTAAAGTATAGCTTTATATTTCTCTATATCTCTATGTTAAGGAGGATATTCATGTATCTTCATGTATTCAAAATTATCAATAACTGACAAATACATTTTGCTAAGTAGACAAATTTTGTGAAGGTTTCCACAAAGTTGATAGTCTTCATAGTAATGACAATCTTTTTTATTTCATGTTCTTTATTCATCTCTTCTGATGTAGATACAATGGTACTACTTCAGATATGCAAATCTCACATTTATATCATGCTTTTTATTCCATGTCTAATATCATTAATATTGAATCGAATATCATGCAGTCGATGAAATTACATGTATTTTAATTACTCAAATTTTCTTATAACCAACAATGATGGATGACTTTTAATCCTGTAATATTATAATTGAAGTAATTAGAAGATAGTAAGGTACTTACTATACCTTACTATACCATACCATCTAACTATATCGCTTTCTGAAATTTGTCTGAATAAGTAGAATTTCCTTTTTTATTTTATGTGACTTCAAAGCCATCTCAATTTTTAATTGAAATCATACCACCACCCTGTTTAATTATCTTCATTTCTTATGGTTGTTATAAATCAAAAATTTTTTAAATACATAAAAAGATTTTTACAAAATTCTGTTATTAAAAGCAATAGAAATGGTGCTCTGTATTGCAAAGTAATAATCTGTTTCCTTTTACAAACTAATACGTATGGCAGAAATTGTCTTTGGTGTCACAGAAACTAATTAGAAAGTGCTTTTGAAAAAAATCCACTTATTTTTTCCTCACCATTTGCCTAAGGACAGAAGAAATTTCTGCATACATCAGAGGAATTATTGTAGCTGTTTTATAAATCTGTGTGTTATGACAGTCTTTATAGTCAGTTGGCATAAACACATTCAGCCTTTAGGCAGTTCATGTCAGTGAATGCTTCACACACTAGGGCTTTAGTGATTTTTAAGTTAATATGCAGCCTATTTTGAAAGTTACGTGATTGGTCATCATGGAATTTCTAGTAATGTGGTTCACTTAATCTATATTACAATATGATATAAAAGCATATTTTATTTTTCTTTTGTCATTAATATGACCCAATTTACATTTGTGTACAGAATTTCTGTGTATTAGAAATACTATTTTCATTATATACTAATATTTAAAATTATTCAAATTATGATTTCAAAGTCAGAGTTACTATAATTGAAATAAATTCAACAGGAAATCTGAAATGTCTAATATCCTTAATATAAGATCAAGGAATTATAAACACCCTCTGTGATGACCTAGTCCCTAAAACCAGATTAAATTTGCACTGAGTATTTTTATATTGTTATGAATATGTATATGTAACAGTTGTCTTTCTTGTCTAACTCTCTCTTAATGAAATATAAGGTATATTTAATTTATATCATCACATTATATTATATTATTTGTGCTACAAACTATAGAAAATAAATCATTCCAGAACTTTAAAGAATTACGATAGATTTATTCAACTTTTAGGTATAAGGAGAGTTTTATGATGCTAGGAAGAATTATGAGCTTTTAGCTTTATATGGACATTAAACATGTTGTAAGGAAATCTTTAATAGTGTCATCCTGATAAGGAGTTGAAATGAAAGTTTCAACCTGTTTGAGCTGAATAACAGACGTGTAGTCACTAATTATTCTAAGTGTGCAATGAAGATGTCCGTGCATGATATTAACATTTTAATCTGTAGACTGAGTAACATAAAATGTCCTGTCTAATGTGGTTGGGCCTCATTCAATTGCAAAGGAATAAAAAAAACAAGATGTATGTAGATCTTATCCCTAACCCTTTAATGACATATTGACCTTTTTCAACCTTCAGACTTGGACTGAAACATCAGCACTTCCTGAGTCTCAAATCTGGTAACTTTCAGCCTGGAGCTCACAGCATCAGCTTTCCTGGGTCTCAGGCCTTCATACTCATATTGGAACTAAACATTAGTTGCTTCTGTGAACTGCAGAACTTGGGGCTTCTGAGTCTCCATACACATGTGAGTGATCATGTATATACATTCTCTTGGTTTAGTTTTCTTGAAGCACCATAATATAGTGTGCATTATAATGAAATATATTCCTTCTGAAGAACATGCAAATATATACCTTAAAAACAGCACTGTAAGGTCAACATGCAATCAAATTTTCCAATTAAGCCTCTAGTATATTTACTGGAGATGAACTTCTACTTCTCTATGCAATATTATATGCTCATTAATATATTTTGTCATGCTCTTATTTATGTTTCTGCTAGACTGATTTTTCCTCCAAGCAGTTGAAGTATTCAATGCTCATTCACTCCACTAACTGCAAGAAGATCTGGCTGTTCTTTCAGTTTATGGTGGGTTCAATGTGTCAATTTTCAAGAGAATCCATAGGATGTTGTTGTTCTGTACTTATTCCAACAAGTTCTTAGCAGGACTACTTAAATTATTAATTCATACATAAGCCTAATTCCAGTTTTAACTGACAACTTGAATTACATTATAATAAATTTAAAAAGTGTTTGTGAATTTGCAAATTCAAATATATGATTATATGTGAAAAAAAGGAAATAGTTCAAATGATAAATATTAGATAAATTTGAAACTTTTACAGGAACACTTTATAAGCAGCAATAAAATATAACTAAATCATATTCATAAAAAATTTACATTACTGGGGTTTTCTAATATATTAAATATTTATTTATAGATACTTATGATTTTCCTGTGCATTTTTTGTCTAAAATTAGGATAGTAGAGAGAAGCAATAAAGACTTCTATTTCCATCACAATAATGCAATTATAAAGGGGTCAGATGGAAAGTTAGTTAGGTATGTCCCAGTTTCTTGACTAAATAAATTGGTTCTCCACACACAAGCACACTTTTCCTTAGAGGATTCATCAACAATGAAAGACAGTTCTCCTTTTTGGGATTTTCTATTTAACTTTTGTAAGGTCATATTTCCTGTCAACTAACAAGAGATTGAAACGTGAATTGTTTTGTCACTCAAAATCAAGAAATTTCTAAAACTTTTGGTAAGGCATTTCTAGAAGGCTATAGAGCAAATGAAAGCCACTTCTGTTGAAGTGCAAATATATAAGATCAGGCAATGACAAATATGTTTTATATCCAAAAGGAACACTCATTTAAAAAGTTTATTTCATATGTTTTATTTTCATTAAATTATCTAGATTATTTTATTCTACTGTTAAATTTTATATTTTGGTCATAATTCATAAAAGCATATTCAAACAAATTAATGTTAAAATATTAATATGTTTAATAACAACGCAAATGATGATTAAATAATTTATTCATTAGTCTAATAATGAATATTATTAAATTTTATTTAAATTATTAACAATCATGAAAACTGAATTCTGAGTGAAATAATACATATCTGGTACATGTGAACAATTATTAATTCAACATAACCGAAATTAAGGACTCAAAACTCATAATTTTTCTTATAATAGATGACAATCTTTTATTGGATATTGTCTCTATATCTGAAGGACTTCTTTTTAAGAGAAAGTATTCATTAGTAGTAAACTGTGTATTAAATAAAATTTGACCTAACATTTTGCCATCACTATATGAGAGCAAACTTTTTACCTTGGCTCAAGTCATGTTTAGATCAATGTAAAATCAAATAAGAAATTAAATAATAATAAATATAGTTTAATAGGAATATCATTCCAGATATTGAAAAGAGTCCATCCTTATCACACCCTTATAATAATCCATGTACATCTTTAAGAGAAGTTGAATCCTTTGTGAACAATTACATTTCACTCAATGAGAGTTGAAAGTGAAGATAAAGAATAGTGAGATGTAAAAGATATAATGGTATAAGCCTAAGAAATAATCAAGTACAACATTTCAAACCCTCTTTTGGAACAATGACAGGATATATAGCTATGCGTCATGTACTCATTTTAAGCTGCAATTTCATGTGGCACACTTCTATCATTTTAAGCATAATGAAATTAAAGAAGGAAAGTTTTAAGTGGCTGATTTAGGGTTTCAAAAATATTTATTTTAGATAAATAATTTTTTATTGATGAAAACATCAAGGATTTTCTCTAAAGAACCTTATATCTCCTCAGTGATGCCTCTGTTACTAGAGGTGGCAAGGGGTATTAAATGATTGAGTTGATTCCGCTTCAGGGTTATGATATAGATTAAATTATTTTCATCCAAAATTAAATTTTAAACTTCCTCACAATAAAAAGGGTACTTTTGCTTCACATTGATTTTTAACTTGTCTATGATACCAACATTACATTGCACTTCACAGAGTGATGCTTTGTAACCAGAAAGTGTTTTGTAGGTCATAAATTCTTTTTGCAAATAAACTGTGTAGTTACTGTAATGCCAAGAGACCCATAGAAAGATGTAGATGAATAAGAAGTTTTACATTAAGCTTCTTTTAGAAAATAAGAGAATAGTTGGGAATGGGCCAGTGTGCCATTATTTTCTACCTCATCAGTTAAGTAGCAACTATTAAGCATGATTTTATTTAGGTGAAAGTAAAATGTAAATTAATACCACATAACTAAACATTCCAAATCTTGTTCCCTCCAAGCATCCTTAATTTTTAGAACTATAAAATCCATCCCTGCTCATTAAACAACAATGAAAAGAAATATAATCCACAAGAAAGAAAAATTATACATAGTATAGGTGGATTTCACATTTGAATCATTTCAACCTATAATATAGAAGCCAAAAGAAAGAGTCTTTTTGTAGTTTACGGAGGAGAAAAGGAGGCAACAAAATAAACATTTGTTTTGAAACATGGTTGCTGTGTAAATATTAAATCATTTGAGCTGACTGTAATTTTCTACACAATTATTTTGTCCATGTGTTTGCTGGGCAGAAACAAAGTACTTGGATGTAAGTGAAAAGATTACCACAAAATTTTCTGCAATCTAAGGTATTAAAAGTTTAGTAACTCCAAAGGAGTAACATGAAACAAAACACCATTTTTACACATAGCAAAGATCATATTTAGTTTCCCTGTTGATGATAAATTTATGACTTCTGGTATATTTGGCTAGCAGAAGAGAATTGAATGGTAAGAGCCTGATGGACAGAATGAAATCAGTATACTTTTTGTGCCAAGCAAATAGAACAGTTCACCCACTGGGAGCAGGGCAAAATGTTGTCATTCTGGGTAAGAGCAACATCTATCATTTGACCCTGAAATGGAACTCTTTGTTCATTGTGGTCCAGCCTTGGCTTTCAATTCCCAAGATAAATCTGAACCTAGAACAAGCCAACAATAGGACACAACGGAGAGCACTAAACAGACTTAACAAAGCAGTGATTAGTTAATTAATCTGAGTACTCAGGGACTAGTTCCTATGATAGAAGGCAAAAAAACTTACCGAATTTACAATCATGTTTTGTATTTCCAATGTGTCTTTCTAAATATAATAAACCTTGAAATTTACATATAAAGTAATAAATTTATATATTCTTTATATGATATTTTAATCATCTTAATATTTGGGGTCAAATTATTAGAATGTCAATGATCCAATTTCATTTCTGAAAAATTAAAATAAAAGTTTATTTGACTCAGCAATTTGTACATATCCAAATGATTGATTCCTCTAAGCTTTCATAAATCTTTGTTAAGAGAACTAACAAAGATGATATTATAATTGTTTTATAATTAATTGTTTACACATCTGTGTCCCCTGGTAGCTGGTTGAAGCCACAAATTATATCTGCTGATATTTGTTTCCTTAATGCCATAGTTTGCATACACCCAGCATTCGGTAATTATTGAATTACTTCAATTGAGTATGGATTTCTGTCACTGCTGGGAAGGTACAATGGAATAAACTGAAAATACTCTGCATTTTCATTTGGTTTCCCATTTATTTTGAAGGTATGTAAACCTCAGATTTTTAGCATAAACTGGCACTGAGGAAGTACTGTCAAATGTGATATTTTTTGTGAACCCAAAGGGGAAAAAAAAAACTAATAAATCATAGATTTTCAGATATAGACTATGAAAGTGCAATGCCAAGAGAGTTTTCTCACTAGACTAATCTGAGATATTCTTGTTTATGGTTGCTGTCAGTGCAAAATAATGTTTTATTTTACAAAGTTATGTTATTATTGAAGAGAGCTATTCTAAGAAACAGAAGCTTGATGTAGTCTCAGGTAAATAGTTCACTTAATCATAAAAAGCATTAATAATAAAACATTAATAAAACAAAAAATGCATAAGCAGATCACATAATAAATTGATATAATATATTGGAAACATATTTGTTGTGTATAATCAAGAGTTTAAAATTTTTTCATATATTTCTTGTTAATTTCTTAAGCATTAACACTGTTTTATTTAGGCATATATGGGACATATGAGAAAAGTAACATTTTACCTAATGAGCAAATCCTCATTTAATAATATCAAGGGGAGGCATCTGTGTGTGCCTAACTCTGTGGGTAAAAGAAAAACTAGAAAAGCTGAACTGTACCTCTCACCCAAGAAGAAATCTAGATTGTTCTTTCATGATTTTTTAATGAAATCTCTGAAGCTTCATTCTGAAGTTGCTTATATAGCTATGCGTGGTATTTTAAAATAATTTTGTTTATAAAATATTTGAAGAATAATAAAAAGAACTTTCACACTTAATTACTTTTATCAGTTCCCTGGCATCTACTTCTTTTCCTGATAACCAGATAGATGATAGTTAGACAGGTGATAGATAAATAGAGATACTACAAAAAATATGTATATGCACTTCAGCAGTTTGGTGTATTAATAAATATCTTAAAGTTAATGGCCACCACTTTGAGCACCTTTTGTAATTTTAGAGGACAAAGGTAACTTGTATTAATCTTGTGATGTTTCGAGAAATTTCATATTCATGAATTACAAAGCAACAGTTTGGTCAGTGATGGACTATATATGACAGTAATTTCATTGGATTACACAATCTTGTGCTATTACAGTCATTTCATTTTGTGGGTTTATACTTTGCGATATTCACACAACAACATTTTCTAACAATGAGTTTATCAGGATGTATTTCTATCATTCTCCATCACAAAGTAATGGATGAGTGTATTTTTTAAAGTTTTCCAAGTAATTTTCTTTAGCTTACATAATGTCAGCCACAAAGGCTGAAATTAGAAACTAACATTCATGAAATAGAACAAAAATTAACTACAGGTCAAATAAATGATTCAGTAAATATATGCATGTATAAGAATGAAATAATTCATTATAATGAAATATCAACCAATAAATGTAGAAAGAGTAAAAAAGAAAATCACAGTTTTCAGTAATGTAATGATTTTTTGTATAAAATATATTAATGGATGTAAAACCAAAGGTAAAAGTTTGAGGAGATAGTAGAACTTTATATAGTGTCAAATTATTCTCGTACAAAATATTTTTGTAAAAATAGGAAAATATAAGACCACTACAATAGACAATCCTAGAGAATTCAACCTTAAATGAATAATTCTACTACCTCATCAAAGATGCAAACAATACTGTTTCATATGTCTTAATACTATGTCTTGAAAATTACCTTAAATTATTTGTCCTATTTCTTTTAAAATCCAGAAGATTAATTTATTCAAAAGCATCAAGCAAACCCAAACTGAGGCAAATTCTGCAAAATAAATGAAGTACCCTCTAAAAATGTCAAAATTTTGAAAGACACATGGCAATTGAAAAAGAAGGTAGAATGCAAATTTTATAATCCTAGGGAGAAGTCCAAAAATATGAATGGTTACTCAAATCTATTTTATTTATTTATTTATTATTTATTTATTTATTTATTTATTTATTTATTTATTTATGTACTGGGGATCGAACTTGATCCCCTTGCACTTGCAGGGCAGGCCATTGAACCACTGAGCTAAATCCTGGGCCCTCAAATCTATTTTATAATTACAATAATAATGGGAAAGTAATAGAACTGCTGAGATGGACTTGAGAATACAATAGGATAGAGTCAATTTGGTGGGATCAAGAAATAGAGAAAAATATACTCGATACAATGGGCTTCTTGAGCTCTTCTAAGGAATAAAGTGAGATAAATAAAATGCATAAGAAAATCACTGTTTTTTGAGGTAGACACTTTCAGTGTTGGTACAATCTTATGTTGGAAGAGAGTTAATATGTCTTTAATCCTGAGCTTAGAAGTATTCAAATGAATACAATTGTGAGAAACATAAACATGTCGAGTGTCATTTCAACCCTGCATTTCTGTTCAATTATTCACACATTAGTAAAATAATTATAATAAAAATGATGTAGACTTATGAGGATATCAATTAAAATAAGTGAAGTAGCCTTGTCCTGATCAATATGCACAGCTAAAGTACAAATATAATGCATTTCTTTCCGAAAAATATGAAAAATAATTTTTGTCTCTTTTAGCCTGTGTATAAGACTAAAGTACAGCTAGTGGCATCTTCACTGTGGTGCCATTGAGCGGCCTCTATCATTTAATTTATTCTCATTGCTTCTGGCCCAGTTCTGTCAATGACTTGAAAGACTTTTCATATAAATGACACTAATGCTCTTTCACACTGAGGGCTGGCAGCTCACATAGGAATATCATCTAGAAAGTTTTTATCAACTTTGGATTTGTTTTATAGGAGAACCACAAGTGAATTTTCTGAGTTATCCTTAGTGTCCAGGAGGAATAAATAAAACTAATCAGTGTTGGAATAAAATTTAATATAAAACTACAAATGCACATTGTATCATTCATAATTTTCTTTATTTCATATTTTTATATTTAATAGAAAATTAAAAATAAACATTTATTTAATTAATATTTAGACAGTCTTTTGCATACATAAATTATGCACACAAAGGTAATGACATATGCATCAATTAACTGAAGAAAATATTATTAACTAAGATTAAAGAAATCCTCATGCCATACCAAAATATCCTCTGCCACAATCAAAAATACTAATAGTTTTAATAACTTTTTGAAAATAATTGTATAAGCATATTTAACAATGAAAATATGTGTTCATGTTTACATTGTAAATAGAAAAAAAGTCATTACCAACAATATTTTCAGCCAAGCTCTTAGGGTAGTAATGGCAAAGCTTTTAGAGACCTAGTGCCAAAACTACAACCCAAAACCCCTTTATTTGTTCCAAAGTCCCAACAAGGCACTTCAACCTGAATACTGGGGATGTAGTTTAGAAAACACAACTCATACATTAAAAGAAAAACATAATGACAGAGTTTTCAAAGATACAAACAGCCCACTGGACGACAGGTGTCATAGGTTCACCACCCCTGTTTAAAGAGTTATTATGTTACACGATCCAACAATTAGGGACTTCCCACGAGGCCTTAATGAACAGCCTAAATATAATCTAAGGATCTGGGTATTGCTTCAAGCTCAAATATTTAAGTACTTTTAATTTTTCCTTGGGAAAATTTAAAAGATAGGATATAAATCAAAGATAACCTGCAGATAATTAGATAAACATTCATTAAAGTTATTAATTTTCCTAATATAAATTTTTAAATTAATTTTATTGGTACATTGTAGGTATACAATATGATGACATTCATCATTGGTGATTTGCACCTTTATATAATATATCTTTTTTTTTTCTTAAATGTTTTTATTGGTATATTTTAGATATACAACACAATTACATTTCTCACTGGGAATTTGTACCTTTACATGATGCATCTTGGTTCTTACTTTTTCCCCATTCCTAGCCCTCCCTTCACCACCTCTACTCATCCCTATTTACAAAGACTTTATTTCCATTTTTTCCATTTTTCAGCATTTTTCCTTTCCCTTCTTTCCTTTCTCCTCCCCCTCCCACTACCCCTACCCCTTTGGACCTTTTCTTCCTATTTTACATTATCGATTATTCATTCTAATCATTGGCACATTTTAGGTATACAATATAATGACATTCATCATTGGAAATTTGCAGCTTTGCAAAATTTCTCTTGGTTCTTATTTTTCACCCTTGCCCAGCCCTCCCTTCAACCCCTCCATTCCTACCTATTTACAAAGATTTTGTTCCTATTTTTCCAATTTCTCATATTAATTCCATTCCCTTCTTTCCTTTCCCCTATCCCTCCCACTTCCTTCCCCTTTGTCCCTTTCCTTCCTATTTCACATTACCTACTATACATTTTAGTCCTTATTTACACTTTCAGTCTCTCACACCAGAGAAACTATTTGGTATTTATACATGTTTGTCTTATTTATTTCACTTAAGAGTATTGCCTCAGTGTGTGTCCACTTAGCTATAAATGTCTCTAATTTCTCATTTTTTATGGCTGAGTAGTACTCCATTTTATTTAAAAAAAAATTTGTCTTTATCCAGTCTCCAGTTGATGGGTATTTTGGCTGCTTCCAAGTTTTAGCTATCACAGACTGTGCTGCTATGAACATGCATGTACATATATCACTGTGGTATGATTCTTTAAATTCTTTGGGGAAGACTCCCTAGCAGTGGAATAGCAAGGTCAAATGGGACTTCCAGTCCTAGTTCTTTGAGGTATCTCCATACTGATTTCCACAGTGGTTGCACCAGTCTACACTCCCACCAGCAGTGGAGCAGGGTTCCTCTTTCCCCACAGCCCTGCCAGCATTTGTTATTGGTTGATTTCATGATAGCAGCCATTCTTTCTGGAGTGAGGTGGAATCTCAGTGTTGTTTTCATTTGCATCTCTCCAGTGACCAGTGAGGTTGACATTTTTTCATGTATTTATTTGCTATTTCTAATTCTTTGTCTGAGAAATGTCTGTTCATTTCAGATGCCCATTTTTTGACTGGGTCTTTCAATTTGGGAGGTCTGTTCTTTTTAAGTTCTTTCTAGATTTGAGATAGTAGACCTTTGAGGAAAAGCAGGTGAAGATTTTTTTCCCACATTGTGAGTTGTCTCTTCACACTGCTGGTGGTTTCTCTTGCTGTGCAGAAACTTTTTAATAAGAAGAGATCCCACTTGTTGATTGTTTGTGCTAGCTCACAGGCAACTGAGGTTTTGTCCATTAAATCTTTTCCTACACCAGTGTCTTCAAGAGTTCTCCCTAGCCTCTGTTCCAACTGGTTCAGCTTTTCTATTTTTTTTTCTTAAATTCTTTTATTGGTACATTTTAGGTACACAGTACATTTACATTTATCTTTGGGTCCTTGTACCTGTACATGATGTATCTTGGTTCTTATTTCTTCACCATTACCTGTGAGCCCTGCACCCCTAAACCCTTCCCTATTTACATACTTTGTTTTCATTTTTTTTTCTTTTCTAATAATTTTTCCTTTCCATTCTTTCCTTTCCCCTTCTCCTCCCACCACCCCTACCTCTTTGGACCATTTCCAATTTCAAAGAATCATTTATTAGTTATTAGTCCTTTGAGTCCTTATTTACACTTTTAGTTTCTCACACTAGAGAAACTATTTGGTATTTATACATGTGTGTCCTATTTATTTCTCTTAAGACTATGGCCTCAATATGCATCCATTTCTCCATAAATGACTCTAGTTTCTCGATCTTTATGGCTGAGTAGTACTCCATTTTATTAAAAAAACATATCTTCTTTACCCAGTTTCCAGTTTATGGGCACTTGGGCTGTTTGCAAGCTTTAGCTATTACAAATTGTGCCACAATAAACATGGGTACACATAAACCTCCTCACCCCAGAAAGAATGGCTGCTATCAAGAAATCAACCAATAACAAATGCTGGCAGGGATGTGGCGAGAAAGGAACCCTTCTCCATTGTTGGTGGGAGTGCAGACTGGTGCAACCACTACGGAAATCAGTGTGGAGATGTCTCATAGAACTAGGGCTGGAGGTTGCATTTGACCCAGCTATTTCCCTGCTTGGTATATTCCCAAAAGAATTAAAAGAATCATACCACAACATTTCTATTTTAATACTTAAATCTTTAATCCATTTTGATTTTAGTTTAGTGCATGGAGAGAGATATAGTTCTAGTTTTAATCTTTGACAAACTGAAACCCAATTTTTCCAGCACCATTTATTAAAGAGGCTATCTTTACTCCAGTTAGGGTGTTTGGCTCCTTTATCAAAGATGAGATGGCTGAGTGTGTCTGGAGTTGTTTCTGCATCTTCTAATGTGTTTCACTGGTGCTCAGGTCTGTTTCTTTGCCAGTACCATGGTGTTTTTATCACAGTAGCTTTGCAGTATAGTTGCAGGTTGGGGAATGTGATACCCCCTGCCATCTCTCTGTTACCTAGAATTGCTTTTGATATTCTGGTCTCTTCTTGTTCCAAATGAATTTTTTGATTGTTTTCTCAAGGTCCATAAAATATGCTGCTGGGATCTCAATTGGAAATGCATTGAATCTATATAGCAGTTTTGGAAGTATGGCCATTTTTACTGTATTAATCCTTCCTACCTAGGAACAGGGGATGTCGATCTATTTTCTGATATCATTTTCTATCTATCTTTTCAGAGTGCTATAGTTTTCAGAGAAGAGGTCTTTGATTTCTTTTGTTAGGTTGATTCCTAGGTATTTCAGTTTTTTAGATGCTATTGTGAAAGGAATTATTTGCCCTATTTCTCTCTCAGTGAGTTTGTCATTCGTGTAGAGGAAAGCTATTGATTTTTGTGTGTTGAGCTTGTAACCAGCTACTTGACTGAATTTGGTTATCAAGTCTAGAAGATTTTTGGTGGAGTTCTTGGGGTCTTCTATATACAATATCATGTCATCTGCAAATAATGACAATTTGACTTCTTCATTTCCTATCTTTATTTGTTTATTTCTTTCTCTTGATTAATTGTCATGGCTAATGTTTCCAAAACTATTGAACAAGAGTGGTGATAGTGTACATCCTTGTCTTGTTCCTTATTTTAATGTGAAGGATTTCCGTTTTTGACTATTTAGTATGATATTGACTGTTGGCTTTTCATAGATGGCTTTGATCAGTTTGAGGTAGAGACCATCTATTCCAATTTTTTGTAGGGTATTTATCATAAATGCATGTTGGATTTTGTCAAATGCTTTTTCTGCGTCTATGTAGATAATCATATGGTTTTTGTCTTTGGCTCTGTTGCTATAGTGTATTACATTGATTGATTTGCATATGTTGAACCATCCTTGCATCCCTGGGATGAATCTCACTTGATCAGAGTGTATGATCTTCTTCATGATCTTCTGCATTCTATTTGCCTGTATCTTATAAGGATTTTTGCATCTATGTTCATTAGTAAGATTGGCCTATAGTTCTCTTTTTCAGTTGGGTCTTTCTCTGCTTTGGGGATCAAGGTGATGCTTCCTTCCAGGAATGAATTTGGGAGTATTGCTTCCCTTTCAATTTCATTGAAGAGTTTCAACAGTAGTGGCAGAAGTTCCTCTCTAAATGTCTTGTAGAATTCATCAGTGAAGCCATTAGGGTCTGAGCTTTTCTTTGTTGATATGTTTTTAATTACATTTTCAATTTCATTCGTTGATATTGGGTTGTTCAGAATTTTTACGTCTTCTTCGTTCAACTTTGGTAATTTATATGTATCTAGGAATCTGTTGATTTCTTCTGTGTTGTCCATCTTATTGGGGTATAGGTTCTGGAAGTAGGTATTGATGATCCTCTGGATTTCTGCTGGGTCTGTTGTAATTTCACCCTTTTCATTTCTAATTGCATGGATTTGGGCCTTTTCTTTCATTTTTCTGATAAGGTTGGCTAAGGGTTTGTCAATTTTGTTGATTTTTTTGAAGAACTAACTCATGGCCTCATTGATTTTTTTTGTATTGTTCTCTTCATCTCCATTGTATTGATTTCTACTCTGATCTTTATATTTCTCTCCCTTGTATCTGCTTTGGGTTTTTCCTGCTCTTCTTTTTCTAGAAGCTTGAGGTTCAGCATCAGGTTGTTTAATTGGGCTTGTTCTGTTTTCCTAATATGCATATTCACTGCTATGAATTTCCCTCATAAAACTGCTTTCATTGTGTCCCATAGATTCCGATATGTTGTATTGTCATTGTCATTTAATTGAAAGAACTGTCTGATTTCTTCTTCAATTTCCTCTGTAACCCATTGGTTATTCAGAAGTGTGTTGGTCAGTGTCCACGTGTTTATGAATTTTTTCCAGATTCTCTTGCTATAGATCTCTAATTTCATCACACTATGGTCTGATAATACACAGGGGATAACTTCAATTCCTTTGCACTTACTTAAACATGCTCTATGTGTGAGTATGTGGTCTATTTTGGAGAATGACCTATGTGCATCTGGGAAGAATGTGTATTCAGATTTTGTGGGGTGGAAGACTCTGTAAACATCTGTTAAGTTCATTTGTTCAAGAGTTCCATTGAGTTCTAGTATTTCATTGCTTATTTTTTATCTTATCTATCTATTTGTGACAGTGGGGTGTTAAGGTCCCCCACTACATTTGTATTAGTGCATATAAGACTTTTCATGTCTCTTAGTATTTGTTTTATATAATTAGGCACACTAGTGTTTGGTGCATAGATATTTATGATTGTCATCTCTTCCTCTTGGATTCTTCCCTTTACAAGGATGTAGTGTCCTTTGTCTGTCTTAATGAGTGTTGGTTTGAAATCTACTTAAGATGCAAAGAGGATAGCTATTCCTGCTTTTTTGGGGTGCCTGTCACATGGAGTATTGTTTTCCACCCTTTCACTTTCAATCTATGAGTTTCATTTTGAAATAAATGTGTTTCTTGGATGCAGCATATTGTTGGATTTTGCTTCTTGACCCATGCTGCCATTCTGTTTCTTTTGATTGGTGAATTGAGACTATTAACTTTGATGTTTATAACTGATACATATTAACTTATCATTGTCATGACTTTTTTTTTGTTCTTGGGTTCTCCCCCTTTACGTTTAATTTCTTGTGCCAGATGGGTTCATTCTGCTTTGCTTCCTGGGGTTGTGGTCCTCAATGTCTGTTCCTAGGATATTGTGTAAAATTTTTTGGAGTTCTGGTTTGGTATTCATGAAGTTCCTAAGGTGCCCTTTGTCATGAAAATATCTTATTTCCCCTTCAATTTTGAAAGATAGTTTTGCATGGTACCTCAATCTCAGTTGGAAGTTGTTTTCTTTTATGGCTTGGTATATGTCACTCCAAGCTCTTCTTGCCTTGATGGTTTGTGTTGAGCAGTCTGCTGTGATTGTGATGGGCTTTCCTTTGTATGTGATTTGTTTCTTTTCTCTAACTGCGTGTAGAACTTTGTTCTTCTGTTCAGTTTCTGGAATCCTAAGTATTATATGTCTATGTGTAGATTTTTTTGATCCAGGCTATTTGGAGTCCTATGTACCTCACTTATTTGCATGCCAAGTTCTTCTCCGCTGCTTGGGAAGTTTTCTGCCAGTACTTCTGTGAAGAGTTTTTTATGTCATCTGCACTCTCTCCTCTTTCTTCATTGACTCCAATCAGTCTTATGTTATTCTTCTTTGCATCATCTAGCAGCTTCTGAATTGATTTTTCATGTTCCCTTATAATTTTGAAGCAATTTTTCTTTTCCTTGGTCATTAATTGCAATCTTAACTTCTATATCTGAAATTCTGTCCTCACACTGGCTCATTCTGCTGTGTAGACTTTCAATGGAGTTTTTCATCTCCTGGAAATCTATTTGCATGTGTTTTATGGATTCCATTTGTTTCCTATGTTGGGATTCCATCATGTTCCTTAGCTTGTTTCTAGATTTATTAGTCATATCTTGCACTTGGAGCACAATTTCTCCTGTTATCTGAGAAATTATTTCTGATTTCATTTTTTCCAGATCCCCTTTTGTTGCCAGTTCAGTGGGTCCAGGTGGTGATTATCAGAGTGTTCCATCTCATTTCCCTTTTGAGTTGCTGTAGGTGATCTGGAAGTCTGGTTTTGAGACTTATTTATGTGTTTTCTCATTTCTCCTGGGGGAGCATGGGGGGGTGCTTTTGGCATCCACATGGCTCACGTCCTCTGAGCTGGGAGAGATGGGACAGGGGCTGGGAGCCATGGTAGGGTTGGTGGCCAGGAAGCCCCTTCCTCTAGGTCCTGGAGCGATCGGACAGGAGGCACCCCAAAAGCCTTTTCCTCTGAGCAGGGAATGCCAGGAGGGATGGTGACCAGGCACCCCCTTCCTCTGGACCAGGAGCTGTGGGACGGCAGCTCAGAAGCCCCTTCCTCTGGGCCAGGAGTGGCAGGACAGAAGGTGGCCCAAAAGCCTATATAATATATCCTGATTCATTTCTTCCCATTCCCCTGCCTTTCCTTAAACCCCTCCCTCTCTACTTACAAAGGCTTTGTTTCCATTTTTTTATTTTCTCATATTAATTCCATTTTCTTCTTTCCTTTCCCCTGCCCTCCCACTTCCCCTTCCTCTTTGAACCTTTTCTTCCTATTTCACATCATCTATTATACATTTTCATCCTTATTTACACTTTCAGATTCTCACACCAGAGAAACTTCAGTATTTACTCATGTGTCCTATTTATTACACTTAAAAGTATTGCTTCAATGTGGATCCATCTAGCTATAAATGTCTCTAATTTCTCATTTTTATGCCTGAGTAGTGCTCCATCTTTTATATAAAAGAAATATTTTCTTTATCCAGTCTCCAGTTGATGGCTAACTAGGCTATTTCCAAGCTCTACCTATTACAAACTGTGCCTCTAGGAATATGGGTGCACATATATCCCTGTGGTATGATTCTTCTAATTTTGAGGGAAAGACACACAGCAGAGAAATACCTGGGTCAAATGGGACCTCCCATCCTAGTTCTTTGAAGTATGTCCATACTGATTTCCACAGTGATTTCATGAGTCTACCCTCCCTCCAAGAGTGGAGAAAAGTTCCTTTAACCCCACAACCTCACCAGCATTTGTTATTGTTTGTTTTCTTGATAGTCATTCTTTCTAGGGTGAAGTGGAATCTCAGCATTTTTTTCATTTGCACATCTTGAATGACCAATGATGTTGAAAATATTTTCATATGTTTATTTGCTATTTCTACTTTGACTGAGAAATGTCTGTTTATTTCAGCTACTCATTTTTGGATTGGGTCTTTAAATTTGGGAAGTCTGATTTTTTAAAATTCTTTATGGACTCCAGATATAAGACCTTTGTCTGAGGAACAGCAGATGAAAATTTTTTCCCACATTGTGGGTTGTCTTTTCACACTGTTGGTGGTTTCTCTTGCTGTCCAGAAGCTTTTTAATAAGAAGAGATCCCACTTCTTGATTCTTTGTGCTAGTTCACTTGCAAGTAAAATTTTGTTCATGAAATCTTTTCCTACACCAATGTCTTTAAGAGTTCTACCTAACCTCACTTCCAGCTGGTTTAGCATACCTATTTAATATTTAGATCTTTAATCCACTTTGATTTTAGTTTAATGCATGGTGAGAGATAGGGATCTAATTTTAATCTTTTACAAGTTGAAAACCAATTTTTGCAGCACTATTTATTAAAGAGGCTATCTTTCCTCCACTGAGAGTGTTTGGCTCCTTTATTGAAAATGAGGTGGCTGAGTGTGTCTAAAGTTGTTTCCATGTCTTCTAATCTGTTCTACTGATCCTCAAGTCTTTTTCTTTCCCAGTAACAGGCTGTTATTTTCACCATAGCTTTGTAATATGGTTTCATCCTGGGGACTGTGATACTGTCTACACCAATGTCTTCAAGATTTCTACCTAACCTCTGTTTCAGCCTATTCATAGTTTCTATTTTAATATTTAGATCTTTAATCCATTTCAATTTTAGTTTAGTGCATGGTGAGAGATATAGTTCTAGTTTTAATCTTTGACAAGTTGAAATCCAACTTTTCCAGTACCATTTATTAAAGAGGCCATCTTTCCTCCAGTGAAGGTGTTTGGCTCCTTTATTGAAGATGAGATGGCTGAGTGTGTCTGGAGTTGTTTCTGCATCTCCTAATCTGTTCCACTAGTCTTCAGGTCTGTTTCTTTGCCAGTACCATGGTGTTTTTATCACAGTAACTTTGCAGTGTAGTTGCAGGTTGGGGATTATGATACCCCCTGCCGTGTGTCTGTCACTTAAAATTGCTTTTCCTATTCTAGGTCTCTTCTTGCTCCAAATGTATTTTTGGATTGTTTTCTCAAGGTCTATGAAGTATGCTTCTGGGTTTTCAACTGGAATTGCATTGAATCTATATAGCAGTTTTGGAAGTATGGCCATTTTCACTATATTGATCCTTCCTACCCAGGAGCATGGGATGTCCGTCCATTTTCTGATATCATCTTCAATCTCACTTGTTTCAGAGTGCTATAGTTTTCAGGGAAAAGTTCATTGATTTCTTTTGTTAGGTTGGTTCCTAGGTACTTCAGGTTTTTGGATGGTATTGTGAAAGGAATTGTTTGCCCTGTTTCTCTCTCAGTGAGTCTGTTGTTCATGTAGAGGAAAGCTATTGATTTTTGTGTGTGGACCTCATATCCAGCTACTCTACTGAATTTGCTTATCAAGTCTAGAAGACTTTTGGTGGAGTTCTTGGGGTCTTCTATATACAGTATCATGTCATCTGCAAATAATGACAATTTGACTTCTTCATTTGCTATCTTTATTTCTTTTAATTCTTTCTCTTGTCTAATTGTCATGGCTAATGTTTCCAAACTATATTGAATAAGAGTGGTGATAGTGGAGATTCTCATCTTGTTCCTGATTTTAGTGTGAAGGATTTTAGTTTTGGGCCATTTAATATGATATTGGCTGTTGGTTTTTCATAGATAGCTGTCATCAGGTTGAGGTAAAGACCATCCATTCCAATTTTTTGTAGGATTTTGATCATAAATAGATGTTGATTTTTGGCAAATGCTTTTTCTACATCCATGGAGATAATCATATGGTTTTTCTCCTTGGTGCTATTGATATAATGTATTACATTGATCTATTTGCATATGTTGAACCATCCCTGCATCCCTGGGATGAATCCCTCTTGGTCAAGGTGTATGAAATTTTGCTCACTCATTGGTCTTCAATTCTCAGCAAGCCACCAAGCAGCATTTTCTCTGCTGCTCACCACTGCACCAATTCCTGGTTTCAGAGTGGTGGCCTTCTGGATCCCTGCACTGTCCTGTTGTCTGGGAGGGTTTCTGACTAGGGCCTGTGTCCACTTGGGATGATATCAACTTGTGCCTGTGGCTAGGGTCTGCCCTCTTAAGTAGCTGTTGCCTTTGTCTGGGGGTTGTGGACCCCAGTTTCTGGTGAATGGGCAGGCTTCTGGTTATGGTCTGCATGCACAGTAATATGCTTGTTATCTTCAGCTTTAGGCAACAGCATTTCTTCATATACAGGGTTGATGAAGTTCAATATGTTTCCTTTGATTAACAGTCAGCTGTGGAATGAACAAAATTGACTTTGACATTTTTTAAAAGTTCTGCAGCCTTTGCTTTTGAAATAGGCACCCTAGCACTGAGAAGGGCTGAGGCAGAACGATCCTAAGTTCATGTCCCACTTGGGCAACTGAGCTAGATCCTATTCCAATGAACATTACAATAATGAAAAGAAATTAATTTGAAAACAAATGCTGAGATCAGTGGGAGAATGCTCTTGGTTTCACTTGCCAGACACAAATACACACACACTCACACACTAAATAGATTATGGAAATGTAATAAATATGTGGTAATAAAGGTATACACAGTTTTCTATTACATTACCTTTTTAGTGAGATTTAAAATAAATTAATGAAGTAATAATTTGCATGAGCAATGCTGTTTATTAGGTATTGTGCAGCATTTCTTTTGGAATTATTTTCTTTTCATTATTATAATATTAATTGGAGCTGTGCATGTTACATCACTTTTAAATTGATCTCCCAGGTAATCCACACATAATTTATGATCCTGCTTAAATATAACTGGGAGAGGCAGCCATGCTTAAGTCATGGTGCTGAAGCCTATCCAATTCTGCAAGGCTGTACCTTTCTCACATGCCTTGGCTGCCTTCCAAGTCAATCCACATTCTAATATATTCCCTGTGTAATTTCTTTCTTTTTTGTATTATGCTATGTATCCAAACCCGGGAGGCATGGACTCTCTGTGAAAGTGATTCCTTCATTACCATCCTTTCACTCTTTTCATGAGAGCAATCAAACTTTTCACCTGGAGCAATCACATGTATCAGCTGGAGGTCTTGCTAGGCCATGAATGAAAAGAGTGCAAATAGTTTATTCTTCATATATTGTGCAGGATCAATTTTGTTTTTCTAACCTAAAAGAAAATGAGAGCAGGGAAGACAAGAAACAGAGGATAAACAAAATAACCAGCAAAAACAAAAACACAATAGGAAAGTGGCTTTCAGCATCTTCTCAATATATTTACATTTATTCAAATCCTCTATAATTTATTTTCTTAGACTTGATAAATTGTTATTATGCATTTATTTTTATAAAATATTAACTTTGTCTATTGTAAGTGAATCTACATTTCTTAAAATATTTTGATAATAGTCAATGCTTACTCAAAATTTAATTTTACAATTAAAAATTTACTTTATTAGCATTACCTGTTTGAAATCTTGCAAAAAGATAACAAAATTGGGATTAAAAAGTCCTAAAAATCAGATAAATATGAGAACTAATATATACTATAAATTTGATATAATTATTCAAAATCCAGGTTAATAACCATAACTTTATATAATTATATATAGCTGATAAATATAAAATTAATTCTGCAGGCGTGCAGTCTACATGATTTGGAATTGTTGTGCCCTTAGAATCCATAATGACCACTAATTAATTTGAGAAAAGTTATCGACACTCAGTATACATTTAGCCCTATTATAGCATATGAAGTCAAAGGAGAATGAAGTGGATTAATCTTAAAGAGCTTACTAGCAGCAAGGAAATGACCAAGGAATTGTAAATTTGTCAGACAACAATGAATATAATTTGCTATGCATAAGTATATATAAAACAAGTTTGGTCTAGTCTTAAGGTAATAGAGTCTTAGTTATTCCTGAGCAGAAGGAGATTGTTGGACTTCTATGTTCATTACAATTCTACTCAGGATCATCAAGATATGGTGATAACAAGGTTATTGTTGGTAAATTAGAACCCTCAACTATGTGATAACATGTCAGTTTGTGTGTTATGGTTGAATTCCAACATAATCCCTCAAAAAATTTCATTGTATTTAAGGTTTGATTGTTGATGTGCTTTTTGGAAAGTGATACCCTCAAGAGGGCTCCCAACTCCATGAAGCTTATTGAGGTAATAATTGGATGGCATTATTGGTAGGTGATGGAAACAAGAGGTAGGGCCTAGTTGAAGGGAGTGGATCCTGGAGACTATATCTGGTTCTGAGCACCTTTCTTTCTGACTCTCTCTCTCTCACTCGCTCTCTCTCTCTCCTTCCTGAGTACCGTAAGTTGAGCAGTTTTCCTTCATTATGCCATTTCATGTGATATCTTTGCCTCACCACAGGCCTAAAAGCAGTGGAGCCAATCAGTCATAGACTCAAACTGTGAGCCAAAACAAACATTTCATTTACTAAGCTGTTTATATCAGGTATATTGTCACAGCAACAGAAAAATAACACAGTGTGTTTTTAGATTATAGCATTTTTCACTTTTTACACTGAAATGATGAACAGCATTAGTTTATCACACAACCTTATTTCACACTGTTGATAAGGTCCAACAAGGGGAAGAGATTACACTACAAAACCAATTTTGCTGTAATAGAGCTTCCCCAATCTGTGACTTTTAACATGAGCAAAGAAAAGGCTACTTGGCATGTCCTTGTACTGGGGGTTTACAAAGGTATAGATGGACCTGAAGAATGACTGCTAACATTCTACTGCACAGTAGAGAGGTTACAACTAAGGAAAAATATATTTTAAATATGTAATGGACTATTTTGAATGTTCACCACAAAATTGACAACTGTTTGAGATGATGACATGTTAATTATTCCAATTTGATCATTACACAGTTTATAGACATATCAAAATAATATGTATAATTATTACATGTCAATTTTAAAATAAAATAAAAAAAAAGAAAACAAAAGGAAACTATCTGTGGGAAATATGTTACACTGGCTTTAGCATTTGCCCAATCTTTTCTGTGAATTCCTTTCTCCTTAGCTTCTTTCTCAATTTCTCATTACTTCTAAGCATTATATGAACAACTGTGCAAACTCGCAATCATGAACTAAAATTTGGTTCAATTCTTTCAAATATTATCTTACTTAGCTAAAAAATTTCAGTTTTGCTGTCTTTTTCATGAAAGGAACTGATTCAATTCAAATTCTTGTTTTTCAGATTCTTAACCTGAATCTGACCTTCAGGGTTTTTTTAGCACTTCATCTGAAATTATTTCCATTCTACTGTACACAGTCCCCGTAATTCTAACAACCTCTCCTCCTCATTTGCATTATTCTCATGACAGCTAAGCTTAGAATCCATGGTTAACAAAATTTGCTTTTTGATAAAAATGATGTGCTGTTTTTCTACTCAACTCCCTTCTTTAATGGAAATCTAGGAGTCATTTTAGTTCACATTTTCCCAAAGCCATACCTATTTGAAACTTTTGTAATACAAACATTTTTTTATAGGATTAGACTTTACCTTGCTTCTCAATGCAGCTATAAAATGTTTACTTTCCTTTCCTTCTATAAACATTCATATCACTTGCTATATTAAAGTCACATCCTTTCACGTTTGTGACCTATTCATATATTGATCACTTCCTACATAACATTAACTGAATATTTGTACCATTCTTTTTTATTGTATCAACATGATATTATAACACATTATTGTAACATCAATACTTATTTCTGATCAAATATACCTGCATATTATTTATCTCCTTACCAATAATGACTTTTCTGTATTGTTTTACAAACTTTCTCAATTAAAGAACGTGCTGTGCATCTCATCATATGCTTAATTGCATTAAACTTTCTTATTTGCATTAAACTCTCCAGAGAACATAGTTTATCAATGATTCTGTTACAAAATTTATCCATTTTGTACATTAGTATTTTTTCAAAATTTAGCATTGCCTATATGTAAAGATTGTATAACAACATGATATACATAATAATATACTACATACTATATGAACTATACACACTATTTGAAATACACTCTATATAGACATTAAATATATATGTTCATAAATATATGCAAACTATACAGTGTGTCTACCTTATTTGTGATTTTCATTTTATCTTTCAAATATTAAACTTGATCCAAATTTTCAGAGTCACACTTTTTGTTTAATTTAATTCTTCCCCTTTAGTTTTCTGGTTTTGTTTCATTTATTTCACTCTTTATTACTACTTTCCACCTAAGTTCTTCTGATATCTTTAATTGAAATGCTATTAGTTTACTCATTTGTATCATAATCTAATTCTCCTTTATTTCATCATGGAAAATGGAACCCTCTGGTAAATATAACTGGTTTATAACTTGCTGATTTTGCTATATTATCCATTTCACTCTCAGTAACAAATATTTCTGGTTTAATTGTAATGTTAATTTGTCTCCAGTACTAAATAAAAGTATCTTTGTCAGACAGGCATCTCTGTGGAAGCTGTAGCAGGGTCCCCAGCCATGGGGAACATGCTGATCTAGCCCACACCTTGGCAGCAATCCACTGGATCCCCCCCCCGTCCCGCTCCTCTGTCCTCTTGGCTGTACTGCCACCTGGTCCGTACTACAAAGACGCAGAAGACACCAGACCACCAGACCACTGTACTGGGTAAGTTGGAGCAATCATCACCTCCCACCGAACTGGGACTATCTTCAGGGGAAGGGCAGGTGGAACCTACAGTACAACCTTGCAGAGTTCAAACCTACAAGAGGACAGGGACCTCAGCTTGGGACTTGGAGCCAGAAATATGTCTGAATCTCACGGGTCTGCAACTGGCTGGCTGAAACTCATTGATTTATGTCTGCACATTGCTACCCACATTGTCTATTTTGACAACAGAGACATACCCTGAAAGAGGCCCTTCATTTTCATTTTTATTTTTTATTTCCAAAATTAGTATTACTGGTTTGTGTTTTTTTCCTCTCTCTTTTATTTTCTTTTTCTCCTCTTATCTTTAATTTTTCTTCCTACTCTTTGCAAATTTTTGTTTTTCTCTCCTTTTTTTCTTCTTTCTTTTCTCTTTCCTTTCTCTCTCTCTCTTACATTCACTCTCTTATGTCCCACATTGTTCATCTCCCTTTTTGTCCCTGTTCTGACCCTCATTCAGAGTTCTTTATTTTTCTGTTATTCTCTTTTTCCTTCTCACCTGTGTCCTCTGGCCTCACTGCTAACCTTCCCCTATCCTTCAACCTGTCTATCCCTCCCTCCCCAAGTCCTTCCAACTCCCCATCCCAAAGGGTAAAGTTGTTATATTGAAGAGTTTATTCACTATAAACATATGTTGGGTTGGTCCTAGATCTTGATTTAATTCACACAGTTAAAGGTGATAGATTAATAACTACCACAAAATGTCATTTTCTAAGATGAACTTGATGCAATGGTGTTGCTGATTGTATCACTTGGGCTAAGGTGTTGTTATTGACCTAGTCAGTGATCCTTCCTGGTATGATGAAAATGAGATAGCCACAGAGTCATTAGAAACTCAAAACTTAAAGAACAGCTATATCTGGAAGACACCTCTGAGAAACAATCATTCCATAAATATTCTAATTACAAGCAACAAAGATACTTACAAGAAGCAAGTTCAAAGTATCAACCCAGGAGTTAAACCAAGGACAGCACCAAAAACAAAAATTAGAAGACCTTTAAGCAAGGCACAAACTCTGACTTCCACTCCACCAAGGGTAAACCCTGGGGGAAATGAGGTGGAAAAGTCCAAAAACCAACCACCTAGACACCCTGAGCTGATAGCGCAGGAAGTAACAAAACAGATGAATAAGGCTCTAGAAAAATTCAAAGCAGAAATAATCTCCCATTTATCTACCGAGATGGTGAAAAGAGTGAAAGACATAATTAGAGGCTTTAGAACAGAAACAGATAAAAAAAAGATGAGCTCAGAAACATGCTGGAAACCATGAATATCTAGCATAAGAAACAAATGGAAACAATGATTGCCCAATGTAAGAAAGAAATGGAATCCAAGGGAAGTAAGCCCTCCAAATTCATTCCTGGAAGCAAGTATTACTTTGATTCCAAAACCAGGGAAAACCCAACCCAAAAAGAGAACTGCAGGCTAATCTCCCTAATGAACATAGATCCAAAAATTCTCAACAAGATACTGGAAAACAGAATACAGAGGGTCATCAAGAAGATCATACACCTTGACCAAGTTGGAATTATCCCAGGGATGCAAGGATGTCTCAACATTTGTAAATTAATAAATGTAATACACTATATTAACAGAGTTGAGGACAAAAACCATATGATCATCTCCATAGATGCAGAAAAAGCATTCAGCAAAATCCAACATCCATTCATGATAAAAACCCTACAGAAAATTGGAATAGAATGCCTTTATCTCAATCTGATTACAGTTATCTATGAAAAACCAACAGTCCACATTATACTAAATGGTCAAAACCAGAAAACTTTCATGCTAAAATCAGGAACAAGACAAGGATGCCCACTGTCACCACTCCTGTCCAATATAGTTCTGAAAACATTAGCCACAGCAATTAGAAAAGAGAAAGAAATAAAAGGAATAAAGATAGGAAAGGAAGAAGTGAAACTGGCATTATTTGCTGATGATATGATACTTTACATAGAAGACCCAAAAAACTCACCCAAAAGACTTCTAGACTTAATTGACAGATTCAGTAGAGTAGCTGGATACAAGGTCAACACTCAAAAAACAATAGCCTTCTGGTACATAAGTAACAACTCACTGAGAAAGAAATTAGGGAAACAATTCCTTTTAAAATAGCATCCAAAAAAATGAAGTATCTAGGAATCAATCTAACACAGGAACCAAAAGACCTCTACACTGAAAACTACAGAACTCTGAAAAAAGAGATAAAAAAGGATATAAGAAAATGGAAAGACATCCCTTGCTCCTGGGTAGGAAGAACCAATATAGTGAAAATGGCCATACTTCCAAAACCACTATATAGATTCAATTCAATGCTGATTGAAATTACAACAATGTACTTCAAAGAACTATAGAAAAAAATCCAAAAATTGATTTGGAACCAGAAGCGACCTAGAATAGCTAAAGCCATTCTAAGCAACAGAGACTTGGCTTGGGGTATCACAATCCCCCTCATGAAACTATACTACAAAGATACTGTGATAAAAACAGCATGGTACTGGCAAAAGAACAGTCCTGAGGATCAGTGGAATAGATTAGAAGATGCAGAAACAACTTCAGACATACTCAGCCACCTCATCTTTCACAAAGAAGCCAACCACCCTCATTGGAGGAAAGATACCCTATTTAATAAATGGTGTTGGAAAAGCTAGATTTCAACCTTCCAAAGATTAAAACTAGACCCATACCTATCACCATGCACTAAACTAAGATCAAAGTGGATTAAAGATCTAAATATTAAGACAGAAACACTAAACTTGCTGGAAGATAAGTTAGGTAGAACTCTTGAAGACATTGACATAGGAAAAGACTGCATGAGAAAAATCTCAGTAGCATGGGAACTAGCAGAAAGAATCAACAACTGGGATCTCATCTTATTAAAAAGATTCTGCACTGCAAAAGAAATCACCAACAGAGCTAACAGAAAACCTACAATATGGGAAAAAATTTGTAGCAGCTGTACCTCAGACAAAGGACTACTATCTAGAATATATAAAGAACAGAAAAAAATCAGACCCCCCCCAAATTCAAAGACCCAATTCAAAAGTGGGCATCTGAAATGAACAGACATTTCTCAGACAAAGAAGTAAAAGCAGCAAATAAACATATGAAAAAATGTTCAACATCACTGGTCATTCGAGAGATGCAGATGAAACAACACCTCATCCCAGAAAGAATGACTGCTATCAAGAAATCAACCAATAACTAATGCTGGTGGGGTTGTGGGGAGAAAGGAACCCTTCTTCATTGGGGAGAAAGGATCCCTTCTTCACTGTTGGTGAGAGTGCAGACTGGTGCAATCACTGTGGAAATTGATATGGAGATACCTCAAACAACTAGGATTAGAAGTCTCATTTGACCTAGGTATTCCTCTGCTGGGTATCTTCCCAAAAGAATTAAAAGAATCATACCACAATGATATATGTGCACCCATCTTCATAGCGGCACAGTTTGTAATAGCTAAAGCTTGAAAGCAGCCCAAGTGCCCATCAACTGGAAAGTGGATAAAGAAGATGTGTTTTTTTTTTTATATATAATGGACTACTACTCAGCCATAAAGAACAAAAAACTATTGTTACTTATAGCTAAATGGATGCATATCGATGCCATACTCTTAAGTGAAATAAATAGGACACATGTGTAAATACTGAATAGTTTCTCTAGTGTGAGAGACTGATAGTGTAAACAAGGGTTAAAATGATTAAAATGAATAATTGGTAATTTGAAATAGGAAAGAAGGTCCAAAGACAAAGTGTTGAAGGAAGGAGTAGGGCAAAGGAAAGGAGGGAAAAGAAAAACTATGAGAAAAAAAAAATGGAAATGATGTCTATGTAAGTACGGAAGGGTAGAGGGGGTGAAGGATGCACTGGTAATGGGGAAAAAATAAGTACCAAGCTATATCATGTACAGGTACAAACAGCCAATGATAAATGTAAATGAATTGTATACCTAAAGTGTACCAATAAAAGAACTTAAGAAAAAAAAATGAAGTATCTTTTTAGGGGCTGATGATTTAGCTCAGTGATGCCACTGCCTACCTCACAAGTGCAAGGTCCTGAGTTCAATCCCCAGTACCAAAAAAAAAAAAGTATCTTTTTAACATAAACGTTTAAGATTTAATGTGTCAACTTTCTATTTCTTTTTTAAATTCTTTAGACCACAATGCAATCTTTATTATTTCCAATAAACAGAAGAAACGTGGTATGGAAGAACAAGCTAAATGTTAGAATATAAAAGAGAATGCTGAATGAAAAATATTTTATAGCACAATTACTTGCATTCAAAAAAAACCAACTCATATAAAAAGTTGAGGATCAAAAATTACTGAATAAAACAAAGGGGTGATGTCTACAACTTCTCAAATATGAAAATAATTATGCATAGCTAAAGAGGTTTAAGTCAAATGAGGGAAATGTAATCATTTTATAATTATTATGTATCACAAACATATACCAATAATAATGTTATCAAAGATGATGACAATTTAACTATTGTTTCTACTATTCTTTCTCTAATTTGAAATTTCCATAGTAAAAAATTGTAAAGGCAATTTTAGGGTAGAATTTATTTTTTCTATCATACTGTTGATTCCCAATATAACTTGAAACTTGTAAGGAAAATGTGGGTGATAGGCTATTCTAAACATTTTCATACACATGAGAAAAGTAAAATATTCTGAGAATTGTTTGACACAAGAGATAAGCTCCATGTGGTGGCACATGTCTGTCATCCTAGCAGTCTTGGGAGTCTGAGGCAGGATGATTATAAGTTTGAACCCAGCTTGGGCAACTTGGTGGCTTAGTGAGACTGTTTCAAAATAATAAAAGAGAGTAGCGATGTACAAAGCTGGGTTCAGGCCCCTGTACTAGGGAGAAAAAGATGAGAATATTTTCAAAAGTTTCTTATAAGTATGAATTTTTGGTTTTTAAACAGTGGTTGAGTCATGCATAAAAGACTTCCTAATTTCCTAATATTTTATTGTTTTACTGCTTGATGTTTTCCTTGATGTGCTTTAAGAGGAGAGCTAAATCTAATGGTCTTACTACATTTTTTTATGTGTGTGTTAATGGGTTTCTCACCAGTATGTATCCTATTATGTGATTATGAAATGCATTAAATCTAAAAAGCCTTGTCACATTACTTACATTCTAATGGTTTCTCAGTGGTATGGACATTCTGATGTACACTAAGTTTCCCATAAAATGTAAAGATTTTCCCATATTTTTTACATTCATAGGATTTCTCACCAGTATCCATTCTTTGACTTTGAATGAGGTATGATCCAGAACTAAGGGCTTTTCTACATTCCTTACAGTCATGGGCATTAGCTCTAGTCTGCAATCTCCCATATTGTACAAAGTATGAAGCCTGACTAATAGTCTTTCCACATTTCTCACATTCATAGGGCTTCACATCAATATTAATTACTGTGTAAGAGGCACATGTGCTCCAACGGCATTACCACATTCCTTATGAAGTGCGAATACTTTGATGTACAGTAAGTTGAAAACAACTAATAAAGACTTTACCATGTTGCTTACATTGAATGGCAAATGTACTCTCATCATATGAATTCTCTGATGCTGAACTAGGTGCTAACCAGGACTTAAGGGCTTTATACATTCCTTATATTCATAGGGGTTTTCACCAATATGATATCTTTCATACTGAACAAGGTATGAGGCCTGACTAAAAGATTTTCCCACATTTCTTGCACCTATAAGACTTTACCTCTGCATTTGACTGATATCCCTTAAGAAAAGAACTGAGTGGAAAGACCTTTCCACATTCCTTACATTCAAGGGATCCTCACCAGTATGAATATTCTGACAATGAGTAAGAGTTTTATACACAGGAAAGATCTTTCCACATTCGGTATATTCATGGGTTTTGTCACCAGTATGAATTTGGTGATGTCGAACAAAGGATGAAATGTAATAAAATCCTTGCCCCATTCCTTACTTATAAAAGATTTATCAACAGTGTGGATATTCTAATGCTGAGTAAGTTTTCTAAACCCTAAATTATTTTCTGCATCCTTTAAATTCAAAAGGTTTCTCATCATTATGTACTGTTTTAGGTTAAACAGGATATGAGCCTCTATAGAAAGCTTTTCCACATTCCCTACATTTATATGGTTTCTTACAATTATGAATGCTCAAATGTACAGCAAATTGATGACTACTGTTAAAGATTTTTCCACATTGTTCACATTAATGTGGTTTTTCATTATTTATTCTCATAATAAAAGTCTCTCTAATAAAAGTTGTATCTTATTCTTTACAATTATAGGACTTCTCAACAGTGTGAATTTTCTGATCTTAAGGTATGAAAAACTATTGATGTTTTTCTCACATTTCTTACATTTATAGGACTTCTCACCAATATGCCTATGCACATAGGATTTCTCATCAATGTGCAATATTGATATGCCTGATTTTTCATGCTTGGATCTTTCCAGTAAACACTGATGCTCTCTTCTATTGCAGTATAGCACATGTAGAAACTTATACATTTAGCAATGTTTTGGTCATTTTGGATGCCAGACATTGTCATCACAACTTGTTATGGGTTGTCATACTTCATCAGCACAATTATTTATGGGGTAGAGGACAGTTGGAAAGAGACAAGTCAGTCTAGAAAGCTTTGGTAACTAGAGATCAGAATCCTACTCAATCACTCCTACACTGGAGTGCCTGCTCTTTACCATCAAGTTATTCTGTCTTAAAGCATTATTTTCTTTTGCTGCTCCATCCTAAATATGTCTCAAATTACTTTGATTGATAAGTGAAACCTGTGACATTATATTCCATGAACACATCTGTATTAATCTTCTAGTACCTTTCTACCTTTCTTTGTTGAGTTTTGAGGTACTACAACAGTTTCATAAAAATGGTTTGATGACATGTCCGTGACCATCAGTGGATCCTTAATGTAGTTAGCCTCTCCTCTATATACAAGTTTTTATTCAAGTTCTGGAATAAACACAACCACTTCAGATTGGAATTTTTTGGGGGGTCTAAATGAGCTGCTTTTCTACTTTCCATCATTTGCTATCAACTAACCACCCATATATTCTTGGTTTGTTTATTTGTTTTGGTTTTATAAATGAAAGTATCAGTGTGCAGTTAAGGCTGGACTTGAACTTGTTATATATAAGGACAGCCCCTTACACTTAATCTTTTTGTCTCATATTCCCCATTATTCAAGTATGTCTCTATTCTACTTTTTGAAATAATGGAGATAGAACCAATGGGTGCTTTACCAATAAGCTATATTCAAACTATTTAATTTTTATTTTTACTAGTATTTTTTAATTTCCAGACAAATTCTTGCTTAACTACCAAAGTGAGACTAAAACTTGCAGTTTTTCCTGCTTTTCTATGCTCAGCTCAATTATTTATCCATCCTTAATGTGATTATAATTTCTTCTAAAAAGATCTTATGACTGTGGGAGAAAAGTTATTCTTGTACTTCAAAACACTTTGTAAGTCATTTTAAAGTAAATTACAGTTTTAAGTGCAATAATTTATAAAAGTAATTATGTAGAATCTAATCCTTTAAAAACTGGCAAACTTTCTGACATAAGTAACCTGTGCTATCGAGAAATCTAAAGCCAACTAAGAATCAATCTTGAGGAACTAAGAATCACTCTCTGTTTCTGTTTGTTTCTCTCTCTGTCTCTCTCCCTCTTTTCTTCCCCCCTCTCCCTTCTTACTTTCTAGTTCTTTGCTTCTACCCCTGTGGTTTTATGTTTACAGACATATATTTACAATGGCATAAAATTAACTAATTCAGAAAAATTAGAATTAAAAATTTAGAGAAAAAATATAAGAAATTCCTTGAAAGATTTTAGTTATAAAATGTATTTTCAATCAAATGGTTTAGAGTGAATAGTGAAATAATTCATTATTAAATTAAGCCACTAAATTTAATCACTCAATAAATTATATGCCATAGTTGCATGTACATAAAGAAAAAATTTAATCTATTCTGTAAGTAATAGTTGAAAATTTAATTGTCAACTTCCAAAGCAAGATGTGTTGACATTGTAGTACTTATGAGTTAGTTTTATAGGGCAGAAATTTAATTTGTATCAATAAATTTTGAGCTAAATGCATAATTGATTATGATGAGGTAACAATTCAATCAATAGAAAATGTACAACACCAAGTTCAATAATAAAATCACTACAGTCACTTTATTAATCCGTTATTCAACTGAGGAGCATATATTTTTGCACAAGTGAAAAATGTATTTAATTAAATATTTCAATATACATAAATGATACTGTGCTTTTGAGTATAATGTATTAAAATACACAAAATAAATATTATTAATAAATATTAATATGCATACATTGATATGTAATATATCTATGTTGATATATAATACATTAATATAGAATCTTAATATGTTATAAATGAGCTTGCAGTTGTAAAATGCAGTTACTTTGGGCACATAAACTAAGATAAAAATTTGTCGCATAACAATGAATTCACAAGGAATAAGCGACCTTGGAGATATGTGACATAAGGTTTGAAACGCTTACGATGGAGAGAGCAACATTCTCAGAGGTGAAAATACAGACTCTTGTACAATTGTCTCTTTTAGCTTAGATCCCACTAAAAAAAAAATCTATTAATTAGAAGTGATATTTCAGGTTACTTGACATTACTTTGGTTCCATTTACTTTGTGTAGTCTCAAATTTGTCAGAATGTTGATTTCTCTTTGTTAAATAAAAACTGTAAGTAAAATTTCTGTTGTCATTGGCTTGATGTATAAGTACATTTTTTTCAATTTTTCTAATTTGTTCATATTAAGCAAATCTTAACTATCAAAGCCAAGTGATAAAAGAAGCAATGCTGATAGAATTCTTACACTATGCTGCCATATTATAAACCTAGAGTAGGCCTGTCTTTAGTTTTTCCTTGCACTGAAATACATTTTGCTACTCTGGTTTATCAGGTTTACATAGGCTGAAGTTAAGAATGAGATGTTTATGTATTATATACTACATGTCATGATTATGGATTTATCTGCATCCACCAAGTGACCCTGTGCTTTAAGAAAAGTAACATATGATTTATTGAAGACTACTTAGAAAATTATTTTTTCTATAAAAAATCAAGTGTTAATGTAACATTTCATAAAAATTTATGATTAACATGTCTGTATTTTATATTATTTCATAACAAATATAAATAAGACTATAGCACTAATATTAAATATATTAAAATATTAAATTCTTATGTGTTAAGGTTAATTTGTGAAGAAATAGCATTCTAAAATGCAATTATAAAATTAATTTTTTAAGAAAAGACAAGAAGAGGGACAACTCACTTTCTGGTCCCCTTTCTGTCTCTCTTAGGCAGAAATTTTCTTTTTCTCAATAAATTTTTCCTACTCTTAACTTCCATTATTCCTAGAATTCATTCTTTGATTTTAGAGAACATGAACTCATGTTTTGGATATTTAGTAGATTTGGAATTTACTTCTCTTCCCCCTATAATATTTTGGAGGTCTTCCATCAAGATTACTAGTAGGAGGTAAGAATTTGCTTTTAAACCATAGGTCCTAACTTTGGTGGTTTTGCTTAATAGATTGTAACTTTTGTTTCAAAGGCTCTTAACATTTGTTTCATAGATTCTGGTTTTTGTTTCATATAAATTCTGGCCTTTGTTTCAAAAGTGTCTTAATTTTAAGTTGTGTGTTTTAAATGTTTGCAAATTTCTTGTTTTTCTTATGCATTGTCTTTTGTTAAAATTACATTTTATTCTTGTTTTGTCTGTGTTGCATTTGGACTTAGTTGTTTAAAATTGCTGTAAAATAGGTCTCTTATGAAATCATCTCAGATAAAGACAGTTCAGGCTTTTAGCTGTCCCTTATAGAATGTCAAACAGTGGTTACTCTCCCAGCTAGTAATTGCCTTTAGGGCAGCTGCCACTCTCAAAGCAGAAGACAGATTTCTCCAGTTACCCTCCAGTAAATCCCCACTCTCACTGAAGCCAAAGGTGGGTAGAGCATTGACCAGATAGCCAATTAAGTTCCTTTCAGAGACAGATCTCTGATTGCATGGAACTAGCAGAAACTGAAGTGACAACTGAAGTGTCATGGACAGGGCTACTCTCTGGTGGATACCCAAAGGTCCCTCAAAAGAAACTAGCTCCCAAAAGCCCATCCAGGTAATCAGCAGAAAATCTCCACATCTTGTCCCTATCTGAACTCCTCAGTGAGGTGAAAGGGGAAGTCTGTCTGTGATCATCAGATATCCTCTGTCTCAGAGTGATCTGAAATGATGCTTTTTCTTAAGCCTCCCTTAAGAGTTGAGCTACAGGTTTGGACTTCTTTCTCTACTACTACTAATACAGACTTCTAGACAAATATTAAAAAACTGAATCTTTGATAGATTAAAAGCTACCTGAACCTTTTCTCCCCCAGGCATGGTCTTCATCATTTATGTGTGTAGAAAAAATACCTTTGGTTATAGGTTTTGGACTTATAAAGTGCTATATGGTGTTTTTTTGGTGTTTAACCAGCTTGAGCTTTATTTGAGCTTTTTCTCTCTCCTAGTGAGTTAGAAACTCCCCTTAAATTTTTCTCCAACTTGTTGGGAGTTCATTTGAGAATCCATCATAGTCATAATCCTCCTCCTTCCAGAAAGTCAGAGGACTGGTAACTCTCTACAACTGTTTTGTCTTACACTAGGGGAAATAACAATCAGTAACTTGCATTTGTGTTTTTACATGCTAACTAGAACATGGGACTATTTTGGTCAGCCTTTCTCTTTATTCATGCATGCATAGGAAATTGATAAGCATTCCTTTACTATGTAGATTGTGCTGGCTAGGAGGGCCTATGAGTTTTAAATACTTATTGAATTTAAAATAGACCTTAAAGGAGTAGACTTGTATTACTGCTAATAAAAGTTGCCTAAATAGCTGGATAGACAACAGAAATTTCTCAGAGCTTTCTCTCCCCTAGGGCCCAGGGCAGAATCTCTGACTTACCATCTCTAGAGATGATCTCTTTTGCAGGAAAAGTGCCCTAATTTAACCCCAATTTCCTCTCTCTCTCTCACTCTCTTTCAAGGAACTAGATAGCAGTGGTTTAAATCTCTTGATTTGGTAGCAATAGTTCTTTCTCTAAATATGATTGTTATGGCTGAAGTCAATTATAACTTGAGCTTTAAGAGTGCCTACTGGAGTAAGGATATGAGTTACCTGAGGAAGAAAAGGTTTAACACTGGTAAAGGGTAGAAGTCTAGTCTGGTTTTATTTTCTGGTTCTCTCTCCTGATGGTAGCTACCTACTCTGGAGTGGTATAAACCTTGGCATAAACCTGTGGATGCCCTAGGGGGCACAGGCATCAGTCCTATACTTATGGGACACCATATTTGTTTCTCTTTCTTCAGATTAGGAATTCCATATCTGAACCTCTTACTCCTTTGGAATATATGAAGGAGCAATTTAGTATTTCTCTACACCCTCTCATGGTGATCCTGTAAGACCGTTGGCCTTACCAAATGCTCCTAGGAGCTGACTGCAGTGAAGAACAACCAGGAAGGAACACACCGGACAAGTTGGAAAGTAAAACAGACTTTTATTAGTCTGGCCAGACGGCACTCCCAAAGCAAAATAGCTTAGAGAGGCAACTGGCTCAGAGTCCGAGGCTGTTCTTATAGGGGGTTGAGGGGGAAGTTAACATATAGAATTAAAGAAAAGGGGACAAAGGTTAGTGGTCGACTGTCATGTATTGATGGTCAGCAGACATTTGTAGCTTGTTCTATAGATTGTGGTGTCTGGAACATCAGTTCCGGGCAAACAAGGAGTTGAGTAGTTTACTTTGGGACTTTAGGTCTGTTACAGATTTTTATCTAGTGTCCCAAAACTAACAAGCATCTTTATCCATTAACTCACACTTAATCACAATGGGACTGGAGAAAAGGAACAAAGGTTATGCAGTCCCACAAGCCTACCTCCTAAAGACAAGTACACAGAGGAAAGTACTATGATGCTATCTCACAATTAGAATTATACTGTAAAATAGAGAAAAAAGTCAAAATCATCTTATGTTGAGATTTTCTTTACATTAAGAAGTAATTCTTGCTTGTGTTCAAATGTAAATGTGGAACATAGAAAAATGATAGACACCTCACCTTTAAGGCATTCAGTACCTCTAAGCCTGAAGCTACCCCTCATTCTAACCACCAGGTGCTGAGGGTGGAATTTCTAGGCCAGCCATAATCAATCTCTTTACGAGGCTATATCCATCCTTAGCTAAGTTGTTCAGGTCCCTCAAAGATAACATCCCTTGCAGGAAGTAAATGGCAAATATGAGACTACATGTCTTCATGTGTCTTTTTCTCTCAGTGATATAAGACAAATTAAATGAGACCTAAAAAAACTTTCAGATGATCCTGATATACACGTTGAGGTCTTTGAAGAACTTACTCAGACCTATGGACTAGATTAGAAAGATGTAATGTTACTCTTAAATTAAACATTGATTTCTAATGAGAGACAAGAAGTATTACAAGCTGCTACTACATATAGGGACAAATATTACCTTAGTTTTGGAAGCTCAAAAGACAGCCAGACAGGAGAATAACTGGTTCATACTGGAACACAAGCAGTTCCTATACAAGGCTCCCAGTGGCCTGCCAATCAGACAGGAGATTAAATAGAAGACATTTTCAGGCATGTATTCTTGAAATTCTAAGAAAGATGAGAACTAAGTCCTTTGATTATTTTAAATTGTCAACTATTTATGAGGAAAAATATGACGTCCCTACATCCTGATTTGATAAAAGAAAATACTACATCTTTCCCAAGTCAGTATTGCAGTATATGTAGATAGTATAGTGTTATGTGTCCCCTCAGAAGAGCTTTCTATCCAAGATACCTGTGCTCTGCTGAATTTTCTAACATACAGGGGTTATAATGTTTCTAGATTTAAGGCACAACTTTGCAGCCTTGAGGTAAAATATTTAGTCCTCATTATATCTAAGGAAATCCAAAGACTGGTGTAAGAGGGCATTAAACTAATTCTTCCCTTTCCACAGAAAATAGCTAGGGAGATTTACAGAAATTACAGGCTTTTGTGGCCTTCAGATAACAGGATATAGTAAGATTGCATGACCCTTCTGTTAGCTTACAAAAATCCCCCAAAACAGACATATTTTAACCTGGGAACATGGTTCCCATACTGCATTCCAGAAGCTCAAACAAGCACTTCTAAATGCCTGCTACAGGACACTGTTTCAGTTTGTATGTTAATAAAAGGTGAGACATGGCTTTGGGAGGGTTTCTTCAAGATCAGGGAGGTGCCCAATGGCCTATAGGGTATTTAAGTCATAAATTAGATATTATAGATTAAAAACAATTTATCTAAAAAGAAAAGCCCTAAATAATATAGTTAGAACCCTTATTCTCTTTTAAGAGGTAAAAAGTAGCTTTTGGGTTATTTGATTATTGGTTTGATTTTCTGCTTGGCAATGCAGTTGGAGTCAATCATAGCTTTTGTCTCTGGAGACATGTTTTGCAAAGGATTGCATAACCACTCTGGAAAAGCTCCTGATCTTAATTGTCCTTCTACACCTGAGATGGTTAAGATTTAGTTCTTGTACCATATTTAAAAGCACTCTTCTGTCCCTTCTCCACTGCCCTGCCCCTGAGAAGTAACACAGTTTGATTCAAGGTACTTCCCTCCTCTGTGGCCTCTGGATTTCAAGACAAAGCTTCCAGAATAGTGAGTTTCCCCTCCCTGGAATCCTTTCAGAGTAAAGCTGACCTTCACTTATCTCTGAGCCATATAGAAAACTGCTCTAGGTTTAATCCTGAAACTCTCAAAAAATAAATGTAAAAGTTTTGATCCAAATTTATCTTTCAACCCTCAGGTAAAATTAGAGAATGGTAAGAACAGCTAACCCAGCTCTGGCCACTTTGTTGCACCTCTAGTCTGCCATGACTGGACAAGATCAAGGCTAAGGGACACCTCAGATTGCGCACAGAACAAGAGTGATAGACAGGGATGCCTTCTTTTTCTTTTTCTTTTTTTTTTTTCAAAATGGGAAAAACTGTCATAGGTAGACATCTGCAGTGCAGCAGGTTGGAGCCTTGGCAGGCCTTCTTCCCTCACTGCATGGAATTCACACTTAGTTCCAAAGAGTATCACCTAGTCTCTTCTACAAGCAAACCTGGCCTGAGTGGATCCCCACTGGAGATAGTTAAAATTACCTTTAATAGTCTGTTCCTTTAGAGGGAACAAACACATGTGGCTATCAAACAACTATGGTTATCAAAGCAACAATGATAAGCCTGTATAGCTGGGTATTCTAGTCAGATAAACCATCAACTTAGGGCCCATCTTAAAATGGTCTTTGTTTTCACAGGTATAGGGGATTTTAATTCCTTTTATTTCTTATCACAAGAGATCTCTGTTAATTGACCTACAAAGTTCTGACTAACCTTTTTAAATAATTATAAACCTAAAAATTATAAAAGTTATTATAACTCAACTTGGCCAAATACATCTGAGTGCACTCTGGTTTAAAAACAAGTTGTCTTATGTGTGTGTGTGTCTGTCTGTTCAATTTGTTACAACATGTACAGCTGTTATGTTTGAGCTTTTTTTCTTTTGGTAATTTGGATTTTATAAGATGTTTGCCTGTAACTTGTTAGCTTGTAGATATATGTAATTAAAGACATGGTTCCCCCAGGTGGCCAGATGATCCAAATAATGTCAACTGGTTTTACAAATACAGTACATATTGTTGTCTATGTATAACTTGGGAATCTTTCATTGTTCAACATTGATGTGCTAATTGTTATGATCTGGCTCTCACAGGTCATCTAAACATGTATTAGAATAATTAAATAAAGACTCTTGGGCTTAGGAAAACTACTTCATAGGCCTCCCCTTGGTAAATAAAGGAGTGACTGCCTGGAAAAAAAATTATCTTTGCTTTTTTTCAAAAAGGGGACCCCAATAATTTCCATAGCCTTGTGGGAAATGCATTGCTAAACACATTATTGTAATATGTATACATTGGTCATGGTCTAAGTTTTCTGTGGGAAAAAATAAGGTTTTACATAAAATGTTCTTGGTACAAAACAAAATTAAATGACAAGGGGTTTCATATAACTGATATTCATTGCTATTTCATGGTGTACTAAATATCATTCATGCCTTCTGTGTCTACAAGTCTTCTAAGATATTGTTTATGGTAATGATCTTTTTTGACTCAGGTGTCTGTCTTTCTCTTGTGCTCTAGCTACTTGTGATAAGAGGTACATATCAAGACAACATGAAATAACCAAACAAATAATAATTTTTTCTTCAGAACTTATGTGATAGGTATGTTATATATCACCACACTTAGGGATGTTCAGTCCCCAAACAGTTGAAACAATGTCACACACTAAAATTAGAGGCTAGTGAAACCCTAAGGCATATTTATAGGCCAATATGTATATTCTCTTTAGATAGCACCCTACTAAAGGATAACTAATAAGAGTTTTCTTTATGTCTTTTAATGTCTTGTGATCAGATGGAGGTGTTTGAATGAAAGACTATTCCATACTAAGATGGATATGTAAATGTCATCATGACTGTCATGCTAAAATATTATGTGTAGCTCTTGATCTTAAGCTTCTCTATAATATAAAACTGTTGTCTATTAACATTCTGCAGGGATTCAACTACTAGAACAGCCATGGTTGGAAAGAAAAATCAGCCCCTCTAACTGCGCTTTATACTCCAAAAGAGCTTGATGTTTTAACTATATAATAGTTAAGCTCACTGCTCCAACTGAAATACTTATGTCACTGATCTTCTCTTCTGGGTGTTCAACAACTAAAGTTTGCAGACCAAAACTAGAAAGATAACTGGGTTATTAGGACAGCAAATATTTTGGCTCTGGCCCCTCAAGGTCAACAAAGGTCCAGAACACAAAGGAACCTTTCCTATAGGATCCTATATCTTTGGTAAGTCATTCAACCTCCTAAGCAGGGAGATTGCTGAGCACCAGAGGAAAAATGTACTGTGTGCCAAAGGAGGGTCACAAAGAGGAGAAAATCTCCCATGCTTTCACTGAAAGCAATATGGCCAAGCAAGGCCATGACCCACCCTGATGGATGATGCTAAAGTAATCCCTGAGGAGACTTAACTGACCTTGATAGATAGCAAGAGGTTCATACTGACTGACACAGGTCTCACTTTAACTTGGTCTTAAACACCCAGCAGAAAAGAATAACCAAAAGAGGTATAAAATAATGACCTAATAATAAAACTAGATATAAAAAGGGGTCCAGTCACTGACCCCTTCTGGCAGTTTCTAGCTACACCAGTAGCTGACCACAGTTAGGGATCATTAGGAAAAATCTATGGTAGAATCTATAAGAGCCAGGAGGTTACAATCACTATTTCAATTTCTAAATGTGACTTTCTTCCCAACCTGCCTTTCCACTCTAGTGTGCTTGTGCTTAGATTATACATGCTCTAATTTCTTACAAGTTTTGTTTATTCTTGCCTAGAGGCTGCCAAACTCCAAGCAGTCATACAAATGAATTTAATAACATATGTGCTAGAATTCTTTTACCAGGATCCACCAGATCCACCTTGTAAAAAACTCATAACTGCTAAACTATACAATATAACTTCTATATTCGATTCTGAAGTTCCCTGAACCTTCCTATCCTCTTTGTAGGAGGCTATTACTAGTTCCTCCCAGTGGAAACACTTGTTGGCTATATTCATAGCAATCCTGCTAACCTTATAATTTGGCCCATGTATTCATAACTGTTTCTTTAGTTTTGTCTCCTCCAAATTCAAAGCTATACAGCTACCAAGATGACAATGCCTGGTGCCCATTAGAGGCCTTTAGATAGACCGTGTATAGAGTAACACTAACTGCTGATCACAACTATGACCCTCTTCAGCCAGAAGTAGCTAGACCTCTTTTTGCCCTTTGCCCCCTCACAGCAGTTAGGGTTACTTCTTCAGAGGGGGGAATATTGCAGATAGGTTAGTTAATTAGATATCTTATAGGCAGTTAGATAGGGCCAGGCCATAAGGAGCCAACACGGAGGAAAGTGAAGTCACAGTCACTGAAGGCCAGCATTGTAAAAGGAAAGTACTGATGTGGAAAGTGCTGCCAAACATAACTTGCTTTGAATAATTACTGTAGCACATCTGTCCATGAACTGTAAGCTGGCTTAAAGTAACAATATAGCAGAAAGATGTTATTTTTGTGCTTTGTATGGGCTATGGCTGAAGCCCCATCTGGGTCAACTTGTCCCTGTGTAGAAACACTGGGTGGGCCCTCTCCTCTTGTGGGGAAGCCTGTGCCCTGAAAGATTAGAGACCAGCCTTGAAATTGTTTACGTAAGCCCCCAACCTTGAAGCTATGGGAAGCCCCTTGCTGTTTTGCCACACAGCTGTGTAACTGCCACTAGAACTTCTTACTCTGTAAAAAGGCATATAAAGGAGAAACTTTCTTAACTCATGGTGAGTCTATAAGGACTCATTTCCTGAGGCTGGCCATTGCCTGGCAATAAACTTCTTTCCTGTTTTACCCAAGTTCCTGCTCTCTGTAAGATCATTTCAACTCCCAGATTTGCCACAACACTACCACACCCATTAGGATGATACTCTAAGTAGGTATCAATCACCTGGGTGGGGGGCCAAGGTCTTAACCCAGCCTCTCCAGGAAGTATCCCTGACCCTCACCCTTACTGAAAATCCTTGTAAGCTTGCTACTTGACTTGCTGCCCCTTTTGATCCCCATTTACTCAATATTATCTGGGTGACTGTATTTGTAATCTTATTGGTTGGTCATGGTTTTGTCCCGCTTCCTGCCCACCTAGTAAATTTCCATTGGGTCTTATAGTTTTGTCCCACTTTGTACTCACCGAGCCACATGGCTTTGCTGTATAAACATCTCTGTAGAGTAGGATGGGTGGGCAACCCATTTTCTGGTCCCCCTTCTGTCTCTCTTAGGCAGAAGCTTTCTTTCTCCCAATAAATTTTTCCTGCTCTTCAAAAGAAAAAAAGATAAGAAATTCTGGGGTATTTTTCTAAAGGATATTTATTTATTGCTGATAATATGGAAGAAATTGAAATCCTCCTTCATTAATTGTGGTAATGTAATTTGGTGGAAACAGTGGGTAAAAAATTGTGAAAAATCTGTTTATCTCTTCAAGTGTAAAAATTAAAATAACTATATGACTCAGAAATTTCACTCTTTAAGTATTCGCATGAGGGAAATTAATAAGATACCCAGCATAAAGTTGTTCATGAATGTTCCAAGCAACATTATTCATAGTAGTCAGTATGTGGAAACAATACAAATGCTCATCAATGGCTAGGTAAGGTAAACATAGCATATACATACAATAGGATATTATTTAAAAATAAAAATAAAGTACACATATACACCATAACATGGACCTTGAAAATATCCTGTATGAAAAACATAATTAAAAATTGAACATATGATATATGATTCCATTTGCAAAAATGCACATGGCATGCAAATCTAGAGAAAGAATGTATTTATTATGTTGTTAAACTGTTAGGTTGGAATAATGAGCATTGATGAGTACTTCATTTTGAGATAGGTAAAAATGTTCAAAATGTCATTGTACAGTAAGTCCCCGACTTACAAATGAGTTCCGTTCACAGAGAACGTTCCTCTTCGGATTCATTCGTAAGTCTGACAAAGTGAGTCTTATACACCTTTGGTACAAGTATACAATGTGTGTTGCTTTGGGCTTGCTCACAGTTCCCTCCACATCAATACTGCTCTTCCTCTTGCTTCCGGACCTCCGGGGGTCTGATTGGGCACTATACTACTGTGCATTATCGCGCTGTACAGTGACCACACAGTAGCACAGCTGTGACAATGTCCGGCAGACATGAGCTACTTCTGCGATTTGTTCACATCTGCGAGTGTTCCTAATGTGAGGTCCATTCATATCTGTTAAAGTTCTCAAGGAGAATGTGTGTAAGTCAAGAACTTACTGTACTGATGATTGTGAACTCTGAACAACCTAGAAACCATGGCTTTGTACAGTATAAGTGAGTGAATTTCATAAAATGTGAATTATATTTTAATAAAATACAAGTAAGAAATATAAATATATTATTTTTATCAGGTAAATATACATACATATCCATTTCATTTTTATTGCCTTTCTATTGCTAATGTATTCCTCCTAAATCAATCTATCCATCTATTCTCTAGAACCCATATGGTCCATGTAATGATTACCTTTGTGTGTTATACACTACTTTCTCCAGAGTCATCATAGTTCTCTACAGTGTTATCTAAGGCAGTATAGGATTTACTACTAATTTTATCATTATTACCTCATTAAAATCCATTAATGTCAATTAATTACACCTCCTCAGAGGATTTAAAAACCTATCATCTCTACTCTTAATTATTTTTCAGACAAAATCAGAATGAATGAAAAATTTGTGTAAAGTATTGACAAGAAAGAGAAAAATGATCCTGCAAATTCTTTGATTCTGAAATGGATTACAGAATAAAATAAGATGAAGGGTATTAATAACCACTCTCTATATATATTTTATATCAAGTTGTGTCCATGTTCAATTCCTTTGCTGAAAGTGGTGAACAAAACAGGAAAGAGTGCAATTCATTATGTAATTTTGTTGAATAAATACGTAAATGCTTTCATTTTTCAAATGTAGATAATTCAAAAGATACATTTTAAATTAAACTCACAAGTCTGTACTCACACCAATACATATATCTGCTTTAAATGTTTGCAGGCATTATATGTAGCTATGATAATTAACGTACGTGAATTTTTCAAATTAAAGACTGTGGCTCAGAGTGTATTCAATTAGTGTCTTTGAAGAAGAAAACCATTATTAAGTCCAGTTAAGTCTCATCTTTAATCCTCTGAACTTTTTGGTTCTCTAAACTACCTCAAATAAATTAATTTGGAAAGATTTCCCTCATATATTAAGACTCAAGGACAAATTCATTTATGTTATTAATGAGACCTATTTTATATTAAAAAGGAAGAGAGATAAATATTAGAATTTTCATGCCTTTTTATTGAGTATTCATACTTAACCAAATTATTCAACCAAATCTATTGATAATCATATGCTCCAGCTTTGTATAATTTGTGTAATCTTTACCTTAGGTGAAATCAAATAAATAGTTATTTGTTCTCAATTTAATATTTTCTGACTAAAGTAAACATTTTAAATATGAAAAATCAGTTCTTTTAAAATTCTATCTCATTAAAAATAACAGTAGCTTCAGACACTTTAATTTCATAAGGACCCAACTTTTCATAATAGTCTTGGTTTATTTGATTTACCATTAACCTAAATTAGCTGCTCTTATTCCCTTTTAAAACTGTCAGCCTCTTGAATCTTCAAATAATTATATTATTTTGATAGTAATATTTAATGGTATTTTGCATATCATTTTATTTCATAATATTTTGCAAAGATTTTGATTCATCAAAAGAAGTAACACATACAGCCTTCCTTACCTCTTTCCAGTTTTAAATTCATTATTTCTTCTCTGAAACTATTGCACAGCACCATTTTGTGTTAAACCCAGATGTATATACTGCAACATCATTATTAGTGCAGTTTTAAGGTAGGATATTTTCTTAAAGCACACAGACCCACACATTCATTATATGAGCAAAGATGACGCCAGGCACAGCACTTTCATAATCTCTGCTGGAAATTTAGGTCCAATTGCTTAATTAATTCATTCATCCATTGAAAGACAATTTGAAGCTTTAACTCCTGAAATCAGGAAATTCTAGGGGATAAGATCTTCTTTTAATGTTATACACTATTTTCTTTTCTTTTTGTTAGTCTTTGTTGCTTGCTGTATCTGGCAAATAGAAAACTCAATAAATTATTGAAATTGGTTTCAGAGACCAGAATGTAGGTATTATTCCTTCTGGAATAGACGATATGTTCAGAATTAAATATTGAGGTGCATTTCAGTGAACAACATGAGTATTTTATCCATATTTCAAAATGACAAAAGAGGAGCATATTTTAGTAAGTTGAAAAATAGATCACTAAATTGTAACTGAGGTCGTGTAGGACCGTGACTATACTGGAGATGTGCTGTGCTGAGACACCAGATATTTGCAGTCACAGATGACTTAAAACTTAGTATAAAATTGAGCCTTATTTTAGGAAGCTGATTTTTATTGGGAAAACAGTGAGAAATGAACAACTAAAATATCAAATCAAAATATGTGAGCTAAAAATCTAAGTATGATTTTTCAGGCTTGTCCATAGGCAGTTATGCAAGCTTTACTTTACAGCCCTCATGGAATAAAACTGGCCCACATGTACCAGGGAATCAGTTCACAACCAAAGCACTACAGGCTCTGAGAAGAATTCCAATCAGGGACTCAGCTGGCTTCACTGTCACAGTTCCTCTACCTTACGTGGTCCACTCATGTCCTTTGTATATTTATTCTCATATCTTCTTCAGTTTGACTTCTTTGTATCAGGAGCCTTAAGCAAATTTTTCAGGCAACCCTTCTGAGGCCTCCTGTAGGTAGAAGGAAAAGAAAATATCCAATGCATGTTTCCATACTCTAACTCAATTCTAAGTACTTTTTAACTCATAATCCTCCCCTTCTTGATGCATCTCCCAGGTCCATACAATGACAGGAACATTTAGTAGTTCTCTCCTTCAACAATGAGACAATCACCGGGTCTAAGTCTGCCCGAATGCACCTGATCCTTAACTGGTCCACTGCTCGTGTGGGACAGTGGAAGGAATATCTAGTTTTTTCATTGCACTTAGTTATTAAAGGTTGAAGTCTTTAATTTCAGCTAGTTTCTTCAGGCATTTACTCTGACAATCTGCAGCTCAGCTGTCTCTCAGCTGAACTGACAGTGAAGGTGTTCAGCAAAAGTTTTATAATGTAACCCAGTGTCTTTCTCTAGCCATAGTGAAAGATTCTACTGCTGATCATGACTGGAAAAATGAGGTAATCTATTGGCAAATTAGAAGATTGATTTTGTGCAATGCAGCATTATAGTGTTAGTTGAATTTGCAACACTGTCATATTATTCTATATCAACTTAGGGGCATTGATCAATAATGAATAGGACAAGGAACATTAGAAGATGACTACCGTGATGGATTTGAAAATCTTTTTAAAAGCCCACACTGGAAATCTTGTCTGTTAACATCATGTTCTTCTTCAGAGAAAGCTTAATCATACTGAAGAGATTTTCTAGCATCTCTTTGGAATAATTACGTAAAATTTACATTAAAACCAAAGTAAAAAGTACATAGTTCTTTGGGGTTTAGATGTAAAAAATAAGAATAACAAAGAAAAGAATTGTACTTAGACAAACTGTACATGTTTTTCATTTTATAAGAAATTTTCCTATTCATCTGCTTTTCAAAAGCATATAAAAATATTGGTATAAGTTTACTTGTGATAAAATTTGCATGTGCACTAATGATCAAAAGAGTACATCTTCAAACAGTTTTGGATTTATGTGCTGATTCACAATATAAAATATTTAGAACCAGCACATTTCTGACATATTTTCAAAAGTTCAGAAATGATAAGACATTGGATATTTAGTTTGGGTCTATTAATAGGGATATAGCACATGAATGTTCTTGACAAACCTTCTTCAGGATCTAGAAAACTTGCCTTTTCCTTCTATATGATGTTGAAGAAAATCAAAATTTTAGAATAAGTATCAAAAATTCAAAACTTTCACTGAATTAGAGATGTATAGTTTGCTACTTAATGACACATAGCCTGCTAGTAGCAGTATTCATGCTGGGAGGAGTAGCAGTTACAGAGTTAGTAGCAGTAACAACAGCACGAACCATAATTAGAGGAGTAGAAATAACAGGAAAAAGGTAACAGTAGAAATTTACAATAATATAGTACTTCAGAGAAGAAGTATATTATAAAATGCTATATAATATTACAGTTGCAAGGAAATTGAGAAAACTATTCTAGCCAGTAAAAACATGAAGGAATCTGGCCATTGCTTGCACATTATAATTTAGTTTGACATATTAAAGAAATAGTCTACATAATGATATAATGTATATCTTATTAAGTTTTTATCTTAATTAAACTTGCTTATCTAGATATACTTACTTTATTTGACAAAAGAAGTATAAACATTTTATATGTGAAATAAGATTACTGTTATTCCAAATGTATTTTCTTAATTCCAATAAAAATAATAGACTAAAAACTTTAGATGGAAAAATATATACCATAACTCTTCTATGAATTTTCAAATGAAGGTAGAGATGTGACCAGATTACTTAAGATATATGCACATGCACATACAATTCAAAATTCAACTCATAATCATTCATATAATCCAAAGAACATTCAACTTTTCAGCCCTATAAAATCATGTGATAATGTGAAGACAATCAATAACACTAAACATTTTTCTCTTCTGCGACCACTTTTAAACTATAAAATAGTTCCAGAATTCAAATCATGTATTTTTACTTGTCTATGTTCTTGCACTGCTTGGCCTTCCACAAATTCAAGAGACACTCATTTGCACAAGTTTAAGGGTTTTGTGAACTTTGAACCTCGCTTAAGTTTGGGAGTCAGACACATGCATCCTCTTACCTTTTCCGTGGGATGATGGGATGCAATGAGCAGTTAATATGAAGTCTCACTAGCCAAGGCTGGTTTGTCTTAAGTGAGGACCCTCCTGCAACTGCCTTGCAGTTTTCTAACTGTCCATCATTTCTCATCCACTTTATGTCAAATGTGGACCCCATAAATTTCCAAAGTACACATATTAATCTCAAAATATTTTTTAATAGTACTACATGTTTACAATACATAGTATTTACATTCATCTTGGAGAATTGGTAATATACTTGGACGCAACACTATTGGTGTCAGAAGTGTTCTGAGGCAGGATTCTATAGAATGGTTCATGAGAATCAGCTACCTACTGGTTGACTAGCATTCATGAATTGTGCAGGATAAAATGTGTTCAGTATGTTGTAATGATGAAATAATTTATTGGGCAGACCAAGGAAGGGAATGTATTGACAGACACAGAGTAAACATTTGTGAATTTTGTTGGAAAGTAGTAGCTGAGGGCAACCCCTTGCGGACCCCTCCTGCCTCTCAGGAGCTATTCTTATTCCCCATTCCTATTTCCCAAAATAATTTTCTACTCTTAGAACAAAAGAAAGTAGTATTTGGAAAGAATATGAAATTGTAGGGTTGCTATTGAAGAAAGTCACATACTGGAGAAAAACAGTGAAATCCAATTCACCAACAATTGCAAGAATGTAAAATCAGAGAGCTTTGTAGCTGTCCCATGGTGATGATCAGAAGGCTATGGGCTACATTTAGATTTGTTTTAGAGTAGAAGAGCTCCAAAATGGATTGGATTCTCAACCCTGGATGCTCCACTGTTACAATCAGAAACTTGTACAGCAACAGATGGGTCCAGGAGACTTGGAATCAGTGTTTCTCTCTCTCTCTCTCTCTCTCTCTTTTTCTGTCTCACTTTCTCTGGCTCTGGTTTGCTCTCTTTGTGTTCTCTCTTTTCTTTATTTGAAAAGAGCTGTAGGTGCAAATGTATGGCAGTGGCATTTAAAATGGACACCTGCTTTACTCACAGCTAAATGTATTCTCTTATACTTGTCATTTCAGTGATTTCTTTTGAGACAGGGTCTTGCCATGTAGTGCAAGCTGGGCTTGAACTCACTGTGGAGCACAGGCTGTCCTCAAACTCACAGTGAGCCTCCTGCCTCAGCATCCTGAGTGCTGGGATTATAGGCATGAGCTACCACATATCTGGCTACTTAAATAATTTGAGTCCATTGAAAGCTAATTCGAAGTATACATTGAAAATCCAGTTGTTTTTAAGTACTCATGTGTTCTCTAATTTAGATATTATTGTTTCTAATTATGCATTCCTTAAATTAAATAGGAAGCTTTATTCCATTTTTGCCAGATAAATATTTCCTTAGAACAATGACTAAAGAATGCATAATGGTGTCTGAAATCCAGAGTTCAGGAACTTACAGATCACAGAAATCATACTATGGTCAGGGAACTCATGGTTGTCTTTGTTTTGTTGCTTTGTTCCCTTAAATTCATAATTATAACTCCAGAATGGGCTCAAGAACTTGCTATGTCCTCAAATCTAATGTGTTTCTCTATTCATTAGGCATAACTTTTATAAATACATGGATAGGCATTGTTTGGTTTTTATTTTTATTTGTTTCTATGTTTCAATCTGTATCTTTCATAATTATTTTGCTTACTTTTTTACTGAAAATAATTATTCAAGGATTTTTTGTTTGTCTTGGTTTCACTGTTTTCTGTTTTCTTGTTATGCTTTGGAGCTTGAACTCTTGGAGTCAGGCTGAATAGGTTCAAATGATAGCTCTGTGATTGTTTTAATAACTGTGGAGCAAAGAGCTCTGTGAACTTTGTGATTCATTTTACTCTAGAATAATGCCAGGGTAATAAAATATAATTATGGAAACCATTGTTTCTGTTTTTGTTTTTTGGGTTTTTTGTACACTAGCATTATGTTTCTTCTAAATCTCTTCATTAGCATTGACTAGTCTCTGTATTGACTTGTCAACTTCTGTAAGGTTCCAGGGCTGTACATTTCATTTTAATCATAGCTTGGCATAACCTTTTTTATTATTATTCATTAAGTTTATTGGTACATTTTAGGTATACAGTATTATGACATTCATCATTGGGAATTTGTACCTTTACATGATGTATCTTGGCTCTTATTTTTTTCCCCATTCCCCTGACCTCCCTTCAACCCCTTCAGCCCTCCTTATTTATAAATACTTTGTTCACATTTTTCCTTTTCTCATAGTTATTTCTTTCCCTTCTTTCCTTTTCCCTATCCTTCCCCTTCCCCTTTGGACCTTTTCTTCCTATTTCATATGATCTATTATACATTTTGATCCTTATTTACACTTTCAGGTTCTCACTTCAGAGAAACTATTCAGTATTTACACATGTGTGTCCTATTTATTTCACTTAAGAGTATGGCCTCAATGTGCATCCATTTTTATCAACAATTTTTTTTTCTGTTTTAATAAATTTATAATATCGGTGAAAGTAATGTTAACTAGTTTATATTAACCTCATGGGCATAAGATTGAGGTATCATGTATAGGAAAGATTCACTGACATGTATCAGTACATATTTGAATAAGCTTTTGTGTCACATTTTATATTTTATGCAGATTTTAAATTGAAACTTCACCTTTCCGAATCATAGAGTACTCCAATGTGCAGTGTATATAACTTATGTCAGTACTTATATTCAGTAGAACAAAGAGGAAGAAACATAATTGCAATTGACAGAAGAGGTTCTTAGCTTTTTCATATCTTTGTAAAACAGGATCTGAAAGAATTAGATTATATGTTATTGGTTTTACAGAAAGAGAGAAGCAAGAAGAGATAGATGATTGACAGATAGATAGATAGATAGATAGATAGATAGATAGATAGATAGATGATAGAGGATTTATGAAATGAACCGCCACACAAAATTATTAGGTTTGAGAAATTCCACAGTAGGCCATTTCCAGAGAGGAGAAGAATGAGAGTAGGCAGAATCACTCAGGAACCTAGAAAGCTCACAAAGGAACTCTAAGTCTGAGGCCCAATGACAGAAGTCCTAGATGGCAACTGGTATCAGCCTTAGAGACCAAAAGGTGGAGTTCTGACTTATGATGCCCAAGATCAGGAGAGAAAAATGTGCTCTGACTCTGGAAAAGATGTGAGAGACTTGTCCTTCATTATTTCCTTTTATTTGAGCCCAGCTCCATCAACTGGTACCTGCCTATGTCAAGGGGAGGTCTTCCCCCCAAAATCCACTTACACACATGCCAATCTATTCCACAAACAACCTCATAAAAAACTCCCAAACAATGATTTATCTGCAATATAAAATTTACCCATGACATGGTATAAGGTAGACATCTGCGAGTGTGAAAAAATTGCAGAATCAAAGGTTACATATATTACAACTTATACATAAAATGGTTTTTCCTCTAAGGCAAAAGGAAAGTAATGAAGATTTCTATAAAAAAATCTCACCTATTTTAGAAGAATATTTGAAATTCAAGTTCTTCCTGTCCTTCTCAGCCATCTTTTCTGTATCTAGTGGCCTTATCTTACCAAGATGACCACTCATTGTTAAGCATCAAACCCTTGTTCCAAGCAAGAATGAGAAAAGATTACAAGGCAAACAACCCTTCATTTTAAAGAGTTTTTGTACAAGTAACACAAAGCAAGTGGTAGATGTCACTTATGAAGGTTCTATCATGAAAGAAGTTGCAATAACACTGAGCTAGTCTATTTGGGAAGTTTGTCAGTATGAATAAAGTATTTTATTAATAAAGCAGATGTGCACAATGGATTTTACTTAAACAATAATCAACACTTACCTGAATATATGAGAGATGAAATAGGATACATCAAACTTCATTAGAAATATCAAGGAACCTCTACTATGGGAGGAAATTTAATGAGAAGAGACCCTAGTCTAATGCAGTAAATTTGACAGCATTAAAGCATGTTCAAATTGAATAGCATGTGGAACCATTTAAAAATCATATATATAAAGTTAAATTAGAAATGGCACATTATTCTTTTTTGCTTGTTTTGTTATTTAATGTAATCCAAGTAGGTATTAATGAAGAAAATATATGAGCACTATTCTATGACAAAATAAGACAAAATTTCATAAAATAATTATAGATTAACAATCAAAGTACACTGTGTACCATGATTTTAAAAGGGTGACCAAGATAAAAAGAAAAAGTCAAAGGAAAAAGTATCTGTCTTACAAAAAAAGAAACAAACAGATAATAGCACAAAAGATTCTTTTCAATGAACTAAGAGAAACTAATAGTGTAAGTGAAACATATTAGCAGACATATTGACATATTTTTGAAATAATGGAATAGATAATCTGGAGAATTATTTGAATTTCTCCCTACTTTCTATTTATCTATTTCTATAGATATAGATATAGGTATAGGTATACATATATATACATGTATATATGTATAGATATAGTTTCAGATGTTGTTTCTCCTATAAGAGAATCCATGCTCTACTTAATTGTGTCTGTCTTATTTCACTTAATGTTATGTTCCAAGTTACATCTATTTGCCTATGATTGCATCAAGTTTATCTTTATGTGAGTATGGTACTATATTGTGTATAAATATATTTTCTTTATCCATTCATCTGTTGAGTGCCATATATGCTGTTTCCAAGATCTAGTTATTATAAATTATGCTGCTATTATCATATGTATGTATTTATCTCTGTAATCTGATCCCTAAATCTTTGGGGAAGATATCTAGAAGGGAAAAAGAGTCTAATGGAATTTTTATTTTTGCTTTTTTTTGAGAAATCGCCACATTGATTTCCATAATGGTTGTAGTAGTTTGTATCCCCAGTAATAATGTAGAAGAATTTCTTTTTTCCCCACATCCTCACTAACATTTGTTTTTGTTAGATTTTGTGATGACAGCCATTCTTTCAGGGGTAAGATGGCATCTCAATGTACTTTTAATTTGCATTTTTCTTATGCAATGATGAACATTTTTTTTATGTGTTTCTTGTTTATTTGTATTTCTTCTGAGCAGTGTTTATTCATTTAAATTGCCCATTTTTGATTGGGCCTTTTATTTGAGGAGTCCACTTTTTTCACTTCTTTTCAATATTCTATATGTTAGTCTTTTGTCCAAGGATGGAACAGAATAGAGGAAGCAGAAGCAACCCCAGATACTATTTGATCAACCACTTGCTCACTGACAAAGAGGCCAAAAAATATACACCGGAGGAGAGATAGCCTTTTAAAAAAATAGGACTGGGAAAACTGGACATCTACATGAGGGAAACTGATTCTAGACCAGTGATGGCAAATCTTTCAGAGCTTTCAATGATAATAACTAGCTGTCTGTTGCAGGCATCCCATAGATTCGCTACCACTTGTCTAGATCTATACATCTCACCAATGCTAGACTAAAAGCAAAATGGACAGAGATGTAAATATTAAAACAGAAACAGTTAATCTGCTGAAAGATAAAATAAGCCAAATTCTTGAGGACATATGCATAGGCAAGGACTTTCTGAATGGAACCCAAGGGGACAAGAAATAATATTGAGAATCAACAAGTGGCGTGATATGAAGTTAAAAAGTTGCACAGCACAGAAAATAACCAAGGAAATGAAGGGACAACCTAAACAATGGTAATTTTTGGCACATTTTTCTTTAAAGGTTTCTTTTTAAAAAATAATTATTACATATTTACTTATTTAATTTAGTTATAAAGAAATAAAGAAATGATTAGTAATAACTAATGCTAGTCAGTGATGTTTGGATAGACATACATGATATCATGGGGATGATTAAGTTTTTAATAGCTCAAAGCTCATTTTTAAAGGTAGGACTACGAGGACAAATACAGGAATGAGCACAAAAAAGTACTGTTAATGCTTATCTAATGATTGATACAATACTGTTTATGGGGTATTCTAGAGATGTTTTTCCTCATATTCTCTCCTCTATACAGTCTCACTATAAGGACTAACCAGGAATGGTTATCTTCATTTGGTAGGAATATCAGCATTAGAAATCAATTTTTCCATTTGATTTATGAGCTTAGTAAAATATTTTTTACATTGTGATTGAAGGAAGGAAGGAAGGAAAAAAAGAAGAAAGAAAGAAACAAGAAAGAAAATAGAACAGAGGAGAGAGGAATAGAGTGGAGAGCAGAGGAGGGAGAGACAAGAGAGCAAGAAAAAAGAAATGAATGAAAGAAAGAAAAAAGAGAAAGAAAGAACAGAGGAGAGGAGAGAAGAAGGGAGGAGAGGAGAGAAGGAAGATATAAGACAGAAAAATGGGAAGAAAATAGGAGAGATAAAGGAAGAAAAGAAAAAAGGAAGAAAGAAAGGGAAGGAATTGAAGAAAAATGAAAAGGAAGGACAGAAAATGATGGAGAAAAAAAGGAGAGAAAAAGAATAATAAGCTAACCTAATTAATTCTTTGAATAAGATATTTTTATGTCTTAATATCTACCAGACATATATTTATGTAATTATAAAAACCTTTTCAGTTATAATAATGCCTTTCAATTAAGTTAGCCTTCAAATGAAAGAAAGATATAACACATAAAGGTAAGAGATATCATTAGCTGAAAAGTACTACACTGAAAAATAATTTAGGGTAAAAAATTATTGATAAAAACTGTTTTACTAAGTAAGTATGTGATGTACTTTTTTTATCTGGTGACAATTGTTGGAAAGACAAAGTGCTGGAGAAAAATAGTTGATATTTGAGAAAAGAGAAAGGATGCAGAAAGATGAACAGGTACAAAGTCTCTGAGGTGAGATGATACCCAGAGCAAAGGAGAGCCAGCACTTCAGTGGAGCTAAGGAAGTCAGAGAAAAAGGAGGGCAGGAGGAGAAGAAAGAGAGGCTAGAGGAGGGAGTGGAGTATGTAGGGGCAGTAAGAATATCTCTGTATTTTAGTCAGAGTAAGGAAGGAAGAAAACCATGGGGCTTTTGCTGATGTGATCTGTCTCCCTTTCTGATGTCTTTACAAAGAGAAACAGGACAATTCTGCTTTATTTTTGCTATGCTCCTATGCACTGCTTATCAGTTGAATTGGCTTCTAAGTGAGTGCATATTCTCAGGAACCTGGGTGTCCAAATTCTTTCCTTTTACTGAATCTAAGTATGAGAATGAATTAGCAGTATGTCTCTGCTAAAATTATTAAAATTTGGTGATGTGAGTTCTAAATATTTGTTTTCACCCTCTTAATTTTGCCTTAAATGTTTCACTTATGTTTATTAACATGCATTCATATTAAAATATTCTTTCCTTACAACATATTTGCAGATACATATTCACACATTGATATTAAAATAATTGCTCATCTTTTTATCCCTATATATGTCCCTCTACCATTTTAGTCTGTATTTTAAAATCAATTAATTCAGTTTAAAATAGTTTGAAATTGTATGTAAAATATAATTCTCTTTAAAATAATTAAATTTCAAAAAATTCTATTAAATTGCACATATACTGTATTAAAGACTACACACAAATTTTGATGTCTTAGTTGGAAAGTTGTTTTTCTATTCTGTATCTTTTCTTAACATCTTCATTGCAAGTTTCTTTTTTTTTTCATTAAGTTTATTGGTATATTTTAGGTATATAATATGACATTCATCACTGGGAATTTATACCTTTGCATGATACATCTTGGTTCTTATTTTTTTCCCTATTACCTGGCCCTCCCTTCAACCCCTCCACCCTTCCCTACTTACAAAGGCTTTGCTTCCTTTTTTTTCCTTATCTCATATTTATTCCTTTCTCTTCTTTCTTTTCCCCTAGCCTCCCACTTCCACTACTCCTTTAGACCTTTTCTTCCTATTACACAGTATCAATTAAACATTTTGATCCTTATTTACACTTCTAGTTTTTCACACCAGAGAAACTATTTGGTATTTACACATCTGTTATATTTATTTCACTTAAGGGTATGGCCTCAATGTGCATCCATTTAGTTATTCTAGATAATAGGCCTTTGTCTGATCTGACTAGCATGATTTGTGTCTTCATTTAATTCTAACAGATATCTTCCTGTGGCTTTCATTTAGGCTTCTGGTGTAAATTAGCTGACACTTTGACTTTCAAGGAGATGGTTAGATTTTCATTCTCATCCAGTTTTGTTCTGCAGAGCTATATGATCAGTTCTGTTTAATGAGATGTGAGTGGGAATTTCACATTGTTGGAATTGAATAGGTACTCTGATGTCATCCAGGAGTCTTTACTTATTCATGTCACAGCAATCCATGATGTTTATAGAGATTTCTTCCCCATTGATCTGGAACCATGTTTTCAATAAACATTACCACCTTTCATTAACTAGCCCTGCAGGGCCATGTATCATGAGTAATACACTATTTTTTAGCACTTTTGAAGCAATTTGATATTTAAACATGTATCATCAATTATTCCCTCTTGATAAATATGTAAATTACTACCTAGAATCAGAATACACCCATAAAATATAAAAGAAATATTAATCTATCTCAGATAGGAAATTTGTTGGTAAACTTAATACTATTACTGTTGTACCCAGATCGCAAAGTCCCCAAAGACCACCAAGGAGCCGATTCCAATGTAAACACATAAGGGTCATTTATTCAAGCTCAAACAGGGGCACTCAACCATCACTGATGCAGCAGATCAGGATTGAGAGCCCCGAATTCCAAATCAGCAGGGTTTTTATTGTGGCTACCGCAAGGTTTGGGGATGTTCCATTTAGCAGTTACATGATTGGTTGATATTTAGCAAGCATGGGGGGTTGAGGGGTGGCTATATGTAGAGTTTATGGGAAAAAGGAACAATCAGCACATTGACAGAATGTTCTATAAATAATGGGCCCAGGAGCATCTGTTTTCTGGGCAGACAGAGGATTGAGTTAGGAGCTGTGTCTTTTTTTTATCTGTTGTCCCACAGCAAGGACATTTTATCATTATTTTATGGGCACAAAGGAGACTAGAGGAATAGTTGACTTCAGTGAAGTGGAATTTATGTCAAGGCCACTTCATTGTCTTATTTTAAAATGGAGTCAAACTTTAAAATGGAGTTAGTTAGGTCTCACATTCCCCCCTTCTCATGAAGTTATAGAGGACCAATCATGGGCCTCTGGGGGCCAATTCTATTAGGTCTTCAGAAACTGGTTGGTACTGGGACCTAAGTACCATCAGCTGTACTGTGCTAATGCATTGTCTGATGAAGGATACCAGCGTGTTAAGTATGTAAGTTTCAAATGTTAACAGGAGTAACAAAATGAGTAACGGTCCCAGCAGGGTAGAGATCAGAGTGGTCAACCATGGGGAGAAATTGAACCAAGATTCAAACCAGCCTTGATTTTGCTCTCGTTCTTGTTTTCACATAGGTAGACCTTCTCTGACTTTGGCCATAGATTCTTTGACCACTCTCGAATGGTCTACATAAAAGCAGCATTCTTTACCTAAGGCAGCACAGAACCCCCCTTGTTGTAGGAAGATTAAATCTAGGCCTCTTTGGTTCTGGAGAACTATTTCTGCCAGGGACGTTAGTGACTCTTGCAGGTGGGAGATGGAGCTTTCTAGTCTCTTGATGTCTATATCTATGGCTGTTTTCAAATCATTGTAATGTTTGTTTTGCAACACTAATGATGAGGCTCCTGTTCCTGCCCCAGCTAATCCTAAACCTAGGAGAACTGTTAAACTGACAGCTGTTATAGGTTCTCGTTTGACTCTATCTGGGGTATCAGTCAGATGACTAAGAATATCTTCTTCTGAATGATATAATAGCCTAGGAACCAATTGTACTAGTACACAAAAGTCCCCAGTCTTATTGAGTACCTTTCCATGTGCACAAGGGGTGAGTCCAGTGGAGCAAGCCCACCATCCATCAGAAGGGGGTACAAGGTATCTTTCTGGACTAGACTGATAGGTTTGGTTGCAAAGGTGTTGGTGAGTGACCGGAACATTGCCAACACAAATTCCATGTCCAGTCACAGATTGTAGGGTTAGTCTGGCTGTCCCCTTTTGTTGCCATCTACACCGGGTTGGACTATCAGACTCAGTGAAGTTGCCTAGGTAAGCTATTCCTTCATAGTAAGGGAGCTTGATATCATAACACAACTAGCAGGACTGAGTGAGATCAGGCCTAGAGGCGTTTAGGGCTTTGAAGGTGTAAACTATTAGCCCCCATAGGGGGTCCTAGCTAGTTTTCCTGGTGACAGCCTGAGTGGGGAGCTGAGGGGATGTTGGTGGGGTTATTCGAGGGGGCTTGGTGGGTCTAGGAGGAATTAGGGGGTCCAGTGGGACCAGTGCAGAATTTGGCCCTATCGATTGGGGAGGCCCTGCAACATATGGTTCTATTTTTAGTTTTACAGTGAATAGTAACCCATTGTCATGACCATCTTGATATAGGCTGAGTCGCCATGTTTGGCCTGATTCCCATCTGGTGTACTTTTTTCCTTGATCGGTGAATGAAAGTCTAACTGGGTTACAGAGGAACCTTGAGCATGTACCATTAACAACCTTGAATTTACCATTACCAAGGTGCGTTTGAAGGCCAGTGGGCCCGGGGACTCTTTTTAATGAGATTAAATCATCTTTGACAGGCGGAGTCCATGAGACAGTGCCCGTGGATTTACATCCCCATTCTGCACAATAGAACTTATCAGGACCTCTGCATCTATTTGCTTGAGCTCGTTTGTGTCCTCCCCCTGGACAGACATAGAACGGGGTGACTTGTAAAATGGCTCTCCGGACTGGGTTACTACACCCGGGGGCAAAAGAGGTCGGCATTTTCATCTCACAATCATTGATATTTTGTCCACATTCAGGCTTTCCCTTTGACTTTGTTTCCCAGTCTCTAATATCCCTTGTTCCTGCTGCTAGCAGGCACAGGTCAAAGTCTATAGCAGTCCACCAGGTCAGCAGCAGTGCCACTTTACATGAACTGTTAACAATGTCACCTGTGGAGGTACTAATGATAACCCAGGTTAAGTTTAGAGGAGCGTGTGGGTTTTATCCTCCCATTACCAATGTTAAAAGTACAGTTACCGTAATGTAATTATGACTGACGACGTTGCAGTTTGAGTTTGAGTGGATTGTCTCGGTCTTTGGACACCTGCCATGATGGGATGAAGTCTTCTAGAACAGCACGTGGATCTGTGGGGCGGGCATGAGTGTAATGTATCCACGAGGCGATCCTGTTGACTTTGAGAGCGGTGGGAGTGGTTAAAACAATAACATAAGGTCCCTTCCAGTGAGGCTCAAGGTTTCCCTGTTGATATCTTTGGACAAAAACCCAGTACCCTGGTCAATAGCGATGGGGCTCAGGTGGTGGTCCGGACTTGTACAGGGCTTTTAATTTAGGCCAGACATCTTTATGAACAAGCTGGAGGCTCTTTAAGGAAAATAACATCATCAAATTCAGCAAGTACCTCAGATTGAAGGTTAGGGATAATGGGAGGAGGTATCCCAAACATGATCTCAAAAGGGGTTAGTCCCATTTTATAGGGCAAATTGCATACCCTATAGAGAGAATAGGGTAGGAGAGTCACCCAGCCACTGCCAGTCTCTAAGGTTAATTTAGTCAAGGTCTCTTTTAGGGTTCTATTTATTCTTTCTACCTGTCCTGAACTCTGGGGTCTGTATGCACAATGTAATTTCCAATTTGCTCCCAGTATCTGTGCTAAACTTTGACTCACCTTGAAAATGAAGGCGGGTCTATTGTCTGACCCCTAACATTACTGGGAAACCATACCTTGGCAAGATGTCTTCTAGCAGTTTTTTGGCCACAACCTGTGCCATCTCATGTTTGGTGGGGAAGGCCTCTGTCCATCCTGAAAAAGTATCTACAAACACTAGCAGATATTTATAGCCATACCTTTCAGGCTTTACCTCGGTAAAGTGCACTTCCCAATATGTTCCAGGTCAGTTTCCCCTCAGCCTATTGCCTGGGTTGGCTTTGTTGTGGGTAGCATTTGTCAATTGACGGGTTTTACAGGTGATAACAATACATTCAATTTTGGAGTTGGCATCTTGAATCTTTATCTCTGCATGTCTCAGGAGGTCCTGCATCTTTCGGGTGCCCATGTGGGTGGCTCAGTGTATTTTGGAGAGAACTTGTTCTCCCAGTGCTTGAGGCAGGATGATTTTACAATCAGAGGATTTCCACCATCTGTTGAGGCATTGGGGCATGGATAATTGTTTCATCCATTTTAAGTCTGCCTCAGTGTACTGAGGTTTTTCTGGTAAAGCAGTGCCCCCTGGATCAGGCAGCTGAATGGTCAGTGTCAGATCAGCCTCTAAGGCTGTTTTTCGAGCTGTCTGGTCAGCTAATTATTTTCTCGGGCAATCGGAGTATCACTCTTTTGGTGCCCAGGACAGTGGATAATAGCCAATTTTTTTGGTAGCCATAGGGCTGCCAGTAGGGCAAGAATTTATTCTTTGTTTTTAATAGTCTTCCCTTCAGCTGTCAACAGTCCTCTTTCTCTGTAGATGGTCCCATGTAAGTGAGCAGTGGCAAAAGCATACCTGCTGTCTGTGTATATGTTTAGCTTTTGGCCCTTTCCCAGAGTCAGTGCCTTGGTCAATGCTATGAGCTCTGCTTACTGTGCTGATGTTCCAGTGGGCAAGTGTTCAGCCCAAACTACCTAAGTCTCAGTAACCACAGCTGCCCCGGCATACCTTTGGCCATCTTGAACAAAACTGCTCCCATCAGTGTACCAGGTATCTTCAGCATCTGGCCATGGTTGACCTTTCAGATCCTCTTGGGTCCCGTGTACTTGAGCCAAGATGTCAGCACAGTCATGCAGTGGGGCCTCTAGGTCTGGGTCAGGCAATAAAGTAGCTGGGTTTAGGGCGGCCAGGGTCTGGAAGACAACTTGGGTTGGGTTTAAGAGCAGGCCCTGATAGTGGGTTAGGTGGGCATTGTTGAGCCACCTATCTGGAGGCTGTTTTAGAACCCCTTCAATGGCTTGGGGGGTGGTCACATGTAGTTCCTGGCCCAAGGTCAACTTATCAGGGTCTTTGACCATCAAGGCTACGGCAGCAATTATCCTCAAGCATGGGGGCCATCCAGCTGCAACAGGATCAAGTTTCTTGGACAGGTATGCTACTGGTCAGCACCATGGGCCCAGACACTGGACCAGGACACCCTTGGCGACTCCTTTGTTTTCATCAATGTAAAGGTAGAAGGGCTTAGTGACATCAGGCAAGCCTAAGGCTGGCGCTGACAACAAAGCAGGCTTAACTTGATCAAAGGACTTCTGTAGTTTCTCTGTCCATCGAAAGGCCTGATTGTTTTTAGTTATCTCATAAAGGGGCCTCGCAAGTTCCACGAACCCTGGTATCCATAAGCGGCAGAAGCCAGCCAATCCTAGGAATTCTCTAATTTTTTGAGGAGAGTCTGGTGTAGGTATCTTAAGAACTGTCTCTTTTCTAGCATCAGATAGCCATCTTTGCCCCTTTTTAAGTATGTACCCCAGGTAGCTTACCTCAGGTTTGCAGATTTGGGCCTTTTTGGCAGACGCCCAGTATCCCAGTTCCCTTATAACCTTTAAGAGTTTCTTGGTTCCATCTAGGCAGTCCTCCTGTGTCCCAACTGCTATAAGGAGATCATCTATGTATTGTAACAGAGTCAATTGGGGGCTTTGGAGGTGGAACTCACCCAGGTCTTCATGCAGGGCCTCGTCGAAGATGGTGGGAGAATTTTTGAACCCCTGAGGTAATTGGGTCCAGGTCAATTGTCCGTTGAGGCCTTGATCTGGGTCACTCCATTCAAATGCAAAGATATGCTGGCTTTTGGGTGCCAGTGGAAGACTAAAGAAGGCATCTTTGAGGTATAAGCCGGAAAAAAGATTTGCATGACATCCCAGATTGTGTGAGGAAGGTAGATGAAGAAACACCATTTTAAAAAAAAAATATTGTTGTAAGCATTTTGAATTAGGTGAGGACATTGAGGCAGCCAGTAGAAGATATAACTTCTTTAGAAAGTGGCTGATGAAGGGATAACTATGTTCAAAGTGAGTTGGAGTATTTGGGGGGATTAATGTCAATATGCTTTTTTACTTTATGTTGGTTAATTCTTATTTGACCATTCACCACATTTTTTTATTATACTTGATAGTTCTAACAAAAAGATCAAAACCTGAATTTTATCATTGTATGTTGGTCATTTTTGTCTGTGTTGATTAAACTTTACAGAAAAGAGACGAGATTGTAAAATCATTAGCTAATTTGAAATAGTATTGAAAAGAAGTATAAGAAATCCATTAATTCAGTAATTTATAGGATATAAATAAATTTTTACTTCTCAATCTAAAAGTTATATAATTAGTATTTCAGCAGCAAGGCAGATTAAAACAGTTTTCAGCTAAAATCAAATCAAGGAGTATAGTTGTCAGAGTTATAAGAAGAAATCATTAAAAAGATTAATACATTGCCAAGTACAGCCCTTTTAATCAGACTAAATGACTCAGCAAATTTGCTAAGTGTTTGGTGGATCCAGAGAAGCTTGCAGGTTTAAATTACTTTTCTTTAAGGAGAGGAAAGGAAGGAGACAAAGAGAAAGAAAGATCAATTCTTGAAAGCATAAAATTGAGAAACACAAAAGCAAACCTACAACAAACAAAATCAAGCAAACAACAACGTAGCACAACTTGCCTATGTAGCATTTAACAAAATAAATTATAGGCATAAAATACCAAAATATTTTGTTTTTAAGTGATTGTGTAACAAAATAATCAACAATCTGCAAAAAAAAAACTTTGTCTATTTCAAACTTAAAATGACCATTAGAACCCAACAGAAATGGAGGAAAATGGTAGATTCTGAAACATGTATTTTCAAGATTCACCATGAAAGGTATCAAGAAGTCTATTCAAGAGTTACTTGAAGACTCTAGAGACAAGAGATAGGGTATACAGATGCCAGAGAAGTTGAATATTCATCTTATAGATTGAGACCCCAGGAACAATAAGGCTTGTTTCCCATTTCAATGCATAAAGTCACAATTTTATCCTCTGATATATTAGAATTTTTTCAGATCAGGCTTTTTATGGGCCTCATTCTGTACTTTTTCTCATTTTAGTAAAAATAACTTGTTGTCCTTGTTTGCTTATAAATAGACCACTGTATTTTTTAAAAAATAGTTTAGGCTCACAGACAAATTGAGACACCTTTGAGTTCCCACCTACTGGCTCTGCTCACAGTTTTCCTGCTAGTAGCATCTTGGATTTGTGTGGTATTTTTCATACATATAATGAATAAATATTTTAAACTAAAGTCCACAGAATTAGTGTTCACATTTTGCATTGCATAATTTTTTGACAAGGGCACAATATAATTTTGCACTATTATCATAGGAATTATTTTCACTGCCCTAAGAATCTGTTATGCTTTCTACTTTTTCATCTCTCCCTTCCTCATTCCAAATCCTTAGCAATCACTAGTATTTTAATGTATAAATAATTCTAACTTTTCAAGAATGTCACAGATTTGGTGCCATAAGTTATGGGGGTTTTAAAAAATATTTTCTTCCTGTTTTGTCAGTGTTTGCTGCACACATAAAAAACAGAAAATGCTTTTTTATTCATGGATTGGCCGAGTAGCTGAAGCTATATCTGCTTCATGTTTCTATCATAAGTACAGGACTTTTTGTCTGATATTTCATTTTATGCAATATTCTTTATGCAATTCTTTCTCACTTTGGGATATTTCAAAAAATCCAAACATCACATTTTTAACATTTCCTTAAAAGTACTGCATTTTTTTCACACTCTCCCTTCCTTTGGCAGTTCATTTCCATTAATGCAATTATTATACTAAGCTATTTATATTTTAATTCCTTATTTAGATTTTTCTAAATTAGAAATAGCTAATTCTCTTTTATCTTCTTATCAATCATATTATACATGAATTTCAAAAATACTGTCATCTCTTTCACCATCTATTTTTTCTCTATAGCTATCATTTTCTTAATGTTTTAGGAGGACCAGTGATTTTTCCAGGTTGGCTTTTATGTAAAGAAAATACATGATTAGGAGTTAGGCATGGCAAAAACTTGTAAATGTTAACTTTCAAATTTCAAAATAACATATTTATATCATACTTCTCTGAAATGCCTATTATTTTATTGATATGTTAATGCTTGCACTATTTTCTAGTTTTACTTAAACTGAATTATGTTCAATTTTTAACTTCTATTAATCTCCATTTGTCCTCCACATACACCTCCTTTTTTTTAGGAAAATGATTATCATTGATTTAAACTGAAAGAAATTAAAGCAATGTTAATAACATTTCAAGTTAGGTTTATATATATATATATATATATATATATATATATATATATATTCCAAGTAAATTTAAAGTTTCATTTTATATAATTATTCTGAGAAATGTTATCAAAATCACATGTCAAATACATTCTCATTAATTACCAATTCTAAGTTAAACATCATTCTGGAGTTCCATGGTAAAGAATGATCTTAAATCTAACATTGCTTTGCCAGTCACTAATTATTATATATTTTTATTGTTTGTTTTATTCTGTGCTTTATGGGGTCTTGGAATTTCACACAATTAATTTTTAAATGTATTTTCCTTTTCTGTTTTAAATAGACTTATGGATATTTTCCATTTTTTTTTTCTTTCATTTTCATTATTTTCATTAAGGAATATAAGTGCACATGCTCACTTTAAAACTTTAATGAATTTGACTATAGGTGCTAAAAATATTGAAAGGAGTTAATAATCCTCTTTACTGTACTGAAGAAATAGTTTCCTACCCACCAACAACTCTAACATAACTCATTTTTAGCTATCTTGATATCTCAGAATCAAACCGGTTAAAAGTCCCATATAATCTGCTAATCAAAGCATGAAAATTTAGTTTCAAGGGACAGGAACCTAAGTCCTATTTATTTAATGGAGATGTAGGTAAAGTATTACTTTGCTTTAGATAAATCAGAATTTATATGTAGAAACATCTCATTTTCTCTATTAGCACTTTTGGAAGACTTTGAATTCCCAGTGAAGAACATAAAAAATAAATCCAGATGTAAATGTTCTAAAAACTCCAATAGTAAGAAACCTAATATTTTCTGCATTCAGGCCTATGCCCATGAGAGGATTCAATGTTATTGCCCTGTTTCTCATTGCTTGGCATGAATTTTTCTTAGTGCATGGATATTACATTTAGCCAGCCCTTATTAACTACCAATTACTTACTGAGTGAAAGCTGATGACACATTTATGAGCAGATTTTTATAAGGACTCTTGTGTGTAGAGGTCCAAATTGCAAAACTGTCTGCCCTTGTCCTTTTTCTGTAAACTCGCTTGCTACATTACTAGACAGGCCAACCCCTTTGACCAAAGTGCATAAAAACTGGAACTTTTCTTTGTGTCAAACTCAAGCTTTGGACATTAGTCTATTGAGACAGTGTTCACCTAAAACCTGAAATAAAATCTTCCAATTTCCCACTGGTGTCTCCTGTCTCTTAAATCCTGCAACAGTTCAGGGGAAAATCAGTCCAAATAACCACAGAAATGATTGAAGTACATGAAAGACACATAAATTTGCATACTAGAACAATAATATTTGAATCTGAGACTTAAATAAAAAGTACATTTGAGTTAACATATTAGTATAGGACTGCAAGATAAAACAAGAAAGGATGAAATGATCCCAGATACCTATTTTTGAGAATCTAAGTTAGTGGAAAGAGGGCTAGAATTGAAAATACAACAAAATGATAATCCACAGCTTCATTTTGTCAATTATCTATCTGTGAATATATTACTCAATATCTCTCATATTTCACAAACTATAGTTACAAATATTTCACATTCAGTGATCTTGTTTAGAGGCCAAGGAGAAACATATCTTATATACTGTGAAAATAAAATATGTCAGATTCTTTACCAAAAAGGAAAAATAAATCAGTAGATAAGAGATGTGACCAAATGGATAATACTTAATTTATTTTAAAATAACTGAATTTGGACCTCTGTAAAATTTATAATTCTAAAATGATACTTAAAAGAGTTCTAGTATTTTTCACATTCCAATTTACATTTTCATTTTCACTAACAACTAGATATTTTTATTTGGTCTCTAATTTCTTAGGATGAAAAATATCTTTACTACGTCATTCAAAACAGTAGCATAAACCTTGGAGAGTGAACTCTAAATGAAATGGCATGACCCTTAGCCCTATGAAAAATCTGATATCTTAGACTGACACCAGTGGCAGTTGCCATTTAACTAGGTCAGTTTCTAAGAGGCAAATAAAGTGGAAACAAAAATTTTTCAATTTTTTATGTCAATCGAAATGTGGAGTTTGATTGACAGGAAAAACAGTTCCAGTGTAGTTCAATAAATAGAATCATTTAACACAATCCCCTAGAGCTTACTTTAGGTTGCCTGGAAAATGAACTATCTGGTACTAGAAAAATCCACTCTTGTTGCAGTGGAGACTATACTTAAGATGATCTGGTCATGGGATTTTTGATTAACCTAACATCATTCATTCTACTTACCCTGAGTGCAGTTCTAATATCCTCATGTTACCCCAAATCATCAGGGCCAGAGTAGTTTCCTACTACTGGGTCACTGGAAAGTCTGAAATGAGTTAAATTACTGAGTGTCAAGCACTTTAAATGTCTCTCCACTTAGCAATGGTACTTTCCACATATTTGCCAGAAAAGGGAGCTACATGGGTGTAAGAATATAGACTCTGCATTATAATAAGATCCAAAGTGCATGTCTCTCTTAATTCTGGCTTCAAGATGTGGGATAGGAAATGACCAGGGAGACGGGAGCTCCTATTCTCATTTTGACACTTAACATTTGAGTTCTTTCTGGATAAATCTTGTTCCTTAACCCATATCATGTTGTAATTTAAGCTCATTCTAAAACTTACTGAGTAATACATATTCATGCACAGAATCACAAATTTCAACACCAACATATATCTAGTATATGTCTTGATCACATTTTGATACATTCATGAGGTATTTTAAGATATTTTCTTGAACTGATGTAAAATATAGCCATGAAAATGTATAAGAACTGTGACTAGATTGTAGACATATGATTAAAACAACTATTAACATTTCTCCACAATTACATTACCCAGCTTCCCAATTCTGGCAATTTTAATTGACACATAATAATGATACATACTTATAAAATAAAGTGTGATATTTGAATAACTATGTCCAAAGTGTGAGCATGAAGTCAGGCTGATTAACATAGCCCTTACCTCATTTTCCTCCTTACTGTGTCATGGAAACAGGAGAATTAGGTACTGATGTAAAGACCAATAATTGATAAAAATTTTCTAGTTTATCACAGAAACAGAGAAGTAAACAAATAGAAGTTTACTATTATGGCCTTTTTAAATATACTTGATTTACATTTTGAAGGAGATAAAAAAGACATCTACCTCTATGTATATAACATGGGTTTATTAATGATATATAGTCAATGAATATGTACACCCATAAATATACTTATATAATACACAAAAACATATATAATACTTTTATACATTATTTAATAATTTTCATTGCAGTATATGTATTTTAAATATTTTAATAGTTTTGTAGATATTTATGTGAAATATACTGGATACTTCTGTATTATATTTCATTTCAATATTAGTATTGTGGATACTTTTGGTTTATATTTTCTACTGTAATATTTGATAATTAATTTTAGTAAAATTTTATTTTAGCCATATTGTACTAAAATGAAGCTTAGTTTAGAACTCTAATTATTATTTTTTAAAGATATGCATATTCCTCATGAAATTACTATAAAATACAGATATTCCTAATCAAATTTTTGAAATAATTTGAACACACTTATGTGTCATCATGAAGGATGGAAGAATGTTTTCTAAATCTTATAAAAATAGAGCATTGGTAGTAACATATTTTAATCTTATTGAAATTGAGCTTGAAATTATGACTTAGGGATTCAAAAATAAAATTTATCCTGAATACCTAAAAATTTCATGCTATAGTAAATCAAATAAATTACTGACACAGTGTAGAATTCTACTCTTGACAATAAGAAACCATAAGAATCATTTTCTTAACTTACCTATGAGTATAGAGAACCAGGCAAACTCAATTGAATCAATAAAATTTCCACTTATTTGTAAAAATTGATAAGCACTAGACATTGGAAAACACAGAAAACAAAAAATAATCAGAAATCTTACTGAAGATATTTTTATGAGGTTTTTCCTACATGCAGGTTACAAAAAGTCATCAAATAGAATAAAGTTTACAGAAGCTTAGACGAGCTTAGTTCACAGCTTTTATCATGCACTGGATGTGTCAATCTAGTACTTGGTATTTATGTAATCAGAATAACTTCTATGAAGAAATGGGAAGCTCAGAGTATATAAGACCTAAAGGAATTTACAAAGTTCACAATGTCCTAAGGACAACATGAGACCAAGGAAAAATAATTCTGCTTCACATTAGATTGAAAAAATTAATCTCTGAATTAACATGTTCTTTGCCTTAAATTTCCTCAGCACTTCAACTATGTGTGCGTGTCCCAGGATATTAAGAAATTATTATGAAAATAGATTATGAAAAATAATATAAAATATTTATAAATTAACAATTTAAGAGAATATTTGAAAATGCAAAATATGAACATGATGATAAACAATTTATTTTAGTTATCATAGCTTTGAAATACCTTGATCATTTTACAGTAGCAAATTTACATTGCAACTTGACTTTTTTCTGACCAAACATATAGTATGTGATGCCTTTTAGCTTCAGAATCATAGGAAAATAGTCTGTATGTGTTGTGTATACATTTGCATGCACTTATGTGTAGTTTGCAGATTGCATAGGAATAAACTGAATTTAAATTATTTATTTTTAATTTTTGATGCACTAATAAAACTTCATAATAGTTATGAGATAAAATTTCAAGAGGAAAAATATGCTAACTTCATTCTCTTTCATCTTTTAAAAATCACTGACTGTAATGATTATATATATATATATATATATATATATATATATGTATGTATATATATAGTTAGCTTTTCAGTAACTGACACCCTGAGTTGATGGTTTCTCTAATCAATGGTGTTTTCCTGGCTCATTTTCTCACATACAGACAATAAGGCAAACAATTTGAGGCTCATTATTTCTATACAGTGTTTATCCTATGACTGCACAAGATGGCCTCCTTGGAAGGCTTTTCTCTCACTTGTACCACTAAATTCCAGCAAAACAAATTTCATGAGAGGGGACCACAGGGGAAAGATGGGCACTCCTTTGTCTTCATAGACCTGTGTTAGAACTCATCTATATGCCTTTAGTTTCACTTTCAAAAAAATCAGAAGAACAAAATATTTCTCAAAATGATGTAGAATTTGTAAGATTCCTAATCTCTTCTGACCCTTCTCTTTGCTGTGGACAATTTACTTGTTCACCAAATAATACAGAAAATGCTCAGAAATATTCATCACATCAACTGGAAAATTCAGTGTGATCCAATTTAGTATAAGTAATTCACCAAATGTGCATAATACATTGTTTTTCTTTTTCTTTGCAAAGTTTATTAAAATTACATTTTATAAAGAACCATTTTATAAATATTATGTATTTTGTCTTTAAGAATTTAAATGACATAATAATTTTAAAGGCCATTCTAAAAATTTTGTTAATATAGAATGGAGGTTTTAAATTCCCTATTGAAAATTTCCATGTTCAAAATTTCTTATAGAAAAGTAAAAATAGCCTTGGAGTCACAGAACAGGAAATCAATAAATGCAATCAGATTTTTTAAAAATGCAATAGTATTTAATTATTACTATTATATTTTGTTGCTTTTTTTAGTTTTTAGTTTTCATTCAGACAATTTCCATTCCTGTTTTCTAATCTCATCAGTATAATGCCTATATATTTGAGCTTTTGTGGGAATGTCTAAATTTTCATAATTTCCATGTGTCATAATCTTATAATATGTATTAGATAAATCTGTTCTTAATATTCTGTATGTTTTTAAAACTCAGAGGGAGAATGAGATTGTTTTTCTAATTTAGTGTCTGATAAAATTACTTTTAGACACTGCATATCATTTTGGATGATGTTGAGAATACCATTGCCAATTGACAAATATGCACATAAAATATACAAAAATGTAAGGCCAATAGAATTGACACAGTAACATTGAGAAATATCAGATCAAAGTTGAAGTACTGATGTGCCAGTACCTAGTAGAAGAATGAGACAGATAATCTTAAAAATTCTAAACATATGGTATATATGAAAAATTTTCCTGTTGTGGAAGAATTAAAGGAGAAAGAATTAGAGTAGAAAGAGCAATAATATAAGAAAAGCCAAAATGGGATGATGGGTACAACATGGTGCAGGATAATCAGGGTGGAAGAAGTCATCTTTTCCTTATACTCTACAATTTCCCATGGAAATGGTTTGCAGACTTGACTAGTTCTCTGTCCTCCCCTTCACTATATTTCAAATATCCTATTCTTCACTAGGGTTTCCTGGATTGCCTTATTCATATATTATTTTGAATTTAATATTAGGAATACATATTTATGTACACTACATATTGAATTGGATGTTGAAATTTAAAAGTTGTGTAGGAGTAAAAGGACCTAGAAAAGTAAAAAAAAAACACAAAAAAACCCCAACAAAAAACAGTGTTGGAAGACATTACCTAATTTTAAGACTTCTACTAAAGCTACAGTAATCAAGGCAGTGTTGGCATAAGGAAAGACATATAGATCAATGAAATAAAACCGAGAATCTAGAAATACAACCACACATATATGGTCCACTGAGTTTTAAAAGATTATTTAACATTAACATTTTATAGAACATAAACTCAATTCAAGAGCAGCAGAATAGTGTTTTCCACAAATGGTACTAGAACACCTGGCATCTGTATATAAAAAATTAACCTCAACACTTTATTTCCATACATGAAAATAACTTGAAAGAATTATGAACCTAAATATGAAAGACTAAAACTATAAAACTTTAAGAAGAAATTATAAGGGAAAATGTTCATGAATTTAAAATAGGCAAGAATTTCCTAGGATATAAAAAATATGATATATAAAGGAAAGAAATTGATAAATGAGATTCAATCAAAATTTAGAACTTTAAATGACATCATTAAAAAAATGAAAAGTAGTCCTTAAACAGACCATATTTATAATACATATAACCTAAGACCAGAATATATAAAGAAGTCTTACAGCTCATTATGACAACCCAATTAAAAAGTAGACACAAGAAGATGATAAATCACCAGTACAGATACGTATTGACTTATCATTGTCATGACTTTTTCTTTTTGATGGATTCTTTCCCTTTGCATTTAATTTCTTGTCATGCTCGACGGATTAATTCTGCTGGGCTTCCTGGGATTGTGATCCTCATTGTCTTTTCCTAGAATATTGTCTAAAATTCTTTGGAGTGCTGGTTTGGTATTCATGAAGTTCCTAAGGTGCTCTTTGTCATGAAAGTATCTTATTTCCCCATCAATTTTGAAAGATAGTTTTTCAGGGTACATCAATCTGGGTTGGAGGCTGTTTTCCTTTAGGGCTAGAAATATGTCACTCCAAGCTCTTCTAGCCTTGAGAAGTCTGCTGTGATTCTGATGAACTTTCCTTTGTATGTGATTTGTTTCTTTTCTCTTACTGCTTGTAGAATTTGGCTCTTCTGTTGGGTTTCTGGAATCTGAACCATTATAAACCTATGTGTACATTTTTTTTTTTATCAAGTCTAGTTAGGGTCCTATATGCCTCACTTATCTGTATCTCAAGTTATTTTCCCCTGCTTGGGAAGTTTTATCCCATCACTTCTGTGAATAATTTTTTATGTCATCCTCACTCTCCCCTGTTTCTTTATTGACTCTGATCAGTCTTATGTTATTCTTCTTTGCATCGTCTAGCAGCTGCTGGATTGATTTCTCATGTTCCCTTCCTATTTTAAAGAATTTTTTCTTTTCCTGGTCACTAATTGAAATCATCTTCTATATCTGAAATTCTATCTCACATTGTGGGTCATTTTGATGTGTCAACTTTCAATGGAGCTTTTAATCTCCTGGAAATCTGTTTGTATCTGTTTTATGGATTCCATTTGTTTCCTATGTTGGAATTCCATCATGTTCCTCAGTTCCTCTATATTTTTATCTGTGTCTTCTCTAGATTTATTAATCATGTCTTGCACTATGGACACAATCTCTGCTGTTATCTGAGAAATTATTTCTGATTTCATTTTTTCCAGATCCTCTCTTGTTGCCAGTTAAGGGAGTCCAGGTTTTTGAATATCAGAGTGTTCCATCTCATTTCCCTTTGGGGTTGCTTTAGGTGATCTGGAAGTCTGGTTTTGAGAATTGTTTAAGTGTCTTCTCATTTTGACGTGTGGGTGGCGTGTTGCTGGCACCTGCGCGGCTCTCCTCCTGTGCACTGAGGGGGGTGGTAGAGTGGCCTGGAAGCCTCCTCTTAGGTGCTCCAGCATATCTTGTTTGTTTATTGATGTTTCATTTTTCTGGATCTTTCTTGGATAATAAAAGGTTCCCATGTAAATTTGGTCAAATTTTTAACTTTGAGTGAATATTCTGCCTGTTTTTAACCTCATTCTCTAACATAAAATCACAAAGGCATTTCTTTCATTTTTACCTGTTTCCATAAATTATTTTCACACTTACTACTTTAAGCAATTAGGAATTGACTTTATATCATAGTAAATAATAATTAAGCTATGTTTTCTTTCCTGTATATCTACTTCATACCTAATCATTTTCTAATTGTTTTAATGTCATTGCCTTTGTACCAGTGATGTGTTTCAAGTTTTCAGGTAGAGAATAGGCATTTCCTTGTTTTCTCATGGGGAGACTTAAGTGTTGTTTGCCCTGTGTGGAGATGGTTCAATAAAGGAATTGTTAAATATTAATGAATATTATGTTTTTGAAAGCAATGGTATTGAATTAACAGATTTACATGTATTTTGTGAGTGATAACATAGTATTTTGACAGCGATTGCTACACTTTGCTATATTTTGAATAGTTCCAGGTTCTAGATTTGTCTATGAGTTCAAAAAGAATATTTATTTAAATGTTTACATTTAAGTCTGTAAGGCATCTCAAATTAAATTTTCTGTAGGTGTGAAGTTAGGTTAGGTTATTTCTATGTATTTTTCCATTTATGCCATTATTTATTATTATAAATGGACACCTTAGAAAAATCAATTAACACAATATATATGATTATGTATACATATATAAAACTTCTGACTTTGAAGTGATTTTAGGGCACTTTAAATGTTTTGAAACTTCATGCTAAAATTTTTTGAAAATATAGAAAAATGCTGTAATCTTTTCTGATAACAATATTCAAACATAATTTTTGTATTTAGGTATATAAAATTATTCAACACAATAGCTAGTAAGGATAAAATTTCTCATGTTCAAACAAAATATGATTTTTTATGTGTAGAAAACATAATACATACATTTTAATAAATCTAGATGGAAAGAAAACTACATGGAAACTGTAACAGAGGATATTATATGACTGGAAGATTAATTTTAATTGCAAGTAGATTATACTGTGGTAAAATAACAATTTGAAAATAATGTATTTATATCAATGTCAAATAATTAAAATGTTTCTGCCTTCTGTTGTGCCATTTAGATAGTTGTTAAGTAATCTTTTTATTAGTGAGTAATGAAGGTAAAATTAATTGATTAAATTTAAAGACTATATTATACAAATTATATTTATTCAGAAGAGAATTAAAATACTATTCCTTTAATACTCATTTTTTGTAATCCAAAGGTGTGTTAATTTATAACATCAAATAATTAAGTTATCACATTTAAGTGAGAGTTGAAAATATCTATATGGCTTTCTCCCAACAAAGCACTCAGTGACATATATATATATATATATATATATATATATATATATGCTTTACTCATTAAATTCTTGTACATTTATTAAAAAGCATTGAAATGTTGTCCTGAGAATTAGAAGTCTGTACTATTTATGCACATGAATGAGTAATCCAGAATATCAAATGGATGAAGAACAACAAATGTGGGACAATAAATAAAAGTGAATTGTGAGTGCAGACTTCAGGAAACTGCTTTAAGTAACTTGCTACTTGTTATAAAATACCCTGATGATACCTCTAGAATTAAATTTAAAGCAAAAGCATTATTGAAAGGGCTTTCCAAGAATTCTTTACAATAATTAGATCATAATAGAATGAAAATTACTCAAAAAGACATAGCAATAAATCATAAAATAATGATTTAACTTGAATTTTATGAAATCAGCCCATGGTGATACCATTTATTTATTAGTGAAAATTAATTTTAAGAAAAATATATTTTAAATTAGCCAATTTTATATATGTTAGTCTACAATTATTTTGGAAAATGAGAATTTGTAAAAATCAGATAAAATTAGTGCAAAGTATAGCATAAAAAATTAACTAAACTTTGTTATGAAAATTATGAATTAAAATAGAGAAAAGATACAAATATCAGAATATATGTGTATGTATATATTTTTTCTCATATGCAAGAAACTGTGATATTGAAGCTTGTGTGTATGACTTATTTCTCTTAAAATTACATTCCCAAGTTGCATCTAGTTAGCTGTGAATGCTTCAAGTGTATCTTTTTTCTGGAAGAGTAGTATTTCATTATGTATAAACATCATATTTTTCTTACCCATTCGTCTCCTGATGAACATATTCAATATTTCCAAAATATAGCAATTATAATTGTGCTGCTGTAAACATTGGTATGCATGTGTGCCTTAATATATTGTTTTAAAATATCTTGGAAAAATACCTAGAAGATAGATGGATGAGTCAAATAGAATGTTTAGCATTAGTTTTTTGGGGAAAACTCCACACTGATTTTCATAGTTTTTGTACTAGTTTACATTCCCACTAACAATGTACAAGAGTTTCTTTTCCCCCCACACTATCACTTGCATTTGTTATTATTAGACATTTTTGATGTTAGCTATTCTCTCTGGTGTACGATGGTATCTTAATGTAGTTTTTATTCACATTTATCTAGAGGACCCTGATGTTGAATATTTTTCCTAGTACTTATTGGCCTATTTACTTCTTTTTCTGAGAAGCACCTATTTATTTTGGATGTCCATTTATTGATTGACTTTTATTTGGGGTAATCAAAGTTTTTGACTTCTTTGCATATTCTAGATAGTAGTCCTCTGTTTAATCAGTGGAATTTTTTTTTCCATTCTCTAGGTTGTCGCTTCACTCTGTTCTTTGTTTCCTTTGGTATCCAGAAGTTTTTAATTTGATATGATTTGTTGACTGTTGGTATTATTTCTGTGGCATTGGGCTTCTGTTCAAAAAGTCCTTGACTAAACTTTTGTCTTCAAAAGTTGTACCTATTTTATTTTCCAGCAGGTTAGGTGTTTCTATTTCAACATTTTGGTCTTTTAACCAATTTGATTTTAGTTCAGTACATGGTGAGACACAGGGGTCCAGACTCAATCTTATGTATGTGAATTTCCAATTTGCTTAGCATATTTATTAAAGAGGCTGCCTTTCCTCCAATGTATATTTTTATGCCCCTTGACAAAGATCAAATGGCTGTGTTTGCTTGGGGTTGTTTCTGCTTCCTCCATTGTGTTCCCCTGATATGCATGCCTGGTTTTGTGCAAGTACCATGCTATTGTAATCACTATAGCTTTATAGTATAACTTCAGGTCTGCTACCTGCTTTGTTTTTGTTAGCCAGAATTGGTTTTGCTCTTCTGTGTCTCTTCTGGTTCCTTATGAATTTTAGGGTTATTTTCTCTATATCTGTAAGAAATTCTACTGGTATATTCATTGAGATTACATTAAATCTGTCCATCAGTTTGGAAGTATAGTCACTTTGATTATATTGGTTCTGTCTATTCAGGAAAAGGAAATATATTTCCAATTTCAGAGTGATATAATTTTTGTTGAAGAGGAGTTTCGCTTCCTAGATTAGTTTAATTCTTAAGCACTTAATTTTTTTGATGTTACTGGGAATGCTATTGCTTTTCTTATTTCTTTTTTGATTAGTTCATTATTAGTATACAGGATTATTAGTGATTTTTGGTTTTGACTATTGATTTTTTTTAACCTGCTACATTGTTGAATTAGGTTATAGGAGTCTTTGATGGAGTTTTTTAGTTCTTATAAGTATTAGATCATGTCATTTGCAAAACATGATACTTTGACTCATCCTTTCCAATACATATCACTTTTATTTTTCTTGCTTAATTGCTCTGGCCAATATTTCAAAGACTATGTTTAACAGGAGTGGTGATAGTGGAATCCTTGTCTTTATCTTGATTTTAGCAGGAAAGATTTCAGTTTTTCCCCATTTAACATGATACTGACAGTAAATTAGTCATAAATGGCTTTTATGAGATTGAGTTCAGGTCCTACTACTGTGTAACAATTTTCTTCAGGGTTTTTACCAAGAATGGATGGATTTGTCAAAGAATTTTTCTATGTGTATTGAGATGATCATAAGATTTCTTCCTTTCTTATTTATGTGATGAATTGCATTTATTGAATTGTATATGTTGAATAATCCTTAAGATGAAGTCTATTTGATCACATTGTATGGTCTTTTGAATGATTTGTTGCATTTGATTTGCCAATAACTTGTTAAGAACTTTTGCATCTATATTCAGCAAAGAGATTGGCCTACAGTTCTCTTTTTGGTTGAATCCTTATCTGGTTTCAAGATCAAAATAACGTCAGCTTCCAAGAATGATTTTGGAAGTGCTCAAATCCACTAAATTTCATTAAATAGTTGGAGAAGTATTGTTGTTAGTTTTCCCTTAAAGTTCTTCTAAGTACAGTTGTGAATCCATCAGGGCCTGGGCTTTTCATAATTTGTAGTTTTAATTGCTTCAATTTCATTGTCTGTTATTGCACTGTTCAAACTTTTTTTCCATTTCTCCTGAGTTCTCCAAATTTTTTGGCATATATGTTTGGAAGCAATTGCTTATAATTTTCCAGATTTCATTGTTGTCTGTTGTGATTTTGCCTTTTTCATTTTTAATTTAATTTATTTGTGTCTTTTTTTCCTTCTTTTCTAAGATGATAATGGATTTGTATATTTTGTTTATTACTGGGGACCCCTCAAACTTTACTACAGACCTCTAGAGTAGTCTCCCGTCTCCTGCTCAGTGTACAATGCAGGCCTGAGAAATTAAACTAAAAGACAGAACTAAGAGAGACAGAAAGCAGGTGCCAGGACAGCCAATGCTGATGCAACCAACAAAGGTGCTGGTCATTTCAAGCCACTGGTTTTTATTGGTAATCAATTGGGACAAAGAAGAGCTATGTGCAAGGGCAGAACTACATGCAAGGATATGCAGTCATGTGGTTTCTATGAAAAATCAATGTAAGTGAGCTTCATAAAGGACAAAACAAAGTATTCTGATATTAGGAGCAAAATAGACAAAATAGATGGTTGTAGTTAGAACACTGTCCTTCTAATAAGAAGATTTTAGTCCTGGGGATGGAATTTGGGTGTGAGTTACTTTGACCTTGGCACATAGGCTTTGGCCAGACTTGTTTCTCAAAACAAGTCAATGGTGGTGTTAACTCTTCAAAGCCTGCACCATTTACAGCCTGCTTTGGGCATAATCAATATTGTGGTCCCTTGCAGTTTATTCTTTCAAAGAACCAGCTTTTAGATTGACAGATTAGTTGTATTGGTTTACTTTAGATCTCATTTCATGGTTTATTGCTTTGATTTTCATAATTTCCCTTCCTTGTATAAATTGTGGGTTTGGATAGTTCTTGTTTTATTAGGACCTTGAGATGCATCATTACTTTATATATTTGAGTTTTCTCTTGATTTTCTGATGTAGGCATTCACAGTTATAAGCTTTTCTCTTAGGCCTGCTTTCATTGTCTTCTATAAGTTCTGGTATATTATATTGTCATTATCATTTAAGTCTAAGAACTGTTTTATTTCTTCCTTAATTTCTTCTACAACTCATTGATTATCCATGAGTGTGTTAATTTCATATGACTGCATAATTTCTGTGATGTATGTTACTATTACTTCCTGTTTCATTACACTGTGATTTGATAATATGCATTGTAAAATTTTGATTCTTTTGCATTTACATATGCATGCTTTAATTGCTACTCTGTGGTCTATGTTAGAAAAAGTAGCATGAGTGGCTGAAAAGAATGGGTATTTATCATTGTTGGATTATTCCATTATTTCAAAGGTTTATTTTAACTCTGATATTTCTTTTTTTTTTTTCTTATTGGTACCAGGTATTGAACTTAGGACCTTGTGCTGGGGAAGCAGGCAGCAGCGATACCGAACTAATTCCCTAGCCAAACTCTGGTACTTCTTAGTTGATTTTTTGTTTAGTTGAGTAGTCTATTTGTGAAAGTGGGGTACTAAATTTCCTCATTAAAATTGTAATGATTGAGCACCTAGAAGGAAACTCCCTGCCTCCATCCCAGGCTTCTAGGGCAGAGAAGCTGAGCCAGTCCCAAAACCCAGAAGGAAGCTCCCCACCTCCATCGCAGGCTCCTAGGGCAGAGAAGGTGAGTGTTCCCAGCACCCAGAAGGAAGCTCCCCCACAGCCATCCCAAACTCCTAGGGCAGAGAAGGTGAGCCTCATGGGTGGCAGAAGTAGCCCCCTGCTGTGGAAATGAGAAAACACATAAACAAGACTCAAAAACAGAGTTCCAGATCACCTACAGCAACCCCAAAGGGAAACGAGATAGAACAATCTATTACTCAACCACCTGGACTCTCTGAACTGGCAACAAAAGAGGATCTGGGAAACATGAAATCAGAAATAATTACTCAGATAACAGTAAAGATTTTTCTTATAGTGCAAGACATGATTAATAAATCTAGAGAGGACACAGATAAAAAAATAGAGGATCTGAGGAACATGATGGAATCCCACCATAGGAAAAAAATGGAATCCATAAAACAGATACAAACAGATTTCCAAGAGATTAAAAATTCCATTGAAAGTCTGCACAGCAGAATGAACCAATGTGAGGATAGAATTTCAGATATAGAGGATAACATTGCAATTAGTGAGGAGGAAAAGAAAAATTGCTTTAAAATTGTAAGGGAACGTGAGAAATCAATCGAGCAGCTGCTAGATGATTCAAAGAAGAATAACATAAGACTGATTGGAATCAATGAAGAAAGAAGAGAGAGTGCAGATGACATAAAAAAAACTCTTCACAGAAGTGATGGCAGAAAACTTCCCAAGGAGGGGAAAAGAACTTGACATACAGATAAGTGAGGCATATAGGACTCCAGCTAGCCTTAATAAAAAAAAATCTACACATAGGCATCTAATAGTTAGGGTTCCAGAAATCCAACAGAAGAATAAAATTCTACAAGCAGTGAGAGAAAAGAAAGAAATCACATACAAAGGAAAGCCCATCAGAATCACAGCAGACTTCTCAACACAAACCCTCAAGGCAAGAAGACCTTGGAGTGATGTATTTCAACCCCTAAAGAAAACAGCCTCCAACCCAGATTGATGTACCCTGCAAAACTATCTTTCAAATTTGATGGAGAAATAAGATACTTTCATGATAAAGAGCACCTCAGGAACTTCATGAATACTAAACTAGCACTCCAAAAAATTTTAGACAATACCCTAGGAAAAGACAATGAGGATCACTACCCCAGGAAACCCAGCAGAATGAATCCATTGGGTGTGACAAATTAAATGCAAAGGGGGAGAATCCAACAAAAAGAAAAAGTCATGACAAGGCTTTTAAAACTTTTGACTTCATCTCCCTAGTGAGTGTATAATTCAATCTTATTATTGTACTGATTAGTATTTTTCTGATTCTAGAGTTGCACACCATTCCTTGTGCTATACTGGCTATTTATCCTCTTCTTATGTCTACATTTTAATTGGGTTGTCTATTAATGAGCACTAAGAATTCTTTATATAGTCTAGTCATAGGTTATATGCATTGTAAATATGGTCTGTTTAAGGACTACTTTTCATTTTAAGGATGTCATTTAAATTTCTAAATTTTAATGGAATCTCATTTTTCAATTTTTTTCTTTTATACATCATGTCTTTTGTATCCTAGGTAGTTCTTGCCTACCCTGAATTCATAAATATTTTCCTTTATAATTTCTTCTTAAAGTTTTATACTTTTAGGCTTGCATATTTAGGTTCATAGATCCCTTCAAGTTATTTTCATGTATGGAAAAAAAGGGTTGAGGTTAATTTTTTATATGCAGATACCAGGTGTTCTAGTGCTGTTTGATGAAAACACTATCTCTTCCTTGGCTCTTGAATTGAGTTTATGTTCTATAAAATGCTAATGTTAAATAATCTTTCAAAACTAAGTGGACCATATATGTGTGGTTCTATTTCTAGATTCTCTGTTTTCTTCAAATGATCTATATGTCTTTCCTTACACCAACGTTCCCTTGATTACTGTCGCTTTAGAAGAAGTCTTAAAATTAGGTACTAAACATCTTCCAAGATTGTTTTTGTTTTTGTTTTTAACTTTTCTAGGTCCTTTGTATGCCTACATAACTTTTAAATTTCAATATCCCATTCTTCATTTATAGCAAATATACACAGACCTGAATTTTTATATATACCTTGTGTTTTCTAATCCTGCTAAATTCAAGTACAAGTTCTAGGTACTCCTAGAGATTTCTTAGTATTTTCTCTATAGATGATCATTTCATCTACATATAAAGATTTTGCTTCTGCTGTGCCAATCCTATCCTAGTTGTGCTTTTTTATTGCCAGACTATTTTGGTGGGGACTAGGTTTCAAAGTTTAATGGACAGATAAAGAGTAAGCATATCTACCCTTGTTCCCCACCTTGAGGAGAAAGCATTGTATCTTCTCCATTCATATAAAGTGTTCTCGCTGGAAGTATGGAGTACATGTCTTTAATCTGTTGAGAAGTTTCTGTTCTATTTCTAGTCTCCTGATAGCTTTTACCATGAACAGCTGTAGAATTTGGTCCAATATTTTTTCTCCAACTAGTGACAGGATCATATGGCTTTTTCCTTTCCTCTGTTAAAATGATGACTTTTGGGGGTGGATCTTCCAAACCTGAACCAACACTACCATCCCTATAACAAAACCACTTTCTACATCCTGCCAGATCTGATTTCTAATAGTTATTTTTGTTAAACAAATTTCTATCTGTCTTCATACATTTTTCTTCTATTATCTTTATCCAGTTTTAGGATTAGCACAATGTTGAGTTCCTAAAATGAGGGGAGAAGTGTTCCTTCTTTTTTCTGCTTTAATTGTTTGATATAATTTATCAGTTAAACTGTTTATGAGCCTGCTGTTGTCATATAGGTAAGTTTTCAAGCTAGGAATATACTTTCTTTAATAGGTGCTATTCAAATTTTATATTTCCTCCAGAGTTAGTTTCATTAATTTGTCTTCCAAGGTACTTCTTAGAAGTTGTCAAATTTATTTCAAAAAAGATTTGTGTAATATGCTTTCTATATCCTTTTAAATTCTGTAAAATCTGTGGTAATGTCTCCTAGATCTTAATATTGTAATTTTAAAAATGTATAACTGATATTGTGTAACAGGAAGAAAAGGTCTAAAAGAGCAGGGGAATTGGGAAGGTTAGGGGAAGGGACAAAAGGGAACGGAAAAAATATGAGAAGAGGAAAAAAATGGAAACAAGGTCTTTGCAAATATGGAAGGGTGGAGTGGGTGAAGGGAGGGCAAGGGAAGGGGAAAACAAAATAAGATCCAAGAGATTCATGTAATGGTACAAGATCCCAATGATGAATGTAACTGTATTTTATACTGAAAATGTACCAGTGAAGTTAATGGGGATAAAATAATAATTGTAATGATTTTTATATGATCTTTTATTTCTAAAGCCCTGTTTTATAAAGTTCACTGCTCTGTGGTTTGAGGCATATATGTTTATAATTGTTATCTTTTCCTTTTAAATATGGACGTTAACCAATGTATAATGTCTTTTGTTTTCTTTTTTGATCATGTTTGGCTTGAAGTCCACTTTGTCTGAAAATAAGACAGCAACTCTTGCTTATTTTTGGGTTTCCATTGCATGGAATACTGTTTTCTTTCCTTTGGGTTTTAGCTTATTAATTTGTGTGTGCATGTGTGTGTGTGTGTGAGGGTGTGTGTGTATGTGTATTAACTGTGTTTCTTGAAACAGCATACCATTGGATTTTGTTTCTTGACCCATTTTGCTAACCTCTGTTCTTTGATTTACAAATTGAGGCAATTTACATTAATAGTTCTAATCGACAGACTTTAAATTATTCTTGTCACTGTATTATTTTTCTGTATTATTTTCTGTTGCTCTTTTCATTTCCTTCCCTTCTCCTTCATTGGTATCCATACCTGATGCATTCATTTTATTGGACCTATTGGCATTGTTGGACTCACTGTCTCTTTCTGGGATATCTTTCAGAATTTTTTTGAGGGTTAGTTTGGTAGTCATTAATTTCTTTGGCTTCTTTTGTTATAAGAATATTTTAATTTTCCATCAAATTTGAAAGATAATTTTGCAGGTTATATCAGTTTGGGCTGGAAGTTATTTTCTTTTAGAGCTTGAAACTCTTCATCCCAAGCTCTGATTTGTGTTGAAAAGTCTGCTGTAATTCTTATCAGTTTTCTTTTTATATGTAACTGATTGTTTTTCTGTAGAATCCTGTAACATTCTATACTTGTGTTGGGCTGATGATATTTTAATTATATGGCATGCAGTGTTTTTTCTTTAAATTTTCTCATCATGGTTATTCAGGGTTTTAAAATATAATAAATTCTGTGTAATAAATTATTTTTATATGTTTGGATCATTTTCTGCTATTACTTCTGTAAACATATTTTTATGTTGTTTTAATTAAATCCAATTCTTATTGAAACTTTTCAATCCATTTTCATGCCATCTTGTAGTTTTCAAGATATCTCTCAATGTTTGATCAAAGCCCCGTCCTCTAGATCTGACACTCTGACTTCACATTAGTTATTTCTGTTGCCCTAAGTTTTAATCATATTTTTAATTTCCTGAACTTCTGTTCGGAACCATTTTATGGACTCATATTTTTTTTTTATCCTGTGCATTTATGTTCTGCTCTAATGGGCAGTCATCTTTAGATGTATTATATTTTTTTAGTGTCTTCTAAAGACTTGTGGATCATTTGTTTCATTAGAGTTATTAACTGGTTAGTTATAACTTCTTTAAATTTGCCAAGCACCTTATTGAGCTGTTTTCCCTTTATTGATGCACTTTGTGTTGTGGGACTTATGATTTCTGGCCCTCTGATGCCCCATGAACTGACATTGGGGAAGTCAGAAGTTTTGGGAGGCATTTTGTTGCTTTGTCTTGTTTGAATTTGTATGTGTGTGTGTGTGTGTGTGTGTGTGTGTGTGTGTGTGTGTGTGTGTGTGCTGGGGTTTGTGGCTTCTTTGGCCCAGTTTCCTGTTCTTCAGGACTGAGCCACAGTGTTGTTGATGACCGCTATGCAATCCACTTATTGACATACAGAGTAAAAAATGATAGCAAGAACTATGTTACCTTGGCTCTGATAGTAATGTCAGGAACAATGGTATCAGATATCAACTGGACACTGATGAACTCTAAGAACCACATATAAACTGCCCTTAACCAAAGCATAGAGGTCTAAGAAAGACACTTTTGCCAAACGGATATTGACTGATAGTAATTCAGACCACTAATTTATGTTTGATGTAGGCAGTGATGCAAGAGCTCAATTATACCACTGTACTAAATCCCATTTTCTTCAGGTCCACTTCTTTTAAAGATTACACTCACCAAACCTGTCCTCCCACCACAGGTGCTGTGATCTTCCTTGCTCAATCCAAGACACCTAGGGGATCCTAGGAGATCCCTATTTAGCTCTCACTGTCACTCAAAAGATGTCACTCACCTGGTCTGTGTGGTAGGATAAAAGACCTGGAGTGAAACTCTTTTGTGGATGCTGGTCTCATCTTCAGACAGGTCCAGTCTTTTAGTTGTCACCTCTCCTGTCCTGTGCTGTGGAGAACCCAGGAGCAGAGCTGGCTAAGATTTGTAGTTTGGCCACTCTCCTCTCCTCCCCTGGGTTGGGTGAGGCCTGGGCTGCAGTGGTTGGGTTTACTGGGTATGCGAGTCCACTCACTTTCTGCCTCCTGCACAGTTGCCATGAGGCTTGTGCTCATGGGTGCTGCAGGGTATGTGAGGCCACTCTCCTACCTCTCATGTGGGTTGTGCAAGGCCTCAGCTAATAATCAAGTATGATGGAATACATCTTCCCAGTGCAGTTAAAAATCTGATAACATAAAATAATGTTTAATTGAATTTATTTTTCACTGATTTGAATTTTGGGAAAACCTATTTAATTTATCAACTTTGTACCATATTCTTATAGTGAAAAAATTTCTCTGTTGCTAAATATATGGTTAATTCTTTTTCAGGGACCAGGATTCAAAATATCAACTTATCACACATGTACTACGATATTAAAATGGCTTAATGGTAAATAATTACTTTTTTTTACTTTAAAGGAATGAGCAAAAATGTTATTTAAGAATATTTTCTTGGGCTGGGTATGTAGCTCAGTGCTACAGTACCTGCCTGGCAAGTGTGAGGCCCTGAGTTTGATTCCAGGGACCAAACAAAACAAAAACAAAAACACAAACAAAAAACAAAGAAACATTTTCTTTTTATTTGGTAGCTATAATACAGAGAACACTGAAAGTGTTAGAATTTCAATTTTCACAAAGATGTTTGAAAATCTACATAATTTTATTCTAACACATATGTTGCTGAGTTAAAGGCAGGAGATTTCTATCTTTGTCTTGAAAAATGTATATATATATATATATATATAAAATAAGTATTGCTTTTAATATATCCTATTATAGAGAGAAGACAGGAAATTTTAAATAACTGATCATAAAAACAAATTTAAAGTGAACAAACTGGGTTATCATAACACTGATATTTTGAATAATCCAAAATTATCTTGTCACACAAGAGAAAATAGAAATTTGGAGAATAGTTTATATGTATTATACAGAATAATTTTACAATATTTTTTGATGTGAACACTTACAATTTATTTAAGGATAACTCAGAAAGTATAAACACTAAACATGTAGGTAAATCTTCAAATCCAGAAACATTCAAACAGAATTTAAAACAGGACATTTACAAATATAGAGACACTCTGGTTTTCTTTCATTTATTTAGCCATTGAAAATGGTTTTAGAAGCTTTACAAATTATACTGGAACCTTTTTTTTTTTTGTCAGTGGGTATATGATAATGTATGAGAAAAGATCACCTCATGTCTCATGTAGCCTACACAGTGAAAGTGGATCCAGATACTATCTCTAGAGTCCAAATGCTTGTGTTCCATGTGAGTCTTCTTTTTAGCTGAATCAATAATGTAATGGTGCTAGAAGATCTGACCCTGGAGGGATAATTAGGTCATGAGGTTAGAGATCTTATCAATTAGACAAGAACCCACAAGAAAAAGACCCAGAAAGATGCTTTGTCATTTTCCTCTTGTGAAAACACAGTAAAAAGACGTTATATATGGGAAAGAGAATCTGCACCGGACACTGACTTCACTATTGCCTTGATCTCAGACTTCCCATAATCCAGAATTATGAGACATTAATTTTGTTTAAAAGCTATCCAGTCTAAAGTATTATATCAGCTTAAACAATGTAATATCCAAATCTTTATTCAATATAGTAATCACCATAGATAAATTAAGGATGTACACGCATCCCTGTGGTATGTATATCTTTTAAATTCACATAAACTATATATTATATAAAATAACATATATATGTATATAGTTACATCATATGAGTGATATTAGTGACTTAAAACTTTTATGTACCAATTTGCTCCAGTGGAGTATAATCTATGTGGGCTTGGGCAGAGTGAAGGCAAGAAAATCATTTAGGATGCTGTCATACTATCTAAAATAGAAATACAGTCTAGTAATGAGAGTGTAGGAAAGAAGGAGTACAACATATATATTTTAAGAAATGTCTTCTGATGAACTGCACGATGTATATATAAGAAAAAAGTCAAGAATGGCCCAATCCATTTCATCTGAGGAACAAGAAAATAAATTATTGTCAATTCTTGAGATAAATGAAAAAAATAGATAGTATATCATAGAAAGTAATCCAAGTTTCAGTTTTCAACATTTTTCTTTATACTTTTCTTTTTAAAAATACAGGTTACAAATTGTCAGGAAAGCAAAGTCTCCAAGAATCTGCACCACAATAGTTCCACAGTTCTCAGTTTATTTGAAAAATGTTCAGGGAGTAATAAATGTTTGATAATTTTTTTGCAAACTATTTTATTTGATATGATTATGTTAACTAACAAACTTCTAATTATCAAGTGCTTTTAGTGGGTGTAGATTTCTTTCAAAATATTTGTGTGAAGGCCATGTTAGTAAAATTCAACTCTGAAATATGATATATAATTTTTCATGTGGCTTACAAAAATTATTTTGAAAATTAATGTGTATTTGTGAATTTTATACCCTATTTTCTTTCTATGTTAACCTAACTTATTAACATCATATTGTTAATGCATCAGCCCAACTGAAAACTCATTTGTGGCCTAGCTTGTTTTGCTTTTTGTCCATTTGATATCCTACATACGTCTCTGTTGCTCCTTTTCTTTTAAAGTCATGAAGGAAATCTTGATCCTGCAATACAAGACCCTTGGAATCTAATTATATATTTAGAGACTTTTGGGGCCGGGGATTTAGGTCAGTGGTTCCGCTGCCTGCCTCGCAAGCACAAGGTCCTGAGTTTAATCCCTTTTGAAATATTTTCCAAACTTTTGTCTTTATTTTAAGATTATGTTCTGTACCCTGTAATGTATTCAAATTTAGACTTTCTTTTTTTTTTTTTTTTGTACCAGGGATCGAACTCGAGTCCTTGCGCTTGCAAAGCAGCCAGCAAAACCACTGAGCTAAATCCCTGGCCCAAATTTAGAGTTTCTTGAGTTGAAGGTTAAAAAAAAAAAATCACCAAACTTCTTTCCAAAGCTCATATTCAGTGTTTTTGATGGATAATTCTTCATCCACATTTCATAATTCCAAAATTAGGTAAAATATCTTGTCCATTATTAACTCTCATTTGGTATTGTCTTCCTTGCATTATTTTAAAATGATGAAAAAAATTTGCACTTTTTTGTGGCTTTGGAAAGAATAATTGATACTAATTCTAAATTTCAAATTAAAAGTTTAATTATAAGAATATATTAAATACCATTTATGAAGTATTGAATTAGTTGGTAAAAGTTTAATAGTGTAGAAAACTGTTAGTATAACTCAAAAGCTATTTCTTAAAGTTACACTTCTCAAAATTGTAATGTCCATACTATCTTAATGGTGTCATTTATTCATGTATTACAGGTAATAAACCATGCAAAATCATGTAATAAATCGTTAATGTATTTTATCTGTTTCACTGATTTCCATTTCTAGAACTATGCATTTCTCCATGATTTTCTTTAAAGCAGTAAGAAATAAAAGTATGTGTCAGAAAAGGATATGAATTGTTGGCTAATATTTCTCTACTCAAACTCCAATTTTGCATATTTCAATGTGGGTATATATATGATTTGTGTACTTAAACTATAGTGTAAATTAAAATAGAGAATTCTGACAAAATAGGCAATATTTTAATATATACTTAGATATACAGATTAAATGAGATTTAGCTGACAGTCTAAAAAATGAAATTGTTTATGAAATTCAAGTGAACTAAGAAAACTAATGTACAAGGTTAGTTTAAATGATACATTATGGAAAGCTTGTACTAAGTGAAAATAAGTGTCACATATACTCATTCTACCTGAGAGACAGTGGATTTTCCTACTTCTAGAAGAAAGATTGACAAAATTTTCAGTAGCATGGCATCCACAATACCATGGCTTTCTGTTGCAATTTCACTTATAGTTGTGCATTTTCTCTTTATTTCAGAAAAAAATGAGTAGACTAAACCATAACATGTCCTCAATAAATGACTTGTTGCAGATATGAAGAATGCTACTAATGGAGTAAATTTACAAGTATTTGTGCACCACCACATACACCTGTGACTGAATTAATTTTGTAAGCTCTGTTTGGATTAAATAGAAAGCATCTCCTTCCAAGATATCCATCAGAATAAGAGCCTACAGAAATCAAAATTTGAGGATCAGTCCTTTACAAAATTATTTTTCTCCTCATGATCATGTTTGCTTTATTCTAATGATTCATTATACTACTTAATTAATGGGTGCTTGATGCATTATGTTCCTAAGGTTTTACACCTAAGAATCTACACATGGATGACTAATTCTTCGGATAATAAATTGAATACTTTACATCCAAATTTAGGGTTAAAATTATATACTCCTTAAAACATACAAAAAACATATAATGGGATATATTTTCATGGACTATAATTTTGGAAGACCATAAAAACATTATTAAAAGTCATTTTCTTAATAATTTTAGTCAAGTAGATGGTTTACCATTCTGAAACGAGGATCTTCAACTTTTTCTGATCAGAGGATTAAAAAAATTGTGGTATTTATGAACAGTGAAGTAATTACTCTGCTATTAGGAAGAATAAGTGAGTCACTTGTAGGAAAATTGACTTTTAGACCATAGTGTTAAGTAAAATAAATGAGACTCACAAACTTAACCCAAAATATAAATAAATAATAGAATAAAAGATAGATAATAGAAAAAAGGGAGATAGCTATTTTACAAAATGAAAGGTGACCAAGAAATAGGAGAGGGACAAAAGGGAGGACAAGGGAGTACAGAAATAATTAAAAAGTAGGTCTGTAATTATTATATGAAGCGAACATACTAATAAGACAGAAAAATTGAATAAAAATGATCTACCAAAAGAACAAAAAGGTTTGACACTCAGCAGAGTCTAAAGGACTACAATGGAAACTTAAAAATATATTATAGATGTTGGACATGTTACAGAGCTGCTGAAATTATGGAATTATTTGATTTGTTTGTTTAATTGTTTGCTTCATAGTTTTCATAGCTCTGCTGGATTACCATAATTTTTCCCTGAATTCTTTTGATCATATTTATGATAGTTGCCTTAAATTCTTTAACCATAAATTTAGGCTATCTTGAGATTTTTTTGTTGTTGTTAGAAAGCACACAGTCTATAGGTCACGTTTCCTGTTTCTATGTGTCTGGCATCATGAATTGTTTAGTCTTCATTAGAAAAAAGCTTTAGATTTTTTTGCGTTCTGTTATATTTATAAAAATTGTTTTGAAATTTACATTATACATTTCAATACAGTTTCTAACTGTTCATTCAGAACATATATAGCCTTGGATGGATGATGGGTAGATGTGTGAAAAGTGTAATACTTCCTCAAGCAATTCCAACCTGACAGGGCTCTACATATGGACTCTACTTTCTTTTTAAGTATTATTGAGTGTTTGTTAGGGTAAATCAACTATGGAAATTACTCTAGTTCAAATACCTTACCTAAAATCTAAGGCCTGTTTAGTGTATGAGCTGCAGATTTTGAGTATTAGAAAGTTTGAGAGCAGAATAATTCCTGCCATGTTCAAATCTCTAACACCCTCCAGAATTTCTCAAACAGTAGCATTCTTATCTCTATAGTTCATAGAATCCAATCTTTAACAAGCTTCAATGAGGCACTTCTTGATCAGAAGCAGCCAATTCCTTATTCAGATATTTACCATGCTTCTCTGCCACCTCACTGCACAATTTCTATTAATAGTGTCAAAGTTCCATAAATTATAGTTGTTCATTTCTCTTCAGAATTCTCCTATGCATCTCAGCTCACTGGTAATACCATATTCTAGTTGAACCCTGGTTTGTTGTGCCATAGTCAAAGGAATTATCCCCCGTCAGAGAAATAGATCTGAAAAATTGGTCTCATGTTTTTGGATATCTGTATTAGGGATCTAAAATCTAAACACAGTTGTCTGTGATTATATATTTAGCCCAATTTGATATGATTTACAATATGAGGGTTTCTTCTATACATGAATGTGTTGTAAATCAGAGCAGAATTCCTTAAGGAAAAAAAAGTATCCAGAAATAGCGAGCAAAATATTATTATTTTCTCTTTCTGGAGAGTATACTTTTTCATTTGCAGTGGATAATTTTAATTCATTGACAGTGTATCATTTTCTTGTTTAACTTTCTTTTGTTGAGAAGTGTTCAATGCTACTGTCAGAGTTGCCTCCTGTCACTTATTTTTATGGGTTCCAGCTAAATTCTGAGTTCATTTTCGTGCACATCTATCTTTTCTAGACCTAAGCTCTGCTGGTTCTAAAGCTTCAAATAAATGAAAAAATAAGTAAATGAATAAACTTTTGTGCTTATAAAAATTAGGAAATTTCCCTTCATTACTAGAACTTGTGACTGCCACTTAAGCAAAAGCAACATTATAAAAATTTCAACTGAGAAAGTGGCCTGATTAAAAACAAAGATTCCCTCTTTGCTGGACAAGTGTACCTCAGTTTCACCCTATACCACAGCTGTATTCATCCACAGATTCCAAGCACAAACCTTGGGATTTGTCAGTTTTCTTCCACCTGCTTAAGTAAAAATTTTAAGACTACTACATTTAACAGAATTTAATTGAACAAAAGATGACGCATGAATTGAGCACCATTCAAATCCAGAAGTTCAGGAAACAGCCTTAAGCAGTGTTGACAGTGAATATTTCCAAATTGAATGCAGAACTAAAATACAGTGGTACCCTGATTAAATAAAGCTAGATATTTGGCTTAATTGGACATAGTCTTGTCAATTGGCTATCTGTGGGAAGCTCAAGTTGAGCTGTTTGTACTTGGATCAGACTCAACTGTTCGATATTCCTGTATGATACCCAACTATGAAGTCAGATTTTTATCTTCTTTAGGTAGTAAATTAGTTTGTCTTTCAAAGAACATAAGGCACATTGAAGTCTTGCCTGCTTAGTAAATTTAACACATTTTTAAAAACTTGATATCTAACTGTATTCAAACTGGACTTTAGTTATTGTAACTGCATTCAAATCATCAAAGGCCTTAAGATTTAATGTAGCACCAGGGTGTCAGTTTCGGGACTTAGATACTGACCCTGCAAGTCTGGTTCACTAGTGACTCTTCAATAGTTTCAAACAGATTTGTAATATATTCTACAGTCTATTTGGTTTCCTAGAAGTTCTGAGCAGGTGGATTGGTTTCTTTAAACTAATGTAACCTAAATAGAACCTAAATAGAAGTATTTGTTGAGACTGTCAAAACAATCCTTAAAACCTTAGAACTTAAAATGAATTCTACTTCTTAGCCTTAGATAAATTCTAGGTAAGCCAGGTCTTTGGCTTGCTTCCACATCAAAGTTTTAAATACCTTTTAAAATTAAAGGAGTATGTCAAAGTCAATTTGAATATTTTTGAACTGGCTAGTGTGCCAGTCTTATGGATATTGAGTTCAGAGTGCAAAGTCAATACAGAATCTGGACATTATTCCAGAATGCCGAAGTAACTATCCAAATAACACTTTCACCTATCTTATTTGGATTTTAAGAGATCAGTCAAGTTGGCCATATTTCGAAGGTGCAGGTCTTGAAAAGGAAATCTTGCAATAGTAGAAATAACTATAAATTTAGGAGGTAATAGCAAGATGTATCAGAGGACATTGATGTCAAAGTTTCTGATAATGTGTACAACAGTATATGTATAATCTTATCATTGAGATTGAAAAGGCCAGCAAATATCTATCTTACAACAAGAAGTTATATGATATTCAAAATGAAATAGAATTACTTTGGATATTGATTTGAATAATGTGCTACTTTGATTATAGTTCATTGTTAGAGTTTTTGTTTTGTTTTGTTTTTTCCTAGAGATTAATTCTTCCTGAAAAATTGTAATCTCTTCTTCAGAATTAAAAACAAAAATATTTTGAGTTGGTGACTGTATTTACACTAAAATCCAGCATTAATCATGAAATTGAATCACAGAAACATCAATTTGTGTTTTGCCATCACAACTGTAAAATGAAAATTATATTATTATGTATTCAAAGAAAGAGATAAATGTGACTTATTTGGATGCACATATCTAATTTAAGGATTTATTAAAAATGAATTTTTAGTACAGATAACATATCATCACATCCATATCTATATATGATAAATTATTTTAAACATATGAATATGCATCTAGGTGTATCTATTTGACAATATTATGGATAAACTCATAATTATTTATTTTGTATAACCAGACTTTTACTAAAGGAAAACTTACAGATAGTTGGATCAGAACATAAGGGTAAAGTTGCCATTATAGCAACAAATTACAATTTCCTGGAATTTTTTTCTGATCAAGAAAGCTTGACAAGGAAAAACATAAAAGGTAAAGTAGCTAATTTGACACACTAGCACTTTTAACATTCACTTGGACTGATGACATTTGAAATAGCAGGTCAAACCCATGAAAACCTGAAAATAAAACATCTATTAATGCAAAAGTGCTGTTTTCAATTCTAAATTAATTTGAAAATTTTATTTTAAAAGAATAGGCATTGTCCTGTATTGTAAAAACTCCATAGGAGTCATTTTTCTGCAAGTACAAAATAAAAGCTGTACTTTAAAAAGGAGATTCTACGAAATCATTACAAATTTCAACATTGTGATAAGGTGATGTAAACAGGTGCCCACAATATAGTTAATTATATTAGTCAGTGATAACTTGAGTAAAGCTGGTGGAGTAAAGCTGCTTACTTCATGGGAGCCAAGAAATAGAGCCAGAGAACAGGGCCAGGGAGCAAACACCAGCAACCAGATACAGCACTCAAAGTCACACCCATGATCTATCCAGACAAAAAAGAAGCATGTTTACTAACCCTAGGCAGTTCATAAATCAATCAAATTGGCAGTGGAGCTTAACCATTACATATAGCCCTTTGTCAAGCTGACATCAAAAAACATCTCCTTAAACCATATTTAAACCCTAAATAAGTACAAGGTTATAATTCTGCCTAATATAAATGAATTATCCCCTTTGCAACCAAAAACGCTAAAGTCCAAGTCCGAAGCTACCTCTGAGATTCCAGGTGAGCTCTTACCTGTAAACCCCTGAGAATTCTAAAGGGAAGTTACATATTCCTAGTATAAGCTGCTATAGAACAAACATATAACTTCCAAAAGGGAAAGGAATAGGGGGATAGAAAAGAGAAGGACCACAAAAATACCGAAAGTCAGAAGGGCAAACATTAAGTCCTGAAGCTCCATGCCCAGCATCCAGGGCACATGGTGAGATGTGAGATACTGGCCTCACCAGTTGTATACTACGTGGCTCTTCTCTTGGCCTGCTTTACTCTTGACCTGTTGCTTACCTCAGGAGATGTATCATATTCTTTTTATCTCTGACCTCCTGTGTTCTCCACTCCATCACTGGCTTCCCTTTCACAGCTTCACACCTTCCACTTTCAGTAGCACATTACCTGTCCTCCCAGATATTCTTTTGAATTCTGGGTTGAACCCCCCTCTATGCCACAAATAATGCATTCTGTATGCTGCAAACACTAACATCACACGGATGACAGGGTAGCTGGGCCCCTCACACTATTATGTGTGCAGCAGCCTCTAAGTACATGCAAGGCTATGTATGGTGAAATGAATCCTGAGGTTACAATTATCCAGGTGGCTCTTTTCAAGCCCCAGAGGGTCTCGCCTAAAAAGAAAGATTTTCTTCCGCCGCCTGCCTCACAAGCGCAAGGTCCCGAGTTTGATCCCCGGTACCAAAAAAAAAGAAAAAAAAAGAAAAGAAAAAACAGAAAGATTATTTTCATTTTTATACCCTTGGACCTAAAATGAGTGGTATTTTAGTGATTATAAGATGCCTTCAAGATATCTTTCTTCTTGTCATGGTTAAAGTACTTGATGTCATTGTAATGGCACTAGTTTCTTCAGGAACCACACTTCCTTTTAGCCACAAACTTATATGTACTTCTTTTCTGGCCAAAATGTAAGTTTCTTTTTCCCCTAATTTTTCTGTCCTGCTTTTAGCTCTTGATTTTCCACTATAAATCTGGCTAAAAACAGCCTTCATTTCCAATGCCACAGTCTGATCATTTCTCTGCCAGCTGAAATTTTCTTTCATCCCTAAATTTAGCTTCAGGCAAAATCTTATGACATAGGCACAAGGAGACAATTTCCTTATTAAAATGTAACATGTATTATCTGCTCTCCAATAAAGTCCTCCTTCTCAACTGAAATCTCATGAGTCTAGCTTCACTAACTGCATACCTATTAGCATTCTGGTATTTTAACATCTGTCTAGAGTAGTTTCTGCTTATGGCATTCTAGGGCTACTATTGTCCTTCCATATCTCCAAACCTTTCCAAATTCCTTTTCTATTCCATTTAGGGTACAAACCTACTAGCTATTCTCAGTGTTGGTTTTCCCTCTTCAGTAAGTTCATCATTCAGTCACACTTAGAACTATGCTAAGTCAATAAGCTTTGTATTTATTACTCAGGTTGACACAACAGTCAAGCATCACATTTTTAATCAATTAAGTTTAACTGTCCTAATAATGGTAAGTCTCTTAAGATTTCTTTTTTCTAAATATTTCTCCAGATTACATTGAGTCTGCATGATATTTCTATTTTCTATGAGTATTACACCTATTCCTAATTATAGTACTTGTTCACAACATGTGAGAAGCTGAACTTCAGAAATGTAATGTGGCCATTTTCATATATCATTATGAAAGAAACAAATATAAAGAAGTACAATCTCTGCTTGGCTTTGCCCAGTATGGATAGCACCGCTAATGTTTCATATCAATTATTAATAATATAAGGCTGAATAATTCAGACATTGAGGAATAAAACTGAAGTCAGATTCTGCTGAAATTATTTTTGAGTATTTTGGAAAGACCAGCCACAGTCTCAGTATGAGGGTTATGTTCCTTATGAGATTTCATAAACAAAGATAAAAATATGTGGGTGAAAATTAATTATAATAACAGGAAAGATTGTTTTATTATAAATTAAATCATGTAGATAACTCATCAAAATTTATAATTTATGAATGAAGAATGAGGTGGTATATCTTTGTACTTAGAGTGAAATGAAGCTGTAAGAATTAATATTCATAGAATTTTTGGCACTATTTCCAGAGCAAGTCTTTAGGGTGTAGTGGAGTGCAATAGAAAAAAGTCTACTATATTATTCCCAAATTGGACAAATGGCAAAATATGACACATCATAATGCTGGGATTGGGGAGCGTAAGGTTATTCCTAAGTCTGAATGTAGGATGTCACTTTATTTTTTAAGTATTACTTTATTACACATATTCATGGGGAAATATGTGATAATTTGATACATGTATACAATGTGCAATGATCAAATTAGGGCAATTATTATTTCAACTCTTTAAACTATTAAAATATTTTAATACATAATAATTCTACATAGTTAGATTTCAATGCAACTATAAACTATGAATAAATTACTTGCCTTTCCATCTCTTCATTATTTATGTTTCAAATCTTTGAGCTGCTCTCTTCTCATTATTGATAAAATACAAAATAGGATATTATGAACTATGGTCAATGGACTGTGCTGTTGAACATTAGACTTGAATTTTCTGTGTTTTGATAACTGTTATCCAAATATCTTTTACCCTCCCTCCTCTCTACACATCTCAGCTTCTACTAATCACTATTTTACTTCCAGCTTAATAATTTTGGCTTCCATATGTGTGAAAGAACTTGTATTTGCATGCCTGGCCTGGTTTATTTCACTTAATGTCCTCAGTTCCATCCATTCTATTGCAAATAATATTTAATTTTTTTTTTTTTTTTTTTTTTTTTGGTACCGGGGATCAAACTCGGGTCCTTACACTTGCGCAGCAGGCGGTGAAATCACTGAGCTAAATCCCAGCCCAATATTTAATTTTTCGATAACTAGATAATATTACTTTGTGTAATCACAAATCACCATATTTTCTTTAATGGTTTTGCTGATAGGTATCTAGTTTGTTCCATATCTTAAATATTGTGGCTAGCAAACAAACAAACAAACAGAAAACACTGCAATGGAGATGTCTTTTTGATATGTTGTTTTGATTTCTCTTGGATATGTATCCAGACGATCCAGAAGAGAGGTAGTGAGATCATATGGTAGACCTCCTTTTTAAAAAAAGTGTTTGAGGAACTTTCATACTGTTCATTATAATTCCTGTGCTAACTTGGAGAATATAACTTTAGCTATACTCTTCCTTATGGTTTATATCTAGATGACCCCCCAAAGCCTCATGTGCTCATAGCTGAGCCTTTAGGGAAGTGATTAGATCACAGGGTGTGAGGTTCATCAGCATATTAGTCCACTGATGAATTTGGAGCTAAATGTAATTTTGGGAGTTTAAGTCTGACTGGAGGAGATAGCTCCTTGAGAATATGGCCTGGAAGGGTGTAGCTCTTTCTTTCCTCTCTTGATCCTTCTGCTTTCTCCTGCCATGCCAGAAGCTGTTTCTCTTCTGCCATGCCCCTCTGCCATACCATTCTGTCTTGGAGCCAAGCAGCTATGGACTGAAACTTCTACAAACTGAGTTACAATAAAACTTTCCTTTAAGTTGTAGATATTGGCTATTATGTCTCGATGAGAAATTATCTAAGAAACTACCAAAAGACTAATAAGAGAATGTTTTTATTTAAATAGTCTCATTTACTTAGTCAATTGCCTATCTATATTGGTGTGAGATAAGTTGAGTCAGAATGCAACCTTGTTATGATAAGAAGGTGCAAAAGAAAACATACTCCAGAGGGGTTTCACTGTAATTTATCAATTACACTCTCAGATGGAATATCAAATATGTATAATAACTTCTCACATACTCCCAAAAGAGGAAACTGGAAATTTCCACACAACAAAACTACATGGATGACTCCCTCACAGAGCCACACTAAAACTATATATTTATGTAATTAATATATGGTGTAATGACATATGTGACAATATATGGTGTAATAACTAGTCATCATGTAATGACTAGTTATTTCAAAGTAAATAACATACAATAGATCTTGGAGTTCTATTGAAAACTGAATTTTAGAAAGGTGCCACTGTCTTCAAATATGTGGCTTGTCTCTGTATTAATTATCATCATAAGCCCTCCCATGATTATGGGAGGATAAATTAAATTTGAAGTTTTACCTAATGTCTAGATATGAATTCTAGAATTACACTACCTCTTCCCTTGTCTGTGTATACAGTGATCTTTTTAGTTTGTTGAAAACCCACTGGGAAGCAATAAATGCCTCAGTTCTTATTTTGACATTTTTCTTAAATTAGAGAGTATTTAGTGTGTTGTTTGATAACTAAAATTATAACATGCATTAAAGTATACAAAAGCTTGTCTCTGCTTATAAGTATTAATTTTCAACTGTACACGGATGCTTTCTATAAAGCCTTAAATAAGAGATTCATTCTATGCATTTAGGGAAATTGTAATCAAATAAACCTAAATATTTAAATCTATTTCTCTTTCTCCTCCCCTCTCTTTCCTTCCCTTCTCTCTATCTTTGAAGTTGCATTTTGAGCAAAAAAGAAAGAAAGAAAGAAAAATGCATAGAACATGGGGTAGTAGTGATATTTTTCAGCTACAGCATAGAGCAAAATTAGCAGAAGGGCCAAAGACTTGGGTAAGGGAAAAAATACATGAGATATTATGGGTCATTTGTTTCCTAAGGATTATGTCAGAATGTGAATTTACTATCTTACACTGAACACATATTTCTTAAATTGCTGACAACCAATTTGAGCAATGCTATGACTGCCTCATTTCAAATGTTTTCCAGATATAATTTTGATAAAATGTAAAAGTTGTAACCATTTTAATGTATTCATTGGCGATTTTGTTCTTTTTGAGTTCTTATAGTTCTATATTGAAAAGGGAATATTATATTGTTATGTTATCTTGTTGAATTAAAGTTAAAAAATTGCATTTATTATGTTTGATATATGATTCAATCTGAATTATTTATGACTAGCTCATTTTTAATGATCTGTAGTTGTTAACAGTTTTTCATATATTTTAAAATGTTAGGATAAATAAAATATTTAATGTTTTTTAATCATAATTTAATAGTTATATAAGTTTGTGCCTTACTAAATCATTTTTGTAAGGAGTTAAGTGTATTATAAAATAGAATTAGCAGAAACCACAGTGTAAGAAATAAAATGGAGCATCTGTTTGTTTGTGATTATGAAACATAAGTACTTAATAAAAATAAATGATATCTCTAAAATGTTATGTACTACCATGGAAAAATAGTCGATAAATGTATTATGGAAAATTTATAGGTACATTTGAAAAAATATATTATTTTATATCTTAATTAATCAAAAATTCTTTCTATTTAATACTTTAAATTCAAACTCTCAATACTGTAATTTTACACTCAAACAATTCTTATTTTTGAAGCTTTTTTTTTTTGGTACCGGGGATCAAACTCAAGTCCTTGCGCTTGCGCAGTAGGCGACAAAACCACTGAGCTAAATGCCCGGCCCATTTTTGAAGCTTTTTAACTTGAAGAAATTGTCATAAAGTATTTTAAATGAAAAATATTTTAGTAAATTCAAACATTTATTATTCACCATAAACTTTATAATCATTATTTAATAGATACTACAGAGTAAATAATACATATTATTATCAGTTTACAGGGAAGAAAATATATCAGTTCATGAACATATAACAGATTAGTAACTTTTTAAGATTCTATTTATTCACTGATTCCTTCTTTCTTCTTAAATTACTACTTAATAAATTTCATGCAAAAGAAGATTTATGCATAATCCTATAAATTTTCAGGATAGAGATCAAGGAATAATTAAAGGCAAAATAGTATTGAATTGAAGAGATACGTTCACAAGTTTTACCCCTGACAAAACTCCAAATCAACCAGAAGAGGGAGGAAATAACAAAGACAAATTATCTTTTATGAAAACCAAATTAGACATAAATGTAAACGTTTGGCCTGAGAAGTGTCATAGGTGAAGTAAACAGTGAACTAGAAAACAATGATGAAGGCTTGAACACTTCCGGGCTTTTACAGCAAATCTCAGCAGCCAAATGGGATCCTAGGGGAAAAGCAGAGGATTGCAAATGAGATGGTGAGGCACTATGAGAGAACACCTATGGGCCTAAGTGCAGCAAAAGCAAAACAAAGGAAACAAAAGCAAAGAAAATCTAACTGCCTACAATCAAGACAAGGAAAACATTTCAAGAAATGTATCTGTCTTTGAAACATGGAAAGTAAACAGTAAGTATGAATGAGCTTGTGTTGTCTAAATTTTCTGAAAGGATTTGTAATAAATGTTAGAAATACGCTGGTCTTAACTCTGACTCAGATACCTTTGTGCATTTGAAGGTGTTATACCCACAGTATAACAATATCTGTGATATGGTATTCAAAATATAAATGATTGTCATTTCCAGTTCAATTCTGTGATGCACTTTTATATTTTTTTACATATATGCTTGATCCAGAATGAATGCTACATATACACGAAAAATTCGAAAAAGATTCAAGCATAGGACCTGCTCAGCTGCACAAATAAAATGAGGGTAGAAGTAAAATGCAGACAGAAAATGAAATAAGAATTTATAACACAAAATGTTAAATTTATAAATTTAAGACTATAGATGTCAAGAAAAGATGTTAAAATAAGAAGAGGCAGTGAAAATTAAGATGATAGCACTTGGGAAAAAAAAATGAGTGAAAGGAAATGGTTAGAAAACAGTATAAACAGGTATAAACTGGTGTTGTTTTAAATGTCAAACATGAAAAATACATAATAATAAGAGATTATATAATTGGAAACCTTTATTCAATTCAGATGTTGAAGTGTTGAGCCTTAGCCAGGCATACTGGCAATGCATGCATACCCTGGAGGGCGAGGCCGAAAGATTGAGAGTTCAAGACCGGCCTGGAATGCACAGTGAGACAATGTCTCACTGACAGGGTACTAAAATCCATGGTCTTGAGAAAGTGATTAGGTCATGAGGGCAGAACTCACATAAATGAGTTTAGTGCTCTTATAAGGGTCCCCTGAAATGCCCTTGCCCCTCTTGCCATCTGAGAGAGAAGTAAAAAGACAGCTTTCAGTGATTCAGGAATTCAACAGACACCAAGCCTGCTGATTCATTGACTTTGGACTTTACAGCTTCTAGAAATACAGCTTCTTTAGAGATAAATTTGTATAGTTTGTAAGCCATAAGTTTATGGTGCTTTGTTATAATAGAATACACAAAGCTACCAATTTATAAGTATTAGATAAAATTAAGGTAAACATAATCAATTTTAACATTTCTCACATGATAGACAAATCCTTAATATTGCACTGTGCCCTGTACAATCCCTTTTTATTTGTGAGATAGTCTCATATATTTCACCTTTTCACGAGCTCACTTACTCTTTTCTTACTTTTCTCTACCATCATTAAATTCACCCATGCTTACATTTTCATTTTTCATCTCTCCCTGGTATTTTTTCCTCCATTGATAATTATTTTTATTATTACTGAAAAAATCTCTTTCTATTGGTCTTAGTCAACTTTCTTTACACTGAGATGCAATATCTGACATCCACAACTGAAAATAAGAGAAGTAGAAACATTATGGAAGTAAGCATGGTGGAGCAAATGCGCTTACTTTCTAATGCCTCCGAAGCAGAACAAAGGAAAAGAGCAAAGAGGAAAGGACCATGGACTGTCTGTAGTACCAATCCAGCCAAGTTCACATGCCACAGTGAACACAAGTCACTCCTTTTAAACTTGGCAGACATATCTGCATATACCATACTACATCTCCAAAGGCAAACAATGGCAAGTTCATAATTCCAACACTTTTCAAAAAGATCACCATGTTTTAAAACTTTAAGACAAAAACAAAAGACAAAGAGACAAAGTCTCTTCTGAGACTACAGGTAAATCCTTAGATATGAACCTCTTTAAAAATTGAAATCAAATTATGTAGCCTGATGTACAATGGTACGGGTTAAACAATCTCATTCAAAAAGAAAGAAATAGAGAGATATATTGCACCACACAGTAAGTCTAACATCCTGGGAACATAGTAGTATGATATGAGTTACAAACAGATTTCACACACCCCATCTCTGCTCTTGCTGAGTGAAGCCCTTGGGCCTCCTGCTTGGGCTGGCTCCAGTCTCAGGCTACAGCTTTCCTCAGAACATATTCAACATTCCTGGAATCTACAACTTCCTGTGGTAAGCAATACACTTTGGCTTACTTCCCAAAACTTTACACACTACCCTCTCAGGGGCTCCTTGCCTGTCCTCTCAGGATTTCCTTTGAAATCTGGGTGAAAATCTCCCTGACTACACAATTGCATGCCAGTAGAACCAGCATCACTTGGGTAGCAGAAGATCTACTGTCACCAGAACATTTGCCAGGCCCACCTGAACCATGGCTGCAGCAACCTCTGAGTGTGTGGATGGCTGAGGACTGTGAAATGTGTCTCGGGATACAAATTTCCAGGAAGCCAGTCTCTAATTTTTGTCAAATGAAAGTTTGACATTTTTTCCATAATTGAACCTGCAATAGGTGGAATCTTGGTAATTTCCACAAGGCATCATTTTTCTTGGCCCAGGTCAAAGTACTCGGTTTCTTTTCATGGCATTAATCTTTTCAGCATCCATATCTCTTTTACCTCCCACTTCATACTTGTTTTCTTTTCATGTATTTATACTCTGCTTTTGGCTACTGATTCTCACTAACATCTGCTCTAAAGTAGCTAGCAACATCCATGGCACAATCTAAATGTTGAACTGTTTTGTGGCTAGATCAATTAGTCCACTGTCCTCAATGTCAGTGTCCTGCGAAGTCTCAGGGCTCATGGCCTCTAGTCTAATTGTCAATAAAATGTGTTTCAAACTGAAACCTTCTGAGCCCCATCTTTAGAGTCCAGTATCATGTATAAGCCTCTGCTTAAAATATTCTAGGACTTTCTAGGTTGAATGGTCAAACTTTTCCAAATTGCTCCCATAAACCAGTTTCTAAGAGTTTAGATCCTCATGGCCAGGTATAATTACAGAAATAACCCTGCATCTCCTGATTATTGTATTAGTTTTTTTCTGTCACTGGGATACAATACTCCACATGTAACTTAAAGAAAAAGAGATATAACTGTGCTTATATTCTCTGTTCATGTTCCCTGTTCATGTTCTCCTGGCTCTCAGGCAGAGATACCATGGTAGAAGACATGACAGAGTAAAAATGTTAATTCATGGTAGCTAGGAAGCTGATCAGTGGAACAGTCACAGGGAAGAAGGGATCAAGGAACCACACACAATATCCAAGCTCATGCTTCTGTGACCTATCCAAGGAGACCTACAAATGTACATTACTAATCCCCTGGACATTTGTTAATCCTATCAAGTTGACAAGTGGACATGTCACAGATAAGTTGCACAGTGTCATTCTAAGAATACACATCAATTTCTCTCAGCTTCTGTTTCCCTGAAAATATCTTGTCTTATTTTCATTTAAAGGCTAATTTTACAGTCTTCATAATGCTAACTTGCACTATGTAAATTTCTAAAAATTTATTTAATCTTATTTAGTTAATTTTCAGCTTTTAAAAATATGTTGTTTCATTGTGTTTTATTTTCCATATTTCAGTTTATATGTCCACAGCCAATCTTAGCTTTTTAGAAGGATATATATATATATATATATATATATCTCCACATAACATATATATCCATATAATATAATATATATCCTTCCAATATTATATATATTATATAATTATATGATAGATATATATATGCTTTTTTAGTTCATCAGAATACATTTATTAATTATTGACCATGTGTTCAGCTTCCTGAGTGACTCAGAATAGAACTGTGAAATCTCAGCCTCTTTCCCCGTAAACTTGCTACCTAGGGCGCTTGCTTCATAGGATTGCAGTAACAAATTAGCACAAACTGAGCAGCTTAAAACAATCTCTAAGAAAGCCAGAAGTCCAAAGTCAAGGTGTTGGTAGGGTTGATTCCTTCTAGAGGCTGAAGGCAAACTTTCCCATGCCATCCTCTTAGCTGCTGGGGCTGCTGGCAATCCTTTCTGCTCCCTGGACAATAGATGCTTGACCTCAGAATGTGACCTTATTTAGAAATAGGGTATCTGCAGACACAGTTAACTAAGAATCTTCAGATCAATCCCTCCTGGGTTTAGTGTGGGCCTACACTCAGTAATTGGTGTCATTGGAAGAAGAGAAGAGGCCACAAAGACACGAAAGAGAGGAGACAATATGAACATGGAGGCCGAAATGCATACATATATATGCTTTTAAGTTTTCAGTGGAAGTTTTGTTGCTTACAACTGAACTTCTTTAATTTTCCTTCTGACAGTAACATTTTCATAAATTTATTTCTTGGTTTTATCATACATTTTACTTTTTAAAAAGTTAATTATGATTTTATGGTTATCCATTCTTTGATACTTTGATATAATTTTACTGCTACTTGTTAAGAACAGCACATTAAAGTTAAAAAGCCATGAAGAAACATACCAAAGGTAAAAATAAATTTTCTAACAATGTAGTTGAAATAAAATTGATGAAGACAAAAATGAATATCTACTCACTGATGCCATGAGTATGTTATTTTCCCCAGTTACCAAGAATGCATCTCCAATACTGATACATACAGATTTTCCCAAATGCATCATTTTCAACACAGAAAACAAGATTCTAAACTATAAATTCTTAAAGAAAAGTATTTATATTAATGGTACATTGGTCTCCAGAGCCTGGGAAGTTATTAGTTTTGGATTTATTAATTCTTTCTAAAATAATGTCAATTTAACACTCCTATTCACAGTATAAAAAATTATCCATTGTATCTGAGAGCATAACTTATATTTTTTATCCTGCATATCTTTTTTTCTTTTAATTAGAGGTATTATTAAGAGAAACTGACCTTCACTATATGCCCTTATCAGTGCAATTTAGATTCTTTATTTTAAACGAAATTAATATCACATCTATCTAAAAAATAACTCATAAAATCTGAGTAACCACTTAACCAGATTTCAGAAGTATCTTCCTTTGTGAGCTTATTCACAAATTTTAACAGCATGCTAATGACGCTTTCAGTTCACTTTAAATACATATATGCAGAAGGAAAAAAACATCATCATGGAAGATAATTTAAACTACTAAACAAAATCAAGACAATTCTTAAAGTATATTTTAAGTCCTTCTCATTAATCAGATGCATTTCAAATGTAAATCATCTAAGAAACATTTGATTGACTACTGTGTTGATGACTCTCAAAGTTGCCCTCCTCTTGCAGTACTTTTGATTCCCTGAAAGCTGAGAATAGGGTAAGATATCAGAGATGCTCCCAGGAAGTAGAAGTTTGCATGTGGGAAGAATGAGAAAGTAGGGTTAGAAGGCAAAACAAACAAGCCCTCCAGGTGAAGTTCATTGTCATGAGTTGTAGGAGCTATTTCCTTCTGCATCTGAGAGAATTAGGGATAAAATATAACAGTAACCTCCTGAAATATTAGTATATGAGAGATTTTTTTCACTGATCCTGAGACCCAGTCTTTGAGGGTTGGCAGTAGTAGTGTTATCTTTTCAGGAGGGTTAAAATTATTTTCCTTTGAGCTTGCATTAGAGATTAAGATGGGCCTCTCCCAAAATAGAAAAGATGAGCAGCAGGCACTTATTCAGAAGACAGTGGCAATGAAAAATGAGTCGGATTTTACCAAGAATTTTTAACAGCTCTAACTGAAATCAGTTATGGATTTAAAGAGATAAAATTAAAATGTCAGAAGTATCTGTTACACCAAGAAATAGAAAAATGAGTAAAACTAAGTCAGTGCAGGAACTAGTTAGAAGTCCAGATGAAGACACTGAACTTACACAAAATTATATTGTATAATAGCATAATACAATAAATGAAATAAAGGATCTATGTATTAAATGAGTACATTTCCTTGTTAAAGAAGTACTGGTTACTGCCTGTAGGTATAGGAGATTCCCATTGCTGCAGAAACAATTTACCACCCACATGGATCTTAACCCAAATATTACATTTCCGAAGATGAGGTTGTTGAAATAAGTTACAGAGAGCTACAGTCATTATGCAACTATACTGTTTCTCTCTGGTTTCCATTTATTCAATTATTATCTTGAATCAAATTTGTTTGTGGAAAGAAAGATTTCAAAAACTTTACAATTTTTTCAAAAACATGACACAAAAACTGCATACGAAATTTGTACTCTCAATCAATTAAAAGATTATAATTTTAATTGGATAGATAAAAAGGTATTCAGTCCTTAATTGGACACCCCCCCACCCCCCCCACATATCCAAATACAGATGAACAATTATTCTGTCAACTGCTGAATTTATCACTAAATATAATCTAGCAAATATCCACAAAATTATTTCTGAAAGGGGCAGATACCACACTTGATGAAAGGATAAAAATTATACTGGCTATAGCATCATGGAAATAATAATTTCAAATTTTAAAAATGTTCTATTTCTGAAAACTCCAATAACAAATTTTGGAAAAAAACCCCAAAACGTGGTTATTCATATGCTTAAATTATTATTAGTAATATAGAAAAATGCACTTCCTCAGTACATAATAGATTGTGATCATTGATTGTAATATATAAACTTGATTTGATTAATAATTGCCAAGCAGATGAATAAAGCTCTGGATGTTTATGTGGATGATTGACATGCAAACTGCAAACTGAGGGACGATTCTACCAGATGTGAACAGCATCAACAGATAGGCTTGTGAGAGACAAAATAGAATGGGAAAAAAGAAGTGTCTTTTTTCTTTTTCAGAGGAGCTCTGGTCTTTCTTTTGCCTTTGGATGTTGGTCTCCAGTTCTTCAGCCTTCCAGGGCATACTCCTGAGCTTTTCAACACAGACTCACATCAGGGACTCTGTGATAAGCATACAGGCCTTTGACCTTGGATGGGTACTGTAGCCTCAGGCCCTCTATCATCCAGGGAGCCATTTTGAGCCATTTTGCATTCTTCTACCTCTAATCTGGCAGACAGCCATGAGACTTTTTTTTAAATCCTGCCACAAAATCTGCTTCAATTAGTTTTACATATTAGCTAAATGCTAATCTGGAAACTTCCAAATTCATTTTCAGTGGTGTCCCTCATAAACCTAAATCATTTTTTGAAGAATCTCAAATAAGCCAATGATGAGCATACTGTTGATGTTGAAAGTAAGGACTATTTTTAGGAAATAACTCCTAATTCTGAAAGGTTCCCTCTCTTAGAATAATTTATACATATTTATAGGGACAGTAGGAACCCTTAGGTAGAATTAGCCTAAAAAGGTGAGCTCTTTAAGAGAAAAAAGGCCCTGTCTCTGTACTTTATTAAGAAACCAAGCTGACAGCCTACATTTGGAAATTTCGTCTTACAAACCTTCAGTGATTTCTCATTAAAAACATCTACCAAAATGACTGCCCTTTTCTAAATAACAAAGCAGATAGGGATTTCTCCAAAAAGAAAAGTGGAAAAGAGAAGTGGGATGGGATCTTTGACCTATAAAAACCATACTATTGGCCTGCATTCAGCAGTGCCTCAGCTCTGAGGCCCTCACTCCATTGGCTCTATATGGCCTATCCTTGCAACACCTATAATAAAGTATTTTCATTTTGAATTGGTTTTCTCTGATTCTCTTCCTCTTTCTATGTCAGAGAGAGAGAAACAAGCCTGGTGAAGTAAAGGTTAGCATGGCAAAGCCCAGAAAAGGGGCCCTAGACCCCAGACCACCAGACATAACATAACATCAACTGGGGGCTTGTCTAGAGTTATAAGAAGATGACCCAATACTGACATGGTCAGTCTACTTGGCTAAATTAGAGTGAGTGCAGGACACTCTTCTGACTGGGCCCCTTATGGAATAGGGAACTCTGGTTCCTGGAGGATACAGTGCAGTCTCTGACCTTTAAGCAGGATACTTGGACTTTACCTTCATATGGCCTAGTGGTGGATCCATTAAGTATCAGAATATCTATGTGAAGATAGTCCAGTTTGAGTCAGTCGGTCCAGTTTGAGTCAGTGTCCATGGGAGAAAGTGAAGAAAGGAAGCACCCCTTTTATGTCTAGATGGGGATATTTCAGACTATCCCCTGATGTTAGACATCTTAATTTTAAGATAGGCTTTTCCTCCATCTTGGTGAACATCAAGCAATGGATGTTCAAACTGACTGGGCCCTTTTAATCCCTGAATCATATTGTTTAAGACCTAGAATCAAGATCTGTCTAGTTTGCCATCTGTTTTGTTATTGACCAACTATCCCTGAGGAAATCTTTTATAGGCATAATTCCCACCTGGATCGGAAGAAAGATTTGGTTAGAGGACCCCTGATAATCCTTTATAAATTTGAGATTTGAAAGAAAATGTTTCTCTCTAATTACTGTTGGACCTCTGATCTACCCTGGTCCTGTTTGACTCATTGCTGCCACACTTTTCACAGTTTCTTCTCCAGAATCTTGTGAACCTCCATGATTTGGCCTTGATGGCCCTTTTAGAACCCATTAAGGAGAGAGTCTTTTGTAAATCCCATAACTTTGATAACCAACATTATCTGGGGTATAAAAAAAAGGCTATTCATGTCTCAGATCATTGAGGAAGAGAGGAAATTTGCTCTGCCACAAGCTCTAACAGAGCTCAGCTGTGTAGCAGTCAGGTTTCCTAGGGCTGGTTCTTGGACACTGAGGTAGGGAACACCCTGCCTGAAGCCAATCAGGGGATGGTTTATTCAGGAATATCTGTCAAAAGGCTGCCTCCACTAGCCACTTGGGAGATGAGCCTAGGTTTAGAAAAGTCAGTCACCCTATTGTATTCCTTTCTGTCCTCTCCTAGATGTGAGCCGGATCGTCTGGATCCATCATGCTCTCCTCTGGAGCACTGGACAGAGTTAGACTTCCAGTCCCTTAAGAAAAAAAGGCTCTTATCTTTTATTGTACTAAGGCTTGGGTACAGTACACATTGAGGGACCAGATTTATTGGAAATATGAGGGATCCTAAGACTAAGACACCATTCTCCACTTAGATCTCTTTTGCAAGAGTGAAGGAAAATGGAGTGAGGTGCCCTATGTCCAACTGTTTGTTATCCTTTAAAACCATCCTGAATGGGTTTCAAAATGTTCTTTGGACCCCTCACTCTTGGTGGCATTGCCCTCTTCCTCTCCCTTGGAGAACCACAACCCCCAAAAGCAAGTGTATAGGGACCCTACCCCACTTTACTCAGAGACTACCTCAGTATCTGGTGGCTTCTCTTGAGAAGGCATTTCCTCTTTAAGAGGCTGTTCCTCAACCTCCTGCAGCCCAACCTGAGAAACTCCTTCCACTCTGTGCCAACTTCAGGGGACCACCAGAACAGGTACCTTTCACTTACCCAGAACTAGGAGAGATAAAACTAGACATGAGCAGTTTTACCGATGACCTTGATGGATATATTAGGGCCTTTGAAAGGGTGACCTCACTGTTTAAACTGACATGGGATGATGTTATGTTCCTTCTGGGTGAGATTTTCAGTCAGGGAGAGAAAGACAGGGTTCTGACTTCTGCTGTGAGAGCAGGAATGCCTACTCTGAGGCCCATCAGAATGTTCCACCAGGGCTAAGTACTCTTATAATATATGCTCCCATGGGTGATGAGGGAGTGCCTAGAACCAAGCCCCAGTGAAATTAGAAGGACCCGATGGGAGAAGAGACCCAACTTCATTTTCTTTACTGCATTAAGGAGGAGCTGAAGGGAGCTAGAATGAAGCCTGTCCATTATGACAAATTGGGTCAGAATTAACAGGAAAAAGAAGAGCCTCCCCCAGTGTCTTTTAGCGCTTAACAGATGCAATGACCAAATTCACCTGGTAGTATCTGGATAGCCTTCAAGGGAAAGTGCTATCCACAAATAAAATGTTGACATAGTCAGCTCCTGACATCTCTCACAAACTTCAGAGCTGTGGCTAACACCATTCAGATGTGAAATGTCACAGCCACAGTGGCAGAGATAGCAGAGTCTTCAGGAAGTTACTTCAGGGAGGTACAAACATCTCTAAATCCTCTGACAGGCATGGTTCTGGAACAATGACAGGTCTTAGATTGGATGATCACTTCCTATGGGGTGTTTGTGCAATTCTTAATGGTCTGTCCTGTACTTATATCAATATATTACAACAAGTGGAAATTAGAACCTCTGCCATTTTGCATGAGGCTAAGTGGCTCTGTGACATAGAGTCTGAGGAGTCTCTGGCATCTCAGATTTTCTCCCAAATCAAACCTTGGCTACATTCCATGTCTTCTTGGTTCCTTCTTTTTTTGAGATCTTTGGTGGCCATATTATAGCTGTGCATTTTGGGGCCCTATTGATTGATTCATTTCAGAATGAATTAATCTGATCAAGATGCAGATGGTCCTCCAGACAGAACCGATTGTGGAGATACCTCTTTGCTTCTACCATGCCTGCCTGATGGATCTCCCTATTTACTCCATCCACTGCACCATCCAATGCCACCCACTCAGCAGGAAGTAGCCAGAGTGGTCCTTGGACCCGATTCCAATAACAGTTGGATGGTCATTTCCAGAGGGGGGAGTGTAGGGATAATGGGGACACTGAAGTAGAATTAGTCTAGAAAAGAGAGGCTTTTAAGAGGAAAAGGAACCCAACTCTGCATCTTAGCCAGCTGCTGAGCTGACAGCCTGCTGTTGGAAACTTCCTCTTTCAAACCTTGGATGGTTTCTCATTATAAGCACTCACCATAACAAATATCCTTTTCTAAATGACAAATCATGTGGGGATTTTCCAAAAAGAAAAGTGGAAAAGAAGTGGGATGGGACCTCTGACCTATAAAAACGAAACTGTTGGCCTTCATTCACCAATGTCTCAGCTCTGAGTCCCCATTCCATCAGAGTGGCTGTATACCACTTCCTCTACAGACATCTATAATAAACCACTCTCACTTCTCAATGACCTTCTCTGATTTCTCCTCTGCTTTCTATGTCACCCTGAGAGACAAGCCTGGCAAAGGTGGTCTGGGGTTTCCAGATCACTGAACCTAATATATTGATAATTGGTTCTTTTCTGTACCAATTACTGGACTGTGGATTATATAAGCAGAGAATTTACCCAAGTGGGCACTACTTTAATACATGAATGAAGCTTTATGCAGCTATAGGGAATTAGACAGGGCTGTGACTGTTTTTAGAATCACCTACACATACAGAAAGCAAATGGGATCATTAGATAATGTACACTTGCTTAAACATTGGAACACTCTTTGTGAAAACCTTGTTCCTCAATGTAGTCTGTAGAAGGGTCAGCATTAAAATAACCTTAGATGGTGTTAGAAATTGGAAAACACAGCCCCTATCTATTCTGCACCAATGAAACAGATTGCATTTTAATAAGTGTTTGCAAGATCAATTTATATATTATAAACTTAGATGTATTAAACTGAAGAATGTAAGACGACATTCTGAATTTAGGTGTGAAATGAGATAGCTAGCATGGATATATTTCTTTGGAAAATGAAATAACTATGATGAGGATATACGTATATTTGCATTTTAATACAAATAGTTTAGCATGAAATAGAATAAACTCTTCACGTACACTTGGCATTTCTTACAAAACTTTTTTTTGTACCCGGGATTGAACTCGGATCCTTCTGCTGATGAGGCAGGCAGCAGAACCACTGAGCTAAATCCCCACTCCACTTACAAATGGTTTTGAAGTAGAATGAATACACCTCTGTCTTTTCTCCTGATTTATCTGTGAATTAATCAAGATCAAGTATATTAATATAGACATCAGAAATGTAATTTATTTATGTTTCAATGGAAAACATGTTTAAAGACTGAAGTTAGGTTTAAAAGAAACATTAAAAATATTCTGTGCTCTCCAAAAATTCTTTCCTTATTTGTTTTAGATATCCATCTCTATCCAATTCATTGTCATGATTCACGGGGTGCCAAAGACAAGACAAAACTATTATCTTTTGTGTTTGGAAAGAATCTTGGGAAATAGTAATGGAAAGAAAATGTATATAATATAACCAAAGTAAATTTGCCTACTTTATGAAAGCAAATATTTCACCTGTATTTGCCAGAACCCTCTGGGGTACAGCTAGCAAAGATGTGGTTCCTTTCCTAGAGGTTTTGCTCCCACTATTTGCAATGAATCAGAAACATCTGATACTTTCTGCTGATTATCAGATTTCTGAGCTGAGTTTCCATTCTACTGCTGCACTTTAATAGTTTCTTTAATATTTAGCCAATCAACTTAAAAAATGATAATTTCAGACATGTATATAAAGCCATGTGCTTTACTTAACTCTGTAAGTATGGAGTTCATGTCCAGTCTAGATTATAGCCATTTAGAGCTATTGTTTCTAGAAAATGAATGGTTATATTTACCCAAAGATTCTCATAAATGTCCAAAATTTGTTATTTTCTTGAGAACGGATATCATTTTTGAAATTATTCATATGAATGTATATATGCACCCCTGTTTTCAAAATAGACATTGAAATGTAAATTTTCACAAAATACATAGTTGGAAGAAAATAAATGCAAAAGTAAGCTGTTTCATGTAAAATATTTTATTTAAATTCTTTCCAATAAAATTTACATTAAAAACAGCAAATATCTTTACACATGCATTTAACTATTTAAGTAGTCATATTTGATGATATACCTCAAAAAACAAACAAAACCAAGATATACTTTCTGCTAAGTAGAGATTTTTATTCTATATTTTCTATACTCTACATTCTATTTTATATTTTACTTTTATTAGTGTGAAAACACATTAATATTTTAATGTCTATATACTAATATATTTAAATTTGTAATTTATCCTCAGAGAAGATATGCAATAAAATTTGAAATAGGAGATAAACGTAAACATGAACAGTAACACACACACACACTAACACACATGTACTACACACAAATATGTTTATTCTCTTTGAAACCTGAAAATTTGCTTTAAAATTTTTCATTATATTTTGTTTACAAACTTCTCAACACTTAATTCACTGTGATTGTTCTGTCATTTATTATTCATATAATTTTGTCCCATCCAGGAACATGGTATGACTGCATGGAAATTTCTTTACCTGTGATTTTTGGCTTTCCTTATTTGTTACCCTCTGAAAATTATACTAGCTGTCTATTTTTGAAACTGGACAATAAGCTGTAATTCACAATGCTATAAATTTTATTCTGCTATACATTTTTCCATCAGAATTTTTATTTGACTATTATCACAGAATGCCACACATTTTAATGGTATTTTGATATTTAAACTAAAGAAGTTATTATATAAAAGGTTATAAATTATTTCAAAAATATTTGTGTGCATACTTCTAAATACTTTGGGCCTTCAATACACATCTGCAAGCTTCTATGCACAATGTAATATGGAAAAGAATTTTTTTTTCAATATTTCTCCATAAGGGGGATCATACTCAGGACCTTGAGCTTGCCAGGCAGACTTGGTGCCACTGAGCTACATCTCCAGCCCTGAAAAATTGTTTTTATGTGAGAATAGACATTTATTGCTTTATATTGAAATAAATGGAGCATTTTGGGAGAAGAGTTTATTTCTCTTTGAAAGTAAAGAAACAGACATGCAACAGTGTCTGGTTATGTTCCCTCCAAATGTATCTAACACCCAGAGTAATGACATTAGAAAATGGGACTTCTGGGAAGGTATTAGGTCATGAGGATGCAGGCCTATGAATGGGATTTGTGCCATCATGAAAGAGACCTTGGAGCTATTCCTTATTCATTTCACTGTAAGAATGTAGAGTTGCATAAGAACCAAAAATTATGCCCTCGTCAAATATCAAAACTGCCCTTGTCTTGATCTTGAAGTTCTTGGCCCCAACACTGTTACTGTGAAGAAGAAGAAGAACTTTAAATTTTTTCTACTGGAGCAACCAGTGAATGAAAAACATGACATTTTTGTTATTTTAAGATTTTCTTTCAGGCAGTAGCCAGCCAATTTGAAATTGTCTTCCCTTTTACCAGATCAAAATTTATTTGCCCCTTGACTTGTGGTTTCCTTGGAATGAATCATCAATTAAATATTAACACAATAGCTCTGTTTTAGCAAAAGGCAAAAGATTTATGCAATCTGAGGAGAAACCAGAGCATTTAGCTTTGTTTAAGAATCACATGAAAAGTTTAAATGCAGTGTGACCAATAGAAGAAGTCTCAGAGTAAAATTTTAAAATTGGAAGATTTTCTTATCTAGGGAAATGGGAGTATTTGAATTTTGCAGATGGTGGTTTGGGGGTTATGTTTCAATGGGTGCTTCTTAGGTAAGAAGAAAGCCAGCAAGAACTGAAGTGATGTTAGTGCTGACTATGATGTGATATGGCTACTGGGAGGGCTTACAGAAAGAAAAGGGAAGCTCAGGCCATTAAATGACCATTCAAACTATAAAATCTAGATGGCACTTTAAAAGACAACTTTAATCTTTTCTTCAATATTGTCTAAACACATGTACTTTTTTAAGAAGTGGAAGTTGGATCATGTATCTTTGGAGCGTGGGTGGCTTTGTCAGCAGTGTCACTACTGACTCAAAGGAGCTTGCTAACTGGTAAAATGTGCTATTGCTTTTTTTTTTTTATATCTACAAATATTAATCAAACAAAGCCAAAAATAAAATTACATATATTGACATGCATAATAAATGTATTTATATATTTCAAATATAAATCCATGTGAAATGACATTTTCACCATAAAGATCAGAGTTTAAAAGCAAAGGTCTTATATCATCTATTATTTTCCTAATTCTGTCTAACATATTACTAAAGACTTTGTAAAATATTACTCATTTATCAACTCACATTTCTGTAGGTCAGAAGTCCAGGTGGGATTAAGTATGTTCTCTCTGAAGAGTTTCACAAGGCCTTTAAACCACTTCAATCTTAGTTTAGTGCATGGTGACAGATATGGGTCTAGTTTTAATCTTTGGCAGGTTGAAATCTAGTTTTTCCAACACCATTTATTAAATAGGCTATCTTTCCTCCAATGAGGATGGTTGGCTCCTTTGTAAAAGATGAGGTGGCTGAGTATGTCTGGAGTTGTTTCTGCATCTTTTAATCTATTTCACTGATCCTCAGGTCTGTTCTTTTGCCAGTACCATGCTGTTTTTACCACAGTAGCTTTGAAGTATACTTTCAAGTTGGAGATTGTGATAGCCCCTGTCATGTCTCCTTTGCTTAGAATTGCTTTTGCTATTCTAGGTCTCTTCTGGTCCCAAATGAATTTTTGGATCATTTTCTCTAGTTCTGTGAAGCATATTGTTGGAATTTCAATTGGCATTGAATGAAATCTATATAGTAGTTTTGGAAGTATGGCCATTTTCACTATATTGGTTCTTCCTACCCAGGAGCAAGGGATGTCTTTTCATTTTCTTATATCCTCTTCAGTCTCTTTTTTCAGAGTGCTGTAGTTTTCAGTGTAGAGGTCTTTGCTTGATTTGTTACATCGATTCCTAGATATTTCATTTTTTTGATGCTATTATAAAAGAAATTGTTTCCCTAATTTCTCTCTCAGTGAGTCTGTTATTTGTGTACCTGAAGGCTATTGTTTTTTGAGTGTTGACCTTGTATCCAGCTACTCTACCAAATCTGTCAATTAAGTCTAGAGGTCTTTTGGTGGAGGTTTTTGGGTCTTCTATGTAAAGTATCACATCATCAGCAAATAATGACAGTTTAACATCTTCCTTTCAGAAATTTATTCCTTTTATTTCTTTCTATTTTCTAATTGCTGTGGCTAATGTTTCCAGAACTATATTGAACAGGAGTGGTGATAGTTGGCATCCTTGTCTTGTTCCTGATTGTAGTGTGAGTTTTCAGTTTTTGACCATTTAATATGATGTTGGCTGTTGATTTTTCATAGATAGCCTTAATCAGATTGAGATAAAGATTTTCTATTCCAATATTGTGTAGGGTTTTTATAATTAATGGGTTTTTGATATTGTCGAATGCTTTTTCTGCATCTATTGAGATGATCATATGGTTTTTGTCCTTGGCTCTGCTAATATATGTGCTACATTTATTGATTTACATATGTTGAACCATCCTTGCATCCCTGGGATAAATCTGACTTGGTCAGGGTGTATGAGCTTATTGATGATCCTCGGCATTCTGTTTGCCAGTATCTTGTTGAGGATTTTTGCCTCTATGTTCATTAGGGAGATTGGCCTGTAGTTCTCGTTTTGGGTTGGGTCTTTCCCTGGTTTTGCAATCAAAGTAACACTTATTTCTAGGAAAAATTTGTAAGTATTGCTTCCTTTTCAATTTCCTTGATGAGCATAAAGAGTAATGGCAATAGTTCTTCTTTAAGTGGATTAAAGATCAAAATATTAAAACAGGAACACGAAACTTGCTGGAAGATAAGTTAGGTAGAACTCTTGAAGACATTGGCATAGGAAAAGACTTTATGAACAAAACCTCAGTGGCACGGGAACTTGCACAAAGAATCAGCAACTTGGATCTCATCTTATTAAAAAGCTTCTGCACTGCAAGAGAAACCACCAACAGAACTAAGAGACAGCCTACAATGTGGGAAAAAATTTTAGCAGCTATACCTCAGGCAAGGACTACTATCTAGAATATATAAACAAATGAAAAAAATCTGACACCCCAAATTTAAAGACTCAATCCAAAAATGGGCATCTGAAATAAACAGTCATTTTATTTTACTCAGACGAAGAAGTAAAAGCAGAAAATAAGCGTATGAAAAAAATGTTCAACATCAGTGGTCATTCTAGAGATGCAGATGAAAACAACACTGAGATTCCACCTCACCCCAGAAAGAATGGCTACTATCATGAAATCAACCAATAACAAATGCTGGTGGGGGTGCGGGGAGAAAGGAACACTTCTCCACTGTTGGTGGGAATGTAGACTGATGCAACCACTGTGGAAATCAGTATGGAGACGCCTCAGAGAACTAGAACTAGAAGTCCCATTTTACCCAGCTATTTCCCTCCCTGCTGGGTATCTTCCCAAAAGAATTAAAAGAATCGTACACAGCGATATATGTGCACCCATGTTTATAGCGTCAGAGTGCATAATAGGTAAACCTTGGAAACAGCCCAATTGCCCATCAACTGGGAACTGGGTAAAGAAGATTTTTTTTTTTTTTTTTAATAAAACAGAGTACTACTCAGCCATAAAGAATGAGAAACTAGAGGCATTTATAGCTAAATGGATGCGTATTGAGGTCATCCTCTTAAGTGAAATAAATAGGACACACAAGTGTAAATACCAATAGTTTCTCTAGTGTGAGAAACTGAAAGTGTAAATAAGGATTAAAATGATTAAAATGAATAACTGATTATTTTAAATAGGAAGAAAAGTTCCAAAGTGGTAGAGAAAGTGGGAGGGGAAAGGGAAAGTAAAGAAGGGAAAGGAAAAAATGGAAACAATGTAAATAGGGAAGGGTGGGGGAGGGGATGGGTGCACAGGTAATGGGGAAAAGAATAAGAACCAAGACACATCATGTACAGGAACAAGCACCCAATGATAAATGTAAACATATTGTATATCTAAAATGTACCAATAAAAAAATTTAAGCAGAAAAAAAGAAAAAAATTTCACAAGGCCAAGGCTATGTGTCAGACAAAATGAATTCTTATCTGAGACCTTATGAAGAATCACCTTTTGAGCACATTCAACAGGTTGGCCAAATTGTGATCCTTGCAGTATGGAATCAATATTCCTTTGTCTTTATTACCATCATCTAGGGTTTGTTCTTCCCTCCTGGAATTTTCTTCCATTCCTCAATCTGTGCCTTCCTTCATCTTTAAAGCCAACAATGGTAAGTCCAAGCCATCTCATACTGTGAAACTCTCTTCTTTTCTTTGTTGCTATGAATTGGAAAAAATTACTTTTTTAAAGTTTGTGAATATATTAGGCCTGCTTTGATTTAGTTCCTTTGGTCATATAAAGGAACAGTCATTATAGTGCAATCTTGTATTTATACTTTCCACATACAAATGAGACAGGATATACAAGAGCAAAGTACATTGAGTATTACTTTTGAATACTGCATACTATATGTCTTATTTATGAAAACAAGTATATTTGTCCATATAGAGTAAAAAGTATAATACTTAGAGATTTCTGCCAAATTTTATGTTCATCAAACGATACTACGTAGTATAACTTCTCAAAAAGTATGAAGTGAGTTCGATCCCTGGTACCAAAAAAAGTATGAAGTGACAAAATTTACTTAATCTTTGCAACATCCTAATTGATTGTCACTCTAAAAATACAGGAGAATAAATAAATGACTACTGTTCAACTTGGGTTTTCCTCCTTTCAATGAAGTCTCCTTAAATTACCAAATCTTCTCTGAAGAAATGAAAAGAGAGACAGGACTGGACCTGCAAAAGATCGGTTGCTTATTTTCCGTCTACATCTATATATTGCACTACTAACCTCCAAAATGACAGCCTTAGGAGGTAGGATGTTTGGGAAACGATTAATGAGTTCAGATATCCTAGCAAGGGAACTGGGGTGCTTCTGAATCCTGGATCCTGGAGTAGTTGTAGAGGCCTGTGATTCTAGCTTTTATGCAGGCTGAAAAACAAACATGGCAAATTGAAGGCTGGCCTAGGAAACTTAGTTAAACCATGTGCAAGATAAACTCTATCCCAAAACCTCTGGCTATGCTGTTTAGTAGTAGACTGCTTACTTATCAGACATGAAACCCTGAGTTGAATCCCTAGTCCTCCAAAAAAGAAAGGAAGGAAGGAAGAAGGAAGGAAGGAAGGAAGGAAGGAAGGAAGAAGGAAGGAAGGAAGGAAGATGGAAAGGCCTAAGAGACCAGGAACATTTTTTACCTCTTCTATTTTTTTTATTTTATTTTATTGGTACATTTTAGGTATACAATATAATGACATGCATCATTGGAAATTTGCACCTTTACATAATCTCTCTTGGTTCTTATTTTCCCCCTTCCCCTGGCCTCCCTTCAACCCCTCCATTCCTCCTTATTTACAAAGACTTTGTTTCCATTTTTTCATTTTCTCATATTAATTCCATTCCCTACTTTCCTTTCCTTTACCCCTCCCACTTCCCTTTACCCTTTGCCCCTTTTCTTCCTATTTCACATTATCTATTATATCTTTTAGTCCTTATTTACACTTTCAGTTTTTCACACTAGAGAAACTATTCGATATTTACATGTGTGTCCTATTTATTTCACTTAATAGTATTGCCTCAATGTGCATCCATTTAGCTATAAATGTCTCTAATTTCTCATTTTTTATGGCTGAGTAGTACTCCATTTTATAAAAAAAAAAACACATTTTCTTCATCCAGTCTCCAGTTGATGGACAGTTGTGCTGCTTCCAAGATTTAGCCATTACAAATTGTGCTGCTATGAACATGAGTGCACATATACCTCTGTGTCATGATACTTTTAATTCTTTGGGGAAGATACCCAGCAGGGCAATAGCTGGGTCAAATGGGACTTCTAATCCTCATTCTTTGAGGTATCTCCATACTTATTTCCACAGTGGTTGCACCAATCTACACTCCCACCAGCAGTGGACCAGAGTTCCTCTTTCCCTACAGCCGCTATAAACATGGGTGCACATATATCACTGTGGTACGATTCTTTTAATTCTTTTGGGAAGATACCCAGCAGGGAGGGAAATAGCTGGGTGAAATGGGACCTCTAGTCCTAGTTCTTTGAGGTGTCTCCATACTGATTTCCACAGTGGTTGCATCAGTCTACACTCCCACCAACAGTGGAGAAGTGTTCCTTTCTCCCCACACCCCCACCAGCATTTGTTATTGGTTGATTTCATGATAGTAGCCAATCTTTCTGGGGTGAGGTGGAATCTCAGTGTTGTTTTCATTTGCATCTCTTGAATAACCAGTGATATTGAACATTTTTTTATGTTTATTTGCTATTTCTACTTCTTTGTCTGAGAAATGTCTGTTCATGTCAGATGCCCATTTTTAGATTGGGTCTTTAAATTTGAGAGGTCTGATCCTTTTAAGTTCTTTGTAAATTCAAGATAGTAGGCCTTTGTCTGAGGAACATTAAGTGAAGAGTTTTTCCTACATTGTGGGTTGTCTGTTCACATTGCTGGTAGTTTCTCTTGCTGTGCAGAAGCTTTTTAATAAGAAGAGATCCCACTTGTTGATTGTGCTAGCTCACGGGCAACTGAGGTTTTGTTCATAAAATCTTTTCCTACACCAAAGTCTTCAAGATTTCTACCTAACTTCTGTTCCAGCCTATTCATCATTTCTATTTTAATATTTAGATCTTTAATCCATTTCGATTTTAGTTTAGTGCATGGTGGAAGATATAGGTCTACTTTTAATCTTTGGCAAGTTGAAGCCCAATTTTTCCAGCACCATTTATTAAAGAGGCTATCTTTTCTCCAGTGAAGGTGTTTGGCTCCTTTATTGAAGACGGGATGGGTGAGTGTGTCTGGAGTTGTTTCTCCTTCTTCTAATCTGTTCCTCTGGTCCTCCAATCTGTTTCTTCGCCAGTACCATGCTGTTTTTATCACAGTAGCTTTGTAGTAGAGTTTCAAATTGGGGGTTGTGATACCCCCTGCCATGTCTCTGTTGCCTAGAATTGCTTTTGGTATTCTGGATCTCTTCTTGTTCCAAATGAATTTTTGTATTATTTTCTCAACGTCCATGAAGTATGCTGCTGGGATTTCAATTGGAATTGCAATGAATCTATATAGCAGGTTTGGAAGTATAGCCGTTTTCACTAGGTTGATCCTTCCTACCCAACAGCAGGGTATGTCTTTCCATTTTCTGATATGATCTTCAAAATCTCTTTTCAGAGTGCTATAGTTTTCAGAGAAGAGGTCTTTGATTTCTTTCATTAGGTTGATTCCTAGTTATTTCAGTTTTTTGGATGCTATTGTGAAAGGAATTGTTTGCCCTATTTCTGTCTCAGTGAGTCTGCTCTTCCTGTAGAGGAAAGCTATTGATTTTTGTGTGTTGACCTTGTATCCAGCTACTCTACTGAATTTGGATATTAAGTTAAGGGCATAGAAAGAGAAATTCCCATCCTATGAGGAAGCAAGCCATGTTTATGATCCTGAAAAACTCTAGAACTGTGAGAAATAAATTTCTGTTTTCTGTCATTATTCACTTGATGGTATTTTGTTATACTTTCATGAACAGACTAAACATATGTAATATTTCTTTTCATATTCATTAAACACATCTAGTATGTAAATAGCATGGAGAATTTGTATGTAAAGAGAACGGTAGAACGTGTCTAATTCTTTTCAATTTCCATTGCTTAAGCCACATTTTTTTTTTTTTGCTTCAATGTGATACTTGTAGATATTACAAAAAACAATGGTGTTTTAAAAAGTCTTCTTACTTCTCTGAAAAAATAAAGCAAAGTTTCATAATAAATTAATTAAAGAATAACATTAGTTGATACACTGTGTACCATAATCTTTTTTTTTGGGGGGGGGTTCTAGGAATCAAACTAGGGGCCTTGTGCTAGAGAGGCAAGTGTCTGAACCACTGAGCTAAATCCCTGGCCCTGTGTACCATAATCTTAAAAGAATGGCCAAAATGTTTGAGTATAAGTAATAGACAAAAAAGATGCTTACAAAAAAGAAACAGATATATAATAGCACAAAACTTTCTTTTCAATGAACTAAGAGGACCTAGTGGTATAGATGAAACAATTCGTTTTTCAGCTGTAGATTTTTTATTACCTCAAATAACAATCCAGTTACTATTTATATTTATGGCATCAATTATTAGCTTTAATAACTATAAATTACTTTTCATTGTGTTAATCTTTATTAAAATGATATTTACTAGCACAATATCAATGGAATTCTATATATAAGAAGAGGTAAGCTGTCAGGTATGGTGGACACACCTGTAATTACAGCACATTAGGAGGCCATTGCAGGACAATTCCAAGTTTGAGCCCAATGGAGCAATTTAAGAAGGTCCTTATGTAACACCATTTCAGCTGTTAATTTGTTTGGTGCTCACTTTACTTTGATGATGGGAGAGCTGATAACTTCCTTTAGTTTGTCTATTACTCTGATGAGTCTAGTCTTTTCACGTTCCTTTGTTTCATATAGCTGCTGTAACCCTTCTTTCTCCTGAGAAAGTTGCTTTATTTTGTTAGTGATTTTCTCAAATGCCCTTATTTGCATTTCTAAGCATTCTCTCCAGTATTTCTTTTTCCTTTGGAAGGTCTAAAGATCCCTTCTCACCTCTTACATTCTTCATTACCATTGCTTTTTTTTCTTGGCATGCCCATTCACATTTCTTATTGGCCTGTTCCATCCTTTGAGCTATCTCTTTGTGTAAAGGCTGAGTTGCATTTTTAGCTGCAAAGTACTGAGCTACTAGTTTAACTTTCAAGCTTTAACTTTATTAAGTTCTTCCATTCTTGTTTTTAGCTGTTTAATTGTGCTCCTAAGCTGCTTCTATTTATGTTCTTTTTTTAAGTTTTCTTAAATTTTCTTTTTTCACATTTAAACCATTTATGTAATCTGTATTCTACAAAAATATCTTACATTTCCAGCTGTATTTAGTGTGCACTGAACTATTATGTATATGTAATTAGCTTCCTACTAGGAAACCAGATTCATTTAAAATATTTCTTCTTTCTCTCCATTTCCCTCAGAAAATTCTCTTGCAGTCCTCACATCTATTAGTTCACACCTTAATCTAATCTAATTGAAAAATGACTAAGAATATGTTCCCAAAGCCATTCATATATTTTCCATTTTATAAATTTACAGTCCCAGAAAACTACAATAATTTTGTACATGAAAGTATAACACTCTATTCATAATTTACTTGTATTACTTGAAAAATGATCTAGAACATATAAAGTGTGGTTCTATCATTATTGTTTTTTTCTTATAAAATAGTACATATTTGCTTAAAAATCAGTCAAATTTCTAATACCTCATTTCAGTTGGCATATGATAATTTCCTTAGGTTAAGTGTATTCTCAATTCTGTGGCTTTCAATCATTATTTTTTCACCTATTCTGTTTATTCACACAAAATTTACAAAACAATCATATTAACTGATCATAAAAATGAAACCACAGGCGAATAACACATGGGGGTAAAATTATGTTTCAATCTGTGGTGTTCTGACCCAGATTTGATCCTTTGTAGTTCATTGACACTGAGCAAGTGACTTTTGTTTGGAAATCTTTTCATGATAAATTGTAAAAATAGTTATTTTATAACATGCTGTAAAAATATAAATGATGCTGATAATAATGATAATACTTCCCAATTTACAATATGTGCATGATCTGGAACTGATCAGCTCCATTGTTAAGGCAGCATTTTATCTATAAACAGTAAAAATTTTGACAATATATTTTGACAAATTTTCTTTTCCTTTCTTTTCTTTTATTTTGGTACTGTGGATCAAACTTGGGTCCTTGTGCTTGCACAGCAGGTGGTGAAACCACTGAGCTAAATACCCAGCCAACAAATTTTCCAAGTATATATTTCTTGAGTACTCAGGAATGCTGAACATCTGAGTCACCTTTATTTCATTTTATCCTTCAAGGCTACTCAAATGAAAAAAAATTGATGACAATAAGATTCCAAAGCAACTTGCATATGAAGAACTAAAAATAATAATTTTGTAAAACAGATGTTCAGAAGAAATCCTTCAAGAACACATTAAAGCAAACTTTGAATCAATAGGATGAAGTTATCAGTTTCAACGGAATCCAGACCTTGTGCAGCGAGGCATGAAAGTGTGTCTGAGACAGAACAAAGTACCCTTAGGAGGTAAAGAAACAGAGTTCTAAACAAGAGATTGTATGAGTGACATTCAGTCATTAAAGTGGAGATGGTTTATACAAATAATGTGGAAATTTCAGCTTATGCATTAGGCCATCTTATTCACTACGATATGTTTTTCTATTATGTGCAGTTTGGCATCATTGAAATAAACACACACTCTTATTTCAGCATGTAACACAAAAAAATATTAATTCTGTTCAGTACTTTATATACAGGGAGATTGTTTATTTCTATTGTTTCAATATTTCACATACACAAAATTCCTTAACAGTTATCATTGAAAAAGCAAGATAAAATTTTTATGCCATTCATTCGACTATATTTGCTGAACACCTGTTTTATTATTCTATTGAAGATGGCAGAAAAATGCACAGATCATTATTATGATGTATGATAAATGCTAAGGTTAAAAAAGATGAATATAGTATGGGACATCTAGTCCACTACATACATGTGTGGGACATTTACCAATAAAAGGTCTCTCTTCTGCTTTCATGAGATAGCTTTCAGTCTAGCTTTGTTACTTCACTTTAATGTTTCAAAAACTACAGCAATAGCTTACTTTAATAAAACATTAAAATCATTTCACAGAACCTGAGTATTATTTTTATTATAAAATAATTTAAATATTCCAAATTAGAAAACTAAAATTAAAATGTTTAGAATTTGTGAACCTTGTGTGCCTTTAAAATTAAAACATATTTCCTAGGTGATAATAGAGTAACATTATTTCAAGTCATTTAAATGGGTATTTGCCTGCTGACATGTTGCTTCTAAAGCTACAAATATGGAAATTTCTATCATGGAGGATATTTGAATATGAGCTGATTTAATTCTAAATTATTTCCTATGCACATTATTAATGTTTTATCCAGTGTTCAAATTCTTTCATTTCAGTCTATTGTCCTCAGGCCTTCATTTTGCCAGAACAAATGACTTGTATATTATATTCCATTCTATCCTCTTACTATTGACTTGTGATAGTGGTACTGTTGGCTGTGAATGTAGTCAGTTATTTAGAAAAACATGAACACATAAGCGATATAACAACATAAACACATAGAAATATTACAACATCCTTATTTCAGAGGTGCTCAATTCATAACTTCCTTTGACAACATGTCCTTCACAAAGAGTTTAAGTCACCAAAGTTTGCACATAAACTGTCATGCTGGACTGCCAGGCACACTAGAGGCGAATGTATCTGATTAAAGTTACTATCTTAAATGTGATATAAGAAATACACCAAAAGGATAAGCAAAACAAGAAAAAAAATAATATAATTAGTAACTTTATTTCTTTATTTTGTTTGTTAAAGGTACAGTAAAGTATCTACATTCACTAAAAAGAGATTGTCATACAATAATAAGCTTTTGGAGATTTTAAAGTGTAAAACTTGTCAGTCATTTTGTACTATTGTAGCAAGCTATCAAGTGTTAGAAAATTTATAAAGAACAGAAATTATTTTTGATATTGGAGGCAGAGAGTCTGGGATCAAGATGGTGCAGGTTTAGTGCCTTGTGAGGCCCTTGGCTCTGTTTACCAATTGAGGACTCGCTGCACCACCTAAAAAGGCAGAATGGACTAACGGGGAGAATTCCTTTCATCAAGCCATGTTATAATGGCATGACTCTTATCCACGAGGGCAGGGTATTCATGAATTAACATGCAAACTGTTGCACAGAACATTGGTTCTTTCATGAATTTTGGAAAGGACAAAAACTTTCAAGTCCCTAAATCTATTTTGTTGTTTAAGCCTCTCTATTGTTGAGTCCCAGTAGCATTGTAGTTCTAAATTCACTTCAGTAACAACACCAAAATAGTGTAATGAGCCAGTCTCTGAAATGATTCACTACTAAAAGCTAAAATATTTCCTGCCTGTAATTGTCATACATGCCTATAATTCCAACTACCTTGGAGGCTGTAAGAAAAGATTATCGCAAGTTTGAAGCCAGCCTGGGCAACTTAGTGAGACATTATCTCAAACAAAAGCAAACACACACAAGCTGGTGTCATGGCTTGAATTTTTTCTTTAACTTTAAAATTTTTTTTTTATTAATTATATTGGTACATTTAAGGTATACAATGTAATGACATTTACAGTTGGAAATTTGCACCTTTACATAATCCATTTTGTTCTTATTTTTCCCCTATTCCCCTGCCTTCCCTTCAACCCCTTCACCCCTCCATATCTACAATGACTTTGTTTCCATTTTTTTCTTTTTCTCATATTAATTCCATGGGAGGGGTAGGGGTAAAAAAAGAAGGGAATGTTATGGCTTAGATTTAAGATGACTCCTGAAATTCTCACGTGTTTGAATGACAGTTAGATCAGGAGGTGCTATATTCATCAATGGATTCATCTGTTAAATTCAGCCCCTGAATGTAGTGCTAGGGGAGGGGCCTATTTGGAGGTGGACCCCTGGGGGTGTGGCTTGGTGGGCTGTATTCTTGTCCCTAACTCCTCGCTTATCTCTAGATTTCCTGGCTGTCTGAGTTGTACAACTTTTCCTCCACCCTGCCAAGATCTCATCTGATTTCTGACTTGGAGCCACCTAAGCATGGACTGAAATCATGAACCAAAATAAACCTTTCTCCTCAAAGTTGTCACAGCATCAGGAAAGTGACTAAGACACCTGGAGATGTAGCCCAGATATATATAGTTATACATACTGTACATATATGTTATATATGTGTATATGATTATGTATGTATGTTTTTATTATATATAATATATAGTATCCATATTAACATATATAAAATATATTATATAAAATAAGCTATATGAATTCCTTGCAGTACTATGGATTGAAGTGCTTCACTCATGCTAGGTACTTGCATGGCCACTAAGCTGCATCCCCAGCCCGTGTTTTTACCTACTTTATACATTTGTATAAATGTAATTACATATTTTGTATATTACACGTTCATTTTCTTATCACACGTAAACATAATTTTTTGATAATTATGACAGAACTACATATTATTTATTAATGTCTACAAAACAACAAGTTAACTATTATAAAATCTAAACTCAGTTTTAGAATACAAAACTTACATGTGTCTTGGTATCTTTTTGTGTGGATTAATACTTAAAGTATGGAAGAAATGCTATATGATAACTGAAAATCAATAAGTGCTTTGTTAATAACTTAAAACACCAAAAACCTTAATATTTTAAAGTTCACAATGTTTTATTATGAACAGAATAGACCCATATTATATATTATTATTTTTCTTTTATCTTGAATTTGAAATCATAATTGGATAGGAAACAATGTAGAACAATTAATTGGATTATTGGTTCAAAAGGAGTGTTGATAAGCCTCAATGTGCTTTTCTGAAAATATAACTAAGAAGATAGTGTCTATATCAAGAAATGTATTTTATTCACCAAAAAATAATCTCAATTAAATTATAAGTGCAGAATTTCAGGTTAGACAATTCCAATTCCTTTTTCAAAAAATTCAATTCTTCTAATACATAGGAATTATTTACATAGTATTATGAAAAATTATTATAGCATTTTATCTTAGTTAAACACATAGTGTATATATAGTTGATATTGTTTTATATATGCAATTTAGTGTTTCAAAATTTAGTTGTTTCAAAAACAAACAACTCTTAGAAATGGTTTTAAAAATTGAGCAAACTAGTAGTACATAAATTCAACACGAATATATAATGAATAACTTTAAAGGACACTTATTAAAAATTACTAAAACAACTCAATTAGCAATACAGTCTAAAATAAATAATTAGTAATTAATTTAATCAAGGAAGTGAAAGATTTGATCAGTGAATACTATAAACACTTCAGATATAATAGATGGTACAAGTAAATGAAAACTACATGACAATGATAATGCATTTGAAGACAGTATTAAAATGTCAATATCACTCAAAGTTTTCTACAACTTCAAAACAATTTCTATAAAAATCTTAGTAACCTTTTTTCCAAATAGATTAGAAATGTATGTAGTTCCCCAAACTTTCGTGTGACTGACTGCTCAATATATACACTAGTTTCAAGTCAATTTATAAAGTGAGAACAAAATCATTTTATATTGATCTTCAAGTTGCAGGAAGAATTAATGTATGCTTAGGATTTTTACATACTGGATTCTAATGTAAAAATTTTAAAGTATTCTGGATTGTAAAACTTAGCATTAATGATTGATTTGTTAAATTGGTGTGCTCATCTAAATTTAAAAATAAAGACTTTCTTGAAGAACAGAAATGAGGTACTCTAAGCAAATGCTCACAAATAATAAACTGATGAGGTTCACACAGCAGCAAGTAAAGCTGATGAAGAAGAGAAACTATAATTGAATGCCTGAGACTAATAAAATATGACAAATCTTAGAAATTTCACAGCACATAAAAATAGAGTAAAGTCAAATAAGGATGCCTGATGAAAATCTTTATTTCCTTTGCTCTTCATATATAGACTTATTTCTCAAGCTTACTTAATGTACCATGTATGAGAAATAAAAATATCAGGTTTTGTCTCTGCTATATTATAAAAATATTGAACAGTATAATGCTGAAAATAGAATATAAGATATAAACAGGACTTATTTATGTAGTGGAAAATTGAATTGAATCAATTAGCAAAAATAAGAAATACTATTATTTGAAATAACCTGCACACTGATGTAGATGCATGCGCTTGCTCTTTAAAAGTAACAAGACATTTGAATACATTTTATCTCATGGTCATTGTGATTTTATTTTGAATGAATAAAAATGATATTTTTATAACTGATGTTTTTATGTATCATTTTATTAAAAGGAAATTATGTAAAATCATTACATGCAATGAAAGTAATTTTAACAAACACCATTTCTTCTTAGAAAAATTACATCTTATTTCAATTTACTTTTTAGTAGAATTGACTGTGGAAGAGTAATTTATCATATCAGATTATGATGTTTATTCATGTAACAAGATGGTTATTCTTTTTGTATTCCTAATCATTAGTCAAAGGCTTTGCTTTTTGAATAGCTCAAAATTGCCTCAGGTATAAATGAGTGAATCTGGAGAACTACCTTGGAATTTTAAAAATATTTTTGCTTAATTAAAATATGCATAATACCTAATAACAATTCTCTAGAACAATATGTGTTAAAATTATAAATGAATATATGCATAGAATTTTGGTCTTTAGGTTTTACATTTTGAACCCTAAAGTTTTTAATTTGAATGATAAAAAAGAACACTTCTAATAATTGGAAGACTTGCCAGAAAGAACTCATAACTTCCTTTCCAAATAGAAATCAGGAGATATAACACTTCTCAGATTGCCATAAATTACCATCAGGTTTTCACTGTAGAAAAATTTTAAAGGCATAGGCAGGGTACTTAGGTAGAAGTATGCCCTGAGTTTTTATTTCTATAACTTTAATTTTTCTTATTGAGCAGGACTAAGGAAGTAAGGGATAGCTGGCGGATGTCAACAGCTCAGTGGAGAAATGAAAGAGGGATCAGAGTTTATAGATTTTTTTTTTTCTGGAAGCATGAAAGTAATCAAAAGGTCAGCACAGCCCACGGGGGCTGTGAGATTGGTCAGAGGCAGAGTACACTGGTGCTCAGAGGATACCACTCAAAGAGCAGTGGCATCAAGTCTTTCCTTGGGATCAGCAAAGACAGAAGATGGTGTTACATCATTTTACCTCCATTTATACAACCCTGAGATGGAAACAAGAGACAAAAGGGATGACTGTCTTGTAAAATAGATTGACTTTCAATAGACAGTATTTAAATCTTGAAATATCAAAGTATATAAAAGAGACTGTGTAATTAACTAGAAGATGATTTCCTCACTTGCAAGGGAAAGGTTAAACCTCCCCTGTCCGTCACTGATATGAATTGAATCTGTCTAATGATCTAATAAAGATCAGTGAAAACCAACCAAAAAAATGACACATTTAAAATCCTGAATAATAGGCTAAATGCTTTGAAATATATAATGGGGGAGTTGATATTAATTGAGTCCATGTTATGTGCCATGCATTATCTAAGATATTGTAAAAACTTTCATGCATTATTCTTTTAATTCTATATTTCTACAAGAGATAAATCATTATCACTATTTTATCTATGAACCTACTAAAGCATAATGAATGTTTCATAATTATTAAGGAATTAAGCATTAAATTGGAGGTTTAAGTTAGGTGCCCTTAATTAAGAGCTATGGCACTTAAATCTTATGGGAAGAAGTAGGGTTGGGGATGAAGCTATGTGGTACAGAACATACTTAAATTGCACAAGGCTCTAATATTTTTGTTTTGTTTTGTTTTGTATTTTTGGTACCAGGATCGAACTCAAGTCCTTGTGCTTGCAAGGAAGGCACAGTGCCACTGAGCTAAATCCCTGGCCATAGGCTCTAATATTTTTTAGCTTTTCTTTTCATTAATTTTATTGGTACATTTTAGATGTATATCATGATCACATTCATCATAGGGAATTTGTACCTGTAGATAATATATCTTGATTCTTCTTTTTCCCTCAATCCTCTCCCATCCCTACAACATGTTCAAATCTTGCATTGGTGTGAGAAATTGAAAGGGTAAATAAGGTCCAAAATGTATAATAGATATTGGGAAATGGGAATATAATATTTAAATGGGAAGAGGAATAAGGGAGGGGGAGGGGAGATGAAGGAAGGGAAAAGAAAAGGGAAAGAGGAAAAAGGAAAGAAGAGAAGGAAAAATGGAAACAAAGCTTTTGTAAATAAGGAGAGGAAGAGAAAGAATTAAAATTCTTGCAGCATTATAGTGCCTCTTGAGATCTAATGCAAGCATGAATCAAGCTGAAAAAGAAAAATGTCCCTGCTAAATCATAAATTGACAGGGAATAACTAACTATTATTGCTGTGAGAAAGATACACAGTACCTGAGAGATGCTTAGCTAGGTAATAATAGTTAGACTGTACCATTGATAAGAGCATGCTCATAGGTAAGCAATGATATTTACCTATTAAATGATATTTACCTATTAGCCAAAAAAGGTTTCTAGATCACACCAACATTAGATAAGGTTACATTTTAACTACTATGAAGCAAAAGTAGAACAAGAAAATTCCATAAATTTTCTGAACAGGGACAAAAAATAAAGCCAGGGTTCAAACCACAAAGATAATCAAACAACTTCCTTTGTAATTAGGCTGAGTGCTGTCTGTTTCTTTACTGATTGTATATTTGAGCTTATTCCATTTTTTGACATCTTACATAATGTTCATGAAGATTCTGAACCATAAAATTAATTTCACTATCTAATGGCTGCCACACTGGAGAAATACCACCGGAAACCACTCATTTTGGAGTAAAACCTCTTTTCTTTGAATCTTTATGGAAAAGTCACCTTTTACTGAGATGCCCTACATTACACAACCATATGTGTTCTCATCAATTAAACTAGGAAACAAAATCTTACAGCTACAAGTGTGCTACTGATGATCTTAGACACATGAGCACCAACATTGTATTGAAAAAGATGTAGTTAAAGCTCAGGGGTTTTTTTGAATTTGTATTTTTCCCTTTGAATCGGTGCAAATATTTACTGTCCATTTTGATATTTTTTTGTGTACTATCCTTTCAAACATTTTGTATACTTTTAATTTTGAGCGATTGTATTTTTTATTGTTTTGGATAAGAAGCTTTTTGTATATTTTAGGTTGCATCCTTTTATATATAAGTGTTTACAGATATTATCTCCTATATTTTATGTTAACTTCATGAAAGTATTCTACACTAAGGGTTTTAAAATAACCTTTAAACTTTTGCACAGATCTAGTTTGTCTGCAATCTATTTGTATTTCATACTAGAAAATACTTAATACTTAATATTCATTTTATTTTAGTATAGATATAATTGTATTAAATTTAAGTGTTTTCTCTCAATACAATATATCATAAACCAGACACAGGAGGTTAAATATTGCATGATTGTTCTTATATGAAAAGCTTGGAGTGTAAATAATTTATAGAGAAAAATAAAATATAAATTATAGAAAATAGGGACATAGATCTTTTGTAAATGTGAAGGGAATGCAGGGGTGGAAGGAGAGTGACAAAGAAAAGAGGAAATAAAAAGGATTAAGTTGTGACATATACGAGTATCAACTCCCTAGGATGAGTGTATTCATGACATATTATAAACATGTACTAATAAAAATATTTTTTTTAAATGGGAGCTTAAAAACATGCATGCAAATTACACTTAATGAACATTCCCTTAAAAGAAATGCATTTAATTTTTGCAGAAAATAGATATAAAAATAACTACATACTTGTGGATATGGTTCCTATATCTTCTATTTTGTTCCATTTTTCTATTTTTCTATAGTAGTTCCTATAGCAAAAAATATATTGGTATAATTTTTATAATATTACTTGACAGTTTCTTCTATAAATCTCCATCATTGAGCTACTTTTTGCTTAATTTATTTTCTATTTTCAGTCTTTTATAATCCAAACATACTCCCCAAATAGCTTCTAAATTTCTCAAAATATTTATTAGGATTTTGATTGAGTTTTTCTTAATAAGAACAGATAAGACTTAAAATAAATGATAAAGTGATAACTTTAAAATATTAGTAAAATATTAGATCATCCATTTACTTAGATTTTCTTAAATTTTCTTTGCATATTTAGGGAAAAGATCATGTACATCCTTCCTATGATTTCAACAAATTTCAGGTTGATTTATGGTATTATAAATGGTTCATTAAGTATTACTTGATTATTAAAATTTTATATTTTCATTTTGTATAAAATGATTTTCATATATTTCAATTGTGTATCCACCTCTTATTTGGGATTTTATATATATACAATTATATCATTTGGAAATAAGAATCTTTCCTTTTTCCCTATTCATGTGTTTTTATCATTTTAAAAATAGCTCAGAACTTTATTTAAATGTTACATAGATTAAACATGTATAGATTAATGAGTAAGGGAATACAATGTATAGATATACAGTGAAATACAAGTCATTCCAAAAAAAAGAAGAAAATGTTTTATTTGTGACTTTGTGACTGGAACTAGAGAATACTGTGTTTAGTGAAATAAGGCAACCAATTAAGTACAAATTCTACATATTGTCACTGTCATGTGAAATGTAAAATAGTCGAAGTGAAAAAAATGAGTAGAATTTTATAGAAAAGAGGCCATGGTGACACAGGGGAAATGAGGAGATGCTTGACAATGAGTACAAACCCTTTTTTACACAGGAAGAGCAAGTTTTTTCTTTCTTTGAAAACTATGGCACAGCGTGGTGAATGTAGTAAATAGATATGTTTTGTGTATTTCTAAATTACAAAGAGTAAATTTTCCATATTTTTACTGTAAATAAGTAAGCATTTGATGTAATGGGTGTTATTCAGTTTGATATAATTATTCCACATTATATTCATAAATTATAACAATTTTGATGCAAATATAATTTGTTAATTTATAATTATTTTTAAATTCAAAGAAAAAGGGAGTGCAACAGGAATCTTTATTCATTCCTCATACAGAAGAGAACATTTTCGATATTCTTTATTTCACATTCTACCTTGAAGGTTAGTGTTGGTTAAACTTTTAAGTAGATAGTATTCATCACATTAATAAAGTTCCATTCTATTTGTACTATGCTAAAATAATATGAAAGCAATTATTCCAACTCATTTCAAACATTCCAAGTACATTCAGTTGCAGAGCCATACGTAAGAAACATAGTGGTATGGACTGAACATTTGCCACCAACCCTAAAATTCATGTGTTGAAATGCTTAACCCCCAAAATGACGTCATTGAGAGGTGGTGCCTGTGTGCAGTGATCAGATCCTGAAGGCAGAGGCCCCACGAAGGGACTAATGGCATTGCACGAGAGACGCCAAAGTGATCCTTCAAGCTCGCCCGCACATAGGACCACAGAATAAAGACTCTCATCCAGGAACCAGGCAGCCAGCCTTCATCAGATACTAAATTTAAATCTGTCATGGAACAAGATTTCTCAGCCTCCAAAACCACAAAAAATAATTTTCCGTAGTTTATAAAACACTATAGTATTTTATTGTAGAAACTCAAATAGACTAATTCATGCAAAATGGCTGCTATACCACTAATTAAGATGAAAAGAATCTTATAGCCAGGAAGAAATGTATTATAGTGGCTATTTGGAAGGGTTGAGGAAATACACAAACTATTAGGATGTATATGTTGTTCTAAAATTCAAAATTATTTTGAAATCATTGTCAAATAATCCACCCCCAAGTTGAATTTTTGTTTATTCCATACCACTTAGCCTAGAATGTTGTGGAATGTCACAATGGAAACTTCCGTCAAAGTAACACAAAGTGAAGAAGGAAGTTCAGACCTTTCGGTACACAGGGAACATGAATTATCTAAAATGATTCAGATTTGTGAATTAGTGATGTCAAATATAGTTATTGTTTGAGTCAGAACATAGAAGAACATGTGGTAGCTAGTAAGATTCTACAAGTAAAACTTAATAATGGTACCTTGGACACCAAATATTTGGAAATAAAGATTTATAGTAAATTTGACTGAGTTAGCCTGAAATTTATAAAACACAAATCTTATATACATCTAGTTTTTCTGTTGCACTTTTGGGTATACCAATCTCATGAAAGAAAGAATGATGAAAAATGTAAAATAAATGTAAATTGGTATGTTAGTCTGTTGACCATAGCTACTCAATATAATAAAGCTAGTTATTTAGGGCTTCACTAATACTTCTGCCTGTGGTAAGTCAATATGACTCAGAAATATCTGATGCTAAGGGAGGAATTTATTCTCTGATTTGTTTTTCCATATTCTTTCTTTTTGTTATCTTTGTTTCTTTTTTCTTTATCTTTCTTTGAAGCAATTTTACCTAACATATGCTAACTTCAGAATTCAGAAAGATATGCAGAGCCACAACAATGTTTGAGAGAGATGTGATGTGTCTCCTGATCCTAGGGATAGCAGGTCTTTGAGTATAGCTGGACTGAGGAACTACACTGAAGCTCTGTTTTATAACCTAAAAACCATATCAGACAGTGACATTCAGTCTAGGGTATTTTAAAAGCACTAGGAAAAAACAAATTAAATCACAGTTATAAAAATGGCTAATTTTTATTTAATAAGATCAGGATAATGAATGACCCAAAATGATCATGGAGATTCACAAATTGAGTCTAATATAGATATTACTGGCAATACTGACATTAATACCCTCTTATAATATTTGTCTTCCTTATAATAATATGAAAATGATTTTCACTTATATAGTCTGTGATAGGATAAGTGAAAATCCAGTCTTTCAATGATGTGATCAACTGTAATATCTAAGAAAGAGTTCAAAAGGATTAACAAACCAAGTTAAGCTGCTGAACATGATCCTAGGTATGTATGTAATTGGTATCCATCATTTCTCTACTCTACCATAAATCTGAAGTTTTGTTACAGTTACATAGCATTTCAGAAGGTAGTGTTTGCTTGCCTACGGAGCAGAACATTTGAAATTGCTGTTCTCAGGCAACAAATGCTAAGAATGCTGAGTAGTGAATGTAATTCTCTATAAGTAATTAGACCTTAACATAAAAGCATCAAGACACACCTCAGTGAATCGTCTCAGTTTGAGATATCTCATCCTCTCCATTATATAATAGCTATTTTAATTCTTCACAGAAATCAGAATCAATCTTCCTAGCCAGCACACCCTATGTTGACTGGCAGGAGGAATCCAAATTTCATACTTTAGCATCACAGTTTCATTTCCACTTCAATAAAGCTATAACTTTTTTCTAGAAACAGATATACCATATATTTCTCAAGAGATAAAGAAGTATAACATGCTAAAATTTTAACTTACTAGTGTATGAAGTGTAATCCACAGGCAGACCTTTCAAAATAATGATTAAAGGGGGAAAATTTTCTACAACAATTTGATTCTTAGACTCCATACATTGCAGTGATTGGGACTCAACACTACACACTGAGTGATGGCTTAGAGAATACCATGCAAGTTATAGGGCAATGTCTGAGGTTTTCTAGTGATTTTCTCTGCAATGGAATATTACACAGACCCATAGGGATGCATGCTCCTTCTCAGTAATATGGTACATAGTAATGTGATACACAGTAAAAGAGATGAACCACAAAATTTTGTCTCCACAGTTGCTCAACCTTATGCACAACCTTGACCTGAATGAGCTATTTTGTAAGCTTTTGGGTTGTGTTGCTTGGCGAGCCATTCTGGGCTATCTCCCTAAAAAAGTGTCATGCTTAGGGTTCAGCAACAATACTGCTTATGTGCTAGTCATTTACTAGTGACTTTGTTAAATATACCATGTTAAGAAAATGCTTTACAACTCCAGCATTATGACCAACATCTTCATGTGCTCACTGAGCAAAAATTTGGAACGTAGAGGAGAGAGGCTAGCTAAAATACTAGGGTCATGTACTTTCCACCTAACTGCATTCCCACCATGATTCTATCCAGTAGGCACTAATGTGATAATCCAAGATTATAAATTTTGTCAGTTCTCATGGATCTATTCATATCTCTATCTAAGTCTCTGTTTCTCCAGTAGTCTAGATCACTGTTAGGCATATCCCATGTTATGCAGGTCAAGGCTTTATTTTTGCATTTTTTCACATATCAATGATAAACAGGAATTAGGTTCCTTTTCCTTCAATCTGAATGTGAAGATGAAGTGTATTACTCAAAGCTCTTCCCAGTAAAAACTTTTTTTTACACCGCAGTTCTTTGGAGCTTACTCTGAATGGCATTTGGTACAATTGCAGTTCATTTTGTGTGACACCTAGTATGTTTTGTGATCTTTATGTGAACAAAGGCCTAAGTTTCCTTTCTATTTAATGTGTCGTACATATATGCCATATAATAATAGGTGAGAGGTAAGAGAGATCTCAGTTCAAAAAAATAAGTGACATGGGAATATTGGTCCCATTTTTCTGCAATTTTCACGAGGCCAATTTCAAATACACTACTCCCCACTGTGCTTGCCCAAACTTATTAATCAGTTAATTCATTAAAACCAGTATCCAAAATGCAAAGCTTTTATTCTGCAGCAGGGGTGCTCTAATAAAGCATATTATCTCTATCAAGCTATAATATCACCCCAGAAGCTGTTTTTAAGATGGAGATTTGTATTTTACAACAAAACATTGTAGCTTTGCTGAAGCAACCTAGGAATGTAGGAAGTAACTTTCCAAATGGTTCATGATACAAACAGTCCACACAGATTGCATATCAAAAACACACATCTATATCACTTTGGTTTGGCTTGGTCATGGTCTTAAGGGAAAAGCATCTTGTTCTGAAGCCAACTTTTAGTATGGAGAATGCACTTGCTCTGAACTGCATTCTGAGCTAGAAGAATTTCTAGTCATTTGTAAAGTAGGTCAGGGCTCTCACCCATGTAATGAGTACACTACCTCCAAAAAACAAACAATTGTATAATAACACTATTTCTTTGTTGTTGTAGTCAGTTTCATGGGTGAAGAATGTTTTACACTAGAAATTATGCCTTATATTATGATAAATCAGGTAAAAATTTTCTATTCAGCAGACTTAAATATGGCACAATGCAATCATCATAGCTGAAAAACATAAACGTACATAGAATATTTGCATGATCAAAGACCCTACAAACCATATCATGTTCATAAGCAGAAGAGTAAGCATAGCCTTGCAGCAAGATACAAAGGACGCAGTACCACATTCACCTTGTTAAGATCAAAAGCGTTTGATGTTCCTTGCTGAAAGGTATTAAGAAAAAAAATTCACCAAACTAAAAGCTACATATAAAAGTCAGAAGCTATCTTGATCTATTTTAAAAATACATAACATCTGGCAAAGCATGTTTGTCTGCCCACCAATAATGTCATAATCTGCTTTCCACAGACATTAAGCTATTGAGTTAAAAAGAGAAATGATGAATACAAGGCTCTCACCCTCTTTATTTTTTATGAGTGATTTCTCTATAATTATTTCTAGAATATGTAATTATTTCCAAATAGTCTGTAAGATCTTCCTCCTAGGGTTTTCTAGAACACAGGTCCAATGAGGGAACTGATAGGAAGCTTTTTCCATACATGTATCCCAAATACACACACACACACACACACACACACACACACACACACACACACACCAGGAGGACTGAAAACTAAAGTTGTGTACAGACAGATATCCTATGAGGTCACCTTGTATGAGAACCATTTATTATTTCATTTTCATATATCAGTAAATCAAAAGGATTATGTCAGCAATTCATATACCTTGATTTCAGTGTCAGCCTGGACATATCAGAAAATGACTGGGTCTCCTTCCTTGGTTGCACAGTTGCACTGACAAATTTTAAAAGCTTCTTTTTAGGAAGAATCAAGGATGCATACAATGGCAGTAACATTAGACTCTTCCTCATTTGGACACGACCCCACTTTAATGAGTGGAAAATATCTTTGGCTGTGAAACCTGGTGAGACACTGTTATTGAATAGAAGGTGGCTTGGATAACCATTGGACTCAGTAACTTTAATTTTCCATCTCATCACTTAGACTATAAAGTTACCTGTTAGATACCTTCTGGACAATGAATGCTAATGCTATTCCCACCTTAATGACCATTATGGAAATTATATTTATTTTCTTTAACTATCATGTGCTGCATTAACATTCCAGAATCCCATCACTGTAATCGATACTAGGCATACCATCAGTTTAATACAGTATCTCTGTAATATTTGAAACTTTGTGTAGACAACTAGCATATGCTACCTTATACCTCACTTTTTTCTTTTAAAATCAATATTTTAAAAAAATTAATTTTATTGGTACAGTTTAGGTATATAAAATAATTGCATTCATCATTGGAAATTCACACCTTTACATAATTCATCTTGGTTCTTATTTTTTCCCCATTCCCCTATGCTCCCTTCAACCCCTCCATCCCTCTCTTTCTACAAAGAATTTGTTTCCATTTTTTCTTTTTGTCATATTCATTCCATTCCCTTCTTTCTTTCTTTCTTTTTCCCTACCTCTCCAACTTACCCTTCCCCTTTGTCCCTTTGCTTCCTATTTCACATTATCTTTTATACCTTTGAGTCCTTATTTACACTTTCAGTTTCTCACATTAGAGAAACTATTCAGTATTTACATGTGTGTGTCCTATTTATGTCACTTGAGTATTGCCTCAGTGTGCATCCATTTAGCAATAAATGTCTCTAGTTTTTCATTCTTTATGGCTGAATAATACTTCATTTTCTTGTTTGATTTTTAACAACAGAATCATAAATCCAATTTCAATCTCTGTATTATTTGGAGAGGTCTAAAATTTTCTTAAATATTGCACATGAAAAATAAATGAGCTTCTTACATTACATAAAGCTGATATTGCAATCCCCTGGTCTAAAACCGGCAAATCCTCCCTTCCAGTTGCTCCAGGAAAATCATCTCCTGACTGTGGCTGGAATAAGTGAAACACAAATAAAAAGATGAAATTGTAGATCAATAAAAAATTATTATCTGAAATTCAACAGGAAGATAGTGTACATAACAGGCACAGAAATATACAATCTGACTTCAATTTTAAAGCAAGAAAATTTAGTGCATTTCTAAACTTCCACAAATCCATCTATGTGATATCAAGATCTTTTCCTGGCAACAGAGGAAAAGCCAATACTTATCTCATTTCCACTTTTCTCCATTTTCTAGCCGCCATTAATTTTCTTGCCATCTCTATGGACATATGTATCTTCAATAGTCTAAATTAAATACAAGAATACAATATTTGATGTTTTATTTCAGAATTATTTTAATTAGTATAAGTTTTTCAAATTTCTAGTCATTTTTCTTATGTACATACACTTACAAAGCATACTAATTTGGGGGGTTTCATTGTGGCCATACATGCATATATTTTATTATATTCACCCCCCTTCCCCCTCACACTCCCCTCCTCCCTCTTCCTGACCCCTTTTACAGTTGACTACCTACTTTTAAACTCTTTGTTGAGTTGTATGAAAATTATACGTATAAAATGAGGAATCACCAAATATGACCCAGAGTGGCTACATTATTTTTGATGCCAAATGACAAGGAGCTAAGGTTACTATTTCACTACACCCTTGCCAATATTTTACTTTTCCTTCCTTTACCTCCCTTTCATTTCTCTTCTCTCCCTCTCCTTCCTCTTCCTTCCTCTCTTTCTTATTATGTCCATTCTATAAGGTGTAAATCAAAAGTACATTATAGCTTTGAATTTTATTTTTCTAATGACTAAAAATGTTTAGTATTTTTCATGACATAGTTGATCATTTATATATATTCTTTGGAAGAACTTCTATTCCTTTCTTTCATCCACCACTTAACTGGGATCTGTCTCTTTTTTGTAGAGTTATGGATATTCTTTGATATATCATGCACATGTACAAATTCCCTATGATTAATGTGATCATTATGTAAATCAAAGTGTATCAATAAAATAAAATTTTAAAAGAATTATATACATTGTCCCAAGAATATGGAAACTTTTCTTCAATAGAAGAATTGAGTTGCTTTGTTGTTATTTCTGAAATTATGTTTCCACTTTGGTAGTAAAAACAACAAAATTATTTATTGAAAAATACATGATCTGTAAATGTTTTTGCATTATGAACTTCACTTTTCACTTTCTTGATTATATATTTTTTGATGTACTGAACTTTTAAATTTTTATCACAATCAGTATTCTACATTTTTGTTTTATTTGCTATATATGCTTATCAAAGCCAAGAATCAAGTACAAATTTAGTTTCAAAAAATTTGACTGTATATTTCTTCTAACAATTGTTTGTTATTATATTTATATTAAGGATCTATTTCTATTAAAATTTATATATGGAGTGAGATATTAATTTAATGTCTTTCTTTCCTATGTGTCAATAGCATATTATTGTTCATATCTTTTGAATAATCTTACTAAAATTTTCTTAACGATCTTATTAAGGTCCTGAGTATATAGATCAATAGTAGAGCATTTGTTTGGTGTGCATGAGGACCTGGGTTCAATTTTCAACACCAAAAATAATTCCCCCAAAGTGAAAAAAAGCAAATTATTTTAACTTCTAAATATTACAATTAAAAAATTAAATCTGTCACTATGACTCTGGAATTTTCTATGATCTACCTAATTCATATGTTTGTTATTTTTGCTATGTTATAAGTGATACATATGTAGCAGATTTAGGCCTTCTCTGTTAATTTTACTGGAAATCTTGTCTTTATTAAGTATCCTCCCTTAACTTTGCTCTGATGTCCAATTTGTCTCATGTTATGGCTTGGATCTTGATGTCCCTTCAAAGCTTCATGCTCTGATAGGTGGGGCTTTTGGCGGTGGCTGGATCTAGAGTGTATGAATGTGGATTAAGCGTGTGCTAGCTAAAAAAGCCCATTATTGGTTTAGCATAGTTCTGGGAGTGGATAATGAATGGGAAGCCCCACTGTGGGTGTGGGTGGAACCTTCCAATAGGCTTATAGCCTGGAAGGAATAAAAAAGAAAGAGAGGCTCACTTCATGCTGCCTTCCACCTGCCCTGCCACGGGCTGTTCCTCCTCTGGGAAGCCCCTCTGCCATGCCACCCTGCCTTGGAGCCAGCCAAATATGGACTGAAACCTCTACCAGTTGAGAGCCCAGATGAACCTTTTCTCTTTTAACTTGCCTCAGGTTTTTTATCTCAGCTATCAGAAAAGTAACTAAGACATCTCATATTAAAATAATGGCCTTAAGGCTTTTTTTCATTAAATGTAGCAAGCTATTCTTTTTTTTTGTTTCTTTTTTTGGTACTGGGGATCGAACTTGGGACCTTGTGCTTGCGAGGCAGGCCACGAAATCACTGAGTTAAATCCCTGTCCTGCAAGCTATTCTTTTATGGTTTTATATACACAAATTTTTATATGTAAAATTATTTTTGGGACACCATATTGCTTTATTTCTTATCAATCATTTTCATGAAAAATAGGCCATTTAAACGGATGTATTGATATAGTTCAAATAAACTTTCCTGCCCTGTGTTTTTCATTTGTTTGACCTGCTCATACAGAATACAGGCTTTAAAAATTAGATTTCATAACTCATTAGCTGTATGTTTCCATGTCCTAGGAAAAATTTTAATTTCTTCAGCAATGCTATCCTCATTTAGGAGATGGTAATAATCATACTATTTTAATGATTCTTATAAAATTATAAAGTTTTTTTGCTGTATATATTTCACAGTCATGATAAAATTTATAAGTATTGATGATATAAATGTTACATGGTTCTGATATGATTTTCACTGAACTTACAGCTTACTTAAGTAACTTCATCAAACATATTGTGAATTTGTGTGATTTTCAGGGTCTCTCAAGTTTTAGTTTTTCTAATGATTGTATTATGGCTAGTATCAAAATTTTTCCTTCTAGAGATAGTCTAGTATTGAGTAAAATAATGACACAACCTTCTAAAATAATTTTATATTTTCTAGTTCACACTTTGGAAGAAAAAAACACCATAACATGACCTAATTTTACAATCTGGAATATATTTTCATTTTTATGGGTTTACTTTTGTTGTTCATAAAAATAGTTTAATTGTACCTACATGAGGTATGATCAAAATATATGACAATTCTGGAAACCTCTTTCATGTTTTAATAAGTTGTGATAACGACTACCAATATCATGAGTCCTACTAGATAGTCCCATCCAATCAAGAGGCAGATTTGTCATATCATAACAGTTTGCCATCAACCTCTTTATTCACTTGACCTGGCATGGTGCAACTTCTAGCTCTTTCAAAAAATCAAAGTGACCTTCATAGTTGATACTTAATCTGAAATTTATTCAGGACATTGAGGCAGCCTCCATAGCAGAAGTAAGTAAGGACTAATGAGAGAAGAAAGAGGACTACCAGAACTATTTTACAAAATGGCAAGAATGATGTGATAAGCGTGTGGACCAAAAAGGGTGGAGACTCTATTGAAGGGGTTGATGGCAGTGTGTCTTCTTTATAATGCTTTTTTTAAAAATGTAAACATTCATAGTGTTTTTCAATCACATATCAAATTTATTTTATGTTATGCTCTGTTTTACTTAGCTTTCCCATTGCTGAGACACATTACCTGAGATGTACATTTAAAGGAAGAGAAATTTAATTTGGTCTATGTTTCCAAAGAATTGATTTTATGGTAGGCTGACTCTAAGGCAGAAATACCATGGCAGAAAGGTGTGATAATGCAGAGATTCTTAGTTTCTCAGGGCTAGGAAACAGAGAAGGAGAACAGTGCCAGAAAGGAAAAAGGCAGGGACCATAAATAGTACCCAATATTCATGTCACTGACACCAACACCCACCCACAAGTGTGCTGCACTAACCCCCTCAGTGGCTCCCAATCTGATCAATCTGAGCTAAGTAAACACAACTGTATGTTTCCATTCTATTTCTTTTCCACCCATTTGATCAGTGACCCTTTAATTTTGTCATTAGTTTTCTGAATTTACTTATGTTTTTGACTCTTTACTGAGATAGTAATTATTTCTTTCATTCAATCTTTTATGGCATTATTCATTTTACTTTTGTACATTTTAATTCTCATCTCTATCAATTCAATTCAATCTTCCTTCTTTTTAAATGTACATTAAAATATAATAAAGCCATTATTTGTATAAAATAGACTTAAATAAATTTGTATAAAATGATAAATACAAAGTCAATATTCAAATTTCAATATAATAAATATTTTAATTGAAATATAAATGTTTAATATACAGTACATACATGTATTTAAATAACTGCTAAGGTTTCTGTAGACATTGAAAGTTGTCAACCACGTTCCTAATTTTTTTTTCCAATTTTACTGTGAAATATATGAGTATTGCTTTATGTATATTTTATAGTCTCCCAAAATGTATACATGTTTCAGAAAAAAACTTGTATAAACATTTTAATATTAAATTTATTGAGACATCATGATATTAATACAAGTTGTCTTTGACCTCTACAATTACAAGAGGTGCTCAAAGTGGTGGCCATGAGCTTCCAGGAATTTACTAGTACAATGAACTGCTACTTGGATAACGTTGGTCATTGAGATTGCTGCACATACATTTTCAATTTCTTCTCTGAGGGCCAGCAGTGCAGTGGATTTTCTGAGACATACAATATCCTCTAGGGTTCCTCATATGAGGGTAACATCATATTTAGAAAAAATATCATACTATTCTTCTTTTCTTTAAATTTGTATATATGTTTTTGTAGTCTCTGTATTTGGTTAATTTACATTTTGTCAGTACTATATATAAGAGGAATACTAAAATATATGAAGCACATATACATCTCAAATATATATTCTCTCTCTATATATAGTAAACATATTATGTCTCATAGATATGTGTATATGTGCATGATGGTATATATTTCTGACTATGGCAAGGAGAGTTAAATATTTCATATTACTCTTTTGATCAATAATAATCAGCACAAAATAGTTTTATTGAACACATTTTTATAATTTGCTTTTGACACATTACTAAATGTATGTGAATAAATTGCAAATAATATATTTCAAACAACTTGATAAAATTTTGAGATGATATTTTCCCAATAATCCAGTAAAGAAATGAATATTGACCCATGCCCTTTGAAATACCTTGTTATGATCCAAAAAGAATCTACATAATGTAATACCTTATTTCAATTATATTAGGCATGTATAGTTCAACATTAAATATTGCATGGTTATTAATCTTAGATGCAGCAGTGTCAATGTACTATTTTTGTAAATGCTTTTTGAAACAAATTCGTTTTTCATTGAATCAACATTTGTTAGTTTCTTTTAGTGTCTGTTTCATATTTTGTTATTTAATTAAGTGACACCAAATTGAATGACCCCACAGTAACAAGTGAAATTCAGCTGCTAGAGCACGACAGTTTTCTATTAAAAGAGATTTTTTTTTTATGAGTTGAAGGACTAGTACGTATTTATATTAGATTTTGCGTGCATAAGTAATTAATTTGGTACATGTCAAGCAGTCTATTTTTGAAGATTAAAAAGGGCAAAGTTAAAAGTAAGAATTACCATTACCAACTCCCCATATTTTCAGTCTATAAAGTTATTAGCCAACTTCTATGAAACAACCTTTCAATATTGTTTGATGATGGGATAAAATTGGTGAAAATAGGAAAAGACAAAGTAGTGTAAGTATCGTTGTAATGTGTTTTTGGAAGAGCAGATTTAAAACATTTTTTAGATAACAATTGGCTATACCTTAAGCAGAAGCCACTCTGTAAACCAAGACAAAGTATAGATGGGTTTTAGGCACTGGTGCACAAAAGTGCATGTGTGTGTGTGTGTGTGTGTCCATGTGTGTAATGCTCTTGGTTTTGGTGTCATTGTTTCATTGTTGTTCTTGTGTATTCCTTTCAAATGGTTGAAAAATTTTCATGATATATATGTGACTATTTTATTTACAAATGGTGTAATTTACAGAGAGTGAATATATTTCAGAAAAATGTGTTTCCTCTTTCTGTGATAGATGTTGAGGTATAAAAGTTGTTGATGTAATAAAATACTTTATTGTGTTTGGAATATAGAGTTCAACTTTATTAGAGTCAGAAGTACTAATAATTTATGAATTGCAAATAAATTATATTTAACACTCACTGAGTTTGACTATTTTACACACCCCCATATATTTTGATGAGTAGCACTTTTCTACTGGCTTGTTTTACCTTTTAAAAATGTTTCCAATTGTTAATCATATTTATGAAAATACATAATTCACTGAGAATTAAGATTAATGGCAAAAGAGCATAATTATAGTAGATATGCTTTAAAAAAGCATTTCATATTACATTAGAACTCTTAGCACAAATCTACATTTAGCATAAACTTAGAAATTATATTTAGTTTACAGCTTATATTCATTTTGCCTAGATTGTAATCATAGGTATCATGAAGCAATTATTTGTACAGTAATTCCACTGATTCCCTTCTCCCACTGAAAGGTAAATGTCAAACTCAACCACAACATTGTGTTTTGGGTTTATTTTTTGTTTGAAAATTAACTTTATGCTTTCAATAATTCTAATGTTTATTTGAATATTTCAACTGCTTCATAAATACTGTATGATGCAGAGTATAATGTACTAGTCTAAAAATGTCAATACGTGAGTTGTTGATAAAAAATACAAAGTCTTTACTAAAACTATTTTCCTAAATATGAAAAATATCTGTTTATTTTTCCCAAATATGCAAGATTGGAAATATAAGCTCAATGATATTTTGAGTTTTAGTCTCATGAATAGATAGTTTTGCTAGCTTTGTTTTTTTTTTTTTTTTTTTTTTTGAGACGGAATTTCACTATGTGGGTCAGGCTGACCTTGATCTCACTATGTAGCTCAGACTAACCTCAAACTCCTCCTGCCTCAGCTTCCTGAATGCTGGGATTCCAGGCATATGCCACTACAACTGGCTAATAGCTTCTTAATGCTTACATAAATTATTCTACTTATAATAAGCTACATACATTTGAGATGTGCAGTCAAGTTTTATGCTTTAGCTGCTTACAAGCACTGAAAAATGCCTGTTTTGATATTATAGTAAAGATGAAAATAAAAGTAAATTAATAGATCATTTACTGTATCTCATGTTTTTCCAAAAATCTTCTCAATGTTAGCTCATTTTTATCTCACAAAACATACTAAATAGGTAGTATTGTCATTTTCATTTTAGATATGGAAATATTATGGGACAAAGATTAAGAAATATCTTTCCTAATCAGTGGTAAATTTGGAGATGAAGCTTGGAAAAATGACAAAAGACTCTCAGGTCACACACTCACTAAGGTACTCAGATTGTCAATCTTCCACAGCTCCAGGAATGCTGGCCAGCCAGTGGGTATTTACTCCCCTGTGCAGTCCCCTCCTACACCATGTCAGTACTGGCTGCCTCACTGTGACAAACACATACGAGACTATGTCATTAAAATATTACAAATCTCTTCCCCTGGTGATTCCTGGCCACCATTCTATGATAACACTCAATTAGGGTGACAAGAACTCCACACATGGAAGACTAATTTCCCAGATAGCTGCCAGAACCGACTTCTCATGTGAATGAAGTCACTGTTGTTTACTCTCTGAGGAAGTTAGTTTTCCTGTGAGTAATGTGCATTCCATGAGGAAAATGTGGTACATAAACACAGTGGAACATTATTTGGCCTTAAAATTTAAGGACGTTTTGTTTGTGACAACATAGTTAAACCTAAAAGATACTACGCTAAGTGAAAACAGCCAGCCAGACATAGAAGACAAAAATCACATGATCTCACTCATTTGTGAAGTCAAAGAAATTTGAAACAAAAATAGAGTGTTAGAATGGGTGTAATAGGGGGCTAGAGGAGGAAGATGAAACAGATGTTGTCAAAGGACACAAATTTCAATTAAAAGGATTAAGTACAAGAAATCTAATGTAGAACATGGTGACAATAATTAGTAACAATATATTATGTTCATGAAGTGATACATGTTAATTTTCCTGATTTAGCTGTTTCATAATGTCTACATATTTCAAAACATGCTATACAAGATAAAAAGATAGATATACAGTCTTTTCTGAATTTAAAACTAATTATTTTATCTAATAAGTAAGGTAACCTAGCTAATATCAATTATCATTTCATGGAGACTCTGAACCAGAATTGCTTAGTCAACTTTCAACCAAATTCCAAAACCACAAGATTATATCAGATAATAAATAATTTTCAATTCTTTAAACCATTTTGTTTTAAGGAGATTTTATATTTTCATCTTTTCTACCTTTGTTCAAAAAACATTAAGTTGAAACATATAAGAAATATTTTATATAGAGGTATTCTTTATGCTGTGGATTGAACCAAAGTTTCCACACTGAACTATATCCCCAGTGTGATCTATCTATCTATTTCCAAAAGAGCCTTTTCCAAAAATTTGTATCTATTAAATATATTGGAGGAAAGTTGTCACGAACTTGCCCAGGCTGTGCTCCTACAATTTTGGGATTACGTTATGCGCCACCATGCCTCCCTAATACGTTTGTATTGATATAATGGAGATGGGATTTTAGAGAGAAGTTTTCTTAAAATTTCATTCCCTGCTAATGAAACATCTCACTCCAATTCAAAAAGTATTCTCTTCTCTAAGTTGATTGAAAATGTACGAATTTCTATTTTGAAAATCTCAGTTTTAACCTTTTTTTTCACCAGGGATCGAACTTCGGGACCTTGTGCTTGCAAGGCAGGTGGTGGAACCACTGAGCTAAATCCCTGGCTTCAATTTTAACTTATTTATTTAACCAGTTGAAATTGTGACAAAAACGATGCTTGTATTAGGTGAACAATATCACGTTAGCTTAATGGAAGTCACACAAAATACAATGGCCACCTCTGAAAGATAAGAAGCTTTGAAATGTAATTGGAAAGTCAAGCACTGTATAGAAAATCCAAAATGAATACAAAAAAAGAAAGCATTGGGAAACTGAATCTTACATGTGTACTTAATTTAGCCTAGTTGTAAAAGGTTTTGCCATTCTTGGATTTTTTCTGGGTATCTTCTTATTTATTTGCCTATATATTAACCCATTTATTATTTATTGTCATAAAACAAATGATATAATATTCTATAAATACTTATGCAGTAAAAACTATGATAAGCAAAGGATTGAGATGCTATTGAAATAAGACAAAGATTTTGTAGAGGAATCAGCATGCATTAATCAAAGCATGCTTAATTAGGAAGTCCTCTTAATTGGGACTTTCCCATCTTATCAAATAGAGCCTAATAACACTCAACTGTAAAGACAGGTGCTTAATTGGAAGAGTAATTCTAGATAATTGGGGTGCCTGCGGGTGATTGAGAGTAGCTTACATCCATCTCATTTCAAGATATTATGGCTTTGTAGATATTTCCTACTGTGCTTGTTTATGTGCTCTCTAAGAATGACCTCTCCACTGGTAAGGGAACAAATACACGTTTCAAACCAGTGGCTGCAATTTTTACTTCCAATCTTAATTTTTAATCACATTGTAATTCTGACACATACTAGCTGCTCTAAAATAACTGCAAACTTTTGACAGGATGATTTCCTTATTCGTTAGCATTTCCAATTGAATATTATACCAAATAATTAGCATGTAAGAACCCATAAAATCAAATACCACAGATTAAATATGCACAGAGGAACTGAAATATAATAATTAACATCTCTGAATATCTGAAATGAAAAGACTCATTATGGATCCCCGGTACCAAAAAAAAAAAAAGACTCATCATGTGTACATAAGTTTACTTTCAATTTTCTTTCTTTCATTGATATTGAATAAGTCCAAATTCTACAATTATTGATAATAATTTGTTATATGGGAAGTAACTATGCAACTACCAAAATGTCATTCCAACTCCTCCAAAACACCAGATCTTCAAAAAGGTTGAGTGAACTTACAGTTATATATTTTATTCTATTATTAGTGTCTAAAGTACTAAATTATTTGAAAATTGCATCCAGTGGATTAAATTTTGTTTAGTTTAAGTATGGAAGCAGGCAAACTAGACTAGGGGCAGAATATTCTATAGAAGATTTACTTAGATAGATTATATTCTTTTATTTTGATGTCTAGAAATACATTGTTCAGTAAGAGTGATATTGATATTTATGCTTCTACTTTTAAGTCAAGACATAATATTTTATATCTGAACATGAACAGGTTTCATAAGCATAGACCAAATAAGTTGTGTGTAATCAAATTTCCTGATAATTTTGGAGGGAAATCTTTGTTAGTCTTTGCTTAAATTATTACATTTAATAATTTCTAAAGCAAAATTTTATATCCAGCTTATTTGCCTAAGTATGTCATAAGTTTATACATGTATATATTATTTTATAGCATTATATGTTATTTAAGAATAAAACATTTAACAAGGGAATGATTCTCTAATGAGCTACAAGTAGCCTCTAAATTTATCTATTATTCCAGTTTCATCTTTTGTGTGTTTATCTCTTTAATTTCAGGAGTGGAGCAGTCTTTTCTATGAAGATGAAATGAACAATAATATCAAATGCAAGCAAGAATTTAAGGAAACAAGAATAGTCATTTATTGTTCACACAAGTGCAGTACTGTACAAACCATTTAGAAGAAATTTTTGTAGTTCCCTAGAAAATTAAATATAGTATTACCTAGATACACCTTTCATATTTGTACGTGAAAATCCCCATTGAATTGAAAGCTTATGTATGCACAAAAAAGCAATAACAGTTTTATTCATAATCATGAAAAATAGAAACAGCTAGAATATCCTTAAACAGGTGAAGGCATTAAGAGCTTGTTTTTTATCTGTAAAATCAAATATCCTGTGATGTAAGAAGAGAATTCTGAAAAGATTGAAGGGAACTGCACACTTTTCAGTTAAAGAAGCCAATTCAAAATGTCAGCATACCATATGATTTCAAGTTAATGACATTCTGGAAAATGTAAAATTATGGAGACAGTACAATGATCATGTTGGTTCCATCCCCATTCTTTCACAGCCCAGGAGTGATCAAGCGATGTAGAGAACAGCTGGGAGATGAACCTTTCTGAGCCATCTGGACAGGCTTGCTGGTTACAATCTACAGTAACGCCAGAATGGGCCCAATTTTGGCATCAATGATTCTCCTACAGCCCAGAACCAGTCTTACTTATGTGAGAACTTCAGAGGAACCATCTCATTTGAGCCACTTGACACATTTGCTAACTTTCTTCCCAAGAAGACACTGAGAATTGTGCCTCAGAACAAATCCTTCTAAGTACATCCCAGTTACCCCCACTATGAGGGGAACTCATGGGAGATGCATCAAGACAGAATTTTTCCCCCATATCACAGTAGTACTAGCAGGGGCCATAAAATCTACCTGAAGAGTAACTGCAGGGTGCCTTGCATGTCAGCACCACCGAGTCAGGATCGCAGACACTGGTGACACAAGATATACTAAATTAGTCCTGAAACTTGATTGCACTACATCCTATCTATGGTCTGGAGAGTTCTACCCAAGCGGTATCCTGCTGGAACTCATGCCCATCAGAGTACAAGTGTTATGATTGACAGACTTTACCCTCAATAAATCTTCACATGCCCCTCATTGTGGATTCTGGTGCCTTTTATCTATCAATCCAGTGCAGTTATGCCTGCCTGGGAATCTGAGAAGACCTTCTTCAAACAATGTCCCTGGAGGTTGACTTCCTGCTTTTACTTTTTTACCCAGTGTGGATATTGAAACAGTCCTAGATTTATTGAAGGGTCTCAACTCTTGTCTACCACATCAGAGCAGGCCTACTCAGCCAGAATCTGCTGAGATGTGTGCTTATTCATGATTCAAGTATTAGATTTAAAGATCTTGATCTTGGCTATAGACCTCAAATAAGTCTGCATCGCGGGCCCAGCTCAATTTAGGAATGCACCAAAGCAGTATAGCCAGCCAACTATATATGCACTAATCCACAGGACCCTTTCTAGATACCTGGTGGGAGCTACACTTTCCATCACACCTGGAAGCATGCTCAGTGTCTATGAACAATTAACCAGATTATCATCCTGGTGCCAGCCACATAGAACAAGCTTTGGAGACTGTCAAGTTCCCCCAGGCACCTAATAGAACCTAGGTCTAATACAGCCAAGTTGAATAGGAAACTATCTTTGGTCTTCACTGAAATTCCAATATCACTCACTGGACCTACAACCAATTCATTCACCTGTGATCACAGAGGCAAATGATCAGCACAGAGACATAACAAGAGACATTTACTGTGCTAGAATCAGTCAGTAAAAACTTAAAAGAGGACTTTATCCTTTGTCTCCTCAGCCAGCAATACAAGGCTAAACAGATTACAGAGACTCATAGAACATGACACTGAAAGCTCCAGTAGCCAACTGCAAACAATGGCTATATATACATAGCCTGAAAAGTAATTCAAAATAATCAATTTAAAAATACTCCATGAAGTGCAAGACTAGATTGGCAACTAAATGAAATTATTAAAAAATCCATGAACAATAATTAAAACTGACAAAGAAATTAAAAAATCATAAAAATTAGCCAACCAGGAATCCTGAAATTTAAGAATTAACTGGTAGAATCAAAAAATAAAATTAATAGAGACTTTCAAGGGCAAATTTTAATATAAGAAAAAATAGTAAACCCAAAGATCAAATGAAATTAGTAAATTAAAGGAACAGAAAGAAAAAAATGAACTCTAGTGAAGAAACCAAAAGCATTGTACAGGACAGCATCATATACATGAATACTTAGATTGTAAGAGTACCCAAAGGCAAAGACAGATACAAAAGGGTACTATGCTTATTTAAAGAAATACTGTCTGAAAATTTCCCAAATTTTGAGGAGGATATAAAAAATATAAATTTGAAAAGTTAAAAGGACAACAAGCAAGAAAATTGAAGAAAGTATACTCTAAGGTACATTATAATCAAAGTATTAAAGCTCAAATACAAAAAGGGGGAATATTGAAGACAGTAAGAGAAAAGAAATCAATACACCATGGAGTCCTTGATGATTCAAGTGACTTTTTGAACTTTGTGTGTCATGTAAGAAATAAGAGGGCTAGAAAAGAAGAACCTGTTGTTATTCATTGCAGTTCTGGAATTAGAAGAACTGGGTTTCTTATTGCTATGGAAATAGCCATGTGTCTCATTGAATGCAATCAGTGTTTATTCACTAGACATTGTAAGAACAATGAGAGATCAATGAGCCATGATGATCCCAACACCCAGTTAGTACAGATTTTTATGTGAAACTATTTTGGAAGTTTATGAAGAAGGCTTTGTTAAATGCTTAACACCATCATGAAATAAATAAGAAAACAAAAGTTCTGGGATAAGTGTTGGAAAACTGCTTTTCATTATACTCACTATGCCATGACATAGCTCACAGAAAATAGCATCTCAAGAGAAAAAAAAAAGAACTCACAAAAACTTTGAAAACTTAAGAACTCTTGAACTTTATGATTAAAAATATTCTTTCAAAATCTATAATTATGTGTTTGAAGACTATTTCATGCTTTGTTCAGAACAAATAGTAAATAACTGAGTATATTCAGGGTAATTTTTGAAATTTTATGGTGGTGTCATGCAGTCCCCTTCTGGTAGAATTGCCACAAACAAGGCTCAGAACTCTCATCTCTGGTGTACACGTGTATCTTGAAACCAAAAAGAAGTAAATGTCACAAGTCAAAAGAAAGAAGAAAGAACAAAAGAAAGAAAGAAAGAAAGAAAGAAAGAAAGAAAGGCATTTGGATCTCCTATAAACTATCAGCAAAGTTGTTAACAGAAATAGTATATTAAAAACAACTATATTTATAAAGAATTGGTGAACAGTCATAATAAAATTATAGCAGTAAAACTTGATATCAGTAGCCTAAAGTTAGGGAAAGATTAAAATTATAAAGTATCACATACAATTGAAATGAAAGTACTATTGAGTTAAATTAGGATAAAATAACTATAGAATATTTTTGTATGGCTCATGATAACCACAAAGAAAACACAAACAAACAAAAGAAGAAAATCTCTAGTAGATACACAAAATATAATGAGAAATGAATGAAAACCTACCACTACAAAAATACAACATATCACAATGATAGCCAATGTTAAAGAAAAGAATGAAAAACCATGTAAGAGTCACTGAAATGATAACTGTATTCTACCAGTAAGTACTTAACAAGACATAATTTAAATGTAAATCACTTAAATTTTCTAATAAGGAATATGCAATAGCTGAATAAATAAAGAAAAAAAACTAATATACTACATACAATATCTTAATTTATAATTAACAAAAGTAGCCTGAGCACAATTGGTAGAAAAATATTACAAGAAAATGGTGAACAAAGCAGGTTTAATGTGGCTAAACTTATACTTGATAAATTAGAATTAAAGTTAAAAAATACTTTTAAAAAAGTCAACATAATATGATCTAAGAATCAAGAGTATATTTCAAATGTCTATGCACTCAGTATCAGAGAGTGTGAATATATAAAGCAAGTATTAATAGATCTGAAGTTTTAGATATACTGAAAACCAACAATAATAGAGAATTTTAATAGTTCACAATCAATAATGGATATATCATTCAGCAGAAAAACAAGAATTCTTAGACTTAAGCTATGCTGTATGCAAATCAACCTACCAAATATATATATATATATATATATATATTATATACACATATATATAAATATGAATAATATATATTCAGCAGGATCAGGTAAGTTCTCAAATGCATACAGAATGTTCTACAGGACACAACATATGTTAGTCTAGGTAACATTCTTAAATAATAAAAGAATATGAAAAATATATCAAAAGATATTCTCTGACTAGAATAAACTAAAAGTAGAAATAAGTAATAGAAAGAATTTTGAATATTCCACAAATATACAGAAATTAATATGTTACTGAACAACCAATGAGTCAGGCATGAAAAGAAAACTTAAAAATACCTTTATACAAATAAAAATAAAAGCACAACATACAATTAATAGAAAACAGCCGGACAAGTTCTAAGCAGAAGATTATTGTCATAATAATAAAGATCTCAAACAAACAATTAACATTAAGCAGCAAGGAATCAGAAGAAGTACAACAAAATAAATCCCAAATCAAAAGAAGTAAGAAAATAATAAACATCCAAAGAGAAATAAATAAAGCAGGGACTAGAAAATATCAAAGAATCTAAAAGGTAGTTCTTTTAAAAAAATTTAAAAAATCTTTAGGCTAATGAAGAAAACAAGAGTGGAGAGTAAATGAAATGAGATTAGGAATAAGACAAAGATGTTCATTATCATCATGTCTATTCAACCTGCTACTGGTGATTCTAAACAGAAAACTAGACAACAAAAATAAGTCAAATATTATGAAAACATGTAGAGGCCCCACAAAGTATGCAGCATTCACTATTATTTGATTTCTTGATGATGGCCATTCTATCTGGAGTAAAATGGAATTCAGTGTTATTTTAATTTGCATTTCTGTAAAGACCAGAAATGTTGAACAAGATTTGAGGTATTTATTAACTATTTGTAGCTCTTCTTCTGAGAACTGTCTATTCTTTGCATTGCCCATTTTTTCATTAGGTCTTTTATATTGGAGGTATAATTTATTGAATTCTCTATAGATGTTCATTTCTACATTATTGGTGGGAATGTAAAATACCACAGCTATCATGGAAATGAATATGAAGATTCTTTGAAGAAGTAAAAATTGATATTTCATTCAACCCAGATATTCCCCTTCCAAGTATCTTCCCAAAAGGGTTAAGATATCATATTACATGCAGACACATGTTTATAGCAGCAAAATTCAAAATAGCTAAATTTTAGAAGAGGCCAATATGTCCATCAAAAGTGCATAGGTAAAAAAAAAAAAGTGCATAGGTAAAGAAAGTATGTATGGTATTTATGCCTCATGGAGTTTAACTCTGCCATTAAGAAGCATAAACTTGAGTCATTTGTAAGAAAATGCATGCACCTTATGTGAAGTGAAGTAAATCAGACACTGAAGCCTAAATATCATATTGTTTCTCTAATATGAAAAACACAAAATATAATCGAGGAGCAAAATAAATGCTAGATAATAGGAAATAGGGTGATAAATCTTTTGCAGAAGGAAAAGAGGCCAAGTGATGGAGGAAGGGAGAGGAGGGAAAGCCGACATAAAAAAATTAAGATGTGTTATATATATGTACTAATTTCCCACAAGGAAGGTAATCAGTATGAACTACAAGGATGTACTGCAAATATGTAATAACAACAACAACAAAAAGAAATAGAATAAAGAAATTGTTTGTTTTCTGATGAAATATATATTATATAGGGAGAACTGTAAAGACACCATAAATCAGGGTAGAATAAATTAATGCACAAAAATTTCAGAGTACAAAATCAAGGCATGAAAGCATTTCTTTACAGTAACAAGAAAGTGCCTGAAATAAATTAATAAGGCATTCCCTTTCATAATAGATATTCTCCGTTCATGTATTAGCCACATTAATATTGTTAAAAAGTCCATAGTACCCAAAGTGATTTAAAGATTCAAGCTAATCCCTGTCAAAATTATAACACAATATTCAACAGAAGTGAAAAAACTAATTCCTAAATTTTATATTGAACCAAAATGGCCTAAAATAGCCAAAATAATATTCCAGGGAAAAAATAAAGAGTAGGAGGAATTATGCTGAGTGCAAAAACATAGTTACATTAACTAATTGATCAGGATAGAGAGGCCAGAAAAGTACCCTCACAGTTATGCTCAACTGATTTTTCACAAAGGTGGCAAAAATGAACGAGGTAGAAATGACTTTGTTTTCTATAAATGATCCAGAGAAAACTGGATATCTAAAATTAGATGAATGTTGGGCTCTTAAATAATACTATATAATAAAATCAACTCAAAATATTTTGGAAACCAAATGAGAGAACCTGAAACTGTGAAAGGATTAAAAGAGAAGAGGGGGAAATATTACCATGATTCACGTTTGGGTGTTCTATTCTTGGATATGATACTGGAAACACAAGCAAAAATAAACAAATGAGTTTTCAATAAACTCAAAATTTCTTCATAGAAGAGGAAACAATTGGTAGAGTGAAGAGATATGCCATGAATTGGGAGAAAGTAATTGCCATCCATACAAATGCTAATGTGCTAACATCCAAAGAATATAAGGAGCTAAAACAATTCAAAATCAAGAAGATGAATAATCAAATTTAAAATAACATTGGAACACATAGAAATCATCAGATCATTGATGGTTGGGATAATGTGAATTAAGACCACATTGAGAAATACCACCTCCTATCTGTTAGAATGGTTACTATTAGAAAGACAAATGATAGCTAGTGCTGGTGATAACATGCAGAAAGGGAAACCTTCCACTTGTAGGTGAAAATGTAAATGGATATGTCTACTATGCAAACTACCCATCTTCCAAAATATTAAAAATAGAACTCCCATATAGTCCAGCAATAATCTTGCTGGACATACATCAAAAGAAAATTATTATGTTGCAGATATATTTATTGCAGAATTATTCACAATAATCAAGATGTGAAATGCTCCTAAAAATCCATCAATAAATGGAGAAAATATGGTATATGTACACAACGGTCATAAAAAAATAAAACCTGTCATTTGTGACATGAATGCAGTTGGAGAATACTGTGCTAAGTAAATAAACTAGGGAAAAACAAATACTACATGATCTCATTTGAATGTGGATTGCAAAAACAACTGCACTCACTGAAGTAGAGTTGAATGATATCTAACAGAATCCCAGATGCTGAGGTGGATGAGAAAGGAGACTGATCAATGTATACAAGATTTAGTTAGAGGAAAAGAGAAGTGAACTTTAGTAATCTCTTTCTCAGAATTATGATTTTCATAAGCAATGATGCACTCTATACTTCAAAATTTCTAAAGAGAAATTTTTAATTATTTTAGAATGGCAAGCATATGAGGTATTATATTTTACTTACCCTAACTTAATTGTTCCACATCATAAGCATATATCACATATCACATACTTCATAAATATATAAAAGTATCATTTGTCAATATGTTTGAAAGAAAATTTTGTCGGGGTTTGTTTTGGAGGTTACAGAGTTATGAATATGTGGAGCAAAATGGATTTTTGTTGTGACAAACTATTTTGTATAATATTGCATATAATATATGAAATAGACATCTCTCATTTTCCAAAACTCATAGAATTATAAAACAAAATCATAGAATCTTAAACTATTGACTTTTGTTCCTAATAATGTGTCAGTATTGATTAATTAATTGTAAGAGTATCGCACTAATGCAGGGTGTTAATAATATATAAAACTGGGAATAAGGAGCTGGGGTCAGTGGGAGTTCTCCGTACTATCGGTTCAATTTCTCTGTAAACCAAAATGTTTATAGTAGGTTCAGGATGGATACTAGCACAGTGAAATTGCTGCATGCAGTTAGAGAGAGGAAAAATGAGAAAGACAGAAAGAGGCACAGAGAGAGGTACAGAAATTGTTGCCTGCAGCTGTTAAAACCATCCGACCAGGCACCTGACACGGGATTAAGGAGGACATTTCAAACAGGCTCAATTTTGCCTCGAGGGACATCAGTTTTAACTGATATTTGACTGCCACTGTATGAGACATTCCAAGAGAAAATTGTTCAGCTGCAAGCAGCAATTTAAACCTGTACATCCTGTGAAAATTTGTCACATGGCAGTAGACATACAGGACAATCTGTGATAGTATGCCTGAGGTTAGGAAGCTGTAATTAATAGTAGAATCTGTCAGAGACAACGGAAGCAGAAAATAAGATGTATCCTACATGTTAAGTTTGTAAATGGAAAACTACTGAGAAAAATAGTTCAAAAGGAAACTTTAAACATGGCCAGTGCCCCAAAGATTTTCCTTAGAAGACATTCATTTTGTTACTTAATATAATAGGCAACTGAAAAGTATATGAATCACTTATTTCAAGTGTTCAATATTTATTCATTGAAAAATAAATCTAAGTAATTCAAAAATTATATAATATAAATATTCAAATTATCATTGGATTTACTACTCAAAAGTATTGCAGGTTTGCTTATATATTTTGGTGAAATTCATGTTTTTGGCTAAAATCATGAATTTTATGTGCCTTATATACCTCTAATTACCAGTTGGTTTAAAAAGATAATTGGGAATAATGAACTCTTTTATTTATAAAACAACACATTTATAAATATGTAGATACTAGCAATAAAATTTAGATACATTTTTACATATTTTGATATTTTCAAAATTAGATTCAAATATAATTGTAATAATACTATAATAAAATATTATTAAAATCAGTCAAATTTCAGTGAAAATATACTGCTTACACTGTCAAATATTTAATAATGTGGAATGTTAAAATTATCATGCTTTTATATTGACAGATTTAAGTATATTTTATTTGAACTCCTGAAAGTATATTTAGAATTTTGACATGCATATTCATATATCTTTTAATAATCTACTAATTTAGGCATTAATGATTCATTTCCATTCCTACATCAATCTTATTATATTAGAACATGTGACTAGCAGCATGTCAAATTTGGTTCTCACATCTTCATCAAATAAAAGCAGTAACAGCTGCTAAAGATAAATTAACAATTTCTCAAGGCATAGTTTAAAATCATGGATGCAAGATCTATCTCAATATGTTCATGCATACTGACTTGAAAACCACTTGGTACTTGAGTTTTTATATTGACAGTAATTGAATTATATGCATATAAAATGCTTACCTACAACACAGACAATTCTAAAAAACAAAGCTTAACTAACAAACTGAAGAAAATATATTTCATTTTATTATTCAAATAAACCTATGAGTATAAAATTTGTATCTCAATTGAATTTTAAATACTAAAGTATTACAATTAAAGAAATCATGAATTGCTAACTTGGAAGTAATAATCTTGGTAGTTGTTTACATAAAATTTAAATATTATGACAATATCTTGACCTATCTAAAGCTTATAGTTAGCACAGAATTGTCAACATCAATTTGAAATAGAATTTATTCCATTTAATCCTTATAATAAAGTCATTCCTTACTGATTACAGTAAAGCAGTATAATCACATACCAGCTTTTCTAGCCTTACTTTTGCTGATAGTTTCTTAAAATAAAATATATGATCATTGATTTCCCCTTTGAAATTAAGTATTCTGATTAACCAGACAACATCCATACTTGTAAGGAGGTCAGGGGATTTGCTAGTCCAGAGTACACAGAAAATGAACAATGTTCGCAATGAGTCTTAAAAAATTTCCCTAGTACATATCTTAAGTTTGCAAAATTCTGATTAACATTTGAAGGCACATAAGCAAAAGTAAAGAAGAGAATCAATTCAATGATTCTTGCTATTCTCACTTCAATTCAAATTAAATATTAAATATGCTCATAATTCTTATTTCACATCTGTGGAATAGGAATTTTGAAATATAGCTGTTACTTCTCCTCAGTACTAGTAAATGTTTAGAAGTTAGAATAAAGAAAACTACCAGTTTAAAATTCTGTATATTTTAAAAGTCCACTGTATTCCTGACATTAAAATTTCAAAAAAAGTGTAGATGGTGGATATTTCATCTAAACACAAATTTTTGATACTTAAAAGACTAACATACTCAAACTGACCCCCCAAAATAAAATACATGACACCCAATGAGCAAGATAGCTAGCTAGACTCTGAGATAACAAATAACAAACATAAATTAAGTTAGGGCTATTTAATGAAATAGCAAGGCATATTTTAGTCAACACTGTGTGTTGCCAATCTACTTTGACCATCCTCATAAGAAAACATATGTTTCATGTGCACTTTTCATACATGGCCTGCTTTAATCTTTCATAAAAAGCTTTAAGCACATTTTGTGATGTAGACATTCATGTTTCTTCCAACTAAATTTAGAAACAGTTTACATTTAAAATAATTCCAATAAAGCATTTTCCAAACCTTTCATCTCTTTTATTTTGTTAAATTCTAAATCATACATGGCATTGGCTGAAATTGACATTTGAAACATGAACTGACTGTAGAGAGTGATTGTTCAAGTTATTATTCACTCAAATAACAAAATACATGGAGCACAGTATATATAATATACTTTTATGAAATCAATGTTGTTGAAAACATCAATTGATTTTAAAACTCTTGAATTCCAGTAGCAGGCAAAATGGAAACAGTTGAATAAGCTTAGGTGCAAATAACAGTAGGCAAAAATAATTCTCCATTTTCCTATTGAATGGTAAAGGAGGAGTATATCATACTCTTTAGTTGGGTATAGAGATAGCTCAATAAAATTGGTTTTATCTTTTACAAGATAGGTGATTTTCTTTTTTAACTTTCTGATTTGTATGATAAAGATTTCCTACAGTCACTTTTGTTATATTTCATTTGATTATTCAACATAATTTACTTATTCGAATAGCTGCTATAGCTCTATACATATTTTTTGAGCTATTACTCTGGATCTGTCATAAATTCTCACTAGTTAAGCAAAGTTTGATATTTTAATAACTGGTCTGCAAATATCTATATACTGCACTTAAATAGCATGTTTAAAACTCTAGTTTTCTATATAGTTAGGTGTTTCTGTCTTCCTTTCATTTACAAATCAGAACAAAGTTAATCTAAATGACATGGGGAAATTAATTATTTTACTTATATATGTCTCTTTCCTAATACAAATACATAAAAGTGTCCGTTTGCATCTACATTTTAACAGAATACCTCTTCACAATTCGCTATGCATTTCACTAAACAGAATAAAAATTAATTGTGCCTCAACAAACTGTGGTACTTTTCCAGTGAGTAAATTTTCTATATTTATTCTCAAGCCACATAATAATGATTGCTGTATTAGTTTCCTAAAGTTACCAAAACAATTCATGACCAATATGATGGATTAAACAACATGTATTTTTTCACAATTCTGTAGGCCAGATATCTGTGATCATAGTCATACATCAAGAAAACTCTAATTAATCTAAAGTCAAAAATCAAGTCACAGAGTTATACTTCTGTGACTGTTCTTGGGAAACATCTTTCCTTCCTCATTCTACCTTCTGGTGATGGCCAGCTATCCTTGGCATGTAGCTACATCACTTCATTATTCACCTTTGTCTTCATGTGACATTTTTGCCTGTGTGTTATGTTTGAAAACCTTTCTCTCTTCATAAAAATCATCAGTAATTTAATTTAGAGCTAACTTTAGTTTAACAAGGCCTCACATTAATATAATTTTACCTGCCAAAATCATCTCTCCAAATGAGGTTGTATCTATACATATCAGGGATTAGCACATCTATTCAACTCACTCTGTGAATTCCAAAAGTGATGTAAATTCATGTGGAAAATAAATATAATCCATAATTTAAAATCATGTAAAAATGTCAGAAATTTTACGTATCCTGATAGTTTCTTATACAAAAATGCTCTAACAATTGATGTTAAAAAAAATTGATAGCATTTAAACTGTTATACCAAATGTTATTTTATTTTATTTTTATTAAATTATTTTATTGGTACATTTTAGGTACACAACACAATTACATTTCTCATTGGGAATTGTACCTTTACGTAATGCCTCTTGATTCTTATTTTTTCCCCATTCCTAGCCCTCCCTTCACCCCCTCCACCCTTCCCTATTTACAAAGACTTTATTCCCATTTTTTCCATTTCTCATCATTGTTTCTTTCCCTTCTTTCCTTTCCCCTGCCTCTCCCACTACCCCTACCCCTTTGGACCTTTTCTTCCTATTTTGCATTATTGATTATTCATTATAATCATTGGTACATTTTAGGTATACAATATAATAACATTCATCATTGGAAATTTGCACCTTTACATAGTCCCTCTTGATTCTTATTTTTCACCGTTGCCTAGCCCTCCCGTCAACCCCTCCATTCCTCCCTATTTACAAAGATTTTGTTCATATTTTTGCATTTTCTCACATTAATCCCTTTCCCTTCTATCCCTTCCCCTAGCCCCCCCACTTCCTTCTCCTTTGCCCTTTTTCTTACTATTTCAAGTTACCTATTATACCTTTTAGTCCTTATTTACACTTTCAGTTTCTCACATCACAGAAACTATTCTGTATTTATACATCTGTGTGCTATTTATTTCACTTAAGAGTATTGCCTCAATGTGCATCCATTTAGCTATAAATGTCTCTAATTTCTCATTTTTTATGGCTGAGTAGTACTCCATTTTATTAAAAAAAAAATTGTCTTTATCCAGTCTCCAGTTGATGGGTATTTGGGCTGCTTCCAAGTTTTAGCTATCACAAACTGTGCTGCTTTGAACATGGGTGCACATATATCTTTGTGGTATGATTCTTTTAATTCTTTGGGGAAGATAACCAGCAGTGGAATAGTGGGGTCAAATGGGACTTCCAGTCCTAGTTTTTTGAGGTATCTCCATACTGATTTCCACAGTGCTTGCGCCAGTCTACACTCCCACCAGAAGTGGAGCAGGGTTCCTCTTGCCCCACAGCACCCCCAGCATTTGTTATTGGTGGATTTCATGATAGCAGCCATTCTTTCTGGAGTGAGGTGGAATCTCAGCATTGTTTTAATTTGCATCTCTAGAATGACCAGTGATGTTAAACATTTTTCCATGTTATTTATTTGCTATTTCTACTTCTTTGAGAAATGTCTGTTCATTTCAGATGCCCATTTTCGGATTGGGTCTTTAAATTTGGGAGGTCTGATCTTTTTCAGTTCTTTATAGATTTGAGATAGTAGGCCTTTGTCTGAGGAAGAGCAGGTGAAGATTTTTTCCCACATTGTGGGTTGTCTATTCACACGGCTGGTGGTTTCCATTGCTGTGCAGAGCCTTAATAAGAAGAGATCCTACTTTTTGACTGTTTGTGCTAGTTCATGGGCAACTGAGGTTTTGTTCATAAAATCTTTTCCTACACCAATGTCTTCAAGAGTTCTACCTAATCTCTGTTCCAACCGGTTCAGAGTTTCTATTTTAATATTTAGATCTTTAATCCATTTTGATTTTAGTTTAGTGCATGCCAAGAGATATAGGTCTAGTTTTAATCTTTGGCAAGTTGATGCCCAATTTTCCCAGCACCATTTATTAAAGAGGCTATCTATCCTCCAGTGAGGGTGTTTGGCCCCTTTATTGAAAATGAGATGGCTGAGTGTGTCTGGCATTGTTTCTGCATCTTCTAATCTGTTCCACTTGTCCTCAAGTTTCTTTCTTTGCCAGTACCACACTGTTTTTATCACAGTAGCTTTGTAGTATAGCTGCAGGTTGGGGATTGTGATACCCCCTGCCATGTCTCTGTTACCTAGAATTGCTTTTGCTATTCTGGGTCTCTTCTTGTTCCAAATGAATTTTTAGATTGTTTTCTCAAGGTCCATGAAGTATGCTGCTGGGATCTCAGTTGGAATTGCATTAAATTTATAGAGCAATTTTGGAAGTATGGCCATTTTCACTATATTAATCCTTCCTACCCAGGAGCAGGGATTGTCTGTCCATTTTCTGATATCATCTTCAATCTCTCTTTTCAGAGTGTCATAGTTTTCAGAGAAGAGGTCTTGATTTCTTCTGTTAGGTTGATTCCTAGGTATTTCAGTTTTTTGGATGCTATTGTGAAAGGAATTATTTGCCCTATTTCTCTCTCAGTGAGTCTGTCATTGGTGTAGAGGAAAGCTATTGATTTTTGTGTGTTGACCTTGTACCCAGCTACTTGACTGAATTTGGTTATTAAGTCTAGAAGACTTGGTGGAGTTCTTGGGGTCTTCTATATAGAGTATCATGTCATCTACAAATAATGACAATTTGACTTCTTCATTTCCTATCTTTATTCCTTTTATTTCTTTCTCTTGTCTAATTGCCATGGCTAATGTTTCCATAACTATATTGAACAAGAGTGGTAATAGTGGACATCCTTGTCTTCTTCCTGATTTTAGTGTGAAGGATTTCAGGTTTTGACCTTTCAGTATGATATTGGGTGTTGGTTTTTCATAGATGGCTTTTATCAATTTGAGGTAAAGACCATCTGTTCCAATTTCTTGTAGGGTTTTTATCAAAATTGCATGTTGCATTTTGTCAAATGCTTTTTCTGCATCTATGGAGGTAATCATATGGTTTTTGGCCTTGGTTCTATTGATATAGTGTATTACATTGATTGATTTGTGTATGTTGAATCATCTCTGCATCCCTGGGATGAATCCCACTTGATCAGGGTGTATGATCTTCTTGATGATCTTCTGCATTCTGTTTGCCATTATCTTATTAAGGATTTTTGCATCTATGTTCATTAGTGAGATTGGCTGATAGTTCTTCTTTTTGGTTGGGTCTTTCTCTGCTTTGGGGATCAAGGTGATGCTTGTTTTCAGGAATGAATTTGGGAGTATTGCTTTCCTTTCAATTTCATTGAAGAGTTTAAACAGTAGTGTCAGTAGTTCCTCTCTAAATGTCTTGTAGAATTCAGCAGTGAAGCCATCAGGTCCTGGGCTTTTCTTAATTGATACATTTTTAATTACATTTTCAATTTCATTGCTTGATATTGGCTTGTTCAGAATTTTTAGGTCTTCTTCATTCAACTTTGGTAATTCATATGTATCTAGGAATCTGCCTATTTTTTCTGTGTTGTCCATCTTATTGGGGTATAGGTTCTGGAAGTAGGTATTGATGATCCTCTGGATTTCTGCTGGGTCTGTTGTAATTTCACCCTTTTCATTCCTAATTGCATGGATTTAGGTGTTTTCTTTCATTTTTCTGATAAGGTTGGCTAAGGGTTTGTCAATTTTGTTGATTTTTTTGAAGAACCAACTCTTGGCTTCATTGATTTCTTTGTATCTTTCTCTTAGTCTCCATTGCATTGATTTCTCCTCTGATCTTTATAATTTCCTCCCTTGTATGAGCTCTGGGATTGTCCTGCTCTTCTTTTTCTAGAAGTTTGAAGTGCAGCATCAGGTTGTTAAATTGGGCTTGTTCTATTTTCCTAATATGCATATTCACTGCTATGAATTTCCCTCATAAGACTGCTTTCATTGTGTCCCATAGATTCCAATATATTGTATTGTTATTGTCATTTAATTGAAGGAACTGTCTGATTTCTTCTTTAATTTCCTCTGTGACCCATTGGTTATTCAGAAGTGTGTTGTTCAATTTCCATGTGTTTATGTAATTTTTCCAGATTCTCTTGCTATAGATCTCTAATTTCATTGCACTGTGGTCTGATAATTCACAGGGGATAACTTCAATTCCTTTGCTCTTACTTAAACATGTTCTATGTGTGAGTATGTGGGCTATTTGGGAGAATGACCCATGTGCAGCTGAGAAGAATGTGTATTCTGATTTTGTGGGGTAGAAGACTCTGTAAACATCTGTTAAATTCATTTGTTCAAGAGTTCGATTGACTTCTAGTATTTCATTACTTATTTTTTGTCTAGTTGATCTATCTATTTGTGACAGTGGGGTACTGAGGTCCCCCACTACAATTTTATTTGTACTTATATGACTTTCCATGTCCATTAGTATTTGTTTTATAGAGTTGGGTGCACTAGTGTTTGGTGCATAGATATTTATGATTGTCATCTCTTCCTCTTGGATTCTTCCCTTTACAAGGATGTAGTGTCCTTCTTCATCTCTCTTAATCAGTGTTGGTTTGAAATCTACTTGATCTGCCAAGAGGATACCTACTCCTGATTTTTTTCAGGTTCCCATCGCTTGGAGTATTGTTTTCCACCCTTTAACTTTCAGTCTATGAGTTTGCTTTTGAATTAAGTGTGTGTCTTGTATGCAGCATATTGTTGGATTTTGCTTCTTGACCCATTCTGCCAGTGTATTTCTTTTGGTTGGTGAATTGAGACCATTAACATTGATGCTTATAACTGAAACATATTGACTTGACATTGCCATGACTTTTTCTTTTTGTTGGGTTCTCCCCCTTTACATTTAATTTCTTGTCATGCCAGATGGGTTCATTCTGCTTGGCTTCCTGGGATTGTGATGCTCAATATCTGTTCCTAGGATATTGTGTAAAATTCTTTGGAGTGCTGGTTTGGTATTCATGAAGTTCCTAAGGTTCTCTTTGTCATGAAAGTATCTTATTTCTCCATCAATTTGGAAAGCTAGTTTTTCAGGGTACATCAATCTGGGTTGGAGTCTGTTTACTTTTAGGGCTTGGAATATGTCTCTCCAAGGTCTTCTTGCCTTGATGGTTTGTGTTGAGAAGTCTGCTGTGATTCTGATGGGCTTTGCTTTGTATGTGATTTGTTTCTTTTCTCTAGCTGCTTGTAGAACTTTGTTCTTCTGTTGAGTTTCTGAAATCTTAACAATTATATGCCTATATGTAGATTTTTTTTGATCAAGGCTATTTGGAGTCCTATATGCCTCACTTATCTGTATGTCAAGCTCTTTTCCCCTGCTTGGGAAGTTTTCTGCCATTATTTTTGTGAAGAGTTTTTTTATGTCATCTGCACTCTCTCCTGTTTCTTCATTGACTCCATTCAGTCTTATGTTATTCTTCTTTGGATCATCTAGCAGCTGCTGGATTGATTCTCATGTTCCCTTAGAATTTTGAAGCAATTTTTCTTTTCCTGGTCATTAATTGCAATCTTATCTTCTATATCTAAAATTCTGTCCTCACATTGGCTCATTCTGCTGTGTAGACTTTCAAAGGAGTTTTTCATCTCCTGGCAATCTATTTGCATCTGTTTTATGGATTCCATTTGTTTCCTATGTTGGGATTACATTATGTTCCTCAGCTCCTCTCTAGATTTATTAATTATGTCTTGCACTAGGAGGACAATTTCTCTTGTTATCTGAGCAATTATTTCTGATTTCATTTTTTCCAGATCCCCTTTTGTTGACAGTTCAGTAGGTCCAGGTGGTTGAGTATCAGAGTGTTCCATCTCATGTCCCTTTGGGGTTGCTGTAGGTGATCTGGAAGTCTGGTTTTGAGACTTATTTACATGTTTTCTCATTTCGAGTGGAGCAGGGGGCTTTTGGTGCCTGCATGGATTACCTCCTCTGAGCTGAGAGAGGTGGGACAGGACCCAGGAGCAGCAGTAGGGAAGGTGTCCCAAAGCCCTTTCCTCTGGGCTGGGTGCAGCAGGAGGGATGGTGACCAGGAAGCCCCTTCCTCTGGACCAGAAGGAGTGGAACAGTGGCTCAGAAGCCTCTACCTCTGGGCCGGAAGTGGCAGGACTCAGTACAGTGGTCTGGTGGTCCGATGTCCTCTGCGTCTTTGTAGTGTGGAACCAGGTGGATGTACAGAGGAGTGTGGGGGTGTGTCCAGTGGATTGATGCCGGGGTGCAGGCTGATTTAACATGTCCCGCATGACTCGCGACCTCCGTAGGGCCCCAAATGTTATTTTAAAAAAGCAGGGCTGGGGATTTAGCTCAGTGGTTCCACCACCTGTCCATCAAGCGCAAGGACCCGAGTTTGATCCCTGGTACCAAAAAAAAAAGCAAAAGAAATTACTTTACAGATGTTCAATGCTAGTTATGCTGAATATATGAGATTAATACTTGACTTTATAAATATATTCACCATAGGACTTCAGTGATTACAAAAAGACCCTAATTGTGTGATTATTGAAAAATTAGATGGAGCAACACCACAGCATATTTTTGGTGTCACAGTTTATCTCACAAGAAAGCTGTTGCCAGTAGACTATATGGAAAATTAAAGAACAGTTATTGCATCAAAGAAGGATATTTTATAGAGAGAAATTGTATTGAACAAAGAGAGATTGCTTCTTCCCTGAATATTTTGTTGCAAATTGTGCTCTTTATCAAATGAACCAAAAAATGATTTAACCTTATCCACAGTTGCATAAAAAGAAATGTTTTCTTTTTTCCCTGAAAGCTTGAAAGTTACTTTAAAGTAAAATTACACATAAGTGGAATAGTTTCATTGTCAAGTTTCAATTCGATGGAGAAAAAAGATACTTCTTTTTGACATCAGCAAAAGGTACAACAACATAAAAGAATGGCTCCAAAATAAAACATTTCATTCTGAATTCATTAAAAATTGGTAAACAAATAGCAGGAATGTTTCAGGAAAATAAAATATTTTGCTTTTAATCTATTTTTCAGTACACTGATAATTTTTTCTTAATTGCACCTACCCTAGTTTTTGTACCAGACCATATTATCTGGCCTAATTCTATTGCTTTCTCCTTAACAAATAGACAACTACATAAATTGACAACACACTGAGAGATAGTAATCTAGGAAATGTTCTACATGTCTACATTTGGAAAATATCAGAATGTCTAGAATTCCATTGTATGCGGATAACAATTTTCCTTGATTTAAAATATTTCATTTTGAAAGAAATACATAATAGAAAACGTTTCCACCTGCTTTGTGGAATGTCTACTGTTTACTACCCAGCAATTTTTCAACATTTCTACAGGCAAAACCATGTTTTCTTTTAAGAAAAACTACTGGTCTTCCCAACTCACATTCCAATTCCTACTATGATATATAACAAATGTCTTCTCATTACATAACCTTACACAGCCTCTGTCTATAATTGACTTTACTGGAAGTAGACAATAAAGACATGAGCCTCTAACTGTTATTCATGGTGAAATTCAATAATATGTGAGAAGAGCATGGCTGAAAATGTAAATTGAACACAGAAGGAAAAGTAGGATTGAAAGGCAGATTGCTCATCACAATTCTTTAAGAGTCATGCACATTCATAATTAAATGAATCTGACAATATTAAATGAAACTTACAATATGCTTTATCAATTACTGAGCTACTTAAGAATAATTTTTGATGTAGTTTACTTTTTAACAAATTGCCCTTCTTTTCCTTCCAATGAAAAATTCTCCAGATAAATAAAAAATTGGCAGCTAAATCAGCATTAATATTTTCCTTACAGGGGTATGAAATTAAGGCATTCTTAAAATATTGTTTAATGTGATATGAACTAACATTGAAAGGGATTTTTAAGTAATTTTATTGTAATTAGTTTCAAAACTGACCACCTCTTTTGAAAAGTAAATCAATGATAAATCAATGTGTCTTTCTTTGTATAATATGTATTATATTTTTCTGTATTAATAAATACTTTATTCAGTTGAAGAAGGATTTTAAAACTGTTAAAAAGGGAAATAAATGATAAATTATATATAAATTAATAAATTATTTTTTTGTTTAAGCATATATGTTTTTAAATTTAACCATTAGAATTATAGAACATGTGTGATTTTTTAAATTATTATTTACTTTTTATTGAATGTGTTGTTACAGAGTTCTTGGACTGCCAAACCATGCTTGAAAATCCAAAGAAAGAAATAATACAATGGACTGCCTCATCCACCCATCATACAGCATATTAAAACTTGATTCATGTGCATTTTTGTAATTTCACAATCTTAAAATGTTATAACAAGAGCTGGAATTTAAATCTGCTGTAGGTCTTCAGATTTCCAGTACAGAGTGCCATTAAATAAAAACTCATATTCATTTCACCCCACCTCTCAATAATATAACCGCCCAAAAAATTTTGTGGGACAATCCATACTTTTCAAGGAAAATATGTGACTCAAGGTCCAAGAGATTAGTTGTTTTTGGTTGCCAAATGAAGTCTTCAGCTTAACCAAGAATGTCTTATTTTTCACTTAATCGTCCAAACTCCTTTTGATGGCTCAGTTACTCACCCAAATACACCAGAAGGTAGGCATCATACCTGCCACCTCAAATAATGTCAACATTACTGCCCAAAGTGTCCAGCAGGGGCTGTCAGGAGGTATTGCATGTGACCCTCCTAGGAGTCTGATTCCTGCACCATCATGTTCATCAAGACTGAAATCCTATTAAAAAAAATCCCCCCAACACCAGGATAGTTTTACTTACTCACTTGCTTTACTGTTGCCAGTAGCATGTCTGCAACTCCTGGATTTGGCAAAGGGATTTATTATAGAGAAACACAGACTCTGCATCAAGTGGTCACTACCACTATTAAATACTTCTACTGAACCAAACATACTAGACTAGAAAAAAACTGCTGGAGTATCTCATTAGATGGAAAAAAGTTCAGTAATCCAGAGAAGCTTCCTCAAGTCCTTTGTAAGAACTACTATATACTACTGGATAGTCTGTAATCTGCAGTTATTAAAAGCAGAAGTGCTACGTCCATGTCTTTAGCCTGCCTTTCCAAATGAACACTATGAAGACACCGAGGGTTGGTAACAGAGCTAGTTGGGACAATCACTACATCTACAGAATGGCCAATACCTTAAAAATCTGGACACAAGTATATATGGCATTCTCAAAGATCATGCAAGAGCCATGAAACTGAAATAGGTGCTAGGTGAGGTTTAGCTTGTGTGGCTTTGATCTGTAGGACATGTCAGTGAATCCCTTAGGCTAGTGATGACAGATATTTTAGAGCTTTCAATGATAAACAGCCTGCTAAGGTATACATGCCATAGGGTGTACCTTTGCCTTAGCCTGAGCAGAAACCATACTCTTTCCACAACACTTTACTATACAATTTAGACCTGATTAGAGGAGGCTATAGCAGAACTTGAAGTAGATCCTCCAGCATCCACTGCCCTTTATGTCAAAGGCTATTAGGTTCCACTCTAGAGATTGGCGAATTCATGAGACATCACAATTCAAATGCATATTTCAGGTTACTTAACCAAGAATGTGTGATTTTTTTTTAAGCTGGATAATTTAACTACATTTTAATTTACTAAATTCATCAATACATAAAATAAATATTTAATGCTGATTTTGGAAGAAAGTAGGGAAATCAATTTCTGTTCTCTTTCTCCTCCTTTTTTTTATAGTTCCCTGTGAATCTGCATTGCCTACCCCCAAAGTGAATTCAAAATGCCTGAATGTATATGTTGGTGATCTCTCTAGAGGGAGACCTGGAACCCCATAAAGCACAGACTTTTAAAGAAAGGAAAGGAGACAGCATGGGGAATGAAGAGCAGTTTAATTTTTCTGGCACAATTTGACAAACACAAAGGAAAGAAGCAAGGCTTTTATACATATAGGGAAGCAGCTTAGTTATTTTGGCTATCGTCTTTTTGATTTTAACCTCTGGTGACAAATGACTTTAAGTGACTCATAAAAGATATAGGCGAATTTACAAGTCCCCTGTTTCCGTTTACCAGTCTCCTACATCAAAGAGAACACCACAGGCCTCATCTTATCAGATAGTATCAAGAGAGCAGGATGACTTTAGCCAAAATCAAGCCCACGGGCCCACCAAAAACATCACAGATGTGCATAGTGAGTCGTATCTCTCTTACCACCTATAGAGTCATTGGGTCACAGTCCTCTGATCCCAGAAAATGGTAAATAAGAAAACTAGGAAAAATTGTTTTTTTTTTCCCATGAGACTTATACAAAGTCTCTTAAAGTTTTCTGGCATTATTTTTTAACAAACAGACTTGTGGAATTTTCCAGAAACAACTTAATTGTCTTAGTTAACAACCTTTTTGTGATCTATTTTTACAACTAGATAGCTGAATTCTAGAATTTTCCACAGTATAGACAGTCTTTGGGGAAAAAGAAAAGGCTACTCAATTGAAAAGTGGATATGACAAATTAAATTTAAAATATCTGGAATAATCCTAGTTCTTTTACCATGCATTCTTTGTTTAGTTTAGGTACATACAATTTCTTCCTGGTGAGTAGTCACAGAAACCCATCATCATAAATCTTATCATTGAAAAGTGCAGAGCAGTAAAGTCTTATTTAAATCTGAACCTAATATACTAGTCATCATAGTCTTTTTCACATAGTGTTCCCAAAATAGGGGTGGTATTGGTGAAGATGATTAGCCCATAATGTAAATCAGAGAATTTGTCCTCTGCATCAGATCTAAATCATGTGCAGGTAATCTTTGCTTACTTCTTCCATCACTTATTTCATTTTCTGCTAACTTGAGGTAAGACATGAGATATCAAAGTTAAAATTCAGCCATTTATTTCTAAAGAAACTGATGGTTCAATAAAGAAAAATTTAGTTTTCATTGCATTGTAGAAATTAAGAGAACACCCAAGAAAATTTGAGTCTCCAAACATTGTTCTAGCCATTCTTATCTTATATAAGATAAGCAATATTGACAAGGGAAGTTTGTCATTTTATATACAACAGTGACCCTTTTCTCTCCTTGATAACACAATTTCATTAAAAAAAAAAAAAAAAAAAAAACACCTAGGGCTGGGAATTTAGCTCAGTGGTTCTGCCACCTGTCTTGGAAGTGCAAAGACCCAAGTTTGATCCCCACACCAAAAAAAAACCCCACAAAAAAACCAAAAATAGCACAGCCATAAAGTAGTCTTCTAGTTCATCAGAAATGTAATGATTTTCTTTGGTGGAAGCATTTGTCCTAAAGTCCACAAATTTATCAAATCCAAAATATTGGGTATAGGAAGTAAAAAATAATTTCTATAGGTTATTATGTTGGTAATGAGTAACAAAAAAAATGGAAGTAAAAATAGAAACTTTGCAGTCAGTGAAACACAGTCCAACTGTCTCTAATGATAAAATTTATTAACATGGAAGTGGTGTCATATCAAGGACTCAGAATTACTTCTATTGTTGGTGGATTGGGAATTTACCTGTATTAAAAATGTAATTTGTTTTGTTGAGAGAAAGACACTGTTGGCTACTTTATGATTTCCCTAATGACAGAGCATTGGAATGGTTTTTTTGTTCATGTAACCATTAGCCCATGTTCAGATATGGATGACATGTTATAAGTTCATACTGAGTATCCTAAAACTCATATATATTAACATGTACAAAGTACTCCAGATTGTCTTTACATATGATATAAATTGCTAAATAATTTTATAAAGTATTTAAATATAAATTTTCTCCCAACCTACAGAATAAGTATTGTAATGTTAAAATTTATATTAAGAGGTCATTCCTGCCACTCGTAGCCCAGAGTAAGGGGCCTCCAGGCCGCCATCCATCCAGCCACTCCTGGCACAAAGAAAGGGGCTTCTGAGCCGCTGTTCCATTGCTCTGGGCTCAGAGGAGGTGAGCCACGTGGGTGCCAACAGCACCCCTCCAGGTCAAAATGAGAAGACATGTAAACAAGTCTAAAAAACAGACTTCCAGATCACCTATAGCAACTGCAAAAGGAAATGAGACGGAATACTCTGATACTCAACCACCTGGACTCCCTGAACTGGCAACAAAAGAAGAGCTGGAAAAAATAAAATCATAAATAATTTCTCAGATAACAGCAGAAATTGTGCCCATAGTGCAAGACATGATTAATAAATCTAGATAGGAGATGAGGAAAATGATGGAATCCCAACATAGGAAACAAATGGAATCCATAAAAGAGATGCAAACAGATTTTCAGGAGATCAAAAAGTCCATGAAGTCTACACAGCAGAAAAAGCCAATGTGAAGACAGAATTTCAGATATAGAAGAAAATATTGCAATTAATGACCAGGAAAAGAAAAATTGCTTCAAAATTATAAGGGAACATGAGAAATCAAATGAGCAGCTGCTAGACCGTGTAAAGAAGAATAACATGAGACTGATTTGAGTCAAAGAAGAAACAGGAGAGAGTACAGATGACATAAAAAAAACTGTTCACAGAAATTATGGCAGAAAACTTCCCAAGCAGGGGAAAAGAACTTGACATACAGATAAGTGAGGCATATAAGACTCCAAATAGCCTTGATCAAAAAAAAAAAATCTATACATAGGCATATAATTGCTAAGAGTCCAGAAACCCAACAGAAGAACAAAGTTCTACAAGCAGTTAGAGAAAAGAAACAAATCACATACTAAGGAAAGCCCATCAGAATCACAGCAGACTGATCAATGCAAAGTCTCAAGGCAAGAAGAGCTTGGAGTGACATATTCCAAGCCCTAAAGGAAAACAGCCTCCAACCCAGATTGATGTACTCTGCAAAGCTGTTTTTCAAAATTGATGAAGAAATAAGATACTTTCATGACAAAGAGCACCTTCAGAACTTCATGAATACCAAACTAACACTCCAAAAATTTTAGACAATATCCTAGGAACAGAAAATGAGTATCACAACCCCAAGCACACCAGAATGAGCCCATCAGGCATGATAAGAAATTAAATGTAAAGGAGAAGAAGCCAACAAAAAGAAAAAGTCATGACAATGATAAATCAATATGTAGCAGTTATAACCATCAATGTTAATGGTCTCAATTCACCAATCAAAAGAAATAGACTGGCAGAGTGGGTCAAGAAGCAAGATCAAACAATATGATGCATAAAAGAAACACACTTAATTCAAAATGAAACTCATAGACTAAAGTTAAAGGGTGGAAAACAATACTCCATCCAGTGGGAACCCCCCAAAAAAGCAGGAGTAGGTATCCTCTTTGCAGATCAAGTAGATTTCAAAACTGATTAAGAGAGACAAAGAAGGACACTACATCCTTGTAAAGGGAACAATACAAAAGGAAGAGATGACAATCATAAATATCTAAGCACCAAACACTAGTGCACCCAACTATACAAAACAAATACTAACGGACATGAAAAGTCATATATGCACTGATACAACTCCAGACACACTCAGCCATCTCATCTTTGATGAAAGAGCCAAACACTCTCACTGGAGGAAAGATACCCTCTAATATGTGGTGCTGGAAAAATTGGGTTTCAGCTTGTCAAAGATTAATACTAGATCTATATCTTTCACCATGCACTAAACTAAAATCGAAATGGATTAAAGATCTAAATATTAAAATAGAAATGCTACATTGGCTGGAACAGAGGTTGGATAGAACTCCTGAAGAAATTGGTATTGGAAAAGATTTTATGAACAAAGCCTCAGCTGCCCATGAACTAGCACAAGCAATCAACAAGGGGGATCTCTTCTTATTAAAAAGCTTCTGCACAGCAAGAGAAACCACCAGCAATGTGAAGAGACAACCCACAATGTGGGAAAAAATCTTCACTTTCTGTTCCTCAGGCAAAGGTCTACTATCTTGAATCTATAAAGAACTGAAAAAGATCAGACCTCCCAAATTTAAAGACCCAATCCGAAAATGGGCATCTGAAATGAACAGATATTTCCAAGACAAATAAGCAGAAATAGCACATAAATACATGAAAAAATGTTCAACATCACTGGTTATTCAAGAAATGCAAATGAAAACAAGCTGAGATTCTACCTCATTCCAGAAAGAATGGCTGCTATCATGAAATCAACCAATAACAAATGCTGGCGGGGCTGTGGGGAAAGAGGAACCCTGCTCCACTGCTGGTGGGTGTGTAGACTGATGCAACCACTTTGGAAATCAGTATGAAGATACCTCAAAGAACTAGGACTGGAAGTCCCATTTGACCCAGATATTGCCCTGCTGGGTATCTTCCCTAAAGAATTAAAAGAATCATATCACAGTGATATATATGGTCCCATGTTCATAGCAGCACAATTTGTAATAGCTAAAATTTGGAAGCAGCCCAAATGCCCATCAACATTGGAGAGTGGACAAAGAAAATATGTTTTTTTAAAATATAAAATGGAGTATTACTCAGCCATAAAAAATGAGAAATTAGAGACATTTATAGCTAAATGGATGCACATTGAGGCAATACTCTTAAGTGAAATAAATAGCACACACATGTGTAAACACCAAAGTTTCTCTAGTGTGAAAACTGAAAGTGTAAATAAGGATTAAAAGTAATAATAGTGTGAAATCGGAAGAAAAGGGGCAAAGGGGAAAGGGAAGTGGGAGTGATAGGGAAAGGAAAGAAGGGAATGGAATTAATATGAGAAAATTTAAAAATGGAGACAAAGTCTTTGTAAATAGGGAAGAATGGAGTGGGTAAAAGGAGCGCAGGGGAAGGGGGAAAAATACGAACCATGAGAGATTGTGTAAAGGTGCAAATTTCCAATGATGAATATCATTATATTGTATACCTAAAGTGTACCAATGATTAAAATGAATAAATGATAATGCAAAATAGGAAGAAAAGGTCCAAAAGGATAAGGGAAGTGGGAGCGGTAGGGGAAAGGAAAGAAGGGAAAAGAAATATGAGAAATGAAAAAAAAGGGAAACACAGTCTTTGTAAACAGGGAAAGGTGGAGGGGGTGAAGGGAGGGCATGGAATGGGGAAAAAATAAGAACCAAGATACATCATGTAAAAGTACAAGTTCCCAATGATAAATTTAAATGTATTGTATACCTAAAATGTACCAATAATGAATTTAAAGAAAAAAAATTATGTTAAGAATGTGTTTCTGGGGCTGGAGATTTAGCTCAGTTGTTCCAGTGCCTACCTGGCAAGCACAAGGTCCCGAGTTCAATTCCTGGTATCAAAAAAAAAAAAAAAAAAAAAAGAATGTGTTTCTGCTTCATAGAATATAACAGTCATATTGTTATATTTTTGTGTAGCTGTCAGTTTATAAGAATTTTTTGATTTCTTTCTAATAGATTTATTTTTCATTGTATTTGTTTTTATTTTTGTCTATAGTTCATTGTTTGACTTTTGTTAGTACGTGTGTGCAGAACATCATGATTACGTTCACCTTAAGGAAATGGTACATGTACATAACACATTTCAATTCTTTAGCTAATAGATTTAATATTAAATGTAATGTGAACATTGTCTTCTGTTTTATGTGATTACCTGAGATTTTATAAATGCTAAACCATCTAATATTCTCATATTTATTCCTGATGATTTTTCCAGTTTCTACCTTGTTTCCTTCCTACATTTGTTCCTTCATTCACTCGTGTAAATACCTCCAGTGCTTTTCCCCAGGAAATTCTAACTCTAATAGTTTTACTAATAACTTGACATGCAATTTTCCTTTGTTCTTTCTTGTAAATGTTTGTAATCCTTTTTCTTATCCATTCTTATATTCTTACTAGAAGAGTTGAGATTGAATTGCATACATCAAGCATTTTTAAGGTACTTTAAAAATAAAATTTTTTGGTATGTTTGTTTGGTTGGATGAGTCCCAGTCTGTCTAGGTCCTCCAAACTGGTATTGAACTGGCTGAGTAGCCCATTCTGGCTTTCAACTTGATAACTTCCTGCATCAGTCTCCCTAGTGTGGGGCTTACAGTTGTACCTTACCATGCCTTACTCAAAAATGAACTTTACTAAGACAATTCACACTATACAATCCTAAAAATATAGTTGGGAATATTCTTTCTACTTCAGGAAAATGAGTAAGTCTTTTAGAAAAATATGAGATCAAAATAGGTGTCAATACAGATACAGTGCTCCCTTGAAATGTCCATGTTGGTAAAATTTGTCATCAAATCTGTCAATTTCTTTCCAGCTTGTAGTAACAATGCTCAGCAGAAAAGTAAAATATACATGGATATATGGATATATACATATGTAAACTTTGTTCTTAATCCAATGAAGATGTTAACTTTTAAAACACGTATTTTTCCTCTAAATTAAAGTTGCGTCTGTAAGGTGCAATTAAACCATTTTTTAAAAATATAATTATATATTTCTCTATTTGCTTCACCAATTATATCTTCTAAAGTTATTTTCCTTTCATGTGTACTCATTGACATGTAAAGTCATTAATGGAAATATTTTCAATTTCAATACAATTATATTTTCAACTTTTTATTAACTATATCTAGGAAATAAATTTATTTTTAACACATGAGAGAGCACTGATGGTGTATAGCATATGTAAAGAGTGATTTTCTGCATGAATATATGTATTAAGATATAAAAGATGTAAAATTTTTCTTTCAAACTATGGCTGGAAACTACCAGATTGTGCAGGAATTAAGAATTAAATGTGCCTCTTTTATTCATTTCCACTTGATCTGTTTTCTAATGTCCTCCTCTCAAACCTGCTCATTCCTTACTTTATTTTCTACTTTTCTTTGCATCTATAGTTATGCTTTCATTCTTAATACAAGTGAGTAATCCAATAAGTAATAATAGAAAGAAATTAAAAACACCTAGTTGCTGTAGAAAATGCCACTGGATTTTTTTTTTTTTTTTTTTTTTTTACATTTAGTGGCTACATTATGTTAGAGATAATTATTAGTTTAGAAGATATTTTAAGATTATTAAGCTTTATATTTTAAAACTATTTCTGCTACAAAGATGTTGACTCTTCCCTTTGCATAAGAAAATTTTATTAGTAACCATAAATTTGTGTCAGCAGTTTTTTTATTTCTAATAATCCTTTCATATTTTTGAGGGTTAATATTTACATTAAAATAATTACAAATTATTCCTGTCACACTTATTTCCTTTAAAATTATTTCAATATATGCTACACCATGATTGAAAGAGCCTAAATATTCCCTTATATTGATTAAGTTTTAGATAATTTTCTTACTGACAACACTTCTTGACTTCGTTTTATTAGAGCATTAACTTTGGAAAAATTGAGTGGCAATGTTTTACTGTGTTTTGAAATATTAATCTGCTCTCAGTCTACAACTAGGTTTATAAGCAAGAAATGTCTTTCTCAGGGACATGGAGGTATCCCTTGAAATATAACCATTAAGACAGATAGAAACCTGACACACACACCCCAGTATCTGTGAGACTGAAGAAAGTTAAACTGAAAAATTCCAATTCTCAAAGGCAGTACATCTAATCATATTGACTAATCCCTTTCCTTCATATACTCTCGTGCTTTTCACTAGCTCATCGCAGTGCTTGAAAACTCTCCCTCCTTCTTTTTCAACTGAATTACATTCAATTTCTTCCCTTAATGCAGTTGTCTCAATTTCTACTAGAATATTCCTAAATACAGTCTTTCTAGCCTGCTTACATTGGCTGTTGCAGTTTTTCTTCACTGTATGATATTTTGTTGTCATTCTCAAAACATTAATACTACCATAAACCAGGGCTGTGTGAACTATAGTTATCAAAATATAAATCTATATAGATTTAAGGGGTACAGAATATATTACTATATCAGTAGATGTTGAGCTCTCATTATAAAGACATATTTTTAACCTTAAAGAGGCAAAAACAAGCAAGATATTGTCTCTACCAAAATTTACAACTTATGTTAAATATGGAGTTATCTACATTCAAAAATCTACATTTAAAATTATGAGCCAATCAAAAAAAATACCATCTAAAATGTTACAAAACTCATTTTAAATGAAATGTTTTAACAATATGCCCAAAAAATAACACATGGAGAGTCACATGTGTCAACACCTTTCCCTCTAATAAAAAAATTCTTAAAAAAACTGTCTTCAAAAGTGAAGCTTTTCTTTTTTTAAGTTGATTATCTCAGTCATTTAATATGACAAAAAGCTGACAGAAACTGCCTAATTATAATAGTGTGGAAGTTGACAAATCCTGATGCTGTAAGTCTCAAAAATTGTAGTATAATTGCTGTGTATAATAATAATAATTTATGGGCTGGGGATTTAGCTCAGCGGCTCTGGCGCCTGGCTCACAAGCTCAAGGTCCCGAGTTCGTTCAATACCCGGTACTAAAAAAAAAAAAAAAATTTATTCTTCAAGAAATATAACATGTCATGAAAATTCATGGTAATGTCATGGATAGTTCTGAGTGCCAGGAAATATCTGTTTTCTTCCTTCATTCTATTAGTAAATTCTATAAATTTTAAGCTAATAATTTTTATTGTGGACTTATCATTTAAGTAAGTTAAAGTTGTATTGTGGATTGGTCTATATTTCAGTCCTCTCTTATTTGATATAACATGTACTATGATCATACCTACTTTACTTAGTTTGCTTGTGTTTTCCTTTAATCATGACTACTGAACAATCAAATTCCTATCTATGTACACATCGATTACTTTTTCTATTCTGTGAGTTCTGTATTATGCATTTTAGATGGAACTCAATTAGCTGCATATTTATCTTGGCATTGAAAAAAATAATCATATTAACTCAGATCTTTTCCAGATAGCATTTCGGAAACATTAAATATGCTACTAGTAGTTGAAATGATTAATAAGTGGAATTTATAAATGTAATTTTAATAAATGTGCTTTTATAAATCAGCCTCTTGTTGAGAAATACACATTATCTCATGCACACACAAAAGCAGAATATATATTTCAATGATAATTTCTAGGATAACATTTTGTCAAATTGCACCATTAAATATTGGCATATAAACTTAATGTTATTTGAAGAATATGAGTCATATATAGTTTTGATAACTCCATCGGCTTTTACTTCTATAAATAATTTTATTTCAATCTAGTCATAGTCCATTCATTAATTTTTTCTATAAAGGACAGTTTATTTAAAAATGTTCAATCCTTAGTATACTCAAAGATAAATTTATTTTTCAGGCCAAAAAATAAAAATTCTTTTCCACTGTATCCTCATTGTGTACCATAGTCAATATTTGAAAATTCAAAATAAAGAAATAAATCAAAGTTGAATTATACATTTTTATAAATATTCACAAATTACAAAACCAATAGTATTTTCTTGGCCAATAGCACAAATCATAATTTATATGTAAGGCTTTAAATTCAGGTGGAGGTACTATGAAATAAAAGTGGGAGGAATATTTATCTCCCAACCTGGAGCATGTGTTACACTCCTCTCTGGCAGACTCATACCAAGAACAGGATTTGTAGCCAAAAAATAGAACTGTTTTGAACAAAAATAAATTTAATTGAAGTTTAGTCAGTGGAAATTTTGTGTAATTTCAGGAAACATTTTTATGCATACTGTATTATCTATCAGAATAACTGGCAGCCTTGAATTACATGTGTTCTGATGGATGAAAACATCCATCATTTGGTCTTTAAAGACATTAAAATAATTTGGATCATTGTGGTATAATAGATTGGACATTTCAGGATAATCAGTAACTTAATAAAAGCTGAGTGAAATAGATATGGAGATATCAGTAAGATAGCTCACTAGAAGTCATAGTGCCTGTCACACCCCAATGGCACCAAAAACAAGGAATAACTACATTTTGATGAAAAGAACTATGAAATTTATTGCTGGATCACATGATAATATTATTTTGAAAATGTTGTTGAAACTCTACACTGTGTTCCACAAAATCTGCATCAGTTTAAATGCACGCCAAAGATGCACAAGTGTTCCAATTTCTCCAAATTCTTGGCAACTCTCATTTTTTTTGCTTTGGATTTGGACTTCCCGATGAGCGTGGCTGATTTGATTTAATTTACTCATTCTTGGGTGAGTTTTTAACGTGTTATTTTTTTTCATTGACATTCAAATATATTTAAGTTTGGTTTGTTTTATTTGTCTATTTTTAAAATTGTATTGCCTTTTTTTTTTTTTTTTTTTTGGTACCAGGGATTGAACTCAGGTCCTTGCACTTGTGCAGCAGGCAGCAAAACCACTGAGCTAAATCCCTGGGCCTGTATTGCCTATTTTTGAAGTCCTATCCAAGAAATCATTGGCAAATTCAAAGTTGTGAAACTTTCCCTCTATATTTTCCTCTAAAATTTTGAGAACCTGTAGGTTTTACTCATTTGATCTCTGATCTGTTTGAATTGATACTTTTCCAAAGAGTGAAAGGTTCATAAAGTACAAAATTCAGCTACATTATTCAGCATGGGATGTCCAGTTTTCCCATGGCCCTTTTTGAAGGTATTCTTTTTACCACTGTCTATGTAATCTTGGCATCATTCTCAGAATTTATTTGGCCATATCTACAAGAGTATATTGCTGGCTCTCTACTCTGTTCTACTATTCTACATATCTAAATTCATACCAATACCACATCAACAATTTCTCTCTTCATTGCCATACTTGTGTATGTTGTTTTGCCTCTGACTGCTATATGACAGCCTTCATATTTTTGGTTATTGTTTGTACTGATACAAACCACCTTATTTCTATCAAGTAAACTCAGTTCTATTACTACTTGTCTACTTGCTCAAAAAAAAAGAAAACTTTATGCAATTTGGCTAGGAAAAATAATCTCTATATCCTAGCCTATTTGTTTAATCCCCGAATACACCTCATTTAACATTGGTATTTAAGCTTTAAACTAAATTAACATCAAAGCCAAAGAGTTCCGATATTTTAATTAAACTCAATTCAATGAACACTGGAAAAAGGGATCACATTTGTCCAAGACATAAGCTTATTTTGATAGTGATTTATTGTGTCAGTGTGAACCTACAGGTTATAGACAGATGGTTCCATGTTAGAAGTTAAACATAGATTAAGTACTTCTATACCTGCCAAAATTTATTTTGTCTAAGAAATTCCAAATGGATTTTTGCTATCATTTACAAAAATCTAATGTTTCCTCAGCACATTATAGTTTTTGTATTTTTAACTTCTTCAAGAAACTTTACCTTTATATTAATCTTGAATTATAATTAAACCCAGAACATGCATATTATCAAACCATCAGCAAAGCCAGTATCCATATCCTAGGTAAAATTATCTACACCTTTTCCCAAAGAAGACTAAAACCCAAACTATATATGGTACTTCAGAAAATAGTGAAAGAGCAATGAGTACTTTTTTAAAATAGAAGACAGGTATAATGAAATCAAAACAAAATATCTTTTAAAGCAATGATTTGCTTAACCACTTTCATTTGCAAAGCTTGTGAATATGTGATACTAAAAATAAACCAAAGGTATGTTACCTTTCACACTGCTAGGACAAAACATCTGACACCTGCAACTTATAGGAACATTGTTGATTCACATTTCCAGAGGCTTTAATCCATGGTTGTCTGCCCTCCATCACAGCTCAAGGAATTTGCTCAACTCATGGTATTAGGGAAAGCACCAGAGTAGAAGGGGCCAGGGAACTGATATAGCTGCTATGGTCAGACCCTAATGATCACTTCTCCTGACAAGGCCCTCCCACCTTAGAGACCAGTAAGGAATGACTTCTTCAGTATGTTCACCCAGCAGTGAGGTTAGTACTGTCCAGTCATCTCTCCTGGAATCTTGTAAACCAGTCAAGATGATGATTAACCATCACAAAGAGCATATACACAGGAGAGATAATAGCCATATTGATGACCAAAAATAAAAAACTTAATTATCTCTTTAAAAAAGTAAATAAAATATTACATACAACTGGAATATTTATCATTGAAAACTAATTAAAACTATTAATAAATTATTTGATTAAATTTTCTGTAAATGTGATTAAATTTTTAATAAATAGTCACTTTCAAGTACATATTTAGTGTTGATCACATCCTACATAGCTGAAGGGGAATTAAAGAAGAACTTAATGGTTACATAATTGGATATCAGAAATATGTTAAAAAGTTGAGATCTTTTAATTTAAAAAACATAACTATCTAGAAATATAAAGGAATCATACAACCCATTAAAATTCAGTATAGAACATAAATCAATACTCAGGATATTTACAATAATTATATGCATAAAGTCATCAATGTATTTACAACTAGGAAATACCTAAATGGCACATGATTTAAAAATCAATTATCATAAGGAAAGCAAATATTTCATGAACACAAAAGTAAGCGTTAAACAATACTTCTACTAGAAATATAATATAAAAACATGAAACTGGCTGCAAGAGAAGTTAGATAGAACTCTTGAAGACATTGGTGTAGGAAAAGATTTCATGAACAAAACCTCATTTGCACGTGAGCTAGCACAAAGAATCAACAACTGGGATCTCATCTTACTAAAAAGCTCCTGCACATAAAGAGAAACCCCCAGTAGAGTGAAGAGACAACCCACAATGTGAGAAGAAATTTTTAGCAGCTGTACTTCAGACAAAGTTCTACTATCTAGAATATATAAAGAAATTTAAAAAACGTCAGACCTCCCAAATTTAAAGACCCAATCCAAAAACGAGCCTCTGAAATGAACAGACATTTTTCAGGTAAAGAAATAGAAACAGCAAATAAACATGAAAAACTGTTCAACAACACTGGTCACTCAAGAGATGCAAATAAAAACAACACTGAGATTCCAGTTAACCCCAGAAAGAATGGCTGCTATCAAGAAATCAACCAATAACAAATGCTGGTAGGGTTGTAGGGAAAAAGGAACCCTTCCCCACTGTTGGTGGGTGTGTAGACTGTTGCAACCACTGTAGAAATCAGTATGGAGATATCTTAAAACTAGGATTAGAGGTCCCTTTTGATCCAACTATTCCTCTGTTGGATATTTTCCAAAAATAATTAAAAGAAACATACCGCAGTGATATAAGCACACCTATGTTTATAGTGGCACAGTTTGTAATAGCTAAAACCTGGAAACAGCCCATTTGCCTATCAACTGGTGACTGTATAAAAGAGATGTGGGTTTCTTTTTAAATGCAGTACTACTCAGACACAAAGAATGAGAAATTAGAGACATTTATATCTAGATAGATGCACATTGACACCATACTCTTAGTGAAATAAATAGGACATATATGTGTTAATGCCAAATAGTTTCTTTGGTGTGAATAACTGAAAGTGTAAATGAGGATCAAAATATATAATAGATAATGTGAAACAGGAAGTGAAGGTCCAAAAGGGAAGGGGAAATGGGAGGGGTAGGGGAAAGGAAAGAAGAGAAAGAAAGAAATATGAGAAAAGGTATAAATAGAAACAAAGTTGTTGTAAATAGGGAGGCATGGAGGGGTTGAAGGGAGGGCAAGGGAATGGGGAAAAAATAAGAACCCAGATATATCATGTAAAGGTATAAATTCCCAATGATGTCATTATATTGTATATGTAAATGTATCAATAAACTAAATGAATTTTAAAAATTCAATATAAGTAGGTAGTGAAGTAATGTATATGAATTTATTCAGAGCTATATCATAAATAATTAATATTTCACAAAGTCTGAGGGAAAAACATCTTAGATCATGAACTCATATAATTCATAATGGGAATGTTTCTTCTTTGCAAACTTGAAAAAATTTGATCCCATGTAGTAAAATCATTCAGTTCACTTTATAAGAAAAGAAAAAAAATAAATGAAAATATATGTAACCCAGTAATTTCACCTGAACACTGTGATTCATCATTAGAGATCTTGAAGTTATTGTCACATATCAAACACATATTTTTTATTATATATCCTATTTGTGTAAGCAGACATTTTGTTTTGAGTTGAATTCTGTTCAAAAGTGGAAGGCCAGCCTGAGAAACATAGCAAATCCCTGACTCAAAGAAAAACGAAACAAGAATAGAAAGGCACACTGTCCAGTAATGCTAAACTTCTAAGGGAATCAGATAAAACAAACAACATAAATCAGTACATTAGAGAGCTGATTACATATTTTTGTTTGTTAAACATCTGACTCTAGAGATCTAGTCTTCACCAGTTTTTTGACATATTAGTCATCTGTAGTTGTCATGAGTTAGTAAACCAAAAATTCCCAGACTTAATTTTATAAGCCTCAGTAGTTTAGGAAGTCTTGTCATGTCATATTTTTTCATGGTTTCAATATTTATTACAGAGTACAATTATAATTGTTTATTCACTCAGGCAAAATAGAATCTTAGGAGAAATACTAAAGTTATGACCTGTATAATTAAAAAAAAGAAAAGTGCTTTGAATAAATAGACCTGAGAATTCAGCCTGTCTCCAAATCCACAAAGCATTCTTTAATCATAAGAAACAGTTAAGAATAAGTTATATTTTCAACCATCATTACCCTGCAGGATATGAAAGAGTAGGAATCCATCAACTTTATAAAATGTATAACAAATACACATATCTAAATCCTGATATATTTTTATTATAATTCCATAATGTACATTATGGAATTATATTTTATAGCAAGGTGTCTCCCTAAAGCCTTCTGCACTCACAGGTGACTTTCAAGAGGTGATTGGATAATGGAGGCATGCTACTCAACAGTGCCACTGATGAGATTATAGCCAAATAGATGAGAGGTGAAGGCAGTTCCAGCAGGTGAGTCAAAGAGGCATGGCCTAGAAGATTGGCTTTCCTTCCGTCCTCCCACGATCACCTTCTGCATCCAACCACCATGTCATGAAGGCCCTTTGCCTCTCCCATCCCCCTCTCCCATTCCACCTCACCTCGAACCAGTGGAATATAGGCTGAAACTTCTACAGAATGTCAGATAAAATCAACACCTCTGTTTTGAAGTTCTGGGTGTCAGGTATTGTGTCTCAGCAACCAGAAAGTATCTAAGAGAAAAATCAATACTATTTCTTGTAAAACTTGTTGAGTTTTTGAAAAAGCTGTCAAGTTTAAATTTCTTTTTATTACTACACATGGAAGATGCTATTGATGCAAATAGATATCATGTACATGGTGTATAAATATACACAATACCTTGATTGAATATGTCTCTCTATCTCTTTCAGGCCTTCTTTGATTTGGTAACTTTACCAAGAAGTTTAGAGGAACTGAACAATTTCATGTTTATAGAAACTATTATACTTGATGGAAAAAACTGACAGGGGAAAATGAAAGGTTATAAGAGTATAATTAAACTAAGATATCATCAGCTTTGACTACCAAATGTACATGGCAACAAACAAAAATAAAATTAATAGTACACTAATAAAACAAATTTTTCTAAGGAGAAAGTTGAAGAAAAATTTGAAAAGATAGAAAAGAAAATCAGAAGCATGACAGAATGTATTTATTAACTGCAGTGAACTTTAATTACACATGAATTGATATAAATTCGGGTGTGTGTGTTTGTGTGTGTGACAGTTTATGTGGATGTTTGTTTTTGGCATAGTCCCCTTTAAATGTTTACTGAAATTTACAAGTAATATCCAGCATCTAAACCTTGTTTTTTCCATTTCTTTTACATTTAACTAAAAATTTACATATAGCATATTTGTATCATATACAGGTGCACATTTCCTACAGTGAGTATTATCATTATGTATGCCTAAAATGTACCAATAAAGATTATGGTATAAAAAATAAATAAATAGAAATCTAAAAGAAATAAGTCTACTCAAAACATCCATATCTCATCAGGGAAACATCAGTAGACTGTGTCCTTCAAGAAATTTATTCATTTCAGCTTCATTGTTAAATGGATTGTAAATATATTCATCTATAGAACAAAGTATGCATTTCTAATTGGATAAAGACCAGTAACTTGATATTGGCCATTTGACAAATTGAACATGCAGTACTGTCAACTATATGTACAATGTCATACAACAGGCCTCTAGAAATTTTTCATCTTGTTGAACAAAATCTTTGCATCCACTGAATAGCAATTCTTCTTTACCCCTTCTCTCCAGCCCTTGTGAATCACAGTTCTACTTTTTGTTTGCAAGTATTTGATTATTTTAAATATCACATAAAAGTGCAATCATACCACATCTGGTCAGTGACTGGCTTATTTCACTAAGTATAATATCCTCAAAGTTCATCTCTGATGTCACAAGTGGTAGAATTGCCTTCCTTTTTAGAGTAAAAATATTCCATTGCATTTATATGTAACATCTATATCATCCACACATGGATATACAAGCTGATTAGACTTCTTGTTTATTGTGAATAATACTACAGTGAAAATAAAAAAAATATAGGAGGAGGCTCCCCTGCCACCATTGCATGCTCCTAGGGCAGAGAAGGTGAGCCAGTCCCAGCACCCAGAAGGAGGCTCCCCCACCGCCATTCCACACTCCTAGGGCAGAGAAGCTGAGCCAGTCCCAGGACCTGGAAGGAGGCTCCCCTGCCACAATTCCATGCTCCTAGGGCTGAGAAGGTGAGCTGCGTGGGTGCCAGAAACACCACCCACCCCCCCCGTGGAAAGGAGAAGACATGTAAACAAGCCTCAAAAACAGACTTCCAGTTCACCTCCAGCAACCCCAAAGGGAAATGAGATGGAACAATCTGATACTCAACCACCTGGACTCTCTGAACTGGCAACAAAAGAGGATCTGGGAAAAATGAAATCAGAAATAATTACTCAGATAACAGCAAAGATTGTGCTCATACTGTAAGACATGATTAATAAATCTAGAGAGGACACAGATAAAAAAATAGAGGATCTGAGGAACATGATGGAATCCCAACATAGGAAACAAATGGAATCCATAAAGCAGATGTAAACAGATTTCCAGGAGATTAAAAGCTCCATCGAAAGTCTGTGCAGCAGAATGAACCAATGTGAGGATAGAATTTCAGAAATAGAAGGTAAGATTGCAAATAGTGACCAAGCAAAGAAAAGTTGCTTTAAAATTGTAAGGGAACATGAGAAATCAATCCAGAAGCTGCTAGACGATGCAAAGAATAACATAAGACTGATTGGAATCAATGAAGAAAGAGGAGAGAGCGCAGATGACAGAAAAACACTGTTCACAGAAGTGATGGCAGAAAACTTCCCAAGGCGGGGGAAAGAACTTGACATACAGAAAAGTGAGGCATATAGTTCTCCAGATAGCCTTGATAAAAAAAAAAATCTACACATAGGCATATTATAGTTAGGATTCCAGAAACACAACAGAAGAATGAAATTCTACAAGTAGAGAGAGAAAAGAAATAAATCACCTACAATGGAAAGCCCATCAGAATCACAGCAGACTTCTCAATGCAAGCCCTCAAACCAAGAAGAGCTTGGAGTGATGTATTTCAAGCCCTAAAGGAAAACAGCCTCCAACCTAGATTGATGTACCCTGCAAAACTATCTTTCAAATTTGATGGGGAAATAAGATACTTTCATGATAAAGAGCACCTCAGGAACTTCATGAATACCAAACCAGCACTCCAAAAAGTTTTAGACAATATCCTAGGAAAAGGCAATGAGGAACACAACCCCAGGAAACCCAGCAGAATGAATCCACTGGGCATGACAAATTAAATGCAAAGGGGGAGAATCCAACAAAAACAAAAAGTCATGACAAGGCTTTTAAAACTTTTAACTTCATCTCCCTAATGAGTGTATAATTCAATGTTGTTACTGTACTGATTAGTTTTTCTGATTCTAGAGTTGCACACCTTTCCTTGTACTATACTGGCTATTTATCATCTTCTTATGTCTACTTTATAATTGGGTTGTCTATTAATGAGTTGTAAGAGTTCTTTATATATTCTGCTCATAGGTTATATGCATTGGAAACATGGTCTGTTTAAGGACTACTTTTCATTTTAATGATGTCATTTAAAGTTCTAAATTTTGATGGAATCTCATTTATCAATTTTTTTCTTTTATACATCATGTTTTTTGTATCCTAGGTAGTTCTTGCTTACCCTAAATTCATAAACATTTTCCCTTATAATTTCTTCTTAAAGCTTTATACTTTTAGGCTTTCATATTTAGGTTCATAGATCCTTTCGAGTTATTTTTATGTATGGAAATAAAGGGTTGAGGTTAATTTTTTATATACGGATAGCAGGTGTTCTATAGCCTTTTCCTGAAAACACTATCTTTTCCTCAGCTCTTGAATTGAGTTTATATTCTATAAAATGTTAATGTTAAATAATCTTTGAAAACTCAGTGGACCATATATGTGTCATTCTATTTCTAGATTCTCTGTTTTATTCCAATGATCTATATGTTTTTCCTTACACCAACACTACCTTGATTACTGTAGATTTAGAAGAAGTCTTAAAATTAGATACTAAATGTCTTCCAACACTGGTTTTTTTTTGTTTTTTTTTTGTTTTTTTTTTTTTTACTGCTCTATGTCCTTTGTACTCCTATATGACTTTTAATTTCAATATCCAATTCCTCATTTAAAGCAAGTATACAAAGACCTGAATTTTTATATATACTTTGTGTTTTCTAATCCTGCTAAATTCAAATACAAGTTCTAGGGGCTCCTAGAGATTTCTTAGTGTTTTCTCTGTAGATGATCATTTCATCTACATATAAAGATTTTGCTTCTACCTTGCCAATCCTACACTAATTGTGTCACTTTATTGCCACACTATTTTGGTTTGGGCCTAGGTTTCAAAGTTTAATGGAAAGATGAAGAGCAATCATATCTGCCCTTGTCCCCTATGTTAAGGAGAAAGCATTGCATCTTCTCCATTCATACAAGGCATTCTCACTGGAAGTATGAAGTACATGTCTTTAATTTGTTGAGAAGGTTCTGTTCTACTTCTAGTCTCCTGATAGCTTTTACCATGAATAGCTGTGGAATTTAGTCCAATACTTTTTCTCCAACAAGTGACAGGATCATATGGCTTTTTCCTTTCGTCTGCTAAAATGATGACTTTTGGGGGTGGATCTTCCAATGCTGAACCAACACTGCCATCCCTTTAATTAAACCACTCTCTACATCCTGCCAGATCTGACTTCTAATATTTTATTTTGTTAAACAAATTTCTATCTATCTTCATATTTTTTCTTCTATTACCTTTATTCAGTTTTAGGATTAGCACAATGTTGATTTCCTAAAACGCAAGGAGAAGTGTTTCTTTTTTTTCTGCTTTAAATGTTTGATATAATTTATCAGTTAAAATGTATATGAGCCTGTTTTTGTCATATAGGTAGGTTTACAAGCTAGGAATATACTTTCTTTAATAGGTGGTATTCAAATTTTATATTTCCTCCACAGTTAGTTTCATTAATTTGTCTTCCAATGTACTTCTTAGAATTTGTCAAATTTATTTCAAAACATATTTTTGAAATATGCTTTCTATATCCTTTTTAATTCTGTAAAATCTGTGGTAATGTCTCGTAGGTCTTAATATTTTAACTTTAGAAATGTGTATTTGATATTGTGTAATGGGAAGTAAAGGTCTAAAGGAGCAGGGGAAGTGGGAGGGGTAGGGGAAAGGAAAGAAGGGAAAAGAAAAAATATGAGAAAAGAAAAAAATGGAAACAAAATCTTTTCAAATAGGGAAGGGTGGAGGGGGTGAAGGGAGGGCAGGCGAAGGGGAAAAAAAAATAAGAACCAAGATACCCATGTAACGGTACAAGATCCCAATGATGTATGTAAATATATTTTGTACCTAAAATATACCAATAAACTTAATGGGAGGAAAAATATTATAGGATTCTGGTTATTTTCAGTGATCTGAAACACATGCCTGTATTTTGGATTCATGGAGAAAAGCAAATTTTATAATTTTATAAAATGTATATTTTAAAATTTTTATTTTGTTACTATTCTTTTTGTTTTGGTGAGATAAGAAGAAGTATAGGGAAATTCCATAACTGTTTCCCACATTCTCACATAATACCTTAAATTCCATAACTGTCCCACATATTCATGTAATACCTTCAAATCTCTCTCAATCTCTTCTCTTCTCTTCTCTTCTCTTCTCTTCTCTTCTCTTCTCTTCTCTTCTCTTCTCTTCTCTTCTCTTCTCTTCTCTCTCTCTCTTTCCTGTTCCTTCTTCCCTGTCTCTTCTCTTTTTACTTCTCTTCCTTAACAACTATTTTTACTTTGTCTGAGTATTCTGAAGATGCTATAGAGGTATTGATTTTTAAACCTTGCATACCTGTGGATAGAGATCCCAAGAAAAACAACATTGACGTTATCATGACTAAGAAAACTGAATAGAATTCTACAATGTTAGTAGTGTATATTTAATGTGTATTCTAAAAAAGCTACACAATAGTTTGAGAAACATAGCACACACACACAGACACACACATAATTTGAATTCTCAATCCAGGAAAAGTTAAGATTTTATATTGTGTTGTTGTTTCTCTTACATTCCTTCTAATTTCAAATTATCTACTGGAATTTTTATATGTTTTTTATGCTATTTATATATTTGACATTTTTAGAATGTTCCACATTTTAGAATAATTTGGTTATTTTCTTATGATCATTATCCTATCACACATCCCTTGTAACCATAATTAAAAAATGAAGTTGTATAAGTAAGCATATTCAGTTAGTGAGTCATTATTTTATTAAAGACATCACCCAATCTTTTAGTTGTTTGTATTTTAATTAATATGAAATAATTTTTCAAAGTGTACTTTCTAAAAATGTGAATAACTAATGTCTCGGTACCTCTCCATTTTTGTTATATTTTCATTCATAAATCATTATATAATATGAAAAGTGATATTTCATATTTATATAGAGTAAAATAGCATGAAACTAAGACATGTGATATAACAACTAAATAATTGTTTCAATATAAAAATGATAGAAAATCCCTATTAATAATGACATACATGTAATTTCTTCAAGTGTCCTTAAGTAAGAAACAATAAATATATATCATCACAAGATAATAGAGTCAGTTTAAACTTTTAAAATGTAAACTTTAATTTAGAAATATTATTACAGTACAATTATAGTGCTCCTCATTATTTATGGCCATATAACAAGTGACAATTACCAGACAATGTGTTAAGCAATTGAGATCCATGTGTAAATTAAAATAATACACAGCTGAGTACATCCTGCTAAATATTTACCAATATTATTAAATGAATATATTTTAAAATAATATGAGATTTTCAAATGTGTTATAATGCATATTTTGCCTATAAAAAATTACAATGTGAATTTTAATGTTTCTTACCATACTTTTTGGATTATACATAAAAATAAATTTACTTTTATTGCAAAGTTAAATTACCATCATTGATTATGTACTGATTATATATAATTATGCAATATTGATTATTTATTGCTATCTAACAGGTTATAAATGAGCCTTTTGCTCTAATGACTTTAAAATTTGAGAGGAAGGGACCATCTGTTTTTCTTTGAATAGCATACTTGGGTGTCCTTGTAATGTTCATAGCTTCTCTATTTTGCTGTTATTTTCCCAATTTACTTATAAAAATCAGACTTACTTTTTAGATTCCTACAGTCCACTTGGTAGTAGACTGCTTTGAAGACACTGTAATCTAGAGTAGACGTATTTTGACAGGTACATTTTGTCCTAGTTTTCGTCCTTATTTGGCATTTGATTTCCAAGCTAGAACTTGTGGGTGTCATTTATCTCTTGAATGCTACTCTTTCCAGCCAAAATAATTTGTTTGGTACTCATTGAGCCTCTTGAAATCAACTAATGCTGGCTACAAAAGTATCATTTTATTTAAGAAAAATATTATTGAGTAAACTGCCTATCTCCAGAAAAAAAATGGGAAAATATGAGAGCTTTTATTTTTTATAACCACAACTACTAAAATACACATAACACAAAATTTACTTTCTTAATAATGTCTAACTACATAATTTAGTAGTTATGTATATTCATATTGTTGTGCAGTCAATGTTCAGAACAAACTCATTTTACAAAACTAAAACTGTGTTCAATGACAACCACCAGTTTTCTCCCTGCTGCCCCTAACAACTACTATCCTACTTTTTCTCTGCATGTGTATTTAAATATTCAGTGTAATTCATGGAACTGAAATCCTATAGTAGTAGATTTTGCTACTGCCTTATCTTTTTTAGTGTAATGCCATCAAAACTCACCCATGTCATCACACATGTTGCATTTCCTTTCTTTCTAAGGATGACTGATAGTTCATTTCATGAAGGTACTGTATTTTGATTATTCCTTTGTATGTTGATGGACACTTGGATTGTTTCCATCTTTTGACTATTGGAAACAGTACTGCTACACATTTGGCTGAAGAAGTAACTATTGGAGATTCTAATTTCAAGTTTTTGAAAATATTAGAAATTATGATTTTATTACTAACTGCATTAATGCTACAAATAATATATTTTCACATAAATTGACCAAATTTTTAGTTTAATAAACTATGGGCTTCCATTTCTCATTTTCATATATATCCTCTCAATAGGCTTTTGTAGTTTCCATTTATTTTGTAGGAGGTACTTGCATTTACAGAAACTTTTCAGCAAATCAATTCTTATTCATATAAACATCTAAATTTATTTTGATTATTCCTTCTCCACTGAAATTATTGTTCCCCTTCAAACATGACTAGTTATCTACAAAATGAAGAGAATTTAATTTGATATGCAATTTTGCTATTTTAATGCCATACAGTTAAATATTGTAATGTTTCTTCTAGATCATTGTGTATTGCAAATTTTAATTTTAAGGACTACTACAATTTTAGTCTCCTTTTATTCTACATTTCAAGCTGTATTTAAAGATTTGTTTTTGATTTCTAGTCCTTGAGATTGAAATTGTATTGCACCCACAAATTGGCTCCAGCTAAGATACAAAGGAATTTGCTTCTTAAAGTTGTCACTAGACTAGAATAAACCATTTGGTAGTTAATGTTCTCACACTTTAGTAAAGATAAACACCAGTGTACTTCGAACATTCTTATGCCTATGGACTGTACAAGAGTAGAATCTGTTGTTCATAAAATTGACATAATTATTGAAGTATGACTCTTGTTTACATCGTATATCATTGACAAGACAAATAAACTAAAAGAAAAGAAAAGTGCTCCTGATCTCATTCAAATATTCTGCTTTCAGACATTTACCTGGGCTGATTTTAATTATAAATTTGAGTAAGAACATTAGGATATTTGATTACAGTAGGTTATATTGGGAATGACTGTTAGTTCAAATTGCTTAGTACACAAGCATGAAGGCATGATTAAATGTGTAATGGATATATCAGAGAACATGTCTTAGCAACAAAGTTGTGGCAGGTATGGATATATTAGTAATATCATTGTAGGAATCACCATCATGGTTGTCATCATCATTCCAATTAAAAGATGAAGAAAGGGTCACTGAAGCATACATACGTTTAACAGAATTCCCATAACGCACTAAGGATTGAGTCTACATTAGAATATAGGGTGTCTACATTAAGGATAGAGATTCTTAAAGATTGTATTATTCAGCAGAAGTGTATCTTCTCATTAAATTATATTTTGTGTCAATTTGAATTGATACATCAAAATACTTTAGATTGAGTAATATATAAATACTTAAAAAGTATTGATTATACTTCTTGAAGCCGAAAGCTCAAATCGAGGCATTAGAAGATTGGGCTTTCTGTGAAATGATTTGCTTTCTGCCCCTCAGATGAATTCATCTTGGTACACCATCAAAGGTGGAACACATAAACATGGTCCTCTGGGTCTTTATAAAAAAAAGACATTAAACTCACTCATTAAATTGGAGCAACCATGATATAATCACCTCTAAAATTACCCACTTCTTAATACCACAAGTTTGGGAATTATGTCTCAGTTAACAAATTCACCATGAGCAGGACACAGATCATAATGCTAATATATAGTCTTAATTTAATTTATGAAAAAAGAAGAGATTACAGCCATTAATTTGTAAATATGAATGAAAATTTTTAACTGTTAATTTTAAATTGTTTTTAATCTAACAGTGATGCTCTCCATTTAGTAACATTTAGTATCATAGCATTTGTATCATGCTTTAAGTTGTTTGCTTTTTGATTCATACACTTAGTAATATTTGGTTTTTAAAATATATCCTTTCATTTGAATTTTACTAGTACATGTTTGTAGTACATAATGATTATGCACACTGTACAGTACATTATGTACTGTAATCACAGGATTGGTGCATGCACATAATACATTTTTAATTCCCTCTTCCCCTTTTCACCCCCTTTTATTTTTCTAGCATCAGATTCATTAATTTAACTTATAAGAACTTAGAAAGTTAATTATCATGCATACAGATTGAAAACCAGAGGAATAAGGAAAAGCACTAATAAAACATACAAGAAAATAGTACTATGTCAAGGCACACTTCTAGGGATTTTATATAAAAATCTATGTGATATTTAAGCTTGTGTGACTCTTCTCTTAACATTATGATCTCAAGGTGCATCCATCATATTACAAGTTCTTCTTTATGGCAGAGTAGTATGTTATTGGGTATAAATACTACTTTTTAAATCCATTTATCTGTTGATGGACATACAGGTTGTTTCAAACATTTAGCTATTATAAATTGGGCTGCTACAAACATGGTGGGTATGCATACATCATTGTGGTATGATGTCTTTAACTCTTTTGAGAAGATACTTAAAAGACAAATAGCTAGGTCAAATGCATTTTTACTTCTAGTTTTTCTGTGGAATCTCCATTCAGATATTCAGAGTGATTGTATCAGTTTATTGTGCCATCAACAATGGGGAAGGGTTCCTTTCTCAACAGCCTCATCATCATTTGCTATTGGTTAATTTCTTGATGGTTGCCATTCTTTCTGGAGTGAGATGGAATTTCAGTGTTGTTTAATTTGCATTTCTGGAATGACCCACAATGATGAACATTTTTTCACATATTTACTGGCCATTTGTATTTCTTCATCTGAGAAATGTCTATTCACCTCAGATGCTATTTTTATTAAATGTGAATCATCTAATTTGTTTGCATTCTTTATATATTCTAGAAATTAGTCCTTTGTCTGAGAAGTAGCAGGTAGATATTTTTCCCATTCTGTAGGTTGTCTCTTTACTTTGTTAGTGATTTTCTTTGCTGTGCAAAAACTTTTTAATTTGAAGTAATCCCATTTGCTAATTCTTGGTATTATTTCTTGGACAACTGGGGTATTGTTCAGAAAGTATTTGATTACTATCCTATTCACATTTCTTGTCAATGAGACAAAATATTCAGCATTGAAGAGTAGAGAAGGAAAGATTGATTGTAGTGCATGGCTTTTCAAAGGTTCCAGTTCAGAGTTGGCTGGGTCTAAGTCAGGGTGACATGGGAGAAATACATTGCAGAAGAGAAACAGTTCATGGTAGGCAAAGGGCAGCACGGCAGAAGGCAGAAAGCAGCAACAAGCAACCACAGCAGCCCTCTTTTTGATGCTTATATTCTGTCCAAGTTATCTGCCCTTATTTGGATAGTACTCACACCCAGTCCTAGAACTATGCCAAACCAATCAGTGAAATAATTTAATAATCACACACACTTGATTCCAACATCACATGTTTAATCCCAGCATCACATACTCTAGGTCCAGACACCTCTGAAAAGCCCCACCTATGAATGCATGATGAGTATTTGGGGGGACATCTAGACACAAAGCCATAACATCTACATTTATGTCTTAAAAGTTGTGCCTAATTGTCTCTCAGCAGATTATTTCTATTCTAATGTTTAAATAGTTGATCCATTTTGATTTTAGTTTAGTACATGATGAGAGATATGGGTCAAAGTTCAACTTTCAGCATGTGGATAGCCAGTTTTCCCAGCACTATTTGTTAAACAGGCATCTTTCCTTTGGCAAAGAGACTTGGCTCCTTTGTCAAATTAACATACTTGAGTGTGTAGTGCAACTTGAAGTCCAAGATTGATGCCACCTTATCTTGCCCTTGTTACCCAGAATTGCTTTTATTCAAGGACACTTTGGTTCCATATGAATTTTAGGATTGCTTTCTCAAGTTCTGCAATGAATGTTACTGGTATTTTGATTGAAATTACATTAAATCTATATAGCAGTTTTGGAAGTATGGCCATATTGACTATGTTTGTTCTGCTAACTAGGAACAGGATATCGTTCCATTTTCTGATATCTTCTTTTGATCTTTTTGAGAGTATTGTGTTTCTCATTGTAGAGGTCTTTTACTTCCTTGCCTACATAAATTCCTATTTCATTTTTCTTCTTGCTATTGTGAAGGGTATTGTTTTCCTCATTTACTTCTCAGTGAGTTTATTATTGGTTTACAGGAAGACTATTGATTTTTTGAATGATGACTTTGTGTCTTGCTACACTGCTGAATTTGGATATTATTTCTAGGAGTATTTTGGTGGAGTTTGGGGGTCTTCTATGTAAAGAATCAGATCGTCAGCAAATCCATAACCATTCCCTATCCATATCAATTTTATTTCTTTCTCTAGTCTTATTACTCTAGTTAATGTTTTGAGACCTATATTAAACAGAAGCAATGGTAGCAGATATCCTTGTCTTGCTCCTGATTTTAGATGGAAAGCTTTCAGCTTCTCTCCATTTAATATGATTTTGGCCCCTGGTTTGTCATATATGGCTTTTATCTCATTGTGATAAAGTCCTTCTATTCCTACTTTCTTCAGTGTTCTTATCAGGAATGGATGCTGGATTATGTCAAATACTTTTTCTAGGTCTATTGAGATCATCATGTGATTTTTCTGTCCTTGCTTCTGTTTATGCTATGCATTATATTCATTGATTTTCATATATTGAACCATTTTCGCATTCTTGGAATTAATCTTACTTTGTCATAGCATACAATCTTTTTGATGATTGCATTGAACTTTGTGTCAAAGACAAATGTACAGGGCCTCCTGTCTCTGTAAGTTTAGAAATGAAACTAAATTTGAATGTCATTTCATTCCCTGTAAATTCAATGTATTAATTTCTCAATACTAGAAAATTAGAAACTTATTTACAATCTATGTTTCATATTTGTATTTGAACATAAATTGAATTCTCAAGAAAAGAGACTGAACAACTTTTTATAAAATATAGAATCAAATATTGAGTTATCTATATTGAGTTATGATATGGAAATATAATTTGTAAAACCTATTTCTATGAAAAATAGAAAAACAAATAGTTTTTCAGAGTGAATAATAATACTACATATATTAAATAAAATGCAATGGAAATTAAGAAAATAAACCATTTACTATTTATAAGATTTCTAATTGAATTAGTTTTATCTAACTTACATTATATATTTGAAAAACTCCAATAATTTTATAACTTTAGTATTGATGTTATTTTTCCTTATTTTTCTTCCAATATTGCATTTATATCTACTATTTCCTACTTTAACATAGAATGAATTTTGTTTGATTATTGTTTCTTTTCAATACCTTGTAAAATGACATTTAAGTATAATTATTGTACAAAAGTAGGAAGCAGCCACCAGATTCTTTTTCTACATATACATTTATTCTCTATCTTCTCCAACCCAGCCCATATATATGAACACATTTTTTTAGTGCTGCACCACTCTGAGAGTTGAGCTTTATTTCTTCTTTATTATTAAATCATCATATTTTATTGTTTTATTGTTTTTATCATTGCTTTCAGCATCATAAAATATTCTGTAATAAATCAATAGATCTCTTTCTTTTAATTGGTAGTCTAAGGAGACATTGCAAAATAAATGAACTTTTAATTTCTTGGGATCTAACCTGACATTTGTACACTCAGATTTAAATCATCACATAATGATGATAATATATTACAGGACATTGCTAGACAGAATACTCATTATTTATTCCTGAGAAGAGCAGCTTCTTCGCTATTTAAGATTTTATTAAAAATGCAACACAATATTAATGATTTGATTAAACTGTGTCTGGTTATATAACATATCTTTATATTTTTCTGTATGATGTTCTCATGTGTTCATATAATACAAAAAAACCTACCACATGTATTATCATGCTGCTCTTTCCATGAAATTGAGTATGTATGAGGTTTACCATAAAGATTCAAAAATTAAATGATATGTTTCAGTAATAAAAGCTTATTCAACAGTGTTAAAAAAGGAGGCACTAGCCCCTGGAAGCTTGGAATGGGCTTTCAAATCATCCAGTTTAGAGCTAGCAGATAGTCTTCTGTTCTTTAAGTGTTTATAAGTGAAAACACCTCTTGAACTGCTGGAGAGGCAAAACAGAACCCAAAGGAAGTGTAGTGTTGTGGTTGGAAATTACACTTTACAATCAAACGTGGAATTATACAGCTCTCCTTCAAAAAGTTGCCACTAATATGGTTTTGAAATAAAAACTTTTTTGTAATTTCCTTCTAAATATGCACAATACACTTGCTGAAATGTAATCCTTACAGCTACTATAAAGGAATTGTATTGTTAAAAAGTCACCTTATAAATATCATTTAAAATATTAAAGATTGTTATTTTTATGTAAGATGTTCCACAAGTCTGTTGTGATCAAAGTTGGGGCTTTTGGAAAGTGATTGGGATACGTGGGCAATATACTCCTGTGTGCATTCATTTCATAGTTCAGTGTACTATTTGGAGGTGGGGGACAAGCTGAATATAATGGCCATTGTAGGTATACCTTTGAAGGATATAGCCCTCAATCTGACGCATCCTTGTCTCTCTCTGCTTTCTGCTGTCATGAAGTGAATGCCTCCCTTCTGCATACCTCTCTGCCATGATACTACTGTCTTGGAGCCAAGTGAGCATGGACTGAAATCTCTGAAACATTGAGTCAAAAATAGATTGACCTCTCTTCCTTTAATTTACAGGATTAAGCATTTTGGCCCAGTAGTTCAAAGCTGACGAATATAATACCTACATGGGTGAAAGCTTTAAGGGGTAATTATTAGACCAGTTTGATTACCGAAAAACTGCAAAAGGAAGAATTATTACAGTGTATTTTTATGTCAATTCAACCTAGTTTAGAAACTTTTAGCTTTAAGTGGTTGAAAAAATTTAATCTAAATACAATGTATATACAAGTTTAACTTGTTCTAAAACTCTGGCATTGTTATATAATGAAATTAAAATATTAGAGAAAATACTTCAACACACTATAATAGTCATGAAGAAAATTCTGCGTTTAAGGAAATTGTTTTATTACTGAATACTTATCTCAAATACAACAGAGAGGTCATGTTGAAAATTGTAAAAAATATTGAAGGCTCACACACTTCAATTTCAGGTAAGAGAATGTTACAAAAGGAGTAAAATTTGCACTTGTCTGAGATTCAACACCTCATGTAGCATCAAAGAATTATACCTAGGAAATCATCACAATCAGACCCAAAATGATGTCTGTAAATATTTAGAGAACAGAATTTGTAGCATCCAGCAAATCTCAACTCTCATTTCTAACTGGTAAAGGTCTTGTTTTTCTTGATGATATATGTAGAAGTGTTAGACAATATTCAGTTTTTTCAATTTATCTTGATCATTTCCAAGTTCAAGTATAGTAAAAAAAGAGGTTAAGCATGATGAAATTTGACTAGGAAAAGAGAAATAATTTAAAATTTGATTTATACTGTTTATTATGACTTGCAGAAACATGTAATACCCAAATAAGCTTGGTACAATTTTAGGCTACAAAACAAAATACATGTTATAATGCTACACTAAATTGGATTCACTTTTATTTGAAGGTTTAAATATCTGATCAGTGTGTTTTCACTCGCTAAATGATAAATGTATTGTAGCTTAATAGACTTTTAGCATATTCAAAGGGGTAAAACAGGCTTAGATTCACTAAAAACAGTGTAAAGCTTTTGGAAACAATTTCCTGTAAGCTTATTAATTATTTTTTCCCGGTTCCCTAAATTAAGATGCCAGTGCTGTAAAGCATCCATTTCAGATTATACTGTCCAATACATCAACAATATTAACTTCTATAACATGTATTAGAACAGGCAAATATGATATTTCTTTGATAGGAATGTATTGATATAGCAAAATATTTTCATTAAATTTCAAAATTAATTAATGAAAATTATTATTTACCATCTTTTTTACCACAGAAACTATGAAAACATGAAAAGCAATAGAAGAACAGAGGAGAAAGATTTGTAAGGTATTATTTGGAAATGAAAACTTACCAGAGCTTCATGTTTAAACAGGGAATAGTAAGAATAAAATTAAGAACTGTAATATAGATACCAGACCAAGACAGTAGAGAGTAAATATCTGTTTGTTTCCTAGCCTACCATTTAATATAACATCAACTAGCAATATAAAATTAATTAATTCACCAGTATAGAAATATAATCATTTCAACAAAAATACCACATAGGCTAAAACTGTTTGAAAATCAAAGTATTTTAAAATCTGGATAAATGTTATCTTAAAAACATTGTGAAAAAGATTTAAGACAGAATAATATTGTTTTATCATCCCATCAACAAAAGCAATTTCAAGTAAATGATAGATAAAAAATATAAAAGATAAACCACAAAAGAATATGTCAATTGACATGGAAAAGTAACCTTACTTTTTTGCCTGTTGATAATATTTCCTAAAAGGGTTATGAAAAGCAATAGTCACAAAACATTAAAAAAATTCATAAACACATTACATTAAGATAGTGAACATAAGACATATAATGTGACTGAACTTATTTTTAAAATATGTAAATGACTGTGAAGCCAAAGATCTTCAATTCAGAAAATGCAAATTCTTAAATGAAGAGGAAAAATAAGAGATAGTGCACTTTTCAAATACATGTGATTGTCTTCTATGACATCAATGTTCCTGACCTTATCCATAAGTATAAGAATAAAAAAAATAGTACTCAGCAGTCTATTTCATCAAAGAAACAAATTTAAGATACAGGTTTCAAATCCATATATTTACATGGTTAAATTTTCATATTGTTATTTAGTCTACAGTGCCTAAATCATTTAGTGAAATCACATTATGAAAAACTGACTTTGGTTTAAAATACAAATAATTGTAAAGGGAGATAAGAAGAGTAAAATGAAACAAGTAGTGAGTGAGGGAAGACATGAAGGGGCATCAGTAAAAATTTTTCACTATGTCAGTAACTGTTTCAAGAAAAAGGGTATAAAGATTCTCATTAAAGAAAAGGCATATTTTGTAAATCCTTGCACATGATGTCATTGTGTATCCTTGAAAGATGTGAAATTTGATTATGATATTTGATTACAGACATATAACTAGAAATAAATTTCCTTAGCTCATACTCCTTATGCAAATAAAACATATTGCTTGTTTACAAAAACATAAAAAATAAAAATAAAATTCAAGTGACTATTACTTTAATGTAACAGATGTTGTGTTGCTCAAATTAATCACAGTGCAGAAGTACTTTTTCTATTTATGATTTTTATTTGCAAATTATGACTCCAAAGAAGAAATTTTTTTTCCTAAGTGGTAAAATAATTCAACTTGACAACAATAACAGATGTTTTCAATAGAAGTGATTGGTTTTAGTCTTAATGACATTAAAACATTCCAACTTAGTTCTGCTTAACATTTAAAATAATATTTCCAAACATGAGCACCTTATTCTTATAATACTTCATCATTCATTAACTATCATGGTAAACTCAATACAAAATGGAACTGAAGCATCACAAATCAAAACTTGAGAATATAATTGTCATTTAGATACTTCAATTTAAACATAATAAAAATATAACCGTTGACTAATAAGAAACTTAAAAACAGATTAGCTCTGTAATACTGAGGTAATTAGAAAATTGGACATCATAGCAACTTGAAGTTCTTAGTACTGGGATAACATGTTAAAATGTACTGTTCTCTTAGGCAGAGTGTCAGTCTGATCTATGTCCAGGTTCTCATTCTGGAGGTGAGCCATGTAATTAGAGAAGTTTTGTATCCAATACTCTTCCTGGGTCCAGAAGTTCTTTTTGAAGATTAGTCACAATAAATAGTTACTTTACAGTTAAGATTAAATGTAAAATAGTAATATATGAATACTGAACAGACCATCATGCTATAATATTCATTTAAATTTCTGTCTCTACCAGTGTAATAGTTAAAACATCAGATTAATCATTTCCCTTTGCAGTTCCTCCTGTGTAATTAACAATTTTAGTGCACATACTGTTTGAATTTTTGTTTCCATTCCAGTTTTCTCCTTAGAGTATTTTGATAATTTACAATGCAAGATTTTAAAACAGGCTGTTATAAGTACTAGATAGCCAAGAATTTAAAATAAGAAGTACTGCACAGATATATAATAAAATTAAAATTTTACAAAATTATAACTTCTTTTGGAGATTTTTTTGTGTTATAATTACATTTTAAGCTAATTCTAGATGCCTCAATGAAATTCACTTGATTTTGACTAATTTCCTTGATTGAATTGTACTATTTTAAAAGTTGCCTGAATTTATGACTGTTTGGTATTATAGAAATATAGAAGATTATGCTTCTTAATTGTTTTATGACTGCCCTTCCTTTTTAAAAATTATCTTTTTTGAAGTTCCCCCACCTCCATCCCAGGCTCCTAGGGCCAAGAAAGTGACCGGTCCCAGGACCTGGAAGGAAGCTCCCCTGCTGCCATACCAGGCTCCTAGGGCCAAGAAGGTGACTGGTCCCAGCACCCAGAAGGAAGCTCCCCCAATGCCATCCCAAGCTCTGAGGGCAGAGAAGCTGAGCCAGTCCCACATCCAGAAGGAAGTTCCCCTGCTGCCATCCCAAGCTCCTAGGGCAGAGAAGGTGAGCTGCGTGGGTGCCAGAAGCACCCCTCCTCCCTAGAAATGAGAAGACACATAAACAAGGCTCAAAAAAAGACTCCCATATCACCTCCAGCAACCCCAAAGGGAAACGAGATGGAACAATCTGATACTCAACCACCTGGACTCTCTGAACTGGCAACAAAAGAGGATCTGGGAAAAATGAAATCAGAAATAATTACTCAGATAACAGCAAAGATTGTGCTCATACTGCATGACATGATTAATAAATCTAGAGAGGACACAGATAAAAAAATAGAGGATCTGAGGAACATGATGGAATTCCAACATAGGAAACAAATGGAATCCATAAAACAGATAAAAACAGATTTACAAGAGATTAAAAACTCCATTGAAAGTCTGAGGAGTAGAATGAACCAATGTGAGGATAAAATTTCACATATAGAAGATAAGATTGCAATTAGTGAGGAGTAAAAGGAAAATTGCTTTAAAATTGTAAGGGAACATGAGAAATCAATCCAGCGCTGCTAGAGGATGCAAAGAAGAATAACATAAGACTGATTGGAGTCAGTGAGGAAAGAGGAGAGGGTGCAGATGACATAAAAAAAAAAAAAAACTCTTCACAGAGGTGATGGCAGAAAACTTCCCAAGGAGGGGAAAAGAACTTGACATACAGATGGGTGAGGCATATAGGACTCCAGCTAGCCTTAATAAGAAAAAATCTACACATAGGAATATAACAGTTAGGATTCCAGAAATCCAACAAAAGAAGAAAATTCTGCAAGCAGTGAGACAAAAGAAACAAATCACACACAAAGGAAAGCCCATCAGAATCACAGCAGACTTCTCAATGCAAACCCTCAAGGCAAGAAGACCTTGGAATGATGTATTTCAAGCCCTAAAGGAAAACAGCCTTCAACTGAGATTAATGTACCCTGCAAAACTATCTTTCAAATTTGATGGAGAAATAAGATACTTTCATGATAAAGAGCACCTCAGAAACTTCATGAATACCAAGCCAGCACTCCAAAAAATTTTAGACAATATCCTAGGAAAAGACAATGAGGATCACTACCCCAGGAAACCCAGCAGAATGAATCCAGTTGGTGTGACAAATTAAACGCAAAGGGGGAGAATCCAACAAAAAGAAAAAGTCATGACAAGGCTTTTAAAACTTTTGACTTCATCTCCCTGAGTGTATAATTCAATCTTATTATTGTACTGATTAGTATTTTTCTGATTCTAGAGTTGCACCCCATTCCTTGTGCTATTCTGGCTATTTATCATCTTATGTCTACATTTTAATTGGGTTGTCTATTAATGAGCTCTAAGAATTCTTTATATATTCTGCTCGTAGGTTATATGCATTATAAATATGGTCTGTTTAAGGACTACTTTTCATTTTAATGATGTCATTTAAAGTTCTAAATTTTGATGGAATCTCATTTATCAATTTTTTTTCTTTTATACGTCATGTGTTTGTATCCTAGGTAGATCTTGCCTACCATGAATTCATAAATATTTTCCCTTATAATTTCTTCTTAAAGTTTTATACTTTTAAGCTTTCTTATTTATGTTCATAGATTCCTTCAAGTTATTTTCATGTATGGAAAAAAAGGGTTGAGATTAATTTTTTATATGCAGATACCAGGTGTTCTAGTGCCATTTGCTGACAACACTATCTCTTCCTCGGCTCTTGAATCGAGTTTATATTCTATAAAATACTAATGTTAAACAATCTTTCAAAGCTCAGTGGACCATATGTGTGTGGTTCTATTTCTAGATTCCCTGTTTTATTCCAATGATTTATATGTCTTTCCTTACACCAACACTGTCTTGATTCCTTTAGCTTTAGAAGAAGTCTTAAAATTGGGTGCTAAATGTCTTCCAACACTTTTTTGTTTTTGTTTTTGTTTTTGTTTTTGGCTTTTCTGGGTCCTTTGTACTCCTACATAACTTTTAAATTTTAATATCCAGTTCTTCATTTATAGCAAGTATACACAGACCTGAATTTCTATATATACCTTGTGTTTTCTAATACTGCTAAATTCAAGTACAAGTTCTAGGGGCTCCTAGAGATTTCTTAGTATTTTCTCTGTAGATGATCATTTCATTTACATATAAAGATTTTGCTTCTGCCATGCCAATCCTATCCTAGTTGTGTCATTTTATTGCCCGGCTATTTTGGTTTAGACCTATGTTTCAAAGTCTAATGGACAGATGAAGAGTAGACATATATGCCCTTGTTCCCCACTTTAGGGAGAAAGCATTGTATCATCTCCATTCACAGAAGGAGTTTTTGTTGGAAGTATGGAGTACATGTCTTTGGTCTGTTGAGAAGGTTCTGTTCTACTCCTAGTCTCCTGATAGCTTTTACCATAAACAGCTGTAGAATTTAGCCTAATACTCTTTCTCCAACTAGTGACAGGATCATATGGCTTTCTCCTTTCCTCTGTTAAAATGATTACTTTTGGGGGTGGCTCTTCCAATGCTGAACCAACACTGATATCCCTATAATAAAATCACTTTCTACATACTGCTAGATCTGACTTCTAACAGTTTGTTTTGTTAAACAAATTTCTATCTATGTTCATACCTTTTTCTTCTATTATCTTTATCCAGTTTTAGGATTAGCACAATGTTGAGTTCCTAAAATGAGGGGAGAAGTGTTCCTTCTTTTTTCTGCTTTAAATGCTTGATATAATTTATCAGTTAAAATGTTTATGAGCCTGCTGTTGTCATATAGGTAGGTTTTCAAACTAGGAACATACTTTGTTTACAAATTTTATATTTCCTCCAGAGTTAGTTTCATTAACTTGTCTTCTAAATCACATCTTAGAAGTTGTCAAATTTCAAAAAAGATTTTTGTAATAAGCTTTCTATATCCTTTTAAATTCTGTAAAATCTGTGGTAATGTCTCCTAGATCTTAATATTGTAATTTTAAAAATGTATAACTGATATTGTGTAACAGGAAGAAAAGGTCTAAAAGAGCAGGGGAATTGGGAAGGTTAGGGGAAGGGAAAAAAGGGAAAGGAAAAAATATGAGAAGAGGAAAAAAATGGAAACAAGGTTTTTTCAAATAGGGAAGGGTGGAGGGGGTGAAGGGAGGGCAAGGGAAGGGGAAAAAAATTAAGATCCAGGAGACTCACGTAATGGTACAAGATCCCAATGATGAATGTAACTGTATTTTATACATAAAATGTACCAATAAAGTTAATGGGAAAAAAATAAATAAAAATAAAATAAAAATTATCTTTTCATTATCTACCTTTCATCATAAATTTCTCTTGTTCTTTGAACAAAATATGAGCTGATTAAACATTTCTTTTTTTTTATCTCTTGTTTTCTTCCCTTGCTTTTTCTGTACTCTTTTCTGCTCTCAGAGTAGGGGAAGATGCATGCTTTGCCAGAGGATATTGTAACTCCTGAGAGGAAAATGCTATTTAATTAGAATGTGTACATGCAAACAAATGAACAAAAGAAAGAATATTTTCAAAATGTCTCCACAGATATTATTCTTTTCTAGCACTGTGAGGTTTATGAAAATTGGTGATAATGTTTATTTTTTAACCTCTCTCCATTTCCAAAGTATAAATGTTGTTGTATGCGATCAGCTTTTGGCGATGCCAGTGTTGCAGTTTGCTGTGGTTGCTATAACAATTGGCATAACACTATTCCACACACAGAGTGATTTAACCAAAGGTAATATATTTTTTCACATTGCTGGAAGCTAAAATCCAAGCAGAGGGACAGCATGTTTTGTTTCTTTAGAGGTGTCTCTCTGGTTTGCAGGTGGCCAGGCAAGAATGATCAGAATTCAGTGGAGGGAAAGAACAAAATCTTGAACATGAGCAGAATCAATTATAAAATCTGAGATAATTTTAAGTGTATAGATCTTTCCTTAAATACACTTTTCTGCAAGATGGAAATAACAATCTTACTTGAAAATTAACTAAAATTATGTACCCTGAAGTATCAATTACCTTTTAGAACCTCATCAGATTAAATACTCTTCAGATTAAATAATTTTTTCAAAATTTACAATTTTACTTGTTATATTTACTTTTGTTTTGTCATAGGAACAAATTGATGTACTGAACATAGAGACAGACAGATCATGAAAGAATTTCTACTCATAAAAGTTCTTTAATCACATATATACATATATATGTATCTACACATGTATATCTTTTTAAATGGATGCATGCTTAAAATGTAGAAAATATATATATTCAAAAGTAAAATCTAAAATCATTTTATATCATCATTTATTATTTATATATTTTAAATTAATTTTTCAAGTATTTGAAAAGTATTTGAATACATAGAATCTATGACATTACATGAAATTATGAGTAATAACTGAAAATTTGTGCCAACTGTGAAACTCATTAGAAGTAATCTTAAAACTAGAACATATATTGTTCAGAAATCACATTGTTGCTTGTTGTTGATAACAATGACGTACTCTACGGCAAAAGCAACCTATTTAATCATTTTCATAAAATTTTAAAGAAAATTGTTTCATATTATGTTTAATATCAAAAGTACCTCAACAAAAAAGTTACTTTCTTGACATTTTAACATTGATATATATTTGTCCCCATTCCATTTTAAAAATCCATTAAGAATTGTGAAATGCTACAAAAGTATTTATATTGGTAAGTATAAATAACTATAAAATGAAAAATAGAGAATGATTCATCAGAATATAAGTGTAGAAAAATAGAGCCTACCTTTCATTTGATAGAGGTGTGGTGGTGGCAGCAGAAATACAGATCTTCATTAATATTAACATTCATTTTTTTGCATATATCAATCAAACAGAAGCATTCATATGGGGATCAAACTGTTCACCTTTAAACACTGATTACAAAATAGGCAATATTGTCCAATGAACAGAGAGGTGTTTAAGTGAATATTGTTCATCTTAGACACTCAAATCTATCAATAAAAGAATAAATTATGGAAAAGCATAAATTTGAAGATTAAAAAAATCAAAACACATTTTAAAGCACCATCATCCAAAATTAATGTGAACTGAGAGAAAATCTTAAGCTGGCAGCAATACTTTCTAAAAGCTAATAGAACTTTGAGAGAGACAGAAAGAGTGAGAGAGAGGGAAATAATTAAAAGCAAAACTGTATATGAGATAGTGTAAATAATAAAATGTTTAAGAATACATATAAATAGAGTAGACTATTTCATAAGTCCATAAAAACTAATTAGTGGGGTTCTCATAAAAGCCCAGTACTAAAAAAAGTCTTTAAATTTAATAATTAATTAATTAATTAATAATTGAATTAATAAATGAAGAAAATAAAGTTCATATCCCAAATACATCATGTCTTTAAGATAGAAAAATAAGCACACATTCTCAAATATTTAACGAATTGACTTCAAATTCATTCTTTTTGGGGAAGACCTCATGTAAAGATACCCTATAGCAAAGTGAAAATGAAACTTAAATTTAAAAAGATATCATAATTTCAAGGACACAGTACTTACACAAATAGAAAAATGAAAGTCATCTCAGCATAAGTGTCCACTAGGTTAAAGAAAAGAGAAAGCATTATTTAATGCAACATATATTATTATTAAAATATTTGCATTTATAAATTGTATAGATATGAAGGATAAAATTTGTTGTATCTTAGGCAAAATTTTAGGGTGAAATATATGAGAAATGAATTATTTAGATATTAAACAAAACACTTTTGACTATTAATTAGAAAGAATAAATCATTTAGCCTTTTGGCTTCAATTTTTTAAAGTATATTTCATATTATTTTATTTATGATCCAGTAAACCAATAATATGTTGTATTTCTATGAACTAAATAATATGATCCCAGTTTGCATTTTCTTTTTGGTTTTTTTAATCAACCTAAAGTACTGCAAAGAATGTGTATAAAATTAATATAAAGAAAAATTAATATTATATCAGATAACACTTGCAAGTGTGAATAACACAAAGACAAGTTAAAGAGAAGTAAAAGAAAAATATTTGTCCAGAGATATATTTTGCATCATGGTTTAAAAATATAAACAATAAGGTTGAAATAAATGTTGATGTAAATCTCCATCACAAAAAGGACAAAAATACTAATCATTAGAGAAAATCAACAATTTTATCCAGGTTATACTATTTAATTCTCATTTCTAAGTTCAAGGACATTACAACATCACTTTTGATTCTGAAAAATTTCTCTTCTTTTTTTTTTCTTTACAATTGAGCTCCACAATGATACTTCTCTGTTTAAATAAGGCTCAAACAGTAGGAGATTGTTTGAAGTTTTAGTTCATTCACATGTTTTATTTTATATTTCTTAGAATTTATAGTAGTTACTTAAATCCAACTATTATAAAAAGCTGCATGTATGTCATGAGTCATCAGAAAAATGCAGATCAAAAATATATCAAAATATTATATCACCTTAGACAGAATGATGATTATTTAAAAAGTAAAGAAAAAAATTTTGGTTAGAATGCCATGAATAAAGTACTTAAATACATTACTGGAGGGAGTGTAAATTGTTGCAGCCATTATGGATTAGAGTATGGGAGTTCCCATACAAAATAAAAATACACCTACCATGTGATCCAACTATCCCATTTCTAGTTGCATATATATGTGGTAGTTAGTTGACTTTTAAAAATTATTTAAATTCTTTTATTGCTACATTTTAGGTATATGACACATTTAAATTTCTCATTGGGAAATTGTACCTTTACATGATGTATCTTGGTTCTTATTATTTCCCCATTCCTAGACCTCCCTTCAACCCCTCCAACCTTCCCTATTTACAAAGACTTTGTTTCCATTTTTTCCATTTCTCATCCTTCTTTCTTTCCCTTCTTTCCTTTTGCCTGCCCCTTCCACTACCCCACCTCTTGGACGTTTTCTTCCTATTTTGCATTATTGATTATTCATTCTAATCATTGGTACTTTTTAGGTATACAATATAATGACATTAATCATTGGAAATTTGCACCTTTACATAATCTCTCTTGGTTCTAATTTTTCACACTACCACAGCTCTCCCTTTAATCTCTCCATCCCTCCCTATTTACAAAGATTTTGTTTCCATTTTTCAGTTTTCTCATATTAATTCCATTCCATTCTTTCCTTGCTCCTACCCCTCCCAATTCCCCTTCCCCTTTGCCTCTTTTCTTCCCATTTCACATTATCTATTATACATTTTAGTGCTTATTTACACTTCAAGTTTCTCACACTAGAGAAACTATTCAATATTAATACAGGTGTGTCCTATTTATTTCACTTGAGTATCACCTCAATGTGAATCCATTTAGCTATAAATGTCTCTAATTTCTCATTTTTTATGGCTGAGTAGTACTCCATTTTATTAAAAAATACCCACATTTTCTTTATCTGGCCTCCAGTTGATAGCCATTTGGGCTCTTTCAAAGTTTTAGCTATTACAAATTATGCTGCTATGAACATGGGTCCACAGACATCACTTTGGTATGATTCTTTTAATTCTTTGGGGAAGATACCCACCAGGGGAATAGTGGGTCAAATGGGACTTCCAGTCCAAATTTTTTGAGGTATCTCCATACTGATTTCCACAGTGGTTGAATCAGCCTACACTCCCACCAGGAGTGGAGAAGGGTTCCTCTTTCCCCACAGCCCCGCCAGCATTTGTTATTGGTTGATTTAATGATAGCAGCCATTCTTTCTGGAGTGAGGTGGAATCTCAGCTTTGTTTTCATTTGCATCTCTCGAATGACCAGTGAGGTTGACCATTTTTTCATATATTTATTTGCTATTTCTACTTCTTTGTCTGAGAAATGTCTGTCCATTTCAGATACCCATTTTCAGATTGGGTCTTTAAATTTAGGAGGTCTGATTTTTTTTTTAGTTCTTAATAGATTCAATATAGTAGACCTTTGTCTGAGGAAGAGCAGGTGAAGATTTTTTCCCACATTGTGGGTTTTCTCTTCATACTGCTGGTGGTTTCTCTTGCTATGCAAAAGCTTTTTAATAAGAAAAGATCCCAGGTGTTGATTGTTTGTGCTAGTTCACAGGCAACTGAGGTTTTGTTCATAAAATCTTTTCCTACACCACTGTCTTCAAGAGTTTTACCTAACCTCTGTTTCAGGCGATTCATCATTTCTATTTTAAGATTTAGATCCTTAATCCATTTCAATTTTAGTTGAGCTCATTGTGAGAGATATAAGTCTAGTTTTAATCTTTGACAAGTTGAAACCCAACTTTTCCAGCACCATTTATCAAAGAGGCTGTCCTTCCTCCAGTGAGGGTGTTTGGCTCCTTTATCGAAGATGAGATGGCTGAGTGTGTCTGGTGTTTCTGCATCTTCTAATCTGTTCCACTGGTCCTCAGGTCTATTTCTTTGCCTGAACCATGTAGTTTTTTGTCACAGTAGCTTTGTAGTTTAGTTTCAAGTTGGGGATTCTGATACCCCCTGCTATGTCTCTGTTACCTAGAACTCATTTTGCTATTCTAGGTCTCTTCTTGTGCCAAATGAATTTTTGGATTGTTTTCTCAAGGTCCATGAAGTATGCTGCTGGGATCTCAATTGGAATTGTATTATATATATATATATAACCATTTTGGAAGTATGGCCATTTTCACTATATTGATCGTTCCTACCCAGGAGCAGGGGATGTCTTTCTATTTTCTGATATCATCTTCAATCTCTCTTTTCAGAGTGCAATAGTTTTCAGAGAAGTGGTCTTTGATTTCTTTCATTAGATTGATTCCTAGGTATTTCAGTTTATTGGATGCTATTGTGAAAGGAATTATTTGCCCTATTTTCTCTCAGTGAGTCTGTCATTCATGTAGAGGAAAGCTATTGATATTTGTGTGTTGACCTTGTATCCAGCTACTTTACTGAATTTGATTATTAAGTCTAGAAGACTTTTAGGGGAGTTCTTGGGTCTTCTATATAGAGTATCATGTCATCTGCAAATAATGAAAATTTGACTTCTTCATTTCCTATCTTTATTCCTTTTATTTCTTTCTCTTGTCTAATTGCAGTAGCTAATGTTTCCAAAACTATATTAAAAAAGAGAGGTGAGAGTGGATATTCTCCTCTTCTTCCTGATTTTAGTATGAAGGATTTCAGTTTTTTCCCATTTAGTATGATATTGGCTGTTGGTTTTTCATAGATGGCTTTTACCAGTTTGAGGTAGAGACCATCTATTCCAATTTTTTGTAGGATTTTTATCAAAAGTGTATGTTGGATTTTGTCAAATGGTTTTTCTGCATCTATGGACATAATCATATAGTTTTTGTCTTTGGCTCTATTGATACAGTGTATTACACTGATTGATTTGCATATGTTGAACCATCCTTGCATCCCTGGGATGAATCTCACTTGATCAGGGTGTATGATCTTCTTGATGATCTTCTGCATTCTGTTTGCCAGTATCTTATTAAGGATTTTTGCATCTATGTTCATTAGTGAGATTGGCCAATAGTTCTTCTTTTCAGTTGGGTCTTTCTCTGCTTTGGGGATCAAGGTGATGCTTGCTTCCAAGAAAGAATTTGGGAGTACTGCTTCCCTTTCAATGTCATTGAAGAGTTTAAATAGTAGTGGCAGTAGTTCCTCTCTAAATGCCTTGTAGAATACATCAGTGAAACCATCAGGGCCTGGGCTTTTCTTAGTTGATAAGATTTTAATTACATTTTCAATTTCATTGGTTGATATTGGGTTGTTTAGAATTTTTAGGTCTTCTTAGTTTAAGTTAGGAAATTCATATGTATCTAGGAATTTGTTCATTTCTTCTGTGTTTTCCATGTTATTGGTGTATAGGTTCTGGAAGTAGGTACTGATGATCCTCTGGATTTCTGCTGGGTCTGTTGTAATTTCACCCTTTTCATTCCTAATTGCAGGGATTTGGGCCTTTTCTTTCCTTTTTCTGATAAGGTTGGCTAAGGGTTTGTCAATTTTCTTGATTCTTTTGAAGAACTAACTCATGGCCTCATTGATTTTTTTGGAATTGTTCTCTTCATCTCCATTGTATTGATTTCTACTCTGATCTTTATATTTCTCTCCCTTGTATCTGCTTTGGGTTTTTCCTGCTCTTTTTTTTCTAGAAGGTTGAGGTTCAGCATCAGGTTGTTTAATTGGGCTTGTTCTGTTTTCCTAATACACGTATTCACTACTATGAATTTACCTCATAAGACTGCTTTCATTGTGTTCCATAGATTTCGATATGTCATATTGTAATTGTCATTTAATTTAAGGAACTATCTGATTTCTTCTTTACTTTCCTCTGTGACCCATTGGTTATTCAGAAGCGTGTTGTTCAATTTCCACATATTTATGAAATTTTTTGAGTTTCTTTTGCTATGGATCTCCAATTTCATCACACTATGGTCTGATAATATACAGGGGATAACTTCAATTCCTTTGTACTTACTTAAACATGTTCTATGTGTGAGTATGTGGTCTATTTTTGAGAATGACCCATGTACAGCTGAGAAGAACGTGTATTCTGATTTTGTGCAGTGGGAAGCTCTGTAAACAACTGTTAAATTCATTTGTTCAAAAATTCGATTGAGCTCTAGTACTTCATTACTTATTTTTTGTCCAGTTGATATATCTATTTGTGACAGTGGGGTATTAAGGTTCCCCACTACAATTGTATTAGTGCATATATGACTTTTCATGTCTGGTAGTATTTGTTTTATATAGTTGCCCACATTAGTGTTTGGTGTATAGATATTTATGACTGTCATCTCTTCCTTTTGTATTGTTCCCTTTATAAGGATGTAGTGTCCTTCTTTGTCTCTCTTAATCAGTGTTAGTTTGAAATCTACTTGATCTGCAAAGAGGATACCTACTCCTGCTTTTTCTCAGCTTCCTGTTGCATGGAGTATTGTTTTCCACTTTTAAACTTTCAGTCTATGTGTTCCATTTTGAATTAAGTGTGTTTCTTGTATGCAGCATATTGTTGGATTTTGCTTTTTGACCCATTCTGCCAGTTTATTTCTTTTGATTGGTGAATTGAGACCATTAACATTGATGGTTACAACTGAAAAAATATTGACTTATCATTGTCATGACTTTTTCTTTTTGTTGGGCTCTCCCCCTTTACATTTGATTTCTTGTCACACCAGGTGGGTTCATTCTGCTTTGCTCTCTGGTGTTGTGATCCTCATTGTCTGTTCCTAGGATATTGTCTCAAATTTTTTGGAGGGCTGGTTTGGTGTTCATGAAGTTCCTAAGGTGTTCTTTTTCATGAACATATCTTATTTCTGCATCAATTTTGAAAGATAGTTTTTCAGGGCACATCAATCTGGGTTGTAGGTTGTTTTCCTTTAGGGTTTGGAATATGTCACTCTGAGATCTTCATGCCTTGATGGTTTGTGTTGAGAAGTCTGCTCTGATTCTGATGGGCTTTCCTTTGTGTGTGATTTGTTTCTTTTCTCTAACTGCTTGTAGAACTTTGTTCTTCTGTTGAGTTTCTGGAATCTTAACAATTATATGTCTATATATAGATTTTTTTTTATCAAAGCTGTTTGGAGTCCTATATGCTTCACTTATCTGTATGTCAAGTTCTTTTCCCCTGCTTGAGATGTTTTCTGCCATCACTTCTGTGAAGAGATTTTTTATGTCATCTGCAGTCTCTCCTGTTTCATCTTTGACTTCAATCAGTCTTATGTTATTCTTCTTTGGATCATCTAGCAGCTGCTGGATTGATTTCTCATGTTCCTTTACAATTTTGAAGCAGTTTTTCTTTTCCTGGATACTAATTGCAATCTTATCTTCTATATCTGAAATTCTGTCCTCACATTGGCTCATCCTGCTGTGTAGACTTTCAATGGAGTTTTTCATCTCCTGGAAATCTATTTGCATCTGTTTTATGAATTCCATTTGTTTCCTATGTTGGGATTCCATCATGTTCCTCAGTTCCTCTCTAGATTTATTAATCATGTCTTGCACTATGAGCACAGTTTTTGCTGTTATCTGAGAAATTATTTCTGATTTCATTTTTTCCAGATCCCCTTTTGTTGCCAGTTCAGTGGGTCCAGGTGGTTGAGTATCAGAATATTCCATCTCATTTCCCTTTGGGGTTGCTGTAGGTGATCTGGAAATCTAGATTTGAGACTTGTTTACATGTCTTCTCATTTTGACCCAGGCAGGGGTGCTGTTGGTGCCTGTGTAGCTCACCTCCTTTGAGCTGGCAGAGATGAGAGAGTGGCTCAGAAGCCCCTTCCTCTGGGCTGAGATCAGTGGGACAGGACAGCAGCCTGGAAACTCCTTCTTCTGTGCAGCAAGTGGGAGGATTGGTGGTGGCCTGGAAGCCCCTTCCTCTAGGCTGGGATCAGTGTGATAGGACAGCACCCTGGAAGCCCCTTTCTCTAAGCCATTAGTGGTGGGATGGTGGCTCAGGAGCCCCTACCTCTGGGCCGGGGGAGGCAGGATGGATGGTGGCTGGGAAGCCCCTGGTAGTTAATTGATTAATTGTCAACTTGAGTAGAGGATGCCCAGCTGAATTTAGTCAGCATGGTTTTGGGCATGGAAATCTCACTTTAAGGAGGAGTGTTGTTGGAACAGCAAAAAAAAAAAAAAAAAAAAAAAAGGAGAATTGGGGAATGGATTCAGCTGATTGTCTTTAGAAGAGCTTTATTCAGGCTCATTTTCCTTTTTTTTCCTTGGAGATCTTGGGCTGTTCTCTCCAGAGTAGCTCATATCTTTGCCTTTGCCTTAGGCATCCTCTTCTGGCTTTTGGCACCTATTCTTCAGCTTCCAGCACTGGGCTTACAGCCTTCTAGAACAGACTCTTTAGCTTCTACTGCTAACCCTTCAACCTTTGGACACAGACTCCTCAGTCTTCCATCCTGGATCATTTGGCCTTCTGATGCAGACTAGTACAGGGCATGGGCATGGGTTCTGGGCCTTCAGCTGGATTCTTTGGATCTTTAACACACATACAGATCTTTTGTACTCTTCTACATTTGACTCTGTGGGCTGCCATTTTAGTCAATATTATAAATTTCTGTGTCGGGCATTAAGTCTGATGCAGAGCATGTGGAATCTTTTTAGGAGCCTTGCCCCAGCCTTGGAAGCTCTTGAAAGCACTAACTGTCATGCATATCCTAAATGAGATCTTCTCAAAGCAAATAGACCTCTCTCAGCAAAGAGAAGGTTATTCTCAGTAAACAAGACAGACTACGGCCATAAAGAAAATTTAGGATGGAATGTACAATCTCCCCAGTGGAAAAAATCCAGAGATTGTCTGCACACCTGTGCTAACTGTTCTTGGACCCTCAATCATAAACATTTCACCCAGATTCTTAGCCCTTTCAATACCTATATAAACCTAATTTTAATTTTTCCCAACTAGCTGCTAATCTCTCTCTCTCTCTCTCTCTCTCTCTCGATGTTAGCCATGTATGAAATCTCTCCTACCTAGTTGCTGATATTTCTCTCTCAATGTCAGCCCATCCATACACAGAAGTAATAGCATCCGCTCTTCTCAGTTAGCTGCTGAAATCTGCCCCTGATTTCAACCTCTGTTCATTGTAATAAAGCTTTTTTCTCACAAAGCTTGTCCAGAGTTGTCTTACCTATGCCATTTATAGCACCGACTAATACAATGTACAAAGGAAATGAAATCATCATATCAAAGAGATACTTGCATGCCCTTATTTATTACTGCATTTTTCATTAACAGTGAAAATACTACTTAAATGTCTGACTAAAGATGACTGTTAAAATGTGATACATAAACAGAATGTAAATCCAGTCATAAAAAAGAATGAAATTATGTCATTTGTTACAAAATGAACTGAAATACAAAACCTTATGTTTCTCTCTTGTATGGAGAACCTAAATATTTTATCTCAGAGCAGAAAATAGTAGATTAGTAATTACTAAAACCTAAGAAATGCAAGAGGGAAGAGAATAGAACAAAGTTCCCTAACAAGCACAAGAACATGGTTAGGTAAATAAAGTCTACTGTCCTATAGCACCATAGCATTATAAAATCTACTGTTTTATAGCACCATAGCAAATAAAGTCTACTGTTTATAGCACCAAATTTAGTTTATGATTACTACTTATTTCTTTTAAGAAGTACTAGAAAAGAGCAACTCAAAGTCTCCAAAAATGAAGACATGACAAGGAGATTAATTTTTCACTCTACCCCTAAATATGTAAAATTATTATATGTTAATTAAAAAGAAAACAATAAGGCATTAATAAATTTACTTGTATAATACTTACCTGACATTATTTTCATTAATATAATGTCTTCTCTATCTTGATTCTTTTTCCATTTATACTTCTTACTTGTATTTTTTGTTCTTTTATTCACTTTTTTGGGGTACCAGATATTGAACTCAGGACATTCCACTTGCCAGGAAGGGTTGGCACCACTGAGCTAAATCCTTGTCTTCTTTTATTCATTTTAGTTTCCGTTATTAATTCCCATATTTTAGGAAAGAAGAACATACATCTTAGTGATATGTGTTTTAATCATAAAAGTCTAGTCTTTATTAGGGAAAGTAGAATTTGTGTTTAACTGGATGTAAAGACCATGTTAATAACAAATATATAAAAGTTATTAAATTGTTAGCATAAAAACTCAAAAAACCTCTAATTTTCCATGATATTTTCCAAGATACACTCTTCAAACAAACAAAAGCCAAATTTCTTAAAATGAAATTTTTCCTACATTTTCCACACATCAATATAATTTAAGAATTTAAAATTGTTTTTGAAAAGAGAGTGCATATAGTGTATGCCTTCCATTTCCATGGAAGATCCTAGGATCCAAACTCAGAAAGGAAGTTTATTCTCTAAAATACACCATTTCAACAAGTGATCTGGGATTCTCTGTGAGTCATTTTCTTCACATGTGGTTATTTCAATGCAGTTTTTTTAACAGAATTCTCCAGTTTTATTTAAAATGAACAAAATGAAAATATAATAGAAAAACAAAATGTTACTAAATATATGCTCTGTTTCAAAATATTTATTTTTTACTTTGATGCTAAAGTAGAAAGTTTTTTTCAAATAAATGTAATTGTTTAATTCATATTCATTCAAGAAAGGCCAGAAAGAACCCCTTTCGAGTAGCTCACAATGGGAAAATTCCCCTGGACAGGTTTGAATCCTGCAAAACAGAATTGACTAAAACCAGAGTGAACCAGGTGAAGAAATGGAGGAAATTAAATTCATACTGGATGATCTGTTTTTTCATTTACAACCTGTATACACCATGTCTGAATACCTTGTTTCTATCTCATAACATTACCTGTAGCCATGACGCTGTGTTTCCTCCCAATTCTCTCTGACTAAGGGATTAAAAGCAGCCACAATGAAAGTTTTTCTTTTTGTAAGTGCAAATGTCAGGGGAAGGAACACTTTATGAACCCAATGTTTCTCAATCATCGTGACAAGTAATGTGTGCATTTGCTGGATGCCAAATAGAAGAGGAATGAGAGTCAGATACTTCAGAAAACAGTCTAAAAGACATGCAAATTATGTTATTGTGGGGATTTTCTAGGAATCAAAGGAAGCACAAAGGCCAGTAAATAAACACTCTTTATTACATGGTTCTTCTTTTTCAATATTTTACACTTCTCCCTCATTCATTTCATTTGCATTTTTGGCCTTTCATTTAAGCTGTTGTTGGTAACATTGGAAATTTATGTATTTTGAATCATCTATTTCACAAAATTAATCATACTTGGACAACCAAATGCCATTATTCTCTTTGTCATGCAAAGATGATCATAGGAATTGTTGAATACACACTATATTTGTTTGGAGTCTTAGAATTATAAGTCAGAAATTACAGATTCCAGTAAGAACCAGAATGCCTCACATTAGGGTGAGGTTTAGAGGGTCCTTTTAAATTTAAAAAGAGAAAGTTTAAGTGAATTACACAAGACATTTGTCAAAATCAATGATGGAAGTATAAATTTACTTTTGTTGCATAGATTAGCTCAGACTATACCATTTCTCTAGGGAATTTAATGGTACAATCCTTGGGGTATTACTTTTCAGGAATAACTTTGATTTGCCATGTCAACAAGTTCACTAGGTGACCACCACAGCAAAAGTTAGAGTCTTGTCATAAAATGGAGTAACTGCTATCAGTTTTCTTTCACATATTACTAATTACACATAGTCCAATCTGCATCTTTTATGGACACTCTAACATTAAATAAAAACTGCATTCTTTGATTAAAACATTTCAATTGCAAGTAAAGCATTATGATCTAACCACTGCTTTAATTACCACAAACTATTTCAAATAGTTTCTTCTTGACTAGCTCAACTCTCATCTACTTGGTTAACTTTTAGACTCCTAGAAATAACATAAAATTTCTTTCTGAGAAAAATTTTTGTTTGAAGAATTCTTTTTTTTAGAAGTTACACTGCACTTCACACTCTCATTTTAATTGCTTTTTTAAAATTTTAGCCCATAATCTCAGAAATGTTAATCCACTTTACATGTATTTCATCATCAATTCATTTCCCTTTCTGATAATAATTAGTTAGTTATCTGATATTGCATGCTTACAAATGTTTAGCCTCTGTAATAGAAGAAAACTTGGTCACTATATTTGTTGTGAATGTTTTCCTTTTACTTAAAAAGTATTTTATTATATTCTTTCTCTTCCCTCTTTTCCTTCCTTTCTCTTCTCTACTATAAAGAAAAATTTGGGGACAAATACTAAAAATTGAATGATCTTTCCAAAACAAATTATAGTGAGTAGCATCTACTTTCTTGCTTTTGATATGTTACAACTATTTCAAAATACTATTATTTGTAGAAAATACAAGTTTCAAAATTAGGTAGCAATTAGAGTGGCTTAATATCATCTTTTTAATTTCAAAATAATAAGATTATTTATATAGTTATTGTAATATTTCCATCCACTAATAATTATTTTCAACTCAAAGATGTTAAAGTAGTAAATTCTTTTATTTTTACATATATAATTTTATGTGAATTTGATTGTCTTGTAAGTAAAACATTGTGTTAGTTACTTTTCTCTCCTTGCTGAGACAAAATACCAATGCCCAAAGTTAAAGGGGAAGGGGTTTATTTGGCTTACAGTTCATAGAGGTTTCAGTCCATAATCAGCTGACTCCAAGGCTGGGATGCCAAACAAGCACTGCAGAGGAGAAACGATAGTGCACACAAGGTAGCGATGGTAACAAAAAACTTAACAGCATCTTTTCTGCCTCTTTTATTCAGACTACTGGGATTAGTGTGGTTCCAAACTAACCACTTACATGTAGTAGTTTAGTAATCACACGCTTTAACCCCAGCGTCACACATTCCATATTCAACTACCTCTGAAAAAAAAGTCACACCTCATCCCACATGAAGCTTTGCAGGGACATCTAAACACACACCATAATTTCCATTATTTATCTATGCACTGTTATATTGAGTTCTACCAGTGTTAGGAGGCATCAGCATCCATTTTGCGTATGAATTTAACTTTCTCAAACCACAGGCAGGATTTAGTCTTCATTGTCAATTTCTGGTTTTGAACCTTCCCTCCCAGGTGCTCAGTGTGGTGGAGCTGGATATCTGCTCTATACAACTGCCTCCTGAGGATAACCTCCCTATATGAGACAACTAGGTACAACTTTCTAGACTTGTCCCACATATACCCTCACCCTATGTGACTACCTCTCTGTCACAATCTGACCTCATGGCTCTTACTGCTGCTTGCTATAAAGCCATCAATTGCAAAATTGCAACTCCCCATGGGATGCTTGTTTGGGATGGTTGCTTAAGCCCTTATAAAGATTTCGGTCCACAGGTACCTCATTCATTTCTAATTAACAAAGTGTCACTGCTTTTGAGTGACATTAGCACATTGTCTCAGAAGGCTGCCCCTTCCCACTGACCCAGTGTCATGTTCTGCCCTCTTCCATAATGAATCTTATAAGTTGTGCACTGTTTCTGTTATGTCACATGCCTTTTAGTTGTCTCCTCTGTGTCTCTGCAACATGCTCATACCTACCTTATTTTCCAGCGGTGGCTCTAGGGAGAGGCCATATTAAAAGGAAAAAACAAAACAAAACTATTTTCAGATCAGAGAAGAGCCCTGTGGTGTCTTCCAGGGTAAATAGTTTTCTGATAGAAGGTCACCTGGTCACAGTTTAGAATCTTGGGCATCTGCCCTTATGTCTGCTTAAGTAAATATTCCGTAAAAGGCAAACAGTCCACATCTATGATCAAATCCCTCAGAACTCCCTTGGGGAAGAGATGGAGTTTATAGTTGCTCTCCAGAGAGAAAAAGGTCAAAACCAAATATGTAACACCAATATTGTGAGAATTCCACTTTATACAGGGAATTCAGAAGTTTCATCAAAGGAATTCTAGAGCTTTGTCCCTTTTAAAATAACTTTCCTTGGATAATATATTATACCTTCAAAGAGGAAAACTCAAACCTTTATCTACATAAGATTTCTTGCATTTCTTGACCTCATTCTCACTTGTGTAATTTATAATATGTATGTATTATGAATCTTGTATTTATTTTTCATATTTATTCTAATATCTGTGCTTATAATTGTTGTTTACCACTGTGAGTACTATTTTTCTCTATTTTTATTGTTAATTTTATTGATGCATTTTAGATATGCACAGTGATCGCATTCATCATGGGGACTTTGTACCTATACATGGAATATCTTGATTATACTTTTCCAATCCCCTCCCCTCCTTTCAACTTGTCTTTCTTTCTTCCTCTCCTTATTTACAAAAGTTTTGTTTCCATTTTATTCCTTCTATTTTTTCTCTTTTCCTTTCCTTCTTTTCCTCCATCCCCTCCCTAGTTCTCCTTCTCTATTTTAAGTAATGACACAAACTCATTATCTGGAGCATCAAAAGCATAATAAAGTGATGTTTTAAAAAGAATGATGCTTTATCATTAAGAAGATGTTACTTTGCAGAAGTTGAGCTCTTTCTTGCTGCCATTTATGTCTCTCTCTCATAAAGGTAAAATAAAGATAAAATTCAAGATAATATTTTCATCACAAAATCTAACAATATAGTTCTAAAAATTCCTTTTATTTATTTTCCCCTGTACACATTTACAAAGATTTACAATATTCTGTGTCTCTTTGGTCTTCAGTGATGATAGGAGACATACATTGACTTATGTGCCAAATGGTTTGCACAGATTATCAACAACAATGAAAAACTTCAAAATGATACCATGTATACTATGCATCACGGGAAATTGTGTATGCTATCAAAATATCATGCTATTTTCTTTCAAATAATCAGTTGAATGATTTGGCCTTTTGTTGCATGTATATAGATTTCCTACTAAGTGAAATATTGAAGCACAATTAAAATTAAAATTAAAAACATGCCATTTAATAAGACATGATTTCTTTTTATTTAGTATAGTTCTTTATCATTTAATTTTTTAAATACTTACTTGTAGTGATCCTTAGTTTACAAAACACTAGAGAACGAAAAATATTAAGACAAAGTTTTCTCAACAAAAGATCCTTTATTCTAACATAATGTTAATAGTAGTCTCTTTTCCTATGATCGTGTATATTTTCAATAGGTAGACTTGACCAATAATTTAAGGGCTAATTATAATTTCACTGTATTATATTTAAATTTTCTCATAATTTTAGATATAGAATTTGTTTTAATTTTTTATATTATAAAAAGTAACATGATAATTCCCAGTAAATGTTATTTTCCACTAGCAGATTCATTAGGTTTTTACAATAGTTACTATGTATTTGCAAAATATGACATTTCATATATCATCATTTGAATAATTTTTCTCATCATATCTTTCTTCTAGTGTGAAAATTCTGGAACTTTTGGTTCATTTTAGTAACAGAGTATATTACAGTATATTATATGGTAAGGTCATGGAATGAGAGTTGTATGTATTAATTGTAATATGCAGCAATTCATATCCGCACAAGATACTACATGAGAATGGCTCTTGGATGTTGGTGAAACTCTAAGGATAGGTCATATATTAGAAACTAGTAGATGAGGAGAAATATGCCAAAATGACAAGAGACATATTGACGCTATGATATGTGTATGATGATAGGCTTCCCAGGGAAAAGTACGTGACCTACAAAACTGCTCAACAGAAAAGTTCCAGAATGTTTTGTAAAATGTAGTGTTTGTGCTTAAATCTTATAGTCCTCATTCCACATCTATGCACATACACCCTTTGGAGAGACCATCTGGGAAGGATGTGACCAACTTTTAACCTTGTAGCCTCAACCACAGAAAAGTATTTGAATATATAGGGAAATATACACAAAAGAATTCTTCATCATATTGAGTTATTTTATAATAATTCCATATACCAAATTAGTATGGTTATTTTTTAAAAAACATAGAAAGTAACAATCTAAACAAAATTGTACTACTTATATGATTTGACTCATTATACATGGACATGAGCCAATGATCAGAGAACATCAAATATGGGGTGGTTCATGCAAAAAGCTCATTTGTCATGTACTTCGAACTCAGTTCAGTATTATCTTGAGGAATAGAAAGAATCTGACTGCCTATTTTTAAAGCAACTATTTCAGTTAGTAGGAAACAAAGTGCCTTCAAAAGATTCCATGATCCCCATGGGGAGTACCTCCCTGACAGAGTTAAAGGAACATTGGGAGACATGCTGGTAACCTTCTGCTTAGAACAGAAGGACCGCATCTATGTGGCCTTCTGAGCCAATGGCAATACAATAGTTTACTAAATAAACTATGCATGGTGCATGGCATAAACCACTTTATTCTTTTCTAAAATTGTTCTATAATTTATTTATAACATCAACTTACTCATTTCATGTTGGATAAAAGATCTGGTTTTCTATTCAATAGAAGAGAATAGTTAATTTCTCTAGTAATGAAATGCAGTCTAGGAAACCTTAAGAATTCTAAAAGTTATTTAATTTTAGTGAAATTCAAGGTTATCTGTAGCCAGCAAAATGACATTGTGGAGAAGAAACATGTTTGTCTTTTCTCTATCTGAACTCATTTCTAGACATTGACCACATTTTGAAGAGGATGACAGAGACAAATTGGATACTACTGAAAAGAGAAGTCTTTCCTGTATGCTTGTTCTTTCTAGTTAGGGTCACAAAATACGGATTTTTCCATTTGTATAATGTTTCCATACATTGTTGCTTTTTTTTTTCCTTTTTGGCATCTGTATTTTGGAATAAAACACTACTATTTTGGAATAAAATACTAGAAATTTGAGAAAATAAACCTTGCAGCTATTCTCTACATTCTCAGGAGATTTCTTAGCAGTGTGACCTTCACGATTGACTTGGTGTAGCAATGACTCTGAAAAAACAATAGCTATTTATTTTTTACATTAATTTTATTGGTACATTTCAGGTATACAATATAATGATATTCATGATTGGAAATTTGCACCTTTATACAATCTCTCTTGTTTCTTATTTTTCCCCATTCCCCTGCCCTCCCTTCAACACCTCCATCCCTCCCTATTTACAAAGACTGTTTCCTTTTTTTCATTTTCTCATTTTAATTTCATTTTCTTCTTTCCTTTCCCCAACCCCTCCCAGCTCTCCTTTCCCTTTAGACCTTTCCTTCCTATTTCATGTTATATATTATATATTTTGATCCTTATTTTCACTTTCAGTTTCTCACACCAGAGAAACTATTTGGTATTTACATACATGTGGCCTATTTATTTCACTTAAGAGTATTGCCTCAATGTGTATCCATTTAACTATAAATGTCTCTAATTTCTCATTCTTTATGGCTGAGTAGTACTCCATTTTATAAAAAAAAACACATTTTCTTTATCCAGTCTCCAGTTGATAGGTAATTAGGCTGTCAAATTTTAGCTACTACAAACTATGCTGCTATGAACATGGGTGCACATATATCGGTGTGGTATGATTCTTTTAATTCTTTTGGGAAGATACCAGTAGGGGACTAGCTGGGTCAAATGGGACCTCTGATCCTAGTTCTTTTAGGTATCTTCACACTGATTTCCACAGTGGTTGTACTAGTCTACACTCCCAACAACCTAATGAAAAAGAATAACATAAATGACATCTCTTCCCCCTAGATCAGTTCCTCATTTTTATACATTTGACACATAGTTTTTCTCTGAGAATTTTCACAATTGCTAAAGGAAATATATCTGATTTTTTAAAAAAATTCCATGTTAAATCTCTGTTCCCTGATATGATTAAGTTTGGAAATGGGGACTTTGAGAGATAATTAGTATTAAATGTCCGGAGAGACAATGCTATGAAATTAGTGCACTTAAGAAAGAAAAAAGTGGGAAGGGAGGCCAGAAAGCTCTATCTTTTCTTTCCTTTCTTTTCTCCTCTCCCCACAGACACAACTACAAGAAGAGAACTGTCTCTCAGGCAAGATAAGGACACTCACCGAAAAGTCAATCTTCAATCTGTCAGCATCTTGATCTTGGATTTAGCAGTCTTCAAACTGTCAGAAATAAACATTTGTTGGTTAGGCTGCCCAGTTTTATTATGTTTTATTATAACAGCCTAAGCAGACTGAGACAATTTTCATTTTTGTCCTACCTCCTGAATCTACTGGCTCCTCTTTTTCATATACCTTTTCAATTAAGATGGTGACTTTATTTTCTAAGTGCTACAACTGTTAAAGCTGAATAGCTTTTCTATTATACATTTTTTATGAAAGTTCACTAAATATTAAATCTTTAAACTTTCTCTTTCTGTTAACCTCTGTATTTTTTACTGGACTTTACACTGAGATCTTCTCAAAACTATCATGGCATTCTGAAAGTTTATCAATTATATACTTTTTTAAAAGTATCATATCTCAAAAAATTATCATTTTCTATGTGATTTATTGAGTAAACTGAGTATGCTATATTACAGTGATAGTATTGTACCATAGTATCAATATAAAAGGAAAATTTATAATTTAATTTGTAAAGTAATCAATTTTTCATCTAATTTAAAAATTTTAGTCCTTTTGTTATACTTTGTGGAATTTTACAAACAACTATCTAATCACAAATAGATAGATCATCTAGACAAAAAATCAGCAACAAAATATTTGAACTGAACCAAACGATTGCATAAATGGACTTAATAGATGTCTACAGAGTGTTCCACCCCACAAAATCAGAATATACATTATTTTTGGCTGCATATGGGTAATTCTCTAAAACAGACCACATACTAGCTCACAGAACATGTTTAAGTAAATTCAAAGGAACTGAAGTTATCCCATGTATATTATCAGATCATAGAGAAGTTACATTGGAGATGAATAGTGTAAGAAACTGCAAGAAATTCACAAACACATGGAAATTGAAAAATACTCTCCTGAACAACCAATGGGTCACAGAGGAAATTAAAGAAGAAATTAGATAGTTTTTGCAATTAAATGACAATCCCAGTACAGCATACAGGAATCTATGGAACACAATGAAAGTAGTTCTACAAGGGAAATACATAGCAGTGAATGCCCAAACTAGGAAAATGGAGCAAGCTCAAAGAAGAGCAAGGCAAACCCAAAGCTCATATAAGAGAGGAAATTATAAAGAATAGAGCAGAAATCAATGGAATGGAGACTAAGAGAAAAACACAAAAGTATCAACAAATATCAAAGAGGTGGTTTTTCAAAAGAATAAATAAAATTAATAAACCCTTAGCCAACCATATTAAAAGAAAAGGAAAGAAAAGGCTCAAATCCACGCAATTAGGAGTAAAAATGGTGAAATCACAACAGATCCAGCAGAAATACAGAGGATGATCGAAATCTACTTCAAGAACCTGTACTCTAATAAAATGGAAAACACAGAAAAAATGGACAGATTTCTAGATACATGTGAATTACTAAAGTTGAATGAAGAAGATATAAAAATTCTAAACAACCCAATATCAACCAATGAAATTGAAAATGTACTTAAAAGCTTACCAACTTAGCAAAGCCCAAATCCTGATTTCTTCACTGCTGAATTCTTCAAGACATTTAGAGAGGAACTACTGCCACTACTGTTTAAACTCTTCAATGAAATTGAAAGGGAAGAAATACTCCCAAATTCATTCCTGGAAGCAAGCATCACCTTGATCCCCAAAGCAGTGAAAGACCCAAATGAAAAAGAGAACTATAGGCCAGTCTCCCTAATGAACATAGATGCAAAAATCCTCAATAAAATACTGGCAAACAGAATACAGAGGGTCATCAAGAAGATCATATACCCTGGCCAAGGCGGATTTATCTCAGGGATGCAAGGAGAGTTCAACATACATAAATCAATAAATGTAATACAGTATATTAACAGAGTCAAGAACAAAAACCATTTGATCCTCTCTATAGATCCATAAAAAGCATTCAACAAAATTCAACATCCATTCATGATTAAAAACCCTTCAGAAAATTGGAATAGGTGAACTTTATATTAACTTGATAGAGGCTATCTATGAAAAACCAATGATACTAAGTGGTCAAAAACTGAAATCCTTCACACTAAAATCAGGAACAAGAAAAGGATGTCCACTATCACCACTCCTGTTCAATATAGTTTTGGAAACATTAGCCACAGCAATTAGGCAAGAGAAAGAAATAAAAAGAATAAAGATAGGAAATGAAGAAGTCAAATTGTCATTATTTGCAGATGACATGATCCTCTATATAGAAGACCCCAACAACTCTACCAAAAGTCTTCTAGGCCTGGTCCTCTTGCTGGGGCAAGGGCAATGCCATCTTTCTGCCTGCTTTGTGCAGCCGCCTGGGGCATCCAAGTCTGTCCTTTCCCTGAGAGCCAGGACCCGGGAGGTGGTGGACCTGCTGGGGGTTTGCTCTTCGCTGCCACCTGCTCTTCTCGGAGGCGCTTCCTGCTCGGGCTGGAGCTGGGCCCGGGGGAAGCAGCTGTAGCTGCCTGGCCATGGTCTCCCGCGAGTACAAACTGGTGATGCCGGGCGCCAGCAGCGTCGGGAAGAGGGCTATGACCATGCAGTTCATCAGCCACCGATTCCCAGCCCATGACCCCACCATTGTACCGTGAACAAACTCAGGTCCTTGCTCTTTCTGGGGAGGCGGTGGAAGCCCTGAGCTAAAAGCCCGGGCCAGCTTACATCTTTCAATGGATTTATCAGTATTGCTGAGGAAATTTGGACACTTGAAAGAAGTTGAGTGGAATCATCTTCAAAAGATGATTCTTTTTGAGGGGAAGATGCTTATAAAATCCAGATCCGTATTGATGACTAGCCTGCCAATCTGGACATCTTTGATAGAGCTGGACAGGCAGAGTTCACAGCCATGCAGGATCAGTACATGAGGGCAGGAGAAGGGTTCATCATCTGCTACTCTGTCATGGATCGCAGGAGTTTCCATGAAGTTTGGGAGTTTAAACAGCTTATTTATCTAGTTCGGTGCACAGATGACATGCCTGTGGTTCTCTGGGGAAACAAGTCAGACTTGAAACAGCTAAGACAGATCACCAAGGAAGAAGGGTTGGCTCTGGTCCGAGAATTCAGCGGTTTCATTTTTCGAGACTTTTGCTGCATACTGCTACTACGTTGATGATGTTTTCCATGCATTTGTCCAGGAAATCAGTAGGAAAGAAAAGGAGGCAGTACAGGCGATGGAGAAAAATCTAAACCCAGAAGCAGTGTTTGGAAGAGGTTGAAGTCCCCATTCCAGAAGAAGAAGGATCCAGTGACTTGAGGAGGTGCAAAACGCTTCCCTGTGAGCTGCAGAGCTTGCTCTGAGCTCCCCCACCCCCACCTGCTGTAGTGACTGTGGTGCCTGCTCTTTCTCCTGGTAATGACTGCTATTCTAAAAGTACCTGACAAGGGGGACGCTGCTCGGCGGGGTTTTCAGAGATGTGGTATTTAAAGTACTGTTTCTTAGTTGATTCTGATTTATTAACCAGCAGAGCGCTGTCTGCTTTGCAATTGTCACACTAGGATTTGATCTGCCACTGTTGGGGTCATGTTGCTGATATTAATCCACAGGAGTTGTTCACCCCAGGAGAGTGTGCAGGGCCTGTGTGTGTGAGCAAGTGCACAGTGGGGCCCTGTCTGCCTTTGCCTCAGTTCCTGGGACTGCCAGAGCAGGGCCTGGGCCTGCTTCTCACAAGCCCTTCCTGGAGACATGAGAGCGCCTAGAGAAATCAGTGCTGAAAAGATCAGCACCCACCAAGCCCAGCAGAGAGCTGAGGAGCTGGCTCCTGCTGCAGACTGGAGCAGGAGAGGGGAAGTGGGGCCCTGCTTTGAGCCAAAGGAGCCTGGCTTTGCTGAGAAAGGCACACTTGCCCAGGCGGGTCCGAGCCACAGTGATACTTTCTCCTAGAGGCTTTTTAAGGATTTGGCTTTCTTTCCCTTCAAAGGCAAATGCTTGGGAGCCTTTACTGGCTTGCTAAGCCTTGTTCGAATCCTAAGCTGGGACAGCCAGTTCTGTGAGCAGGCCTGTGTCCACATGGACGCACACTCAGTGCAGACTGCTTCCCAGTGCTCCCTCTCTGTGCTCTTAGAGGACTTAGGCCTGGCAAAGTGCTTTTTAGGGCCCGCATTTGACTGACTGCATCTTCTGTACAGAGGAGATAACCAGGAGCTTGAATATGTTATGTATGTGCTTCCTTGACCTCCAGAGTCATTAGGCTCAGGGTTCTAAGGGAGCATGTGGCCAGGTGGCATTCTTCTGTAATCTCAGCATAGGGGAGGCTGAGGCAGGAGGGTGGCCTCGAGTTCAAGGCCAGCCTGAAGAACATAGTGAGACCCTGTCTGAAAAAAAAAAAAAGCTGCGATCTATGCCTGTGCACGCAGAAGGGCTGAGGGCGGCACCTCCCCTAGAGTAGCAATGTCACTGAAGCAGCTTTATTGCCTTTCAACTCTCAGGCGACTTGCTGTGACACCCCTGAAAAAGCACCCAGCCCAACTTGCTCTTTTCCATTGCTATTAAAGGCAGGAGGACAGGATTATTGTGGGTTTTTTTTTTATATATATAAATCAGTGTAGAAAAGTGACCGCTAGAACGTTTTTAGCTCTGAGTAGTGGTCCCTTGTGAAACTCCTGAGACACTTGGTAGCAGATCAGCCCTCTTTCAGGTGCTCAGCCCATTCAGAAGTGAGAGCCAGGAGCTGAGTCCATAGGTCTCACAGGAACCACTATACCAGGAGCAGGAAGCAGAAAAGAAACACAGCACAGTTCCACTGTGATATTACACCTCATTTAAACTGGTTCAGGACCCTTCACATTCAGTGCCTCAGCTTCTCATCACCGATGACTTAGGTCATTACACCCAGCAAGGAAGTGTCAACTGTATAATTCTTGAAGATAATCAAGGCAGGGGAGACCATTTCCACCCCAAAGGGTCTGTAAGAGGTGAACATGTACGGCATATAGAAGCAACCAGTCTGGGATTTTGAGAGTGTCATTGTCACGTGTTTGCTCCTTAGATGAACTAGTCCCTTGGATGGTGCTGAAGAAAACTGCTAGATGGTGTCAGGTATAACGTGCAAGTCACAGCTTTATTCTGAGTGTAGGTAATTTATGAGCTCTAATCCACTTTTTCCACTCTGTGGGCATTAAAATTAATTACCACCTGGAACTTCAAAGAGAGAAATTCAGGAATGAGTTGAAAAAGCACTGGAACTATTCATGTCCATACAGATCTGTAAGACAAGATTATTCAAAAAACCAAGCTGGTCATGGGGGTCCATGCCTGTAATCCTCACCCTGGGGAGGCTGAGGCAGGAGTATCATGAGTTCAAGGCCAGCCTAGACTAAAAACCAAAACAAAACATTGAAAAGCTAGTGTCTACAATTAGCTGTTCAGAATTCAGAAGGGGACATTTGTTTTAACTTTGTGATGTATTAGCAAAAATGGGCCTTACTGTGATGTTTGGGAAGAATGGAGAAGTTTTTCCCTTATGCACTTGTATATGAAGACAGTTTGCATGACACAGTACAAAACTTAAAAAAAAAAATGTCTTCTAGACTTAATAATCAAATTCAGTAAAGTAGCTGGATACAAGATAATAACTCAAAAATCAATAGCCTTCTTGTACCCAAATAACAGACTCACTGAGAGAGAAATTGAGGAAACAATCCCTTTCATAAATGCATCCCAAAAAATGAAATATCTAGGAATCAATCTAACAAAGGAAGCAAAAGACCTCTACAATTACGGCACTAGACTTCTAGAAATACAACACTCTGAAAAAAAGAGATCAAAGAGGATTTAAAAAATTGAAAGACATCCCTTGTTCCTGGGTAGGAAAAACCAATATATTGAAAATGGCCATACTTCCAAAACTGCTATAGAGATTCAATGCAATGCCAATTGAAATTCCAACAGTATATTTCACAGAAATAGAGAAAACAATTCGAAAATTCATTTGGAACCAGAAGAGACCTAGAATAACAAAAGAAATTCTAGGCAACAGAGACATGGCAGAGGGTATCACAATCCCCAACTTGAAACTATACTACAAAGTCATTGTGATAAAAACAGCATGATAGTGGCAAAGAAACAGACCTGAGGATCACTGGAATAAATTGCAAGATACAGAAACAACTCCAGACATTCCCAGGTACCTCATCTTTGACAAAGGAGCCAACCATTCTCACTGGAGGAAAGATAACCTCTTTGATAAATGGTGTTGGAAAACTGGATTTCAACTGCCAAAATTTAAAACTAGACTGTCATCTTTCACCATGCACTAAACTATAATCAAAGTGGATTAAAGATCTAAATATTGGGCCAGGGATTTAGCTCAGTGGTCCCGCCGCCTGCCTCATAAGCAGAAGGACTCGAGTTCAATCCCTGGTACCAAAAAAAAAAAAAAAAGATCTAAATATTAAAACAGAAACACTACACTTGCTGGAAGATAAGTTAGGTAGAACTCTTGAAGACACTGGCACAGGAAAAACTTTATGAATAAATCCTCACTAGCATGGGAACTAGCAGAAAGAAACAGCAACTTGGATTTTATCTTATTAAAAAGCTTCTGCACTGCAAGAGAAACCACCAACAGAGCTAAGAGACAACCTACTATGTGGGGAAAATTTTTACCAGCTGTTCCTCAGACAAAATTCTACTATCTAGAATATATAAAGAACTCAAAAAATTCAGGCCCCAAGATATAAAGACCCAATTCAAAAATGGGAATCTTAAATGAACAGATATTTCTCAGACAAAGAATTAAAAGCAGAAAATAAACATATGAAAAAATGATCAACGTCACTGGTCATTTGAGAGATGCAGATGAAAACAATTCTGAGATTCCACTTTACCTGAAAAAGAATGGCTGCTATCAAGAAATCAACCAATAACAAATGCTGGCAGGGTTGTAGGGAAAAGGAAACCCTTCTCCACTGTTGGTGGGAGTGTAGACTGGTGCAACCACTGTGGAACCACTGAGCTAACCCTCCCTGCCCCTATACTGTGGAAATCAATATGGAGATACCTCAAACAACTAGGATTAGAGGTCCCATGTGACCCAGCTATTCTTCTGCTGGGTATCTCCCCCAAAGAATCAAAAGAATCATACCACAGTGATATATGCTCACCCATGTTTGTAGTGGCACAGTTTGTAATAGCTAAAAATTGGAAACAGCCCAATTGCCCATCAACTGGAGACTGGATAAAGAAGATGTGTTTTTTTTTTTTTTTTATAAAATGGAGTACTACTCAGCCATAAATAACAAAAAACTATAGACATGTATACCTAAGTGGATGCACGTTGAGGCCATACTCTTAAGTGAAATAAATAGGACACATGTGTGAAAACTGAATAGTTTGGTATAAAAAAAAAGTATAAATAAGGATCAAAATGTATAATTGATATTATGAAATAGGAAGAAGAGGTCTAAAGGAGTAGGGGAAGTGGGAGGGGTAGGGGAAAGAAAGAAGTTAAAAGAAAATATATGAGAAAAGAAAAAAATGGAAACAAAGTCTTTGTAAATAGGGAAGAGTGGAGGGGTTGAAGGGAGGGCATGGGATTGGGGAAAAAATAGGAACAAAGATACACCATGTAAAGGTACAAGATCCCAATGATGAATGTAACTGTATTGTATACTTAAAATGTACCAATAAACTTATTGGAAAAAAAAGGAATTGACTCAGTTAAAATTACATAAGTTCCTTTGGACATGAATAATTTAAAATTGATTTCATTATAAAAAAATGTGCTTCTAACATAGACATTCTATATTTCAAATAGATTAATTATATATATATATTTTGTGTGTGTGTACTGGGAATCGAACTCAGGTCCTTGTGCTTGTGCAGCAGGCAGCAAAAAGTTATATCATAGAAGAAAATTTTTAGGTCTTTTTTCTATCAAAAATTACAAATTTATGAAGTTATAGCAAAAAAAGGTATGACTGGTGAAAACTTGTTACATGTTAATTATTTCCTAAATTATCTATTATATAAGATTTAAGTCTTTTGCATCATTATACAATTTTAAAATCTATTTCTTTAATTCTGGTTTCTACATTGAGATCTTCTGCATGACAACCCAATGTGTCCTGTCAGTCAATCAAGTAGGAATTTCCTAGGAAGAGTGAACATATATTGCCCATTTGACATAGGAAATCAAACTTTGAGCTGCTGAAATGAGAGGTAATAATGAATTGTCTGAGATGGGGCTGTTAGTGACTGGCAGCTTCAGTAAATCAAGACAGCATACTCATTCACTGTGCAATCCTTTTCTCTAACTTATTCAGTTAGTATTTGTTATTAATTCTCTTGAATAAACTTCTTGTACATATGGTTTTAGAACCCATTTTTATAAATAATATCTTTTGATACAGAAAGTCATTATACATTTGATTAAGTAATAATATTTCTTTCTAAAGTTTGATTACATCTGAAAACATAACTTCACACTAACACACAAATTCCACCATGTAGGAATTTTAAATTCTAGTGTAGAAATTATTATTTATTCTAACAGATGCACTATTCACCCTTTATTTCTTTCTATACCATTTTGTACTTTATATACTTCATCCAATTTCATTTGTTGGCATTGGATAATGGTAGGAAGCAAGTTCTTTTGAGATTTTCCTTCTTGGTTCAATTCAAGGATCCAGTTTCCTTTCCATGTGAGCTTGGAGAAGGTGTTTATCATCAGTTCTTCAGTCTCCTCATCTATAAAATAAGATTTTCCAATTACATACCTGACATGGTATGACAAACTGATACACACTCATCATCCCTCACCACTGGGTCCTGCTCAAGGCATAGTCCAAAAGTCTTAAACTGTATTTCAAGAGATAAAGGTATATTTCTGGAGTGTTATTGCATCAGTGTGTGTGTGTGTGTGTGTGTGTAATCATTTTACAAAGTTTAAATATCATGAAGAATTCCCTTGAATAGTAATAATTACTGTGAAATGAAGTTGACAAAAATGGCCCTACTTTGTGATTCAGTTTGTGCTTATTGCTCTGATGATAAATCTATTAACTTGTGGACATTCCAAAACAATGATTTTGGTGAGGAAAAACATCCTGAAGATCTTTTAAACTAAATTCTCATAAGGATAGGAGCTAGTCTAAACTGAACCACTGATTTATAGAAATAAATATGACTTCAGACTATAATTCTTGACAAATGACATATGCCACTGACAGATTTCTTCATTTACCCTTCAAAAATATTTTAAATCTCAGCTTATTGGACACAATCTGGTTTCTAGTACTATCTACATTTATTGAATTTTAATTCTAATACCCCCTTTTACCCCATAAAACTCTGTTTGGATCACATCTTGATGAAGCTTCTTTGGATGATACTATACAATGATACATTAATCAGATTTGTCATTGCTGAAACATAATACCTGACACAATTTAAAGGATTAATTTGACTCATGGTTTTCAGGGAGTCAGTCCATGGTTAACTGGCTCCAAGGCAGAAATATCACAGTGGAATGGCCCGGCATAGGAAGATGTTGCACCCCATGGCAACCATGAAGCAGAGTAAGAGGAGAGGAGTCACAGAAGGTGATATTCCCTGTGACCCACCTTCAAGGAGGTTCCAGCTCCTAACAGTGCATTGTGCCAGGAATTTATCAATGGATTAAACCACTGATGAGTATAAGGCCCCCAAATGTCACCTTTCAAATGTCCCACCTGAACACATGGAAATTTTAAGGAACATTTTGGATCTAAACTATAACAAATATAGTTGTAACACTAATTCTTTTAATTTGTGATTACATTGATGCACAGTAGTCTTCCTTTGAAGACAACACTATAAATTCCTTAAATTAAATATAATACATAACACAATTACTAATTTGGCAAATAAAGTTTCAGTCACATAAAAACATTTTAAAATTAAAAGTTTAATTTTATTTGAAACTTTTTAACATGAAAACAATATCCTAGCAAAACAATTGCATACAAGTACTGCATAGATTATTCCTGGTGGTGCTAATTTTTGCATTATGCTATCATTCTAGGTCAGAAAAACAGTAAGTGGCAAAGTTGAAACATTAAATATCAGATATTTATTTTTATAAAATTATCTGATATGTTTTATTGCAAGAAAAATAGTTTTATATCCACAAAAATTGCATCTTTTAAAATTTAACTGTGCATATTTGTACTGTACACTGTGATTTAAAAAATCTATATAGATTAAACTCAATCTATATAATGAGCAATGAGAATTGAATACTATCATTTGAAGTCATTTTATTAAGTAAAGTAAGTAATACACAGAAAGGTAAAATCCCCCATGTTCATTTGAATGTTTTTTCCCCTAGTGCACTTAATTTCCCAAATGAAGACAATTTCTTACTTTCTTTATAAACACTAAGTCAAGGGCCAAGGTATAAAGCAAGATATTACAAATATCCAGAAATTTGATTTAAGTGAAGAACATATATTTTAATTGGAGTAACATTGCAAATTATATGATTTAGAAATATTAGGATAAAATTATGGCTATATTTATTTTATAATCTGTCGTGTTGATCCTTGCATATACCTCAACTCATGTTACAATTAATATTTGTTAACAGGATGACTGAATGCATGAAATAATAAATTAATTGTACTGCTTGAAATTCAGCATCCCATAATATGTTAAATTCTCTTGTCATAGTTTTCTGTTTTAAAATTAGCTTATATTTTATATTTTATATGTTTATGATAAAAGATAATAAATTAAAGCCATCGTCTCTATTTTACCACATTTTTTCTTTAATCAGAGTTGACTTCTAAACTAGTCATTTAGTGAACTACTTTTGGATTACTAAAACAGAGTAATATATAGCACCAAAGCAATAAACGCAAAATAAAATTTCATTAATTGTACCTAATCAATGGAATGTGTTATTTTTCTTTGATTATATTTTGCAATATGTTAATTGCACCTTCATATGTTTCTTTTCCTTAGAAAGAATTACTCAGACATATTTGTAGTGCATTGTATTTGCAATCATCTTGGGGTACTGGCATATAAACATATACATAGCTATCTATCCATATCCACATCCATAACTATATATATATATATATATATATATATATATATATATCAGAACTTGATAAATTTTATTTTCTCCTCCTGTCTTCCTCCTTACCCAGAATTCCTTATGATTTCCATAGAGTCACTTCCCTGTTTCTGCCTCTTTTATTTGGTTCCTGAAGTTATTTATATTTTTGGTCTCTCACGTATTTGGAACATTCTCTTTCTTCTTTCTGTTCATCCTCAAACCTCACATGGCTCCACTTTGGTTCCAAGACACTTCCCTGTTGCCTTAAATTCTGGGTTACCAAGGCTGCCACTCCTGCTTCCAACTGCTTTAAAATCTGTTCCTTTAATTCCCTTGTTGTCAAGTTCTGCAATATTTTTCCATCCAGGAGAACTTTGTATTGTAATGGCCAAATTTTATTATAGTTCTTGTTTGCTGCAAGATCTTTACCCAATCCTATATCAGCATAACCTCAGGAATACAGATCTTACTTAGTTGCAAGTAAATTCATATTTTATTTTCCCCCTAACAACTATACGGGCAAAATTATGAGTAGATTTCTTACTCTTTGTATAAATTTATGAGTTTTAAATTATTTCTGAAAAATCATTTGTGAGAAATTTCAGATTAGATTCTCCTTGTTTTCCTGGGCACTGAGGAGGACTGGGGTCCTGGTGAGTACATCAGTGCTGTCCATAGTGAAGAAGAGATAAATCAGCAAGTGCAAACCAATCTGTGTGCTGAAAAAAGGACAGAACATTGTTAACCAGAAATCCATAACTGGCACTGTTCTTTCTCCCTCTCCCTCTCAGTCACACTCCCCAGAAACAGGATAAGGAATTCAGATGGCTTTACATCTGCCCCTTCCCTACCCAGGCACAGAAAACAACAGTGCCTACAGAGCTGCATACAAGTGAAGCCTTTCCATCTGTCTCTCTGTCTCCCTGCTTTTAGTCTCAATTTTGTCTTTTATCTCCATTTCTGAATCTGTCATTCTCTTCCTTTTTATAGGCAGGATGAGTCTTAAATCATTCAAATTCTTGAAACATCAGTGACCCTCAAACATAAAATTAGATCCAGGATCAGGCATGGAAGTGCACATCTGTAATCCTAGCATTTAGGAGGAAGAGCTAAGAAGATCACTGCAAGTTCTAGGACAGCCTGAGCTACACAGAGAGACCTTATTGCAAAAAAAAAATAATAATAACAAAGGGAAAGAAAACAAAGAAAAGTACAATATTTACCTTCCAATTTTTTTAAAAGCCAAATCAGGTGCAGGAAATTGTTATAAAGGAACATAGTGATCATGATACTTCATTTCTGTTATCTGTTACAGCACTAATAAATTTGGATAATATATATTTTACACTAACTAATTCTACATTATTAACAAAGGATTAATTCTTTCATTTCCTCATTCAATGCACAGATATATATCTATATCTATATCTATCTATCTATCTATCTATCTATCTATCTATCTATCTATCTTATCTATCTATGTATACTTAGAAAGTATGAATGTGCTAAGCAGGCATGGATCCAGACTTCCTTAAGTCACAGTACAAGGAATAGCACACTTCACCAATTTACAAGAAGATTGTGAATTTTTAAATACGTATAAATCTTTCAAAGCTACACAGTGCTACACACAGTATTATGTGATACTTAGAATTGTCTTTTCCCATGAATAACAGAGCTATTACCAGTTGGTGCAAAATGAAAATCTAAGAGATATCTGCTGGAAAAAGAGAAAGAAAATTTCTGCTTAAGAGAACAGAAATATGAATATTTTTCCTTACTCATCCTCTGTCTCGCTGACTCTGTCTCCCTGTTTCTCTCTCCATGTATATTTTTGTTTCTCTCTCTTACTCTCTCTTCGCTTATTCTGACTTTTATTGTTTAATGTTATTCTCTCTTAGTTATGAAGATATTTCCAAAGCTATTACGGACCCACACAGGTTCCCAGCATCCAACTTCATAACTCCCTACTGGGACACACTCAGTACTAGGTTCAGAGTAGTCTTAACCTACTAATCTCCACTGAAAACCTTTTGCACTGCCAGTTCAGCCTTCTGAGGACCATGGAGTGCCTCACTCCAAAAGGTTGTGGCTCTATGTGGCACATCTTAACCTTCCCTTGACCCATAATCATGTCCCACAAATGGTAGAATGTGGCCTAACCAGTACCTTACCCTTTTGCGCCTGTACCTTCTCTTGCTTTATTCCAGTGTCCGTCACTCAGAGGGCAGCTGCAGTAAGAGGCAGTCAGAGGGATGGAGAGGTTGGAAAACCCTGTGGCATCCAGAGAACAGCCAGACCCTAATCTGGACAGACAGGGGAGAGTAGAAGGCAAGAGAGTGCATGAGCAAAGCCAACCATGCCTGCAGCACAGTTCTATGGGCTTCACTTCCAAGCACAAACTCAAAGATAAAACTAATAATTTCAAGTCAGTGGCAGAGAGTCTTACATTTCCATGATAGGTAACATTTAGGTACAGAGTTCTGTGGCTCTGCACTGATCCGGAATCTATTAAGCCATTCCGGGCCACTACTTTAAAGTCTTGATATGAGAACCAAAAATCTGAGCTCTGTAATTAACTGAAATTTATCAGTATAGTTAATTTTTAAAATATGTTTAAGATTTAAGAGCAGTTAATGTTATTCAGTTTTATAAGTACATAATTAAAATGACTTGAGTTCTATTTTGTATTATTCTTTCTTTTCAAAAAGATGCTGCTACTTCCCCTATCTCTAATTGCAATGTTGTATAGTCAGACACTTTGTTTTCCATCTTACTTTCTTTCTTCCACAAAGCTATTTTGACACATATCTCAAAGATGAACAACTTGGTGTAAGTACATATTTTCATGAGACATGAGAAAGGGTAGTCAAGGAGTGATTTAATATATTTTCTTCACATATTATCATGACCTATGCTACAATGAAATCTTGGATAAAAATCACTAAATCAAAATTGGACTTTGTCCTTGTACATGCCTCATAACAAAAATCACTTCTTGAAGTGATCATTTTGGTAAACTTTAAATCTAATAAAAGCTCAACAGCCAGCTTTGGGGAATAAGAACATTAATATTTGATTAAAAAGACAAGGGCTTATTCTTAGTTTTAATCCACTGCAGTTTACAGACTCTAAAACTTCTTACAATAACATTTGCCACAAGTAAATTATGATGCTTTTAAATTATTGTATTATATTAAATGATATTCATATATAAAAATTGAAATATTTTTATATTTACTGCAGGGATATTTTTCTTTGTTGTCTGTTTTTCAGAACTTATAGATTAATTCATCAATACCTTAAGTTATCAAAAATAAAATGTTTATTTCTTCCACATTTTTTAAAATTCATTTTTCATTCAAAATCAGTAAAAAAATATATACCTTCATACATGGTTAATCATAACACCAGCAGTCACTTTTGGTTTCTTTATTCTTTCACATACCACAAAAGTAAAAATATCAATTCTAACTCAATACCTATTGTTTTATCCAGTCAATCTCATGCTATTTCTTCTGCTATTTCATTACACAATCTGATCCATTTTCTAAATTATTGTAACATGAACTTAAATGACTGTCATTTAAATTTCCGCCTTACACCACTGTGGAGGATATGAGAAGTTCTGGGGCCCCGGGACAGCCTTGGGAAGACAGATTGTCCTGATGTCTGTGGCAGGCCCAGATAGAGAAGTTAAGGATAACTTCAGAAGGCTGTTTGTGGATCCCACAGTGTTCATTCTGCTGCGATCCCTTGAGACTCTCAAACACTTGCTTGGCATAAGAATAGATAAGAGTAGCTAATCTTTTAGAAGCTTTAACTAACTAAGATGATTTAGATAAGATGCACTAAAATTAAAAAAGCATAGATGGTTCTTTAGATGCTTTATGTACTCACAGATATAACTGGTGGTTAGTTGACTAGCATTGTAAATTGTTAATGATTGATGTAGCCTACAGAAAAATGTATAAAAGAAGAATATTAACAATAAACATGGACTTAACTCCTAACAGAGTTCTGGTCACCCGTGCTCCTTCATTTTATAAGTTTTGTTGGATACTGTCTTCAGGGTCCAGTCTCCCACTGAGGAGACCCCAACACACCACCTTAATGCACTTTTCACAAGCTTTTAAGGTATCTTCACAAAAAAATTAAATATATAACTTTCCTCCTTACAAGCTGACCACACATTACCCCTTGTTTTAGGACATTCCCCAAACCTCTTTACTTGATCCATGCAGCAAGTAGAATCTGTTCTGTGAACACTGCCATTCCCATCTCCATTGCCTAGTTCACTTGATCATTAGTCCCTAGTGTTATTCACCTACATTTATTTCATTCAATTAATCTTTTTCTTCTGCTCCTGCTCTGTCCTGCTCTGAGTTTTCTTTCTCTTCTCCTCCTCTTTCTTCTTTTTATGAGTCTCAGTACTTTGCATAATTCATTGTTCTGGAATACAATGCCCACTCTTCACCTTCTACCCCAACCCTAACTTGTTCAGCATCTTAAGGATGAAAGAGGCTGATACCTGGTTAAACACCTCCCTGTGACTTTTTAGGCTTCTCCAAAGGTGATTACAAAGGCTTTTCCTGGCAGATCTCTTAGATAATGTGGCCCTTCCTGGACCAGTTGATTGGTACACAACCAATGTAGTAGTTTCAGACTGATGGAGCTGCAATCGGTGACTCAGGGATTGCACATCCGCATGCTAGTTCAGGTACCTTTATTCCTGTATCTCTGTGTCTGAGGCCCAATCAGAGGTCTTCACATCCCTCATTTGAGGTCTTTTTATGAGGAAGTAGGGGATGAGAGGGAAACTTACCTTCTTTTCTTCTTCCCAAGACCAGGGCAATGAAGCTGCTGAAGGCTTTGATCTGGGCTCTCTCAGACAAAAGGTCTCCATTTCTACCTTGGTCCACCTGCAACTTGTATGCTGGTGTGTATGTGTGTTGGGGGGGAGAAACACTGTTTACTCTAGTTTTAATCTTGTTTATAGGATCACAGTAGGAGTTAAGCTCAATTCTCACTTTCATCTTGTTGGCTTAACTGCTGCTCTTAACACACTTTTTTGTAGTGCAGCCCTCTCTCCCAGCTAAACTGAGATTCTGATAAAGGTCATGTAATCTTTTCAAAGACAGCCTCTGCAATGTCTTTACAGCTAATTGTACCACTTTTATCTATTTGTGTTTATATATAACAGTGTCACCATACTTGTCAATATGCACTGTACTCATAATAACAGCTAGAGATTCTGTTTGGTCAATGTGCATATTTACCGCCAATTATATAATCTTTTAAAAATCTGATGTTAAAAATTTTTCAGTAATTAAAGGAAGCTTAACAGGTGGGAGAACCATATATTCATAAGGAGAAATTTAATATCATTGGGAATCATTTCATTTTCTTGGGACTGTGAAAATAAAAATTTAAAGGATTAAGTGACCCACTCAGATTGCAAAATTAACTTGTTATTGGCTCAGATAAAATTAAAAAAGAATTTTGCTGGAATTCTAACTAGTGTAAATCATATTCTCACATTGCCAAGTTCTTATGTTAATACTGATAATCTAATTTTTATTGCATAGCTAAATTTAACACATATTTAAAACCATAAATCTCAAATAGCATGCCCAATGCTAAAGGAGGAATGTATTGGTCAAATCAATATTTGAGTTTAAATAAACAAATCTTGCCTTCTACTTTTTCTAAAGTAAATATTTATTGAGCATGCAATATTGTTTATAAATAATGTTGTTCATTATTGTTAAGCAAATTGTGTTATTTTTCTCTTATTTTAATTTAAAAATATATCTTTACAGAAATTTAGCAATTGTGAAAAGCTTAAATAAAAAACATTCATCTGTTATCAACAAATATTTTCTATGTATTAGGCATTTTAAAAACTAAAATAATAGAGATATCAGAGAATCATAAATTGTGTGTTTTTATTTCTTTTCTTTTATTAGTAAATGTTTGTAGTCCACAATGCTTATGTTCATCATGGCAAGTTGGTAATGAACATAGCACATCTTAATTCTTTTTATGACACTTTTCCCTCCTTCTTCCTCCCTTCTCTCTGCATCTCTAGGTCTCTCCTTTTTCCTATAGTTCTAGTTCCCTGTTTCTTGCATCTATATTTTATTTTGCCTTTTAATTCATTTATATTTTGGGTTCCTCATCTAAGGGAAACCAAATGATATTTAAGCTTGTATGTCTGACATTTCACTTAACATTATGGACTCAAGGTATATGCACTTTCCTAAAACTGATTCAAATGTATCCTTTTTTAACATGGAAGAGTACTCCATTGTGTAGATTGCAAGAACAATCTATCAAGGCACCCCACTTCCAATGGAAACACTTGTACAATTACAGTATAATAGCACAGCCATGTGCTGAACGTTAGCACAATCAATATAGAGAATATTTCTATCACCACAAAGATCGCTATGTTATGTTTGTTGTCTATATTTTCCTCCTCTCCTCATCTCCTTTAACTCTTGTCATCATGTAATCTTTCTCCATTTAAAAAATACTATCATTTTAAGATTGTTTTATGAATGGAATAAATATTATAGAATTAACTTTTTAGATCAGCTGGAGATTCATCCAATTTATAAATTATAACTTTAATATATTATATATTTATTATATTTTGTTTATAATTTAGATTACATTTATAATTCATATAAATATGTATATTCATTCTATAGCTAAGTATCAGTCCCTGAAATAGATGTATCAATTTTTAAAAAATTTACATATTGAAGACATTTGGATTGACTCCAGATTTTTGGTCTTATGAATAAACCTGATATAAATCTTGATATATATTTTATTATGTGAATGAAAGTTTGCATTTCTCTAGAATAATTGCCTCTAAGTCTTGTTCATGTTCTGGGAAACTGCTATATTATTTTCCTGGAGCTCTATATTGCATATTCCCATCAGCAATGCATAAATGATCCAGGTTTTTCTCATTCCAATGAGCTTTGTTGTCATCACTCTTGTTTATCTTGGTTACTCTGTCATAATATCTTATTTTGGTATTTATTTGCATTTCCTTAATTTTAGTCATGTTGAACATCTCTTTATATGCATATTTACCACTGCTATACTCATTCGTATGAAATGTGTGCTTTTCATTACTTTAGGATATTTTAATTAACGTACTTGAGAGTTCATTTAGTTCTACTGGTCTATTTAGAGAATCATTTATATATTTTAAATTTAAATATTTTTTCTACAAATGAAGTTTGTAATATTTTCTTACTAATTAGTTTTTATTTTTATATTCATGAGATGGTTTTTCAAAGGAAAAAATTAATTTTGATAGAGGGAAATTTATCAAAATTCTTTTTACTTTTTCTTTTTTTAATAATTTTACTTTACTGGTACATTTTAGATATACAATAAAATGACATTCATCATTGGAAATTTGTATCTTTACATAATCTCTCTTGGTTCTTATTTTTCCCCAATTACCCTGCCCTCCCTGTAACCCTTCCACCCCTCCTTATTTACATAGACTTTGTTTCCATTTTTTTCATTTTCTCATATTAGTTCCATTCCCTTCTTTCCTTTCCCCTACCCTTCCCACTTTCCCTTCCCCTTTGCTCCTTTTCTTTATATTTCACATACCTTTTGATACTTATTTACACTTTCAGTTTCTCACATGAGAGAAACTATTCGGTATTTACACGTGTGTCCTATTTATTTCACTTAAGAGTATCACCTCAATGTGCATCCATTTAGCTATAAACCTCTCTAATTCCTCATTCTTTATGGATGAGGAGTACTTCATTTTATTAAAAAAAAAACACATTTTCTTTATCCAGTCTCCAGTTGATGGGCAATTGGGCTATTAACTAGTGCTTTTCATTTCAAGCCTAATAATGGTTTGCTTAGTTTTAGATCTAAACTTTTTCATTTTTATTTTTTAGTTTTAGTTTTATATCCTCATTTGTTTAACTCTTCTTGAATTATTGTGTCAGTTTTCAGACATAGATTGACGTTCATGTATGTATAAATATGTCATTCATATATATATATATATATATATATATATATATATATATATATATATATATATGTGTGTGTGTGTGTTACTCCTAGGACATCCAGTTGCTTGAGAACAATTTATTGGAAAAATTAACTTTCCTTATTGAATTGAATGAAAAAGTAGAACATAAAGTGATAGATATTTGCCTTCAAAATGTTAGAAAAGATGAAGGAAACATATCTCTGAACTTCCTCTGCAGGTTTATGCAGAACTGAAATTTTTTCTGAACCCTTGAAAGTCCAGAGCTGTCCCCTGCACAAGGAGCTGAAAGACATCTCCTCATTCATAATCAGTACATAGACTGCTCACTGTGGCTCGTTGAGGCACTGGCAGTGAACAGCTGCTAATAATTGTGGATAAGCTCGATATTGGTATAAAAAATAGAAAAATGTACAGGAAGAAATATCTAAGTGAACTTAAAACTACATAAAATAGTGAGCACCATTGTCCAAGCTAGCTAATCATCCTACCAAATGAATTGTAATTTTAGTGCATATTTTCAAATAGTTACATATGTGTGATATGCTTAACACTGTGTGTATATGTTGTATGTATTTTATTTTTGGAAAAATAAATATAAAGAAGAGTTATAGCAGCAGAGATAAGTTTATCCTCATCATTACACTGTAAGCACTATGAGAGTAGGAAAAGAGATTTTCTTGGAGACTTTTACTTAACACATGGATGTTTAATAAATGCTTAACATTAATTGAAGGGGTTTTGTTCTTTATTTTTTAAAGGTGAGTCATCACTTTGAATGTTTTATATGTATTGCTTAAAGAATAAAAGTAGACTGTACATCTGGGAAGAAAAACATATTTTCATTTTACTATAATACATTATCTAACAATAAAGACTACTGATTAATTATCACATATAGATAAGTTTTTAAAGATGCTGCAGAGGCTGACTTGGAATTTTTTGCTTATTTATACTTTCATGCAATTTACATTGCATAAAAAAGCTCAAGAATTTTATATTTTTTATCATTACATGCATAAACTTAAAATTATCATCATAAATCTCTATTTGAAGCAAATATGACACCCAATTCAACACTTGCAAACACACACATCTAATATTTTTGGGCTCAGATGTGTGCTTGTATCTCTCCTTGAGGTTTTCTAGTAAGTGTTGTCTGATAATTTATTTGCTTACTATTAGGAGAATTTCAAGTTACTACCTAATAGCAATGAATAAACTGAGATATATATGAACACTTTTGTGTACGCATTCCTTGATGCATGTGTTTGGATGTGTATGAGGAAGGATGGGGAGAATCATAGAAGATAAAAAGAAACACAAAAATGAATAAAACTTTGACCTTGTCAGTTGTAGTACAAAGTGATTAAGTGAATCTTTCTGTCTTCAATTTCCTGTCAAAGACCTCATTAGTTTTAAAATCTCTCAGTAGATTTTAAAATATAATCTGAAGATTATCTTAATGATAAACTTTTAAGAGTGAATAAGATTTATAAAATATGCTTATTTCTTTAAAAATTTTGTTTTTTAAAAAATTTTGTTGTGACAGAATGCATTTTATTTTTAGTTGTATTGTGTTTCGACGAATAATATTTTGTTATTTATTCAATAAGTTACAAATTAAGTCATTTTTAACTGGTATATGTTAACTGAAGTAGAAAACAAACTATATTTCAATTGTAGCAAAGTAGCTTTAATATGGGAAAACTTACATTATTTTGAATATTTTCACTAGTAAGTAAAGTGGTTAATCAAGAAAATTATTTGGAAAATACAACCTTCAACCATTTTCATCAAGTCAACACCTACATTCCTCTTATTCAATTATTGATACGAGATTCCTATGTCCTCTTAGAAGGTAGAAGTTGCAAAACACAAAATGAAAGCACTCTTTAGCCTAGAAAAAGCACAAAACCTTAACTTTTCTCAATGGATCTGAGAGTTGAGTTACCAAAACAACTAAGAGAATCAAATTACAGAAGGGACAAACACCTTCAGAAAACTAAAATTAAAACATAAACATAAATTATCTTTCTTTTCTTAGAAAATGGAAGTAAAAAATATCTTCCGTACAAATGCATAATAAAAACTTGGCATTTTAAAAATTCTTGAATTCCATGTGTAGATTAATATATGAATTTATCATAATTTGTGACTCTGGCTGTAATGGATCTTTGCCATTATTTGTAAGAATTGAAATAATCTAAATAATTTGAGTTGTATCAGTCAATAGCTCATTTTCTATACCACATATAGTAATATTTTTCCTAATTGCTGGATCCACTCATTTTACCAAAATGTCCATGGAAAGAGACCATACTTAGATCATTAAAAATTGCTCAGCATTCACCTTTGAAATCATTACATTGTGCTGTTGCTGTTCTATTTTATAACTACAAAAATTTGAAACCAAAAGAATATATCTACGTGTAATTCATTACTGTCCAATATTTAAAAGTTTCCCCTTTCACCTCTAAAATTTTCTTTGAGTGTCAAGAAGTCTACAACTGCCTCCCAAAAAGGCTCATTTTGTTAAAGACTTGGGTGCTCTCTGACAGGTGTTCTGGAAGTGGTTGGATGATAAGTTTGCATTATCCTGGATTATCCATTGGTGAGATCACACTTTGACAGTGTATTGATACGGAATCGATACAAACTTAGGAAGTAAGGGTAGTTGAAGGGATTGGGCTGGGGGTGTGAACTTGGTTCTAAACCTGGTCCCTAGCCCCTCCCTCTGGGCACATTCCCTACATTTCTGCTTCCAGGCTCCCAGGAAGTGAGTAGGTTTCTTCCTATAGCCCAGCTGCCAGGACTTATTGCCTCACTCCTGGCTTAAAGCCAGGTGACTATGAATTGAGAGCTCTGAAGTTGTAAGCCAAGACAAATCTTCCCTCCTTGGAAGTTTATTTCAAATGTTTTGTCACAGCAAAGAAAAGCTAACACTGATAATTAGGTAAGAAACCATTAACTTTCAAGAAATGTGCTGCCAAACACTCAGATTCTAGCCAGATAATGCTTGTCACTTTTGAGCAATTATCTCATTATATGCATGTGTGTGTGTGTGTGTGTGTGTGTGTGTGTGCATGTGTGATCTCACTGGGTAATTTAGTGAGATAAACAGCCAAACACCATAACATGTATTTGTGAGTAAATAGGATTCTAACATTTGTAAAACTAGAGTCTTAAGAGAATGAGTGTGCGATGCTTAAAAACAGTATTTCTAGAATTACACAGGCTTGTTTTAAGTTTTTGTTTTAAACATTTATTAGTTGCCTAAACTTGGGTAAGTTAAAGTTTTTATGTTTAACGAATCCAACTCTAAAGTGAAAGTAGTAATATTTACCTTATCAGTACATTACCTCGTTAGGACTTAGATGAATAAAATGCTTGCTGTCTTATATGCTACACAATAAGAGGCAGAGACAGAACATTACATTTATATACATATTTTTTCATATATATATCATATCACTTATATATGTTTTCATATTAGCTATTATAGCTACTCTTTAAATTATTCTTAAAGAGGAATCATTGTCAAAATATTCAGCTAAGACCAGAGAATATGGAGGGATCATGTTTATGACAGTTGGAGAAAATTCTGCTGGATAGCTAGGACCCAACACATCCTTAAATGTCCTTAAGTTGCCTTGACCTCCAATCTTGGCTCCAAGATCTCCGAGACAGCAGCTCCCAAGAACCTGGTTCTCAGCTGGATGAGTGCACTTGTTTCACATTAGACACTTAAAATAAATCTTCAGCTGCAGCCCTTCATTTTTCTCCCTCTTTTTCAAGGTTGGCTCTGCTGCTTTCATTTCAATCTTTCTCTTCTACATGTTTCACTTTGTTTCAGACTTTTCTCAGTACTAAAACAAAAGGTTTTCATAACATTTTTTCATAGACTTTAACAAAGGCATGTGGTCTGTTTTGATATTTGCATAGGTTTTTCCATTACATAAATTCAGTATAGATTCTGTTTTTATTTACTCTATCCTCTTGTGGCCCCCTGGTAAATATCTACATCAAATGGAGGTTCCAAAAATTATTATTAATTCAACTGATGTATTTGCCTTTATATTATCTCACCATATGTGAAGTACTTTTATAATAAAATCACCTATTTCTTAAAACATGCACAACACACACACACACACACAGAGATTTGTTAGACCAGGGATTATTAATATTCAGTTTAAAGAAATAGGCCACATTAAGACTCAGATATTTTACCCAAATTCCACCATACAGAATAAAAGGAATACACAGTTCTAATTTTAAATAAAGATTTAAAATCATGGGTTGAATGAATAAATAGGTGTGCCATAAGTATCGGGATGTTCCTAAGATGATAATTCTTCTTATGATGCCTATGATTATATAGTCACTAACATTAACATTTCTATTTTGGGGTCCCTTGTAAAATGTAAAAAATTTGCTTGGATAATGATTATACATGATCATATACTGTGCCGTACACATAGTCTCCTCTTTAATACCTCATAGCATCAACTGATTATAAATGTAGGAAATTAATCTTATTATGCATATGCTAAAATATATGACATCATAATATATCACATGTAACAGTAAGTAATTATTGACAATTACCTAAGATGTATCAAGGATTCTAATTTCTATGGTTTTCTAGCTAAATTTATCCAAATGTCATGTTAAACATAAAATAGAAAGTAAGATGGTAACAGGTAAGAAGTACAAGTTTCTCTGCTCTCTTAGGGTTAAAATTGGAGAAAATGTCAAAAAAGTGTCTCATTCACTTTCCTATTTACAGTGTATGAATCTCAGAACAAAATGTAATGTAGTGGCAATGACTGACAACTGATGAGTATACAGAAATATGTATAAATTATCACAATTATGAAAAAGACCATCAGGAAATAATGAAAGGTTCCCATGCAAAAGAATTTTAAAATGATCACATACTTTTACTGAATTTTGATTATTGCAGGTTTTAAAAATCTTGTTACAAAATGTAAATTTTTCATAACTTTAGATGTGTTCCTACCAGCTGGGACTGTGAATCCTGTGGTATAGTAACTTCTCAACAAATGAATGTTTTGTTTTTAGAATAACAGGTCAAGAATTTTGCTCCACAGGAGAAAAGCTATGGGTGTTCATTAAAGAAAGGGCAGATGATGTCACAGGCATGAGTACAGATTGAACTCATCTTGAGCCTCAGGCAAATCATGAAAAGCTGTGAAATGCTCTTAGATCCTCAGATGAAAGGCAATAAGAAGTGAAAATAGATGCTTTGAAAATGAATCTTATTTTGTATTATAATTTTAATGTTTAAAAACATGTCAAAATTAGATTACATAGATGTTTTGAAAGCTAATTTTGTTTCTGATTTACTTAACTGAATTAATATCAAAATATGAAAATATGAATTCAATAATATCAGTTATCATCTCTATAGTAACCTAATGACTTCACCCCATATACCTCTGAAATTTTTTCTATGATGTAACAAAAAAGTAAAATTTTAACTTCATGATAGCAACGTGGAGGTAAGATGTGGTAACAGTGAAGTATGAATTTTAGAGGCCCAGTAATTCTCCTTTGTAATCAAATCCTACCAAGAAAGATGGATAAGAGTACTGTCAACAACAATGAAGTGTCTCAAACACATTCAAATATGGAAGCAACAACAAAATCATATTCAATTATTCAAAGGGACCAAAGTATTACCCATATTAACCTCCTTTCCCAATTATGAAAACTATTATTGAATTTGAGTACTTGAGCTATTAACATGTGACTCACTTATGTTAAATCCCGATACAACCAGTAGTAAAAAAGTACAAGTGGTATGAAAAACTGTGTCACAGGGACTAGGCATTTAGCTCAATGGTTTGGCCGCCTGCCTCACAAGCAGAAGGACCCAAGTTTGATCCCTGGTACCAAAAAAGACCCATAAAAACAAAAACTGTGTCACAGTCCTCCTCAAGTAACTGCCAACATGTCCTCCCCTTCTATTGCTGGGGGCGTGATAGGAGAGAGGATGACAGACTATAATACCTTCAGTTTGTGTAATGGTTCCTGTATATCCATAATGACTGGGACAATCAGAATAATAAGAAAATCATAAATTCAGCAGCCAATAATCACTCTGAGTCTCCAAATCCTCCTGACTTTTACAATCATCCAGACATTGAAATCATATTGACAAGGTGCCTCTCATATCTCTGCACATTTCAAGAACTTTGACAAGGCTACAAATTCCCTTTTACTTTCCTCAGTTCTCTAACAATTTTGTTGATCTACTTGAATAGTTACAAGGAGACAACTAGGAAGTAATTTATGGATTTTTGTAGTATTTTTCTGCATGTGATTCTCCCAGTCAGGAGTCTTCCTTGTGCAATTATGGGACAGAGAAATTCACACACATAGCATATCAATTCCAACTGTCCATTAAGATGTAGAAAAATAAAAGCTATAGAAAGTTGGCGCAAGTGACCCTACCTTCAAGTTCTTCACTTCACTCTGCTGCTGTGAACCCCACAGAAATGTGTAAGGTTATTTCATTTACTTCTGTCTTGCATGTCTGATTGAGTTGGTTTCTCCAATCCCATTTTATTCTTGAGACTGCCTCACATTGAAATTTCCCATTATACTTAAATAAGTCCAAATGTTATTTTTTAAAAATTGCTTTGTTTTATTATATTATTTTTATTTTTTATCATTAAGTTTATTATCACAATTTAGATATACATAATGATCACATTTCTGGTTTGAAATTTGTACCTATACATGATATATCTTGATTCTTATTTTTTCTCCCATTCCCCTGCTCTCCCACCCCTCCTCCCTTTCTTATTTACAAAAGTTTTGTTTCTATTTTATTTTTTCTCTCATTCTTTTTTCTTTTCCCTTCATTACTTCCTCCACTCCCCTCCCCTGTTCCTTTTCCAATTTGAACATTTTCTTTCTATGTCACAATATCTATTATACACTTTGGTTCTTATTTACACTTTCAGTTTCTCACACCAGAGAAATTGGGGGAGTTTGATTTTTTTTCAGTTCTTTATATATTCTAGATATCAGTTTTTTGTCTGAGGAACAGTTGCTAAAATTTTTCCCCCACTCTGTTGGTTGTCTCTTTGCTCTGCTGGTGATTTCTCTTGCTGTGCAAAAGCTTTTTAATTAGATAAGATCCTAGTTGTTATTTCTCTGTAATATTTTCCATGTAATTGGGGTTTTGTTCATAAAGTCTTTGCCTACAAACAGATCAACTAGACAAAAATCAAAAAAGAAATATCAGAACTGAACTAAATACATGAACAAATGGACTTCATGGTTTTCTACAGAATGTTCCACCCCACAACATAGGAATACCCATTCTTCTCAGCTGTGCATGGGACATTCTCCAAAATAGATCACACACTAGCACATAGAACATGCTAAAGTAAATGCAAATGAATTGAAATTATCTCACATATATTATCAGACAATAGTGCAATGAAATTGGAAGTCAATGGCAAAATAAACCACAAAAACTACATAAACACATGGAAATTAAGTAACACCATTCTGAACAACCAATGTATTACAGTTGAAATTAAAGAAGACATTTTTAGAATTAAATGATAACGCCAGTGCAACATACTGGCACTTACGGGATGTAATGAAAGCAGTCCTGTGGGGGAAATTTATAGTGGTGAATTCTCACATCAGGAAAACACAGTGAGCTCAAATAAGCAACCTAATGTTGAACTTCAAACTTGTAGAAAAAGAAGAAAAAGTCAAATCTAGAGTTCATAGGAGGGAGAAAATTATAAACATTAGAGCAGAATTGAAATCAATACTAAGAAAATAATACAAAGAATAAATGAATCAGAGAGTTGGTTCTTAGAGATTATATAAAATTGATAAATCCTTAGCTAACCTCATCAAAAGAAGGACAGAAAAGATCCAGTTCCATGCAATTAGGAATGAAAGGGTGATTTCACAATGATGATGCAGAAATCCAGATCATCAATACCTACTTTGAGAACATTTTTTATAATATGATGGAAAATACAGAAGAAATTGACAAACTCCTAGATACATCTGAATTACCAAAGCTGAATCAAAAGATATAACAGTTAAGAATAACCCAATGTCAGTCAACAAAATTGAAGATATAGTTAAAAAGGTACAAACAAAGAAAAGCCCAATTCCTAATGGATTCACTGCTGAAATCTACAGGAAATTTAGAGAAGACCTAATGCTAGCACAACTCAAACTCTTTAATGAAATTGATAGGTAAGCAATACTCCCAAAGTCATTCCTAGAAGCAAGTATTACCCTGCTACCAAAACCAGAGACAGACTCAACCAAAAAAGAGTACAGGCCAATCTATCTAATTAACATAGATGCAAAACCCCTCAATAAGTTATAGCAAATCATCAAGAAGACTGTACATCATGACCAAGTAGGATTCATCCTAGTAATTCAGGGGTGGTTCTCCAAACACAAATCAATAAATGTAATATACTATATCAACAAAGCCAAAGAAAAAAATCATATGGTCATCTCAATAGATGCAGAAAAAGCATTTGACAAACTCCAACACCCATTCATGATGAAAAAAATCTACATAAAATTGGAATAGATGGTCTTTATCTCAATCTGATAAAAGCTATCTCTATGACAAACCAACAGCCAACAGCATATTTAATTGTCAAAAACAGAAAGTTTTCACTGTAAAATCAAGAACAGGACAAGGATGTCTACTAACACCACTCTTATTGAATATAGTACTGGAAACAATATCCAGAACAATTAGACAAGAAAAAGGAAAAAAAAATGGAATAAAGATAGAAAAGGAAGTTGTCATTGTTTACAGATGACATGATACTCTACATAGAAGACCCCACAAACTGCACCAAAAGAGTTCTAGATTTAATAATCAGATTCAATATTGTAGCTTGCTACAAAGTCAACACTCAAAAATCAATAGCATTCCTAGTCACAAATAACAAACTTAGTAAGAAAGAAATTAGTGAAATGACACCTTTCATGATAGCATCAAAAATAATGAAATACTTAGGAATTAATTTAACAAAGGAAGTAAAAGACTTTTTACATTGAAAACTACAGTACTCTGAAAAAGGAGATTGAAAAGGATATCAGAAAATGAAAAGATATCCCTTGTTCTGAGGTAGGAAAAACCAATATAGTGAAAATGGTCATACTTCCAAAATTTTTATACATATTTAGTGCAATCCTAGTCAAAATACCAATATCATACCTCAAAGAACTACAGAAAATATTCCTAGGATTCATTTGCAACCAGAATAAACCTAGAAGAGAAAAAACGGGCAACAAAGGCAAGGCACGGGGCATCACAATCCCTGACTTGAAATTATACTATAGAGCTACTATGATAAAAACAGCATGGTACTGGCCAAAACCAAACCAAAACAAATAAAACACACAAAAAATCAAAAGAAAAAACATACCTGAAGATCAATGGAACAGATTAGAAGATGCAGAAACAACCAAACACACTCAGCTACCTTATCCTTGACAAAAGGGCCAAACACGTTCACTGGAAGAAAGATAGCCTCTTTAATGATGCTGCAAAAACTAGCTTTCCACATGCTGAAGACTAAAACTAAACCCATGTCTCTCACCATGCACTAAAATAAAATCAAAATGAATCATAGATCTAAATATTAAAAGAGAAACATTAAATCTGATAGAAGAGAGAATAAGTCCATATGTTTTTTTGTTCCCCTCAGGATTAGGAAATCTCACCACTCATAATTAACTGGTTTTTAAGGTGGCTAAAATACAAATTAAAACAACACTGAGATTCCATCTTATTCTGGAAAGAATAATTGTCATCAAGAAATTAATTAATAACAAATGCTGACAAGGCTAGGTAACAAAGAAATCCTCCTACATTCTTGGTGACAATGAAAACTAGTACTGGAAACCAGTACAGAGTGTCCAGATAAAGCTAATAATAGAAATTCCATTTGACTTAAGTATTCCGCTTCTAGATATCTTCTTGAAAGTGCTGAAGAACATTACAGTGGTACATGCATATCTATGTTTATAGATGCATAACTCAAAATAGCCAGATCTGGTAAATAAAAAGTGGTATTTATACACAATCCAGTACTACTCTGCCATAAAGAAAGATAAACTTGAGACATTTCTAGCACAATGTTTGTACTTCGAGACCATAATAGCAAGTGAAGTAAATCAGACACACAATCAGATATGCAATTTAAAAATTGCAAGGGTTCTCTTAATTGAGAAATCCAAAATATAAATACATTATAGAGCAAAATGAAAGAACAATAGTAAACAGGGAGATACATCTCTTGAGAAAAAGAAGGTGCCAAGAGATTGAGGGAGGGGGAAGGGAAAAGAGTGGAGTGCAAGGAGGTGAGGGGAGAATTAGGATCTGTTATATACATGGACCATCTCCCCACAATGAGTGTAAACATTATGTACTGCATATATGCTCCAATAAAAATAAAAAATGATTTAAATTAAGGTAGAGGACAAACGAGGGATCAGGAGGATGAGTACTTCCATGACCTTTAGTGAGGTCTACCAATTTGGGTGGTTTGAGTTTGAATTTTTCTGCTTCTAATGGTGTAGCAGTAGGCATTCAATATAAGGCATACATGAAATTTTAAATGTTGACCATTAGCTTGGTTATTAATAACTGTACGATTTTCTCTTGCAGTGCTGGGCAGTGAGAGGGAGCCACATCTCTTGGTAAACTGAGTGGCCACATGAGAAAATGACTTCTACTGTATCTACAGGGCATGCATTGTTAAGTTTTTGTGGAAGTTTATTCAATAAATTATAGGAGATATTGAACATTTAATAATAGGAAAGGCTTTGAGTTATATGATGTTGTCAAACTGCTGGCTAATGTAAATATTCTTATTTTATCTAAGGTACATTAGGTGAAGCTCTGATATTCAGCAAGTTTGGAATAATAAATGCATTTTGACAAATATTTTAACATATGGTGAGTCTATGAGGATATAGCCTCGGCGTATATCAAGAAATATCATTATTTTGTGCTCTACATGGTATAGTGGAAGCTTATGACTCAACTAAACAAGTTTCCAAATATTGATTTGTCATTCACTTTTTATTACTTGATGAGATACACATGGTTGTTCCTATTTTTAGCCTTGAAAACTTCATGAAAATGCATCCACAGATACATTTCTTTCTGGTTGAAAACACAGGATTTGTGCCCTATAACTTGTTAAACTTTTCTGATTACTGCTAAATCCAGCCCATTTGTAATCTCTTCACCAAGACAGCTGGTCGTAATTCCTGGCAAAAACATGGCTGCAGGGACATTTTTCAGGGCAGGAGGACTAAATTCAAGATTGAATCTAGATTTGTATGAATCAGTTTCTCATTATTCAGTGTATCAATTTAGTTAGCATATAAACCCAAGCAAGTTCAATAAGACAGTAGCTACTAGTCAATGTGTCCTGTGTGTTTTGCAAAAAGAAATGAAATAGGTAGGATAGACTATGGAGGATAAAGAAATGGGATTTTCCAGCTGTTGCATTTTTTAACACATATTTCACATTTCCTAAATCACCCAAAGTTCTAATAATTCCCCTTATTTCCACTCATAATAGTTAAGAATTTCCTTCCTTATGCAAGTACGTGTGTATACCTCTGTCTCTAATTTTTTTTCTTAAGATAGATCTCGAGTTTTTTTCACACTCAGGGCATATCTTAATATCTGGTAAAAGGAGGGGACCTGAGATTGACCACATTATCAAAAAAAAACAAAAAACAAAAAACAAGAAAACCCTCAAACTCCAAAGAAATGGTAGCACAACCAGAATTTCACTTTGTCAACATCTGTCACTGAAAGTATTTTCCAGTAATTTGTTAGCACATTCCTTTCCAGTTCATCTGGTTAAACAGGCAGTAAAGTGGAAGGCGATGTATTGCACAAAGGACGATACAATCTGATTACCTATTTCAACAGACTTCCATCAAGGTTGGTTAATTGTCCATAAATCTTCAAACTTGCTCTTTGGAAACCTGTTTCATTATTCCATAATTGTTACAAAAAAGGACAAGAATTATAAAGGACCTAACATTTTATCTAAATGCAAGCTAACACTTCAACCTGTCACTGTTTCATGAATACTGGTGGAAGTCATAAGTCTCTCATCACAAGGATGAAATTCACTTTATTATTTGCCACAATAAAGTAGCAGAAAGGAGAGTCTTAGCATTGTAGCCTAATGCCCACATGACTTGGGGAAGAGGGGGTGATGACAGCTGTACATTCTCAGATGTGTCATAGAAGTTGGACTCTGATCTTAGGGAATTTAAATATTTTATAATGGCAACACAAATGCTCATCTTCATTCTGGTGGAAGACATTATTTATGTTGCAAAGAACAGCAAATATGCCTGCCATTACCTTGATGGAAGTACTCTTCTAAAAATGTTATAGAAAATAACTTCTTGTGAAGTTAATATGAAACAAATGGGAGTTAATACCTCAGTTATATGTTATAAAAAGTATAATAGTTCCATGGAAATTTTTTCCCACAAATTCAATAATATAACATCACAGAGGAGAATGAAGCCTTGGTAGTGAATTTTTGAAAACTTTGAATGTGTTCAAAGGAGCCTAATCATGTGTACTTAAAAAATTAAATACTCCTTTAAAATGGATGTATTTTATTACATGCAAATTTTACATTGGGAATCATGTTAAAAATCATGCAACCACTGAACTTAAGGATTCTATTAAGCAAAAGTCTTTCAAATTGACAGCTCATAATAACTGAATCCAGGTTACACTCTGTCAAACTTGCATTGTACTGACCTAACTGATCATTAATAAAATAGCGTATGAAATATACCAAAGAGTTTATTGGATTTAAATCTAGGCCATTTGTAGTTTCAATACTTCTGCAAGTTGTTAGATACTATTTCATTAATGTCACATACAGTGGCATCCATCCCACCCTCATCTCCAGTTCCATAATTTATATTCATTTTTTAGTATTTGCATTCATTCTTTCCAGTGGATGGTTTCTCTGACAATTCTGCTGCATTGCCTGTGCTATTCCCTTTTGGTAGAACACACTGTTTCTTTTTGCATCTCTTTTCCTATTGACACTTACTATTTTTTTATTAGGATAAAAAAAACCTTGCATCTGAAATTAAGCCTTGAACTACTGCAAAATCAACAAGTGGTTTTAAAAATAAAAATTGGTATTTTGATATATAAACACACATATTGATTGATATTTTTGCTCTTAATATGATTGTTTCTCTTGGGAAAACATTGGCCTCTATGGGTGGAACGTTCACAACCCTTAGTTTGTAAGAATGCTCATGAATGACCTACTAAAAGTTCATGTTTCAGTAAGAAGTGCCATTTATATCAGAACATAGAACCTTGATGACATTTATGAGGTCATTTTCTAAAAAGGGAAACAAAAATGCTCTCTTAGTGATGACCTTATTCAGTGTAGAATTCCAAATGACACATTTATGGTATGACATTTTCTTGTCAAAAGAACATTATAGTCATTATCATTGTCTGCATAATATGACAGATTCTTCAGGGAATATTATCATTACCTAATGCATGCATATTTTACAGACTAATGTTAATGAAACTTATAGTCTATCTGAAAATGACATTGATAGTATACAAAATACAACATGTAAATAATTTTGAGACAACTCAGAGTAAATAAAATATATCAGGTAAGAATGTGGACTGTTTTTATTTTTTTTAATTTTGAAAACATTTCTAAAAGTTATATTTATGTGACAATGCGGGCAACATTTTACTTAGTCAAGTATTGAAGGGTTTACAATGATAGCTCTGTTCTTTAAACAAGTTAATTTTATCAGTTTACATTTTCGTCATTCTCTTGGTAATAAATCACCAGAGGTTATTAATGAATTTTTACTGATGGTTCACTGAGCAACCAAAAAGATTCTACATCAATATGAACCAGAAGATTGATAACTTTGTATTTTAAATTGGTGCTGCATAATTGTTTGAATATTATACCAACAGATAAAAAATACCATATTTTAAAACATTTATGCAGGCTAATCTTAAAATGTGCATTATTTTGTGATTATAATTGGAAATAGTTTGGCTTGTATGTTTTATAATTTATTCTATATTACAGATGAGAAAAGTTGAAAAATAAAGATTTAAATAAGGAATAATTCTTAAAACTTTTATATGTTGCATTTTAGAATTCATGTTCATTTTTTAAATTTCACATTGAATAAATATATTTATAATTGTTTATCTATATGGTTCTGATCATATGGTAGGAAAGTATATGACATAATGTCTACTTTAAAGGTATTTGTAACCTTGCAGAAATAATTTTTAAATAAGAGGATAGCTAAAAATACTGAATTCATAATAAAGTAAGATTTATTTTACTTATGTAAATACCTGGTGCTTTATTCTTTTGTATTTATTGAATCGACCCAAGTATTTTGAAACATAGGTGGCAGACAATGTGTTAGACACTGATATACACTGATGAAAAAATAATGCACAGACATTTTCCCTTACCTAGATATGAAAAGCAGTTAGGTACATAACTAATCATAGAAACATGCAAATACAATTCATTCTAAGTCCAATGAAAGTTCAAAAGAATGACTAAAAAATAACAAGTATTTTCTTAAGTATTTCCCTGTCCAGAAGGAAGATTTAAATGAAGAGATGAAATCATCCCTTTTAGATAAAATAAACTATTACAAGAGTGTTTCAAATATGAAGAGTGGATGTGAACATGATATTAATATATGTGAAGGCATTGATATAAAACACTGAACATTTTAGAAGCATTAATTAAGGGCCCTGGGATTTAGCTCAGTTGTTCCGGCTCCTGCCTCGCAAGCACAAGGTCCCGAGTTTGATCCCCGGTACCAAAAAAAAAAAAAAGGCATTAATTAAGGACAAATTTACGGTTTAAAATACATGGTTTTTGTCATATGGAGTAAAGTTCAAAGAGGGGAATAAAAAAGACTTAAATTTTATACATATATATATACATAAAGAGAGAGAGAGTTAAAAATACATATTTGCTCATGTAATTAAAAGCAGTCAAGATACAGAGTATGACTATATCTTCAGTACTCTGGGAGCTGAGGCAGGAGGATCACAAGTTTTAACTCAGCCTGGGAAACTTAAGAATTTATGAGATGTCATTTGAAAATAACAATTTTTTAAAGGGCTAGAAGTTCAGCAAAGTGCAAAGGTCCTGGGATCAATCCCTGGTAACAACAAAATATTCCCATCACTCAAAACATTTTGTTATTCCTTTAGCAATCAATACTGTCCCATTCCCATTAGAGGTAATGCATGATCTTTTTTCTCTATGAATCACTTCTTTCGTTCATAGAAAGACAATCCTAGAGTATGTATTATTTTCTAAATTCATTCACTCACCTTTGTGATTTATATCCACTTGTTACTTTTATCAGAAGGTATTTATTTTTTATTGCTGAGTATTATATTGTTTGAGGAATAGTCCATTGACAATGTTTACATTTATATTATTTCATTTTGTTTTAAGATTTATATCATTCCTTAAACCTTAACAGTTTAAAATGACACAAACTTACTTTTTCATTATTATGGGGTTCAGAAGTTGAGTTTGGCCTGGCTATTGTAACTGTTTTCTGATATCAGAAGGAAAAAAGGAAAAGTATATGGAGGCTGGGCCACTAGGAGAGACTCCAGGACAAAGGTATGTCCTGAAATCATTCAATCATTGGAAGAATCCAGTTCTTAGGGGCTGTAGAACTGAGATCCTAGCTCCTCTGGTTATCTGCTAGTTTGTGTTTTCCCTGAGCCTTTGAACCTCTTTCTAGTCCTTTCACATGGAACCCTATCACAGATGCAGTAACAATATAACAAATCCTTCTTGCACTTGGAGTCTTTCTGACTGCACTTTCTGCCCATCTTTTATACGCCAGGGACAAAGCTGTTTGTGTTCAAGGGCTCATGTGATTGGATTGGGCCCATCCAGACGTTCAGGCTTCTCTTCATATGTAAAGATTAGTAACATTCCATCTCCAATGTTCTTGTTTGGTTCCAGGTATCACACATACTCATAGGTGATAAAGATGAAAGCATAGGCAACTTTAGGGCATTAACCTCCCCTCCCCACGTTCTTAGTTTCTGCAAAATAGCATCTGTGGGATTCTCATCTTTGGATGCAATATATAAAGAATTTGATAACCATCTTTAATTTGTTCCAAATTGCAAATGACCACTGCCATATATGTTTGTTTTATTGAGACTTAGAATCTTGGATTGAGACAGCTTTTTAAATTTTATACAGAAATAAAATCCCCTCTATATATAATTTCACATATTTGTTTTTTACTGATTCATATTTCTGTAAATTTATATATTTCTTAAGGCAAGATTTTATTATGCATTCAACTTTTATTCTCAGAACTTTGACAATTTCTTGCTAACAAAGCAGATGTTCAATTAAATAAACAAATTTGGAAAGCTAATTTGTTAATTAAGAGATTAATAATGACTATTACTGGAGTCAAAAATGAAAATTCATTTATATGGTGATGATTGGTGATATTTTAAGTAGGTGTCTAAATCTAAATGTGTCTAAGAAATCTTTAAGGAACATATTGTCTCCATTGTAAAAGTAAACCCTGCCTCTCTGTAACTATTTCCCTTTAACTCAATTAATATTCTTTTTCTCAATATTCAGTTTCTTCAGCTCAGATCAAAAAATACTTTTTTATGAATACTAAATAATTGTGATAGGCAGTCTAATGTTACCATTCATTCCTCTCTCAGAAGATGCTCACAAACCACAAGTCCTGCTTCTCAGAACAATGAATCCACTGTGTTACATGGTGAGAAAGAACTAAGATTGTAGGTGGTATGGGTAAAAAAAATGGTGAATATTTAAATTTTGCTAAATGTGTATTGCACTAAAACACACACTGCCATTAACCCTCATCAGATTGCTCCTTCTGGTTCTGAACACACGTATCGCATCCCTGTTGTCGCTTTCTGGCACAGTTCTGAAGTCCTCTTTCATGGGTGCCTTTGGTTGTGCCATCATGACTGCCTCAGCATCCTGGCTCAAATCAAAATATTTACTTTTCATGAGCTTTTGATTTGGGGCAAGAAGCAGAAGACTCACCGTCTCAGGTCCAATGAATAAGGAGGATAAAACATTACACACAGTAATGTTTTTATGAACCTTCATTTTCATTAGATGACAATGAGCAGCAGCTTTTAGCATATTTTTGATCTCACCTTGTGAGGACACTCACTCAGAGTAGCAAAAACAAGTAATACACATGTTGGAATTCAGGGGGAGTATTTGGAGGTGGGTAAATGTTAATGTGTCTTTTACAGTAACAAGATCTGTTAAATTCACCAGATATTTTCATCACACCTTGCAGATGGAATTAAGGCTGATAATCTGGATTATTCTGCCAGACTGTGTGAAAAGCAAAGAGAAAGACAGAACTGTCTCTGTCGGAGTGATTCCTTGTGACTAACAAGTCTTGATCTCCCTTTGCTGGAAGGAAATCACACGCTGAGGTGTAAGTAAGCAGATCACATGGACAATGAATTATTCCCTAGAGCATCCAGAAGGGATCGTGGGTCTATGGACACTTTAATCACAGCTTTGCCAAATCCACTTTACACTTTAAACTCACAGGTGAAAGATAACAAATTTGACACTACTAAATTTGTGGTAATTTTTTTTTCCAGAAACAAGAGGAAACTTGTGCAATATTCTTCTCCCACCTCCTTTCTTCTTAAGATCATATTGTTCTTTCCTTTTATTGACAAATTTCCTGAAAATCAGCATATTCTTTCCTGTTTTCACTTTCTCATATCATTTTCTTTCTTCATAGTTTTACTGTTAAAGATTCACTTTCTTCATCAAGTGCGTAACAAACTGAGTGACCATAGAGGAGAAGTAGCTTCTCCAGTGTCAGCTGGACTTCTTAGAGCCCTGACTGAAATCCCGTGACCACCTTGTCCTTAGCTTGTGAATACGTTTTGTTATCTTTTAAAATATTTCATTTTATTTTTATTTAATTAATTCATTTTATTATCTTTTCTCTCAATATCTCTGTAAATATGATATTTGACTACTTATGAGACATATATGATGTATGCTTAATATTGTTCAGGTTTGTGTTCAGAGGGTAATTTCACATATAATAATTTGTGTTTTCTAAATTTCCATTCTTAGCTGAAATGCATTAACTGATTAAAAAATACTTTTGTGGGTTCTTGGGCTGTAGCTCAGGGTGTGCTTGGATGCAAAAAACTCTGGGTACAAACCTAAGGACCAAGATGATAAATGAATAAATAAGACAATATTTTTCTCATGTCAATTACTTTCAGTTTCTAATTCCTCTTAGATGCTTTGCAAATCCTAAAACTATTCCCTTCTGACATACACTCCTATCTTCTTCCCTTCCATTCCAAGCACTTTTCATGTATATGATAGACTTTTTAGGAAGAGAAACAAAACACCACTTTCTGTGCCACTGCTTTTAAGATCCATATTAACTCTCAGTTATGAGTTTCTCAGGCCTCATTTTTCAACTCTCCTGCTTACTTAATACATTCACTTCATTGCTACAGTCCTTGAACAAGGCCAGCTCACTGAAGTGCACAGATGTTGTCCTTGCTGGGCCCTGGCTTTGGAAAAAACCATTTGATGGCCTTTTTCCTGGATCATTCCTTTTCATGTTGTAGGCCTCAGGCTCATTTTAAATATTTTTCTACAAAGTATTTATTAAATAGCCCATAAAATATATCTTTCCTGCTGCCTCTATTTTGTTTTTTCCACAATAACATCATCCACATTTTTTTGTTTAGTAATATACACAATCAATTGTTTTGTAGTTTTTGGACTAGCTTTCATAGTAAAATGTAAATCTATGAAGCCAGGTGCTGTCTATTATTTCTATGGCAACCTTCTCTTGACAGGCCCTAGAACACAATTGTGATTAACTGGTATCTATTCAGTGATTGTGTGGATAAAACTATATGCATTCTCTGCAAGCACTATCAGCCACATAAAATAATAGCCAACAAGAACTAATTCCCTCAAATTTTCTTCATTTTTTCTCTAGCCTACCTGATTTATAGGTTGAGTGTTAAAAAACGAACTATTTTTCCAAGACATTTTGCACATGAGAGTTTACATATGTTCTAATTTTATAAAACTGTGAATTTAAAGAATCTATTAATATTTATGAAATGAAGCATTATTTGTAAGGGTAGAAATTTGAATTTTGCACATATTTCATAACTATAAATACTAAAATTGATTTTTTCCTATTTTTGATAACTATATGTTCATTTATTTGTGATATATATATACATTTATATATGATATATATCTGAGACATATAACACATTGTGTCTATGATATTAAAAATCTCACCTACCATCAGAAATATTCATCTTTTGAGTAAATTCTTCCTGAATACGAAATACGATTTTCCCTCACAGTGCCTGGATTTGCTGCACCTGGATGATGGATGGCCATTCACCTACAGACGTGAGTGACCAGCGATTTTCCTGGATTAAAGTTAAGTGACCTTGTTTTCTTCCCTGATGACGACTGTCACTGTCATTAGGAATGTGGGAGAGGACGTGCTGAATGGTGTCTAGCTGATGTTTCTTCTATCGTAGCTCAGTATTCTATAATTGTAATTTATTGTTTGCATTTAAATTTCACCAAGCTTTGAGATCAATTTTATAAATTCTGTGTAAGTTTCGCAGCAGTTATTCCTTGAGGACTCTCTCTCTCCTTATTTCATTGTCATATATCACTCTCGACTGAAAGACCCGTGTCTGCTTTTGAAAGGTTTAAAGTACAGTAATAAAGTAACTTCTAACACTGAATTTCTCCTGACAGCTCATGGTCTTCTCAGATGAGAACTCATCTATCCCCTACTACATGAAGAAGATTATTACAGGACCACTCGTGTTTCAATGTTCCACAAAATTATGTGTCAGTTCATCTCGTCACTGTCCTTTGTGTTGCAACACACTGATTCAAAACTCACATTTCCCTCCACTCTCCAATATTGTTCACACATTGTTGTCATTTAACTCATATTTCCTCCTATATTTCCCATTGGTGAATATACTTTATTGCTATCTTTGCCCTATTTCACATATTAAAAATAATTGCTTTTTCAAAAATATAACTATCTTGCCTATTGAAACGAATTTTCTATTGACCCCAAAATTTTCTAATGCACATATTTTTTGTCTTATATGTCAAATTCATGGTGCTATTTTAAATTAGTGAAAGTTTTCTGAATAAAATTTAATAAATTATATTTAGTAATTATAAATTTCAAACTAAAAGTAATTTGCTTATTGAAGTATATTTTGTAGGACCAATAATACTTAATTATTGTGCTTTTTTATTCCTTTTATAAAATTATACCTATAGTTTTCAAAATTTATGTCACAATTATAGGATGAATTTTGTACAAAATTTTTTGACAGGAAGAAAAGAATAAATTTAAAGTAACTGGGCAAACAAATTTACTTCCAAATGTGTTTACAAATTTCATGTGTAGAATAGTTCATCAATAACTAATTTAAGAGATTATAATTTAAATTTCTTTCCTTTTTATTCTGTTATTTTTAGCTCCATAAAACTATTGTAGCTTCTTATATCAAAGGGAAAGGGGAAGTGGGAGGGATGGGGAAAGGA